>NC_073253.2:62627500-65587500 GCF_029289425.2 Pan paniscus | reverse complement strand
AATCTAGCCATTTCAGAGGACAGATTAGTTTTGTTATTTTAATAACAGATTAATAAATAATGTATTTCTACAACATGTTCTATCCTTTTTTAGAAACTACAACTAGTTCTTTAAATATTAAAGTTTGATTAGATTCTCTTTGGCATTCATTATTTGGAAGAAGCCAGCATTGTGTAGAGAACTGTAAATCTCAAGTTGTTATTAGTGATTATAAAGCCCTTTGAATTTTAGAACATTACATTAGATTCTAATGATAAAATATAGGCAAATGAAGATTTTCTATAAAGTTAAGAAGAGTAAGCTATAATTATGACAGCTATGGTTTTCTTCACTAATTGTTCTTTATTAAAGCTTAATATTTTATTTATATTTATATTTATATAAATATTTATATATACTATCTATATATTTATATTTGTATAAGTATGTATATATGCTATTTATATATTTGTATATAAATATATATTTATAACTATATAAATATAAATGTTTATATAACAAATATTTATATGACAAAATCTATTAATCTAATTCACCATATTCATAAGTTGAATGACCAAAAACTAAGACCATTTGGTAAAACTCAACATCCATTCCTGATTTTTAAATAAATCTTAAATAAAATTTGAGTAAATGGGCAAGTGATTAAATACTAGAAACAACTGCAATCGTTTTGGAACAAAACAAGTACTATTAGTTATCAATTGCTGCAAAACAAACTATCACAAAGCTTAGAAGTTTAAAAATATATATTTATTATGTCATAGTTTTTGTGGATCAGAAATTAAGTATATATAAAATGTATTTATAAATATATTTAAATATTTTATATTTATAAATATAAATTATTTATATTTATATGAATAAAAATAATTCATATAAATTTAGAGTATTATCTATTATATATTTATATTGTATATAATATTTTATATCATTACAGTAAACCTTTGTCATTCATAATGAATCATAGAATAATTAATGACAAGATTTGCAAACTATTTCTCCAGTTCATTGAATTTGAAAATAGTCTTCCTACAAATCATTCTTTCTCATCATTAGCTGTCATCTCATAGTGCCTAATTTCTTTCTGTTCTGAAGCTGGGAAAAGAGGAACAAAACTAAGAATTAATGGTAATAAAGCTTTAATGAATTTTGTTATGGAGCTGCTGAAAAAGTTTTTCTACCTGGGCATGTAGCTAGTTTGCCTTCCCCTAGTTTTAAACAATGGGACAAGGATTTCAGTGCGAATAGTTTACCTGGGAGGTGATTCTTTAAAATACCAGGTGGGCATTGGAGAAGAGAGACAGTACAGGGAAGCAAGTCCATAAAAGATACAATGTCAAGTAGGTTCCTGCTGTAGTCAGCTGGGCTTCATCCACATAACAAATTATGGGAAACTCAGGATTATTCCACCTGAGTGTGGAAGAAGCTGGGGTATTTACCACTAATTCGTAATACTTTTATGGATAAAGGATGAGGCCTGAGAATGTAGAAATAACCAGAGAGATATCCAGAAATGTTAAAGAAATATAAAAGTATTTTGTTCAACAACATAAAATTATTAAAACATAGATATCCTGTAGATAATTTTAGACAATATGAAATATTATCATAGATTAAATATAAAATTTAAACAATTGTAGAATTGAGAGAATGTTCAAATATTCACTTCTAAAAAACTCCAGCCCTGGTTGGAATCATAGGTGAAGTCAATTCAGCCCTCCAAAAATGGAAAATGTCAATGCTTCTTATATTTTTCCATGGTATAGACTGACAAGACTTTTCATAATCAAAATACATACAGGTACATCATTTTCAAATGTAAATGTAAAATCCTAAATAAATCATATAAAACATAATTCTACAATATATTTAAAGATTAATGTAAATTCCTGGAGTTTATTCCAGGAATATAAGGATGATTCAATATTACAAAATCTGTTAATATAATTCACCATATTCATAAGTCAAATGACCAAAAACTAAGATCATTTGGTAAAACTTACCATCCATTCCTGATTTTTAAATAAATCTTAAATAAAATTTGAGTAAATGGGCAAGTGATTAAACACTAGAAATAGTTGTAATCATTTTGGAACAAAACAAGCACTATTAGTTATCTATTGCTGCAAAACAAATTATCATGAAACTTAGAAATTTAAAAAATATATATTGATTATGTCACAGTTTCTGTGGAACAGAAATTCAGTAGCAGTTTAGCTGCGTGCCTCTGGTGCGGGTCTTGCATAAGGCTACAATCAAGGTGTCAGCTGAATCTATAGTCATTTAAAGGCTTGACTGTGGGGAAATTCTACTTTACTACTTATACCAAAATAAAATTCCAGTGATCAAAGATTTAAACATGCACACACACACACACACACACTTACACACACAGTAAATATGTTCTCTTTTTTCTTTTTCGATCTTTGATAGGAAGTGCCTTTTTAAGCAACACTCAAAACCCAGAATCCAAGAAAGTAGGTACACTATAAATACATTCAAATTTCTTTGTAATAAGGACACTATAACAAAAGCACAACATAATATAAAACACACAAAAACGCAAACTTAGAAAATACTTTCAATATACATCAGACTAAAGAAGAGCTGATTTCCTTAATAGAGAAAATGTCTTACAAATAAATAAGAAAAACTAAAATTTTATTAGAATAATGTACAAAGTAAATAGATTCGTAAAGAGCTCAAAATGGCTCATTTGCACGAGGTCGTCAGACTTAATCATCATTTATACAATCTCAGCATTTCTATTATTCCTCTGTCAGACTGGAAATAATTTTAATATGTGAGAATTATGTGGCAAGGATATAACTAAACATGCAATCCCCTACACTGTTAGTTTAAATAGTTTAAATTGTTATAATTGCTTTTGGGTTTTGTTTTGTTTCGTTTTGTTTTATTGTGTTTTTTGAGACGAAGTTTTGCTCTTGTTGCCCAGGCTGGAGTGCAATAGCGAAATCTCGGCTCACTGCAACTTCTGCCTCCTGGATTCAAGCAATTCTCTTGCCTCACCCTCCCAAGTAGCTGGGATCACAGACACACACCACAACACCCATTTAATTTTGTTTTAGTAGAGACGAGGTTTCACCATATTCATCAGGCTGGTCTCGAACTCCTGACCTCAAGTGATCAACCCATCTTGGCCTCCTAACATGCTAGGATTAGAAGCGTGAGCCACCGTGCCCAGCCTCTTATAATTGCTTTTGAAGATAACTTTTTTTTCCACTTTTATTTTAGGTTCAAGGTACACATGCAGGTTTGTTATATAGGTAAACTTGTGTCATGGAGGTTTGTTGTACAGATTATTTCATCACTCAGGTACTAAGTCTAGTAACCCAGTAGTCCTTTTTTCTGGTCCCCTCCCTTCTCCCAAACTCCAGCCTCATGTAGGCTCCAGTGTCTGCTGTTCCCCTCTTTGTGTCCACGTATTCTTTTCATTTACCTCCTACTTATAAGTGAGAATATGTGGTATTTATTTTTCTGTTCGTGCATTAGTTTACTAAAGATGATGGCCCCCTCCTCTATGCATGTTCCTGCAAAGGACATGATCTTGTTCTTTTTCATTACTGCATAGCATTATATGGTGTATATGTACCACATTTTCTTTATCCAGCTACCATTGATGGGCATTGAGGTTGATTCCATGTCTTTGTTATTGTGAATACTGCTGCACTGAACATACACATGCAGGTGTCTCTGTGGTAGAATAATATATTAATATATTTCTCTGGGTATATATCCCAGTAATGGGATTGCTGGGTTGAATGGTAATTCTGTTTTTAGTTCTTTGAGGAACTGCCACACTGCTTTGCACAATGGTTGAACTAATTTACACTCACACCAACAGTGTATGTGTGTTTCCTTTTCTCTGCAACCACACCAGCACCTGTTACTTTTTGACTTTTTAATAATAGTCACTTTGACTGGTGTGAGATGGTATCACATTGTAGTTTTGATTTCCATTTCTCTAATGATCAGGGATAATGAGCTATTCTTCATATGCTTATTGGTTGCATGTATGCCTTCTTTTGAAAAGTGTCCTTTACCCACTTTTTAACGGGGTTTTTTTTTCTTGTAAATTTGTTTATGTTCCTTATAGATGTTTAATAGTAGAACTTTGTCAGATGTATTGCTTGCAAATATTTTCTCCCATTCTGCAGGTTGTCTGTTTACTCTGTTCATAGTTTCTTTTGCTGTGTAGAATCTAAGTTTCGTTAGATCCCATTTGTCAATCAGAGATGACAGAAACAAGTGGAAAAGCAGATTGGAAGAACCAATATTATTAAACCAACCATACTGTGCAAAGAAATTTACAGATTCTATGCTATTCCTGTCCAGCTGCCAATGACGTTCTTCAGAGAACTAGAAAAAAACTATTTTAAAATTCATACGGAACCAAAAGAGTCAAAAATAGCCAATGCAATCCTAAGCAAAAAGAAAAAAGCTGGATGCATCACGCTACTTGATTTCAAACTATACTACATGGCTACAATAACCAAAACAGCATAGTACTGGTGCAAAAACAGACACATAGACCGATGGAATAGAAATAAGGCCATGCAACTACAACCATCCGATCTTTGACAAAGCTGATAAAAATAGGCAATGGGGAAAGACTCTATTCAATAAATGGTGCTGGGATAACTGGCTAGCCATATGCAGAAGATTGAAATTGGATTCCTTCCTTATACCCTATACAAAAATCAACTCAAGATGGATAAAAGGCTTAAATGTAAAAATCTCAGACCATAAAAACCCTGGAAGACAACCTAGGCAATAAATACTAGACATAGAAACTGGGAAAGATTTCTTGATGAAGACAATTTTTAATTAAACATATGCCTGATATTTGACCCAGCAATTACCTTACTAGAAATCTATCCTAAAAAAATTTCTGCCATCTGATATATCTATAAGTTTATTTACTTCTGCTTTGCTTTTAATTGCAAAGAGCTGGAGCAATCCGAAAGTCTTTCAACAGATGACTAGTTAAATAAGTAATAATATATTCATACAATGAAATATAATGCAGGTCTTAAAAGTGAAACAAATCTTAGTATACAGCTAATACAGAGATATCTAAAGATTCAATTAAGATTATTTTTAAAGGGGGCAAAAGAGTGATTATAGGATGTGCCTAATTATATATCTATATTTTAAAAGATATAATTAGAAAACATAATTGTGTGTATATGTGCATATTTTTGGGAAATAGAATTGAATATTAGGTTGGGAAAGAGACTAGCTTTTCATTCTATCTGCCATGTATGGTTTGACTTTGAAAATTGTTAGATGATTTTTCATTATTTACTTTTACTAAATACATAAATTACATTACAATAATTAAATCTGAATAATTCTATTAGAATTATACAATAATATACTTGAAAATTAAGAAAATAGTGATATATTCAGTAATTTTTGGAACAAAAGTAAAGGCCAACTTTTTCCAAAGTATGTTTTGTAGAAACGTAATCTTGGAAATGATGTTAAAACAACAACAAAAACAGACATAACAACTACAACAAAAAAGTGTTCTTCAGTCAAAATAATTAGAAACACCAGAAATTCTGCCTCAAACAGCAAATTATGTGTATTCAAATATTAAAGCCTCTTACAAATCTTGCAGTAAAGAAACTTTTCTGGTTAACCAAATGTATTAGTCCATTTTCATACTGCTATAAAGATACTATCTGACACTGGGTAATTTATAAAGGAAAGAGATTTAATTTACTCACAGTTCCACATGGCTGGGGAGACCTCAGGAAACTTACGGTCATGATGGAAGGGGAAGTAGGCACCTCTTACATAATGGTAGGTGAGAGAAAGCGTGTGTGAAAGAACTGTCAAAGACTTATAAAACCATCAGATCTTATGAGGACTCACTCGCTATCATGAGAGCAGCATGGGGGAAACCGCTCCCATGATCCAATCACCTCCCACCAGGTCCCTCCCTTGACACGTGGGGATCCTGGGGATTGTAATTTGAGATGAGATTTGCGTGGGAACACAGAGTCAAACCATATCGCCAAGCATTTTCCAAACATGTATTCATCTTTCATTTGTCACCTATTAATATCTTACAAATCATACTTGTAAAATCCATTTAGAACTGTACCAGAGGCAATGAATGCAATCATTTTAGCTATGTTTAAGAATGGTGCCAAAATACTCATTTCAGACTAGGCTGTCAGAAATTCTGGGAGTATGGCAGCTTGGCCACATCCCTAGATGCCATGGTCCTTCTCTGTCTCTCTGGGAAGTAATCTAATACTGAGAGGGGTGTGCTGACCTCACCTGGAGGATGTGTATAAGGCTAGAATTCTGAGATCTGTGCTTGAGAGAGCAGTAGCTGCTACAGGACTTTTCTCTCTTTGGTAACAAGCAAAAACGAAGATACTTTTGGTGGATAAGGATTACTTTTCCCAGAAGCTGGGCAAAAGTCTTATTTGAATACTTCAAGTCGCAGAATCCTTTGGAAAGGGGCTGCCCTATGGACTTGCTTTTGGTGGCATTGTTTGTTCATGCCAGTGCTGTTAGAACTAGTGGGTCACTGCTCCACTGATCTGAATTGTTCCCAGCTCCTGCAGTTGGAAGAGATGCAGCTGGCATGCAGGGAGACCTTGGAGAATAGAAACTTCTTCGACAGGAGTTTCTATCAACAAGGGTTAGGGTTCATAGGTTAAAGACTTTCCAATTCATCATTTTTTCTTTTTATTTTTCTGGCAGAAAACACCTGCATATTTACTTGTGACAATCTAATAAAACTAGGAATCAAAAATAAAATGTAACATATTGGAAATTAAGAAACAGTAATGAGTAACACCTGAATTAAAGAGAAACTGAAAATAAAATTTACTATAAGACATTCAAAGGTTGCATTTATGAGAAACTTATAACCTGAATGCTTAAATTATTTCAGAATTATGGGGGATATAATTGAATAGTAAAGACAAATGCCTGCATGTAAGACAGGTTTGATTTTTTTTTGTTCTACACAATTACCTCTCATAAATGAATCATTATATATTTGAGTTCTTACAAAGTAGCTCAAATTATGTGTCATGCTCTCAGTATGTTTTAAGCAATGATTATCTAGTTGAGGAGGACATATTAGCCTTAAATGATAGCCCTCAAGGCAGTTTGGGATGCTTTGGGATGCTTATCAAGTTTACCTGACAGGGTTGACTAACGAAGATAGCAAATAAATTGAACAAAGATTTGGTAATTATTCCAGTGCAAATTATTTTGTATTTATAGGTTTTGTATTTAATGAGAAACATGAATTTTTATAATTGTTCAGAGTGAAAATATACTGGTTACATTTCAGAGATAATAAAAAATATGTTTTTAGAAGAAATGAGAAAAAAACTGTCTTATGCCATGCAAACGAGATTTAACTGTGTGAGGAAATACCAGGGACCATGAGCTGTGGATTGAAAAGGTGCTGCATCTTAAACAACTTAGGCCATGTGAAGATTAAGTGCATTACGAAAAAGTACTCAGTGACTCATCAAGTGGAACTAGTGGCAAAAAATATTGATGTCAAAGATGCATATAAAGAATTCAAATAAAATTGCTTCAAAAATATAAGAGAAGAGTGATATTCCTAAACAAATACATGTTTCTAACTCCTGTTAGACAAAATGGAAACCTAGAATTTGTTATGGGTCCCTCCCTTACCCCTGCCATGGGAATATCACCAAAGAGGAAAAGTTATAGGTTAAAAAAAAAAAAAAAAACACGCCAATTTTGCCAAGCCAAATGAATGCCAAATGAGAGAAGGAATTCTTAAACAGGACACAAAACACACTGTGAAAAAACAAAGCATGATATATTGAACAATAGTAAAATTAATTTTAATCAATTGGCATTTTCAGAATAATAAAAGGGCAAAAATTGAAAAAAGAGGATATTTGTGACAAAAACTGACCAAGCACTCATATTTAAATATTCAAGGAATGTTTACAATTCAATAACAGATGACCCAATGTAAAATGGACAATAAGCACTTCAAAATAAAGAAAATATCTAATAACCAATAAACTTATGAAAATGTTATCAAAATTAGAGAAATGGATACTAATTTAATGTAATTTTCCAAGATGAAAAATTACTACACACTCTCCAGAATGTCTAAAATTAAAAGATAAAAAATACCAAGTATTGGCACGAATTTGAGCAACTGGCAATCTCACATGCTGCTGCTGTAGAATACAGTAATCTGCTACAATCTGCTGCTGTAGAATACAGCAAACTGCTACAATCACTTTAAATTGTTTTGCATTATCTTCTATATTTGACTACTATATATCGCATAACATAACAATTTCACACTCAAGTACTTATTCAGCACAAATTCATGAACATGTACCTAAAGCATAGATATAAAAATGTTTATACTCCCAAAGCAAAAACAACCCAAAGTCTGTCAATTATAGAATAAATAAGTAGTGTTTTAGTCATACAATAAATACTGTAAAACAATTAAAATGAACAATCTACAACTGTGTTCAACCACATGGATGAATTTTATAAACCAAAATTTTAGTGAAAGGAGCCAGATACAAAACAACACATACTCTATGATTCATTTTTGTATAGTTGAAAACAGACAAAACAAGTCTATTGTGTTAGAAGTCAGTGTAGTGAGTAACATTTGCTTTGGAGTACTGGGGTGCTGATTTGGACAGTGCAGGAGGAGGTGGTGGTGATGCTCAATTTCTTGAGCAGATTGATTGTTACCTTGGTTAGTTCAATTTGTGCTCATGATTTATACACTTTTCTCTTACTTTTCAACTAAAAAATTAAAAGTGGATTAAAACCTAAATGAATATAATAAATCTTTAAAATATTTAAAAGAATATGTAATTTTTGTAATATTTAAAGATACTTATGGATAAAGGTATAATAACCAAAAAAGGGTACTTAGAAGCCACAAAGGAAATACAAAGCATACTTTACTAATAAAAAATAACTTTTCTATGGCAAATATCTCTATAAACAAATTCTAATGAAACATGCTACACTAGGGTATTTGTTCCACACAAAATTAAGTCTTACTCTTTCTGATGCATATAAACCACAAAGCCTAATAAGCTAATCATAGAGCCTAACAGAAAAATGGACAATAGAAAATGGCAATAATTCGTGAAAGAAATATTGCAAAAGTCAGTAAGCATAAAATATTTCTCAACCTCACTGATAGGAGGATACAAATTAAACGGTTCAAGAAGAAATTACAGTATAATTTGGGTAGTAGTAAATAATCTTTTGATATTTATTAAGAGCAACACATCTATTCTTTGACCTTGCAAACACACTTTTGAAAATCATAAAAAGTAAAATCATAAAAATATGTGTTCAAGTGTTTTCATTTCAGCACTGTTGCCTGTGACAAAATGTTGTAGTGGACAGAACCCCTGAATATCCTCCTCTGTCTCTCTTTTTCTGTCTCTGTCTCTCTCTCTCTCTCTGTCTCTCTCTCTCTCTCTCTCACACACACACACACACACACACACTTGAATAAATCATACTTATAGAATACTATGTAGCTATTAAAACAAATGTGTTAATCATCAAGCTGACCTGGATGGTTGTCAGGGATACATAGTCTACCTAAAAAAGCAAATTGCAGGGGTCTTGTTTTATTATGAAAAAAATTTAAGTGCAGCAACAGAAAAAATTCAAAATGCATATATGCGAACATATGTTTGTAAATACTTATAAGCAGACATAAATATGTGGAAGAAAACACATCAGGTTGTTAGCATGATTCCCTGAGATAGGGTTTTTTTATTTTTAATTTTTTTTCCTGTGACTCATTGGTGTCTTTATGAAAGACTAATGTGGACATTTGGAATTGATAAATTTTATTATCATCTAGAAAAACATATCATATTTTGAAGAACTCTTTTCATAGCTGTTGAATCTTCTTGATGACAGTTTTACTTTATTTGGCATGCTTGATGCTACATCTACTTCACATTTTTATGACAACTTTTTAATAAACATCTTTGAAGCACTTTCTTAATCTTTCTCAATTCTTGCTGGCTTGACCAGAAAGAGCACTTTTTCTGGAAGTGTGAAATCAGACACTTACTTAAGGAGGTGTATTTTGGTGATAATTTCTTTTTATCACACAAAAGTTGTGATGGTTAGAGATACCATATAAATGCCTTGTCTTTCAATTTAAATAAAAGTATAATTAGAACCAATGTCATTTTAACAGTTTTAAACAGGCGTATTCTGTTTGTTATCTATATCTATTTAACCATAAATTAGATCCATATCACTTGTGGGTTTTCAAAGATTTTTTTTCATTCTTTTCATTCTTTGGGCAGCTAAAATCTAGGGTGGTGTTAAGTTTCTTCATTAGAAACAACATGAATCTGCATTTCTTGGATGAGATAGTTCAATAACAAACTATTTCTCAATATTTGTATATTAAAAACTAGTGAAGGTGTTATGTGTTTCAGTATCTTATCTCTTATTTGAACATGGGTTTCTGAAAGGAGCCTATATAATAATATAAATGGTATGTAGTAAATGAGGCACTGTCTTGGCTGGGACTGCTATAAAAAAATTACCACAGACCATTGACTAAACCACAAACATATACTTCTCACAGTTCTGGAAGTTGGAAAGCCAAGATGAGGGTGCCAGTATGGCTAGCTTCTAGTGAGGGTCCTCTTGCAGGTTGCAGACAGCCGGCTTCTTGGCTCCTCACATGGCAGGAAGAAGGTGCTCAAGCTCTCTGGCCTCTTCTTACAAGGGCATTAATTACCTTCTGAAGGCTCCACCTCCAAACACCATCACATTGCTGACTGGGGGGACATAAACATTCAGTTCGTAACAGGTACCCTTAACTGTTTCTTGTAGCTTGCATTCTAATTATGATCATCATCATCACCTCAACGTTTGATGACAGGAAGAAACTTTTCCTTGGTTGAAGAATTTATCAACAGTTCAGAAGTTACTAAAAAAAAATACTATTTTACTTGCAATTTGATCTCTTTCAAAATGGATCACGTTTAGATCACAGTCTTCAGAATTATTAACATGTATGCCTTTTTTAGAGAGTTGATTTTAATGCATTAATAGATTTTAAATAATATATATGTATTTACTTATTTCGAGTCATTGATAAATTTGCAAAATTGTTTCTTAGGGCTTAGGATTCAAAGTATGGTAACAAAATAAAGCTGAGCAGTACAGTAAATGCACATTGGGTGATATTTCACTAACTAAACAAACCTTATTTACTACTTGTATTGCTTAGGTTTAAACACAAGAACATTACAAATGGTTTTACAACTCATAATGATTCAAAATCTTAAAAGGAAAAAAAAAGCACAAACCTTCCATTAACTTCCTTGTCATTTTTTAATGTTTTTCTCTTCTTATGTTTTTCTACTGTTGGGCAAGGTGGGCAATGTGTATTCTGACATATAGACTATAGTGGTAAAGAAAAAAACATTGCTATTGAAAAAAAAAACAGAAAAAAACAGTAAAAAGAAAGAAAAAAGAAGATCATTTTTGTTAATTTGTAGTATAAGTTGAATTAAATGTGCTACCCAGTAGCATACAAAATCAATTTTTAAAAATTGAGCACTAGAAATACAAAGGGAAATAGTTCCTTCCAGACTAGGACTTTAGATTCAAAGACAATATCTTTAAGCATACTTATCTCATATTACAAAGAACATGAAGGAGTTATTTTAAGAAAAAAGAAATAAAAATGTCAATTCCTTCACAAAGGAAAAATTTATATGTAATTTAAAAACAAATTAAACAACTACTTTAAAATATGCTATTTGTTCAATCTCAAGCCTTTTTAATCCAAAAAGGGTTTTGAAATCAGGTGAATAAAAAAATATATATATAGAATATATAAACAATGCAGATGTTAAACTGTAGGACAATGAAAATTTAAAGAGTTAGAGAGACAGGAAATAAACACATTACTAGAATATTCATCTTAAAGATACCTACATCATTGTTCATGAAGCTGACCTTCTTAGTTCTTTTTTTTTTAACTTTCATTTTAGGTTCAGGGGTACACATGAAGTTTTGTTATATAAGAAAACTCATGTCACAGGGGTTTGTTGTACAGATTATTTTATCACCCAGGTAATAAGGCTAGTACCCAGCAGTTATTTTTTCTACTCCTCTCCCTCCTCCCACCCTTAACCCTCAAGTAGACCTGTGTCTGTTGTCCCTTTCTTTGTGTTCATGAGTTCTCATCATTCAGCTCCCACTTATAAGTGAGAACGTGAGGTATTTGGTCTTCTGTTAGTTTCCTAAGGCACCTTAGTTTGCTAAGGTAACATGAGGTATTTGGTCTTCTGTTAGTTTGCTTCTGTTAGTTTGCTAAGGATAACAGCCTCCACCTCCACCCATGTTCTCGCAAAAGGCATGTCTTATTCTTTTTTATGGCTGCATAGTATTCCATGGCACATATGTACCACATTTTCTTTATCCAACCTGTCATTGATGAGCATTTAGGTTGATTCCATGTCTTTGCTATTGTGAATAGTGCTGCGATGAACATAAGTGTGCGTGTGTCTTTATGGTAAAATGATTTATATTCCTCTGGTATATACTCAGTAATAGGATTGCTGGATTGAATGGTAGTTTTGTTTTTAGCTCTTTGAGGAATTGCCACACTGCTTTCCGAAATGGTTGAACTAATTTACACCACCACCAACAGTGTGTAAGTGTTCCATTTTCTCCACAACCTCGTGATGATCTGTTATTTTTTGACTTTTATTAATGATAGCCATTCTGACTGATGTGAGATGGTATCTCACTGTTGATCTTCTTACTTCTACTAAATATCTGAGGAATTATTTTAGGTCTCCAAACCATGTCTGTTATTCTTTCAGCTGCCAATAATAGCAGCTAACTTACTATGCTTCATTTTAATAACTAGATAATTGGCCTCCTGGAATAATATTTAGCTGGTCCATTTTAAGATCCATTGTGAAGTCATTTCCAGTCATTTCGAAAGTATAAACATTTGCTCACTTGTAAACTTCTTCAAAGCTTGGGCAAGAACACCAAGCATGTCAAAGTTCTTGTTTCTTCCCATCTCTGACTTCAAAAACATATAAAAAAAAGATGGGAATTAATATTCAGCATGACTTGGGTGATATTTAACCTCTGAATCAGTTTAGCTTCATTTGTTTAAGTTTATAATAATACAATAAGCATAAAAGTTTCAGATCTTAACCCAATAATCTTTAGTGACATTACACTTCATAGTCTTGCTTCAGCTCTTTATGTAATCATCTCGTATGATTTTCTTGTATTTGTTTTCAAAATATTATTTGGCAACCCAAGCCTCTTGCCTAAATAACATATTTTCTATTTAGTGCATACCATGGAAAAAATGTCTTTAAAGATCAAAGGCCAAAAACTACACACAAAACAGTAATAAATTAAAAAATAATTTTACAATACTCATACCCTAGAAAGACAAGCTCACCTGATTCACGGATTCAGGTGAATTTGGTATTACAAAATAATTATTACTATTCTTCACTTGGCTGTAGTTCTGGGGGCAAGACCCTATCTGGCAATTGTTCCAGTACAAAAGGGGAATGGTAGCAGGTTAGGGGATGGGATAGATGTCACCAAAACCAGAGAAATGAGCAGATCCCAGAGTGTGTGAGTAACTAAGTCCAAAAGCTTGGAAGGAGATGTTCACCAAACCAAGTGGGTTAGAAACAGATGTAGAAATTGAGCTAAAGTGCCAGAAATCCAGGAAATCAGAGGATGATAGTAATTGCAAGCAGGTCCAGAGAGAAAACAGAGGTTTTTGGTGTAAAATGGCATATGGTTTGCAGCCCATGATCCAGCTGGGCTCAACTTTTCACAAACATATCTGTGAAGGCACAGGAAGATCACAAAAGTCAGAACACTGTAAACCAGAACTGACAATTAACCTTTTGCAAGTATCTATGAGAAATTTTCATAAACTAGAAAGTAAAAGACTTGAGTTGAAAATTGTGATAGGTATTTCAACCTTGCTTTACTTAATTAGGAGTAGGTAAAATTTTCTCTTTCCTGCTATTTCCCTGGTCCAAAAATAAATCTGCATCAATCAGAAAACTAGGCAAATATCTTTTTACACTGGGGAGCTATATTTTGAAATTCATCTTCCTGCCCCTTAACCCATGATTATTATTACCATGACAACCCCTTTTCATACATATGTTTGGAGATTACAGAAAACAATGTTATAAAGTGTGTGTGTGGGGGGGCGGTGAGGAGTTGTCTAGTGATGATGTACAACATTCTAAAAGGTATCATCCACACAAATTAAATGTTATGGAAATATAGTAATGAGAAAGAACTGAGAACATTGAACACTCTAAATTTTGAAAGCACTTAATTTATTCTGAGTGCTGCAAAATTAGGCAAAATTAGGTACTGGAGGCCCTATCTCTGATCAGTAGCACATCACTGGTTATCTGTTAATGGATATTGGGCTAAGAGTTATGTACTTCAGCATGTGTTTTGGTTGTAGATGTGGGAGATAAGCATATGTTTGCAAGTACATAGAGCTTAGGGTCAATGGCACCCAATCAATGAAATTTGGGATATGCAAGATAAGTATATGGTGAAAAGAATATTTTTTTCAGTAAGGCATTGACTGGAGTTACTCAAGTCACCTCAATGAGGCAAGGTCCCATATAAGTTTTGCAACTATTCACAGCTTTCTAACACCCACTAAGAATGAGGTATTTGAGGCAAAGGACCCTCTGTATCACTTTCCCTAGGCCACTGTTGGTATTTTGAGAATGTGAATGAGGCAGCAGTCCCACATTTTTATTTTAAATTTTCTGATTGCCACAAAAAGTAGTAGCTAATTAATTATTTTACTTGTATTTGAAATAATGATCAATGTAGGGGTGAGATTTGGGAAGCAGAGTGGACAAGCATAAGCATAGATTCAGCCTGTCTTCTCCACGAATAATATTGATCTCACCATGTGGTTTAAAGGTGGACGTGAAAACAATCTTTTTCCAGATACTTATTATTTTCTTTTTCTTTTGTCTTTTTTTTGCTATGTTTAAGGTCTACAATAATGTTTTGATATACATAAATAGTTAAATGATACCTACGGAAGCAAATTAACATATCCATAACTTCACATAGTAATTTTTTTTGGCTTGGAGTGAGAGCACCTAAAATCCATATTCTCTTAGCAAATTTCCATTTACACAAAACAATATTGTTGACTATATCCTCATGCTGTGCATTAGATTTCCAGATTTACTCACACTATGTAACTGCAACTCTACCCTTTGACTTATCTCTCCCCTTTCCCTTCACCCTGGTAACCACAGGTCTACTATTTCCGCATATTCAACTGTTTTGTTTTGTTTCATTATATTTTTATATTTACATATATAAGTGAGGTGGTGCAATATTTAAAGCAATTTTAACAAGAGGATTTCAGAACTGTGCTTATTAACAGCAGCCTCAATAGATTAACTTTGAGGCTTGATCTGAATGTATATGATTTAAGATATTTGCTAAAACACCAAACACACATAAACTTACTCTTGATATTTCATAGGCATTGCTTGTAAAAGAAGCATTTGTGAAGGATCACAGGGCCCTGCATAGAGTAACCTTTTTTTCTTGTCCCTCAAGGCTTTATGCCCAAGTATCTTTCTGTTGCTAAAATCACTGATTTGGGTTTTGCCACTTACTTAATCTTGGTCCTCAAATCGAGTTGCCCAAGCACATTGCTGACTTTACCCTATAGCATCTGCCTGACTTTTGTTATCTTAGTTGAACTTTTTGAGTAAAACTTTGGGCCCATTTACTAGCCTCCTTCCTATTTTATCAGCTTTTCTTATGTCATCTGCCCTGTGGCTGCACAAGTCCTAACATGATCTTTATCTCTCTCAATTAAAATGAGACTATCACTTGCATTGACAAATTTAGTTGGTTATTGTGATTATATGTTGTCAAAAGCCCAAAGACAAAACAAATTAGTAAATAATCATGCTGTTTGCAGCTTACATTTCATATATACCTTACTTGATTTCCAGATGGAGAAATCTGATGTCTGTGGAAGGCCAGAAAGTTAAGACAGTACTGAGTTCTCTTAGAGAAGATAAGAATGTAAACAGATATTAAAAGATTACAAAAGTTTTTCAAAAGTGTAAGCAGACAATGGGTCATAATACTGCCAGATATATTCAAAGCTAATTTATTTGGGAATGCTTAAGGTACTTTTATTTTTAAGTAAGAAAATGCTTATTGCTGTATATTCTGAAAAAGTGTTGTGCATTTGTTCTCTGCATATTGAAAGGATTTTCAGCGGAAGTGTTGCTGCTTTTGTGTGAGTTTAAATCTTCACACTTAAATCTTTGCATCTGGAGAAGTTTAGGTTTAGAAGATCTTTCAACTGCTCTCCAACCAACTTCATTGCACATTGTATATCATTCTTTTGTGTCTTTTCTCTCTTCAATAGTGCACATGGCTCAGGTAAAGAGTAGATGTAAAAAAACATAAATACACCCTGGAAGTTTCTTGATTCTTCAAACCATCTTAAAATAGAATTTGTAAGCCTAAATTCACATTGAGTCTCAAAGTTTGTATATGGTTAATTTACTGTTCTATCTGTCTTGATGCTGAACCAATGTTTTTGTTTGTTTAATGTGAGTGGTCTTTCTAATCCCATTAAGTGGAAACAAAGTTTACAAATGTAAATCCATTTTACTTTGATTTAGTACTTTTGCAAGACCAGGCTTCACAAATCAAGGACTGAACTTTGACAGCAAGAGTAGTTTCAAAAGGTGTTTTTCTCTCACCTTTGAGAGAAAAGGAGTCAGATCTTTCTAGGGATTTCTTTTTTTTTTTTTTTCCTCCAAAGATAAACACTAGTAGTATGGGAGGTTGAGGGGATTGGACTTGGCAGAGCCCTTTTGTTCAGAAGTAAATGTTGAGCCTACGCTGAGATCCTGCAGATGGAATACAATCTGTGAGATTATTCCTGTTGTTTTTCTACTGCTATGTCAAGTATCATTCTTTGAAGGGAAAAATTAACAGGGCCTCTGTTGGGCATTGAGGAAAAAACTCTGGACTCTGGGTCAGAAGAAAGGGAACAAGCCATAACCACTTGGAGCCTCACTTCTCATATGTATAAAATAATAGCAATAGTGGTTAGTATTTATTGAGCAGATGGAATTTCTACTTCTAATCCTCACAATAGCCCACTTGAGTTTCTGGAATAATTTATTTAGTCAAATTTATGTGAAAATGCCTGCCATACTATATACTATTGTTCTGAAAATCAAATGGGGCAATTCATATAAAACTATCTGAAAATTAAAGTTACAATTTTCAATAGGAAGGACTCTTGGCTATCTTTCTTGAAATCATTTTTATAGCTATTTTGCATAACTCAGTTGCTGTCAGAGAAAAAGAAGTTGTATACAGATTCCAAATAATTTGACATTAATAAGCAATGTCAAAATAAGAACATAGAGTTAAACACTTTTTCCCTCGAGTAACAAACAACTTTGAAAAAGTCAGTGTAATACTTTTGACAGATATTACTAACAGGAAATTGTGGAATTAGTATACTTAAAGTCTAGGGAGAAAAATTTTATATTTTTCTCAGGAACTCTAATAAATATATCATTATAGGAATAAATATGAATCTAAAAAATAAACTAGTTAATATGACCAATAAAGAGTAATAATGGGTGGGAGATAAGTGTTTTTCTAAAATATGTTTATACTTTCATTTCAAAAGTTTATACAACAAAATTATAATTCTTTTTATATTTTTGAAACAATGTTAAAAATTATATAGCAAACATGAGACAGAGAGAGAGAGCTAAGCAAGTAGGAATAAACTTTAGTCCTCAGCCTCAGGTATGCAAAAATATATATATATTTTAAATTTTTCTACAACTTCATTTTTGATGCTGAGACTCCATGCTATCCATCTGGTAAAAAATTCAATTGTCTTCATTACTGGTGTCCTTCCTATCTTGATTCCCTGGTTCTTTTCCAGTGCCAAGGCATTGGGGGATGTTCATTGGTATAACTATTTAATCATCCATTCCTCTGTTTGCACAACGTCTTCAGGTCTCTGTTGCTTCTATGCCAGATGATTTGGTTTGGCTGTGTTCTTACCCAAATCTCATATTGAACTGTAGCTCCTACAATTTCCATGTGTCCTGGGAGGGACCTGGTTGGAGGTAATTGAATCATGGGGGTGGGGCTTTCCCATTCTGTTCTCATGGTAGTAAGTCTCATGAGATCTGATGGTTTTATAAACGGGAGTTCCCCTGCACACGTTCTCTTGCCTGCTACCATGTAAGATGTGACTTTGCTCCTCATTCATCTTCTGTCATGATTGTGAGGCCTCCCCAGCCATGTGGAACTGTGAGTCAATTAAACCTCTTTCCTTTTTAAATTACACAGTCTCAGGTATGTCTTTATTAGCAGCATGATAACAGACTAATACACCAGGTTTTGATGAGAGAATGTTTTCCTATTTAATCTCATTCACATCAGAGATCTTGCTGCTTTCCTGGTTACACTGCCAGAAAACACAGATCTTTTTCTCACCTCCTTCACAAGCTCAGGGGATCTCTATTCTTGAGCGAGGGTCTCCCACCATCCATGGTATGATATTTTGAATAGACAGTTAGTCTTCAGCTCTAAAACTCTTGCAATCTCCAGACTGATAAAAATGTATTCTGTATGTTAGTGAGATGACTGGTGGCTGACCCCTAAATAGCCTCAGAATGGGGGCTTGTCACCAGAAAGACAAAGTCATGATTACAGGGTTGGGACTTTCAGCCCCATCTCCCAACTTTCAGAGAGGGGAGAGGGGCCAAAGGTTGAGGTGATCAACAATGGCCAATGATCTAATCCATATAGCCATGTAATGAAGCCTCCACAAAAAAACTAAAAGGACTGGGTTTGGGGAGCTTCTGGATAGCTGAACAAGTGGAGATTCCTGAAAGGTGGCACCCAAAGAGGGCATGGAAGCTTCATGCCCCTTCCCACGTGTCTTACCCTATCCATGTCTTTATCTGGCTCTTCATGTGTGTTCTTTGTAATAACTTTGTGATAAAAAAGTAAACACAAGTAAGTGTTTTCCTGACTTCTGTGAGCTGCTCTAGTAAATTAATCAAACTGGGAAAGAGATCATAGAAACCTTAATTTATAGTCAATTAGTCAGAAGCAAAGATAACAACCTGGGACTTGCAACTGGGGTCTGAGGTGGGTGCGGTCTTGTAACACCGAGCTCTTAAACTGTGGGATCTGATGCTGCCTCCAGGTAGATACTGTCAGAATTGAATTGAATTAGAGGACACTCAGTTTGCTGGAGAATCTGGTGTCAGAAGTGTGTTGTGGTATGTGAGAGTAGAAAAAAAGCAAGCTTTTTTTTTCCTTTTTTTTTTTAATATGGACACTCCTATCCTTGTGTATGTCCAGCACATACTGTCTTAATCTGAGTCTTCTTTTACATGTTTTAAACTTCCTTAAGACTTACATGTTTATAAAACAAAAGCCAGAAATATTTGCAGTTTACTTCTGATTTCTGCCTCTGCTTCTATCCTCAAAACTGTTCAAACTGACAATTTTCTTAAAACGGATCAAAGGAGAGAGAAAAAAATGTATAATTTAGTGTAATATGTATAATTTTAGTATGTATAATTTAGTATCTCACTGTGGTAGGATGAATAATCACCCCCAAAGACGTTCAAATTCTAATCACTAGAACCTGTGAATGTCACCTTATATGGAAAAAGATGTTTTGAAGATGTGAGTAAATTAAGAATCTTGAGATTAAGAGATTATCCAGGTGGGTCTTATAAGATCCTTGTAACAAGGACCAGGAGAAGACAGAGTCAGAATAGTAGCAGGTGATAAGTTGATGGTAGCAGATACTGGAGTGGCATACTTTGACAATGGACCACAAGTCAAGGAATACTCTTATAGAAGCTAAAAGGGAAGGAAACTGATTCTGCCTCCAGGTCCTCAAGATCCCCAGTGAAACTGATTTTTGACTGCTGACCTCCAGAACCATAAGAAAACAAATTTGTGATGTTTTAAATATCTAAGTCTGTGGTGATTTGTTACAGCAATAGGAAACTACTAAAGTCAGAATCCTCTCACTTAAATGCTAAAAATTCTCGAAACTCAAAGCTTGATAACAAATTCTTTTCTTACCTGTTTTCTCTTAACTGGAAGAATTAAGATATTCTTAAATACTTTTCTCTTCCATGTGATATGTTAAATTATTTCTCTAAAGATTTCATATTTTAATATCAACAAACCTTGTTTTTCTTTGCAAAAATTACTATATGTCTTCAAAAAGCATTTAATACAAGGACAAAGTTGGTCCCCATCCATGAAGTGCTCTGATAGTTTTAAATAGATTTGATCTTGATAGTTCCATATTTATTCATTAACTCAGAAAGAATGACAAACATTTATTATTAACCCACTGCATTTTAGACCTTTTATCTAGTTCCTGTGGGCATAATGATAAATAGAAAGAAATAATCAAAACTACAAAATTATTAGTGCAATAATAGAAATATGTGAAGAAAGCTCTGATGTTGCAGGGCTGAATCTTATGTGAAACAATGAACCAGTCCTAAGGTATTTACATTGTCCAAAATTGAGTGTAATCTCTTGAATTTACTTAGTTTGACCAATGGGGTATATACAAGCATAATTCAAGTAGAGACTTGATGCACACTTGCTCATTGGAGCTTGTTGTTTAGGAAATCTTGCTCTTGAGATCCAGACACCATGTGAAGAAGTTCAAGCTAGTCATGTGGAAAAATCCAAATAGAGAGGGAAAGAGTTTCCACACTATTAAGGCATAGCACTTGGGCACTATAAAACTCATAGACAAAAGACTATCTCTAAGATATCTATTTGCATGGCTTTGGATCCTGCTAAAGAGCTATATATGGAGGAAGCTGTCTTGAATGCTCCAGCTCCAGCCACCATCTGACCACAAGCAAGAGCAGCACAAGAATGGTGCAGCTTAGCCCATGCCAACCTATAAAATTCTGAGCAAATAAAATGGTGGATGTTTTAACCCACTAAGTTTTTGGACTGTTTGCTATGAAGCAATAGAAAATTGAAATAGAAATTAGTATCTGAAAGTAGGATACCACTGTAATAATAACCGAATACAGGGGTGGTGGCTTTGGGACCGGACAGTAAGGAGATTGTTGAAGGAAGCTTGAAGTGCAGGAAGGAGATTGTTATTAAAAGGTGGAGGGGGTAGATAAAACCACAAAGATGGGAAAAAACAGAGCAGAAAAACTGGAAACTCTAAAAATCACAGCGACTCTCCTCCTCCAAAGGAATGCAGCTCCTCACCAGCAACGGAACAAAGCTGGATGGAGAATGACTTTGATGAGTTGAGAGAAGAAGGCTTCAGACAATCAAACTACTCCGAGCTATAGGAGGAAATGCGAACCAATGGCAAAGAAGTTAAAAGCTTTGAAAAAAAATTAGACGAATGGATAACTAGAATAACCAATGCAGAGAAGTCCTCAGAGGACCTGATGGAGCTGAAAACCAAGGCACGAGAGCTACGTGACGAATGCAGAAGCCTCAGTAGCCGATGCAATCAACGGGAAGAAAGCCAATGCAATCAAATGATGCAATGAACTGCAATCAGCGATGGAAGATGAAATGAATGAAATGAAGCATGAAGAGAAGTTTAGAGAAAAAAGAATAAAAAGAAACAAACAAAGCATCCAAGAAATATGGGACTATGTGAAAAGACCAAATCTACGTTACATTGGTGTACCTGAAAGTGATGGGGAGAATGGAACCAAGTTGGAAAACACTCAGCAGGATATTATACAGGAGAACTTCCCCAATCTAGCAAGGCAGGCCAACATTCAGATTCAGGAAATACAGAGAACGCCACAAAGATACTCTTCGAGAGAGCAACTCCAAGACACATAATTGTCAGATTCGCCAAAGTTGAAATGAAGGAAAAAATGTTCAGGGCAGCCAGAGAGAAAGGTCAGGTTACCCACAAAGGGAAGCCCATCAGACTAACAGCTGATCTCTTGGCAGAAACTCTACAAGCCAGAAGAGAGTGGGGACCAATATTCAACATTCTTAAAGAAAAGAATTTTCAAACCAGAATCTCATACCAGCCAAACAAAGCATCATAAGTGAAGGAGGAATAAAATACTTTACAGACAAGCAAATGCTGAGAGATTTTGTCACCACCAGGCCTGCCCTACAAGAGCTCCTGAAGGAAGCACTAAACATGGAAAGGAACAACCGGTACCAGCCACTGCAAAAACATGCCAAATTGTAAAGACCATCGAGGCTAGGAAGAAACTGAATCAACTAACGAGCAAAATAACCAGCTAACATCATAATGACAGGATCAAACACACATAAAACAATATTAACTTTAAATGTAAATTGGCTAAATGCTCCAATTAAAAGACACAGACTGGCAAATTGGATAAAGAGTCAAGACCCATCAGTGTGCTGTATTCAGGAAACCCATCTCACATGCAGAGACACACATAGGCTCAAAATAAAGGGATGAAAGAAAATCTACCAAGCAAATGGAAAACAAAAAAAGGCAGGGGTTGCAATCCTAGTCTCTGATAAAACAGACTTTAAACTAACAAAGATCAAAAGAGACAAAGAAGGCTATTACATAATGGTAAAGGGATCAATTCAACAAGAAGAGCTAACTATCCTAAATATACATGCACCCAATACAGGAGGACACAGATTCATAAAGCAAGTCCTTAGTGACCTATAAAGAGACTTAGACTCCCACACAATAATAATGGGAGGCTTTAACACCCCACTGTCAACATTAGACAGATCAACGAGACAGAAAGTTAACAAGGATACCCAGGAATTGAACTCAGCACTGCACCAAGCGGACCTAATAGACATCTACAGAACTCTCCATCCCAAATCAACAGAATATACATTCTTTTCAGCACCACACCACACCTACTTCAAAATTGACCACATAGTTGGAAGTGAAGTACTCCTCAGCAAATGTAAAAGAACAGAAATTATAACAAACTGTCTCTCAGACCACAGTGCAATCAAATTAGAACTCAGAATTAAGAAACTCACTCAAAATCGCTCAATTACATGGAAACTGAAGAACCTGCTCCTGAATGACTACTGGGTACATAATGAAATGAAGGCAGAAATAAAGATGTTCTTTGAAACCAACGAGAACAAAGACACAACATACCAGAATCTCTGGGACACATGCAAAGCACTGTGTAGAGAGAAATTTATAGCACTAAATGCCCACAAGAGAAAGCAGGAAAGATCTAAAATTGACACCCTAACATCACAATTAAAAGAACTAGAGAAGCAAGAGCAAACACATTCAAAAGCTAGCAGAAGGCAAGAAATAACTAAGATCAGAGCAGAACTGAAGGAAATAGAGACACAAAAAACCCTTCAAAAAATTAATGAATCCAGGAGCTGGTTTTTTGAGAAGATCAACAAAATCGATAGACCACCAGCAAGACTAATAAAGAAGAGAAGAGAGAAGAATCAAATACACACAATAAAAAATGATAAAGGGGATATCACCACCGATCCCACAGAAATACAAACTACCATCAGAGAATACTATAAACACCTCTACACAAATAAACTAGAAAATCTAGAAGAAATGGATAAATTCCTTGACACATACATCCTCCCAAGACTAAACCAGCAAGAAGTTGAATCTCTGAATAGACCAATAACAGGCTCTGAAATTGAGGCAATAATTAATAGCTTACCAACCAAAAAAAGTCCAGGACCAGATGGATTCACAGCCGAATTCTACCAGAAAGAGGAGCTGGTACCATTCCTTCTGAAACTATTCCAATCAATAGAAAAAGAGGGAATCCTCCCTAACTCATTTTATGAGGCCAGCATCATCCTGATACCAAAGCCTGGCAGAGACACAACAACAAAAAAGAGAATTTTAGACCAATATCCTTGATGAACATTGATGCAAAAATCCTCAATAAAATACTGGCAAACCAAATCCAGCAGCACATCAAAAAGCTTATCCACCGCGATCAAGTGGGCTTCATCCCTGGGATGCAAGGCTGGTTCAACATATGCAAATCAATAAATGTAATCCAACATATAAATAGAACCAAAGACGAAAACCACATGTTTATCTCAATAGATGCAGAAAAGGCTTTTGACAAAATTCAACAACCCTTCATGCTAAAAACTCTCAATAAATTAGGTATTGATGGGATGTATCTCAAAACAATAATAGCTATCTATGACAAACCCACAGCCAATATCATACTGAATGGGCAAAAACTGGAAGCATTCCATTTGAAAACTGACACAAGACAGGGATGCCCTCTCTCACCACTCCTATTCAACATAATGTTGGAAGTTCTGGCCAAGACAATCAGGCAGGAGAAGGAAATAAAGGGCATTCAATTAGGAAAAGAGGAAGTCGAATTGTCCCTGTTTGCAGATGACATGATTGTATATCTAGAAATCCCCATCGTCTCAGCCCAAAATCTCCTCAAGCTGATAAGCAACTTCGGCAAAGTCTCAGGATACAAAATCAATGTACAAAAATCACAAGCATTCTTATACACCAATAACAGACAAACAGAGAGCCAAATCATGACTGAACTCCCATTCACAATTGCTTCTAAGAGAATAAAATACCTAGGAATCCAACTTACAAGGGATGTGAATGACCTCTTCAAGGAGAACTACAAACCACTGCTCAATTAAATAAAAGAGGACACAAACAAGTGGAAGAACATTCCATGCTCATGGGAAGGAAGAATCAATATCGTGAAAATGGCCATACTGTCCAAGGTAATTTTCAGATTCAATGCCATCCTCATCAAGCTACAAATGACTTTCTTCACAGAATTGGAAAAAAGTACTTTAAAGTTCATATGGAACCAAAAAAGAGCCTGCATCGCCAAGTCAATCCTAAGCCAAAAGAACAAAGCTGGAGGCATCACACTACTTGACTTCAAACTATACTACAAGGCTACAGTAACCAAAACAGCATGGTACTGGTACCAAAACAGAGATATAGATCAATGGAACAGAACAGAACCCTCAGAAATAATGCCACATGTCTACAACTATCTGATCTTTGACAAACCTGACAAAAACAAGCAATGGGGAAAGGATTCCCTATTTAATAAATGGTGCTGGGAAAACTGGCTAGCCATATGTAGAAAGCTGAAACTGGATCCCTTCCTTACACCTTATACAAAAATTAATTCAAGATGGATCAAAGACTTAAATGTTAGACCTAAAACCATAAAAACCCTAGAAGAAAACCTAGGCAATACCATTCAGGACATAGGCATGGGCAAGGACTTCATGTCTAAAACACCAAAAGCAATGACAACCAAAGCCAAAATTGACAAATGGGATCTAATTAAACGGAAGAGCTTCTGCACAGCAAAAGAAATTACCATCAGAGTGAACAGGCAACCTATAGAATGGGAGAAAATTTTTGCAACCTACTCATCTGACAAAGGGCTAATATCCAGAATCTACAATGAACTCAAACAAACTTACAAGAAAAAAACAAACAACCCCATCAAAAAATGGGCAAAGAATATGAACAGAAACTTCTCAAAAGAAGACATTTATGCAGCCAAAAAACACATGAAAAAATGCTCATCATCACTGGCCATCAGAGAAATGCAAATCAAAACCACAATGAGATACCATCTCACACCAGTTAGAATGGCAATCATTAAAAAGTCAGGAAACAACAGGTGCTGGAGAGGATGTGGAGAAACAGGAACACTTTTACACTGTTGGTGGGACTGTAAACTAGTTCAACCATTGTGGAAGTCAGTGTGGCGATTCCTCAGGGATCTAGAACTAGAAATACCATTTGACCCAGCCATCCCATTACTGGGTATATACCCAAAGGATTATAAATCATGCTGCTATAAAGACACATGCACACGTATGTTTATTGTGGCACTATTCACAATACCAAAGACTTGGAACCAACCTAAGTGTCCAACAATGATAGACTGGATTAAGAAAATGTGGCACATACACACCATGGAATACTATGCAGCCATAAAAAATGATGAGTTCATGTCCTTTGTAGGGACATGGACGAAGCTGGAAACCATCATTCTCAGCAAACTATTGCAAGGACAAAAAACCAAACACCGCATGTTCTCACTCATAGGTGGGAATTGAACAATGAGAACACATGGACACAGGGAGGGGAACATCACACACCGGGGACTGTCGTGGGGTGGGGGGGAGGGGGGAGGGAGAGCATTAGAAGATATACCTAATGCTAAATGATGAGTTAATGGGTGCAGCACACCAACATGGCACATGTGTACATATGTAACAAACCTGCACGTTGTGCACATGTACCCTAAAACTTAAAGTATAATAATAATAAAATTAAAAAAAAAAAGGTGGAGGGGTTTGGAGCTGTATATTGGTAGAACAATTGGGAGGCTATCACTTGCAGTAAATTGAAAGTGACTACCAATCTGTAGTCTAGAGAAGGTGATTTTCAAGAAGAATATTGTAGGTATAAATGGTCTTTTAAAAGTACTTCAAAAGAGAAGTGAACTAAAGAGGGAAATGTTCAGTTTTTGAACATAATTTAGCGGAATTGTTTACAAATGAGAACTTGTTGTGTTGGAAAGCAAAACTGTTCTTCATTCCTAGACTTTCCAGTTGGCAAAAGGTTTTTAAGGTAAAAACAGGTCTCAGTGCAAGTATCAAGCACAAGGTGATGACAGTAAACCGTGATTTCAAATAGTAAAAAGTCAAGGAAGGGTACAGCTATAAGACCTCTTTTAGAGAACTGAGAAATATTTAAGATGGTGCTTTATAAACCTCTCAGCCATGCAAAAGACTTATAGGATGTTAAGGGTATGTGTTTTATACTCTTATAATTTGATACTCAGGAAAACCACAAAGCTTTGAAAGGAATTATATTAGTTTGCACTAAAAGGAACAAAGATATTTAAAGCAAAAAAAAAAAAAAAAGATTTCTAAATCCTACAGGCCAAACATAGCCTGAGAAAACTATTCACATGCAAATGCAGGATATTATCATAGAAAATAAAGACCCCAGAGGGTGGAACAAAGAGCTGCAAAACAAAACAAAACAAAAACACTCTCAGAGAGTAGCACTGAGTTCTAATGAACACACTATTTTTGCCCCTAGAAAAATAAAGAGGGCTAGATTCCAGAATTTCAAAATTAGTGACTGTTATGTGCCTCTCATCACCATACAGATCATTTTTAAAGAAGATATTATATTGTGGTTCATGTATCCCTATCTCACCATTATATGTCCCTATCTGAACCTCAGCATACAATATGGGTAATAGATAACTTTAGTTCACAGATCTTCAGATCAGGGATAACTGCACCAGAGGAGTCTTATCCATTATTTGAATATCATTTCAGCAATGACATTATGGACTCTATGCCTGAGCCTAATGCCATAAAGGAATGAAGCTTTAGCAGTCTTCTGGGAGAGGCAAGTAAGTATATTTTATATACATACACTCCCGTGAACAGTGAAAAATGAGACAAGTTAGCCTACCATGGTTTCACTGATGCTGTTAGAAGACTTAAAACTCATGGGTCAGAGCAGAAAGATAGACTATTCTTCTTAAGAATAGAAGTATCAGAGCATTTGCATTTTTGTGCTATTTGCACAAGTCTCACTTCTCATAGGGTGAGGTGAAGAGGGCCACATTCCACCTGCACATGCAGCAGGTTGTGTTACAGGAGATGAAACCCAAGTCTAGGGAGCCCAAATCTTTCATCATTGGCAGGATGCTTGCTTGCCCTTGCTCTGGATACAGACATCAATTTTATTATACTGGCCTTTTGCTCCAGATAGAGACACTATGTTTACTTCAGAGAGCATTTGTTATACAGATACTCTCATAAAGAGAGTCCAGAACAAAGTCAGCTGGTGCATCTACTTGTAGGAAGTACAGAAATGCAAGACAATCATGGGGATTATCTCCCAGCAATTACTTTCAGTTATTAGCAAAAATTTCTGTTTGTTTTAGTACTAGACATATTTCTTTTTATTTTAAAAACTTTAATCTTAATTCAGTTCAGAAAGGATCCCCTTGCCTTATCTACCACAGGCTAAAACCTTGCCTCCTCAGCTCTTGGAGAAGGTGGCAGAGAAACCTCATCTTCTTCCGTTTCTTGGCATTTAGTTTCCACAGTAGGGACACTGTGGAGAAATGAGGGTGGCGGACAAGTATTTGTGGTGGAGAGATTCTCTGACCTCACTCCGGTTTCAATTGGTCTCACCTTTTCTCCTAGCGTCCTATTCATATGATGCTTAAGTGCTACACAGACTTATTTTTTTCACCTTGCCCCAGGCTCTTTGCCTCCTCCAAAGTACAGTCTTGACTCTCTTTGACAAGTCAAAGGTACAAAATCCCCAATCCTTTCTCTAATATAAACATCTAATCACTTGACCTCTATGGCCTCTTGAGCAGCTCTGCAGCTCATCCCACACCACTGACCCCCATGGTATCCTTTCTTACACATTCCCATAACCCTAAGGGGCCCTATTTTATTCCCAGACACATTACACTATGACCCTTTGAAAACCTGAAGGTGTATCCCATTCCACCAGACCTCCAGGCCTCAGAAATCTCTATACAAGGAGAAGCACAAATATCTATGTTCAAATTGCAGAGGGTACATGTCAAGTTCTCCTAATTTTTCTCATACCTGAATAAAAGCAACCGAAGAGAATAGTGTAACATACTCTGAGATTTCACATGTTTATTCTGAGGATACTCTCATTAAAATCTTCCCTAGCATTGGCCTGAGTTGAGATTTTAGTCTCTGCATCTCAGCAAGTCTCTAGTTGAGAAAGACAAGACACCAAGCATCTCTTTCTGCAGGAATTCCCCAGTCTCTATGAAAGATTTACTTACAGTGCCTAACTTTGTTTTGGGGAGGCAAAGCAACATTGCTCATATATATTTATCAACTGAGGGGCGGCAGTAAGACTGCTTCCAATGTCTCTTGGCAAGCCCTGCAGCACTGTAGCTAGATTCTACTCTAGGCTACTTGGAGACATCTTTCTGAACCTGCAAAGTAGGGTGCTAATGACCCTTTGTTTTCAGTTTTATCCTTTCCCTACAATTTTGAAACAGAAAGAAAAGTCAAAATCAATATTTTGACTGAAAAGACAATTCACAATATAAATTACATTATGATAATCTATTCCTATTTTGTTTTGTATCATATTTTTGTTGATATTCTTATAACATACCCCAAATATTTATTGGAAAAGTGGATTACAAGAAAATTCCACCCATAAAACAGACATCTGTGTATATAGTATACATACACTATTTCTGCCCTCCTAAGTTTTCTTGTTTATCTGAGCTGCTTCTGGATTGGAGATTCACATGACAATCATAATCACAATAGTAGACCCAAGGTGGAAAACTGAGGATGAGCTAGAATACTATGTATTCCAAGTATATTTTAGATAACTTCTAGTGATTTTTTTGGTTCTCTTTAGAAGTCCTTTATTTTCCCAGGCTGCATCGATTCTCTACTCAATTTGTCGCCATAATGATGTGAAGCTTTTTCAACTCTCCTCAAACCCAGCTCAAATCCAATATTAATCACATATTGCTTCCTTCACTTATACCTCAGGATCTTTATTTTTAGTGTAAATAAGGACTACCTATGACCTTTGCTGAAATTCAGATTCACAAATCTCTGGCATATAAATTTTATTAGCTCAAGAATTTAAAAATTTTAACAGAATTTTTGCATAATTTGAATGTAAGTGATACATTGGGCCCTCTATTTCCCCACCCATATAAGGGGTGGCATTCTTCAAAGTATTATAAATACTTTGGAAGCAGCATAATCTATTAGATGAAAGTACTGGCTTTAGAGTCAGCCAGGTGTGCATTCAGATCCTGGCTCCATTATTCATTAAAGCTCTCTTCATTTTTGAAGGAAGATAGAACTTTGTTGACAGCTAAGGGCAATAGAAGGTATAATTGCCTTAAATATGATAAACAGAGTGTGAAACACTTCTGCAAAGAGTGAGATAGTAAATATTTTCAGCTTTTCAGTAAATATTTGGGCACAACTACCCAACTCTGTCGTGGTAGCATCAAAGCAGCCATAGAGAGTACATCAGCAAATGAGAGCAGCTGTGTTCCAATCAAAATTTATTTACAAAATCATGTGCTGAGCCAGATTTGGCCCACAAGCTATAGTTTGTTCACTTCTCTAAAAAAACATGAAAATGATAAAATCACATTTATGAATGCATTGATTATAAAATATAATTCAGCTATCATTTTGTAATCCTTTAAATAAGCTGTCTTAAATGATAGAAAATGAAAACAAGACTAGATTATGGGGTTATATTGTGGAGAGACTGAGCGCTACTGTGCCAGATTTTGTATCTCTAATTGCTACACATCTTTCCAATGATGTGGTGGCAGTTATTTTAAAAACGAGATTTGAGGTAGAGTGCATTACTTTTCTATCTGCAGTAATTGAATTATAAACCTATATTCTTTGGCATGTAGCTTTCAGTGCTTTCCTATAGTTTGTGGAACAAATTTTCCAACCCCTTGACTGTTTTTTTTTTTCTGTGACTTTCTTTCACCAGTGGAATATTAGCAGACGGGACATGAACAGAAGTTTATAAAGCTACTTTTGAACCTATGGTAGCACAAGAAGGATATGCTTAGACTAGTCTGCTGGTCCCACAGGAGGATATGCAACATGTGAGGCAGAGCCATGCCCAAGTGAACTCAACTGGTTCCAGAGTATGAATGAGAAGACCAGTAGAACCATCCATGCAAGACTGGCTTGGACAAATGTCAGCCAATCTGAAGATCTGTTGGATAACCGATTCAGCGTTTTAAGCCACTAAGTTTTGGGATACTTTTTAATGCAGCATTATTTTGGTCAGAGTTAAGTGGTTAAAGAGTCAATATTCTTATACATATTACACACAGTCAGATAGACAGACTGATACACACATGTGCACACACACAGAGAATAATATAGGTCTAATGGCTTAGAATTTACACTTTAATTTCCTTCTATTACTTGACACATTTTTTATTTTTCAGTTTCCATTGCTGGTTTCAGGAAATGATGCTAGAGAGGTAGGCCAGAACCAAATAAAATAGGATGTGCCAAGAAAGACAGAACACAAGTAGACATAAGAAGTCACTGAAGGATTTTAACCAACATCTCATATTTATACTGTAGTTTAAAGTTGTCATATTGTCAACCAGATATGCATAAGTAGAGTTTTATTTTTCATAAAAGAATTATTTGTACATACAGCTTCATATCTGCTAATGGAGAAAATAACTTAAACTTGGCCCTGCCAGGCAACCCATTTTCTTCCAGTTTAAAACTTAGTCTTTTTCAGGTTAGCTAGGCCAATTCCAGGTGCTCGTCCTACCTTCTTTCTCCCATTTCTACACCACCCTTCTTTTTTGTCTCTCCCTGGGAGATATCTGAGCTTAAGGAAAAATTAGTTAAGAGTGGGGATTGGAGAGACCTCTGTTCCACTAGTTGCCTTCTGGACATTTTCTGGTCTCCACTGTTGATGTATCCATCCCTTCTGGCCTTTGGTTGCACTGAGGCATCTTGCTATTGTCTGTGGTTATGCCATAGCTCCTAGTAAAAAGGCTCACATTCTTTTTTATTTATTTATTTATTTTGACAGAGTCTTGCTCTGTCACCTAGGCTAGAGTGCAGTGGCGTGATCTCAGCTTACTGCAACCTCCGCCTCCAGGGTTCAAGTGACCCCAGCCTCCCGAGTAGCTGGGATTACAGGTGCCTGCCACTGTGCCCAGCTAATTTTTAGAAACGGGGTTTTACCATCTTAGCTAGGCTAGTCTCAAACTCTTGACCTTGTGATCCACCAGCCTCGGCCTCCCAAAGTGCTAGGATTACAGGCGTAAGCCACTGCACCCGGCCAAGGCCCATGTTCTTAATACTTTCCTAGTCTCACTCCCATGTGTCTTCGGATCTGCTTTATCACATTTACATGCCCTTGGCAAATAGGAACTTATGAATGTTTCCCATTCACATGTATGCTGTAGGGAACTAGAATCAAGGGTTATCTTGAGCCCATTCTTTCTGCTTAAATACGTTGCATACATACAGGTGTTCTTTGAGATGGTACTTTCCTAAAGGTTGAAAGTAAAGGGAAATACAAACCCACTTTCAGCTGGGTTTGAAAGGTAAGAAGAAGACAGAATCTAAGGTAATGCCTCTCAAACTTTAACAACTTATGAATCATTTAGCAATCTCTTTAAAATGGAGACTTTTATTTAGTAGGTCTGTTTTGGGGCCCAGAATTCTGCATTTTGAACAAGTTTCCAGGTAGTGCTAATACTTCTAGTCCATGGACCACACAATGAGAAAAAAGGATCTCAAATTCTAAAGCACCTGAAGACTAACTGGAAAGCAGAGTTAATGTAGAAGAAAGGGCTTAGGATAGCTTACCACCCTCTCAATTGGCCTTGCCAACTCTTTAGAACTGTTCGACTTTCCTCCTCAGAAATCCTGAAACCCACCAAATTTACTTTCAAAGTTCACATTCATCACTCTGTATTGCAGCTGCTTTCTGTTACCCTATTTAAAACAGTTTTCTGTGCCTAATTCTTTTGGTACTGCTTTTGCCTAATCCAGCTGAGCACAGAAGATTCTCAATAAACGTATGAAGAATAGTCTGTACTCTCAAATTAAAAGCTATGGAAAATATTCCAGTATCTTTATCAAATATCTTCATAAGTTTAAACACAACAACAACAACAAAACTTCATCAACTAGTTTACTTGTACTGATAATGTAGAGTGAACAACCTAATCACCCACTTTCTGGTTACTAAATTTAAAAAAAAAAAAAGAAAGAAATTTATATAAACTTTGGAAAACTGAAGATATTATTGAGATTTCCCTTTCCCTCTCTTTTCTTCTCCATCCCCATCCTGTACTTCTTGCCCTATAATATCCATTGACTAAGTGTTGGAGCTCTAAAACTAAAATATTATAATCAATCTAAGATTGAATTTTGCTATATATTTATAAGATTGTAATTCATCTCACATGTTTACATACTATTCCTCTTAAATGATTAATAATATAAAGTAATATACATATAATGTGTATTATATATTGTATTCATCTGATTTACACTGCTGATAAAGACATACCCTAGACTGGGAGGAAAAAGAATTTTAATGGACTTATAGTTCCAGATGGCTGGGGAGGCCTCACAATCATGGTGGGAGGCAAGGAGGAGCAAGTCAGGTCTTACATGGATGGTGGCAGGCAGAAAGAGAGCCTACGCAGGGAAACTCCCCTTTTTAAAACCATCAGATCTCAAGAGACTTATTCACTCTCATGGGAAGAGCATGGCAAAGAATTGCCCCCATGATTTAATTACCTCCTACCAGGTCCTTCCCACAACACATGGGGATTCATGATGAGATTTTGATGGGGACACAGCCAAACCATATCATATATTATGGAAAATTTTCCAATATAATGCTTCTAGAAGTCTTTTTCAAAATATAAAAGTAATTATTATAGTATAATCTGTACAACATTCAACCAACCAGTTGGTGAGGTTGTAAATCAAATGAGAGAGGAGGAACTGATCCGGGTAGCAGGAACACATTTCCAAGTAAAATTTGCAACAGAGCATGTTGAGATCATGGTTTTAATTTATGAATGGCATTATTATCTTTAAACTATTATTTTCCAAGCTCATATATGGCCTTTTTGAAGGTTCTCTGAATGTTACATTTGATTTTAAGATCTAATCCAAAATGAAATATAGAATGTGCTTTGTTTTCTATAAAAATGCCAATGACTATCTCTTAAATTAGTCAAGGAAAGACAAATTACCAAAATTCAAACTTATTTGAATTATTTTTAAGTGATTCCAGGCAATAAATACATAGAAGCCATGGAAAGTTTTAGCTTCAAATCACAAAATTGCAAAAAAAAAATTGTAAATGGCTAAACATAAGGGGGGTTATGGAAAATATTTGGTCACCTTAATTATAGGTTTAAATGCCACAAACAATATAATAATAGTTTTAACTTACTTTTTTTGATTACTAAGCAACTAAACCAACTTTTCAAATGTTAAATTCAATAAACTCAATATCTCTTTAAAGCAGGATTTCTTTCTCTCCCTGGGCATCATTTGCTGATAGATAAAAACAGAGTAATAAATAAGTGGCTTCCTGAAGGCAGGTAAGGCAACCTCCATGCCAGACCAGTTCTCAATACAGTGACCAAAATTCCCCCCATTTTCTTGGTTTTACTCTCTATAACTGTTAATTATAATAAACCATATGGAAATGTTTTCCTTAAATGATATTCTTGCTCTATTGTATTTTCATTAATATTTTTACTTTATTTCATTTATTAATATGAGGATGAAACAGTTTGGCATCTCTTTTTCCACCACTCAGTGTTATTTTCAACAGATTGTTTTCTATTATTTGACAGTTTTCTGGAAACCACCTACTCATTCATGTTCCATGTGGTCAGACCACTGTGGTGAACTGAAGACTGAAGACCACCATTACTATTTGTTTAATGTTTACATTTTGTTTAATAGGGGTTTCCTATTTGAGACTACTTTGGGAAATGCATCTCAGATAATTATGGCAGGAAAACAGTGGACAAAAGTATAAATGATGCAACCCTAGACTGGAATTCTCAATCTTGTCTTCCAGTGAAGAAATATGTTTTTACTACATTTATGACTTTTTGTGCACTATTTCTTAAGTATAGAAATATTTTGTAAGGTAGACAAGAGAATTTATGTGTTTAGTCCTTACAGATTTTATTTTTATTGATTTCACAAGTTGTGACAATATTTTGCCTGAAGGCTCAGTTATATTATTCTTAGATTTCATTTGTTGGCAGCCACTATTAGTTTATTTATTTAAAAAATATTTTACGTAGAAAAAGGTGCTATGGCTGTATCCTGAAACCTTAGATGTTTCTCCCATTAGACTTATCTATTTTGTTTGTGACATGATAGCTTAGCAGGGCACAGTAGACCATTAGGAAAATAAGCAAATTCTTATCTGGTAGTCATTAGCTAGAATCACTCATTCTCATTTCTCTCTTGCCTGAAAGTTGGTTCTTTTCTCATCCTGGAAAATATTTTGACAGAGAAGTAAGTGCTGGTGAAAAGTGAATATGTGGCAGATGGACTGGAACGGAGAAGGGACTAAAACTACATTTGTCTATGTAATCATTGAGGGGGTTAACAAAGACAAATCAGTGACTAGCTGCTGGCATTATCATATTTCAGGGCTTAAGTTTTGATGTAGAAATAGCAAACTATGAAACACGTTCATCGTCAATCTCTTCTGCTTTTTTGAAGGGACTTCTAAGCTCTGTCAGCTAATAGCTTTAGATAACAGAGTTTTAATACACCGTATTGATAACAACTATTATTGTTATCAATCACGAGGACCTTTTATTCCTTTATCAATTTCAAGGACCTTTTATTCCTTTTACTAAAAATGTCCTAAACATTCATCATTGCTGATGTTAAGTATCTTCTGAGTGACAAAACCGGCAGAGGAGGGGTTTACAGTAGTTTCTGTTTAGTCCTGTGAATTAGAAAAATTAAGAATAACATGTTCTTTTTATAAAGTCAATATCACTGAAATTAAATTAAATTACAGAAAACTTAAAACTTAAGAAAACTAAACAAGTACTTGCTACTTACAAAAGTAATTTAAGTATTACTTGTCAAGCTTTAATAATGAGCAGATTCCTTTTAAAGGGAAAAAATGCTCTCACAGACCAGTGAATAAGAGATTCATGAATCCAAATTTGAGAGTCCTCAATTTAAGAAAATATCTTTCAGGTGTAAATTATCAAAGAGAAAGAAAATATTTTGGCTTTAAATATAACAAAACAAAGTTTTTAAAGATTAAGTTCAAAACAAAACCAGAGAAAAGTCCTATGGATCTTGTAGATCCCTAAATAAGGGCTCTAACCTGAATTTCTGGATAAAAACCTAGCAAGATACTTGGGAGCATATGACTTATTTAATAAATTGCTGAAAGAATTTATACATTTTCTAAAAATTGCCTAATTTAAAGTTGGTAATGTCACAAAGCCTGTGAGTGAATATGACTCAATCTGCATTTCGGAGAACTCAGTAATATACATAATTTGTAATAACATATTTATGTAGTAATTATGACATGTTCCAGCATCATCATTTTGACAGAGATCAGTGGGAGAAAATAATTAGATTATATTGTCAGTGTAGAGGAAATGGTCACTGAACCACAGCCAAATTTTATCGGGGCAAAGTATCATAAGATATGGGCCCAAATGATTACTTTTTATGGAAAGATTAATAAGTGTGGATATTGGCCATGGGAGGAGAGTCAGTGACTCTTTAGTTTAATAACAAAGTAATGACGAATTCGTCATCTGAATTCTTGCTGAGCTAGTTACTTAAATGCACCCATGGGAATGAAATGAGGTAATGGTGAAAGCCTTTTGAAATCCCCCAAATTGTCCTCATTTAGAAGAAAAAGTCCAGAGACCCTAATTTCAATTAACTATTTTCTAAAATACTGAGGGAAGAAGGTGTGGTTTGTTATATGGAGGTTTTTATTTTTCTCTAGCAAGTCTCAGTTTTCTGAGAGCCCCAAATTAAAAAAGAAATCCCAAGTTTAGTGTAAGAGGCAGTGAGGAGAGAAGCAAACGGATATTTAGCTACCTCCTTCCCTCATAATTCTATGTACAAACCAGAACCAAATGCTATTACCGCCACATTAAAGAAAAGAGGAAGAGTGGTTGGCCATGCTAATAGAGCTTCTATCAGACATTAACCCTGTGTGTGGTGGTTCCAGAAGCCAGTTCTCTAATTCTTGACAATTTTTTCATAAGCACTGACTAAGGAACACAGAAGGGGCCAGATATTGTGATATCACTGTAAATCCATCACTCGGTTTATTTAAACATATCTCAATTCTATGTAGACAGAAAGTACAAACATATTTGCAACCTGTTTATTAGTCATCATATTTGCTATATTTTATGGAATGCCCTTGGTATACCAGGTGCTATGCTAAAAGGCTTATATGTCTCATCTTAATTAAACCTTACACTAATGCTAGGAGCAGGTATACAGCCAAATATGTGCGATATAGTACATGAAAGATACAAGATTTGAAACCCATCTGTTTCTTATTCCTAAATTCTAAGCCACTTCATTATTCTACTCTTCCATTGTTTTTGCTTCTATATAGCCATTTAAGACTAGGTGATATATTCCAAAGGAGTTTGTTGACTCATAGGTTCATTTAGATTGTAGGTTTTAAATCTAGATGGTAATTCACACATTTGGGATTTCAAGTCCAGTCACAACTGGTCCGCTTCAGTTGTTTATTTTTAAAAATCCAGCAAATATGATTTTTCCTTTTCCTGTGCTATGAATAATCATGTGGACAGTTTCCACACGAATAAGAACTCATTGTATGAATAGTATATACAATGACTATATTATATGTTTTATATGTTTTAATACTATATATGTATAACATATATGTTTTATATATTGTATATTATTGTATAAATAGTATACTTACTATTTATACAATGAATATATACTGTAAAAATAAATATATAAATATATATGCTATAAAATATATATATTGTGTCGCAGTGGTGCGATCTTGGCTCACTGCAACCTCCACCTCCAAGGTTCAAGCGATTCTGCTGCCTCAGCCTCCCAAGTAGCTGGGACTACAAGCACGCACCACCACGCCCAGCTAATTTTTGTATTTTTCAGTAGAGACAGGGTTTCACCATGTTGGCTAGGATGGTCTTGATTTCTTGACCTCGTGATCTGCCCGCCTCGGCCTCTCAAAGTGCTGGGAATACAGGCATGAGCCACCGCGCCTGGCCGACACATTTATTTTGCTACTTAATCAGCCATAACCTAGATGTCATATCATTGCAGTTCAGTGTAAGGCTGGAGAGGTAGATTTTGGCCACACACATAAACACACACACGTGTATACACATACATGTATAAATGCACACATTCATCAGACCAGTGGGAATCTGGGTCACGGTATTTCATGGGCAAAAGGTTTGGAAAGATTTGATTAATAAAGTAGGTAATGACATTAGACTACAAAAATTATTCTGGAAATCAATGATCTCAATGTATTCTTGATTCCTCCAACTATCTGTTGTATCAAATTCCAGTTTGAGCATCATATTTTAAGACTATTGCAAGATGATGGGGACCTAAAATTAGTACTAATATTAAGATGGTGAAAAACTGAAGGTGAGTTTAAGAAAATGAAAAAGATGCTTAGTTAAATGACAATTTTCAACAAGTATTTAAAAGGTTGTTATGTAGAAGCAGGAAAGAACTTAGCTCTATGTGGTTCTTAAGAGCAGAACTAGGACCAATGGCTAAAAGCTACAGGGAAGCTTTTAGACATCAAGTTCAACTCAGGAAAAACTTTCTAGCAATTAATACTTTTCAATAGTTAAACAGGTGAACCTAAATTCTCACAGAATGGGAAAAAATGAAAAGTACCCTAGAACTCTTTTAGTCTTGTTTCTTAATTTTATGGATGAGGAAACTGGGGTTTGGCAATAAGTGATTTGATGAAGGTGATGAAAACTAACTGTGGATCCAGAGTTATAACTCTTTCTCTCTTGTTGTACAAACTAATGTTTTGGGATTTTTTCCTTTTTTTAATACTCCATGCCATCTCTAAAGCAGTGAACTTGTCGTTGTTTTTCATTTATTCATAAAATGTTTAATAACTAATCACATGCAGTCCAGTAGGGGCTTTGTAAAAACATGATAACTTTGAGCAGATTTTGTTGAAGGAGACTTACTCAATTTTTCAATTAGAGATGACTAACACAGAAACTGGCATGTAGCTATTGTTAAATCAATTGAACAAGACTGAATAAAATGGAGGATTATTCCGTACACTCCCCAAATCCTTCTGACTCTCAGCCTAATAGCATATGAACTAGAAAACAGAATTGGTTCAGAAACAGAGGTCTAAGAGTGAGACTATGGTATAGGCAGGGTCAGTAGAAGAGAAATGAGGGGAAAGAGAAGGACTCTAGAGAAAGCAGGAGGAGTAAAAAGCAAAATCATAACAGAGTCAGAGTTATGGGATCTGCTTTGGAAATCAAAACTTACATTAAGGAAGGTTTAAAGATAGGCATGCTGGAAAGTAGGGGGTTAACAATAGATTTCTTTCTAAGTCACATGCAAAGTAATTTTTTTAAATATTGTAGTGAAAAGGTAACAAAAAATAATTTAACACTCTCATTCCTAAGCTATTATTTGGGGATAAGACGAATTCTAGTCCTTAAAGCATCTTCTATGATGCTCTTTTTCATCTTATATTAAATCTTTTCTGGAGGAAATGTTCATTAGTTCAAATAAAGCTATTGTTCCTGGTTAAAAGAGTAATGCCAACTCGGAGTGGTTTTGTGGGTTTATTCTCCACTTGAGAATAGAGGCTTCAACTTCGTTAGCAAACCATATTGTTTTAAATTAAATTTTCAAATAAATATACTTGGGTGTGAATTCAACTGAAAATATTTTGCAAAACTAAAAAAAAATTCCCAAACTCTAAAAACATTCCAGTGGTTTTGAAAAACTGAAACATGTTGAGGTTTAGTTATTGCCAAGGATTTTAAAATAATGATTTCTAACCACACCGGCCCCACAAAACCTAGCTGCTGTTCAAGGCAACTTTCCCTCCCATACATATGTTAACAGTGACATCTTGTGGTCAGTTTTTACTTAAAAAATATACAGGCAAAGTACAGAAATACATACTTTCATCATTACAAAAATATCCAATTTCTCCTTGCTCTTCCAAATATTTCTATGGTACTTATCCATTATACAAATACTCTTTTATATTTTTAATTTTTTTAGGTACATACTAGATGTATATGTTTATGGGGTACATGAGATATTTTGGTAAAAGCATGCAATGCATAATAATCAGATCGTGGAAAATTGGTGGATAGCCATCCCCTGAAGCATTTATCTTTTGTGTACAGACAAACCAATTATATTCTTTTAGTTGTTTTAAAATGTACAATTTAATTATTATTGACCATAGTCCTCCTGTTGTGCTATCAAATACTAGGTCTTATTCATTGTTTCTATTTTTTTGTACTCATTAAACATCCTCACCTCCTCCCATTCCCCCACTATGCTTCCTAGCCTCTGGTAACCATCCTTCCATTCTCTGTCTCTGTGAGTTCAATTGTTTTGATTTTTAAATCCTATGAATGAGTGAGAACACACAATGTTTGTCTTTCTGTGCCTGGTTTATTTCACTTAAATAATGACCTCCAGTTTCATCCATGTTATTGCAAATAATCAAATCTAGTTCTTTTTTTATGACTGTACATATGTACCACATTTTCTTTATCCATGTATCTGTTGGTGGACACTTAGGTTGCTCCAAATCTTGGCTATTGTGAACAATACTGCAACAAACATGGGAGTGCAGATATCTCTTCGATATGCTGATTTCCTTTCTTTTGGGTGTATACTCAGCAGTAGGATGGCTGAATTGGATAGTAGCCCTATTTTTGGTTTTTTGAGGAAACTCCAAACTGTTCTCCATAGGGGTTGTACTAACTTACATTCCTACCAACAGTGTACAAGCGTTCCCTTTTCTCCACGTCCTTGTCAACATTTGTTATTATTGCCTGTCTTTTGGATAAATGCCATTTTAACTGGGGTCAGATGATATCTCACTGTAGTTTTGATTTACATTTCACTGACAATCAGTGATGTTGAGCAAATTTTTATATGCTTTTTTGACATTCGTATATCTTCTTTTGAGAAATGTCTATTCAAATCCTTTGTCCATTTTTAATCGATTGCTAGATTTTTTTTCCTGTAGAGTTGTTTGAGCTCCTTATATATACACTGGTTACTAACCCCTTGTTGGTTGAGGAGTTTGCAAATATTTTTTCCAGTTCTGTGAGTTGCCTCTATGTTTTACTGATAGTTTCCTTTGCTGTGCAGAAACTTTTTAACTTGATGTGATCCCATTTGTCCATTTTGACTTTGGTTGCCTGTGCTTGTGGGGCAAGAAATTTTTTCCCAGATGAATATTCTACAATGTTTACTCATAGTCGTTTCATAGTGAGAGGTCTTAGATTGAAGTGTTTAATCCATTTGATTTGATGTTTGTGTATGGTGAGAGATAGGGGTCTAGTTTCATTCTTCTGCATGTGGATCTGCCCTACAGGATATCCTTTCATAATTCTAAGTGGTATATACTGAGTGTTGTAAGTGAAAACTTTCCATACATATGAAATTGATATGTGAGTGTTGAAGGAGAGTGGGAAAATCATGTCTGTTAACCTCGTTAAGATGAATGAAGCTAAAATCTTCATTTTCCTGATCCCTTGGTATTTCTTATCCTTACAACATCACAGAGTACTAGGTAAACGTAATAAACATAATAACAGTTAAAATTTGTTGGACAGTCATGATGCATCTGTTACCCCTCTAAGCACTTTGAAGTGGTATTATTGCATTTAAACATAACAACACCCCCATCAAGCAGTTACGTCGTTATTTCCATTTTAAACATGAGTAAAGGGGACACAGAAAGGTAAAATGACTTCCCCAAGATGGCAACGCTAATCATTGGCAGAACTATCGTTTGCCCAAGGGAATCTGACTCCACTGGAGGTACTTATCCACTAATCTGAAAAAGAGATGCTGCTGGATCAGAACACATGGGTCATTATCCTCTAGCTAACCTACATTGCAGAGTGAATCATCACCTTAGGTTTTATTCCTAGTGTTCCCTGATAATCTTAAAGGCCACACTCATAAAAATTCCACCTCTCTTTTTATACGAAGTCACTGTAGTCATAGTGATATTTTCTAATTAATTCAACGTGCAACTAATTTAAGAACTTGAACGCAACAGACTGATTTCAAATCTCAAGAATGAATGAAGAAAATAAACTAGTTTTTCTCGTAGATCTCCAGGTGCTATAAATGCTAAGGATCTTTCTCATTCATTTCTTGAACTAGAAATTGAAGTCTCTTCTCTTTTGTGATGCACTAAAGTTCAATTTCTCTATATAAACACATTTTGAGGTATTAATAATTAAAAAATAATGTACAAAAGCCAATCATGAGAATGTTGAGGGCTGCCTGTGTGTGTACATATATGTGTGTGTTTGTGTGTGCATGTGTGAACTTATAAATACACACCCATAGACCCTGTTTTTATGCAACCCAAACCCCATTGTGCATTTTTCTAATAACTCAGTCTATAAACCTTACCCTCTCATCTTCTCTTGATGTTTTGCATAACCTTCTGGGATATCCCTGTCTCTTCTACTTCACTGCTGGAAAAAAAATTAAGCATTCTCTAGATTTCTGTCAGTAAATTTAAGTTTCTATACTTGGCTACCCTCTTAGCAATATCTAAACAGAGTTTAACCTAGAAATTTAGAGCAAAAAAAGTTTTAATACAGGAAATTATTTTGCTGTACAATATAGGCAGACAGTTTGCCTTCAGAAATTCAGAAATGCAGCTTTTAGAGGGAGGTCAGCATCATTGGTCTCAGCTACCTGCAATACAGAAGGAAATAATTTATTTCATAGGGAAAAACATGAAAAAGACTTATCTCACACCACACACAGAAATGAATTCCAGCTGAGCTAAAGACTAAAATGTGAAAAAAGACAAAATTATTAAAATTTTGGAAGATAATATATCATAATGTCGATTTGTGAAATATTTAACCAGGTTTTCTTAAATGAGCAAAACATAAATATGATCACATTGAAGTTTAAGAACTTCTCTTTATCAAATGTAATACTGAAGAAACTGAAAAGTCAAGCCACAAGCTGGGCAACATATTTGCAAACTATTTTTAAAAAAGATGAACAAATCCTGAACAGGCATTTCACAGCAGAGGAAATAAAAATGACCAATAATTGTACTAAAACAAGCTCAAATTCATTAGTAGGCATGGAAATGCAAATTAGAACCACAAAAAGATGTCATGTTACCCAATGAATGAAAACTTAAAAGTCTGACAAAACAATTGTTGCTGATAATAAATTGCTAGTAAGTGAAAGAGCTGTTCAAAATTGATATATAATAGTTAAAATAAAACACTTTTAGAAAACAGTTTGACATCTTACTAGAGTTGAAGATGATTCAGCCACTTTTATTCCAGCCACTCCATTTCTAGCATACACTACAGAGAAGTGTATATTTAAAGAGGCCTGTTTAAAATAGGTCAAAATGAGAAGCAATGCAAATGTTAAACAATAGGACGATTATCTACTGAGAACTATCCATGGAATGTAATACTATATAATGTAAAAATCATCAAACCACAGCTACAAAATTCAACATGGATATATCTCATAAACTTAAAGTTGAATGACCAAACCCATTACAGAAGAAAATACAAAGCATGCCTTCATTTATATAAAGTTCAAGAACATGCAAAACTAAACCATTGAAAAGCCATACAAATTGTTCACTGTGAAAGTGAAACATATGTTGAACTTTTAAAAAAGTAATAATAAACATAAAATTGAAGACAGTGGCTACCTCTGGTGGAGAAAAGGAGGGATAGGATTGGAGTAACAGCGGACGGGGAACTCTTCAAAGCAACTGGCAATGTCCTATTTCTTGTGTTGGAAGGTAGGTATGTGATTGTTTATTTTGTTTTATTCTTCAAATTTTACAAAAATTTATCAATGTCATATCTGTTCAATATTAAATTACAAAATTTAAAAGGACTCGCTGGTTCCACCTCCTCACCTGCATAGCCTGGCCTCTCCTACTATTCTTCACTACCATCTGAGTTATCTCGTATGCAAACATTTCTCTGCTCATAGTTCTACAATGGTTGCCCATCCCCTACAGGAGTGTATGTAAAATGTATGTAGCACACAAGGCTCTGCATAAAGATACAGTCATTAAAATATCATTAATTTTCCAGTTTATCCTTTCTAAATTTGAACTTGGGCACAAACTATTAAACTTCAGTGTAGAGAATCAGTACAACCAGAATTCGACTTTGGAATCTGTACATGATCAGGTTTATTCAGCAAGTAATTGTCCACTTGATGGAATAATATATAATGCATGTATTCAGATTCTGGTGAAACATTACTTTTCTTCCACATTTCTTACATCTAAATCAAGTTTTGTTCTGATTTTTAAAAGAAATAAGCTGACGGGCACGGTTGCTCATGCCTGTAATTCCAGCACTTTGGGAGGCTGAGACGGGTGGATCACCTGAGGTCCGGAGTTTGAGACCAGCCTGGCCAACATGGTGAAACCCCATCTCTACTAAAAATATACAAAATAAGCTGGGTGTGGTGGCAGATACCTGTAATCCCAGCTACTCAGGAGGCTAAGGCAGAAGAATCGCTTGAACCCAGGAGGCGGAGGTTGCAGTGAGCCGAGATCATGGCACTGCACTCCAGCCTGGGCAATGAGACCGAAACTGTGTGGAAGGGAAGGGGAAAGGGAAGGGGAAGGGGAAGGGGAAGGGGAAGGGGAATCTGTAACCAGTAAAGATAAATTAGAAATTACAAGGAGGAAAAATACCAATAATCCCATCATTTGCTTTCATCTTTTATTAATATTTTATTGCACTTCTTTCCTGGCTTTTTCCATGTCATTATGTGTGTATTTCTTATCCAATCATGTAGTTTATACATTTTTTTAATCTTGGGTTTTAAACTCATCTTTATTTCAAAACTATTTTACTATTTCAAAAATGTTATTTTAATGGTTTCATAGTAGTCTTAATTTAAATATACTACAACTTATTTTATCAGTCCTATACTATTAGGTAGATATATATCTATATATATAGATATATCTAATGTATATATATATCTATATATATAGATATATCTATATATATCTATATATATAGATATATCTAGATATATCTATATATACCCCTCACAATGATTATACAAAATCGGGCCTAGAGGAAGGGGAAGAGGCAGAGTGGTGACTCAAATGCAAGGGAGAAAGAAGTTTAGAGGAACAGGGTTTCTTTCACTAATTGTGAAGAGAGAGAGAGAAAACTATTCTGGACAGAGGACTAGGAAGCTGGATGGAAGAAACTCACCAACCAAGTGGTCATAGAAAAATGACTGCCCCCGCCTGCAGGTCAACAGCCCTGAGTACTTTCAACCCTCGTGACTAGGAAGTAGGGACTCAGATCTGCTGGAGATTGGGTGGAAATGATGGTGCCATGATTGGTGAGCTTCTAGTCCTTGCCCTGGGCAAAATTAAACTTTTTCCAGAGAGTAGAAAAGCAACCGTCACCATTAAAAGTTGAGTGTGTGTGTGTGTGTGTGTGTGTGTGTGTACTTAATATGTTAAATTATATTGAGTCACTCTGATTGACTTATAAATTTTTTCCTCAGGGTCAGAAGTAATGGACATTTTAACAGACTGAACTATATCACCAAAATACTCCCCAGAAAAGTGGTAACAATTTACTTTCCAATTGTGAATATCATACTTTTGATGCCTATTCATAAATTCTTTAAGACTATTTTAACTACTTGTGTTATTTTAGAAAAATATTAATTTTAGGCCAACTTAGATCAACATAAATTTGAAGGAAATATATTGAAGAATGAGAGGAAAATTATTGTTTTTCTCCTATGTCATCTTACAGACAAGTTTTCATTAAACTGGGATGACTTCACTTGCCAAAGACATTTGATATATCAAATGCAGCCATATGTTCTAAATATAACGGATTACTGCCATGTGCATGAGTTAAGGAACATTGTATTGTGTAAGTTGAAAGAACATTTAAAATACATGGTTAAATTTCAAATAATTCATGTTGCAGATGTGTTCATATTTTAATGACAGAGAAGTAGGAAAATACATAGCCTGGTGTTTGGGGTATAATCAGTTTGATGGTACACCTAAGCCATATTGAAATCTGGTCCTATCTCCAAAGGAGTATATTTAAATTCACAGGTAACTCCTCAGAAAGTCTTTGTTAGGGAGGAGGAAGCAGAAACTACATATGGATAGAGAGAACAGGATGCCAGGAAACTCATCGGTCTAATATTCAAGGAAGCATTGTGTGCATGACCTCTTGGTGCCTCACTTATGGACTGTGAATAGATTATGAGTGGATTAGCATTTCTATTGATCCTAATTTTATTCTGTTTTTTATGATTTTTGGCATTAATTTTGACTTTTAAATATATTATATTTTTAAATATATTTTATTTTATGTTGATTATTGAGTTTTTAAAACCCCTCCTTAAGTTTTGCACTGGTGGCAAGTAAGACACTCAAATTACTCCTGTCTCAGTAGACATGCCCCTGGCTACCTTTTTCTTCCCTTATTTGTCCAGAAGCTTAGCATAGTCATGTGGCTACTGAAAGTCAGAATTTTTTACTATATCTTCCAAGCCAGACCTTTCCCCTGTGGGCTCTTTTTTATGCTTCAAAAGGCCTCCCTCTTTCTTATCTCACAAACATGAAAAGAACTCTTAAATACATTCTACTCCTAGGTGTTCTTATCCTAGCTAGTTGTAGACAATATAATAGACAATACATTGCACGTGAATGTTGAAGGGTAATTATATTACTATTGCTAGGGTAAATGTATGTGTTAAAAAGAATCTACCTAGAGATAAACTCTCTTATCTATTTTGACAAAAATATGTATGCTTCTAGTGGTATGAAGATGGCTGTGAACAAGACATATAAGATTTCCATTCTCATGGGATTTAACTTATGGAAGATATACAAGCATAAAGATTTGATCAGGATTGATGACATCTCATGCACTTTGGCAAATAATGAGGAAGGAATAATAACAAAAATGCTGGTAACAGAGTCAGTACCCATAGGTACTGACTTGAAAAGATAGGCTTGTCTGATCTGGGTAAGATGGCAGAAAATGAGATAAATGTAAACTGTTGAATTTGAGTTTTAATGATAACTACAGAGAAGGGGCTGTAGCTTAGTCATAACTCATACACTTTGCTACACAGAAACTCAGTATGAATTGACAGTTTGAAATGGTTCCACCCCTAATTCAGATAATATGTAATATGGAGGTGGGTGTTTCCAGGGTTGTTGTTTCAGGGATGCAAAATCATTCTTAGATTTGATGATTTGCTAGGACTCACAGAACTCAGAAAAGTGGTGATATTCATGGTTATAGTTTTTTACAGTAAGTTAATACACATTAATATTAGTAAAGAAAAAATGTGCATAGGGTAGAGTCCTGGAGAAAACAGGTGCTACCTTCCAATTGTCCTCTTCTATTGGAGTTACATGGACAATGCTTACTTCTCCCAGCAATAATATGTGACAATTCATACAAAGTGTTGCCAACTGAGGAAGCTTACTTGAGCATTTGTATCCAGAGTTTTTTTTTACGGGTCAGTCACATAGGCACAGAGTGCTTGCCTGACTGACTTTAGTTACTTGTTCTCTAGTCTTTTCACAGGCCAATCTGATAATATGTGTTCCAAAGCCCCAGGTATACAAAGATACTCTCATCAAGCAGGATATACCAAGGGACTAGAAGTTATCCCTCAGAACCCCCAGGGCCAGTTATTTTATTTATTCATTCATTTATTTATTTTTGTAATGAACAGAATTTTAACACTCTGAGTCTGGTGAGTTAATCCTTTACTGCACAGTTGCTTAATTCAGCAGGACAAAAAATGTCATAAAGGAACCAGGATCATCTTTCCATTCTGTCATTCTTGGTGTTCCTGTGATGTCTCTTCGCATGATTGTAAATGGCTAAGACAATTCCAAGCATTACACGAAGATACAACAACTATTGTGGAAGATGATGGGGGTACCTCCCTTTATCAAACTGGAAAACCTATCCAAGAAGCTTCAAGAAAAATTGCCCTCAACCATTGTAACGCAGGCTAATCATGATATACCCCGTGGACTAAGGGGACTGTTACCTTTCCTGAGCACACTGGAGAGTAAATGCCTGAACACAATTCAGGTTCTACTAGTCAGGAAGAAGAGGACAAGAGAATGGTCATTGGATTCCAAAACGATTTGCCACAACCAATCCATGTTTTCACAGGAATCAAAATTGAATAAGTCAGAAGTTATAGGAATATTAAGCTCAATTTGGTGTAATGAAAAACACTAGATTCACACACTGCTTTTTATGTATTCTTAATGTAGTACCTATTACATTGTATTCAAATTATCTTTTCATGAAATGGTATTTACAGCTATGCTTTGCGGTCCTCAAGAACAGGGACAAGTCATATTTCTATGCCTAACACTTAACATACATTAAACATTAAATAAATCATTGATGAGAACATAAACGAATTAACAGAGTAGTCCAATAAATAAATAGGGATACTCTGGCAGTAGGTGACTTCATCATTCACTTGATAAGATACAAGAAAGAAGTCAGGTATTAAAATGGGTGCTGATACAAAATAACCTTTACATATGCTTCCAATACTAGATATTTTAAAAATGAAATTGCTATATCATGAGAATAAATTGGTTTCTAGTGCTAATAATGTACTTCCTCTTCTTGTATTACCACCCCCAAATAATAATATTAATAAGAACATAATGCTTAAAGAGCATTTTATTTAGTGACCCTGTGAGAAATCAGGACAGGCAATAATAATCCTACATAGATAAGAAAATTGAGGCTATGAGGCCTTAAGTAACTTCTCCAAACTCACACAACTTATTAAAGTAGAGGAGCTGTTACAGGAAAGCAGTCCTGATCCAGACCCCAAGTGAGGGTTCTGAGACTTCACACAAGAAAGAATTCAGGATGAGACCATACAGTAAAGTGAAAGCAAGTTTATTAAGAAAGTAAAGGAATAAAAGAATGGCTACTCCATAGGCACAGCAGTGGCATGGGCTGTTTGACCAAGAATATTTATAGTTATTTCTTGATTATATGCTAAACAAGGGGTGAATTATTCATGAGTTTTCTGGGAAAGGGTTGGACAATTCCAAGAACTGGGGGTTCTCCCTTTTTTACGCCATATAGGGTAATTACCTGACATAGTCATGGCATTTGTAAATCATCATGGTGCTGGTGGGAGTGTCTTTTAGCATGCTAATGCATTATAATTAGCATATAATGAGCAGTCAGGAAGACCACAGGTCACTTTCGTCACCATGTTGATTTTGGTGGGTTTGGGCTGGCTTCTCTACCACAACCTATTTTATCAGCAAGATCTTTGTGACCTGTATCTTGTGTTGACCTCCTATCTCATCCTGTGACTAAGAATGCCTAACCTCCTTTGAATGCAGCCCGGTAGGTCTCAGCATTATTTTACCCAGCCCCTATTCAAGATGGAGTCACTCTGGTTTAAACACCTCTGACAGAGCCAGGAACATAACCCAAATAACCTGATTCCAGAGTTCTTACCCCTAACCACTACACTTTACAGTATTGACTCACTCTTTCTTGCCCACGTTCTTTGCTTCCTTTCCCTGGGCCATCAAGACATACTTCCTGAAATCTTAAAGACATAATCTCTACTCTTATTTATTTATTTAGAGACAGAGTCTCACTCTTGTCACCAAGGCTGGAGTCCAATGGCATGATCTCAGCTCACAACAACCTCCGCCTTCTGGGTTCAAGCAATTCTCCTGCCTCAGCCTCCCAAGTAGCTGGGCTTACAGCAGCCACCGCCACGCTTGGCTAAGTTTTGTATTTTTAGTAGAGATGGGGCTTCACCATGTTGGCCAGGCTGGTCTCAAACTCCTGACCTCCAGTGATCCACCTGCTTCAGCCTCTCAAAGTGTTGGGATTACAGGCGTGAGCCACCACACCCAGCCTAATCTCTACTCTTAACAGATAATTATACATAAAAAGTCTTTCAAAAATCTCCACTTCACATAACTGCTAGATTAACTCACATACTCCATTATTCTGTAAGACCTACAAAACTGTAGGAGAGAAAAAAATAGTTTTCTCTAGCCTTCATAATTCTTAATTGAGACTTCCCTGTAACAAAAGACAGATTAACAAGATGTGAAAGGAAAATTAATATTGGGACCCCAAAATCTCTAGGCTAAAGGGAAAAGTCAAGCTGGGAACTGCTTAGGGCAAACCTGTTTCCTATTCTACTCAAAGCTACCTCTCTGGGCACTGAGATAAATGCATATCTATTACCTCCTTTGGTGAGGCAAATCAGAAACTCAAAAGAATGCAACCATTTGCTCTTATCTACCTATGGCCCGGAAGTCCCATCCCCGCTTCAAGTTGGCCCACCTTTTCAGATCAAAATGTTCATCTTATATACGTTGATTGATGTCTCATGTCTCCTTAAAATGTATAAAACCAAGCTGTGCTCTCGTTACCAGAAAGGGGTCTCGATCCACACCCCAAGAGAGGGTTCCTGGTTCTTGCACAAGAAAGAATTCAGGGTGAGTCCATAGTGCAAAGCAAAAGCCAGTTTATTATGAAAGTAAGGTGGTGAAAGAATGGCTACTCCATAGACAGAGTAGAGCATTCTTGAACATACCAGGACAAACATGTCCACCCTAGGTACAATATTTGTTTATATATAGGATAAAAAAGATATGGGGAGATGAGCTCTGCTACAAGAATTTGTGATAAAGGATTTATTTTCCTAATTACTATATTTTGCAAGAATTGATATTATTATCTTTAAAGCAAAATTAAGAATGCTTCTGTTCTCAATATTCGGGACATCAGGACACTCCTAAGTCTGGGTCTGTTTAGTAAATGTTATCAATCTGTTCCCTTAACCATGAACATCTAGAGGCTAGGGATATCTAACTTTTTGGGAATGCAGCCCAGCAAGTTCCAGCCTCATTTTCCTAGCCCTCACTCAAGATGGAGTTGCTCTGTTTCAAGTGCCTCTGACATATTTCCCCCCCTCCCTTTACAAGAGGACCCTTAATGCTAAGGGTTGCAGAGAGATGAAGATCTGTCTTCTCTAATTTCTTCAGGCTGAATAGGAGTGATAATATTCCTGCCTAACTACTGGGTCTCTTGCATTCAGGGTAGAGAGGGGCTCAGTCAGAAAGCATCAGTATGGTGAGGGCTATTCATAACTCTGAATTTCAACAAAAGGTGATATCTGAAAGATTAATAAGTGTTCAATTTAAGAAAACATTGAGTAAGCCTGTCTTGCATTCCTACACACAGAGTACAACCACAATACATTCCAAAATAGCAAAGCAAATTGAGTAAAAGTATCCCAAGTAAACTAAATTAGAAGGCTTTCCATGAACTGGGCAATTGTTGGAACCAAGCTGATATGGGGTTGCTAGCTGATTCCAATGTGCCCAGAATAAGGATATCAATCCAGATTTTTACATTGACTAACCCTCTTATTTCTTCTCAGTAGCAGCCAGAGATCACTGGTTGGTGCACAGGAATAAGCAGGGTTAGTCTAAATTGCAGAGAAAAACCTCAAAAACAACTGAGGAGACTAGAACCTAATAACAGGTGTATCATAGTTCTTGAAACACAATTTTTTCCTCTCTTCAGTATCCCATTTTTATTAAAGACAAATCATGATAAGACTGATTTGCTTTATTATACTTGGCCTGATTATTTGTGTAAAATATAGCAAGAATAATTATTTTTCACTTAGACTTTTTAGATTGGCTTTGATGGAACTCTCTTCCATAGAAGGAATCTCAGATAAGACTTTTTAAAAGTCAAGCCCTGATATGGGATTGTATCCTCAAATACCTATGAGTTGGGTAAATGTCTCTCCTTTTGAGGTCCCAAGATAACTTAGGGCTAATCAGCCTGTCAGAAAGTGATATTCTTTACTTAATACAGGTCAGGAATCCTGTGCAGGGACTGTGTAGACAAAGTATGAGGCCAGATTTCCTAAGGGGCTTTTGTCGCCTCTATATGTCAAGTTTAATTCCTTAAAGGAAAATACACCATTCCAGTCAAGGCCTTGGTAAAATAACCAGTTTCTCCAACTGTGTATTGTTGCAAAAGAAAATTGATTCTTATTGCACTTACACAAATAACTATACTGACATAAATTAAGAATACTCACAACTAGTTCCAAATTCTGGAGAAATCAGTTAGAGAGAAACAAATATGTTCCAAATTTTGTTCACAGGAGTATACTTTACTCAATTGCTAAAAGCTGTAAATAGCTCAAAAGAAACGCTTCCTTGACTCTGAAAAAACAAAACAAAGGATCAGCAACATTTTAAGCAAAAATATTACTTCAGTCTTCTTCAGTTCAGTCCATGCAGTTAACTCCTATTTGATATCCATGAAAATTTTGACTCTCCATGAGTCCTGAAAGTTTTTTTCTCTAATGTCATAATCTTCAAAGTCATCAGAAACTTGCATTTAAGAACATCTGTCAAAGTCCTGCAGCTGATTACAAACCACCTTTTGAAGAAGATTAAAACAAAACATCAATTGTCTGTGGATGATAAAAAGTCTTAGGATAGCCACTATCAAAGCCACAATTGATAAGAAAACTTGGTTACTTCTGTGGCATACAAAATTTTATGTAATAATTGTAATTATTAGTGATAAGCACACTAAGTTATATTAGGATTATTGGAGTTTCCCATAATTTTGGAACACATACCAATAACATATTTATACAAATATAGCCCAAAGAAAGCCAATTTTATATGTGACGATGTTTCCTTTATGATTTTTGTACTAAATAAACCAAACTTCACCTTTACATTAGCATACTGTTAATGTTAAACCCAAGTCCTAATAAAACCTTATAGACATATCTACCCAATTTTAATATTTGACAATGGGTAAGATTCTCATAAACCTCTTATAACCCTTCAAAATTTTTTGTTAAAGAGCAGATCAGTGCTCTAAGAAAAAGTATGCTTGTATTCCAATGTTTAATTTACAGAAAAACTGAATACTCCTTTAACTTTGGCCAATATGTTCACACATAGATAATTTTTTTAACAAGATTAATTTTTCACAAACCTTCCACAACTTGTTCAAACATTCAGCTTTATCCAAACTTAAAACAATCATTAACCCTTTAATCTAGGCAGAAACATCCACATTCCCATGCCCTCTTATAATCTTTTACCAAAAACACATTTCAATTTCTTTACACACCTTACATGTAGAACTGTTTCTATTTTCCAAAGATTACTTAAGTCACGTGACCTAAAAGACATTACACTTTTAACTTTCCTGACAAAATATTTGATTTAAGCTTATATTATTATTAAACCAATTAATCAAAGCTGTTTTAGATACAAATATCACACACCCAACATATATAAATATGCAGACAGAAGGTAAAGGACTCATTCCCTAAGCCAGGAATTGAACCCTGAACCCCAGCCGCCATTGTGATGAGGGAGACCAAGAGAAAGAACTGCCACGTGCTTATAAGGTCAAACTCCTGAGGACATACAAAACAGGAGGAAAACCTCATCCAGTACCCCCCCCCACCGAGGGACCTGCAGCAAAGTTTATAAATGACCAGTTTGCTGGGCTATCTTGAACAGTGGGCTTATGGGTTTCTAAGCCCGTGTTCTATCCTGAGGTACCCCTCTTTATGATAGAACACACAAGGCACACCAGATTCACTGCAGCTTAAGATAAGCCTCACAAATCCTTTTTTCCAATAATCAAAACTTAACGAAGGAGATAAACAGTAATTTTTACCATTCAATGAACCAGTTTGCACAGAGAGAAAGAGAGAGAGAGGAAGCATTGCCTTGGCAGGGTGAGGAAGGCAAAGACTCAGGGAGGTCAGAGAAAGACCCACCAATTGCTCAAAAGTTCAAGCAGCTGCTTCTCAGTTGTTGGGAACAGGCCTCCCACAATCTGGCCGTAATCTGGCCCCAAAACTGGCCATAAACAAAATCTCTGCAGCACTGTGACATATTCATGATGGCCATAATGCCCATGCTGGAAGGTTGTGGGTTTACCAGAATGAGGACAAGGAACACCTGGCCCACCCAGGACAGAAAACCACTTAAAGGCATTCTTAAACCACAAACAATAGCATGAGTGATCTGTGCCTTAAGGACATGCTCCTGCTGCAGGTATCTAGCCCAACGCATCCCTTTATTTCAGCCCATCTCTTCGTTTCCCCTAAGGGATACTTTTAATTAATCTAATATCTATAGAAACAATGCTAACGACTGGCTTGCTGTTAATAAATACGTGGGTAAATCTCTGTTCAAGGCTCTCAGCTCTGAAGGCTGTGAGACCCCGATTTCCCACTTCACACCTCTATATTTGTGTGTGTGTGTCTTTAATTCCTCTGGCACTGCTGGGTTAGGGTCTCCCTGGCTGAGCTGGTCTCGGCAAGCGGCATCCATTGTGGGGGCTCTAATCCAGGTCAAAGGGTCGTCAGAGTGACGGTTGGAGAACATGGAACTAAGCTGGAGGACACCCGAGTACTCTTAAAGCAATCCCCGTGGTAAGTAAGAAGGGGAGCTCGGAAGCATCAGGGTAACAATGGGACAAGTGTGGGGTCTGGTTCATTCTGCCTTGTAACTTTTTCACACTGATGATGAGGAGGAAGGAGAGTATAATGAAATAACAGAAGAGGTTACAGAGCAGGTTTGTTTGCCAGCTAAAGCTAAAGTGGCAAAGAAGGGAGAGATTCATCCCTACCCTTCTGCACCCCCTCATTGTTATTTTGAAGAAAAAGAGTGGCCTGACCCTCCAGATCTTTCTTTTCCGGAGGACACTGGGCGAAAAGTAGTTGCCCCAGTGACTGTTTGAGCAGTGCCTCGAGCGATCACTCTTAGTTCTATTCAGGCTGGAATTCAGCAAGCTAGACGTGAGGGTGATTCAGAGGTTTGGCAGTTCCCTGTTAGAATACACCCCCCAGATCAATAGGGAAATATTATAGCTACATTTGAGCCTTTTCCTTTTAAATTCAGGAAAGTACATTTAGTTGATTATATCAAGGCCTGTGATGATATCAGAGGTAATCTGCATAAGGCTACTCTGCTAGCACAGGCAATGGCAGGCCTGAGAGTGGATAAAGGAAATACTCCATTTCCTGGAGCTTGTTTTAACTGTGGGAAGCATGGTCATACGAAAAAAGAATGTAGAAAAAAATCAGCAAGTCAGGCCGCCAGATAGGGGAAAAAAGAAAACTGCTGAGCCCAAAATATGTCCAAAATGTAAAAAAGGAAAATATTTGGCTAATGAATGTCACTCTAGTTTGATAAAGATGGGAACCCGATTTCGGAAAATGCCGTGAGGGGCCCGTCCTGGGCCCCATTCTAAACTGGGGCATTTCCAGCTCAGGCCATTCCCTCACCCCTGTACAATATCTGTCCCCCACCACAACTGGTAGTGCCGCAGTAGATTTATGCTGCACAAAAGCTGTGAGCCTTCTGCCTGGGGAACCCCCGCAAAAGGTCCCAACATGAGTCTGTGGACCCTTGCCAGCAGGTATGATAGGATTACTTCTAAGAAGGTCTAGTTTAAATTTAAAAGGGGTACAAATGCATACAGGAGTAATTGATTCAGATTATAATGGGGAAATTCAAATTGTTATGTCTACTTCTGTTCCCTGGAAAGCAGAGCCAGGAGAGCATGTAGCACAGCTCCTGATTGTGCCATATGTGGGAATGGGGAAAAGTGAAATTAAATGAACAGGAGCATTTGGAAACACAAATAAACAAGACAATGCTGCTTATTGGGTAAATCAAATTACTGATAAACGTCCTACCTGTGAAATAACTATTCAGGGAAAGAAATTTAAAAGTTTGGTAGATACAGGAGTGGACATTTCAATCATTTCTCTACAGCACTGGCCGTCCACATGGCCAATTCAACCCACTCAATTTAACATAGTTGGAGTTGGTAAAGCCCCTGAAGTATATCAAAGTAGCTATATTTTGCATCGTGAAGGGCCAGATGGACAACCTAGGACTATTTAACCAATTATAACTTCTGTACCTATAAATTTATGGGGAAGAGATTTATTACAACAATGGGGAGCACAAGTTCTAATTCCAGAACAATTATATAGCCCTCAAAATCAACATATGATGCATGAAATGGGGTATGTCCCTGGTACGGGACTAGAAAAAAATTTGCACGGTTTGAAAGAACTGCTTCAAGCAGAAAGACAAAGTTCCCACCAAAGGTTTAAGATATCATTTTTGATGGTGCCCATTGTTAAGCCTCCAGAACCTATAACTTTAAAGTGGTTAACAGATAAGCCAATTTGGATACAACAATGGCTGCTAAGTAAAGAGAAACTGGAGGCTTAGAGGAATTAGTTACTGAACAATTAGAAAATGGGCACATGGCTCTAACATTTTCCCCTTGGAATTCTCCAGTTTTCGTAATTAAGAAAAAATCAGGTAAATGGAGAATGTTAACTGACTTAAGAGCCATCAATTCAGTTATACAACCTATGGGAGCATTACAGCTAGGATTGCCTTCTCCTGCTATAATTCCAAAAAATTGGCCTTTAGTAGTCATAGACTTAAAAGACTGCTTCTTTACTATACCTTTAGCTGAGCAAGACTGTGAATGGTTTGCATTTACAATTCCTGCAGTAAAGAACCTGCAGCCTGCTAAGCGTTTTCATTGTTTCACAGATGGGTCTAGTCATAGTAAAGCTTATTATTCTGAATCAAGAGGTAAAAAGTTTTCCAGACGCCTTATACTTCAGCTCAAAAAGTGGAGCTTGTAGCTGTAATTGAGGTATTGACTGGTTTTAATATGCCTATTAATGTGATTTCTGATTCTTCACACGTGGTTCATTCCACACAGTTAATTAAAAATGCTCAGTTACAATTTCATACAATGAACAACTGATGACAAAAACAAAAAAGGGGGAGAAACAAGGATTATGGGACAGCCCATACACAATTGAAACTAGCATTATTAACTTTAAATTTTTTTGAGCCTGCCCAAAGGCCAGACGTTATCAGCAGCTGAACAGCATCTACAGAAACCAGCTGCAAAGACAGAAGCAGAACAGGCTGGTTTGCTGGAGAGATCCAATAACAAAAAGTTTGGAAATAGGTAAAATAATAACTTGGGGTAGAGGTTGTGCTTTTATTTCTCCAGGCCAAAATCAACAGCCAATTTGGATACCATCAAGACACCTGAAAACTTATCATGAGCCAGATGCCAAGGAAGAGATTCCAGGAGGATCCCGAGGACCCCCTGGTTGCAACCATGTCAAGGCTGATGCTGAGGAGGACCCCATCTGTCATGAACAACACCCATTCAACACAGCCATCCACCTGGGGACAGATCAAGAAGCTGTCACAGATGGCGAAAGAAAACCTGAGGAAAGCAGGACAACCAGTCACAATGAGTAATTTAATGGTAGCTATGATAGCAGTTATCACTACTGCCATGAGTATTCCTTCAATAAGGGCTGACACAGAGAACAATTATACTTATCAGGCATATTTAGCAATCTTGGCTGGCAATAATGCCTAGATGTTATCACTCTATGATGCAGTTACACATGCTTTCTTATCTCAGTATTTACCATAATAAATCTGCTCCTATAATTGAGGCATACCGCCCTCAAAAACTTATTTGTAAACAAAATTAAACCTGGACAGAAAAAGTGAACGTACTTGTTTTGGAAGATTGCACTGCAGAACAGGCAGAGGTGCTGCACAATGATTCCTATGGAATCATTATTAACTGGTCCCCTAAGGGGATGTTTAGCTTGAATTGCACTGCTCAGTCTGTGTGCCATGGCCATACTATGTTCAGATGGTCTGAACAAAAAGGTCAGATGGTAGAAATGATAAGAAGTACGGCAAGAATTTCTATTATCTGGAACCATGGCGGTATAGTGGCACCTCAACCTCAAATGATATGGCCTGCTGTAGGAGCTAAATATAAGGATTTGTGGAAACTATTAATAGCTCTTAACAAGATCAAAGTTTGGGAAAGAATAAAAAAGCATCTAGAAGGACACTCTACAAACTTGTTTTTGGATATTACAAAATTAAAAGAACAAATACTTAAAGCATCCCAGGCACACCTGACCTTAACGCCAGGAATTGGAGTGCTTGAAGGAACTGCAGACAGATTAGTAGCTAGTAACTGAGTAAAATGGATAAAAACACTTGGAAGCTCTGTGATTTCAATGATGATTGTGCTTTTAATCTGTGTTGTTTGTCTTTGTATAGTCTGCAGATGCAGATCCCGACTCCTGTGAGAAATAGCTCACCGTGACAAAGTTGCTCTTGCTTTTATCACTTTGCAAATCAAAGGAGGGGGACATGTTGGGAACAGGCCCCCCCAAGATCTGGCCATAAACTGGCCCCGAAACTGGCCATAAATAAAATCTCTGCAGCACTGTGACATGTTCATGATGGCCATAACGACTACGCTGGAAGGTTGTGGGTTTACCAGAATGAGGGCAAGGAACACCTGGCCTACCCAGGGCAGAAAACCACTTAAAGGCATTCTTAAACCACAAACAACAGCATGAGTGATCTGTGCCTTAAGGATATGTTCCTGCTGCAGATAACTAGCCCAACACATCCCTTTATTTCAGCCCATCCCTTGGTTTCCCATAAGGGATACTTTCAGTTAATCTAATATCTGTAGAACAATGATAATGACTGGCTTGCTGTTAATAAATATGTGGGTAAATCTCTGTTTGGGGCTGTCACCTCTGAAGGCTGTGAGACCCCTGATTTCCCACCTCACACCTCTATATTTCTGTGTGTGTGTCTTTAATTCCTCTAGCACCACTGTGTTCAGGTCTCTCTAACTGAGCTGGTCTCTGCAGTCAGTCACAAAGTGATCTTTTCCAGGTGTTCCATCAGCTCTCAAGTTTCCCCCTATATGGAGGAAAAAGCTCCCCATGTCCCATGATCCTTTACATACCCTGTCACCCACAGCCATCAGCCAAGAGGGCAAGGCAGAATAATCCAAAGAGAATAGCAGTTAATATCCCATAGTGCAAAACCTATTCTTAGCTGAGAGAGACTTTACTGAGAGGGGCCTCTAACACCCTAAATCTTAGGATTCCTAAGTTGGCCTCGAACCCAAGTTCAGTCAAGCATCCTTGCCTTTTACTGAGAGGAGGCTTTAACCCTCTCTGTCTTAGGAAAGACTCTAACTCTACTAATTTGGGCCTCTAACCCAATTCCATCCTTTACCTGGGTACCCCACCATGTACACAAGTTGGGCAATCTGTGATGCAGTCTATTTCCTTCCTTCAGGTCAGGGAGTTTCTTCAGTATCATCCCTTCAGGGTTTGCCAGAAAGGTATTACAAAACCCCACCACTTAGCCAAATTTAGCCTTTTGATTGGGGTTTTCCTTAGTATCATTGCTTTGTAGTCACCAGGAAGATGTTACTGGAAAGGGGTCCTGACCTAGACCCCAAGAGAAGGTTCTTGGATCTTGCACAAGAAAGAATTCAGGGCGAGTCTGCAGTGCAAAAGAAAAGCAAGTTTAATAAGAAAGTAAAGTGGTGAAAGAACACTGGAGTAGGGAATCCTGAAAGTAAGAGGAGGAATGTGTCCACCCTAGGTACAATACTTGTTTACCTACAGAATATAAAAAGATCATGGGGAGATGAGCTCTGCTACAGGGTTTGTGATAAAGGATTAATTTTCTTAATTACTATATTTTGCAAGAATCAATATTATTATCCTTAAAGCAAAATTAGGAATGCTTCTGTTCTCAAGATAGTGGGATATCAGGACGCTCCTAAGTCTGGGTCTGTTTAGTCTGTTTATCAAGCTGTTCCCTTAGCTGTAAACACCTAGAGGCTAGGAATACCTAACTTTCTGGGAATGCAGCCCAGCAAGATCCAGCCTCATTTTCCTAGCCCTCACTCAAGATGGAGTCATGCTGGTTCAAACACCTCTGACACTCTGGTCACTTTGGGCATATTTCATCATGACCTCCTGAAACTGTTTCACAGGCATGCATCCTCAACCTTGGCAAAATAAACTTTCTAAATTAACTGAGACCTGTCTCAGATATTCAGGGTTCACAAAGAGAAAAACAAACAAGTTTTTTTAAACATATATATTGCAGATATATGTGAGAGAAAACCTAGAGAAATGAGTCCATTTCTAGAGTAGGTCACAAAGGGTTTAAACTTCATGCTCAAATTTCATTTGCTGAAACAAAGAAAGAAGGGTGTGGGGAAAATCCACAAAAACCCATCTATGGACAGATGGCCAGGAAAAGCACAAGGGTAAGATATGTTTTGCAGATTTAAGTCTAATCCTTCTCCGTTTATTCATTCCTCTCTTCCTGTTGCAGAGAAAGGGAGACATTCTCATAAGTGTAATTTCCTTTATAGATATAAATTTCTCTTACAAAAGGGTAACTTTTCAAAGTTAGTCCTGTGCCTGCAGTTTCTCAAAATAACTAGCTCAAAATAATCAATGTTCCAAAGAGGCATATTTTGGGGTAGTGTAACCTGAGCCCCAATAGCATAATGTAGAGCAAACACAAAGTACCTCTGCTTCCACTGCCCAGATGTGCTTATCAATTTCTTCTCAAACGTGTTATATCAACGTAATTTATTATTGAAGAATGTAGTTTAGCCAAAATAACCTAAAATGATAAAGAATGAGTATAAAAAGAAAGAAAAGCAAGCTTTAAAATTATGTAAACTAAGCTTTAAAAAATCTGAGAAGTGTGGGTTGTCCCAAAACAATTACTGTTGAATTAGATGGGTCTGAGATTGTGGTGAAATATGGGAGCGGGAGGAGAGAAATGAATAACAGTCTAGAAAAAAATCTGTATTCATATTATTTTGTGCTGCCAAGTCTGTCCCGCAGACTCTGGCTGAGCGATGGATGAAAGAAGTACGCTGACACAGGTATTTTGCCTGAGAGCACAGCTAGGGGACTGCACCCCTCTGCACCACTGACAAGAGTGCAGTGCAGCCACTGAGAGACTGCAGCCCCAATAAGCTAGCCCTGCTCGCATTTATTTAGTACAGATTTAATGACAAAGGCTTGGAGCAAAAACAATTTGTGGATAATAGCCATTGTCAACTACCCCACCCCCCCAAGTAGAGAGCAGTCCTGCATGCAAATGATCAAAGGTTGGTTTCTGGAGACAGGAGGAAACAAATTTATCTAGATAAGTCCCTTTGCATTCCCTTATCATTTACCCTTTGCTCTCAGGCTCCAGATAAGAGAACTTGGCTGCCTTCAGGCAAATTTACTTTTGAAGCTTTTGCAAAACCTCCTGGCCTTCCAAGAAGGTTTGTGTCTTTCCCTGTAACTTTTATACCTTTTCCCACCACACTGACCGATTTCCTACAGTTTTGTAAATGTAGCTCTAGTTTTACATTAAGTAAACTAAAAATGGAAATCATAGATGGTAAATTATGGGAGTGGCTTATTAAAAAAAAAAACATGGGGATCTTAATTAGGAAGCCATATTTGTAGAGGAGGGCTTGGTACTACATCAAAAACTGGCAGTAGTTCCTATAATTTTCATTTATTATTTAAGATAATTTTAATTTATTTATGTAACTACCTTTAAAACCAAGAGCCATTACAAATTCCAATCGTTGGTGAGAAAGGTATTTATGTTCTAGAGACATCTGTATTTCAACAGGAATTTCTGGAGACAGAAAAGTAAGGACTTTTCTCACAGAAGAATTTTATTTTATTTTATTTTATTTATTTATTTATTTTTATTGATCATTCTTGGGTGTTTCTCACAGAGGGGGATCTGGCAGGGTCATAGGACAATAGTGGAGGGAGGGTCAGCAGATAAACAAGTGAACAAAGGTCTCTGGTTTTCCTATGCAGAGGACCCTGCGGCCTTCCGCAGTGTTTGTGTCCCTGGGTACTTGAGATTAGGGAGTGGTGATGACTCTTAACGAGCATGCTGCCTTCAAGCATCTGTTTAACAAAGCACATCTTGCACCACCCTTAATCCATTTAACCCTGAGTGGACACAGCACATGTTTCAGAGAGCACAGGGTTGGGGGTAAGGTCACCGATCAACAGGATCACAAGGCAGAAGAATTTTTCTTAGTACAGAACAAAATGAATAGTCTCCCGTGTCTACCTCTTTCTACAGAGACATGGCAACCATCCGATTTCTCAATCCTTTCCCTGCCTTTCCCCCCTTTCTATTCCACAAAACCGCCATTGTCATCATGCCCTGTTCTCAATGAGCTGTTGGGTACACCTCCCAGACGGGGTGGTGGCTGGGCAGAGGGGCTCCTCACTTCCCAGTAGGGGTGGCCGGGCAGAGGCGCCCCTCACCTCCCAGACGGGGTGGCTGGCCGGGCGGGGGGCTGACCCCCCCACCTCCCTCCCGGACGGGGCGGCTGGCCGGGTGGGGGGCTGAACCCCCTGCCTCCCTCCCGGACGGGGCGGCTGGCCAGGAGGGGGGCTGACCCCCCCGCCTCCCTCCCGGACGGGGCGGCTGGCCGGGCGGGGGGCTGACTCCCCCGCCTCCCTCCCGCACGGGGCGGCTGGCCGGGCGGTGGGCTGACTCCCCCGCCTCCCTCCCGGATGGGGCGGCTGGCCGGGCGGGGGGCTGACCCCCCCACCTCCCTCCCGGACGGGGCGGCTGGCTGGGCAGAGGGGCTCCTCACTTCCCAGTAGGGGCGGCCAGGCAGAGGCGCCCCTCACCTCCCAGACGGGGCGGCTGGCCGGGCGGGGGGCTGAACCCCCCACCTCCCTCCCGGACAGGGCGGCTGGCCGGGTGGGGGGCTGACCCCCCCCACCTCCCTCCCGGACGGGGCGGCTGGCCGGGCAGAGGGGCTCCTCACTTCCCAGTAGGGGCGGCCGGGCAGAGGCGCCCCTCACCTCCCGGACGGGGTGGCTGGCCGGGCGGGGGGCTGACCCCCCCACCTCCCTCCCGGACGGGGCGGCTGGCTGGGCGGGGGGCTGACCCCCCCACCTCCCTCCCAGACGGGGCAGCTGGCCAGGCGGGGGGCTGACCCCCCCACCTCCCTCCCGGACGGGGCGGCTGGCCTGGCAGGGGCTGACCCCCACCTCCCTCCCGGATGGGGTGGCTGCCGGGCAGAGACGCTCCTCACTTCCCAGACGGGGTGGCTGCCGGGTGGAGGGGCTCCTCACTTCTCATATGGGGCGGTTGCTAGGCGGAGGGTCTCCTCACTTCTCAGACGGGGCGGCTGGGCAGAGACGCTCCTCACCTCCCAGACGGGGTCGCGGCCGGGTAGAGGTGCTCCTCACATCCCAGACGGGGCGGTGGGGCAGAGGCGCTCCCCACATCTCAGACGATGGGTGGCCGGGCAGAGACGCTCCTCACTTCCTAGATGGGATGGTGGCCGGGAAGAGGTGCTCCTCACTTCCTAGATGGGATGGCAGCAGGGCAGAGATGCTCCTCACTTTCCAGACTGGGTAGCCAGGCAGAGGGGCTCCTCACATCCAAGACGATGGGCGGCCAGGCAGAGACGCTCCTCACTTCCCAGACGGGGTGGCGGCCGGGCAGAGGCTGCAATCTCGGCACTTTGGGAGGCCAAGGCAGGCGGCTTGGAGGTGGAGGTTGTAGCGAGCTGAGATCACGCCACTGCACTCCAGCCTGGGCACCATTGAGCACTGAGTGAACCAGACTCCATCTGCAATCCCGGCACCTAGGGAGGCCGAGGCTGGTGGATCACTCGCAGTTAGGAGCTGGAGACCAGCCCGGCCAACACAGCGAAACCCCGTCTCCACCAAAAAAATACGAAAACCAGTCAGGCGTGGTGGCGCGCGCCTGCAATGGCAGGCACTCGGCAGGCTGAGGCAGGAGAATCAGGCAGGGAGGCTGCAGTGAGCTGAGATGGCAGCAGTACAGTCCAGCTTCGGCTCGGCATCAGTGGGAGACGGTGGAAAGAGAGGGTGAGGGAGACCGTGGGGAGGGAGAGGGAGAGGGGGGAGAGGGAGAGGGAGAGGGAGAGGACAGAAGAATTTTAAAACTAGGGAAAACGGATGGGACCATTTTAGGTCTGGAGCTTTTCGACACACTGAAACACACTGAACACACATTCACAGAGTTGCGAATCTGAATGCTTTCCTCTAGAAGATATTCAATGTGACAACGAGAGAGTGATCATTCCTTGTGAGTGGCCAGCTCTGTTTATCTCACAGGGTCCTGGCAAATGCCTGTTTTCTCTCTGAGAGAGTACAGAGTTGTGATCAGTGCAGTGGATCCCAGCAACCAGAGGTCGGGCCAGATGTTTGAAAGACAGCTTATTTTATCAAAAAGACATGGTTTCTCTTGATTTCCTTCTGGATTAAATCTACTTAACTGAATACAATACAAGCTAGAAATGTTTCAAAATGTCAAATTGCTATTAAAATGAATTCAAATGGAATATTCATAAGAATATATGCTCTTTAATTAATGTCATATTGGCTGAATATTTCCTATCTCAAATTTTTCTACCCCTTTCTAGTATCTCTAACTGAATTATGATATGCATGAATAAATGGCAGCGAAAAAAAGGACAAAACTTTTTCTAATCTTTTATTTCTCAAAGATTCAATTCTCTGTATTTCCCACCATTATCTGCTTCACAGCAGAATATCTAAATATCTATGCTTCTTGTTAAAAGTAATAGGAAGATTAATGTGCACTCGAAGACAACACAGCCTACAAGGCTCTTTCAAATGTTCAGCTCAATTAACACTTGAAATTCTACTAGACAAGTAAAAAATGTGCATGGGAGGAAAGACAAGTAGGTAGAATATTAGTCACACTAGAGAATCACTTGACAATTGAAATATTACACTTGGAGAAAAGGAATCAACTCAAATTGAGAAACAGGAGATTTTAGGTTTATTTCTTAAGCTTCCTTTAGTATAGGGCAAAAAAGTAATACAATATAGCAAATAAAATTGGTCAATATGTGAGTGTCATTAATACAGATTGCCTTTAAAGTGGAAGAGAGTTGTGAATCTGAATGCTCTCCATTAGACAATATTCAGTGTGACATCAATGACTTTATCCTGAATTGTACATTGACAAAGTGGGACATGGTTTAGGTTATAAAAGTGTAAAAAGTAGATGGAAGCTAAAAGAAGGATATGATTCTTCTGACACAAGTTCCAACATCATTGTGCTGCTGGTCAGAGGCAATGTACTTGTGGTAGCCAGAACTAAAAGGACAGTTGGAAGAAGCATTTTATCTATATACCCAAAACATATCCCGAAGCAAAATTTGAGACCAATATTTACTAAAAATCAGCATGCAGTTGATGTTGAACCATACGAAATCAAGTAAAATGATATATAGCCATACTGAGCCTATACATTAATTTTAGAGTTATTAATGCCTGAAACATCAAATGTATACATAGTCACATACACACTGAGATAGGAGTTTGTTAGGACTTGTTTCTCAAGAAGAGGTCACAAAGACGACACTGATATAACAGGATGTGGTAAAGAAACTGGCAGAAACCAGCCAGAATCAAGATGGTGATGAAAGCAATGTCTAGCTGTCCTCCCTGCTCATTATACGCCTAGCATGCTAACAGAAACACCCAAAAGTGCCATGACAGTTTACAGATGCTATGGCAATTCCCAGAAATTACACTAGATAATCTAAAAAGGGCAGGAACCCTTGGTTCTGGGAACTCCCTACTCCTTTCCTGAAAAACTCGTAATTGACCCCTTCTTTAGCATATTATCAAAAATAACCATAAAAATAGCCAACCAGCAGTCCTTAGGGTGACTCTGCTATGGGGTAGCCGCCATTTTATTCCTTCACATTTTAATAGACTTGCTTTCACTTTACTCTTGAATTCTTTCCTGCTCTAACCCAAGAACCCACATGGCCTCCCAAGCTGAATTCCAATTTTGGGGTTCATCCTGTGACAAGCTGACCTCCTCTTGCCAATTCAAAGTCAAATCTAAATCTATTTAGACCTGCATCTACTATATACCTCCAATTGTGTAATAATTGGAATGTTTCTCTTAAATTTTATCATGCATAATCCAGTTGCACTATTCTTTTGTGAACTCTAGCACATTTAAAAAAATTTAAGAACCACTGATGCAGATGGAATAAATAAAAATCTATTTTTTTTAAGTGAACGATCTTCTGTAGCAAAACAGGAAACTAGAATTATGACTCTGAATTCATAAAACTTTTGTGCAGCAAAAGACTCCAAAAACAAGTAAAAAGATACATTATAGATTACACAAAATATCTGCAACCTTTGTGACATATGTAAGGTTAACAAAACTAATATTAACAATAGACAAAGAACTTCAAGGAAAAAGGCCCCAAAATAAATGCGAATGCCAACAAATACATTAAAATAAGAGTCCTCAAACCCCAGGCCACAGACTGGTAGCAGTCTGTGACCTGTTAGGAACCAGTCTGCACAGCAGGAGGTGACTGGTGAGTAAGCAAGCATTATTGCCTGAGCTCTGCCTCCTGACCCTTGTCAGTTCAGCCAAGGCATTAGATTCTCATAGGAGTGTGAACCTTATTGTGAATTGTGCATGTGAGGGATCTAGGTTGCACACGCCTTATGAGAATCTAATGCCTGATGACCTGAGCTGGAACAGTTTCAACACAAAACCATCCGCAACCCCCACCTCAGTCCGTGGAAAAACTGTCTTCCATAAAACTGGTCCCTGGTGCCAAAAAGGTTGGGGACTGCTGCATTAAAAGATATTCAATCTCACTTGTAGACTGATAAATAAAAGTTAAAACAATTATCCAATATATTAAGTTAGGCTGAAATTATATAAGATTTTTTTTAAAACTGCCAATAGTATTGGTGAGAATGTAAGAAAATGTGCACTTTATGTAGTGTAGTAGGAATATAAGTTGTTGGTAATATGTCTACAAATAAGGGTACATAACCTACATCACAAACGTTCCACTGCTGAGAGCTCAGCCCACAAAATAAAAGCATCAGCACTTAGCATTTTTTTTCTTTTGAGATGGAGTTTCATTTTATTGCCCAGGCTGGAGTGCAGTGGCACAATCTCAGCTCACTGCAACCTCCACCTCCTGGGTTCAAGTGATTCTCTTGCCTCAGCCTCCCGAGTGGCTGAGACTACAATTGTGTACTACCACGCCTGGCTAATTTTTTATCTTTTTAGTAGGGATAGGGTTTTACCAGGTTGGCCAGACTAGTCTCAAACTCTTGACCTCAAGTGATCTGCCTGCCTCACCCTTCCAAAACGCTGGGATTACAGGCATAAGCCATTGCACACAGCCTTAAAAATGTTTTTTATAGCATTAATTGTATTGTTAAATAAATAAATGAATAAAAAAGGTAACATAATTAACGTGAATGTCCATCTAGAAAAATGTCTAAAATGTCTAAATACCTGGTGGCATTTTGATATGCAGCTATGAGAAGAAGTGAGTTAGATTTTTATCTATTGACTTGGAAGACTATCTGCAATATGTATGAGATTCTGTTTTGATTTAAAACAAATTCTCTCCAAACAACAACCAAAAAAATAAGTGTTTGGCATCCACGTAAAATATCAATAGCTTTATGAGCTTTGTGGGAAGCATTGACCATGTCTGTCTGCTACTCTGAAGCCAAGAGTAAGGGGGAAAGACTGAAGAAAAACAGAACTGTAACAGAGCAATGAACCTGAATTCTTGATTTTTTTTCTCCACACAAAACGAAAGTCTAGAAACAAGCACTAAGTCTAAAGAATGGCTTAAAGAAGACACGAGTATTTCAGATACACCCATCTTTCTGCTTCACCATTCTGAATGGGGTGTTTGTCCTGATGGCTTATGGTGTCTTGCATTTGTGTTCCAGAAAGAAAGGTAAAAGGGTGAGGGGCAAACAGCCTCCACTTGTGAGGTTTGTCATTTTATTCAGAACAGAGCGCCCTCTCCAGGGACTCAGTAAGACAAAAGGTGGGGAAACGGGTGATTTGATTGCTCAACTATTTGTATTGTTATAAAATTACAATACATGCCAGTGGGTAATCAATGCCCATACTAGAAATAAAAAAATATGACTCAAAATTTACAATAGGAAGGGTGCAGTGGCTCTTGACTAACTCCAGGGCTTTGAGAGGTCGAGGTGGAAGGATCACTTGAGGCCAGGAGTTCAAGACCAGTCTGAGTGATATAATGAGATCTACCCCTGCAAAAAATAAATAATTAGCCAGGCATGATGGTTTGTGCCTATAGTTCTAGCTACTCAGGAAGCTGAGCTGGGAGGATTGCTTGAGCCCAGGAGTTCAAGGCTGCAGTGAGCTATGATTGCACCACTGCACTCCAGCCTGGGCATATAAAAATATTTGATTCTTTGATGATTTATCTAAAATGATTTTTATAAAGAATGCAGATGTATCTCTTTTTCTCTCTCTTTCTCTCTCTCTATATATACACATATATACATATATCATATGTATTGTATATATTCCTAATTTTCTATATATGTTATCTCTCTTCAGCTCTCCTTCTCTCTTTCTAGATAGATAATAGATAGATACACAGTATATAACTATTTATGTGTTATTTTCAGCAAGAGAGCAAGAGTCCCAAAACACTAGGTGCCAATCAGTTCCATATTTCCAAGTAAGGTGCCAGACTACCCACGAAATAATTGCAAATGAGTTTTTAAATCATGGTTTATGAGATATGATTTTGTATTTCTTGACTCTCCCCTGCTTCAAAAGACATGAGGCTGAAAAAGAATACTGAGAGCCTATGCCAACCAAACCTCATTATTGAGAGGACAGAAGGAATATTTTTCCAACATCTCAAGCCTAGCTATGAAAAAGCGCCTTCCAGTAGCACCTCTGGAAGGAGCTTGGTATGGGTCTCTTGAGGACTGGGGACACAGTGGACTGGTGTCACATTCACAACATGAAACAAGGAGAAGTCAGTGACAGCCTAATGAATGGGAGAGAAGCCTAAGTAGAGAAACACAGGACGCCCATTCTAGCCTCTTCGTATAGCAGGCAACCTGTGTTAAGTAACAGTGGAGAGAAGATAGAACTTTAAAGCTAACAGCATGTTTTTTCTTATTGCACTGAATTGCACATGTAATTACTGAACTGAGATGTTTTCATGACTAGAAGATGGACCTAAGATCAACTAGTAAAGTGACAAGATTTGCCCGAGATTTTTTCCAAATGTAAGAAAGAAACAGTTCTTCAGAGCAGTTTTTAATAGGCAGTCAGTAAAAAGAATAAAGCTTGTTATTTCTTAAATAGTATCTCACATGTCCTTTTGAGGGTGTACATACATGTAAATATTCTTATACAGGAATAGAATTCTGTAGAAAGATACACAAGAGAATAGTAACAGTAATTGCCTATGGAGAAGGAAAAGAAGGGATAAGATGGAAGAGGGATCTTCACTGTCCATTCTTTGGACTCCAAATTGTTTACTTTGGGCATTTATTATTTAAGAAAAATTGATTAGGTCACTGGCATTCTGCAGCAGCTCTGATGTTTCTTTATAAACATCAATTATAAATTATGTAATCATGTTGAAAAGTAGTGAGTTCTGATTAATAGAATACTAATAAAAGGAGCTAGTTGGAAAGTTTGAAGATCCTGAATTTGCATTTTCTTTGAAACCTGAAATGTTATCTACTTTTTAATCAAACTTATCTAGGGGATTGAAAATTGGGGAAAAAAAAGTTATCATGTCACAGATTTATTTTGTGGTTGAAATTTCCTGTCATGAATACAGCTAACATATAGATTTTGCCAAAACAAGAGTTTTACTTCCACTCACTTATGCTATTACGTAACTACTACCAGTACCACCAACAGTGACAAATACAGACAGACAGATACTTTTCAGGTTTACAGGAGGATACTTTACAGATTATTTATCCTTGACTTACTCTTACTTAAACTAACAATTAACCTGAAAGTTCCATGCTGTGTTATAATCATGATACAAAATATCAGTCAGTAAGAAAAGTACCCCATGTTTTTCCTACAAACTTTTGCAAAGCACTGGGGTACAAAAATTGCTCTGAAATTGTATGAATTAATACATTTTGCAGTTTTTTTCTGTAAACATATTAAATTTAATTCATGGGAAATTTTCTGCAACATTATACTATTGATATGCACTGGGAAAATTCATCCCAATTACTGTTTTTAATTTAATGAATTACTCTTGCCATGACTATATTTTGTCGTTATTTTGTTTAGGTTTATAGGACACTAATGCCTCAGGGTTGTTCGCCCACAGTGGAGGACTCTATCTTGATTATCAAAGTTAAAATGCTCTTACTTCTTAGAGTCAAAATAATAGATAAAAATAATTTACTGATATGGCAATCAACTTTCTCCATTTATCCACAGAATCTATGTCCTTTTGAGTTGACTTTAATTTTCCTCTGGAATAATGTCCACCTCTGTTTATAAGAATTCCATGGTGATCTCCTGTGTTCCAGGGATTAGCAAACTAATAACCCTGCCTAATCATTGCTAATGTTGTCCTATTATCCCCATATCACCAAGATTTTTTTCAGCTTCCCTCATGTTGCTTATTTCTGTGAAGGAAAAATCATGGACTAGTGAAAATAATATACAAGAAATTCTGAAATATTTTCCTTTATAGCAAGTGCATATAAATGAATTCCATATTTTCCCAATTTTAATTATTACTGAATTGTGCATACAATCTTAAGATGTTGACTCATGATCTTTCAAGAGTTTTTACATCCCTTCAAGATCCAAGGTTCTAGGTTACTGAAACCACTGGTATAAAAAACATGGGCTTCATGGTCTAAGATCATGGTTTCATGCTGGTCTGGCACTTAGGAGCTTGAGCTAATGTCTTAACCTCTTATGGCCTCATTTTCTCATCTACAAAATTAGGGTCATATGCCCTGATTTAAAGTATGTTGCTGAGAGAATGAAAACCAGTGGCACGTATAAAGTATTGGTGTTCAGTAAATGTTATTTTGCATCATTTTACATATGCACCTCATTAAATCCCCATAGCAAACTTGTAAAGTGGGTACTATTAGTCTCCTAATTAAGAAAAGTGAAAGTGGCAGAGCCTGGCTGGATCTCAGTTGAGTTTATTGAGCTTTCAAATTAGTACAGAGACTAGTTTAGGAAACACAAAGAGTATACTTCCGTGGATGGATATAAGCTGTTACATGTTGAACCTGTGGGAAAATAACATTCATCTTCATTTTTTCCTCTCTAACTATAAATGTAAACTATATTGAACATTCATAATCCTATCAGATTCTATGCCCTCTTTTATAACAGTAGTTTATAGTTTGCAACACTCCCTCTAATATCCCAGAAATAAAATCTTCAGATAACAGACTGAAACCATAAATTCAAAAAGTATATCTTTATATGATACCCCACTGTAATACAAAGGATAAATTTTAAAATGTAATTATTAAAGTAATTTGTAGTTCAAGATAAAATGCTCAGGTTCCCCTATTTGTACTATTTGTAGAATCACTGTGATTGTGACAGCTACCGATGCAGACCTACTGAAGCCTACTTAACCTGAAGCATATAATGGTTTCTCCCTATGTCCAAGAACTCTACGTCATTTGCTTTTATTTTTTAATTAAAATTTTATTTTAAGATAATTATAGATTAACAAGCTTTTGCAAGAATAATACAGCTAAATCTCCTGCACCTTTCACCCAGTTTCCAGGAACATCTTGCAGAACTATAGTAAAGTAATACACCAGGATTGACATTGATACAGTTAAGATAGAGAACATTTCCATTACCACAAGAATCCCTTATGTTGCTCTTTTATAGGAATTTTCACTGCCTTCCCATCTCACTGACTCCTTAATCTCTACCAACTATTAATCTGTGTTCCATTTCGATAATTTTGTTACCTCAAGAGTGTTATATAAATGAAATCTTACCACATGTAACCTTTTGGTATTGGCTTTTTGTAAATCCAGTGTAATACTCTAGAGATTTATCCTACCGTATTAATTGTAACCACGCACCTGTTCAAGAACATCTGCTTGTTTGTTTCCGATGTTGGGCTATAATGAATAAGACTGTATCATGAAGAGGTTTTTGCTTGAAAATAAATTTTCATTTTTCTGGGATAAATGCCCCAAGAGTGCAATTGCTGGTCAAAACTTACCAAGTTTTACTTTTATGGATCATGCTTTTGGTATCAACTCTAGGAACTCCTTGCCTAGTCCTATATCCTGCAGTTTTTTTCTCTTATTTTTTGGTAATAATTTTATGCTTACATTGAAATTTGTAATCATTTTAATTTAATTTTTCCAAAAGGTGTAAGAGATAGATTGAAGTTTATTTATTTATTTATTTATTTATTGTCCAATGGATGTCCTATTGTCCCAACACAATTTGTCAAAGAGTCTATCCTTCTCCATTGATTACTGTAGCTATACATTAAGGCTTGAAATCAAGTAGACCTATCCTCCTATTTTATTCTTCTTTTTCAAAATTGTTTTAGCTAATCTTCATCTGTTGATGTGTACAAGTTTTACGACTTTCCAGACAAAAAAAGTGGGGAGAGAGGGAAGACAATATTTACTTTGAAAGGTGATTGTGACTATGTGATTATGCAGGAGATTTAAATACATATGAAGTTCTTAATACAGTAGCTGGCATATAATGTAGACACTTAGCTTCCTTCCTATTATTTCCGAACCAACTATCAGAAACCCTTCAAAAACAAACCAAGCACAAAACTGCACCTTTCTTTCCCCAAAATATTTTGTTCTCAGTTTTACATAAATTTGTTATATATACAACTGGGCAAGATATCTGCCTTACGTAGGAAATATATGTGAAAGAAACAAAGCTCAAAAAGAACCAGCTGCAACTCCCACTACATCTGTTGGTAGGAAATAGTTTCTGTTTCCTTCTCACCTCATCAATTTGATAGTGAAAAAGCTCTGGTAAAAACTACAGTTGATTGGGAAAGCTTGGTCTTATTCAAACATCAACAGAACTGTCTGATGCCCAACTAAAATTGATCAAGACAGATATTCAATACCAAAAACTACTGTGGTTACAAATATTATCCCACTCATCAGAACCTGTTTCTGAAGATGGTAATTGTGATTATTGGAAAAGTGTTCCATTCCACCTTAGCTGTACTGGCTTCCTTGTTAATCCTTTATCCCCTTCAGGTGTTATTCAAATGTCATCTTCTCAAGAAGGCCTTGTGTGATTAGTTTATTGAAATTATTCCACTCAATTCCTATGTCTAACACTATTCAGTCTCCTTTCCTCCTTCAATTTTCTTCTTGGCTCCTAGCACCATCTAACTTGGAACATGTATATGTGACATATTTGGCTAGATTACTTCACCCATTAGCATGTAAACTCCATGAAGGCTTTTATTTTACTGCAGTATTTTCTGCACCTAGAACAGTATTGGTATATAGCAGTCACTTAAATATTTGTTGAATGAGTGATGTAGAGAGGGTTCAAAAAGCCATTGGAGAATGTCATGGCTTGACCGGTTTGAATTGTAATACTTTAAATCAAAGATCAATGGAAACATTAATAGGAAAGATCTTAACATCAATTTTCTTCCAGGAGAATTTAAACATAAACACATACAAATAGATAAGCACATGCTTTAGAAATTCTCCCATTCCCTTCTCTAAACCTCAACCCACTCTCTCTACCACCCTTCCCTAAAAAAATGAGAGATTAAAGAAAAAGTAAACACACTGTGTCCATGGGCCTTTTTCTCTCATCCGACTGCTCAGATCCTAAATTTTAGAGTCTTTCTCGAATCATCTTTTTCTCATTGCTTCCCATTGTCTCCACTGCTATTATCCCTTTAAGCCACAATCAGTTCTTGCCTAAAATATGGCCAATTGTCTGCTAACTGGTTTCCCTCTTCCAAATTTGACCTGCGACAATCTTTATTTCCAAATCAGCTACAATGCAATGGACTGGATTGTCTCCCTACTAAATTCATATGCTGAAACCCTAACCCCTAATGTGAGATAGGGACTTTATAGAAGTAACTCCGATTTAATGAGGTCACAAGGGGAGGGCCCTGATCTGATAAGATCCTTATGAGAAGACACAGCAAAGATGTTGTTTTCTCTCCACCCTATGAGGACACAGGGAGAAGGTGGCTGTCTGCAAGCCAGGAAGAAAGCCCTCACCAGATTCTGACCATATTGGCATACTCATCTTGGACTTCCAGCTTCCAGAACTATGAGAAAATAAATGTCTGTTGTTCAAGCCACCCAGTATGTAGCATTTTGTTATGGAAGCCCAAGCCAACTAACATGCTGAGAAATTCTTTTAAAAACCTAAGTCACACCATGACAACCTTCTGAGTAGAAGCCTCCAATGGCTCTCCAGTCTTAATCCTAGCAATTGCCTTCAGGAGCCTTTAGTTTCTGGCTCTTTTCCTTTGTAGCCGCATTTCCTACTACGTTCCCCACCCATCATTCCTTTCAACCACACTGGCCAATGACCTAATTCTTGAACCCATCAGGCATGTTTCCATCTCAGGGCCCTGTACTAGCTGCACTTTCTAGAATACCATTCACTGATACTGGTATGGTTCACTCCTCACTTCCTTCAAACCTTTGCTAGAAGAATGTAATCCTTTCAATAAGCATTGCAAACAACACTCCTCACCTGCCCCCACCCCCACCAAATACATTGCACTGATGATCTTCACTTCTCCAGCTGTTTTTTTTCCCCGTGTGCTTATCCCCTTCTAACACATCATATAATTTACTACTATGATTATATTTTATTGTCTGTCTCCCTGTTAGAGTGCAAACTTTTGTTTGCTTTGTTCACTAAGTATCCTGAGCACTTAGAACACAGCCTAACATATAAAAGGCAATCAATAAAATTCATCAAGTAAAACTGACTGAGACGCCAGCAGCCTGGATTCCAGTCCCAATACTGCCCCTACCATGCTATATAACTTTGGCTTTATGTCTGTTTCCTCGTGTGTAATATAAAAGCTTTGGATCATATTAGATAGCTTACTTTCCATGGCTCTGACTCAGTCCTTTCTCATCCGTAGGCTGTTTTGTTCATTGCCAGTCTTACTCCACCTTTCCTCTGGCCCAGACTGCTCCACCCTTGATTAAGTATACTCTCTTTCCCACAGCCTCCTTCCTTGGGTCATAATGTTGATGATCAGTAAGTACTGAATAAATTGAAGTTATTTTGATTCACTCACAAAAAACCATAAAGGCACTTTCTGACAGGATTATGTCTTTTGGTGTTAATTGGTCTCTAGCTCTAATTTCTAATCCTAAAATCTATGCTGTAATACTATAAGAATTTAAAAAATATCAACCTAGGATTTCTATGATACATTCTCAAACAGTGTATTTATTACTTATTTACACAAAAAACTGTCACTTCAACTTAGATAAAATTGAGCACCTCACTTTTTAAATATTGAATATCAGTTTAAAGATCTCAAGTTTTTATATCCTCCTTTTGTTAACAATGTAGAAAGGATATTTTAGATTCCACTAGCAACTTCTCACAGAAGATATTATTAATGAAGCTGAAGTATTGCATTTTATTTCTAAAGGTCAGTTTAATAGACTTGCAATTTCAAAGTTTAACCGTACCATCTGTTTTAACTTAAAAATATACAGTTATAAATTCTTTTTAGCAACATTTGTGTTTTAATACCCTGAAGAATTATCACAATAAATCCAAATTAATATTCTAGTCCCTAATTACAGAAGAGTGAATCAATAAATTAGATTACCCGAAATGAGACTTTGGTGACTTTTTAGCAGATATTTAGTGAGCACCCATTATGCACAAGTATTGATTTGTTGCTGAAGATTAAAAATTAAATCAGTCCCTTTTTAAGAGGCTCACAGATTAGTAAGAACAACTCGTGTTTAATTTATAATGGGTTTTAATACAAGGCAAAATTTAAACACACTTCTTTGATAGTTTTATTTCCCTTTTCTTTCTGTCTTCCCCAGTTAAATCCAAGTAAAAATACACCCCCCTTTCAAAATAAATATCATTAAACAAATTGTCTGTATTTAGCACAGATAAATATATGGAATTATTTTCCCAAAGATGAATAGTAGGTCACGAGTGATGCTTGCATAATTTTTAAATATAATCAAATATACTGAAAAACATGCTAGTACTGTATTTCCAAAAGTAAGTTTCTATTCCTAGAACTAAAACAGAAAAGAAGTGTTGTGAGATACATAAATGAAGCCAATAAATTTAACCAAGGGCTTACCATTTTCCTGCAGGATGTTTCTAAATAGTTCCTGGCAAAGGAGGTTGCCGTATAGGGTCCTACAAGTAACCTAGGTGGCAGCATCTCCTCCCAGCGTCAGGTCTAAGCACACAAGTTCTTCCTTCCATCTACAAACGCAGGAAACCACGACTGGAGAAGTTATATGATTGGCTAAACCATGAATGACGCAACATAACCCACGCCCACTGAGAATCGTCCTTTCCCAGACTGGCTCAGATTCCGCTTTCCGATTGGTCCCTACAGCAAGAGGGCAAGGACAATTGCTTAAGTTGACCTCTGGGTCCGGAATCGCGGGCAAAGATGGCGGCGGCCAGGTGTTGGAGGCCTTTGCTACGCGGTCCGAGGCTTTCATTGCACATCGCGGCTAATGCCGCCGCCACGGCTACAGAAACGACCTGCCAAGACGTCGCGGCGACCCCCGTCGCGCGGTACCCGCCGATTGTGGCCTCCATGACAGCCGACAGCAAGGCTGCACGGCTGCGGCGGATCGAGCGCTGGCAGGCGACGGTGCACGCTGCGGAGTCGGTAGACGAGAAGCTGCGAATCCTCACCAAGATGCAGTTTATGAAGTACATGGTTTACCCGCAGACCTTCGCGCTGAATGCCGACCGCTGGTACCAGTACTTCACCAAGACCGTGTTCCTGTCGGGTCTGCCGCCGCCCCCAGCGGAGCCCGAGCCCGAGCCCGAACCCGAACCTGAACCTGCGCTGGACCTCGCGGCGCTGCGTGCGGTCGCCTGCGACTGCCTGCTGCAGGAGCACTTCTACCTGCGGCGCAGGCGGCGCGTGCACCGTTACGAGGAGAGCGAGGTCATATCTTTGCCCTTCCTGGATCAGCTGGTGTCAACCCTCGTGGGCCTCCTCAGCCCACACAACCCGGCCCTGGCCGCTGCCGCCCTCGGTGAGCCTTGGATTCCGCCCCAGGGCGGAAGGGAGAGATGGGGATTGTACTGGGTTACTCTGCCGCAGATTTACCCCTCGTCATTTCTTTCTCTCTGCTTCGTTCATGTTTTCCTAGTCCTTTCGCTCCTATCTGGGGTGGCCTGGTTTTGTAACAGTCACTGCGTTAGGAATCTAGAGACTAGGTGTGTGTGGCTGCGCTAACACCTACCAGCTCTTCAACTCTGAAAGCCTGAGCTCTCCAGGATTCCAGTCCTGGATTCTACTTTGTGAGTGTTCAGCCAAATGGAAGAGCAGTGGTGATGAAGAGAAACGCCACTTAAGAGAGTGGGGCGGGCCAGGTTTCCTTTTGGCTGTTCCACCACAAAGCTGTGTGACCATGTGTCACATGGCTGAGTAGTAACTTCTTTTTACCTTAATTTTAAATTTAGTATGTCTTTTCTTTTTCTTTAGTAACTTCTTTTTTGCTTAATTTTTCGCGTTTTACGGTAGTCGTTCTTTGTCGTAGAATTGTGAAGATTAAATGAAGTATTAACTAAGATACCTAACGTTTACTCAGTATTTATGTGCTAGGCCCTGTTCTAAATTTTATATGTGCCAACTTATTAATGCTCACAATAACCGTTCACGATAGGTAGCAATGTTTTGGTAAATGAAAAAAAGACAAAAACGTAACAAACTGAGGCATAGAAACGTTAAATGTGTCTGCCTGACACCCTATAGCTAAGAGATTAGGGGGGGTCAAACTTCAAACTCCCATTCCAAGTTCCTAGTAAAAAATCAGCAGCTTCCGTGTAACTGTTCAGGGCGGACATGAAAAGTAATTAACGTATAAATAATTTTAAAAATTATTGTTTTTGACGCATTCATTATATCTTCTACCAAGTGGATGTCTTAATATTTATTGAAGTAATGTTAGGACTGTAGATGTGTGCTCAACCTAGCCTTGTTGTGTGCATGTTTTTTCCCTTCCCCAGTTGAGAAAGAAGTGGTCTTGAGGAAAGCGTCATGGACTTAGACTACTCCTGATGGATGGCCTAGAAAACCTGTTTAACTTTGTCAAGACCCAGGTTCCTCTCCTATAAAATAGAGATAATGAAAAGTATACATACCTTTGGGAGTTATTGTGAAAATTGAATTGGATGTTCATAAAATAGCCCTATTTTTATTTATGGTGAATGATATTCTTGTTAATCTTATTTTCTCTTATTACCCCTAATGAGGAATCTCTTTGGTTACTGTTCATTGTAATGATGGCACAAGTAGACAATAAATGTTTGAATGTTATATTTAAGTCATAATAGTTAAATTACCACATAACCCAGACTCTTACCTCAATCATTCCTAAGTTATCATTTGCTAAGTTAGTACTCTTTAGTGTTCTAATAGTAACCAAATTTATTTAGATGATCAGATGAAAAAAATTTTGAATATCTTTTTGATAGATTATAGATGCCCAGTTCATTTTTACTGGGTGCGTGGTGAAGAAATTATTCCTCGTGGTCATCGAAGAGGTCGAATTGATGACTTGCGATACCAGATAGATGATAAACCAAACAACCAGATTCGAATATCCAAGCAACTTGCAGAGGTAAGGATTTATTGCGATTATGTATCTATTGATATCTCATGTAGGATTTGTCATAGGCAGGTTGAGTAATAGTCTTAGTAGAATAAAATGTTTCAGGTGGATCTCTTGCCTTTCAAGTCCTTTTTGAAGACATCACGTCTCAAAAATCTTTTTAGCTTTTTAAATCTGCTTTGGTATACTCCATAAAGGTCAGATAACCATTTTAACAATAACGGGTTAAAGTGTCACTTTGCCTGACCATACAGATCTATATGTTTCTCTTAATATAAAAATTCTGAAATAGTTTACGATTGTAATTTGTGATTGTAATTTACTAGACTAGTCATAAATCAAGGAAGTTTAACAGTTATCAACTGGGCCATTTTACATATTTGCAGTTCTTTTGGAGAAAAACAAGTATATTTTGAGTATTGTCTATGCTTTCATGTCAGGGGTTGACACACTTTTTCTGTAAAGATCTGGATAGTTAATATTTTGGGCTGTACAGGCCGTAAGTCTCTGTTGCAAGTGTTCAGCTCTGCTCTTAACAGTGCAAAGCACCATACACAATTTATAAATGAATATGTGTCGGCTGTGTTCCAGTAAAACTTTACTTGTAAAAACAGGTGGCTTGCTCGATTTGGCCCATCATTCAATGATAGTATTATCAAATCATTTTGTGAAACCACCTCATTTTAAGATTTTTAAATCTAATGAGTGTGAGTAAAATACATACTAATGTTGCTGTGAATTTAGTATGTCTTTTCTTTTTCTTTAAGTTTGTGCCATTGGATTATTCTGTTCCTATAGAAATCCCCACTATAAAATGTAAACCAGACAAACTTCCATTATTCAAACGGCAGTATGAAAACCACATATTTGTTGGTAAGTTTCTCTTTTGACATATTGTACCATAAATGTGTTCCAAGTGTCGTATGCAAATTTGGAGTATTGACTACAATGAGGAATTAATTCTTGAAGACCGAGAGGTTTACATAGTCTATGAGCAATATAATTCGTAATCTCAGGTTATTACAACATGCATAAACGCTGGAAAGAAAATATTAAGTTCATTATTTGAAATTTTACTTGTTTCTACCAAAATAGAAGTATTTAACTTTAGAAAATAGGCTTTGTTGACTTATTAGATAGAAAAATTAATTTGTGTTTTTATAAAAGTAAAAACTTTTAGAACTGGACTTGAGATAGCAATTGGCTTTTTTAAGTGTCCTATTTGTGCCATGCATGGTGGTAAGATGAGGAATTCACAAATTCATAATGTCTGATGTCTCCCTCCCTCATGCAGCTTATTCTTTTGCAATTTTTTCTTCCTTTGTTAATTCCTACCCAATGTGAAGAAGTCTTAAGAAGGTTTTATACCAGCCCTCCAGACCTATTTTATCAGCCTTTTCTCAGTCACTGTGGTCTTAGGGAGTGACCTGCAAGGAACTTTTTGTTGAAAAGACTACCACTAAAATAAAGAATGTCAGCATTTCATGAAATGTTGCTACTTTTTTTTTTTTTTTTTACTTAGAAAAGTAGTGTAAAAATGATTTTTAAAAATTAGGAGCAAAGTGTGTAATTATTTCATTAAATAAGTTATTAAAGTCTTGAAGTGGTTGTATCCTCTTAGTTAATATGACAAGGAGACAACCATAGCTAATCATGACTAAGGGATTTGAGAAAACAGATCATAGAAATTTTAAATAACTTGTCTATATATTCTTTCAACTTCTTCCATGTTATTATGGGCTTTATGATAGCTAGCAGATTGAGAAATTATGCTTTCCTGTGAAATTTAATTTTATTATGATCCATAAGATATATAAGTAAACTAATATTCCTACTTATGTATTTAGAGTACTGAGAATATGATGTATAAAGAAGGAAAAAAAAGGCTCAAATACTAAAACATGTGCTCCAGATATTCTACATGTTTGTTTCATCTGAAATGTTTTTATTTTGCTCTTCAGGCTCAAAAACTGCAGATCCTTGCTGTTATGGTCACACCCAGTTTCATCTGTTACCTGACAAATTAAGAAGGGAAAGGCTTTTGAGACAAAACTGTGCTGATCAGATAGAAGTTGTTTTTAGAGCTAATGCTATTGCAAGCCTTTTTGCTTGGACTGGAGCACAAGCTATGTATCAAGGTAAAAACTAATTTTATAGCATTTTCTTTGAAGGTATTTGTAACATTCTAAGAATATAATGGTTAAAATTTTTTCTTTGGGTTAAAACATAGGTTGAATCTTAACATTTTTAAACTTTTGCATTGGCACAAAGTACAGTTGTTTTAAAATCCTCGTTTAAATACTATACATTTGAAATCTGACACTGAGGTAGTTGTTTTTGTCTTTTACTTTGACCATCTTCTGTGTGAATGTACTTTTGCACACATTTCAAAGACTGTAGCCAACTAAGTCAACCCTTTCTAGATAATAGCTTTCTGCAGGTAGAAAAGGTAATGATTTTGTGGATTAAATATTTATATTACATCAATGGCTATCCTATATAATTTCTTTAAAGGTTATATCCAGGATTTGGATTAGGGGATTGTTCATTCATTCAGTAAACAGTAACTGCTTTTTTATATGCTATACTCTGTTCAAGATGCAGTGTTGAGTGAAACAGATCCTGCTTTCTTAGAACTTACATTATAGTGGGGATGTGGGGTGGTAAAAGATAATAAGCATGTAATGTTTATAACTAGTGGTAATACTATGGGGAAAATACTTTAGCCTAAAGAGTAGAATGATTTATAGGGGGGCAGGTATAAATGAGGTATGGAGAAGAATCTATTTTTAAAAAGTCATTCAGGGGAGGTCCCTAAAAATGACTTACTCTAAGACCTGAATGGCGAGGAGCTGCCTATGCACAAATCTGGGTAAAGACACTTCCAGGCAAAAGGATCATCAAGTAAAAGTCCCTGAGGTGGGAACAGGCCTGAAATATTTAGGAACAACATGAAGGGTAATGAAGAGTGGGACAAGGAGAATGATGTAGAAGGAGATAGTGGAAGCCAGAGGCTATATCTTCCAGGACTATTAGAGCTCATTGTGGGGCATTTGGATTTTATTCTAAAACCTGAAGTAATGTAATATGAAGTAGATTAACACTATGTGAATATCCAAGAGGAATTTTACTACATATTTGATTACTAGGCTCATCTTTTTTTAACGTATATATGTATTTTAACCTTATACTCAAAATTGACTTAGATTTATATAATAGAATTGAATAGAGGAAGTGGGAGTAGGAGTAGATGGAATTAGACAAAGTAAGAAGTAACTTTCTTGAAGATGGTAGAATGGCACTTTTTACTTTTGAAAGATAAAGTACTTCTTTTTACAATAAAATAAATTCCATATGTCAACAGTATTACTCATTTGCTATCTCCATTAAACATGACATAAAATACGTGTGGAGAAATAGTTACTACTTGGCTTTGGTAGTTGGGTAATGACATAGTACCAGATGTAGAAAGCATCAGTGTAGATAGAGCTTGCCGCTCTTAGATGAAGTAAATAAGACTGATGTTGTTGAAAAAGATTAATCATGAGATTGAGGATACTAGAAGGGAGGAAAATATTATTTGTGCAGAAATAAAATATAGGGTTAGAATAGAGATGATAAGGAAACTTTGAGGTCTTCAGGGATTTTGTTACATAAAGTATGTAAGTTGTAGGAGGTATTTGATACCCTCTCATGTCTAATGTGTTTGTTTTGTTTGGGTAAGATATATTCTATGTGTAAATTTCAGCATAACTTTCTTCTACAGGATTCTGGAGTGAAGCAGATGTTACTCGACCTTTTGTCTCCCAGGCTGTGATCACAGATGGAAAATACTTTTCCTTTTTCTGCTACCAGCTAAATACTTTGGCACTGACTACACAAGCTGATCAAAATAACCCTCGTAAAAATATATGTTGGGGTACACAAAGTAAGCCTCTTTATGAAACAATTGAGGATAATGATGTGAAAGGTTTTAATGATGATGTTCTACTTCAGATAGTTCACTTTCTACTGAATAGACCAAAAGAAGAAAAATCACAGCTGTTGGAAAACTGAAAAAGCATATTTGATTGAGAACTGTGGGAATATTTAAATTTTACTGAAGGAACAATAATGATGAGATTTGTAACTGTCAACTATTAAATACATTGATTTTTGAGACAAATATTTCTTACGTCAACCTGTTATTAGATCTCTTACTCTGCTCAAATTCATCACTGAACGATTTAATTTTAGTTACCTTTTGTTGATTTAAAAATAATTGCATTTGTATATTGCTAACTGATAAGACGAATTGAGTTATTGAGCTATTAAATGCACATTTTAATATAAATGCAGAAATCCCAAATAAAATGCTAACATACTGAATTCAGTAATTAAAAGAACCCACTGCAGCTGGGTGCAATGGCTCAAGCCTGTAATCGCAACACTTTGGGAGGCCAAGGTGGGTGGATCGCTTGAGTCCAGGAGTTTGAGACCAGCCTGGGCAACATGGCAAAACCCCATCTCTAGTAAAAATACAAAAATTAGCCTGTCCTGGTGGTGCATGCCTGTAATCCCAGCTACTCCGGAGGCTGAGGCACAAGAATCACTGGAACCCAGGAGGCAGAGTTTGCAGTGAACGTAGATTGTGCCACTGCACTCCAGCCTGGGTGACAGAGCAAGACTCCTGTCTCAAAACAAACAGAAGAACCCACTACAGCAGGGTAGAACTAATCCATTCAGTAATGGACTAATGTTAGGAAGTAATGCTAATACAGAACATTAGTTGTTCAAAGGAGAAAAATAAGGCTTTGATAGAATTCTCAATCTTGGTTTTAAAAGAAAAGAAAAGATAGATATTAATAGGACAGTATAATGGTGAAATGTAAGGGATAACCCCATTGAAATCAAATTAAGCTTTGAACTTTATATGCTTTATTTGCTAATCCATTCCAAGTGCCTAGATTCATAGAAGTAAGAAATCAATAAATGTTTGTTGAATGGATGTGAATTAATGAATTTAAGGTAGTCAACCTTTTTAGTTTGAGATCTAGTATATCTTCTTATTTATTTACTTTTTTTTTTTTTTTGAAACAGTTTTTGCTCTTGTTGCCCAGGCTAGAGTGCAATGGCACAGTCTCAGCTCACTATGACCTCCACCTCCTGGGTTCAAGCAATTCTCCTGCCTCAGCCTCCTAAGTAGCTGAGATTAATTACAGGCATGCACCACCATGCCCGGCTAATTTTTTGTATTTAATAGAGATGGGGTTTTGCCATGTTGGTTAGGCTGGTCTCGAACTCCTGACCTCAGGTGATCCACCCACCCCGGCTTCCCAAAGTGCTAGGATTACAGGTATGAGCCACTGCACCCGGCCTATTTACATCTTTTATTTCTTAGCAACGTTTAGAGTTTCTTTTATCTCCATGCATTTCCTATGTATGCCTACATTTTTGTGTAATTGGAAATGGACTTTTTCTTTCCAATTATATACTTCTTTATAGTTTTTAAAAGTGGCTTTTATAGGTGATACTGATAGCTATATATTTATCTTGTAAATGACCAATTTAAGTTGTTCATTAAAGCCAATAATTTGTCAGCTGATTCTCATGAGGTGTATATAACCAATCTGATTTGCATTCTTCTGAAACTGCTTATCAAATAGATGGCCATTAGCCCCTAAATGGCAAAATCCACTGGACAGTTTTCTGTATTGTACTCAGTAAGGTCTGACATATTTTGCATGTTTGACCACTCCTTCATTTTTAAAATAGTTTTTTTATTGCCTTCAGTGGAACATGCTCTTGGTTTTCCTCCTATCTCATTTGCTGTTCTGTCATATTTCTGTTTGCTGTTCTTCCTCTCACTTTTCTTCAAATATTGGTGTACTTTTTTTTTCTTTTCTAGACTCCATTTTTGTTTAACCACACTCTCCCTAGATGATTTTATCAAATTCCATGGATTTAAATATATTTGAAGCACATTCAAAATTAGTTTGATTTCAACTTTGTGTTTTGTATTTGAATGATAAGCATCAGCATTATAACTAAACAGACTGTGTGGTTAAGATTATGGACAATTTTTCCCTCTAGTTATCTAATTTTCATAATTACCCCCAGAACGTGAGAACATTATTTTTATGATCAGAAAGTATTTTAAGAAACTAGTTGAGTGGACTCTAATATGGAACCATCAACATGTATCAAATTCCACTTAATTATAAGCAAATTCACTGTGAAATTATATTTAAAAAGGCATTTCATGATTACATTTGTTATTTAAGAAAATGTTATTTAAAGAAATTTACATAAGTTTCATTATACATGTATTTTAGCTTACTCATTCTGGAAATGGAAAACTTAGATACTAGGCAAGAGGGCTTTAGATTTTTTTTATGAGATATTTTAATAGACCAGTACTTAGGTCTTAATATTTGTGTTTTTCAAAAATTTATGTTAAAATCCTAACCCCCATGACTATAGTATTAGGAGATAGGGCCTTTTGGAAGGTGACTGCAGAGGGGCAGCACCTTCAGGAATAGAATTAGTGCCCTTATAAAATAGACCCAAGGGAACTTTTTCATCCCTTACACCCTGTGAGAATATGATGAGAAGGCACCATCTATGAGCCAGAGAATAGATCCTCACCACACACTGAATCTGCTGGTGCCTTGATCTTGGACTTTCTAGCCTCCAGAACTGTGAGAAACAAATTTCTGCTGTTTATAAGCTGTCCAGTTAATGGAATTTTGTTATTGTAGCCCAAATATACTAAGACAACAACCAATATAGTTAAAATTACTATGCATGTTCTACTTTATATTAAGTTCTAGTGTACGTTGTATAATGCTTACATCAAATAAAAGGTAAGGTTAATATACATAAAACATGTTTAGGTAAGATAATTGTAAAAATTATTTATTAGAGAAATTGGTAAAATTGTGGCTTTGCGTAGAGGCAGGAGAAAGAAAAGAGCAAGGCACTAGTGAGAAAAATTGCTATGGAGAATATTGAGAATCGATACAAGGAGACCTACAGGTTTACAACATTAATATTAGCCAATACTTGATTGGACAGTTTAAATTTTTCAACCTGAAAGGCCTTTGTGCCCCAAAGTTTGGTAAGGAGATTTTGTAAAAACAAACAACAATAGCAATAAAAAATCAGGGAAGATTAAGAGATTTCATAAGGAGCAAGAATTTATAGGTAATACTTAAAAGGTATAGGTATGATTACTATTTTGGTGAATAATAGGCACATGGTAGACTGAAATTCGGCAACAGCTACTGTGCAAATAAGCATATCTGTGATTATGGCTTATATCGGGTTGGGGACCCCTGTTGTAAGCCATTCTTTTTAGTACAGGTTAAGCTCCATTTCTCAATCACAGTTCTGTTCATCTGTGGGAAATAATGAATTCTGTTTCAGATTTTGATTGTCTTTTGTGTTCTTTGTCATCCAACAGAATTGCACATTTCACTTTGTAAAATTTTTATAACTGGCGTTTGACACTTGAAACTGGCTTTTGAGTCTTCTATAATAGTTTGTGCAGAAGTCTGAGGTTTAATGTTATGATGGCCTTATTCATACTGTAGAAATATATACTGCAGCAATATGCACCCAAATGGTCAATAAGCTTTTTAAATGAACTAGCTAGATTTTTAGTTTTGATTTTAATTCTTGGTTTGAATTGCTAAAAGCTATCTTGACCTTAGGAAAATGAAAGCTTACATGAGGTTTAGCCACTTAAAACAAAGTATTTCTTTGTGTCTCCAGTTCATGTGAAACCTGACTTTTATTTACAATATTTATGTTAGGAGCACTTTTATTAGGATCTTTTGAAGCCTTTCAAGAGTTTTCTTTCAGTTATTATTAATAGTACTAATAAAGAAGGTGAGCAGGATTTAAAGCTGAAAGGAGCATCAGAGATAATTGAACTTTGTTTATGCCATTCATTGTTACCCTATGCAATGTCTTTTGTTTGTTTTTAATTAATTGCCAATATTTAAGAAGAGGGTCATAGAACAGTCATTATTCCACATTCTCTTGAAAAACTGGAAGATCTGGCAACTACAGGTTTATGTTCTTGCATGTTAACAATATACAGGGGCTGGAATTACCTGCTCTGAGTCCCTTTAGATGTGCATACTCTCTCCGATTTGCCACAGTTCCCACCAATTCTCATTTCTCCTCTCTTTACTTGGCCTATCTCATTAATTTCTATTAAATATTTTATTACTGAGGCCGTTAGTTTATGACCCCTGAGGCCAAGACAGCTGTTAAGAACTTGCATTACTGGTGGCAAAATTATACCTTTACGATTACTTACTAAGTTTTAGAAATCTCACTTTTCTAACAAGAGGTATTATGGTAATCATAAGTTCAAAAGAATTAAAGTTCATTTGAGATAATTAAATCAAAACCTCTAGTCTGGGTTGGAGGGTGATAAAGTTATCTGGCGAAATATATGAACTTCTGTTACCTTCCTCTTCTGCTAAATGAATGGTAAAATGAATCCTGATTTGTTTAGGCAGTTTACTTATGAAGTTGGGAGAATTTTTTTTTTTCTTTAAAGGACTGAGTCTGGCTCTGTTGCCTAGGCTCAAGTACTGTGGATCTTGGCTCACTGCAGCCTCCACCTCTTGGATTCAAGCAGTTCTCCTGCCTCAGCCTCCCGAGTAGCTGGGAGCCACCGTGTCCAGCTGATTTTTGTATTTTTAGTAAATGAGTTTTCACCATGTTGGCCAGGCTGGTCTTGAACTCCTGACCTCAAGTGAGCTGCCCACCTGGCCTCCCAAAGCTCTGGGATTATAGGTGTGAGCCACTGTGCCAGGCCTGAGGTTGGGAGAAATTTTGTCCATTTCTCTAGAACCAAAATTGGCAAGCAGAGAGTATTTGGATGTTACACAAAATATTTAGTTTCCCTTTCTAGCCTAAATTGGGTTGTTTATAGCACCCCTCTCTCCATTTGAGAAAAATGGTTAGGATGAGGCCTTATTAAAACAGAGAAGGTACCCAAATAGTGGTTCAAACACAGGCTGGCTAATAAGCTGTGAGGTGACTTACCAAAAAACAACAACAACAAAAACCCTTGAACTTCTGCTTTCAACTTCTACTTTATGCTAGATTATTTGGTCCAATCTTCCTGGTCTAACACCTGGCTACATATAACAACAAACATCTGCTTGAATGTGTTGGAAAGGTGATGAGTAATTGCCAGGCTGATATATTAAATAAAATGGAAATCTCAAAAGTTGAACTTGCTATTCAGTCTGCTTTTGCTCTGGAGGGGGGATTTGTTAGCCAAGAAGAGGCTGAAAACATGAGTAGTGTACTTTGGGAAACTAGAAGGACGAATGTTAAAAGTATACGACCTCCAAGGTTGTGACTCTGGTAGAATTCTTTGGTTAGAGATCCTGAAGGACAGCATCCTAGGGATAATGGTGAAACAGAAGTAGACCATTCACATAGAGTGTAGTTTAGCATTAAATCATCAAGGTGGCTTAGTAAATTGCGAGATTTTGAAAGTGGACTAAGGTGACCTTAGGTTTCTAATGCCCCTAGGAACCTGAAAGATACAAACCTGGAGGAAGAATATTTTCCTAGGCCTCAAATTATTTGGGTACTTTTTCAAATACAGTATCTCCACATACCCTGGATACAGGAGGAGAAAGACGGAATGAAAACTGGCAGAAACAGTAGACCCAAAGGGGCACCAAATAATTGCATTGTGAGGTAGACTTTAAGTATGTTTACTGTATTCAAGGAGATAAAAGATGGAAATTTTTCATATAGAATTGGAAACTATAAAAAAGTCAATGCAGATTTGTTAAAAAAAAAAAAGCCAAATATAAATTTGAAAACTTGAAAAACCAAACAGTGAAAATTAAGAACTCCAAATGTGTTAGTTATCTATTGCTGTGTAACATACTGCTCAAACTTGACTTAACATACGTTTATTATCTCAGTTTTTGTTGGTCAGGAATCCAAGCATGGCCTAAGTGGGTTCTCCGCTTTAGGCTGCAATCAAAGCATTGGTCGGGGTAGGGTCTCCTCTGGAGGCTGAGCTGGGGAAGGATCTGCTTCAGATTTATGTAGTTGCTAGCAGGTTCTTGGACTGAGGACCTCAGTAGCTTCCTGGCTGTTGGATGAAAGCATTCTTCAGTTCCTTGTCCCATAGACCTCTCCTTTAGGACAGCTTACAACCTGGCAGCTTGCCAGAGGGAACCTATAGAGCCCATAGAGTGAGTCTGCTAACAAGACAACTGAAGAGAGAAATAACCAAACTGAAAATGAGAAAAAAATATTTAGAATTAATGTCTTTGTAAACTTTGACTCTATTACTCTGCCATCACCTATAAGGGGGAATTGAAATATACCCATGCTGGGAAACAATGGAAGTAGTGTGGAGAAAAGTATTAATAAGGATATATTTTAATTGAATGTAGGAGCTTAGAAATAAGGACAGTATTAGGGAAGAATGGATTATTAAACTAGATATTTAGGAATCCTCTTCATACTTATTCAGGACACCAGTGGGTACCCAATCTGTACTGTTTTTACTGATCTTTGTGCAATTTGCTGCTCAGCAGATATTTTCAATGCTGATTGGTAATATGTCAGTGGATAACCAGTGGAAATGCATGTCTATTAATTACTATTGCACATAATATTTATCTTGTTTTTATATTTTGCACAGGATTTTCAAGGTGCTGGTATATTTCTGAGCACTGTAAAGTTTTCTTTGAGAAATAAGTGTTTATTTTTAAATTGCGTTGTCTCATGGGAGGGTAACATTTGTAAATATACTTCAAATTAGTGTTGTTCCCTTTGCTTTCTTTTTCCTGACTCAGAAACAGAGTGCTTTGACTGCTCTATGTTGGGGCCATGTTTTCCGCAGACTTGAACCCAAGCCAGGCCCTTGAATGTTCCCAGGCACGGATAAACTTGTTTAGACTGCCTGAAACACCAAAACATCAAACGTGTTGCTGAACATGTAAATACTAGCCCCAACCCTGAACCCGATTCCTTAAGCCCCCATATAAACTCCATATCCGATTCCCCATATCTAGGTTAGAACGTCTCTTTTCTCCCTGTCAATCATGAGGACTAATGCAGCACACAATGTATACAGTACTAATAAAGGCTTTGGACTTACCACTTCCTTCTTTGAAATCCCAACTGGTCGCATCTTAGGTTGGTTTGGGGCAGTCCCTTGTGGGAACTCTCCTGCTATTCTGTCTGGTTTTGGGCCTTACTGCAGTTGTGGTTTTGGGTGGTTGGAACAAGCATATATTTCAATAAGTACGTTTTTTAAATGTCCAAAAAACAACATGACACAACTGCAGGTCGAGAGCCAGTTTTAGTTTGTCCCATAAGCTTTCTGTCTTTGTTCAGTTTAGTTATAATGGAGAAAACGTCTTTAATGTTGACAGGATTTCTTTAGAAAAAAACCATTGCTATATCTGAAAGTCCAGTTTCAACTGGCAAAATTGGACAAAAGCAGCAATTTGAAAAACCAAGCTACTTATAACTTGATAAAGTCCTCTATAAACTAAGTCATTATATTTCTCCTTTTAAATAAACCATTGTAAATTTAATGTTCATATCAGTTGAGTATTAGTTTCCAGCTGGATTCATGCTGAATAAAGTCCAGAAACTTTCTTTGTGATTCGAATAGATGCGCAGGAAGCTGGGAAGGAAAAGAAAAGCATATGGTGAGTAAATTTCTTAATGCCAGGTATTACATTAACATGAAAGCAGCCAACATTCAGCATTCCTATTCATTTGGAACTCAATGAGAACGTTCAGTTACTTATCACTGACTACTTAAGGGGACATTTGCCTATTTATTTACAATGCTCTGCAGAAGTATCCAGTAACATTTATGAATTTATTTGTATATATCAAATATTATCTTATGTTCTAATGAATTTTATCCATTTCAGGTAGAGAATGGATTATTCTGAAAACTAGATTTTCATATAATTTTGTTTTTAGTTTCATTTTTCATTTTTAAAATATAAGATTTTTGTTATTGCTATAAAATACATGATCATTACAGAAAATCTGAAAAACAGTAGGGAAGATAATCTCATGCTGTTAACATTTTGGTATATCTTTTATCTATAGATTTTTGTTGATATTTTGTTTTTCAGGTCATACTATAGATAAAGGTTTTTACATTTGTATTTCATAATCACTTTTCCTCATTATACATTTCAGTATTCCATAAGTAGTCTTTGGGGGTATTTTGTAGATAATTGAATATAAAATTATTGTAAAATTAAACACTAACAGAAATACATAAACATGAAATTTTCATCAGTTCACACTCATTACAGGGAGAAAAGGAATCACAACTTTTTTCTATTATTAAAAAAACCCAAGCATGATAATTATATAAGATTAGCTAATGTGGGTGTAAATATATTTCATGTTGGAATAGTTCACAAGTACACAGATGATTAAATCCTGACTTCCAATATATTTGCAAGATTTCCATATCTTACCACCTGGGTGTGATTCATAATCAGATAAATAAAGGATCTGTGTATTTGGAAAGCCTTAAAAGAAGGAAAAAATATCTATATAATTATCCTCTGGTAAAGTATACTTTGTTTCAACCTAGAGTTTTAAATGCCATTTGAAAGAACAATTCTAGAAGAGTTCTATCAGTCTAATTCTCATGTTACCTGAAAATATAAACAAGTTTAAAGTCAGTTTGACAGTTGAATCTGAAAGTCTAGATTGAAGTCGTGCTTTAGTCATTAGCTAAGTGACTTAGGAGCAATAAATTTTTATTGAGTTTAGTTTCTTCATCGAATATATTGAGTGGATTGGATAAGAAGATATTCTAAATCCCTCCTAACATGATGAATCATTCCTTCTAAGCTTCTCACTGCAGATGTAATTTGCCATTAACACTATTTTTTTAGCTTTCTTTTTTAAAACTCCTGTTTCCAAATGACAAAATAATAATATTCTTAAAGAGCTAGAGAATTAAGAGAGGTTAGCTTGCCCTTTCGCTGAATTTCCTCAGTTGCGATATTTTTCTTTCATACTGTTTTCCACCATAACAATATCCCCTGAGGCTAGACTCATATACTTTTAGAATAAAAAGAAATTTCATTATCAAGTGGAACGAATGATTCAATGCTCAAATGTCCTCTCAAACACTTGCACCAAATATTCAGTTCCCTCTGTGCTTGAAAGATAAAGGTTTATTACCTCCCAAAGCTGCTACTTTTCCGGTTTGAACTATACTGATTATTAGACAATGCTTACTGTGAGTTGAAATCTGTTTTCTGGTAGCTTCTCCTTCATCTTAGCTATACCTCTTTTTTTGTTGTTGTTTTTTAATTAAGTTTTAGGGTACATGCGCGCAACGTGCAGGTTAGTTACATATGTATACATGTGCCATGTTGGTGTGCTGCACCCATCAACTTGTCATTTAACATTAGGTATATGTCCTAATGCTATCCCTTCCCCCTTCCCCCACCCCACAACAGGACCAGTGTGTGATGTTCCCCTTCCTGTGTCCATGTGTTCTCATTGTTCAATTCCCACCTATGAGTGAGAACATGCGGTGTTTGGTTTTTTGTCCTTGCGATAGTTTGCTGAGAATGATGGTTTCCAGCTTCATCCATGTCCCTACAAAGGACAAGAACTCATCATTTTTTATGACTGCATAGTATTCCATGGTGTATATGTGCCACATTTTCTTAATCCAGTCTATCATTGTTGGACATTTGGCTTGGTTCCAAGTCTTTGCTATTGTGAATAGTGCCGCTATAAACATAGGTGTGCATATGTCTTTATAGCAGCATGATTTATAATCCTTTGGGTATATACCCAGTAATGGGATGGCTAGGTCAAATGGTATTTCTAGTTCTAGATCCCTGAGGAATCACCACACTGACTCCCACATTGGTTGAACTAGTTTACAGTCCCACCAACAGTGTAAAAGTGTTCCTATTTCCCCACATCCTCTCCAGCACCTGTTGTTTCCTGATTTTTTACTGATCACCATTCTAACTGGTGTGAGATGGTATCTCATTGTGGTTTTGATTTGCATTTCTCTGATGGCCAGTGATGATGAGCATTTTTTCATGTGTCATTTGGCTGCATAAATGTCTTTTGAGAAGTGTCTGTTCATATCCTTTGCCCACTTTTTGATGGGGTTGTTTTTTTCTTGTAAATTTGTTTGAGTTCATTGTAGATTCTGGATATTAGCCCTTTGTCAGATGAGTAGATGGCAAAAATTTTCTCTCATTCTGTAGGTTGCCTGTTCACTCTGATAGTAGTTTCTTTTGCTGTGCAGAGGCTCTTTAGTTTAATTAGATCCCATTTGTCAATTTTGGCTTTTGTTGCCATTGCTTTTGGTGTTTTAGACATGAAGTCCTTGCCCATGCCTATGTCCTGAATGGTATTGCCTAGGTTTTTATGGTTTTAGGTCTAACATTTAAGTCTTTAATCCATCTTGAATTGATTTTTGTATCAGGTGTAAAGAAGGGATCCAGTTTCAGCTTTCTACATATGGCTAGCCAGTTTTCCCTGTACCATTTATTAAATAGGGAATCGTTTTGCCATTTCTTGTTTTTGTCAGGTTTGTCAAAGATCAGATAGTTGTAGATATGTGGCATTATTTCTGAGGGCTCTGTTCTGTTCCATTGATCTATATCTCTGTTTTGGTACCAGTACCATGCTGTTTTGGTTACTTTAGCCTTGTAATACAGTTTGAAGTCAGGTAGCGTGATGCCTCCAGCTTTGTTCTTTTGGCTTAGGATTGACTTGGCAATGCGGGCTCTTTTTTGGTTCCATATGAACTTTAAAGTAGTTTTTTCCAGTTCTGTGAAGAAAGTCGTTGGTAGCTTGATGGGGATGGCATTGAATCTATAAATTACCTTGGGCAGTATGGCCATTTTCAGGATATTGATTCTTCCTACCCATGAGCATGGAATGTTCTTCCATTTGTTTGTATCCTCTTTTATTTCGTTGAGCAGTGGTTTGTAGTTCTCCTTGAAGAGGTCCTTCACGTCCCTTGTAAGTTGGAATCCTAGGTATTTTATTCTTTTTGAAGCAATTGTGAATGGGAGTTCACTCATGATTTGGCTCTCAGTTTGTGTTATTGGTGTATAAGAATGCTTGTGATTTTTGTACATTGATTTTGTATCCTGAGACTTTGCTAAAGTTGCTGAAGGAGATTTTGGGCTGAGACAATGGGGTTTTCTAGATATACAATCATGTCATCTGCAAACAGGGACAATTTGATTTCCTCTTATCCTAATTGAATACCCTAAGTATTTAGGAATCTTCTCCATTTCTTTTTATCAGGTCAAAGTACATAAGTACATATTTTAGGGTCTTCTGTTCTTGAGGGTTTTTGTTTTTTGTTTTTTGTTTTTTCTTTTCCTATTGGAGGTTTGACACCTATATTTTTCTCTGACATTTTGGAAATTTGCTTCCCAAAGTCAAAAACATAATGCCTAACTTTTCCCGATTTGGCCAACATCAACTTTAAGATTCTGTGGTTATCTTTTTACCAAGAGATTTGTCAGTTTTACTGCCCCAATCATTTCCTTTTTACTGATTAGAATTAGGCCTTTGTGTAGCTGTTCACCTAATTACTTCCTCTACCTTGTGAAAAAGAGCAGGGACACTAACATTTGCTGGGTACCTACTACATGCCAAAAGTACTTAATCGTATGCAGTAATGTCATTTAATCTTCAAAACAACTCTCCAAAGGAAGTGTCACTCTCCTTGTTTGATTTCTTGCTTCCCAAATGGAAGGTCCTTTGTATTAATAGTATCTGTCAAATTTCATACAATACTTAAATATGTTCTTGATACGTACTTCAATATAACCAACAGGATGAGGCAGTATTTGATAAAGTAAAAAATAAGATGAATATTTCTAGTGATTTATAAGTTACTTGAGGAAATCATGCTGTTTATGCTTTTCCTTTTTAGGTATTCTTTGTGAATTTGCTATTTGTGTGTGAATATATCTGTTTCGATAATGAATAACCATATGAAATGGATAATTGTATGAAAATTCATTTGTAATTCAATAGATTGCCAGGGATTTTAGGTTGGTTATGAAGGTTTGTTTTTTTTTTTTCTTTTGGAGAGTGGGGAGATTGGCATACAGTTTCAAATTGTTTATGTGGAAGTTGGAAGTGTGACTAAGCTCGAAGAAAGGAAGAGAGGGACAAAGAAAGGGAGGAGGTACCCCTAAGTGGGAACCTACCAGGACATTCAAAGCAAGAGCAGTAAGTTCTGAATGTGCTGGGACAACCTGGGTGATATGCATGGATATGGGCTATGGAGGCTGAGCATTTTAATGATAACTTAGGGAAAGGAGGCATGGCCATGGTGTAAAACTCTCAAATCCCAACCCCTAATCCAACCTTAAAATCCAAGTCTTCTAAAGGTCTGTTTTAACCATGAAAGGACCATAAGAAAGGCAATTCACAGAAAATGAGGCCATGTGGCCAAGAAATATAAGAAAAACAGTAAAAGCCCTTAATCTCAATAGCAATAGATTGGATGCAAGTGAATATAATGAGTTGCCATGTCATTCTTACTGGATTGGAAAAGAAATTAGAATGTCTAAATAACATGTATCATCCAGGATGCGGGGAAATGGGAGCTCTTGTACCCTGCAGGCAGGCATTTAAATTGGTGCAACCGCTTTGGATTGCTGCTTTGTAGTATCTGGTGCAACTGAAGATGAACATGCCCTGTGACACAGCAACCGCACTTCTAGGTCAATACCCTAATTATATTCTTACTGTGGTTCACAAGAAGGTATGTAAGAGGTCATTGCCTGAGCACTGTTTAGAATAGGGGCAAACTGGAAATCCTCTAAATGTCTATCAATGAAGGAATAGATAAATTGTAATATGTTCATATAAAATACTGCATAAATAAGTGAAATTTATAAATATACTAACGAATGAATCTTGAAAACAGAGTTGGGAGATAAAAGCAAGCTGTTGAAGAACATGGTCAGTATCCTCTCACTTATGTAAGTTAAAAACTCCAAAGAACATTATCTATATTGGTAATGGCATAGACGTGTGGTAAAATATAAAAATATTAACTAAAAGTTCTATACGCTTCAGGATATTGTTAGTATAATAAGGCAGGAAGTGGATAGCATTGGGGTGAGACAGTGGTTTGGTGGTTATGTTTGGTTACTTTAGTTATGTTAGTAACATTTTTTTTTTAAAGAAGGATCCGGAATAATTATGGTAAAATAATAGTATTTGCTAAGACTAGATGATTGGTGTACTGGATTTCATCCACTATTTTCTAAGTTTGTTATGAACGCTTAAAATATATATGTATGTAGTAAAATTAATGTAAATTTGTACAAATAAAAATAAATGGCATGTGATATATGGCAGAAGCTGTGTGTGTGTATGAAAAGCAAAGGCAGGCAGGGCAAGTTTCTGGGTAGCATAAACATGGAACAATCCTAGGAATATGAAGTTGACCTAAATATACCAGCTTTCTGGAGATTCCACAGTCCCAGATGATTGATGATCTAATACAATTTTCTAGTTTTATTGATAATAGGAGCAAGAAGGGTTAAGTGACTTTCTCCAAGTTGCACATACATAAGTGGTAGAGCTCGTTCTAGAATCCAAGTGTTCTGAGTCCTGTCCAGTGTTCTTCTTCCTACATTGCTGCAAATGAGTCCTTCATGTATAGCTCATGACTTGCATAAGGTAGATAATTTTGTGAGCTGTTCTTTACAGATTCCCTTTTATTTTATATTCTACTAGGTCTATCTATAGCAAAAGGCATTTAGAAGTGGTGTTAATATTAGCATGCCCAAAGTAACTCTGAGATGATATCATTTACTTCCATATGGGAATTTTCCAGTTAGTATCAAGCTTGAGATTCAAGTGGAAATTAGCTTTCAGGAATTTTTGCAATATAAAATTTATTATGTGTTGACCTAGTTCTGTGTACCAAGCCAGGCTCAAAGTAGTAGTACAAATATGTTGCTATTACACCCAAAAATAAGTTATCTAAAAGTTCTGCTGTTGTCTGTATTAACTACCTGATCTTTTGGATTAAAAGATTGATAGACAGTATTGTTTCTTTCTAACTATAGTTAGGAAAAAAGGAAGTGTTCAAATTAGTTTATTACAATCCAGATCATCTTATCTCTTCCTGACAACCTAGATAAATCTATTTATGACTAGCAAAATGGAACATTTTTAGTGCTGTCAGATATTTTGTAGAACCACATAAATTTTGTGGAGAAGTGGTTATATTTTTAGTAAGGGAATTATTTCCTCTGGAAAAAAGCACTGAACATGGAAGCATTAAAACAAGTGACAAGGAATGGAGGTCATTTATTGTACCCATCCTCTCTGTCCTATATAATCACTAAGCATTCCTAGGGGATAGAGTACAAATCTGGGTATTGGGAAATAGATTCTTGCTATTTTGATAATTCCACCTATATCAGTTATTTACAATATGTTATTTCTGCATCTGAAAAAAATGATTTTAATAGTAAATAATCCAGAGATACAGAGTGAGTTATTAATTAATGTTTATTAAATATAGTATCTACAAGTCTTCAGTATTAATGTTTCACAATTTATAATGGTAAGATGTCTGCAATGGAGAGACATTGGACATGGGGGAAAGTAACAAAACATTTAGGAACTGGCTTTAGTGGGTAATTGGGATCAGTATTGAACCTATACAGTGGAAGAGTGACATAGCTTGAATGATATGATTTGGAGGATACAAAGGCCTCTTGAAGGAATAGTTTGTTTCTGTTCCATAATGTCTGGGGTCTCAACTGGTGAAACTCAAATGCTGGGAGTGACTCCATACCTAGGGGCTGGGATCATCTGGAGCCATCTTCATTCACAGGTCTCCTATTGATACTGGCTCTTGGCTGGAATCTCAGCTAGGGCTAGTTGACCAGAGAACATACATGTGTCCTCTCCATATGGCCTGGGCTTTCTTACAGGATGGTGGTATTAGGGTAGTTGGACTTTTTACATGGTGGCTTAAGACTCCAAAAGCCAATGCGTAAAAAGATCTAATGGGGGTTGCAAGGCCTTTTCTGACTTAGCCTCAGAAGTTTCGTAGCATCTCTATTGTAATCAATTCGTCAAAGCAATTACAAGCCCACCAAGATCCAAGAGAAGGGATATAGACCCCACTTCTTGATGGCAAGAATATCAGAGAATTTTGGATGCATGTTTAAACCAACATAAGCTACGTGGGTTGAAAGTCACCAAAATCAGAAAGGCACTGTCTGTGAAAATCACTGCCTGTGAAAGGAACTTAGCTCTAACTAAACCGTGGCTGCTGCTGGCAATCCAAGTGTTGCTCTAGAGATTTATCTGAGGTTCTGGCTCTTGTTTCGGGAAGCCCTCCTGAAACATTGGTACCATTACATTAGCAGGGACAATAAGGACCCTCACCTCAGGCTCATTACAGGCTTTCCATTACCACCTAAAAGAGAGCAGCAAAAATTAGGGGCTTCCTGCAAGCTTACTTGCTTGTCATCACATCAATCTACTAAAATATTCAATGTCAAACTACTCAATTATCAATGTATGAAAAAATTTTTCAGGTGTAAACACTACTTTTAGTACAATTTTAAGGAATCTCCTTCCTTAATGTAAGTCTTGTTATATAATATGGTCTTCTAGGAGTACTATTTTTGCTTATATATATACCAATGTCTTCATGCTTGGCAGTAGGAGAAGAGAAGGGAAGTTGGGGCGGAAAAGAGTAGTGATAAGAGAAGATATAAAGCTATTTTTAGTTTTAAATTAAATCCACAAAGACTAAATTTGATGAAGGTGATGGGGTGTTTGGAAAAATCCAAGACATAATGGTTTTTCAGAGGATGGTTTTCATATTCTTTATATTCAAGTTTACTTTTTCCTAATAATAAAAAACATAAAGGAGTCAAATATTTTTAGATGCCTGTGGATTTTGAGAATCTTACCTCACTCCAGGTTTATTTCTGAGCTCTATTATTCTTTTCATGTATATGAGGCAAATACAATTAAAATTTAAACATAAAATACAGTGTTGCTGCTTTTGCTGTAACACATAAAGTAAGCATAAATGAGTCTCAGTTACACAAACATAAAAATAATCATCCATCCAGGAAAGTAATTTAAAACAAATTATAGTCAGGGAACTGCAACTGATACTTTTAACTGTTGATATAAAATGTGAATTAGATTGTAAAAAATCAAGAAAGTAATTATTATAAACTAGGTATATATGTGTGTATCTGGAATGAAAATTTGTAGAAATAGATAAAAAGCCACAAAATCCTTTTAGTCTTAAAAATAATAATCTTAAAATGCTAAATTACAAAGCTTTTGTTGTCAAAAAGTACTACAGTCTGATTAGGAATTACATTTTCTGTGATCTATGCCATAGACCTCTCCACATGTGCTAACTTTTCCTGAAACGTAAATGAGCAATGTTTATGAAAATAGCTTATTTTATTAATATTTGAAGTTATAAAATTCATAATTTCTCAGTTTCTTGAATTTGAACAAAAATATATAAAACAACACATCAGCATGGGATCATGGAATTTTCTGTTGCTAAAATATTTATTTAAGTAGTCATGTTCACTGGGGATATGCTTTCCTTTTAATCGTTGGTAATCTGTGGATAGAGAAGTCAGAGTTAGCTGAGGATTCGTTTCAAACCGTAGCCTCCAAAGTTTTGAAACTGCGCCATCTCTGAGCTTGTCTGCAAGATTGAAAATCCTGCTGTTCTAAGCTTTTGATACCTGCTAGGAGTATGTCACATTTCTGAGATGTTTTAGAAGAGGAAAAATGTTTTACGAACCATTGCTTTTAACAAACCCTCATATGTTAAAATCTAGATTTACATTACAGACAGATAGGGGTACTAGCTTTGTTAAGATATTCCAAACATTTTGCATGTTATTACAAGGCTTCAATGGACATGTGTACCTGAACAATATTTCAGCCTCTCTCTTCAGCCAGAATTTGCTCCTGAGAGGCAAATTCATATCTCCAGACATCTCTACCTGAACATCCCAAATATGCTCATAATCAACATGCCCCAAACTGCATCATCCCATTCATCAGCTTTTTGTCCTTTTCAATATTCCCAAACCAAGGGTTGGCACTACTACTTGCATAGTCTTTCAATCTAGACACCTGGGAGTCATTTTTTACTTTCATTCTTCCCTTCCCATACTCAGTCAGTCACCAAGTCTTGCAGATTCCCAAAGATGTTTCCAACTCACCATTCATTTCTTCCCTTATCAATATTTAACTTATTTCAGATCCCCATCATGGCTCCCCTGGACAATTCCAAGGGTCTTCTAAGGTTCCTTACGCACAGGCTCATTACCCTCTAGTCAGCCTTCACAATGCAATCAGAAAGATCCTTGTGGCATACAAACCTTTTCCCCCTGAATGAAATCCATGCTTCTAACCAAGCCATGCAAGACTTCTTGTTTTCTTTCTAGCCTAAAGTCTTGTCATTCTTTACCTCCTATGATTTAGCAATCATGATGGAGTTGACTTTCACTAAATGCACCAAATTAGCTTTTAGCTTCTTTCCTTTTATGTTTGTTTGTTTGTGTACCTGCATAGAAAATTGGTTCAAGGCATAGCTTCAGTTTTCCTTGATCTGTGAAACTTTCCCTGGCTCTTCCACATAAATTGAGACTCTCCTCCTGTTTATCCCATCATATACTCACTGTATTGTACTTCATTGTTCCTAGGTTCCCTGAGAGTATGCATTGTGTTTGTTCTTTGTTCAATTGGTAGCACATTTATAAAATGCTTGTTACATAGTAGTGCTCAATAAATATCTGACTAATGAATTAATATATCCCCTCAATTAGAACTCCAGACACAATTAAAATATACTTTACCATGCAATAATTCAAACTTTCGAGTTACAAATATATTGAATCTCCTACTGGCTTCACTCATAATCAATAAGAATAATTTTAAAATGTAATTTTGTCTGATTTAAATATATTCATCTTCTGGGGGAAAATGCAGTTTGGAATTGTAGCAGATTATCACATAGTTGCAGGAAATTGTAGATATCAACACATTTATTATCTTTACTGTCTATTATGTGTCTTTTCCCCCTACAATCAGCAGAATGCTTTGTATATCATATTTGTTCTCTTTTGCAAGGCACTGTGTGTGGGTGTTCTGATGTGTAATTTGCCCATGCAAAAAGAAAAATGACTGCTAGAGGAAAATGTAGGCGGTGTCTGTTCTTACCTTTGGAAAAAAAAAATTGTTATATAACTGGTCCCAAACTCTGAAAAAATTTTCTATCTTAAGGACTTCTTTTTTTCCCTCCACATGATTGTGACTGCAATTGATATAAGACTTCTAGAATCCTCTTCATTCATTCAGTGAGTGTTTATTGAACATTTAGTACTTGTCAGATATTGCTCTGGATGTTGGGGTTAGTAAAATGAATAAGACAGAATCCCTATCGACACAGTGATTGTAGCCTAGGAAGAAAGGCCAGTGAGGAGACAAGACAATAATAGATATTATAGTATTATAGTAGGTAGCCTGAACAAAGCTAAACTATTACCTGGCCCATCTCAACAGGATGTTGTCCCAGAGGGTGTGGCATGCAGGAGGAACTCAATCCAAAAGTGAAAATCAACTATTTTTCTGTATTTTCTTCAAAAATGCCAACAGTGATTAGTGCATGATGCACTGCAACATATCCTAAAAATCTGCTGTGCACACCCACCTCCCATAGTCAATCATCACAGTAAGGGCCCCTGCCTGGGATTTCGCACCTAGTTATTGGTTAATTTGCCCCCTCCCCCTTTCTCATTCATTGTCTCTCCCTCTGCAAAACTTTCTGTGAAAATTCAGACCACTCTTAGTCTTTTCTATTTCTCCTTTTCCTCCTTTTTTTCCAAATCTTTTTTCCCCCCAAGCATAGAATTTGCCGGTCTTCATGTAAGTAATATAGTTTTGTGGGGGTTTTGTTGGCTCTGCCACTTCATACCTACTTATATCAAAATCCTCTCTAGTAAAATGACCAATGCAATGAATTGCTCAGAGCCAAGCAAGGATAGGGAAGTGAAGGAAAATGTGAATATTTATGCATTGTTATTTTTCCCAATCCTACTGAGAAATTATGGCAGCCCATCATATCTTCTTTCCAAAACTGGGATTCAATGAGTAAATATAACACTTTCCAATTGACACAAAGTAAAGAGGAACCATAATTATTAAGCTCTCAACTGGGTGTGGTGGCTCATGCCTGTAATCCCAGAACTTTTGAAGGCCGAGGCGGGAGGATCACCTGAGGTCAGGAGTTCAAGACCAGCCTGGCCAACATGGCGAAACCCTGTCTCTACTAAAAATACAAAAATTCCAGTGTGGTGGTGCACGCCTGTAATCCCAGCTACTCAGGAGGCTGAGGCAGGAGAATCGCTTGAACCCAGGAGGCAGAGGTTGCAGTGAGCTGAGATTGTGACACTGCACTCCAGCCTGGGCAACAGAGCAAAACTCCGTTTCAAAAATAACAAACAAACAAACTGTTAAGCTCTCTAGACCTAAATATGCTTATGAAAAACACATTTTGCTGCTAAAAAGGAATGGGACAATAACAAAAAAAGAGAATTCTAGATAAAACTTGTTAGAACAATTTGTCTTGGGAAATTCTGAAATGAAAACCTTTAGTCCTTGACTAAAGAGGTTTCCATCTTTGGAAAATATACCAAATTCAAAATAGGCTGGAATCGAGTTGTAATGTGCATTTGGGTCAGTATGAGAGTCTTGTGCTGATAATTTGTTCCTCTCCTAAACACGGAAACATTTTATTAAGTCTATCCAAAGGACTTTTGCAATTTTCTAGTCAAATCTCTTCCACAAAGTGTTTATGATAAACAGCCATTGACCCTCTTCAGGGTCAATCTGGAGGAGTAGGGAAAGGTGGGAAGTGTGGGGGAGGGTTTCCCATGAAGAAAGCATCTGACCTATGTCTTAGACATGGAGTAGGGTGCCAGTGGATGGAGAAAGGAATGAAGGACATCCCTGGTTAGTTGAATAGCACAACATATTGAGAGAGATGATTGAAACATATTGTGTTTGCAGAAAATCCAGTAATTTTATATCGTGGGGACAAAACTTAGGAAAAGATGTAATGGGGGATAAAGATAGGAAATATATTTTGGGAAAGTGGTGAATTTTCTGCAGGTCACCACAAGGAATTTGAAGTTTATTCTGAAAGCAATGAAGAGTTCAATCCAGCTAATAATGGGAAGCCTCCCACTATTCTTGAAGTTTAAATAAAATTTTCTTTCCTCTGGAGACAGATGAATGAATGAATGACTAAAGGAATCACTGCCACGAGTTTCTTTATTTTTTTAATGAAAAAATAATTTTATTATTCATTGTTTCCATTTTGCACACTGCTTGGGAAAGGGATCCAGGATGAAATGACCCATGGGGTCCAGAGGCTCCTTGTGCTGGAGAATGAGTCTTTCAAAGAGGTATTCACCCAGCCTGCTTGTGGAGGAAGTTGGCCAAGTGGTCATCCAAAAGTGGCCCACACCCTCCAGGGTGACATCTTTCCAGTGGAAATAGAAGTCCAGAGAAAGGTGTAAGAAACCCGCGATGCTGGGGACCTGGTGGTTAACAGTAGTGACCTACACTCTGAGTCAGAGTAATGTGTTGGTTGTGGTGCTCATGGTTGGTTGGTAACAAGGAACTGATACACATACACACACACCCCATAACCCCATGAATACAACAGCAACCAAAAGTAAAAGGCATTAACTGATCCTGGAAGCTAGGCCTTAAATGAGAAGATGGTCCTGGAGGTTGCTACTGGAGAGGAGATTGGAGCGTGGTTAGAGATGAAGGGTCAGAGTCCCCAGAGTCTGTGGCATGCAAATACTGTTGAAACAAACAGTGGATCCACTGGACCAGTGCATGTCTTGTGCCTTTGCACACTTTTTTACATGCATGTAACCAAGGATGGCTTCAAGATCATGGCCCAATTATTAATCGAGAAAAAGGGATACATAAAGTAAGAGCATGATGGTGCTTATCCTAGTGGAGACTTCTCCCTTGGTTGCCATAGTCATTGACTAAGCACTTCGTGGGAATAAATGTTCCAATAGCAGAGACTTCCACCATTAGCAGAACCATCAGCTCATATTTATTTCACTGAATATTTCACTCGATTACTTGAAAAGACATATTTCTATGACTACATTTAGAGATAAACCACACTGGGACAGATCTCATAACACCGTAGATTTTTTTTTCTAATTCACATATATTATTTCTGGCCTTTCCAGATATAAAATAGAATAATTATGGCAAGGATAATTGCCACAACTTTAAAGAAAAGGAAACTGAATTTAAGAGGGATTAAATAATTTGCTTGAGGCCACATAATAAGGGGAACCCAAACCCAAAAGGGACACAAACCCAAATGTTTCCAGTTCTGAGCTCATCGTTTTTTCTAAAACGTTAACAATAAATCCTAAATATATTTTGATTAAAAATTATAAATGTATATTTTGACAAAATGTGGTCCATCAGAACAGTGAAAGAATGCTGTGCACAGTAGGCAAATACGTAATTTTTTTCCAAATCTGTATTGATACATCAGTCAAATGCATGTAGGAGACAAAGCAGCCTAGAATGTTTAACACAGCCAGTGTGGAAAGACTACCTAAAAATGCTGGGAAAATTATTATTTTACTAGGAAACATATTCTTCACCTCCATTTGTCTTTAGAGACATAGCACAAGAAATTTGCCTGAGAAGCAATTTTGTGAAGCAAAAGATGCAGACAAATTTTAAGGAAGCCAAAAGAGGCTAGGGAAGAAAAATGCCCGAGGAAATGTCAATAAAACAAATGTATTTAATCTCTGAATGGTTATTTAAATTGAACTTTTCTTCTACTTTGAAGCTTAATAACGGTTTATTGTTTTAAAAAATCTATCTTGATTATGCATAATGACAGGGTATATATCTTTGTTCAATTTCCCTCACTAGGCTCTGGAGGTTAAATCACCCCCATATTCTTTACAATAGTATTTCTTGGTTCAATTCCCCTTTCCCCACAAACAGGGACATTCATAGTGCCATGCATGTAAGAGGTACCCATGAAATATGTGCTACTGATCTGAAGTCTGACTTAGCTTTATTATCCTGGCAGCAACTGTATATGCCATGAAATGGACAGAGAGGAGAAGTAGCAAACAAACTCCCAGATAATAAAAGACTTCATAATTAGGCACTGAATAGTTGAGAAATATTTGAAATTAAATATAGTTGCCTATAAATATTAAGCTAATTAGTCATGTATTTTTATAACATCCACAATTGTTAACCACAGGCTGAAACAAGTGCTCTATGTTATCATCTTTTCATTTTAAGAAGATTAATCTTTCCTTTTTCTTCCTTTTTTTTTTTCTTCAACACAATAAAGTCTTCATATAATGGGGGTAATAATAGAACCTACTTTTTGGTGTAATTTTGAAAATCAAGTGAGATGATCCACTTAAAGTGCATACCATGTTGACAGCAATGTCAGCGTATTTTGTGGTAGGTTGTTCATATTGGATCCTTATCTTTACCAGGCACTGGCCTAAGTGCCTTACCTAAATTATCTCTTTTTATCTTGACTCGCTTATTTTGGATAGGGTTCATGGTCACAGAGCTAATTAATGTTAATGACAATATTTGATCCTATGTAGTCTCATTTTAGTTTCTTAATTCTTAACACCATAGTGCTTCTCAGTTTGGATATCTGTGACTTGTTCTACTTTCTCTTTGTAAGCAGCAAGCTCAGCTCTGCTGTGTTTTATAACAGTGTTTTATAACATGATTTTCAGATGTAGAAAACACTTAGATCCTTCGAGTTACTTGAGTGAAGTCCTTCAGCAATAAGTCGTCAATGCAAATATCTCACATTAATGTTAAAATTTGATATGGTTTGGCTCTGCATCCCCACCCAAATCTCACCTTAAATTGTAATCCCCATGTGTCAAGGGAGGGACCTGGTGGGAGGTGATTTGATCATGGGGGTGATTTCCCCCATGCTGTTCTTGTAATAGTGAGTGAGTTCTCATGACAGCTGATGGTTTAAACATGTTTGGCAATACCCCCTCTCCCTTTTGCCACCTTGTGAAGAAGGTGCTTGCTTCCCCTTTGCGTTCTGCCATGACTGAGTTTCCAGAGGTCTCCCCAGCCATGTGGAACTGTGAGTCAGTTAAACCTCTTTCCTTTATAAATTTCCTAGTCTCAAGTAGATCTTTATAGCAGTGTGAAAATAGACTAGTACAGAAAATTTATGCTGGGAGTTTGGGGCACTGCTATGAAAATATCTGAAAATGTAGAAGTGACTTTAGAACTGGGTAACGGGTAGAGATTGGAACAGTTTGAAGGACTCAGAAGAAGACAGAAAAATGTGGGAAAGTTTGGAACTTCCTAGAGACTTGTTGAATGGTTTTGACCAAAATGCTGATAGTGATATGAACAATAAAGTCTAGACTGAGGTGGTCTCAGATGGAGATGAGGAACTTACTGGGAACTGGAGCGAATGTCACTCTTGATATACTTTAGCAAAGAGACTGGCAGCATTTTGCCCCTGCTCTAGAGATCTGTGGAACTTTGAACATGAGAGAGATGATTTAGGGTATCTGGCAGAAGAAATTTCTAAGCATTGCATTCAAGGTGTGACCTGGTTGTTTCTAAGATCATATGGTCACATGCATTTACAAAGATGATCTGAAATTGGAACTTATATCTAGAAGGGAAGTGGAGCATAAAAGTTTGGAAAATTTGCAGCAGACCATGTGGTATAACATAAAAACCCATTTTCTGGGGAGAAATTCAATCTGGCTGCAGAAATTTGCATAAGTAATGAGGAGCTGAATGGAAACCACCAAGACAATGGGGAAAATGTCTCCAGGACATTTCAGAGACCTTCAGATAGCCCCTCTCATAACAGGCTTGGGGATCTAGGAGGGAAAAATGGTTTCCTGGGCCAGGGACAGGCCCAGGGCCCTGCTGCTCTTTGCAGCTTTGGGACATTGTGCCCTGTACCCCAGCCACTCCACCTCTTGGCCATGACTAAAAGGGGCCAAGGTATAGCTCGGGCTGTTGCTTCAGAGGGTGCAAGCCCCAAGCCTTGGTGGCTTTCATATGGTGTTGTGCCTGTAGGTGTGCAGAAGACAAGAGTTGAGCTTTGGGAACCTCTGCCTCAATTTCAGAGGATGTATGGAAACACCTGGATGTCCAGGCAGAAGTCTGCTGCATGGGAGGAGCCTACATGGAGAACCTCTACTATGGCAAGGCATAGGGGAAATGTGGGGTTGGAGTCCCCACACAGAGTCCCCACTGGGGCACTACCTAGTGGAGCTGTGAAAAGAGGACCACTGTCCTCCAGACCCTTGAAATGCAGATCCACTGACAGCTTGCATTGTGCACCTGGAAATGCAGGCACTCAAGGCCAGCCCATGAAAGCAGCTGCAGGGGCTGCACCCTGCAGAGCCAGAGGAGTGGAGCTGCCCAAGTCCTTGAAAGACCACCCCTTCCTTGTATCATCATGCCTTGGATGTGAGACATGGAGTCAAGGGAGATCATTTCAGAGCTTTAATATTTAATGACTGCCGCCCACTGGTTTTTGGACTTGCATGGGGCCTATGGCCCCTTTTATTGGTCCATTTCTCCCATTTGTAATGGGAGAACTTACCTAATTCTTGTACTTTTATTGTATCTTGGAAGTAACTTACTTGCTTTTGATTTTATGTGCTCATAGGTGGAAAGGGACTTGCCTTGTCTCAGGCGAGACTTTGGACTTATACTTTTGGGTTAATGCTGGAATGAGTTTAGACTTTGGGGGACAGTTGGAAGGCATGATTGTATTCTGAAATGTGAGAAAGACATGAGATTTCGGAGGAACCAGAGGTGGAAATGATATGGTTTGGCTCTGTGTCCCCACCTAAATGTCATCTCTAATTGTAATCCTCATGTGTTGAGGGAAGGTCCTGATGGGTGGTGATTAGATCATAGGGGTGGTTTCCGCTATGCTGTTCTCATGATAATGAGTGAGTTCTCAAGATCTGATGGTTTAAAAGTGTTTGGCAGATCCCCGCCACCACCACCACCTCTTCTGCTGCCTTGTAAAGAAGGTACTTGCTTGCCTTTTACCTTCCACCATGATTGTAAGTGTCCTGAGGCCTCCCCAGCCTTTTTTCTTTATAAATTACCCAGTCTCAAGTAGCTCTTTATAGCAGTGTGAAAATGGACAAATACAAAATTCATTAAAATACCTCCAAATTTAATATGGCATTATGTTTACATTTAAGTTATCAATATCAAAAGCTCTATCAGTTGTCAATAAATATAACTGGGAGTGTCCTAGAAGTAAATGGTTACCCTTTTTCCTTCATTGCTGCAACAAGAAACATTGTTCTGGTGGAACATTTCACAAAATTATGAATGTTTTGAAAGAAAGAAATATGAAATCCCTTGGATTTTACTAATATACACAGTTCTCATAATATACAACTTATTTACCATGCTGGAGAAATAGCAACCATAAAAACAGCTGCAATTAAAATGTTACTAAAGCTTTTGTACAAATGGTAGATTATTAAAAACAAAATGTTATACCGATAATTTAAGGGACAATATTGAGTTTCTATATTTTTCCCTTTAAAGGCTGTAGTTTATGCTTGACTAATCCTTTTGACAATATCCCTGGCAATAATATTTTTTGAAGTAGTTGGTGTTCAATATTTGTAATTTCATGTTTCCCAACATTCTGTTTTTCCTTGTTTATTTAAATAAAAAACTATAAAACAGCCACGGGAAAATTGAAGAAATATAAAATCTATCACAGTTTAAGTAATGTGTCTGTGACAAAGTAAAGAGTTATGTCTGAGGAGACAACTGTCTCATTCAGAGGACTACTGTAATTTAAAGAGAATATTTTATTCTACTGAAAGTCATGTGGATTATATAAATCCTGCATCCTGCACCTAGCACCGAATCCCAGCTGTTAACATAATATTTAGCTGCTAGTCTAACGCTATTAACACCTAGGAGGATCTCAAAAAATATTTATTGAATGGATAAATTCTGGCTACTTAACAGAAACACTGTAGATGTGTGTGTGTGTGTGTGTGTGAGAGAGAGAAAGTGTGTGTGTGTGTGTAAGTGTATGTGTATGTGCGGTTTTTAGATGGGAAAGACTAATTTATACACCGTCAAATGAAAAAAAAAGGTTTTTTAAAAAGGCTTCCGTGGCAAAGGCTTTGAAAGTAAAAGGTTATAAGCAGTTTAGAATCCAAACATGAGTATAAAAGGTAAGTGTGAATGATAAGTTCATACAGTGTAACTGTCTTTTAATGTGCTCTATTTGGATACTTTATTTTGTAGACATTGTTGCCTTAAGATATTTGTTGAAGTATGAATTTTCTGGATAAAATTTAATGTAATTTTTAAAAAAAGTAATGATGCTCAATTACATTGTTTAAACAAGTTTGAACTAGGAAATATGTTATACAAGGATACATATTTTCTCTCAAGACTTCACATATCTGAGAATTTTGCAATTTCTATAGAAAACATCATCTTGTATGAGGAGAGAGGGCATTTTAAACTGCATAGGCAATTCCATCTAGTTTTAAATAGGTTGTGTTTTAGAAGTTCATTTGAAAGTTAATTTTTTGGAAGTTATAACCTATTTTCTTGTGGAAGCAATGTGAGAAATAGGACTTGGATTCCCAGGATGCCAGATGGTGTCATGGCTTGTCCAAGCAATTTAATGTAAAAGCTAGTGCTCTGGAGGAAGAAAGATCAGTATTCAAATTTCCACCTCTCTAAATATTAGTTTCCTTCACTATAAAATTGTGCTAATTATAGCACACACTTCATTGCATTTATGTGGATTAAATGAGGTAATGTATTATTAAGTAAACTGCAATATTACTCAATTTTTTCAAGGAAGCCATTGTTAGCTATGATTGTCACAAATCCTGTTAAAATCCACATTCCCATTCTATTTTTAATATCTTTATTGTATCCTTGCCCTTTGGGGACCCAGACATTGACAATGTTTAAAAATTATCCACAAAATTCTCTGCTGTGCCAGGTAAGACTTCATGCCTTTCCTTATGTTTTTTCTCAGCTGGAAATGAATCCATCTACTTTTTGCATTCAGGTCCCAGCTCAAATTGCTACTTCCTCAAAAGACATTTTTCCTATATGGAGAACCGTTAAGAAAAACTCACATGTTGGAGAAGTGCTAAATGCTAAGCAGAACTAGTTTTAGAGCTTAAAAAGGCCTTTAGATTTGTTGGTTTTGTCTGCTTTTAGGGGTGGGTGAAGCAGGTAGTCAGTGTAACAGTGGATCCTGGATTAGTAAAGCATCTAACACAGAAGAATGAAGTTACATGGAAATCCAGCTGAAGCTATGTGATGCATAGAACTAAGCCATATATGGGCAGACACATGCTGCAGTTCATTGTTATAATCATGTCATCTAGTACAGGGCTAGCTGTTCATTAACTGACTTGGTTACTTGTTTAAACAGGAGAGATGGAAGGATGAAGGGAGAAAATGGAAAATTAAGTTGTATGGAAATCCAAAAGTCTGTATTAAACTATACTCACTGAAATAAAATGTCACCAAAGGTAATGATTCTACATAAAGTAAAACCACCTGCTTGGTGCCTCTGTTTTATTCTCTGACCTGTGTTCATCTTTTACCTGTTTGTTTTCGACCTAAACAGATACACGTGTGTAAGACAGACTGAATAAATAAAACAAGATGCAGAATTTATGCAGTCTCAGAATAAGGCATATAAATATAAATAATATTTAATAGTTATTTTATGTTATATATTATATTAATAGCATATTATAAATACATTATAATATTAATATATTAATAATTAATAGTATAATAATATAGGAATCATATAATGATGTAAAAATGGGGAACTATCAATAAATATTAAAAAGTTGGCTGAAGTGCATTAGAGACAATTTAAAACAAAACAAGTTATTAAAGAAAGATACTGTGGAAAGTGAGCTGTACTGGCAAGATTGCTGAATTTTTCAAATTTCTTATTTCTGTTTACCCTATATTTGCATGAGTATATACTAGGTATACCTGTTCCATGCATATTTGCTTGACTTTTCAGTTATTCTCATTTTTCATTAATAGTTTTGCTGTTTTTGTTAAAATAATACATACTTTTAACAGTTAAAAGCATAGCAAAAATTACTCCTAATACCACTCCTCAAAGCTAACCACTCAATAGTTGGAAAGTTTTCTTCTCATTCTCTCTCTCTCTCTTACATCGTATCCTTACCCACTGCTTTTAATTTGCTTCCTTTCACTCAAAATCTGTTTCAGTATTTATAAGTCATTATAGACATCGTTATCGTCATGGCAACAAAGTATTCCACTGGGTATATGTAAGATAATTTACAGGACAAGTGGCCCATTTCTAAATTGGATGGTTGCTTCCAATTTTTCTTCAGTATACATTTATTATTCTTTTAAAAACAAGTGCTTTACTTATGCCAGAGATAAGCCCAGCTTAACAGTAATGGAAGATTAAGTAGTCACCCAATTTTTCTAAACTAGAAAGACTAAGCTTCTGAAGGGTATTTATGTTCAGTGGTACTAATGATTAAAAACAAATTAATAAACTAAATTCAAGCCTAGAAACCTCTAAGCTTTCTGATTAGGGTAGAAAAAGCACAGGGATTTATAGTTTAATCAAGAAAATAATGAGGAAATGGAGGGATAATCACTTAGACCTAGAATCATTCATCTATCTAACTTGTGAAAATGTGTGTGTGCATGTGTTTGTGTGTGTGTGTGTGTGTGTGTATTCAGCTTTCTGGAAAGATGAAACAATAAAACATTATTTGAAAAGCTGAAGCAATGAACATAGAGCAAAGTACTGCCTGTATCTTACTTTGAAAATCTGAAATGCTATTATGGAGAAAAATATTAGAGAGCATCTGGCTTGCCTGATGTATTAATGTATTAATAACAGTACTAAAATAAAAACTTAGAAACTCCATCATGGAAATTAGGTAACAACAAACTTGTTTAAATGAGACATTAATGCAGATACTTCAAGGAGGACTAACTAATGCATGTGTTTTAAGACATTTTAAAGGTAAGGGTTTGCTTTCATAAAACTATATTTTCTTGGCCAGGCGAGGTGGCTCACGCCTGCAATCCCAGCACTTTGGGAGGCTGAGGTGGGCAGATCATCTGAGGTCAGGAGTTTGAGACCAGCCTGGCCAACATGGCGAAACCCTGTCTCTACTAAAAAATGCAAAAATTAGCCAGGCATGGTGATGCACACCTGTAACTCCAGCTACTCAGGAGGCAGAGGTAGGAGAATCACTTGAACTCAGGAGGTAGGGGTTGCAGTGAGCCGAGATCATGCCACTGTACTCCAGGCTGAACGACAGAGCAAGACCCTGTCTCAAACAAACAAACAAACAGAAAAACAAACAAAAAACTATATTTTCTCAAGTATATGCTCTATTGAATTGTTATTCAGAAATATTTTTTAGTCCAAGAAGATTGTCTAAACACTATCAGTGTAGCAGTGTAGTTGGGTATGAATATTTGCAGGTAATATTCTGCAAATATCTAGAATGCCAGATATCAAATCTAATTGATGTGACTCAGTTTGATTCATTCTCAAAATATTCTGATACACTTAAATAAGAAAGAGGAAAACAAAAGAGCAAACAAAAGATGAAAATCAAATCTTGACAAGAACTACAATAACAAGTACAGTCAGAGCAATTTTTCCTGGTCTTAAAATGAGAAGGCAATGGTAAGCCACATTTATTTTTTGCTCTAATTTGCAATTCCTCATTTAAGAAATAATTTCACATTTCATTTCAAACCATCATTATAAATATTCATATCTCTTGTGTGGCAATTTGGAATAGAGTAGGGTGGTGGGGGTGAAATAAAAGCTTTAACTCAATATTAAAAATCATAATGTTTTTTATCACAAGGCTTTTCAATTTCAAAGCACTAGGTGAACGTGTTTATTTACCCTTATAACTTTCATAGCTCAATGCATGTAGTTATAGAATAAGAAAACTCCAGCCAGGCGCAGTGGCTCATGCCTGTAATCCCAGCACTTTGGGAGGCTGAGGTGGGCGGATCACTTGGGGTCAGGGGTTCGAGACCAGCCTGGCCAAAATGGTGAAACCACATCCGTACTAAAAACACAAAAATTAGCTGGACGTGGTGGCACACGCCTGTAATCCTAGCTACTCGGGAACGTGAGGCAGAATTGCTTGAACCTGGGAAGTAGAGGTTTCAGTGAACCGAGATCACACCACTGCACTCCAGCCTGGGCAACAAAGTGAGACTCCATCTCAAAAAAAAAAAAGAATAAGAAAATTCCTTTGGGAAGAGGAGGGTCAGATACACACTAGCAGACTTAATTAAAACTCATATTATCTTGTTTTCCATTTTTCTAGCCCACCAAATTATATTGACAATTCTGGCTTTTCCTGGAAAGGAATTTTACATTTTTGGTAAATGTCAGTTTTGTACATTTCCTTAAGGGGTAACTATTACTAAAGGCTATTTTACACACACACATGCGCGCGCGCACACACACACACACACGGGGTTCTCAGAAGATAGTAGTTTATGGCTATATTCCAACTCTTCCATTCAGCACATGGCTTTCCCAAGGGGACTGTTCTACTTTATAATTATGCTGTTATGGGCAACTGCTTTAACCAGGTGCAGTGGAAATTTTTCTTCCTTTCATGATTGCTAAGCCAGCCACCCCCTCACGCATGTGGCTGCACATGTTTCTGTGAACATCAATTTGATCGTACATCTTCAGATGTAGTTCTTGTCCTTCAAGTCTTTTCACGCTTGATGATCTTTGGTTTGTTTCCTTTCTTCCTATGATTTCTAGTGATATCTCTGTATGAACCAAAGGTGCCCAATTCAAATTGCCAACCATATCTCTGTCCTGAATACTCAGATACATGTATTAATATCCAAATGTCCCTTAATATCTTAACTTCCATCAGACAGCTCAAACTCAACATGTTAGAATCTTATATATTACACACATACAATATCTCCCCTCTCCTTTTGTTTTCACAATAACATGGCTCTTTTGCTATATCCTTATCTCAGCTAATGTCACCTTTATTTATGTAGTACCTAAAATTAATCTGAAAGCATAGCTCCATCTTCCTTGTCTCTTACAGCCAATTAATTCACCCTCCTTAACATCTTTGCGATCTTTTTCTTTCCCTATATCATAGACGTACAACAGAACCTTGTAGAATTTTGCTTACTTTACTGCCATAACCTCCAAAATATTCATTTCCTTACAGCGCAGCTCTTTTCCAATTTATTTTCATACTCTACTCATCCACAGTGGTCTTTCTAACACACAAACCTTGGATTCTAAATTTAGCTAACATTCTTCTGATTCAGTAAGTTCCTTGAGTTTACCACATTTGATTCAACTTTGTATCTCTAATTTCTAGATGAATACAGGATACGAGGAAGACTTACTAATTCATTCTCTTATTCATTCATTCTCTTTCTATTGAACACCTTCTGTGATCCAGGAACCATGACCTATACTGGGTATACAGATGTAAATAACACAGATGAAGCCCCTGTTTTGTGAAAAGATCATGTGATATGACAGAAAGTAAACAGAAGTGGCTATTTTACATAGTTTTATCAGAGAAGGATCCTCTTTAGACAAAACACTGGGGTTGGACTCTTAAGGGTAGGAAGGATTCAGTCTTGAAAAACAAAAAGAAGACAGTGTATCTGGAGCATGGTGGGCTAGAAGGGAGGTTGCAGCAAGGTCAGATTGCCCAGATGGGAACAAGCTAGATATCAGAGGCAGTCAATACACCTTCATTCCCTTCCTGGCTGAATGAATATAAATAACCAGGTGGGGAGCTTCTTCATTTTTTGACTTGGTCAGCTAACATAGCAGTCCTCAACCTTGTTGGCTCCAGGGACCAGTTTCATGGAAGACAGTTTTTCCACGGACGGGTTTCCGGGGTTTGGTTTTGAGGTGTAAATGTTCCACCCCAGATCATCAGGTATTAATTAGATAGATTCTCATAAGGGGAAACCTAGATTCCTCTCATGAGCAGTTCACAATAGGGTTTGTGCTTCTATGTCAATCTAATGCCTCATCTGATCTGACAGGAAATCCTTACCTCCTGCTGTGTGGCTCAGTTCCTAACAGGCCACTGATAGGTACCGGTCAGTGGGTTGAGGACATTTGAGCTAACAGACACAAGGAGAGGTTCTTTCTGGTCATTTCAAGCTATTGCCTTTACATTTCCATGGGATACTGCAATCTGCTTTCTGTTTAAAAGTAGCCACTGGGGATTAGTGAGCTCCATTGTCCTTTGGACAGTTGATTGGGAAACTGCAAGGCCAAAAATGAAGATGTCAGCAATTCTGTGTGATAGTTAAAGTGGATCCATCTAACGATTTATTTCTCCAAGTCTTTTAAAAGCCTTAAGTGGAGACTCAGAAGCATGATTTCAGTGTGAATTAGCATCAGGGAAAAAACATATTCTTCCTTTGTTTTGATTCATGCTAAAGGGCCTGATTTCACATTAGAGCAAAAATGTCCTGATTTTTTTTAAAGCAGTACCAAGTTTAAATATGCTCTCTATTGTCTGCATAAACTTACAAAAGTGTTCCAAAATTTAAATATTTCCGTTTATTAGCGGCATCTTGAACTCCTTCTTATAGGCAGAGGCAGGGCCATTCCACTGGGATAAGCAAGTCACTATGATGAAGACAAAATTGCAAACTGTTGTTGCATAGACAAATACATCCACTTCCATAATGAAAATAATCAGTACCATGCTGCATAGTATACTTAACCGAATTTGGTTAGACAAGTTTGAAGGTGAGTGAGAATGAGGTTCTATTTGACGTAGTGAAATGGAGCCAAACAAATCTATTATTCTTGCCTCTAACCTATGGGAAGAACTTCAACTCCTCTGAGCTTTAGACTTATGAACCTATTTTCTTTAATGCAGTATTCTGCAAATTTGCCTGGTGATAAAAGTTACCTAGGGTAAGACTTATGTTTTACATTCTATAGTTTCTCTTGAGATCACAAACTGTCTAGGGGAAGGATTGGGGAAGTTAGGTATTTAATTCCTTGAATTATTTTCATAATCTGAAAACTTGGGGACCCACAAACCTTATGTAAATATTTAGAAATTCTGTAATTAATCCCTGAAAATTCTAAGGTTCATCAGTTTGAGAAACATTGATTTAAGAACCTAAACACTGAGCTCCCTCTCCCCTCTCCCCTCTCCCCTCTCCCCTCTCCCCCTCCCCTCCCCCCTCCCCCCTCTCCCCTCCCCCCTCCCCCCTCTCCCCTCTCCCCTCTCCCCTCTCCCCTCCCCCCTCTCCCCTCTCCCCTCTCCCCTCTTTCCACGGTCTCCCTCTGATGCCGAGCCGAAGCTGGACGGTACTGCTGCCATCTCAGCTCACTGCAACCTCCCTGCCCGATTCTCCTGCCTCAGCCTGCCGAGTGCCTGCGATTGCAGGCGTGCGCCGCCACGCCTGACTGGTTTTCGTATTTTTTTGGTGGAGACGGGGTTTTGATGTGTCGGCTGGGCTGGTCTCCAGCTCCTAACCGCGAGTGATCCGCCAGCCTCGGCCTCCCGAGGTGCCGGGATTGCAGACAGAGTCTCGTTAACTCAGTGCTCAATGGCGCCCAGGCTGGAGTGCAGTGGCGTGATCTCGGCTCGCTACAACCACCTCTCAGCCGCCTGCCTTGGCCTCCCTAAGTGCCGAGATTGCAGCCTCTGCCTGGCAGCCACCCCGTCTGGGAAGTGAGGAGCGTCTCCGCCTGACTGCCCATCGTCTGGGATGTGAGGAGCCCCTCTGCCTGGCTGCCCAGTCTGGAAAGTGAGGAGCGTCTCTGCCCGGCCGCCATCCCATCTAGGAAGTGAGGAGCGCCTCTTCCCGGCTGCCATCACATCTGGGAAGTGAGGAGCGTCTCTGCCCGGCCGCCCATTGTCTGAGATGTGGGGAGCACCTCTGCCCTGCCGCCCCGTCCGGGATGTGAGGAGTGTCTCTGCCCGGCCGCCCTGTCTGAGAAGTGAGGAGACCCTCTGCCTGGCAACCGCCTCGTCTGAGAAGTGAGGAGCCCCTCCGCCCGGCAGCCACCCCGTCTGAGAAGTGAGGAGCGTCCTCCCTCCTCGTCTGGGAGGGGGGTGGGGGGGTCAGCCCCCCACCCGGCCAGCCGCCCCGTCCGGGAGGTGAGGGGCACCTCTGCCCGGCCGCCCCTACCGGGAAGTGAGGAGCCCCTCTGCCCGGCCGCCCCTACCGGGAAGTGAGGAGCCCCTCTGCCCGGCCAGCCGCCTCATCCGGGAGGGAGGTGGGGGGGTCAGCCCCCCGCCTGGCCAGCCGCCCCATCTGGGAGGCGAGGGGTGCCTCTGCCCGGCTGCCCCTACTGGGAAGTGAGGAGCCCCTCTGCCCGGCCAGCCGCCCCGTCCGGGAGGGAGGTGGGGGGGGTCAGCCCCCCTCCCGGCCAGCCGCCCCATCCGGGAGGGAGGTGGGGGGGTCAGCCCCCCGCCCGGCCAGCCGCCCTGTCCGGGAGGGAGGTGGGGGGATCAGCCCCCCGCCTGGCCAGCCACCCCGTCCGGGAGGGAGGTGGGGGGATCAGCCCCCTGCCCGGCCAGCCGCCCTGTCCAGGAGGTGGGGGGGGCGCCTCTGCCCGGCCACCCCTACTGGGAAGTGAGGAGCCCCTCTGCCCGGCCAGCCGCTCTGTCTGGGAGGGAGGTGGGGGGGTCAGCCCCCGGCCCGGCCAGCTGCCCCGTCCGGGAGGGAGGTGGGGGGGTTAGCCCCCTGCCTGGCCAGCCGCCCCATCCGGGAGGTGAGGGGCGCCTCTGCCCGGCCGCCCCTTCTGGGAAGTGAGGAGCCCCTCTGCCCGGCCAGCCGCCCCGTCCGGGAGGGAGGTGGGGGGGTCAGCCCCCCGCCCGGCCAGCCGCCCCGTCCGGGAGGGAGGTGGGGGGGTCAGCCCCCCGCCCGGCCAGCCGCCCCGTCCGGGAGGGAGGTGGGGGGTCAGCCCCCCGCCCGGCCAGCCGCCCCGTCCGGGAGGGAGGTGGGGGGGTCAGCCCCCCGCCCGGCCAGCCGCCCCGTCGGGGAAGCGAGGGGCGCCTCTGCCCGGCCGCCCCTACTGGGAAGTGAGGAGCCCCTCTGCCCGGCCAGCCGCCCTGTCCGGGAGGGAGGTGGGGGGTCAGCCCCCCGCCCGGCCAGCCGCCCCGTCCGGGAGGGAGGTGGGGGGGTCAGCCCCCCGCCCGGCCAGCTGCCCCGTCCGGGAGGTGAGGGGCGCTTCTGCCCGGCCGCCCCTACTGGGAAGTGAGGAGCTCCTCTGCCCGGCCACCACCCCATCTGGGAGGTGTACTCAACAGCTCATTGAGAACGGGCCATGAAGACAATGGTGGTTTTGTGGAATAGAAAGGGGGGAAAGGTGGGGAAAAGATTGAGAAATCGGATGGTTGCTGTGTCTGTGTAGAAAGAGGTAGACATGGGAGACTTTTCATTTTGTTCTGTACTAAGAAAAATTCTTCTGCCTTGGGATCCTGTTGATCTGTGACCTTACCCCCAACCCTGTGCTCTCTGAAACATGTGCTGTATCCACTCAGGGTTGAATGGATTAAGGGCGGTGCAAGATGTGCTTTGTTAAACAGATGCTTGAAGGCAGCATGTTCGTTATGAGTCATCACCACTCCTTAATCTCAAGTACCCAGGGACACAAACACTGCGGAAGGCCGCAGGGTCCTCTGCCTAGGAAAACCAGAGAACTTTGTTCACTTGTTTATCTGCTGACCTTCCCTCCACTATTGTCCTGTGACCCTGCCAAATCCCCCTCTGCGAGAAACACCCAAGAATGATCAATAAAAAAGAAAAAAAAAAAAAAAAAAAAAGAACCTAAACACTTAAAATAACAATAGGCTTAGTTAGAGAATTTCAAGAAACAGCATTAATATACTTACCTCTTAAGAAAAGACAATGGAAATCCCAGAAAATCTCTCTCTCCTTTCATGGTGAATTCCAATCTTTATGGCATTTCATCATGGAGGTAAAGGACACATTCTAGCTGTATTTTTTGTTTTTTACTAATTCTTAGAGCCTATTAGTACCGAAGTCTTTTTAAAGTGCATTGTACAATAGGCTTTGGGCTTTATGCACATAAGTTACTTTGTTACTGCAATGTCTTGCTATCCTGACTTCCTAAAAGAGCAGTGTTTGTTTTTTATATTATCATCCTAACTTCATTTACTCTGCCACCACTCAATATATTATCTAATTTGATATTTATAAAATGTTGTAATACATAAGCTATTTTAAATTAAATTTATAATGCTAAAAAAGAAACTAAAGACATACTTTTAAAATGTCTTCAACGTGCTAATTATCACTGAAAAAGAGTAGTTTTGCCTTTAAGCCTGTTAAAATTGGTTTAAGTCTTACCTGTACAGTAAATAGTAAAATTTTAAAAATTCTCAGAGAATTCACAAACCCCTAGGAAAATATAGTACAATCTTTGGCTTGAGAAACTAAATTTGAGCCCATAACCAAATCATGATAGTGGATTTATTGTTGCAATAATTACTTTCAAACTTTTTATTGTCTAATATCCTAATTTCCCATTCTAAAGAAAGCCAAGTTGTCCTAATGAACACAAAATTAACATTTTGGACTATCTAATATATGTCAATATATTCCTAATATATTTAGGTCTAGCTCCATATATGTTATCACATAAGTTTGATGAAAAGGTATTTCAATTAACTGATTTTATTTTTTGTATTTTTCTCTGGGAGAAAGAGACAAGTCACTGGAAAATGAGTATGTGTGTAGTAGAACAACTTCTGGAGCACATGTCATAGTTAGAAGTCCAAAACCTCTGCCAGGCACGGTGGCTCATGCCTGTACTTCCAGCAATCTGGGAGGCCAAAGTGGGCGGATCACTTGAGGTCAGGAGTTCGACACCAGCCTGACCAAAATGGTGAAACCCCATCTCTACTAAAAATACAAAAATTAGCCAGGTGTGGTGGCGGGCACCTGTAATCCCAGCTGCTCAGGAGGCTGAGGCAGGAGGATCACTTGAACAATTGCAGCGAGCCAAGATGGTGCCACTGAACTCCAGCCTGAGTGACAGAGTGAGACTCCATCTCAAAAAAAAAAAAAGTCCTAAACCTCACTCTCCTTTGATTTTTATACCGAAAAGGAAGGATGATTGTTTATGTCCAAAATAAAGATTTTTTTGATTATGAAGTTCTTAAACATCAAGGAAAGCACCATATAGAATTTAATTGATTGCTCTGATCCCATATATTGCTAAAAGATTTTCAGGGATGATTTTACTATTTCCTTGCAGTCTTTAATTTTTCTATACATGGTTTTCATGTAGTTTAGATCTATCTAGCTAGCTAGTTTTCTCTCCTACTTTCTTTGTGTCCTTTTCTCCTTTCTTACTTTACAGTGTATTTTTCTTTCCAAGAGCACCTGTGATTTCTGAATCAGGTATCTATGTATTTCTGAGACTTCAGAAAATCTAGGATATGGAGGAGGGGAACTGAAACTTTGACTGAAAAATGCGATTTTAGGCTGTTATAAGCAATTAAATTACGTACTAGTTAGTTGTCTCTGCAAACAAGGTTATGATTAATAATATTTAGCTTTCATTTTTATATAGGATATAAAAAAGATGAATTGTTCTAGGCCATGCAGTATGTATTTTATAGCATACTCTTGATCTTAGATCTGTCACTGAAAAAACAAATGAATATATGTATAAATTAATATGAGTGTTAAGTCCTTGAATAAGAATGAGATATATATTTTCTCCCCTTTTGGCAATCTCTATCACAGAAATGGGCCAAGTTGTCACCACATTTAGTTCATGGGAAATTTGTTTTCTTTTGAAAGTGCTACTCTAGTTTTGTCGTATGAAATAACAACAATTTGTATTTAATTAGTCTAGTACTTCAGAATAGGCCTTCAACTGTTTCAACTATTTGGAAAAGTCACTCTAATTTTTGTTATCCCAGAAAATCTTTGTATTCTATTAAGAACTAAAATATAATTTGCCAGTCCTTTTATTATTACTATTGTTTTTTTAAAACTGCAAGATATGGTCATGAGTATCTGGAAATAGCTCAGAAAATTAAAAATTATAGCTAATAATATTGCATTATTTCTCACATGGTTAAATTAAGAACTCACATGATACTAGGTGCCACAAGTTTTACAGAAAAAAAAGGCCCCTAAAACAAATTTGAAAGAGCAGTTTCTCAAACAGTGATTATTAAAAGAATAATACATTTAAAAAATAACTGTGTAATGATAATTTTTAAATATAAAAGTGATATTTAACAAATTCAGCTAAATCACAGTTCTATGAATAATTTATTTCCTATGTGAATTCATTAAACATATAACTCAATACTCATTTAGTCCTTGCTTAGCTAAGTTGACCAAATTCTCATGTAGCAATATTAGAAATGGCTTTTTGTTATTTGGTAGTTTGACATTTTGAAAAAAATTTCAAAGTAACACTTTTCATGCTATCTACTGGCCACTGCATGCTGGATTTCAATAAAAAAAGACAAGATTTCCATACTTGACCTCTTTTTTTTAAATATATGTCAGCTTTGGATTATTTACTCTAGCAACAAAAATATCCAAAATCATAGGTAATTTAAAATACTCGAATATTTGGTTTTTGAATCTGCAGCTTCACTTTGTGAAGTTACTTCCCAGATCTTCCCAGATCAGAAAATGCCATCCTGTGGAGATCTGAATTAAAAAAAGGAAGAAAGTTATACAGTTTCTCATTTTTAAAACATTCATGTTTTGTTATAGAAAATTTGGAAAATACAAAAGGAAGAATTAAGAGAAAAAAGTACTGTCAATTTTACTATTCAAAGTCAGAAGCGTTTAATCTTCAGTACATGTTCTTCTAACATATTATCTAAGTCTACCTTTAAAGACTTTCAGAGTTGGGCGTAAGCAATATGAAACTCTGCTTTTCTTCCCAGCACACACCATATTTTCCCCATATTGTTATACATTTCTCACATATATAATTTTAAATATCTGCAAAATATTTCATTGGGCTGATGTCCCACAATTCATTTAATCTTTCCTCTATGCTGGACAATGAAAGGACCTGTAATATTATATTATTTTTTATACAGCTTTGCTATTCTATCATTGACTTGTTGCATTTCTCTATGACTCTATATGTTATTCATGAGAGTTCAAGTCCTTGGGAAGATAGAGCTATCAATAAATTTTAAAATGAGATTTTTCTCAATTAAAGCTAAGTGGAGTTATCAAGTGATGATAATGGAAATTGCTTATTCTTATTGAAAGATAATATTAGATATAATTGAATTATTACTTTAAAGGTTGGTATATCAATAACCAATCTCAAAATCAGTGTCTTGAAAATTATGTATAAAGCAATATAACCTTAACTGAATGGCAAAAATTATATGTACCCAGTAGATGTCCTAATTTGAATTATATATGATTATATTTTATCTAAATACTTGAGGTTGAATATTGTCATGTTGGGTATTAAACAAATCCCAGCCAAAAATAATAGTCGGAACCAATTTCTGTACCTCATAGACTCTGTAATGTCTATGATCAGACTGGGATGCAGTGGGGATGGACAGTAGACTGTGCATTTTCTTATGTGTCTGGGGTGCTGAATCCAAGAGAGGTTACACTGTTATCTGTTGAAATAACAGCTGGAAACAGAGAAACTGTTATTGATCCTTTCATCAATAAATCATGTGTAAACAATGTAAGCTCCTTGAACTGAGAGGGGAAGATTATGATATCTAATTTCCAGCTTACCTCCTCAAGGAGAGCGGGATCATTCACTAAATATGTGCAAAGAAAGTTTCAATTCTGAGCTGACTTCCAACATTTTTTTCAGGGAAAATATTCTCTATTGTTTTATGTCTAATGACAAACAGCCTTTACTGTAGCTCTTCCTTTTAATTTCTCTTTCTCTTGTTCCTTCTCTTCTTCTGCCAGCGCCTTCTCTTGTTTCACCTTCTATGCCTCATTTTCCTTATCTTCTTCCTTTATTGAACATGACTTTCTTTGAGAGACTCCAATGAGAGTTTCTTAAAAATAAAACCCAGTTCTTAAAAGGCAAAGAAAAAACCCTCAAAACTTCCTCCTGTACCATTTTTCTTGACAATGGAGATTGAATACATCTATATTAGTCCATTCTCATGCTGCTAATAAAGACATACTTGGGACTGGGTAATTTATAAAGGAAAGAGGTTTAATTGACTCACAATTTCACATAGCTGGAGAGGTCTCACAGTCATGGTGGAAGGTGAATGAGGAGAAAAGTCACATCTTACATGGTGGCAGGAAAGAGAGCTTGTGCAGGGAAACTCCCGTTTATAAAACCATCAGATCTCCTGAAACTTATTCACTACATCAAGAACACTATTGGGAAACTGCCCAAATGATTCCATTGTCTCCCACTGGGCCCCTCCCATGACATGTGGGGATTATGGGAACTACAATTTAAGATGAGATTTGGGTGGGGACACCACCAAACCATATCAACATCTAAGGCATGTCCTACTGGGCAAAAGACTTCTGTCAGCACTGGGTCTCTGGTAGTATTAGAATTGCTAGGCCTGGCTAGTGGATAGAACTACTATGATAGGTGAGAGATCCAAGACTGATTTGAGCAGTAGCCAAAAAGAAGAGGGATGGGCATTGCAGGTTGTTGAGGAGGATCAGCCTGTTTTGTAAATGCAGCAGGTGATTCAACCAAAAGTCACTGAGTACTTGATACCATCTAAAGATTTCACTAAATGATGGGCCATAGTTTTTGACAAGTTAGCAAGGCACAGAGAAAAGGAATTTAAGAACAGGTATTAATAGAGTAAAAATCACAAGGACTGACGTTCAGCCTTAAGGCGCCTGCATACAGAGAAAGAGAGTGAGGAGCAAAGCAAGCACAAGTTTAGATGAAAATGCACTTATGGATGTATTTATTTCCCAGTACTTTTGTGCTAATTACACCATAATTGCATAATGTTTTATTACCTATTTAGAGTTTTCAGAAGATTTTGATGACAGAAATATGTCATTATTTATGTCTAATTAACTATACTATCATTGCTTGGGATTTCAATATAATTAAAATGAAAATCTAATCAGAAATGAATGTGTGCACACTGACTTGGTAAAATATTTTTGTGTAAATGTAATAAACAAGTCACAGTTAACTCAGGATGTATTTGTGTTCCTCTGTACCAAAGTAATAAGAAAAAAAAAATAAGCAGGTAGCAAGCTTCAGATAGATTCTTTTGTATCGTCAGTTAATTTCAAAATGTGATTATATTTGCAAGTGAAAATAAGTTAAATATCAGAGAGTGATTAGACTACATCTAGTTATGCATCTTTTGGTTATCCAAGAATGAGCTGTGAAAGGTATGCTACTTGAATGATGCACTGAGCATTTATTTTAATACTACTCTAATGTGTAATTATAGATAGTTACATCCCAAGATAAATTGTTGTCTTTTTGAAAAGAAATCAATCAAATACCAATGCATCAATATCAAGAGTATTGTACCCTTCATCAAAATGAGCCATTGCCTAAAGAAGATAGGTATTGGTAGTGAATTTATTTTATCATTTAGATGATCTTGAAGAATCTTGGTTATTTTGGTAACACACTTTATTTTACTCAATCATATACTGACTATAGTGAAGAATCTAAACGTTCTTGGGAGAATTGGAGTTAGGATGTGGAGGGCTAGAAAGAGCTGGATGTTTCTTACCATCATAATTGACATACGCCCTTCATTTCTTAGAATAGGAATTAGAATAGAATGTTACTGATATTTCAGACTAAGGATTTTATCATAATAGTGCTTAGTCTGTTATGAGAATTTTCTTCCTGCAGGATATTCTCCTCATCCCTATCTTCAAAACAGAAGTAGATTCCTCTCAGTGTTCAAAAGTCAGTATTTTTTAATGGAGGAAAATAAAAATTATCAGTTGTCATCAAAAAGAGCAGCATTACATATCTGTACAGTTTTTGTTTTATGTTTGGGTTGAATAAAGAAAAGATCAAGCCAGGGTCTTTCCTTTGATAATTTGTAACTTAGGGCATCTTTTGATAGTGTAGCTATATACTGAAAATGTTTCATGCAGGTTGAAACAATTATCTATGGGGTGTAGAATTTTCAATTACATGTCTACATAATTGAGTTTGTTAATTGCGTTCTTTAAATATTGTCATTAGTAATGTTTTGACTTCCTAATCTGTCCATTTATAAAAAATATAATTATACTTCCAATTATAATTGTAAGTTCTATCAATTTCTTGTAATTCCATAATTGTTACTTTATGTATTTTGAGTCAATTCTTTTATGTGTTTACATGTAAATGATTATTTTATTTTCTTAGTGTTCTTTTATTTTCATTATATGATGTCCTTCTTATTAATAAATTTGCTTATAATTCAATTTTTATTATTCATTATTATTGGTTACTAGTTATTATAGTCCTGGAGAATCTTTGTCAATCTCTTCATGTTAAATTTCCCATGTCATTTTTAGGGTATGTTTTTTGGAGCCAGCATCTAGCTAGATTGTGTTTCCTTATTGTGTTTATTGGTTTATCTTTTTATTATGTATATCATTTTGTTTTATGTTTTTACTTTATTCTTTCTTTCCAAGGATTACTGTTAGATGTGTGCTAGAACTTCTCAAGGTATTGTTTTTGACTTGTTTTTTAAGATTTCTATTTTATCTTTTTGGCCTATATTCTAGATGATTTTTTTCTGTATCACCTTTGAGTTTACTAATTTTTTCTTCACAATACTTCAGATTGGAGTTTGTCTCATACTTATGTTCTCAATTTCAGTGAATTAATTTTATCGTTTCTTAGGATTTCCAGTTTGTTCTTTAAATTTATCCATTCTTGAATCATTACTTAAAGTTGATTTTATAATTTATTGTTCTGTTTTAATGAATGCTGTCTCTCAATTTTGCTCTGTAAGAATGCTAAACATACTTATTTTAAAAAGAAAAATGTTTTCACGTTGCATATTTTTATCTTATTTGCAATAAATTAATCAGCTTTTTATTTATTTATTTATTTTTACAGGGAGGATTGCACTCTGTTGCCCAACTGGAGCACAGTGACACAGTCATAGCTCACTACAGCACTGAACTGCTGGGTTCAAGTGATACTCCCATCACAGCCTCTTCAGCAGCTGAGACAATAGGAGACGCTACCACCTCTATCTAGTTTTTTAACTTTGTGGCGATGGGGGTCTTACTTGTTGCCCAGGCTGGTCTTGAACTCTTGGCCTTAAATGATCCTCCTGCCTCAGCCTCCCAGAGTGTTAGGATTGCAGGCATGAGCCACCATGACTAGCCCAGCTGTTTTTTCAATGTTGTTGGCTATCTGCCTATTTATTTATTTATTTATTTATTTATTTATTTTAAGACGGAGTCTCGCTCTGTTGCCAGGCTGGAGTGCAGTGGCACGATCTCGGCTCACTGCAACCTCCGCCTCCTGTGTCCAAGCGATTCTTGCCTATTTATTATTTATAGCTTGTATTAAATGGGAGATTTTATTTTTATCTCACATGCCTTTACCCACTTTTCACTGGTAGTTTTAAAGTTGCCTCCAGCCAAACACTTCAGAGCTTCCAAATGATAGCTAAGTCTTATTTTTAACTCTGGACTCTGGTGCCTCAGAGATACTGATGACATAGAGAATCTAGTCACTAAGCTAGTTTATAATATGGCCCACACCTTGGCCTGTAGACTATGTCTTCTTGCTTCTGCTTCTCTTGTTCACTAGAAGCCTTAACCGCAGGCAGAGTTTGGACACAGATTGGGAGACCTGCCCAAGCCTTGAGTATGATGAGATTTGTCTTATTGACCAACCTGGCATGGATCACTTCTCCATGGATAGTTTCTTTTATTCTTTGAGTTGGGAATTCCCAGCCAACTTTGTAGAAACCAAGCTTGGCTGGCCTATGTCTATAGTTCTGCTGTGTTACTGTGCTAGAGATGATCATCTTATTCTATTTCTCAGTTATTTATTTTTTCATTTTTTTACATTTGCATTTTCCATTTACTGTGAGTTAAAAGAAACAGATCTCAAAACACAGAGGTATATAATGTGATATTGTCTACAGCAGCACTGTCCAATATGCAATCCATTAGACACATGTGGCAATTTAAATTAAAATTATTCAAAATTAAATAATATTGAAAATTTAGTTTCTTAGTCTTATTAGTCACATTTAAGTTCTCAATAGCCAGTTAGGGTAGGGTTGTTAGCTACCATTCTGAATAATGCAGATATATAACACTTTTATCTTCATAGACAGTTCTCTTGGGTAGCTCTAGTTCATGGTATGAAACTAAATACTGAAAAGATAAAAAAAGAGTCTGCAGGTATTTAACCTTTTGTGAGGCTATTAGAAGCCCTGAAGCTCACTGAATTAATACATATAGTTCCTATTTCTGTGGGATCGGTGGTGATATCGCCTACTCATCTGACAAAGGGCTAATATCCAGAATCTACAACGAACTCAAACAGATTTACAAGAAAAAAACAAACAACCCCATCAAAAAGTGGGTGAAGGATATGAACAGACACTTCTCAAAAGAAGACATTTATGCAGACAAAAGACACATGAAAAAATGCTCACCATCACTGCCCATCAGAGAAATGCAAATCAAAACCACAATGAGATACCATCTCACACCAGTTAGAATGGCGATCATTAAAAAATCAGGAAACAACAGGTGCTGGAGAGGATGTGGAGAAATAGGAACACTTTTACATTGTTGGTGGGACTGTAAACTAGTTCAACCATTGTGGAAGTCAGTGTGGCGATTCCTCAGGGATCTTGAACTAGAAATACCATTTGACCCAGCCATCCCATTACTGGGTATATACCCAAAGGATTATAAATCATGCTGCTATAAAGACACATGCACACGTATGTTTATAGCGGCACTATTCACGATAGCAAAGACTTGGAACCAAGCCAAATGTCCAACAATGATAGACTGGATTAAGAAAATGTGGCACATATATACCATGGAATACTATGCAGCCATAAAAAATGATGAGTTCATGTCCTTTGTAGGGGCATGGATGAAGCTGGAAACCATCATTCTCAGCAAACTATTGTAAGGACAAAAAACCAAACACTGCATGTTCTCACTCATAGGTGGGAACTGAACAATGAGAACACACGGACACAGGAAGGGGAACATCACACACCGGGTCCTGTTGTAGAGTGGGGGAAGGGGGGAGGGATAGCATTAGGACATATACCTAATGTTAAATGACGAGTTGATAGGTGCAGCACACCAACATGGCACGTGTATACATATGTAACAAACCTGCATGTTGTGCACATGCACCCTAAAACTTAAAGTATATAAAAAAAAGAAAGAAAAAAGAAAAAGAAAAAAATTAATACATATAACAAGACATAAACAGACTATGTAATAATTGGATTGTGAATCTATACGTTTTCTTTTCAACATGTCTGTATTAGCCTACTATGAATTTTCCCCTGAAATATAATCTTATAGTTTTGCAGCCAGAACATCTGGGTGCAAATTCTATCCCTTCCCCTCACTAACAATTTCATCACTGGCTAGACACCTAACTTCTCTGAACTTCCACTGTCTCATTTGAAAATTAGGATAAGAGCCGTTTTGCCAACTTTGTGTGATCCTTGAAAGGTAGTATGTTCTATTAAAGTGGTTTTCTCGATTAATTGAAAGCGTTCCTTTTTGTATTTAAAACTTTTTTTTTTTTTTGAGACGTAGTTTTGCTCTTTGTTGCCCAGGCTAGAGTGCAATGGCGCAATCTTGGCTCACTGCAACCTCCACCTCTCAGGTTCAAGTGATTCTCCTGCCTTAGCCTCCTGAGTAGCCGAGATTACAGACATGTGCCACCACGCCCGGCTAATTTTGTATTTTTAGTGGACATGGGGTTTCTCTATGTTGGTCAGGCTAGTCTTGAACTCCTGATCTCCAGTGATCCTCCTGCCTCAGCCTCCCAAAATGTTCAGATTCCAGGCGTGAGCCACTGTGCCCCGCCTTAAAACTTTACATTAAAAAAATCTTGCTTTCCATCATGTCTTCTCAAGTTGCATAATGTTTATGCTAATTCTATTTGAATATTAGAAATATTCATGTTTAGCTATTTTAATAGAGACTTAATTTTGAGTAAATGAGAAAAGTGTAATAACTTCATTCCAAAACAGGTATGCCTATGGATAACCTGGTTCGTTGGACTAGAGGGTACTAATGAAGGTAATGGTGGTGATAATGATGGCATTCCACTGCAAAATCTCCCAATTGTAGGCTTAGTGGATGAGGTATATGTATTTCCAAACCTCAGCCTAATCAATTTAAACCTATAGTTTTTTTTTTCGCAGTGTTTAGCACCCATCACACAATAAGTAATTCATTTTTATTAGACATAGTAAGCCAAACTATGAAGCTGAAAGCTGAAGCCATCAAAAGGATTTGGCTCTAATAGTTGTATTTGTCTTTATAAATGGACAGTTTTGTCAGTCTTTTTTTTTTTTTTTTGGTAAAACTGATTAACATAAACATTTTTATCAAGACGTTTACGTTTTAAAATAATAAATTTGTTTAACATTGTGCTCTATGTCACCATAACAAAATATCTATATTCATTCCTGAATCATTTTATTTACTTACTAGAAAAGAGAATCTCTAATTGTGTAATAAAATACTAATTTTGAAAGAGTGTAAGTAAATGATAGTAATTTTTAAATGATGCTATTTATTCTACTTTAAAAATCTGCCTACTTCTACATATTTTTGCTCATTAAAAACATTTATTTCTCCTCTATGAAACTGGACCATGTACTATTCTAAGATTTATCATTTATAGACTACTTTTAATGAGATTTACTTAAGTCTTTATACTTATAATATGTGGTGATTTGTTTATAGCAGCTGGTTCTTGTAACTATTTCCCAATTGTGGTGACATATTCTTTCTGCTTTCAGCTTTTTATGTTATTTATGATTCTGAGTATAACTTTATTCTGAAAAATGAATAGTAAAATGAAATTTTACTTGTAAAATATCTTCCATAATTGGGACAATGAAAGGAAGAGGGCATCTACCAATGATGTTAATGTGATGGAAGGAAACAAACATATTTAAATATTTAAACCCAAATCAAATATTTTATTTATATATTTATAAAGTATAGCAAAACCTTTTCACTTCTTACTATTTCTACTCTGTCTTACATTTTTACTACCAGCTACTGTTATCTCTGGCCTTGAGTGTTAGAATAGACTTTTGTCTATTCTTCCACTCCTGTGAAAAGCACTCTTTCAGGCACTGAGAATATCAACTTAGCAAGACTGGCATAACCCCTAGTTATGAAGCTCAGAATATTTCATGGGATGAGTCTAGGCACCTGAATGTGTAGCAAGTTCCTAAGCTGATAGGTTATTTAACAGAAATATTTTGAAAAATATTTCTCTAGAGTGATGATTCGCAAACTTACTAAACATAGGAATCACTGAGGATCATTGCTAATCAGATTAGATCGCTAAGATTTACCCCTGATTACTATTGGAAAACATGCAGGAAAGGGTCTTGGGAATCTACACTTTTAATTAGATCTTCAGATATTCTAATAATCAGTAGAGTTTGGGAAACACTGCTCCAGAAGCTGTAAGCAAGTCATAGCTGGCATGGATTAGGGCAGCGAAGCTCAGCTGAAAACTGTACCAAGGGTACCAAGAGACTTCCTCCCAGCTTTCAGAGGAGTAGCCCCTGGGGCCTGGGAGCTGCAAGGCCAAGTCTAGACATGCAGCCTTAAAGTGGGAACAGCTGATAAACCAGAAGGCGGAGGCTTGCAACACAAAGAAATATCTCTTGGATGCTCAGCCCTCCAGGACAATAACCATAGTCCAGAGCTATCCGGTAAAGAAGAAACCAAAAAGCTCTGAGGCATAGCACCCCTAAACCAACTTACCCAGGAAGCTAGAAGGAGCAGAGGTGTTTTCCCCCAGGACTGAGAAAGCCAAACTGAACTGGTGGTTACTGTTCCAAAATTTGAATCAACCTAGAGGTAAAGAATTCCATGGGGTGCTTTCTAGTTGGGGAAAGTGGTAGAAGGGGTGAAGACTAATATTTACTAAGTTATGAGATTCTTGTATATGTTATCTTTTAATCTTCACAGGAATTCTGCAAGGCAAGTATGTTTATCGCCCAGTTTTACAAATGAGGCAACTGAAACACAAGAAGTTCACTTTTCCCAAACTAAGTTTTCAATTGAAAGTCTACTCCCTATCTGTTGTCTTTCTTGTAGTGAGGGCTCAAGACACAGTCCCTAACATATCAACTATCTGGTTTTTAACCCCAGAATGAAGGTTTTCAATATTTATATTAATTGATTTTTTATTAGATTTTTGGGGAAGACATTAATATAACATGCTTTTTTAATATGGCACCAAATGACTATTTCCAAGAAATAGTCATATAGATAGTGAATCTTGCCCAGATGGTCTAACTATTCCATTCAAATAACTATGGCTCCTTCTTGACCATAATCTCTAAGATCTTGTCTTGTAGTCTAGTTTTAGTCTGTGTTTTGTAATTGCCTATTTATTAATGATGTCTGTATCATAAAATTAGAATTGTGAAGTTAACATCTAATTTTCAGTTTGATGGAGAGAATTTATGTATAAATAATAGTGAAATTAAAAAATCCTAACTAAACATAGATATTTATAGTAAAATATTGTGCATACAGGGATATACTTTCTATGAAGAGTGATAAGAATATCACCTTTTAATTTCATTTACCAGAAACTTCTAAATAAGTAAAACCTTGGAAAATTTAGTTTTCTATAAAAAGAATTTTACAAGAAGTTTTCCAGGCCACTGAGAATGTTTGAGGTGAACTGGCACACTCATTTTTCATTATGACCTAAGTTGTTTCTCTTAATTCAGATTGTAGTAGTGGGGCCTTTACATGGAAGATTTGTGCAATTGTATTGTGAGGCTGGAGTGAATTTTAAAAGGTTATGTATTCCTATATTTTTATCTTCTCAATTTCGCTGGGCCGTTTAGGGTGGATAAAGTGTTAATGTTATTAGAGAGGAAAGCTCGCCGCCTACCTTACTAACTCTAATAAGCTTCCATCTTGCTGTATGCTTTATTTTAAATCTCTACCAGCCCTACAGGAGGACAGAAAATGAGAAAAGTAAGAAAACGTGAAACTATGTCACATGAATAGAGTTGAAGAAAGTTTAGCTAACTAGGAAAAGGATAAGCCATTCTTTAAGCATTGGAAGAGATGTCAAAAGAAAAGAAGACTCTTGTCTTCTAAGTGTTACTCATGCTAATGGATAAAAATTACAGGAAAATTGACTTCAGTGATAAACTAAAAATAATTTTATGACAAGTATTTAGAGCATTTCCTATATTTGCAGTTGTTGTTGTAGAAGGAACGGAAACACTAAACAAGTATTTGGGCTAGGAGATGTCTCCCATTTTGTAGACAATTTATTTGAACCTCAGGGAAGTTAAGTAACTTTCCCTATGTATCACACAAATTGTGCCAGAGTTGGAACTCAAAACCAAAGCCTACTTCAAGTCCAATGAATATTGCATTGTACCCAGTTTCTAATGCTCAGAATTTCAGTCAATGACCACCCCTTCATTTTTGCATAGGAGACAATTTAGTCCCGGAAAGAGAAGGGAACTTGCCTAAGTTTACGTGTAAAACAAACTAAGGCTCATGTAAACGGAAAGCTATTACTGTACATTTGTTTGCAACGGTAGGATAAATTATAGACGAAAAAATTCTCAAATCTTGAAGTAGGAAGATCGGCAGAGGTTACTTTGTCAATTGTAAAGATCCCTTTTAGAGCTTGCTTGATAAATGGTTATTCAGCCGGAGCTTAAAAGTTCAATCTTGTGAATATTCCTTTCCATATTTGTCAGAGAGCACTTTTATGTTGAAATAGAAAACTGTCTCTTTTTCTGGTAAAACTTCTACACTCAGAAACAATATAGAGTAAATTTGCTTTTTTATATGCCAGATCTTCAAATTTTGAAGAAGTCTCAATTGGTAGAGTATCATTATTATGCCTAATTGCTTGGGTGTTGATAATACTGTTTTTGTTGTTGGTCAGTTAATAGTTGAAAAGGTTAAGACTCAAGTAATTATTAGAACAAAAGTACATATCTTGGGAAGCTTTATTGGTTTGTCAACTGTTTCTATGCAAAACGGAAATTAAAGGTAAGAATAAAATGTGCAAGAAAAATGTGACTTCATAAATTGTGAAGCATGAGGTGAACAATACTTGCTTTTTACCACCAGAGGTCTTCAAAAGACCTATAATAGCTGCATCTCTGCCAGATGAGGAGGAAAAAATCTCTAGCTAAGCTGACAGAGATTCTTAGCAAGTAATTTGCTTAAGAGCTTAAGTAACTTTAGTATGAATGTTCTGTAGTCTTAATACTAAACATTTCTGCTACATAGATTTCAGGCAATGTAAACAAACAAAAACCCCAAAACAATGCAGAACCAACCTTCAAAATGCAGAACAGTTATAATGTATCATTTTACATTTTATTTTAATTTATTACCTAATTATTTTAGTTTATATTGTGAAGCTTCTGATGCTAATTATAATGATTTAAAAACCATAAATATTACATAGAAGTGGAAATCCACTATCATTTACATAAATTTAATGAATATACTCTGTATGTAGATTATAAACATATTGTGTGTATGTATGAAATATCCTAATTTTGCTTTTAAATTTAAAGCTTAGGAGACAATGTGGGCTAATTCCTTTGACTTATCCTAAACTATGGTGAAGCAAAGACAGCCAAAGATTTTCTATCAACTTGGATGAACAGTTTCCCATTTGGACTTAAAAAAAAAATAAAAGGACTTTAGATGAACTGATACTAGAACCTATAATAATATGCATAATAATTTGAGTAGTAACAATCTGGTTTCATTAGTATTTTGTATTTTTATGTTACTTACTTAATTCAATACTTATGGAGGGCCTACTATGTGTCTGCTATTTTACCAAGTGATGGAATACATAAAAATTGCAATCACACCTGACAAAATTCAGTTTACTGCAAGAAAAAAGACAAAAAATTGCAATTCAACTTTATAAATACCACATTAGGAAAATGGCAATCATTTGGGCTGTGGGAACCCAGTGAGTGAGTTCCTAACTTAGGGAGAATCAGAAGATTTCACCAAAGAACTGACCTAAGAATGAGATGCTGAGAGAGACACAAGGCATTCATGCAGTTGGGCAGGGGAATGTTCCACGGAGGGGAGAGAATACTAGAAAATGGTGGGAAGTGGATGGATATATGTGCCTCCTAGACCTCTAACACAAGCTGCTTTGCTTGCTCTGTGTAAAATGAGTTCAGGAAGTACATCCTTGGCTGTTTTATATTAAGAGAGAGGAAAGGGCTAATGTTGAAATATAGAGTCAGTATATTGTAATTCTTTTCTTTTCTTCTTTTCTTTTCCTTTCCTTTCCTTTCCTTTCCTTTTTTTCTTTTCTTTCCTTTCCTTTCCTTTTTTTCTTTTCTTTTCTTTTGAGATGGAGTCTTGCTCTGTTTCCCAGGCTGGAGTGCAGTGGTGTGATCTCTGCTCACTGCAACCTCCGCCTCCTGGGTTCAAGCGATTCTCCTGCCTCAGCCTCCCGAGTAGCTGGGATTACAGGTGCCTGCCACTGCGCCTGGCTAATTTTTGTATTTTTAGTAGAGACAGGGTTTCACCATCTTGGCAGGCTGGTCTCAAACTCCTGACCTTGTGATCCACCCACCTCAGCCTCCCAAAGTGCTGGGATTATAGGCGTGAGCCACTGTGCCTGGCCCGTAATTCTTATTTGTTATTTTAACCATTAATCCTATGAAAATAAATAGTAGTTCTCTTATCAGGATCCAAACAAAATTTAGAAAGTAAATTTATGCAATGAGCTGAAAAAGAATTTCAAAATTGTTATTTTTTAATTATCTAGCTGATATTTTTTCTTTCTCATGAACTTTTTTCATTCTCTCCCTCCTCCTGGGGATAGAGACTGTATGGTCCACAAAGTCTAAAATATTTATCCTTTGGCTTTGTCCGGACAAAGTTTGCCAACCCTTGATTGTATGTTATGCTACTTAGTACAATTTTATTGGTCTATGCCACGTTACTGTTTCTCAGTTGTTCTCTTTGGACAATGATGTAACAAGATATGTTACACATTAAACCTTTACAACATACATAAAAAAATTGAGATAGAAAGATAAGTGTGCAGTGACTAAAAAAGGTTATAAATACATATGTACAGGGATCTTTTTGTAAGATAAAGTAAAATTGAGTGAACACAGACACCTTAAAGAAAATATAATGAGCAGAGGAAATAAAAATATCTGTATTATAGATAACTGGTCTGTTAAATAACCTGTTTTTAAGCTTTCTTATTATGACATTGTTTACTACTCATTGTTTACTATTGTTTATTTCTCAGAAAAAAAAAGCTATTGAGTTAGTACCATCTGTGAAAATAAGTATACTTCATTTATTTTAAAAGACAGAAATTATACCAAGGTCAGCTAAGATAATTTTCCTACTCTTACCTATAACATTATGTTATTTGTACCACTTGTACTGCAGTTCCCAGTAATTAAAACAGCAGGTTACCGATGGATTATTTCGGCATGGGCACACTCACTTTCCTGCCCTCAAGTTAGAGGGACATTGTCTTATGTAGACACTGCCCATTATCCATGGGCAAGATTCCCTCAAATTACCCTTGGAGGAGAAAAGTAGCCTAAATAGATCTCTTTCATTTGTCTCATGAGTCTTTGAAATGAACTATATTAGTGACTGTTAGCTGAGTTACTCCAAACAGAAAAAAACAATTCAGTAATCTTATGCTTTTGATGTCAACTTGACATAAAGTTAAAATGAAAGAGACTGTTATTTAAGAGAAGACTTTAAGCAAGTTTCTTTAAAGTGCATATTTATTTGTAAAGAAAACTTATTTTAGGTCAATTGGAAGAAACCACATTCCTCTGAACATTCTCTAATGTTACTGCATTGCATACCTGCAAATAGTGGTAGTTAGGAAAAATTGGGGGAAAAAGGAGAAAAGATAAAAATGTTTCAGAACAACATGTTCATTTGATTTTAAGCATATGCAGAATATGCAGAAAAATCTTAGCAAATATTGTACATGTCCCTTAGATGATGCCAAGTTTCTGCTCCTTTTTCATAACCAGAAAAACATTTTTTTCTAAACCAGTGTATAAATATCCAGATAAGATATTTCAGTACATGATAGAAAATTATATTTTGTCTGATTATTCCTAGGTATAAAATGTGTAAACTGTTTATCACCATGTTTGAGTTCTCACAAATTCTTGGCAATGTCCCAAGTTCCATTTGACAAGTTTCTGTATTGAGAACTCCAAGGCTGCCTTGGAGATAGATGTAAATCTCTTTGATAATTTACAGATTTCCACACAGGTTATGAAATAATTTCTATGGTCCTGTTCACCTATATTGCTTATTTCTTTCCCTCATCACCATCTGTCAAAATCCTACCATTCATTTTGAACTTTGTTCAAGCCCTATTATATTCGTGAAGACTGTTTTGATCACAGAGCCTGACAAGATCCCTCCTTCCTCTGCTCTCCCATAGCATTGATTACCAAGTCCACTCATGTGCTCTGTATTCTTACTGTGCTGTCTTGTACTGCTCTTCAGTAAAATTTTATTTGTCCTACTGGATAACAAGCTCTTAAGTTAGTGACCAGGTCTTATACTTTTGTGATCCCCGCATGATGCCTTGAACGTATTGATTTCTCAAAAATGTCTGAAACCATTTTTCATGAAAAATATAAGTGGTTTTGGATTGTCACCTTTTAAGATTACACATACATGATTCAGATAATCTTTTGGATAATTGAGTTGATTAAATCATTTCCACATATGAAACTAGAAGAGTAATCTCTTCCAAATCATTATTGATTGCTCATGAATTAAATACTCTACAGAAGGTATATTTGTGAAATATCAATATGGTAGTAAACACATCAGTATAATAATAATTTCTGTCAGTGTTTATGATTTTTATGGCCCCATGCTAGGGCTTACTAGCTTGAAGCTCCTTATTATTTACTTTTTTTTTTCAAATACATTGATGGAATACCCAAATTGAGAAAAATTATGTTAAGTGAAATAAGCCAAGCACTGAGAGATAAACATTTGCATGTTTTGTCTCCTATGTGGAAGCTAAAAAAAATACAAATTGGATTCGTGGTGATAGAGAGTAGAATGATGGTTACCAGAGGCCGGAAAGGATAGTGGGAAGGCAGCAATAAAGAGGGGATGGTTAGTGGGTACAAAAATAGAGTTAGAGAGAAGAAATAAAATCTAGTGTTCAGTAGCACAATAGGGCAACTAGACTTAACAATTTATTGGATATTTCAAAATAACTAGAAGAGTGGAATTGGAATATTCTTACCACAAAGAAGTAATACTCAGGGTGATATGTATCCCAATTACCCTGATTTGATCTTTAGCAATCATATGCTTGTGTCAAAATAACACATGTACTCCATAAATATGTACTATTATGTAACCATAATAATCTTAAAAAATTAAAGAGTCATGGTGAAATATATTCCTTCTTTGGAACAACCACCCAAATGTGAGAAAAATCATGTTTGCATCTAGAAAAGATGGAGGAATATCCAGATCAATATACATATGTCTCACAAGCAGGGAATTAAAATCAATGTAAGTATAAATACCTGTATGTTCTATGATTTTATTTTATTTATTTATTTTTGAGTAAAAATGGGGAAGGCAGTAGAAAGACCTTTTTGGTTTATCTCTAAACTTTTCAATACTTTTAAATTTCAACTTTTTTTTTTGAAATTTCAACTTTTAAAGTTATTTTTACAGGCCTCATCTGAAGAAGAGAGTTACCCACAATTTGGGCAAGAGACTGATAAGGCACCATAGAAGGCACGTATGCAGACATCATTATGAATCACAAAACAATTAGTATTTATTGAGTGCCCACCCATTCTGCGAGGCATATGCTAGTGGATCATATAGACTGTCCCCTGTATTCCTCCCTGCAACTCCATGAGGTGGTTTAAGCATTTTGTTTTGTTTTGTGGTTTTTATTTCTGAGTTATTTAACTTAGGATATGATTTAAACACTTCTATCCCACTGTTGCATATTGAGGAACTGAGGCTTAGAAAGAGGATATAGAGCTTACCCCAGATTACACAACTGATAAGTCATGGAGCTAGGATAGATAGGCAGGTGCATCTGATTTCAAAGCCAGTGACTTTTCTCTTATCATGTTGCTTTCTGTTATCATGTTGCTTTTTTTTTTAACATTTAACAATCTTGCTTATCAAAATACCCCCAGAGAGTTTAGAGGCCACAGATGATAGATAGATAGATGGATAAATGGATGGACCTAGATAAAAGGGAAATTTGCAAATACACTTCAAATTAACTTCAAAGAACTTTTTACAAGTAGCTTGTGAAAAAAAGCAGAATTTGCCATTTTATAGAAATTGTTTGCTTTTAAGGAGTTTGACATTTCTACCTCATATTCAGCGTGCTCTCCATTTGACCTCTGAGTCCTTGCCTGTTGTATTTTCACTTAACTTGCCTTTCTCCTTTTTAGAAAAACAATTTCCTTGTAATGGATTTTCTTTTAGGGTTGAAACTCAGTTCAACAGGAAACAGACTGACTGATTCAGAACTGCAAGAAACCTTGAGGCAAAAAAATTCAACCCCATGCCATCATTTTACTGATGCATAAAAAGCTGACATTCAGTATAGTTACATGGTTTATCTAGTCTATGGGAGAGACACAGGTCTCCTAATTCTCAGGGCGGTGGAATTCTGTGACACACTGCATCTTAATGAGATGCTCAGATCAAACAGTTATGAAGTTGATTGACAATTTTTTTTTGTAATTTAGTGACCAGGTTGATTTGGAACTGTCTTTACTAATTCATTTTTTGAAATGCTATTATTAATATGGAGACCATGAAAAATTGAAAAATGCCATTTAATATAGGAGCATAGATACTGTTGTACATCAATACTGGCTTCAGTCTCACTTACCAGCTTCACGTTTTACCCACTTTACGCTGGTTCATTCTGAAACTTGCCATACACATCACGGCTCTACGACTTAGCCCCCTGTACTCCTTTACCTGGAATCTTTCCACATCTTGACTGCCTGGAAAAAATCTTACTTATCCTCCCTTTTATGTGTCTTAGCCTTACCCACACCTTCCCTCGCTTTGGCAGAGTTAATTTCCCACTTGTCTGTGATATTACAGCAATTTCTGCCCTTTTTATGATACTTATCTATGTTTTATTGCCATTATTTCTTCACCTATGTTTCCTGCTCCTGACCGGAAGCTTCTTGAGAGCAAAAATTTTGTCTTAGCCCTCTTAGCATCTCCTATGACAATGTAATGCTAGGAACATATTGGGGCACTGCAAAAATATTTCTCTTGAATAAATTGTTTGAAAATCATGGTATCTTTCAAAGAAAATGCCCCAAAAGAAAACATGATGTCCAAAAATCAGGGCTGTAAGTAAGACTATATGATCAGATAAATATAAGAAAACATTTGCTGTCATTTTTACTAACTGAATTTTGTACAGTTATAAAGTTTGAAGTTAATACTTTATTTTTTTCAGTGGTCTGTGTTTTATGTTGCTTTTTTAGTAACAGGGATAGATTCATATGTCTCCAATCATAATATCTTGCCTGGATGTTAGTTTGGCTAACATTAATTTAGTCATCTGTTGACTAAAGAATAAGCCTCTGATCATTCTTTCTAATTTGAGAACTTCTAATAAGAAAGCCAGTGACTACTATAAATTATAAATCTTTATATCACTATAATTTTGGTAGATCCAAGGTTTAATATAGTATTACATATATGGAACAGATCTGTCATAAATAAAATGTAACTGCTCCTATTTATAGAATGAATTCACATACAAACACTTCATAAAGCTGTTTTCTCTTCACAACTAAGAAAGATGGAAAGCCAAACGTCAGCTGTAGGATATTTAATTAAATAGATTATATTTGTTTTCATTGGTACACTCCCAAAGCTTAAGCATAATTCATAACACATTGGGCTTTTGGAGATATTGTCTTCTGGTCCCTGCATAGAGTTATATAATACCCAGCTGTTTGTTATTAATCACAGTTTGTAATGGCTCAAGAGTTTATTCTGTACTGCTTAAAACAGCAAAAATGCAATGATTTTTTGTTAGTTTGTTTTTTAGAGTGAACAAATTTTGGATATCTGAAACTGATAAATCAGCATTACAATTCCTTAATGGGGAGCTTTTGCTTTCCCAATGTCTAAAATCAGTGAAACATCTGTAAATATGCTTATATTGAGCTTGACAGACCCCCTTTATATAACAAATTGTAGTTACATAATCTATAACTAAAATGATGATTAGGTGGTATACATGAGCTCCTTCCTTAGAGATTTCCAATGGTGCAGGAGACAGGTGCAGAAGTATCCCAGAATCCAAGATTCTTTATATGGAATTTCTAAAAGGTCTGCTATTTTTCTCTTTTCTTTTTTTTTTTTTTTTTTTTTTTTGCCATTTCAGCATTTACAAAAATGATCTGTCATTTCAGTAGCCCTAGTGGAGACCACATTGCCAAGGAATGGACCTCAATATTATTCTCTTTATCTTTGCACTGCTTTACTCCCAGAACCCAAGTTCTTGTGTATTTGTGCGTTTGTGCATAGCTAAGTTAAGGTTATCCTATCCTAAATGTGCTGATTAATATATTAAATATGATATTTCTTTCCTCCTTTTTTATTTTTTGAAGGTGAAGTATTTCTCAAACATATCATCACCTTTATTCAGGGGAAATGCATATACTATAGCCAATTAAATGCTACTACAGATGCACCATGAAATTTTCAGTTCATGTGAGGCATAGCTACATTCCTTTAGTAGACATTCTGCCCCTTCCCAAGAAAACAAGTTTCTTTGAATGCTTCTAAGACAGAAGAGTAAAAACAGATTTGCACGGATAACTAAAAGTGTGTTTCCAAATGTCCACAGCTTACCAGGTTATAGTACCTAGGTCATTCAATTCTTTCCTTGTAGCTACTTCTTGACTGGGAAGTAGATTTTTGTTTTTTTGTTTTGTTTTTTCATGTAGAACATAAGATGTTACATTGTTTTACTAAAACATCGCATAAGTCAACGAAAACTAATTCCACGGGACAAGTTCCCAAGGAACAGATCCGGAGACTCTGAGATTTTCATGTAGGTTTGTTGGGAATGGCTCTTGGGAACACCTAGGAAAAGTGATCGAGGCAATGTTGAGCAGGAGAAGCTGAGCTATGATGCAGTTGCATTAGTGGTCTCAGACAATCCTACAAGAAGTTTTCCTTCTGGGATGGCCCTTCAGAGTTTTTATGTCTTGAGGCAAGGGGCCAGGCTTTTACACTCCTATATCTACCAGTCATTTGATGCAAGCCACGCTTGGTGGGGACCAGACAGAATAACTTTGAGCCACTCTGCTCTCTGGCTGAGGCCAGTTTCTTAAGAGAAACTAATCTGAGAGCTGTCAACACTCCCAACAATGGAAGAAAAAAGTCCTTAACTCCTGAGGAGGGAATCTGAGCAGGGCACTACAGTGTTCACTACAAGGAGGTGCTTAACTTTTGCTACAGTAGTCTTGTAATGCTAATAGTGAACGATAATTAACTTGGGTGTTACATAGAATACTAAAAGTTTTTAAGTAAACTATGTATTATCAGTCATGGCTAACATCTGAATTATTCTGTAGCATGGTTGTCTTTACCTTTAGAAATCTAAAATGCCAGCCTCTAATTTCCAGCTGAGACCCTAGGGAGGTTAGAGTTGAGATTATCATTAGCTTTAATGAGAATAATTTGTATGGAATCCCATATGTTAGTGAAAGAATATAAACATCTCCACACATTGAGCTTTGAATATCCCTTTGTTTACTTCAGCCTTTAAATGAATACAAAATTGTTTTGTTTACAGAGTTTTTATCAAAATAACATTGAAGATTTTTCATATGTTTTGTTTTATTCCTAATAGACTTTCAAATATATTAGTATCAGTTGAGTATTTTAAAATGTTTTTATTAATCTAAGTTAAAAATTATAAGTAAGGAAGAGTTACACTTTCTATTATGTAATACAGCTAAAATTCTCAGGCAAAAATGGATGTATTTTGAAGATATATTCAGAGTGAAAAAGAAGACAGTAATTGAGTGATATACATCTTGATGTTTATTGACAAAGTGACTGCCATGGCAAAAATAAATCCAGATGTTTGAGTATAAAAGAATGGCAAAGTGGTAAAATTAAATCAAACACATGAAATTTACTAGTTGAATGAACAGGTCAATTTGCATTTAACACTAACAGATCGATTGATATTTGGAATGAGGGTTGGTGACAGATGGCATAGTTTTATAGTCCCATTTCAGTCCGTTAACAAGTAATTGACAGATGTACTCATGGTGCTGAACATTATTTAAATAGAAATGTTTAGAATTGTTTCTTAAAATAACTTCAAGTTTTTCCATTTGTGACTATAGTTAATTCTTAAACTGTACTAGGTAAATGGACATATTTCATGAATTTAGGATTCCAGTGATGTTTTAATTGAATGATTAAGTAATTCTCATAGTTTATTTAATGAAACAATCTGTCTGATCTTGGTCTATACTAATATTGTTTCTTAGTCCATCAAATTGGTGGCTGTAACAAAATGAAGACTTCCAAAAAATGAATATCAATTTTATATGGTAAGAGACACAGCTCAAAAAATCATTGAGTAGAAAGAAATGACAATGTAGTTGTACTCTTCTTAAAGTTTTAATTATCAATGGACACTACCCTCATAGAATTATGTACTGTTCTAGTTACTTTACTTTTAAAGCTCAGGAAATAAAGTTTGATTTACTTTGTGTTGTCCTAGAGAAAAATGGTTCCAAGACTGTAAAATGTACCCAGGTTAGCATCCATGTAGCTGTATATATTGATAACAGTTGACCTGATAAGAAAGTATAGCTGACTGATAGAATAAGAAAAATATACATTAAAATCTACGTGGGGAAAATTTTGTTAAATTAGTGAACAAAGATTTTAATATATGCCCCCATTGCTCTACCCACAAAGTTCATTAAAAAGTTGGGTTAAATATAAGAATCTTAAAAAAATAAACAACTACCAAGGACAAAAATGTCAAAGAAACTGTTGAAAAAGTGAGTTGTAGATAAACTGTTCCAACCCAGATGTATATGTGAAGCATTTATTCTTAAGAAATGGTAGCGTCTTAATGTCAGTGAACGTAGATTGTTGTCAACCTCATGCCTGCAATCTCTGAATCCTCTGAAAAGAGAAGTGCACAAAAAAAGACAAAAACTCTAAAAATCCTGTATACCTACACACACAAGTTAAACAATACACAGCTAAAGAAAACACTAATAAACTACAAGATATATTTGACAAAATACACCGAAAAGAAAGGAATGCTATTATATTTCCCATCTCATCAAACTGAAGTTCAGGCAGAAGACAGTTGAGAAGAGACACTATTTTAATAAATATTAATGAAAAATGATTCAGATTTAAAGAGAAACATAAATTCTCAGATAGCAAGAAAAAAATATCAAGTCCCTAGAAAGATAAAATAAATCTTTAACTAGATACAGTGTTCTGAAACTATAAGATATCAAAGATTTACAAAGATGTGAAGACAATCGAGAGAAATGACAAATTATTTTCAAAGAGACCAATTGAATCAATATCAGATTTCTCATTAGAAACAATAGACGCATAAAGAGAATAAGATGATATTTTCAAATTCTGGGGAATACAATGATATAACCTAGCTAAACTATTATTTGAAAATATGAGTTAGAGACATAGATATTCATAAATATGAAAAAAAAAATCGTTGGCCATAGACTCTTATTGAAAGACTTACTAAAAGATGTACTTTAGCAAGAAGAAAGCTGACAAGGAAAGTATGGAAAACAAGAAATGGTGAGCAAAGCAGTTGATCAAACTTCTAAATACTGAAATTACTAAGAATACTTATAACTACTTTTGGAGTGTTTAAAAACAAAGTGGAACTTAAACACTGAATAATAATTACAGTAACTAAAGGGGTGGACCTGAAGGAAATGTAATTTATTACATATTCTCAAATCTTTTGGGGGAAGATAGTGATATTAATTAACCTTAGAATTTTTTAGTTAGAAATAATGTAGGTTAAAAATTTAAAGAAAATAAAACACTAAAACAAGAGAAACAGTCTGTTTAATTTCCAAACCAGGGTGAACATTTCTACTAAGACAACAGAAAGCAACAAAAGAAAAAAAAAAAGGATATTGAGAAAAGCATAGTAAAATTTTTAAAACCTAGAATAAGATGTCAACATATATCCAAATGTTAGTAATCAAATAAATATAATAAATAATCTTAAGAGAAAGAGACTTCAGATTTGATTTAAAATAAAATAAATAGCTATGTGTTGTTTGCAAATGATAATGCCTTACAAAGGGAAGGGGAAAATTAAGGAATGATAACTTACATACTAATCAAAAAAAGCAAATAATACTTTTATCAGAAATATATAGAATTCAGACAAAAGAATATTATAAATGAAGACATTAAGTAAGCTAAAAGTAATGTATTTTCCCAGATGATAATTATATCATCTGTGATATAATTATAAAGATATATATATATATATATATATATATATATATCATACAAGCTGTGAACTTGTATGGCAACCAAAATGATCAATATATGAAGTGAAGTAGGCATAACAGTAAGAAGAAACTAAAAAACTTATAATGATAGTTGAGTGTGTTAACCCATCTCTTTTGGAAACAGAGTAGCAGACAAGAATATTATAGGAAGATGTGCACATGTACCCCAAAGCTTAAAGTACAATTAAAAAAAAAGAATATTATAGGAAGATGGTGAAAAGGAAGAGGACTAAAAGTGTGTGGTTGTTAGTAATATCAATTGGTAAGCACATTTTTAAGAACAGTCTAGGAACATTCATTTGAAAGTGCACAAGAAGTATTTCCTAATAATTCTGCTTCTAGATATACTACTTGGAAAAATCACCGCACGTCTGTACAAGAGGATATGTCCAAAGATTCCCACGGAAGCATTGCTTTTAGTAGCAAAAATTGGAAACAACCTAAGTGCTATATGATAGAATGCTATCCAGCAGTTAAAATGAATAAACTTGATTTTTATGTATAATGTGGGAAGAATTTAAAAAATACTTTTCTTGAGAGACCTACATAAATTTTAGAAAAATCGGCCTATGCATCTTATATAAGTTAAAATACTGTATAATAATTAAAGATACTGGCAAAAGCCCTGATATAAGAGCTTATTCCTGATTCTAAGGAGGTAATTGAAATAGAGGGATGAACAAGAGAATATCAAAAACATTATTCCTTTCAAGAAAAGAGGAAAAAAAATTAAAGCATTCCCATTAAAATTAAGAAAGTAAGAGTTCTAATGATCACTGTTTTATTTAATATTGTTTTGGTGGTTCTAGATAATAGAATAAGACACTGTTTGGGATAAACATAGTAAAGAAAAAGTTTTGTTTTCAGATATAATTGAATACCGAAGAAAATCAGAAAATTCAACTGAAAACCTATTTAAAGTAAAAAGAAAACTTACTAAGATGGCTGCATACAAAAATCAAGAGTTTTCCTTTTATAGTAGTATAACAGGATGTGAAAATGAAAGCTTTGACTGAACTCTGAATTACAGTGTGCTATGAGTCAGATCAACAAGCTGAAATTTCAGAGAAGGTGTTTGTGAACCTGCTAGATGAATCATCTATATCAAGGATCTAAAACGGTCAGGTGGCTGGTGATTCAACAGGATTTGGTGAAGAGGACTGGTTTGGAAAATCTGTGTTCTTAATCCTGTCTTCCATCCTAGAGAAAGGGAGGAGGGATGATTGACCCTTCTTTCTCAAATCCAGGGAGAAAGTTTCATGAGGGCTGCTTGCAGAGCTTGATATATGTTTCTTGTAGGCGTGGGGCATTGTGAATTGGTTTCTGATTCATGCCTGTGAAATTTGAGACAGAAAGATCATGGCTGGAAGTTTCGTGTGACTAGGTGACTAAGTTCCTTCCAATAAGAAATAATGAACGCAGATGTCTTGTTCTCCTTTTCTCTCCTTCTTCCTGTTTCTAGTTGGCCCTGGAGCAGTGGCCTCCAGGCCTGAGATAATCGAAGCAACTGGAGAAGCTTGAAGGAGTCTGGGTCTCTGATCCTGACAAAGCCGCTATTCCACCCCTAAACTGGCTACATCTGGATTTTTTTTCTTTGGCATGAGAAAGGAATAAACGATCTTACTATTTTTTTTAAAGTTAGTGTTATTTGAGGTTTAGCTGAAGCTAATTCTCTCATTTAATCATTTTTCTTATCCAATCTTCACAATTTGAGAGGTTTGAAGATGAAGAATACGTTTACAGCTAATTAAGCAGTGGTGGTTGCAAAACATTGAAGTAGCTGTGGAGAAACATTAATGAAGTCAATTTCAGAGAGGGAAAGAATGTAGAGATTGTGTGCCAGGATTAAAATATTTTTATTTACTGATATGTTATGCTCATCATTCTTTTTTTTTATTTATTTTTTGAGATGGAGTTTCCCTCTTGTTGCCCGGGCTGGAGTGCAATGGCATGATCTTAGCTCACTGCAACCTCCACCTCCTGGATTCAGGCGATTCTCCTGCCTCAGCCTCCTGAGTAGCTGGGATTACAGGCATGTGCCACCATGCCTGGCTAATTTTGTATTTTTAGTAGAGACGGGGTTTCTCCATGTTGATCAGGCTGCTCTCCAACTCCCGACCTCAGGTGATCTGCCCGCCTTGGCCTCTCAAAGTGCTGGGATTACAGGCGTGAGTCATCGCGCTCAGCCATTATGCTCATAATTCCTATTTTGCCTACAGGTCATATCTCATTCAGACATTTGGCCTTAAAGATGCTTTGCCTCAAGGGATCAAAAAATAAATATCTATCATTCTTAGTTTTTAAGTTCCAAAGCTCCAAATGGAAGTTTCAGATGTGAAAATTTCATTTGACCTCTTCTCCCTGAAAGTGATCTGAGTCAGAGAAGAGAGTGAAAGGACAAGGGTGTCTGAGAAAAGGCTGGCTAAGTCCCACATTGAGGAGAGGACACAAGGCAGACAGTAGAATGCTTCTGATAATTTTGTGATCTTGGGGTCAATGGAATTTGTGTTCTGTTTCCTGTCTGTAGCCCTGAGAGTACCCCAGGCCTTTGAGGACTAGACACTAGAAGACGGATGGTTGATGCAAATGTCCAGGACAGAAGTGGGTTTGGCATACCTACTGGGTTTCCTGGGCCTTCAGAGTTGTATGGAAGAACTGAAAAATTTCCTCATGTTTCCCAGGACAGCTGTGGAAATGAAGACAGAACGAGCAAGACAGCAAGAGAGAACTGTTGGGCACTGAAATCTGGAAGTTATGAAAAGAGGCTACCTCTGGGGACAGTTATGTAGATCAAATTTAGAGATTAATCATGGCTTCGGACCAGAAAGAACTCTATGTTTCAATTATGAATTATGACCAAGTAGGCAGAAGCTATCAGGCAGTGACCAGACGACCCCCTCAAGTTTTCTGGGTACAAAGAATGTGTACTTGAAATGAAAATTAAGAACTTGTAAAAATTGTGTATATTTAACTTTTGAATTAATGGCCTGAAAAAATTATACCATTATGTGTGAATAACTAATAAAGTAGAAGTTTGAAGATGCAAGCATGAAAGGCAAATAACAGAGCACATTTCAGAGAAAACAGAGATTATAATTTTATGGAGAGGGATATGTAGTCTTGACCAAAAGGGATACTTCTTTTTCAGAAACAAGATCAAAATTAGATTTTTTAAATTGAAAGTTTAAATCATATAAACTTTGCCTATTAAGTAAGGGGAAAAAATCCTCATCTGTTTATAATTTTAAAAAATGGGATGCTTTTGGAAAGTTTTTTTTTTCCTATGGGTTTCACATTTCTGCAAGTAGCATCAGGTAGATGAATATTTAGAACCAATTTCAAGAAGCAAAAATTAAGTCTCAGAGGACTATATTTAATTTCAAGTACAGTAGTCTTTAGAGTATTTGGTACATTAAAGAATGGAAAATGTTAGTTCCACTTACTACTTAAATTTTAATAGATTTTATTTTGATTATTATTTTTTGTTTGTTTCTAAGAGTCAGCGTAACCCAATCATTTCACTTTTCCTCAGGATCACCACAAATATCACTCTTTTTCTTTTTCATTTTTTAGAGCTTAATTGCTTCGTTTTGTCTGTTTTGAAACATTTATCCAGATATATTCTAAGAAAGAACATATCTGGTTGTGCAGCATTTTTACCTAGAGCATAATTAATCAACTAAATATATTATTTGCCAAATTAATATTTTTTCATATAGTTTATTACCCTAAAGGAGTAATTTTTGTCAACTTATTCCCCAATCTTCAACTGACTGGAAATCTTTGAAATAAAGATAATAAAGGTAACATTTCATTAGATATCACTAAGAGAAATAATCCTACAAAATCCAAGCTTCCAAGGACTTCTATCATCATTATTTTTTTAAATAACCATTTTTTTTAACTTTTGTGTAACTAAAGTAGGGATCTCAACCTGAGTACAAAGTTTCAGACCAGTCTGGACAATTAGTGGAATGGAATGTGGAAGCCTGTTGACATCCCAAGTAGGCTGTAAAGTCCTTGTCCAACACTGAATCTTCATCGCTGACTAGTTTCTCAATAGATGTTTGTTGACTCAAAAGGTTAATGGAAGGAGGTATGGATGTATGGATAGATAAAGGAGAGAGAAAGAATTTTTCATGAAAGAGGTTGCCAGAATAAAGATAACTAAGAAATGTCACTGGTAAGGGGCTACTATCTGGGGCTGGTGGTGTGGGGAAAAGAAGAATTTACTGACAGTTGTAGGTGAAGAAAAGTTTATTAGATTAGGTATGAAATTATGTTTCAAGGAAGCAATGGGTAGGCCAGCAAAAAGGAGCTGACTGTAAGGAAACAAAGGCTTGCTGGGATTTTATAGGACAGTGCTTGTGCTGTGTGCTGAAGAGGGCTTTGTGCAGTACTGATAATGCCAAGATTGCAGTGAGCTAACTTTCATTTTTTGCGTCATTCCAGGTTCTGGTGATAGCTGGGCACAGGAAGACTGTGATTTATTTGTGCAGGAAGGGTATGTGTTTCTAGATCATGAGAAAGGCACACATAGATTATCTGCTTTCTCTTTTTGCTTTCCCTCAGTCCCACCAGCCCGACTCCTTTTTCCTAATTAGGATTCCACAAGAAAGCTGTTTCTGGATTATCAGAAGGTGGATCACCCTAATAAACACAGGATCTGCTACTGGTATTTGTTTCCTGTCCTGACTGCATCGAACTCATGTCCAAGGTCAGAGGATATCCGGAGAACTGTGAAGGACAACTATGAACGTGGTTTCATTAAAACCTCAATAAGACTTGAAACACAAACAATAATGCTTGTAATCTCAGTTAATGAAAGAGAGAAAACCTTCTTCCCCACTTAACAACAAAGCATAGGGATTTTCCATACTGTCCCTGAACCAGTGAGTTTATTCCTAACTACTTATAACACATATCCTGGGGCTCATAGCAATATTTGAGGAACAGTTTACATGTGGCTATAGCCTGCACTGATAGATGCTGGAAATAGCCAATATTATTTAAATTATCCTCCTAATGTGTCATAACTATAATGCCAGGACCAGGGATCTGCCCTACTAGACCCTCAGAGTAAAGTGCCTTTTTAACTTTTACACTGTGGGCACCTTTCTTGCTTCACCCTAGTTTTTGGCCTTGTTTAATTAATACTCATTAGCTAATGACAAATAGAGATCCTAGGTTAAAAAATATTTCACTGTCTTTCATATCTATTGATGAAGCTTCTAGGATATAAAAAATGGTGAGACTAACAATACTGACCTCAGGTAATTGCTTTCAGTAGAAAATGACTTAATGCATGTGAACTCTGCATCCCCAGATATTATTATTTTTCACCCACTTAACTTCCTCAAACCTCAATTGATGTCCTTCTCTAGAAGTAATTACAGAGCTAAAGATGACTGCAGCTAAATCACTGCCCTTGGGACTTGGCATTTATTTATAATAAGAGAATATTTTTTCCCTTAGCAGTGGTAATAAGTATACACTGACCAGTCTCCATTCTATTACTTCATTTAATAGCTAAGCAGGACATTTTTTTAAAAAAGTTTTAAAGCCACTTTAAAATTAGAAAAGCTTTCAAATGGTGTATGACATACACTATACTGACAGGCTAACTGGTATGCTTTGGAGCACCACTCAGAATAGCTGTAGTTTTATTCTTACAGAAAATGATGTCAAAGAGGCCCAACCTTCATGAATGTGGGCTGGTGTGGGACCTTCTTTTAAAAATAGAAGTGTCCTGACTAATCTGTTACACTGGCAACAGATCTAAAGACTATAGGCTGGTACTTGTGAAGATTAGAGAAAATGAAGACACGCAAAGACAGATTTGCCTTTCCCATAGTGGCTAAGATAAATCTGTCATTTAGTTAGAACTGCAAAGAAATTTCATTTAGATTTTAACTTTTTGATATATAATTCACAAAGGGAATTTGTCTCACTCCAAAAATAGCTCTTCAAATATCAAACAACAGAAGAAATGTTTTTTACATTAGAGAAATATTTGAGACTTTTCTGACAATGCCCTGTGTCCTAGCGGGGGAATAAAGGAGGAAACTTTATTCTCTAGAGTTTTCCTAACAAACCTCTTCCATTTGTCTCTGTGGAAACAGTCAAATTGCCAGAGGCAACTTTGCCAACCATATGTTGTCAGAGATGTAACTTTTTTTTAAAGGTTAGATTACATTCTTCCATTTATTTCATTAATCTCTACTGAGGGCTCGTTTTATACTAAAACTTTTAAATTGTTGGTGAATTTACCGATCTTTTATAAGAACTTGTAAGTATAGAGCTGGGTGTTGAGGAGCTAACAAAAGTACTTTGCCGAACGGTGGGCATTTACAGCTTCTTTACAGTGCGGGAAAAGGTGTTAACATAATCTGAGCAAATTCAAGGTAATCTTCTAAGAGTAGAATACCCAACTATTGAGTGAGGTGGGAGGAAGAGGGGGGAAGGAGGAGGAGGAAATAGATGACTGATCTAAATGAGTTTTGCATTTTATATTGTGCTAGTACCAGCCCTCAGGGCAAATTGTGTGCATCTTCTCCCAGCTCTGTGCTCAGTGACGCCATGTTGGTAGCTTCAAACAAGACATGGTGGGAGTATTTACACTGCAAAAATAAGCAAATGCTACAAATCCTGGCATTTCCCTCTCTGGAGAGCCAGTTGTTAAACGTTTACCAGCTCACCAGTCATTAACCTGGAAACTCTCAATGGACACTTTGGCAAAGAAAAGCAACGTAGTGAAAAAGAAACAAATCACGAGCTAGGATGAAGGTATCAAGGGGGGAAGGAAGAGAGAGAATTGAGGTGGTTAAGATAATCATGTAACCACTTAGGTAAGCATGACTATTGGAAAAACACACGTAAGAGTTGAGCCCAGTTACTGAGATGGCTATGTCTCTGGTGTAACAGTACTAAAGCGATACCCAGGAGACACTAAAAGTCAATAGATAGCTTTGCCTGAAGTTCCATGGAATAGCAGGAAGCAGCCCATTTTTAGAGTTAAATAAGAGTTGGGGACAAAACATAATTAAAATATGGTATACCATGAGGGCAAAATTAGGTAAATATAGGCACTTTGAATGTAGAATTGAGGAGGAATAAGAGCAAAAAGTGTTTTAAACTCAAATCAATTTAATATAACCTATATCAACACAGCTCATAATGACTTCTTCCAGGTTTCTAGAATGTTCCAGGTACTGGGTCATATACTGTATATACATTATGTGAATTGATATTCATGGTAATCATGTTAAATAAGTGCTAATATTGTCTCATTTTACAAATAAACGAAATGAAAGAGATATTAAGCCACAACCAAAGTCTAGTCCAGAGCCTAAGCTCTTTACCACCTTAGTATGCTTTGCTATGTCATTCCAGGGCTTGCTAGATAGTTTAAGCAGAGAATTCTGAGGTAAATTTTATAACTGAGGAATAATGACTCCTCAGTTCATTGAGATCTCTTGTACCTAAGGAAGATACCAATAAACTTGAATTTCTGTTTTTTGTTCCGTTTTTGTTTTTTGTGCTAATTGGTATCTCTCTCACAGTACCTTCAACATAGAGCATATATGTCCCATAAATCTATATTATATAAAATAATTATTTCATTTAAATAACATAACATGAAAAGCCCCAATTTACTGTATAGTATCTACATCTGGAAACTTCAGCCACCTACTTTTCTTTTTCTTAAATTTTTTGAAGTATAATATACACATGAAGGACATACTTTGTAAGTGTAAGGCTGGATGAATTTTCACTAAGTGTTTGTACTAGTGCAAAAATTGCCTAGAAAAATAGACCATTTTCAAAAACCCAGGAATTTTTCTCATGTCCCCTTCAGTCTCATCCCCCAGCAAGTACAACTACTATCCTGATTTCTATCACCAGAGATTAGTTTGTACCTATTTTTGAATTTATGTAAGTGGAATTATAAAGCATGAATACTGTGTCTGGTGTTTTGTTTGGTAAATACTATGTTTCCAAGGTCCATTTATGTTGTCTATAGTTGCAGATCATTTTCATTGCTACATGATACTCCATCATTTTCTTAATATATCTAAATTGAAAGTATTATTTATTATAATATCTTATTCTCTTGAACTTTCTATGTTAAGCATTTTGAGGCTCAAAGGTCTTGAAGGTTAGGAGTATCTCATAAAAAAATTTGCCTTGCAAATACACACTAACAAGTTAATCTCCACCCTTGTTCAACTTTAACTTTATATAATTTGTATACTAAATTCCTAAATCTTTCAACCTTTCTAAGATACTTCAGAGTCATATGACTCTTACTACCTATCCCACTCAGAGATCTCAAAGGCCTATGTAAATTCACAGACATGATCCAAAGTTTTGTGTCCGGAATTGGTGGGTTCTTGGTTTTGCTAACTTCAAGAACGAAGCCGCAGACCCTCGCGGTGAGTGTTACAGTTCTTAAAGATGGTGTGTGCGGAATTTGTTCCTTCACTTGTTCAGATGTGTCCAGAGTTTCTTCCTTCTGGTGGGTTCATGGTCTCGCTGACATCAGGAGTGAAGCTACAGACCTTCTCAGTGAGTGTTACAGCCCTTAAAGGTGGCATCTCAGGAGTTCGTTCCTTCCAGTGGGTTTGTGGTCTTGCTGGCTCCAGCAATAATGCTGCAGACCTTCCCAGTAAGTGTTACAGCCCTTTAAGGCCCTCGCAGACCCAGTGAGCAGCAGCAAGATTTACTGCAATGAGCGAAAGAACAAAGCCTCCAGGGTACCCAAGCAGGTTGCTGCTGCTCACTTGGGCAGCCTGCTTTTATTCCCTTATCTGGTCCCACCCACATCCTGCTGATTGGTCCATTTTACAGAGAGCTGATTGGTCTGTTTTGACAGAGTGCTGATTGGTGCATTTACAATCCCTGAGCTAGATACAGAGTGCTGATTGGTGCATTTACAATCCTCTAGCTAGACATAAAAGTTCTCCAAGTCCCCACCAGATTAGCTAGATACAGAGTGCTGATTGGTGCATCCACAAACCCTGAGCTAGACACAGAGTGCTGACTGGTGCATATACAACAATCTTCCAGCTAGACATAAAAGTTCTCCAAGTCCCCACCCCACTCAGGAGCCCAGCTGGCTTCCCCTAATGGATAACGCGGTGGCCCCGGAGGCCCGTCAGTCCTGCGCCAGCACCAGTGGGCTGGCACTCCTCAGCCCTTGGGCAGTCGATGGGACTGAGCACCGCGGAGCAAGGGGTGGCGCTCGTTGGGGAGGCTGGGGCTGCGCAGAGCCCACTGGGGGCGGGGGCGGGGTTCGGGCATGGCGGGCTGCAGGTCCCGAGCCCTGCCCCACGGGGAGGCAGCTGAGGCCTAGAGAGAATTCTAGCGCGGACCGCGGACCCGGCGCACCCTCCGCAGCTGCTGGCCCAGGTGCTAAGACCCTGACTGCTCGGGGCGGAGGCGCCGGCTGGCCGCTCGGAGTGCGGGGCCCACGGAGCCCGCACCCACCCGGAACTCGCGCTGGCCCGCGAGCGCCGCGGGCAGCCGTGGTTCCTGCCCCTGCCTTACCCTCCACACTTCCCCCGGAAGCAGAGGGAGCTCAGAGGGAGCCAGCTCTGGCCTCCGCCAGCCCAGAGAGGTTCCCCCACAGCGCAGTGGCGTGCTGAAGGGCTCATCGAGCATGGCCAGGGTGGACACTGAGGCCGAGGAGGCGCCGAGAGCGAGCTGATGGCTGCTAGCACGTTGTCACCTCTCAGTTTTGCACATACAACCAGTATAAATTTATAGATCACTAGTAATCCTACTAGCAACTATGAGGCTAGAACTTTGGACAGCAGTGGAAACCATTGACAAAAGCTCTTGCTCTAAGCAAACTCCTATAGTATTCTACTTTCTTTGCACACATTGTAGCCATTTGCACAAAATCAATACTCAGCTAAAGTTTGGTGATTTAAATTAAATTTGGTCATTTCAACAAAATTGGAAATTATACAGAATGCATTAATTCAATTGATGACTTTAAAATATCTCTAGTTTTGTAGAAAATAAACAATTATTAATCAAAATTATATCTAGCATACAAATGTCCCTTTTCGGATAGGTCTAAAGCCAGTAGTGCTTAATTTCTTTCTTAAGGAGCAATTTGAGAATATAGTGAAAGCCGTGGAACTTCTTAGAAAAATTCTGATGAATTGTGTTTTTCCACACAACTCTTGTGGGCCCATCTAGAATTCTATGAGGTTTCTGTAGACTCAGTATTAAGAAACTGTATTCTAAACATATTTGACGTCAAACATTTATTGAATAACTAAATGCCAGAGAATGTGCTATTTGTCACTTTTTGGCATGCATTCACTATGAGGGTTATATTGCTCCCAAGGGAATAACAATTTGTTTTTGGAAGGTGAAAAAAACTTACTATTTTAATGTATAATGCACAGAAATACACACGGTACATTGACTGATAATATACCTGTGGTATTAAAATTTACAGATAAAGCAATTTTTAAAATGTTTAAAATGCCTCCTTATAGGGCAATTAGGAAAAATTGAGAAGAGCTGCTCAACAGCAATTTGCGTTTGTGGGACTTTAACATCAATAGATCAGGGAAACTTGGAGTGGAAGAGGATCCACATATAAAAGAGTTTCCTGGATATATTAATTATATATCCAGTACCTAGTATGATGTTTGCCGGCCTAATACACAGAACTGCTTCTCATTCCATAGAAATTTCACTGGAAATGGGAAGGTCAAAAGGACTACTGAAAAATCACCAGCTGGCAATAATAATGACAATTTTTCTTTCCATAACCTGTTATTTTGAATTATGTAGGCCTTAGAGTTACTTCTTGATGTTAAAGCCAGGAAACTAGATGAGAATCTCAAATTCTCCTTTTGTTTGAAGCAAAACATATTTAAAGCAAGATCTTGCAGAACATGATCAGAATACATTATAGTGCATATTATTATTACATTCAATCATTAGTCATCCAAATTAATTTGTTGGTAATAGTACAGATTTTTAAATTTAATCTTGAAAAATACGTAAAAAATTTACAACAAATCGCTATGTAGATGATTAAAAGTTTTTAGTGATTTTATATTTATCAGAGTCTTAATGACTGCTTCTAGGCAATTTGACCCCTTCAGGAAAAAGTACTGTTTATAGTAAATCAAATTAATTTTATAAAATATTAATGATTTAACATTTCAGAATACAATAGTTTGCTCATTTATATAAGCCAATCTTTGTGGATGTGGTATTCACTAAGTAGTGGTGACTTTTTAACAACAGAAAGTCTAGGAGAGCAGAATCCTTTTGGTTTCAGTTGATGACTCACCAGAAACCTCACCATGTCCACTGGTTTAAAAAAATTATCATCACAATATTTCAATACTTACTGCTTCTGTAAGCACTTGGGTGTGAATCCTGCTATAGTCAGATCTCTCTGGTTTGAGAGGTACTATAACTTTTGCTTTCTTTACTGATCATAGACTGCAATTCTAATTATATTCATCCACCTAACAAATGACAGCACAAAATGAAGCAAAAGAATGGAGATCAGTCAGTATAAATTTGTATTACCATTGTCAGGTGGTGGGGTGAGGGGAACTCTATTATAATAACTAAATAAAGCTCCCAAGGGCAATGACTGAGTTGTAGTCATCTTTGGCTCTCTAGTTACTCCTATGGAAAGACCTCAATCAAAGTTTGAGGATATTAATTTGGGTAAAAATTATAAAGTTATATAGGTATAAAATTATAATACCTAACATTTGTCTGGGGATGTAGAGCTTATATGCATTAAGTCATTTCCACTGAAAGCAATTACCTGAAGTCAGTATTGTTAGCCTTGCCATGTTTCACATCCAAGAAGCTTCATCAACGAATAGGAAAGACAGTGAAATATTTTTTAAGCTAGAATCTTCAGTTATCATGAGCTAATGGGTATTAATTAAGCAAGGCCAGAACTAAAGTGAAGCATGAAAGGTCCCTAGGGTGTAAAAGCTAAAGAGGCACTAACTCTCAGGGTCTTGAAGGGCAGGGTGCTGGTCCTGATTCTAACAATAAAACAACCCCGTGTTTCATGACACATAGCAAGGGTATTAGCAGTTGATGGAGAGAGCAAGTCTGAAAACATCGTCTTTGTCCCACAGCCAAAAATATTTTTATTACAGCGATCTTACATGATGGTTTTATTTTCTTGCCTTTATTTATTATTATTTTAGTTTGTTGTTAATTGGCACCTTGTTATATAAAATACCTGTCTTTTAGCCTTCGATAAATTTTCTAGAGATTTTTCTGCTGTCTTGGCGCTAAGAATATGCTTAGATAGAACATTTCCGAAAGTGTGGGACAGATATCAGTGATTTAAAGGGTAATTTTAGGTGGTACACACATATAAATACGCACACACAACACTAAATAATGTCAAATAACGCAAAGAAACAATTCCTTTCGTCCTTTTATTTAGGCCAAATACAAAGCCTCACAAAAGTGTTACTGTATTTTTTACTTAAAGTTCTCTAAAACTTAGTAACTTGTTTTCAACAAAGGATGGACCTCAGAGTCAGTCTTTGGCAAAGGCATGAAGATCACATTTAAAATGCTTTCTATATGCTTTTGTATAGCCATTTTCAGATTGATATTAAGTTCCTTAGAAATGCATGTATTTAGGCCGGGCGTGGTGGCTCATGCCTGTAATCTCAGCACTTTGGGAGGCTGAAGCAGGTGGATCACTAGGCCAGGAGTTCAAGACCAGCCTGGCTAAGATGGTGAAACTCCTCCTCTACTAAAAATACAAAAATTAGCCAGGTGTGGTGGCAGGCACCTGTAATACCAGCTGCTCGGGAGGCTGAGGCAGAGAATTGCTTGAACCCAGGAGGCAAAGGTTGCAGTGAGCAGAGACTGCACCACTGCACTCCAGCCTGGGGGACAGTGAGACTCCATCACACACACAAACAACAACAACAACAAAAAAGTACAGGTATTTAAATTAAAAACTACTAAAATCACTAAATAATATTACATATGGTGTAGGGATTTAAAAAACAAAATTCCTATCTGAAGATTTGAGTTTTGGAGAATTGTGCTTAGGTACATTGCCAACCTCTAGTGACTCAGCATGAATAGATAAGAATGTAAAATATACGTAAATTCTTCACACCATGTAAGATGTAGGCAACTATAGTTCAATGCCAAAGGAGGCTGAGCAGATGTGATGAGTCAAAATGGAAGGCAAGTTATTAGTATATATGACCCTTTCCATAGTTTAATAAATTATGAATATTCAAGAACTGAAAATACACTATCAAGGAAAACAAAGGGCTGAGAGAGAGATAACAGGGCAAGAAAAGTTTGACTTTAAGCCTCTGCCTTTTAAATAAAGTGTTACAGTATAACTCATCCAGGTTTCAATCATCTCCATTTAAGCATCTCTTTTTATTTGTAATCAATCAGGTCAAAATGTGGTAGAAAAAGTATTAAATTCTATGCATGATTCCCATAGACAGCAATGAATCAATATTTTAGTGTTTTATACAGGTTATAAAAATGTAAATGATAAAAGTTCAATTTTTAAATAAAGTTCAATTGTATTTTTCTTCCTGTATTTAAAAATATTTGAAGAGAGTTATACATACTTTAAAATTCTGACATAAATGTACCTGGCTCTAATTTTTTAATACTATGTCTTGAAAAGTTACAAATTATATGTAATCTTTTAGTTCTGTACTTAACAGTGGAAGAAAGTGTAATGTTTTGAAATAAGAAATGTCATCATTTAGCATAACTTTTAATAAATTTATATATTTTATAACACATGAAGATTCATTAAACGTTGAATCCTGAGGATTCAAGTTTTAAAATAATTAGTAATTTATCTTATAGAAAAAATGAATTAATTGCTTTTTTCCCACAGAACATTCCCAATGGGCTGATTAGTTTTGATTATTTTCCTCCCCTTCCCCTTCCCCCTCCCCCTCCCCCTCCCCCTCCCCCTTCCCCCCTCCCCTCCCCTCCCTTCCTTTCCCTTCCCTTGCCTTCCCTTTCCTTTTTTTGTTTTGAGACAGGGTTACACTCCCATCACCCAGGCTGGAGTGCAACAGCACAATTTCAGCTCACCTCCCAGGCTCAAGTGATTTTCCTGTCTCAGCCTCCTGAGTAGCTGGGACTATAGGTGTGCGCCACCTACCCAGCTAAATTTTGTATTTTTTGTACAGAAAAGCTTTTGCCATGTTGGCCAGGCTGGTCTTGAACTCCTGGTCTCAAGTGATATGCCCACTTCAGCTCCCAAAGTGCTGAGATTCCAGGCTTGAACCACTGGGCCTGGCTTATTTTCTAGGTGTAAAAAGTCTGTTACTCACTTCTCAGTGGCCTACATTTTTGACTGTGATAGTCATGCAGGACATACTCATCTTAGGTATCTATGTGTAGTAAGTGGGGGTGATCCTTTACATGAATTTTGTAAAGTGTTGGATAAATTTCCTAAATAGTTGAACCTAAAAATAATACTATTTTTATAAGAATGTGAAATAATAAAGTTATCCATTTTAATATATGCATATTAGTAGTTGACAAACTATGTAGACTATCTAATGGACTCTGAAAACATTTAAAGAATATCCTGGCTGTCCTGCCTATAGCTCTACCCTCAAATCCTAGTACAATGCCTGGTATATATTAGAGATATAATTACTACATGAATAAATGGATGGATGGATGATGAGTGAATGAATGAATGGCTTTACTAAAAAGACTCAGGATAGTTTTAGGTGCTGTACGTACTACATTAGAGGTGGTTGATTATAGTGGTTAAGACAGGAGCTTTGTTCAGTTGCTTAGTTGTGCCAACTACTAGGAAGGGTTATACCTATGGTGAAGAAGTCTTCCCAGAATATTATCTTGAAAACAACTTCTGCCTTGAGTGATACCATTAGATATTCTGAGTAACACCATTAAACATCTTGGCAGCAGCTCTTTACAGGCATTTTTAAATTAATCAGTTCATGTCCATTATTGTGTACATTTTTCTACTTTATATTCGTTGATTTATTTGAGGGCATATGTTTGGATTTATGCCTACTCTTTTTCCACAGACCTTCCATTTTATTTTAAATTTTCTTAAATTTTTAATTATTAGGAGTATATAATAGGTATATATACATATTCATGGAGTACATGTGATGTTCTAATACAGGCATACAAAGTGTGATAATCACATCAGGGTACTCAGGGTATCCATCACTTCAAGCATTTATCATTTTTTGTGTGTTAGGAGCACGTAAATTCTACTCTTAAAGTTATTTATAAATATATAATAAATTATTATTCACTGTAATCATCCTGTCATGCTATCAAATACTAGAACTTATTCATTCTGTCTATGTATTTGCGCCCATTAACTAATTCCACTCCCTGCCCAGTTCCTGCCCTGCTACTTTTCTCAATCTTTGGTAACCATCATTCTACTCTCTATCTCAATGAGTTCAATTATTTTAATGTTTAGCTCCCACACATGAGTGAAAACATGCAAAATTTGTCTTTCTGTGCCTGGCTTATTTCAGTTAACACAGTGTCCTCAAGTCCCATCCATGTTGCTGCAAATGACAGCAACTCATCTGTTTTTATGACTGAATAATATTTCACTGTGTATATGTACTACATATATATCCATTCATTCATTGATGGAGACTTAGGTTGTTTCAAATCTTGGCTATAGTGAATAGTGCTGCAATAAACATGGGAGTGCAACTGTTTTCTTTTCTTTAAGGTATATATCTAGAAATGAGATTGCTGGAGTGTTTTGAAGAGCTGTCTTACAGTTCTCCATAGTGGTTGTACTAATTTACATTTCCACCAACAGTGTATGATATGGGTTGGCTGTGTCCCACCCAAATCTCATCTTGACTTATAGCTCCCATAATTCCCACGTATTCTGGGAGGGATCTGGTGGGAGGCAATTGAATCATGGGGTCCAGTCTTTCCTGTGCTGTTCTCGTGATAGCGAGTAAGTCTCATGAGATCTGTTGGAAATGTGAGTCGATTAAACCTCTTTTCTTTATAAATTGCTCAGTCTCAGGTATGCCTTTATTAGCAGCATGAAAACAGACTAATACAGTGTACAAGGGTTCCCCTTTCTCTACATACTCACCAGCATTTGTTATTGCCTGTCTTTTGAATGAAAGCCATTTTAGCTGGGGTGAGATGATATCTCATGGTGGTTTTAATTAGCATTTATCTTATGATTCATCACTTTGAGCATTTTTATATACCTTTTGGCGATTTGCATGTCTACTTTTAAGAAATGTCTATGCAGATTTTTTGCCCATTGTTAAATTGGATTATTTGATTTTTCCCCATCAAGTTGTTTGAGCAATTTACATATTATAGTTATTAATACCTTGTCAGATGGGTAGTTTGCAAATCATTTCTCCAATTCTGTGGGTTGTCTCTTCACTTTGTTAATTGTCTCATTTGCTGTGCAGAGGTTCTTTAACTTGATGTGAATGTTAATCTGTCCATTTTTGCTTTGGTTTCCTGTGCTTTTGAGGTATTACCCACAAAAATCTCTACCCAAACCAATGTCCTTGAGTTTCATCAGTGTTGGCTTTTAGTCATTTCATAGTACGAGATATTAGATTTAAGTCTTTAATCCATTTTTATTTGATTTTTGTGTACGGTGAGGGAGAGGAGCCTAATTTCATTCTTTTGCATGTGGATATCCAGGTTTTCCAGCACCATTTATTGAGGATACTGTCCTTCCCCCTAATGTATGTCCTTGGCATCTTTATAAAAAATGAGTTCACTGCAGGTGTGTGGATTTGTTTATGGGTTCTCTATTCTATTCTACCGGTCTATATGTCTGCTTTTATGCCAGTGCCATGTTGTTTGGGTTATTATAACTCTGTAGTATAATTTAAAATCTAGCAGTGTGATTCCTACAGTTTTGTTCTTTTTGCTCAGCATGGCTTTTGCTATTCTGGGTTTTTTGTTGTTCCATAAAAATTTTTAAATTATTTTTTTCTATTTCTGTGAAGAATGTCATTGGTATTTCGATATGAGTTGCACTAAATCTGTAGATGGCTCTGAGTGGTATGGACATTTTAACAATATTAATTCTTCCAATACATGAACATGAAATAACTTTTCATTTTTAATATCCTCTTTATTTAATCAGTGTTTTATAATTTTTATCATAGCAATCTTTCACTTCTTTGGTTAAGTTTATTCCTAGGTATTTTATTTTATTTGTAGCTATTGTAAATAAGATGACTTAATTTCTTTTTCAGATTGTTTGTTGTTAGCATGCAGAAATGCTACGGATTTTTGTGTGTTGATTTTGTATCCTGCAACTTCACTGAATTTGTTTAACAGTTCTAATAGTTTTTGGTGGAATCTTTAGGCTTTTCCAAATAAGATCACATCATCTGCAAACAAAGATAATTCAGTTTCTTCCTTTCCAATTTGGATGCCCTTAATTTTTCTCTCCATCTAATTACACTGGCTAGAACATCCAGTATTATGTTGAATAACAGTGGTGAAAGTGGGGATTCTTGTCTTGTTCCAGATCTCAGAGGAAAGGCTTTTACCCATTTCAGTATGATACTAGCTGTGGGTCTGTCATATATGGCTTTTATCATGTTGAAGTAAATTCCCTCTATACACAGTTTTTTTTTAGAGTTTTTACCATGAGGGTGTATTGAATACTATCAAATGCTTTCTCAGCATTGATTGAAATGAACATATAGGTTTTATCCTTCATTTTGTTGATATGATGTGTCACATTAATTGATTTGCACATGTTGAGCCATTCTTGCTTCCATGGGGTGAATCCCACTTGGATCTTTTTAACGTGTCATGGAATTTGGTTTGCTAGTATTTTGTTGTGAATTTTTGCATTTGTGTTCATCAAGGATATTGGCCTATAGTTTTCTTTTTTTGATGTGTCTTTGTCTGGTTTTTGTATCAGAGTACCAGAGTCTGGAAGTGTTCCCTCCTCCTCTATTTTTTGGGATAGTTTGAGTAGGCATGGAATTAGTTCTTTAAATGCTTATTAAAATTCAAAAGTGAAACTATCAGGTAAAAACATTCAATTTGGGCCTGGGCACCGTGGCTCATGTCGGTAATCCCAGCACTTTGGGGGGCCAAGGCGGGTGGCTCACAAGGCCAGGAGATCGAGACCATCCTGAGTAACATGGTGAAACCTGGTCTCTACTAAAAATACAAAAAATTAGCTGGGCGTGGTGGTGGGCGCCTGTAGTCCCAGCTACTCGGGAGGTTGAGGCAGAAGAATGGTGTTAACCTGGGAGGCGGAGCTTGCAGTGAGCCAAGATGGAGCCACCGCACTCCAGCCTGGGCGACAGCGTGAAACTTCATCTCAGAAAACAACAACAACAACAACAAAAAAACACCCATTCAATTTTGGTAGATTGTCTGTGTCTAGAAATTTATTTATTTATGCTAGGTTTTCAAATTTATTGCCATATACTTGCTCATATTAGTCTCTAATGATCTTTTGAAGTTCTGTGGTACCAGTTGTAATTTCTCCTTTATTGTCTCTGATTTTATTTATTTGGGTCTTCTCTCTTTTTTTCTTTGTCTGCTAAAGATTTGTTGATTATCTTTCCAAAAAACAACTTTTCATTGTGTTGATCTTGTGTATTTTTTTCAATTTCGTTTATTTCTGCTCTGATCTTTATCATTTCTTTTCTCCTACGTATTTTGAGTTTGGTTTGACTTTGCTTTTCCAGTTCTTTAAGATGCGTCATTAAGTTCTGTATTTGAAGTGTTTATATTTTTTTGATGTAGGTGTTTATTGTTATAAACGTTCCTCTTAGTACTCTTTTTGCTGTATTCCATAAGTTTTGGTATATTCTACTTCTATTTCTATTTGTTTCATGAAATTTTTTATCTCCTTCTTACTTTCTTCATTGACCCACTGGTCATTCAGGAGCATATTGTTTAATTTCCATGTATTTTTACAGTTTGCAAAATTCCTCTTGTAATTGATTTGTAGGTTTTTTTTTTTTTTTTTTGCTGCGGTCATGAAAGATCCTTAGTATAACTTCAATTAAAAAATACTTTTAAGACTTAATTTATGTCCTAACATATAGTCTGTCCTGGAGAATGATCCATTTGCTGATGAGAAGAATGTGTATTCTGCAGCTGTTAGATGAAATGTCTTCTTAATGTCTGTTAGGTCTATAGTACAGATTAAGTCTGATGTTTCTTTGTTGATTTTCTCTCTGGACAATTTGTCCAATGCTGTAAGTGGAATTTTGTGGTCTCCATCTATTATTGTACTGGGGTCTACCTCTCTCTTTAGTTTTAATATATTTGCTTAATATATCAGAGTACTCCAGTGTAGGGTTCATACATATTTATAATTGTTATGTCCCCTTGCTGAATGAACCACTTTATCATTATGTAATGACATTCTTTGTCTCTTTTTTTAGTTTTTGTCTTTAAATCTATTTTATCTGATGTAAGTACAGCTACTTCTGCTCTTTTTTAGGTTTCCCCTTGTATGGAATATCTTTTTCCAACTCTTTATTTTCCATCTGTGTGTTTCTTTATAGGTGAAGTGAGTTTCTTGTAGGCAACATGTTATTGGGTTGTATTTTTCTTAACCATTTAGCTACTCTGTGTCTTCTGATTGGACAGTTTAGTTATTTTATGTTCAATGGTTTTATTGGTAGGTAAGGACTTGCTACTGCCATTTTGCTATTTGTTTTCTGGTTGTTTTGTGGTACTTTTTCCCTTCCTTCCTTCCTTTCTTCTTTTATGTAAAAGTTATTTTATCTAGTAGTTTAATTTCTTGCTTTTTATTTTTTGTGTATCTGTTGTAGATTTTTTGATTTGCCACAAGGCTTGAAATTATTTATAACCAGTTATTTTAAATTGATAACAACTAAACTCTGGTTAAACACACAAGAAAAATAGCAAATAAACAAATAAGCAAAGAGAAAACTAATGTAAACTCTACACTTTAACTCCACTCCCCCAACACATTTCAGCTTCAGAATTTCTGCTTGATTTAACAAAATTATTTTGATCTCTTTGTTAAATTTCTCTGATATGGTTCTGAATTCCTTCTCTGTGTTCTCTTAAAGTTCATTGAGCTTTCTCAGAACAGCTATTTGAACTGTCTGTCAGAAAGGTCACATATCTCTATCACTCTGAGATTGTTTGCTGATGCCTTATTTACTTCATTTGGTGAGGTCATATTTTCTGGACTGGTCTTGATGCTGGTGGATATTTGTCAATGTCTAGGCATTGAAGAGTTAGGTATTTAGTCTATTCTTCACAGTCTGGGGTTGTTTGTTCTCATTCTTCTTGAGAAGGCTTTCCTAGTATTCAAAGGGAATTGAGTGTGGTCACTGCAGCCATATCTGCACTAGGGAGTTCCCAAGTGCAGTAACAGTGCAACTCTTGAAGACTTCTCATGTCTTGGTAGGCTTGGGTAAAATGCAGGAGAACTCCCTGGATTACCAGTCTCTTGCTCTCTTTCCTCACTTTCCCCCAGACCGAGTCTCCCTCTCTGTTCCAGTCTGCCTGGAGTTTGGGGAGGTGTGATATGACTATATCACTATATCACTCCCATGGCCACCACAGATGGCAATGCACTGGGTCACACCTGAAACCAGCACAGTGCTAGGTCTCACCTAAGGCCCATGGCAACTACTGCCTGGCTACTGGTGATGTTTATTCAAGGCCCGCCAGCTCTTTAATCAGCAGGTGGTGAATTTTGCCAGGACTTTGTCCTTCTCTTCAGCACAACAGGTTCCTTTCTGGTCCAGGTCGAGTCTAGGAATGCCATCCAGGAGCTAGGACCTGGAATTGAGGTTTTTGGCATTTTCTTGGTGCTTTATTTTACTGTGACTGAGCTGGTACTCAAATTGTAAAACAAAGTTCTCTTTACTCATCCTGCTCCTTTCTGCAAGCAGAAAGAGTCTTTCACCAAGTGGCACTGCCTGGAGTTGGGGGAGAGGTGACACAGCACTTCCTTGGCCACCCTGGGTGGTTTCTCCCTGGGTCATGTGCACCTCACATCCACTGTCTTTGAGCCCGGTGGAGCACAGTGTCTCACCAGGACTTGCCTCAGGATGATAGTTGTTATGGCCTAGAATGCCTTTCAAATTTATTCAGGACCCCAGGGCACTTTAGTCAGCTGGTGATGGGGCTAGCCAGATTCAGGTTTCTGCTGCTCTGCCCTACATAATCCACACCTTTAATTGGACTGATAGCCAGCTTTTTGGAGTTGACTTGGAATACAATTAATTCAGGGTTAATTCCTGAAGTAACTTTTTTAGGTGAGATATATAATTTTTAAGCTTCTATTATAAGTGCAGTAGTTACTAAATTATAAAACAAAGGAATTGGAAAGAAACCTAGAAAGATGGTAGACTTTCAATATATTTTCTCTTCAATGTTGAAATTATAGTTACCAGTTCTAGAATATTATTTTTATGTTATTGCATTTATAATTTTGGGGGGCTGGATTATTAAAAAAACATATTTTAGATATATAAGTACAAATAATTTACATGCTCATAGTTTCCTTTTCTCCCAATTTATTTTGGTAAAATACACATAAAATTTACCATCTTAACCATTTTTAAGTGTACAATAGAGTGATATCAAATACGTTTATAATGTTATGCAACCATTACTACACTCTATCTCCATCACTATTCCTTTTTATCTCATGAAATTGAAACTTTCTGGTGAACAATATCTCCCCATTTACCCTTCCCCCATCCCCTGGCAACCACCATTCTAGTTTCTGATTCTATGATTTTTACTACTCTAAGTACCTCAAATAAGTGGAATTGTACAGTATTTGTCTTTTGTGTGGCTTATTTCACTTAGCTTAATGTCCTTATTGGGAACCTTGTGTACTATTGGTGGAAGTGTAAAATAGTACAGACATTGTGGAAAACAGTATGGCAGCTCCTCAAAAGAATTAAAAATAGAATTGCTGTAAAATTCATCAATATTATTTCTGGATATATTCTCAAGAGAATTAAAAACAGAGTCCTGATGAGAAATTTGTACATTCATGTTCATAGCTGCATTATTCACAATAGCTAAAATGTGGATAAAATATTCATTATAGCTAAACTAAACAAGTAAACCTGTATGGTTTGGCTGTGTACCCACCCATATCTCATCTTGAATTCCCACATGTTGTGAGACAGACCTGGTGGGAGGTAACTGAATCATGGGGGCAAGTCTTTCCTGTGCTGTTCTCGTGATAGTGAATAAATCTCATGAGATCTGATGGTTTTATAAAGGGGAGTTTCCCTGCACAGACTCTCTTTATTTGCCTGCTGCCACCCATGTAAGATGTGACTTACTCCTCCTTGCTTTCTGCCATGATTGTGAGGCCTCCCCAGTCACGTGGAACTGTAAGTCATTAAACCTCTCTTTCTTTTGTAAATTGCCCAGTCCCGGGTATGTATTTATCAGCAACATGAAAATAGACTAATACAAAATGGATAAGTAAAATGTGTTATATACATACCATGAAATATTATTTAGCCTTAAAAAGAAAAAAAAATTCTGGTATATACTACAATATGGATAAATACTGATTTAGTAGTTTATTTTTTATTTTTTGTGTATACATAATTTTTAGATCCCAAGTATCTTGATGAACAAACAGTGATGGAAACAGATGGAAATTGAATTTTTTCATATTAGTTTTATTATAGTGATATTATTTATCTTACAGCAATAAAGCCCACCAATTTGATTAACTAAATTGTCTTAAATTATCCACTGCTTGCTAGTATAATGTGTATGCTTTCACTTTTGTTCCCTTTTTTCCCTTCCTCTCTTTTCTTTCAACATGTCTCATTTCAGGAAGAATTTGAGGTAGCACAGAATATTCTACAGAAACCAAATGTACAAATAATAAATTACAGTCAGGTGCCTGTGAAAATATAAATTAGAATAGAAAGTCAATAATGCAGATAGACCACAAAATTCAGAAAATGTCTAAGCTTGAATAATATATTTAGCACTGTGATTTGTAGTGGTCTAATAAAAATGCTGATTATATACGTTTCACTGTTCATGGGAAAATATAGCATGTTCTCAATGAATGTAATTTTTTTCTAGACATTTAATTATGAACAAATTTTTTACATGAAGTGTTTATAGAAGCCCTCAGGTGATATTATAGAGACAATGTAGGAACAAACATCATGACAGATTTTATTAGAGCTAATAATTAGTTTTAAGAAAAGTACCTACTATGAATTATTTTTGTAGAGAAATAGATTTTCATCTTATATTCAAGTTTCTTCCTTTTTCCTATATTGAAATACACAGAAATTAGTCCCAGGGAAGTTCTAATTATAAATGTCTTTGTTCATTGATTTTCGTTTTGTACACTTTTTTTTCTCTTTTTTTCTGTAACAAGGAAGACATCATCTATGTTTTTGAAATCCATGGCCCAAACACAGAGTATTGTGAGGGCCACATTGGCACATGCATTTCAATTTCTGCAAAACCAAAGCCTAAAATCCTCACTTACAGAGAATCTTTGTGATATCCATTCATGATAACATTCATCAAACTGGATCTGAATTCTCTCTCTAGAGTGAATGAAACCACTATTGTCCCTTTACCTAATGAAATAATTTTGTGTATTCTAAACTGCACATCTCATTATTTTGGTTAGAGATATCTTTCTGATCCTTGAAATGCAATATGGTTTTTAAAAACGAGTTCCTAGTCTTTTTATTCTACACCAATCCACTTCACTAATCTTCTCATAAATCTGGCAGTATTATCATCCTGCCTGTCTTCCATTATACACACAGAGAGGTTAAAAACTCTCATCCTTGCAATCCTATATTTAAACCATTGCCATAACCTATTTTTGCTTTCTGTGCATCTTTTGAGTGTGTTGTTTCTGCTGTAACCACACTTCAAAAGCTTTCTTCAAATAATAAGTTTGAGGCTAGACCAAAGCCTCAGGCTCATTATTTGAGACATATTTTTCAAGGACTTTCAGTCTTCAGTCATCCCATCTCCCACACGAATCCAATTTTCAAGGATGGTTAGAGAAGTGCACCAACGATGATTAATGACACAAAAGCCAGTGATAAGCTGCAAATAAATGCAAGAGAATTCCTAACTAAAAAAAAGAAAAAGAAAAAATGGCCGGGCGTGGTGTCTCACGCCTGTAATCCCAGCACTTTGGGAGACTGAAGCAGGCAGATCACGAGGTCAGGAGTTCGAGGCCAGCCTGACCAACATGGTGAAACCCCGTCTCTACTAAAAATACAAAAATTAGCTGGGCATGGCAGTGCGTGCCTGTAATGCCAGCTACTCAGGAGGCTGAGGCAAGAGAATCACTTGAACCCAGGAGGCAGAGGTTGCAGTGAGCTGGGATCGCACCACTGCACTCCAGCCTGGTGACAGAGTGAAACTTCGTCTAAAAAAAAAAAAAATCCTCATAATGTGAAATTCTTTTCACAACTATTTAATGAGCACCTACTACACACTAGTACTATTTTAGGTCATAGGTATTTAACTAAGTCCCCAAAATTTCAAATTCGGGAATCAGAAGTGAAGCTAAAACACTGCTTGACACCATGAAATTATACACTGTGCAGAGAAATCTATGCACCTTAACATGGATGAAGGCTGGAGAGTGTATTAAATGAGATAAAGGGAAAGAATAGGAAAGGTAATTCAGATGTGGCAAAACCTTACGGTTATCTGTCCAGTTAGAGGGAATCAGTTGGTGATGTGCATGTCACACAATCACAAAAGTGTCATAATGGAAAATTCAGAAGTGACACAGAAACTTCAGCAATCTGCTCATCTTCTGAAAGTCTATTGCACATTAGCTGAACAACTGACACATTCTTACCTGGTCTTACTGACATTTTCGCATCCTGAAGGGTAAAGGAAGAAATTACAAAAGCTAATATTTTCAACCTAATTTGGACCAACGAGGATAATTTGGTTCATGAAGTGCAATTGACAGTAGCCTTTGGAAAAATTGACCATCTCATTTTAGAATTAGGAGCATAATGGGAAGGATTTTCATTGGACAGTTACTCTAGATTTTAAGAAGGAAGACTTCAAAAATTTCAGGTATAAAAAACTCAGAAGAAAGCTCAGAAAAGTAGCAAACTGCTATTGATATAACTCTGACAATGTAAATCTCAAATTATATTAATGAGGAAGAAAAGAAGGATGGTAGCAGTAGAAAATGGCATAACTGTAGAGAGAACTTTATTGTGTGTTCAGATTATAAATAATGCATGCACAGAAGATAAGAAGGAAGACACATAACCAGAAGGAAGACAAATTACTCTAAATATAGAAATGCAGCATAGACCAGTAAGAATATTGCAGGAAGGTCAACATACATAATGAGCTGAGGTTTGCAAAATTTGCTACTGACTGTTGAGTTTGGCTTCAATTGGAATGAACAGGGCTATTTTGGATGTAAAGTCAAAACTGCTCTGGTTGATACATTTCCTTCACTGCTCTCTTGTTCTCTGGTATTCCTTTTTTTTTTTTTTAATTAAATGGACACATTACCTAGTATTATAATGAATTTTTTTTTTGCTTTCAGTATTTTCCATAGACCTATTTTATAGCTGATATGTAAGATTCATAAATTTGAAAAAAATATTTTTTTAATTTATCAATAATGGAAGTGAAAGAACCCAAGTAAAAAGTGTCAAAATGAGTGTATTAAGAGGCCAAAAGTTCAGAGAGAAAAGATAAAATGGGACCTCAGGATACATATATTTAAATGAATGGCAGAGGTTGTACTCACAAGAGGAATTTTTCTGCCTTCTGGAAACTTTTCTCTAACTAGCTGTGATAGAATTATTATTAAGATATTCCAGGAGAATGAAAACTAGCAGCAGAAATAGAAGATGAGCTTTGTTATCATTTTGTGAGAGAGCTGCATAGAAAGAAACTGGAGATGGCTTCCTAGATCTGAAAGTGGCTCCCATTCAAGAGCCTGTAAGAAACAGAGACTTCACTCTTACCACTATAAGGAAGCAAATTCTGTCATTAACTCAAGGGTGCTTGGAAGTAGATCTTTCCACAGACCAACTTCCAAATGAGAATGTAGCCAGGCTGACACCTTGATTGCAGCCTTGTGTGACCCAGAGTAGAAGATAAGCTGTGTCCAGACCCACAAAAACTGTGAGATAATAAACATGCATAGTTTTAAGTTACCAAGTTGGTAGTAATTTAACAATAGAAGACAAATGCAGGAGGAAAGCAGATCAGGGTAGTAACATGGTATGGTGAGAGTAGGAGCGAGCTTACTGAAGACAAGTCAAAGTAAGGTCTTCAGCTTTTACTGTGAGTGTGGTGGGAAACCAGTGCATGGTTCCAGTGGAGAGGTGATACAATCAAACTTACATTTCAAAAGGATCACTCTGGCAGTTATATGAAGAAAGGTAGAAGCAGACAGGCTACTTAAGAAAGTATTTTACTAATCAGAGTGTACTGGCTTGAATAAGGCAGCAGAGTAATGAGAAAAGTGGTTGGGTTTTGAAAGTTATTTGAAAGGTGAGTCTACAGGATTTCTTTGTTAATTGCTTGTGAGGTGAAAGCAAAAGAAAGGAAATGATGCTGAATCTAAGTTTTATTTTTTCATTGAATAACTTTACAAAAAGAGTGCTGTTGCAGAAATAACTGGAAAATGAACATTACTAAGGGAAATTCAGGGTTTTGGTTTCGTACATGTTAAGTGTGAAAGCCCGCTAAAGATCCCAGTCTAGGGGCTGAGCAGGCGGTTGATTCATAAGACTGGAATAAGGGGAAGCATCAGCTGGAAATATACGTTTAATACTTATTAGCAGAATGAGAGTAATTAAAGGACTAGGACTTGCCAATAATCTAGGGAGTGAATGCAGGTAGAACAGATGTCCAAAGACTGAACTCTGGGGGTATTCTCATTTAGAGAACAAAGAGATGAACAAGAATCAGCAAAGGAGACCAAAGCCTCTTGCTGCAAAATATTACTAAAAACCATCAATCACTAAGCATAAAACCATACCAAGAATATCAGAAAAAGATCATTTATTTATCAATTATTCAATGACTAACCCATGAAAGTATTATTTCAACATGAAAAGTTTAATCTTACTAATTTAGTTTGTATTTAAAAAACATTAAGAATGAAGTAGTATCTTATATTTAATTTTGTCTTTGAAGACATTGCACCTTAAACATTTCTTATCAAGTTCAAAGGAAATTTGTAATTCAAGTTAAATCCACTAAATGAAAAAACTTTGAGTAAACAAATAAATATGTAATTTTTAAATGACAAGTCAATTCAAAAATATATTAATGCCAAATCTTGGCAAGGATGCAAAGAAATTGAATCCACTTGTACCTTGCTGGTGGGAATATAAACAGTATAGCCACTCTGAAAAATAATTTGACAGTTTCTCTAAAACTAAACATGTGCTTACCATAAACTCAGCAACTGCAAAGGTTTGGGCATCTATCCAAAAGAAATGGAAACATGCTCAACGGAAAACTTACACAAATGTCAATAGCTATTTCATTGGTAATGGCCAAAAATGAAACAATCCAAATGAACTTCAAGAGGTGGTAAGTAAAGTCAACTGTAGCACATCCATACCATGGCATCCTCCTCAGCAATAAAAAGTGATGAATTACTGATACATGCAAAAACTCAAAAACTTGGATGTATCTTTTTTCTTTCTTTTTTTTTTTTTTTTTGAGAGGGAGTCTTGCTCTCTGGCCAGGCTGGAGTGCAGTGGCATGATCTCGGCTTACTGCAACCTCCACCTCCTGGGTTCAAGCAATTCTCCTGCCTCAGCCTCCTGAGTAGCTGGGACTACAGGCACACACCACTGTGCCCAGCTAATTTTTGTATTTTTAGTAGAGATGGGGTTTCACCATGTTGGCCAAGATGGTCTCGATCTCTTGACCTCATGATCCACCTGCCCCGGCTTCCCAAAGTGCTGAGACTACAGGCATGAGCAACCATGCCCGGCTGGATGTATCTTAAGAAAATTATTTTAAGTGAAAAAAGCCAGTTTCAAAATTTACATGCTGTAAATTTCCATTTACATATCATTCTTGAAATGACAATATAATAGAATACAAAAAACAATTGTTGTAGCTAGGCCTTAGCAATAGGAAGTGAGGTGTTTTAGTTGCAAAAGGAAAGCAGCAGGGAATTTTGCGTTAAGACTGTTCTGTATCTTAATGTGAAGATATCACAATTGCGAGACATTACCATTGGGAGAAACTGGGTCAAGTGTATATGAAACCTCTGTATTATTTCTTAAAATAAAAGGAAACTAATTTGATGGAGAAGGTGGTCAGGGAGAATCTTACTCTAAATGCAATATGAAACCATGACATTTTTCAAGCAGGGGAGTGACCTCTTCTCACATTTGTTTCATGAAAGAGCTTGGATTTAATTATTCTCCTGTCCATTATTATTTTCTTCTGTAATTCAGAAGATTATTTTCCTTGGCAAAGAATCTAAGAGCTATCTAGTAAACAAGGATTTTTAACTTTTCTTAAATCATTCCCTATTTTCTTTATTGTTCTGACTGCCAAAATAGATTTTAAATTCTAGAAACGTAGGATTTTTAATTAATCTTTGGTGTTTCTGAGGTCCCTCAGGATCCTAGTCAAGACTAGGTCTGACTCCCTATATATTAAGAGAGTGTGCTCCATTCTACTAAGAGGAAGTCTTGTTTGATCGAATTTCATCACGGGTGCAAATCCCATCACCTTTGCATCTTTGTTACATAATGTAACCTAGTCAAGGGAATGTCATGCCATGCCATAACCTTTGCTCTATTCTTTTGTTAGAAGCAAAAATCCCACCCATATTCAAGGGAAGGAACCATACTGGGTGTAACACCAGGGGCTGAGACTATGAAAGCTATCTTAGAATCCTTCCCATCATACCTCCTAATGTCTCCATCACTTACTCTGCCCCACCTATTTAGGCCTCCCTTTTGTCCTCCAGGCATGCCTCTATGTTAGGGCCTCTACCTGTTGTTTCCTCTGGTTTGAATATTCTACCTCTAGATATTCACAAAAATCTGTCTCATATTTCTTTCTGTCTTTTCTCAAATGTAACTACAACAAACAGGCCTTCCACCCTGATCATCCTATTTAAAGTAGCATTTCCAACAATATTCCCCTATATTCCTGTCTTCATTATGTTGCTTTATCTAGCACCATAGCACTTAACTCTACCTAGCTTATTATAGGGTATTTGTTTTCTGTCTGCCCTCATTAAAATGAAAATTTCATGAGGCAAGGACTTGTTCTCTTGTTATTCATTCTAGCACTTTTAATGCTGTTTTGTGCATAATAGGTCTTAAATATTTGTGGAATAAATGAATAAATATATTTGATAATTATAGCCAGTATGGTTACATAATATAAGTAATGTAGTATCTGGAAAGATTTCTTAAAACCTAAAGATTTTGTCTGAAAGGACACAGTATTTGAGCTCACAAGCTTTTGATTCTATAGCATGTAGAACTGCTCCATAACCTAATAGCTTTGTGGCTCTGCACAAATAATTCTATCTTGTTATGCCTCAATTCCTTTAATCTATGTAGTACTAAAATAATACTGTCTCATATTTGGGTTTATAAAGAACTCTGCAATAACACATATAAAATATTTATTAAAGTATTTTATAAATAGGAAACTATAAGTACTTACAAATGTAATTGCTCATGGTAGGTTATTCAAACCCGATTCATTAGGTAATTGCCAACTCCTATCTCTATTTTATATTGTTTGAGACCTACTGTTTCAATGATTTCTTCCTGCATAATAAATTACCTAAGATATAACAGTTAAAAACGACAAATTTACTTATGATTCTGTGGGCCAGGAATTCAGGCAGGGCTAGGTGGGGATGGCTCCTCTGCTTCACAGGGTACTGGCTAGGGCAGCTCAGCTGGAATTAAAGGATTTAACATGACCTCTCTCACACCTTGAGAACCTCATCTTGGGTGGCTCAATGGCTATGTGTTTTCTAAGATGACTGGATCTCTCTCCTTTCATGGAGTCTCATGGACTCAGTTACATGGGGTGTCATTTCTCTTCATGTGACTTCTCTCTCTCCATAGTGTTTCTTCCCCCAGGGCATCTCTTCAGCCAGGCTATCCAACTTTTCATGGCAGCTGGCTTTCTAGGGTATGGAAAGGAGAAGCCAAGATCTTTCTTGATGCTTAGGCCCAGAAGTGGCACAGAATCACTTCGTAATAAGCCAGACCAGTTTCTGAAGGAGGGAAATAGACTCTAGTTCTTTAGGGAACAAGTGGCAGGAGTGTACAGAGATGGAATTGTTGGCAGCTATTCAGCAGATAATCCACCAAAAAAACCTAAGAAAATGTTCATTGTTAGACCAAAAGTTGGAATACGGAAATAAAGTGAAAACTATATTTTCCAAACTCCACCCTTACATTATCTAACCTAAAATGAAAAGAGATCAACAAACTAAAACATATACACATGTACACACATACACACACCCACACACATATTAACAACAAAAAGGATCAAAAGTTTGACATACTAGATTGGAGAAAAATAGACAACTCAGTCAAGTAATAATTCAGAAGAAAGACAGCCACTGGAAAATGCTAGAGTATGCCAAGGATTGGGGATTGAGAATAATTTGATAATACCTTATAAAATGAAGAAATATCTCCATATCGAAATTGGGAACATAATTTCAAAAGTACAGTTGGCTGTCCTGTATGTAAATTACATAAAAATTTGATTTTTTAGTACTTGTTTTTCTAGCTCTGATGTGGAAATAAGAATATATATCTACCTTGCCGTAGATTTTTTTTTTCAGTTATAAAAACTATAAAACAGAAAAAGTAAATATTTTTAAAGAGCTAAATCACTATGGATATCAGAATAATTAAATTCAACATTCATTCTATGCAGCATATAAGGGCAAATCCAATCTAAAAAATAAAAAAAATGAGACTTGCTGAGACTTGTTGAAAATAAGAGATCCCTCCTCCTCTAAACTTTTCTTAAAGCATTTACTTTAGAAAACTTGTGAGTTCCTAAACATTTCTGTTTCCCTGAAATGTACAGAAATGTTTTTTAAAAGCTAAATAAGCATTTTGCCAAGCTTGCAACCCAGGAATGTCTTTTTGAGGACTTAGGAATCATCTCTTTGAAATGCAATCATCAAGGAAGATAGGACTTTCTATGAAATTGTATCTGTGAAAGGGTAGGAGGCTAACTTTGGCTGATACTGGATTCCGAGTTGCAAAGCCTGATGTGGACTGAATTGTATCTTCCTAAATTCATATGTTGTAGCTCATTACGCTAATGGGACTGTATCTAGAAATAGTGTCTTTAGGAGATAATTAAGGTTAAATAGGTCATAAGCATGGAGCCCTATCCAATAAGATTATGGTCTTAGAAGAAGAGGAAGAAAGATCAAAATCTTTCTTTTGCTCTTTCTATGCCCTTGAGGACTTCTGGGTAGTCCTCATAGTTCAAGCCAGAAAGAGGGTTCTTACCAGGAACCAAAGAGGTCAGCACCTTGATCTTGGACATCCCACCTCCAGAACTGTGAAAAAATAAATTTCTGTTGTTTAAGGCACCTAGCATTTGGTATTTTGTTATGGCAGCCTGCGCCAACTAATGTACTACCTCTTGTCATAAAGATATTTATTTTTATTTTAGATAAAGCCAATTAGCTAACACAGGTGGTCAAATCACCCCAATTATAAGGTGATGTTAAGGTGAATTGTATATGATAAATGGTGACATCAAGCCCTCTTACTTGAGGACTATTAATTGTTTATCCTGAGAATATGTGTGTAATGGGTTGTATCTGCTTGTCTATTTAAAAAGATGAAATTTCTTTTTGACTTGGTAATCTCTCAGCAGATTACCTGTAATGCTCATCACATTGTGGTTTAATGTGTACTCAATAATAAAACTGTTTTCTTTTGTGGAAAGGTTTTCTGGGTTGTGAGGAGATTTATCATTATTATTATTATTATTATTAATATTTCAGAGACAAGGTCCCACTCTGTTGCCTAAACTGGAATGCAATGGTGTGATCATAGTTCACTGCCCCCTCGAACTCCTGGACTCAAGCAATTCTCCCACTTCAGCCTCCGAAGTAGCTAGGACTATAGGCGTGTGCCATCATGACTGGTTAATTTTTAAATTTATTTTTATTTTTTATACAGAAGGGGTTTGCCACTTTATTTTCCCAAGAAGATATAGCTCCTGAAATACACAGATTGATCCTAAAAATAAAATAATGTACCAAATAGTTTTAAGTTATTTTTGGTTAATGAGAAATGCAACCGACTCACTTCATGGGCAACTAAACTATTGGAAGAGAGGCAGAGATTCAGAAAACTGAACAATGGTATGGACATAGAGAATTCCAAATTCTTTTGTTTTCACCACATAGATGTTTGTGCTTGGTTTTATAAGAACTCTTTTATCTTATTTGTAAAATGAGGATAGACTGGACTGGTGGCTTATTGGTAATATCCACGTTTATACATATTTCATTGATAATACACTTCATTAAATTAGTTACAAATTGGAGATGCCACATAAGAATTAACTGCTGGATTATGAGAAGACGAAAGAAGGAAGAAAAGTAGAAGGGGAGGAGAAGAAGAAGAAAAAGAAAAAAAGACTAACTTTTTATTTGGGACATGTGCTTTTTATATGGGACACGTGCTTTTTATATGGGACACGTGCTCTTGGGTTTCCCACAATTTTCACCATTAGTTGGTTTGTTCATCCACTTATGCTTTCTGTACACGTGTATGCAGGATAGAAGTCACTGAACAAACCACTTAAAATAGGTGGGTATGACAAGAGCAAGAAATAGCTATCTAAATAGTACTTTCCTGCTATCCTTTTGAGGAAACGTAACATTTATATGTATACATGGGTAAGGGAAGCCATGAAATGTTTCCAAGATGTGCTCCAACAAGGCATCCTTCCTTTGTTTCTTGAGGGGCAGCCATTAGTGGTGTAAAGAAAACATGCATTCACCACCGGTGCCTTAATTGGCCAGGGTTTCAACATAGAACAAACTATATGCATTTGTAAAGTCAGCTATTGATTGATTGAAAAATCTCACTAGAAGTGAATTTTAAAATACCACCAAAGCTATTTGGTTAAGTGTACCTTTACTAACTAGATTTCAATTTTTAATCTTGGTTGTAATGATTTGTTTTTAATACAGACTTAAAATTTCTATTCTTTAAACATCTAATTTACTATCTTTTTGTGAAAAAGAATTGCCCCTTTTTATTGTTCAAGGCTTCAGAATGCATATAGTTTTTAAAACAGATGAAAGGTCAAACCTGTAATGAACATTAGTTTTATATCCAGTATACCAAACTATGGCAGCTATGTGGGCTTTCATGTTGTAGTTTTAATGAACATATGATATTTTTATCTGATCTATGGATAGTATATAAACTATATCGGCCAGATGCGGTGGCTCACACCTGTAATCCCAGCACTTTGGGAGGCCGAGGTGGGCAGATCACGAGGTCAGGAGATCGAGACCATGGTGAAACCCCATCTCTACTAAAAATACAAAAAATTAGCTGGGTGTGGTAGTGGGCGCCTGTAGTCCCAGCTACTTGGGAGGCTGAGGCGGGAGAATGGTGTGAACCCGGGAGGCGGAGCTTGCAGTAAGCTGAGATCAGCCACTGCACTCCAGCCTGGGAGACAGAGCGAGACTCTGTCTCAAAAAAAAAAAAAAAAAAACCCAGACTATATCATATGTTTGTTTTACATCAGAAAATTGCCACAAATCAACTTTAAAAAAGGAAACTTAGAGTATCTTCTTAACCTAAAATAAAATTAAATAGTATCATTAGTTTTGAAATGATTTATAATTAGCTTTTCTTTCTAATAATAATAAATGAAACTTACCAAGTACAAGGTTTGTCATTTTTTAAAAGCTTCCTTCATTAAATAAATTAATATTGTCAATAATAGGAAATAAAACAAATGTCCAAATCAGCTAAAAATAAATCTATTTAAAAGAGAAAATGTCACAAAAAGATAAAATGATCAAGATCTAATTTTTAGATTGTGATGGATATTGGAGGACTAATTGCTTATATGTTGAATACCCTGTCCAGGCAAAATTAAAATGAACTGAAATTAACATACTTGAAAATTGCTTATGTCATACATTCAGCCATTCAAATTTCAGACATTATGTCTTCAGCAATTCTCCTGCTAAATCCATTGCCCTCACATTCTTTGTACATATTCCATTTCCAGTCTTTTGCCTGAATGGCTTGCTGAAAACTATTTTTAGCCTTGGACTATTGGCAGCCACCTAACTATATAGCTACCTAACTATAGCCACCTAACTATAGCCAAGACTATATACCTAACTATATAGCCAAGACTATATACCTAACTATATAGCCACCTAACTATAGCCAAGACTATATAACAAAGAGAAATGAGGAGAGACAGAGGACATAGCATGCCTGCTTCAAGCCCAGACCATTTCATTGGGCCTCATGTCATGATTTTTAAATAATTTTATTGTTTTATTATTTTTTACAGCATGAGGCAATATCTGAGGGTGACACTTTAATTTTTGGGGATTAGCTTCTTTAAGAAATGTTAAGTCATCACAAAGTTTAATGAATCAAATTATTGTAGTTAGTCTTACTCTAACAAACAACGGCTTATAGAATGATGTATTATGTTTCAAAATGTATTCTCTCCTTTATTTCACATTTAAAATTTTCCAGACTAAGAATGTAACTGGTTGGTTATGGAAATTACAGTCAGTCTTCTCCATGGGGCATCCGAATACCTAAAATCTTAATTCTAGTACTAGAACTATCCAACATGGATTACAAATAAAACCATGTGCATGGCACAAGCAGCTGCATGTTTAAAATGAATTCTAATTTATAAGATTGGAAATTTTTCTGTGTCTCATTGACTTATAACTACTTTGATTTGAAAAGTAACCACAACTCGGAGAAGAGGAAAATAGCAGATATAGATATATTAGCAGATAAATATACTATTAGATAGAGACTTTACTATAATTTTTTATAAAATCTCAGACTCAAGATTTTATAATATATCTCACTGAGATTTTGAGTTCAAAACTTATAGCATGCCTTTTAGCAACACACAGCACTTTACTACCTACTGAAAAAGTTTGAGTTTAAATAAAGACTTAGGAATATAGAAACATTAGATATTTCTATGGACAATATAAATTTATATTTAATTATTTAAAATTATACAGATTTTTATTTTCGGTTTTTATTTTACATATTTATCTTGCAAAACCAAGAGATTCGTGATTGAAGATTTCCTATAAAGAAATCTAACAGAAGCTATTATCCTCAGCTTTACTGCTTTTGTGACACTAGGGAAAATGTAGCTGTTTCTTGCCTTGAAATAATGCTGCTACTTAACCCTGGATTTACTTGAAGAATTGAGAAAGCAAGTAGGAAATTAAAGAAACCAACAAAAAATATTAAATCTAGAAAATAGTTTGTACTTTAATGACATTAGTACTGATAGGACTTCTTCAGGCACTGTTTCCAAATTTGTTTGAATCTTTTTTATGATACCTCATTTCCTGAAAGCACAGCCCACTTTGGAGTAGTGTTCTTAACTGGTCTTATTCTATTTATGCTGTTACTTCACAACAGTGTTAGTCTGGTAGCTGCATATTTTCTTAGAACTATTATTGCAGGCTTTATGGATTTTAAGGACTATGCTGCTTTAAAGACAATAATTTTATAAGTTCCAAACATGTTGGGTAGCACCAGCATTCAAAAATTTCTCAGGCGTGTGAAGTTCATTTTTTAACGAAGAATAAACCCAGGCACAGCCAAGTGTAAGATATTGGAAATAACCATTTCCAAAGTACATCAGAGAAATTTAAAAGGTCACAGAACTCCTTATAACATTAATATTTGACATTTGAATTATTTTCCAGTTTAGCAAGCTGGATAAAGAGCTTCATCTTCAGATGAACTGAAACAACTAAAAATACAAAAACTTTGTCTTCAGTTCAGTCAAGATAAGTTACTGAGAATGCAACTGTGTGCAAGGCCAAAGAAGGTTTATAGCACTAAAAGAGGAACTGTTGACAATCATTTTAAATATTTGAACAAAATCATGGTCCTATTCTTCAGAAAGAAACCCAAAGTTTTAAAACCCAAAGTTTTAAACAGTTATTTTAAAGGAGTGCCTGCAGGCAATGTTCAATAGAAGTTAGCATCACCATCATTGTCATCTTCATTATCAATCGTCATGGTGTATGGTTGGTAGCTCAATACAAGCAAAACATACATTCCTTTCTTCAACGTCACTGCCCATATCACTCTCCAGAGTTCTCCTCTCTCTCAAGGAAAATGAGATTTGCCATCAGAAAGCCTTCTTAGGTTACAACTATGACTCTGCTACTTATTGCAAAAAAAACTGGGCATATTTCTTAACTTTGATGAATATATAACTGTTCTATAAAATGAGGCCAAAACCTTGTACATCACAGGTTAAGATAACAATGTAGTCTCTAACACAGAGTAGGTGCTTCCTTTATATGCATTAGTGTTTTCTCTGAAACATGTATTAAATTGAAACACTTTTCAATGCATCCACTCTAGTAGAGAATTCTACTAGTACTAGTAGTACTATAAAATCCATTCTCCACTTTGTCCTTAGTAACAGAACTTCTGAATGTTAACTGGGCAAATTTCTTCCCTAGATATACTCAATTTCTCAGATATCCTTCCAGCTGAGTGTGGCCATGTTAGTTCTGATGAATATAAAAATAGAAATACAATGTTCAACTTCCTAAGAGTATGCTAGATTAGTACTTGACCTACTCCTGTGGCAGGCCAGGTCTCACTAATGCAGGCCTGCATAACAAGAGCTTAAGCACCAACTGAGGGGGTTAAGTTACGTGTTAAAAGCTGAAAGAACCAGTGCCCTGATACAAAGGTTGGAATGTAAAAAAAATCCACCAAGAGTTTTGCCTACACCTTTCCTGGGCCTTAAACCAAGACAAAACAACAAAGAAATTCTTAACAGGACCCATTTAGGATTAAGCAAGTGTTATTGGGGGTCTGAAGAACTCTCTAAACCTACGTGAATTAGCAGGAGACAAGATAAGGGTAATCACCCCAGAACCTGGACCCATTTAGTTAAGTGAATTTACTGAGGCTTCAGAGGAAGGTCTGCAAGACTCAGACCTTAGTTATAGATTCAAAGAAGTTAATCATTTATGTCTTTAGATGAATGCACGCTTAAATGTAGACATACAGCTTAGAAGGTTTATAAGCTCTGGAAAACTTGTAATTTTGAGTTCATCTGGTGATAATTTCCAGGCCTTCTCCCTGTAACCGGTTACAGAAATTAAAAAAAAAAAAAAAGTTCTTGGCTGGGTACAGTGGCTCACGCCTGTAAGCCCAGCAGTTTGGGAGGCCAAGGCAGGTGGATCATGAGGTCAGGAGATCGAGATCATCCTGGCTAACATGGTGAAACCCCGTCTCTACAAAAAATACAAAAAATTAGCCAGGCACGGTGGCGGGTGCCAGTAGCCCCAGCTACTCTGGAGGCTGAGGCAGGAGAATGGCCTGAACCTGGGAGGCGGAGCTTGCAGTGAGCTGGAGCTTGCAGTGAGCTGGAGCTTGCAGTGAGCTGGAGCTTGCAGTGAGCCGAGATCGTGCCACTGCACTCTAGCCTAGGCAATACAGTGAAACTCTGTCTCAAAAAAAAAAAAAAAAAAAAAATTCTCTTCCTCCCCAGTTTATCTGCATCTTGTTATTGGGCCACAAGAAATAGCAGCCCGACCCTCAGTTTGGTCCGGGAACACTCCTTCTCTTTCCTCATTCATATGGACATAATAGGTGGAGGAACAGCAGCCATTTTGGATCAAACCCTAGAAATGGATTGGTTAGAAAGCTGAGAAAACCTGTGTATTTTTAGTGACACATGGCTCAAACTTAGGTGTGTTGTCTGACCCCCACATCTGAGACTGTTAAGTTATTTGGATAAAATCTTATGCATTTAAGCCACTCTTGATTTCAGTTTTCTTTCCCAAGTAGCAAAATTAAATCCCAACTAAAATCTGTCCCAAATTATCTTTGGGAATACAAGCAGAATCAAGATGTTATTCATATATTCTTCTAGTTTAAATATTTTTTGATAGCACTTTTGCTAGGGTCACTTTTTACATAAAGGTCTCAGAAATACTTAAATTATATTTATGGTATACATACAAACAAATTCTATAACAGCCAGATAAATAAGCATGAAGTTAAAAACAACGGCATTTAAAAACAGGAATCCACTACCTTTCACTGAGCTTTAAGTTCTGTACTTTCCAAAGGGGGCACTGAAAAAAGTGATTAGTGTCTGACCATTTGTTCTGTTTACTGCTGCTGTTTGACACCACACCAACACAACTTAGTGGCTTAAATCAAGACTTAAGCCCTTTTTACACTCCAGAATTTTGTGGATTAAGAATTTGGACAGGGTACAAGTGTAGCTGCTACACTGTGCTCTATGGTGTCTGGGGGCCTCAGCTGAGAAGAGCTGAAAGGTGGGGTGACTCAAGAGTTAGGGGGTAGAATTATCTGAAGGTTTTATCCTTACAAGTCTGTAGCCAGCATGTAAAGAGTTGAAGCCTAGCATTTTCGGCTACACTCTTACAGTCTTCTCTGTGTGATTTGGCTTCCTCACAGCATGGTGGCCTTAAGGTACCCAAGCATCTTAGAGAGTGGTACAAGGCTCCAAGTGCAAGTGTTTCAAGAAACAAGATAGAAGCTGCATCACCTTTCATAACTCATTCCTCACTGCTACTGTACTCTACTTGTCAAAGCAGTTCTAGGGGAAGAAATGTCAGAAAATTGAGAGGGCAGGAATATTTTCAAATAGCCACACTTTTGTGTATTGAAGGAAACACAAGCACATGAAAATTTTGTCATGACCAGTGTGCTGGTTCCAATGACACTATAAGAGACGGAGTGAGGAATTAACACAACTTATATCAGGCAAATTCCTGAATGCTGACATGGCCCTTTCAGACTAATGGTATAAAAAGCAGGGAACCCAGATGTATTAGTCTGTTTTCACACTGCTGTAAAGAACTACCGGAGACTGGGTAATTTACAAACAAAAGAGGTTTAATTGACACAGTCGTTCATGGCTGGAGAAGCCTCAGGAAACTTACAATCATGGCAGAAGGTGAAAGGAAGCAATGCATATCTTACATGATGGCGGGAGAGGGAGAGAAAAATTGAAGTGGAGAAGTGTCACACTCTAAAAGCATCAGCTCTTGTGAGAGCTCACTGTCATGAGAACGGCATGGGGAAAACTGCCCCCCATGATCCAATCACCTCCTACCAATTTCCTCCCCTGTCATGTGGGGATTACAACTTGAGATGAGATTTAGGTGAGGACACAGAGCCAAACCATTTCACCAGAGGGCTGAGTAACTCTAATCTGGCAGGGTGATTATCCTACACAGGTTGCAATGGCCCCTGAAATTTGGACGCACTTTGTGAGAGACCAGTGTCTAGATAACTAGGAACTAGGTAAATGTTGGAGAGCTGCTTCCATTCATTTCTGTCATTGTCTGTTTCATTTCCTTTGCATTGTTTGTTGATCTGTATTAAACAAAAACGAAAGCAAACCTTGTATCTGAGTCTCCATTTTTACCAATCCTCACACTTATGGTTCAGTGTCTTAGTCTGGTTTCGAATAACAAGAACCTTTTGTACTTGGAAGTATAAAACTTGATAGCAGCAACATTATTGATATCTAGAGCTCAGTACCTGTCTAATTATAGGCAGACAGAAAGAAGTGTCAAGGTATTCTTGCTTATCAGGTCACAGGTAATTTCTTCCTCTAAGAATTCATAAACTGATAGACTAATATTGGAGAAAGAAATGCAATTTAATTGCTGAAAGTCTGTTTCAGTTTACTGGTCTTGTAATAGAGGTAAAATTCTAAACAACTTGGGGAGCTTTGGTGAGAATTAAAATAGATGGGTGTGAATAGCTCCTGGCACAGAGCAAGCACTAATAACTGCTGGCTTCATTCATTGCAGATAATGAACCAGTAACACAAGTCTGAATTGACACCTCCCTCACACTACTAATTTACTTTATTTTCTTCCTGCCCCACATCAGAGTATGAACATTATATATATATTTTTTTTCTTGTGGGAATTATTTGTAATGGTGGTAGTGGAACTAGGGGATTAAGACATCCATATTCTGATGTGCCAGTTCCATTTTTCTGTACTGATAATCTAGCATTATGCTGTTATTTAGAGAGGCATTTTTCAATTTAAGTACACCTAGAAAAGGTGCATGGAAAAAAAGCTATATGAAAGCATCAAAAGTCAAAATTATAGCAGAGTCACAGAATGAACATTTTAAAGCCTTGTCTCAACCCCAGATATATGCATAGATTTTTCCAACAGATCATTATAATGCCATTTGACCTTTTTACATCTTCAGTACAATATGTTTTTTAGCTACATTGATGAAAATAGGGGAGCAACTCTCCTTGATGTTAGAGATCTTGGCAAATGTAAAGTATTTAACAATGAATAGACCATGTTATAAATGCGAATTCACCTGCTAAACTCAGTGAAAGGACAGTAACACTGTGGCACCAGTAGGACTGATGAATGGCCAAGAGTTAGGTGTGTTAAAATAAATAACATATAGTATGTTTGTTTATTCCTTTTAACAACCCTCTGAGGTATGTGTTTGTCTCTACTTTCTCCAATGAGAAAGCTAATAAAAGTGATCTTCAAATGCCTTTCTTTCAGTAATTTTGAGAATATGAGTTGAGGTTTTTAATTCTGCCATCTGTAAAGTCATTCAGTTGTTGGGTCCCAGTAGTCACAAGCAACTGAGACATAGAAAGACCCCCTGCCCAACTCAGATGGTGCCCAATGAAATACTTTAATAAGTGAATTTTAAAATATGGCTGTTGAGTGATGACATAGTTTGAATATTTGTCCCCTCCAAATCTCATGTTGAAATTTGATCCCCATTGTTGGAGGGGAGGTGTGGCCTAACAAGAGGAGTTTAGGTCAGGAAGGTAAATATCTCATGAATAGATTAATGCCCTCCCTGGCTTGTTGGGGAGGTGGGGTAGCAAAGTGAGTTCTCTCTCTATTTCATCCCTGGAAAGAAGGTTGTTAAAAAGAGCCTGGCGCCTTCTTCTCTCTTGTTTCCTCTCTTGAAATGTGATCTCTGCTTACATGTTGGTTTCCTTTCTCCTCCTGCCATGGGTGGAAGCAGCCTGAGGCTTTCACCAGATGCTCAGTCTTCTAGCTAACAGAACCATGAGCCAAATTAATCTTTTTTCTTTTTCTTTTTTTTTGAGACTGAGTCTCACTTTGTCGCCAGGCTAGAGTGCAGTGGCATGATCTTGGCTTACTGCAACCTCCACCTCCTGGGTTCAAGCAATTCTGCCTCAGCCTCCTGAGTAGCTAGGACTACAGGCATGCACCACCAAGCCCAGCTAATATTTGTATTTTTTAGTACAGATGGCATTTCATCATGTTGGCCAGGATGGTCTTGATCTCTTGACCTCGTGATCTGCCCACCTTGGCCTCCCAAAGTGCTAGGATTACAGGCTTGAGCCACCGTGCCCAGCCCAAAAGAACTTTTTTTTCTTTATAAATTACCTACTCTCTGGTATTCCTTTACAGAAATGCAATAAAGACTAAGAGAAATGATATGCACAAGTGATATAAAACAGTTTTTTTCACATTCTTTTTTATTTTAATTGAAATTTTAATAATAATAGATTACATGCAGTTTTAAGAAATAATACTGAGAGGTACTCTTTACCCAGTTTCCCCAAATGTTACTATCATGCAAAACTATAATGCCATACTGCAAACTGGTTATTGATGATACAATTCAGCTATCTTATTCAGATTTTTTCAATTGTGCTTGTAGTCACATGTGTGTATATGTATTTAATTACATACATTTTTATCATGTGTAGGTTTGTGCATCTTCAATCACAGTCAAGATACAGAATACAGCACTTTGGGAGGCTGAGGTGGGTGGATCATCTGAGGTTAGGAGTTCGAGATCAGCCTGACCAAGATGGTGAAACCCTGTCTCTAGTAAAAATACAAAAATTAGCTGGATGTGGTTGCGGGTGCCTGTAATCCCAGCTACTCAGGAGGCTGAGGCAGGAAAATTGCTTGAACCTGGGAGGTGGAGGTTGCAGTGAGCTGAGATCGCACCAAGGAACTCCAGCCTGAGTGACAGAGCGAGACTCTGTCTCAATTAAAAAAAATAAAATGAAAGAAAGAGAGACAGAAAGAATAATTTCCTCATAACAAAGATTCCGGATGGTGCCAATTTATAACCACACTCACCTACCTCCCACCCTCCTGCATCCTTAATCCTGACAGCCACTAATCTTGCTTCCATTTCTATAATCGTGCTATTTCAAAAATGTTATATAAATGGAATCATACAGTATGTAACCTTTTGGGGATGGCTTTTCTCATTCAACATAATAATTTGGCAATGTACACAGGTTGTTGTACCAATAGTTTGTTCCATTTTATTACTGAGTAGTATTCATGGAATGGATGTTCCATAGTTTATTTAACCATTCACCCATTGAGTGACATCTGAGTTGGTACTGGTTTTCGACTATCACAAATAATGCCACTATAAATACTCATATATGGGTTTCTCTATGGACATAAGTTTTCATTTCTCTGAGATAAATGCTCAGAAGTGCAATTGTTGGAAAGTTTGGTAGCTGCACATTGATGTTTTTAGGAAAATGCCAAATTTACTTACTGAACAGTTGTACTGTTTTGCACATCCACTCTCAAGGTATGAGTAATCTAGTTTTTCTTTATCAGTGACAGCATTTGGTATTATCACTATTGTTTGACCCTTTGGGTAAGTATATTGTGATATTTCATTGTCATTTCAGTTTTTATTTTTCTGATGAATGATAATGTTGAATAGCTTTTCATGTGCTCAGTTACCATCTATATATTCTCTTTGATAAAATGTTTGTTCATGTCTTTTGCCCAACTTAATTGGTTACTATTGAGTTTTAAGAGATACATACTCTCATATATGTATATATATATATTTAATGTTAAGTGAAAGCAGTCAGTCACAGAAGACTATATACTGTAGGATTCTATTTATCTGAGATGTGAAGAATAAGCAAATGAAAACACTACTTTAAAATTATGGTCTTGAAACAAAGTGTGTTAAAGCCGAATGGACAACCCAATATACTACATGATACAACCAGAATGCACCTTCAAAGTAAAGCAACAAATTTACATTAACAAAGCAGGATGTGGTCTCTCTTAGTCATGAAAAAGAAAAGAGAGAGATTTTTTCCTTTTGTGAATAAATTGATAGCATGAACTCTGTATTAGCCTTCTATTGCTGCTGAAACAAATTACCACAAACTTGATGGCTTAAGACAATACAGTTTTTAAATTTCACAGTTCTGGAGGTCACACATGCAAAATAGGTCTCACTGGGATAAAATCAAGGTGTCTGCAGGGCTGCATTCCTTCTGGATGCACTAAGAGAAAATCCATTTCCTTAGTTTCTTTGCCTTGTGCAGATTTTATGGGCTGCCTGAATTCCTTGGCCTGTCGTCTATTTCCACCTTCAAAACCAGCAATGGCTTTTCTCACATCATATGACTCTGATATTGACTCTTCTGCCTCCGTTATTCACGTTTTAGGACCTTGTGATTACAACATTGGGCCCAGGTGATTATACATCAAGATATCTCTGTCTTAAAGTAAGCTGATGAGCAACCATAAATTCATCTGCTTCCTTAATTTCCCTTTAGTGTGTAATTAACATATTTGAAGGTTCCAGGTATTCTGCCTATCACAACCCTATTCAGAATAGAGCTGAGAGCAGTGGAGTTTAGAACTTTGTTCAGGGCTTATTAAAAAGCAGCCAAGGCCAGGTGCGGTGGTTCAAGCCTGTAATCCCAGCACTTTGGGAGGAAGGATCACAGCGTCAGGAGTTCCGAGACCAGCCTGGCCAATATGTTGAAACCCCTCTCTACGAAAAAATACAAAAATTAGCTGGGCATGGTGGCGGGCACCTGTAGTCCCAGCTACTTGAGAGGCTGAAGCAGGAGAATGGCCTGAACCAAGGAGGTGGAGGTTGCAGTGAATCGAGATCGTGCCACTGCACACCAGCCTGGGCAACAGAGCAAGACTCCGACTCAAAAAAAAAAAAAAAACAGTAGCCAAGTCAGCTTTGCTACTCGCCACCACTCCCTGCATCCTTATCTTGCCTTTCAACCACCAAAAATAGTCGACGCAAGTTTGTCACATTCAAAGAATCCCGAGTCTTCCACAGAGAAAAGATATTCTTCCTCCTTTTCCTCTCCTCCTGACAAGCCAAATGGGGACAAGCTCCAGAGGAATCAGTAGAAGAGATTAGGGAAACATGAAAGAAGGTGACATTGGCAACTCATTTCCTGGATGAGCTTCTTTTCACACAACAGACTTGATGTTCTGCCCTCTGGGCAGACCTAACAGGGGACGTGTTAGAATTAGAGGAAGATGATGAAGTAGACAGATAAAAGGTAGTCAGACACTGGAATATCCATTATGTATTGAGGATGAAAGTCAAGTTGACATAGCAGAAATTAGAACATTTTATCACCTGACTTCCCCTCCTCCAGCATGTGTGCCCCAAGAGAGCACTACTGGTATTCCTGCCACTCAGAGGCATAAAGAGTTCAGACTAGCTAGAGAAGCCATGAAAGGTAGGAGAAAACTATCATAAAACTGATTAAGTAAAATGTCTCTGCCCACTTTGCTCTAAACACTAATCCTAGTCTTCAAAACCCTGGGGCAAATGGACCCAGTAGAGGAAGAGAAGGGGGATATGGAAGAGCTGACCATGCCCGGTCACAACCTTGGGGAAAGGGGAGGATCTGAGCAATGATGTGGATAAGAGCTTGAGGTTTTAAACTGGGGTAGAGTGCACTGAAATTTGAAACCTAAAACTGGTCAGAGAATCATGGAATTTACCCAAGAAATCTTTAAAGAATAGTGAAGAGAGGTTTAACTGCAGATGTTTGAAGGTAATGATGAGAGAAAAATAAAATTATTTCTTGTTTATACCCTTCCAGTTTAAAAGTGATCCATACACTTGTTACAGATACAATAACATAATTTTCTTTAATTCTCCTTATCAAAAAAAATACACAAGCGTTACCTTAACATATTACATTGTAATGATATAATGATAAACACAGTGGTGTCCTGGCTTTCCTGATTAAATATGGAAAGACTTTTTTCTTAAAAGATCAATTTGAGACTACCTTGAGATACTTATAAGCTTGTCTAGAAGTTATCACATTTTCGGATGGGGTTGGTATAGAGAGCACAATTTTTGCATTTGAGAAGATGACATTTTTCAACTTTGCTTGGTAAAATGTGCATGGGCCCTCATGCTTCTAATTTACTTAATCCTATGGAGTAGTTATAATCCCCATTTTACACCTGAGGAAATTAAGGCAGAAAGAGGTTATGTAACCTGTCCTGTCCAATGTCACAGAGATATGAAGTGTTGGAATCCAGATTTTACATAGGAATTTTCTTTAGAGCTGGCACTATATACAACTAGGCTCATAGCCTAGCAAAGCAATGTAGTTATTCCTAAGGATTTGCTGAATTGAAATGATTACTACAGTTTATCTGTAGTCATCATCATCACCATCTTTGATACCCAAACTAGCTCTCAGTATTTTACAAAATATGGCAAGATAAATTATTCTTCTCCAGGAGCAGTAGTTAGTGAATCATACTGTTAAATTGCCTGATTTTCCAGTTGTCAATTGTTAAATTGCTTAATACATTCTCTCAGTGGTATTGTGTTTCCCTTGAAGAAGTAAACAAACAAAACTTTTATCTCAGCAATTATAGGCTAAGGCTTCTTTCCAAGCAAAGCTTTTGCATGGGTGATGTTAAAATATTTTTAAGCATTTAAAAGGCAAATTGCTTTATACATGACAATTATATTGTGTTAGAAAAACTTAACTAGAGAATAAGGTCCTTGCCCTCTCACTTTGATGTCTGTGGTAACATTGAAGTCAATTATTTGTGTTAACCAGCATTTAAAAATTAAGGTTCATATTTTAGCAGAAATTCAGCTTGCAACATAATAAAAAATGAGATTGTTAATTTTTATTTGTGGTTTAATATTTACTCAGTGCAAAATATCTATAAGGAGGTAAATTGCACAGGAAAAAAATTATTTGAGGAAAAAGAAATTACACACACACACACACATACATATTTGTAAATAATATATTTTCCAGTTAGAAATTAGTTCATGCTGGCTGGGCACAGTGGCTCACACTTGTAATCCCAGCACTTTGGGAAGCCGAGGCGGGTGGATCACGAGGTCAGGAGCTCAAGACCAGTCTGGCCAAGATGGTGAAACCCCATCTCTACTAAAAATACAAAAATTAGCTGGGCATGGTGGTGGGTGCCTGTAATCCCAGCTACTCGGGAGGCTGAGGCAGAGAATTGCTTGAACCCAGGAGGTGGAGGCTGCAGTGATCTGAGATTGCACCACTTCACTCTAGCCTGGGTGACAGAGCAAGACTTCATCTCAGAAAAAAAAAGAAAAAAAATAAACTAGTTAATGCTTATATCGGAAAATTCAGAAAACATGCGGAGAAATAAAGCCAATCATCTCATCCATAATTTTACTACCTAATAATAATTACTATTATAAATCTGATGTATATCTGTGATATGGTTTGGCTGTGTCCCCACCCACAACTCATCTTGAATTGTAGCTCTCATTATTCCCAGATGTTGTGGGAGGGACTCAGTGGGAAAGAAATAGTTGAATCATGGGGGCAGTTTCCCCCATACTGTTTTCATGGTAGTAAATAAGTCTCATGAGATCTGATGGTTTTATAAGGGGTTTCCCTTTCTGCTTGGCTCTCATTCTCTCTTGCCTGCTGCCATGTAAGATGTGCCTTTTGCCTTCTGCCATGATTGTGAGGCCTCCCTGGCCACATGGAACTGTGAGTCCACTAAACCTCTTTTTAAAAAATAAATAAATAAATAAATAATAAATTACTCAGTCTCAGGTATGTCTTTATCAGCAGCATGAAAATTGACTAATACAGTAAATTGGTAACAGCAGAGTGGGGCACTGCTATAATGATACCTGAAAAAGAGACTTGTTGAATGGCTTTGACCAAAATGCTGATAATGATAAGGACAGTGAAACCCAGGCTGAGGTAGTCTCAGATGGAGATAAGGAACCTGTTGGGAACTAGAGTAGATGGACTCTTGCTACATTTTAGCAAGGAGACTGGCAGTATCTTGCCCCTGTCCTAGAGATTTGTGGTACTTTGAATTTGAGGGAGATGATTTAGGGTATCTGGCAGAAGAAATTTCTAAGCAGCAAAGCATTCAAGAGGTGACTTGGGTGCTGTTAAAAGCATTCAGTTTTAAAAGGGAAACAGAGCATTAAAGTTCAGAAAATTTGCAGCCTGATGATGTGATAGAAAAGAAAAACTCATTTTCTGAGGCGAAATTCAAGCCACCTGTAGAAATTTACATAAGTAATGAGGAACTAAATGTTAATCACCATGACGATAGGTAAAATGTCTCCAGAGCATGTCAGAGAACTTTGTGGCACCCCCTTCCCATCACAGGCCCAGAGGCCTGGAAGGAAGAAACAGTTTCACATGATGGGCCCAAGTCTCCCTACTCTGTGCAGCCTTGGGACATGGTGTTCTGCATCCAAGTTGCTCTAGCCGTGGCTAAAAGGGAACAAGATGCAGCTTGAGCAGTGGCTACAAAGGGTGCAAGCCCCAGGCCTTGGCAGCTTCCATATGGTGTTGAGCCTGCAGGTGCACAGAAGTCAATAATTGAGGTTTGGGAACCTCCACCTAGATTTCAGAGGAGGTATGGAAATGCCTGGATGTCTAGGCAGAAGTTTGCTGCCAGGGCTGGTCCCTCATGGAGTATCTCTGCCAGGGCAGTGTGGAAGGGAAATGTGGGGTTGAAGCCCCCACACAGAGTCTCCAGTGGGGCACTGCCTAGTGGAGCTGTGAGAGGAGGGCCAGAGTCATCCAGACCCCAGAAAGGTAGATCCACCCACAGCTTGCACTGTGTGCCTGGAAAAGTCACAGACACTCAACACTAGCCTGTAAAAGCAGCTAGGAGGGGAGCTGTACCCTGCAAAGCCACAGGGGCAGAACTTCCCAAGACCATGGGAACCCACCTTTTGCATTAGCATGACCTGGATGTGAGACATGGAGTCAAAGGAGATCATTTTGGAGATTTAAGCTTTGACTGCCTTACTGGATTACGGACTTGCATGGGGACTTAGCCCCTTTATTTCAGCCAATTTCTCCCATTTGGAATGTGTGTATTTTTCCAATGCCTGTTCCTCCATTGTATGTAGGAAGTAACTAACTTGCTTTTGATTTTACAGGCTCATAGGCAGAAGGGACTTGTCTTCTCTCAGATGAGACTTTGGAGTGTGGGCTTTTCAGTTAATGCTGGAAGGATTTAAGACTTCAGGGGACTGCTGGGAAGGCATGATTGGTTTTGAAATGTGAGGACATGAGATTTGGGAGGGGCCAGGAGTGGAATGATATGGTTTGGCTGTGTCCCCACCCAAATCTAATCTTGAATTGTAGCTTCTATATTTCCCACATGTTGTGGGAGGCACCCGGTGGGAGACAACTGAATGATGGGGGTGGTTTCCTTCATACTGTTCTCATGGTAGTGAATAAGTCTCATAAGATCTGATGGTTTTATAAGTGGTTTCCCTTTTTGCTTGGCTGTCATTCTCTCTTGCCTACTGCCATGTAAGATGTACCTTTCACCTTCCACCATGATTGTGAGGGCTCCGCAGCCACATGGAACTGTGATTCCATTATACCACTTTTTCTTCATAAATTACCCAGTCTCAGGTATGTCTTTATCAGCAGCATGAAAACGGACTAATACAATCTGTAAAGATGTTTTGTTTTATGCTGGTGTGTGTGTCTCTGTAATTCTCCTCATAAAATATAGGCAAAATATAGCATTTACTATTTTTTAAATGTTTATGTTTCCCACCCCCACAATTCATATATTGAAATCCTGACCCTCAAGATGATGACATTGGTAGGTGAGGTCTTTGGGAGATGATTAGGTAATGAGGGTGGAGCCATCATGAATGTGATTAGTGCCCTTTTAAAAGAGGCCCCCCCAAGGGAGCTTGTTTACCCCTTTCACATGAGAACACAGTGAAAAGACAGTGTCATTAAACCAGTAACTGAATCCTCACCAGACATGAAATTTGCTGGCATCTTGATCTTGGACTTCCCAACCTCCATAACTGTAAAAAATAAAATTTTGTTGTTTATAAACTACTATAGTTATTTGTTATATCAGTCTACACAGACTAAGACAGCATTCAATAACTATATGTTTTAAATAATTTTTTCACTGATTAGTGTATTATTAAGGTCTTTCTATGTCCATAGATATAGATGTCTATAATACAGATTTATTGGTTATACAGTAATCTAATAGCATCACAATTGTGTATTAAAGTAACAGTCTTAAACCTGAGGATATTTTGACCCATCCAAAAATAATTTCTTATATCTTCAGCTTTCAACAATTGAATACTCTGCCAAGTAGATATTTTAACTTATACTGAGTGTGATAAATTGAACAAAAAGTATCTTTTTACTAGTGCATGTATTTGAGATCTTAGAAGCAAATAAGCCAGGACAAATACCTTCACTTTAAAATTGTGTACATATCTGTGGCTACAAAATAAACAAAATCATTGTTAGCTCCACTATGTTCACCAAAGGTTTGGCCAATATGCAGAGCTATGTACAGTTGACTCAGGTTGTCTAGTAACATTCTGAAACAGAATTCAGAATGATAATCTGCTCACTTAAAACTGATGCAGGTAAAAATTCTGTGTCCAAATCTAAAGAGATCATGGACAATAGTAATATGTGTTAAGGAAAGAAATTCTCAGAAGTCATTAAAAACATTTATTTTGAATTGGGTAAAAGAATGTGAAAGTGGAGCTATCCCTGAAGATCTCTAAGAAAAAGCTCACACTTTTCTTATGGATTATTAATTATAAAATCATATTTTATTTATGTATTAATGAAGTTTAAATAAAACATCATTGGAGGGCCTCAAGCAAAAAAAGGACTTATAGATACTTTATTAGTGCTAATTTCTATAAATATTTTAAATTAGAGTAAATGTTAAATTACATGATATTGAGGAATGGGATGAATCTACATCTACAGAGGGTGAAGAATGTGATCAAGGAGATAAATAACATGAAAATTTAAAAAGAGAAAACTGACCACATAACAGATGATGGAAATATATAATATGGGAGAATGAGACATGCAACAAATGTAGGCCAGTGACTGGGTAAGGGAGTGGTTACCATTTGCATTAGATTGTTAGGGAGAATCTGGTTTAGTAATTATCCTAGATTATTTTCTGCTACTCATCCTCCTCCTCATCTTCTTTTTTTTTTTTTTTTTTTTGAGATGGAGTCTCACTCTGTCACCCAGGCTGGAGTGCAGTGGCGCGATCTCGGCTCACTGCAAGCTCTGTCTCCCGGGTTCACGACATTCTCCTGCCTCAGCCTCCCGAGTAGCTTGGACTACAGGCACCAGCCACCACACCCGGATAATTTTTTTGTTTTTTTTTAGTAGAAACAGCATTTCACCATGTTAGCCAGGATGGTCTCGATCTTCTGACCTCGTGATCTGCCCGCCTCAGCTTCCCAAAGTGCTGGGCTTACAGGCATGAGCCACCGCGCCCGGCCTCCTTCTCATCTTCTTAAAAGAAAACATAAGCTGAGGTGAATTTGGTGGGCCTCTGTACTCCTATCATCTGCCACAGTTTGGTAAGTGGGCAACACATATATGTGATGAACTAAACAGAATTCTCAGTCTGACACATAGTCAAGTCTGCAAAACTACCGACAAACCTGCTACAGACTGAATGTTTGTGTCCCCACCTGCAAAATTTATATGTTTAAATTCTAGCCCCCAGTGTGATAGTGTTAGGAGGCAGGGCCTTTGATAGGTGATGAGTTCATGAGGTCTCTGAGAAGTTAAAGACTCTTAGAAGGTCCAGCCAAGATTAGGGCTCTGTCAGACTCAGTGTCTGGTGAGGATTCACTTCCTGGTTCACAGGTAGCACCTTCTGGTTATGTCCTCCCTTGGTGGAAGGAGCCTCTTTTATAGGGTATCAATCATCTTTTATAAGGACATTAATCCTATTTATGAAGCCTCTGACTTGAACTACTCACCTCCTAAAGATCCAACTTCTAAAACATCACATTGGTGATTAGGTTTCAACATATGAAATTGGGAAGGTGGGGACACAAACTTTCAGACCATAGCAGCTCCCTGGCCCTTTCTGCCATGTGAGGAAACAACTGTATGTCCATCAATGAACCAGGAAGCGGTCTGTCATTAGACACTGAATTTGCTGGTGCCTTGAGCTTGGACTTCTCAACTCCAGAACTGTGAGAAATAAATTTCTGTTGTTTATTAGCAAACCAGTCTACAGTATTCTGTAATAGCAACCCAACAGTACTAAGAAAAAACCAGTGTCTCTTTTATCCATCTTTTTCAGAAACAATGTAATGAACAGCAATTCATAGAATCAAAGTAAAATTTGAAAATAATGTAGTTGCCTTGATTCAAAATAAAGCTTTGTCATATGAGGAACATGTGATATTATTGTAAATGTTGTTATAATTTTAGTTGAAATGTTCAATTGGACAACTGTTATGGGTTGAATTGTGTTCTTCCCCAAACTTCAAATGTGGGAGTCCTAACTTTAGGTAACTGTGAATATGACTTTTTTTGGAATGGAGTCATGGTAGATGTCATTGAGTTATGATGAGATCATTAGGATGGTTCTAATAATAATTCAGTATGACTGGTGTTCTTGTAAGAAGAAGAGAGCAGAAGCAAAGCAAAAAACATCCTGTAAAGATGGAGACAGAAAATGATCTGCTGCCACAAACAAAGGTATTTCTGGGACTCAGGAGGGGGAAGAGGCAAGAAAGGAAGACGTCAGCAGGAGCATGGTCCTGCCAACACCTTAATTTTGGACTTCTAGCCTCTAGGGCTGTGAAAGAATAAATTTCTGTTGTTTTAAGTCACTGAGTTTATTACAGTAACCTCAGGAAACTAATATAGCAACCTTCCAGCTTGGGAGTGCGATTCTTTCCTGTGTTGAATAAGAGCCACACTCCCTCCTTTCCTCAGACCAATAATGCCCTATGTCAAAGGTTTTCTTCAACAGTCTTTCGTATTTATAGACTTTTTCTATATAGCTGGGAGGCGAGTGATGAAGCTTGACAGATTCTAGAATAATTTCTGCTATCTTTTTTAAGTCCTATAAGGAGGACCCTAAGATAATCCTTAGCACATAATTACCTGCTATTCTCAGTATTATGGTTTTAGCCAAAGCTATGAGTCAGGACGGAAATTCTCATTCAACATTCTGTTAAACATACATATATTCATGTAAGTCAAAATTTATGCTGAGATAGTCATACAAAATGTGAGAAGGGGTTAGGTAAAAGATAACTTGTAATTGTTTGATTTATGCAAATTAATGGGAAAAAACCCTCCGTCTTTGTCATTAGAGTGAAATTCTTTTAAAATATTGTAATGCAAAGTGCTAGGGCCAAGAAAACTGCCATAGTCATCATTATAACTAGGGCAGCATTTTGTATCTAGCATAAAGAACTGTAGACCAAATAAATAACTGAGAAATATGAATTCTCATCTGTAGCCCAATATTAACTAGCTCAAAATTTCCTTCCCATGAAACATTCCTGGACTCCCTTAGTGACATAAATCAAGTAACCATAGCACTTGCTCTTCTATTGTGGCACTTCCCATAGCATAGTGTGCTTTATGTACATGTCTGTCTTTTCACTAAATTGTATGCTTCTTGAGGCCAGGCCTATGTCTAATTCATTTCATAGTTTATTTACTGAGACACTTGTAACATCTTAGACACTTTAAAAAAGTTTAATGGATAAAAATAAATGACCAATCTTTTTCTCTTTCCAGCTAACTACTTTCATTTTAAAATTGAAGATATTGAAATAAAGAATTTATAAATTCTCCCCAAAGCACCAAAATTAGATATTTTGTCTATTATTGTTCAAGATTAAATAGTCTTATATAGTCTTGCATTTGTAATTGAGTTTATAGCTTTTACTTCTCTTTATGTTAAGCCATGATACAAACTTTTAAAAACAATTTTAAGATATTAAAAACTAATTTAAAAGTAATCATCCTGGAATGACCCAGGCTCCATTTTGGAATTTTTCTAACATAAATAAGTCATGTATATTTGATTTTGTGTCTTTCATTATAAACATAAATTTTTGAGATATCATTTTAAAAATATCCCTTGAACACCAGATCAAATTAACTGTGTTAAACTGTTTGTAATTTGAAAATGATAGCAAGATCATATATTTTGCCTGAGTATATTTTTAAGAGGTCAGAATTCTTGTTATGACTTTCAAAGACAAAACTTTCAAGATAAAAGTTATCTGGGGGCATTGTTTAATGCAATATGTTGTAGTTGTTTTGTTTGTTTTTAATATTACTCTTTTTTGTATGCTTATTAGCAACCCAAAAGATCTCTTGATTTTTCATTTTATTTTATGGATTTTGGAAGTTAATTTTCTTTAACCTAATCAGGGAAGACCTGCAAGGGGGAGTTTAAAATAAGAAAAATAATTTAAAAATTTTTTATTTTAAAATGACATAATAATTATATATACATATATATTAGGGAGACGATGTGATGTTTTGATACACAGATACATTGTATAATGAGCAAATCAGGGTAAGTAGCATTTTCATAAATTTTCTTCATTTATCTTTTTTTGTGATGAGAATATTAGTATTTTTCCCTTCTAGCTTTTTAAATATGCATTGTTGTTAACTATAGTCATTCAACTGTGCATTAGAACACTGAAACTTATTACTCCTATCTAACTGTAACTTTGTACCAATTGTTCAACCCCAAACCCTCCCCTTCTCCCTCCTTCCGCAGCCTCTAATAATCACTATTCTACTCTACTTTTATAAGCTGAACTTTCAAAAATTCCATGTATGAGTCATATCATGTGGTATTTGTCTTTCTGTGCCTGGTTTATTGCATTTAACATAATATCCTCCAGGTCCATCTACATTGTCATAAATGACAGAATTTCATTCTTTTCTTATGGCTAAACAGCATTTCATTATGTGTGTATATATATATATATATATATCCATTCATCCTTTGCTGAGCACTTAGGTTGATTCCATATCTTAGCTACTGTGAACAGTGCTGCAATAAATGTGGGAGTGCAGATATCTCTTCAACATAAGGATTTCCTTTCCTTTGGATATATACCAAATAGTGGGATTGCTAGATCATATGGTAGTTTTATTTTTAATTTTTTGAGGAAACTCCAAACTGTTTTTTATAATGGCTGTAGTAATTTACATTTCCACCAACAGTAAGTGTTCCCATTTCTCCCCATCCTCACCAACACTTGTTATCTTTGTCTTTTTGATAACAGCCATTCAAAATAGAGTGTGGTTATATCTCATTGTGGTTTTAATTTGCATTTCCTTGATGATTAATAATTTTTAGCATATTTTTCATATATCTGATAGCTATTTTTATGTCTTCTTTTATGAAATGTCTATTCAGGTCTTTTGCTAATCTTTTAATCAGGTTATTTGATTTTTTTGCCACTTAGTTGTTTGAGTTCCACCTATATTTGAATATTAACACCTTATCAGATGTATTCATTTGCAAATAAGTTCTTCCATTCCATAGATTATCTCTTCATTCCATGATTGTTTCCTTTGCTGTGCAGAAGCTTTTTAGTTTGATGTAATCCCATCTGTCTATTTTTGCTTTTGTTGCTTTTGCTTTCGCAGTCTTATTCAAAACAATTTTTGCCCAGATCAATGTAAAGAAGCATTTCCTCTATGATTTTTTTTCCAGTAGTTTCATGTTGGGTCTTACATTTAAGTCTTTAGTCCATTTTTCATTAATTTTTGTCAGTGGTGAGCAATAGGGATCTAGTTTCATTCTTGTTCATGTGGATATCCAGTTGTACTGGATATTATTTACTATAAATAGTAATTTATAGTATATATGGTATATTACTATTTACTATAAATAGTAATTTATAGTATATATGGTATATTACTATTTACTATAAATAGTAATTTATAGTATATATAGTATATTACTATTTACTATAAACATAATATTTATATTTTGAAATTTAATATTTTATATGAAATTATATATTTATATACATTTATATTGATAATTTATATTATCAAATTTAATTTATATAAATAGTAATATAAGTTAAATTATATAAATTAAAATAAATAGTAATATAAATATAAATATTTACTATTTACTGAAGAGACTGTCCTTTCCCCATTGTATGGTCTTGGCATTTTTGCCAAAATCATTTGGCTATAAATAAAGTATGTAAATTAAAATAAATAGTAATATAAGTATAAATATTTACTATTTACTGAAGAGACTGTCCTTTCCCCATTGTATGGTCTTGGCTTTTTTGCCTAAATCGTTTGGCTATAAATTCATGGATTTATTTTTCCATTCTGTATTCTGTTCTGTTGGTCTATATTTCTGTTTCTTTGCTAGTGCCATGATGTTTATGCTGTTTTGGTTACTATTAGTTTGCAGTACATTTTAAAGCCAGGCAATATGATGCCTCCAGCTTTGTTCTTTTTGCTCAAGAAGGCTTTGGCTATTGGAGGCCTTTTCTAGTTGCATACAAATCTTAGGATTTTTGTGAAAATGTCATTGGTATTTTCATAAGGATTGTATTGAATCTGTAGATTGCTTTGGGTAGCATGGTCATTTTAACAATCTTTCCAGTTCATGAACATGAGATTACATTTATTAGTGAGCTCTTCAATTTGTTTCATCCATATGTTATAGTTTTCATTGTAGAGATATTTTACCTCCTTTACATTTATTCCCTGGTACTTTATTATTTTTTGTAGCTATTGTAAACAGGACTGGTTTTTTGATTTCTTTTTCAGATACTTTACTGGTGGTCTATAGATAAATCACTAATATTTGTATGTTGATGTTTTATTTTGTGACTTTACTGAATTTGTTTATTAGTTATAAGGGATTTTTGGTGGAGTCTTTAGAGTTTTCTGTATATAAGATTATGTAATCAGCAAACAGAAACAATTTCCTGTCTTCTTCCTTTCCAATCTGGAGACCCTTTGTTTCTGTCTCTTGCCTAATTACTCTGGCCAGAACTTTCAGCATACGTTGAACAGAAGTAATGAAAGTGAGCATCTTTGTCTTATTCTAGTTTTTAGATGAAAAGCTGAATGTTCATGTATGATATTGGTTGTGAATGCATGGCCTTTATTGTGTTGAGATGTATTCCTTTTATACCTAATTTTTAAAAGGTTTTCATCATGAAGCGCTGTCCAATTTTACTGAATGCTTTTTCTGCATCTATTGAGATGATCGTATGGCTTTTGTTCTTCATTCTGTTAACGTGATGTATCACGCTTATTAATTTGCATATGTTGAGCCTTCTTTTCATTCTTGCAACAAATCCCACTTGAGCATGGTAAATGATCTTTTTGAAGTTCTGTTCAATTTGGTTTGCTAGTATTTTGTTGAGGATCTTTGTATCTATGTTCATCAGGAATATTGGCCTGTAGTTTTCATTGTTGTGTCTTTGCTTGGTTTTGGAATCAGGGTGATGCTGGCCTCATAGACTGAGTTTGGAATAATTTTCCTCCACTTGAGGCCTGGGAGTCTGAAACTCCATGAGGAGCTTGCTAACTTTTGTCCCACAGTGGATCTTCAGCAGGCCCAGTCTCAGCTCCAGCCCCTCTAAATTTTTGTACTAGTTTGAGAAGAATTGGTATTCGTTCTTTAAACGTTTGGTAGTATTCAACAGTGAATTCATCAGATCCTTTGCTTTTTTCTTTTGATGAAAGAGTTTTTATTATTACTTCAATCTCATTATCCATTACTAGTCTAAGTTTTATATTTCTTAATGATTTAATCTTAGTAGTTTGTGTCCAGAAATTTATCCATTTCTTCTATTTTCCAATTTGTTGGCATGTCTTCATTCATAGTTTTATAATGATGCTTTGTATTTCTGTTGTATCACTTGTAATGTTTCCTTTTTTATCTCTGATTTTACTTATTTCAATAATCTCTTTTTCTTCCTTAAGCTAATCTAGCTAAAGGTTTGTTGATTTTGTTTATCTTTAAAAAAAACCCTCTATTTTAGTGATATTTTGTATTTTATTTTAGTTTCTATTGTGCTTACTGCTGCTCTGTTTTCTTTCCTCCTACTAATTTTGGTTTTAGTTTTTTCTTGTTTTTCTATTTCCTTGAGGAGCAATGTCATTCATTTGAGAACTTTCTATTGCTTTAATCTAGGTGTTTATCACTATAAACTTCTTTCTTAAAACTGCTTTTGCAATATCCCATAGTTTTTGGTATGTTGTTTCCATTTTCATTTCTCTTAAAAACTTTTTTCTTTTCTTTTCTTTCTTTTTTTTTATTTTTGAGATGGAGTCTCACTCTGTCACCCAGGCTGGAGTGTAGTGGCACTGTGTCAGCTCACTGCAGCTTCCGTCTCCTGGGTTCAAGCTATTCTCCTGCCTCAATCTCCTAAGGAGCTGGGATTACAGTCACCCACCACCATATCCGACTAATTTTTTAGTTTTTAGTAGAGATGTGGTTTCACCATGTTGGCCAGGCTGGTCTCGAAATACTGACCTCAGGCGATCCGCCCGCCTCGGCCTCCCAAAGTGCTGGGATTACAGGCATGAGCCACCGCACCCAGCCTCTTTTCAATTTTTTTGATGAGCCCTTTGTTGTTCAGGAGCATGCTGTTTAATTTCCTTGTATTTGTACAGTTTTTAATATTCCCCTAGTTATTTATTTCTAGTTTTATTTCATTGTGGTCAAAAAAGATACTTGAGATAATTTTGATTTTAACAAAATTTGTTCAGACTTGTTTTGTTGATAAATATATGATTATACTGAAAAATGTTTAATGTGCTTTTGAGAAAAATGTGTGTTCTGTGGCACTTATATGTAATGCTCTCTAAATGTATCTTAGGTCGATGTGGTCTACAGTGTGCTTAGACTCTGATGTTTCTTTGGTGATTTTCTGTCTAGATGATCTGTCCATTGCTGAAAGTGGGGTGTTGAAATCCCTTATTATTATTGTATTACAGGCGATCTCTCCCTTTAGGTCTATTTATAGTTGCTTTATAAATTTAGGCCCTCTTACATTGAATGATACATATTTATAATTGTTATAGCTTCTTGCTATATTGATCCCTTTATCATTATGTTATCGCTGCCTTTGTTGCTTTTTATAGTTGTTAGTTTAAGGTCTATTTGTTTTCTGACTAAGTATAGCTACTTCTGCTCATTTTCAGTTTCTATTTGCATAGAATAGCCTTTTTCATCCCTTCACTTTCAGTGTATGTGTATTCTTGCAGGTGTAATGAATCTCTTATAAGTAGCATATGGTTGGGCCTTATTTTATTATCCATTAAGCCACTCTGCCTTTTACTTAGAAAAGTTAATTCATTTACATTCAAAGTAATTATTGATAGATAAGGAGTTACTACTGCTATTTTGTTATTCTTTTCTAGTAGTTTGTAGTTTTGTAGTTCCGTTCTTTCTTCTTTTATAGTCTTCCTTTGTGGTTAAGTGATTTCTTCTTGTATATTTTGATATCTTGCTTTTTATTTTCGGTTTCTCTATTATAGGTTTTTGCTTTGCAGTTGGCATGAGGCTTACAAAAACATTCTATAGCTATAAGTTATTTTAAACTGATACTAACTTAATTTTGATTGCAAAGAAAAGAAACAAAAAATCTGTACACTTCAGTCTCCCTCCACACTTTCCACACTTTGAATTTTTGATGTCATAATTCACGTGTGTGTGTGTGTGTGTGTGTGTGTGTGCATGTGTTTGAGACAGAGTCTCACTCTGTCACCCATGCTGGAGTGCACTGGTGCAATCTTGGCTCACTGCAACTTCCACCTCCCAGGTTCAAGCAATCCTCCTACCTCATCCACAGATGCACACCACCACACCCAGAAATTTTTGTTTTTTGTATTTTTGATAGAGATAGGGCTTCACTATGTTGCCCAGGCTGGTCTCAGACTCCTGAGCTCCCAGAGTCCACCGGCCTCGACCTGCCAAAGTGCTGGGATTATAGGCATGAACCACCCTGCCCAACCAACAATTCATCTTTTTAAAATACTGCCTACCTCTTAATAAATTATTGTAGTTATTATTTTAAATAGTTCCATCTTTTAGTCTTTGTATTAAAGATATAAGTGGTTTAAACACCACAATTATAGTATTAGAGTAACAATCATGTTAGCTTACCTTTTTATCAGTTTGAATAACTCTCTTTAACATTTTTTTGCAGTTGAGGTCTGGTAGTGATGAATTCCCTCACTTTGTGTTTGTCTAGGAAAGTCTTTATCTCTCTTTCATTCTGAAGAATAGCTTTGCTGTGTACAGAATTCTTGGTTTGTAGTTTTTCTTCTTTTTTCTTTTTACTTTCAGCACTCTGAATTTATCACCCCACTCCCTCCTGGACTATAAGATTTCTACTGAAAGTCTGATGCCAGATATATCAGGTCTCCCTTATATGTTATTTTCTTCTTTTCTCTCACTGCTCTCAGAATCTTCCATTTGTCTTTGACCTTTGGGGTTTGATTACAGTATGTCTTGGAGTATTTTTATTTGGGTTAAATTTGATTGGTAAATTTTGATCTTCTTGTACCTGGATACAGGCTTGAAAATTTTCCTGTTATTATTTGTTTGAATAATTATTTGTTATTATTTTTACACTTTTCTCAATTCCCTCTTTAACTTCGATAACCCAGATATTTGCTCTTTTGATGTTATCCCATAAATCCCATTAGCTTTCTTCATTCCTTTGCATTCCTTTTTTCTTTTATATCTGTGTATTTTTAAGTAGCCTATCTTTGGGTTCACTTATTTTTCTTCTGTTCGATCAATTCTGTTGCTGATACTCTCTACTGCATTTTTTCAATTCCTTTATTGTATATTTTACCTCTAGGTTTTCTGTTTAATTATTATTATTATTTCAGTCTCTCTGCTAAATTTATCTGATAAATTTCTGAATTGTTACTCTGTGTTTCATTGAAATTTGCTGGGCTTCCTTAAAGTAGCTATTTAAAATCTTTTTTTGTCTAAGAGATCACACATTGTCGTCACTTTAGGATCAATCTCTGGTACCTCATTTTGTCAATTTAGAAGGCTCTAGCTGCTTGTGAACATGTGACTATTTCTGTGATTGAGGGTTAGGTTATATTCATCCTTTACAGTATAGACTTGTTTGTCCCTGTCCTTTTTCAGTGGGCCTTCTTAGAAATTCTAAGCAGACTGACTCTTGTACTTCATGAGCCTGTGAGCACTGCAGCCATCTCAGCATTAGAGGGCACTATAAGCCCAAGCTTAATGAGTTTTGTGAGGGCTCTGAAGTTGACAAGGTTTTCTGCTTGAATGGACCTAGGGAAGACCCAAGGAGGATACTAGGGCTGTGTGGTAAAGCTGGCCAGGGACATAAGCCCAGAAGACAGTCCTGGTGGCTCAGATGGGTATGCCTTCCAGCAGGTCCTTGCACAGGCAGGATAGGTCCTTGACCGCAACAAGAGGGGCCGGAGTTTAGACTCGGCTCCCTTAGTATCTGCTATGGGATGCTGGTGAGCCCATTCCATTGGCTCACATGGGCACACATCTCCCAGCAGGTCTTCGCACAAGTGGTATAATTCCTTGACTGCTACAGGAGGGCCCAGACTGAGACTTGACCCCCCTTAAGATCTACTGTGAGATGGAGGTGAGAGAGCCATATTGTTGGCTCAGATGAGTATACATCTCCCAGCCAGTCTCTGCACTGATGGGATAGTTCTCTGACTTAAGCATGAGGGGCTGAAGCTGAGACTGGGCCCACTCAAGATCTGCTGTGGGACAGTGGTTGGCAAGCTTTTCATGAAGGCTCAGACTTCCAGGCATTGAGGTATGGGCAAGTCTGCATCTGTGTCCTTATGTAAACAACTCTGTGCTGGGACCTCAGCTGAGGGGCCTGGAAGAGTGCCACAGGGCAACTTTCAGGTTCATTGCCATGAACAATGTCAGCAGGCAGATTAGCCTCTTCACTGAGGCACTAGTGAGTTCTATTCCTCTTGGACCCCTTGGCAGATGGTTTTGTTTGCAGGCTCGAGATTAACTGGGGCTGTAGCCAAGCCCCTTGGGGAGTAGGACCATTCCCGGGTTTGCACCTTGGAGCACAACTGGCAGATCAGCCACTTGGATGCCAGTGCCATTCTGTACTTTTGAAACAACCCTCCTGGCTCTTAGGCTTCACAGGGGTTTCACAACCTCCTACCTGAATTCTGAGGCTCCTGTAGAGAGTCTTTTGTTTATATAAGGGTGTAGAATTCTTGTTGTTGTAGGGGGATATGAGTGGGTTACCTCCTATTCTGCCATCTTGCTAATGTCACTGGGAAAAATGTTCTTATAAATTGGAGAGTAATATCTTTATTCTTGCATAAAACACCATTGGCTTTTAAGAAGACATAAAATGCTGATACCTCTGGCTTTTAGTGACATTTCATAAAAATGAAGATGATGATAATGACAATGATGACTATGATGAGAAGGAGAATGTAGGCTGCAAAACTTCAAAACACATCTTCAAAGGAGCTTGAGGCTATAACAGCATATTATTTGGAAACATACCAAGAAAGGAGCAAATAAACCCAAAACAGGGGCAGCTGTTTTTCATAGGCATGTTGGTTTTTATATTAACAAAAAATTAAGGAGAATATCATGTGTAAGTACTTTATAAACACCAAAGTAATTTACAAGGGTAAAATATTCTTATTTTCATTATTGTTATTGGTATCAAGATTATATTTGTTGGAGCAACGGATATTCATATCATCATTTGTCATTATAGTTTCATGTATATGTGTGCATGGTGAATATGATGATGAGAAGCACTTTGCTGAAGGCCAAGATAAGGGACAAAGGATATCAAGAAAAAAGCCAGAATTAATTTATCATTATTTAAGGCTGTGACATGTAGCTTTATTGTCACATGGCTCCAAAATGACTTTGATGTTGCCATTTTCTTATTGGAAACCATCATAAAGTAAAAGCTTATCTGAAATTGCAATTGTTTTGGAAAAATATGGTTTTGTTTGCAGAAGACTGTTGTTTTTTCGTGCGCTGACTTAGCTGAAAGAGAAAAAAAAGAGAAGTTTATTTTGCCTAAAAAGATCCTTGGTAATCCACAACATTTCTTGATGATTCATTTTCTATTTTCTAGTCTCCTTCAGGTAAAATTCAGAGCATTACAGAATGAACTTTCCCACTGAAAAGCTGCCAGGATAATAAATCTTACCAGAGGAATTTATTGAAGTGCTTATTCCACAACCTGCACACCTGTGTTCTCATGAAGGCTTGTGAAGTATGGCACATTCTCAGATGGTGTGCATTTACACAGACCATATATCAGTGACAATTTTATGATTCAATGTGCCATTAGGATATCTCCACTGTGCAATAGGTAGCTACTAGTCATGTGTGGTTATTTAAATTTAAATTAGTTAAAATTTTATAAAATAAAAATTCATATTTTCAATCACAGTAACTACATTTGAACTGCTCAGTAGCCATCAACAAATATAGAACACTTCCATCATCACATAAAGTACTATTGAACAATACTAGTACAGACACTTGCTATGCATGATATTGTCCAAAAACAGGACCAGGAGCAGTATCAGCAGCAGCACCAATACACAGGAGCTCATTAGGAAGGCAGAATCTCAGGCACTACCACATACCCACTGAATTAGAGTCTGCATTTCAGTAAGGCCTTTATGCGTTCATGGGTGTGTTAAATTTGAGAAGAACTACAGGTAGTCAAATTCGATAATTTAGTGTGTTTTAGAACAGAAATATCAACTTAAATTGTGGCTCATTGGATATTTCATAATTTTGGTCCGAAATAATTCAATTAACTTCATAACTTTTAGCAGTCCTGTGGCATATGTAAAAAAAACTACTGGCCTGGCGCAGTGGCTCACGCCTGTAATCCCACCAGTTTGGGAGGCTGAGGCGGGTGGATCACGAGGTCAGGAGATGAAGACCATCCTGGCTAACACGGTGAAACCCCATCTTTACCGAAAAAATATAAAATATTAGCTGGGCATGGTGGCGGGTGCCTGTAGTTCCAGCTGCTCGGGAGGCTGAGGCAGGAGAATGGCGTGAACCTGGGAGGCAAAGCTTGCAGTGAGCTGAGATTGCACCACTGCCCTCCAGCCTGGGCAACAGAGCGAGACTCCAAAACAAAACAAAACAAAACAAACAAAAAACAAAAAAACTACTGACTGGGCACGGTGGCTCATGCCTGTAATCCCAGCACTTTGGGTGGCCAAGGCAGGTGGATCACTTGAGGTCAGGAGTTTGAGAACAGTCTGGCCAACCTCAACCTTTAGTAGAGCCTAGTGAAACCTCATCTCTACTAAAAATACAAAAATTCGCAGGGCGTGGTGGCAGGCGCCTGTAGTCCCAGCTGTTCGGGAGGCTGAGGCATGAGAATCACTTGAACCCGGGAGGCAGAGGTTGCAATGAGCTGAGACTGCGCCACTGCACTCCAGCCTGGGCAACAGAGCAAGACTTCATCTCAAACAAACAAACAAACAAACAAAACAAAAAAGAACAAACAAACAAAACTACTAAAATATTTGCTTATATCTCTGGAATTTTCACTATTTTTTTCCACCTAAAATATTGTCATTCAGAAGGGAATCACTTTAATATCCACAAAGGAAAATTAACATGTTATAATTTCAGCCACAATAATATCTATTTAAACATGCATTTAATCCTACTAGTTTACAATTAATTCAATTTTTCTTTTATATTCTGCATTCCACATAAAGCGATAACAGGAAAACATAAAATTCCACTAACTCCATTATTATCTGTGTGTGTGTAGGTGTGAGGTTTTCAATTTTAAAAATTTTTCTTTTTTTCTTGTCATGTTATTTCATCTTGGTTTCATTTTTATTCTTCAGGATTATAATAATCCCCCTTGTTTGCAGAAGCAGTTATAACTCACTGCAGTTCTTTTCCATGAAAAGATTTTCCTATCTTCAGTCAGGTTTCTCATGATGTACAAAGAAATATCTGGGCTATCTCTGCTCTTGATGAATTTCACTCAATCTTTGAGAGTTAGAAACCTCTCTTCCTTAACCGTGTGTTAAGTATTTGCTCACATGCACAGTCAGTGACACATTTATACAAAACACATGTGCACACACACACTGTATTTACATTCATCTACTTTGCAATGCTTTTAACGTGCTTCATTGGATATTTCATAATACCTAGGTGTGATGACTAATATTAAGTGTCAACTTGATTGAAGGATGCCTAGATAGCTGGTAAAGTATTGTTTCTGGGTGTGTCTGTGAGGGTGTTGCCAGAGAAGATTAACATTTGCCTCCGTGGACTGGGAAAAAAAGACCCATCCAAAATGTGCATGGGCGCCATCCGATTGGCTGCCAGCACGGCTAGAACAAAGCAGGCAGAAGAAGGGAAGGTGGCGCTGGGCGCGGTGGTTCACGCCTGTAATCCCAGCACTTTGGGAGGCCGAGGCAGGCGAATCACGAGGTCAGGAAATCGAGACCATCCTGGCTAACACGGTGAAAGCCTGTCTCTACTAAAAATACAAAACAAAACAAACAGAAAAAAATTAGCCAGGCGTGATGGCGGGCGCCTGTACTGTAGTCCCAGTTGAGGCAGGAGAATGGCGTGAATCCGGGAGGTGGAGCTTTCAGCGAGCCGAGATCGCGCCACAGCACTCCAGCCTGGGCGACAGAGTGAGACTCCGTCCCAAAAAAAAAAAAAAAAAAAAAAGAAGAGAAGGTGGGATAAGCTGTCTGTCTTCCTGAGTGTTTGGGCTTTCCTCTTTCTCCCATGCTGGAGGCTTCCATTGGTTCCTTCTGCCCTTGGTCATCAGACTCCAGCTTGCAAACAGCCTACCGTGGGATTTTGCCGTGTGATCGCGTGAGCCAATTGTCCTTAATAAACTCCCTTTCATATATACATATATCCTATTAGTTCTGTCCCTCTGGAGAACCCTAACTAATACACTAGGCCAAAATAAAAAACAATATGCCTCAACTTTAGAGTTCAAATAGGGCATTGCTAATAGAATCCATCAAAACTCCAAACTTTGGTCCTATGGCAGGAAAAAGATAAATGACCAGAAAAGTGGTCACAGTTTTCCTTCCTCCATAACCTATACATACACAACAACAACAACAACAACAAAACCATTATTTAAAATTGAATTGCCTCTTCTTCCCCACACACTGAGGCAAGTTGATTTTTTTTTTTTTTCTGAGACGGAGTCTCGCTCTGTCGCCCAGGCTGGAGTGCAGTGGCGTGATCTCGGCTCACTGCAAGCTCCACCTCCCGGGTTCACGCCATTCTCCTGCCTCAGCCACCCAAGTAACTGGGACTACAGGCGTCCGCCACCGCGCCCTGCTGATTTTTTGTAGTTTTAGTAGAGGCGGGGTTTCACCGTAGTCTCGATCTCCTGACCTCGTCATCCGCCGGCCTCCGCCTCCCAAAGTGCTGGGATTACAAGCGTGAGCCACCGTGCCCGGTGGCAAGTTGATTTTTTTAATGCTTCAATATGTAGGAAGAAAGATGAGCTAAAGAGTGAGGAGGCATTGTATTAGGTTTTGGAGTGCAATTGGCCAAAGTGCCTGAATTGTAATTTACGCTCAAAATAACATAGTAAGGGCCTGAAGAGAGAAAACAAAATTTGACTGTCTGAATTGTGGGTGTTTCCCAAGCAACTGCTGATTAGAGATAACGAGGTAGTGGGGAAAGCAGCTCTTGAACATGTTAGTGTGGGGTTTAAGTTGGATGTGGAGGACTCTAAAAGATAAAATCTTTTTTTCAACTTACTTTTGGTGCCAAAATGTGCTTCTTAAATTTGACTCCATAAAGAGAATGAGCAATATGGAACCCTGGACCATTAACATTATATACATACGTCTTGTTCTGTTCAAGCTAGTATAACAAAATGCCATAAACTAGGTAGCTTATAGCTTATATGACAGAAATTTATTTCTCATAATTCTAGAGGCTAGGAAGTCCAAGATCGAGACACCAGCAGATTTGATGTCTGTTGAGGACCCATTTTCTGGTTCACAGATGGTGCCTTCTGGCTGTGTCCTCACATGGCCTTTCTCAGGCCTCTTTTGTCAGAGCACTTAGCCCATTCACGAGGCTCCACCCTCATGACCTAATCACCTCCAAAAGACCTCATCTTCTAATATTAGCCCCTTAGAGGTTAGAATTTTAACATGTAAATTGGCGGGGCGGGGTGGGGGAGACATAAATATTCAGTTTATTGCAACATGTGTTTAAAATGTAAAATTATTATTGCATGATAGGCTATATATCACCTTGGTATTAATTCGGCTAGGCTTAATTATCTAGGATTTTAAGTTGATTTTATGAAAAAACTATGAAGTGTTGCATAGTGAGCCTATCAGGGTAATTAGCATATACACCATCTCAAACACATATCATTTCTTTGAATTGGAAATGTTCAATATTCTCCCTCTAGCTATTAGAAGCTATATAATATATTATTGCTAACTATAGTTGTCCTACCTAAGTTCTGAATGTCCTTACTATAAAAATATTAATCACAACATCTGACCAGTCAACATTGATTAACTGTGGTTAGTCCTTGATCCCTGAAGATCATGAATGACTTTTATTATTCTGTTTTCTATGGCTTCAAAGTTATTTTTATATTGAAGTATACATGGCATTTGTAGTAGGATTATAAACTATCATTAGGGAATGGGATTTCTGTTTTCCTCAGTGATTTATTTTCAAATAAATCTTATTTGAAAATAAATCTAAGTTCTACATGTATTTTACAATTAATATATATTTCTTTTATAATATGGCAAAGTGATTAAATGTCATACCAGTTTACTTTTGGCATTATTTCTGTAATTTTACTTTTGTATCATTATTTTTATGCTCTAATGTCCTGTTTTGGAGGAAATCCCCATGGGTACAGTTACCATGCATCAATCCTTGGGGAAGTTTGCTCTTCCAATCAAATATCCAACTAGAGAAAATGTCTCCTTGTCCCTTGTAATATTTCTACTGTGCCTTGTCTTCCAGCTGTCAATTCCCCACCTATGATTTATTTTGACCCATGGAATAAAGTAACTGAAAATTTGAGGCAAAAACTTCTGGCTGTTTAACTAATTTACTCCCTAAGATTAAAGAGCTGGGAACTGATTAAAAAGTTTACATGTTTACTGTGAAGTTTACCGAGGACCTTTTACATTGATAGTAGAATTATTCAGCAACAGAAGATGAGGTTATTTGATAAATTAAACTGCCCATTGTGCTTAAGAAATGGTTTCCAAAAAAATATAAAACTTGCAGAAAATTGGGGTCCCAGTTAGTCACCGCTCAGTATGAGTCATCATCCGTTTCCCCCCTCCCTCTCATAGATGCCACACAGAGACCTCTTAAGCTATTCAGTTACTCCTCCCCCACAGCAGACAAAATCTTGGATGCACTGTTTGAGAGCCCTTAAAATCAGTGGGGCTGTGGGTTGAAGAAAAAGGGCAGGATGAAGCCTTGTGATGCTTTGGCTCCCTCCAGAAACCTGAAATATTCTTGATGCCCAAGGCATTTTGTGGCTGCCATAATGCGTAGTTTCTTCTACACAACATCAACAATAGCTTTATTATTAGAAACTTTTGAATTAATTAAGATTCCTTTGGCTGAATATGCTACTACACCATGGAAATGAGGAGTAAACAAAAGCAGGCCGACTCTTTGTCACATCACTCTTTTCTTATTCACCAAGCCTCAACAGAATAAAATGCGGAGGCTTCCAAAAGGGCTCACTAAGTGATTTTGTAAAAAGATATTCACTCCCTCTCAAATTGCAGAACACACTGCTAGGAAGCCCTTTCTAAATTATTTAACTTCATAGTAGCTTTCACTTCTTTAAAAAATGTTTGCTGTAAGTGTCAATGTACAGATTTGGGGGGAGGGGTGAAATTTTCACACAACGTTTTCCCAGCAAATGGCAGGAGATAGAACACATTAATCTTTTTAAATGACTTCATGTTTATACTTATCTTCCGTAATTATGTTGCATTCTGTAAAAAGAGCAGTATGAAAAAAGCAGATTAACATTCAAGCTGGAGGTACAACGACCTAAATGAACTGAAGTTTTTTAGGTGTTTAGTTCTAAAAGAAGTTTGTGAAAGTGGACAGAAGCTTGTCATTTTGGTTCAACTAAAAATAACAGATGAAGCTTTCATTTTTAACTGTCGTGTTGAGTGTGGAAATATTAAGAAGTGTTCTACTCCCTAAGATTAAAGAGCTGCTAAGTCCTGTCAATTCTAATAATAAAAATTATATCCCGTAAGTTTGACTTGGCAATGTCTGTCACAGACCTTGCCTCCTCATTTCCAATACTTCTACCAAATCCAGGCCTTCACAAACCATGCAATCTAAGGAAAGTTGGTGAGCCTCTCTGAGACAGGTTTTTCATCTGAAACAGGGAAAGCCTTGCCAGCCCCATATGGTTTGTTTTATGCCCTTTGTATTTCTGCATGTCAAGTACAATTCTGTGCACTTTATAAATATCAACTCAGGCATCCTCATAATAACTCTATGCAATAGATACTATTGTTACATCAGCATTTTGCAGATGAGAAAATGGACTCACAAAAAGTTAACGAACTTGCTCAGTGTCACTCAGTTCGTGATGTGGTGCAACCAGGAGTAAAAGCTTGTTAGTCTAGCTCCAGAATCTATCTTTTAACCACCACAATATTTGGTGTGGATTTTATAGTATGTAAAGCATTCAACATAGTGTGCACTCAGTATTTAATAGCCATCTTTACTATAATTTATGGCTATTGCCAACCAATTAAAGCACACATTCTTTCTATTTGTGTGTGGTCTATTCAAGATGTATGGAATGTAACACTTGGTTTTGGGATCCTTATTATCTCTTTGTGCTGCTTACTGAAGAAGAAATAAATCTTTGTTGCTAAAGATTCTTTTTTAAAAAAGCCATAGAAAGCATTGAGATTTGGTGTACTTTGTGGACACTTGATGTGGATGGAAACCTGTGTTTTGGAAAACTGAAAGATCATTTTATGTATTTTTTGTGCACTGATGAAAAGACAGCAGTTCAATAATGTTAACTCTAGAAACTAGAGGGGGAAAATCATCTTATCAAAATGATTTCCCAGCCCCTCCACGTGGTTTTTAGAATCAGTCACCTTAAAACTGTATGTGTGTCAGTGTGTGTGCATGTGTGTGTATGCATACCTATTTTATAGGTATACAGAATTTTATAAATAAAGGGAAGTAATATCCAATGTCTGCCCACTCTCCTCACCCTTAGAATTCTCCCTTCCATGGTCTCCAAGCAGAAAAGTCTCAGAAACTTCCTTGAGACACATGTGGCTGATGAAGAATGGGTTCTTAATAATTCCCTTTGAGACCATGATGAACTTTAGGTGGCTCCCATTTGATGCTTTTTCTACAGGTAAGTCATTTGGATTAAACTCCACTTCAAAGTACTAAGTAAATAAGAGATTATACACAGTATCTGTCGCAAACCATGATAGGGTATCAGTTCTCTCTCTCTCTTTTTTTTTGCATCTTGTTTCAATACACAAGAAAAGGATAAGCACCACACTGGCCCCAGATGGTTATATAGGAAATAGGAACATACTTCTCAAAGGCTCACCCTTTTTCCCTAAGACTTTTAGAGAAAAATAAATAATATTAACTCAATTTGCTTCATTATGCTTAAAAAAAACCCCTAAAATTTATCTAACATTCAAGGATTAAAATTATTTTGTGGCCAGATCTCGCTAACACAAATTTATTTCTTTTCTGGGGTGCATTTTAAATCATAACTCATTTCTCATAGGAACCTGCATAGTATTACTTGATTTTTCTCATCATGGTAAATGTAATCATAACAATACTATTTGAAAAGTCTTTCCTGCACAAACTGACACCAGTTTATTTTACTTCCCTGTCATTCTTAAATATTTGCAAATAGGACTTTAAAAAATTTCCCTTAAAACTATGAAGTAGTTAAATGATCTGAGGTGAGTTGTAGAATTTGCTTCAATGTTTTATGGTTATACTTTATGAAGTAAAACTTTCCACTTTGACTGGAAACAAAGCACTCAGTAATACCTTCCAATTAAAATTGAAGAAGGACATTTAATACAAGTTAACTTAAAAGAAAAACTTCTATACTTACAGAAGAATTCTGTCACAGTTCTGCTCACCATTCTTTTTTGAAACACAGTAAGATTCAATATGTGCATTCTTTATAGTAAGCAAAAATGAGACATGAATAAGTGGAAGAGTAGCATTGTCAATATGGAAAATTCCATGAGAATTCAAAGTGGCCACAAAGCTTAATCACATCCTGCACATTTAAGTCTTTGTGTTTTATTAGAACAACTAAACTCTAGCAAGACAGAAAAATATAAAGTCAACATAATATTACAATTTCCACAATTTAGCAAGTTTCTGATTTAATATGTTGTAAAATCTCTGTCATAATGAAAAATGATGGCAGACATTTTAATTTTTTGGCATTACTGAAGACAGATGGATATAATTATATAAAGGAAAGGATAGGGAGAAAGGAGGAGAGAAAAAACTAAAAATAATAAACATAACAATAAATATAGAAGCAGTTCAAAGCAAAGGTGTTGCAGGACAGCAATCAAATCTTCAACAGTAAAGAAAGATTGAGTTGAAGACTGAAGAGCTGTGAGGTCAGTAAAGAGTGGAGACAGCATATGACTGAGTCATCAATAGTCCTAAAAGCTTTGTGGCACTATTCAGTGTAGTTAAGTCTTGAATTCTAGGTTTATCTTGACTGTCTTGGATCTGCCTTTATCGCTTGTTAGCTGCCATCCTTGGGTAAATTACTTAATCATTCTGTGCCTCAGTTTCCTCAATTGTGCCCCAGTTTCCTCATATGCTCAAATGAGGATAGCAATTGTACTGACTTTGTTAAGTTGTTTTGAGCAGTACCACTCACTCTTAGACTTGGGGAAAAGGACTCCTGCTCTTTGCCCTGCATGGTAGTAGGCCTTGCATATTACAAACACAAACAAACTGAATTTATTAAAGTACATCTAGGCACATCAGCACTAGCACAGTGCCCTTAAGTATAGATATCTGCTTTTCTGACAACTTTCAAGCCTGAAGGAAATGCTTTTCAAAATCTCTACATCCTCCAGAAAAAAAGAAAACTGTGTCCAATCAGCCTTTGAAGGTTGTTTCTTTGCCCACTTCTGAGAGGAACACTAGTTTGAAGTGTTGGGAAGATGGTGTTGGCAGCTCTTGTAAAATCCTTCCTCTCGATATGATATTTCTATAAACTTCGTTGCTTTCAAGAATGATTTCTTCTTATGATTTTTCCCAACAATAGATCACACTTTGTGTTTAAAAAAATGACCTAGAACATTGATGTATAGAGTGTAAACTAGGGGGAAGTGCACCAAGAAAACTTCTCACTGGCTTTGATCTATTGGTGCTTTCAGTTAAAGTTATTTTTCTTGTATTTAAATAAAAACTTAATAGAGTACAACAAATAACATTGTGCCTATGACTCTGAGTTTAAAAAAGAAGGGTGAATATATATATATATATATATGTGTATATATATATATATATATGTGTATATATATATATATATGTGTATATATATATATACACACACACACACATATGTGTGTGTGTGCATGTGAGTAATGATCATTTTGTCCTTGAATAATGATTCTTCCTGTTTTAAATCTGTGAAATAGAGTGCTCTGGTATAAAAAAGGAAGTTAGTCCACTCAATGCAAGACATATAAGGTTTTCATTCTTCTCATCCCAACAGATGCACCTTATAATGTTACTTAAACAGTGAATTCTGTTCTAGGTCAAATATTAAAGGGCAATTTGAAGCAAATTGTCACTTGATTTCTGTCTGCTCAGGTATCATCCTTTTCTTCTGACAATGAAAATGTTGTAGTTTAAAGAAATCATAGAGGAGATTAAAAACTTCAACCAGTGAATCAAAAATATACTTTGCAGAAAGCCAAGTTACAAACCGCTAGAGCTGTGTTTCCAATATTTTACTTTATGAAAAAGGGGGACATGATCAAAAATCAAAAGGAACTGGTATGATACTTTGTAATCCTACATAGAGTTATGCCACAGACCTTGAACCTATCCATTCCTCTCCACATAATGTCTAAAGTCATGACCATACCAATATGATTAAAATCATTTTAATTTCATTGATTGAAGTTCCTGGGAAATAAATGGTTAAAAGGGAGAGAGAAGCATTTGTTGCCCAAAGGGATATATTTCAATTATCAGAAAGTTTTCTATCTTGAATACCTCATTAAGTAATATTGCTTTAAGATGTTATCTATGGTTAATTATTCTCAGCATTGCCAATGAAGTTGTCAGTCACAAGCCATTTATTATACATATTCTCTGTTTCTCCCTCCCTCTCTCTGCCTCTCTTCATATATATATTATATATATATATATATAAAATGCACACTTACACACACACACATATTTATGGTATATACTCTACATACATATATCTCTGAAGTCCAAAAGTGCTTCCAAGGAGAAAATGTCAAGTCTGAGACGATCTTGGAGTGAAAAAAATATGGGTTCAAAGCCTGCTCTGCCTCTTTTTAGCTTGCTTGGACACATTACCTTACCTTGCAAAACCTGAATCTTCTTAACTATAAAATCTTCTTAACTATAAAATAGGACTGAAATACCTTCTGAAAATATCCTCAAGAATAATAAGATAATGTATATAAATGCTTATCTTAGTTTCTGGCACAAGTGCACACATACAGTAGATATGATTGTTATGCTATTATAAGTATAAATATGTTCACGGAAGTTATCAGCATTTGCTTTCTAGCAACCATCAGTTCTGATCATTGATTGTGATATGATTGGCTTTATGTCATAGAGAGAGTCGGGAAAATCGATGTTATGAAAGGTACCTGAACATGACAACCTATGTTGGGAAGGCAGTGTGCCCCCGGAATGGACAGAAGTTTAAACATCAAACAGTAGAAAATATGAAACCCACTACAGCTTAAAACTTTCCGCATGGGAATGCTTCTACACATCTTAACCAGGCTGCCTCATGTGCTCTAAATAGGAGCCTCTCAGAAAATTTGTTGTACTTCATCAAAGTGGTATGTATTAAGAAGGACTTCCCCTTATTATTTTCTCCCAACTTGAAGACCTCAACAGAAGTGCCATCAGATCTCAAGAACTTTATTGTACTTACAACTTCCATAATGGTCACAATCAATTCCAAAGTTAATGCAAAGGCTAAGTTACTAAACCTTGGAAGGTACTATGGGCTTTGTTTGCTAATTTAGCTTTTGCAAGTGAAATTCAAAGTATCTTAAAATAGTTAGACTGACAGGATAAGCAACAAAAATAGTTATTATATGTTTGATTACTTTAAACTTGGATGAATGAAATTCAAAGTAGTTCTTTAATCTAAAATTCCAAGATTAGATCGTGACAAGAACTGTGAAGGAGCTGGGATTTAATTTATGCTGCTTACAAGCTAATCAGTTAGCCTGTGACCGTTTTTTTAGATGCTGGTAGATAACACAAGATTCCCGGGTCAGGAACAAAGGGCTTTATTACTCCTGGCACAACAGGAAGCATGAGCACCAGATATATTTGTCAGTTTTCCTAGTTGCAAAGTCCCCCAAGACTAGACAGTGGGCCCAGATGGATGCTATGCATAAACACAACAGACTTTTGTCATAGCTGAGGGGCAATCATCTTGGGGATTCCATTGCTTTTATTGAGAGCAGTAAGCAAACCTGCATGTATCCAAAGCAGGGGGATGTTACAACTTCTCAAGGTTACGAGCTGCACGAACAATTTTGAAAAATGGCCCTGCAAAAAGAGCAGTCAGGATCTTGTTGTCTTGGCATACCTGGCAAGCCTTAGAAAAATACCACAACGTGGCCAGGCGTGGTGGCTCATGCCTGTAATCCCAGCACTTTGGGAGGCTGAGGCAGGCGGATCACCTGATGTCAGGAGTTCGAGACCAGTCTGACCAACATGGGAAAACCATGTCTCTAAAAAAATACAAAATTAGCCAGGCGTGGTGACGCATGCCTGTAATCCCAGCTACTCGGGAGCCTGAGGCAGGATAATCGCTTGAATGCGGGAGGGGGAGGTTGCAGTGAGCCAAGATCGTGCCATTGCACTCCAGCCTGGGCAACAAGAGTGAAACTCCAGCTCAAAAAAAAAAAAAAAAAAAAGAGAAATGCCACAACATGTATTTTTTGTTGTTATGCTCTAGATAATTGCTCTCCAGAGTATAACAACCAAAAATACATATTATATTTAATTTACTGCTACTTTTCAATTAAATTACTTAGAAACCATATGTAAGGTGGCCCCAATGGTCCCGACCTCCTACCTACTATTTTCTACTCTTGTTGAGTGTAGTTGGGACCTGTGACTTACTTTTAACCAGTAGAATATGGTAACCATAATGAGACCTCACTTCTGTGATTGTGTCATGCTATAAGACTTGTTGGCAGAGTCACTCTAGAGCCTCTTTGCTGGCTTGATGAAGTAAGCAGGCATATTGGGGAAGCCCATCTGACAGGGAACTCCAGATAGCTTCTAGGACCTGAGGGCAGCCTCTGTCTGGTAGCCAGCTAGAAGCCAGATTTTCAATCCTACAGTTACAAAGAGATGACTTCTGCCAACAACCTAAGTGAACTTAGAAGCGAAATCTTTTTCAGGTCTCATATGAAAATATTGTCTGGCCAAAACCATTACCGAAACCATGTGGGACCCTAAACTGAAGACACTGCTAAACCGTGCTCATACTTTTAACCCACAAAAACTGTGAGATAATATGTGTGTTTTTTAGACACTAAATGTGTAGTATTTTATTATACAGCAATTCCTAACTAATATACTCCAGTAATTCAACCTCTATCAGTGTTATTATAATCAAAATATCACTCTTGATGTTGAATACATCTAGACATTCATTTTTATATACTTTTATTTTAAAATTAGTATTATCTAGGTTTAATTTGTATAAAGATTGTAAGCTGAACCACCTAAACCATGATTTTTAACTTGTTAATAAAACTGCCGCAGTGAGTACAAAGTGATTAAACAGTAAAACCTCTGAGCTATTGCTGATGAGGGAACACTTAGTGTTTAACACGGGTAGTGTCATGGTACTGGGCAATATGAGAAATTGCCATCAGTTCAGACACCAATTAGAAAGGGAATATTTTGACCAAAGGGAAATTACTGTCACTTTCTCTGTTATTTTGGTGGGGGAAACAAGTATAAATGGCAGCCAACACTTACAGAGCTTATTGAAAAAAGTAAACCTCCCCAGAAATCAATTGATAAAGACTAATGACTTTCTAGAAATAGTAATGAGTTTCAGCTGAGTAAGAATCCATCAAAGACAGACGGTATCAGTGGGTATGGGACAAAAAGTAGATCAGCAGAATATGGGCAAAACAAAGAATACTTATCAAACTGGAACAGACTGGGACCGTAAACACATTGAGCAGGAATTAATATGCTTCTTATTAAGTAGGATTCAAAAATTAATATCAAAATATATTTGTGTAATATTGAGGTTTACTGATTATAATTATGTGTAAGCTAACATTTACTAAACTACATACTGTATATTTTTATGGTGTAGGTTTATCTGTTCTCAACAAATCATTTTATGATTTTAATAATATCCCAAGTTAAAGCACAGTAATGGGCACTGCTATACATAGACCCTTGGCCATTGTAGTATTTATATGACTATTATAATTCAGGCTGTGTTGCCAAATAATACACTATTTTAAAGTGACTGGCAGTTTTAAGCAATCTTTATTACTTTTCTGGTGACAACCTTGGAATACATTATCATTATATATTTTGCAGGTAGGAAAGTTGAGTTGCATAGCATAAATATCATAGTTAATATCATGAAGAATTTATGAAAAAAATTCAGTGATCACAAAGTATCTGTGTATTGTTTATTATATGAGTAGAAAGCAAAATATGTATATTTATGGAAGTTGTGGTTGTGTTTAGATTCTAAAAATATCAGTCACTCAGAGTTTGCATTTCAACCTAAGTTTTGCAGTAGACATTTCAAAGTCTGAAAGGCTGTGATTGAGGTCAAATCAGATATGCTGAGACATTTGGGAACACTATACAAACATTGGGGTATAAACTATTTCTCTCCTGGCAAAAAAATCTTCACTGATTGCTCATTAGCCAATCTTGGGAGACATAATTTCACTTTACGCATCTCTATGAATATTTTCTGAAGCATAAATTTCAAATTTCCTACTTGCATTTTATACATAGCTGCCACAACATTAGAGTTCTTTGTTGTGCTTACATTGACAACCCTGGGCCTGGAGGAAATAAGTGGTTGCTTGTTTTCATTCTTTGAGACTCTAAAGAAACAGCATGTTGGACCATTTCACTTCTTACTGTCAGGCTTCAGTGCACACTGCCCTTTCTGAAGTGCAATAATTAGGGAAGGGACCACTTCACTCCCCTTAATCTTGGCGGAATTTGCCAAGATTCTGAGATCCATTTCATATAAGCATTGAGAATGAAGAGCGCTGGCCTAAATTTTATTGGTATCTCCAAATCAAAGTGAGGCAAAGAGAATATTGCTAAGACCTTCTTTCCAGTTTTTCACCTGTCTTTGCCTTTTTATTTTTATATGTAACAGCTTTATTGAGATATAACTCACATCTCACACAATTCACTCATTTAAAGTATACACTTCAGATTTTGTTATATTCACATAGCTCTGCAACCACCACCACAGTCAAATTTAGAACATTTGCACTACTCCTAAAAAAACCTCCGTACTCATGAGTAGTCACTCTCCGTTATGCCCCCAATCCACCCCATTGCACACTTAAGAAACCACTAAGCAGCTTTCTGTATTTGCCTATTCTGGATATGTCATATGAATAGAATCATATAACATATGATCTTTGGAGACTGGCGTTTACAAGTTTCATCTATTTTGTAGCATGTATCAGAACTTCATTTCTTGAGTTATTGTCAAGTAATATTCTATTCTGTGAATATGATTACATTTTATTTATTCAATTGAAGTACACTTAGGTTGCTTCCACTTTTTGACTATTATGAAAAATTCTGTTATTAACATGCATGTACAAATTTTTGTGTGACCATGTGTTCATTACTCTAAGAGTGAAATTGATGTGTTATGAGGTAACTGTTTAATATTTTGAGGAAGTGCTAGTTTTCCAAAGTGGCTGCATTTTACATCTCCACCAGCAGAGGGTTCCAATGTTCCCACATTCTCACAACATCCTCCTTGTTATTGTCGGTCTTTTTTATTATAGGCATCCTAGTGGATGTGAAGTGGTATCTCATTATGGTTGCAATTTGCATATGCCTGATGGTTAATGGTGTTGAAAACCTCTTCCTGTGCTTGACTTTACATTTTGACTGGGTGCCTATCATTCAGAAATAGTTACATATTTGGGGAGTAGACACAACATGACTAGTAAAATGATGTCATTTGGATGTGTTGTGTCTGTGTGATGGTCCTAAGGTCCTAAGGTCCTAATCTATGCAGGATTGTTATTCTTTCAAGGGTTGGTCTGATTTTAATATTAAAACAGACAAAATTATATAGTAAACTTGACTGATTGAACCCAGCTAAGTGGTAATCGTACACTGGAGAATAAAATAACATAAAGTAAAATAAATTAAAAAGCAGACATTGTCTTGAACAGTTTAATATAAAGAACATACAGATATTGGCTAAAGCTTATTGTTTAAATGGTAACTTTAGGAAACTTGGTGCCTTTAGTTTTTTTTTTTTTTTCATTAAAAGGTGTACATCACACTATGTATATGCCAGAAATAGTTGTGGCCTACTTAGGGTGCTAAATGTTAAATTTCAGAATCAATAATAACTTCTCTCTGTTTCTAAGATATTTTTCCTTTTTAGGATCTTCAGGGAATTTAGACTGCCAAGAAACTAAGAGTCTTGTACAAAGCATATGCATAACATCGATGGGCTTAGTGAGTATTTGTGGATAATGAGGTTGATGACAAATTATCACTTATTTGTTATGTCTCAGAGTGGTTAACATGTACTGGAATGTTACTTGTTAAAAATGTTTTCCTCCTACGCTTTGGTTTATAACAGCCCTTGATGATTCCTTTCATAGAAATTGATGTAAGAAATTGTCATCCTGTTCATTACCTCCGAACCAGCAATTAGAAAGTGTTTGTGGAGCTTCAGTGAATTCTCTTTAAGCCTCTGTTAAACTGGATTTTCAGCATTTATGTAATTATAAAACATATTTGTGCAAATGAAAACTTTGCAAATGTAGTTTTAAAAAGACTTAACAGATATTTGCACAAACTCAAATTTTTACAAATGTAGCTTTAAAATGACATCTCCAGTATTTCCCCTAAAGAAAGAATTAACTTTGCTGGGGAACACAACTTGAACGGCCAATTTGTGTGAATAGTTGGAACCCAGGGTCAAAGAGGAGAGGGTACTAGGGGAAGATAGGCTATATTCCTCTGCACAAGAAAATGGTCTGAGATGTTTAGGCATAGATATGCCTAATATTTACATTTAAGTTTTATGGATAACTAGAAGTACAAACCATCTATTTTCTTATGAAGTCCCCATGTAATGGAGATGAAGAGAGCATATAGTATTATCACAGTACTATATAAGTAGGGTTTGTTAGACTTTAACTACACATATGCCCTTTATGATTCTAATTATTTGAACACATTTCTTGTGATCTTGGAAATTCTCTTCCTAGTTTCCAAAAGGAAAGTCACCATTTTGTGCACTTGTGCTCTGAATTAATTCAATGATACCTTTGTTTGACGGCAGAGTACCATAGATAACAGCTTGTCATTGCCTTTCCCACTCCTTTCCAGCAGTGGCTGTGACAACATGGCACCAAAGCTACTGTGCTAATTCTCCTTTGCCATTTTCCCATAAATAAAGACAATGAACTCCTCTGTAAATTGTGCCATCATTGTTGATATTCTTTAAAACAGAGACAGTATTGAATAAAGCTTAAAAATTTTGCTGATTAAATTTCAGGCCCCTCTATAGGAATAAAAATAAGTCCACAGGTTAAAGATTAGGAGAAACCATGCTGTATTCCAATACTGATCAAATTTTTTTGTATTGATCAAAATATTTGTCAAAGTGCTTTTATTTATTGGAGGGAATAGAGAGGAGGTTTTGTCTCTACATTGACTCTGGGTTTAGTCCTTATGTATATTTTCAGTGTAATAGCTTTGTTACATGCATTTCTACCTTGTAAATCACCTCCTAAATAACCAAACTCTCTGAGTCACTATGTCACGGCCAATAGCGTGATCATCATCATGTCTATCATAATCCTTGTTGATTGCAGGTTTCTGAATTCCCATTCTCTTGTATATTCCTTTATGATTCAAACTTTCTATTTTTAGCCTCCAATCCTTATCCTGAGTTTAAGCAATTAAATATTATGATATGTCAGAAGTGGAATAAAACTAAAAATGTTCATTATATTAAAGTATCACAACAATTATTTCTTTTGTGATGCAAGGGAAGTTATTGGGAAGTGAAGTGCACAGGAACTTATTAGAACTTCAGTGTTTCTGAACAAACTTTGTGAGCATAAGTTTAGAAAGCTGAAATGATTTTTGTGAGCCAGTTTGTGTGTGTGTGTTTGTTGTTGTTATTTTTTTTTTGAGGGAAGCAGAAAGAAAAAAATAATAATTTTCAAATAACTAACCTGCAGGCTGCAATGGGCTTGACAAGGAATCACGCACACCAGTTCCTTTGCTAAGCAGGCTGGTGGTGGCTACAGGGCCAGTTATAATGAGTTCTACATAATGAGTTCTACTAAAAACAGGTTCTTAACCTCTTCACTGTGACATAAAAACAGCACCAATATTCCCAGATTCCCACATATACACACAGATACACACATACACATACACACATAAACACACACACACACACTGATTACTCTGTGTATGAATATTTTACTTTCAAAACTATCATAATAATAGGAAGAAGACACCAAATTAGCCAATATAGAAAGTGTTATTTTCTGGATTTTGCTTTTGTATACATGTGAAAAAAAATGAAATCAAATATAAAAACGACCACCACAACAAAATTTCTTCCAAGTTTTCAGGTGGTTTTGTATATGCCTTGATACCTGATTGTATTCTCCTGCTTTGCACAGGTTTCCCTCTGAGGGATATGCTACTCTAAATGTTTTCTCTTCTTTCTGAGGTAGGCTCAGACATTTTGGGACATTTTGTCTTTAATTTTTTCATTCCTTTATGGATTTATTCGACACACACATATCACTGAGACCACAATTTATCTGGTACTGTATTAAGCTCTGGAGAAAGAGACAGAGAAAAAAAACCTAGTCTTTGTCATCAAGGGGCTCACAATCTAGTGGAGGAAACATGCACAGATACTTGTAATTCAGATAGTAACAGGAATAATATGTATATATAGAGTATATTATGAAATAACAAAGAAAAGTCATTTCTTGAAAAGCTGAAGAAAATCTTCTAGCAGGTTTCTGAATTCCCATTCTCTTGTATATTCCTTTATGATTCAAACTTTCTATTTTTAGCCTCCAATCCTTATCCTGAGTTTAAGCAATTAAACATTATAATATGTCAGAAGTGGAATAAAACTAAAAATGTTAATTATATTAAAGTATCACAAAAATTATTTCTTTTGTGATGCAAGGGAAGTAATTGGGAGGTGAAGTGGTAGGTGAATTGGTAGGTGACATTAGAATTTAGCTTTCAAGTGTGAATATGGATTAGATGGGTAAGGAAGTGAGTCCTTGCCTAGTGAGCAGCATGGACAATGACACTGAGGTGGTAAACATCACAGGTGCAAGAAGAAATTATAGGCAATGCACTAGAGCACAGAGAAGGAAGAACCATGGAGTGTGAGGAAGGAAAGCTGAAGATGTAGACTGGGCCCAGATGTGGAGAGTCTACTGCCCTATAAAGAGATTGACTTAATTCTCCAGCCGAGGTAAATTGCTCATGTATTTTGTTTCTCAATTTCCTCTCCACATAGTCTGAGTTATTTCCCAGGTATTTTTTCAATTCATGATACAAATCACTTCTGGATCATCAAATATGCTTTAGTCCTAAACTGAAAATAGCAATTTTTTGTTCTCAGGTTGAAGTAGATATCTTCCTTCCAACCATTAGGTTTGGAAAAGTGAGTTCAGGAAATTATTTTCATTATTATTATTTTGTATTTTCAATTGAAAAATAACAATTGTATATTTTATGGAGTACAACGTGACATTTTGATATATGTATACACTGTGAAATGATTCTATCAAGGTATTTAACATATCCATCATCTCGCATTTCTATCATTTCTTATGGTGAAACATTTAAATCTATTCTTCTGGCAATTTTAAAATATGCAATACATTATGATTAACTACAGTCACTCTGCTGTGCAATAGATTTCAAACACTTCTCCTCCCACCTAACTGAAACATTTCCCTCTTTGACAAACATCTCTCCTTTTCAACCTCTACCACCCCCAGTCTCTGGTAATCACTATTCTATTCTCTATTTCTGAGTTCAACTTTTCAGATTCCACACGTAAGTGAAGTCATGGGTATTTGTCTTTCTGTGCCTGGCTTATTTCACTTAGCATAATATCCTCTAGGTTCATCCATGTTGTCACAAATGACAGAATTTCCTTCTTAAGATTGCATAGTATTCCACTGGGTATAGATACTACATTTTCTTTATCCATTCATCTGTTGATGGATAGATGCTTAAGTTGATTCCACATTAGCTACTTTGAATAATGCTGCAATGAATATAGGAGTGCAAATATCTCTTCAACTTTCCAATTTCAATTATTTTAGCCATGTAACCAAAAGTTAGATTAATGAATCCTATGTTAATTCTATTTTTATTCTTTGGGAACATCTATACTGTTTTCTATAATGTGTGTACTAATTTACATTCCCACCAACAGTGTATGAATGTTCTCTTTTCTCCTTGCCCTTGTTAACACTTGTCTTTCATCTTTTTGATAACAGTCATTCTAATTGGGGTGAGTCTCAATGTGATTGTGACTTGCATTTTCCTGATGATTAATGATGTTGGGCATTTTTTATAAACATATTAGCCATTTGTATGTCTTCTTTTGAGAAATGTCTATTTAGGCTAATTGACCATTTTAAAATTGTGTGATTTGTTTCCTTGCTATTGAGTTGTTTCAATTACTTATAGATTTTGGATATTAACCGCTTATCAGATATATGGTTTACAAACATCTTATCCCAACCTATGGGTTGTCTCTTCATTCTGTTGATTATTTCCTTGGTTGTACAGAAGTTTTTTTAGTTTGATTCAATGTCATTTGTCTATTTTTGCTTTGTCTGTGCTTTTGAAATCATATCCAAGACATCATTGCTGAAACTAATTTTGTGGAGTTTGTCCCCAATGTTTCTAGTAATTTTACAGTTTCGAGTCTTTCATTTAAGTCTTTAATACATTTTTAGTTGATTTTGGTACATGGTGTGAGACAAAGGTCTAAATTCGTTTTGTTGCATGTGAACATCCAGTTTTTTCAACATCATTTATTAAAGAGACTCTTTCCGCATTGTGTGATCTTGGCAGCTTTGTCAAAAATCAATTGGTCATAAATGCAATGGATTTATTTCTGAGCTCTCTATCTAGGTTCATTGGTCAATGTGTTTGTTTTTATGCCAGTATCATGCTGCTTTGGTCACTACAGCTTTGCAGTATATTTTGAAATCAGATAATGTAATGCTTTCAGCTTTGCACTTCTTAAGATTGCCTTGGTTACTTTGATTATTTTGTGGCTTCATACAAACTTTAGAATTTTTTTTCTATTGTGATAAATGACATTGGATTTTGATAGGATTGCTTTAAATCTATAGGTCATTTTGGATAGTATAAACACTTTAACAATATTATTTCAATCCATGAACATATGATATATTTTATTTGTGTATTCTTCAATTCCTTTTATCATTAGTTTATAATTTTCAGTACACAGATCTTTTACTTTTTTGATTAAATTTACTCCTAAGTATTTTTTAATGATATTGTAAGTAGAATTGTTTTCTTAATTTATCTTTTAGATGATTAGTTGCTGATGTATAAGAATGTTAAAGATTTTTGTATATTGATTTTGTATCCTGCAATTTTACCGAATTTTGTTTATCATTTACAACATTTTTTGATGGAGTATTTAGAATTTTCTCTACATATAAGATCTTGTCATCAGCAAACAGATAATTTCACTTTTTCCTTTTTTATTTGCATTCTATTTGGATGCCATTTTCTTCTGCGGCTGCTGCTGCTGCTGCTGCTGCTGCTGCTGTTTCTTCTGCTTCTTCTGCTTCTGCTTTTCCTCTTCCTCCTTCTCCTCCTCTTTCTTCTTCTTTCCCCTCCTCTGCCTCCTCCTTCTTTTCTTCTTTCTCTTCCTTCTCCTTCCTCTTCTTCTTGTTCCTCCTCCTTCTTCTTCCTTCTCCTCCTTCCTTCTCCTTCCTCCTTCTCCCTTCTTTCCTCTCCTTCCTCCTTCTTTTTCCTTCTTCTCCGTTTTTCTTCCTCCTCCTCCTTTACCCCTCCCCAAGAACTAAAACTAAAAGGACTACATTCTTTGGGAACTTATAAATAAATTTTTTAGATTTGCTATGAACTGAATATTTGTGTTTTCTAAAATGTATATATTGAAGTGTTAAGCCTCAATATGACTGCATTTGGAGACAGGGCCTATGAAAAGATTACAAAGGTTAAACAAGGTCATAATGAGAGGTGAAGCCAGCTGGGCTCCTGGGTCCAGTGGGGACTTAGAGAAATTTTCTGTCTAGCTAGAGGATTGTAAATACACCAGTGAGCACTCTGGAAAAATGCACCAATCAGCACTCTGTGTCTAGCTAAAAGATTGTAAATGCACCAATCAGCACTCTGTAAAAACGCACCAATCAGTGCTCTGTGTTTAGCTAAAGGATTTTTAAGTGCGCCAATCAGCACTCTGTAAAATGGACCAATCAGCAGGATGTGGGTGGGGCCAAATAAGAATAAAAGCTGGCCACCCGAGCCAGCAGCGTCAACCTGCTCAGGTCCTCTTCCATGCTGTGGAAGCTTTGTTCTTTCACTCTTCACAATAAATCTTGCTGCTGCTCACTCTTTGGGTCTGCACTGCCTTTAAGAGCTGTAAAACTCACTGCAAAGGTCTGTGGCTTCACTCCTGAAGTCAGCAAGACCATGAACCCACTGGAAGGAAGAAACTCTGTACATATCTGAACATCTGAAGGAGCAAACTCCAGACACACCATCTTTAAGAGCTGTGACACTCACCGTGAAGGTCCGCAGCTTCATTCTTGAAGTCAGCAAGACCAAGAACCCACCAGAAGGAACCAATTCCAGACACAGTAACAGTCAGACCCTAATCTAATAAGATTAATGTAGTTATAAAAAAGGTAAATGAGGACATAGCTAGAAGGCTGTCTGCAAGCCAGGAAGACAACCCTCACCAGGGGTTGCACCATGATCTTGGATTTACCAGCATTCAGAATTGTGAAAAAAAAAAACCCTGTATTTTTTGGCTTTATTTGTTTGCTTTTTAATAGGTTTATTTGTTATTTATTTGTTTGCTTTTTAATGCCAGTGTATGGCATTTTCTGTGGCAGCCCAGGCTGATTAATACAATGTTCCATTCTTTAGAAACACTAATTTTGGAGAACTAAAATAAAAATTGAAAACCCTCTGCTTTTTAATACTAGATGTTTGATTGCCTCTAACGTATGCATTTAAGTGGCAAGATTTTAATGTAAATAAATGATTTTACATATCTGACATTCTCACAGAACTGTCAGTTGAAAAATATTTTCATATGCAAGCCAGGCATGGTGGCTCATGCTTGTAATCCCAGAATTTTGGGAGGCTGAGGATCACCTGAGGTCAGGAGTTGGAGACTGCCTGACCAACATGGTGAAATCCCGTCTCTATCAAAAATACAAAAATTAGCTGGGCATGGTGGGGGGCGCCTGTAATCCCAGCTACTCGGGAGGCTGAGGCAGGAGAATCGCTTGAACCCAGGAGGTGGAGGTTGCAGTGAGCTGAGATCGCCCAAGTGCACTCCAGCCTGGGTGACAGAGCAAGACTGCATCTCCAAAAAAAAAAAATAATAATAATAATAATAAAATAAATATGCAAGGTTTCCTTCTAGATATTTGTTTCCCTTTGCAATTAAAAACATTTAAATTTTCCTTTAGAATTTATTTCTAACAGAGAAGGGGAAAATGACAAAGTAAGATATAAATGAAGCAACTGGATTAACATATATATCTTGAGCAAAAGAGTATATAGTTTTCAGGCTCTTTTAACCTTTTTTATCAAATTTATCCAGAAAACTCTCGCAATATTATAGCGTCTATGTATCACAGCTGAAGAATAAATATTGGCTAATTTGTCTTAGCAGGGAAGAACACTTACCTAATCATAATTTATAGTTTTGTTTACCTTTCCATTGTGAAAGCTAATTATTTGTCTGAACAAGAATTTCTCCCCTATTAAGCCACTGGTGAGTAAAGATGCAATTTAAATTTTACATGTGTATTCAGTTCACAAGCTTTATAACTCCCATTAGGGAATCAAATCCCTTCAGGATTTTTGTGAATGTTTCCCCCTATCAGAGGTAAATGACCAGTCTTCAATTTTAAATCATGGCTAGCAGAAGCTACAGTAAAGCATCAAAGAAGACCAAAACCCAAGTCACTTGGTTTTCAACACTCAATTGTGTGACCATGACAGCAAATTATTAGCCTTGTCATTTAAATAGCTTTATTTGAAATGAATAGAGAAAAAAAACCTCCTTATTCTATTACCATATTGCTGTGGATTATCTCCGGTAATTAAAAACAGCCACTATTCCATTTTGGAGCTTCCAGGCTGGAAGTAATTTTCTGTTTTTTACATGTTTTTTCCTGCAAAAACAGGAGTTTTCTTCTAACATAAGTGCATGTGTACAATTTCGTATTCTATAAATTTAGATAAGTGAGAAGTATAACTTCTAAGAATTTTGTTATTTCTTTTTTTTTAAGTTAAAACATACCTTTTTTCTTAGTTCCCAATTCTACTCTGTGGTAAAAATGCAATCCCAGTCATTTCTGGGAAGTCTTCATCAATTCAGACTGATCTTACTCAATTTATAATTTCCCACATTTTCTAAATTCCAAGATGTTTAAATAATGTCAATGTATACGGGAGGATAAAGATGCCTAATTGGCATTGATGTATCCTGGCATCTAAATTCACATTCCCAACTGGTCTCTTCTCTTTGGCCCATGCAAATTCACTTTAAGTCTTTCTTACTTCAACCACAAAATTCATTCTGTTTTATCTGGCTCTTTGTTTCATGGGAAACTTCAGCTGTAACCAATCTCCTTTCCCATGTGGAATGAAATAGAATCCCCGTGAGCCTCATTCCTGCCTGCCTACATACCTGGGTACCTCATGCAGTCATTTATAGTACATGGTTTCTGTATTGCGCAGAATAATAATCTCCCTTCTCTCTCAAATTTCCACATCTTCATCCTCAGAACATGTGAATGTGTTATTGTCACTTGGCAGGGTAGACTTCAGGTTGCAGGTGGAATTATGGTTGCGAAACAGCTGGTTTTTACATAGGGAGATTGTTAGGCCAGACGCGGTGGCTCATGCCTGTAATGCCAGCAGTTTGGGAGGCCAAGGCAGGTGGATGGCCTGAACTCAGGAGTTCGAGACCAGCCTGGGCAACATGGTGAAACCCCATCTCTACTAAATTACAAAAAATTAGCGAGGCATGGTGGCACGTGCCTGTAGTCCCAGTTACTTGGGAGGCTGAGGCACAACAATTGCTTGAAGTCAGGAGGAGGAGGTTGCAGTGAGCCAAGATTGCACCACTGCACTCCAGCCTGGGCCACAGAGTGAGGCCCTGTCTCCAAAACAAAAAAAAACAAACAACAACAACAAAAACATTGATAGATCATTGTGGATTATCTTAATAAGCCCGGTGTAATAACAACAGCTCTCAAAAGTGGAAGAGTGAAGGAAAAGAAGAGTCAGAGAAGATGTGAGAACATTAGCAGAACAGAGTGATGCCATATAAGAAGGACTCAACCTACAATTACTGGATTTGAAGATAGAAGAAAAGCCATGTATCAGGAATATGAGAGGCCTGTAGAAGCTGGAAAAGGTAAGGAAATGAACTTTCCCCTAAAAGCTCGATAAAGGGAAGCAGCTATGCTGCCTCCTGCACCTTAGCCCAGTGAGACTCATTTCAGACTTTTGATCTAGAGAACGAGATATTTAAAATTTTTTTTTTTTAATTGCACTAAATTTGTGGCAATTTGTTTGTTACAGCAGCAATAGAAAGCTGAGACAGATCCCATGCCATGAGTGACATGACAGACTGTATTAGGGTTCTCTAGAGCGACAGAACTAATAGGATAGATAGATAGATAAAGGAGAGTTTATTAAGGTGTATTGACTTACATGACCACAAAATTTAGTCCCAAAATAGGCCATCTGCAAGCTGAGGAACAAGGAAGCCAGCCTGAGTTCCAAAACCTCAAAAGTAGGTAAGCCGACACTGCAGCCTTCAGTCCATGGCTGAAGGCCTGAGAGCGCCTAGCAAACCCCTGATGTAAGTCCAAGAGTCCAAAAGCTGAAGAATCTGGAGTCCTGTGTTTGAGGGCAGAAAGCATCCAGCACAGGAGAAAGATGGAGGCCAGAAGACTCAGCAAGTCAAGTCCTTCCACCTTCTTCTGCCTGCTTTATTCTAGTCAAGCTGGCAGCTTATTAGATGGTGCCCACCCAGATTGAGGGTGAGTCTGCCTCTCCCAGTCCAGTGACTCAAATGTTAATCTCCTTTGGTAACACCGCACAGACACACCCAGGAATAATACTTTGCATCCTTCAGTCCAATCAAGTTGACAGTCAGTATTAACCATCACACAAGCTTTATAAGTCTTGCTGATGTTCAGGACTCTATCTGGGCATGTAGGCACAAGAATGTTTGCTCTCAAAGTCTCTAATTTAACTCTCTTTCTATATCGCCCTTCCTTCCTGTTAGCTTGACTGCAACTGGGAAAGAGGTAGAGAATCATACTGACAGTTAAGGTATTTTTTCTTCTTTCTCATTGCCCCCTCTCCCTTAGCTTATAAAAACTGGAACAATTGAGGAGATCAGGAATAACTGCCTGACTTCACATCTCTCTAAAGTAAGTTATTTGTGGAATAAACTTCATGCTCTGTTTCCTTGAATCCTTAGACAATTGCAAATAAAACAGCACAGCTTTTATAAAGCAAAAGCTTTGAATTTCAAAATTTGTTTTGGCTATGAATTTTGAAAGCTTGTTTGAAACTAAGGAACCAAGAGTTGTTTTCTTTATTCCCTCGGTTTACTAGAATTCCTTCCCTAGTAAAATGGAGGTGGAATAAACAAGTTGTCTGGGCTGTGAAATGATCACATGGCACAAAGATATATAGAGAAAAAAAGTGAGTTAAAACTTCAAAATATTATCCCCATAAATAAATTCTGGGCTCTTCATGTAAATTATTCACTTTTTCATTATCCTCAGTCAAATTTAATCTCAGGACATCTTTTTCCTGTCACCCAGGACACAACTGAGCTTCTGGTTCCTGTCCTCTGCTTCTGACTTTAATGGTTATGCATAAGAGTGTTTCAAATTCAGATTGCCTATCAATTGGTGGGAAGAAATACTCTCACCTTAGACCCCTCAGTAGGCACTTGAAGATTTGCTAAGTTTCTTGATCTATTTACTTTAAAGCATAGCATCTCATCATAAATAGGGTGTGCTGCCACTCTTGACACTGTCTTGGTGAGAGGGGACCTTGATGGGTTTGAGCAGCTTGATGTCTTGTGTGCCACTTTTCTTTTAAACAAGCTTTGCATCTGTTCTCAACTAATACAAACAATCTTGGTTTTGAGTCAAACAGATTATCAGTAAAACCATGTTTTTATGTGTTGGGTGGGATGATGGGGGTGGACATAGGATGAAAAACAGAATCAGTGTCCAGACACATCCCTGAGCATAATCTCTGATTCCAGCATACAGTCTATTTTCCACTCAGTTTATTGCAAATCAGACATGAATAGAAAGAGAAATATTTTGGAAGAGAATAAATTATGTTTCAAAATTTAATGTTTTGAGTACATTACTTCAGATAACACTCTTTCTTGCTTCCCTCAGTTAGTATGTAGAATCAGAAATTGCTTGCACTTATTTTATATAGGTATCAGCAAAAAGATTTTGAAAACAAGTTATCCTAAAGCCAAATACCCCAATCTGTTTCAAATATGAGGCCAAATTTTGTGATAAGCTATAATTGTTAATGTATTAATTGTTTTTATACAAAAATAATACTTGAACAAATGTTCAGGAAACAAAATTGAATTGTAATAATTATAGATATTACATATCTTGCTCAGTTAAATAATGAATAATTTCTTTAGAATTAAATGTGCTTTCTTCACTCTATGTTTGAATTCAAGTAAATATTGTTCCACATAATATATGTCTGTTTATAAAATTATATCTTTACACCAACAATTTTAGAGCTATTCCTCTTAATTGTAAGTTATAGCAGTTCTTTCTAATTTTAGTTTTTTCCTTTTTTAATGTCAATATGTTAGCAGCTGTTAAGTCATAGAATGCACTAAAAAGGCTAAATATTTAAAAGAATGTTGTGGTGATTCTTTTTATAAATGGTGAGGAAAACAGAGACAAACAATGGACCTAAAATATATTAGTGTGTCCTCTGGACCAGGTTTATAAGAACCTATAAAGGTGATTTTATTTAATCTTTAGAACCCTGTAGTATTTTAATACCTATATATACAAACGAGTTGACTATGGCCTAGGGCAATTTCTAACTTATTAAAAAAGCATAAAATTGGTAAGTAGTATAGCTGGTATTTAACTCAAATTTAACTCAAGTTTATCTGACCTCAAAACTTGTATTGTTGCAATAACACGACTCTTTTTTTTTTTTTTTTTTTTTCAGATGAAGTCTTACTCTGTTGCCCAGGCTGGAGTGCAGTGGCACAATCTCCACTCACTGCAACCTCCACCTCCTGGGTTCAAGCAATTCCCCTGCCTCGGCTTCCCAAATAGCTGGGATTACAGGCACCCACCACCACACCCAGCTAATTTTTCTGTTTTTAGTAGAGACTAGGTTTCACCATGTTGGCCTGCTGGTCTCAAACTCCTGACCTCAGGTGATCCGCCCACCTCAGCCTCCCAAAGTGTTGGGATTACAGGCGTGAGCCACTGTGCCCAGCCAACATATGACTCTTAATTGCTTGCTAAGTAGTCTTTAAACAATGAGATCAATCTTCATATAATATGTCTATTTTGTGAGTTTTCAAGTTGTATAACATGACTGAGGATTATTAGATCTTATGAAAACCATAAATAAATATCATTTTGTCCAAAGTTCATTTTGCTTAAAAGAAAATATGCTCAAAGTGATAAAATGCCAACTTATGGCCTTGCAACTTGATATTGAAAGGAGGAATATGAATACCCATTATGAACCAGCTTCCCATTTTACTTCACCCAACTGTTTTGGAAGAATCTTAATAGTGCTTTTTATATCTCTGTGTTACTTATATATGGATTGTCCATCTCAATCATTGGAAAATAAGGGTCTCCCTATTATCCCCAGGAAAGTATCCTGACGGGATATTCTATATCACATATTCATATATATTCTATTGGGAAATATGCAAATATGCTACTATTTCCCATCGGAGTAACATAGATTACCCTGATGGGTAAAAGTAGGGGTTCACAAGCCTGATGGATGCTCTAGGGGGCTGCATTTTGTTATTTGGAATTCCAGCCAGGCAGGTGGTCATTTTCCTGGAGATTTCCCTTGGTTTGGAGACCTTTAGTCAGAGGCAAGTCTTGCACTCTTGAAAACAACTACCATTTTTGATAGAGTTATTAACTAGCACGTCGAGAAGGATCCCAAGTGATCCCCAGTGTTGTGGACTTGACCTACACAGGAACGGTAAAGGGGAGAAATTAATCCTTAGAGTCACTAAATTCTAGGTTTAATGAGAGTGCAGGACTCTCAGAACATTATGGGGCAGGGGTTAAATATTACTGATTCACTGGGTTTTGTGTTAGGGATTACCAGGTTATATCAGGGTAAAAGCCTAAGTACTCAAAACCTCATCTTAAAATTGGAAGACAAAAAAAAAAAAAAAAGTAAGAAATTTGGGAAAGAAGAGGCATGAAAATAATGAAGAAGAATACTAACAAAGCCTCTCCTTCTCTTAGATTCTAGTTAAGGCCGGTACTGGATTGAAGCTTAAGACTTTTGAACCTGAAAATAATCATGAAACATTAAAAAATGACCTTGACACAAGTACTTGTGACCTATAACCATTTTTTTCTGAGTTTTATATTGTTTTTGTTACAGTAAAAAGATTTGGAAAATTGTTTTTAGATTAAAGTAGCATTTCATGGAAGTGTAGAAATTGGTAGGGCAGAGGAACATAATGGAAGAACTTTCAGGCAACAAAGAATTTTCCAAGAGAAAGTAAAGATTAGGTTCAGAGTTAAAACAATAAGAGCCACAAGTGAAAACAGATTGGTAGGATTCTTAAATCATCTTCATGAAGTTTAAACCAAGCAACTAAAGTGTTTAGCAGAGAAAGTGAAAGAATCAGATCAAGAAGAAAAGGAAATCTGAAAACTTTAGATCCTCAGTATAAATTAATAATGTTTAAATAAAGTGACTCAGAGTTGTAACTTTCCATAGAATAATACAAATGACTGGAATGAGAACTCTTAGGAAATTTGTCTGTATATTAAACAGTAATTAGAGATGAAATATTTATGTTAAAATTATAGTCCAAATTAATTCTCAATTTTATCTTGGCATTATTAAGATAAATAACTTAGGCCAGGCATGGTGGCTCATGCCTGTAATCCCAAAAGTTTGAGAGGCCAAGGTGGGAGTATCACTTGTGTCCTGGAATTTGAGACCAGCCTGAGGAACATAGTGAGACCTTGTCTCTACAAAAGATTTTTTTTTTTTTAAATTAGCTGGGTGTGGTGGCACACACCTGTAGTCCCAGCTACTGGGGAGGCTGAGGGGGAGGATCACTTGGACAGGGGAGGTCGGGGCTGCAGTGAGCCATGATTGTGCCACTGCTCTCCAGCCTAGGCAACAGAATGAGACCTGTATCCAAATAATAATAATAATAATAATAATAACTTAGATATTTGTTTAACCTCAAGTGTAGACAAAGACGTCAACAACAAAAAACATATTTATAATATATAAGCCAGAAGCTGGACTATGGAAATATGAAAGAGTAATTACTTTTTAAAATATTAGGATTTTGTTAAACTAACAGTGAGGGAGAGACGTATAGAGTAACAAAGGTTTCAAACATTGGGGCATCTGAGTTTCCACAGTAATAGGAGAAGATGTTGATTAAGAAGTTGAGGGTGGAGAAAAAGGCCTTTTTCCATGCTGAGGAAGAATTTGTAAACAGGCTTTTGGAAGAAGACATTATATAGAGGAATATATTGATTATACATGACCTTTTAAACTTTTTCTTATAATAGTAATATGTCCAATTTATCTAATTGAGAAAGAAATAAAAAGAAGAAAAAATTAACCATAAAATAAATTAGCAATTCTAAGACTCAGAGGTAGCTACTAAAACATTTTGAAATTGCTCCTTTCAGTTTTCTATGCATTGTTATATGAATGGTATAATAAAGTTTGCAACTTTAAAGAACTGAGAAATTGTATTAATATATGAACTATATCTTGATTGCACAAATCAAAATAGAAGATGAAGATGCAGTCATGTAAAAATATACAAACAAGAAAATTGGATAAGAAGGAGATTGAAAGAGGCAACAGATAAATTGTATTGTGGTAAATAGTAATGTATGAAACAGCAAAAAATATTCACCAATGTTCTGAGGTTTCTCAGTTTCAGCATTATTCAAAATTATGCTATTGATTACAATTTATCCTGCTGCCTAATGATTTTGAAAAGATTATAACTGGCATAGATGACTAGTTCCAAGGACTAGACTAGGTCTTTGATCACAAACAATCCTTTTATGTAAGATGCATTTTTGGCTTGTGGCAAACAACATGCAGTAATCAGTAGTACATCAAAGTAAGGTAGCATCTGCAGAAAATCGCCTGCTGATTGCACAAAAATACTCATCTCTGCTCCACTTAGGATAAAGAAATCTACAACTAATGGTCTCTCATGTTATTAATGAGAAAATACCAAATAACCCTCCAAAGCATAAATTTTCTTGAGCCTATAAGAAATCTGAGGTCATAAGGCAACTAAGTAAATACCACTTTGGAATAGTGGGGTCCAAAAACACAAAGGGCATTCATCTCTCTCAAGCTCTTTTTTTACCAGCCTCTGCCAGGTGCTCATGGGAAAGACTGAGGGCAGGGCAAGAGATTAGGGAGAGTCCCCCTTAATGGTACAGGTGCAGAGATGAGCAGTGGCTGCTGGAGGATAGGGGAAACGACCTTCCCAGTTTCAGAAACTTCTGTTCTACAAAGTTAAGCCACTGGGGTAAAGAGACAAAGCACCCTCTTCACCACAGTAACAAGCCAAAGATCTGCTGCTTCTGGAAAAAGTAGGAGTTAAATCTTTAGGGCAGGAAATTATTGGCCAAGACCAACCACAGATACAGGCAGAAATGATGAGAGAGCCCTGTGCTTTGCGCAGGACCTGTCTAAAGCTGAGGCTGGATCAAGATAAAAGACAAACCCACCCTCATGACAAATCTAGCTCCTACAACAAACAACAACAATCCACCACTGGGGTAGGTAGAAGAGCGTAGAAAGACCAGAAAAAGAGCAGAGAAGGAGCTCCTCTGTATCAAGGGTGTGCAGGAATAGCTGAAGGGGAAGCCAGAAAGCTAAAACCTCCAGCATCTTAGCTGTCACTGTAAGCACAAGGTAAGTAAGGGGTCAATTAGTCCATCAGACTCAGGAAGAAATGGAATCCTGTGGTCTCCTGAAGGTAACAACAGAAACAACAACAGGCAAATACTAACACTGATGAAATCTCAAAGGCATTATGCAAATGGAAGAAGTCAGGCACAAAAGACTCTATTTTATTCTTTCATTTTCATGACATTTTGAAAGGGTAAAACTATACAGGGTCAAAAATCAGATTCATGTTCACCAGTGGCTGGGGATGATTGGAAAGGACTGAGTAAAAAATGCATAAGGGAATTTTTTGTGGCAATGAATATTTATTCTATGTCTTCACTGTGATGGTGGCTACATGACTATGGACATTAACTTAAATATATGTAAATTAACTTTTTAAAAGTCTGAACAAAGAAAGAGTGATGTAACCTTTGTTGAAAGGAAAACACAACTGAGATTCAGGAGACCTCGTTCAAAAAAAACGTTCAAACACAGAGAAGTGTTCAAAAAATGTTTTTAGTCATGTAAAAAGTGAAAAATAAAATCCCGATATTACTCTACAACAACCGGAATGGCTTTAACAAAGATATGCAAAAACACACCAAATAAACATAAACATACCAAAAAATATAATAAACCAAGTTTAGACCAGAGCATAGGGAAATTGAAACATTGCATTGCTGGTGGGAATGCTAATTGGTACAACTATTTTGAAAATTGGCAATATCTACTAAAGCTGAATATATGCTTTCTATATGATCCAGCCTTCCATTTCGAGGAAGATGAAGTGGAGGGGATGAAGGAAGTTTGAAAACATGTATGGAAGGTTCCCACAACAAAAATGCTCCCCCTTTTACCCCTGGCCTATTTTAGTTAAGATAAAGGTCATACCATAATTTGCTTTCCAGAACTTGTTTACCTACTCTATTAGGTAACAAATGCTGGATGATGAATTTTTGGCAATGAGAAAAATGATGTAAGTGTTACAAGATTAGGTAGATGATTCAGCTACTAAGCAAGAGTTAGTAATATTTTTGCAAAGTTATATAATTCTGATATTTATTCTTTGTGATTTATAAATATATAACCCTCATTTGCTTTTTTTTTTTTTTGAGACAGAGTCTTGCTCTGTCACCAGGCTGGAGTGCAATGGCGCAATCTCAGCTCACTGCAACTTCCGTGACCTGGGTTCAAGCAATTATCCTGCCTCAGCCTCCCAAGTAACTGGGACTACAGGCACACACCTCCAGGGCCAGCTAATTTTTGTAATTTTAGTAGAGACGGGGTTTCACCATGTTGGCCAGGATGGTCTCGATTTCTTGACCTTGTAATCCACCCACCTCAGCCTCCAAAAGTGCTGGGATTATAGCCGTGAGCCACCATGCCAGGCCTGCTTTTTTATTTTTATAAATTTATGGAGTACATATGTATTTTTTTTAACATGAATAGATTACATAGTGGCAAAGTCAGGGCTTTTAGGAGATCCATCACCTGAATAACATTCATTTGTTTTTATTGAAGGTCCAAATTTTTTTCTTAATAAAGGAAGTACTACTTTTGCCCTGTCAGCTCACTTTAAAAGTGACATTGTTGAAGTTGACAGACGTAAGATGAATGTGTTTCAATAATAAATTTGTTCATGTTCAAAAATATTTTGAGAATGATTTCTTTTTTTATGTTCATCATTCAAATGGGAGAGAAGAAATGATACAAAAATCTTTGTTAATTGCCTTGTAGTAAATGAGAGCAAGAACAATGTCAACTCATGTTTTGGTCCGTCCAACCTCATTTCCACCCTGCAGAGTCCTCCCCTGACATGCAAGCTAGCCTAACTATTATGGAACAAAGCACAGAATCAAAGGGGATGAAAGTAAAGTATGTTTCTTTTGAACCTAAATAGGATTATAGAAGAGCTGCTATTTACCAAGGCTCCATTATGTATAAAATGTCCACATATTTTTCCTGCCGGTTGCCTTGGAACACAGCAGGGAATGTCTCTCTCAAGCAGAAGAACTGCTTCTGAACTGCTATGAAACCAAGAATGCACTAGAATATTAGCAGATTATCAGTTCAGGCTTTATAGTAATCTTCAAAATGCCCAGAATGCTATTAAGGATATCAGGTAATTCTAGGTTATTGTTTTATATGTTGGTATAAATTTTAATGAGCTATATCTCTGGGGAGAAGTGTCTAATCAACAAAGTATGGGCATTTTAATCAAGTTTTACTTTTGACTTGTCTGAGATTAGTAAAATTATTTGTAGAAAGGTCAACAGTCAGAAGATCAGAATGTAACCAATTGCACTACAACAGTTCCCCCATCTGTGCTGGGACTAGTTTTCTGCATCTGGTCTAGATTATCTCATCTTCCTTCCCAGGTCTAAAATCCAATGCATCTGTTACACAGCAGAAGAACTTTTTTGTGTGATAAAAACATAATTTATATAGTAAAACCTTCATTTTAGAATCAATAGGAAACTCTCAACAAGGGATTAACTACCAGAATATACAAGGAACTCCAACAACTCAATAGCAGAAAAGCAAACAATCTGATTAAAAATGGGCAAAAGACCAAAATAGACATTTCTCAAAAGAAGATATACAAATGGCCAAAAGGTATATGGAAAAATGTTCAACATTACTAATTGTGATGGTTAATATTGAGTGTCAACTTGATTGGATTGAAGGATGCAAAGTATTGTTCCCGGGTGAGTCTGTGAGGGTGTTACCAAAGGAGATTAACATTTGAGTCAGTGGACTCGGAGAGGCAGACCCACCTCAGTCTGGGTGGGCATCATCTAATCAGCTGCCAGTGTGGCTAGGATAAAAGCAGGGAGAGGAACATGGAAGAACTAGACTGGCTACGTCTTCTGGCCTCCATCTTTCTCCTGTGCTGGATGCTTCCTGCCCTCGAACATCAGACTCCAAGTTCTTCAGCTTCTGGACTCTTGAACCTACACCAGTAGTTTGCTAGGGGCTCTCAGGTCTTCAGTCACAGACTGAAGGCTGCACTGTCAGCTTCTCTACTTTTTCAGTTTTGGGACTCAGACTGGCTTCCTTGCTCATCAGCTTGCAGACGGCCTATTGTGGGATTCACCTTGTGATTGTGTGAGTCAACACTCCTTAATAAACTCCTCTTCATATATACATCTATCCTATTAGTCCTGTCCCTATAGATAACCCTGACTAATATACTAATCATCAGGGAAATGAAAATCCTTCAAACATCATCTCACCCCAGTTAAAATGGCTGTTATGAAAAATACATGAAAAATAATAAGTCCTGGTAAGGGATGCAGAGACAAAGGAATGCCTGTACACTATTGGTGAGAATCAACAGGGAATTCTTGAAACATTTTCCATCTTCAAGCATAAGAATAGCTTTTGGAGAAACTAGGCCTCTTCAATACCTGAACCTGGAATATAAAATTCTGAATATTGCCACTGTTGGAAACGTAATGACCTGAGAAATACATAAAACCAGTTATGTAACATGTAAAATCTATATTTTTATTTTATATTGTTTTGTTGTTCATGACCCCAAAAGTCATAAACTTTCATCAGCATCTAGGACAGTGCATGACACAAAGTAGATGCACAGTAAATAAGTGTTGAATGAATATAAATGGAAAATAAAACAGAAATCTGTGAGTCTCCTATTAAGAGGCCAACTGTTGGACCATCTGAATTGCCTGAGCTTCTTCAACCATTTAAAAATTTTTTGTATTCGTTGTTAAGTATTTGTTTATTTGTTTTATTTTGTTTTTATTCGGAAGCATAACACAGAAAATGCATACAGAATATAAACATACAGTTCATTAATTTGTAGTCACACAATGAAAACATGGGTATCTGCCTTCTGGGTTAGGAAATAGAAAATTGCTACTACTTCAGAATTCTCCCTAGTATGCCACTAAGATATTGAATATACTAAGCTTTATGATATTCACTTCCTTATTTTTCTTCATAGCTTTACCCCCAAGCATGCAACACAAAACACTATAGTTTAGTTGTGCCTGACTTTTGACATTTATGTAGTGAAATCATACAGTATGCATTGTCATCCACAATTAAGTTTGTGGGAGTCATCTATATTATACAGAGTAAAAGTTAATTTAACTGCTGTATAGCAGGGAATGTCAAACTTTTTCTTAAAGGGCCAGATAGAAAATAGTATAGGCTTTGTGAGCGAGAAGCAAAGTTGAAGCTATTATGTATATAACCATTTAAATAATAATTATCTAAAAATACATAAACCCTTCTTAGCCTATGGGCTATAAAAAACAGACAGCTAGCTAAATATAGTTCAAGGTCTACAGTTTGATAATCCATGCTGAATAATTTTGTATTATATAGATATATCACCATTTATGTATGCCTTTTACTTTTGATGACATTTGGGTTGTTTCCAGTATAAGGCTTTTACAAATGATGCCACTATGAACACCTTCATATATGACTTTGGAGAACATAAGTACACGTTTCTGTTGTGCATATACCACATTTCTTGTAGTGACATTTCTTGGTACTAAGTTATCCATATATTTTGACTTTAGTAGATAATGTCAAACCATATTCTAAAGTTGTACCAATTTACATTACTAACACAGTCTATGAACTTTCATACCATACTTTTTTTTGTCTTTGGCCTTTCATATTCAGTCAAAACACTATTTTCTAAAGTTACTTAGATCTGCTCCTTTTATTCCTTATCCCCTTCATCAAGGTTAGGTCATATATATACAACACAGTAAAATTCATTTGTCACAGTCTGCATTTTATCCAGTAATCCCTAAAATCTTGGTTGATCTTTTTGAAGTTTGTATACAGTAAAGTTTACTCTGCATGAGTTTTAATACATACGTGGAGTCATGTATTCCCCACCACAGTGCCCTAGAGAAGAAGAGTTCCATTACCCTAAAGATTTCTCTGTCTGGCCTTTTGTAGTCAACCACTCTCCCCTTTCCCAATGCCTGGCAACCATTGATATGGTTTCCATCTATAGTTTTTTTTTTCTTTTCCAGAATTTTATTTGAATGAAATCATGTAATATGTGGTCTTTGGGCTCTGAGCTCTTTCATCTTACAAAAGGCATTTAGTATTCATCCATACTGTTATATAAATCAATGGATTATTTATTTTTATTGTTGAATAACAGCAGTCCATTTGATGGATGTACCAGTTTTTTATCCACTCAACTGATGAAGGACATCTTAATTGTTTCCAGTTTTGGTAGATTAGGAATGAAGCTGCTATGAACTTTTGTTTATGAATTTTTGTGTGAACAGTTTACTTGGGTAAGTATCTAGAAATAAGATTTCTCCTTTTAAAACTTTGTAAGAAACTGCCAAACTATTTCCCAAAATGGTTTATCATTTTCTATCCCCACCAGTAATGAAGGAGAGTTCTTGTTCTTGTTTTTCCACTCCCTTTCCAGCATTGAGAATTATCAATTTGTTTGATTTTGATAATTCTAATAAATGTGTAGTGGCATCTCATTGTTATTTTAATTTGTATTTCCCTGATGATAAGCAATATTCTTGGTTGCCATTCATATGTCTTCTTTGTGAAGTGCCTGTTCAGATATTTTGCACATTTTTAATTGAATTATTTTACTGGGTTTTAAACATTCTTTATATATTCAGGATGTAAGTTTTATAGCAGGTATGTAATTTGAAAATATTTCTCCCTCAACTGTATTTTCAATCTTTAATAGTGCTTTTGCCAAGTAAAAATTTTAAATTTTGATAAAGTCTAATTTGCAATTTTTATCTCTTATAAGTGATACTTTTGGTCTTTCATCATAAAACTCATTGCCTATCCAAAAGTCATACAAGTTTCTTAGATAGGACTCAGATCCATGTGTCCTCATTATTGTGCAAATTGTGTGCTAGAGTGCCTACATTTGGGCTGTCCAGAGAAACATACTGTTAGGGTCTAACCCATCCAAGTCAGAGTTACCAACAACTCTAGAATTTTTAATTGAAAAAAATAATTTTCAACAGCTTTTGTCTTATAAATTACTAGACCTGATATTTTAGTTCTTAATGTAAGCACCTTTATCACTTTTTTAAGGCTTTTAGAGATAATCTACAGCAACTTAAATGAGGGTATTGATCATTTATGGGATAACTGGTAGAGCTATGCAGAACTCCACAGGTCTATTTTTTAAAACATTACTAATACTTCTTATTTCAGTTAATAAATTTAATAGTAGTGCCAAAAGTACTCCTTAGTACGTCCACACAGTAGAACCTACATTTATTAACTGCTTCATTTGATTAATTTTATCCTCAGAGAGACTTTCAAAGTTGTGAATTTGATTATTCATGATCAGTTTCTTGTGCATAAATCTCAACTTGGCTAGGTGCCATGGCTACCACCTGTAATCCCAGCACTTTGGGGGGCCAAAGTGAGCAGATCATGAGGTCAAGAGATCAAGACCACCCTGGCCAACATGTTGAGACCCCATCTCCTCTAAAAATACAAAAAATTAGCTGGGCACGCTGGCATGCACCTGTAGTCCCAGCTACTCAGGAGGCTGAGGCAAGAGGACCACTTGAACTCAAGAGGCAGAGGTTGCAGTGAGCCGAGATCGTGCTCCTACACTCCAGCCTGGTGACAGAGTGAGACTCCATCTAAAAAATATCTCAACTTAACCTTGAAGATGTACTTGTGAGAGGTGACAACGTGCTAGCAGCCCTCGCTTGCTCTCGGCGCCTCCTCGGCCTCAGCTTCCGCTCTGGCTGCACTTGAGGAGCCCTTCAGTCCACTGCTGTGCTGCGCTATGAGGGCCCCTCAGGGGCTGGCCGAGGCCGGAGCCGGCTCCCTCTGCTTCTGGGGAAGTGTGAAGAGGAGGTGCGGGTGGGAGCTGGGGTTGCATGTGGTGCTTACTGGCTGGCGCAGGTTCCAGGTGAGCACAGGCTCAGCAAGCCCCACACTCGGCGCAGCTGGTCAGTGCCTGCTGGGCTTGATCGGAGGCTGAATCCTGTGCGTGGACCACCATTCTTTCTTCGCGGGATTGTTGGCTAAGATAGCAGGTCTCCATCTCTTTGTCCCTTCCCCTCTTTTCCTCTTGATTGTCTGGGACAAGCTCCCTCTGGGCTGCCAGAGTGCCAGGGCTAGGTGCTGCCAAGTCCCCTGGAGAGTGCCAGTGAGAGGTGAAGCCAGCTGGGCTTCTGGGATGGGTAGGGACTTGGAGAAATTTTCTGTCTAGCTAAAGGATTGTAAACACACCAATCAGCACTCTATGTCTAGCTAAAGGTTTGTAAATGCACCAGTCAGCACTCTGTGTCTAGCTAAAGGTTTGTAAATGCACCAATCAGTGCTCTGTGTCTAGTTAATCTGGTTGGGAACTTTTCAGTCTAGCTAAAAGATTGTAAATGAACCAATCAGCACTCTGTGTCTAGCTAAAGGTTTGTAAACGCACCAATCAGCATTCTGTCAAAACGGACCAATCAGTTCTCTGTAAAATGGACCAATCAGTTCTCTATATAATGGACCAATCAGCAGGATGTGGGTGGGGCCAAATAAGGGAATAAAAGCAGGCCATGGGAGCCAGCAGAGGCAACCGGCTCAGATCCCCTTCCACACTGTGGAAGGTTTGTTCTTTCCCTCTTCTCAATAAATCTTGCTGTTGCTCACTCTTTGGGTCCACACTACCTTTATGAGCTGTAACACTCAGTGCAAAAGTCTGCAGCTTTGTTCCTGAAGCCAGTGAGACCATGAAACCACTGGGAGGAACAAACAACTCTGGACGTGCCACCTTTAAGAGCTGTTAACACTCACTGGGAAGGTTTGTGGCTTCACTCCTGAAGTCAGTGAGACCATGAACCCACTGGAAGGAAGAAACTCTGGACACGTCTGAACATCTGAAGGAACAAACTTCCGACACACCGTCTTTAAGAACTGTAACACTCACTGCAAGGGTCTGCAGCTTCATTCTTGAAGTCAGTGAGACCAAGAACCCACCGATTCCGGACACGCTTGGAAACATTATTGGGATACTATTCCATAGACTGGATTTGGAAATGAGAGCTGTCTTAGGTTTGGTGTGGAAGTTTGAGAGAATCTACAGCTATTTGTTTAACTATTAACATGTATCTGTTTTCTCCATTTAAGTGTTCTAGGTTGTGTATAGTTGTTTTTAACATGTAAACAGAGCCTTTTTTATAGTATGAGCTTTACATATATTTATTACATTTTAGTTTTGACTTCAAGGTAATGTCAAGTGTATGATATATATTCCCAGAATTGTATTTACGTTGGCTCTGATATGGATTTGAAGTACTCGATGGTGAAAAGAAGCAATACAGATGCTGCTTTTTATTCTTTTAGTCTCTGTGGAATCAAAGATGGCCCAAATCTGATCGTTTTCATGAATCGAAGCCTGATTTGGAAATTTTAAGTGAGTGGTATCTGAAAATAATAATCCATGTCGAAACATATAAATAGAAAAAATTAATATCCACATAGCATAATTGTATTCATTGATCAGCAAACCCATAATCTTATCAATGACTTGCTACCTTACTCACTAGATGACTAGATGTTGACCAAAATTTTAACTTAAGTGCATCATGCCCTTATATTAAGGCTTTGATGTATTTTTAAAATTAAATTAGCCAATGAGAGGTATTTTAAGCTTTTTTAAGCCATTGACATCTTACTGTGACTGAGATTACAAGTTTAGGTTTTGGTAGAGGAGAGAAAACCAAAAATATTTTGTATCTAAGTGATAGGAAATGGGCAAGAGAAGGATAAAGAATAGAGAGACAGAGCTCCAGGAAATCAAGCTTTACTCTATCCACAATTAATATTCGAAGTAGTCCTTTTGGGCTTTTGAAAATGATAAAAGTGGAACCTTTAGTTTCATTTGCTTCAAAAATAAAGAACATGAGTTCTTTATGTTCTATCTCCTACAGCTCTTCCAGCTTCCTGGGTGTTTATTAATTCATGGTTATACTATTGAGTAAGCAGCCTATGGCTTCAACTTTATAAGTAAATGCTACTATATATATATGTTTATTTTTCAAAGATGCCAAATTAATAATAGTTAAACAATTAATTTGAAATCAGTGACATAGTAGGTAATTGTAATGTGACACTTTTCAATAACACTGCATAAAAAGATTACAGGCAGATATATCAGGATACTAGAGTAATTATTCTTTTTGGTTTGTGGATACTTCTATTTTCTTGTGTTTACCTTTATTGACTTTTAAAATTTACTACAAGAATCTTGACATTATTGATTCTATAGGAATATTCATTTAGGTTTATTTCATTCATTTAGGTTTAAAATTCACGTATTGAAAGTTTCTTATTCCAGTCTCTAAAGAGAATGTACATAACTGGCATATAAGTTGCCATTCATAGCCACACAATAACAGTGGGTAACTTCAATTCCCCACTGACAGCCTTGGACAGATCTTTGAGGCAGAAAACTAACAAAGAAATTCTGGACTTAAATTTATCACTTGACCAATTGGACCTAATATCTTCAGAATACTCCACACATAAACCACAGAATATACATTCTTCTCATTTGCACACAGAACATATGCCAAGATCAACCGTATACTCAGCCATAAAATAAGTCTTAATAAATAAAAAAAAAACTGGAATTATACCAACCATATTCTTGGATCAGTGGAACAGAAATAGAAATGAATACCAAGAAGATCGCTCAAAAACCATACAATTACATGGAAATTAAACAACATAGATCTGCGTGACTTTTGGTAAACATCAAAATTAAGGCAGAAATGAAAAAAAAGATATTTGAAATAAATCAAAGCAGAGACAACATATCAAAATCTGGGATGCAGCAAAAGTAGTGTTAAGAGGAAAATTTGTAACACTAAACACCTACCTCAGAAAGTTAGGAAGATCTCAGATTAATAATCTAGCCTGGAGGAATCAGAAAAACAGGAATAAACTAACCCCAAAGCTAGCAAAATAAAATAATAAAGTTAAATCAGAGCAGAAAAAATGATCCATGCAAAGAATCCATTATACCAAAAGTTGGTTATTTGAAAGCATTAAAATGAGATTGATAGGCCACTAGCTAGATTAACAACAAAAAAAAAGAAAATCCAATTAAGCACAATCAGAAATGACAAAGATGACTGTGCTATTCTATTTTTGTGTTGCTGTAAAGAAATACCTGAGGCTGGGTAATTTGTAAACAAAAGAGGTTTAATTGTCTCACAATTCTGTGAGCTATAAAGGAAGCATGGTGCTGGCCTCTGCTCAGCTTCTGATGGGACCTTAGGAAGCTTAAAATCATGGCATAAGGTGAAGGGTAAGCAGGTATATCACGTGGTAAGAGTGTGAGCAAGAGAAAGAAGAGGTAGGTCCCAGAATCCTTTAAGCAATCAGATCTTGCATGAACTAACTCAGTGAGAACTCACTCATCACCAACGGGATGGTTCTAAGCCATTCATGAGGGGTCTGCTGCCATATTCCAATACCTCCCACTAGGGCTCCACATTCAACATTGGAGGTCACATTTCAACATGAGATTTGAAGGAGATAGACATCTAAGCAATATCAGTGACATTACAATGGATCCCACAGAAATATGAAAGAACGTCAGAGACTATTATGAACCACCTCTATGCACATTATCTAGAAAATCTTGAGAAAATTGATAAATTTTTGGAAAAACAAAATCTCCCAAGATTGAATCAGGAAGAGAATGAAACCATGAACAGACAAATATCAAGTTCTGAAACTGAATCAATAATAAGAAATCTAACAATAAAAAAAAAGCCCTGGACCAGATGGATTTATAGCTAAATCCTACCAGGGGTACAAAGAAGACCTAGTACCAATTCTACTGAAACTATTCCAAAAAATTGAGGAGGAGGGACTCCTCCCTAATTCATTCTCTGAAGCCAGCATCACCCAGATACCAAAACCTGGCAAAGCTGCAACAACAGCAACAAGAAAAAACTACAGGCCAATATCTCTGATGAACATAGACACAAAAAAATACTCAACAAAATACTAGTAAATTGAATCCAGCAGCAATAAAAAAGTTCATTCACCATGATCAAGTAAGCATTCCTTCATGGGATGCAAGCTTGGTTCAACATATGCAAATCAATGAATGTGATTCACCCCATAAACAGAATTAAAAACAAAAACCATATGATCATCTCAATAGATGCAGAGAAAGCTTTCAATAAACTTCAACATCCTTTCATAATAAAAACCCTCAACAAACTATGCATTGAAGGAAAATACCTCAAAATAATAAGAGCCATCTATGACAAATCCACAGCTAACATCACACTGAACAGGCAAAAGCAGGAAGCATTCTCCTTGTGAACTGGAACAAGACAAGTATGCCCAGACTCACCACTCTTGTTCAATGCAGTACTGGAAGTCCTAGCCAGAGCAATCAGTCAAGAGAAAGAAATAGAAGTCATTTAAATAGAAAAAGAAGAAATCAAACTATGTCTCTTCCTTGATGATGTGATTCTATACCTAGAAAACCCTAAAGATTCTGCCAGAGTGTGTTGGAACTCATAAACAATTTCAATAAAGTTTCAGAATACAAAATCAATGTATAAAAATCAATGGCATTTCTATACATGTTTCAAATTGAGGGGCAAATCAAAAATTCAATTCCATTTACAATAGCCACAAAAAAATAAAATACCTGGGAATACATCTAACCAAGGAGGAAAAAATCTCCATAAGAGAACTATAAAACACTGATGAAAGAAATCATAGATGACACAAATAGAAAAACATCCCATGTCCATGGATTGGCCATATTGTCCAAAGTAGTCTACAGATTTAAGGCTAGTCTTATCAAACTATTGACATCATTTTTAACAGAATTAGGAAAAACTGTTCCTAAATTTCATCTGGAACAAAAAAGAGCCTGAATAGCCAAAGCAATCCTAAGTTAAAAAAGAAAGCTGGAGGCCAGGTGCAGTGGTTCATGCCTGTAATCCCAGCCCTTTGGGAGGCCAAGGTGGGCAGATAATAATGTCAAGAGATTGAGACCATCCTGGCCAACATGGTGATACCCCATCTATCCTCAAAATACAAAAATTAGCTGGGTGTGGTGGTACATGCTTGTAGTCCCAGGTACTTGGGAGGCTGAGGCAGGAGAATCATTTGAACTTTGGAGGCAGAGGTTGCAGTGAGCCAAGATCATGCCACTGCACTCCAGCCTGGGCCACAGAGTGAGACTCTGTCTCAAGAAAAAAAAAGAAAGCTGGAGGCATCACATTACCAGGTATCAAACAATTCTGTAAGGCTACAGTAACCAAAAGAGCATGGTACTGGTATGAAAATAGACATGTAGATCAATGGAACAGAATAGAAAACTCAGAAATAAAGCCATACACTTACAACTATCTGATCTTTGACAAGAACAACAAAAATAAACAATGGGGAAAGGACTCTCTAGTCAATAAATGGTGCTTGAATAACTGGCTAACCATATGTAGAAGAATGAAACTGAACCCTTACTTTTCACCATATACAAAAATTAACTCAAGATGGATTAAAGATTTAAATGTGAGACCTCAAATTATAAAAGTCCTAGAAGAAAACCTCGGAAATACCCTTCTTGATATTGGCCTTGGCAAATATTTTTTGACTAAGTCTTTAAAAGCAATTGCAACAAAAACAAAAATTGATAAGTCAGACCTAATAAAACTAAAGACCTTCTATATAGCAAAGGAAACTGTCAACAGGGTAAACAAACAACTTACAGAATGGGAGAAAATATTCACAAACTATGCATCTGATAAAGGTCTAATACCCAGAACCTACAAGGAACATAAACAAATCAACAAGCAAAAAACAAATAACCCCATTAAAAATGGGCAGCAGACATGAGCAGATGCCTCTCAAAAGGAGACATGAGTGGCCAACAAACATATAAAAAAATGGTCATCCTTACCAATCACCAGAGAAATGCAAATCAAAACAACAGTGACACCAGTTAGAATGCTATTACTAAAATTCTTACAGCAGTCAGAATGACTAGTATTAAAAAGTCAAAAAACAACAGATGCTGGAAAGGCTGTGAAGAAAAGGGAATGCTTTACACTGTTGGTGGGAATGTAAATTAGTTCAGCCACAGTGGAAAGCAGTCTGGAGATTTTTCAAAGGACTTAGAATGGCCATTTTACCCAGCTATCTCACTACTGGGTTTGTATCGAAAAGAAAACAAACTGTTCTACTAAAAAGATACATACACTCATATATTCATCACAGCACTATTCCCAATAGCAAAGACATGAAATGAACCTAGGTGCCCATCAACAGTGAGTTGGATAAAGAATATGTGGCATATATGCGGAATGGAATACTATGCAACTATAAAAATCAATGTAATCATGTCCTTTGTGGCAATATAGATGCAGCTGGAGGCCATTATCCTGAGCAAATTAATTCAGGAACAGAAGACCAAAACTGCATGTTCTCGCTAATAAATAGGAACTAAACACTGCATACTCATGGACATAAAGTTTGCAAGAGTAGACATTGGGGACTACTGGAGGGTAGACAGAGGAGAGCTGGGTTGAAAAACTACCTATTGAGTACTATGCTCACTATCTGGGTGATGGGGTCATTCGTACTCTAAACCATCTCAGCATCACACGATATACCCATGTGACAAACCTACATATGTACCCCCTAAATCTAAAATGAAATTTGAAATTATATGAAAAATAAATTGCCATTCATCTTTTTACTGAAGCTTCTGAAGTACAAAGATATTCCTAGAATATCATGTCATATAGGCATTAATTTCCATGTTATGAATTCACCAGTAAAATTGTTTAAACAGAGAAGTAAACAACACGGTAATGTTATTCAGGTAAAAGTAGAGAGGGAAAAGAAACATTAGAACCAGTTCAGCAACCAAAATGGTGCCAGAGCCCAAGCATGAGTTATTAAAGGCTGGTGGTTCCTCTCTCCTGACCCATTGCCATTCTTATCTCTGATGCTCCAGGCTGTCAGTTTCTTTCTTTTTTGACCATATACAGGTAAGGAAAGCCCATTTATGAGCTATTTTATTTCCAAGTTTTAAAAATGTCAATTGATATAGGCTATGATCTACAGTAATGCTTAATCTATTGAAGTTTTTGCATCAAATTCCATCTTAAGATGCAAGCCTGAAGCCCATTTAATGCCAAATGTAAATACAAGTGCTAGTTTCAAAGGGCAAGATTCAAAGAAAGACAAACAGAAGAAAAGTATTTTAATTGCTATCTAAAAGAAGGCTGTCTTCTTGGGTGAATACTTTGTTGATGTATTTGGGGTAGAAACAGAGGGAAAAATAATTATGTAATGTTAAGCTGTTTTCTAAAATTCCAGGGCTCCTTAACGGCAAAAACCTTTTGTTTTTCTTTAAGGAAATGAGTACATTTAGGTAAGAACCAGAGACAAGATTGAGAGACTGAGTGGAGCAAAATATAGAGAGAGCTGAGACCAGTTGGAGCTGGAAGGGATGTCAGTAATAGGGAATTTATTCAGTATCACTGCTTGTGGAGATATATAAATTCCTCTTCCCCATATTTCCATGAAGTCTCCATAAAAATTCTATTGAAATCTGTATGAGTTTGCTAGGACTACCATAACAGTGCCACAAACTGAGTGGCTGAAGTAATAGAATGAATCTCAGTTATGGAAGTCTGAGATCAATGTGTTGGCAGAACCACATTCTCTTTGAAGATACCAGGAAAGGATCTATTCCAGTCCTCTCTCCTTGGCTTGTGGCAGCATAATTCTAATCTTCACATGACATTCTCCTTACATACCTGTCTGGTTTTGTGTTCAAATTTTCCCCTTTTTATAAGGACAACAGTCATATTGGATTAGGGCCTGTGCTAATTATTGCATTTTAATTTGATTGCTTATTTGAAGAGCTGATCTCTAAATAAAGTCTGGAAACTTTGGAGTTTGAGATTCAAAATACCTTTTCAGGGGGATACAATGTAACCTATTGTTGAGGGAATCAGGAGGATCAGAAAGACCATGGGGTAAATATAGAAGGATTTATTGAGTGCACTCAGACCAAGCAGATTAACATCTGAAAACTGGGCAAAGAACAAAGACAACACTTGACTTTTTATACACACTTCTAAAAGGGGATGGGCTAGCCTGAAACAAGCTTACAGTGGCATGAAGCATACTGGTGTGAAAGCAAGGATACAGAGGCAGAACAAAGGCAGTTAATCAAATTGTGACAGGTGCAAAACCCAGAATTACATATGACCCTTACTATGCAGCCCAGATGGCTGTTACCTAGGCTTGCTCAAAAAAGCCTTTCACGGGCTTATCTCATAACCTTTGCTATGGTGCCCAGATGGCTGCAGCCGAGGCCTGCTCAGGCATGTCTTATAACTTTCACTGTACTTCTCAGATAAAACAGAATACTTGAAGCTACTAGTTACAGAAAACATGAATCTATAAATTCAAAAAACTTACAGAGCAAGGTACAATCACATGGAGGCAGGTGGGATTTGAGGGGGAACTTTACTTATTCTTGTGTTGAGGGAGTGCTGGGAGAGTCTCCAGAGGACATTCCTTTGAGCCTCAGCTCCTTTGATAATGTTATCAAGACTACACCTGGGTCTGGGCTTTGCCTACTACTGCCTTTGGGATGAGTCAGCCTAATATAGAAAGCTTGTTTTTCTCTTTTTTAATTTTGTTTTTCTTCTTTCTCTAATTTCTGCCTCATTATAACAATCTGCCCTCTGTGCCCCACCCCAAATTCAAGTCTTTCCTATGTGCAAAATATATTCCTCCCAAAAAAAATCTTAATCATTCCAGCATTGACTCTCTTGGGCCAAAAGTCTCATCAAGACTTCATCATCTCAACATCTCAAATCTCATTATCTAAACAATTGAAATCAATTGGGGTATGATTCTGGGAAAAAAATTTGAAATCATCTGTTTCCAAAATACAGTGGAACAGGTATAGAATACATATGTCTATTCCAAAAGGGAAAAATAGAAAAAAGAGACACAGAGAGAGAAAGAGAGAGAGAGAGAGAGAGATCATGGTGTCCCAAGAAAATTCCAAACCTAGCAATCTAATCAAATTTCATTAGATTCTAAGGCTAGGGAATAATTCTCTTTGGCTTGATGCTCTGTCCTCTAGGTCCACCAGGGTGACAGCACCATCCTGAGGATCAGTTTTTGCTTTTCTTGAAAGATAACACAAATTCATATTCAGGTAGCTTTATTTATTTATTTATTTATTTGAGACGGAGTCTCACTCTGTTGCCCAAGCTGGAGTGCAGTGGCGCGATCTTGGCTCACCGCAAGCTCCGCCTCCTGGGTTCACAGCATTCTCCTGCCTCAGCCTCCCAAGTAGCTGGGACTACAAGCACCCGCCATGACGCCTGGCTAATTTTTTGTATTTTTAGTAGAGACGGGGTTTCAACGTGTTAGGATGGTCCCGATCTCCTGACCTCATGATCCACCCACCTCGGCCTCCCAAAGTGCTGGGATTACAAGCATAAGCCACTGCACCTGGCCTCAGATAGCTTTATAAAGCCATTTCTTTCCTGTGGAATCCCTGAAGGGCAAAAGCCTTCTTTCATTTCAGCCTCTCCCTGCTTCCTTCAGTGCAAACTGGTGGTATTTCTCTTAAGATTGTTGACTACAAACACAAGTAACATACCTAATCTCTTTAAAGCAGGGTTGCCCAACCACAAGTTTGAAGTTCTCTCTAGAGCATGTTTTCTCATTTTTTTGCAATATGAATAGGCAGAGAACTGTACAAATCTTCCAGTTCTAGTTTATTTCTGCTTAACATTCATTTCTTCAATTATCTCTCTTCTCTCACAGTTTATCATAAGCAGAAAGGAGAAATCAGGTGATGCCTTCAACAATTCACTTAGAAACCTCCTCTAAATATGAAAGTTCATCACTTACACGTTTATTTTCCACAAAACAGTGGAACAAAATTCAGCCAGGTTCTGTACTACTTAATGATAAGGATTGCCTTCTTTTCCAGTTTTCAATAACATGTTTCCAATTTCCACCTGATACTTTATTAGAAGCACCTTTAATATTCATATTTCTAGTAACAGGCTCCTAGGGCACACTCTGCTTTTTCTATTATGCACCTTGAAATTCTTCTAGACTCTACCCATCCCTCATTTCCAAAGCTGCTTTAACATTTTGAGGTATATTCTATAGCAACACTCCACTTCCTATTACCAAAATTTGTATTAGAGTTTTCTAGAGAAACAGAACAAATATATCAACTATATAATATACATATTACATCTCATATAGTGATAGAGAAAGAAGAGAGATAGAAAGAGATTTATTCTGTGAAATTAGTTTACATAATTGTAGGGACTGATAAGTCCAAAACTTATATGGCAAACTAGCAAGAAAGGAAATTCAGGTAAGATTTGATGTTGCATGCAGTCTTGAGATTGAAATTTGCAAAGCAGGCCAGATGGGCTGGAAACTCAGGCAGTTTTTATACTGTAGTCTTAAAACCAAAATACTTTTTCTCTGGGAAACCTGAGTGTTTGTTCTTAAGGCCCTTCACTGATTGGATGAGGTCTACTCACATTAGAAAGAATAATCTGCTTTATTTGAAGCCTACTGATTAAAGTTATTAATTTCTGATGAGATTAAAAACTTAGGTAGAATATACCTCCACAGCCACATCTATACTGGAGTTTGAGAAAACATCTGGGCACCACAGCCTAGCCAAGTTAATATTTTATATTAACCAGCACAAACTCCAATGTTCGGAACAGGCCACCCAAAATCTGGCCATAAACTGGCCCCAAAACTGGCCATAAACAAAATCTCTGCAGCACTGTGATATGTTCATGATGGCCATAATGCCCACACTGGAAGGTTGTGGGTTTACTGGAATGAGGGCAAGGAACACCTGGTGCACCCCAGGTGGAAAACCGCTTAAAGGTGTTCTTAAGCCACAAACAATAGCATGAGCGATCTGTGCTTTAAAGACATGCTCCTGCTGCAGATAACTAGCCCAACCCATCCCTTTATTTTGGCCCATCCCTTGGTTTCCCATAATGGATACTTTTAGTTAATCTAATATCTATAGAAACAATGCTAATGACTGGCTTGCTGTTAATAAATACGTGGGTAAATCTCTGTTCAAGGCTTTCAGCTCTGAAGACTGTGAGACCCCTGATTTCCCACTTCACACCTCTATATTTCTGTGTGTGTCTTTAATTCCTCTAGCTCTGCTGGGTTAGGGTCTCTCCAACCAAGCTGGTCTCTGAAAGTGGAACCCGTACGTCAGGGCTCGAATCCAGGTTGAAGAGTCGCGGGAGCAACAGTTGGAGAACGTGGAACTAAGCTGGAGGACAACTGAGTACTATTTTTTTTTTTTTTTGGAGAGGGAGTCTCACTCTGTCACCCAGGCTGGAGTGCAGTGGTGCGACCTTGGCACACTGCAAGCTCCACCTCCTCTGTTCACGTCATTCTCCTGCCTCAGCCTCCCACATAGCTGGGACTACAGGCACCCACCACCACGCCAGGCTAACTTTGTGTATTTTTAGTAGAGATGGGTTTTCACCGTGTTAGCCAGGATGGTCTCGATCTCCTGACCTTGTGATCCACCTGCCTCGGCCTCCCAAAGTGCTGGGATTACAGGCATGAGCCACTGCACCCAGCCAGACCTGAGTACTCTTAAAGCAATTCCTGTGGTGAGTAAGAAGGGGAGCTCAGAAGCATCAGGGTAATAATGGGACAAGTATGGGCTCTGGTTCGTTCCACTTTGGAACTTTTTCACACTAATGATGAGGAGGAAGGAGAGTATAATGAAGTAACAGAAGAGGTTACAGAGCAGGTTTGTTTGCCAGCTAAAGCTAAAGAGGCAAAGGAGGGAGAGGTTAATCCCTACCCTTCTGCACCCTCTCATTATTATTTTGAAGAAAAAGAGTGGTCTGACCCTCCAGATCTTTCTTTTCCAGAGGACACTGGGTAAAAAGTAGTTGCCCCAGTGACTGTTCAAGCAGCACCTTGAGCAACCGCTCTTAGTTCTATTCAGGCAAGAATTCAGCAAGCTAGACATGAGGGAGATTCAGAGGCTTGGCAGTTCTCTTTTAGAATACACCCCCCAGACCAACAGGGAAATTTTATAGCTACATTTGAGCCTTTTCCTTTTCAATTACTCAAAGAATTTAAACAAGCTATTCATACTAAAAAAGAATGTAGAAATTATCAGTGAGTCAGGCCACCAGATAGGGGAAAAAAATAAAACTGCTGAATCTGAAATATGTCTAAAATATAAAAAAGGAAAACTTTGGGCTAATCAGTGTCACTCTAAGTTTGATAAAGATGGGAACCCGATTTCAGGAAATGCCATGAGGGGCTTGTCCCAGGCCCCATTCCAAACCACGGCATTTCCAGCTTAGGCCATTCCCTCACCCCTGTACGATGTCTGTACCCCACCACAGCCGGTAGTGCTGTAGTAGATTTATGCTGCACAAACCTGTGAGCCTTTTGCCCAGGGAACCCCCACAAAAGGTCCCAAAAGGAGTCTGTGGACCCTTGCCAGTGGGGATGATAGGATTACTTTTAGGAAGGTCTGGTTTAAATTTAAAAGGGGTACAAATACATACAGGAGTCATTGATTCAGATTATAATGGGGAAATTCAAATTCCCTGGGGAAAAAATCCTTCTGTTCCCTGGAAAGCAGAGCCAGGAGAGCGCATAGCACAGCTCCTGAATGTGCCATACATAGGAATGGAAAAAAGTGAAATTAAACAAACAGGAGGATTTGGAAGCACAAGTAAGCAAAAGCAGCTTATTGGGTAAATCAAATTACTGATAAAACGTCCTACCTGTGAAATAACTATTCAGGGAAAGAAATTTAAAGGTTTGGTAGATACAGGAGTGGACACTTCAATCATTTCTCTACAGCACTGGCCATCCATGTGGCCAATTCAACCTGCTCAATTTAACAAAGTTGGAGTTGGTAAAGCCCCTGAAGTATATCAAAGTAGCTATATTTTGCACTGTGAAGGGCCCGATGGACAACTTGGGACTATTTAACCAATTATAACTTCTGTACCTAGCCCAGAGAGAGCGCTAGGTACAGAATTTATGTGGAAGAGATTTATTGCAACAATGGGGAGCACAAGTTCTAATTCCAGAACAATTATATAGCCCTCAGAATCAACATATGATGCATGAAATGGGATATGTCCCTGGTATGGGAGTAGAAAAAAAATTGCAAGGTTTGAAAGAACTGCTTCAAGTGGAAAGACAAAGTTCCCACCAAAAAATTAGGATATCATTTATGATGGTGGCCATTGTTAAGCCTCCAGAACCTATACTTTTAAAATGGTTAACAGATAAGCCAATTTGGATACAGTAATGGCCGCTAAGTAAAGAGAAACTGGAGGCATTAGAGGAATTAGTTACTGAACAATTAGAAAATGGGCACATAGCTCCAACATTTTCCCCTTGGAATTCTCCAGTTTCTGTAATTAAGAAAAAATCAGGTAAACGGAGAATGTTAACTGACTTAAGAGCCATCAGTCCAGTTATATGACCTACGGGAGCATTACAGCCAGGATTGCCTTCTCCTGCTATAATAGCAAAAAAAAATGGCCTTTAATAGTGATAGATTTAAAAGACTGTTTCTTTACTATCCCTTTAGCTGAGCAAGACTGTGAATGGTTTGCATTTACAATTCCTGCAAACAACCTGCAGCCTGCTAAGCATTTTTATTGTTTTACAGATGGGTCCAGTAATGGTAAAGCTTCTTTTTCTGGCTCAAAAAGTAAAGTCTTCCAGATTCCCTCTACTTCAGCTCAAAAAGCGGAGGTTGTAGCTGTAATTGAGGTATTGACTGCTTTTAATATGCCTATTAATGTGATTTCTGATTCTTCATACATGGTTCTTTCCACACAGTTAATTAAAAATGCTCAGTTACTATTTCATACAGATAAACAACTGATGACAAAAACAAAAAAGGGAGAGAAATAGGGATTATGGGACAGCCCATATACAATTGAATCTAGCATTATTAACTTTAAATTTTTTGAGCCTGCCCAAAGGCCAGATATTATCAGCAGCTGAATAGCATCTACAGAAACCAGCTGCAAAGACAGAAGCAGAACAATTGGTTTGGTGGAGAGATCCTATAACAAAACTTTGGGAAATAGGTAAAATAATAACTTGGGGTAGAGGTTACACTTGTGTTTCTCCAGGACTGAATCAACAGCTGATTTGGATACCATCAAGACACCTTAAACCTTATCATGAGCCAGATGCTGAGGAAGAGATTCTGGTAGGATCCCGAGGACCCCTTGGTTGCATCCCTGTCAAGACTGATGCTGAGGAGGACCCCAACTGTCACAAGCAACACCCATTGAACACAGCCGCCCACCTGGGGACAGATCAAGAAGCTGTCACAGGTGGCAGAAGAAAACCTGAGACCAGGACAGCCAGTCACAATGAGTAATTTAATGGTAGCTATGATAGCAGTGATCACCACTGCCATGAGTATTCCTTCAATAAGGCCTGACACAGAGAACAACTGTACTTATTGGGCATATTTATCCAATGGTGATTGTACTTTTAATCTGTGGTTTGTCTTTGTATAGTCTGCAGATGTGGATCCTGACTCCTGTGAGAAGTAGCTCACCATGACAAAGCTGCCCTTGCTTTCATCACTTTGCAAATCAAAGAAGGGGGACATGTTGGGAACAGGACCCCCCCCAAAATCTGGCCTTAAACTAGCCCCAAAACTGGCCATAAACAAAATCTCTGCAGCACTGTGACATGTTCATTATGGCCATAACATCCATGCTGGAAGGTGGTAGGTTTACTGGAATGAGGGCAAGGAACACCTGGCCCACCCAGGGTGGAAAACCGCTTAAAGGCATTCTTAAACCACAAACAATAGCATGAGCAATCTGTGCCTTAAGGACATGGCCCTGCTGCAGATAACTAGCCCAACCCATCCCTCTATTTTGGCCCATCCCTTAGCTTCCCATAAGGGATACTTTTAGTTAATCTAATATCTATAGAAACAAAACTAATGACTGGCTTGCTGTTAATAAACATGAGGGTAAATCTCTGTTCGAGACTCTCAGCTTTGAAGGCTGTGAGACCCCTGATTTCCCACTTCACACCTTTATATTTCTGTGTGTGTGTCTTTTATTCCTCTAGCGCTGCTGGGTTAGGGTCTCCCCGACCGAGCTGGTCTCGGCACTCCAATAGTACCACATAGTTGAAATTGATTTTGTAATACAATACAGGCTAAATCCTACTATAAAATGAGTATAGGATGAGAACAGAAACTTCCCAGGGAAATGAGAACCTCTAAATCACCCACTTGTAAGTTGTGGGACTTCAGAAAAGTTACTCAACTTCCATGTTCTTTTCTTTTTAATTAGAGAAAAAAAAGGAAATATTGCTATCCGTTATAGGGTTGTTGTGAAGATTAAAGTGGGTAATATATCTAAACTTCAAGGTACATAGCATTACTCAAAAGATGTTGATTCTATTCCTGTTTCCTTTAGTTTTAGACTCTGGAAATGAAATAACATAAGCTTTGAAGTGAAATACTATAAGGATACCTACTCTCTCTCATATTGATTATGTTTAAAAATATGGTGATCCAATAGCTCCCCTAAAGTTATTAGCAAGAAACTATATAGATCAGTAATGAAATATTCAGTAGGGCACAAATGTGCTTATGGATTCTGAATATGTGCTTGCTGAATTTTATTTATGAGTCTGGTTAATCATCAAAAGGATAGAATTAAAAATTCATGAGTAAAGCAGCTGAATAGTCTTAGAGAGTTGCATTATTTTAATCTTTGTGTAAAATGTGCATTAGATATTAATGTTAGGAACTTATGATGATTTGCTGCTTATTAATTGAATGGACAAACCTTTAGCTTGGCATATGGGAAGGCCCAGATATTTAGATTATGGTAGTGTTGTTTAGAATCACTGTGTATCAGGAAACATTTGAAATAAAGGCTCTGGAAGTACAGTTTAACAAATTAAATATGAAGTAATGGCAAATATCATGCTCAGAGCTTAGTAAGCATCACAAGTTTTGGAAATTCCTTATCATCGGGTTTCTAGGAATGATTTTGCACAATAGATTTTTCCCATATATAGAATTGTTTCTGTCTTAAAACTGAATTTCTTTTTGGATGGACATTCTAGTTAAATGCCCAGAAGGTACTATAAAGTGGAGTCCTCATAAATATGTAGACTCTTGGGATCTTTATAAATTAGAACATATTTGTAGAAAAACAAGTGAAAATTCAATAAAAGTGTTGACATGCTGCCAAATAAATCAGTGAAAAATAGTCATCACATACCCAAAACTCAAAAATAATCACTATCATTCAAATCAACCATGATAAACAAAGATAAACAAGTGGAGAAAAGCTGAACCAGAATTTCTGAAAACAATACTTCTGAGTCCTTCATACCAGAAATAGCATTTTCATGAACAAGCTATGGAATTTATCTGAAATTTTCAAATAGGGCTCTTTCAATGAGCATTTCAGAAATGGCTTTCTCTAGGGTTACACTTAGGCTAGTTGAGAATTTTGCCTAAGGAATGAACTAAAGGCTGCAGGTTAAGCTCAGGTGTTCACACTTTAGAACACTGTTTTTGCTGCTTTTTACATTCAGTTTCTTAGACTTGAAATGCAAGAGTCATCTTGGTTCCTCTCCTTCCCTTCTGCTCATACAGTATATCCAATTCATCAGCAAATCCTGTCACTCTGCCTTCAACATCTATCTTAAATTAAACTCCTTTTCACCATTTTCGCTCTGTCACTCTCTTCCCGTGATTTATGGCAATTGCTTTCCAATTGGTCTTGCAATTTCTAATCTTAACCCTTCACTCTCTCTTCTCCATACAGCAGACAATTGTAGTTTAGAAATCAAACCAAGTTTCCCTCTGGCACAAAATCTTCCGATGGTTTTCTGTTATACTTAAAATAAAAATTTAAAATTCTTAACATGGCTTAAAAAGGTCTACTTGATCTGGCCCTCTTCCTTCATCCCATGCTTTCCCAATTGAACTCACTCCACTCCAGCCCCTTCAGGATTAATTCTATCCCTTAAAGAAGCTAAACTTATCTTATTAAACTTACTCTTCCATCTGTCTGGATGCTCTATTTAGGTTTTCACATAGGTTTCTCCTTTAAGTCAGTGAATTTTGCCCTTGCTTTCTCCCTTTCCATCCCTTAACCTACTTCATTTTTTACGGCACTTACCATTATATGAAATTGTACTGTTTGTTTATTGTTTAGTTGTTTATTGTCTGTCTTCCTCAATAGAAAGTGAGCTCCCAATAAAGTGGTAAGTGTTTTACGCTTTCATTCACTGATACATCCCAGCTCCTGAAGTATCTGGTAATACTTACTGAACAAATGAAAGAAGAATGAATGAATTTCTGTAGAAATCCTAGGTGAAAGTAATGGATCATTGGTCCAGAGAATAATTATGATGAAACCAGTTCAAGAATCAAAACATGTTCAAGAAGTACAGGATTGAAATAAAAAATAGTAGGTAGAAATACTCTAATATGAACTGCCAGAGCATGCCAAGACTCTTTCCTAAAGAGGCTATTTATAGTGACAAAAATTGAAATAAGAGTAGCATTGATCACTCCTTTATTATAACTAGTTGTGAGAATTTTGCTTAAAAATTATGTTTCAGCATAATGGAAAGTGTGTATGTATAAGTGTGTTCATTTAATTTGCTTAGAAAATATCAGCCATAGATATGAAGGTGTGTCTTATCAACTCAGGATCTGGGACTAGTCATTCAGACCTTTCTTCTCTGGAATTTATATGTAATTTGAGAAATGGAAGCTTTCTTTTACATTCTTCCTAACTTGGATAATGGAAACTTGGAGCTGTTCATTGCTCTTTCCCTCTGCTTGCATAATTGTACAAAGGAAAATTGAAGCCAACTTATGAAGAAGTAAAGATGAGACAAGGTGGGAGAGGGAAGAGGAGGGGAACCAGATGCCATCATCTGAGTACTGGTATCTAGATCTGTCCTGAGGCCAGCTCCACCTCTGTCCTCCCTAAGTCAATGAGGCAATTAATTCTATTTTTTAAAAAACTAATTTGTGTTGATTTTCTGTCACTTGTGACAAAAAGTCGTGAGTAATTCATTTAGAAAAGAATCATGCTCTTGACTGGATGCTTCAAATATTCTTCTGATATTTAGACAATATATGTTGATGGATATTATATTAGAATTAGACATTTTATGATGATAGAGCTCTTTAGAGTATATCTGTTCTAGGGTAGTTAATGCTTTATGTAAATGTAATCTTACTCAAAGCCCCAAATATGAAGCAAATAAAAATGCTGATGTTGTGTTTTGTGAGCGTTTCCAGATTCCTCCAGACAGAGGGATTGGAAGGGCTCTATGGAACTGCAGGACTCCATGGGGGCATTGACTATCTCCTTAGTTTGAGAATAAACAAATTGTAAATGTCAAGTTAGAGGAATTAAATAACTTTCCCCTGGCATATAACTAGCTGATTTACTCACTGGCCATGGGAAAAAAAATGGGTAAAGATAGTAAATTCTAATCTAATTTTCTAACCCTTAATTCAGAGTAATTTCTTAACACAGGACTTAGAATTTCTTAAATTTTCAATATAAAGCTCAAAGTCTTTATCTAGTACACAAGCCTTTTGAAGCTCTAACTGGGCTTTCTTCCCTACCACATACATTCACCAAATTACTACAGATCTGTGAAAACATGGCTCTTTGTGTTTCCTTGTATTTACAGGTTTTTTTTTTTTGCCTCTGCTTACCATGTTCTACTGGATTTTGTATATTTTCTGCCTCCAACAGTGCCTGGAATGCAGTAGATATTCAACAGATGTCGGCCTAAAAGAATGAATGGATTTCCTGTCTTCTGCAGGTTTCTGTGATCTAGAGAAATCAGAGATATCAGAGACTGTATTATGAATTAGCATATTATACATACACAATGTATTGCTCATTTAGAAAAATAAATGCTTAAAGAGAGTTGTTTCCTTTTTGGATTGTATAAAGAAGAAAACATTGGGATTATGAAACAGAATCTACTTTCATTTAACACATATTTTTTGGTCTTCCTACTACAGGATTCCTGAGAACCCCAAAGTCTTAATTGCTACATCCATAAAAAAAGAAGTAACCTCACTTTTCAGTCTTCTATATTTGCCATCATTCCAACAGATAGTGTCCTGGGTGATTCTGTTTTATAATATCAAGCCAAATTATGAACTTATAACTTGTTTTAGCTTAAATGTACTGTCTATTAAAGAAAATTCAGACATATCAATTACTTTTTCAGCTTGAATAATTATTTGTAGTATAATTAGATAAAAATTCATTATTTTAAATTAACTTTTGATGAAACAAATGTTAAAGAATGGCTATGTGCTTTCTTGAGAGTTGAACATATTAAGAAAAACAAAAATAGATTTATTTTTATGATAGTTTATATAACCATGTAGATCTTTTACATTTTTAATAAACTTTTTCTTCTTTTTTTATTTTTATTTTTTTCAGACAGAGCTTCACTCTCTCACCCAGGCTGGAGTGCAGTGGCACCATCTCGGCTCACTGCAAGCTCTGTCTCTCAGGTTCATGCCATTCTCCTACCTCAGCCTCCCCAGTAGCTGGGACTACAGGCACACGCCTGGCTAATCTTTTGTATTTTTAGTAGAGATGGCGTTTCACTATGTTAGCCAGGATGGTCTCGATATCCTGACCTCGTGATCCGCCCACCTCGGCCTCCCTAAGTGCTGGGATTACAGGTGTGAGCCACCGTGCCCGGCCGAACTTTTTCTTTTTTTAATGGGAGAATTTTATTTACCAGGAATGGCATATTTTCTGAGTGGAGCATGATGGTTTTTCAGCTTTGATGTATATGTTAAGACTCTCACAAGGGATTTATATAAATGTTTATCATTGGGTCCAGCTCTCATATAGAGCCTAGAAATATTTTTTTCCAAGTCTAACAAGTGACTCTGATATGGCTGATTTAAGGACCCCAAATATTAGAGTGCACAAAGCTAAAATATTCCCTGGTAACATGAAAACAAAACAAAGCAAAGAAACAAAGAAACCAAGTAGTGAAATTATAGAGAAAACTCATTATTCTCTTTAGAAAGAACCATCAGAATTCTATGGAGTTCAAGTAATTAGTGAAAAGAGTAGTAGGATTGCAAGTAAAATGAAAAATAGTCCATCTTATAAATTACTGGTCATACATTGTGAGGAGAAGAGCCTGCTTAGAGAAACCTCTGCATGGGCTTTTAAGTTAGAAAATCTTGGCTTTAAGTTTTAGTATTATCATGCAATAGTTGTGCCCTTACTAAACCCCTGAGGCTGAAATTTCTCATATACAAAAATCAAAATAATGATACTGATATGTACTCACAGGATTAATGTCAAGCAGGAGTTAACAGAAGTGGAAGCAATGACTTTTCCCTTTTCCAGACACTTTGAAATGTTTCAATTCACTTATTTCTTCAGGAAAATATAATTGGAGGACTAATTTAATATTCTCTGAAAGTCAGACATTGAAAGCACTGAGCCAATGCCTGGAAAAGATTAAATTTTGAAACAATCATGCAAATTTATACTTTATCACTTTTTAAAAAATCTTTAATTACCAAAGTCATTGATGAATACATGCTTTTTGCAAACTTGTCAAAGTCGTTCATGTTCCATCCTCCAATATTTCTTCTCTCTCTATAGCTAAATATTGTGGGGATTTTCCCAGATCATTTTCTGTCATTGTTATGATTTTATAATTAGTCTGCTAAATCCAAATATTAGAATGTATTTCTCTAATTGGAATTGTTTTGGCTTCAATGATATCTGACAAAAGCTTAACAATATTTGTTTATTATCTCACAAAGTGGGTCCAGAGACAGGGCAGGAACTCCGAGGTAAGCCCAAGAGCTGATATCAGTATGGGTACTTTTTCCTCCATTTTTTCACATTCCCATCCTCACCTTGACAGAAACACCTCAACTTGTCTGTGGTTACAACATGGCTGCAGCTCGTTCAGGCATCAGGTCCTCACGTAACAATATACAGTGGTGAGAACTGCAGTTTTCCTAACATATGCCCTTTTAAACATTTTTCCCAGAATTCCTCAGAAGAGTTCCCCTATTGTCTCATTGGCCAGGGTTGCAATTCATGCCATGCCTAAACAAGTTATGTATAAGAAGAATAGAATTTTTATAATTGGGTTAGACAACTGACCTTCACCCTCATACTCCCAGCAAGTATGAGAGGGTAAACATATGAATAAATCAAAGGCTCTGCAGAAAGAAACCTTCAATATCTACCAGAAGCTACAAATCATATGAAAACTGTGTTCCATAATGACAACAAATTAATGATAGGAAAAATATATGAATGTTTCTAGTCATCCTTCAAATCTCACCTCACCTTCTGCTTCCTCCAGCAAGCATTTCCTTGACTTCTCAAAGTGGGTCACTGGCCTGCTTGACATCATCGGAGGACTCATGGGCTTTCAGAGCTAGTTGGCACAAATGTTGCTATGGGATTATTTCATTCATGTATGACTTACTGACTAAACTGTAAGATCAATGGTAGAAGAAACTAGGGTTATTTCACTCACCTTTATAGCTTCCATGCTTAGGACAGTGTCTGGCACACAATACATGAATAAAGACTTTATGTAGAATAAATGAACAGCAGGGGGGAAATTAGGATAGCTTTTACTGTTGCTGAAATAATCCAATAAAAGAAGGGAATGGAAATATGACATAGAAAGTTTTAGATGTAAAATCAAGCAAATTTTGAAAGCTGACATAGGCAAAATTTGCTTGGACATTAAGAATTTAAATATGCAATCTCTGGAGCAGGAGATAGTGTTTTAAATTTCTTAGGCTTGTTCTTGAAAAGCTTAGGAGGCAGACACTGGCTTTCCAACATAAATATTTCAACAGTTAAAAGCTCCCTCACTTGGCCTTAATCAATAACGGCTCTGTATGTGTGTGTACAAGTGGGAGACACACTCTCAAATAGAATTTTACTTTAAACTAGGGAAAATATAAGGGAAATTCAAAGTTAAAAAACAAAACACACTAACAGGAAAGCAATGAAGTTGGAAATGAGATATGAGAGAGAGAAAAAGAGAGAGGGTGAGAGAGATTTAGAGGAAGGACTTCTGTGTTATTTTATTTAAAGATTCTGAAGAGAGAGGATTGTTCAGAACTGGTACACTCTGTCTGGTTTTAGAAGGGGTCTCTGAACTATCTTGCACTATGACTAACCCCCTGCTCTTAGCCATCCTGGTGTGTGAGATTGATAGCAGGGATACAGAATAATGGGAAACCAAGAGCAGGGCAGCCCTATCAATCTTTCTAGATAGGAGCTTCTGAAACATACCAGCCTTGAAAGGCCGTGATGTATGAATTGAACTTCTTGGAATCTTCCTCCCACAAGAAAAATCTATGAGCCTTTCTAGTTAAAGGATGATAAAATCCTCATAGCCAGTGTTCTGAAACTTTGTTTCAGTCCACAGGATGTGACTTTTGCTTCCTGTTACTTCTTGTGGTCTGTATATGTGTGTGTAGCTGAGTGTATCTATTTGTGTTCTTTTGTAGATGACAAACTAGCAGTCTTTTCTAGTAGGTTGTCCTTAGAAATATATGTATATTCCTTAAATTATTTAAAAGGTAAACCCTGTGACACAGTGAAATGAGTAAAGCAAACAGCATTAGTAACAAAGCAAGCATTATTTCAACAACGCTTACTGCCATGGTTTCCAAAGCCATCAATATATTTTGAAATAATAAGTGGGCACTTCCAGGGAATTAATAGTGAAGTTTCCTATTTAGCTTAGGACAGTTAACCATATAAAGGCCAAATTACTTCTAAAGAAAAATAAATATGAGATGCATTCGTAATAATAAGCCATATTCTCAGCCTTTGCTGAATCCGATCTTGTTTTAGTTCTTCAATAAGTTTTGAATTTGTTAACTACTCAACCTTATTATATAAAAATAGAGTGCTTTTTGACTAAGGGCAGCAGTTTTGACTCTCTTCTAGTTGGTAAAAGAGTGTCATGGTCAGAGGAAATTGGGTTCTCAAAACTGACAGAAGATCATTCCAAATGCTGATGGACATCTATCTTAAAATTGCTGTTTCACATGGATTTGGCACAGTTGCAACACTTTGTAAAAAAATACTCTTGACTTCTTAAGAAACTTCTTTTTTACCATATGGGAACTGTTTTCTTTAGAAATGAGGATGACAGAGGGCTCTCTCATCATTTTTTCTCATATTTCTAGTTCCTAGACAGTGTTACTTGTTTATTTGCTGTTAAGTATATGTGACCAAAAGTTGAAGCCATTGATAATTAACCCAGAACATTCTGAATATGAAGCAACCTGAAATTGTGGCTGATGCTGATATTGATTCAAATCAGTGAACAATTTTTATAATTTTTCTGATTTTTAATTTTTATGTTAGACAAAAAACATCAACTACTAATATATAATAAGAGAGAATATTTAAAAATTGTAGCACAAGAGCCAGATCCTTGGTCTTAACATTGAGTTTATTAAAAAATATGTATGATGTGCATTATTCTAATTTATATGTAACAATATTTCAATTAAAAAATTAAACATCCCATCAAATTTGAAAAGCAAAGGCTATGTAAATGATAAAACTGATGCAAATATTTGTTTTATTTCTGTTTCGATCAAATTGACACAATCATGCAAATTGCATCCAAATTAGATTTCAGTCCTTTAAAGAGAGTAATTCAGTTGAAATTAATCTGCTCATTCTTTGCTCTTTTTCTTTTTTCTTTTTTTTTGAGACTGAGTCTTGCTCTGTCACCCAGGCTGGAGTGCAGTGGCGCTATCTCGGCTTACTGCAGGCTCCACCCCTGGGTTCATGCCATTCTCCTGCCTCCGCCTCCGAAGTAGCTGGGACTACAGGCACCCGCCACCACGCTCAGCTAATTTTGTTTTTGTATTTTTAGTAGAGACAGGGTTTCACCATGTTAGCCAGGATGGTCTTGATCTACTGACCTTGTGATGCCCCTGCCTCAGCCTCCCAAAGTGCTGGGATTACAGGTGTGAACCACCACACCAGGCCTCAAATTTCTATAAAAATAAAATTTATAAAGACAGCATAAAGAGGACAATTTAGAAAGAAGTTCTAAAAACTTAACAATAAAACAATTGAAAGAACATTAACATTATCAGAATAAAAGGTTACAAAGGGGTTTCTCCGTTGGTTCCTGCTGGTGGGTTTGTGGTCTCACTGACTTCAAGAATGAAGCTGTGAACCTTTGAGGTAAGTGTTACAGCTCTTAAAGGTGGTATGGACCCAAAGAGTGAGCAGTAGCAAGGTTTATTGTGAAGGGCGAAAAAACAAAGCTTCCACAGTGTGAAAGGGGACCTCAGCAGGTTACCGCTGTTGGCTGGGGTGGCCAGCTTTTATTCCCTTATTTGTCCCTTCCCATGTTCTGTTTCTGTTGTATCACAGCGCCCTTTTTTCAGTCCTCCCCACTATTGGCCACTTTTAGGATCCTGCTGATTGGTGCATTTTACAGAGTGCTGATTGGTGCGATTTACAGAGCACCTATTGGCACATTTTACAGAGCACTGATTGGTGCACTTTACAATCCTCTTGCTAGCTGCAGAGCACTGACTGGTGAATTTTACTATCCCCTTGCTAGCTACAGAGCATTGATTGGTGCGTTTTGCAGTCCTAGCTACAGAGTGCTGATTGGTGTGTTTTACAATCCTCTTGTAAGACAGAAAAGTTCTCCAAGTCTCCACTCGACCCAGGAAGTCCAGCTGGCTTCACCTCTCAATACTTTAAATGCAAGACTACTTCAGTATTTTGTCTGAATTGTATTTTTTTATTTATTCCTCTTCCTTGAATACACAGTCCAATCAGTTCTATTTAAGTACTTAAAATAAATTTGTTAGTAGGTAAAGAAATAGAGGACACCAAAGCAATTAAGAAAACAAATCAGGCTGGGTGTGGTGGCTCATCCCTGTAATCCCAGCACTTTGGGAGGCTGAGGCAGGTAGATCCCGAGGTCAGGAGTTCAAGAGCAGCCTGGCCAAGATGGTGAAACCCCGTCTCTACTAAAAATACAAAGAAATTAGCTGGGCGTGGTGGTGGGAGCTTGTCATCCCAGCTACTTGGAAGGCTGTGGCAGAAAATTGCTTGAACCTGGGAGGCAAAGGTTGCAGTCAGCCGAGATCTCACCACTGCACTCCAGTCTGGGTGACAGAGTGAGACTCCACCTCAAAAAAAAATAAATGAAAAAATAAAGCAATTCAAGCCCAAACTGATGTCTAAAGAAGTGGCCAAACAATGTATGTAAACAGAAAAATGTTCTTTTTTCTTAAAGTCCTGAAAAATCTATTTAAAAATTATATATTAAATAAGAAACACTGAAGCACATTGAATTAAGTGTAGAGCAACATTTTAAAGTATTATTTTTAGCATGATGAATGAAGGTGCTGTGTTATCCTGGTACTATAGGGTATCTCCAAATTTCTATTCAGCAATTAACAGTCAATAGCAGGAGTAGGCAAGCTACAACTTGTGGCTCTGCCACCTGTTTTTATAAATAAAGTCTTATTGTAACACATCCATAACCACTCATCTGTGTATTCTTCAGGCTACTTTCACACTACAAGAGGAGAGTTGATTAGTTGTGATAGAGATCCACAGAGCTGAAAATATGTACTATCTAATGCTTTGCAGGAAAAAAAATAGTTTTCAAACCCTAGTCTACACAAATCAAAATAAATTTAAGCTATTTTAAATGACATGATTGAAGCAATTTTACTAATAAAAAAGGCAAAGATAACTTATAACTTACAGAAGTCTGAGATGAGCAATAGCATACGATGAGGCTTATCTCTCTCAAATTGTTGACTTCATAGAAAAATTAGTTTTTCTGCAAGAGTACAATGATTATGACACATTACCTATTTGGATTTAGAAGGGAAAAGAATGCATTCTAAAAATATATCTATTTGTTAAGATAAGCTAATTGCTACAGGAAATAACTAAAATTTGAGTGATATCACATTATTATCATTACTATTCCCTTTTCACTCTTGTAACAATCTGTAAAAGCAGTCAATTGTTATTGCTAGTAAAATAGTCTAGTTTTACAATCTAATTGAACAATACTGTGGTAATTGTTCAAGTTCATGGATTGAAATAACATCAAATTTATTTATAGAACTGATTTTTCTTATAACATTAAAGTCATAATAGCTTACATATATACTATATATATAGTATATATATAAAATAAAATTTAATACTTAGTTGTCACAAAAAATTAAAAGTGAATATTCTTTAAATATTCTAACAAATTGTTAAGAAATATAAATATTTCATTATAAATCTGAGCAAAATATATAAAGTTATTAGTAACCTCCATAGTCTAGAAAACAGTGCTGTTTGAACGAAATATGATGGAAGCCACATAGGTAATTTAAAATTTTCTAAGAGCCACATTAAAATAGTAAAATCAAAAAAGAGGTGAATTCATTTTAATAATATATTTATTTAGTCTGTTGTATCCATAATACTATTTCAACATGTAATCAATAGAAAATTATTAATATGTTTTACTTTTTTTCACAACAAGTCTTCAAATTCTGGAGTTTATTTTATGCTTTGAGCATGAAACTAGCCATATTTTGAGGACTCAGTAGCCACATGTTGCTGTGGCTACCATAGTGCACAGCACATTCCTAGATTATTGACTCTCAAACTTCAGGGAGTCTAAAAGTCAACTGGGAGAAATTGTTAAAAAAATAGAGTCTAGCTCCTCAGCTGGGCACGGTGGCTCACGCCTGTAATCCCAGCACTTTGGGAGGCCAAGGCAGGTGGATCACAAGGTCAGGAGAATAGAGACCATCCTGGCTAACACAGTGAAACTCCATCTCTACTAAAAGTACAAAAAAAATTAGCTGGACGTGATGGTGAGTGCCTGTAGTCCCAGCTACTCAGGAGGCTGAGGCAGGAGAATGGTGTGAACCTGGGAGGCAGAGCTTGCAGTGAGCCGAGATGGCGCCACAGCACTCCAGCTTGGGCGACAGTGCGAGACTCCATCTCAAAAAAAAAAAGAAAAAGAAAAAGAAAAGAAATTCCGGCTCCTCAATTAAAGAGTCTGATTCAGTAGGTCAGGGTGGGGCCCAGGAATCTACATTTTAACAAATAGTCTCATGAGTTTTATGCAGGAGATCAGGAGACTACACTTGATAAAAGGCTACTATAGAAATCTCTACTGTCTCTTCTAACACTAATTACACTAATTTTATAGTTTCTAGAATTTTCAGAACCTTCATTTCTAACAATTTCAGCATATAGTGTTTATAATAATACATTATTCTATAGAAAATTTGTTTAGAGGAACAAATTGGATTTTAAATCATTGAGGATTTTGAACAAGGCTGCAGGGCAAGTTAGAGATGACTGGGACCATCTTTGTTCCAGTTCACACTCTTCCCCACTGATTGAAGGAACAGATGGAGGAGAAGCAACTTCAGTGTCACTGAAAAAAATACTTTATTGCCAGATATGAAGAAACTCCTTCATTTTAATAAACAGAGAATTTGGGATTTCAGAAAGCAAATCTATATGTAGTAGATCTCAGCTTTAATATTCTGATATTCTAAATCATTAGCAATGTATGTTTTATATTTGCTGTTTTATTACCTTTTTCTATCGTGAATTTCCCTTCAATCCTCAACCTCATATGCTTTCCTATCGACTTTACCAGATGTCTCATTCTATCTGATACTGTACTTGTCTGCAATACAAATGACTACTATTTAGAGAGTCCAATATCTTTGTATATACAAATTATTCAGATATATTTTTGTGTGTGTATATATATATGGTTTTTAACATTTAGAAATGTCGAATCTCTCAAAATGTTGCATGTATATTAGCAGCAGCTTCTGCTTTACAAATAAATGATGTTTTTTCATTATTTTCCAATTTAACAGGATTTATTCCATTCACTCATTACATCAGTGAATTATTTTCTTCTAATGTCAAGAAGACCAATAACTTCTTAGAATGTGCATCCCTTCTGTAAGAGAACAAGGGTAAGGGAATAATACATCTTCCTTCAAGGGTGCTTGCTTTCTTCGTTGAAAATCAAAACCCATCCTCTCCACGTTCAGTCATAGTCCAATATGTGTTTCCAAGCTATTTTCTTTTCAAAGATTTGTACTTTTAAGTGAGGTATGATATGTCTTAAGCTTTATCAAAAGAGATGTTGGGATATACCTACTGTGGAGTCAATCTATGCTGTTCAAGATATTTTGTAAAGTTTTTTGATTACTTTGGGAGAAAAAATGATCTCTATTTCATTTATCTCCTCAAATTACTTACACAGTGAATGCTTGCTTTGGAATGCTGACTCCAACAGTTTATTACATCTAATTTTTGAATGCAAATTGAGCATATTCTAGATGCAAAAAGGTGCCATACATTTTACTAAGAATGCAATGAACTGTAAGACTTGATCTCTATCTCCAAGATTATTTGAGCTGTGTTTATATACATTTTACCTTTTAGATCAAATATTGTAAAATAGATATTATTATTATTCCAATCTTATAGACTGAGCATCTAAACCCAGTGTAACACACCTCCCAAGTGTTAAAACTGGGTTCTAAACCTCATATTTCAACGGTACCTCTGGAACTCTTTCTACTACATCCGGTAATAATATTAAAAACAAAATGTATATAATTTCAGTGAACATTATTGAAAGTTTTGTGATACTTATCTTAATTCCTCCCATTATGTGGCAAATGTAATATCCCAGATGGTTTTGTAAAATTAGAGAAATCTTGTTTGAACAGCAGTGTTGAGAAAATGAGACTGCTAAAAATTTTAGAGAACCAAACTCAAAATTATTTTTCTTTGAAGGTACATGATAAATTACCTATCCTTAAATTCTCATGTAGTCATTTTATATACCAGAAAGATATTTAATATTATATTGTTATGCCATCGCACACTGAACAGTTGAAAATTGGTGTAATTTAGTTCGTGTAGGAAGCTGTTAAGACCCTTAAAGTAAAAACCTTTTAAACTGAAAATCTTTCCTGGACTATTAAAAGTATCAATTGTTTTATAGTCTGACAAATCGCAGTTCAACTATAGTTAATAACATGCTTTTAATAAAGAAAAGACATAAAGTACTGTACTTTCCTACCTTTTCATGTTAGCAGGAAACAATTTTCCAGTTTCTTTCAGTCTCCACCTGCCAAGAAAAAAAAAGATTTGAAACAAATTCTCAAAACCGACAATACTACACTACAATTGGATTGCTGGAAATACATTACAGAGACAGATTTTACATGCTATAAATTTTTCAAACATTGATGGTGAGTAATTAACCTTTACTGGAATGTGTATGTATGCTGTACTCTTACGCAGCTAAAATTTCTTTAGTCCCTTTTCATTACATAGTTACTCTAGGACTGGAGATGAATAAATTAATAAAGATTGCTATTTAAAAATAATGCCTAGGGGGTTGACAGTGGGAGGTAAAGTCAAGATTAAGATGAGCACTGGCATAAATATTACTCTTTTTTCTATTTTTCTCCAACTTCATTGCAGCCCTTTCTCTCTGCACTCTGGACATAAAATCTTTAAACTTCACTCTTTTTCTCTGCTAGGAAACTTCCCATCCCCTTGTTTTTCCTACTGACAGCTGATTTGTCACATCTCTAAGGGGTAATTCCTAATCTCTTTGACCAATCAATTCTCTGAGATATATTTTTTCCAGAGTCATATATCTCTGCTTAGGAGTATTTATCAATAGTTTAATTATCTTTTTAGCTGTGTGATTGCAGCCATACTTCATTTAATTGCACATCACTTTATTAAGCATCACAGATATAGCATTTTTTTACAAATTGAAGGTTTAGGCAACCCTGCATCTAACAAGTCTATCAATTTGTTCAACAGCATGTCTCACTTCATGTCTCTGTGTCACATTTTCTAATTCTTGCAACTTCTCGAATTGATTATTATTATATCTATTATGGTGACCTGTGATCAGTGATCTTTAATGTTACTACTGTAATTGTTTTGGGGTCTTCATAAAAACTTGAGTGGTCTTGATAGAAGATCAAACCAGCCACTATATTCCCTTAAACTGAAGCCTAATCCAGAGCAAGGCCCCATCTGTCTTTAATTCTATGAGGGCTGAGAGAGGTGAGGAAGTTACAGAAGAAAAGTTATAAGCTAGCAGAGGCTGATTCCTGAGGTTTAAGGAAAGAAACCATTTCCATAACACAAAAGTATATGGTGAGACAGCAAGTGCTGATACAGAAGCTGCAGCAAGTTATCCGGAAGATCTAGCTAAGGTTCATTGATGAATTTGGCTACACTAAACAATAGATTTTCAATGTAAAGAAGGAAGCCTCATATTGGAAGAAGATGCCATGTAGGACTTTCATAGCTAGAGAGATGAACTCAATGCTTGGCTTCAAATCTTCAAAAGACACGCTGATTTTCTTGTTTGGGAATAATGCAGCTGGTGACTTTACCTTAAAGCCAATGTTCATTTACCATTCTGGAAATCCTAGGCCCCTTAAGAATTACGCAAAATCTACTCTGTATATGCTCTATAAATAGAACAACAAAATCTGGATGACAGCACATCTGTTCACAGCATGGTTTACTGAATATTTTAAGTCCACTGTTGAAACCTACTGCTTACAAGACAGATTCTTTTCAAAATAATACTGCTCATTGACAATGTATTTAGTCATCCAAGAGCTCTTTTGGAGATGTACAAGGAGATTAATGTTGTTTCCATGCTAGCACATCTATTCTGTAGCCCAAGGATCAAGGAGTAATTTCAACTTTCAGGTTTTATTATTTAAGAAATAAATTTCATAAAGCTATAGCTGCCATAGATAGTGATTTCTCTGATGAGTCTGGGCAAAGTCAAATGAAAATCTCTGAAAAGGAAAAGCTGTTCTAGATGCCATTATGAACATATGTGAATCATGGGAGGGGGTTAAAATGTCAATATTAATAGGAGTTTGGAAGAAGTTGATTCCAACCTTCATGGATGACTTTGAGGGGTTCAAAACTTCAGTAGAGGAAGAAACTCCAGATGTGATAGAAATAGCAAGATAACTAAAATTAGAAGCGGATCATGAAGATGTAACTGAATTGTTTCAATCTCAGGATAAAACTTGAGCAGATGGAGAGTTGTTTCTTAAGGATAAGCAAAGAAAGTGGTTCCTTGAGATGAAAACTACTTCTGGTGAGGATGCTGTGAACATTGTTCATATGGCAGCAAAGAATTTAGAATATTCCAAAAACTTAGTTGATAAAGCAGAGGCAGAGTTTGAGAGGATTGACTCCAGTTTTGAAAGACATTCTACTGTGGATAAAATTCTATCACACAGCATTGCATGCTACAGAAAAATATTTCATGAAAGGAAAAGTAAATAGATATGACAAGCTTCATTGTTATCTTAAGTACCTGCCACAGTCATCCCAACCTTGAACAGCCACCACCCTGATCAGTCAGCAGCCATCAACATCAAGGCAAGATTCTCCATTGTCAAAAAGATTAGGACTTGCTGAAGGTTCACATAATCATTAGCATTTTTTAGCAATAAAGTATTTTTATTTAAAGTATGTAGATTGCTGTTTAGACATAATAATACTGCACACTTAATAGACTGCAGTATAGTGTAAACGCAACTTTTATATGCACTGTGAAACCAACAAATTCATGTGACTCACTTTATTGCAATATTCACTTTATTATGACAGTATGGGACAAAATTTTCAGCATCACTGAGCTATGTCTGTATTTAATTTGCTTCTATTTTCTGTATGGCATAAGTCACATAAGAGCATGGTTGGTGTTTATCTGGTTAGACAGTGTTTGGCATTGTTTATTGAATTTGCTAACAAATATCTGCCTAGGTTAAGATAGTGAGAAGTGAAGCCAGCTGGGCTTCTGGGTCTGGTGGGGACTTGCAGAACTTTTCTGTCTAGCTAGAGGACTGTAAATGCACCAATCAGCATTCTGTAAAAATAGACCAATCAGCATTCTGTAAAAACGGACTAATTAGCACTCTGTAAAATGGACGAATCAGCACTCTGTAAAATGGACCAATCAGCAGGACATGGGCGGGGCCAAATAAGGGAATAAAGGCTGGCTACCCCAGCCAGCAGCAGCAACCTGCTTGGGTCCCCTTCCGTTGGTGTGGAAGCCGTGTTCTTTCGCTCTTCATAATAAATCTTGCTGCTGCTTACTCTTTGGGTCCACAGCGACTTTAAGAGTGGCTTTATTCCTGAAGTCAGCGAGAACACGAACCCACTGGCAGGAGCAAACAACTCCGGACGTGGCACCTTTAAGAGCTGTAACACTCACTGCGAGGACCGTGGCTTCATTCTTGAAGTCAGTGAGACCAAGAACCCACCAGAAGGAAGAAACTCCGGACACATCTGAAGGAACCAACTCTGGACACAATAGTACCTAGATTCTTATCTCCCCATTGAGCTCCTCTGCTTTTTCTTCAGTTGTTTATTTATGGGTTAGTTTTGTCACAGCCAAAGCAGTCTTTGCACTGGATTCATGCTTCTAGTTCCACTTGATTTTTTAAAAATATTTAATTAAAAGGATCTAGTTCTATGTTTTTGTGTTTAATTACGTTAGTGATAAAAACATTGTGAGCTTAATGAATAAATAAAAATTCAATTGGAATATTTCATAGTATTTTATTACTAAAGTTATCATTTAGGCCAGGCGCGGTGGCTCATGCCTGTAATCCCAAAACTTTGGGAGGCCAAAGTGGGGTGGATCACCTGAGATCAGGAGTTCGAGACCAGCCTGGCCAACATGATGAAACCATCTCTACTAAAAATACAAAAAATTAGCCAGGCATGGTGGCGGGCACCTGTAATCCCAGCTACTTGGGAGGCTGAGGCAGGGGAATCACTTGAACCTGGGAGGCGGAGGTTGCAGTGAGCTGAGATCACACCATTGCACTCCAGCCTAGGTGACAAGAGTGAAACTCTGTTTCAAAAAAAAAAAGTTATCATTAAATGCTCAACTCACAAAAATGATGTTGAAAGTAATAAAAAAAAAACTTTAAAAAATCCCCAAACCACTAAAATAATAACACATGGAAATTTGCCAAAGCAGATGACACTCTATAAACTTCCCATGATTTGAACTTTCCACAAATTTTGTAGGGGTTACCTCTGGGACCCCCTATTCAAAATTCACAGTTTATAATTTTATGTATTTTTATATATTTTGTTTTTTCATAGTATCTCGTAAACATACAGTTTGTTTTGTAGCTTTTTAAAATTGATGTCAACAATTTTATATTGTATTTTTTAGCACCTGGTTTTTTTCACTCAACATTATAGTTATAGGTTCATCCATATTTTATGTTGCTTTAGTTAATTGTTTTTACTGTTGTAGGATGATATTTAAGCTATTTCAAATTTTTTAACATTTAATACAATTCTTCCCATAAATATAACTTAAATGTCATTGCAAATATTTATCTGAGAGCTTCTCTAAACAATATACCTATGTGTGGAATGGCTAGGTCACAATTTTTATACGTGTTTGACTGTACTAGTTATCCCATATTATTTTCAAAGCTGATTGTACCAACTCACAGCCCTAACACTAGTTTAGTAGATGTATTGTTTTACATCCTGATCAAATTTTTTATTGTTCTATTATATCATTCTATTTTTATCATATTATCAAATTTTAAATCATTCTAATATAAAGACGCATGCATGTGTAGGTTCATTGCAGCACTATTTACAATAACAAAGACATGGAATCAATTTGAATGCCGGTTAATGATAGACTGGATAAAGAAAATATGGTAGCATGGTGGTGCACACCTGTAATCCCAGCTACTCAGGAGGCTGAGGCAGAAGAATAGCTTGAACCCAAGAGGCAAAGGTTGCACTGAGCCAAGGTCGGGCCACTGCACTCCATCCTGGGTGACCGAGAGAGACTCCATCTCAAAAAAAAAAAAAAGAAAGAAAGAAAATGTGGTATGTATATACCATGGAATACTATGCCACCGTAATAAATAACCAGCTCATGTCCTTTGCAGAAACATAGTTGGAGCTGGAGGCCATTATCTTTAGCAAACTAATTCAGGAACAGAATTGATAAATTGACCTGTTTATTACTTTCTAATAACCTTTTTGTCTCCTGTGGCAATTTTAAGTTGAAGAACATTAGTAAAACTTACTGCTGCCTATTTTTTTCTCTGTTCCACTAATCACCTGTATCCTGCATGTTCTCTCTTTTAAATGGGAGCTACAAGATGAGAACACATGGACACATAGAGAGGCACAACACACACTGGGGCCTACCTGAGAGTGGAGGGTGGGAGGAAGGAGAGGAGCAGGAAAAATAACTAGTGGATACTAGGCTTAATATCTGGATGATGAAATAATCTGTACAGCAAACCCCCATGACACACTTTTACCTATGTAACAAACCTGCACATACTCCACATGTACCTCTGAACTTAAAACAAAAGTTAAAAAAAGAAACAAATTTTTAAATAGCATCATACTAGCACCATGGACAACAAGGTGCATAAATCTTACTAAAAGTTGACTGATAAATGCACCTTTTGGAAGACTACATACAGCATTATGCAAATTCCTTTTTGAAAGCTAGGAAATAGTAATCTCAAAATTAGACTGCAGTATAGTGTAAACATAACTTTTATATGTACTGTGAAACCAAGAAATTCATGTGACTCACTTTATTGCAATATTCACTTTATTGTGATGGTATGGGACAAAACTTTCACATCACTGAGCTATGCCTGTATTTATTTTGCTTCTATTTTCTCTATGGCATAAGTTACATAAGAGCATGGTTGGTGTTTATCTGGTTAGACCCAGAGCTAGACACAGAGCGCTGAGTGGTGCATTTACAATCCTCTAGCTAGACAGAAAAGTTCTCTAAGTCCCCACCAGACCCAGAAGCCCAGCTGGCTTCACCTCTCACTATCTTAACCTAGCCAGGAAAGTGGTTCTCTCTCTGGGAAGCAGGATACAGGTGATTAGTGTAAGAGAGAAAAAAATAGGCAGCAGTAAGTTTTATTAATGTTCTTCAACTTAAAACTGCCACAAGAGACAATAAGGTTATTAGAAAGTAATAAATGGGTCAATTTATCAAGAGGTCTAGCAATTGTAAATATACGTACACCCAACATTGGAACTCCTAAATTAAAACATGAAAACAGAGTTGAATCAACATAGCAGTGTAGAAGTAGTGGAAGACTTTAACAACTCACTTTCAACAATGGATAGATCATTCATACAGACAATCGATAAAGAAGAAACAGACTTGAACAACAGTATAGACCAAGTGAATCTCAGACATATATAGAACATTCCATCCAACTGTAGCAGCATGAATATTCTTCTCAAGAGCACACAAAACATTTTCCAGGAAAGATCACACATTAGACCACAAAATCAGTCTTAAAAATTTAAGAAGATTGAAATTATATCAACTGTATTTTCTGACCACAATGGTATGAAACTAAAACACAATAACAGGGAAAAAAAAAAGGAAAAATTCACAAATATGTGAAAATTAAGCAACACTCTCCTGAACAACCAATAGGTTGAAGAAGTCAAAGGGATATAAAAATAATCTAAGGACAAACAAACAACCTAAAGGTCTATTGATAGATGAATATATTAGAAAACATGGTATATACATATACAGATATGTATATACACATACATAGACATACATGATGGAATATTATCCAGCTTTAGAAAATAATAAAATTATGCCATTTGCAAAAACACTGATGGACCTTGGGAACATTATGCTAAGTGAAATAAATCAGATACAGAACAACAAATACTGCATAATCTCACTCGTTTGTAGAATCTAAAATAGTCAAATTCATAGAAGCAGAGTAGAATGATGGTTAACAGTGGCTGAGGGGAGTTGAAAATGGGGGAGGTGATGATCAAAGGGTACAGAGTTTCAGTTATGTAAGGTAAATAAGTTCTGAATATCTAATGTACTTGATGGTGACTATAATTGGTAATAGTGTATTGAATACTAACAGAACAGATCTTAAATGTCTTCACTACTCACATAAAATGGTAATTATGTAGGGTGATGAATATGTTAATTAGTTTGGTAGTAGTAATCCTTTCACCATGCATATATATATTAAATCATCAAGTTTTAAACCTTAAATATATATAAGTAAAAAAAAATTACCAAAGAGCAGAATACAGATATATTTCTATAAAGGCCTTCCTGGCTGGGCGCGGATTACATCCGTAATCCCAGCACTTTGGGAGGCCAAGGCAGGCAGATCACGAGGTCAGGAGATCGAGACCATCCTGGCTAACACAGTGAAGCCCCGTCTCTACTAAAAATACAAAAAAATTACCCGGGCATGGTGGCGGGCTCCTGTAATCCCAGCTACTCGGGAGGCTGAGGCAGGAGAATGGCGTGAACTCGGGAGGTGGAGCTTGCAGTAAGCTGAGATCAGCCACTGCACTCCAGCCTGGGCGACAGAGTGAGACTCCATCTCAAAAAAGAGACGTTCCTGAATAGAAGGCATTAGAGTAGAAACTTAAAGAAAATAAGGAGTTGAGCAATGTCAATATGTGGAAGAAGAGTAATTTAGCTAAGAGTAAAATAGAGGGCAATAGCCTCTCTGCACTTTGTGTGTTTGAGGAAGAGCAAGCGAGTACATGAAGCAAAGTGATAAAAAGAAGGTAATAATTTTGGTCAGAAACATACAGAGAGATCAGGTTATGAAGCAACATGTATGACGGGGTAAGACTTTTGGCTTCCCTTGGAGTGAAGCAGGAAGCCATTAGAAGGTTTTGAGCAGAGACCTGTTATGACTTGAGTTTTACAGAGGCATTCTGGCTGATGTGTTAAGAATAAATTACAGCTAGCAAAAGAGATAGGTTCCCATTTGATTACTTGATTTATATTTTCATCATAGTGTTTTTGATAAAAAGATGTTTCCAATTTTAATCATTTTTATTCCCACAAGTGCAAATAAATATTCTTAAAATAGATTTTAATACTTTGTACAGCATTACATTTACCCTTCCTTATTCTTTTTCAATATTGTATTGACTGTTATTGACCCTTTGCTCTCCAATATAAATCAGTATCGAGTACTTCAAATAACCATGCTCAGATTTTTGTTGAAGTTACATTGTATTTGTAGATTAATTTGGAGATAATTGATAGTCCCACAATATTGAGTGTATTTGTAAACATTGTCTATGTCTCCAGTTACTAAGTTCTTTTGAGTTTTAGATTTTTGTTGAACACAGATACTAGGCTTTTGATGCCGCTTTCATTGGGAAAAACTCATGAGCTTAGAGCCATGCTAGGATTGTAGGCCCTCCATTGAATCCTGCTCTGCACCAGAAGATAGGATATAATTGTGCCAGATATGGAAGGGGGACCTTGGACTTTGACTGAGATGGTTAAGTTTGCTTGACTAGGGAAGCCATTCTCCTCATGTGATTCAGGTTTTTCTCCAGTGACATGACATGAGAAACCTGACATTCACCCTGTTCTGTTGTTTAAGCATTCATGGTTGGTAGAGCATCACTCTCTTCCCTGATGAGATCAGGGAACTGGGGTCTATACTTTTAATTTTCCCCTGTGTGGAGGACAAGTGATCTGATCTCTAACGTCTATCCTCTATCAAAGTAATTGCCTGAAGAAGTTAGTGTAGTTGGTTTTTCATACAGTTTTACAGGAGCCTCCCCAGAGCATCAGTTTTGGACAAATTAACCCTTCTCAATTTTCTACATTATGGCCATATAAATAATTTGTCATATTGACTCCCAGGTAATGTTTGTTTTTCTCATTACTGTAATTGGCATTTAAAAACATATCCAGTAACTTGGTTAAACTTTAGTTAATACTGATAATTTGTCTATATACTCTTTTGGGATTTGTCATGTGCTGAATTTTGTCCCCACAAAATTTATATGTGGAAGTCCTAAACCCAGTACTTCCAAATGTGATGGTATTTGGAGATAAAATCTTTAAAGGGTTAAGTAAAACTGAAGTCATTAGGGTAAGTACTAATCTAATATAACTTTGAATTAGTGCCCATGTACAAAGAGGAGAATAGGATGAAGACACAGGCAGAAGGAAGATCATGTGATGACTCAGAGAGAAGATAGCCACGGACAAGACAAGGAAAGAAGCCTCGGAAGAAAACAATCCCACTGACTTCATGATTTCAGGCATCATGGCTCCAAAACTGTGAGAAAATAAGTTTCTGTTGTTTAAGCCCCGAAGTCTGTGGTAATTTGTTAAAGTAGTCCTAGAAAACTAATACAGATTTCACATTGAATTGTGCTCCTGAGGTTTGGAAAATTCACAACCTGGTTAGCTGTATGTGGTAGTCTAGACAATCATATCATATGGAAAACAAAACAACAACAAAAAAACCCTTATTTTTTCTATATTATTATAATGCTTTTTATTTTTACTGGAATATTTAGAACTTCCAGTATAATTCTGAAAATAATCAGTGAGTGAGCATTGACGGAAAGCATCTTAAGTTTTCACCACTATGAGTGATGATTGTTATGGGTTTTTGATAAATTACCTCTATTAGGTTAAACAGTTTCCTTTAATTCTTATTTTGTGAAGAATTTCTTCTTTTAAAATTATGAATGATTATATTTAATTTTATCTAATAGTTTCTCTGTGCTAAAGTAGGATCTTTCTTTTTAACTCTACGTTCTTTTAGAAATTTTAACAACTAAAATATATATAGGTATTATTTACATTATTTAAAAAGAACGGAGAGACCAGGGTGAATATTTCTATTTTTCTTTCTTTCTTTTTTTTGTTTTTGTTTTTTTGAGACGGAGGCTCACTCTGTTGTCAGGCTGGAGTGCAGTGGCATGATCTTGGCTCACTGCAACCTCCGCCTCCCAGGTTCAAGCAATTTCCAGCTAATTTTTGTATTTTTAATAGAGATGGAGTATCACCATGTGGGACGGGCTGGTCTCAAACTCCTGACCTCGAGTGATCTGCCCGCTTCAGCCTCCTAAAGTGCTGGCATTACAGGCGTGAGCCATCTTGCTTAACTGGGGTGAATATTTCTCATCCCCTACATGATTTGACTAAGTCTGATGAATACAGACCCTGGTAATACCACTCTTGCCAGCTCTCTGCAGGTACAACCTTTGTTAATTTTATTGGTGATATCTCGCAAGCCTTACAATCCAAAAAACATACATAATAAATATCCACTGTAGAAAAAAAATAGAGGCAGAGGCAGAGAGAAGTTACTCTTCTAAGACTGCAACATGATATTGGGTATCAGCTCCCTATTAACTCTAATATGATGGTAGAAAAATTCTCCATTAAAAATTAGCAATTGTTGCCTGGGTACAGAGGCTCACGCTTGTAATCCCAGCACTTTGGGAGGCCAAGGCGGGAGGATCACGAAGTCAGGAGATTGAGACCATCCTGGCTAACACGGTGAAACCCCATCTTTACTAAAAATATACAAAAAATTAGCCAGGTGTGGTGACATGTGCCCATAGTCCCAGCTGCTCGGGAGGCTGAGGCAGGAGAATGGTGTGAACCCAGGAGGCAGACCTTGTAGTGAGCCGAGATTGTGCCACTGCACTCCAGCCTGGGCAACAGAGCAAGACTCTGTAAAAAAACAAAACAAAACAAAACAAGCAAACAACAAAAAAAGTAATTGTTCCCATTTTTCAGCATTACCAATGATTTTGAAGATTGCCTTATTTCACCTTTTAAAAAACACACTTGCAAAATACAGGGGGTTGTTATTTTAATGTATATGTTGTTTTACTTTCATATGACGATGGCCATCTAAGATGTTCTAAGTCATCTCTCTGTAGTGTTTATTTTCAGATTCATGTTGATGCTTTTCACAATTCTATCTGGGGTTTTGATACAAAATATAATTTCTTTAGGTCAGGATTGACCTTGACCTTGACCCCAACATGGAAGCTTATTCTTCACTATTACCTTTTATTAATCAATCATTTCCTCTCAAACTATAGACAAGCCCCATGAGGCACTTATCAAGTATTTTTTTGTGTCTGAGGAGAGCTTTAAATTTGTGGATCTGCTAAACATTTCAGCTCGCTTTTTAATATCTTGAAAACCTGGCATCAGATCAAACACAGACAATAAAGAGAAGCCACTCATTCCCATTTTCAATATATTGCTAAATTTGATTTTGCTAAATTTTTAAATCAATGCCTCAGGTATTTATTGCTGATCTACAAATGTTCAAATTATGGCATGATTTTTATTTTTTAATTAGATTGAAATAAAATGTCATTTTAATTGACTTTAGGTATTATATTATAGTTACTAAAATTCGAACTGTAAATTTTATTAGCTAAATAGGGAAATTCATTACAAGGAAAGTAATTCCTATAAATATAGTCCAACAGGGTACATTTACATAGTCAAAATATCTTGAGGAAGAGCTATTGATTATTTAAATCTAGGATCAATCAAATATGGCATATTATTTGCTTTCAAATATTTGTGTTTGCATGGAATTTCACTAATTTTTAATAGGATTGACTTTCAACAAAGACTTCCAGTCAAAAATTGTCCTGAGGCCAGGCTCAATGGCTCACGCCTGTAATCCCAGCACTTTGGGAGGCCGAGGCGAGGGGATCACCAGGTCAGGAGATCCAGACAATCCTGGCTAATATGATGAAACCCCATCTCTACTAAAAATACAAAAAATTAGCCAGGCATGGTGGTGTGTGCCTGTAGTCCCAGGTACTTAAGAGGCTGAGGCAAGTGAATCCCTTGAACCTGGGAGGCGGAGGTTGCAGTGAGCCGAGATCACGCCACTGCACTTCTGCCTGGCGACAAAGCAAGATTCGGTCTCAAAAAAAAAAATTGTCCTGAATGCATTTTATATAAGTCTGAACGCATTTGATATAAATGGAGTCTGCCAATCTTAACTAGAGATAAATTGTTCCAACATAAATGAGAAAGAAGTCTATTTTAGATCATAACTAAGCACTTTCTAATTGACGAAAAGTGTTGAGTTAACTGGTAATAAAAAACACTACAACCACTCTAAAGCAGACACAATTTCCCAATGGCTAATGCTGAGCACAGAAGTTTTCTCTCATTTTATGTGTAAATATGAAGTTTCTACCACAGATTAGTCACATTTGATATCAAACTGCTTAAGCTACTTGCTTAAGCTACTTGTATTGTTTTAAACCTAACAACCAGTAAAGGACTTGGGCAAATAACATTATTTCCAAAGCCTTACAAATGTGCAAATGTATGAAGAGCATTGATATAGATCATTCCACATCTTGTAGCCTAAGATATTTTATGTAACTCTTCTCTTTCCAGATTTGAAATTTTCATTGATTAAATTTGTTAGGCACCACTTTTATTTATTTTTTTAGCTGTTACCTATGGTAAAAAGATAAATTGTGGCACAATAAAATTATTGACTTTATATGAGCAAACAACAATTATTAAATCAGGCAGCTCCAAAGCAGAAAGAGTTTGGGAACTCTACCAAAGGAATACGAAGGGGAGGTTTTTATAGGACAGATGCAGAAGTAAACAAAGAAAATACATATATACCTTTTTCAATTGTTCTTTATTGTGCTTTGCAGATACTGCATTTTTTAATACAAATTAAACGTTTGTGGCAATCCTGCATCGAGCAAGCTTATCAGCACCGTTTTTCCAATATTATATTCTCACTTTGTGACTCTGTGTTACATTTTGGTAATTATTGTAACATTTCAAACTTTTTTCATTATTCTGTCTGCTATGGCGATCTGTGATCAGTGATCTTTGACATTACTATTGTAATTGTTTTAGGACACCATGAAGCATGCCCACGTAAGACAGCGAACTTAACAAATGTTGTATGTGTTCTGACTGCTCCACCAACCAGATGTTTACTCATCTCTCTTCCTCTCCTCGGGTCTCCCTATTCCCTGAGACATAAAATATTGAATTTAGGTCAACTGATAACCCTACAATGGCCTCTAAGTGTTCAAGTAAAAGGAAGAGTTGCACATCTCCCACTCTACATCAAAAGCTAGAAATGATTAAGCTTTGTAAAGAAGGCACGTTAAAAGCCAAGATAGGTCAAAAGCTAAGCCTCTTGCACCAGTTAGCCAATTTGCGAGTGCAATGGAAAAGTTCTTGAAGGAGACTAAAAGTTCTACTCCAGTGAACATACAAATGATAAGAAAGTGAAACAGCCTTATTGCTGATACACAGAAAGTTTGAGTGCTCTGGATAGAAGATCAAACCAGTCACAAACATTCCCTTAAGCCAAAGCCTAACCCAGAGAAAGCCCTAACTCTCTTTGATTTTATGAAGGCTGAGAGAGGTAAGAAAACTGCAGAAGAAAAGTTGTGGAAGCTAGCAGAAATTGGTTCATGAGGTTTCAGGAAGCAAACTGTCTCTATAACATAAAAGGGCAAAGTGAAACAGTCATTGCTGATGTAGAAGCTGCAACAAGTTATCCAGAAGATCTAACTAAGATAATTAATGAGGGTATCTATAATAAACCACAGATTTTTTTCAACGTAGATAAAACATCCTTCTATTGGAAGAAAATGCCATCTAGGACTTTCATAATTAGAGAAGAGAACTCCATGCTTGGCTTCAAAGCTTCAAGCTTCAAAGGTCAGGTTGACTCTCCTATTAGGGGCTACTGTAGCTGGTGACTTGAAGTTGAAGCCAGTGCTCAAAAAATCCTAGGGTCCTTAAAATTATGCAAAATCTATTTGGTTTGTGGTCTATTTGATTGGTGCAAAAGTAATTACAGGTTTTGCCATAAAAGCAATGGCAAAACCTGTAATTACTTTTGCACCAACCTAATATAAATAGAATCACAAAGCTTGGATGACAGCAAGGTTTACTGACTATTTTCAGCCCACTGTTGAGACTTACTGTTCAGAAAAAAAATTTCCTTTCAAAATCTTGAGGCTTGCTGACCATGAACCTGGTCACCCAAGAGCATCAATGGACATGTTTAAGGAGATCAATGCGGTTTTTTTTATGTTAACACAGTATCTATTCTGCAGCCCATGGATCAATGAGTACCTTTGAATTTCAATATTTATTATTTAAGAAATACATTTCACTCCTTGTCTCCCTCTCTGTCCATCTCTAAAAAAACACAAAGGAAGGAAGGAAGGGAGGGAGGGAGGGAGGGAAATACATTTCATAAAGTTATAGCTTTCATATAGAGAGATTCCTCTGATCTGTGCAAAGTAAATTGAAAACCTTCTGGAAAAAAAATTCATCATTGTAGATCCAATTAAGAACATTTGTGACTCCTCAGAGGTCAAAATATCAACATTAATTGGAGTTTAAAAGAAGTTGATTTCAACCCTTATGGATGGCTTCGTAAAGTTCAAGTCACTGAAGATGGGGAGGAAATACTAAGAAAACCAGAACTAGCCTGAAGATGTGACTGAATTTACTGCAATCTCAGGATAAAACTTTAATGGATGAGTTGTTTCTTATGGATAAGCAAAAAAAAAAAAAAAAAAAGTTTCCTTTAGACGGAATCGATTCCTGGTGAAGATTCTGTGAACATTGCTGAAATAACAAGAAAGGATTTAAAATAGTAAATAAACTTAGTTCATAATGCAGTGGGAGAGTTTGAGAAGATTGACTTTGATTTTGGAAGATATTCTATTGTGGGTAAAATACTATCAAACATAGCATGCTACAGAAAACTCTTTCATGAAAGGAACTTCATTATTGTCATATTTTAAGAAATTGCCACAGCCACCCCAACCTTCAGCAACCACAACCCTGAATAGTCAGCAGCCATCCACATCGAGACAAGACTCTCCGTTGGCAAATTTGCTGAAGGTTCAGATGATTCTTAGAATCTTTTCAGCAATAAAGTGGTTTTTAGCTAAGTTATTTATAATTTTTTACACATAATGCTATTCACAATAGATTACAGCACAGTGTAAACATTACTGTTATATGCATTGGGAGACCACAAAATTTGTATGACTCACTATATAGCAATATTCATTTTATTGCAGTGGTATGGAACTAAACCTGCAATAAATCCCAGGTATGCCTGTATTTGACTGGTTACAGTTATACAGTTGCCATATTTGGTCTATCTAGTCAGAAAGTTTCCAGTTAAATAGTTACACAGGTTTTTTTGGCTCCTTCTAATTGGCTGAGCTTAAGTTCTCTTTTTATTTGATATAGGCATTTAGAAGAAATAGCTAAAGTTAAGTTTTGCTTATGTTGGCAAATCAAGCAAGATTTAGGTCACTTATGAGGCCTAACTTGCTTTCTCTGCTCAGGGATTCTTCAGGCTAGCTCTTCTTTCTAATTTACTTTAAAAATTCCCCTCTTTTGGTCATTCTTTCAGCATACCGAGAGTGTGTCCAAACAGTGTAGCATTACTCTTAGTTACCATTATTTATGTAGTCACTGGAACAAAGATTCAAGGAAATGTTATCATCATCAATAGTTGCATTGCCATGTAAGGTCACCTCATCTCTGTTTTTCAAGGTTGCATAGTCATTGTGGCTTGAGTGGTCCAGTTATTGGGTTCTTTAGGTTGTTGAGTTCTTCAAGTCATGTAATCCTGATGGCAATCATTTGACATGAGTGGCTGCTGAAAAGCGTTTAATACTCTTGAGCGGATACTATGCAGTAGGAAAGTGAATACCATGAGTGTAAGGAGAATAATAGTCAAGGATTTCAAAAGACTTCACAGCAGAAATTCCTGGGAGCCATGATTTAACTGACTAAATACATTAATAAAGGAGGCAACACATCTCTGATGAAAGACTTACATTTGTTTCCGAAGATAATTTAAATTTGGGGAAATAATTTCTGATTATTAACATAGAAACATTTTTATATGCATAAGTACAAGCTCCTCCTTGTCAAGTTGTTAAGTTATCTATAAGTTTAATATTTTGGAGTACTGCTGAGGCTAAATTGTTCATTTCAGATTTTATTGCGTGAGGAAAATTCAAGCCCTCATTCTATAGAAAATGAAAGAAAAACAAGTTAATAGTTGGGCCACATTATGATCTTAGTTTTTGAGTTCAGAGTGTTGCTAGTCAAGATTTCTAATTTGAGTTTGCAGCATCTTTAGATGACAGAATGAGGATGGCAGTTGCAATCTGATGAGCCAGTTTGAATATCTCTGATTATATCATCAGCAATTTTGATGAACTCTTTGAGTGACCCACATTGCAGAAGGCATGAAAATTGTTCATACATGACCTGTTTTAACTTTTCTGATGTTTCTATCCAGTCATTTAATTTCAGTTTGCCGGGCTTGGGAAAGGGGCAATTTTAGTTTTTACTGAAACTAGAAAAATTTACGACGCAATCCAATTTGTGAGTGGATAACAAACCTCTAAGATAATAAAGAGGACTAGAATTTTATAATGGGTGTGCTGTAGTTTTCTATTAAAATACACTCCTTTTTATAATCACCCATTTTTTTTACCAAAAATAATCACCAAATTTACCCAAAATAAGCCTTATCTTTTTAAAAAAGCTTAAGCTCATTGAACTTGACCTGATTATTTATATAAGTGCAACAATACTCATTATATGCATATTTTAAAGTATGACATTTAAGTTGTAGGTTTGGTAATAGCCAATGGGCCTTACAGACTTAGTATAAGTCAATCTTAGTTGGTTGGTTGTTTTTTTTTAATGATTTGGTAATAAGGAATCTGAAGTTAAAACTTCTAAAACCTCTCCGGACTAAAAGTCAAGCCAAGGACTTGTCCAATTTTATCCTATTATGAGGACAACAGATTCTTATGGAACGTATGCAAATACTCATATTGCCATGAAAATAAGAATAGTTAGTAAGAGTTTCTAAATTACACAGTGATCAGGTAGATAGAAAAACGTAAATATTTTTGTTTGCAGAAGTACATTTTGTCAAACCACTGTAAGTCATAGACAGCTTAAGAGAACCAAGAAAAAGAATTCCTTAAATCTGAAAAATAAGACATTAAAGAACCAGCAATATTTTAAAGAAATGTCATAAGAGACATAATTATTCCCATCAGTTAATTTAGCCCCATGTAATTAATTATCATTTTGTTCAATACTGAGTTAGCAGTTTTATGAATCCATCAGTTTTCCAACTGAGTTCTGGAAATCCTTACCCAGTTCAATAGTACAATCTTAAAGTTATCAGAAACCTGTACTTGTCAGTCTTTTTAATGAAATCTTTGTAATTTTGTACCATAGCTGCTTGTAAAAGGTTTCATGAAAGCATCAAAGTTAAATAACTGTCTGCGGATGACAAAAGACTTAAAATGACCACGATCGAAGAACTGATGAGAGCTCATTATAATGCAATTGACAAAGAAATTTGGTTGCTTTTGTGACATGCAACATTTTGAGATGATAACTAGAGATAGGACTATCATACTAGAACATATCAGATTTCTAGAAATTTCATATACTTATTGGAACATCTACATTACAGAATATATATTATATTAGGTACATAGGTATATATTAGGTATATATAGGTATATACTAGGTATATATATATTAGGTATATATATATATAAGGTGTATATATATATATATATATATATATAGCAACCTAAGAAGACTAAACATTACCTGTATTTGACAATACTTCCCATGTAATTTAACATATCAAATAAGCCTAATTAGTTTAACGTTTCTCTTATGAAGAGAGAGGACAAATCTTTTGAGATATTCTAGGCAGATTATTTAACAAATAAACCAAAACTATTTTTTTTATAATCTCTTAGTAAAACTGACCAGTTATCCAAGAAAGCATTATCCTTTTTAACACAGAGGAAACAAAATTTTAGCTTTTTATCAGAACATTATTGAACTAATTTATCTAATCTTAGTAGTTTGACCACACATAAATTTTTTTTCACAGACTGCCTACAGCTTTCTATATCTGTTCAGTTTTTGTCTTACTCTTTCACTCCTTTTTTATTCTATAATAGTCATCTTAATTTAAGACAAATTTATTCTTTTTTCCCTTAGTGAAAACACATGCCTTATATACTTTTCTTTATTAAAAATATCCTACTTTCTTTGTACACTTTTTGCATACAGTTGTTTTCATTCATCCTTAGTACTTCTAGTAGTTTTAATTACATATAACATTTAGAGTTCTTAACCCCTAGTAACCTTCGTATCTAGTGAAAACTGGTAAATGCATAATTTCATAAATTTTAAAATATATATTTCCTCACAGTATGCATATTTCTTATGTAACACAGGGCACACTTAACAGCAGATCCAAATATCTCTAATTCCTCTTTAAGAAGCAGCCAAAAATAGATAAGCTCAAACTTATGTTCAGCAATTAATGTGTAAGTAGTTTATCTTATTTGGAAATGATCTATATATTTAATGAATATCTATCATTTAATTTAACTTACATGAGAACAAATATATGAGGAATGGAACACAAAACTGAGACTTTTTTTTATAGTAGAATGGATCAAGGTAAGATTTCAGGCTTACAATGAGGGACACTTGCATGCCAAAGCACAGCAGGTAGGTCTCTAAGTGAGGAAAGATGCTGTAGGCCAATTCTCACTTATTTCCTAATTTTTTTAAGGTAAACTTGGAGTACTGTAAATAGAATCTGTGAGCTACTGTACTGACTCCTTAATAGATTCTTTTTTCTAAAACTTAAATATTGTAATAACCTTATTAAGGATCTGGTTACATAACTCCTGATTAATTAAAGTTTGTGGGAGTTTTTCTCCTGTCTGCATATTTGGTAAAAGTAACTTGATCCCTGAAGATCTCTAGTGACTATTCAATTCTCTGTTTTGATTTGTTAATAAAAGTTTTACTTATATAACTTTCTCATTTATTAAATATATTTTCTTCCTGCTCTGTTTTTAGTTCCAAATATAGTGATGATCAGGTATTTCTTTTATTGATTATGTTTCCTAGATGGTAATGGATTTATATCAGATTGTAAGAGACAGAACTCTTAACTTTCCTTTTCATCCTGGAATATTTCACTACTTAATACCTTTCAATAAAGTGATTTTTTTTTTTTACCAATATGGTCAAAGAATAACCAAATATTCTATAAGTAGTAGTTTTCTAAATATTCTTTTTAGAAGGATGACATCTGGCTAGCTGCTACTTCATTGAAAAGACAAGATATAAACGTATTGCTATACTCTCCTAAAGGCTCCTTCAAGTACCTATTAATGTCAGATTAATTACTAGAATATTCTGGTTCTGGCAAAATCTTAGCAGTAGTAGTGACTCCAATGTGGCAATACATTAGAAAAAAAATACATGCTTTATAACTTTATAAAGATACTGATACCTGGGCCTTCCCCCAGACAAATTAAATGAGATTCTATGGAAGTGCAGGCTGGACATCTCTGTTTTTTAGAAACCTAACCACCAAATAATTATCACATATAAATTTGTTAAAACGTTTCTTCACAGTGGTTGAAAACTACCAGAAACTCTAAGTGTATGTCTCTAGAATCCAGACAGTCTTGAGCCTTGAATTTGAAAATAAGTTTCATAATTAAAATATCTAAGAGTTGGAAATAGAATATGAATACTTCTGTGCAAAATATGAATTTAATTCATTATGACAATTTAATTTCAAAATTATGTCTAAATTTGAAAGGTTTGAAAATCTTCTAAGAAATTAATTTGCCACTTAATAAAATAGACATTTTGGAGGTTTTTCAAGTTGAATTTCAAAAGGCAATTTATTATCAAATTTCATTTTAATTGTTAGCCTTAATTTCTCTTATCACTTTGAAATGGCTTTCAAACTCTCTGCTGTGTTCATTTAGACCATATTTTTCCTTTTTTTTAACCTGTCATTCTCTTCTTACCTAATTGTTTATTTCATACTTAAATGGGAAAGTAATATTTGAAGTTGATATTGTAGTACATCATTGCATAGAAGGTATTTTCAATATAAAGTTCAATTAGTTTAATCAAACATTTACTGAATGTTATAGGCTCTTTACTAGCATCAAAGAAGTCCAAAGGGCTTCCTTCCTTCCATTTTACTTTGTATGTGATAATGTATTTTATTTTGAAATGTTTTACTATAAACATTGTGGCACAAGTGTGTGTTTTGAGTGGGGGTGGAGTAAGATAAGTTTATTCTTTAAGGACGGTAATTTAGTATTTGAAATACTGTAGTCAAGATTGCAAATTCTAGAAGCATTTAAAGAAAAGTATTAAAGTTGATACCAAAGGTTTATTAATTAACATTACAAATGTTAGAAAATAACATTTTTGAAAAAAATGAGTGTTTAAGGCATTTAATTGGACAGCCAGTTTATGCAGGTGCCACCTTTAGAATAAATAAGGTTTAAAAGTCAGTCAAGTTCTAGAACTTCTGGAGGACTCTTACCTCACTCAGATAAAAGGATGCACACTAGAGAATATTTTGACGCCTGCCTCATAGTGAATTCTTGAAGCAAGGTGCTTGTCTGAGTATCTGAGGACAGAGTGGAATTTTCCAGACCTTCTTGAACTGGACCGTATGTATTTGTATTTTATTTTATTCCATTTCATGTTGCATATTTGCTAATACAAGTTTGTATCTCAATAGTGTTCTGTTGACCCTTGCTTGCATTTACTAATATCACTTGGGAGGCAGTCTGTGGATAAGAGCTATCTATATATGGCCAGAATATATGCCTCCTTATCAAAAGAGCTCATTACTTCCTGATTGTCCAATTTGGCCTAGGTCAGTTCACAACACTTTCTTTTTTTCCTTTCTGCTTTCCTCATTATATCTTTTCTTTTTTTCATCTCTTTTCCTCTCCATTTTCAATATTTGTTTATTGAAGTTTTACTGCCTTCCCAGCATGGTGTAAGGAATTAAGTAAAACTTTCCTAATTTATATTTTATCCCAGTACAGAAAACGAAAGTCTTTCTTGCATAGACTCAAAATTCACCATAGTTAAGAAAGCTGTGCCTCTTTGCCATTGTTTCTTCAGCAACAAACCTGAAACCCCCCTAGCTACTCTTATGACTCCCCAGCCTAATACCAGGTAGTTTTCTATAATTTTGGTTGTGACCTCTATGTTATGACTGAAAACTAAAAATAAAAGTAATGGCAAAACCCACAATTACTTTTGCACCATCCTATAGATAATTAATAGATAATGTATGCATCTAATGGTTTGAGATTTTTAGGCTGCCATCTGCCATGTTAATGTTAATTTAGAGTGGAATGGTCACACTAGGATTTATATAGCAACATGACTACCTGTTAGAAAGGCAGGTCAATGAGTGAGGTTAATTCGGAATGAGTTGACAAGAATAATATTGAGACAAGGTAGGCAAGCTGTAGGAATTAGCAACCATGGATTTACAATAGAAGGACCATCAGCATTCAGAGGACACAAACTGAGAAATATATGAGGTGACAATGAGGTGACAAGTCAAGTCAAGGATTCTGGTTAATAGAAGAGTGAGCTCTACTCCAGGGCCTGCAGGCTTACCACAGAGCACTTGAGCCCACTGCTGAGTGCTAGTCAGCTCTCTCTTCACAGGTAACTTTCTATGCCTTTTTCTGTTCACAAGGATGATGGCTAACTGGGACTATTACTCTATAATGGGCAAAAATTATGTGCTTATTGTTTTTCATTGAACCCCAGAGATGTTCACATGGGTTTATTCAAGGATAGCAGATAATGTAAGATAATCTCAAGTTCATAAACCAGATATATCTTGTTTTGGTGTGTTATTTTTCAAAATGTCATGTTTTCTTACTGCTATGGACTTTATAAACATGTTAACTCAGGTGATTGTATGATGAACTCACTTCCATGACTTGATTAAGTATTTCATGCCTCAATGTGTGTAACGATGTCTATGTCTTACCCCAGGAGTGAAGAGTGCTTCTTTAATTTATTTGGCTCATTGTACTCTCTACAAAAGAGATCAGGGAAAACAAAGCAACCCAGAATGAAAAAATTGTGGACTTTTGTACCTGTATTTAAAATTTGGACTCCTTCTTATGCCAGGCAAACCTCTGATACTAATACTGTGTTAACACTAAATGTACTATACCTCCTATTTTCTTTTCTTTCAATATTATTTTCTAAGGCTTTCATTTTCTAAAAATCTCATCTTAGCCACGTTGTTCTCTTTTCTCTTTTAAAAAAATCCTTAAAAATAAATTCATGTAGATCCCATTGACTATGAAAATATTTCATTTTAGGAGTTATCATGTATAATAATGTGAGCCACGTGCTTAGCTAATTATCATAGCTGTTACCTGTTTGGTTCCTTCAGCAAAAAATTGTCAAATTCAAAAGTTTACATTCAGAAGTTGAAGAATATGATTGGATTTTTAATCTTAAGAGTCTAAGCACCTGCCTTTGATAACTCTTTCTAGCATATATGTTAACATTCTTACCAAGGGTGTTTGAGCTGTACCAATTACCTCAGTGTCTGTCCTTGGAAAAAAAAAATGTCACTCTTTACTAATTGATCTCAGCATCCAGGAGCAGTTCATCAAGTATAATCACAACTTTAAATTCTTCTGCATTTGAATTAAGGCATACAGAGGGACTAGATTAAATGAAGTTAGATGTCTCCTAAGAGTGGGCTTTGGGGTGGAGTCAGCATAAATAAGAGTAAGTGCAGTATATAATGAATAACTGAAGTGGGAAGTTATGGGAAAGAAATACAGTAAGCCTTGGTGTATAATGAATAATTCTGGCTGTGAACACTCTGAATGATGGCTCACCATCCTCCTCCCCATATTTTAAAGGTGAAATTTAAAATGAAGAAAACTTGAGAATGCTCCTCATCAGGAGAACACTAGAATACAAAAACCAGTACAAGTATTTTGAAGCGACTATATTAAAGTAGAGATAAAACTTCTTGATTCAAACTTAAGGTTTGTCCAGACCAGTTTTACATCAGACATGGTTTCCTTTTCAACAATAAAAATCTTTTCTAATATAATCACATCGACAGAAATATTGGTCAGACTGAAAGCAAGTCGACTAGTTATTTCTTTATGATGACCTATTTCAGTTCTCTTTAAGCTACTTACAAATGTTCCAAAATAGTTTAGACTTTCAACTGCCATTTTTATAAAAAGTTTTCAAAGACAAATTTTAATTAGCAAAATATATGAAGTATTTTTTTACTAAGCTACAGATGTAATTTCCAATTCCTGTAACTTTGGGCCTCCTCCTATAGGCTTGATAGCTATAAAATAAAACCAGTTATTATTTAATTCAGTGGTTAACTACACTCTTTTAGAACGTTCGAAGGTCATGAAATTAATGTTCTACCCTTGTGAAATAAAAGCCTGAAAGCTGAGAAGTTAGCATATTTTAGTAAGACTTGACTGCAGGCTATATATACACTTGGAATAGAAGTGTTCGGATCTCTGTATTAAGGATGTCAGCATTTCCATTAAAAATAGCCTAGGTAAGGAGTTTAACTAGATTCAATCATTACATTTCTTTGGTTAGAGTTACTTAGGCTAAAATATTCTCAAATATACATATTCTGATTATCTGATTGCTTCAATTGATGAATATATTTAAATACAGAATTTGAGTCCCTCTCCTAGATATGTTTCCTTTCATTTGTAATTCATCATTTATTTAATGAAATAACCACATTGTGTCTGTAGCCTTTAAGAATTTCCTTTGTTAAAAGAATTATGTGTGTGTGCATTTTGAGACAGCCTAATATGAAGGATCATTTGAAAAAAGCTTGGTTGCTTCTAACTTCAAACTCCCTTGGTAAAACACCCACTCAGGAAACAGAACGAAACAAAAAAACTGCAGGAGATTTAACACTAGGGGGCACTAAGAACCTCCTCTAAACTTTTCTGTCCTTTCCTTCTCAAATTGTATGCTGGTTGTCAGTCCCCGCTTTATTTATTATCTTTAGGTGTTAGTACCCTTCTCTTGATTTGGTTAGTAGATTTGTCTGTGAAAAGGCCAAGGAGTGAATGGAGAAATGGCATGTCAGCTTGTATTTTCAGTATTGGACAAAATGTACTGTAAAAGAAAGATCCTGCATTCTCCCACACAGAGACATCTACTTCTCTGGTATTACATATTTTAGTAAAATACGTGATCCTTAAATGAGACACTTACAGACACAACCTATAGAATCCCCCAAAGGCAAGCTTAAATTGCCATTTTCTGTTACTCATATGTGCAAATGTGGCTTGTTGTAATAGCCCACCCTTAACAAAAATTATTTTACTGTACCACTGCCCAGTAATAATGATGACTAAAATTGATTTAACATTTTCTTTGTATCCAACACAGTACCAAGCACTTCATTAGGATTTTCTCTTTTAACTTTTTAACACAGTCCTATGATGTTGAATAGGTTACTTCCTTTACTTTGTAGATGAGGAAAATCAGACATGGAAAGATTAACTTGCTCAAAGATAAAATAATTAATAAGGGTGACAGCACGTCCACAATGCAAGTGTCTGTGATACCAACATTTTTAAAATTTTGATTTATCATACATTGAATATTTGGCTCATATTCATAATTAGCTTTGATTTAAAATATTCCCTTCTATATGTCAGACCATATGTTCTGCTTTTGTTTCAGAAAATATAATTGCCATTATTTTTTTTAAAACTGTAAAGCTAGAAATTATTATGTAATATGCAAGTAATGTGTTTAGAATTATATTATTTGACCAAAAATGTTTATGCTGCTTCAAAAATCCTAGTGTACTTGAAAAATTTTTCTTGGTTACAAATTCTCTCGATATATTTACATGGTCCATCACTGAATGCGATAGGCACCTATAATGGGTCAAATACTATGAGACATACATGCCATACAGTGCCACTTCCAATGTCCTCAAGGGACAGAAATATACACACAAAATATATGGAAGATTGGTCAAACAGACAATGAGTAATGCTTTATAAGGAAATACATTAGAATTTTGGCAAGAGGGCAGTTGACTGTGTTCTGAGATGGCCAAGGAAAGAATTAGAAAACAATGGGGTTTGGCCTGCACATTTCTGCACATGCACCCGAGAACTTAAGGTATAATAAAAATAAATAAGTAAACAATGGGGTTTGGATTAGGCTTCAAAGAATGGGGAAAGGGAGAAGTGTAGAGGAAAGGAAGCAGATTTCCAGCAAGGTAACTATGTTAACTAAAAGCCATTTCTTAGAGATGAAAATGGAAAATGTTATGATTATTGGGGAGATATAGGTTCCATGGGAAGATCAACAGTAGAGAATAAAAAACGATAGATCAAAATGGAAAGATGGCTGACCAAAATTTTAGACTTTAATCTTTATTCTTTCACAAATTATTGTAAAGATACTAATGGTTATGTAAAAACCATGTTCATGGAGATTGATCTTGTGTGTGACTAATATATTGCAGAAGGAGATACGGATTGCAGTTAGGAGACTTTTACAACAATCCAGGCCCCTTGAAAAGTTAAAAAGGACAGATTTAAGTCCTGACAGTGAAAAAAAAGAAATAAACCATACATTTTATTTAATATAACAGCTTTAATGAGATATAATTAACATACCATAAAATTCACTCCTTTAAAATGTACAATGCTATGTTTACAGTATCTTCTCAGAGCTATGCAACAGTTGCCACTAAATATAGAGCATCTTTATCATCCATGAGAGAAACCCCATATCAATTAGGTCACTTCCCGTGCCTCGTTTTCCCCAGACCCTGGCAACCACTAATCTCCTGTGTGTGTTTATGAATTTACCTATTCTGGACAATTTAGGTGATAGAATCAAATAAGTCCTTTTGTGACTGGCTTTTTTCACTTAGCATGTTTACTAGGTTCCTCTTTGTGTATAAACTTTTCATAGGTTTTGATTAAGTAGCAGTGCCTGTTTCATATAAATCTTTAGTCAATCTTAGTTACAATCTTAATTACTAAGTATGGTATGTCTACGTTATTATTTCAAATCTCCTTTTCTTAAAAGTTGTACTACTGACTGAACAACATTAAGTACATAGGTGGCTGGTAGTACACAAGTAGACTTAGCCAAATTAGGCATAAGTGGTAGTTTTTAAGGGTTCTTTTAAGTATAATTTTGTGACTTGAGGAAGTGAAATATTTTGTCTCAGGTACAAAATTGAGCCTGTCTCAGCGCTATAGCCACAACCCAAAAAGTTACTTAATATGAAATGAGTGTTGGACTAGATATGATCTAAACTTCTCTCACCAACTAAAAAATTCTTTGTGTTCAGATAATTAGCAGAATATTTTCCCTGACCTACATCAATCTTCAGTCTTAGCATTATTGATGAACAATTGTTATACAGTTATTTTAAACTTATGATTCACTGTCCATCATAGAAATATGATTTCAAAACTATTTAACGTTTTCTTTGTGACAAGCAAGCCAATATTTATCTGATAACTTTAATATCTATTGCAGATAAAAAATTTTTTTGTTTTGCTCTTTAAAATGTAGATATTTTTTCCCTTTCTCTCAAAGTACAAGTATTTTCATTAAAGTTTCCTGCCTTTGGCACTTGGACATCCCACACTTTTTAATACAAAAATATATATTGCATTTATCATTACATTTTGCTTTTTCAGAAAACTAAAACTTGTGTCACTTAAGGCAAATAATATTCTGAAAAACAACTGTAGATGAGCCTTCACACTCAGTCTACCAAGAATGACAGAGTGTCATACCCAAAGATATTCTTCTTTATATATATTCATAAGAATAAGGACTGGAATCGAATTGTTTTCAGGCTTTCAATGTGAATTTTGTCTGAATGTATATAAGTTAAACATTTTTGAGGCAGTTATTTTCTATTATAGATACCTTCACAATGAAAGAAAAATATGTTACTTCTATAATGGACTCATCCTGAGGCCAATTTGCATATCAGTATATATTTCTTTACACTATGAGATATGTTCAACACAAATCATGAATACTATTATTGCCTGAAACTCTTTAAAAGAAAAGGGGAAAAATGTTTGAAAATGCTGAAGAAGAAATTAGTAATTGTCTATATAATGACCTCCTAGTCAGTACAAAAACATTATTGAAAAAATATAAGAAAGGGGGAAAAAGCAAGTTCAAATATAATGTGCAGATATTTGTTAAAAGTGAGCATTTTTATTATAACATATTATTTTATAGAGAGCAAAATGTATAGGTGATGACATAAATATTAATGAATGCAGTTAGCTGTTATCTCTATGTCATGGCAAATTGTCCAATTTTTATACATCTCTGACTTAGATTTAGTTAGAAATCAAGATTTAGATTTAGTTATAAATTTCAATTTCTAATCAAATTCCTTAATCAATTTTTATATTTATAAAATAAACTTCTATTTATTTTATGTCTTGTTCACTTGTCTCTCTTTCCTTCTTTGGCTTTGTTTATTTGTGTAGCACATAGCCAGTTGTTATTCTTCAGAAGATGTTTGGAATAAATATGTTGCAAAAATGTGCTCCCCAAATAAAGTTGCAACAGTGAAGTGAACAAATGTATCAACTATACACATATTTTGAAGACATAAAGTAAACCCTCCCCCTAGGTCAAAAATAGTGGCAGGCAGTTTCCTAAGAGAAAAAACTAATGGCTTCATGTAAAATTTTCTGAGATGATATGAAGATAGGTGTTAAATGACCATGTTTCTTTTTTGGCTTAATTATGTTCCTTTTCAAAATGTATTGTTAACTGTTACATTGTAGGATGAAGATGACTAAGCAATTTCTGGACATTCACCCCTCTGGAGGCTTAGATTTCATAGTGTGAAAATGAATGTGCTATATGTTGCATTATACTCTCTGAATAAAATCCTGATTACCTATGCAAGAAGGACCACAGGGGGCACGGGATAGAATTATGAAATCAGTTATGCAATATGCATTTAGAACAGAAGTAACTCTGCCCAAATAACCCAGAAGGAAGAAAAGGACGTCTCCACAAGGGCAAGTACACATAGAATAACTGCAAAGCAACCAAGAACTTCAATGCACACTAAATTGGCCATCATTATTTTAATGAGCTGGCTGTAATTTTTAAAAGCATTTGCTTTTGTAGGCAGATGCATAAAATCTGTTCTAATGGGGTCGTTTATTAATTTGCCTAAAGATTATTTCTTGTGACAAAAGCCTAATGGATTTAATAGAATGCATCTTTAAGTAGCAGGGCCTAAAATTTGTGTGTGTCTGTGTGTTTAATTTCAAATATTTCTATTGTGCATTGCACCAAAATTTTCCATGTTAATTATCTTTTCTTATGTTCAAATTATTAGAACTCTAAATTCAATAAGGTTTTCTATGATCGTTGTTTTGGTTACTGAGAACCTAATGTTTTTATATATTGCTTTCCACTTGACCTTCTTTAGATCTATGTTCTATTCTTGCACACTGTGAAAGACTGCCTGACCTCATCATTGAAAGTCTCCAAGCTTATTACTCTCTCTTTCCCTTATCTACTTTATTTTTCTTCAATGCACTTATTACCTTGTTTATATGTTTTCTCAGTAGGAATTAAGCTTCATAAGGGCCTCTGCTCTTTGCTCAATGCTGTCACCCTGGAGACTGGCATGTTGTAGGTGCTCAATAAATATTTGTTAGGGGAATGAATAAAAATACAAAAGCTAGACAAACAGAATTCATTCCAATTCACTTTCAAAATGCTGGTCATTTTTTTAAAGGATGTAATCATCAGCTTTAGTGCACTTCCATCTGAGGAGTTATCTTTATGGATGTTCTCTACAATAATTCAGCATTGTCCTAGTTTAGGCCTTCATTTTATCATACTCAGACTCTGCAACACCCTCTTAGTGGTTCTTTTTTGGTTTCAGACTTCTTAACTTCAGTCTGATTTTACAATATCTCTGGATATCTTTTTAAAGTGAATAAGGACCATGCCACCATTCTGTGTATGCTCCTACCAGCCGCATGTCCTCAAAATAGAGTATGAGACTAATTCTGGCTATTGCCCGGACATGAGATGAAGGTATAAATTCCTGCCTTTTTGGTAAGGTTACATGTTATTTCATTAAAACGTAAATCATGCTTATTCTGTATCTCAGCAATACATTTTTTGAAGGTCATTTTTATTAAAGCAAAATTCCCAGTATGGTGCTGGTGGACACCAAGAATGTTTGGCACAGCTTTGCTTATAATTGCAACAAATTGGAAACAATCTGAAATCCAATTGTCCACCAAAAAGCAATGATAAATCCATATTATGGATCATTATGCAGGTAGCACAAAAAAATGAAGTAGATATTTATGTACTAAGCAAAAGGAATGTCCATGTACAAGTAGAGCAAAAATTAAGTTTCAGAGTAATGTTTCTAATACCTTATTTTTTAAGGGAAGAGAGAGAAAGAGAGAGACAGAGATGGAGAGAGGAGGAGAAAGAATGCTATAACAACAAATTTTGAAGTTCATACATGATTTCATAATTAAAATTTTAAAATATGTGTATTTGATCAATGTCTTTTAAGTTAAATGTACAATAAGTTTCAGAGTGATGTCTCTAATATCTCATTTTTGAGAGGAGAGAGTGAGGAAGAAAGAGACACAGAAAGAGGAGGAGAAAGAATGCTATAACAACAAATTTGAACTTCATACATGATTTCATAATTAAAATATTAAAATATTAAAATATGTTATTTGGTCAATATCTTTTAAGTTAAATGTACAATATCTTGCTCTATGGTAATATATGTGCTTTAAAATGTAGGAAATACAGATGCTTAAATATAGAAAGAACTTAAAATTACACACATTTTTTGTGTGTTAATGAGAAAGCTGATATTGAAAAAAGTTATTGGACAAAGGTCACATAGTATGTTTAAGGTAAAATTAGAGATAAACTTATATCTCTTGACATTTAGACTGGTAATCTTTCTAATGAGACTTGTTACCTCTCAAGGAGAATATTTGCTTCTTGTTTGGGCTTGAGTTTGCTTAATTATTATTGATTATAATGTCAATTATATTCAGAACCAGAGAATACTTTGTCAAGAATAAAAATGCCACCAAAAAGCCAAAATAATTAGATTTGTATTGATTTAATTTGAAGAAGGAACTATAACTTTTTTAAAAAGTGTGATTAAAAATTACAATTAGATAATGAATTTTAATATACTTTGACACATTAATCACATAGAAAGCATTTCAAAGTTATTCAAGTTTACAGGGAAAGGAAAACAATGTGCCTAAGCTGAAATTTAAAAATAGACTGCGTATTGTTATGACTGTCATCACAAGTAATTGAATATGCCAACTGATTTCTGTGATCAATTATCACATGGTAATATAGCTGCGACTTCAGAATCACCTACATTGCATATTGTCTAGACATGGGCTCAATTTAAAGTGTCATAAATACCTTTTTTGTTTGTGTACATAGAATATATGTGGAACTGGACAAAACGAAAGCCAAAAAAAATGCTTCAGAAATTATATTTTACCCTAGACTACTCTCTGCCATGCATTAATGGCTGTATTTAGAATAGTTTCTGATTTATTTAGAGCTTTGCAACTGCATTTTTACCAGGTAAAATATATGACTTCTCACATATCAGAACGCTTTGATGATATGATATTGAAATACAAAGTCATTGCTTTTGCCTTGGTTGAAAAAAAGAGAGAGTAGGGGGGACAGCAAACCAAACTTTCCCTAAAATCCAAAAGAAGAGTGATAAAACATCTTTGTATTTTTTGATTGCCAATTCAGCTATTTGGTAACTATAAGCAGGAGCTGCCTGAATAGGAGAGTGCAGTATTAGTACCCTTAAAAAGGTGAAGGAAATGTTTATGACCCTGACTTGAATGCAGTGTGTATTGTGCATAATCTATGGGACAGTGACATTGGGAGATGCATGGACTCTGGCTTTGAATTCCTTAAAAGTTTCCAGACCTGTAAGATACTCAATAATACTTTTTATAAAATATATATGTATAAAGAGAACATATAAGTATTAGTACATGCCAGTGCAGTCATTGTGCTAGCATTTATATGTTATTTGTATGTTATTCAGACACATATATTATTTATACATATAAATAACATTTATGCCTATAAATACACATAAATATAAGCATGTATTTATAGGTATAAATAACATATGTATAAGTAACATATAAATAGAAATATGTATTTATAGGTTATAAATAACATGTATAAATAACACATCAATAACATATAAATGTTATTTATATGGATGAATAACACATAAATAACATATAAATACTAGCACAGTGACTGCACTTGCTTGTGCTAATATGTATGTTTATTTTTATACATATATTTTATAAAAGCATGTACATATTTATAAAATATTTATAAAATATACACATTTTCTATTTATAAATTTTTATATATTCATAAAATATGTATATTATATATTTATAAAATATTTATAAAATATGTATTTTATTTATACCTATAAATGCATATTTATATGTTATGCTATTTATATACCATATAAATATGTTTCTATATAATATAAAATAACAAATATGAATTTATAAGTATAAATAACATAAATATCTATATGCTACATAAATATTAACATGTTTTATAAAATAAATTATAAATATAAATTAACATATAGTGTAGCATATAAATACTATGAAGTCTTACTTAAGTCTTATTTCATAGCAAGTTTATGTAACACATAAATACTTAATATAATTATATATTAAACCTGACTTCCTGTGAAGTAAGACTTCATCCAATACTTTCAACCACTAAAACCAGATGAGTCTATCTTAAAAATCTTAAAAAGCCTTTATTATTGAAATGGATTTTTTTTTTTTTTTTTTTTTTTTTTTTTTTTTTGTGAGACAGTGTCTTGCTCTGTCGCCCAGGCTGGAGTTCAGTGGTGCGATCTCAGCTCACTGCAACCTCCGCCTCCTGAGTTCCAGTGATTCTCCTGCCTCAGCCTCCTCAGTAGCTGGGATTACAGGCATGCCCCTCCACACCCAGCTAATTTTTGTATTTTTAGTAAAGACGGGGTTAAGCCATGTTTGCCAGGTTGGTCCCGAACTCCTGACCTCAGGTGATCTGCCCACCTCGGCCGCCCAAAATGCTGGAATTACAGGCGTGAGCCACCAAGCCCAGCCGAGATGGATCTTGAGTACAGCATTAAGTAAAAAGCTTTTAAGAGAATGGACCCCAAGAGGCTTTGAGGTAGAGGAGGGTGAATCTAGCAAAGTCATTGAAAGAAACAGATACTTATTGATGTGGAGGAGGTTAAGATCTGTTGATGAGGACAGATAATGAGTTAGTAATGAATTGGACTTTACATCTAATGCTTTGAATCTACCAGTGGATTCTAGAGAGGAGTAGGCATTGTATTAAATAAAGACTGAAAATGAATACATTTTTATTATAGCAATGGTTGTGAAACTGAAAAGAGTGAATTAAAAAGATAAAGTAAATTTGTCAGATTAGACTATTCTACATAAAATATTGATTTTCTTTTTTTTAATTATACTTTAAGTTTTAGGGTACATGTGCACAATGTGCAGGTTTGTTACAAATGTATACATGTGCCGTGTTGGTGTGCTGCACAGGTTAACTCGTCATTTAACATTAGGTATATCTCCTAATGCTATCCCTCCCCGCTGCCCCCACCCCACAACAGGCCCCAGTGTGTGATGTTCCCCGTCCTGTGTCCATGTGTTCTTAGTGTTCAATTCCCACCTATGAGTGAGAACATGTGGTGTTTGGTTTTTTGTCCTTGCGATAGTTTGCTGAGAATGATGGTTTCCAGCTTCATCCATGTCCCTACAAAGGACATGAACTCATCATTTTTTATGGCTGCATAGTATTCCATGGTGTATATGTGCCACATTTTCTTAATCCAGTCTATCATTGTTGGACATTTGGGTTGGTTCCAAGTCTTTGCTATTGTGAACAGTGCCGCAATAAACATACATGTGCATGTGTCTTTATAGCAGCATGTTTTACAATCCTTTGGGTATACACCCAGTAATGGGATGGCTGGGTCAAATGGTATTTCTAGTTCTAGATCCCTGAGGAATCGCCACAGCAACTTCCACAATGGTTGAACTAGTTTACAGTCCCACCAACAGTGTAAAAGTGTTCCTATTTCTCCACATCCTCTCCAGCACCTGTTGTTTCCTGACTTTTTAATGATCGCCATTCTAACTGGTGTGAGATGGTATCTCATTGTGGTTTTGATTTGCATTTCTCTGATGGCCAGTGATGATGAGCATTTTATAGATTCAATGCCATCCCCATCAAGCTACCAATGACTTTCTTCACAGAATTGGTAAAACTACTTTAAAGTTCATATGGAATCAAAAAAGAGCCCACATTGCCAAGTCGATCCTAAGCCAAAAGAACAAAGCTGGAGTCATCGAACTCCCTGACTTCAAACTATACTACAAGGCTACAGTAACCAAAACAGCATGGTACGGGTACCAAAACAGACATATAGACAACAGAGCCCTCAGAAATAATGCCACATATCTACAACTATCTGATCTTTGACAAACCTGACAAAAACAAGCAATGGGGAAAGGATTCCCTATTTAATAAATGGTGCTGGGAAAACTGGCTAGCCATATGTAGAAAGCTGAAACTTGATCCCTTCCTTACACCTTATATAAAAATTAATTCAAGATGGATTAAAGACTTAAATGTTAGACCTAAAACCATAAAAACTCTAGAAGAAAAACTAGGCAATACCATTCAGGGCATAGGCATGGGCAAGGACTTCATGTCTAAAACACCAAAAGCAATGGGAACAAAAGCCAAAATAGACAAATGGGATCTAATTAAACTAAAGAGCTTCTGCACAGCAAAAGAAACTGCCATCAGAGTGAACAGGCAACCTACAGAATGAGAGAAAATTTTTGCAATCTTCTCATCTGACAAAGGGCTAATATCCAGAATCTACAAAGAACTCAAAGAAATTTACAAGAAAAAAACAACCCCATCAAAAAGTGGGTGAAGAATATGAACAGACACTTCTCAAAAGAAGACATTTACGCAGCCAAAAGATACATAAAAAATATTGATTTTCTTATAAAATAATGCTATTTAACTAAAATAATATTTTAATAAAAACAATTTAATTGAAAATATTTTAAATTGATACTAATGTATTTTTATTACAACTTGTTTGGCTTCTGTTTCTGCCTTGCTCCTCCCTGCTAATCATCTTTCTCTCTCTTTCCTAAATACCTCCAGTTTCAAATCTCATGCATTAAACTATGCCATGCATTTTCTGTTTTTGTTGCACTTACCTTGTGAGTCTTAACTTTCTTACCTTCATTCCTTAAATATGTAGTTTCTGGTTCTTGGTTATTTCTTCCCCTTTTTCCTACTCGTGAACATTATTCTACCAATTCTCCTCTTCCTCTTGCACCATTATTTTATTTCTTACTACTGGATAATTCCAAAAATTATACAAACTCTTCTATATTAACACAGAAAAGCAAAACACACACACACACACACACACACACACAATAAAACTTCTCTTGACCCAACATTTCCCTTAAGCTCCATACTTTATTCTCTGCTCTCCATTTAAAGGAATAATCTTTGAAAGAATTTTCTATTCTTAATACCCACAAATACTACTCTTTCTTTCCCTCTAAACTCATCTTATTTCTACCACTTCACCATTTCTTTTTTGTATAGATCACGAATAACTTACATGTTGCTAAATTCAATCCAGTTTTTAATCTTCATATCACCTGTCTTATCATCAGCATTTAACAGAAATCACTCCATTTTCCTTGAGAGACCTTCTTCACTTGGTTTCCAGGACATCACTCTCTTAGTTTTTCTCCTACCTCATTTGGTGGCCCTTCGTGGTCCCCATTGTTAGATTCCACTCATCTCCCAAATCTCTCACATTGGAGTGTACAATTTCAGCTCCAAGCCTTCTCTATTTGAACTCACTCCTTTTGCAATATTCTCAAGTCTCATAGCTTTAATTACCATTTATTTGATGATGATTCAAAAATTTTATATACAACTTAAATTTTTTCTTAAACTCCAAATTTAATTATAAACTACCTATTGGATGCCTGTTAGATTCATCTGGAAATTTAATTTAATAGGCATCTCAAATTTAACATGCCCCCAAATAAATTTCTAATCTTTTCCCCAAGTCATATTACTCCAGAGCTGTTTCCTACTTAGGTAATGGATCAGTCCGTTCTCACACTGCCATAAGCATACTACCTGAGACTGGGTGATTTATAAAGAAAGGAGGTTTAATTGACTCACAGTTCCACATGGCTGGGGAGGCCTCAGGAAACTTACAATCATGGCAGAAGCTGGAGGGGAAGCAAGTCACATCTTACATGGTGGCAAGAGAGAGAGAGTGCAGGGGAAATTGCCATGTTTAAACCATCAGATCTCATGAGAACTCCCTCACTGTCATGAGAACAGCATGGGGGAACCGCCTCCATGATCCAGTCACCTGTCACCAGTTCTCTTCTTTGACACGTGGGGATTACAATTTGAGATGAGATTTGGGTGGGGACACAGAACCAAACCATATCAGGTAATAAATATTCTACTAGTCCAGTATATCAGGCCAAAAATTTTGGATTTTCCTCTTTCACATCTCACATCCAATCTATCTGCAAATCTTAAAGACTCAACCTTGAAACTGTAAGCAGAATTTGACAACTACTCATCACTATCTCCTGGTCCAATTCATCATTGTCAATAATCTACCAGTAGGATATGGATAGTCTTCACATCTCCATTCCTCATTTCCACTTAGCTGAAAGTTTATCATTTCTTAAAATAATTTATTTAATCACTTTATGCTCAAAATCTTATAACATCATCCCATTTCATTTAGAAATTTGCATTATGGCCTACTAGCTGCATCACATTACCTCTCTTACTTTATATCCCATCATCTAACCCCCTCATATTTGATTCAAGACTTGTTGGCATCTTTACCATTCCTAGAGAGCACATAGGCTCACATTTCAGGATACTAGTCCCTTTGTCTAGAATATTTATCCCTAGTTATCTTTATAAATTGCTTCTTTGCCACCTTTATGTTTTTGTTCAAATGTTACATTCTCAAGGAACCTGCTTTAAAATAGAAATTTTCTGTCCCAGTACTGTACTGCCTTCTCTCTCTCTCTCTTTTTTTAATTTTTAAAGGTACATTGCATTTATCATCATCTAGCATGCTATATATTTTACTTACTGTCTGTCATCCCAAGTAGAGCATGAACTATTGTATTAATTTCCCAGGGGTGTGATAACAAATCACACAAACTTTGTGGTTTAATATCAAAGAATTTTATTCTCTCACAGTTCTGGAAGCCAGAAGTCTGAACTCAAGGTGTCAGTAGTGCCACACATCCCCTAAAGGCTCTAGAGGAGAATCCTTTCTTTTTTTCTTTTTTTTCTCTTTTTTGAGATGGAGTCTTGCCCCTCTGCCCAGGAGTGCCCTGGTGCAATCTCGGCTCACTGCAACCTCCGCCTCCGGGATTCAAGTGATTCTCCTGCCTCAGTCTCCCAAGCAGCTGGGATTATAGGCGCCCACCACCATACCTGGCTAATTTTTTGTATCTTTAGTAGAGACAGAGTTTAACCATGTTGGCCAGGTTGGTCTCGAACTCATGACCTCGTGATCCACTTGCCTTGGCCTCCCAAAGTGCTGGGACTACAAGCATGAGCCACCACGCCCGGCCAAAGAGAATCCTTTCTTGTCTCTTCTAGCTCTGGTGGCTCAAGGAGGCATTCCTTGGCCTATGTCTACATAACTACAATCTCTATCTTCACGTGGCCTTTTCCTCTTTTCTCTGTGCCTTCTCTTCCATCTCTTATAAGGATGTGTGTCAGGTTAGGAGTCTGAGCAATAAGCAATAGTGGAAAACTATAATTGAGGGAAGGACAGGAGGAAGTACAAGCCATAGACTTGGTACTCTACTTAAGTAAATCCTTGGGGACTGCACAAGCAAGGTCAACTCTCCACATGGAAATTTCATGGATACCAAGGTATACATAGACTACACTACAGCACGGAATATTGTCCAAAGTACACTCTATGATGAACTCATACTTGGGTTTAAGATTATGTTTGAAGCAGACATGTTATTATTTTTTATAACACTGAAGAAAGAGTTAATTGTAAAATTTAACCAAGAGTTGAACAGAACTCATATCACCAAATGAGCTAATATTGGTAATATACTTTGAATAGTGCCCATCACATAGGAAGTGCTATATAAGTGGTTGTTAAATAAATAATATGCTGAAAGGAAATCAAAATAGCACTGAAATGAATACACACACATATGTATTACTCAATTCAAACTGTATGTTTATCAAATTATTTAAATACATCTTTCATTCTAAGTTTTAAATAGTTTATTGTTGACATTACCACTATGATTTACTTTACCTGTTAATTGAAAATATGTTCAGAGTCATCAAAACCTTATCCTTTTTAAAATAAGCAGAAAAGCTTAAGTTGATACTTACAAACTCTCATAATGTTTAAGCTCCTTCGTTGATTTGTGATAGACTAGCTAGTTGATATTTTATGAATGCTTATTATTGTTTTTGTTAATTTACTAAATGGACATACAGATATCTCTTTGTATAAGTGTTTAGTGGATATCTGTATTGAGCCTGTTTTGTCCTGCTCTGAACCCACTAGGCTGACCACACACACAGGGCTTTTTCTTTTTATGGTCAGTGAAAGAAATTCTATGGTCTATCTATCTATCTATCTATCTATCTATCTATCTATCTATCTATCTATCTATCATCTATCTATCTATCTATCATCTATCTATCTACCTATCATCTATCTTATCTATCTATCTATATCTATCTATCTATCTATCTAGCAAAATATTAGCCTGAGCTTTCTAAACTGTAGACAAAATGTTTCTTGGAACCAAATTTTGATAAGTTTGTATATTTTTACACACTATCTTGGCATATTCTACAACGTAAGCATTAAATACAGCATTAAATAAGATTCTAAGATTTCCTGTATCTGTTCATTTTGCCATATGTATATCAAATTATTCCAGAGAAATAAATATTTCTACTAAGTCTGAAAACTGAATCACAGTTCGTTATTTTTTGAACTATTATTTTATATTTACTCTAATATTCACAGATGCTGACAAGAAATATTAAATGTAGTCTCTTCTCAATTCAAAAAACTTATTTTAAATAATAAAAAACTATGGTTATCCAACTAATTATTACAAGTTAGTATTTACAAAACCCTCATAACTAGATCAATTTGTGTGTGATATACAAAGAATTTAATCTGTAAGCCTACAGGAAGAGTGATAATTTATTCCTTCTTGGTTGGCCATTCTATTGCAAAGAAATATAACTTTCTTAATTTGCTCCCACAATACATGATACCTGATCATTTACATGAAAGAATATTTTTATAGACATTTAAGACCAGTGTATTCTAAAGAAAAGGTCATTTTTCCACTTGAATTACAAAGTAACTCAGCTCTACTAATGAAACCTATGACTATCAACAGTATCCAATTAATTTACAGTTGAAAATAGAATAATTTTTCTCAACATTTTCAACTAATGAAACCTGATTCCTCTCTTAACTCGGCATGTAACTCTTCTTACCCATCACCTTCATGTATGAGCTAGGCTAATGTTGTCCCCTCTGCCCTGTGTAGGAAGGATCTGTGCTTAAGTAATACACTGCTTTTGCTACTGGGTTTTAGGTTTCTGACCTATTCCTCTATTTCATTCTTTATTTCTCACTCTCCCTTCCCCAGCTTCTTTTACATATATACACTATATACATGCATTATATTTTCTTATGCCTTTGTTAATCTAAATTTACAGAAAATATCTTAAAAGGTCTGCTTGTAATTATTTCTCCATAATCTTTGGAATGAAGGCTTTCAGTAATTACATAATTATAGCATAATCATTACATAATCATAAGAAGTTGAAGAAGGCTTTTTAGAATGGGTTCAGGAATCTTCTTCTGAAGATGTTATTCTTTTTTTCAAAAACAGTCAAAGACTAATGAATAATGAGAAATTTTTCCCCCTAAGTGTGTATTATCAATACCTCTACTGTCTTTTGCCAGCCTGCTAGTTTGTAAAGGGGGGAAATAAACCAAAGTTAAGTTAAGTTAATGGTGAGAAACTGTTTTTGTTCTGATACATTTAGGGAACTGGATCTGGATTAGAAAGGATCTGGATCCTGGTTCCGTAAGGTATCCTCTAAGTGGAGCTTTGATCAGGAAACCAGATACAGCTTTACCATATTTCAAGCAGGAAGAGACTTAAAAGGGGGATTAGAGACATAGAACTGTCAGAAGGCTGAGGGAATTAAGGTCAGGGAAGCCAACAACGGATTATTGCTAAATATATTTGTCAGATAAGTCAAAACAATACTGTTTAGAAGATAACAAATTATAAACCAGCGGGGAAATACCCCAATGATTTTAGCTCTCTGGAGTCCTGAAGTGGTGATTTGTAGAAGGATGCAGAGAAGCCCTAGCAAATCCCTTTCATGTTTAGCTGCCAAAGTTCCTGAGCTTTCCCAGCTTTTGGAACAATAATAGTTCTGCTTCTCTTCCTCTGTCCAAATCTTTCCCATGAAAATTAAACCAGAATCTTTCTAATACGTGAGTCTGGAAAAGGTAATTTCTAGTCTTCCAGCTCCTTTAAGTACAGGATCAAGCTTAGAAGGGCAGGAATATGGCTGATTAGCAGCATACAGTACATGTTAAATTTGCTTAAGTCATGTTGATGGCTACTGAAGTTTAAAAGATTGTTAGTAAATTATAAAAATTAATCTATAGAAGCCAATCTACAATGTGTTTAATTTATCCAACTAGTCCAAGAAAGAGAACTAACTCTTATCCACGGCAGTACTTTCCTAGTATATTAAGATGATATTAGGATGATATTAGATTTGTTAGAAATGTTGTAAGATGACTATAAAATTTCATTATATTCAATATTTATGAAGACAATTGAATGTTTATTTCAAATAATTCAAAAGTCCAAGTGACTTTTATTCAATATCAGTGAAAAAAATCTGCAATGTTCTTAAAGGAATATTTTTTTCGGAACATATTTTGTTGTTGCTTGTTTGTGTGTTTTGCCCACTTTTCAGGAATAGATTTCATTGTCAACTTAAAAACTCTAAAGAACATTCACATGAAGGTTAATAATGTATAAATGACTACATTGTGAGAAAAGTGAATTATGACAATCATTCAATTGAGGTTGGTGTTAGAATTTCAAAGTGAATAAGACAAGCATGTAACTCACAGTTCCAACAGACTTAAACTTTATAAAGAGGTTTACAGTTTAGTAAAAGAACCAGTGAACAAATATTAGGACCTTTAATCTTGACTTGCAAAAGGCCTTATTAAGAATAGTGTACAGAGAAAGGGCTTGTGGGAGCCAAATGTTAAATATCACTTCTGCAAATTAAAGATTAATCATGCATGCCTTACTTAGGTAGCATTTATTGCACTAATGTTGCAAACTAATAAAACTTTCAGAGCTGCTAAAAGTGCTTCATTTACAACAAAGAAGTATCTGCTTAGGAAATTAAATAATATGGTCCAGTTATCTTCTCAAAGCTAGTATAAATTAAACAAGAAATAGTTAAACAAGACTGGAAATTATTAAGCAGGAAAATTCTGATCATTGGCAGCTCAGGGAGCTATTAATGGTGTCACACAAGAAATGCCTTCTTATTCATAATTTCATTAGTAGTAAAACCATTTTTAGCTTGGAATCCAATTAGGCAGCATAGATAGCTAACAAAAGAAGTGTAATATAACTCTCCTCACAGCCACAACCTAGGCATTTTTTGTGACATTAGGCACACATGTGGGCAGACTAGAAAGGCCCAACTCTAGTTTCTTTTAAAGAAAGCAGCAGGCAGTTTGTAGAAATACTGGTGGGAGCAAGCCTCCCTGGGACTCAATTCGTAATGACTTGGTATAAACGAGCACATCTCTGAGTCCATTAGCGAAATTTATACAAATCTGCAAGTAATGATCCCCATACAAGTGAATCAATCCCAGAAGAAATGGAATAAGATGTACTGATGATCAGCAAAAATTGGACAATATGATGAGAAGGAACTGGCAAATAACAGATTTTTCTTGGCCAACATCTTTAAAAATTCTCATTAGCATCTTAACGAAGAGAAAAAGTTTATATCAGAGTATGCTGTATTGTGCTTTGTAGTTTGGTGTATATATTCATGCTTAAATTTATGTCTAGAAAAATAATATCATTACAAAATGTTGGCTCAGTTATCTTCATTTAACAAAGGCCAGGGGTTATATATCTGAACAGTTATGGAGACCCCTGGTCAAAGCAGATTCTACTTCATTGCTACTGTTTCATGTTTCTGATGACCAAAAGAGATGAAACACAGATTACTGTAACAAAAAATGCTTATTTTAGTTCAGGCATGCTGTAGTTTTGTAACTCAGCTTGTTTGATATATTTTCCATCACAGTTAGAGATAAATTTTTATTTCAAAAAATATTATTAGAGTAGAACTGCATCTTTCAAGGTTAAAAAAAGTTTTGTTTTATTATAGCGGAGAGTCTGGGATTTTCTTACTTGTTAAATTGCCTTCACACAAGGGAATCAATATATTTGAAAACATATCATTTTTCATGGATTGATGCCTGCAAAATAGCAGTCTTCTGAGTAATCTTATTTTCAAATCCTCATTTGATAAATAAGAATAAATTGTTAGAATGAAATCTAAATTGTTTTATGTCATTTCTCAGAGTGAAGCAATTTATGTATGATAATATATGGATCGTTTGAAAATACTCTTTAAAAATGAAACAAAGTATATTACTTTGGAATCGTCTAAATATTCCAAATATTTTTATAGTATGTAACAGTAATTTTGATTCTAACATAAACAACATAAGTAGATATTACTTTTATAATTTTATATATACACATACATATAAGCACATTATATTCTATATTATAGTTGTTTAAAGAGCACTTTGTTATCTAGGACAAGGAGAAGATGTGAAAAAGAGACATTTTACAATTAATTTTTGCAACTTAAAAATGATGAGTTTCATATTCATTTGGGAGCATGAGGTAGTATGAATATTCAACTTTCATGAAAAACTATTTCAAGAGTATTTACTCACAGACAAGATGGGGAATCATTCAGAGCGGGGATCCCTAGTGTGGGACAAGTTTACCATGGTCCAAAGTTAATTCCATAGAATACTTTCTATCTATCTATCTATCTATCTATCTATCTATCTATCTATCTATCCACCTATCATCTATCTATCTATCATCTATCTATCTATCATCTATCATCTATGTATGTATGTAGGTAGGTATGTATGTATGTATGCATGTACATACGTATATATCTGTCTCTCTGTATCTACCTCATGTATTGTGTGTGTATACATATATGTAATAAAGGTAAATAACATCTACTTGTATATAAAAAAAAAGATAAAGGGCAGAATGTCTAAGATCATTTAATAGGCAAATCTACATTGTGAATCTCAGAGAATGAAATATTGTAGGCATAATTTCCCAGATTTATTTGACTTTCCACCTCAGGGACCCCTTTCCTTGCTTTTCTCATCACAGCATCTCATGAAACTAGTGTTTATTGAACCTGTAAGTACTGAATTAGACCTTAATCAATTATGCTCCTGACAGAGATGACTACTTTCCTTCGCAGTGCTTAGCAAATTATTCCCATTTTCTATTGATGAAGACCACAAATTCCATTTGGTTTAGTGGTGTTGAGAAAGTACAGCTTCAATTTGCATGATGGATTTTCAACTATAGCAAGATTTTAAAAATGGAGATGCTGACAGATAATATGTTATTTTCTTGATGTCTTTTGAATACATATGGGTGGCCTAGCAACCTCCCCATCCTCCTCCTCCATTTAAGTGTAAATTGTGTAATTGCTCCTTTAGAAATTCGCAAGGCCAAATGCCGGGAGACTAAGCCAGATAGGTGAAACGACTCTACCTCCTAATTTTATTAACCACTTTAGTGCAGCTGCCATGAGAACACAACCTTGAGAAAAGGGACTAGGAGACATGGAAAAATAAATATTTTTTTCTGAAACCCCTTAGATGCAAACTAATTATCTGAATCTGGCGAGTACTTTAAGCATTTGAGAAAAAAATGAGAAATAAGGAATAGAATTAAAATTTTAAAATAATTTACAGAAGTATAAAGGCAAAAGAGAGATGAAAATGTTGATTCAGATATTGTCATTGTCAAGTTTTATAAGACTTTAAATCTTGCAAAAGAGATCCCTCCTGGCAATGGTGCACCTTAGGAGATAAATCTTGTAGCACTTCATATGGTGATAAACATTGCTAAATATCTTTCAATAATATTACAAGATTTTGTTTCTTAACAGATTAAATGAAGCCCTTTTTAAGAAGCAAAACCCACAAGAAAGAAAAAAAGAGGAAAATCGTCCTTTGTTTTAAATCTACTCTGTGCTTTCAAGGGAAAAATATTCTGCAAAACAGAATATATTTTTTCAGAAGTAGTGGTTTGATCTTTTCTGCCCATTTTTAATAGGCCAGGTCATTTCAACCTCAGAAAAAATTTCAACCTCAAAAAATGTTCAATCTTTGATTCTAGCAAGCTGTTGTCATCTCAAGGTAAGAATAAGAGGAGTAGTCAGGCACATTATTTTGTTAAATTCTGCTTTTCCAGTGAGGTATAGAAAATAATGGCAGAGGAAGAATTCAGGATTCTGGTTCCCCAATCCTGGCTATTATTATTTTGCTCTTTATCTTTTTACCTTGTGTTTGACTGAATTGAAGAAATCATCCTTAAATACAATGTAAATGAACATTAATATTATCTAGAATACTCTGAATATTGTTCTATGGACAGCAAACTGATTAGAAGTCATTGTCCCTAAAATGCTACTGGTGAAACTAAAGGATGTTAATGCCCGCACCCAAGTCAGCATTTAATTTAGAAAGTCTTTCTTCTCTGTGGCAGTGTGTGTTAGAACATTCACTCTGATTTTTTCCAAAGACTTCATCTTATTTTTGAAATGGAATGGCACATCAAATAAGAGTAAAAATATATAAATCCTCATGAAGGCTAAAGAGCTGGATATATATGAATGTTATATTAACAGTATATTTGGAAGTCACAAATACAAAAATGAAACTATAGTCAAATAGGAAAAGTATCTGCTGGTAAATGGCTTAAAATGAGCCTATGTTTTGCACTTTGAACATTTTATAGACGAATCTTTGTCAGAATGTTTCTTCTTACTGATATCTAAAACCAATTTTAAGTGGAAAGTGTTCACTGCTTCTGTTTTTTTCCCTCTGAATTCCTCAAAATAGCATACAACCCTCTCCTTATTCCCCCAGCTCTTTTGGGACATTCTGTTATATGTAGGCCTTACATTGACAGGTGCTATCATCACTTTGCCTAGATGTTGTAACTTTATCTGATTTTAATGGCTTCTGCCTAATGGGTCTCAACTTTCTTTAAAAAGAATGTGGAGAAATGTGTCTATGAATACAGCAGTCACATTGTGGACTAAGGATTTCACAGGTAATGCATGAATATGTTGTGTGCCCACTGTGCTCCCAAGACTTTGGGAATATCATATAATTAAGCCTGTGCTATACTGTAGTGGTCTACAGACATTCCTGATTAATAGTAAAAAACTTTTGAAGACTGTACCCCCAGTATATTTATGCATCTTTTATAAATTATATACTTTTAACATATATTACATATATTTTTTTAATAAGCAAGAAAATATATTTAAAAAAGAAGACAAGGGTCAGGTACAGTGGCTTATGACTGTAATACAGGCACTTTGGGAGGCCAAAGAAGGAGGATCACTTGAGCCCAGGAGTTTGAGACCAGCCTGGGCAACATAGCAAGATCTTGTCTCTACTAAAAGTAAAAAAAAGAAAAAAAATCAGCTGGGCATGGTAGTGTGTGTCTGTGGTCTGAGCTACTCAGGAGGCTGAAGTGGGAGGATCTCTTGAAGCCTGGGAGATCAAGGCTGCAGTGAGCCATGATTACACTACTGCACTCCGGCCTTGGTGACAGAATGAGATCATGTCTCAAAGTAAAAATAAAAATAAAAGAATATAAATTAAATAATACGAAAAAATTCTTTTAATCATTAATCAGAAATGCATAGTGACAATAGTATGACTATAGTTCTTTTATATTTTCAAAATTTTGATTTAATTCTTTGTGGTAAGGTTATTGGAAGTCCTATTCTAAGTTCTGTTTACTTCTGTACTTTATTTCCACAGCTAACATAAATGAAAAAGTTACTTCTAAAAATACAAAGGTCTGAAAGTCTGTACATTATTGATAGGGTTTCTTAAAGCAGTACATATATTTTTCTTTTTTTAACTTTTAAGTTTAGAGGTACATGCAGGTTTGTTATAAAGGTAAACACGGGATACATTTTTTTTAATTATAAAAAACTTACAACTAATTTTTAGAAATTTGACTATAAGTTTTTAACTTTCCTGCTTTCAAACTGTTTTTCTTCTAAGTTTATTGGAATGCTAATGAATTTTTATATTTTTAAAGAATGCTTTCAAAACCCACTAAAACTCTCTATTTAAAAAGTTTAAAAATTCTATTTTCAGATTCTTTAAGAAATAGAAATGACTCACTTTCATTATTCAAACTAAAAATGATTTTAAAATATTTTAGGATAGTCTCTATAGCAAAAGTTTTTTTTTTGCTCATTCTCGTTAAAAAATTACCTTTGAAAGGCAAGATTCAGTTTCTTATTATAATTCATCTTGTAAAGTGAAAGAAACTAGAGCAAAAAAGCTACATATTGTATAATTCCAGCTATGTGACATTCAGGAAAAGGCAAACTATAGGAGAGAACACAGATCAGTGACTGCAAGGGGTAGGGATGTAGAGAAAGGAGTAACTACAAACGGACCACACATGAAAAATGTTAAGATGATGGAATTGTTTGGTGTGTGATTCTTTAGTTGCGACTACATAACCCTGTCTTTGGCAAAACCACAGTGGGTGAAACTAACTATGCAAATTAAATAATCAACTGGAATGTCAAAAATCCCAGGAAAGAGGGCCAGCTGTAACAAACATGTGACACAACCTCATTGAAAAGGTGGGGAAAAGAGAGCTGACCTAAGTAACTTTGGAAACATTATGTCTGGCTTTTTATAATGCTAAAGACAAAAAAGAACTATATGTAAATGCTATACTCTACTTTCTAATTCATTTCTCACTGGAGTTGGCTTTAGCAATTCTGAAACTATTTTACATATGTACTGAGATTGAACCAGCAAGTAAATAAATGTAGATAATTGTAGCCAAGTTTCTCACTGCCAGAGAAAGTAAGTTATAAATAAACAGGGAGGGATTAGAATGAACCCCATACTGCTGGACTGGAGTAAAAGATAACAGTATGAACTCATATTTAGTTAATAGATGTATCAGATAACAGATAGAGAAATATAGATATGTACATATGTAGGGTAGTACATAAATATATACCTTAGCCCTATCCACTGAGGCAGCCTAGAAGCAGTGGAACCTCAGTAACAATGAGCATACCTAACTAGTAATCTTATTTTTAAAAGACCACTCTCTCCAATGATAGGAAGCAGTGTTTCTTGGAGAAATAGCTGATTCTAGGGTTGGGGCAGGAAAAATACAAGATGAGACCAGGGGTGCCTCTAAGTGAAGTAGGAGCCAATCTGAAAAAGTTGCCAATGGCCAAAGCTGGAATAATTTGACCAGTGAAATAAATAGTGATAATATTGGATTATAACTCAAAGAGTAAAATAAACATCCATTGATAAATATTGACCTAAATTAATGGCTGAATAAATACATAAATTAGGAAGAAAACATGTTTTTCTTCAATAGAATTCTAAATAATGAATGGAGGAGGAATGAGAAAAATAGAAAAACACAGAATATCACAGTAATAAATGCTGCTCTATTGCAAGATCTATAGGTGAATTATAAAATTAATAGATGAATCTTTAAGGAGAATGAGAATATTTGCATGACCATAAAGTATCTCACCCAAAATACTAATTAATTAGCATGATGATTTTATACATATCCACAAATTCTCTAATACTCTTCCCTCACGGAGGTGAAGCTTAATTTCTCTCCCTTAAGTGTGTGCTGGAACCAGTGACTCACTTCTAATGAATATCATTAAGAAAACAGAAAAACAGTAACTTTGTAATAGAGAAATCTGGCAGTCACCACCAGGTTAACCAAATAATCAAGGTTAACATTTCTGGTAATAAATAATGTTGATATAAGTTGCCATCTGATATAATTTGAAGAAAAGGATACTTTGCCAAAATCTGTAACCCTAGTCTAATCATGAGAAAATATTGGACAAACTCCAGTTGAGAGACATTCTGTAAATATCTAGTTGGAACTCTTCCAAAGTGTCAAGGTCATAAAGAACAAAGAAGGGCTAAAATAGGTGTATAAAAATTATGCTGAGCATGGTAGCTCATGCCTATAATCTCAGCACTTTGGGAGGGTGAGGCAAGAGGAATGCTTGAGCCCTGGAGTTTGAGATCAGCTTGGGCAACATATTGAGACCCTGACTCTACAAAAAACAAAAAACAAAACAAAACAAACAACAACAACAACAACAAAAAACTACAAAACTTAGCCAGAGGTGGTGGCATTTGCCTGTAGTCCCAGCTACTCAGGACGCTGAGGTGGGAGGATCATGTGAGCCCTAGAGGTTGAGGCTGCAGTGAGCTGTGACAGCACCACTGTACTCCATCCTGGGTGTCACAAACAAACAAAACAAAATTACTAATGATCAGGTAAATGCAAATCATGTTCATAGTGAACTATCACCTCACCCCAATTAGAATGGTAATTAAAAAAAACACACAAAAAATAATAAATGCTGAAGAAAGTGGAACATTTATACACTGTTGGTGAACATGCAAATTAGTGCCGCCATTATGTTATACAGTATAGAGGTTCCTCAAAAAATTAAGAATTACCATATGATCCAGCAATCCTACTACTAGTATTTATCCAAAGAAGATGAAATCAGTGTGTTGAAGAGATGCCTGCACTACCATGTTTATTGCAGCACTATTCACAATAGCCACGATAGACTTAAGTGTCTATCAATGAATTAATGAAGAAAATGCAGTAAATTTGGAATGGAAAAGTATTCCACTATAAAAAAGAATATAATTCTGTTATATGCAGCAACATAGGTGAACCTGAAGGATAGTATGTTAGGTGCAATAAATCAGGCACAGAAAGACAAGTACTGCATGATCTCACTCATTTGCAGAAGTTTAAAAAGCTGATTTCATATTTTATACACAAATGCATACATATTTATGTATGCATAATTATGTACAGAGTAGAATTCCTAGAGGATAGGGAGGGTAGAGGTGAGAGGATGGGAATAGATTGGTCAATGGGTACAAAATGACAGGTAGATAAGAGGGATAAGCTCTTGTGTTCTATTGCACAGTAGGATGGCTATAGGTAACAATATTGCATTGTGTATTTCAACATAGCTAGAAGAGGAGATTTGGAATGTCCTCACCAGAAAAAATGATAAATATTTGAGGTGATGGATAAGCTAATTACCTTGATTTGATCATTACACAATGTATACCCATATCAAAACATCACAATGTACCCCCTCAATATGTACAATCATTATGTGTCAGTTAAAAAACATAAAACTTAAAAATAGCTGAGAAATTGTCACAGATTAGAAGATTAGAGGAGACTAAAGAGACATAATGACTAATTGCAATGTGCTCTCCTGGATTAGATACAACAACAGAAAAAGGTCAGTCCTGGCAAAAACTTGTGAAATCCCAATGAAGTCTGTAGTTTAGTTAATACTGTTGTGGCAATGTTAATTTCTTACTTTTGATAAATGTACCATAATTGTGTAAGATAACAACATTAGGGAAGCTGAAATCTTCTGTAAGTCTAAAACTACTTTTAAAATAAAAAGTCTTAAAAATTATATCACTTCATCGTCTTGTAATAATCATCATTAAATAATTTAATACATATAAAGATCTTAGGACAGTATACACACTATTCAATAAATATCAGTTGTTATTTTTATTTTTTATTCGATACTCATATTTGTAAGTAGGAAAGCTAAAAATTGCTTTCATTGAATAGGTCAAGAATTTTACTAATTTTTTATGATATTAAATTGAGATATTTTGTTAAGTGCTGAAAGGTGTAAAGAGAAAAATAAAAATAACTTTAATGACACAATCCAACCACATCCGCTGTTAACTTTGTGTTCTATTTTCTGCCAATATTTTCTGATATAAATATGTATGCATTTGTGCGTAAAATATGATCAGGATAATTTTTTACCAAGCCCTGCTATAAAGGTGTCTTCCTCTGAAGGGGATAGCAATATTAATTAACAAATATGCACCATGAATTTTGAAAATATTTTATTTACGTAATTTTATATAATTGTTACAATAGTGTCATGATGAAAGTACTCTTATTATGAATTTCACTTTACAGAAGAAGAAAGTAAAGAACACAGAGGTTAAGGGAAGGTATCCTCATTACTAGTAAGTGGTGGTGCCACGGCTTCTGCAGAAGAGACTGGTTCTAGATTCCATGTTGTTAGCTGCTGGGCTGTATTGCTTTAATACATTTGCTTTTACAAGATATCCCAGGCACCCCACATTTGAAAACTTTAAGTCATTGTTTAAATTTTGTGGACCCCCGGATCACATGAAGTGGTGCTACAAATTCCCATGAGTACTGGCTGGTATTTTACAATGTCTAGGTCTGTCCTGTTCAGCTCAATGCCAAGGAAAGGTTTCCTGCATGAACCTGGGAAGAGCGACGAACTTAGTTCTGCTCTGTCTTACCTCTCCTGCGGGTGTAATCTTTGAAGCCACCACAGCTTAGTGCGTGAGGGGTTCTTAGCTGATGCTCCATCTTCAGCAGGCTCTGGACTTGGATGGTGGCTGACCTCTATGCTCCCACTCCTAAGGCTAAATAATTGTAAAATGTTGAAGCAATGAATGAAAATACTTACCATAGACTATTTGAGTCTTTTCCTTGGAGAAACAGAGATATTTTGTTCCAAAGAAAGTAAACTTAACATTTTTATTTTAAGTTTTAATTTAAAAAAATTAAGTTTAAATTTTTATTTCAAGTTTAATATTTAGAGGCTTTAGAAAGGTAACTGAGAAACTGAGTGAAATCAGCTGCATTGGGAATATACTTTGAAATAGAGAGTAAATATCAATCCATGATTAATCAGTTCAATAGTTCTGTTTCAATATTTCCAAAAGACCGTAACTGCCAAGTACTTAAAATAGGATTTACATATTTGTGACGTGAAGTGGCGTCTGTAGATCAGAGGTTAATTGCGGCCCAGACCATTTAAAAACTATTCTTGGCTTAAAATATCAGGGAATAAGAATAGAGGGTGACCAAATTCAGGAAAAAATATTTTTATATTTATTGGCAAAATTAGCATGTGTTGACTAGCATTTGTCTGAGTGGCTTATTCCTGATAAATAGCATCATGTGTTAAATTGATTTGGCTCCTCATGGATGACTGGACTAAATTTGTTTTTAAGCTTGAAAGCTTTCTAATTGTCTGTATAACCATATAGCATAATTGATGTTGTATATTAAAAATAACCAACTTGAACACATTGAGTGATTTTTTCCTCCTAGTAACATAAAGTCATCTGAGTATTTATGGAAATAAATTTGAATAGCCATAGGTATAATAATTAAGAATATAGTATCTATGTTTTTTGGCACAAATGATTTAGTCATTTCATCAGTTCCAAGCAGTGCAATGTCTATTATAGTACTTGAAGTAATATAATTTTTATGACTTACATGCAAATGTTAAGTTTTGATTGCATCCTTTTCATATTATCATCATGAAAAGTAAAATTCTACTAATTCATAAACACCATCCTCTATACGAAGCGTTTCCTAGCTAGAACTCATTTTTATTCTGAGCTACTTAAAGATCTATTGTGGTACTACTCAAATGACACATTCTATATATTGCTTTATATCATGCCTATATACACAGTAATGTCCCATTGTTTGCTCTTTTCAGATGAAGTATACTTTTATCAAAACAATAATTTTTATAATTATTAGAAATTTTAATTAGAATTAAAATAATAATTTTTACATTATGAGAAAACATGTTTTAAACATCTTTGCATTCTTTATATATCCCAGTGTTCTGTCAATAGGACATGTTTGCTGAGAGTCTGTTGAATAGGCAAGTTAATGAATTTGTACCCCTTTATTAACAGACTTTATCCTAGAATAATAGAAGTATAATGCAGTTCTCTGAACCAGCTGATCTGAGAGGTTTCCTTCAGGATGCTGAACCAACCCATTTATTTAGACAGCTTACAATCTCAACATAAAATGAAACAAGCAGAAATAATAATTCTGTATATAGATGAGTATTAAATTTATTAAATAGGTCTTTAGTAATTTAACACTTAATGAATACTGGATAACAAGATTGTACCACCTCTTTACCTCTTTAGATTTTGCAGTTGCAAGATCTAATTGTACGAATAAGTCATGTTCTGTGTGCTGTGTTATCTTTACTCATATGCTATAAATCAAGAAAAACATTCAACTTTGTTATTTGTCAGACATAATATCCAAATGATATAACCATAAAGCAATTTTAATAGCTTTTAATTTCATTTTAGCAAAATTCTGAGAGCATGTTGCTCCAGTATGAAATTTTTATTGCCATAACATCTTTAATTGTTCTTATTATTGGGAAATAACGGGATCACCCTGGAAGAGATCAGCAGAATTGTTCACTGTGCTTGTCATCCATGGGCTTCAGTTAACTGTAGGCTGCAGGACTGGATAGACAAAATTACACAAAGGTACAGTACAAGGTCCACTGCCAGTACAAACTTTCCATTCAAAAAGTTTCTTGTATTTTAAAATACACTGTTATACAGCCCATTGATTCATTGGTGGTTTATGGAGCATTCAAAACAAGGAGGAATATGAGACTCATGAAAGTTAAGGAAGGCCATGAGGAAGAAAGATTAAAAAGGTAACCCAAAATGCAGACAGTACCAATATCAACTAGACAGATGCCCAGTTTTCAAATTTGAAGGCAACTGAAAGGACATTTGTTTAAAATGGTATCTTCTTGAAGTACACAGTGGTCCGATGTAAAACAAAACAACAGTGCTAAATTTAAAAGACTTCATCTAATATATTCTATAAGTTATTTAATGGCTTACTTCTCAGCATATTTTATATAAAAACATAACAGAAATTTAAATTAATATACCCTTTTTGGCTAAGTGTTTGAAAGGCCAAACATTTTCTTCTTTCCAAAGATATAATCAGTTCTCATCATTTTTGAATCAAGACTGACCCAGCAAATTAAACGTTCAGACTCCCTCAATTTGTATTATTCAGGATTTTGAATGAACTAATTAGCTTCTTACATCTAGACACAATTTATATTGTATCTCCGTGTTGTGACAAATGAGTCCTTTCAAAAAACAAATGATTAAATACAAAAGTAATGAAACTGTCCTAAGTCGTAAGTTTTAAGACAAAAATAAAAGCAGACTGCTATGTGGATAGCAATCAGCAAAAACTGAATCTATTTGGGAGGGCAGGTGTGGATGTAATTTTCCAGGAATGTAAGTGTGGCTTAAAGTCTTGCCAAAATCTTTTTTTAAAAGCCATTCCAAAATTATTTGTACCCTGTACATAAAGTGGCAGTACACAGAGAGCTAAAAGCAGGTATTTTCAGAATTCTGTTACCATCAATGCATCACTATGTTAGATGAGGACCCACTAGAACTGGCACTGTGAGGCATAGATTTTCTTTCCATGCCTACATAAATGGGACAGTCTTGGTTTTCATCACCGTCGTATTCAAGTAGACTTTAAATATGGAATTTTTGTGACCTTTCTGTATTCCAAACATAGCAAGCTTTATTAGAAGTCATGGCAGGATAGCAGGATAATTTTAGAATGGTATGACTCATTCAGAAAGGTTTTGTTTTTTGGGTTTTTTTTTCATTATGAAAAACAAAGCTGTAGTCTTTGTGTGGTTGCTTGCAGGCCTAGTTCTATAACTTTGATTTCCACTAAGCTCAACAACCCATGGAGGATTATCCCAGTGAATGGCATAGCAAATAACTCATGTCCTTACTCGGGACAGTTAGGTTTTTATTGTACCCATACTTGAGTTTGCGAAAAGGTTTAAAAATTTATGTTAGGATATTCAGCCTAGGAAGTTATACTATCAGTTGTTTGCAAATCCAATACTCCAGTGTGATAACTATTCATAAGGGTAAGTTTTTATTACTTCCATTCTATATAGACTCAATGATGTTATTTGCTAAAGATTACAGCATAAATTAGTAGCAATAAAAGATGATTTCATCTTCATGATCAGCAGTTTTCAGTGTTCACTAACAACTTCACAAATGGTGTAAAGCTTAAAACTGTAGGGTCATCTATAAAAACCTAATAAAAGGAAACAGTTGGCAGCAGTTGATAATACGTTTCTTTGATTGTTTTCACATAAGTAGTAATACTAATAGTAGTAGGAGCAGTAGTAGCAGCAGCAGTAGTAGGAACTGGAGGTAAAGGAGGAAGCGGAGTGTGACCATTTAATAGGTACTGCAATAATGAACTAAGTACTTTACATGCATTATTACACGTAATGCCCAGTAGATGTTTTATTGTTAGTACTAGGAGGAATTTCAAGATATTAAGAAACTTAAGTCTGAAAGCCCCCAGAATATATTGTTTAACTTACTTGACATCGTTCTGAACGAACTGAAAGAAACAAGAAAGAAGAGTAAGTCAGATGGTGGCCACATATCTTCTTTTTATTCATAAAAGCGACATAGAAGAAAATCATATTTCTGACAAGTGGGTTTCCCAATGATCTGCTAAATTAGAGACATTGACTTACCCTGGAGGAACAGAGTAGAGTGTATGTTCCTTAAGATTACTCCCTCCGAAGAGGAGGAAACCAGGCAGACGTGAGCTGTGTGTGCTGAGCTTCTCCTTCCACTCACCATTCAAGTTGGGGATCCATGCTCCTGGAGCAGAAAGAATGTGGGACTGTAATAGGCCGGCAGGGTAACACTAACGTGATGCGAGACTGGAGAAGAAAGGTCCTCCATATTCCACAGTCTCAGATTGTTGATTCTGTTGCTGTTGTTTACTTGCTTGCTTAATCCACCAGGCTTAACCGTTAAGCCCATGTTCAAGGTGTGGTGATAGTTTTCTTAAAATATGCGACCAACAGTCTATCAAATCAAAGACTCCTGTTCCCTTCCCCAATAAAGTTATTCCCTAAATGTAAATCTAAAAGGCTTGGAGTATGTCCTTCAGAGCGCCTGTTAACAGTAGAGATTTTTCCCTCAGAGGGCAATAAGTTCATGTCTTTTCTCAGAAGATGCACTACAGCACACAATACATTATAAGAAAAAAAAAAAGCAAGCATATTTCATTATATTATATTATCATGGTATTATATTTCTCCAGAGAGGCAAGGTTCATATTAGATTTTCCATTAGGCCTTGAATCTTAGTCTATTTCCATCCATCATGCCAAATTATTTCTGGAGCAATACTATCTATGGACCAATCTGATAACGAAAGGAGAGAATGTATTTGAGGATACAGGAGAATCAGCTATGAAGTGGTTAAGGGCATGTTGTTGAAGGGATAAATGGATATAAAAAAATATGAAACAGGTTGTTGGTAGTAGCTGACCTTTAGTTACAGAAGAGTGAATGGAAGCACTGCCCATATCAAATGTAACATCAGTTCCAAACTTTAATAAATTGCCTTTAAAAGATAAGATTAGTTTTGTCATTAAAGTGTAAAAAGGTTTGAGTGCGATCACACTATAATCTGTTCCTTTATTTTGAAAAGTGGCAATTTGGTTCTTTTTCAAGACCACATTTTGTTTGTGTGGCTTTCCTTCAAGATCTAGCAAGTGACACATCATGCAATTCAAATTTAATTTAATCTTTGCTTGGCTTCTTTAATTAAAATAGAGAGAGGATGAGGTCTCTTACATTGTCTATAAATACATCTTTCATAAATAGAACATTTATAAAAGTGCTGAGTATGTTATGAGTGATGAAGTCTATTCAAATTTGAGATCAGAAGATGTTCATCCATTGACTCATATGAGGCAATAGCTTCCATGTCTATTAAATTTTAAAATAACAAACTGTTCTTATGAAACAATCTTATAGCAGATTTAATTTTTCCCAAAGATATATACAAAACATTATTTTCTGAGTTTGGAGTATGGCTCTTCTCTGTAGGTAGGTAGAAAGATCAATTTATTAAAATAGTACTTACTGGTTTCTAACATGTACCTGGGACCTCATAATAAAAATTAAGTTTACACTAAGGAACATGACACAATATTCCAGGATAGTAGAGTCTAGTTGTAAATATGTGACCTAAATTGTATTTTAGGCAAATATTTTATGAAAAATTAGAAAATACTGTGGTAAACAAGTGAGAACTGGGAATTAGGGGGTCTAATATTTAAAAGTAGAATAAATGAATGTTGAGATGTTACTGTAATTATTGGTATGGGGCATTTACAGCATATTTATGTCATTAAGTGAGTTTAAAAATGAAAAAGAAAGATCTTGAGTAAAACTGAGTTTGTTTCTGAACACTGAGTTTGGACATCATACTACTTGGACATCATTGTGGAGATTCCTAGTAAGCAGTTGCAAACCTGGATCCCATGCTCGGTAATAAGGTCCCAGTTACACATAGAGATTTGAGATACATTAACTTTCTTGTGATAATTGAAACATAACTAGCAGAGCTACCCCTCTTATTGTTGGTAAATCATCCATAGAGTAAGTAAGAGTAAGATAAGTTGATAATTATGGAAAATGGTAAAATAATAAGAAAGGTTTTCAAGGCAGTAGTCTTCAAAGAATTCTGAGGAAAGAATATCAGAGCAACTGTAGGAACCAATGATCCAGACAAACCTCAAAGTATAGGTGTCAGGCCCGGTGGGGTGTCTCATGCCTGTAATCCCAGCACTTTGGGAGGCCGAGGCAGGTGGATGACCTGAGGTCAGGAGTTTGAGATCAGACTGGCCAAGATGGTGAAACCCTATTAGCTGGGCATGGTGGCAGGCACCTGTAATTCCAGTACTCAGGAGGCTGAGGCAGGAGGATCGCTTGAACCCGGGAGGTGGAGATTGCAGTGAGCCAAGATTGCACCATTGCACTCCAGCCTGGGCAACAAGAGCGAAACTCTGTCTCAAAAAACAAACAAACAAACAAAAAACAAAACAAAAAAACTATAGGTGATATATAATATCAAACATATTTCTGTTAGTATTAAATTTAGATAAAGTTTTTTTATGGCTATTCTGAGACTAAAGGAAATAAGAAACAGCTCTATGGATCTATGTTATTGAGCATATGAATGGTGACCTGGGCAGTATAGGTAACATCTCGGAAGTGATGGTTTGAAAATGCTCCCCTCATTGGTTCCTGTAAAGACATTTTTCTGCCTTACTCGGGTTATACTTGGGAGACTTTGATTATTATTAGTCAACAGTAGGACTCAAACAGCTGTCTCTGAGTCAATTTGCCATAGATATTGATAGTTTCGTCTCTCGCTCATTGGTTTATTTCATTCAGAAGGATCATGGTGACTTCTTTTGTTTCTTTTCAAATTCCTACTCACTTTCAGTCATAAATCAACCTGTAAGGTCCCAACTGACAACTAGGTGAGTATTAGACAAGCCTGGGTACTGTGAATTTGGAGTGAATTAAGTATCTGCTTTTCATCAGAGATAGGGACTCATTTCCAATGTAGTAGAAGATGGCTCTCTTAGAAAAAACATGTTTCTACTTTTTTACATCAAACATGTCTATCTACTTGCAAACAAAAAATATCAAGGCTATTGCCCAATCCCTGTGAATCTACCATAGGGTATTCTAAAATTGAAGATAAATTTTATGATGCTATTAAGCACATTACTTTTTTTCTTCCCAAATGCATGCATAAAATGTTACTTTGTAGAATTCAAAAATTTGGAGGAGGTTATATATTGTTCGTGTGTGTCTGTGCATGTGTGCTTGAACACATCTAATTTAACCACTTTAATTTAGTCAAGTTTGCTAACAACTTTATTCATAGGGAAAGGGAAAATATCTCATATTATAGATAAGGAAACTGAGGCTTGAAGAGTTAATAAACTCCAATTACATAGTAAGTTCCCTAATTTGACTTTGTATTGCACTCAAAACAGTCCCTGGCCATTAGCAAACCCAAGAGGAAGTTTGTGACTAAATGAATGACTATAATTAATCACACTGACTTGCATAGTCACAAAATGTGCTCCAAAAATTGTCCATCAGGTGCAAATATTTCTGGAACTTAATGTACACAACATGTATTTTGATTCTGATAATGAAAAATGTGGGAGTTTTTAAAATGTCATTTAAAAAATCTTCATAATTATCATTTATCATTTTACCTCAAGAGCAGCTAGAAACACTGTATATACGTAATCAATTCCCTAAATTTGTATAAAGAATTATCATCTTTATTTGAAAAGGGGTATAAACTACTATAAAGGTCAATTGTTTTAGGTGGTTGAGAAAATACAAAAGCTGGATTATTTCAGTTATGAAATCGAATAGTTTAACACTAGCTTGTTGAAGGAAATAGCTAGATACCTGAATCCCTGGCAGCATGCATTTCCACCAACACTTTAGTTTTTCATTGACATGATGGATTTCACTAAACTCATCTATTCGTTCAGTGAAATAAATATTATCAAAAGCCTATTGTTCGTTGGTCAACAACAACAAAAAAAATTGTTCAGTTCCTGACTTTATTATGAGAACAGAATGTACTTTTATCCTTTCCCTGTCAACAGCATACTTTGGTATTTTGACAATGGAAAGAAAATGAATTGCATTATATTGCAACCAACATCATTTTAATAATTTTATTCTTTTGGCATATGCAAATTTTCCCTAGAATATAAAAAGAGTTCTTCTTGATATAAGTACATGCTTGGAACTAATTTAGAATCACCAAGCCAATGCCTAAGAAATCAATAGTAGGATCCCAGTTTACACAAGTCTTGGCCAAACAGAAATCTTCATAATATGTAGACCTAGCTATAAAGGTTCAATGGTAAATTTTCTAGTATTAATCAATAGATACAGCCCATTTCATTTGTGTAACTCAAGTAACTTTTAGGTATTCTCATTCATTTTGAACCTCTTATAATTTTTGTGCTTCTCAAACTCTCAAAGGCATATGGTGATATGATGGACAATCCTGAAACAACAAGAGAAACTAGATAAATCTCCTAGGATCTCTTATTTGACTCAAATATTTACATGGAAATCCAGTTTTATATTTAAAAAATGATAATTTTAGATAGAAAAATTCAAGTATCACATAATTTTTGAAGATATTTTAGAAGGGAATCTTACAATGAAATTCCACCACTGCCTACCTGCTCAGACCCAGTTTCACTCATTCACCAAGTGGGATCTCCTGCTCCAGGCCTTTTAGAGGACATCTCATTATCTACATATGCCTTTTTTCTCATAAATCCCAGCTTTTGCCCTGAAATGGCTCAGCACAGAATATCATTCTCTTGCATCTTTTCCTGGCTAACTTGTATTCATATAAGACTGTATTAGTCTGTTTTCACACTGCTGATAAAGACATACCCAAGACTGGGTACTTTATAAAGAAAAAGAGGTTTAATGGACTCACAGGTCCACATGGCTGAGGAGGCTTCACACTGATGGTGGAAGGCGAAAGGCACTTCTTACAGCAAGAGAGAATGAGAACTAAGCAAAAGGAGTTTCCCCTTATAAAACTACTAGATCTCATGAGACTTATTCATTACCATGAGAACACTATGGGGGAAACCGTCTCCAAGCTTCAGTTATCTCCCACTGGGTCTCTCCCACAACATGTGGGAATTATGGGAGTTACACTTCAAGATGAGATTTGGGTGGGGACACAGCCAAACCATATCAAAGACTCACTGCCAACTTCATCTCTTCTCAAACCTTCCCTACCTGCTTTTATGGAGCCATTCCTGTACTCTGGATTACCACAGCTTCCCATGCATAGTTCCTTTAAAGCTTTCCTTATGCTATATTGTAGACTTATCCACCACTTTTACTAGACAATGTGCTTCTTGAAGACAAAAGCAGTATATTTTATCTTTGCATGTCTACCTTTTAATCAATTTATACTTTCTTTCTCATCTCCCCACAGCCCTTAGTAAGGTATTTAATACCCATATGCAATCTGGCTGAGGTTTGGACTTACTAAAATCACTCTATCATAACATCTTATAAATATTAAATATTAAGATATTTATAATTTATGTCATACCTGTTTCTAAAAGTAATGAGGCAGCTTTAAAATGTACCTGAGCAAATATATATCACAAACCCAAGACTAGGTAACTAAATGATATTTTATGGATCTCATTTAGTTGCCATTAACTTTGTCATCTTTGAATGTGTGAAATTATTAATTGGACATTAAACCTTAATGTGAAATTATTTGAAAGTCATCTTTTGTCTTATATTATACAGGAGAGAGTGTGTTATCAGTATTTTGGAATTTAGCATAACAATGTCATGTACCAAATGTATGGGGACCAATTGAATAACATTACAACATCACAGCAGGAAGTAATTCTTGTCACAAATATTTCCAGAGGTAATTCTTGATTTAGTTATTTTGCCAGTGGATGTGTCAAGTTCCATATAAATGAATGTTGGTTCCCTTGTGGAAAGAGAAAATTAGTAACTAAAAGAGGAGGCTTTAAAGGGGCAAAATATTTTAAAAGTGATCCATTTCTATATATTCCTACATGGAAGAATATGGCTGGAAACCTTAATTTATTATGAAGAGGCCAACACATATTATTTTTGATTTTGAAAAAATTGAAGTTAATGTATTTTGTAACACATGAAGATTATTAACATAAGGATAAGTGGTATAGTATATGAGAAGAGAAAAATATAGGATTTTTTTTTCTAGGTTGGAAGAATCTCTTCACTTGTTCATGCCAAAGAAAAGCTTTACATTTTTTCCAGCTTTCAAATCGTGCACAGTTATATTTGTTAAATATAATATGTAAAGTTTTGATTATTATAATGGCTAGTATGTAAATGATGCTGCTTAACAAACTTCTATCTGGATAACATCTGCTATAGTAAAAACATACAATTTTTATCATTTCAACCACAACAGTATTTTCCCTTTTATGGCTTATATAAATTTGTATCTATACCACACACTTTCAGTACTTATACCATAGGTTCTTTTGTCTACCTCTAAAAAACAAAACCAAGACTTATAGCAGGGGATGCCTCCCACTGCTGCAGCTGGGTTCAAGGTCATAATAATATTAATTGACTCCTCTGGCAGCAATTCTGGGTTACAGTCATCCTCAGACATCGTGTTTGCTGGTCTAGGCTGCTTGCTTAATGGGGAAATCACTGATGGGTCTGAGCACCTGGTGACCATGCCCTCGATGATTGCTAATATTATCTTTTCATGGTTTATTACCAAGCATGCAAACACCAAGAGGTGCCTGGTGGCTTCCTTGAATTCCAAACATTCCTCCTACCACCATTATATACAGACCCCTCGATCTACTTCTGAGCAACAGGGTTAATTACCGCTGCCAGTGTAATAATTCCCTTTTAAACTCGAGATCTACTGGCATAAAGAACCCTGAATGACTAGGTGTCATCCATAGCATTAGGCTAGATGAACTCTGAGTGTGTCACCTGTTGGAAGGTCCTCCCCACTGAGAACCAGGATCTTTAATCTGGCAGATCCTGAAGTTGAGCAAACAGGCAACATAAATTCCCCAAGTGAGCAACTGTGAGTGAGGATGAGAGGGTGTGACAGGTGCGGGTGATACCCTATCATACCCTCCTCATCTTCAATGCCCCAATACTTAGCATGACTTCTGGCTGCCAGCATCTGCATGTTTTTGCTGGAATGCCAGGGAATTAAAGCCTCCAGGAGCAGTCCTCAACAAGTTACTGGCTGGAGTTGGAATAAGAATGTCCCAGATCCCTCACTTCTTGGTGGCTTAACTACGAGCCATGCGTTTTACATGGGCTCACAGAGTTATCCTATGAGATACAAACTTGTTATCCATAGTGGAGTGTGATACAGCAGCATTTATTATCCCCTTTCCTTCTCTGTCTCACTTCTTCACACCCCCATCGGTGTGCACTTCACTTCTACATACATTACTTGCATTTGGATCCTCGTTTCAGTTTCACCATTTGGAGGAAGCCCCCGTTAATTCCAAGATCCCATTTGTAATTCTAGCCCTTGGTTACTGAGTCCAAGCATTCTAGCTTAAGGATCATGGCACCACATAATTGCTACTAGTTTAAAATATATATCACACCTTGAAAGACAGTGTTCTGAACCTACAGTGTCACTCTTCTCAACCTGGTACTTATAGATGTATGTTTAAGAAACCATTCCACATTCTTTCATGCCAGTTGCTTCAGGATGAGGCAGTCTACTCAGAGAGCAGGTAGATTTTGTGGTCAGGTGCTCATCATTGCACATTCTTCACCATAAAGTGGGTCCCTTGGTTAGGGCAATGTTATGTGGGATAATGAGAAATGAAACTCTCTGTGAGCCCTCACATACTGATGCTGCCTGAGGGACTGTGAAACGGGATGACAAACCCATACATGGAGTATTATCAATCTCACCAAAGATGAACTGCTGTCACCCTCCCCACTTTGGTGGAAGATTTCAATATAATCAAGTTGCCACTCAGGAGCTGGCTTGGTTTCTCAACGAATGGTATCTTACCAAGACATGATGTGAATCTCTGCTGCTGCTGACAGGCCATACATTTAATAGTGATAGTTAAATCAGCCCTGGTGAGAAGCAGCCCATGCTGTTGACCCATGCATATTCTTAATCCCTTCTACTATGGCTGGTCCATTCATGGGCACATTGTGTAAGCACTTGAGTGGCACACTGTAGAGGCTAAGTAGCATCCACTGGACAGGTCATCCTCTCTACCTTATTGTTGAGAGCCCCTTCTTCAGAATTTGACGGTCATAGAAAGCTCTCAGGCAAAGAGTTGCAGCTGGACATCACTGGATCAATGTACACATAAATGTCTAGTACCAAGCAAATGTAGGCAGAGCATTAAATGTGTTTAATACAATCCCGGACATCATAAAATACATTTATCTTTTAATCCTCCTAACAACCTTCCTGAGAATTAACTATCAAACTTCCTTTAATCCAATTAGTTAACTTTATATTAATTGACTCATAGAATCTAAATAACTTCCTATAAAACTTCAGTATTTTGATTCAAAAGCCATGTTACTTTCACTAGGTTCAGCAGCATCTACAGCTCTCCAATAGCAGATTTCCTTGATAAATTTCTGTCTTTGGTTTCAGAACAGTGAATAGAATATTGATCATAGCTGGGCCTCAATCCTTCCCAGAATATGTAATTTAGATATTATGAAGACATTAAGAATGTGTTATAAGAAATGTCAGAGCTTCCAATAAATCTCCAAAAAGCAGAACAGAAGCCATAATGTTTCCTGTTCAGGCTGAAGGAAATTACTTTCTGGTTAGGAATTAGGGGGGGAAAAAAAAGGCACACACACTTAAAAGTCATTCTTTCAGAGAAAAAATTGAAAAAACTGGTAGCAACAAGTTAGAAAGTCACAGGCACAATGCATGTCCAGACACACACTTGCAAAATGACAATTTAGTGTCAGCCCACTATGTGGATTGCATTGTGAACAGTTTTGGTTGACATTCCCATTCCTTCTTTCAATAGCTATTTAAGGCTTAGGCCATGAGAATGGGCAAAAAATGAATCAACCAGCCCAAAAACAGAACATAGAAGGCTGAAGGGAGTCTCAAAGACAAGCATATGGATCCTCATACTGTGAAGAAACCTACTGTCCCTACTACCTGGCTCTTTCTGTTGATTTACCATTGGGTTAGAGCATGTCGTAAGTCTCAGAATTGGTACTTCATTACCAGAAATATAATCTGCCTGAAGAGCCATGGAACCCACATACTGCATCATGTGTGCAGTGGTAATTCAAATAAATAGTATTCTCCCCTCAAAAAACATTTTCAATTTTTGTGTTTTTTTCTATAATTAAAAATCAAGGCATCTTAAAATTTTCATTTTTGATTTCTGACCCTCTCAATGTAGTCCTTTCAAACTCTCTTGAAACTCTCTCTCTCTCTTTGCCATTTGCCCACATAAATTCTAAGACATCCTACCTCTGTCTTTTTGAACTCCTTGATCCTAACACTTTCTCTCTCCAACTTTTTTTTTTCTTCTTTTGAGATCAACTCTTGCTCTGTGGCCCAGACTAGATTGCAGTGGTGCGATCTTGGCTCACTGCATCCTCTGCCTCCTAGGTTCAAGCAATTCTTCTGCCACCACCAGAATGGCTGGGACTACAGGCACGGGCCACCATGTCTGGCTACTTTTTGAATTTTTAGTAGACATGGGGTTTCGCCATATTGGCCAGGCTGGTTTTGAACTCCTGGCCTCAAATGATCAGCCTACTTCTGCATCTCAAAGTGCTGGGACCACACGCGTGACCTATCATGCCTGGCCTCTCCACCTTCTTTGTGCTCTTATTTTTCTCTTGTGAATAATTTTTCTTGTTTCAAAAAGTAAGCAAAATTTCTATAATTCAAAGAAGGCATATTATTGATTCTTGACATATTTTGTTAAATTGTCTTCTCATACACTTTCCCATACTTTTACCAAATTTTAATTTGTTGTTGTCACACATTAATATTTGTCTTCCTGTTCTTGTAATACATCAATATTTGTCCTCAACTATTTTCCAAAATCAGAGTGAAGACCCCTTGCCTAACCCTGCTAGCATCCAATGTGATTTGAAATAATAAATGCTAGTGTGTGTGTGTGTATGTGTGTGTGTAATCATTTACCAGTTAGGAAAAACTAAGGCTGTGTGAATTTATGCAAATTGGCTAACAGGCGGCTAGAAAGAAGCAGAGCCAGAATTTGAAACCGTGGAGTTAAGTCCTAGAGTCTGCACTCTTAATAACCATCTGCAGTGCCTCTTTCAAAAGAGCTCAGAGTGTCTTGGATGTTTGAGTTCTATGAAGAGGTGACCATACCAAGACAGCAGAACAGGGAGCATGTTATAAGGTGATGAAGGAGGTTTGAGTCAGAAAACTGCCTTTATTTTTCGGTAGTGCAGAATATGACTATTTACTTTCATTTATATTTTATAAATCCTACCTCTAGTAATTGATACTCAGTTTGCAAATTATAAAATTGATGCCATCCAATAAAATGTTACCTTATGGTGTGATTTCTTCCTATCTCTGGGAGAGTGAGGTGCTTGAACAGTCAAGGTCTTACACACACTTAGAATCTGCCTTATAGAGGCGTTAATGAAAAAAAAGTAAAATATTTCATTTGCATTCCTGAAATTCTTAAACTAATAGTGGCTAACTTAAGAATTAAACATTAATTGATTTTTATTTTTTATTGCATACATAATACATAATCCTTAGAAAAACTTTGGGAAATAAAGATAGGCAAAATGGAAACATAAAATGACACACTGTATTTTGTTTTCTTCCTTTTATATGCACACAAATATTTGTAATCTTATAAAAGTCAGATTGTATCTTATACCATGCTCTATACCCTTCTTTTCTTACTTAATATATAATAAATATATCTCCAAATCAATAAACTTAATTCTACAATGATATACTATCTACTTGCTATTCTGTTCTATTATTTTAATAAATACTGAGCATCTGTTAAATGGATACAATACCATTAGGTATTGTTTATATAATTAGGATTTTTAAAAAATCCCTCTCCTCATAGAGCTTATATTCTAAGGGCAAGAAGCTATAATAAATAATCCAGTGAGTAAATCATGCCAGGTGCGGGTAAGTACTGTGCAGAAAACTATTAAAAACTAACCAAGGAGTATGTGAGTTTCAATTTTAATTAGTCTTCTCAGAGAAAGCTTCAAGAAGAAGCTAATATTTGAGCAAAGATTTGACTTAATTAGTCTCCGGTAGTGGATACTTAGGCTGTAGTTATAATCATAAACAATGAAGCAACAACTATGTTTGATTTTGCATATCTGCTCATTTATTCTCAGGCCCAAAGAAAAAAGCAAACTTTCTGTAATTCAGAAAAGATAATATTATTGATTCTTGACTTACTTTGTCAAATTCTCTTCCCACACATTTTATTTTTCCATATTCTTAACAAATTTTAATGTTGTCATTTGCTCCTTTTTAAAAACTTTGTTAATGTGATGGTGGAGAAATGTGTCTCTGTCTTTCATCTATTAAGAGATTTTTTTAATTTTAAGCATTGTATATTTAGTTAATATTGCTATACATTAGTCATGTCCGAAAATTCATTTTTATAAAAAATACTATTTTTAAAGGAATATTTTATTTCTTCTGTTTTTAATCAGATGTGTGAAATACAAATATGATCCAAACCATCATCTTGTGTGAGTTTGTTTTCTTTCACATTCACTAGCTGATAGCCTCTTACAGGTAGTAATCTCACCAATGCCAGTTATAAAATGGCAGGTTAACATATTTTCTGTGTTCTTCTTTCTCCATTACACCCATGTGCCAGCATTTTTTACTCATAGCCTGTTTGTCACTGCCTAGACACTCTCCTTTATTTTCATTCCTTCCCCTTCTTTTTATTGGCCTGCATATATCCTAATAATATTTCATATTTTATCTTAATGTCATCCACCCCAAAAGTTATTTCTGGACATCAGAAATGAGTCATCTATCTATCTTATTTATTTATTTTGATATATCTTACGAAATGATTAGCACAATTAAGCTAATAAACATATGCATCACTTCTACCATGTCAAACAAAAATGGTGACTATATATATATATATATATATATATATATACCAATAGCTACCATTTTAGTTTGGCATATATATATAGTTACCATTTTAGTTTGTGGTGAGAACACTTCAGATGTACCCTCTTAGCAAATTTCAAGTATACTATAAATTATTATTAACCATAGTTACCATGCTGTATGGTAGGTCTGCAGAACTTACTCATGTTATAACTGAAAGTTTGTACCCTTTGACTGAAATCCCCGCCCTCCCCCATATCCCAGCCCCTGGAAATCACTGTTCTATTCTCTGTTTTTATGAGTTCACCTTGTTTGCTTCACTTGTAAGTGAGATCATACAGTATTTGTCTTTCTGGGTCTGCCTTATTTCACTTACCATAATGTCCTCTAGGTTCATATGTGTTGTCACAAATGGCAGTTTCCTTCCTTGTTAAGGCTGAGTAATGTCACTTTTTGTAGACACTTACGTTATTTCCATATCTTGGCTATTGTGAACAATGCAATAAACATGGGAGTGCCGATTTCTCTTCCAGATAATGATTTTATTTCCTCAGGATATGTACCCAGATGTGGGATTGCTGGATCATACGGTAGTTCTATTTTTAGTTTTCTGAGAAGCCTCCTTACTGTTTTCCATAAGAGCTATACTAATTTACAATCCCACTAACAGTGTACGTGGGTTCCCTTTTTTCCACATGCTTGTCAACATTTGCTTTTTTGATGATAGCCATTCTAAGAGGTGTGAGGTAATAGCTCATAGTGGTTTTGATATGCCTTTCCGTAATAATTATTTTCACATAACAGTTGTCCATTTGAATGTCTTCTTTGGAAAAACGTCTGTTCAGGTCCTTTGTCTATTTCTTAATTGGGTTATTTGGTTTTGTTTTTTTCTTTTGCTGTTGAGTTTTATGTGTTCCTTATATATTTTGAGTATTATTCTTCTATTCAATATACGGTTTGCAAATATTATTTTCCCATGTTGTAGGTTGACTTCGTTTTGATGATTGTTTCCTTTGCTGTGCAGAAATCTTTTCGTTTGAGGTAGTCACAACTTTTTTTTTTTTTTTTTTTGACAGAGTCTCGCTCTGTTGCCTAGCCTGGAGTGCAGTGGCGCAATCTTAGCTCACTGCAGCTTCAGCCTCCTGGGTTCAAGCGATTCTCCCGCCTCAGCTTCCTGAGAAGCTAGGATTACAGGTGCCCATCACCACGCTGGGCTAGTTTTTGTATTTTTAGTAGGGACGGGATTTCACCATGTTGGCCAGGCTGGTCTCGAACTCTTGACCTTAAGTTACCCACCCGCGCTGGCCTCACAAAGTGCTGGGATTACGGGCATGAACCACCCCAACCGGCACCACTTATTTATTTTAGTTTTTGTTGCCGCCGTTTTGGGCAGACATTGAAAAATTATTGCAAACACTGATGTCAAGGAGTTTTCCTTATTTTTCTGTGAGAATTTTTATGCTATAGGGTTTTATGTTTCCTTTTTTTTTTTTTTTTTTTTTTGAGACGGAGTCTTGCTCTGTTGCCCAGGCTGGAGTGCAGTGGCACGATCTGTGCTCACAGCAAGCTCCGCCTCCCGGGTTCATGCCATTCTCCTGCCTCAGCCTCCCGGGTAGCTGGGACCACAGGCGCCCACCACCACGCCTGGCTAATTTTTTGTATTTTTAGTAGAGACGGGGTTTCAATGTGTTAGCTAGGATGGTCTTGATCTCCTAACCTTGTGTTCCGCCCACCTCGGCCTCCCAAAGTGCTGGGATTACAGGCTTGAGCCGCTGCACCTGGCCATGTTTACATTTTTAATTCACTTTGAGTTTATTTTTATGTATGATGTAAGATAAGGGTCCAATGTCATTCTTTTGCATGTGGATATCCTGTTTTTTTAGTGTCATTTATTAAAGAGACTTTTTCTCCATTGTGTAGTATACCATATATATATAGATTTATTTCTGGGCTCTACAATCTGTTCCATTGGTCTATGTGTCTATTTTTAATTCTGATTCTATACTGCTTTGATTTCTATAACTCTATAATATACTTTGAAATCAGGTAGTGTGATGCCTCTTGCTGTATTCTTCTTTCTCAAGATTGCTTTGGTTGTTCAGGATCTTTTGTGGTTGCATCTTAAAAAATGTGATTCATATCTTATGAACAGAATAAAGGATAAAAATATATGATCATTTTAAAGGATACATAAAAAAATTGAAAAAATTCAACATCCATTTATGATAAAAATGGTCAAAAATTTTGCATAGAAAGTATATACTACAACATAATAAAGGCCATATATGAGAAGCCAGCAGCTAACATCATCCTCTATGGTGAAAATCTTATTTGTCTTTTCCTCTAAGATTAGGAACAAGACAATGATGCCCATTCTAGGCACTTCTATTCAACATAGTACTTAGTCCCACCCAGAGTAATTAGGCAAGTAAAAGAAATAAAAGGCATCCATATGGGAAAGGAAGAAGTAAAATGGTCTCTGCTTGCAGATGACATGATCTTGTATATAGAAAACCCAGAACACTCCACCAAAAAACTCTTAAAACTAATAATTAAATTCAAATTCAGTAAAATTGCAGGATACAAAATTAACATACAAATATCAGTTGTGTTTCTATATCCTAACAACAAACTATCAAAGAAAGAAATTGAGGAAACAATTCCATTAATAATAGCATCAAAAAGGATAAAATAGGAATAAATCTAACCAAGAAGATGAATGATCTGTACAACGAAAACTGTAGGACATCAATGAAAAAAAACTGAAGAAAACACCAATAAATAGAAAGATACTTGTGTTCATGGATTTGAAGAATTATTATTGTTAAAATGCATATACTACCCAAAGAAATCCACAGATTCAGGGCAAACCCTATTAAAATTCCAATGACATTTTTCAGAGATTTAGAACAATCATTTCTATGTTATTTAATCTTAAAGCCTTGAATATCTCCATTGTTGCCATTTTTTACAAATATGGTTATAGAGATTTTCTAAAATTAATTAATTAATTAATTTATTTATTTATTATATGTTAAGGTCTGGGATACATGTGCAGAATGTGCAGATTTGTTACATAGATATACATGTGCCATGGTGGTTTGCTGCACCCACTGACCGGCCATCGACCTGCCATGGGTGTACTGATATCTCTTTCACACCCAGATTTCGTTTTTAAAAATATATGCCCAGAAATGTGATCGCTGGAGCTCATGGTAGTTCTATTTTTAACTTTTTTAGGAACCCCATACTGTTTTCTATAATGGCTGTACTAATTTATATTCCCACCAAAAATGTATAATGGTTTTCTTTTCTCTACCTACATCCTCACCAACACTTATTTTTTATTTTTTTGACAACAGCTATTCTAGCAGGTGGGAGGTAACCTCTCACTGTGATTTTAATTTGTATTTCCCTGATGATTAGTAATGTTGAACATTTTTTCATATACTGGTTGGTAATTTGCATGCCTTCTTTTGATAAATTTCTATTCAGATCCTCTGCCCATTTTTTGCAGGTTTTTATTTTATTTTATTTTATTTTATTTTATTTTATATATACTTTAACTTCTAGGATACATGTGCAGAACGTGCAGGTTTGTTACGTAGGTATACACATGCCATGGTGATTTGCCACACCCATCAACCCATCATCAACATTAGGCATTTCGGCTATCCCTACCCTAGTTCCCCACCCCCCGACCGGCCCCAGTGTGTAATGTTCCCCTCTGTGTCCATGTGTTCTCATCGTTCAACTTCCACTTATGAGTGAGAACATGCGGTGTTTGGTTTTCTGTTCCTGTGTTAGTTTGCTGAGAATGATGGTTTCCAGCTTCATCCATGTCCCTGTAAAGGACGTGAAGTCATCCTTTTTTATGGCTGCATGTGGTGTACATGTGCCACATTTTCTTTATTCAGTCCATCACTGATGGGCATTTGGGTGGGTTCCAAGACTTTGCTATTGTGAACAGTGGTACAATAAACATACGTGTGCACGTGTCTTTATAGTAGGATGATTTATAATCCTCTGGGTATATGCCCAGTAATGGAATGGATTGCTGGGTCAAATAGCATTTCTGCTTCTAGTTCCTTGAGGAATCGCCTCACTGTCTTCCACAATGGTTGAACTAATTTACACTCCCACCAACAGTGTAAAAGCATTCCTATTTCTCCACATTTTCTCCAGCATCTGTTGTTTCCTGAATTTTTTTCTTTCTTTTTGTTTTTGTTTTTGTTTGAGATGGAGTTTCACTCTGTTGCCCAGGCTGGAGGGCAGTGGCACTATCTCGGCTCACTGCAAGCTCCACCTCCTGGGTTCATGCCATTCTCCTGCCTCAGCCTCCTGAGTAACTGGGACTACAGGCGCCAACCACCATGCCCGGCTAATTGTTTGTATTTTCAGTAGAGACAGGTTTCACCGTGTTAGCCAGGATGGTCTCGATCTCCTAACCTTGTGATCCACCCGCCTTGGCCTCCCAAAGTGCTGGGATTACAGGCATGAGCCACTATGCCCGGCCTCGTTTCCTGACTTTTTAATGATCACCATTCTAACTGGCATAAGATGGTAGCTCATTGTGGTTTTTGATTTGCATTTCTCTAATGACTAGTGATAGCATCAACATCAACAAAAAGGACGTCCACACAGAAACCCCATCCGAAGGTCACAAACATCAAAGACCAAAGTTAGAAAAATCCACGAAGATGAGGAAAAAACAGCACAAAAAGACTGAACATTCCAAAAACCAGAACACCTCTTCTCCAAAGGATCACAACTCCTCACTAGGAAGGGAACAAAACTGGACAGAGAATGAGTTTGACGAATTAACAGAAGTAGGCTTCAGAAAGTGGGTAATAATAAACTCGTCCAAGCTAAAGGAGCGTGTTCTAATCCAATGCAAGGAAGCTAAGAACCTTGATAAAAGGTTAAAGGAATTGCTAAGTAATCAGTTTAGAGAAGAATATAAATGACCTAATGGAGCTGAAAAGCACAGCACAAGAACTTCGTGAAGCATACACAAGTATCAATAGCCGAATGTATCAAGCGGAAGAAAGGATATCAGAGACTGAAAATCAATGAAATAAAGTGTGAAGACAAGATTAGAGAAAAAAGAATGAAAAGGAACGACCAAAGCCTCCAAGAAATATGGGACTATGTGAAAAGACCAAACCTACGTTTGATTGGTGTACCTGAAAGTGCTGAGGAGATTGGAACCAAGTTGGAAAACACTATTCAGGATATTATCTGGGAGAACTTCCCCAACCTAGCAAGACAGCCCAACATTCAAATATAGAGATTTTTTTCTAAATATTTACCAGTGCTTCTAGCCACCATTCAACTATAAGCGCCAATAAACCATGTTCATATTAATTATTTTTTCATCCCCCAGTAAAAATACTTCCCAAGTGTCTCCAGTGCTGAATGAGTTCCTGCTTCATAATAGTCATTAATTCAACACGTTAAGTAAAAAATAATGGTGGTAATGATGAAAATATCATTATGTATGTTCTCATTCTCATATTTATTGTAAAGTCCTAAATCTGTATTTTAATAACTATACCCCAATAATCTCAACTTAAATAAGTGTGTACCATGTAGTAGTGTTACCATGGTTTCACTCTGTGTTAAGCCCATAGTCAAGAAATATGTTCTCCCACAATTTAGCTTCAGCTTACCTCTTCATCCTTTTTCCCCTCATTCTTTTGACAGTACCCTAAGATCTTAATTATGCTGAGGTTACTAGTCACTAATATCAAGTAACTGTCCAAAACTATGACTGTAAGGACTGTTTTCTCTACCAAGAATACCATCTTTCTCTTTTTCTCGGTATAAATTCCTGCTCAAATTTTTCTATCAACTTCTGATATATAATGTATATCATTTGTGATCCTTTGGAGAAGAGGTGTTCTGGTTTTTGGAATGTTCAGTCTTTTTGTGCTGTTTTTTCCTCATCTTCATGGATTTTTCTACCTTTGGTCTTTGATGTTTGTGACCTTCGGATGGGGTTTCTGTGTGGACGTCCTTTTTGTTGATGTTGATGCTATCACTAGTCATTAGAGAAATACAAATCAAAACTTCTCTCTTCCTGACTCCCCCAATCAGTATTGATATTCTTCTTCTCTAATTAGTACTTGTCATATTATATTTGCATATATATAATGCATATTTTATTATATTGCATTTTCTACTAAATTGTGTTACCAAGCTGCAGTGCATTCTGTGTTCCAAATGACTAAATAGTACTTGGCAGTGAGTATGATGTTCATGTATATGTATACATGGGAAAATAATAAATAGACTTTCTTTAGTAACCTCAGTATTTACATGTTAACATTTGCCATGACCTTATAACTCTTTGATGTCAGTGATTAATATATAATATAGGCAACTATTTATCTTCTATTCTTAGAACCACTAGAAAAACTTCCTAATTAACAAGGTTCTAAATATAAGGTAAAATAAGGCTTGTTATTCTTACCGTATGTCAGAAATGAAATTAGAAATGTTAAAAGTATTTTTTTTGATTTAATATTTATGTAGGTAATTTGTTTTCAAACTTTATATTTTTGATTTTTCATTATAGCAATGGTATTCATTTTGTAAATTTTGTAATTTACTATTATCTAGAGGATATTGAAAAGCAAACTCTTTAATTGTGGAATTTAGATAGAAGAGGAATTTTAGATATTATTATTTGGGTTCATAATTGCAAATGGCATTTATTTATGTATTTACTTATTGGCATGAGAATGCTATAGCTGTAACATTATAATTCCTTCCTATGATAAGAACTTCACTTTCCTGTTCAATGCTAAGGAGTATAATTAGAATCACATTTATAAGTTATCTTTATTATATTAGCCACAGTATATATTAGATTATTGTTAAAGGGGTATATAATGTAAGTACTTTTTAAAATTTTTAATGTAAGATGAAAGAATTAATTAATTTCTAGAAAAATACTATAAAATATCCCCTTATGTATAGCTTATTTCAGATTAAGTTTAACAGAAAATAAATTCAATAGTTTCTGATTATAGATTTATAAGAAAGATAATAAATTGAGAACCTATTTTATCTTTACAAAGTCATTATTGTTTAATTTAACTCAGTGGAATAAAAAATAAGGAATAAGTAAACAAGTCTATATGGGAAATGTCTTAGTAATTAAACTCTGAAATAAAAATAATCCCTCAAAATCATCCTTGAAAAACATCATTCTTTGCATACATTAACTACATTGTATAAGTTGCATTATAAGTTATTTTTATGTGTCTTCAAAATAGTATTCTGTGCAATGCCTATATTAATTGACAGATTACTAAATATTTTATTCAGATGGAATTCAACTTGTATTTGTAAGTGTTCACAAGTTAAAAAATAAAAATGAAATTTATAAATATTCAAGCTGAATATCACCATTAAGAAGTAATTTTCAAATTGGTAAATGACTAAATTAGTTACAATTAGTGTTGATTATTACATTGTATGTATTAAATCTTTGAACTTCACTAGAACTTATTCACTTTCCATTTGACCCTTGAGCTTCTTTTTGTACATAAGTTGAATCTTACCTGGGCTCCAGGGTAAGCAAATACAATGTGAATAACCCCCAGAATAACACATATGTTCCATTGTGTCTGCGGCCATCTTCACACCTTTCTCCCTTCTTCCTCACATGTCCTTTGTGTGACAAGGACTGGAAGCCTGGAAGTATGCATCATTATTCTTTCAACAATGGTGGGTACCTGCTTGAATTTCAGCTGAGAACAAACAGATGATTTGTTAGCAGATTCCAGGCGTTCTGCAGATTACCTGTTTAATTGCTATAGGCACTAAGTTCATGAGTAGCGGTTTCTTGAAGTTCCTGGAATTGCCTGAGTTCCTGAAAGCTGAAAATGTGTTTTTCTGACTTCTGATCATCCAGTCTTTTGCAAACAGTGGATTCTCACATTACATACCATTCTGTTTGGTACAGACAGGATGTTTCCTGTTTCTTAACCAAATTTACCACTTACACACTTTAAGCCAAATGTAGTCAACTAAGAGTATCTCAAATTCATTAATAAAGAAATTACGGCCTATAAGGACAACATCAAAATAAATCAGAAGCTTTGTTTCAACATGGCTGATTCTTTCCCATGAAACTTACGCCTACAGAAAAATACATACGTAATATTACACTGAAGTGGCAGATATAACATCTCAAAATATGTCAAATTAAAAAACTCCTATTTTTTAAATACCTGGTAATCATCCATTATAGTTAATTACATCATTTTAGAAAGTTTTTAGATTTTTGGCTCTTTCTTTCCCTTCACTTTTTTGGGGGTGGATAAGAGGAAGTAGAAACTCAGAAGATGATAAGGCTATAATCTTGTCCCAGCACATAAGAGAACCCACATTTATCAGCATTATTCAACTCTTAACAGATCTCCCCAGAGGGCAGAGTTGGCTTCTACACTTTAAAAATATTTTCTAAGTTTCTAATTATTATGGGTACATAATATTTGTACATATTTATGGCATACATGTGATATTTTGATACATAGCATAAAATGTGAAATGATCAAATCAGAGTAATTGAGTTATTCATCACCTCAGGCATTTATCATCTCTTTTTGTTAGGAATATTTCAATTCCATTCTTTTAAGTTATTTTGAAATATGCAATAAATTATTGATACCTGTACTCACCCTATTATGCTACCAAATACTAGATCTTATTCCTTTACTCTGTGTGTTCTTGTATCCATTAGCCATCCTGTCTTTATGCTTTCCTCCCCAGTACCTTCCCAGTCTCCGGTAACCATCATTGGACTCTCTTGAAAAATCTCCTCGAATTCAACTTTTTTTTAGCTCCCACAGGTTGGTGAGAACATACAATATTTGTCTTACTGTGCCTGGCTTATTTCACTTAACATAATGACCTCCAGGTCCATCCACATTGTTGCAAACGATAGGATTTCATTCTTTTTCTGTTTTTTCAAAGTAGGTCATATCGTGTATCTATTTTAAATTCTTCAGTGTCTTTCACCCATTCCTAGAATTGTTTAATCTCTAGCTCACAAGGCTTCCTGCTTCCTGGGTTACTGCTGCTTGCCTGACTTCACTTCCCACTTCTTCTCCACTTACCTGACACTCCAACTATGGAAAACCATTGCTGCTTCCTTTACCTGCAATAATATCTCTGGCCTCTGGAGCATCTCCTCACACTGTCACCTCACCCAGAAGGCCATTGAGCTAAAAAGGGATCTTGTCAGTGATTTCAATGATCCAACATTATGATTTAGCACATGATAAATGTTTTCATGATGGTCCGATATTAAATAAACAGAGGGTTTTAGACAGTGAATTTTTCTTTTAAATAAAAGATGAACACAAACATGAAAATGGGGTTACGTCCAATAGGAAATAGACCCAGAAATTAAGACTTTGTGGAATTTAGTTTTTCCTAGCTTTTTCTATGTGGGCTTACCATTACCCTCTTGACACCTTTTACTGTCATTGTACAGGCTCTCCAGAGTGACTATCAATAGTGACAAGAATAATAAATCTATATTGAAATATCCTCACAGTTTTACTACCTAAAGGAGCTAGTTTTTTCATAATATGAGGGACCAAATGAGCTGTCTGCCATCTTTAAAAAAAGTTTCATTGATTTATCTTCTTCACATAGACAATAAGATTTTTTCATTCATATTCAAAATACACTAAGATGTTAAATTCCAAAGGCAGAACGTCATATATCAAATTTACTAAGAACATACTAATAAAATGATCTGCAGAATGATTCTTGAATTCATTTACCTACAAATAATATGAAATAGTCAAGGTAGAGGAGATTAAAACTATTGTGAAGAGATTTCCTTAAAGGAATTTTTTTGTTGTTGTTATGAGAGACCCACATTTTGTAATGAGTGGCTACATTTGTACTGGCTTGACAACCTATTTTAAGGGGATTACAACGATGTGAGCTTGTGTAATAAGAACTGCCAGGGGCCAACCCAGGGAATGAAATACATCACTTGAGGTATACAAAGAAAAGGGCCCAGGAGTGGGATTCCCCAGAGAACAAAGGAAGCATGTGCCAGAACTATGAAGCCAAGTGAAACAGTTCTCTCTCCTGCACCTGCCCACTCTCTGATTCAGGTAGAGGCAGAAACAATAGTTTGGTGTGGAAAAAAGATGATGTGACAGAGGAAAACCAAAAACTGACTGTAATGCCTTCCACTAAGGCAGGCAATGTCACCTGATAGGCCCTAGTACACACAAGAAGAGGGTAAAGGAGAAGTCTCTTCTATAAATAAAAATGGAAGCACTGAATGATACCTAGGACTGGATGTATTCTAGTTACAAAACTGTGAATTAAATATAGGAAAGTCTAGATTTAATTCACATATGATTTGCCAAATATTCTGTCTGAGAGCTACAGCAATTTACTCCCTATCAAATAATGTTTAAAGTGGTAGGAACAGTTGGAAATAATTGGATCAGATCTCATATTCTATACATTATGTGGTCAACATATGCTAGACATACAATTTTAGATATCTGTTGCTGACATTCAGAAAAAATAAGCATATTTACATATTTATAAATAAGTTCAAAAATTCAGTTTTGGAAATATATATTTACTTATATATTCTGATATAAAAATTATATATATATATACACACACACACACACAACAGTTTGGCAAAAATCAGAAAGGCTAAAAGATATGCTTTTAAACCTATGTTCCAAACAGACACACTTCTTAATAGCAAGTGAGGAGTTTTAAATGTATGTCAACATCAACTGATAGGAGAACATGTAAGTTGAATGAACAGTGCTAACTTAAAAGAATAAGGAGGAAGAGCAAAATAATTCTAGGTCCCAGAGTGAAATTGACTGGATGCAAGAGTACAATGCTATGTGTATTCTTTTATAGGATTAACAAATGTTACTCTTGAATCTGGAAAGGAAAGTTGCTTATTGTATTTGGAAAGCTCTGATAAGTTTTTGTTTTTATAAAATACAGACAAGAATGCTGTATTTATTTTGAAGAATTGATTTTAAAGGTTTTGATGAGCTCATCTTGAGATAAGGGTGGGAGGAGGGCTAACACAGGAAATAAAAATTGGAAAAATTATCAATAAGAACCATCTTGTAAGGGGAAAGAAAGCAGAAATACAAGTTTAAAGAAAAGCGTGCTGGTGATGGTTATAGTAGTGAAGAGGACTCTGGATCATAGTTATTGGACAATAATTTTTCTTCAAATAGATGCATCGATAAAGAATGGCAGCATTAAAATAATTCTATCATTTTGTTCTGAGGAAAATACTTCACAATTGTGAAATAAAAAACTTTGAAGATTTTTTTTTCAGCTCAGCATTCTGCAAAACAAATCTCACTGTTTGAAATAGCTTTATTTTTATTTTCTATTATTTTATTATAAATAAAATCTGTAATCCCAGCTACTCAGGGGGCTGGGGCAGGAGAATCGCTTGAACCTGGGAGGTGGAGGTTGCAGTGAGCCAATATCATGCCATTGCACTCCAGCCTGGGTGACGTGTGGAAATGAAAATGTATGGTGACTTTGTGAATCTTTAGGGAGAATAATATTAACAAAGTAGGTACTCAGTGCAGGTGGGCAATTGCAGTGATGCTGGGAAATTATTTCTGAGGTAGAAATTCTATGACTTGGGGGCTGAATTAAAGGAAGTGGCCAAGACTTTCATGGTACCATGTCTCAGGCAGTGTCTAAATTGAGATGTGGCTTGGTGGAGATAGAGAAAGAAATGAAGATTTTAGAAGGAAGTTTGTTTTGTGGTATAATTAAGCTCAGAAGATTGAAGATTTTGTGAAAGTGGACATCTTCCTTAGTCTTCCTTTCAATTTTATCCCTGTGGCCTGACCTATAGCAGACATAAAATAAACATAAATTAGAAATAATACAATAAATTAAAAAATTGTTTAAAATATTTTGAATCAATGAAGGAGTTACTAAATAACCTTACAGGTTGTAACCACCAGGCTGTAGAGGTCAGGATTAGAAAGTAAAGACTGGGACTGTGAGAGTAGATTAAATCACCAAATTAGAGGATGTCCTTATTGTCCCTATTGTCTTTGGACACTTCATGTTAGTCCCATGGTATAAATTTTCCTGAAGCTTTGATATTTAGCAATCCTACCTAAGAGATTTGAATCTGATTATCCTCGGCATTTATATTTGTATTTACATTTTAATGCCTAAAACGGAATTTAATATTCATAAGCAGAGAAGAGTTATACATATGAATGCCATTGCATACACATGAATGCCATTCTTTTTATTATGATAACACAAACCTCAATTTATGAAAAAAATTAATAGCCCTAAACAATAATTCTATAAAAACACAAAAATCTAAAAAATACACTCCATATGCACTTTCTCACTTTTTCTCACTGCTGGTCAGTAATGATAAAAAAGAAAAAAATTAGATGTAGAGCAAGAAGAGAGTCTAAGATAGATCAAATTTGATAAATGTGGAACTGAATAAAGACTCAGTAATCAGCCTCACAGGTATGAAAGGTTAGAAGTAGAAAGAGATTGTTCGTAATCATCATTTAGTAATGTTGCCCCATCTAGTCCTCAAATACACACACACACACACAAACACACACACACACACACACACAGAGATAGAGTGAGAGAGACTTCACAGCTGAGAAAACAAGTCAAAATATGTTAAGTGCCTTGTCCATTAATACCAGGTTACTGACTCAAATCTCCTACTTTCTATTCAGGGATCTAAAACAGAACAATTGAATAATTGTTTCCAAGGGTTATTTACATCAATGTTTGCACTTATATGTCAAATGTGATATTTATTTATTCAAAAGCCTTTCCAGCTTTTGTTTTCTCATAGTCATTACTGACTAGCAGTAAGAGAAAGTGAGAAAGAGCATATGGAGTGTATGTTTTACATTTTTGCATTTTCAGAAAATTATTGTTTTAGGGCTATTAATTTCCTATCTTTCATAAATCGAGGCTTGTATATGCATCATAAAAAAGGATGACATTCTTATAAGTATCTCTTATCTGCTTATGAGTATTAATTTCTGTTTTAAACATTAATATGTAAATATAATTATAAATGCTTAGGATAATCAGATCCAAAACTTTTATTTAAGATAGCTAAATATTAAGGCTTCAGAAAATATTATAACAGGAGTAATGTGATTTATAAAGACAATAAAAACAAAAAGAGGGAGGAAATATGCAATGTTAATATATTCTGTTAGGCTTAAAAAGGGAAGTAATTCCGTCTTTCCAAACAGAAGCCATTAACCACAAACTGATTGTAATTAGATAATATTCTTTGCTTTGTAAAGCTTAAAAAAAGATAGCATCTCAGCGCTGGGTAAAATATTTATGACTTGAACTTGTGTATACATCACAATTTAATAATGATCTTTTATATGAAAAGTAGTAGTTTCTTAAAGAAAATCTCTCGATAAAATGACGCATAAATAATTGTCCAGGATTTCAGTAAAAAACATGTTTCTCTTTTCTGAAAGTTTTAAATATAGATATTGCTTATTTTAGAAAACAGTTTCAATTTGTCACATATCTTTATCCTGTAGAGCAATAAAGCTTAATGTATTATTTCTACAGTCATGTGCTAAATAACAATGTTTTGGTCAATAACTGATAGCATATATGTTTGTGGTCCCATAAGATTATAATGGAGCTGAAAAATTCCTATTGCCTGGTGATATCATCCTAGCCAACATAATGTCATAGCACAACATATTACTCACCTGTTTGTTGTGATGTTGGTGTTGTGATGTTGGTGTAAACAAACCTACTGTGTTGTCAGCCATGTAAAAGTATAGCAGATACAATTATGTAGAGTACATAACACGTGATAAAAATCATAAATGATGATGCTATTGGTTCATGGAATGTTTGTCAATTTGTTTGTGTCCTCTCTTATTTCATTGATCAGTGGTTTGTAGTTCTCCTTGGAGAGGTCCTTAACGTCCCTTGTAAGTTGTATTCCTAGGTATTTTATTCTTTTTGTAGTGATTGTGAATGTGAGTTCACTCATGATTTGGCTCTCTGCTTGTCTGTTTGGTGTGTAGGAATGCTTGTGGTTTTTCCACATTGATTTTGTGTCCTGAGACTTTGCTGAAGTTGCTTATCAGCTTAAGGAGTTTTGGGGCTGAGACGATGGGGTTTCTAAAAATAGTCATGTTACCTGCAAACAGAGACAATTTGACTTCCTCTTTTCCTATTTGAATAAATGTTTACAAAACATACATAGTTAAGATAACCTTAAAATGTTCAAGTTGCAAAGTCCATGTTGGTATTGGAATTCTAAACTTCTAACTAATAAAATCTTTTGTGGCAGTGCAAGGGTCATCATATTGTGCGCTGACAAGTACTTTGTAATGTTATCTTTGCCTGGTTTAATGAAACATGTATGAGGTGTTTTGACACAGGCTTTACTGTTGTGAAAGACAACCGAGTGATGGTTTGCTAGTGCAAGACCCAGGCAGTGATGCCTTTTCTTCCAAATAAACTTTATTCTGAACTAGACATAAAATATTCTAGTTATTAGAAATTTGAAATTCTAACAAATTACAACATTGAATAAAGAAAATCACTTCTAATGGCATCTCTATCTCATAGGGTGAGATAGATTTTCCCAACTGGATTGAAAAACATCTTTCTAATATGTGTAGATTCCATTAGAGAAAAGGAAACTAAACTTATTTTAAAAATTAGATGCCCTAAATTTAATGTACTTTTTAATCTTTAAATTTATAGTAATAAGATTTCTTTTAAAAATAATAGTTTCCTTCGAAATCAGTAGCAAGACACACATGAATATCACCATTGCTATTATCTAGCATTCTTCTGGAAGTTCTGCTCAACTTAATTTGATAAGAGAAATGCACAAGAGATATAGAAATTGGAAAATAGGAGACAAAAATTGTCACTATTTTTAGATATGACGATACTTAGAAAATTTAGATATGATGCTACTTAGAAAACTGAGTTAAACATATTAAAAACTATAAGATACTTTGGTGAGGTTATAAAATCTATGAAAAAGAAGATTAACAAAAAGATAAAATACCCAGAAATCAAATTCATTTGTAATGTTGAGGAGCTACAGAAAAAAAAATGGTGGAATCCACATAGTCTATTGGCTAAAATTGTAGTCTCTGAAACCAAAAGACGTTTATTTGAAACTCTAAACATGGCCCTCACAAAGATAAAAAATTGGATACAACTTTCAAAGATCTTACATCCTAGTGAGGGAGCAAAGACAAAATCAAGAGACCATGATCATACAGCCAACTTCAAGATCATTGCAGGAGCAGATTTAATGACCAGAAAGAAACTTGCTAACTATGATGCCTCCTTTCAAAGCCGTATTTCATTTTGTTTTGTTTTGGCTTTTAGTTTTGCTTGAGCTGAGGATAAAAAGACAGCAGTTTAGAAATAAATGGGAAATAATAAAACAGAAAAAGATGACAGGATCAAAGGAATATAAAACAGAAGATTTAGAATTCTAACTAAATGAAAGGTTTTTGGAAACAACAAATGACTCTCACAACTGTGTTGAGATTCTCAGGATAGAACTCCGTCTAGGTGATTTAGAAGGGTGGAGCAGAAACAATTGAGCTCAATGATAGCTGAAAATCCAACAGGGAGGTATGGTGCAGCTAGGCTGTGTTGTAGGTGCACCAGAAATAAGTCACTACAGTGGGAATCAGCAATGCATCCATCTGCAATTCCTGACCATCAATAGCAAAAAGGTGCCAAGACTACAATACATGATCAGAACACGCTTATGTGAAACATGGCTCTAGTCTTTTCTGAGTGTATAGCTTTCAACATCATGATAATTATAATTTCACTCTAACCAATATAAATGTCTATCAAGAAGAGATAAAATCAATACAATACCAGTCAGCAGTGATACTATAGACACTGATAGGAGCCCACCTGACATTTAAAGCAGGACGCATAGACTTATGTGTAATACATGCTGCCATTTATGTTAAGAGAAAAAAATGTGTATGTGTATCTGGTTAATTTGCTCAAATATGCATAGCAAATTCAGTGGAAGATACAAGAACAGTATTTGCCTCTAGGGATGAAGACTATGGCTACTGAATACAGAACTTTCATCGAATTTGAAATATATTATGACAAATATGCATTACATTTAATATAAAAAACTGAATAAAATAATGCAATATATATCTATATATTTATGTATTTTTAGACTATGGCTATATATATGTAAAATAAGAAACCTATTGAAAGTTATACAAAAATATTAATAGTGGCCATCTCTGGCAGTATATTTACAAAATTTTTTTTCTCTCTGTTTTCCAAATATTTCTTAACATATATTAATATGAGAGTCAGCAAAAAATAATTTTTATAATAATAGACATAAAAAGTTAATCAACTTTTACGTTTTAACGTTCTGAATAAATTTTAAACGGCATAATCACAAAAAGTACTCCAAAGTAACACTCTTCACTTTTCTCTTTTGACCCTCAGAGGAATCTGTACTGAGGCAAATTGAAACATTGTCTTCATATCTAAAGCAGTCAAAACAAAAACAGAAACCAGAGCAACTTCATTTGGGTTTCAGTTGAGAATGAAATGTAATAAATAATAATGTATAAAGTAAATAGTTTAGAACCTGGCACTTGGTTAAATTCAGTAGATGTTAATTTCCTTCCTCTTTTTCTTTAGGATCCTTTTGTTTTAGGGACAGAAAGAGAAATGGGCCCTATTGTCTCTGGAGATGCTGGGGATGAGCCCAGCTTGCTTTGCTCTTTTATTGGCCATGTGAAATAAAGAACTAAAATGACCATCCAATAAGCTCAGTTCCTAAAACTCTGCTAAATCAAAGATAATAATGTGAACAAATGCTTATTAGATAGTATGTGAAGAGAAACTAAAATGAAAAGCTCATGCCAGGAAAGCCCAGTGACAGTGATTTAATTTTTATTTTCTAGAGTGGATGCCTGTGTGGTTTTGAATCAAATCTGCTCATGCTTACGAATCTTGCTGGTATAGAAGCCCTGCCATTCACTACTGTAGGGATGATCCCCATGTGGAGAAACTGACAAAAGCCTTTTTTCTGGAGTGGAGCTGGAAGTTACTCCTAACTATCTCAGTGTTAAAGCGGCAGGGGATGAGGAGAAATTCTTGAAAATGCTGCCACATCAAAACCAACTTCTTATAGAATGCCACAGTAAAGAGTGGACTTCTCAGGACAACCCACTTACTATAGATGCTCAGATTCTGAAACAATTTTGAAATACTTCAGTACTCTAAATTACAGGCGGGAATCATTATTTTGTTCAATACCTGCTGACAAGAAGTAAAAGCACTTTTTTTTTTTTTTTTGAGACACAGTCTCACTCTCCAATTCAGGCAGGAGTGCAGTGGCATTATCTCAGCTCAATGCAACATCTGCCTCCTGGGTTCAAGCCATTCTCCTGCCTCAGCCTCCTGATTAGCTGGGATTACAAGCATGTGCCACCATGCCCGGCTAATTTTTGTATTTTTAGTGGAGACTGGGTTTCACCATGTTGGCCAGGCTGGTCTCAAACTCCTGACCTCAGGTGATCCACCCACTTCCCAAAGTGCTGGGATTACAGGCATGAGACACCATGCCTGGCAAAAGCACATTTTAAAAAGTGCATTAAATACTTAGTCAAGAAAAGGAAACCAAAATTAACGAAGTGCTCCCTCCCTGTGTGTCAGTCATCATGTAAGGTACTTTGCATGTGTTCTCACAACCACTCTGAATGAACAGATGAGGCAACAGATAACTCAGAGGTTGAGTGCATAGACCAAGGTCAACTCTGCCTGAAAAGATCAGGGCCTATGTGCCAGCTTTCCTTTACCTGAAAGAAAACCCTGTCCTCTTCACTATAGCATGCCATCTCAATACATTGAACTTCCATGTAGCTTCCTCATGAGGATGCTTTTGAATATTGTAATCACAGAATTTTAGTCCTACACTCTCAACCCATCAGTAAATTGTTCATCACCCATAAGAAGAATCAACTTCCTGCAAATATCTCCCATGTATTCGTAGCCATCAATATAGAGATGATCACTTACAGAGTAATATTGTAAAAAGGACAGTGACTACATTGCTTTAAGTCTGAACTTTTACAGAAAATTCTGGCACCTTTATTTTCAGTGTTTCCCCTAATGATAATAATAACTGGCACAAAAGAAAGGGACCCAGTTGTAATGCAAAATACATATGTATTGCAAAATGTTGGCAGTGGAGAAATGCATTTCTGCAGGCTAGATATGGGAAGCAATGATTTGTGTACTATTTTTGTCTTTGTCTTTGTCTTTGACAGCCAGTGTCTCTATAAGAATAAGTCAGTTGATGTGTTTTGGGTGGAGATTTCAGGGTAGATAATCCCATTAGCTCTTTGAGAAGATGAACTACAGAAACACGAGATTTGGCCTCTATCGTGTGAAATACTTATATATTACACATGTGCACAATTTGAGGCAGAACACATTATTCAGAAAGAACCAATTTTCCTTTGAATAAGAAAAGAACTTACAAATGATGTCGGAATGTTAATATAGCATGTCATCTTTTTTCTGTTATTGAGGAAATGTTATAATCTGGGTGAACATAGAAGCTACAATTTATGAAGTATTTCTTCCATGAAGTGACCCGCCAAAGTCAGCATATTCTACAAATGACTTAGCTGTTTTGCTGTACACCAAATAGTCATCAGGAATTATCATTACGGCCCAAATGGCACACCATTAAAAATCCAAGGTCACTTAGATTTGACTGAGGGCGTACTTTCAGAAACAGGCAATTATGCTTTTGATTTTAAAGGCAAAGAAACAACTGTACTTAAGGTTAGCATTTTAATTGCTTAGCAACACAGGTAACTGACAAATGAAGATAGTTTTTATTTATGCTTCATCAAGTTCTTTCCTCACAGAATACTTTTTCTACCTAGAGTTTCTTTACTTTAAAGTTTAATTTTATATATATTTTAAACCCTGCTGCTGAGAATTATTTTCCTCCAAGCCTGTGTAAAGAGTATATTAAGTGGAAAAAAGGAAGAATACTGCTTCACACATTATACAACATGAGAAAAGCAGGTCTTTCCACAAAGGGAACATGGAATCTTCCTCTGATCCTTTTTGACTTGCCTTAAACCAAATTGCAAGATCCTATAAACCATTTGGAAATGAATAGAGCTCAAGGGTTTGAAATCACCTTATATTCTTACAATCATCTTATTTTTTCCCATTAGTGGTCACTCTCCTTCATTTTTCTCTTACTATTCCTAAGAATATATTAAATAATATATTTAGCAAACATTTATTGAATTATTACAGGCAAATCCAAATTATTACAGTTACTGTAAAAGATCCCCTTTACTTAGAGTACATTGCAGGAACTCAAAAGATAAAGAGTATCTTTTTACTCTGATTTTCAAGAGTTTAAAATTACAGTGATGTAAAGACAAGTATAAGAACTACTCTAAAGCAGAATCTGATCATGGGGATAAAAAAAGACACAAAGGATGTACTTGAGAGAGGGAAACAATCTTGGGAGAAAAGATCATTTGTAATTGAGGGGACCAGGGTAAAATTGTATGAAGAAAAATATCTTTAAACCAGACTTTAACTTCAGGTGGGTGATGGTTAGGGAAGAATTGATAAATGATGTCATGACTAAAACAGATGCAAAAATCAGAAAACAATGAAATGAGATTGAAATAAGATGTTTTTCCGGACCACAGACTGCACAAAAAGTAGTAGAAAATAAGATTGGTTTTACAATAGTTTTAGCTTGGAAATTATGCGACTGATCAAAAAATTATTGTATGCCAGTACAGAACCTGTGACAGATACAATTAATCACTGGAGATGGGCTGTCTCAGGAAGGGGCATAGCCTTCAGCAAGGTGTTTGAGCAGCAGAGGCAAGTTTAGAGGGGATGATTGTTGATGGTTTCTGCTGACCATATACCCCGACAGCTAGGTGCAAGTCCTTTACTAATGAGAACTGTACAGTGCCCTCCTTGTCCACCACACTTCACTCCTCTGCCTCTCACATCATCTTTGTTCATAGACATTCTGGGAGCAGTTCTTCCAGGACTCCATCAAATCTTTCTTTCACAGGAAAATCTAGAAGCAAAGGAACTGCAGCTCCCTTCACAGGCTCTGCAGCTGCTCTTGAGAACGAAATTGGTCAGCTCTTCTACCACTATCCATTCAACATACCCATCACCATCAGCTGGTCTCTAGGTTGGTCTTGGTAGTTTAGGTGGTAACATGACACAGGCTCTTATCCCAGAGGAATCCAAGATGTTGATCTCTATGGCCTTCTAAGGCCAAGTTTGCAGCGCGTGTGTGTTTGTCATTTATGTTGGACACAGCAATATCACAAGATGTTCAAATGAATGGCCTGGGCACTAAATGTAGTCATCTAGTTGAGCAATGCTGGATGACATGGGAGAGATGAATTCAATGAAACTACAATCCAAATAATTACAGTTACTAAGAAAAGCCCCTTCTAAAGAAATTTAGTTTATCTGCCACATTACCTGGGTAGGTAAAAATTTAATTAGAATCAGTTTGTGAAAGCTACAAAAATCAAGCTGATTTCGTAAGCAAAAACCACCATTTTGCACCTAGCTTCAATTCTTATGCAAGGACACTTTTGAAAACATTAACATTACAGAAAAGCACTACATGCATATTGAAAATGTTCCCATGCTTTCACAGGTTTTGAGAATACGAACATGTCATGTGAGTCAAAGTTTAGGTACTACATGATTTTTCCGAAAGAGTAAAAGGAACAACTCATTATTCTGAACCTGATTCCAAGAGACATGATAAAAGTGAAATGCAAGCTTTTCTGGGCTACATTTATAAAACTATTCTGATAAGCTGTTTATAAAAGGATACTATAATTATAACAAAATTCTTATAGAAGTGATGAAAACTGATTGTCATAACAATCATTGTCACCATAGGATAGGACACATACTAACAAGTTGTTTTAGTGGTTTAGTAGCATCAAGATTCGTATTCTTCAGGAGAAAAAAAGCAGCAAAAACCAATATTTATAATATCAAAGAATAATATCCAAAGTCTGCATGTGTAGATGGATGCAAATATGTACATATATATATATATATATATACACATATTTTTTTTTGAGACGGAGTCTCGCTCTGTCACCCAGGCTGGAGTGCAGTGGCGTGATCTCGGCTTACCGCAACCTCTGCCTCCCAGGTTCAAGAGATTCTCCTGCCTCACCCTTCTGAGTAGCTGGGAATACAGGTGCCCACCACCATGCCTGGCTAATTTTTTGTATTTTTAGTAGAGACAGGGTTTCACCATGTTAGCCAGGATGGTCTCCATCTCCTGACCTCATGATCTGCCTGCCTCGGCCTCCCAAAGTACTGAGATTACAGGTGTGAGCCACCACGCCTGGCCACAAATATACATATTAATACACTCTAATCATTCTAGCAAATCAGTTGTGCAGAGGCATTGAGATCTCATGGGGGAATGCCTAGTTTTCAGTTTGCAGACTTTGTCTGAAAACCTTCTCTGCCACCTTATGTCATGTAGGGAAGTCATGTGAACTTACTCTGCTTCAGTTTTCTCATCTGCACAATATGGTTGAAAAGATCAAATGGAACAGTACGCATGAAGGACTCTGGCCTTGCTTGTCACAGAGAGCGTGCTCAGAAATTGCTGATTCTCCTCCTTGTTGCTGAAAGTACAGAAAAATAAGGCTTATTTCTTATTGAGTATCAGTTATTTTCTCTCAACCTCAGTAGTTCCAGTACACTAAAAATATGTTGTTCAGTATCATTAGGGGTTAAAGAACAAAATTAGTGCCAGCAGCAGAAATCTTGAGACACTGGAAACATCAGATAGGAAATTAAAATAGAGTAGAAATGGGTTAGGTTCAGGTTTTCACTTTTAAAACAACATTTACTGAGGGGTAACAATATTTACTGAGGGATTAAGTTGTGAGAGGTATATACTGTTGTATACTACTTAGGCAGCAGTTGTCTTGTGATATGGTTTGGCTCTGTGTCCCCACCCAAATCTCATCTTGATTTCTACTCCCATAATTCCCATATGTTGTGGGAAGGACCCAGTGGCAGATGATTTGAATCATGGGGGTGGTTTCCCCTACGCTGTTCTCAAGGTAGTGAATAAGTCTCACAAGACCTGGTTTTATCAGGGGTTTCTGTTTTTGCATCTTCCTCATTTTCTCTTGCTGCCGCCATGTAAGAAGTGCCTTTCACCTCCCACCGTGATTCTGAGGCCTCACCCGCCATGTGGAACTGTAAGTTTAATTGAACCTCTTTTTATTCCCAGGCTCAGGTATGTCTTTATCAGCAGCATGAAAACGGACTAGTATAGTAAATTGATACTAGTAGAGTGGGGTGTTGCTGAATAGATATCCAGAAATGTAGAAGCAACTTTGGAACTGGGTAACAGGCAGTGGTTGGAATGGTTTGGAAGTCTCAGAAGAAGATGGGAAAATGTGGGAAAGTTTGGAACTTCCTAGAGACTTGTTGAATGGCTTTGTCCAAAATGCTGTTAGTGATATGGACAGTAAGGTCCAGGGTGAGGTGGTCTCAGATGGAAATGAGAACTTGTTGAGGAGAAATTCAAGCTGGCTGCAGAAATTTGCATAAGTAACAAGGAGCCTAATGTTAATTCCCAAGACAAGGGGGAAAATGTCTCCAGGGCATGTCATAGGTCTTCAGGGAAGACCCTCCCATCACAGACCCTGAAGCCTAGGAGGAAAAAATGGTTTTGTGGGCCAGGCGCAGGGTCCCCATGCTGTGTGCAGCCTAGGGACTTGGTGCCCTGTGTCCCAGCTGCTCCAGCCATTGCTGAAAGGAGCCAAGGTACAGCTCAGCACATGGTTTCAGAGGGTACAAGTCCCAAACCATGGCAGCTTCACATGGTGTTGAACCTGTGGGTACACAGAGGTCTAGAACTGAGGTTTGGGAACCTCTGCCTAGATTTCAGAAGATGTATGGAAATGCCTGGATGCCCAGATAAAAGTTTGCTGCAGGGGTAGGGCCCTCATGGAAAACCTCTGGTAGGTCAGTGCAGAAAGGAAATATGGGGTCAGAGCCTCCACACAGAGTCCCTACTGGGGCACTGCCTAGTGGAGCTGTGAGAAGAGGGCCACTGTCCTCCAGACCCCAGAATGGTAGATCCACTGACAGCTTGCACCGTGTACTTGGAAAAGCAACAGACACTCAATGCCAGCCAGTGTAAGCAGCCAGGAGGGGGGCCATACTTTGCAAAGCCACAGGAGTGGAGTTACCCAAGACTATGGGAACCTACCTCTTGCCCAGCATGACCTGGATGTGAGACCTGGAGGCAAAGGAGGTCATTTTGGAGCTTTAAGATTTGACTGCCCTGCTGGATTTCGGATTTTCATGGGCTCTGTAACCCCTTTGTTTTGTCCAATTTCTCCCATTTGGAATGGCTGTATTTACCTAATGCCTGTTCCCTCACTGTATCTAGGAAGTAACTAGCTTGCTTTTGAATTTACAGGTTCATAGGCGGAAGGGACTTGCCTTGTCTCAGATGAGAGTTTGGACTGTGGACTTTTGGGTTAATGCTGAAAGGTGTTAAGACTTTGGGGAACTGTTGGGAGGGCATGATTAGTTTTGAAATGTGAGGACATGAGATTTGAAGGGGTCAGGGGTGGAATGATATGGTTCAGCTCTGTGTCCCCACCCAAATCTCATCTTCAATTGTAGTTCCATAATTCCCACGTGTTGTGGGAGGGATCTGGTGGGACATAATTTGAATCATGGGAGCGGTTTCCCCCATACTGTTCTTGTGGTAATGAAATAAGTCTCACAAGATCTGATGGTTTTATCAGGAGTTTCTGCTTTTGCATCTTTTTCATTTTCTCTTGCTGCCACCATGTAAGAAGTGCCTTTCTCCTCCTACCATGATTCTGAGGCCTTCCCAGCCATGTGAAACTGTAAGTCCAATTAAACCTCTTTTTCTTCCCAGTCTCAGTATGTCTTTATCAACAGCATGAAAACAGATGAATACATCTTGTGTGTGTGTTTTGTTGATTTGTTTTTTGTTTGTTCCTCTTCAAGGAGCTCAGGAATAAGGAAGCATTTTTCAAGCTCACATGACTTGTTTTGCCAAGGAATCAGCCTGAAATCATAATTAAAGTTTGCAAAGCATGAATAAGGCTATATCTAATTTAGCAAGTTTGTAATTCCTTCTCCCTGCCTCTATCCCTGGCCTCACCTATCTTCTCCCTTTTTATCCCACTACCTTCCCCACGGATCATGACAGCTGCACCAGACTAGGAAAATGAGGCTTTTTGTATTTTTCATTTGGGACACAGTCATTCATGCACAGCATTCAAGTGCTTCCCTACTCCACTCTGGCTTCTTTATACGAGGAAAGATAATTTTATATTTAATTTTTGTCTGGTCTTTTAAATAATACTCTGCCTATTCTGTGTAGTAGATAAAGAAACAGGAAAATTGAGATCTTATACCCCCACCCATTGGACTAGGAGCATTGAACATGATACATTCATGGATGGATGCTATTTTTCATGCTACTACTCTCTTCAGTTGGTCGGCACGATATTGTGGAAGGAGCCCTAGTCTCAGAATCAGAAGATGTCATTTCTGGTCCCCAGTCTGTCATTAGGTCATTATGACTTCATAAAAGATCACTTAAGTCTCTGAGTTTAGTTTCTTCCAAAACAAAATGTGGAGATCAGATAGGATGTTCATGGAAGGACCATTCCAGCTCAAAACTTTTATCACTCTGTGTCACATTTTTCTGAACTACTCCTATCAACCTCAATGTGGAGATCAGATAGGATGTTCATGGAAGGACCATTCTAGCTCAAAACTTTTATCACTCTGTGTCACATTTTTCTGAACTACTCCTATCAACCTCAATGTGGAGATCAGATAGGATGTTCATGGAAGGACCATTCTAGCTCAAAACTTTTATCACTCTGTGTCACATTTTTCTGAACTCCTATCACCCTCAGTGTGGATTTCATTTGTCAAGTAAACATGGTTGTGTAAAATGAATAAACACTTCTCCTCAACTTCCCCTGTTCTCCTGCTAAAAAAGCTTTAACCAGAAGTCTCAATTCAGGCATTCTTTGAGAGCTGTTGAGCAAAACAAGTTTTGAAAGCTTTTTTTTTGAATCTAAGATTCTAAGCGTTTAATGTTACAAAATTTAAACATTTACTGAGGAAGAGAAACATCCTTGTCAGGTTTCATGCAGGCTCATGTCCAATTTCATTGCCTTCTAATGGGCAAATGCTCAATTCAACACATGCACATTGCCACTTGGGTAAATACATGCAGTGAATTGCAGTTCCTGGGCATTTTGTTTAATTTTCCAATCTTCTTCAGCTCTCCTCTCTTTATATTTCAAGAAAGAAGTAGGTTTAGAAACTTTCATGACATGTGCACTGTAAGTGCAATAATATGCTTAGCAGGTTAAAGTTTTATCTCTTTTTTTGAAGGAAGATTATGAATAAAAATGATGTGTGCTTATTGAACAGTGATTGCTACTGCTCTTAATAGAATGAAATTCCTGTATCAAGCTCCCTTTCGATTCTTTTTTCTTTTTTTGAGATGAAGTCTCGCCCTGTTGCCCAGGCTGGAGTGCAGTGGCATGACCTCCATCTCCTGGGTTCAAGTGATTCTCCTGCCTCAGCTTCCCGAGTAGCTGGGATTACAGTTTCACACCACCATGCCTGGCTAATTTTTGTATTTTTAGTAGAGATGGGGGTTTCACCATGTTGGTCAGGTTGGTCTCGAACTGCTGACCTCAGATGATCCATCTGCCTGGGCCTCCCAAAGTGCTGGGATTACAGGCATGAGCCGCTGCATCCGGCCCCCTTTCAATTCTTGTATGTTGTGATCATCTTCTCATAGTGGTGAGTGGGTCCGGGTAACAAAATTAAATACAGAAAAGGATTTCTCATCAGTAGGTAAAGAAACAGAGTCTTTTTACCTATATATTCATAGGGTGCTTAAATGTTTTTCAGAGGCATTAATAATTCTTAAAGTGTTATTTTACTATTTTCCTGGATAATAAACTGGGTATAGTTTTGGACACGAGGATCAAGTAAATATATTGAGCAAAGATGGCAGGATTCTTTCTTCCTCCACCCCTCTTATCATGTACAAAGATAGAAAGGAATATACCTTGCTCCTGAGACTTCTTTTAAACTTCTGGTGTCCCTTCTATTGTGTATTATTGTTTTTTTCTATTGTGCAGGGATGTTAGAACCCTTTTCCAGGTCATTCTCCTACTGCTGACCTGCACATGTGTTCTCTTTTTTTTTTTTTTTTTTTGAGACGGAGTCTCGCCCTGTCGCCCAGGTTGGAGTGCAGTGGCGTGATCTCGGCTCACTGCAAGCTCCGCCTTCCAGGTTCACGCCATTCTCCTGCCTCAGCCTCCCGAGTAGCTGGGACTGCAGGTGCCTGCCACCATGCCAGGCTAATTTTTTGTATATTTAGTAGAGAGGGGGTTTCACTGTGTTAGCCAGGATGGTCTCGATCTCCTGACCTCGTGATCCGCCCGCCTCGGCCTCCCAAAGTGCTGGGATTACAGGTGTGAGCCACTGCGCCCGGCCACGTGTTCCTAATACTAATATTGATAAGGGTAACAATAGTTGTTATGAAAACGACTACCAAATATTGAGCACTGTTGTAGTGTCAGGTACTAAGCTAAATGCTTTACATGGTTTACATGTTTAATCCTCCAACAACCCACTGGAACATTGTTAACATACACATTTTGCAGATAAGGAAATTGCAGCTTAGACAGGATACATACTTTATACAAGGTTACGAGGAGAGAAATAGAAGAGATATCAAGCATTCTAACTGCTGATATCTAGCTAGCTTTCTGCTCAAGTCTTTAGGGGACTTTTGGGATATGTTGGGAAGGCATGATTTGTTTTGAAATGTGAGGACATGAGATTTGAAAGGGCCAGTTATCTCCCAAGTTTCCTTGAGAGAATATTTTATGCCAAACCTCAACATTTTCTTTTTTTCTCACCTTATCTTCATATTCACTTTGTCATTCATATTAATTTACAGTTTAAATATTATTTGTTTCCTCAATGTCATCCCTGTCATTACCTGAGCTTTGGTCCCTTATTGTTTGCTTAAATTTTGGTAAAGTCTTATAACCAGTTGTTAGAGGTTTAATGGTGTCCTCCCCAAGTTCACACATTGAATTCCTAAGCACAGTACTTCAGAATGTGATCTTATTTAGAGATATGGTCTTTATAAGGGTAATCAAACTAAAATTAGGTCATTAGGGTGTGCCCTAATCCAGTAATACTAGTGTTCTTATAAAAAGGGGAAATTTGGACACAGAAACACACATACGCACAGGGAGAACGCCATGTGAATGTGAATGCAAAGATTGGGTTGATGTATCTACAAGCCAAGGAACACTCAAAGTTGCCAGAAAGCCACTAGAAGGTTCTTACTTCATGGAACGGATTCTTCCTCATAGTACTCAGAGGAAACTAACCTTGCTGACACCTCCATCTTAAACTTCTAACTTCCAGAACGCTGAAATAATAAACTACCATTGTTTAAGCCATGCTATTTGTGATACTTTGTTATGGCAGCCCTAGCAAACTAATGCAGTTGTTTTTTGATGTTCTCTTTGCCATCAGATTTATTTAAGTCATTAAGTAGAGCTACTGCAAGCTGCTCTTCTTCCACCAAAGATACTGTGCCTTCTAACTCCTCTCTTCCCCAGAGTTTGTTCATCCCCAAATCCATTTTCTCTTTACCTGGCAAACTCATGCTCATCTTTCAGATACTAGTTTAAATAAATATTTCCTTTCTTTAACTTTTTCCAAAGTCTACCCCGTTTCACTTCTGGTAGAGATTTCAGCTGTGCTAACTTTCCTAAATTAACTTTGGGGTATATATCAGTTTGGATACAGACAGAAAGCAAATTACTAGAGGTGGTTAAAACACAGGTAATTGCCATTTTTACTGGTCAGATTCAATTCAATATCAGCAATTTCATCTAATTTAAAATTTCACTCTAAACAGAGTAAGTTATTTCACCTAACTCTTTACATGCAACAGAAAAGCCAAAAAACTAAACAAAGGATGGTGGGGCAACTCAGGTAATAGCAGCATTAAGGAACTGCTATCACCTTAGCACTAGAGGGACAAAGGGAGGAAGCCTGTTACTAGATCCCAGGGGTTGGCCTGTCTGGTGAGAGATGGAACCACAGCAGGTCTATAAGGCAGGAGCTGCAGCCACAGAGGAGTCTCAGGAGCATCCTGAGAATCCATCTGAAACAGAGAGGGAGAGAAATATTCCAATTTATCCCATCATCCTGCCCTCTAGTCTTCTGTCAGTGCTTCCCACTGACCAAGCTAATTGGAAGCCAGAGGACCAGGGAGCCTGGGAAATATATTTTATTACACAGAAGTGGAATAGTTAGGGAAGAGGAGTAGATTTGAGAAGAAACAGGTGAATGAAAAGCAGAGTATGGTTGTCTTATGTGTGACCTCAACTTGTCAGACATTTGCCTGGTCTTAGGCTTGATGCCTAGGGATGTGTTGCTCTACAGAGCTGAGCCCTACACTCTCAGCACTTCTGTACATCTTGAACTTAACACAGACAAATATGAGAATAGAACTTGCCAGAGTTCTCACATCCAGTTTTGGGATGAATTGCTACAGTTACAGCCCTCTCACCTTTAACATCAAAGAACAAAGTAAGAGCCCCTAACAATGAGCTCATGCTGAGCCACCAGTCCACTGGCCTCAAAGGAAAGCTCAGCAGATTTCTGCTTCCCAGGGAGAGAGATCAGAGGCGGGACCTGAGATTGCACACCTAACTGCAGGCATCTGGGCAGATGTACATTTGGCATGCAGAACAAGGGCTGCAGAAATGACAAGACAATCCAGCACAGACTGAAGGTAAGTTGCAAAAAGCACACCTTCAGTGACTCAGGGATGGGGCAGAAAGGGGGGATATGTCAGCTCACAGGATATATAACATCCCTGTCACTTGAGCTTTGCAAGCTGTGTGTCTGGGTTTTAAATTTTAGAGATGAAATCCACTGTCAAGTTAGGAATGGGTATCATTAGATTTTCACCACTGGGATCACAGTAAACCCAGAAATGATTCTTTAATTAAGGACTTTAGATTGAGGCACCTCCCAATAGTAGAGGATAACTATACCTGCACTATGAAATAAACTACACAAAGATTACTAAAAAGTTAACTAAAATGGAATTGCCTAGATGGCTATATGAAATTTGAGTGTAAGTGGGCCATCTTGTTCTTGCCTTCAGATCCTTCTTAGCATTGTGCCATATTAAGCTAAACCGCCAAACCTTAAATAGTAATACAAGTATTTTTTGAAAGTCTCTTTAGAATACTAAGGGTAAAGTTTGCAGAACCGTTTTAAACTTTTTCATATCTTCTGGGCATTTCTTTTTCTTCATTTGTCCCTGCTTTTGCTTAAGTTAGTCATTCCCTGTTTCATTTTCTCCTGTCTTCTCTCTCTTTCTGAAGCTTCTCTGGGTAGCTGTGTCCTTTGTCTTGCAGATCTAACTGCTTTACTCATTTGCAATCCTATGTATCACTGCTCCAGAAAGCAAAAAACATAGTCATCAGGACTCATGACTTTTTGGAAGCTGAAAAGGAGGGAATGTTTTTGTGAAAAGCAGGGAATTCTAAACACACTTTTATTTTTATGTTCCACATAAAAGATTCTATACATACTATGTAGAATGTTCTGGTAGTCACTTTGAAGTTTTCTTCATTAGAGGAAAACAAATTTATTGGCCACATGAAGCTAAAAAATCTTTGCAAATTTCTGCCTTGAATCCTGTTCTTGGTTTAGCATTGTGCATTTTATTTAGTGTTACCAAGCTGATCAAGCAACTCAAATAAACATAGCTGCTCTCAGGCCTCCTGGAACCTTCCCAGAAAGTCCAAATAGAACCATTGGGTCTAAGAACAGTTCATTAAAATATAAAAAGCAAGCAATTCTCTAGATGTCTCTTTCTGTTCTCTCACTGGTAAAGCTAACCCCCTAGGATCTCAATTCTACTACAATCTCTGGTCAGAAGACCCTGTCTGGCACCTCCAATGGATAAAAAAAGAGCCTCTTTAGATCACATTGCTTTGGATTTAGAAGATGAAGTTTCTGTGCCTGTCAGCAGCAGCAATAAAGACTCTGTTAAAGCTCAACCCTCATTCCCAGGGAGGGTGAGATAGTCAGTAGCACTCAGAGATAAGGGAAGAGAAGATGATGGAGGTGTCTGGGGAGGAATGGTGGGATTCATCAAGAAGCCACCGAATTCAGGAAGCAAACAAGCAGATGGGATTAGGTGGGCAAGTGGGACCAAGATTTCCTAAAAGGTGCATAAATTGGGATTTGCACAAAGTATGTATAAGATTATACATAATTTTCTCCATAGATAAATAGAAAATCCACATTTTATATATATATACACACATATATATAAACACACACATTTATGTATCATATATATATAAAAATCTGTCTACCAATCAATTGTGTGAGCTAGATATAAAATTTTCAGAATAATTCTTTGTTTTGATAATTTAAATTTAAAAATGTAAAATGTAAATTCTACCTATTCTACTTACTTAACATTTTGGGGCAGCAAAAGCAAAAATATATTTAGTTTTATTATCTACATAATTAACTTATACCAGTTTGCACTATGTGACATAATACAATTAAGAATAATAAAATCTACCTCCTGTAAAGAAACTCCAACATCATGTTGCAGATACCTAATAAGTATAGATTAAAAATAGTGTAAGACATTGAAAGATGAGAATGTTTAATTCATGAAATAAAAATGTCCAGGAACCACAGAGCCTACAGTTTTGCTAATGGTTATTTTTTTGTCTTCACTAAACGTTACCTCCTCATGCATGGTGTGTACACTCTAATATATAGGGCATATAGGTGACTCTATTGTAAACAGCTCCCACTAATAATTATAGACTGGTTTCTGTATGACAATAAAGAATGGGTTCCCTAAGGCCCACAGAGAAGAAAACAAGCTGCCCAAATAGCTATGAATCCATTCTGCTCCCTCTGCCCAGAGAAAGTGCTCTGCAGTGATAATAAGGATTGAGATGAGTGGATGGAAATGTAATTTGTTTTTAAGCATTGAGGTCACAAACTTAGCCATTAAGTATGGTTAAAAGAAAAAACAAAATTAAAGTACAGGGGTGGGAGGTGGGGAGGGAGAATACCAGTGATGATGACATGTGAAAAATAATGAATCATTTTATAGTTTAGGATTAAAGTTCAGAAAGTAGAAGATTGCCTATCTATATATATTTGGGTTTTTACAGACGTACCTAAAAAAACAAAGTATCTTCTTTCACTCGCGTCCGTGTGAAGAGACCACCAAACAGGCTTTGTGTGAGCAATAAAGCTTTTAATCACCTGGGTGCAGGCGGGCTGAGTCTGAAAAGAGACTCAGCGAAGGGAAATGGGAGTGGGACCGTTTTATAAGACTTGGGTAGGTAAAGGAAAATTACAGTCAAAGGGGGGTTGTTCTCTAGTGGGCAGGAGTGGGGTCACAAGGTGCTCAGTAGGGGAGCTTTTGAGCCAGGATGAGCCAGGAGAAGGAAATTCACAAGATAATATCATCAGTTAAGGCAGGAACAGGCCATTTTCACTTCTTTTGTGGTGGAATGTCATCAGTTAAGGTAGGAACCGGCCATCTGTATGTGTACGTGCAGGTCACAGAGGATATGATGGCTTAGCTTGGGCTCAGAGGCCTGACACCTTCTTCCTAAAAAATAGAAGTATAGGCATGCACACACGCACACACACACACACACACACACACTAAGTCTCTGTATATATTCATATCTCTATATATTTTTGTGTGTATATATATAAAACATATGTCTGTATATATGTGCGTGTGTTTATGTATGTATAAAAGAGTGAGTATACAGTATAAAGAAAAAAATGGACTATCGAATTCAAATATAGTTTCTTCCCTTTACCAGCTTGTGATACTGTGATTTTGGGCAAGTGGCTTAAAATCCTCTCACAAGTATTAGGTTGAATTATATGCAATTTCCATTTTTATGGGTCAAAAATTGCTGGACAGTAGCAACTGTCCTATTGTCCAATATCATAAAACGAAGGGAAAAAGGAGTAAATAACGCTTCACAGAGTTGTGGGAAGAGTTTGACAGTACACATAAATTACATAGGATGGTTCGTGGCACATACTAAGTATGTATATATTTTATTAAATATGCAGTTTTCAATTTTAACACAATATTGAATTTTGAATAATATGTCAAGTGCAAGTGAACTTTTGAAGGTTTTTTATAGCCTTCAGTTCTGTTCTATAAAATAAGTGATAGAGTTATTGATAATGGAATATCTGCATAAACATGACAATAACAACAACTAAACAAAAATGACCTCACAAACTGGTTATTTTTCCCTATAAAAATTATTCTTTCCCACTTGAGACTTGATACTTGGATGTATGGAGAACCATGCTATTTAGGTAATATGAATGAAATTCCATTATACACTAAAACGAAAGGGCCCCATTCTCTGTTCCTTTTCTTGCCTGAAAAATAGAGTTATTACCTGAATCAAAGTTCTTCATTTCAAATCACCTCATGGAATAGAACCAAACAGGTAGGTAATTGAGTATCCACTTAAACTGATGGAGTAATAGAAATGATTCATGTCAGTTAGAATTAAAGAACACGCTTTATTTGGGAGGTCAATCACATTAAAATGATACAATGAAAGAAAAATGCAGAGACATTTCCCAATACAAAACCATAAAAATACGAAACTGTTGAATCTTCTACCCCAGAAATCCTGAGGCCTCCATAACAGTCTTGGGCTCTGATTTGTCCAGCTGACTCATACCACTTTGCACCTTACATAATAACTAAAGGAGAGAACGCTTCTATGTGAGTTATTTCCAGCTAACAGAATGTGAGAGGAAGTGGAGTCCACTACAGCACTACCTCCAGGCAGAGGCCACAGTAACTTCCCACACTGATCCTTCCTGATTTCCTTTGATGCAGGAATGATGCAGATGAACTTAGTGACTTTGGCAGCCATGGGTTAAAAATAACTTGGAATGAGCCTGATTTCTTCCATTAGTACTTACATAAGAGCTGTCTGCTGACTAGGAATGCCTCTTCTGAAATCCACATTAGGAAGAAACAAACTTCTCTTGTGTTAAGCCAGTGAAATAACTAACTGCCTTTTGAATATGTAATACTGGAATTGTCACAAGCACATATAATTCAAGGTATCTAAAATGGAACTAACCCATAATTTTTCTCCCTAAATCTTCTCTTCCTCTCCCCAAGATTTGTGGTTTCAGTGATGGCATCATTGTCTTTCCAATTACTCAAGCTGTAAACTTTGGTTTGCTATTAATGCCCCCAACTCCCTCAAGAAAAAAATCAGAAACCAAGCTCTCTAGTGTGAACTACAAAATGTCACTTAAAATCATTTTTTAACTTTTCATAGCACTATTTTCTCCTAAATTTAAACTGTGTGTCTCTAACCTGTTTTATTTCCTTATTTTCCCACCTGGTCTCCTGTGTCTTGCCTTTAGACTAATCTGTCCCTGAAACTGCCATTGGAGCAATATAGCTGAAACACAAATCCTATCAATTCCATACATAACATATTAATAATTCTTTACCGACCATGAGTATAATGTCATTATATTCTGGATTGTCTTCTTTTATGTCATTATATTCTGGATTCAATCACTTTTATTGCTCTCTTCTCTCACTGCTTCTCCCAGAAACATCTACTGTAGATTAAGGCCTTATGAGGCTCTACACCTTTTCATGGGCTGGTTCCTCATCTTGGAATTCACCTCTCCTGAGCCCCTGTAGTGTAGACATCCTGAGAATGTAAAGGTCATAGGATGTAGAATCAAACTGAGTGTGATGGTTTATACTGAGTGTGAACATGATTGGATTGAAGGATACAAAGTATTGATCCTGGGTGTGTTGGTGAGAGTGTTGCCAAAGGAGATTAACATTTGAGTCAGTGGACTGGGAAAGGCAGATCCACCCTTAATCTGGATGGGCACAATCTAATGAGCTGCCAGTGCAGCTAGAATATAAGCAGGCAGAAAAAGGTGAAAAGAGAGACTGGCCTAGCCTCCCAGCCTACATCTTTTTCCGGTGCTGAATGCTCTATGCCCTCAAACATGGGACTCCAAGTTCTTCAGTTTTGGAACTCAGATTGGTTCTCCTTGCTCCTCAGCCTGCAGATGGCCTATTGTGGGACCTTGTGATGCTGTGAGTTAATACTTAATAAACTCCCAAATATGTATACATAGATATATATATGTGTATATAGATATATATGTATATATATATGTGTATATAGATATATATGTATATATATAAGTAAGTTCTGTCCCTCTAGAGAACCTTGACCACTGAGCATGGTCAAATAAAGAACTTGGCTCTTTATGCTGAATGAATGCTTTAGAAAAAATCCTAATGACTCTGAGGAAATATTAATTCCTACCTGTGAACAAGCATACATATATGTATATTTAATGAGAAATGAAAGAAAAAGATAGCAAACAAAGCAGTTCCCTTCAGACACTGAAGTCAGGCTAGAATTCCCAACTTCACCTGTTCGCAGCCTGCCTGCTGCTCTTGCTCAGTGAGGTAATAAAGTAAGTAGGTTTCTAACCCTTGCTTTCTACTTTTCTTATGTTCACAGCAAACACCTAGGTGTATTCTTAGCATATCTCAGGTGTGTCTTCAGCTTAGAGATATTTTCCCCCACAATTCAATAAAGAGAGTTATGGCCTTGTAAAGTCAAGTGCAGCAGTTCCACCAGTCTTCAGCCAGCTTAGAACCACTAATTCCTGGACATTTAGCCAGATAGTGGACTTTAGGAGCATCCTTTGCTCCCAGATTTTAACTTAAGAGTCTGAGGGCTCTTGTAAGGCAGGCCTGGTGTTGACAAAATCGCTCAGCATTTGCTTGTCTATAAAGGATTTTATTTCTCCTTCACATATGAAGTTTAATTTGGCTGGATATGAAATTCTGGGTTGAAAATTCTTTTCTTTAAGAATGTTGAATATTGGCCCCCACTCTCTTCTGGCTTGTAGAGTTTCTGCCAAGAGATCCACTGTTAGTCTGATGGGCTTCCCTTTGTGGGTAACCCGACCTTTCTCTCTGGCTGCCCTGAACATTTTTTCCTTCATTTCAACTTTGGTGAATCTGACAATTATGTGCTTTGGAGTCGCTTTTCTTGAGGAGTATCTCTGTGGCGTTCTCTGTATTTCCTGAATTTTAATGTTGGCCTGCCTTGCTAGGTTGGGGAAGTTCTCCTGGATAATGTCCTGCAGAGTGTTTTCCAACTTGGTTCCATTCTCCCCATCACTTCCAGGTACACCAATCAGTCACAGATTTGGTCTTTTCACATAGTCCCATATTTCTTGGAGGCTTTGTTCATTTCCTTTTACTCTTTCTTCTCTAAACTTCTCTTCTTGCTTCATTTCATTCATTTGATCTTCCATCACTGGTACCCTTTCTTCCAGTTGATTGAATCGGCTACTGAAGCTTGTGCATGCATCAAGTAGTTCTCATGCCATGGTTTTCAGCTCCATCAGGCCATTTAAGGTCTTCTCTATGCTGTTTATTCTAGTTAGCCATTCGTCTAATATTTTTTCAAGGTTTTCAGCTTCTTTGCAATGGGTTTGAACATCCTCCTTTAGCTTGGAGAAGTTTGTTATTACCGATCTTCTGAAGCCTTCTTCTCTCCACTCATCAAAGTCACTCTCTGTCCAGCTTTGTTCCATTGCTGGCGAGGAGCTGCATTCCTTTGGAGGAGAAGAGGTGCTCTGATTTTTAGAATTTTCAGCTTTTCTGCTCTGGTTTCTCCCCATCTTTGTGGTTTTATCTACCTTTGGTCTTTGATGACTATGACGTACCGATGGGGTTTTGGTGTGGATGTCCTTTCTGTTTGTTAGTTTTCCTTCTAACAGACAGGACCCTCAGCTGCAGGTCTGCTTGAGTTTGCTGGAGGTCCACTCCAGACCCTGTTTGCCTGGGCATCACCAGCAGAGGCTGCAGAACAGAAAATATTGCAGAACAGTAAATGTTGCTTACTGATCCTTCCTCTGGAAGCTTCTTCTGATAGGGGCACTGGCTGTATGAAGTGTCAGTCGGCCCCTACTGGGAGGTGTCTCCCAGTTAGGCTACTCGGGGATCAGGGACATACTTGAGGAGGCAGACTGTCCGTTCTCAGATCTCAAACTCCATGCTGGGAGAACCACTACTCTCATCAAAGCTGTCAGACAGGGACGTTTAAGTCTGCAGAAGTTTATGCTGCCTTTTGTTCAGCTGTGCCCTGCCCCCAGAGATGGAGTCTACAGAGGCAGGAAGGCATCCTTGAGCTGCAGTGGGATGCTTTGTTTACCTACTGAAGCCTCAGCAATGGCAGATGCCCCTCCCCCAGCCTTGCTGCCACTTTGCAGTTCGATCTCAGACTGCTGTGCTAGCAATGAGCAAGGCTCCATGGGTGAGGGACCCTCTGAGTCATGCGTGGGATATAATCTCCTGGTGTGCCTTTGCTAAGACCATTGGAAAAGAGCAGTATTAGGGTGGGAGTGTCCTGATTTTCCAGGTACTGTCTGTCATGGCTTCCCTTGGCTAGGAAAGGGAATTCTCCGACTCCTTGCACTTCCTGGGTGGGGCGATGCCCTGCCCTGCTTCGGCTCACACTCCGTGGGTTGTACCCACTGTCTGACAATCCCCTGTGAGATGAACCTGGTACCTCAGTTGGAAATGCAGAAATCACCCATCTTCTGCATCGATCACACTGGGAGCTATAGACTGGAGCTGTTCCTATTCGGCCATCTTAAAACCTCAAGACCATTGATGCTAGGAAGAAACTGCATCAACTAATGAGCAAAATAACCAGCTAACATCTTAATGACAGGATCAAATTCACGTATAACATTATTAACCTTAAATGTAAATGGCCTAAATGCTCCAATTAAAAGATACAGACTGGCAAATTGGATTGAGTCAAGACTCATCAGTGTGCTGTATTCAGGAGACCCATCTCACATGCAGAGACAAACATAGGCTCAAAATAAAGGCATGGAGGAAGATCTACCAAGCAAATGGAAAACAAAAAAAAAGCAGGGGTTGCAATCCTAGTCTCTGATAAAACAGACTTTAAACCAACAAAGATAAAAAGAGACAAAGAAGGCCATTACATAATGGTAAAGAGATCAATTCAACAAGAAGAGCTAACAATCCTAAATATATATGCACCCAATACAGGAGCACCCAGATTCATAAAGTAGGTCCTTAGACACCTATGAAGAGACTTAGACTCCCACACAATAATAATGGGAGACTTTAAGACCCCACTGTCAACATTAGACAGATTGACAAGACAGAAAGTTAACAAGGATATCCAGGAATTGAACTCAGCTCTTCACCAAGACATCTACAGAACTCTCCACCCCAAATCAACAGAATATACATTCTTCTCAGCACCACATTGCACTTATTCCAAAATTGACCACATAGTTGGAAGTAAAGCACTCCTCAGCAAATATAAAAGAACAGAAATTATAATAAACTGTCTCTCAGACCACAGTGCAATCAAACTAGAACTCAGGATTAAGAAACTCTCTCAAAACCGCTCAACTACATGGAAACTGAACAACCTGCTGCTGAATGACTACTGGGTACATAATGAAATGAAGGTGGAAATAAAGATATTATTTGAAACCAATGAGAACAAAGACACAGCATACCAGAACCTCTGGGACACATTTAAAGCGGTGTGTAGAGGGAAATTTATAGCACTAAATGCCCACAAGAGAAAGCAGGAAAGATCTAATATTGACACCCTAACATCACAATTAAAAGAACTAGAGAAGCAAGAGCAAACACATTCAAAAGCTAGCAGAAGGCAAGAAATAACTAAGATCAGAGCAGAACTGACGGAGATAGAGACATAAAAAACCCTTCAAAAAATCAATGAATCCAGGAGCTGGTTTTTTTGAAAAGATCAACAAAATTGATAGACTGCTAGCAAGACTAATAAAGAAGAAAAGAGAGAACATTCAAATAGATGCAATAAAAAATGATAAAGGGGATATCACCACCTCTCCCACAGAAATACAAACTACCATCAGAGGATACTATAAACACCTCTATGAAAATAAACTAGAAAATCTAGAAGAAATGGATAAATTCCTGGACACATCATACACCCTCTGAAGACTAAACCACGAAAAAAGTTGAATCCCTGAATAGATCAGTAATAGGCTCTGAAATTGAGGCAATAATTAATAGCCTACCAACCAAAAAAAGTCCACGACCAGACGGATTCACAGCCGAATTCTACCAGAGGTACAAGGAGGAGCTGGTACCACTGGTTCTGAAACAATTCCAATCAATAGAAAAAGAGGGAATCCTCCCTAACTCATTTTTTTAGGCCAGAATCATCCTGATACCAAAGCTTGACAGAGACACAACAAAAAAAGAGAATTTTAGACCAATATCCCTGATGACCATTGATGCAAAAATCCTCAATAGAATACTGGCAAACCAAATCCAGCAGCACATCAAAAAGCTTATCCACCACAGTCAAATTGGCTTCATCCCTGAGATGCAAGTCTGGTTCAACATACACAAATCAATGAACGTAATCCATCATATAAAGAGAACAAAAGACAAAAGCCACATGATTATCTCAATAGATGCAGAAAAGGCCTTTGACAAAATTCAACAGCCCTTCATACTAAAAACTCTCAATAAATTAGGTATTGATGGGACATATCTCAAAATAATAAGAGTTATTTATGACAAACCCACAGCCAATACCATACTGAATGGGCAAAAAGTGGAAGCATTCCCTTTGAAAACTGGCGCAAGACAGGAATGCCCTCTCTCACCACTCCTATTCAACATAGTGTTGGAAGTTCTGGCCAAGGCTATCAGGCAGGAGAAAGAAATAAAGGGTATTCAATTGGGAAAAGAGGAAGTCAAATTGTCCCTGTTTGCAGATGACATGATTGTATATTTAGAAAACTCCATTGTCTCAGCCCAAAATCTCCTTAAGCTGATAAACAACTTCAGCAAAGTCTCAGGATACAAAATCAATGTGCAAAAATCACAAGCATTCCTATAGACCAATAACAGACAAACAGACAGCCAAATCATGAGTGAACTCCCATTCACAATTGCTTCAAAGAGAATAAAATATACCTAGGAATCCAACTTACAAGGGATGTGAAGGACCTCTTCAAGGAGAACTACAAACCACTGCTCAATGAAATAAAAGAGGATACAAACAAATGGAAGAACATTCCATGCTCATGGATAGGAAGAGTCAATATTGTGAAAAAGGCCATTCTGCCCAAGGTAATTTATAGATTCAATGCCATCCCCATCAAGCTACCAATCACTTTCTTCACAGAACTGGAAAAAACTACTTTAAAGTTCATACTGAACCAAAAAAGCACCTTCATTGCCAAGACAATCCTAAGCCAAAAGAACAAAGCTGGAGGCATCACGCTACCTGACTTCAAACTATCCTACAAGGCTACAGTAACCAAAACAGCATGGTACAGGTACCAAAACAGAAATATAGACCAGTGGAATGGAACAGAGCCTTCAGAAATAATACCACACATCTACAACCATCTGATCTTTGACAAACCTGACAAAAACAAGAAATGGGGAAAGGATTCCCTATTTAATAAATGGTGCTGGGAAAACTGGCTAGCCATATGTAGAAAGCTGAAACTGGATCCCTTCCTTACACCTTATACAAAAATTAATTCAAGATGGATTAAAGACTTAAATGTTAGACCTAAAACCATAAAACCCTAGAAGAAAACCTAGGCAATATCATTCAGGACATAGGCATGGACAAGGACTTCATGACTAAAACACCAAAAGCAATGGCAACAAAAGCCAAAATTGACAAATGGAATCTAATTAAACTAAAGAGCTTCTGCATAGCAAAAGAAACTACCATCAGAGTGAACATGCAACCTACAGAATGGGGGAAAATTTTTGCAATCTATCCATCTGAGAAAGGGCTAATATCCAGAATCTACAAAGAACTTAAGCAAATTCACAAGAAAAAATCAAACAACCCAATCAAAAAGTGGGTGGAGGATGTGAACAGATGCTTCTGAAAAGAAGACATTTATGCAGGCAACAGACACATGAAAAAATGCTCACCATCACTGGCCATCAGAGAAATGCAAATCAAAACCACAATGAGATACCATCTCACACCAGTTAGAATGGCGATCAGTAAAAAGTCAGGAAACAACAGGTGCTGGAGAGAATGTGGAGAAATAGGAACACTTTTACAATGTTGGTGGGACTGTAAACTAGTTCAACCTTTGTGGAAGACAGTGTGGCCATTCCTCAAGGATCTAGAACTAGAAATACCATTTGACCCAGCCATCCCATTCCTGGGTATATACCCAAAGGATTATAAATCATGCTGCTATAAAGGCACATGCACACGTATGTTTATTGTGGCACTATTCACAATAGTAAAGACGTGGAACGTACCCAAATGTCCATCAATGATGGACTGGATTAAGAAAATGTGGCACATATACATCATGGAATACTATGCAGCCATAAAAAATGATGAATTCATGTCCTTTGTAGGGACATGGATGAAGCAAAAAACCATCATTCTGAGCAAACTATCACAAGAATAGAAAATCAAATACTGCATGTTCTCACTCATAGGTGGGAATTGAACAATGAGAACACTTGGACACAGGGTGGGGAACATCACACACTAGGGCCTGTTGTGAGGTGGGGGAGGGGGGAGGGATAGCATTAGGAGATATACCCAAATGTAAATGACGTATTAATGGGTGCAGCACAGCAACATGGCACATGTATACATATGTTACAAACCTGCACGTCATGCACATGTACCCTAGAACTTAAAGTATAAAAAAAAAAAAAAGAGTCGGATGGCATTTTCCCTCTAATGTAACAACCTATATGCTCTTCACTAGAGTTTAGGCCAACAGTGTTTGTGAAACAGAGTATATTTCATCTCCATAATCTGTCATAGTATGGAATGTACGTTTTCCCACTAGAATGGGTGTGTTTTTTTGTTCATGCCCATTCTTAACTGTTTATTCTGTTTATTGTTTTTAAAATTTAGCTATTGATAGATTTTGTTGCATTTGCCCCTGAATATTTTTTTAAAGAAGGAATTCTTAATGAAGTCCTGCATATTCCCCAAGATTCAGGTCAGATGTTATTCTCTATATTAAGATTTTCTTATTCTGTTTGACTCAAAAACTAATAATCTTGCCCATAGTTGTTGCCTTGGAAGGTAGACTGTAGGTTTATCATAAATTTGTTTCTTTTCCTTCTGCTACATATTTGTTCTTCATAATTGTATATCCCTTTACTAATCATGTAATCTTAAGAGCAACTATGTTTATCTTTATATTCCTCTAGCATTAGCAAGTGACCAAATTCACGTATACACCTGCTTTATTTACACTTTACCTATAGAACAAGTCACCACATGAGTTTTAAAAATATTTTCTCATTTAAGTTGAATTATCTTCTCAAAATTTTAAATTAATTTCTCTCCACAACTTAATGCTGCCATGTAAGTAGTTGTAAGTATGAAAGTTAGAATTCATCATGTGCTGGGCAGGAATGGAAAAGTTATGTTTCCAGTGAATACCAATAAATCCAGTGCAAATATTATCTTTTAGCATTCCTGGCCAACTATGCCCCAGTTAAATGCAGTGGCAATTTTTCTCCAAGTTCTTTGTTTTGTTTTGTTTTTATCTGTAGAGTATTATTATAATGTACTACTGAAATGGGCATAACCCAGTTCAAACAAGTTTAATTACAGCTCACTATTTGCTTGCTCTCTAAGAATATAAGAATGTTAAAGCATTTTCCTAAGTTTCACTCACTAACATGGTCCTAAATAGCAATCTTTCTCCAATTGACATGGTTTCATTTTGGTCCTCTGCAGACATCAGTGGCTGTAGATCATTCACAAGATGTGGTGTAGTGAAAGAGTAGACAAAGAGTCACTGATTGTCAGTCTTTAGTACATGCTCCAAATAAATCATTAGACTCGCTATTTTGGCTCACACTTAAATGTACCAGTGGAAGAACTAACCTGAATTTATAAATACTTTTTTTCTCCATGTGATTGAAAAAGAAATTTTAAAAAATGTCAGCAGAATATACCTTGCTCAATTCTATGGTTTTATTAAAACTACTGAATGGTATTGTATAGGCATTTGATTAATTTCACTGTATTAATGTCACTTTTCTTCATCTCAAAAAATGTGAATCTAGTTCCCAGTTGACAACCTGGAATTAACTAGCGTATATTAGAGCAACAGTTCTAAATTTGTGGAATCTCGTACCCCTTAAGAGTCTAAGAAATGTTTTAGATTTTATCTTTAGAAAAAGGTATATAAACAAAAGTACATAAATTTTCATAAAATTTTCAAGAATTCTTTTCTAGAAGGACAGTTGACCCCAAGTTAAAAACACATTTTATGAAGAATTTGAATCCTTAATTGCTAGTAATTCTGCATACTTCAAACTCTACTAGAGCTAGAAATCTAAATCTTTAGCAAAATAAATACCTCATGATAATATATTTTCTATTTATTTTTGTGAAAGCAATAATTAGTATGAAGTTGATTGCAACAAAATGAGGAAGAAAATAGCAAAAGTAGAAAATATGTAATTAAATAGATTTGTGGCCTTTTGCCTTACTGTGGAATACTTACATCTAGGTATGATGAATGACCATATCTATCCTAAGACAGCTGACTGGCACAGTAGAAATGACGTCTTTTCAAATACATGTTTTATATAAACAGAAAGCAAAACCACAGAATTATAAAGATATTTTACATTCTGATGAAAATAGCTACAGCATAATTTTCTGCCATTTCTTCATTCAAAATGATCTTATTTTTCATTTTTTATTTTAAAATATTTTATTGACAAATAAAGATTAAATATATTCAAGGTGTACAACATAATGATGCCATATACATATGCATTGTGTAATGAGAACTTACGGAGCTCTTTGTACTTAACACTGCAGAGGGACATGAATAAAAATAGCACATGCTCATTATATTCAGGGAATTTTTAAATCTATTTGAGCTGCTTACAATTTCCTTTTGGCAGGTAAAAATGGAAAGGTCATCAAATTTATCTACTCCACTCTCCCCATCGTTATTTTTTTTTCTAATAAAACCATTGTAGACATCACAGTAAAACTTTTTGCCTATTTAAATAATCTATAAATCATGCTATGCCTTATGTTCTGAAGAAGTGAATTGAGAATGTGCTACTTTTTTTTTAAACCTGTGTTGCTGGGGCAAAGAGATTCAGAATATCCTTTATGATACAATGAATAAAGTCTATCTTAACATCAATGTAAAATTGTTAAAGTCATCATGAACACAAGAGGACAAAGTACCATTTGGAACATCATATCTAATAATCTGGATTTGTTTAGCATATTTTATTGTCACTTTTTTTGTTTCTCCTGAAAAACAAAAAAGCTATTAAGTGAGGTTAAGATTAATAATAGAGGTTTGGGGAAAACCCTTCCAGTTTGAAAGGAAATTTGGTCTGACCTCTAAGTCGAAGAGATGAAGAGGGTTGAAAAAGAAACAATGTATCAGTGTTGAGAATATTTTTTCTGAGAAAAGCACCAAAGGGCACGAATGTGTTTTTTTCTCTTCCGTGCTTTAATCCTGGTAAACATCAGAAATCGCAGAGAGAAATATTGCAGATCTGTTTGGATGACAGTAATGGCTAAACTACGGATATGTTTTCTTTATTTGACCACCTGCACACTATGACTCAAAAATTCTAACAAAGTCTTTTGAAAAATATTCCAATCTACTTACTGGTGCCCACTTTTTTTTGACAGTTTAGTATGTATTTTAAATAGACAAATATATGGGAGCGAAGTGTAAAATCATTTCAGATCATTGCAATATTAATTTCTTGGAAATTACTTTGAGTGAATCTAGATTGGTGGTGAAGCCCTAACCACTAGAAATGGTCAAGCTGGTTTATAGCTTAAGTCAGAGAAAAGAAACATTAAAGCAATGCTGCAATCAAATGACCCCATTTCTTCCCGAAAAGATAATATATTTATATTATATATCAAAACAGGTCTTTGAAAACAAAAAGCTATTAATTTGCCTGCAGTTTTATAAACATGAACCTAGATGGTCTTTCAGTTAAGTAAGATACTGGTATTTATCTATGATGTTCACTGTGATGCTGTCCAAGAAGATTCTTTATCTTAGGAGACCCTTTAAAAAGCTTCAAGGGCTGCAGTGTCCTTGTAGTGATGAAGGATTTACTTGCAATGTTAAACCTCTAGTTGGGCTAAATTTTGAAAACTTTTTTATTGACGAAGTATTTCTAGTGCTTGGCAACACATCGAGTTTTATTGTCTTCTATATTGCCATGCATTAGCATTAAAAACACAGCCAAAATATCTGAAACAAATGTCGACTGTCGTAAGATTTATCAAATTCATCGGCACCAGGGACTTAAATCACTTCCTTCTTAAATAGTACTGTCAAAAATCAATGCAGAATTTGAAGCCCTTTCCCACTACCAATAAGTTCACTCTACTCTCAAGGACAAGTCTTAAAGAGCAAGATCAAACTGAGGACAGAATTTTCACGTTTTTTGAAGTCTTCTATTAAAATAATTTCAAATGGAGAATTTGGCAAATATTTTTCTTCACTTGAATACAATGAATCTTTTGATCAGAGCCTTGCAGCCACCATAATTAATATTGCAGAAAACTGGAGGCCTTTGGCCCAGTTGCCAAGATGAAAGAGGATACTAGAGGTGGGAACTTTGATTGTATTCTTCTTAAGAGTTTCCAATGCTGGAGCAGTGCTTGCTTGGATAAGAATCCACAATTACAAAGGCTTTCAGTTTCCAAACACATAAGAATCCTCAGACACCAAAGAAAATCTCTTTGATTTTATTTCCATTGAAGAATTAACATAGAAATATAGATTTTTAATTTCAAATCTGTATTATTAGTCTGCTTGGGCTGCCATAACAGAATACCACAGAATGGGTAGCTTAAACAACAGAAATGTATTTCCTTACAGTTCTTGAAGCTGGAAGTCCATGATCCAGATGCTAGCAGGGTTGGTTTCTCCTCAGGCCCGTCTTCCTGGCTTGCAAACTACCACCTTGCTCTTTCCTCATATGGCCTTACTTTTGTTGTGTGCACTTTTGGTGTCTCTAATTCAAGGACATCAATTGTAGTGGATTAGAGCCCTGCCCTTTTGACCTCATTTCACCTGAATTACCTTCTTATAGGCTCTACCTCCAAATACAGACACATTAAGAGCTAAATTTCCACCTGTGCATTTTGGGGAGATGCACTTCAGTCCATGACACTATCCTACTTACAAAAATTGCTCAAAGAGAGATGCATTTCCAAAGATGATCTCATTGCTATGAGAATAAAGTAAGTGATAGCAACTTTAATTCATTTTTAATAGTCTTCAAGAAAATGGTATGTCTTGACATAAGCCTATACCTCTGTTTCGGTGGGAAATCTGATTCCTTTTGTTACTCTATACCTCTGTGCATCAGGATTTAAGCACATGTTGCAATAAAATAAGTGAAAAATTACTGGATATTAAAATAAAAGGGGATATCAAAGTCAAAGGCCATTCTGAAATTACAACTTTACTTTGTCTTATGGGCAATAAGAGTACCCTTCCCTGTACATTTCACTTTGAAAAAAATTAATTATATGTATATTTTGAAAGTTGCCTTTACATTTGTATTAAAGGAAATGAAATATTTGGCAACATTGTTTTTACATTTAAGATTATGAAAGAGATACATTTCTATTACAATAAAATCAATTGCATGCAAAATTTTATGTATCTATGGTCATCACCTAATAATAGCTGCTCAGTGGTTCCTGTAATTGCTGTCCTTGCCTGCATTCTAATGTAACAGCAGTTCACTTAGTTTCTGAATCCCATAGACATAATGCCACATGGTTCTAATTAACAAATAACCTTCTGGCAAAATCACTCAAAGGGCTTCTCATTAGTGATCAGAGAAGAATCTTCCATTTTATTCAGAGCTGTGTTTGGGATTCTAGAAATTTAATTGGATTGCACGGGTTCATCTTACAAAAATTGTACTTTAACAGACACTCTTATCTCTAACATGCTTATAATCTCATCTCATCTTACTTAATTATTTAATTTTAGAAGATTCTAGATTCATAGTAATTATAACAAATTGGAGGTACAGGTTTGATCATTCCTTGCATGATTTAGCAGTCACTGAACTGTCTATTCTTTGTTCTTCTACCATTTTCAGAGTTAAAAAAGGCTCCAAAGTAATTGGATAACACAATTATTCTTTTTTTATCCTTCTTTCTATACTAATGAATAGTTCAGACACACAAAAAGGCATAAAAACAGAAATATAACAAAACACATATAACTACCACTTAGTTTAAAAAAATTACTAAGTCTTTTTTTTCTTCCTAATTTAGAGAAAGAGTAAAGGCAGCAATATTGAGTAAAATTATTGTACTGCATATCAAACACAAAAGCAGAATCTTAAATGGAATGTATTATTTGCTCTTTACAAGGTAAATGTTCCCAGTGAACTAACAGCTAGCCTTAGTTATTGTGAAAAAGTATGATACTGTTGAATAAGACTACAACCAATACATCCCTAAAATAATTAAACACAAATGAAGAAAAAAGGTTCTCTTGCAAAATTAACTTCACTGCACCTATATAATACAGTTTTGAGGTAAATTATGTTATGAATTAAAAAGGGGACATTACTCTGCTGATGTGTGAATACACATGAAATAAAGAAAACAGGTGCGGCTACTTGGCATAGTTATGAAAATCCTATTTGTTATACTTTTACTTTCTTGTAGGGGACAGATTGGTGAAGTAAATGATGTGGAAGACTACAATCCCTGCATATTTTATGCCTTTAAAATTGGTATGAATCGGCCAGGTGCGGTGGCTCACGCCTATAATCCCAGCACTTTGGGAGGCAGAGGCGGGCGGATCACGAGGTCAGCAGATCAAGACCATCCTGGCTAATACAGTAAAACCCCGTCTTTACTAAAAATACAAAAAATTAGCCAGGTGTGGTGGTGGGGGCCTGTAGTCCCAGCTACTCGGGTTCCTGAGGCAGGAGAATGGCGTGAACCCAGGAGGCGGAGTTTGCAGTGAGCCAAGATCGCACTACTGCACTCCAGCCTGGGTGACAGAGGGAGACTCCATCTCAAACAAACAAGCAAACAAACAAAAGAAAACAAACAAACAACAAAAAAATTGACATGAATCTTTGCTACTCCATCTGGGATGAAAAAAGCTTAATGCTTTTTTTCCTTACGTAGTGACATAGGCATGGGGGCTAATTTCAAAGATTTCCATTTGGGCTTCGTCATTACTAGATAGCTCTTACATAAAGGCCACAGAATAATGTGGTGGTCTTGACAACCCCTCCAATATATCCATTTCACCTATATATGCAAAGACTTGCAAAATGGCAAGTGGGTAGGTCTGTGGACCCAGTGGAACTACACTAATCTGGACCTGAGATAGGATTCTATTTACAACCTGGCTCCGACTCATTAATAACAGGGGTTGATGATAGTACTTTAGGGTCCTGAGTATCAATGTCATCTTAGATCCTGTGTCCAATGATTACCTGAGAATGTCTATGGGTCCTGTTGGAAAAGATCTCAAAGAATCTTTATTACATATATTCGCCATGGTTTTTACTTGGCATGGATCCTCTTGGGACACAGTCTTTACTCCAATCAATGATTTTCATTCAGTTCCAAAACTGGCTCAAGTATAGAAACTCAGTAAAAGATTCTGACTTGGGGATTTCTGTCCTCAGGTTCCCACCCACTCAAATTTGATTTTCTTTGACAGTTCAAGCAATATCTTTGTTGAATGCACCTGTCATGCTTCTAAGTGCCCTGTGTTCATTAATCTTCTCCACAGTTACCTGGGTATCTGTATCCTTGTTTGCCTTTGCTGCTTATTATAATACCTGCACCCAAATGATATTTATAACTAACTGTTGCAACTAGTCTCTATTACTTCAGGATCCTGGCATTCTCATTACTGCTAAAGATGCCAGTTCTACAAATATATCGCCTACTGTCAGTCCTGGCCAATAGAGGACATCCATCCGTGAAATTATCAGTGATGCTTGTGCTCCATTCACTAGCAAATTCCATATTATTTTGATAGATGGGCAATCCTCTGGACCTCTCTATGGAACATTGTCAATTGGTGGGTTTCCAGTCTCTCATAGTATACCTGCTCTAGCAACCCCACTCTGAGCCTTTGATCCTCCACTGTCTTCTATAGCAATTCTCACATTTCCACATCACTCAGTTTGATACATTACTTTCTCCAAGTTTCCAAGAATCATAAAAACATTTGTTAGCAATATCTCCCAAAGTTCTCGTCCTTGCCAGGGGGTTAAATCTTGAATCATAAGAGAGTAATCCCTTAATGTTCTCTTTTTTATCCAATTTTACATTTTACCATTTTTTTTTTTTTTTTTTTTTTTGCTTTTGTTGCCCAGGCTGGAGTACAGTTGCACAATCTTGGCTCACTGCAACCTCTACCTCCTGGGTTCAAGTGATTCTCATGCCTCAGCCTCCCAAGTAGCTGGGACTACAGGCATGGGCCACCATGCCCAGCTAATTTTGTGTTTATTTTTTTTTTAAGTAGAGACAGGGTTTCACCATGTTGGCCAGGCTGGTTTCAAACTCCTGACCTCAAGTGATCTCCCTGCCTTGGCCTCCCAAAGTGTTGAGATTATAGGCATGAGCCACCGTGCCGACCCAGTATACCATTCTTGATCCAGCATCCATATATATTTTCCTGGACCCTGACAATATATGTTGGTCATATCCTACAACTCCTTCATGTTTAATTTCTCTCTTTTCTTATACAATCCAACAATCTTCTGATCAGGTTATGTTGTGATTTGTCTCTAGTCATTAGTATACTGGCCAAGAGGGGAGAGGAGAGGAGATATGGGTGGCAGGTTGGCCATATTTGGAAGGCAGTGTCCTCTGATCATCTTCAAGCAAGGGGTGAGCTCTCGTCTCCAGTAAGGAGGAGTATGCTGCTTCTGCAGGCTTAGAATGGTTGTAATAATGTAGAGATTCAAGATTCTGAGCACAATACCCATATATCTCCTTGCAAAGTCTCAGAGTTCCAGTTCTTTCCAATCAGGAACATGATCATAACATAGGAGTCTTGGCTAGAGTTGAAAATTAAATATTCTCTAGAGCCCTGATAGCCTAATAATTAAGTGTTGAGCTTGATTCCCAGCTTTTTCTGTCAGCTGCAGGAGATCAACTGCCAAAGAGGTCATCTGGCTTTCAACATTCATCTTAAATCGATCACATTCAGTTCTGTACTATTAGCAGGTAACATTTCTGACAGCCAGAATGTGTGGCTTGATCTTGAATGCACAATCTGAGTGGTGCACCACAATGTCTACTAAATATGGCTACAAGACAAGAGATGACACTCATTGAGGAGGATATTTTTAACAGAAAATAAATCATTCGAAGATTTTTTTGAAAGTGATTGTGCTTGGGAAACAAAATACGTTGAGAACTGAAGCTCCAAGACAGCAAAGACAGCCATATTATTTAACTCATTTTGGTATGCATAACTATTAGCTAGCAATTCTTTTTTTGAACAGATTCTCTTCACCAATCACAAAAACCTGTATGTGAATAAAACTAATTTAGCAACTATCACGTAACCACTGAAATTGTGCTTTTGTGGCAATTAGTTTGGCTTATCACGTCTACTTAAGAACAAGTTGAATGTTACGAGTAACGACAAATATTAAATATGCATGCACGGCATGCTTTGAAAAATTCAAGATAAATTGACTCTAAGTAATAAAAAAAAATGAGCTTAGTACTTTGCTAGCACTGCCATAACCAAGAACCATAGTCTGGGTGGTTTAAACAACAGAACTTTATTTTGTCACAGTTCTGCAGGCTGAAATTCCAAGATCAGAGTTTCAGTAGATTTGGTTTCTTCCGAGACCTCTCTCTTTGGCTTGCAGATGGCCACCTTTTTGTGTGTTCTCACACAGTCTTTTCTCTGTGCTCACACATCACTGGTATCTTTTCTATTTCCTATAAGGATTGGGCCCAACTGGCTTAGAGCCCAACCCATTTTACCTCAGTTAAACTTAATTACATCTTTAAAGTCCCAATTTCCAAATACAGTAACTTTGGAGGCTAGGGCTACAAGATATGTAATTGGTGTGCAGGGAGGGTACAATTTTGTCTATAACAATGAGCTTATTCCCACGGGTTTATTTTCCCTAGATTAGAGAGTCTTCTGTACATAATGGTAATTCTATCACTTACAAGTACAAATTCTGAGGCCCTCAAGCAAACCTAGTAAGAATGAAGATTGTTTTCCTTTGCTTTACTGCTTCATCAATGTGTTTTGCCCACACGGTAACACACACTTCATATGCACACACATATGCACACTTTCACACACACACATACACCTTACCTCTTTGGTCCAACTGGTAGTTGAATAAATTTCTGGATCTAGAGGTTGAGAAGTGGCAATGAGAAATAATCAGTATTGGAAAAGAGAAGAAATAAAAAAAGAAAAAGAAAATAATCAAGAATAGGTTTCATCATATGCCCAAACTAAAGAAATGTAAGGTTTTTCTTTACAGCTCCTTGTCAAAGTATAAATCTGAAAAAAAATAATAATCACACAATAGTAAGCATATGTCATGATTTATGGAACCAGAAAGATGACAAAGCTATTTCCAAAGACATTTTGAAAACTGGCATTCTGTAATGTATAAAAAGAAAATAAATTCTTAAATACATGATATTAGTTATAAAATTGGATGATTATCTACAGGGTATAAAAATATCTTAATTTTTGATGTTATCTTCTCCAGTAGACCAATAAGAAAATCACTGCATCTTATCAGCTTTCTATAAGTTAGCTACTGACTTTATAGAGGTAAGAAATGTCTAGACCTAAGCAATAGTAAATAGTATGTTAAACAAACTTACAAGTACCTAGAGAGTAAGATGACCTGAGGTGGGCCTGTTGAACAATATTGTAAGATTACATTAAATGCTTAAACAATCATCTTTGTCTTATGTCTTATTTTGGAATATTTATTTATTAATATGCTTGTCCATGTAACCCAAGCAAGGTGTGGCCAAAATAACAGAGCAACAAGACAGTATCGAAATGATTTTTGTTTTACCCTTTCTGTTAGGCCCAAATCTTATTATTAGCACTAAAGAAATTGCCATTAACTTATAATTATAGTTGATCAATGTTGAAATAAATGGGTCAGCCATGGTTACAGGTAGAACTGTGAGACCTAAATATTCTTCCTTCATATTATAAATAGTGAGTCCCTGACTGAAAATAATACATAATAGGTTATAATAACTATTAAGAATTATAGATATATGCACCTCTGGTTTACTGCTTTATAACAATTGAATGTAGTTCTCTAAGGCATTGAAAGTAGATCTTTAGGACAAATTCTACCATTTAGTGTAGCACATTAAAAAAATTTAAGATACCATTGACCAAGATGGCCTTGACATTCTCCAAGGTTTGACTGAACTTAAGCCAGGATTCTTCCTGCCTCTAAGTCCTTGACCTCCCTCCCTCTCAAGCTGGCTATTACAGAATTCAGATGGCCTAATCACAGAAGTCTCTCCCTTCCCTTTTCTTATTTTCTTTAGAAAACTTATAATTGAAAGTTATTTCTCTCTCCCTATGAGATGTAAATTCTTTTAAAACTGTCTTGCCAGTTTTATAACCCAACAAACGTCTTTCCCAAGGACCTGAGAGCCATCCCACTGAAATGCAGTCATCCAGCAAGATACAGTCCATATCTCCCAGTCTCTGTGAAAGGGTAGGAGCCTAACTTCAATAGATACTGATTAGCAAGCACAGATGGCCTAATCATAGAGGAAAACATTTGTAAACTCAGGAAATAACTCAATCTGCTCAAAGTCCATTGATCAACCTTCCTAAAGTCCTCTAGTACTTTTCCAAGAGCTCATCCCAGCCTTTAAAGACCATCTCATGCTTTGTTTCAGAGGAGTTCAATTCAGATTGAGTTCTGCCCTCTCACGTTGTAGAAACAGCCTTGTATAATAAGGTCTTCCCTGCTCATCTAACTTTGGTGAAATTTTTGCTCTGACAGCATTTTCTATAATGACTACCTCATTCCCCATGTAACATATTTCTAAAATTGTCCTGTAGTTTTTTGTCTTAATTTCTGTATACTACACACCAGAGTAAAATATTAAATCAACATTTTATCTTACCCTTTTATTAGTAGAAAATAAAATTCAGTTGATTAGATGGGTCAATATTGTGATACTTATTACTTGAAAAAAATAATTTCTGAAGACAACTCTTTGATATTCTAACTCTGAATGAAAGGAAAGGCAAAAGTTAATGGTTTATTTGACCCAGTTGACTCTTTAAACAGAATCAAACTAAAATAAACAGATTTGAAAAAAATGTACTTTTATGTAATTTTAACACAAAGTACAATAAATTTTTCACTTGATCAATTTTAACAAAGATCTTTGAAGGTAGCATCTTCTCTAAAGATTCATCAGATAATTGAAAGCCTATTTAATTTGCAATTAGCTAAAGATTATAAATTAATAAAGTTTCATCCTTGAAAGGTGAGAGAATATGTGTAATTTTTATGGTATTCCAAAATGTTTGGAAGCAAAGGTGATCTCTGAAGAAATAAGTGTTCATGATTCAATGATTCATTATTATGAATATTAATGGACTCCACAATAGCATTGCATAAAAATGAAATTGCTTAACTCTGGTCCTGCCATTCCTTTCTCCCAGCAGCAAATATATACATCACCCCCTTTAATTCTTCTCCAACTCATGGGGAGAAATAGCTCTATTTAAAGAACCGAGCTCATCTGTCACCCACATTGCAAACATGTTATTTAAATCAATTAATTTGAAAGGATTGAATATTGACCATCTTATTATATTAAAAAGGAGTCATCTAAGCCAGCAGTGATTCTTTTAATAGCATATTCTCCTATTGTATTTAAAATGTGTTTACACATTGTTAACTACTTGAATGAGAATTAGGGATACAGAAACTTAATGCCTAAGAATTAAGAGCCACTGTATATGAATATCAGAGATAAAGATGAAACATTAGTCATATAAAGCATCTCAGTATTAAAATGATTAAATTTACAGATAGTCCATTTACACCTAACTTTACAGACACACGTTTCCAATATTCTGACATCAGCAATTACTTTTGGGGCTTTTTCTTTTATGTGTAGGGGAAAAGTAACTCACATAGGATCTTAAAACAGACCTTTGTTACAAAGGACAGACTAAAAAGAGAAAAACAAGTTTCTTAGCAGGTATATTTCATATGTACATTGGAGGCACCCAGAGAATGAGTTGTTCTCCAAGAGTTGGCTTTAAATTTCAGTTTATATAGCATATTAAGCAAACAGCAGTAAATTTTTAGAGTAGTGGCAGGACAGAGGAAAAGGATTTTCAATCTCTACAGGCGGCAAATTGGGAGAAAGCAAATAACAGGCAGATAAAAGTTAGTAAAGCTTGTTAAAATAGATTACTTTGGTATCATATCCTGTGACACCAGACGATAAGGGGCTAACACTGTCTTCAGTGATTAACTTTTGTTCCTCCTGTTAGAGAGGTGGGCAGGATACCTTTTGTCTTTGAAAATCTATGTATTGCTTTTAGTGAAACAGAGGGAGGACAAAGAGCTTTCCCGCATCTACTTCTTCTTGTCTTCAGCTCAACAATACTTCATATTGTGTAGAGCCATATGCTGGTCTCCTGCAATGGTTAATGAGCTTATTGTAGGTAACTAGAGGTTGCCACTTACATAATGTTGCTGGTGCTATGAATTATTGTCACAAGCATATTGGATTTCCACCAATTTGATGTTCTCATCCCTATCTCTTCCCCATTCTCTCAAAAAACAACCAACCAAACAAAAACAACAAAAAATGACTTAGCTTGTATTTCAACAGGTATTTATTAAATACCTCCTATGTGCAAGGAAAGTTCTTAAAGCACACAGAGTGAACAAGACAGTTAGGATCACCATTCATGGTGGCAGGGATAGGAGATAGTCAGAGTTGATAAGGTAAATAGAACAGGGAAACGTGGGATAGGGCTGCTAATTTAGATTAGGTTATAGGAGTGCTTTTTGTCAAGTGGTATTTGAGCAGAGACTCAAATATAGTGAATGGGGGAGTCCTCCACATAATTGGAGAAGAGTGTTCAGGCAGAGGGAGTAACAAATCCTAAGACCAGAGCATTATGCATTTAGGGATCAGCAAAGAGGCCAAGTTTTCCTCGAAGCTCATTGTATTAGTTTCCTGTGGCTGCTGCAAAAAATTAACAAAAACTTGGTGGTTTAAAACAACAAAAATTTATTCTGGTACTTCTAGAGGCTAGAAATCTGAAATCAAGATTTTCACAAAGCTATGCTCCCTCTGATGATATTGCTGCACTAAACCTGGGTCTGCTCGCCCAGCACAGTAAAGCCAAACACCCACGCCAAAGTTTACAGCAAGGGAAAGAAGGGCATTTATTTGCAGGGTGCCACACTGATGCTTAAGACCCAGTCTCCCTGATGGCTTGCATATAAGGTTTTTTAAGGGCGGGGAGGCAGAAATTACAGGCAAAGTCATAAATCAAGACATAGGGATTTACATTGGTTTGACCTAAAAAAGTGTGATATCTTGAAGTGGGCACCCAGGGTTGGGGGGTCGGGGGGAGACAGCTTACAGGTCATAGGTGGATTCAGAGAATTTTAGATTTGCAATTGGTTAAGGAAGATAAGCTTTATCTAAAAAGTTGCAGCCAGCAGAAAGAAATCTTAAGGTTTAGTCTGTGGGCATGACTTCTGCAGGCCCGTCAGGAAGAAATTTAGAACAAAAAGCAAGAGTAAGAGTTCAGACTTCTGTTCACACTTATGTGAGGTTTACATGGCAGAGGTTGTTTTATTGTTTGTTTGTTTGTTTGTCTGTTTTTTCCTAATCTATCCATTGGCAATTTTTATCTGGTGGGGTTCCAGGTTTCCAAAAGACAGCTCAGGGACATGTGTTAAGATGTTATTTCTAGTTTCTATAGGGAGGCAAACATCGTGTGACTGTAACTGATTTGGGTGGATATTGCTTAAGCTATCATTACTTTTCTGTTAATCAGGTTGCTCATTTACTTTTTAAGGCTAGCTAGATACCTGGAATTGCCCTTGATGGGACTCAAAATTTTTCCTTTATTTCCATGCTTAAGACAGGGACAGCAGGCCTCTAAAAGGGGTCTCTGCTATGTCTCAAAGCCGCTAGAAATGAATACTTCCTCGCCTTTCTGGCTTCTAGTGGCTCCCAGAATTCCTTGGGTTATGACTATGTTATTCCAATCTCTGCCACTCACTTAATGAGGTCTTCTCTGTGTCTGAATCTTCTCCTCTTTTGTCTCTAATAAGAACACTTGTCATTGAATTTAGGGCTCACCCATGTAATCCATAATGATGTCATCTCAAAATCCTTAACTTAATGACACCTGCAAACACCCTTTTCCAGATAGGGTTATAATCCTAGGCTCCTGCTGTTAATATGCAGTAATATTTTTTGTGAGGCCATCATTCAACCAATGACACTTATGTTAATAAATATACTCTTCAGGGAAGTGACTGGTTTGAACTAATAGCAGGTGGGCTTCTCAGGAGTTAGCCTCAAATATACAGCAAAATCTTAGAAATTTTTCCCTTGTCTCCAGGCTAGATCTTATATGGAGTTTAAAGATACCTTTTCTTTCAGGCAGTAAAAGTTCCACTTCTAACCAGAGGCTTAGAAATATGCTAACACAATGGTCCATTGGTATGACTGACAGTTTTGCTAAACTGTTGTGTTTGTCTTATGTCCTGACACAATTTTCTGCTGCTAAATTCAGGGAAAGCATCTCCCTGGATTTAGCATCTAACTAAGACAAGAGCATAGTGCGTTTAAGAATCAGCAAAGAGGTCAATCTCAGTATGCAGAGTCTCTTTTTTAAACTCACATTATTTGGGCCATTTAAACACATAGGCCTGCATTCATTTATAATTTTTTTTGCATTGATTTATTTCCCCTATTAAAAGCATCAGCCATATATAAAGACACTTACATACTTTATCTAATTAGTGTACCCCAGTTCTGCATTAAAGAAACAGAATCAATATGTGTTGAATGCACATGAACTCCAGAATCCAATGGAATGGGAGCATGACATTTAGGCCATCATTAAGAACAAAATGTTATAAATAATTACTGAGGGGGGGAAAAGCATCTTTTATTACTTTCTTCCAAGATTTTCGTTCCATATTTACCATTTAGACTGGTTGTTAGAAGGAATTTTTAGATAACTATTTGGAAAAATTTGTTGGCTTCAAGTAGGCTCAAGATAATGTTCTTTTGCACTTAAATTTATTTTTAGTTCCTGAGTATTAAAATTTTAAAAATATGTTCATATTAACCTGACTTTTGAAATTTAACAAACCTCTGTGCCTCAGATACATTTTTTTCTTTCTCTAATTCTAAGACCTCGTATAGTGACAATTCTTTATTCTTTGAGCCATAACTCAACATCTAGGTAATTTAAAGGTCAATAAACAATGTAAAAGCAATTTCATGTATTTCCCTTTCATCACCCAATTGTCAAAAGTACATTTTGTACTATGGAACATGTCATCAGCCTAACATCAGCATCACTCCCCCTCCCCTGCACTTCCTAACACTTGCTCTTGCTTGAGCTTGAGTTCTTATTTCTGGTATTAAGCATTTCCTATTGTTCCTTATTGTTCTTATTAATTACAAACACAGGCAAATAGGGTGATTATAAATAGACAGTGTTAAGTAATTTTTAGTGATGGAATAAATACTAACCTATATTGGGCAGTTTATTTGAGCCATAAGTGATCACCCATGGGACTATTCCTCCAAAGAAAATTGTCCTTTTGACTTTTGACATGACATATTCTAAGAGAAAACAATATTAACCTGCCTTGACTTGCTCAGCTCAATTGCTGGCAAGTAAGAAAACCCAAATCTTCCAAAGTTTTATATCAACAATGCAGAGACACATACATCTTTATATGGTGTGTGTGTGTGTGTGTGTGTGTGTGTGTGTGTGTGTGTGTATGCGTGGTCAATTTTGTAGAAAAAAAGTCTTATGGTCCAAATAATGCATTGAATTTAAATGAGTTCTAAATAATGAAACATTAGAATGCTGAATGCAGACGCATTTTACTTTTTTTCCACATAAGTCCTTAAGAAAACAGAGCATGAAGAGTTTTTTTTTTTAATGATGTTCTAAGACTTTCTAAGGCTCTCTACTTAAATCAAGCATGTTATTCTTCATCTATTACCATAATAGGCAGTATATGCAGTCCCCATGATAGGCAACATATTTTACAAAAAGAAAGACTTTTCAGAATACATAAAAACATTCAGGAGTAGCAAATGATATATAAGACTCTTACTTATCCTCCCCTCCATATTCAGATGTGTTCTTGCGGAGTTGTTTCTAAAGAGTCATCTGGAATACATTCCAAAAAATTGTTGATGATATGCATCTCTGTGAGTTTTTTTTTGAGATAGACCCCCACTTTGACATGCAGACCTTTACATTTAAGGGTTTTTTGGTATTCTTTTATGAAAAAAAATAAAATTCAATTAACTAATTCCAGGAAGCACAAAATGCTGTGTATGGTATTCTGTATTTCATTTGTAAACCATTTTCAGAACTGGAACTGGTTTATTTCAACTTTGTGCCCCTGTCTACTTCCATTAAAATCAACAAGGGCATGTTGAGCATAAGAAAAAAAAGGCTCCACAAAATATTGCTCAGCTCTCATGTGATTTTTAAAGCTGGCTTTCATGGAAATGGCCCCTGGTACTCTGCTAGGTGCTGGGGAAACCACTGAGCTAGACAGACACTGGTCCTATCCTCATGGGGCCTATTAGTTATATACATAAGTCATTTGCAAGCAGAGATAAGGACTAAAAATGATGTGGCATTTGAGTTGAGAGCTGACTGTTAAGTAGGACATAACTAAGTGAAGAAAGATGAAGGCTTTCCAAGAAGAAGAGGCGTACATGTAAAGACCCTCAAGATGGAAGGAGCATGTGCATTTGTAGGAACTGAAAGAAGGTAAGAGTTCCTGGATCATTTTATAAAATGGCCTTTTGTAGAATAGGAAACTAGGCATTCTGAAACCTATACCAGATACAGACCTACAAATCTGTTATGAACAGAGTTTTCAAGAATTCTTTCACTTTCCTTTTTAGAAAATGTAAGTTGATACCAAATGCCATTTACATAAAAATAACCTTTGTGCCCAAGGCCTTGGGATCCCACCACTTGCATCAGTGTGGTCTGGATGTGAGACATCAAGTCAAAAGAGGGTATTTTGGAGCTTTAAGATTGAATGATTGCCCTGTTGGGTCTCAAACTTGCATGGGACCTGTAGCCCCTTTGTTTTGACTGATTTCTCCCTTTTGGAATGGGTGTTTTTACCCTAAACCTGTACCCCCGTGTTGTATCTTGGGAGTGACTAACTTGTTTTTTTATTTTACGTGTTCATAGTAGAGGGAAAGAACTTGCCTTGTCTCAGATGAGACTTTGGACTACGGACTTTTGAGTTAATGGCGAAATGAGTTAAGACTTGGAAGACTGTTGAGAAGGGATGATTGTGTTTTTAGGTGTGAGAAAGACATGAGATTTGGGAGGGGACAGGGATGGAATGATGTGGTTTGGATTTGTATCCTTGCCCAAATCTCACATCAAACTGTAATCCTCAATATTAGAGGAGGGGCCTGGTGGGAGGTGACTAGATCTTGGGGGCAGGTTTTCCCCTTATTTTTCTCATGATACTGGGTAAGTTCACATGGGATCTGGTTGTTTAAAAGTGTGTAGCACCTCCCCCTTTCCTCTCTTCCTCTTGCTTTGGCCATGTGAGATGTGCCTCCTTCCTCTTTGCCTTCCACCATGATTGTAAGTTTCCTGAGGCCTCCCCAGCCATGCTTCTTACACAGCTTGCAGACCTGTGAGCCAATTAAACTTCTTTTCTTTATAAATCACCAAGTCTCATGTAGTTCGTTATAGCAATGCAAGAGTGAACTAATACACTTTGCTATGGCAGAGCTAAATTTGCTTTATTAGTCCATAGATTTTGCATTTGTTATTTCCCTTGCCTGAAATAGTCTTCTACCAAATATCATATGGATGGTTCTTCTCTTCATTCAGTTTTTAGTTCAAAAGTCATCCAATAACAAAATCTTAAGATTTTTTTCTCTACCCTATTATCTTTTCTTACTTTCTTCACAGCAGATGCTAGCTGAAAGTATCTTATTTGTTTGTCTACTTGTTTATCATCTAATTATACCCACTAGAAGATAAGCTTCACAAAGTCAGGGCACTCAGTGACTACAGAAGTATCTGACCTACTGTGGGAATTCAGTAAATATTTGCAAAAAATAAATAACCTCCTCTCATCCTTTCTCTTTTCTTTACCCAGTTGTCATATCTCCTGACATCTGCCTGCATTTGCTTTCTGTACATGTTTAGTAAGCTTGCAGGCCAATTGCATATGCAGTACTTACCAATCAAAATCAAAACAAATAAATCGATTATGTTCATTTCTGGAATACTTTTATCTTCTTTCACTTCATATTTGTCTTGTTTCTAATTGTTGAGCTTTTAAGGTTTTTTTTGTTTGTTTTTCTGTTTTCGTTTCTTTTTTTTTTTTTTTTTTGACGGAGTCTTGCTCTGTCACCAAGCTGGAGTGCAGTGGCACAATCTCAGTTCACTGCAACCTCCACCTCCAGGGTTCAAGTTATTCTCCTGCCTCAACCTCCTGAGTAGCTGGGACTACAGGCGCACACCACCATTTTTGTATTTTTAGTAGAGATAGGGTTTCACCATGTTTGCCAGGATGGTATTGATCTCTTGACCTCGTGATCCACCTACCTTGGCCTCCCAAACTGTTGGAATTACAGGCATGAGCCACCGCGCCTGGCCTTAAGTTGGTTTTATGAGCCAGACAAACTTGTAACTCATACTAAAAGGCAGGATTGATTTTCAGAACCAGAATAGTGACCAGGTAGTACCCAACATCAGACCAACTAGAAAATCAGATGCAAAATATTAGCTGGGAACCAGCAGAGTCACAAAAATAACACAGCAAAGGTACAAAAAATGGAAACTAGAGAAGTCAGATAGGCTGAAGACAAAGACCAGTTTCAATTAAAGCCAAGATAATCTCCATAGAAAGCTGTTTCATAGAGTGCAGCTGCTAAGTCTTTAAACTTTTAGATCTGAGTTGGTTTTATCCCTTAGGCATGTTGTTTCATTTCAGATTGAGTGAAATTCTTATTTGCTTAGATTGAAATCAATTTTATCCTTCTAGCAGTTGTCATAGTCTCTAAACTAGCTGGGTGCGATACATAAAACTCTGTGTCTTCACAAATTCATTCAAGACCAATCTCTGAGGGAAGTGAATTGGTCCTTCAGAAGACCCTCAGACATAGGTCTCACTATGTAACTAAGAATTTCAAGGCAAAGTTATGTTGTATAAAATGTTTCATTTAGAGAATGAATATATTCTTTTATTTCTAGTGGGTTACATAGTTACCAGTAACCAAACAAGTTAAATCCACTAAAATAAGATTAATGAGTAGGTCAATTTGCTTTTAGATGCTAGTATGTCATATTTCTTGCCTAGTGTTACAACTTCTGTTCTTTTACACATGAGGGCTTTGTGCTCTGTAATCGCCCTTCAGTATGAGATCTATTTTTATTTAGAAAACAGCAAATGTAAATAGATAAAAATGTCAATAAACAATACTGACCAGATTGTAGAAAAATTGTGAATGCATTCTGGAATAACTGTAGCTAGCATCAATATCTGTAATTGTAGAATCACATCTAAATTGTGATAAAATCATTGTTAAATAATATTAATATTATCTAGACTAGAATCTAAAGAATGGTTGACATAATTTACTCATATTTTCTCTCTAAGTTATAAAATCTGTTTGTTCATTATAGAATATTTTGAAAAGGGTAATCAAAAACTAAAATCATATATGATATCACTATATATCAATAATCATTGATCTTTTGGGATTATTGATCTTTTGGTGTTTATCCTTTCAGTTATTTTTCTAAAATGCAATTTTGGAATAGATGGCCTAAAAAAGCTGTTTTAAAGTTAGTTTTTTTGGAATTACATGTCAAACAAATCCCTATGGAATTATATAATTTTTCTGCTGCCCCACTTAAAATTGCTAGAATTAATTCCTCTGATGTACCATACGCTGATTCAAAAGACAAAACCAAATAGGCACCTAAGTGTTCCAGGCATTTTTATTGATTATTACTATGGAATTCAGATTTTTTTTTTTTACTCTTAAAACTCTCCCATGATGTTTCCGGCCCTTGGAGTTCTTTCCCCAACAGAGTTTTGTGAAGAATTATTGCATATGGATTAAAACTCTGGAATTTAAGCCAAACAGACCTAGATTTGGGTCCTATTTCCACCACTTTCTGCCACTTTCTGACTGTGTGAACTTACGTATGAAAAATTTCCTTTTTCATCCTCAGTTTTCACACCTGCAAAATTGAAGTAATAAAAATAGGCAATTAGTAATTGTTGTGACAAATAGTATAACACTACAGTGGTTTTAAAATATATACACAAATTCTTTAAGGCTCCTGTCATTGGCAGGTGGAGGTTATGTAGTTTCTGTTGAATCTGAGCTGACTTTTTAAATGTATTTTTTAAAATTTTATTGTAGGTTCAGGGGTACATGTGTAGATTTGTTATGTAGGTAAATACCATGTCACAGGGGTTTAGTGTACAGATTATTTTAATCACCCAAGTAATAAGCATAGTACTTGATAGGTAGTTTTTCGATTCTCATCGTCCTCTCACCCTTCACGCTCAAGTAGGACCCAGCGTCTGTTGTTTCCTTCTTTGTGTTCATGGGTACTCAATGTTTAGCTCCCACTTATAAAACAGAACAAGTATTTGGTTTTCCATCCCTGTGTTAATTCCCTTAGTATAATGGCCTCCAGCTTCATCTCCGTTGCTGCAAAGATATGATTTTTGTTTGTATGTGTGTCTGTGTATATTCCATGGTGTACAGGTACCACATTTTTTTTTTATCCAGGCTATTGTCAATGGGCATTTAAGTTGATTCCATGTCTTTGTTATTGTAAATATTGCTGCAATGAACATCCATGTGCATGTGTCTTTATGGTAGAATGATTTATATTCCTTTGGGTACATATCTAATAATGGGATTGCTGGGTCAAATGGTAATTCTGTTTTAAGTCCTTTGAGAAATTGCCAAACTGCTTTACATGATGGCTAAATTAATTTACATTCTCGCCAGCAGTATATGTGCATTCCGTTTCCTCTGCAACCTCACCAGCGTCTGTTACTTTTTGACCTTTTAATAATAATCATTCTGACTGGTATGAGATGGTATCATCTTATTGTGGTTTTGATTCTCGTTTCTTTAGTGATTAGTAATGTTGAGTATCTTCTTATATGTTTTTTGGCTGCATGTATCTCTTCTTAAAAAATGTTTGTTCATATCATTGGTCTTCTTTTTTTTTTTCTCGAGGTGTAGTCTCACTCTGTCATCCAGGCTGGAGTGTAGTGGCAAGATCTCGGCTCACTGCAAGCTCCGCCACCTGGGTTCACGCCATCCTCCTCCCTCAGCCTCCCAAGTAGCTAGGACTGCAGGCGCCCACCACCACAGTTGGCTAATTTTTTGTGTTTTCAGTAGAGATGGGGTTTCAGTTAGCCAGGATGGTCTTGAACTCCTGACCTCGTGACCTGCCCACCTCGGCCTCCCAGAGTTCTGGGATTACAGGCATGAGCCACCATGCCCGGCCTGGCCCACTGTTAAATGAGTTTGCTTGTTTTTTGCTTGTTAATTTGTTTAAGGTTCTTATAGATTCTGGTTACTAGACCTTTGTCAGATGCATGGTTTGCACATATTTTCTCCCATTCCTTAGATTGTCTGTTTACTCTGTTGTAGATTCTTTTGCTGTGCAGAAGCTCTTTAATTAATCCCCATTTGTCAATTTTTGCTTTGGTTGCAATTGCTTTTGGCATTTTCATCATAAAATCTTTGCCCGTGCCCATGTCCAAAATGGTTCCTAGGTTTTCTTCCAGGGTTTTTATAGTTTTGGATTTTAATTTAGGTTTTTAATCCATCTTGAGTTGATTTTTTTATACGGTATAAATAAGTGCTTCAGTTTCAGTCTTCTGCATATGGCTAGCCATTTATCTCAGCACCATTTATTGAATAGGGATTCCTTTCCCCGTTGTTTGCTGTGTTGATTTTGTTGAAGATTAGATAATTTAGGTGTGTGGCATTATTTCTGGGCTCTCTATTCTGTTTCATTGGCCTATGTGTCTGTTTTTTTTTCCCAGTACCAAGCTGTTTTGGTTACTATAGCCTTGCAATATAGTTTGAAGTGGGGGTAATATGATGCCTCCAGCTTTGTTCTTTTTGCTTAGGATTGCTTTGGCTATTCAGGCTTTTTTTTGGATCCATATGAATTTTAAAATTAATTTTTTCTAATTCTGTGAAGAATGTCATTGGTGGATGAATAGAAATAGTGTTGAATCTGTACATTGCTTTGGGCAGTGTGGCCAATTTAGCAGTATTGATTTTTTCTATCCATGAGCATTGAATTTTTTTTCATTTGTGCTGTCTCTGATTTCTTTCACCAGTGTTTTCTAATTCTCATCATAGAAATCCTTCACCTGACTGGTTAGCTGCATTCCTAGGTATTTCATTCATTTTGTGCTTACTGTGAATGAGATGACATTCCTGTTTTGGCTATCAGCTTGGACATTATTGGTGTAAAGAAATCCTACTGATGTTTGTGCATTGATTTTGTATCCTGAAACTTTAAGTTGTTTATCAAATCAAGGAATTTTGGGGCTGAGGTTATGTGGTGTTCTAGGCATAGAATCATATTATCTGCAAAGAGAGGTAGGTTGACTTCCTCTCTTCCTACCTGGATGTTGTTTATTTCTCTCTCTTGCCTGAGTGCTCTTGCTAGGACTTCTGTTACTATGTTGAATAGGAATGGTGAGAGTGGGCATTCTTTTCTCCTGGTTTTCAAGGGGAATGCTTTAAGCTTTTACCCATTCAGTATGATAACTGGCTGTGGTTTTGTCATAGATGGCAGCATTTACATTCAGTGTTATTATTAAGTAAGAACTTACTACTGCTATTTTGGTGCTTATTTACTGTTTATTAACTCATTGTTCCTCCCTTTTTAATGTCTTCCTTAGTGGTTAAGTGATTTTATCTTGTAGCATGTTTTAATTTGTTGCTTTTCATTTTTAGTTCGTCTACAATAGGTTTTTTGTGGAAGACAGTGTGGCAGTAACTCAAAGACCCAGAGACATAAATACCATTAGACCCAGTAATAAGATTACTGGGTATAAACCCAAAGGAATATAAATCATTCTGTTATAAAGATACATTCACACGTATATTTATTGCAGCACTATTCACAATAGCAAAGACATGGAATCGACCTAAATGCCCATCAATGATAGACTGGATATGGAAAAGAATGGAGCCATGAAAAAGAATGAGATCACATGTTCTTTGCAGGGACATGGATGTAGCTGGAGGCCATTATCCTTAGCAAAGTAACACAGGAACAGAAAACTATATACCACATGTTCCCACTTATAAGTTGGAGCTAAATGATGACAACATATGGACACATGGAGGGGAACGACACACACTGGGGCCTTTCAGAGGATGGAGGGTGGGAGGAGGGAGAGGATCAGGAAAAATAACTAATGGGTAGTAGGTTTAATACCGGGGTGATGAAATAATCTGTACAACAATCAACCATGACACATGTTTACCTATGTAACAAAACTGCATTTGTACTCCTGAACTTAAAAGTTTACATATATATTTACATATATATGTATAATGTATACTACTTAAAAAACAAAGAAAATCAGGTGGTATTTTTTAAGGCGATATTGAATAAAAAGTCACAGTTCCATGCCTAGATCCTAGATCTAAGCCTATTTCAAATTCATTTACAAAGTGTAATATAGTAATAGATACATAACACTATCCATTTGTCAAAAACCCATAGAACTCTACAGTACAAAAAGTAAAATCTAGAATATACAAATTAAAGATAATATAATTGAGAAGTTTGGAGGATCCTAAAAGAGAATGCAGATTATGACAAAAGAATCTAACTTATATTACAGATGTACGAAATATCCTGAGGGGTATGTCAGAAATGTATTGACCTAAGTAACTTTGAAAATTAGTGGAGACTGTAAAACTAAGTGGCAAAGTATCTGTGCTTGCCATTAGTTAGATGCTAAAGTTTTTTCTGTAGGGAGAAGGAATAAGAATTCTGAAGTCACCATACATGTATACCGGGATTTGAACAATTAAGTAAATAGCATGTAGTGGGAGTCATGGTTTTCATTGTCAGAAGGCAAGATTGCAGATAAAAAGAGGAGAGGATAGAATGATGCATGATGATGAATTAAAGTTGGAAACACCAGTGTGAACTCATTTTAAGCTTATTCAGATGAATATACACATAATTGTCGATATATGTACATACATGGGCTAGTTATACACATGTATATTTTTTTGCTCTGCCAGTTAAGAGTCTTGAAACAGTAATACCCCAATACCAATGAGCACACCTAGCACACAAATCTTGGTTTCTAACATCAGTCTTCAATAAAGTAAGTCAAGTCTTCATGGAAAAATGGCAGATTTTAGTGCTGGAGCAAGGACTATACAAGATGACCTTGAAATCTACTGTCTGAAAATAAAAAGTACTCACTAAGTTATACTGATGGAGTATGTGAAAGGGATACAGGAATCAACTGAAAGAGCTTTCAATGGCCAAAAACGGAAAGTTTGAGCTAACAAAAATAAATAATCATAGATTATAACCTGAAGTATAATATAAATAATATATGAGTTCATCCTTCTATAAAGAAATGAGTGAATGAATGAATAAGGAGAATAGACAAACATTTATTGAAGAATTCCAATTAATTTTGTAAATACCTTGTCCTCATGGAGAGGGAACATAATTGCCCCTTAAGTGTGGGCCCCTTAAGTGTCAAATTCCTTGCAAAGAGTGCAGTATGGAAAGGGGGAAAAGAAACACTGCAAAATTTGACAGACACAACTCAAGCCATGTGATCAAGGCTAACATCAACAGTCATAAGTTATGTTGATAGTATGTACCCTGGATATGGGGTAGTATGAAAGACACTGTAGTCATCCATACAAAAACAGTCTCTCATCATGTGGAAAATGTCAGACAAATTCCAATTTAAGGGCTTTCTACAAAATGCTTGAGAAGTACTCCTCAAAACGGTCAAGGTCATTAAAAACTAGAACACTATTAGAAACTGTCAGGCCCAAGAGACACATATGGGAAATTTGCTGGACACATGTGTCATGATATCCTGGATGGGATCTTGAACAGGAAAAGGACATTAGGTAAAAACTAAGGAAATCTGATGAAAGCATGGGATTTAATTAATAATAATATATCATTATGGTCTTATTAGTTGTGATAAATATATCTTAGTAATAAAAGAAGTCAATAATAGGGGAAAATAGGTGTGATGTGTGAGGGACATCTATGAACATCTTTGTAACTTTTCCATAGTCCTAAAACTACTCTTAAACAAAAATATTTATTAATAAATTAACTTATCAAATATGCCTCTATGAAACTGTTAAGAAACACAGAGTAAAACTCTAGAATTACTGGAAGTAGCATTTCTAATCCATTAAATATCCAGAAATTTATGAAAATAGACTTGATATTTTTTAAATGATCTGCTATACATAACAAAAGTCTCAATTATTTTTGAGGCAATAGGAATGTACTGGAAATCTCCACAGAGAATCAAACTTTTTTTCAAAATTACTAGATAAATAACAACATTTTAAATCTCTAGTTATGCATGTTTATAACCATTTCTTCTTTCCTACCTGTGAGTGTAAAATTTAAATGCAAATCTCATGGCTTTCTGATTAAAGCATACACAATTCAAGCACTTCAGTTATCAAATAAGTTTATTTCACTTTCTCGGGAAATGCCAAATGTTGTACCAAATTAACTTAAGACATTTAAAATGATGACTCTGGAGATCACTTAATTAGTAAAGACTCAATCAATTCAAAGGAATATTTTTTCACCAAGAGTAAATAGAAAATACTTATTGTTCTTTGCTCATGGGAAATAACAGATACACAGGTTGATATTCAATAATTAAATTCATTCATTCAGTTTTCTACCTGTGTGGACAGGGTTGAAGATACCAAAGTACTTGCCACATCATAATGATCCAGTTGGGATTTCATCTAATGAAGGGGTGAAGCCCTCTCAATGATTTTTGAGCCACCACAAAAAGGCAATGGGAAGGTTGATAAACTATCCTTTTAATTTACTGATACATTTTATGTCCCTAGAATAAAGCATGTTTGCTGAAGGTGTTCCCTATAAGTCCATTCTATTCACTAGTTTCTAAAAGAAAATGTTTATTGTGATTGTCATTTAAATATTTAAAACAGATGTTCAGTGACTAGCAGCTAACTGTTGAGTTGGGAAATCACCTGTAAGATCGGTTCCACATTCTTTGCAGCCAAATCCAATTACCTAAAAAAAAATTTACCAGCCACCTTCTAATGGAAGGTCCTTTGCCATGAAGAAACTCTGCATTTTCATGAACTAAAAAATAAACAAAGGTCATAACCCAAATTTTACTGTTGCTATTTGGGTTAATTGACACATTGACATAACTGGAAAAAATTCCATCTACCATCCACTTTCCTGTAGATAGGAGTCCATCACCTTTTTGGTGCCAAGGACCTTTTCAATCTCTGAAAAAGCTATGGACATTTTTTCTCAGAATAATGTTATAAAAGCATAAAGTAAGAAAGGCAAACCAATTGCATTGACATAGATATAAAAATATTACTCAAATGTGTTGCAGTAATATATGCTATTTTATTAAAAATTAAATAATAGTACATAGCCACAGATATAATAGCTACTATAATTTTAAAGTAATGATGAGCATAAATATTATTAAAATGTATCTGTAAAAACTGTAATTCACTATGAAAGCATATGAGGTTTCTAACAATAACAAAATGACAGATACTTCAAATACTATATTGTGTTATTTTTGCCTATATTCATAACTGAAGAAAATAATATATTTCATTTACACTGCCCTTTTTAATGTTTCCTATGAGACAATAACTCCTTGCTGAGAAAATTTGCACTCATTGTTTGTCCTGCCTAGAATGATCTTTCTCTAAAATAGAACTGATTCTTACTTGCCTTTTACATCCCAGCTTCAATTTGTCTTCAATGGAAAGGTTGTCTTTGACCTCCCAAACCACAGCAGCAAATCAGTCACTCTCTAGACTTGACCTCCTTTAAATCCCCTGCCTTGCACTTATTTCTTTATTCCTCAGTAGGTTTTCTCCTTCTCTTTCACCCACCTCCTTTACCTAGGCTATTTCCTGACACATGGTAGGTACTCAATCAATATTTGTTGAGTGAATGAATAGATGATATCTGCTGATTAGTGCCCTGCAGTTCACAGCCAGCTTCCTAGACTTACAACATGATAATCTGGGAAGGCTGTTTCAGTGTGCGAGGAGAAGAGGAGAAAACTCATCCTGCTGCCATCATCCTTTCCAGGGAAACACCCTTTTAGACCCACTCTTCTTTTGCCTTTTACTCCAGCAAAAGTCCAAACAATTACCTACTAAAAATATAAACATGTGGAATCCACATATATCTTTATGTGAGTTTTCTCTCTTTAATTTTGCTTTTCCTCAGGGGTTTAAAAATATCATATCAAGAAATATAAAAGCATTCCAACTCTTCAACACCATGATTCCTTTTTGTGAAACTAAAGAAAGAATTCTTAACATAGAAAAGACATTTTGTACATAGATGATAAAGGTTATGTGACTGATACCAGAAATAAAGAACAAATTAAACTAAATGACAATGAGGAATAGGTACATAACTATATTAGGCAGCCATTAAAAGTATTTTTATAAAATATTTTCAATGCATAAAAGTTTGTTGTGTTATATTATTGAATAAAATAAGTATACAAAATTTTACATACAGGAGAATGACATTATCAGATCTCTGGCTCTGTTCAGTATCTATCTATATCTATTTTTTCATGTTTTCATTTGAGTTTAACAGGCTACTCAAAACAATAACCACATCTAAAATTTAAAAATACAAGGAAATAACACCAAAATTCTGGTTATGTTTGGTAGAAATATAGATGCTTTGGCTTCTACTTGCTCCTTTTTAGAATCTTTTGAATTTTCCTATGAGTCTACATTATTTTATAATGTGAAAATATATTTAAATCAGGGGCAGTACGGAGATGTTTATGGGTCACATCCTTTTCCTGGATCCATTATTACTGTCACTTGGTTCTGAGATGCTGTGGCCTAAGACAGACAATAGAAGTCCTTATTTTACATAGTAATTTACACATGAGATTATTTGGATGGAACTTGTGAGGAAGAATGCCAGCCGAAGAGGGGCTCTGGAGTGGCCAAAACATAATGTCAAAGGAGCTGCTTCATTGAGTAGATTAGTCTAAAAAGTGTGCCCAAGAGATTCTAGGACACATATGATCCATGCTTTTATATCCCAAAGTTCCTAACCCATTTTACTCATGCCTGTTTCCCTTCCTCTTTAAGACTTCAGTTCCTAAAATTGTAGATATCATTTTCTGTCCTTTAGTCCAGCAGTCCCCAAGCTTTTTGACACCAAGGACCAGTTTCATGGTAGACAATTTTTCCATGCCAGGGGCGGGGGAGGTTTGGGGTGATTCAAACATATTACATTTATTGTGCACTTTATTTCTGTTATTATTACATTGTAATATATAATGAAATAATTATACAGCTCACCATAATGTAGAATCAATGGGAGCCCTGAGCTTGTTTTCCTGCAACTAGGTGGTCCCATCTGGGTGTGATGGGACACAGTGACAGATCATCTGGCATTAAATTCTCATAAGGTGTGTGCAACCTGGATCTCTCACATGTAGAGTTCACAATAGATTTCATGTTCCTATGAGAATCTCATGTCACTGCTGATCTGCTGATCTGACAGGAGTTGGAGCTCAAACAGTAATGCAAGCAATGAGGAGCTGTTGTGGTAAGTCAGGGACCTCAAAAGGAGGGACCGGCTGAAGCCATGGCAGAAGAACATAAATTGTGAAGATTTCATGGACATTTATTAGTTCTCCAAATTAATACTTTAATAATTTCTTACGCCTGTCTTTACTACAATCTCTGAACATAAATTGTGAAGATTTCATGGACATTGATCACTTCCCCAAACAATAGTCTTGTGATTTCCTATGCCTGTCTTTACTTTAATCTCTTAATCCCATCATCTTCATAAACTGAGGAGGATATATGTCACCTCAGGACCCTGTGATGATTGCATTAACTGCACAAATTGTTTGTAGAGCATGTGTGTTTGAACAATATCAAATCTGGGCACCTTAAGAACAGGATAACAGCAATGTTCAGGGAACAAGGGAGATAACCTTAAAGTCTGGCTGCCTGTGGGCTGGGCGGAACAGAGCCATATTTCTCTTCTTTCAAAAGCAAATAGGAGAAATATCACTGAATTCTTTTTCTCAGCAAGGAACATCCCTGAGAAAGAGAATGCATCCCTAAGGGGAGGCCTCTGAAATGGCCGCTTTGGGGACGGCTGTCTTTTACAGTCATAGATAAGGGATGAAATAAGCCCCGGTCTCCCATAGCACTCCCAGGCTTATTAGGAAGAGGAAATTCCCGCCTAATAAATTTTGGTCAGACTGGTTGTCTGCTCTCAAACCCTGTCTCCTAATAAGATGCTATCAATGACAATGCGTGCCCAAAACTTCATTAGCAATTTTAATTTTGCCCTGGCCCTGTGGTCCTGTGGTCCAGTGATCTCGCCCTGCCTCCATTTGCCTTGTGATATTTTATTACCTTGTGAAGCATGTGATCTCTGTGACCCACACCCTATTCATACACTCCCTCCCCTTTTGAAAATCACTAATAAAAACTTGCTGGTTTTGCTGCTTGGGGGGCATCACGGAACCTGCTGACATGTGATGTCTCCCCCTGACACCCAGCTTTAAAATTTCTCTCTTTGTAGTCTTTCCCTTTATTTCTCAGACTGGCTGACACTTAGGGAAAATAGAAAAAAACCTATGTGGAATATCGGGGGTGAATTTCCCCCAATAAGCAATGGCTGTAAATACAGATGAAGCTTCACTGGCTTGCTCACCGCTCACCCCCTCTGTGAGGCCAGGTTGTAAACAGGCCACAGCCCGGTTCTGGTAAGTGGCCCAGGAGTTAGGGACCCCTGCTTTAGTTTATACTTTTAGATGACAGACTGAATTAAAAGTCATCAGTGGTGAAACTAAACATGCTGAAAACCTGTCCTATCTGGTCATTTCTGAGACTTCTATTCTCTTTGGTACAGTTCCAATTATGATGCCCAGAGCCCATGAGCACTGAGACTTTTTTTTTTTTTTTTTTTTTTTTGAAAAGCTGGTATTTTAGGTGAGGTTCTCCTGGTAATTTCTAACTAGAAAACAGAAATATGTGAAACCTATATTAGTCAACTTTCTTATTTAGTACTAATCTATGATGAAAAACTATTGTGTCTATACCTGAAATGACATGTTATCAGTAATTTCATTTCTGTCTAGAGAGCTGTCCTCAATCACTGACAAATGAAAGTTATCAAATCTGGTGAAAAGTTTACGTACAAAACCTGGAAAGATACAGCTTGGACATTCAGAAGAACAGATCGCAAAATATGTTCCACAAGAAGCAAACAAAGATGAGCTTTACTTGATGGAATCAAATAAATAATTCCCAGTACAAATTCTTCCCATAAGTCACAGGAGATATTTTTAAATATACAGAATATTGGACTGACTCAGGCCTAATGAATCACAAATACCCTACTCAAAAATAGTATCTAGGCCAGGTGCAGTGGCTCACACTTGTAATTTCAGCACTTTGGGAGGCCAAGGCAAGTGGATAACTTGAGGTCAGGGGTTCGAGACCCGCCTGACCAACATCGTAAAACCCCATCTCTACTAAAAATACAAAAAGTTGCTGGGCATGGTGCATGCCTGTAATTCCAGCTGCTTGGGAGGCTGAGGCAGGAGAATTTCTTAAACCCAGGAGGTGAAGGTTACAGTGAGCCAAGATTGCACCACTGCGCTCCAGCCTGGGCAACAGAGCAAGACTCCACCTCAAAAAAAAAAAAAGGACTCTATAATACTTAAATTTTTTAATCTTCAAAGACAAGTCTGATACTGCCCATCCATAGACTAGTACTAGGAGACCACTAAAGTGCATGATCTTTAAAATTCAATTTATTCATTTATTATTTATTGAGAAACAAGTATGCATAAGGTGCTGGAAAATCCATGATGAAAAGATCGACAACTTCCCTGTTCTCATGTGCACTATGCATATTACTGCACTCTGCTTTAGGGTATTCTCTGATGTGTAGAAGCCAGCTCAGCACAGCTGGAACATTGGGGCAATCCTCAAACAATGAGGAACAACATGGCTCATAGGTAAATGCTCCAGCTCCAGTCATTCAGAAGGAAAATTCTGGTAGGCATCTTATGCTTGTTTCAGGAGGTCCTGCCAGAAACCAGCCCCCACTGTCCACTACCGTAATCTCTATAACATATCCTTATCTTGACTTCCTCCTTCGCTGTCTCAATCCTCTGGTCCATCACTCCAGCTTCCTGGGATCACTTCCCAAACAAGCTGAAGAGCCCAAGAACTTCCCTCAAGGGCTGCTCTAGGAAGAACCCAAACCAAGACAGAATTGGAAGATAAGGCTCTCTTCTTCCATTCAGCTCCTCTAAGATGAAGACATCTAGACATGATTAGACATGCAAGAAATTTGGGGCACAGGGAACACCTGTAATGTAGGGGGCTGAGAGAGCCAAGAGATCATGGTGCAAGCCTAACCCCTGTGAGGAAAATTGGATCAGAGAAATCTTAAACGGATGTGCAGTCCTAAGAGCATTTTGATAAAGCCAATAGGAAGTCCTTGAGCCAAGGCTGCCATTTGAAGGAGCCCTACATCTGCCAGGAATGGGCCTGACTTACAATTTCTTCCTGCTAGTCACTGACTAGGAGCAGGCCATGGGAAGTGTAGCCTTGATGTAAATGCACTTATGAATTTCAAGCAAAGCATCTGGGGCCCTCAATCAATTACACTTCCTGCAGTTGGAGGTGTGAAAGGAACATTAGGAACATTTTTGTGTGCTACAGTTTTGTGTGCTCCTGACAGGGTTAGGGAGACACATATCAACAAATCCATGAGCCTCTCTTCCTGAGGGAAAACTTAGAGGAGGAAGGTTAGTAGGATGAACTGCAGCCCTGGTCACTGCAGTTATTCTAAAGCCAACCTCTGATCCTTGTCCTCTCCCTCCTGCACATCCATTCTCAATTTCCAGCATATTCAGCTATTATCTGTACAGGTCATAATAGTATGACCTAATCCTTCCTTCCAGAGGAGAGTACACCCTTCATAATCATTCTTGTCTCAGGCCAGGTTTGCTGCATGAGTCCAACAATAACAGTTAAAATGGAGTAAAGGAGTCCCTACCAGCATTCTGGTGGATCACTTGCTCTCTACACATATTTCCCCTGCTCCCATGGTGTAAAAGCAGTCCTACCTCCTTTCACTAATCAGGGACAACTACCCTGACCTGTTTGGTGACTCCTCACCATACCTCTATTTTCTGGACAGAAGGAGTCCCAAGTGCCCTGCCAGTAGCTATAGTTGCTTGTTCAATGTGTTCCCTAGCATGGGTATGACACTTTGGGAACAAGGACCTCCTACCCTTAGAGGTGTGGAGACAGATAGGAAACACAGACTTCCCCAGTGGGTCATTGGTAATGATGGCAAATGGAGCTAAGCCTGCTGACATCCATTGGTTTCTTGGCTCATGAATTTTTCCTGTGGAAGACACAGCATGGCACAGAGGTCTCTGATACTTCATCTTAAAGGATGGCATTGCAGCCTCTCCCATGTTTTGCCACTGAGATAGTGTTTTAGTTGCACCTTAAGAAGCCGTTCCAACATTCTGTGAAAATCACATGTGGATTGTAAAATATGATACCTTCAGTGTATCCCATGTTAATGGATCACTCCTGTACCTTCTTCCCTGTGAAATGAGTTTCTATTTGAAGTTTATTATATGAGGTTTCATTCCTACAGATAAGTTACTCTATAAGCTCCTAGATTATGATGTTAGTTGAAACTTTGTCAGCAGGAAATGGATCCATACAAGGAATGGATAGGTATCCATTCCTGTGGGATAAACCACTTATCTTCTCAGAATGGAAGAGCTTCAATTTAGTTGACTTGCCACCAAATGGCTAATTGGTAGCCACAAGGAATACTGCCACACGTGGGAATCAACATTGGGATCTGTTTCTGTAAGACTGAACTTTTAAAAATATTTTATTTGATTTTAAGTTATGGGTTACTTGCACAGGAAGTGCAGGTTTGTTACATAGGTAAATGTGTGCAATTGTGGGTTGCTGCACTTATCAACCCATCACCTAGGTATTAAGTCCTGCCTGCATTAGCTATTTACCCCGATGCTCTCCTTCCCCTCGCCACTCCTCCGACAGGCCCCAGTGTGTGTTGTTCCCCTCCCTGTGTTCATGTGTTCTTATTGTTCAGCTCCCACTTATAAGTGAGAACATATGGTGTTTGGTGTTTGGTTTCTATTCCTGCATTAGTTTGCTGAGGATAATCTGACAAAGGTCTAATATCCAGAATCTACAAGGATCTTAAACAAGTTTACAAGAAAAAGCAAACAACCTCATTAAAAAGTGAGCAAAGGACATGAACAGACACTTCTCAAAAGAAGACGTTTATGGGGCCAACAAGCATATGAAAAAAAGTTCAACATCACTGATCATTAGAGAAATGCAAATTAAAACCACAATGAGATACCATCTCGCACCAGTCTGAATGGCCATTATTAAAAAGTCAAGAAACAACAGATGCTGGCAAGGCTGTGGAGAAATAGGAACACTTTTACACTGTTGGTGGGAATGTAAATTCATTCAACCATTGTGGGAGTTGGTGTGGCGATTCCTCAAAGGCCTAGAACTAAAAGTACCATTTGACCCAGCGATCCCATTACTGGGTATATAACCAAATAAATATAAATCATTCTGTTTCAATGATATGTGCACGTGTATGTTCACTGCAGCACTATTCACAATAGCAAAGACATGGAATCAACCCAAATGCTCATAAGTGATGGACTAGATAAAGAAAATGTGGTATATATACACTATGGAATACTATGCAGCCAAAAAAGGAAAAAGATCACGTCCATTGCAGGGACATGAAAGATTGAACTTTCAAAGGTATCTGTCTCTGCTACCTGGCCTGCTTCATGTGTGCACCAATTGTGCCAGGTCTGCACAGGGTGCAGAAGAGGAGAAGTTTCTGTTCTATCTCTCATGGGTGACATGCTACGTTAGCTTCCCAGGGGAGCATTAACAAAGTACCACAAACTAAGTGGCTTACACAATAGAAATGTATTGTTTCACAGTCTAGGAGCTAGAAGTCTGAAATCAAGATATTGGCAGTGTTGGTTTCTTCTGAGATCTGTGAAGAAGAATCTGTTCTATGACTTTCTTCTAGCTTCCAGTAGCCCCAGGCATTCTTTGACTCATACATGGTGTTCTCCACATTATCTTTCTTCTGTGCTTGTCTGTCCCTGTGTCCAAATGTTTCCCTTTTTATTAGAACACCAGTTAAATTAGATTATGGCCCATCCTAATGACTTCATCTAATTCTATCTACAATGACCTTATTTCCAAATAAGGTCACATTCTGAGGTAATGAAGGTTAGGATCTCAACATAAGAATTTTGGAGGGACACAATTCCACTTATAACACTGGGGAACCTGAGATCCCACTGTATGCAGTTTACATGTCCCCTGTGGTCCTCTTTGGGATAAATCCTGGCTGTATCATTTATATTTCACTGTAAACTATTGCTGGTCCTGTCCAAATTTGTGACTTGGTGAGAACAATATAATGGGCAGCCCCTGATACATGGTTACATGATGCCCCATCAAGTACTCTGTCTTGACACATTAATACCAGGGCCTATTTATACACCAAGAACTGTCTCTGAGAAAGTGTATACTCTTGACATAATCCCACATCTGCCACAACAGATGCAATCGGGGCCTCTGTTTAGTTAAACCTACAGTAGTCTACAGTCTACAGTCATTCTCATGCATCCATCTGAATTCTATGGGTGAAGGCTGGCAAATTAAATCGAGAGATGATAAGGCCTATTACCCCTGTAACTTTTAGGTCTTTTGTGGTTACACTAATATCCATTATTCCCCCTAGGATGTGATATTTTTCTCAATTTACTATCTTGGCTGCGGAAAAATTTCAGAGGTTTCCACTTCTCCATTAGGATAGATTTTAACTCACAGGCCATAGACCTAATGTGAGGGTCATTCTAACCAAGTATATTAATTTCAGTTATACACTTGAGACTTGAAAATATGGCCAGTCGATGTGTCTTCAGACCTAGCATTGACCTTGTGAGGCAGGCTTTAGCCAGAGCTACATTTATCACCTGGCTCCCATTGGCCCCTCCTATAACAATGGCCATGATGATGCTTTCGTTCTTCAGATATCATTGTCTACCCAGACACTACATACAACAATCCTTAGAATGTCTGAGTATTCTTTTTTCCCCCAGGGTAGACACACCTAAGTAAATAATCAAGTTTTCTTTGAAAAATGACTGAGAAAGTCATCATAGTAAATATTTTCCATGGTTTTTTGTTTTGTTTTGTTTGTTAACCCAGGGAAATAATCTCTTCTATCAATGGGTTCTGGATTTGAAATAGGCTTAGGTCTGGGATCTAGGCAAGGAACTGTGGCTTTTTATTCAAAGCGCCTTAAAAAATACTGCTTAATTTTCTTTGCTTTTAAAGTGTTGTGTGTGTGTGTGTGTGTGTGGTGTGTGTGTATGTAAACTTTTGTTTTAAGTTCAGGAGTACAAGTGAAGGTTTGTTACATAGGTAAACTTGTGTCATGGGGGTTTGTAGTACAGATTATTTCATCACCCAGGTATTAAACCTACTACCCATTAATTATTTTTCCTGACTCTCTCTCTCCTCCCACCCTCCACCCTCTGAAAGGCCCCAGTCTGTGTTGTTCCCCTCTACGTGTCCATGTGTTGTCATCATTTAGCTCCCACATATAAGAGGGAACATGTGGTATTTGGTTTTCTGTTCCTGTGTTAGTTTGCTAAGGATAATGACCTCCAGCTCCATCCATATCCCTGCAAAGAACATGATTTCATCCTTTTTCATGGCTCCATTCTTTTCCATGGTTTATATGTACCACATTTTCTTTATCTAGTCTTTCATTGATGGGCATTTAGGTTGATTCCATGTCTTTGCTATTGTGAATAGTGCTCCAAAGAACCTATGTGTGAATGTGTCTTTATAATAGAATGATTTATATTCCTTTGGGTATATACCCAGTAATGGGATTCCTGGGTCGAATGGTATTTCTGTCTTCAGGTCTTTGAGGAATTGCCACACTGTCTTCCACAATGGCTGAACTTATTTACACTACCACCAACAGCATATAAGCATTCATTTTTCTCCACAACATTGTCAACATCTGTTATTTTTTGACTTTTTAATAAAAAATAACAGTGCTGTGAGATAGTATCTGATTGGTGTGAGATGGTATCTCATTGTGGTTTTGATTTGCATTTCTCTAATAATCAGTGATGTTGAGCTTTTCTCCATATGATTGTTGTCTGCATGCATATCTTCTTGTGAAAAGTGTCTATTCATGTCCTTTGCCCACTTTTTAATGGGGTTGTTTGTTTTATTCTTGTAAACTTGTTTAAGTTCCTGATAAATGCTGGATATTAGATTTTTGTCACATATATAGTTTGCAAAAATTTTCTCCTTTACTGTAGGTTGTCTGTTTACTCTGTTGATAGGTTCTCTTGCTGTACAGAAGCTCTTTAGTTTAATTAGATCCCATTTGTCAATTTTTGCTTTTGTTGCAATTGCTTTTGGTGTCTTTGTCATGAAATCTTTGCCCATGTCTATATCCTGAATGTATTGCCTAGGTTGTCTTCCAGGGCTTTGGTAGTTTGGGGTTTTACATTTAAGTTTCTAATCCATCTTGAGTTAATTTTTGTGTATGGTGTAAGAGAGTGGTCCAATGGCAGTCTTCTGCATATGGCTAGCCAGTTATCCCAGCACCATTTATTGAATAGGGAATCCTTTCCTATTGCTTGTTTTTGTCAGGTTTTTGGGAGATCATATAGTTGTAGGTGTGTGGTTTTATTTCTGGGTTCTTTATTCTGTTGCATTGGTTGATGTGCTGGCTTTTGTACCAGTACCGTGGTGTTTTGGTTATTGTAGCCCTGTAGTATAGTTTGAAGTGGGGTAGCATGATGCCTCCAGCTTTGGTCTTTTTGTTTAGGATTGCTTTGGCTATTCAAGCTCTTTTTTGGTCCCATATGAATTTTAAAATACCTTTTTCTAGTTCTTTGAAGAATGTCAATGGTAATTTAATAGCAATAACACTGAATCTATAAGTGACTTTGGGCAATATGACCATTTTAGCGATACTGATTTTTCCCATCCATAATCATGGGATGTTTTTCAATTTGTTTGTGTCATCTCTGATTTCTTTGAGCAGTGTTTTGTAGTTCTCCTTGTAGACATCTTTCACCTCCCTAGTTAGTTGTATTCCTAGGTATTTTATTCTTTTTGTTGCATTTGTGAATAGGAGTTCTGTCCTGATTTGGCTCTCAGCTTGACTGTTGTTGGTGTATAGAAATGCTAGTGATTTTTGCAATTTGATTTTCCATCCTGAGACTTTGCTGAAGTTGTTTATCAGCTTAAGAAGTTTTGGGGATGAGACTATGGGGTTTTCTAGATATAGGATCCTGTCATCTGCAAACAGGAATAGTTTGACTTCCTTTCTTCCTATTTGGATGCCCTTTATCTCTTTCTCTTGTTTCACTGCCCTGACCAGAACTCTACTTTTCTACAGAATGTAATGTTTCACTAACCATCTCCACAACTCAATGCAAGTCAAGCCACACCCTCTGGATATCCCTTCCAACTTGTGGGCCATTACTGTAACTGTTGGGCAGCTGAGAACCACCTCTTGACCTCTGTTACTTTGGAGAGTCATCATCTCCATGGATATTAATGAGCCCAGGTCAGTAGTTACTTCCTCTACCATCAGTCCTGACTTGCAGAGGAGAGCCACCACTGAACTTCTTAATGACGTTAGTGACCTTCTTGCCAACTCATTCTTGATAAATTCGGTAAACAGTGGATCTTCTGAGCTCTTCTATTAACATGCCATCTAAGAGATTTTCTGAGCAGTGGAAGTAATATGTCTATTCTTGCATGCCCCTTTCCCTCAATCTTTTTATTCATTGTTCTATCATCCTCCAGGGCAACTCTGACATTCTAATTTTTCAGCATTGGCCATCACTTTCTTCAGGCCTCCAAAAACCACTTTAACAGTGAGTTTACCACATTCCCTGGGGTCCTTGCCAGAATTTTAAATATTGTATCCTGAGAAGGTACTCCCAAGACAGTGAATTCTTGACTATCCAGTCTTATATTGTACCCCTTTAATCAAGTACCCCTTAAAAACATTCCCAGAGGTATTTTGTGTGTGTGCCTACTAGCAAAAAGACATTGCAACAATTCTATTGCCATTGTTTAGATTTTACTTCCATTGATTTCCATTCACTAGTTCTGTCACCTTGAGTGAATAACTTATTTTTATTATGCCTCAGTTTCTGCATATGCAAAATAGAGGTGATTATATTAATATCTGTCTGAGTAATCATGAGTGTTAAATATAATACATATAAGGTACTTAGTACTTTGCCTGTGCACAGCAAACACTCAAGAAAATACTAGCAATTACTGCCTTCATGTAAAGAATAGCTTAGCTACCCACTATCTTCTGGTCACCTTGCATGTGGTACTGTGGTCAGAGATGACAGTGGGTCATATAACAACTTATCTAAAATACTGTACTGCAAAATAAGCTACCACCAGCTTCACTTCAAGGACTCTGTAATGATTTTTATTTGGAAAAAAACCCCACAAAATCTGGTATTTGTAATTGTAGCAACTTTCCAAACCATTACAGGGTGACACTGTTAACAGTGGTGGCTCTTAGCTTCAAGCCCTTTGCAGCCAACTCTCATTAAGGTGGAACATGCTACATTTTAGAGGCTTCTGTCAGCTCTCTTCATGGGTTAGGTGCTTTCACTTGATTCTAATGCTGCAAACCATAAACTGTCTCTTTTAGATCATGATGAGTTGACTTTTCCAAGCAACAACAGAGCCCTCTGGTTGATTTTAAAAATTAGATTGGGAACTTGGGCTTTTAAAGATTGGATTGGGAACTTGGAAGAGGCAGTTCTGCCAGGAAAAAGGTACAGGATGCATGAAAAATAACATAGCCCAAGTGGAGAGAAGGTCTAGAATAAGGGTATGCACCTCTTAGCAACATGATAACAGGACATTAAATTAAGATTTAATAAGTATTAGGAGCTAAATTCCAAGAGAGATGAGCACAGGAGACACACAAAGGTGCACCAAAGTGTAACTCAAAGCCACTCCAAATAGAACCTTTCCTTGTAGATGCAATAACATAAGCCAGACTGGACTGGGATGTAATCATAAGACACAAGGGTTGAAGCATAAATGTAGCTTCTGGGAGACTTGGGGGACAGGCTTACAATGGAATTATTAAAAAATGGACCATGAGTGTTTCCAAAATTACTTTGGAGGGCATGTGATCATGTTAGCTACACCAAGCACTCCCAATAGTTCTATACTCAAGACATAAATAACTATTCGTTCTCAAATATTTGAGGGCCTACTACACACATTCCAGTTAAGAATATCTGGTGATCTTTGCATGGTTTTGAATCTGAGCTCTACAACTTACCAGGTGTGTGACTTCTTTATAATTCTGTTACTTCGGTTACACAAAAATAATTTTCTCCTGGAGTTATCGTGAAGATTAAATGATCTAATGTATACAAAGTGTCTAAAATTGTACCTGGCACAAACTCTCAATAAATACAGTGGTTAATATCATTGTGATTGCTCCTTTGGTACTAAGATCTGAGTAAAACATGGTCCATACCAGTTTGGGGCTTATAATTCATCAAAACTAATGACAAACCAGTAGTGTAATAAGTACTGTGGTTCAGTAATGTTTATTTTTGGCCAGGGAAAAATAGATGGTTTGAAGGATTTGCTTTCTGAGCAAGAAGGGCTCTTAAGAAGAAAACAAAGATAACGTTTTGAGGAAAAAGGAAGTCAAAATTTTCTTTTTTGGGGTGGGAAAGAAAGAAAATTATTATTAGGGACTATCCACTAAAGCCTGTCAAAAATTCGAGTGTTTTTCTTTAAAGAGGTCCAGATAGAGGTAACACTGCACACGCAGTGCTGCATGCAAGTTTTGTTTTTGTTTTTTTAAATAAGTATTCAGAATCCAGTTTTTCTTATATTTTATTAGTTATAAAGCATGATGGCGAATCCTTTTCCAAATTCTCCTGGTTAGAATTTAGGAACTGAGAAACGGCTAAGGGAACCTTGCACTTCCATGAAAGACAAATCAAGTGAGGCAAAAAGCTAAGGAGCATCTCACAGCTCAGTCTGGGCATGGACCATGGCTTTTAATGGCACTTCGCAAAAAGAAACAGAACATTTTTCCTGTACTGGGCTCCCTGCCAGGCTGCAGAGAGCATTTGTACATTAGTGTGTGGGCATAAACCAAAAAGCCGTTTCCATGAACAGGAAGGTAATGTAATGTAACTAGATCCTTGGGATCCTGGAAGCTGAGCCTCTGTTCCAGGTCCTCCTTGCAGTCCCAAGGATACACAGCGAGCTTGAAAATGTGGTGGGGACCAGTTTGGTCAGTCTTTAAAGGGCAGGTCATGTCAATGTTTATTAATGAACTGAAAAGCCCTCTATCTACTGGAGCCTGCTTAGGGCACTCCTCACACAGTTTCCATATCTTTAGAGAAGATAGAAAGTGAATTTTAAATTGGACCTTGACAAGGAAGACATTCTGGCAGACCTTATTGTTCCCTTTAGATGAGCCTTTGTGATGAGAAAATTGTCATCACCTCTCACCAAAAAGTTAAAATTTTGCCTCCAGTGAAATGGAGACCACATTGAAGATTTTCTTTGACTATTTGGTTATATTTCAAATTATTTATTACCTAATGGAACACATTGAGTTTTTTTTTGTCATCTAAGTTTCTGTCATAATTTCTAATTAAAAATGAGTAGAAATCAGTGTCCTCCTCATAACATCTCCACAATTATAGAAGAAAATATAATAGGATCACCCTATTTGCATATTTATTCTCTTTTCTTGCTGGTTATTCTTTTAGAGCCCTAATTAGAAAAAAAAATTGACTGGTTGTCAAACTCATGCTTTCATGAATGCATTCATTTAGTCAACAAATATTTACGGAGTACATATCCTTGAGAACAGGAGAAGATAATCACGCAGGCCACTCTCTCCTGTGTGTTTATGTGTATGTGTGTCCTTATGCAGGGCTGGAAATGATATAAGCAAACTATCATATTCTTTGGTGTTTCTGTAATATCTATTTCCAGCAAGGTCATTTATTCCACAAATATTGTTGAACTTCTATGATGTTCTACGCACTGTTTTAGTCACTGGGGCTGAAGCAAAAGCAAAGTCCTTGCCCTCTTGGTGCTTACACTCCAGGAGAGGGGAGGAGGTAGACAAACAATAACCGAATTACAAAATATAGTGTAATAAATCAGATGGTGAAAGTGCTAAGAAGAAAATTAAAGCAGAATAAAAGGAAAAGATGATGGAAGAAACCCAATTTTAGAATGACTGTCCAGAGAAGGTGACATAGAATGAAGTGTTGAATGGAAGACTCCTTGTCCATCCTAAGAAATTACCCCTGAGGAGATGGTTAGCAGGGTTATGCATGACATGTCTACACCTTTGTCTGAGTTTTTAAGGGGTTCATTTGAGCAATGGATTCAACTGGTGCACATCAACATTCAGCACAGGCTGGGCGTGGTGGCTCACGCCTGTAATCCCAGCACTTTGGGAGGCCGAGGTGGGTGGATCACCTGAGGTCAGGAGTTCGAGACCAGCCTGGCTAACATAGCGAAACACTGTCTCTACTAAAAATACAAAAATTAGCCAGGTGTGGTGGTGGACGCCTATAGTCCCAGCTACTCGGGAGGCTGAGACAGGAGAAACACTTGAACCCAGGAGGTGGAGGTTGCAGTGAGCCAAGTTCCTGCCACTGTACTCCAACCTGGGTGACAGAGCGAGACTCTGTCTCAAAAAAAAAAAAAAAAAAAAAAAAAAATTCAGCACAGCGGTCAGTTCTTCCACCCAAGAGTTGAATGTAAACTCTGTTTGGGGAAGAAATAATGTGCTAACCAGAGGAAACAGGCCCTGGCAGCCTGCAGAGTCAAATGGGGGCAGAGTGAGGCTTTGCACACTTTCCAGAGGAGAGTATCATTCTGGAGAATTTCTAGTCTCTTCCAAACACAACTTAAACTCATTTATTATCTCAGTCTCCTTATTCAAAGCTGTGAGAAGGGAACATGTCAAGATAGCAATGGAACAAGATAATGGGTGTAAAATGACAAAAAACAGGAAACCTCTTCCTGAACAATTCTAAGTATTGTCACAAAGAAAGGAGAGTCAGTCAAGCATAGAAAAGGCAACTAAAATTGTAATTCAACATTTATGAAATGATTTATTAACTTTACCTCGGTAAGGATTCTGGTGAGATATTGGCTGAAACAATATACAATTAACAGCTTAGAAGGGTTGAGGAGTGGATACAATGAATTGAGGAAATGAGAGTTTTAAGTGACCTACCTTTTTTGCTTAGTGATTAGCTTGGAGATGCCTGCATTTACACAATCATAATCTTTACTATGAAAAAATAGAAAAGGCTCTTAATAACAGATAATAATAAGTGTTCTACTCTAACTGTCAAGTATTTTGTATAAGATATATTTTACATAACATTGGTGACTACTCTCTAGAGAATATAAAATTATAGTGTTATTTTCTTTGATGAGATTGAGGGAGAATAATTGCATATTTCATGATGTACAGAAACAAAATAATTCTCACCCTAACAAAACAGACCCTATCCCAGAAGACAAGCTGATAAGGGTGGTTACACCTATTGTGGAATTCTCTAATTTCCCTGTGATTTTGCTTAATTTTCTGATTGCTTGAATATATGTCTAATTTGTTCCCCAATTCAATGAGAAACTATGTATCAGAAATAATTAATTTGTAGGGTTTCTAACAGAGACATCAATTCTAATAAATCACTTTTATTCAGTTGCTTCCATTAAACAAGTGTTTTTTTTTTTTTTACATACCAGGAATTGTGTGCAATTCTTTTTGCTTTCAAATTGTCTGGATTTTATAAAATATCTGCTATAAATATCTATTGGTTGTATTATTTATAAACTTTATATTAAAAACAATAAAATTTTTTCATATAGTTATTCAAATTGCTTTTCAATGGACTTATTTCTGATGCTTCAAGTTCAAACTCTTAGGTCTACAACTAATTCTGTAATTGAAAGCTGGGCCATTTAAATATTTGAAGAGAATTCTCTTTTTTATTGTTTTTTCAAGTTTCCTCTGTCTTCTTTTCTGGAGGATTAGGAGTTTCATCTCCACCTACCCTGCCTTCTGCCACATTATTCATTTCCTTCCACATCCTGGCCAGTCACTATTGAGTGAGAAACAGCTTTTCTGTGATGCCTAACCCTGAATGAAGAGCTATAATGTTACTGACTTAGAAAATCTATTAGGGTAGCATAAGATAACAGTAATTTTTTCTAACATTTGTTTCACCGAGGTGCTTTATGTTAAAGTTCCAGTAGACCTAGACCCTTGCATTTTATTTATACCTACTGGACTAAGCTATCCACCCCACACCCCCAAAGTTGTGCTAAGCAATTGGTTTTTCAATCATAATTAAGGCATTAAAATTGTTTATAAATATTAAATATTAATTTGTTAGATCACCCCACATCATCAGGTAGCAAATTATGTTAATATGTCATTGCTGGGCCAGGTGCGGTGGCTTATGCATGTAATCCCAGCACTCTGGGAGGCCGAGGTGGCCAGATCGCCTGAGGTGAGGAGTTCAAGACCAGCCTGGCCAATATGGTGAAACCCCCAATCTCTACTAAAAATACAAAAATTAGCCGGACATGGTGTTGTGCGCCTGTAATCCCAGCTACTCCACAGGCTGAGGCAGGAAATTGCTTGAAGCCAGGAGATGGAGGTTGCAGTGAGCCGAGATCACACCACTACACTCCAGCCTGGGTGACAGAGCAAGACTTCATCTAAAAAAAAAATATATATATATATATATATATATATAAACACACACACACATATATATACACACACATATATATACACACACGTATATATATACACACATATATACGTATATATACACACACACACACACATATATATATATATATATAATTGCTGACTCAGCTAAAATAGTTTCTATTTCCCTTATATCCAAGGTACTATTTATAAGTATACTCATACACTCTTGCACAAGTAATTGATTACTTGATACTGACATTAAGGAGATCAGTATCAAAACAAAATTATTGTGGCATGTTTTTAGAGACCTAATCTCAGACTCATAATGGTTTATTAAATAAAATACTTTTGGTAAAATATTTAAACACTTACTAATGATTGCCCTTGGAATTGTTATCAAAGCACTAAGAGGGTAAACTTAGTCCCAAATCCTGGTGAAAAAGCAGATTTTTAACCTCTGCCATTCCTATTTTTCAACGGTTCTTCTTCAACATTTCTGGCTTCCTTCTCTGTAAGATGAACTTTATTGCTGTCCGATACCCCTATGGTTACTTTTCTTCTTATGTTGCTTCTATAAGTTACCTTCTTTCTCAGGCTCTTATAACTTTGGTTTCACTCCCATCCACTGCTCCTGACTATTCTATAAAAAGACAAGGACGTCCATCCATTCTGAAAATGAAGTCCTGTATACATCCATTCACTTAGTTTTAGGAAACTAATACATTTGCATAAAACAAAGAACCCATCTTAATCTGGATTCAACCAGGGCTTTTGGTTAGAAATTGTAACATGTAATCTGTGCCAATTAATCTCAGACATAAAGAGGATTAAAAAGTATTTGGAGAGAGTCTACACTAGAAAACTATTCATATAGGAAGATAATCAACAAACCAGGCTGGAAATCTAGAGAATGAGGGAATAAAGGGTCTACTGTCATCTGATGGAAGTATCATCCCAACAGAATTCAGCTTGGCATACCTGAGAGTTTCAGTAGAATAATTAGCTCATTGATAACAGAAATAAAAGGTGCTTCCAGCTGGTGCTACCGAGGAATGTTTACTCAATGCCTGCCTCCCTCCCTTCACCTACGTTGGGGGCCTTCTAAACCTTTCATCCCAAGTATTTATCCATAATCTGTGCCTCTAGCTGTTTCTCCAACCCCTTACCTTATTTCTTTACAAAAGTCATGGTAGGGAAAGTAGAACTGGAGGGTTAATTGTGCCAAGGAATCCAGGGCAGAAGCCACTATGCTGCATCACAATAAGCTGAGGCATCTAAACCTGCATCTGCAGGGTCTCCTCTGTGTATGGAGACACAGTCCACTTGTTAGATACCAGATTGCTGCCAAAGGGACCCTCACCTGGACACTTGGATGAGAGTGTGGCTCTTCACGGTGCCAGCTTGCCACTTCCTTGATAGAAGCAACATACACACTGTTGAGGGAAGAAATCAACTGCTAAAAACCAGTATTAATTTTGTATTAACTGAATGCACTAATTTCTTCTTTTGTATTTTGCCAGAGTTTTATAAATGAAGAAAAATTGGCCATTGGGCAGTTGCCAGTGTGTCAACTAAGGCTTGAGAATCAGCGTGGTGAGTTAGAATAGCCAAAGGTCAGGGGGTAGAAGTAATTTCTACTGGCTGGAGTTATTGATATCTTTTATTTTTTGAGATAGATATTTTGTTTTCGGCCTACACTTGCTATTTTTCTGGGGTGTCTATGTTCCTTTAGGGGTTAAGTTTTCTTGGTCCTCAATAAAAATAATTTATATTCATTGGATGTCACACATTTATAAATTAGACTCAGGGAAGGCTTTTTAGATTGGGAATTTTGATTTGTTTAACAATGCAAAATGAAGAAAACACTGAAATACAATCCTTGATATTGAACTAGACAGGCAAAAAATAAAAAAAAATTTTGGAAGAGTTTCTCCAAAAGGATAAACAGCTACAAGTTTATAGAGAGTAAGTAATAAGAAAACTTGAGACTTAAGAAATGAATCCTTGCCACTTTCAGGGGTTTTAATTCCCCATATTTTTTGTGTTTTAGGTATATTAAGATTTTTGTATTCTCTCATTCCTTTATTTTAATGTTCTAGACATAGTTTTACTGGAGTATTAATTGAGGTACCAAAAAATTGCACATATTTAATGTGTACAATTTGATTGGTTTGGATATACACATACACCCATTAAACCATCACCACAACCCTATTTCTGGGTATATCTACCCAGAAGGATGGAAATTAGGATCCCAAAGAGATATCTGCTCTCCCATATTTATTGCAGCATTACCCACAATAACTGCGTTATAGAAACAACCCAAATGTCCAATGACAGATGAATGGATAAAGAAAATGTGGTACATATATAAAATAGAACATTATTCTGCCTTTAAAATAAATGGAAATCCTACTCTATAGGAAAATACAGATGAATAAACGTATTCATCACCTCCCCCAATTTTTGTATATCCCTGTGTGTGGTGTGCACATGTGTGTGTGGTAAGAACACTTAATATGAGATCTACCTGAAACAAAATTTTAAGTGCATAATACAGTATTGTCAATGATAAGCACTGTGCTGTATAGCAGACCTCTAGAAGTAATTTATCTTGCATAACTAAAACTTTACACCAATTACAGACCAGTGGATCAGAATAAAGTGTACATAAATGAATTCACACATATAAAGTCAACTGAGTTTCAACAAGGGTGCCAAGAATACACAGTAAGGAAAATATAGTTTCTTCAACAAATGATACTGGGAAAACTGTGTAGCCACATGCAAAAGAATAAAATCATCACCCTCTTTTACATCATATATGAAATAAACCCAAAATGGATTAAAGACTTAAACATGAGACCTGAAACTTTAAAACTCCTAGAAGAACACATAGGAGAAAACTTCTTTATATCAGTCTTGGCAAGAACATCTTGGATTTCTTTGTTGCTTAACACCAAAAGCACAAACAACAAAATTAAAAATAGAAAAATGGGACTACATCAAAGTTAAAAAGCTTCTGAACAGTAACAATTGACAAAATGAAAAAAACAAGCCTCAGAATAGGAACAAATATTTGCAAACCATGTATCTGATAAGGGGTTCATGTCAAAAATATACAAGGAATGGATACAACTCAATAGCAGGGAAACAAATAATTCAATTAAACAGAGGGCAAAGGATCTGAAAAGACATTTTTTGAAAGAATTTATAAAAAGACCAACAAGTATATGAAAAAATGCTCAATGTTACTAATCATCACAGAAATCCAGATCAAAACTACAATGAAATATCACCTCATGCCAGTTAAGGAGGTATGTTACGAAAACTTTTAAGAGATAAGTGTTGGCAAGGATGTGGACCAATTGGAACTCTTGTATAATGTTGGTGGGAATATAAATTAATATAGCTATTATGGAAAACAGTATGGAGGTTCCTTCAAAAAATTTAAAAACTATCATATGATCCAGCAACCTATTTCTGGGTATGTCTACCCAGAAGGATGGAAATTAGGATCCCAAAGAGATATCTGCTCTCTCATATTTATTGTAGCATTACCCACAATAACTGCGTTATAGAAACAACCCAAATGTCCAATGACAGATGAATGGATAAAGAAAATGTGGTACATATATACAATAGAACATTATTCTGCCTTTAAAATAAACGGAAATCCTACTCTATAGGACAATACAGATGAACCTGGAGGACAGCGTGTTAAATGAAGTAAGCCAGTCATGGAAGGACAAATACTGCATGATTCCATGTATATGAGATACCTAATGTAGTCAAACTCATAGAAGCAGCGATTAGAATGGTGGTTATCAGGGGCTGAGGGAAGGGGGAAATGGAGATTTGTCCTCATTTCACTTCCAAACAAGTGTTTTTCTTTCTCTTTGACTTAGTCTTACTTAGTACTATTTTTAGGTATATCTGCCAAAATCAGGACCTACTTTAGATTTATAAAATAGATGAAGAGAGAAAGAAGAAATAAGCAACTCCTGAGAAATACTAAAGTGAATTTAATTGGATTCAGAGTGACAAAAGAGAAAAAGAGAGAGCCAGAGTATTGTATAATTCTTGAAGAGACACAGGATTATCAGCTGTTTCTTTGCCCTGATGCTCTGTTTAAGGAGTGTCTGAATAAATTGGCAAGTTGTGGAGAAACCTTATGTGTTGTTCCCATTAAAAAGATTACCAATTATTAATTATCAACCTTTGAGCATGTAATTTCCATTTGTCTGACTAAATAAATGATTTGAGACCAAGTTTATTCCATGATATCATTTTTTCCAAAAAAATTGAATTAGCACATCTTTGTCATTCTAAGCCTGGGCAACAAGAGCAAAATTCCATCTCAAAAAATATTTTTTTTAAGTGTTTTAAGTTCTTGAAAAATTAGTTGTATATATCTCTTTATTTAGGACAAAATTTTAGTTTTTAAAAGTTGATCCTTCGCCTTAGTACCTGCAAATTTAAGAATTTATAAGTTATATATTAATGGTCACAGTTTCAGACTCTGGATATATTGAATGATTCCTCCCTTTATAAAAGTGAAGGAAAAAATGTAAAAGAATATTTGTGTTTGACACGTGTCTTAAGCCATCAGTCATGAGTACACTGTTGTTACCCCCAGGCCAAACGAACAAAGAGAAAAATCCCCAGCAATAAAACAATGTTTCTTTGGGTCATCCCCATCCTGTAGAACTACAAGTAGTGAAGCTCTACCTAAATTTTCAAATTGTTTCCTCTGCCCTCCAAGGATGGGGAGAGAGAAAGAGGAAGATCCTAGAATGAGTCACCAAATAAATTATTTGAGATCCCAGCAGGAATCTAGGCTTTTAGTATCCAAAGGCAGTGTATAAATATTGCAAGTACTACTTTCTAGCCAGAAGTTCACACTGTTGTCCAAACAATGTCTACTCTGTCTCCACCGGAGGCAATAGGGAGGCTAGGGGGAGCTCACTACTTCCTCCCTCCCTCCCCACAGGCTTCAGACTCCTTCTCTTTACCTCTCCCAACTCCAGAGGTTCTATCTTCCCCATTATTGTGGTAGATTCCATGCTGGTCTTATACTTCATGGGGGCATTACTCTTATTTATCACAGAACTGCCTATCACCACATCAAGAAGTAGAGTCTTTTGTCTCCCTCTTCATTGTGCATTGGACAGAGCCTCATGAAGACTGCTCATTAACTCCAGATGGAATTTTAGTCTCTGTCCTCCAAGGCATTTGATTTGCAAATTCATCCCCATAATTTTTCTCTTTGGAGAGGTTTTGCTATATTCAGAATGCTGAAGAAACAATAAGAAATATAATCCAGTAACATAGATAATTTTATTAAGATAGTTTTGAAGATTGATATTCTGAATAAAAATTAGTTAATGCTAATTTGGGACTCTGAAATTCATGAAAGATGTTTTTAATTCTGATTTCTCTTGATTATCTATTCCTTGGAGACATTAATTTAAACAATGCAGTGGAAACAAATACACACGATCATTATATTTATGTTTAGTTTCTGCATAAATTACTTCTCTAATAAGAAAAGAGCCTCCTTTTTCCTTAAACAGTACACTCTTTAAGCATTCCTGCTTAGACTAATGATTCCCCCTAAGGCTTACAAATAATTAATTTTGATTTTATCAAACTACTCTAATGTGATTGTCTATTTTCTCAAGAATGAGGTTTTTCTTTTCTTGGCAGATATATATTACATTTAGCAGTTCTCCTAGCTGTTTTTTAAAGACACAAGAACACACATTTAGCAAGAAGAAATTAGAAACAAAAAGTGTCCAATTAAATGCTTTCATTTACACAAACAATTTCCCCACACTGCGAAGTCAAATAACATGTCTTAAAGAGAAAATAGAAACGTTGAAACTACTGAGTCACAGTACAAGTACACTTGGAACTGTTTTATTTATTTATTTATTTATTTATTTTTGAGATGGAGTCTCGCTCTGTTGCCCAGGCTGGATGGAGTGCAGTGGCACTATCTCGGCTCAGTGCAAGCTCCGCCTCCCGGGTTCGCGCCATTCTACCGCCTCAGCCTCCAGAGTAGCTGGGACTACAGGCGCTCACCACCATGCCCGCCTAAATTTTTGTATTTTTAGTAGAGACGGGGTTTCATCGTGTTAGCCAGGATGGTCTCGATCTCCTGACCTCATGATCTGCCTGCCTTGGCCTCCCGAAGTGCTGGGATTACAGGCTTGAGCCACAGCTCCCGGCCGGAACTGTTTGATTATTAAACTAGTGATGACATCTATACTTTCTTGACAAAATGGAAAGAAAGGATTCTGTTTGTCTATAACTTAAAATATATTAAACAAGTTTCATACCAAATATACTTTCTAATAGATAGTCTTAAGATTTCTTTGAGTTTGGGAAATAAAGGAGAAACATGGAGAACACCTTTATAATTTTTTTCTCACCTCATCCACCTCTTTTTATCCAGTGAATGATAACAAAACATATAGAAAGGAAAAGGATTTAAAATATGGTTTTTAATTTTTGGCTCAAAGTATGAGAGCCTTACATTATTCTAAGTCTGAGCATCACAAATTAAGGAAAATAAATTTATCATGGAATTGTACATTGGAAGTGGTCTGTGAAGCAACAAGAATTGAGTAACGTATCCCTACCTCCAAGTTTTCACATAGATCTAATGAGACATATGAAGAACCGTGTGTTCTGCAAATTGTAGGAAATTTTTGCAACATTGAGTTCATTTCCCACTGTATAGCCTGTCTATCATTTGGGTGCGATTGAACCTATTGCAAGATCTAGTGATTGATATTTCAAATAGGTCTAAGATAATAAATCCATGCAATCTCCTGCTTACATTGTTTGATTCTGTGTGGAAAGGTAATCAAAGTTGGTCTAGAGTGAAACATAAGATTTGAAAATTAGTGTAAGAGATGCACTGTCACCTACTGGAGGTGAATAAGCAAGAACAGCAAGGTGAAGAGTGGGTCACACTTGCTACTTGGAGGCATCTTACAAACATCTTGGTAAAAAACGGATGCTATTAACAGTGAAGAAGGGAGGCAGAAAGAAATACAATTCTTGGTGACAAGGTTAGTCTGGTTAAGCCTTTCTCCTACATGCAAACTTCTGACTATTTAGTTGTATGAGTCAATAAATTTTTTTGTTGCTTAATACATTTTGTGGTTCTTGCTCTGTTACTTGCAGATGATGCATCTTTACTGTACACTGAGTTTAGCATCCTAATTGGAGGATGCGTTCCCAGGGTGAAGGTTTTATCCTTTTTCATCTGTTTGTGGGGTAACCCCATCCTATAAACTTCTACCTATTTAATAACTCCTGTATTAGTGGAGAGTGTGGTTTTTTTTTTAAGTTTAGTAATATAGATGACATTACTCAGCTTACTAATTTTAATTAATGGCTTTAGCTAACATGCTTTTCTGATACTATTTTAGTAACTTTCAGGGGAATGCATATAAAATATATATCATATATAATATATGTATGTAATTACCATACAGAATAATATATAATATATGATATAGTATATAACATATAATGTAAAATATCTAATATCGATATGTTCTCTCTATATATAGACACACAAACACAAAATTTTACTTGGATATAAACTGTTTTTCTTTTTTCTCAATCAACAATTCCTATTCTTCCTATTTTCCAGGTATATGCATATCTTTAGTTCTTACAGATGCTTAGTATTTAATTAAGAATATACATACATACATATATTATTTTGTATATTATTTTATATATTTGTATATTGTTCTGAATATTAAATATACATATATTTATGTTCTTTTTCCATAAAGGACATTAGTGAGACAATTGGTGAAATTTTTGAGTAAGGTATGTAGATTAGAAATAATATTGTATCAATGTGATATCCTGATTTTGTTGATTTTACTATCATGTAAAAGAATATCCTTGGTTTTTGGAAATATACACTGACATACTGAGGAATTAAAAGCTCTGCCTTAGGCTTAGAAAATAGGGAATGGTCCCTTTCTTTATTTCTTCTCCTCATTCTTTTCTTGTCCACTTAAGAAGCTATCACTGTCTCTTCCACACATGAAGCATGAGAGGAACAGAATTAAGGGGACAACAAAGTTTTTCTTAACTGGTACCTGTGTAATTTGCATTGGTGCTTTCTGGGCTTGGTGGTTTCAAGAGAGAACCGGTGCTTTTATGGCTTCACTAGAAACCCTCTTTGGGACCATTTAATTGTATTTCTCAAGATGCTAGCCATGCATTTTCATCCAGCTGGCTAATTCCATTTCTTTCTTCAGTTTCTGGGAATTCAGTACTTCAACCTATATACAAGGGTTACAACTCACTTCCAAGCACTACTCTAGGGCAAAGTTCAATGTGATCTTCTGTGAGACTCAGATTTGGTCCTGAGAAATACGAATACATTCTTGGAACTGATAAATTTCAGAATCTAGAATGTTCCCAGTGCAGCTACCTATCCTCATTCAGAGCATCTAGCAAGTTTCTTTTCCAATTGAGACTTTTCAAGGTATGGAATAGAGTTCAGGGCACAAAGTTCTTGCAAGTATCCTTTTAGTTGGCCTTTATTCACTCTCTCCATGGTGGGGAGGTAAGAAGAAAATGCCCCGACACATTTTTTTCCCAAATTAATTGCCTTCTTCAGACCTTTCAGTACTAACTCTTTTTGAGATGAGTGCTTGATTTATGATCTCGTAAAGAGTGTTTTGCCTTGTCTTTTACAATTACTGCATAAGATATCTACCACCTGTCATTGAAATGTGAGAATATTCACCACGTATTTTTTGTTTTTTGATGGTGTTCGGTCACCACAGCTAGAACTAAGACGGAAAAAAATTCACTTTAACATCCTGTTGTGTTACAATAATTCTGATCTGAAAAAGCAGCAGAATCCACATGCTGAAGTTGTACATGTGTTGGAAGATGACCTAAAGCAGTTATTCTAAATTAACATACTCATTTTCAATATTTAAGTGCATATTGTTTATATTATGTCTCTTGAGATATGGTATTTGTTCTGTTTTTGTTGTTGTTTCCGATGCTGAGAAATACTGCTTTGTTTCTTTGAAACTTTCTCATTTACCACAAGTTAACATGAATGCATACATTGATTAGATTTATATCCTTAAACTTATGTGGATGGCGGGCTAAAAAATAACTATCCTTTTTAATTTATAAGCTGAAATCACCAAAAATTTATTCTATTTATACTAAAGATTATTATAATCAATAATTATGATGTTATTATTTAACAGATCTTTTCCCCCTGGTGTTGCTATAATTGACAAAAAGTATATATGTTTGGAGTATACAACAAGATTTTTTAAATATGTCTACATTTTGAATGGATTAAATCAAAGTGAATTAACAGGTTCATCACTTCACATACTTTTAATTTTGGTAGTGACATTTACCATCTATTCTCTCAGCAATTTTAAAGTATACAATACCTTCTTATTAACTATAGTCATCATGCTTCACAATAGAATCCTAGAACATATTCATCCTATTGAACTGAAACTTTGTACTCTTTGACTAACATCTTTCATATCCTCCTCCTTCCCCTGCCCCAGCTCCTTGCAATCACCATTCTACTTTCTGCCTCTGTAAGTTCAGTGTTTTTAGTTTCCACATGTAAGTGAGATAATGCAGTATTTTTCTTTCTGTGCCTGTCTTACTTCACTTAGTACAATATCCACTAGGTTGATTCACGTTGTCTCAAAGGATAAGATTTCCTTCTTTTTCAGAATGATTAGTTTCGTACTGTGTGTCTATATCGCATTTTTAAAACCCATTCATCTGCACATGGACATTTAGGTTGTTTCCATATCTTTGCTATGGTTAATAATGCTGCAATGAACATGGGTGTACCGATATCTCTTTCACACCCAGATTTCATTTTTAAAAATATATACCCCGAAGTGTGATTGCTGGAGCTCATGGTAGTTCTATTTTCAACTTTTTTAGGAACCCCATACTGTTTTCCATAATGGCTGTACTAATTTATATTCCCACCAAAAATGTATAGTGGTTTTCTTTTCTCTACATCCTCTCCAACACTTACCTTTTATCTTTTTGACAACAGCTATTCTAACAGGTGTGAGGTAATCTCTCATTGTGATTTTAATTTGTATTTCCCTGATGATTAGTGATGTTGAACATTTTTTCATATACTGGTTGGCCATTTGCATGTCTTCTTTTGATAAATTTCTATTCAGATCCTCTCCCCATTTTTATTATTTATTTATTTATTTATTTATTTTAAATTGGCTTATTTTCTTGCAATGGAGTTGAGTTCCTTATATATTTTGCATATTAACTCCTTATCAGATGAACAGTTTGCAAATGTTTTATCCCATTCCATAAGTTGTGTCTTTCCTCTGTTGATTGTTTTCATGTGAAACACAGATGAAGACAGAGTCTCTGATGAGCATCAATAGCCAAAGATAAAGACTCAGAAGCATAGATCCAGAAGAACTGGAAGGGAAACCAATCAGAAAAATAAAATATTTGACCTGTTATAGATTAATTTTTTATTTTTCTTTTTAAATAATATAGATTCACAAGAAGTTGCCAAGATAGAACAGAGAGGATCTATGTACCCTTCATACACAGTTTCTCCATTGGTTCCATCTTACGGAACTGTAGTACAATATCAAAATGGAATACTGAAATTGGAATATATTGTATTTTATAACATATATAGATTCATGTGACCTTCACAGCAGTTAAGATGCAGAACTAGTCTATGATCACAAAGATCTATCTTTTTTTTCTCCTTTATAGTCATACCTAATCTTCTATGCACTACCCACCCCCAACATCCCCAAATTCTGGCAACCACCAATTGGTTCTCTAGCTCTGACTTACTGAAAATGTTATATAGGAATCATACAGTATGTGATCTTTTTATATTTTTTTAATTCAGTATTACTGAGTAACTTTTCATGGTACTGACATACTACAATTTAACTATTCACCACTTACAGTACAGTTTGGTGAGCTTTCTATTTTTGGCTATTACAAATAAACTGTTATTTTGTATAAGTTGTTGTACAGACATAAGTTTTCATTGTTATGAGGCAAATGTCCAGTAGTGTGATTGATGGGTCTTACAGTAAATATATGTTTATTACTATAATGAACTACCAAACTAATTTCCAGAGTAGCTAGATCACTTTACATTTACATTGGCAATGTATGAGAAATTCAATTTCTTTACATCTTCACCAGAATTCAGTATTGTCACTTTTTAAATTTTTGTTGTTCTAATAGTGTGCAATAATATCTTGTTATGGTTTTAGTCATATTTACTTAATGGCCAGTGATGTTGAAGATCTTTTCATGTGCTGCTTTTTCATCTGTACATTTTCTTTGGTGAAGTGTGTCTCCTTGCTTATTGATCGTTTTCAATTTGAAATGTTATATTTTTAACTGTTGAACATTGATAGTTTTCTATAGATTCTAAATATGAGTCCTTTATCAGATACATGTTTGCAAATATTTTCTCCAAGTCTGTAGATTGTTTTTTAAATCCTCTTAACCAGGTTTTTGCAAAGAAGAAATTTTAAAATAATTTTTGAGTAAGTTCAATTTATCATCATAGAGGAATGGTACTTTACTTCTGTGGTCTTCCAAACAAAAACACATTACCCCATTCTGATCATAGAAACATACCCAGTAAGTTCAAATTGAGAAACTTTCTATAAAATATGTGACTTGTATCTTTCAATACTGTCATGGCCTTCAGAAACAAGGAAAGTCTGTGAAACTGTTACAGTCAATGGGAATCTAAGAAAACATATACATCGAATATAATGTGGTGTCCTGGATGGGATTCGGAACCAGAAAAGTGATAGCAGATAAAAACTCAAGAGATTCAAATAAAACATGGACTTGAATTAATAAGAATACATCAATATCTGTTCATTGTTTATTATGACAAATATATCATACTAATCAGATACATTTGATTAACAGGAAAAATGAGGTGTGAGATATAGAGAAGAAACTCTGTACTATTTAGAAATAATTCTGTAAATCTAAAACTATTGTAAAAATTAAGAGTTCACTTAAAAAAATAGAAAATAACTGTGGTTTAAAGGTTAAGGAAATTACTCAGTGCCACGAAGATAAGAAAACAAATAGAGTTGGGATTTGAATACACTACTCAAGAACTAGACCCTTTATGATTTAACCAGGATTCTATATGACAGATTTCATACACCTGTGTCCTTCTGTGACTCATGTAGAATCACAACTAACTGAATTCAAAAAACTAACAACACTGCACTGCATGAATCTACTTATCAGAAAAGAGCGATTTTTGTAACCATCTACAGTATAAACCTTTCATTGTGCCTCCAAAAATTACTTGAATAAGAAAATCACATACACACACACACACAGGCCAACTATCAAAAACATCAAAATGTGAGTAGGAAGTAAGAAATATTTGCAGATTTTTTTTGTCATAACATTAATTCAATATTTCTACCAGTGGAAGTAGATGAGAAATGAATATATCTCTTTTCAGTTTGAATTAAGGGATAATCTTGTCATTCTTTCTTAATGGAGGTTGAACAAATATTTAAAGAATATTGGCTAATGACTGCAAATTATTAACTGTACTAGGCACCACATCATGACTCTCACTGGGAATTTTCACTTCTTTTGTTCCACTCTGGTTCTAAGCAAACTCCTGCAATGCTCAATTTCATTAATTATCTTGCCCTTCAGGCACAAAATAAGATTAGGCTATTTCTCCTTTCTCTTTTCTTTCCTCTCTACCCTCCCTCTCTTCATTGTATTAAATCCCACACAAACACCCCTTACACAGTCCCTTTACTAAAACCAACAATTAGCAAAACAGCAGTGGAAAAGCCCTGATAAACCAATTAACACTTGAGTGTAAATTGCTGACAAAGGCTGAAATGTGTTAGGCAGTCAGAAATACTTGCATGTTAATAAAGGACAGAGCTTTCCCCCCAAGAGTAAAATTTTAATGGAGGAATTTTGTAATAGGGAAATAGGGACACTTTTGGAGTTAGGACCTGTCTAGGTTTCCCTCTAGTTTTGTCCAATTCAACAGACATTTATTGAGCAACAAATGTGTGACAGCATTTGATCATTCAGAGATATATAAGACACAGCTTATATAGGCTTCCAGCAACATGTAACTTAATGAACAAAGTAGCTATAAACAAACAAAAAATTGTCCTAAAAAGTAGAGAAATACAAGAGGTTGTGAAATTATAGATAAGGGCAACTAATCAGTCTTGGAAATCAAAGTAAACTTCCCAGAGAAGGCAATATTTGTAAAATAAATATCAATTAGCAAATAGTACTGGAGTGGGAGAGGGGGAAAAAGGAAGAAAGTCAACCTTGCATTCCTGGGATAAACTCCATTTGTACATGATATATTATCATTTTTATATATTATTAGATAGCCTTTGCTAAAATTTTATAAATTTTTTCATCTATAGTCATTGTTAGTTGTGGCAAAGCCAGACGGGTTTGAAGCAACCTCAATTCTTTCCTCATCAGAAGAAAGAATTCCACCAAGGGGCATGAGACAGCATGAGAGATCAAGGAAAGTTTTAGAGCAGGAGTGAAACTTTATTAAAAAGTTTAGAGCAGGAACAAAGAGAACTAAAGTGTACTTGGAAGAGGGCCAAGCAGGCGACTTGAGAGATCAAGTGCGCTGTTTGACCTTTGACTTGGGATTTTATATGTTGGCATGCTTCTGGAAGGTTGCGTTCCTTCTCCCCTGATTCTTTGCTTGGGGCGGGCTGTCCGCATGCACAGTGGCCCACCAGCACTTGGGGCGGGGGTTCATATGTGTAGTGTGTTTACGGAAGTTGCAGGCATGCTCACTTCAGATGTTTTTCACTTACCAGTTCAGTGTTCCTAGAGGAAGGTCATATAACCATTAAATTCTGGCATTTTACCTCTTAGTGTGCATGCTTGATCCCACTCACCCAACTCCCATCGTCTTATTGGGAAGCTGATCATCAGTTTCAGGTTTTTCTATTGGGAGACCGCCTTTCCCTGGTGCCGGCTGAGACCAATTATTATTTTAGAGAGACAGATAGCTGCCTGATTGTCACCTGATGGTGACATTGCTGGTGTGTGTCAGTGGTGGGGGAGCCCTCCCTGCCCTGCTTATGTCTGACTGGCTACCTACTGTAACAGTCATGACAGATACTGGCCTGTAATTTTCTTTTTTTTTTTTTTTAATGTTTCTGTCAAATTTTGGTATCTCAGTGTTACTTGTCTAATAGTCGTTGCTTTAGAGTTTGTAGTTTACATTACTTTACCACAATCTGCCTTCAAGCATTGCCCCACTTCACATACTTCAGGGCTATAGCAAAGATCAAATGCATTCATACTTATAAGACATTTTGTACACGACCTGACACATCTTGTCATAAGTGCCCTTGTGTGTTAATAAATAAATAATTTAAAAAATCATTTGCCATTCCCCCATAGAAAGTAAGATTCAGGAAGGAGGTATCTTTCTTCGTTTTGTTTGATATTACATTCCTAGAGCCTAAACCATTTTGTTGAATAATTTTAACCAGTGGTCTGGTTTCTAAGACACTGACAAGACCCAAGTGCTTAGGGAAAAATTTATTTTATAATTCCTTTATTTGGATTCTTACTATCACTTATCATATAGTGATGTGGTGAAAATGGACTTAGTCCTGTCTCCAACCTGAGAAACTTGTTGTTTAAGAAAACTGGAAGCTATAGAGAAGCTTATTCTGTAAAAGAGGAGTTCTTTTTCTTGGCATGCTTTTCCTTGGGTTTATCTTTCCTTGGATTCAGCTTTCCTTACCTTTAAATATAGAGCTTGAAATAAGAGTGTATGCCAAGGCAAAAGGGTTTATTTTTGTGTAGTCCCCAAGTCTTTCTACTGTAATGCAGAGGACTCTGTAGTGTCATGCGCACAAGCTAAGTGACTCAAGTTCTAGTTCATTTTAAAATATTACTTTCCTTATCTTTTCCTCCTGCCCTCCAGCCCCCACCTTCCCACCAGGACTTCTGCTGATGATAAACATATTATTGTTACCTGAAATAAACCTTTCAGGAGTCAGGGAAATCAATTTGCTTCTGAAAAGTGATATAGTTTACGCCTTAGGTCACGGAGAAGCAGACACTGACAGTCTGTAGGTAAGCCAGTTTTTCAGTATAATTTTAATTACCAAAACTCACTCAAGCATGCTCTACTTATTCTCTGCTAGTGGACACAAGGCAAGAGATTGATATCATAGATCCTTTCCAATTCTAGTTTTTGGAAGAAAGGAAGGAAGGAAGGGAAGGAGGGAGGGAGGGAGGGTAAAAAGGGAGGGAGGGAAGGAGGTCAGGATAAACGCAGAGGGGAAGCATGACATCAACAGCTATAATTTACTTTATAATTTAAAAAAGGTAAATGGTAAATTATAAGCTCAGATACTCTTGCAGTTCAGCTGTCAGTCATTTTTAAAGTCTTATGAGTCCAAATATAGTTAACTGATGACAGATTGTCAGCATGTACAATTTTACTCTTAATCTTGCAACTTGGGCTTCTTTCCAGAGGTCTCATATTTTAAAAATATTATACATAGATGACTTGAAGAATGTGTTTGACTAAACATAATAACATTTTCAAGGGGACCAACCAGGTGAGTTTAGTACGTTCTCAAAATTTAACTCACTTTTATCATAGAGTGAAACTGTTGAGGGAAGGGTGTGTGTGTGTGTGTGTGTGTGTGTGTGTTTTGACTTTTGGAAACAATTCTCATTACCAATTATCATTACCTTATTTAAGCCATAGTTATTTTTCATCACTCATCTCTCAGAATCCATAAACTAAATATTGAGATTACGGCCCATGACCTTATGGTAACTTACTTTCTGTTCTGCCAGCATCCTGCGTTTAGAACATTAGTCTCATTCGTGTAAGTACCACTTTCCTAAGCCAAGACTTCCATTAGGTTCAGATTAATGGAACTAATGAGCATCTTGTGCCTGTGTTTAAAAACCTTCCCCCACCCTGTCATTTGTACTCCCCCTTCGTGATCTGTCATTATGATGCAGTCAACTCTGAGATAATGGATGTCCAGCCAAGTTTAGAAATCCTATCAGGACTGATTCTCCTTTCTTTCCTCCACTTCATCCCATTGGCCCTCACCCCCTACAAAAGCATTTATGCTTGTGACTTTTGATTAAGTGAATAAATAATCCTTTAAGAACTACTCAGGAAGAGATATAACACTTATTTAAAAGTTGCAAGCATGTCCTTAATTTACTCATCTTCCTGGCTATTCTCAAATCCTCCCTGTCTTATAGTTGGACACACTAATGAGGAAAACAGTTACTACTTCCTCCCAGAATAAGCCTAATTAGGAAGTTTACAAGATTAATTGTAAGGAAATTTGCAAAAAGGGCTTGTCCTAGAAATGATCAAGAATTTGTGAGATAAATACATTCTTTTGATTTATACCTTAAAGTTACTTTGTCCACCTCTTAGCTTTAGTATCTGTGGGCATAAGCTTCACTTTAAAAAGCAGTAAATTAGACAGCAATTGTACATTGTTGAACTAATTATGTGATCTGATCTGACACAGTTAGTGTAAGCACTTTCTGAAAATGGCATGCAAATGTACAGCAATTCATTAAAAAGTCATATAAACTAACTTTTGAATACATAACCCAATTATTCTGGAAATAACTAAGCAACCTTATAATTTTGCTTTTTTCAAGTCTTTCTCAAAATATCTCCTTCCTTGCCTGTTTAGATATCAAAAGGTTCCTATAAAAACTCTGCTTTCTCCAAAATGAAGAATCCAGACTAGGCCAACAACTGTCTTGGAATCTTTCCATGAACTCCTGATTTCTGGATCTAGTTATTTCTCTGACAGAACTCGGGTGCCGGAATGATACAAGGGGAAATAAGAATAGAAAAGCAAAGTGGTCCTGTTAATACTTAAACAATTATTGCCAGTTCTTACTTGCTCTCCGTCTCACTATAAAAACTCCTGGAACTAGTACTTACCTAAAAGGCTAAGCTGTGTTTAGGTTCAGAGTAAAATGGAGGAAATTTAATAATTATGAAGCATGACATTTTATTGACTATCTATTCCTGCAGGTTCTTATCACTCTACCAATCTCCAATCTCTTCCACTTTTCTTCCACTTACTTAAAATCTTAATGTGAATTAAGGGTCAGTAAGAAACAGTTCAGAACGTAACCTACAGAGTGTAGTGTTACCTAATTAATGCGTGGCTAAACATCTCATTGCTTTGTTTGTGTTACAGCTTATTGGGAGGAGGGTATATTGTTCATAGTACTGGCATGGTGTAGGTAATTAAGCAATATATGTGTTGGGCTGGGTGCTGTGGCTCAGGCCTGTAATCCCCACACTTTGGGAGGCCGAGGTAAGTGGATCACCTGAGGTCAGGAATTTGAGACGAGCCTGGCCAACATGGTGAAACCCTGTCTCTACTGAAAATACAAAAAATTAGCCGGGCGGGGTGACGGGCATCTGTAATTCCAGCTACTCAAGAGGCTGAGGCAGGAGAACTGCTTGAACCCAGGAAGAGGGAAGTGGGAAGCGGAGATTGCAGTGAGCCGAGATCATGCCATTGCATTCCAGCCTGGGCAACAGCAAAACCGTCTCAAAAAAAAAAAAAAAAAAAAGAAAAAAGAAAAAAATATGTTTAATTGACTAGTGAAAAATATGGAGGATCAATTGGACTTAGCAGAGTGAAGGATATAATATTTTCTATTTATTTTTCTACCTCATGTCCTTATAAGTACTGCTTGGCCTTTATGAAGTAAGAAGCTTACAGCAGCACAGTTGTCCCTTGGAATCTGTGGAGGATTGGTTCCAGGACCCCTGCAGATACCAAAATCCATGGATGCTCAAGTCTATTATATAAAATCTCACAGTATTTGCATTTTATGTCCATCTTCCTATGTAATTTAAATCATAACTAGGTTACTTATGCAAGTAATACAATATCAAGGCTATGTAAATAATTGTTATACTATATTGCTTTTTATTTTCATTTTTTGTATTGTAATTTTTATTGTTTTTTTCCAAGTATTTTTGATCTATGATTGGTTGAAGTCCCGAATGTGGGGACCCACAAATACAGAAGGCCGACTGTACACAATCAGAATGAAACACAATGCACTGGGTTTCTCTGCAGGCTCTAGATATTTCAAACAACATTAACAGTACGAAGGAAGAAAAATGTACTGTGGTGGAAAGTAAATCAAGTTAGCCTGATGTCTCTTTGTGCTGTGAAATGTTTTCCATTATTCTACTTATACATTATGGCTTATATATATTTCATATATTAGTTTCAAGGTTGCTTTAATTTTTGGAGCAGGAAGCGATAAAATGAAGAATAGCTAATTTCAAATTTTCCTTTAGCTTACTGAAGGTAAAAGCACAATACTGAGTTTATAATGTCAGGACTATAATTGTATTATTGGCAATCTGAAGATGTACACTCAAGTTTTATCAAACTATCTGTTAGGCCTCTGACCAGACTTTTTAAAAAAATGCCATCCATTTGTAAATCAATTAAATTAATGGCTCAGAATGTCTTATGAATACTTGGCAGTGCTTTTAAGAACACCCAAGGATAAATATTTTTAAAAACATTATTTTCAAATATAAACACATTAATAACTCCTGTAATATTAGAGGGCCTTCTATTTAAGCTAAAAATATCAAGAAATCAAGTCCACAGATAATGTATATTTTTATTTTGAAGTGAGAGGATGTAACAATAAAAAATTCCCACCTCCCTTTTATTACTCGAGTTGCTTATAGTTCAGTGTAGACTTTTGTCAATTCTGTGTGCATAATTTCAAACCAGTTTGATTTTTCTCTAGGAATTTTTTTTGTCCCAAGCTGCCTGCCTGGATGTGAAATTATACATTGCATCTGATGAAAGACTCATGATTTCTATCTAAACTATTTTGTCTGGTTAGAACAGAATTCTCCTAGTTTTATACTTCTATTAGTTCATTGGGCTCACGGAGTTGCCTTATGAGATTAGCAATAGACACTTCCTAATATTTTAAAATGCAGATTTTTCTGGCAATCCAAGAATGAGAACCTAAAATAGATTAGATTTTTCTACGACCCCATGAAATGTTGGACCACACAAAGAACCACACTGTGAACCTCAACTTGCTACACCACTTTCTAAATAAGAGGTATAGCTGTCATTTTATCATTTAATCTCCTACTTTTCCTCTGTATTTCCTTACTCAATTTGCATACGTATTGGCTTGAATATTTAGTTCACCTGCAGACCATATTCAATATTAAGGGTTTCTCAGTTTTACATCAGTCACAAGAAACCATTCTGCAGATTAAAACCTTCCAATGTATATATATAATAGGTATTATCATAAGCAATTGATGTGTTATTTGTAAAGATGGTTCTGGTTCCTTGCATTTGTTTCAACTTTTAGGTCTTACTAGTGGTTCTTTGTGTGTGCAGATGCACTATTAAGGTCGTAAAGACATGCAGGAGAATGAGATGGGAAACTGTGTCTTCTTTATTCTCAATCTCATACTTTTTTCTCTCTTGGCAAACTTCAGTTCAAGTCTCTTCAAAGAGACTATCAGTATTGATTATCAGTATCACTTTTAAAGTTTCAAACTATCCATTTTCCAGCTCTTTCCCTAGAATTTCTGATTCAGTGGGTTTGGAATGAAGCTTGAAATTATGAAGACCACAACTGTCTTAGATTTGCTCATCATGAGATTTTCGGTCATGGTATTCTCAGTCCTCGGCATAGTGGTTGTTGAATAAATGTTTGAAATAAATTAATGAATGAGAAATTGCTGTATTTAGCTACTCATCAAGTGTTTTGCCTACCATTTTTCCAGTTATTTAAAAATCAAGTGAAATACAAAGAAAAAAGTTTGATATGACCAGTGTCTTGGCCTTGGGGTAGCTACTCACATTAAATGATTAAGCAACATCTAAAGGTAGAATTCAGTTAATTATCAAAATACTGAGGGAAAGTGCTACATCTGTTCAGATAAAAAGAAAATTCAAAAGGACAGAAAAATTACACTCATTTATTAGTATGTTATTATTGAGTACCTATTTGTGAGGCTCATTGTAGGGAATCAGAGATGAATAAGACAAAGTCCCTGATCTTTAGAAATTCTTAAGCTAGTGTAAGATAAGCATTTAAAGAAATCAATAATGCTATGACATCAAAAATATTTTATGGGAATTCAGAGAAGACAGTGATTCTTTATGTGTGTGGTGATGGTGGTGGTGCTTAAGGAAAGATTCATAGAGGAGGCAGAGCTAGAGATGAGTCACGTTATTTTTAGTGGCACAAGGTCACTTGTACTTCAATATTGCTAGTCCTCAGATACTGGGTAATTTTACCCACAAACAAAAATTTTCCTCTGCTATAAAGCTGGGGTAAAGCTGCTGGATTTAGAAGGTGACTTAAGCATTGTTATTCTTGGTGTTATAGATTTAGAAGTGTCAGAGGTAGGGACCCAATATTCCAAAGTGCTATACATAAATAAGTTATTGCATCACCTCTAAAGATTTTTTGGAGTATAGTTTTAATTCAATTGTAAACAGGGTCATTCCATTTTGAAAGGGATTTGTAATGTTCAGGTTGTGTCTTAACATAATTCATTGCTAATTGAGAAAGTAAGATATTTAATTGATCAGCGAATTATGTGACAATCAATAATTATGAGGCGAGGGAATGTATTCCAAGACTATATTGAAATAATGGAACTTAATGGAACTTCAACAAGTTAGGGGAAACTATATCTTTATACATAGGAAAGAACTAATCCTGCTGTTTTTAGTTGGTGCTATGGCATACACTTTCAGAATATTATTTTTAAAGCCCTTAATTTATCATTCTAAAATTCCACTACTAAAAACTCAGTCAGCCTAACTTCCCATGCAGGATGGCCTTCATACGATACAAGGAATAATACAAGTGTACCCTGACAAGTGTCATGCTAGCTGGGGACTGGATTGAAGAGAGAAAGAGCATGTCACCTCAGAAGTAGAAATACTTTCAAAATGGAGTTCATTATGAAAATATTAGCACTATGTATGTGTGAGGGATGCTCTATGGAACAGCGAGAATGCATTACTTTATTTGCAAATTTATCATATTAATTATATTGATGTAGTCTATTTTCCTCAAGACAGCTTGCCCAGTCTTGAATGAAAGCAGAATATTTACTTAGCATGTTTTATTCTTATTTTGTACTCTTGTTCTTATTCTAATTTTCTTAGAACATTAGATAGCAGAGATAAATTAAAGTAAGATAAGAATGCTTGACATGGACACAGGTTATCAAGGGAGGCTCTTGAGTATTTCTGAATATTTTAAAGAATAAGATTGGCTGATACATACAGAGTGTGACAGAAGATTATACAGACTGCATAGGTCCACTGACATAATGTTGGGAGGTTGTGTTAAAGTAAGCTGACAGGGTTCACATTTTATTCTGCAGGTAAGTGGGGAGTGAATGAATGTTTCTGATGAGGGATGTGATATGATTGAAGCTGCACTTTAATTGTATCATTTTTATTAAGACAATAATATTAATAAATATCTATCTCATTTTATATAATTTATCAGATTATTATAATAAACGATTCTTTAAATAACACCTAAGAAACCATCACAATTAAATATTTCTGAAGTTCCATTACAATCATTTAAATATAGCCTTATTGGCAGTAATGAAGAGTTGAAGTTTTCAAATAAGATCTCTAATATCTAAGCTATAGAGACCTGTTGGAAAATGTACTTCTAAGGTAATCAAAACTATGCTATAGCCTGTTTTTTTTCCCTATATTCTGACTTTTCCCAGTTTTAGATTAGGATTTATTTTTCTTATATGAAGCCTCAAGTTATTTAGGAAGAATAATAGTAGTCCTACACTAAAGGGAAAAGAAGTTAAATGTGAATCACTTTGAGGCAGAAAGAAATGGTTGTATTATTTAGTAATGATGCTTTGTTCTGCCTTGTAGCACTTGTAATGAGCATATACTGATTTCCCCCACAAATGTAGGCCATTTTTGCTCCCATAAAATATAGCCTTACAGGGATAAGAATTGCAGAGGCCATAGCAGGGAAATGAAATTCAGAAGTGGCCATATAGTTCTGCTTCCTGCAGAACTATGACCCCAGAGTGCACATTAGGAGTCTGCTGATGCTAGGGTTGTGTTTGTGCATACAAAGCACACTGGTGTGCTATGAAATAATCTGAGAAATTACTTCCATCTGCACAGCCACTTTTAAAAAATCAATATTTGTTTAACTTTTAACAGGAAAGATTGAAGAGAAAATTTGAGGCAGAAAATTATTATTACTTTATTTTCAAGTTAAACTAGAGGGGGGAAATGCTTTTCTTTAATTGTGGTATTTTGAGGTCATATTTGAAACAATGTGGTCAGGAGAGAGGACAGCTGTAGATTCTCTCTAAAATAAAGGAATGATATTAATCACGTGGAATCATGGTATGAGAATGAACATGATCTGCAACAGCTGTTTTTCCTTCAGCAAACGTCTTCAGTGCCCTTAGTGTGGTGCCTTGGGATGGAAAGTTGCCATTAGAACCATTACTCTCAAGGTGAGGGAAGTGCCTGTTTCAATTGTTAGCACTAAGTAGGTCAGATATCCATCTCTACCGCTAAAGCCACAAAAAGAAAAGTGAAGAACTGGATAATCATGGCTTGTTCAAACTGCATAGGCTTTTATCTAAATAGGGAAAGGAAAATTGGCAGGCTAAGTGCTTTGCTTGTTTTATGATGTAACTTTTAAACATGGATGGATCTTGTCTCTTCTCAGAGAGAGACTGAATGAAAGTGAGAATCTTAATATCAGTTTCTGATATAAATGAATGGAGCACACAAGAAAGTGCACCCCTATATTTGGCAATAATATTTTGACCTTGGGAATTTCCAACATGGATAGGTGACTCATGATATAGCAACTTAAATGTGTTAAGTCAGATCAATTTCTTTAATAAATAAATCGATCAAACATATCAATTATTAGGGCATATCTGAGATGTCTATTTTTAATATAATACAAGTAGTTTGAAAGTGCTACTTTCCTTATACAGTTAATCAATTGATTATTCCCTCATATAACAAAAACAGTTCTATGCATATTAGCATTCAGTAACAGGTGCAAGGAAATGAAAGTAAATATGTAGAGAATTTATATTAACTGCAGTGCTAACTACATGTCCTGAACTACAGAGAAATATAAGAAATCCACTGTTTCTCTATAATAATATTAAAAAACACAGAAAAACAAAAACAAAAAAAGACAAAATCAATAGTTAAAAGGAAATTCACCAAATTGGAAAATCAGAAAGGGAAATTGAAGTATCCTGAAACTTGGCTGGAAGTGATGTAGGATACTTGGTCAGTAACAACATATTTGCCAGAAAGACAGTGGACTTAATGAAAAGGATGCTTTCAACTTACAGAACAACCTTATTTTAAGAGTGCAGTTGAGTTCACCAAACATTGTTATTGATAAAAACATTAGGCACATACTGCCTTTGACTGACGGTATTGTTCTGTACTTTGCTTTTAATTTTAAAATATAAAGTCATTTGTATACTCTTTGCCAGAAAGTTGTCATGGTTAAGAACATAAACTGGAGCAGACTCCTTGGATTCCAATTCTTTTTTGGTCCTTAGAATCTGGTACCTTTAGTCAAGCCTTAATTTTCCCATGCTTTGGTGTCTTCATCAGTATGATAGAGAAAATAGCACCTTCGTCATTGTTATGATGATTAAATGAGATAAATGTGAAGCACATGAAACAGCGCTTGGAACATGATGATTGTCCAGAAAGGTTTAACAATTATTATTCATAGGCCCCATGTTCTAAAAGTGAGTTGTATGAGTCAGGTTGTAAAGTTCTTATTCTGGGACTTAGGAAAAACATACTAATCTATCTAACATCTTATTTTCTTCATCCCTTAAAGGTGGATTACAGCTGTGTTGTCCAATATGATAGTCACAGTAAAATGTGACTACTGAACACTTGCAATGTGGCTGTTTTGAATATGGTATGCCGCAAGTATAAAATGCATACCTGATTCTGAGGACTCACTACCCTCCATAAAGTACTTCTTTAATATTTTTATATTTGTTGCATGTTGAAATGATAATATTTTGTCTATTTTAAATAAAATAGATTATGAAAATTAATTTTATCTTTAGCCTTTTTACTTGTATTAATATGGCTGCCAGGAAATTCAAAATTAAATATGTGGTTAATATCATATGTGGTTTGTATCATATCTCTATCTGGACAGCACTGGTTTGGAGAATCTCAAAGTCTTTCTATCTCCAATGTCCTAGAACTCTATGATCCTACTTTGAAATTAAGAGGTATTAGTCACATATTTTTCTAAATATGGCAGAAAAGTCAAGAAGGCTAAATGTAAGTGTTCTTTACAATCACTCCTATCTCAGGTTTTCTGTTTGAAATTTTAGGAAATTCAGAGTTTGTGAAATTACCAGCCCAATCTTAAAGCTAGAAGTGTCAGGTTTCGATTTCCAGAATCTCCCACTTTTTTCACATCTGTAAGACAGGCATTTGTAAAAATGGTTTTCAAAGTTTCAATCAGCCACATTTCTTTTGGTAGAAGAGTACATCAATACCATCATACTATGTTCTCCTTAAGGAAAAAGTTTGTTGCTTATGTGTAAGTAAATTTCATTAGAAATATTCAGCATATAGGAAAGTTCTACTTAGTAAAGACACCTTGATCCTGTATAGCTTCTTGAAGAGCAAGATAACACTCTTTACCACACTTGTTTCCTGAAGCTATAATAATCCAACTCTGGAGTGAAACTTCAGTTGACTAGAGAATTAATCTATTAACAGGATGGATATCAAGAGGAGGCTGATAATATTAGTGCATACTACTTTTAAATGCCCCTTTTCTCTTTCAACCTGGCAAATACCTTGATAGCTCCCAACATCCAGTTTTAGCATTCATCCAACAGTTATTTATTGAGAAACTGCATCATATCATGGACTGAGAATCATTGTTTCTCTCTTTACCTACTCTACCTCAACATCTAAGCCATTAGCCAGTCCTGTCAATTCTAAAAAGTTTCTAAAACCTACCCCAGGTCTACACTCTTCCTTTTATTCTAACTTCTACTAACCGAGACCCAATCACTATCATTTCATACATGCAATTAAATTCTTCACACTGCTTCCAATATTACCTTTCTACATTCTCCACAAAGAAACAGTGGTAAAGTCACTTAAAAATGAAAATTAAATCATTTGCTCCCTTGCCTAAAACTACTCATCTACCTTCAAATAAAATTTCAGCTCCTAATCTTGATCTGACTTTCTATGGTCTGGCCCGTATTTCCTTCCTTGTGCTGATTACGTGATACTTCCCTTGTCATTCAAGTTTTAACTCAAACTTCACAAGCCCTTCTTGGTCACATTATGCAGAGTTGTTTCTCAGTCACTGTCACAAAATGCTGTTATAATTCAATTATGGAAATTATCACAAGCTGTCAATCAGCCACATTTCTTTTGATAGAAGAGTACATCGATACCATTATACTGTGTTCTCCTTAAGGAAAAAGTGTGTTGCTTATGTGGCAGTAAATTTCATTAAAAAAATTCAGTAAATTGGAAGATTCTACTTAGCAAAGACACTGATTTGTAACCTTAATGTCTCATCTCCTCAAGCTGATTTTAAAAGATTTTACAATAAGAACCAAATGCATATATTAGAAAATATATAACATACATTTTTCCTCTCTCAACTAGAATTAAATTGCCTGGAACTAAAAATCTGGCATATTTTGTTCAAAGTCATAAGTCAGTGCCTAAAGTAATGCCTGACATGTAAGTAGGAATTCAGTAAAGGCTGTTGACTGAATACTGAATGCTACTTCAGTCTTTTGTCTTTTCAGTTGTCATACTCCCTTTCATCTCCACTTCCATAGAAAAGATTCTTTCTTTTTTATCTAGAATTTTTCAGTAGTTCTGTCTTTATTGTAAGCCCTTCAAAGTCAATCTTGGCATTATTGCCAAATTCTTATTCTAAAAAACCATGTTTTTAAGTCACTACCGCCTTTACCATAGATCAATAATCCTTCAGTGGATACAGGAAAAGTTAAGCTTGCCTACATAGCACAAAATAACTGTGAATATACTCTCCCCAAATTCCTTTTCTTCCTTGTCTACTTGCCAAATTTGTTATCTTTACTGACATTTGAGATTCAGCTTCATATGGTAATTATGCTGTCAAAACTTTTCTAACGTCTGGTATAGATTTTGGTTCAATCTTTCTTTAGTGGCATGAAGCATTATGGATATCTCCATCACATAGTGTACATATTGTGTTTATATTGTGCTTATTTCATATATAGTTTTATCTCATTCCCCAGATTATATTCTGGATATTTTCTATAGTTTTATTTGACTTGCTAGAATATTGTCTTAAGATTAGGGGCCATATCTTCTGCTTTTTTGGTAGATAACTGTCTTTTAGTTTCTATGTTTAGATTACATTTTAACATTAGATGAACATGGCCTGAATTCGTCTTCCTAGTTCCAACCTAGCGACATACTCTATGGTCTGTAACCACCTTATTTTCTTCATGGGAAAGATGGAGGTGCTATCTTATGATAATGTTGAGAGAATTACATGAGTCAACAGACATGAAGTATAGTACTTAAAATTAGATTTTGTTCCTGTCTTTACTAATGATGAGTAACATGCATAATTCATTAAGCAAGACGTCATTTTATTAACACAAAATTTGATTGCGATATAGTTGTATAAAAGTCCTGATTATACTTGGGTTTTCATGCTGGATACTGACCAAGAGAGTCAAACCTTTCCTTGGCTGCAGCTTTTCTGGTTTTTGTCTCTCTGGCTTCTTTGGATCTACTGAAGCAATGACTTATCACAGCAGATCAAAATACTTAAAATTAGAAAAAGATAACAAGGCAGATCATAAAATATTTTTCTTAAATGATTTGCTGAATATGGTTTATGCCAAAAGAGGACCATTTTATCAACATTAAGAAGCTGTATAGTCATAAATTATTTGAAAAATGAAATCAAGTATATTTTATAAATATTTTTAAGGTGAAGTCTATCTATGCTGACCATTTCAATTTTTCAAATCAACTAACGCACTGCTTATTTTGGCAAATTTATGACTTTTATGACTTAAGTAATGGAATATGTACATTATCTGAAATATTATAGACTATGGAAGATTTGTTCAACTGGCATTTAATCCACTTATTAACTCAAATTATGAATTTTCTTGGGTGCTGTGTGCAATCAGGACTGGAAGCTTTACTTATCTTTTAAAATGCACTTATTCTGAACTTGATAAAAAGTAAAATAAACTTGGAAATAAAAATGGCAAACACCTTTATTTCAGAGTCCTATATGTATTCTTCCTCTCAAATAAAAGAAAATTTATTCTCTAAACTAGTTACCCAGATTTCATTGTCATGCCCATCCTACAGACTAAACTGAAATCACACTCTGTACACCTTTAATTTCATCTTTTTTTATATAATATTTCCACTGAAATAAAATGGTTGTAAACATAATTTTTCACTGAATACACACAGTACGCTCAAAAGCCTATTTACAAAGCCTAAGGTTGGATCAGCTCTTACTAACCTGCAGACATTGCAGACATACTTAGAGATGCTGAGAGCTTTCTGCCCTGTATTACCAAGAAATATATTAATCAGAGTTTATTCTTTCTAAAGTAACAAAACAAAAAAACCCCAAAAAACAAAACAAACAAACAAACAAAAAAAACAAAAAAGCAAGACTCCCTGTTATGTTTGGACAGTCCACCAGCAAGACTTGTCTCCTCAGGACATAAAATCCCAGTGCACATAAATTAACAACAGTGCCCACAGCTAGAATGAAGATATGGTTTAATTTCTTTTATTTATTTATTTATTTTTTTAATTATACTTTAAGTTTTAGGGTACATGTGCACAGATATGGTTTAATTTCTGAAAGATGCCAGTATTTGAGTGAATAGGCTCCTATAAAGTGCTAAAAGCATATGATTAGCATCACATACTAACAAAAAGAAAGATGAAATAGTAAGCATGGTGTAGCTCAGGCCTTTGAGACCATTCAAATCTACAATACGCCTGTACTGGGGATCAGCTGCACCATCTGGATCTGTAATATGCATAGGCCAGTTACAGAGTATTTCAAAATAAGATCTTCTAATTTTAGAATCTTGTTCTAAAATAGCAATTTGTGAAGATATCCAGCTGGAGACATCCAATGACTTTCAACTTAAATGAGCAGTTTGGCTATGACATCAAAAAGCAAGTTAACTCAAATTGTTTCCCAAATCTTTGTTGTATCAAATGGCCTTGATATTGTTAAGAATTATATATAGTTTAGATGGACAATGTCATATCACTTTTAAAGATAGATTCTCTTCTGCACATGCCTGTTTTCCATTTGCACAAACACACTCAGATGGTTCTCTAGAATCATGGCAAACATAAAAAATGCTTTGGCAGCAATCTCCCATCAGTAATGAGTTTCTCTTTATGCCTTTTATTGAAAAAGGGTCTTCTTGCTGCTTTGAATGAGCCAAGAAATTAGCTCATGACCTTTTCTAATAGCTATGCTAGCTAAAAACTAATAGGACATATGGAAATGAAAGCCTCATTACTTCCTTAAAGCTCCTTGGTGTGCATCTTTATAATTTACTCACTGAGAAAGACTGAAATTGAAATTCTTAAAAGATTATTCTTTTAATTAATCCCAAGACACGCCAAGTCTGGTTTCTAGAGCCATTATCATTTTAGACAATTGTACTTAATTCCATAGTAAGTCAATGACTGTTATTCACACTTGATGAAGGCTTTGGATAAATAATACAAATGATATAATAATATATGTAATATATTACATATAACTATAATAATAGTATATAAATATTTTAAACACACACACAAAACTATATCTAGTTTGCTTATAGGGAAATTTTTAACCTAAAATTTTTTTCATTTGCAGAGAACACTTTCAAGTAGTATGGATGTGAAGGCAAATGGTGCTGACTGCTATCATTACATAAGTTGATAATTTTCACATTGGTTAATAACACATAATGATAGTGATCATCAGGGCCACAGATGGATACTTATCCACATCAGGAAACACAACTGAGTTTAATTTAACTATATAGGGAGTGAATACCAGGGAAACCCATTTCCCCAGGAGAATTGGGAGGTGGGTAAGTAACTTTTGTATGTGATTACTGAAAAGCATTTATTATCTGGCATGTTTGTGGTAATTGATTTTTTTTATATTTAGTCGCTCTACAGACACAGAGCAATGTACTTTACATTTTTACTTTGAAACGAATACAGAATATTCATCTCAAAGTGAGCCGTACAATGTTGTGGAAACAACAAGACAAACTAAAAGATTGTGAATAAAAATAATCTTTAATCACCATATTTCTGTTGAAGTTTACTTGGTTTCTGAGAAAAGCATTTCTTTTCTTATTTCGCTGAGGAAGACAGCAAAGGAAAAAAATGTAGAGATCGTGTTTTATATAATGTAGCTTTTTGGAAGTCTGAGACGCTTTTTTTTTTTTTTTTTTTTTTTTTGAGACAGAGTCTCGCTCTGTCGCCCAGGCTGAAGTGCAGTCACGCGATCTCGGCTCACTGTAAGCTCCGCCTCCCGGGTTCACGCCATTCTCCTGCCTCAGCCTCCAGAGCAGCTGGGACTACAGGCGCCCACCACCACGCCTGGCTAATTTTTTTTTTGTACTTTTTAGTAGAGACGGAGTTTCACCGTGTTAGCCAGGATGGTCTCGATCTCTTGACCTTGTGATCCGCCCACCTCGGCCTCCCAAAGTGCTGGGATTACAGGCGTGAGCCACCGCGCCCAGTTGTCTGAGACATTTTTTTAAAGAAGCTTTCAACATTGAAGACATTCATCATAAAGGACACCTAAGTTTACTTTCACAACATAAGCTTGTGCAGCTGAGTATTAGCAATATTGTACATTAATGCTCAATTTGGTAGAAAGCAGCAGTGGTGACATGATATTTGAGGTGATTATTCTTTATTCAATTCTCATATTACCTTTCCTACCTCATTGCAACTCTGCTACCACATGAAACCTGTTGTCTGTCTAAACCAGAGACTTGAGACGTTCTGAGCATGTTACTTTCCATGATTTGGTTTGTGCTGTTTCTTCTATAGGTGGCTTGCTTCTAGTTCTAATTGCTAATTTCAATCCCAACAATTCTTCAAATGTTTCACAAACCTAGCTCTTGGTTCTTTGTCTCTAGACTAAATTTTATGAAAGGAAGCTGAGAGACAAAAAAAAAATGTAGAAGTCTAGCTTTCAAATAATTATTCATATCCTCATTCCTCCTTCACTCAGAAAAAAAAAAGCCGCAGCAAGTATTAAAAAAAATAAAATCATCAGGTTACCAGGATGTAAGCTAGTCTGTTCATAAGGAAAAAAGAAAACCTATATCAGTCTCTTCACATGCTCATATATCTGCAAATGTTACCATATATCTTCAGAAAGCATATTTTAGAAGTCAGGAACAGATTTTTTTTATGAACAAGTTAACACCTTTCAGAAAAAAGGCTCAAGGCTTCATAAATTTGGGAGCTTATAATAAGACAAGGTTGTCCTGTTTCTTGTTGTTAGTGTTTACTTTATCTCAAAAAACAACTATTGTTTTTTGTTTGCTTGTTTTTACTGTGGTATTTGATATACTTAGCCATATTGGAGGCAGAGAAGTCACTTTAGCTTGCTCAATGTCTAGAGCTTTTCTTATTTTATTAACCTTTTGAAATTAATCATGATGACTGATATTTTCATTGATTTTTTGAATATTGTTTTACTCTGATTAAAGTTCTTGAAATGGCAATATGGTACTTTTTTAAAGAGTTACCCAAAGAGTTCATGACCAAATTTTGCACTCTGGCATGGCTGATGTGTGCTAATGGGATGACAGATTGATGAGAGGTATTAATCAGTAGCTGGGCATAAACTGGTGGAGACGATAATGGAATGCACTAGTGCAACTGAGGTAGAAAAAAAGAATCACATAGTACGAATATATACTCTAAAGAAGCAATTATCCTTTGAGGTTCTGATCAAAGCTTCCAGAAATAGCTTTCTATGTTTTGCTTTGTACCACACATCTCTACCATCCTGGCCATAACTGGTGTGATTGAGCACTACTCCCTTCTCCAAAGACAGGCTGACCCGTGGCTTCTTACAGTAAACTTTTTTAGTGGAAGTTTTCACTACCGATTGGTAACTATGAAGCAAATAAGTCATTTATCTTTTGCACCTTTTTTGATTAAAAACCGCAGTGAGACCAAGGCAGAAGAGTGTCCTAGCAAAGAGATACAAAAAATCATGAAGCTTTGGAAATCATGAATGAGTAAAAATATGAAGCTGAGCGAAAGTAAGACAAGTTATTTAGAAGTGGCCGGAAGAGTATAAACCATAGAGACAAGAGTCATTATGTCTCCATGAAAGCGGAGCGTTAGTGCAAAGACCTGCTGAGGCACCTTCTGTACTGATACATGGCCTTTCATACCTGGGAAGTGTGGGAGTGAAGCCATTGCCATGATACTTTTACTTCCATAAATATTCTTATCCATTAACTTCATGTGCTCTGATCCTCTCTTCTCTGTCACCTTAAGGAATTAATCATAAGGCAGGGTGTGGTGGCACACACCTGTAATCCCAGCACCTTGAGAGGCCGAGGTGGGCAGATCATGAGGTCAGGAGATCGAGATCATCTTGACCAACATGGTGAAACCCTGTCTCTACTAAAATACAAAAATTAGCCGGGCATGGTGGCACGTGCCTGTAGTCCCAGCTACTTGGGAGGCTGAGACAGGGGAATTGCTTGAACCTGGGAGACAGAGGTTGCAGTGAGCCAAGATCGTGCCACTGCTCTCCAGCCTGGCGACGGGGTGAGACTCCATTTCAAAAAATAACAATAAATAATAATAATAAATAAATAAAAAGAATTGATGATAAAAACAAAATTTAATTTAATCTAACAATGTTAAACTTCTGCACTGGATCTGTGATAAAGTACCATTCTATCAGTCTGTATACTTATTTAATGAACAGCTGTTTACTCACTCATTCAATTATAACCACTGAATCACTCAATAATGAAGAGGCTACTGAATGGCATAAGCAGATATAGGTTAAAGGTTTCAGTTTTTGTACTTGAGGTATAGAACACAGACAAGGAAATAGATATATAACCGTGGGAAACTGTAGTATGTTGAAAGTTGACATAGACTGTTATGAGAATACATGCAATGGGACACAAGCCCTTCTGAGGAGTGATGGAAGCATTTCTGAACCAGAGGACACTGAACTTACCTTTAAATGACATACAGTGGTCACTCAGTTGAAAAAGGAGAGTAAATGATTTCAAGGAGAGAGACTGCTGTAGAACATAACAGAGATGACAGCATGGCATGATTAAGAAATGGCAAGGAATTTTACTGCTGCGAAAAAAAAGATGCAAGAAAGTTTGGCAAGAAATAAGGCTTGATAGGCAGTGAAGAGCCATGGATGACAATCATTTATGTCATCCTCATGAGAAACCAGAAATAAGCACAAGAAAGATTGGTTCTTATATAGGAACACTTCTTTACATTGTGCATTAAGAAAAAGACATTACTAACTTAACTAGCAACAAGTTAAAGCCAAAGTTTTGCAGATATTGTGAAATATTACACCATCTTGCGAAAAATATTAGACATTTGACTTAATCTAATGGAAATGTTTATAAGTTGTTACTTAAAAAATGTGTTTTAAAGAATGCAAAATTTATAAATACTTAAGATTAGAGCATTTTTCAACCATTCAAAGCATCTAGATCTGCAATGTTTCACAGTGGTCCATCATTCCAGAGAAGGCCTATATTTGGCTTCAGGGAACCCATCCATCAATGTGTGCACAGTTTGTAGGCAAAGATGTGCATTATGGGGGCTCATTATAATATCATTGGTGTTCATTGCCCTCAGCAAGACTAAGAACCAGACTGGGTTCAATATTCCATCTTCTCCTCATCTTTCACAGCCCTTCAAATGTTCTAGAATCCACTTACACAAGAGGCAGCCCATTTGATTCTTCAGCGACACTGATTACTAGGAAATCTTAGATTTGTCCTTTTGCATTTAATTTGTGTGAAAACATTGACCTCATTCATGACTCAGTAGGGGTTCTCAAATCTTAACTTAAGAACCCCTGTGGCTGGGTGCAGTGGCTCATGCTTGTAATCCTAGCAGTTTGGGAGGCCAAGGCAGGTGGATCACCTGAGATCAGGAGTTCAAGACCAGCCTGGCCAACATGGTGAAACCCCATCTCTACTAAAAATACAAAAAATTAGCTGGGTGTGGAGGCAGATGCCTGTAATCCCAGCTACTTGGGAGACTGAGACAGGAGAATCACTTGAACCCTAGAGGCGGAGGTTGCAGTGAGCCGAGATTGTGCCATTGCACTCCAGCCTGGGCAACAACAGCGAGACTCTGTCTCAAAAAAAAAAAAAATAAATAAAAAGGAAACCAAACCTCTGCTTAATTTTTTATCTTACTGTTTTGATATCTTTGTATCTCAAGTGTGCAGAATTAGGTTATCTTCCCCTCAATCCTTGGCACATTATTATCATCAATTGGTGCAAAGGTCCTCCACTCTTTATTGTTTATTTTGATATTTTTCTCCTTTAGCCCTATGCCCATTTCTCCCACTTCCATATTCATTCTCATTCTTAGCTTTTGATTGCCATTATAATTTTATCATGTATCATATTACTTCACTGTCTCCTTTAATACATGATATTTCATATAATACTATGATATACTCATATAATATATGATGATAGGTATTTGTTATAATAATGGAGGGCTCCCATTATGTACAAATCCCAGATTACTTAACTTTTATCCTAAAGATAAATATCAAAGTTGTCACTACTTCTTGCTACAGTGAGGTTACCTGTAGATATGGGTGATAGGTTTTCTCCTGGATGTGGTATTGTTGAGACAAAAAGTATATGCATAGGGGGTGTGAACTAATTACTGATGCTTTTCTCTCCAGAATGGGTGCACCAGTTCATTCTCCTGCCTGTTGTCAACTTTTAAGCTGTGGTTGAGTTTATACTTTATTAAAGTACAATCATGAATTCTACCAAAAGGCATAAGGCATGACATTTAACCTGAAGACCTTACAAATTATTCTCTGCACAGAGACCTGAGGGAATGACTATATAATATATAGAAGACAAGATAGAAACATAGAAGCGGGTGGGCACATTATAACAGGAGGGGCAAATCTGACCCATTCTATTTTTGTAAATAAAACTTTATTTTAACATAGTCACACCCATTCATTTGTTACTTGTGGCTGCTTTTGTAGTACAATGGTGTGAGTTGAGTAAGTTGGGGAAGAGAATGACCCACAGAGTTGAAAATATTTACCTTTTTTTTTTGAATAAGTTTGCTGACTCTGCATATGTGAATACAAAATATCCTCTATTAATCATATGCTAGAATCCTCCACCCAGAAACTACTCCGAGAAAAATTATTTGCCAATGATTTTATTTCAAAACAGCAATGGTAAATATTTATATATCACCCTATAATTTACAATGTTATTTTTATATTCCAGTTTCCTTAGGTAAATCATTCATGCCATTTTTATGCCAATTTATTTTTGTATGTATTATGAACCAGGCATATTGCTTGACACTACAGAGTCTTTTGTCCACTGCTAGTAACCAGAGATAAAAAACACATTCTATTAATCTCAATTCTTCTACATCTAAGTCAATCTCCTCTTGTTCTCTCCTCAGTACAAATGGAAAACTTCTGAGTCCTGAAGAGATCACAGGAGTGCTGTTAAGCACTCCTCATTTTCTTAAGCATCAAAGCTTTACGATACCTAGAATTAGATATTAGACTGATATTCTCTCACTTACAGTATGAAATTCAAAAAGCACTGAAAGAAATACTTTTGCTTACTCAGTGAAGAGCAAAAAACCTAAGCTGATCTGAAATGATGTGAGGCTATTCATAGACTTTGTTTATCCCATCTGTTGTAAAGGTCCATATATTCCACTTCATATATATATTTGATTGTAGGGTACTACCCATGACACATTAGTTAAGGCAAATACACATTATATCTCTTTTTAAAGTCTGAAATATTCTGAATTCTAAAACAAAATCCAGTTCCAAACTTTTTGAACATTGAGATGTGACTTGTTGATGCAGGAAAGGGAGCCAAAGTAGAAATTACTTTACACTTTTGAGCTGTGTAGGACAGGAGGCAGCACGGTGCCCTCCCTTCCTCCACGCTGACCACTCTCCCCCACTTTACCCAACACACACCCCTACAAACACACATCCATACACACCAAAGGGAAATCTTGACAAATAAATGGTAAATGTAAGATTTAGAGTGAGAACTGATCACCGGTTTTAGGATGATGAGATCAACCTTTGAAATCCACTAGAACTTTCCTAATGTTTCTTAATAAGAGTGGAAAAAAATTGCTTACTATATGCTAGGTACTATGCCGTATCCCAAGCAGTTGCAGATATGTGTCTCCAGCTGGAATTCCTTCACAGTGTTTAAGACTAGGACTAGTTATCCAAACATATACTGGACTATATACTATATAAAAGAAAGATCACCTGATTGAGAGTCAAGAAAGCTTAATTAACCTGTGATTTGCCACTGACTAGCTATGTGATTTAGCAGTCCCTATACCCTCCTTATATGTCTTGATTTTAGTTGTCAAATTCATCTATTCACTCATCCCCCAAAAATGTATTGAGTACAATAGTCTACCATATAATGATGGAGTTGTGTTGTATGAACTCCAAAGCTTTTTCTAGCTCCAACATTCTCATGTTGAAAGAATTGCTTGGTGAACCATGATATAACTACCACTGAGAATTCTTTTTTTTTTTTTTTTTTTTTTTTTTTTTTGAGATGGAGTCTCTCTGTCTGTCTCTGCTGTTCAGGTTGGAGTACAGTGGTGCAATCCCAGCTCACTGCAACCTCCCCTTCCCGGGTTCAAGTGATTCTCCTGCCTCAGCTTCCTGAGTAGCTGGGATTACAAACGCCTGCCACCACACCCAGCTAAATTTTGTATTTTTGGTAGAGACGGGATTTCATCATGTTGGCCAGGCTGCTCTGGAACTTCTGACCTCAGGTGATCTGCCTGCCTCGGCCTCCCAAAGTGCTGGGATTACAGGCGTGAGCCACCTAGAATCTTTAATGAATAGTTGACTATATTTGTTTCATCATGTATTATATGTGTATGTATACATATGTATACACATACATACATATGTATACACACATACATGCACATACAAACCTATACCTATACATAGACACACCCTTGTAACTACACACACACACAAACACACATGTATGTACCTATCTATTCTTCTATTTATACACCTTTCCATCTTACTATTTTTATGTCATCCTATTAATTTTGTAAGGTATGGATTGTAATTAAAATAAGAATGTTCTAACTTGCTTCACTGCCTCCTTTAAGTTAAATAATCAGCTCCTTATATATACAAATATATAAGCTATTTAAGAAAAGCATCACAGGAGTGACAGATTATAGCTCCTTCTAAGAAAATCAAGAACTGGGGAGATTGGGAAATAGTCGAGGGCAAGAGGACAGTTCACCTGAAACAGCATTAGTCAGCAAGGGGAAAAAAATTGTATATACATATATACACAGAGGCAGAAATTGTATATACAAATATATTATATATATAAAAAACATATATACATGTATATATGTATATGTATAATTATATGCATATATTTATATAATTATGTTTCTATATTTGTGCATATATGTGCATATATATTTAAAATTCAAGAGAGCTTAAATAACGTGACATCAAGATACTTTTACCTTGTTTTGCCATGACCTTTATATTTAAAATGAGTTGACATATAGTGCTTCAAAAAGCAGTCTCTGGGACATAAGACCTAATTTTACACTCACAATTCGTACATGGTCTCCTTGTCCACTACCCACTCAACAGTTTGTCTTACATCCATATTTAGCTCTTCAGGGGTTTCTCTAAATAGCTTTCTAAGATCATATCAACTAATCAATACCCATTTGAGGTAGGCTCATTACCATTTCTACACTTGAGGAAACAAGTGTAAAAAGGTCAAGTACAGACATAGCCAAGGTCACCTCACTTGAAACTAAAAGAGAACCTTTTATATTTGTTCCATTGGTATGCTTCTATAATCTCTGTTTTAAATATACATGTGCCTTACTGAGAAAGAGTTAAAATTCAGAGTTTAACCAAACATTCTTAGCATATGATCTATGATAGCTGAGGCCTCAGACAATTTAAGAAGTTGGGAAAAGAGACTCTGAAACATGTTCTTAGGAACCTAAGATAGAACCTTCAAAAGTTTTAGATATGTGAACTGAATAACCGGAATATATTCAACATTTTTCTGCCATCCTTTGAAAACTCTTCTTTCTACTTTTGAAGTACTCCCAACTACATAGTAGTTGGCAGAGCTCATCTCTTTTTATATTGCCTGAAATAGCAATATTCATTTTCCAGCTGCAAGGGCAGCTCAGGTGTGGCACATAAGCTGGGTATAGCCAATCAAGTGCATCCATTTCGGATGTTGAAATCCAGATATTGAACCAATAATTATGTAAACAAATGGTTATGGAGACTAATTTCTAGTGATGGTGGTAGTGGTATTTGCAAGCAGTTGCTAGGGTGTAATAGTTAAGACTGTACTTAAGTATCGTCTTCTGTACTTAAGACAGTGTCTAGAGATGGTGGAATTGGTTGAATAAACCATATCGTTCTGTGGCAAGGACAGCAATGTCATCACACAAGTTCTCAGGCATGTTTTTGGCCAGGGAACAGATATTTAACTAACCCTCTTTTGTTCCTTACCATTTTCTGAGCCTGTTTTTTCTTCTTTTCTCTTGATCTTATAAGCTACTTAATATCTCTCTTATAAATCCATATTTATAATCTACTTAAATCAACTTGAGTAAGTTTTTGTTCAATATATTAAGAATTCTGATTAACAAAATAATTGGAATAAGTAGTAGTTTCAGATGCAAATCTTCAGAAATATGGTATATTAGTATTCTGTGGCTGCCATGAGAAATTGACAAAAATGTAGCAACTTAAAATAACATTCATGTATTATCTCATAATTCTGTAGGTCAGAACCACTGGTACAGTGTGGCTCAGCTGGGCCTCTACTTAGAGTTTCACAATGCTGAAATAAAAGGGTTGGCAGCACAGCCTTCATTTCTGGAGGCTCTGGACAAGAATCTGCTTCCAAGCTCATTCAGGTTATTGACTCGAGTTCAGTTTCTTGAGGTTGTGGGACTGAGATTCCCATTTGCTTACTGGCTGTCTACCTGAGACTGGTCTTTGCTCTTAGTAGCATCTGCATTCCTTCTCTTGCTTTCCATGTGGTTAATCTGCATTAACCATCTGCATAATCTGCTCTTTAAAATAAAAACAGCACCCATTTACATTTGCCAGAAACCCTGCTGGGCTGAGATCAGAGAACCCTGTTTGGTGTTCAGAGATAAACCGGACCTGCTGGTTATTCTGTAAGCGTGCAGGTCTCCTGAGCTACTCCCTATGGTTCCTTCCCCCTCTCTCTTACTACTGCCTTTGTGTGTTGAATATACTTACATGGTTGTTGGTGTGTGAAAGTCTCACAATAAACCATGAATTTGTAAGCATTTAATTGGTCACTGAGTCATCGTGAAAATTCCTGGCCCAGGTGGGAGTTAGCACAACTAGGCCTATTCAAACCTGACACAAAAGGCCTGGAGGGGAGAAATTAAAGTACAATTGTAGGCCTCTCCTCCTATATGTGAAGTAGTATCGTAGCAGGACAAGCCGCAGATGAAACCTCTCAGACACCAAGTTGTAGAAGGAAGGGCTTTATTCAGCTGGGAGCATTGGCAAGCTACTGCCTTAAAATCCAAGCTCCCTGAGTGCACAATTTTTGTCCCTTTTAAGGGCTCACAATGAGGGAAGAGAGAGATCCTCTCATATTGTTTTATATTGTTTTATACTCAGTAACTGTTTTAAAAAAACACACAAAAGAACAAAAAACAAGGAAGTAAAATCAAAGACAGGCAGCCCCGTGCCAGGCCCGAAACCAGGCCTGGGACTGCCTGGCCTAAACCCAGTAATTAAAAATCAACTCATAACTTAGAAACCGATGTTATTCATACATTTCAGACATTGTATAGAAGAACATTGTGAAACTCCCTGCTCTGTTCTGTTCCACTCTGACCACCAGTGCATGCAGCCCCTGTCATGTACCCCCTGCTTGCTCAAATCAATCACGACCCTTTCATGTGAAATCCTTAGAGTTGTGAACCCTTAAAAGGGACAGGAATTGCTCACTCGAGGAGCTTGGATTTTAAGACAGTAGTTTGCCAATGCTCCCAGCTGAATAAAGCCCTTCCTTCTACAGCTGAGTGTCTGAAAAGTTTTGTCTGTGGCTCATCCTGCTTCATTTCTTTGCTCCCTGACCGGGAAGCAAGGTGACTGACGGACAGCTGAGGCAGCCCCTTAGGCGGCTTAAGCCTGCCCTGTGAAGTGTCCTTGTGGGGTACTCCGGCCAGCCTGAGTGACGTGATCCAAAGAGAGCTCCCAGGTAGGCAATTGCCCTGGAGGAACGCCTCGCCAGAGCAGCGTGTAGCAGGCCCCTGTGGAGGATTAACATAGTGGCTGAACGCCAGGAAGGAACTGGCACTTACAGTCCAGATATCTGAAACTTGGGAAGACTAGTCTTTGGAACTTACCCCACTCCATCTGAGTGGAAGCGTGGCCTGATCACCCATGGCATGCCTGCATTGGCACTTTTGTTCTGGTTTTGACTTGGCTTGACTTGGTAAGACTAGTCTTTGGAACTTGCCCCGCTCCATCTGAGTGGAAGCATGGCCTGATCACCCAGGCATGCCTGTATTGGCACTTTTGTTCTGGTTTTGACTTGACTTGAATTGCTGGATGTTTTGGTTTTGACTTGGCTTGAATTTTTTGGTACTCACATTTTGAATTTCATGATTTTAATTTGGTATAAATGGTAAAAGTGTGTGTATGCCCTTTTTACCTGTTTTTTGTTTTGTGGTGTGCGTGTGGTGTGAGCGTGGTATTTTGTCTTGAAGCAGCATGGGTCAGGCACAAATAAGCCCACCCCACTAGGAACTATGTTGAAAAATTTCAAGAAAGAATTTAAGGGAGATTATGGTGTTACTATGACACCAGGAAAACTTAGAACTTTGTGTGAAATAGACTGCCCAGCATTAGAGGTGGGTTGGCCATCAGAAGGAAGTCTGGGCAGGTCCCTTGTTTCAAAGGTATGACACAAGGTAACCTGTAAGCCAAGGCACCCAGACCAGTTTCTGTATATAGACTGTTACAGCTGGTTTTAGACCCCGTTCCCCCCGCACAGTAGTTAAGAGAACAGCAGCATAAGTGGCTGGCAGAGGCAAGGAAAGACCAGCAGAGAGAAAAAGAGACCATCTATACCAATTCCAAGTTAATTTAGACTAAACAAGGTCTTATTAATAGCAAAGGATAATTGAAATCCCAAACTTACAAGGTTTTCAACAAAAGTGAAGTTTGCTGAAAGTTAACAGTGTAACATGTATTATGGTAACTTCTAATCTTGTGGCCTTAGACAGTCTAGTCCAAAGACATAAAGAAAGTTTACTTTAAAGAAAAAAAAAACAGGAATGGTTATCTGCAAAAAAAAAAAAAAGGAAAAAAAGGGGGGAGGCAGAATTTATGTAAAAAGAGTGTTATATGGTAAATTTAGGTCCTGAAATAAATTAACTAGTTGTTTAAAGAAAAAAATGTTTGTAATAAGTCAGAAAGTTGAGATATGTTGAACAATTGCAAAGTCGTGAAAGAAAAAATGTTATACAAAAAATTTATGCAAAAAATGTTGTATAATTTAAAAGTAATAAGGCCTCCCAAGTACTATTTAAAAAAAAAACAGTTTATGTGCAAGGTTTATAAGAAAAGCAAAATATACCTTTGGCAAAAAGATTATAAAGGGGCACAAAAATGTGGATTTTTACCTACATTAAAAGGTTAAAAAAATTATTGTTTTGAAAGTTTAAGCAAGTTTTAAAACATTAATTGTAAAAAAAAAATTCTCTTTGTAAACATATCAGCTAAAGTTAAAAAGGTATCATCCAGTTTTTCTGTGGACTGGACATTAAAGTAAAAATGCAACAAGTTTTTCTTAAAGCATAAACCTGCTCTTTAACAAAAATTATAAAAGGTTAAAAAGAGTCTATAAAATCTTACCTTAGGGTCAAACATAAAAAATTGGATAAATACGTCTACAAGGTTTTATTATAATTAAGTTTAACATTAATAACACACTAATATAAAGGTAAAATTTAACTTATCTGGTATAAAAATCATACAAAAAGCATTATTAAATATAAAATGGTGTTTAGCTTTCTTTGGTCTAAAAACTAATAAAAGTAGGTGCTAAAAGAAACATTCATTTTACTAGAGGATCATAGAAGTTGAAGACTTAAAAGAAACTTCGGCAATTAAGACAGCATACCAAGATGCAAATGCCTGGTTGAAATCGATCAAATATTCCATCTAAACATTAAATAAAACAATTGTTATGCCTGTGCACATGGCAGGCCAGAGGCCCTGATTGTCCCCCTTCCACTAAGGTGGTCCTTCAGTTGACCAGGTGTGGGCTGCATGTAGCTCTTTTCCAGGATTCTACAGCCTGGAGTAATAAGTCATGCCAAGCTCTCTCTGCTATATCCCGAAGTCCCTGCGGGTCAGCCCCCGAGGGCCATCCAGTTTCCGTATCCCAACACTAAGTTCACTTTGTGTCTCTCATGGCAGGGAGGAGACTTAGCATTCCTTGGAGACCTGAAGGGAGGCAGTAAACTTAAGAATTTTCAAGAGCTTATCAATCAGTCAGCCCTTGTTTCTTTTAATGGTTTGACATCAGAGGTGGGATCTAAAGTAGACCTCCAGTGACTTCCAGGAGCACTGAGTGACCAAACAAATATACCCACCAGGGCCCATTGGGGAGATTTAGCTCTCTCAGCAACTGGGGTCATAGGTGAGTGCTTGCTTGGATTCAAGCTCCCCACAAATTTGTGCTTTGAGCAATCAAATTTGTTTGTGCAATGATTTATTGAACTGCTTCCAAGATCAAATTGGATTGGATAATTAGCTGGATTGGATTTAGAGGCCTCAGGTAGGTAACTTTTGAAAATGGATTGTTCCAAATCTAAAAAGTATGGGACTCTAGAAAGGTGGGACTTGACTTTCTGGAATACCCACTAATTTTATATATGGGCTTCAGTACCTGTGTACTTCGGGAAAAATGGTTAACCTTACTAAAGACAACTCATTAGAATTACAGTGACCACAGTAGGGAAATTTTAACCTAGATTAAAATTATTCACTTGTGAGATGCATTTGAAAATTAAGCATCAAAAATGCCACAAAAGTAATGGGATGTAGTTTTTAATTGGTATAGCATAGGCATCAAAGATTTAATGAATCAAAGATTGACTCTTCAAAATGATCCTTTCAGAAGGCAAATGAAATATTAGTCAAAAGTGTTAGCCATCTGGGCATAAAATCTTGTTCCATTGATCAGAAAAACAATTTGGATCCAGATATTCTTTAATAAGTTGGTGAATTTACATTACAGTACCTGGAACATGGCTAAATTTTTAAAGTGAGAGCTATAAGATTTGTTTGTTTATATGTTTATGCATGTCTGTATGTTTAATATATATGTATAGTACTTTTTTCTATCCCCTGATGATATTGCCAAATTAATTTATAAAGGAGCTCTATTTAATTGGTTTTAAGAAAAATAAATGCTTATATAAATCAAGTATTCTCTCAGCAAAATAAGAACTCAATTGCTTTTCAAATTCATGTGAATTGAATTATCTTTGATAAATATTGCTGGTATAATTAAAACAGGCTAGTCTTAGAGTTGTCAGTATTAAATATAATCCAAACACACAACTTTTATCTCTATTAGATGTTTAAGACCATAAAATTATAAGTTTGTCTATTACTTCATGTATATCAAGCACAGCATAAAATTTTTTAAAAAGTATTTAAATTTTTGATCTTGCTTTCATGATGACAGCCTAACATACACATGCAGTAAAAATAGTTAACAAGGAAATAATCTGATGCTAGCTAACTTTGTTTTGTATCAGTGTGCCTACTTTAAAATAGCTTCCCAAATAAATTTGGAAACTTAAACCTTTAGAGTTTTGCAAAAATTAAGTTAAAATATGGATATTCATTGAATACCTGGGTCATTTCCAAAAAAAGCAAAATACTGAAACATTAATTGCTGAATATAAGTTTAAGTTTATATAGTTTTGGCATCTTATTTTCAATATGGCATAGAGAAGCTAAATATATCTGGGTCTATTAATAAATATTAAAAATTAAACTTTGAGGTAGTCATATATTTCTGGAAATCATGACATGTTGTTTATCTACAGTATGCTGATTCACAATTGCTAAGATTCAGATTCTAATTAATATATTGTAATTAAAACTAGAATAATAAGAGAGACAACTCCTTATGAGGGGAAAGTATAACACGTTTTTGGTAGGTAATGCTTACATAAAATATGTGTTTTTGTTACAGGAAAAAGACAGTAATTTTTGTCCTATAATAGTATGACTGAGTGATTCAAAGTAAGAGGAAAAAAAGTGTAGAATAAATAACTGAAGGGATAAAAGAAGGTTTAAAGTTTTATGGAAGGTAAATCTTGTGAAAGGAATTGATGTGATCAAGCTGGCTAAGATTAGAAAGAAATTATTTGTAAATTTTCCCTAGACACGGAGCATTAATGTTAAAAGCACACTGATGCAAAACTAGAATTTTTTTCTCTGTTACAACAACAAGTTTTTTTAAGAGTATTGCTCTGCTCTTTTTTTTTTTTTATTTTTTTTATTTTTTTTATTTTTTTTTTCTTTTTTTTTTTTTTATTATACTTTAAGTTTTAGGGTACATGTGCACATTGTGCAGGTTAGTTACATATGTATACATGTGCCATGCTGGTGCGCTGCACCCACTAACTCGTCATCTAGCATTAGGTATATCTCCCAATGCTATCCCTCCCCCCTCCCCCCTCCCCACCACAGTCCCCAGAGTATGATATTCCCCTTCCTGTGTCCATGTGATCTCATTGTTCAATTCCCACCTATGAGTGAGAATATGCGGTGTTTGGTTTTTTGTTCTTGCGATAGTTTACTGAGAATGATGGTTTCCAATTTCATCCATGTCCCTACAAAGGATATGAACTCATCATTTTTTATGGCTGCATAGTATTCCATGGTGTATATGTGCCACATTTTCTTAATCCAGTCTATCATTGTTGGACATTTGGGCTGGTTCCAAGTCTTTGCTATTGTGAATAATGCCGCAATAAACATACGTGTGCATGTGTCTTTATAGCAGCATGATTTATAGTCCTTTGGGTATATACCCAGTAATGGGATGGCTGGGTCAAATGGTACTTCTAGTTCTAGATCCCTGAGGAATCGCCACACTGACTTCCACAATGGTTGAACTAGTTTACAGTCCCACCAACAGTGTAAAAGTGTTCCTATTTCTCCACATCCTCTCCAGCACCTGTTGTTTCCTGACTTTTTAATGATTTCCATTCTAACTGGTGTGAGATGATATCTCATAGTGGTTTTGATTTGCATTTCTCTGATGGCCAGTGATGATGAGCATTTTTTCATGTGTTTTTTGGCTGCATAAATGTCTTCTTTTGAGAAGTGCCTGTTCATGTCCTTCGCCCACTTTTTGATGGGGTTGTTTGTTTTTTTCTTGTAAATTTGTTTGAGTTCACTGTAGATTCTGGATATTAGCCCTTTGTCAGATGAGTAGGTTGCAAAAATTTTCTCCCATGTTGTAGGTTGCCTATTCACTCTGATGGTAGTTTCTTTTGCTGTGCAGAAGCTCTTCAGTTTAATTAGATCCCATTTGTCAATTTTGGCTTTTGTTGCCATTGCTTTTGGTGTTTTGGACATGAAGTCCTTGCCCACGCCTATGTCCTGAATGGTAATGCCTAGGTTTCCTTCTAGGGTTTTTATGGTTTTAGGTCTAACGTTTAAATCTTTAATCCATCTTGAATTGATTTTTGTATAAGGTGTAAGGAAGGGATCCAGTTTCAGCTTTCTACATATGGCTAGCCAGTTTTCCCAGCACCATTTATTAAATAGGGACTCCTTTCCCCATTGCTTGTTTTTCTCAGGTTTGTCAAAGATCAGATAGTTGTAGGTAAGCGGTGTTATTTCTGAGGGCTCTGTTCTGTTCCATTGATCTATATTTCTGTTTTGGTACCAGTACCATGCTGCTTTGGTTACTGTAGCCTTGTAGTATAGTTTGAAGTCAGGTAGTGTGATGCCTCCAGCTTTGTTCTTTTGGCTTAGGATTGACTTGGCGATGCGGGCTCTCTTTTGGTTCCATATGAACTTTAAAGTAGTTTTTTCCAATTCTGTGAAGAAAGTCATTGGAAGCTTGATGGGGATGGCATTGAATCTGTAAATTACCTTGGGCAGTATGGCCATTTTCACGATATTGATTCTTCCTACCCATGAGCAAGGAATGTTCTTCCATTTGTTTGTATCCTCTTTTATTTCCTTGAGCAGTGGTTTGTAGTTCTCCCTGAAGAGGTGCTTCACATCCCTTGTAAGTTGGATTCCTAGGTATTTTATTCTCTTTGAAGCAATTGTGAATGGGAGTTCACTCATGATTTGGCTCTCTGTTTGTCTGTTGTTGGTGTATAAGAATGCTTGTGATTTTTGTACATTGATTTTGTATCCTGAGACTTTGCTGAAGTTGCTTATCAGCTTAAGGAGATTTTGGGCTGAGACGATGGGGTTTTCTAGATAAACAATCATGTCATCTGCAAACAGGGACAATTTGACTTCCTCTTTTCCTAATTGAATACCCTTTATTTCCTTCTCCTGCCTGATTGCCCTGGCCAGAACTTCCAACACTATGTTGAATAGGAGCGGTGAGAGAGGGCATCCCTGTCTTGTGCCAGTTTTCAAAGGGAATGCTTCCAGTTTTTGCCCATTCAGTATGATATTGGCTGTGGGTTTGTCATAGATAGCTCTTATTATTTTGAAATATGTCCCATCAATACCTAATTTATTGAGAGTTTTTAGCATGAAGGGTTGTTGAATTTTGTCAAAGGCCTTTTCTGCATCTATTGAGATAATCATGTGGTTTTTGTCTTTGGCTCTGTTTATATGCTGGATTACATTTATTGATTTGCGTATGTTGAACCAGCCTTGCATCCCAGGGATGAAGCCCACTTGATCATGGTGGATAAGCTTTTTGATGTGCTGCTGGATTCGGTTTGCCAGTATTTTATTGAGGATTTTTGCATCAATGTTCATCAAGGATATTGGTCTAAAATTCTCTTTTTTGGTTGTGTCTCTGCCAGGCTTTGGTATCAGAATGATGCTGGCCTCATAAAATGAGTTAGGGAGGATTCCCTCTTTTTCTATTGATTGGAATAGTTTCAGAAGGAATGGTACCAGTTCCTCCTTGTACCTCTGGTAGAATTCGGCTGTGAATCCATCTGGTCCTGGACTCTTTTTGGTTGGTAAACTATTGATTATTGCCACAATTTCAGCTCCTGTTATTGGTCTATTCAGAGATTCAACTTCTTCCTGGTTTAGTCTTGGGAGAGTGTAGGTGTCGAGGAATGTATCCATTTCTTCTAGATTTTCTAGTTTATTTGCGTAGAGGTGTTTGTAGTATTCTCTGATGGTAGTTTGTATTTCTGTGGGATCGGTGGTGATATCCCCTTTATCATTTTTTATTGCGTCTATTTGATTCTTCTCTCTTTTTTTCTTTATTATTCTTGCTAGCGGTCTATCAATTTTGTTGATCCTTTCAAAAAACCAGCTCCTGGATTCATTAATTTTTTGAAGGGTTTTTTGTGTCTCTATTTCCTTCAGTTCTGCTCTGATTTTAGTTATTTCTTGCCTTCTGCTAGCTTTTGAATGTGTTTGCTCTTGCTTTTCTAGTTCTTTTAATTGTGATGTTAGGGTGTCAATTTTAGATCTTTCCTGCTTTCTCTTGTGGGCATTTAGTGCTATAAATTTCCCTCTGCACACTGCTTTGAATGCGTCCCAGAGATTCTGGTATGTTGTGTCTTTGTTCTCGTTGGTTTCAAAGAACATCTTTATTTCTGCCTTTATTTCGTTATGTACCCAGCAGTCATTCAGGAGCAGGTTGTTCAGTTTCCATGTAGTTGAGCGGCTTTGAGTGAGATTCTTAATCCTGAGTTCTAGTTTGATTGCACTGTGGTCTGAGAGATAGTTTGTTATAATTTCTGTTCTTTTACATTTGCTGAGGAGAGCTTTACTTCCAACTATGTGGTCAATTTTGGAATAGGTGTGGTGTGGTGCTGAAAAAAATGTATATTCTGTTGATTTGGGGTGGAGAGTTCTGTAGATGTCTATTAGGTCCGCTTGGTGCAGAGCTGAGTTCAATTCCTGGGTATCCTTGTTGACTTTCTGTCTCGTTGATCTGTCTAATGTTGACAGTGGGGTGTTAAAGTCTCCCATTATTAATGTGTGGGAGTCTAAGTCTCTTTGTAGGTCACTCAGGACTTGCTTTATGAATCTGGGTGCTCCTGTATTGGGTGCATAAATATTTAGGATAGTTAGCTCCTCTTGTTGAATTGATCCCTTTACCATTATGTAATGGCCTTCTTTGTCTCTTTTGATCTTTGTTGGTTTAAAGTCTGTTTTATCAGAGACTAGGATTGCAACCCCTGCCTTTTTTTGTTTTCCATTTGCTTGGTAGATCTTCCTCCATCCTTTTATTTTGAGCCTATGTGTGTCTCTGCACGTGAGATGGGTTTCCTGAATACAGCACACTGATGGGTCTTGACTCTTTATCCAACTTGCCAGTCTGTGTCTTTTAATTGGAGAATTTAGTCCATTTACATTTAAAGTTAATATTGTTATGTGTGAATTTGATCCTGTCATTATGATGTTAGCTGGTGATTTTGCTCATTAGTTGATGCAGTTTCTTCCTAGTCTTGATGGTCTTTACATTTTGGCATGATTTTGCAGCGGCTGGTACCGGTTGTTCCTTTCCATATTTAGCGCTTCCTTCAGGAGCTCTTTTAGGGCAGGCCTGGTGGTGACAAAATCGGTCAGCATTTGCTTGTCTGTAAAGTATTTTATTTCTCCTTCACTTATGAAGCTTAGTTTGGCTGGATATGAAATTCTGGGTTGAAAATTCTTTTCTTTAAGAATGTTGAATATTGGCCCCCACTCTCTTCTGGCTTGTAGGGTTTCTGCCGAGAGATCCGCTGTTAGTCTGATGGGCTTCCCTTTGAGGGTAACCCGACCTTTCTGTCTGGCTGCCCTTAACATTTTTTCCTTCATTTCAACTTTGGTGAATCTGACAATTATGTGTCTTGGAGTTGCTCTTCTCGAGGAGTATCTTTGTGGCGTTCTCTGTATTTCCTGAATCTGAACGTTGGCCTGCCTTGCTAGATTGGGGAAGTTCTCCTGGATAATATCCTGCGGAGTGTTTTCCAACTTGGTTTCATTCTCCGCATCACTTTCAGGTACACCAATCAGACGTAGATTTGGTCTTTTCACATAGTCCCATATTTCTTGGAGGCTTTGCTCATTTCTTTTTATTCTTTTTTCTCTAGACTTCCCTTCTCGCTTCATTTCATTCATTTCATCTTCCATTGCTGATACCCTTTCTTCCAGTTGATCGCATCGGCTCCTGAGGCTTCTGCATTCTTCACGTAGTTCTCGAGCCTTGGTTTTCAGCTCCATCAGCTCCTTTAAGCACTTCTCTGTATTGGTTATTCTAGTTATACATTCTTCTAAATTTTTTTCAAAGTTTTCAACTTCTTTGCCTTTGGTTTGAATGTCCTCCCGTAGCTCAGAGTAATTTGATCGTGTGAAGCCTTCTTCTGTCAGCTCGTCAAAATCATTCTCCATCCAGCTTTGTTCCATTGCTGGTGAGGAACTGCGTTCCTTTGGAGGAGGAGAGGCGCTCTGCATTTCAGAGTTTCCTGTTTTTCTGTTCTGTTTTCTCCCCATCTTTGTGGTTTTATCTACTTTTGGTCTTTGATGATGGTGATGTACAGATGGGTTTTTGGTGTGGATGTCCTTTCTGTTTGTTAGTTTTCCTTCTAACAGACAGGACCCTCAGCTGCAGGTCTGTTGGAATACCCTGCCGTGTGAGGTGTCAGTGTGCCCCTGCTGGGGGGTGCCTCCCAGTTAGGCTGCTCGGGGGTCAGGGGTTAGGGACCCACTTGAGGAGGCAGTCTGCCGGTTCTCAGATCTCCAGCTGCGTGCTGGGAGAACCACTGCTCTCTTCAAAGCTGTCAGACAGGGACATTTAAGTCTGCAGAGGTTACTGCTGTCTTTTTGTTTGTCTGTGCCCTGACCCCAGAGGTGGAGCCTACAGAGGCAGGCAGGCCTCCTTGAGCTGTGGTGGGCTCCACCCAGTTCGAGCTTCCGGGCTGCTTTGTTTACCTAAGCAAGCCTGGGCAATGGCGGGCGCCCCTCCCCCAGCCTCGCTGCCGCCTTGCAGTTTGATCTCAGACTGCTGTGCTAGCAATCAGCGAGATTCCAAGGGCGTAGGACCCTCCGAGCCAGGTGTGGGATATAGTCTCGTGGTGCGCCTTTTTTTAAGCCGGTCTGAAACGCGCAATATTCGGGTGGGAGTGACCCGAGTTTTCCAGGTGTGTCCGTCACCCCTTTCTTTGACTCAGAAAGGGAACTCCCTGACCCCTTGCGCTTCCCAGGTGAGGCAATGCCTCGCCCTGCTTCGGCTCGCGCACGGTGCACGCACCCACTGGCCTGCGCCCACTGTCTGGCACTCCCTAGTGAGATGAACCCGGTACCTCAGATGGAAATGCAGAAATCACCCGTCTTCTGCGTCGCTCACGCTGGGAGCTGTAGACCGGAGCTGTTCCTATTCCTGCTCTGCTCTTAATAGGAAACTGTGAAAGGTTTTCTTTAGCTTTTGGGTAATTAGCCTAGGAATAAAAGATTCTTTGTTTTACGAAAATAATTTCCTTTGCTTTCAGTTGTCTTTATTATATTTTTGATTTCTTAAGAAAACTGCGTTCTTTCTATTGATGAGGTAAGGTTTCTTATGCAACTATATAACTTTCTGTATTGGCTTTTGAAGTCTATAAATTACCACTGGTTAGGTGAATGACTATTATTTCACAGTGACCTGTTACCCTATTTTGATCAAGTGTTTTAAAGTTTTTATGTTTTGACAAACTTTTCAATATAAAACTCTAAATTAAGACTTTTTCCTTGGCCTAGAATTAACTTTGATATATTTCAGGTGCATCCTTAGAACACTCAAAATGATATCTCTTCTAATAAAAATACAAATATAACCCAATTGGGTTTTTTTGATACATTAAATTCTATAGGGAATGTCATCAAATAATAAGTAATACTAAACTTTCTCTGAGTTATATTTGCATAGTTGTATTAAAATATGTGTTCCAGATATTATATGAAATTCATATATATCTTACAGTCCTGGTATAATGTTATCAGTCATAATTCTAATTATCTTAAAATATTGTATGCAACAGAAATACACAAATTTCCTTGTCAATTACATCATTATTGTATCATTATTGTAATGAACTCTCATCAGATCTTTTTATCATGACCATTTAAAGTCTTGTCATTCAGAGATAAATAATTGTTTACTCTGGTACTTTACTGAAAGCTATTGTAGGTAAGCTCTATAAGCCTAAAGTGTTTCATCACTGAGGATATTCATAGAAAGGACTCTAACAAGCACACATTTCTGATATCTTTAAGATCATACCATTGGACTGGATAAGAATTCCCAGAGGTCTAATGAAGAAACCGATTTGTTCCATAAAACTACTAACCCAAAATCATTAAGAAAAAGAATTAATTGAATACTAAGGAAATGCCAGATTTTTCATGCTAACTCAGCCAGTACCAAAATTATTAAGATATGAAATTTGAATGAACTGTATAAGATTAACCCAAGACAAATAACCTATGATAATGTATTTAATAAGAAGTACTATGTGCCTAAATTGGAGAAGCAAAGCTGGTGTTTAAAAGGATATAAATGCAATGGTAAGCATTGACCCACGGAGAGCCTAGACAGCCACTCAGTCCTTCTTGTGTCCTTAAAGCTCCTATTATTAAAAGTTCTGCACTGTACGACTCATAATGGAAGAGGTAAAAATTACAGAATTTATGAAAAAATATTGACGGATGGCTGTTCTAAAATTGCTAAAATCATTTATAGTCAATATTTCATTCATCAAACTAATAATTTCTGTAAGACAATAAAAATCTCAGATGGCACATTTCCAGCACCTATTGGATCATTTGAACATTTACAGATGGGTTTTATTTAACTGCCACCTTCAATGCATGTTATTTAGTTGTATAAGCATCCTCATGCAGAAAGGGTGATGCTGCAATAGTAGTTAACAGGTTATTGGAAAATGCGTTTTGTTTATGGGGAGTTGCTGGAGGAATCTCTGGCAATGGAGGTACTCATTTCACTGGACAGGTTGTAAAACATTTAGATAAGGTATTACAAACCCAATAGTATTAGGCAAAACTTACTGAATCAATTGGATTGCTCCAAAGGTATTACTGATTTATGGCAATCAGATCCACTTCCACTGGAAAACATAGATTTCCTTATAAAAGAATTGTGGTTAGGCATATGCCCCTAATAATAGAAACTCGTGTATTTCATACTCACATAAGCTCTAACATGATTCAATATTTCAGGTTTTAATGCATTATGCCAAAGTATATTTTCACCAGGTATAAGAAGATCTTCATGACTCACCAATTTACAACCAGACCTTTCATGATCCAGAACCCAGACAATGAGTTTTTGAAAGCAGCTCAAATGCAAAGTCAAGAGACTGCCCTTGAACAACTTTGGAAGGCACTATACCAAGTTCTTCTTACCACCCATAGAGCAATAAAACTTCACGGCTTGGATCCACTCCTTTCAGCCCAGGAGGGCCCCTCCAGACTCTTGGGACTGTACACTCACCAGAGATCTCAAGGTAAAATTGCCTAGAAAAGTTTCTCCTCAGAAGGGGATGTCATCCTAGACAGGGACAGCTTTCTGAAGATTATGGATTAAGATTTTTCCCCTCTTATGAAATCTTTGTCCCTTTTCCTCTCTTTCCTGTGTTTCTTTTCTGTTTATACATGAGAAAATAATGTAATAATTAAGATTTTATGATTAGTACGTTCCGGGGGAACTTAATTAAATATTGGATATGTCACATTAGACCTAAATCCTTACATGATCTTAGAGACTTTCTGGCTCACTCTTTAACAAATTTAATTGATCTTTCAAGTGCAATATCTGGTTCTTTCTATAAAGTTAAGCTTTTACATGCACACATTCGGATTCCTTGTTTAAAACTAGCAGTAGGCAAAACATATAGTGAGGATTTTACAGTTAAATTTTGCCAGAAATTTAGTAAGAAAACCAAAAGAAAGATAATTTGTTTGTGAACAGATGTATAACCCAAATCCCTTGATTGCGCATAGCCTGAAACCATGCAATGATTCAATAATGGAGCCTTAGATAAATATTACTAGTGCTTCCCTACTGATAACCCTGAATGCACAAGGCATCCCACAGGGAATAGTCTGTTGTGCCCCTCCAAGATATATTTTTATCTGTGAAGGATTTAATGATCAACCATACGTGTGGGCAACTCTGTCTTAATAAATGGAAAACAAGGCTCAGTGTAGATTAGGGATTCTAAAAGTACCTTTGTCACACCAAAACAACTTGGAAAAGGAACACTTCTTAATTTGCACTATGGAATAAAGATGTTTTGCCAACAGGCATAAATTCCTGTAAATGGGTATCTTTTGTTAGAATGCTTTTTTCTATGGCTTGGCACAAACTTTAGCTATAGCACTGACTCTACTGAAAATGCTACAGTTGCCCAGCAGACGTCTTAAACTACTCCGGATAGAGTTGTTTCAGGTAATAAGATTCCTTTGGACTATCTGTTGGCTTAGCAGTGGGTATTGTGTGTGATAGCTAATTCTTATTGTTGTATTTGGAAAAATTTGTCTGATATAATAGAAACTCAGTTGCAAGAAATCAACAAACTACTTGGTTAAAACAAGTAGATTCCTCTTCTGGATCATTTTTTATGTATTTGATTTTGATAGGTTCAATTTCTGTAGGCTCCTATTAAGAAGTATACTTTAGTATCTTCATATTATCCTTTTGATAGCCCTCATAATAGTCTCCCTGTTACACTGCTTTCTCTCAAGAGTCTTAAATGCTCTAATGCAGCCATCTGTTATACATCAAATTGTCTTACTACAGTTAGAATAATGAAAACATAAAGGGATTATAAATATCATCCAACTGACCTAATGTTATGAATTGTTAATTTAATGCTGAGACCAAACATGTCCGATACAATAACAGAGAGTGTCATCAATGCACAAATATTTGGTCACTCTCTTAAAGTTGAGAGGTGGAACAAAACAGAGAAATTGTTAAATCATACTAAATTTGGCCTGAGGTTGCCTCCATACTTTGATTTGAATTCCTTTGTAGTGAATTGCAACCTAACTTAGTATGTAAACGAACCACAACCTCACCAGGTGTATATTTTTGTACAAGTAGCTGTGTCTCAGCCAATCGTGGCAGCCAACCTTCAGCCAACCACAGGCTGCCAACTGATTGCATCATGCCCAAGATGTTTCTGTACTTTCTTTCTTTTATCTGTCTATAAATACTGCCTGTCCACATTGCTGGGTGGAGCTTGCTGGAAGTCTGATTGTTCTTTGCTCAAATGAACTCTGCTAAATTTAATTTGCCTCAGGTGTTTTTTATTTTTTATTTCTTTATAGCAAAAGGCAGAAAAATTTGAAGACAGAAATAGGAAGAACAAGGGCAACAAGAAGAAAAGAGTAACTAATATAATGGATATTAATCCAACTACATCAATAATTTTAAACAACAGTGGACTAAATGCACCAATTAAAAGACAGAAATTGTCAAAGTGGAACAAAATCCACAAATCAGTAACTGTATGTTGTTTATAAGAAACCCACTTTAAATGTAAATGCACATAGAGATTAAAAGTAAAGGAATGGAGAAATGTATACCATGGCAAAGCTAATAAAAAGAGAACAAGAGGAGCAATATTAGTTATTAGAGATAAAGAGGAGCCTTACATACTCATAAAGAAGTCAATTCTACATAAGACATAAAAATCCTCAATGTATATGCACCTAACAACAGAGCATCAAAATACATGAGGCAAAAACTGATAGAACTGCAGGAATAAATAAATTAACTCACTATTATAGTTGGAGACTTCAATGCCTCTCTCTCAGAAATGGACAGATCCAAGAAATGATGAAGGGCATAGTTGAACTCATCATCATCATCATCATCAATTAACTGTATATAATGGGCATCTATTGTCTACTCAATCCAATAACAGCAGAATACGTGTTAGTCTCAAGCCCACATGGAACATTCACCAAGACAGACCACATTCCAGGCCATAAAATACATTTAACAAATTTAATAGAATAGAAATCATACAGTCTCTGCTCTCAGACAACAATGAAATTAAACTAGAAATCAATAATAAAAAGATACCTTAAAATGCCAAAATATTGGCGATTAAACAACACACTTATAAATAACATATAGATCAAGGAATAAATCTCAAGAGAAATTTAAACATCTTTTGAGCAAATTAAACATGAAAACACAACTTATCAAAATTTTTGGGATGTGGGGAAAGTAGTACCTAGAAGGAAATTTATAGCATGGAATACATATATTAGAAAAGAAGAAAGATCTAAAATCAATCTTCTAAACTTCCACCTTAGGAAAATATAAAGGGAAGAACAAATTAAATCCAAAGTAATCAGAAGAAAGGAAATAAGGAGAATAAGAGAAGAAATCAATGAAATAGAAAATAGACAATTAATAGAGAAAATCAATAAAACCAAAGGTGGTTCTTTAAAAAAATTAATAAAATTGATAAGCCTCTTGCTAGGCTAATTTTAAAAGGGAAGGCACAAATTTCTAATATCAGAAGTGAGAGAAGAAATATCATTATACACCTCATGTACATTAAAATGGTTATAATACTATGAACAACTTATGCCCACAAATTTGATAATCTACATGAAATGAACGAATTTTTTGAAAGACATAATATGCTACAATTCATAAGACCATCTGAATAGGCCTATATTTATGAAATAAATTTAATCAATAATTAATAACCTTCCTAAAGAGAAAGCACCAGGCCCAGGTAAGTTCACTGGTGAACTGTGCCAAACATTTAAGGAAGAAATCATACCAATTTGCTATAATGTCTTTCAGAATATAGAAGACAAAAGAATACTTCCTGCCTCATTCTACTAAGCTAACATTACCTTAATACCAAAACTATACAAAGAAATTAAAAGAAAGGAGAACTACAGACTGATATCTTTCATAAACACAGGTGCAAAAATCCTCAAACAATTAGCAAATCCATGCCAACAATTTATAATAATTATATGCCACAGCCAAGTGGAATTTATCCCAGGTATGCAAAGCTAGCTCAACATTAAAAAATAAATTAATGTAATTCATTACATCAACAGGCTAAAGAGGAAAAATCACATGATCATATTTAATTGATGCAGAAATTACATTTGGAAAAAAAATCCAACACCTAATCATAACAAAAACTCTCAGCTAGCTAAGAATAGAGAGGAACTTCCTTAACCTGACCAAAAAGTAGCTACAAAAAACCTACAGCTAATATTATACTTAAGGGTGAGAAACTAGAAACTTTCCCACTAAGGTCAAGAACAAGACAAGGTTGTTGCCTCTTAGCAGCCCTTTTAAATTAGCTAATGGTAGTAAAACCACAGGCTGCCAACTGATTGGTACTAGGATGGCTAGTACTAGGATGCCTAGTACTAGGCATCCTAGCTAATGAGATAAAATAAGAAAAGAACATAAAAGGTATACGAATTGGGAAAGAGGAAGTAAAATTATCTTTGTTCACAGAGGAAGTGATAATCTATGTAGAAAATCCAAAAGAATAAATTTTTTAAAAATCCTGGAACTAATAATCATAGCAAGATAGCAAAATATATGATTAATATACAAAGTTTAGTCACCTTCCTATATACGAGCAATGAACAAATAGAATTTCAAATTAAAAATATTAATACTGGCCTGTCGCGGTGGCTCATGCCTGTAATCCCAGCACTCAATCCCAGCACTTTGGGAGACCGAGGTGGGCAAATCAGGAAGTTAGGAGATCAAGACCATCCTGGCCAACATGGTGAAACCCTGTCTCTACTAAACTACAAAAAATTTGCCAGGCATAGTGGCGCATGCCTGTAGTCCTAGCTACTCAGAGACTGAAGCAGGAGAATCGCTTGATCCCAGGAGGCAGAGGGTGCAGTGAGCCAAGATTGCGCCACTGCACCACTGCACTCCAGCCTGGCAATAGAGCAAGACTCCGTCTCAAAAAAAAAAAAAAAAATATATATATATATATATATTTATATGTAAGCCTACATATGTGTGTGTGTGTGTGTGTATATATATTTTGTTTTTTTTGAAATCAGGCAGTTTCAGTCCTCCAACTTTGTTCTTCTCTTTTAATATTGGATTGGCTATTTGGGGTCTTTTGCCTCTCCATGTAAACTTTAGAATCAGCTTGTCTGTATCTAAAAAATATTTTCGAGGGATCTTGATTGGAATTTTATTTTTTATATATAGTTATATATATATTTATATTTATATATATTATATATATATATATACACACACACAGGCATCCCTCAAAACTGAAATACTTAGATATAAATCTAATAAAATATGTATAAGATTTACATAAGGAAAACTACAAAACTCGGATGAAATAAGTCAAAGGAGAATTAAATACATTGAGATACATTCTATGTTCATGAATAGGAAGTCAATATTTTCAAGATGCCACTTTTTCCTGACTTGATCTATAGATCCAATAAAATTCCAATCAAAATCCCTCGAAAATATTTTTTAGACATGGACAAGCTGATTCTAAAGTTTACATGGAGAGGCAAAAGACCCCAAATAGCCAATCCAGAACTAAAAGAGAAGAACAAAGTTGGAGAACTGAAACTACCTGATTTCAATACGTACTCTAAAGCTACCCTAATCAAGGCAGTGTGGTATTAGTAAAATAACAGACAAATAGATCAATGAAAAATACAGAGTCTAGAAATACACTCACGTAAATATAATCAACCGATAATTGACCAAGGAACAAAGGCGATGCAATGAAGCAAAGACAGCCTTTTCAACAAATGGTTGGACATCCACATGCAAAAAAAAAAGATGAAATCTAGACATAGACCTTACTTCCTTCACATAAATTCACTGAAAGTGGATCAGAAACCAAAATGTACAACACAAAACTATAAAACTCATAGAAAATAATGGGAGGATTTGTAAATGATCTTGGGTTTGGTGGTGACATTTTACATACAACATCAAAAGCATGATCCATGAAAGAACTGCTAAGTTAGATGCCATTAATATTAAAATTTCTTACTCTATGAAAGATACTGTCAAGAAAATAAAAAGACGAATCACTAACTGAGAGAAAATATCTTTAAAAGACACATCTGATAAAGAACTGTTTTTCAAAATATACAAAAAAACTGTTAAAACTCAACAAGAAGCAACCCAATTTTTAAAATTGGCCAAAGACCTTAATAGACACTTCATCAAAAAAGATATGCAGATGGTTAGGGAGCACATGAAAAGATGCTCCACATTATCATCCATGTCATCAGAGAAATGTGAACAAAAAGAATAATGAAATATCACTACATACCTATTCGCAAATGAGATTCTACTACACACCCATGGCCAAAATCCAGAACACTGAAACCACCAAATGCTGAAGAGAACGCCGACTTTCACATGTTGCTGGTGGGAATGCAACACTGTACAACCACTTTGGAAGACAGTTTGTCAGCTTCTTAACAAACTAAACATACTTACCATACAACCCAACAATTGTGTTCTTTAGTATTGATCCAAAGCAGCTGATAACTTGTGTCCACACAAAAACTTGCATACAAATGTTTATAGTAGCTTTATTTATAATTGACCAAACTTGGAAATAACCAAAATATACTTCAGTAGGCAAGTGGATAAACTGTGGTACATCCAGGTAATTCAATAGTATTCAGAGCTAAAAATAAATGAGCTATGAAGCCATGAAAAGACATGGAGGAAACAAATGCATATTACTAAGTGAGAGAAGCCAATCGGGAAAGGCTACATATTGTATTATTCCAAATATATGACGTTCTGGAGAAGGCAAAACCATAAAGACAGTAAAAATATCAGTGATTTCCCAAGGTCTGGGGCAGGAAGAGGGCAGGAAGGATGAATGGGCAGAACTCAGAGGATTTTTAGGGCAGTGAAATTGCTCTGTATGATACCTGTATTAGTCTGTTCTCACAATGTTATAATGAACTACCTGAGACTGCGTAATTTATAAGGAAAAGAGCTTTAATTGGCTCACAATTCTACAGGCGGTACAGGAGGCATGGCTGGGGAGGCCTCAAGAAACTTACAATCATGATGGAAGATGAAGGGGAAGCCATCAAGTCTTACACGGTGGGTGCAGGAGGAAGAGAGAAAGAGAGAGAAGGGGGAAGTGCTATGCACTTTCAAACAACCAGATTTCGTGAGACTCTATTCTATCATGAGAACAGCAAGGGGGAAGTCCACTCCCATGACTCAGTCACCTCCCACCAGGACCCTCCTCCAACACTAGAGATAGCAATTTGACATGGGATTTGGGTGGAGACACAGAGCCAAACTATATCAATACCATAACAGTGGGTACATGTCATTAAAATTTGTCCAAACCCATAGAATGTACAACACCATGAGTGAACCTTAATGTAAACTATGGACTCTGGTTGATAATGATGTGTTAGTATAGGTTCAATCATAACAAATACACCACTCTGTGGGGGGTGTTGATGATGTGGGAGGCTGTGTCTGTATGTGGGTAGTGGGGCTGGGAAATCTCTGTACCTTCTGCTCAACATTGCAGTGAACCTTGAACTGGTCCAAATAAAGTCTGGTAAAAAATAAGAAAAATCAAAAGACCTTTCTCATCTCAGTGTAATGGAGCAATGAAGGGACTTTTTTTTCTTTATGATATCCCAAGTCTCTTTATTGTCAATAGTTCCTTTTGTTGCTATCAATCATCACAGACAAAGGGGAAGTTTGATTTTTGGCTATATTTCCAAATCTTCTTATTTCCATTTCTATTCTCTCCTATTTTCTTCCTCAGGCAGGTACATTTGACTCCAGCTACTTTACTGGGGTATAAGCAAATAAAAATGCCATCAGATTTGGGTAAGCAAATTACAGACACATTGCATTCGTTGGCAATTATTTATCTGCCTAATCCACTGCTATTTCCTTAGAACCTGTGGTACCATTGAGAGTGGTTAACCCTGTTCAAGTAATATTGAATGATCAATGAATCTGAGATAATGTAGTTTATATATTTCTCAATATGCAGTTTCTTTCAAGTCCTGTGAATTTCTGATTTTAGTTCTCTCTTTGGCAAAAAGAAGTAAACATGCATTTTGGATTTAAATATTGAAATTTAATGTACTAGCTATGTGATCCTGGATGAATTGCCTAACTTCCCCTAAGTCACAGTTTCCTCACTGTAGGGACCACAATAATTGTCCAGAAGTTGGAAGAGTAGAAGAGTATCATTTGCTTAAATGCCATGGCAACCATGGATAAAAACAACAATCATGTTTCCTTTACAGATATTCCTCAGTATTTCCTTTTTTTTTTTTTTTCTTCTCTGGTCCATGAGACAGAGGAAAAGAAATCTTTATCCTCATTCTCTTGAGCTACTAAGACAAGATCTTACCAATTTCTAACTCTCTTGAGCTGATAGGCCTACTGTACTCTTTAGGTTTCTTCAAATGTCACAACTTTCCATCTATTTTCCAGTGGCTCCCTTCCTGTCCTCGTATAGGTTACCATTGAGGACACTCTTATTTTTAAACTTAGACACTCAGAAGATTTATTTCAGTATAGAATTAATAGGAACCAGAAGGTTGTTATGGTTTCTAGTAAAAGTAAACTAATAATTAATTTCAGTGGCTCCTTTTGTGAACTGCCTTCTGTCTTCTGACTCAACCTGATTTTTTTTTTTTTTTTTTTGCCTCCTCAGAAGAAAGAATTCGACTCAGGAGCATAAGACAGAGGAACGACCAAGGCAAGTTTCAGAGCAGGAGTGGAAATTTATTAAAAAGCTTTAGAGCAGTAAGGACAAAAAGGAAAGGAAAGAGAAGGAAAGACTTGGAAGAGGGCCAAGTGGGCGACTTGAGAAACCAGCTGAACCTCAGCCTGATCTTGATCTAACAATCTGCCAAGTCCTTTTACTTTGCACCTGGATCCAACTTTTCTCTGTACGTAGTTATTTTGCTTCATTGTAGACTTATGAAATAGCTCTTTTCAGTTCTTCAGAATGGAATGTACATTCATTTATAAGCACATATTTTGCAGTTTAAGGTAATTAGAGAATGACAAAAGGAATCGCTTATTTTTTTTAAAGCTGAAGTTTTCTAAATTGTGTTATTTGAAGGTACAAAAATTGGAGCTCACAAAATGAAGGAAGGTAGAGAGAGAGAGAGAATGCAAGTAAGAGAACATATTAAGAACACAAAGAAAAGAATATGGCCTAGTTACTTCAAGGGCACCCATTATTAGAGAGGAGGAGATTGGGGATCCAAGAATAAAAAGATAAAAACCTATTGCAGTTATAGCAAGATTAATATTTCTGCATGTCTTTTGATTCCTGCTTGAATGGCTGCATAAATAACTCCTAACTTTTAAGGCTGAGGGTTTTGGCCAATGGGGTTTGACTCTGTGAGGCAAATATCAAGGATATTGTGGCTGTTATTGAAGAAACACATAGGAGATATATCTACATCAAGAGTTGCATGGCAGGGAAGCTTAAAATAATTTGTTTGCACAGAAGTAGATTTTGAATAATATGACATTTTGGTATATTATAACATTAAAGGATAAACTTACAAATGTCAATGAAACATTTCACTGGCTTTTCTGTCAAGCATAATTAACCATAAAAGATTTTTAACTCAAATGAAAATGCTCAATTCTAATAAATAAATATCCAGTACCCAGCTCTATTGTCTTTTCGCTTAAGGCATTGTCACCCTGAGTGTCTGTTAAAAATGTAGATTTCTAGGCTCTACAGATGTCCCACAGAATCACTGACCTAACACATAAGAAAAAAAAAAGATTCTTAAATTAAGGTAGTGCTTGACTACCTTATTTTCAAAGTACCCCAATGACCTCAGATTGCCTGTTGAAACAAGAATGCTACATTTCGTTTAGCTATTTTTAGTTTAGAGGATGAGCAAAACATCCTATTCTAGCCATAATTATGTTAGCAGGTGTGCACCAGATAATCAACTTGACTAAATATCCATCTTGGGTTCATACAGGCAGGATGAACATGATTAAAGTTAAAACTGCCAGCCTTCACTATTGGGGAAGAAATGCTACAGGATACAGTGGACTATTAGAGCAATATTTTTCTGAGGAAGATCTACTTATTTTTCTCATTAGTTTTATTTTGAAGTGACACTTCATAGGCATAGAGTGGCAGCCTACATTCGGATGTAGTTATACAGGCTTAGTGTAAAGATTCAGGTCCCTAATGAGACAAAGAACATTATTAGGTACTCTGAGTGTGGGAAGATTACAAGAAATTAAAAATCGAGTATTCTAGTTTATAATTCTGCCCTTTTGGGCTAATGGGAGTAAGTTCCCTTTCTGATACTTAAAGACAGAAATCTCTTCTCTACCATTCTTGTCCAAATTTCCAAGTGAGACAGTCACAGTCATGACAAGCTTTTTCTTACAACATGGCTTTCAGTTACTCAATGAATATTTATTGAGCACCAACGCTCCGGGCAGTAGAGAACAAGAGAAAACAGTACAGAACAAGAAAAAAAATCTTGTTTGGTGCTTACATTTAGGGAAGACACACCATTTCTGGTTGCTCCACCCTCATAGTCTGATTAGAAAGCAACATGCTAATGGTAACACTTCCCTTATTCTGGACATATACTTCTATTAATTATTAGGTTGTTACTTTTACTGGAAACCATACCAACCTTCTGGTTCCTATTAATTCTACAGTGAAGTAAAACTTCTGAGTGTCTAGGTCTAAAAATAAGAGTGTCCTTAATGGTAACCTATACCAGGACAGGGTAGACTAATATACGCTGGGAACTAGACTCTCCCACTAAGAAAAATAAAAATAATGACTATGGGTATTGGCCAAGTAATACATGCTAAGAGAGAGTACAGGATACTCTGAATTGAGTGGTTTCCAAAGTGTCTCAGGCACGGATCATTTGATTTCAAGTACAGAACCCACTCAATGCAGCTTAGGAAATTAAAGGTGAATTTGTTAGAAGGATGAAGCTATGTCTCACAGAGCAAAACTTTCATAAGGTACTACATTTTGAAACTAGAAAGACAGCGAACCCGCTGTCTAGTCTATGCTGTGTGTGTGTGTACTCGCCTCATTATGTCTGCACATGAACATCCTTTGCTTTACTAAATCCTGCATGTAACTTTTACATTTCCAGGTCACCCTCAACAACATCAATCATCATCATTATCATCATCATTACAAGATTAACAACAGCAACTGCATCAGTAACAACAGCATCTGCATCTATCATTTTTTTCATCTGTTACAATGAAGTACGTCACCTATCATAAATTAGTTCTACTGACCCTTATATTTCCATCTCCCTTCACTTTTTGAAACACTATTTTTCTTCTCAGTTATCTCTATTCTTCTGCACTATCAATCTTTCCTGAGTCGAGTGTAGCAAGCAATATAACAATCCACTCAAATATTATAATACATTATATATAACGGTAAAAGAACATGTTGTACTGTTCTTTTGAAAATTTCATAAGCAAATGGGGAACAAAGTAAAGTTTACAAATTTAAAAAGAAAATAAATTCTAAAGATAAACTCAGGAAATCCCACTGAGAGCCAGAAAACTTGAACATTCAATCTAAGGAATAATTTATGCATTGCAATTTCATCTTATCTCATTGTGGTATTATTAATGCCTTGAAGATACTTCTCTGCAGTTATATTACAGGAAACAGTGACAAGACTGTTAAGCTATAATCATAAGTGTAAAACAAATTTTTCTGAAGTCTTAAGGCAATAATAACTTGTATATCTATAAAATTACAAAAAATTTACAAGTTGGTCAATTTCATTTAATATTAATCCCAGAAAAATATATCTCAATTATTTTTCAAAATAGTGTACATTACATACCAGAATTGTGCCTTTGAAATATATTTGAACTCTTCCAAAGAAAAAAATCCAAACTTAATTATGTCTTCTGAAGCTGATTTTTGTCATATAACACATGATATAATAAGTTGGAATATAATATCCTCTATTTCACAAGATTGCTGCAAAAATACAATGAGATATACTGGTTTATATATCTTTAAAAGAGATAATATGTAAAGTGTCTTATAGGGTTTCTGAAATACAGCATGTATTTTAAAATGTTAGCTTCGTTTCTTATTCTCTCCTCACCTTTTTATTTTTTTAAAAACAACCTTGCAGGTGTGGGAGTATTAGCAACCCAATTAAGTATATACTTTGATGGAGATAGAACTATGTAATGATTTCTGCTTTTTTTTTCTCTTTAAGACAGAGTCTTGCTCTGTCACCCAGGGCTGGAGTACAGTGGCCTGATTTCGGCTCACTGCAACCTCTGCCTCCCGGGTTCCAGCAATTTTCCTGCCTCAGCCTCCTAAGTAGCTGGAATTACAGGAATGTGCCACCACGCCTGGCTAATTTTTTGTGTGTTTTTTGTAGACACGGGGTTTTGCCATACTGGCCAGGCTGGTCTTGAACTCTTGGCCTCAAATGATCCGCCCGCCTCGGCCACCCAAAGTACTGGGATTACAGGAGTGAGCATGTCATGATTTCTTAACTAGAATGCTTTCTTCAATCTCTTCATTTGAATTGAGCCATGTTTTCCTCTCAAAGCTAAAACACTGAGATCTTACCTTGTTCCTGTTAGGTTAGGTAGCCTTCCTACATATTTTGTTCCTTGATTGCTTTAATTATAAGTATGCCAGTCTGTCTTCTGTACTAGAATACAAAACCTTCAAGGATAAGATTACATTCCCATTTTCTGACCTAACTTACTGGATCCTAAACAAAAGTGTATTGCTTGAACAGCTGTATTGAACGGTGACTATTATTTCATCCACTTTTGATTTTGTTTCCTCCTGACTGGCTAAACAGTTTGGGTAAGGGCATTTTCAATTGCAAGTAACAGAACCCCAACAAGAACTAGTTTAAATCAAACAGAGGAATTTTCTGATTTAGAACAAAACTCCACTAAGCAGTCAAGGTGGCCCTGGTCTTAAGCAAACTTCGAATCATGGATGGTTAGACTGTCAAAAAGGACCCACTCACTCTTGCAGGGTCTTGTTATTACTTCTTTGTATTGAAGTTTCATTAATTTTTTCTTGCAGATGGTTTTCCATGGCATAGGACACATGGGTTTAGAAAGTTCTGTACTCATATGCTGCTGAGAGGTGACAACTTGCTAGGTGATAACGTGCTAGCAGCCCTCGCTCACTCTCCATGCCTCCACAGCCTCGGCGTCCACTCTGGCTGCGTTTGAGGGGCCCTTCATCCTGCCACTGGCCTCTGGGAGCCACTCTCTGGACTGGCCGAGGACGGAGCTGGCTCCCTCTGCTTGCGGCGAGGTGTAGAGAAAGAGGCGCGGGCGGGAACTGGGGCTGCGTGCAGCGCTCCCAGGCCAGCGTGAGTTCCGGGTGGGCACGGGCTGAGCGGCCCCCTGCTGGCGGCCCAGGGAGTGATGCGCTTAGCACCCGGGCCAGCAGCTGTGGAGGGTGCGCTGGGTCCCCCAGCACTGCCGGCCCGCCCATGCCATGCTCGAATTCTCACAGGGCTTCAGCTGCCTCCCCACAGGGCAGGGCTGGGGACCTGCTTGGGAACTGCAGCCAGCCATGCGGGAGCCTCCTTCCTTGGGCTCCCATGCGGCCTGATCCTCCCAGACGGGCACCGCCCCCTGCTCCGCCCCATCCCATTGACTGCCCAAAGGCTAAGGATTTCCGGCATAGCAGGCGGCTCCACTAGGCGAAGGGTGTGGACTTGGAGAACTTTTATGTCTAGCTAAAGGATTGTAAACGCACCAATCAGCACTCTGCGTCTAGCTAAAAGTTTGTAAATGCACCAATCAGCACTCTGTCAAAACAGACCAATCAGTGCTCTGTAAAATGGACCAATCAGCTGTCTGTAAAATGTACCTATTGGGGGGGGCGGTCAGAGAGGGGAATAAAAGCAGTCCACCCAAGCCAACTGCCAGGACCGGCTCAGATGTCTTTACTTGCTATGTAAGCGTTGTTCTTTGGCTGTTAGCAATAAATCTTGTTGCTGCTCACTCTTGGGTCTGCGCAGACTTTGTGAGCTGTAACACTCACTGCCAAGGTCTGCAGCTTCACTCCTGAAGCCAGCTAGACCACGAGCCCACCAGAAGGAAGAAACTCTGGACACATCTGAACATCTGAAGGAACAAACTCCCGACACACCATGTTTAAGAACTGTAACACTCATGGTGAGGGTCCGCGGCTTCATTGCTGAAGTCAGCGAGTTGGAGAACCCACCAATTCCGGACACACTACCAGTGTGGTAGCCTAAGGTAGAGTGTGTCTCTTTCATTCCAGTGGAAAATGTTATGAGTAAGAAGTCATACTTACCAGCTTGGTGTACCCCTTGGATCAGATGTCGTAGCTGGGAAAGTGAGATTATATCAGTTAGCATTTGTGTAAAACAAATGACCCTAAATTTTAGTCAATTAAATAGAAACCATCTCTTTAGAATACAGTTCTATGGGGTGGCAGTTTCAACTGGGTTTGGGTGGCTCTTCTAGTTTTGGGTGGACTTGTTTATATAGTCATGATTAACTGCCAAGTCAGCTGGAAGCTAGCTGGTCTAGAAAGGCCTCAAATGGGATGTCATGTCTCTGCTTAATATGCTTTATCATTTTTTTAGCAGGTTATTTTGGTTTTCATATATTGTCGCTGGACAGGGTTCCAAAAGAGAAACAGAAACTGCAAGTATTCAAAGACTTTTGAAGTCTGGGCTTGTATCTTGCCTCTCCTGACTCCCACTGCATTTTATTGGCCAAAGAAATTCAAAAGATTAAAGAGAAGAAATAAGAGACTCTGAATTTTTAATGGTAGGACTTGGGAAATGGAGCAGTTACAGGTAAAAGGGAACGATTATGGCCATCTATGTAGTCTATCATATAGGTACCATGCTAAAGTTTGAATAACATATTACTCATATCTGCAGAGGTAAAGGTGACTATCAGAAGAAATATTATAGCACATACATGGTCAATGGAATAATTGTTTTAGCTTCACATTTACTTTTGTTTCAGTAATCTATGCAGTTCTACTCATTGATCAACAAACATAACTTGGACTTTCTTGCTTTCATATTGTTCTTTGCCTAATTGTCCTTGTTTCTGATGTGTCAAGATCTCTGACACCTTTCAACTTTAAATCCAGTTTGATTCGTTGTCAATGGACAATCCTCCACCTCTGAGAAGCTTTCTATGATTACTTCAGATGAAGGTAAATTTTCTCCATAGGATTGTAGCAATGGTTCTTAATTTAGGCTATGCATTAGAAATCTTGTAGCGATCTTTAAAAATTTCAATGCCCAGACCATACCTGAGACCAACTGAGCCAGAATCTCTGGGAGAGGGATCTTAGCATCAGTTCCCGTGGTGATTTTAACATATAGCCAAGGTTGTGATCCAGTGTTTTATAATAGTTTCTGATAAAATTAGGGTTACAGTGAGTTTTTTTCTATATTATAAACTTTTTTGAGGGCAGGGACCTACCTAATACAGTGTGTCATGCATAATTGGCACTCAATATAGAGTTGCTGATAAAGTGCTATGGACTGAATGCTTTTCTCTCTCCAAAATTCATGTCTTAAAACCCTATCTCCTAATGTGAGGGTATGAGTAGGTGGGGTCTTTGGGAGGTAATTAGGATTAGATGAGGACCTGAAGGTGGAGCCCTCGCGGAGGGGATTAGTATTGTTAGAAGACTCTCAAGAGAACTTGCTTTCTCTCTTTTGCCTTGTGAGGACTCAGCAAGAACTTGGCACTCTGCAACCCAGAAGAGAGTTCTCGCCAGAAACCAATCATGCTGGCACTTGGATCTAGGACTTCAAGCTTCCAGAAATTTGTGGAATAAGTTTCTGCTGTTTATAAGCCACCAAGTCTATGATAATGTGTCAGAGGACTGAGCTAAGACATAAAGTGAGTTAGAGTTAAGATTTAAGATCTATTTGTTACAATAAAATTCAAAATAGTCGTATAAATGTTTAAATGCAACATCTCAAAAATCGTAACATGTTCTTACATTTAGAGAATTAGTACAGAAATATTAAGTCAACAAAATTTCTAACATTAAATTGATGTCTACTTGTTATGTTGATTTGCAAACATTTTTTTCCACATGGATATATTTCCTTTTGTCTACCCAACTAATTGTTATTGCATTACAGGAAATCTTTTATTTATTTTGTATTTCTCTGTAAACACCTCCATACCTTGTCTAGTATAGTGTCAATTATTTCATGCTTTTATTAATGTAATGGCAAAGTCATTTTAATGGCCAGAATATAAAGAATTATAAATAACACCTCCATAGAATTAAGATTTGATTGTTGCAATGGCAATATGGATGACTTTTAGAAAAATGTGTTGTATATGCCATCAGACATTAAAAAAATTAGCTAAGCTGCAAATCAATTTTTACATGCAAATATAACATATTAAAAACAGCAGTAGATGAAAAAAGGATTGGCTTGAATTGCTAAGTCATTTCACACATTGATACCAGAGTAAAATACTTCAAAATTGTTCTTACTGAACTTTCTTCTTTTCCTCCCACATACACAGAAGAAGAAAAATATCACTATACCATTAATGTCTTTTACATACCTATACACAATCTGAACTTTCTCAGAGGAACAATGAACAAAATAATTTTTCTATTTCTTTGGAACATATTTACTTAACATGAAAGATCTTGTGCCTTTGCATTGGGCGTTCATTTCCTTTATAGCTAAAGGGTAAATGATGGATAGGAGAATAAAGAGGGACAAATATAAGGTCTGCTAATATGGTAATGTCTGTAGGTGGTGTACGTGTTTATACATATTTGACCTGCACTTTAACAAGACATGAATTTATCACTCAAAAACACTACCCTGCTCCCATCTTCCTCGAAGTGAAAAAGAAACAAAGAATGTTAGATACATCTAATAAAAGGACAAAATAGGCCTGATGCCCTTGAAAAAAAAAAAAACTGTTCTCACTTACAAAGGCCTTGAAGTTCAAGCAGTGGCTTCAACATATATGAAAACTTGATTCAAATCCTTCACATTTGATAACAGTAATGAGGAAGATAATCTTCTGCCCAGACTTGTCCACCTAAACTCAGGAAAAGATGGGTAAAGTGGCACTATATATTACAATAAATATTTGGCATGTTATTTTCCTATCTCCTTTGACTTTTCTATTGCTTTTGACTGATTAGTGACCAATGAAATGAATAGACTTGGCATGATTGATGGGAAGCAATATGGTGACTCAAGAAAATCAACTGTTTTAGGAAGGCATTGCACTTTTTATTGTGTGAGAGGCAGAAAAGAAAGACATGAATTTTGAGTTTTTTCAATCATCTCTGCTTACCCTCAAAGGAGATTTACTGCTATTACAGAATAAAGATAATCTGTGATGGTGGAAAAATAAAAGACTGTCTGCATAGGTTTTACTTTGGAAAGGGTTTTTGCTCAAAGAGCTTATCTTGAAGTAGAGAAAGCAGATTAAAAAAAAATGATATGAAGCTGGTAACACTAGTTGAATTGTAGAATGTATAAGTTTAAAGAAAAGGAAATGTGGGTATGATTTTCACATTTATGGTTTGGGTACTGCTGTGGTCTGAATGTATGTGTCTCCCCAGAATTCACATGTTGAAACCTAACCCCCAAGGTGATGATATTAAGCAGTGGGACCTGTGAGACGTGATTAAGTCATAAGGACTCTACCCTCATGAATGTGATTATCACCCTTATCAAAAAGACTGGAGGGAGCCTTTTTGCCTTCTGTCATGAGGGGAAGCAACTAGAAGGCACTGTCCATTAGCAATGAACCCTAAACAGATGCTGAATCTGCTGGTGCCTTGATCTTGGACTTTCCAGCCTCCTCCTGAACTGTAAGAAATACATTCCTGTTGTTTATAAGTTTCCCGGTCTAAGGTATTTTCTTATAGCAGCCCCAAATGACTAAGGCAGGTACCTAGGCCATGGTGATACTAAAATATAAAACACAGGAGGAGCAATAAGTTTGGAGGTAAAAATATAGAGGTCAATTTTGGACATATTTGAGTAATTATGAAATATCCGGATGACAAAAGCACGTAGATGGATGTATCTGGAATTCAGAAGAGGAGATTTTCAGGAGGTGGAGAATTGAGTGTCTTCAGTGTATTCACAAATAACACTTGGATACTGTTGGCTATGTGTTGTTCATTGTTATAAGCATTCACACTTAGAAGGCAAGTCATTTAATACTTCCAGGAACATTATGAGGGTGTTGCATTCTTGTGTTCATTATCTCCATTCTGTAGATGAGGAAATTTAGGCTCAGAAAGGTTGAATAACTTGCTAAAATGACCCAGGTAGGAAGTGATGGAGCTACTATTCTAAAGACGACACACACCCTGGCTCCAGAGTCCAAACTCTTAACCACTATTCTATACTGCTTCATATAAAATAAGTAGATTCGGTCAGGGATTGTCAAAGAGTGTGAAAAGGGATGGATTTAAGACAACCTCAAGAGGATAGAAACACCGAAGATGTCTAACTAAATGGCTTTCTATTCAGTCACCACTTCCTTATATTTTGACTTTTCCCTCTGTGCTTAACATTTTGAAATACGTAACTTGTTCCTCTTGAAGACGTTTTAATCTAGTCAGAGAGACATGTAAGTACATAAACTCATCCGTGAACAATACAACCCACTTTATCCATGCATACAGTGCAGTGTAGATTTTAAATTATTTAAGCATTAAAGGATGGAATCAACAATATTAGATGGAGCTACTGAAGATATTTAATGGAATAGCACTCCCCGAAGTGGGAGCTGTAGAAGGCGTCAAGAGGCAGAGAATGAAGGTCCTTATGTGCCTTGATAAGGAGTTCGAACTTGCTACTGATAGTGATCAGAGGCCTTTGAAGAATGTTAAGATTAGGGCCGACTTGAGGAATGAGGAAAAATATAGTGAGGATGATAAGAGTAGAGGTTGTGAGAATCATAATAAAAAAAGGGGGTTAGCTTGTGGGGAGTGGTTTTATTTGGGGCAGAGAAGGCAATAGATTTCTATTAGGTATTTTAAGATAAATCTGAAGAGAGATGGCAAAATCACAGTGTTTTCTTGTGAGATTTTCCCAAGACCCCAAGAATTACCTTCAGCCATCATATGAATTTGCAAACAAATGGTAAAATTAAAAGATATGGGAGGGCTTGGGGTCTTCAAACATTTAGACGGTGGTTAAATTTGCATATCTCTTTGGACTTATCTTCCCCATCTTTCCCAGTGTTCCACTGGAATGGGAAGATCCAGTTATGCCAACTTCTTTAGAACAGGTACTTTTCTCTGTTCAAAGATAAGAAAAGAGGAAAATAACAACTGTAAAGCATCAACTCTCAGCATTTGAGGCAGCCAATTCAATTTGAATTGAATAGAACACTAACAAATTACTGAAGGGATGTCCAACCTAAGTTTCCTCCATCAGTTTTGCCTAAGGCTATTCCTCAATAGGAGGCTCACAAAAACACAGGCCACTGCTGTTAGAGAAAGCTAATTTACAAATTATTCTCACTGATTGGTTAATTAATTTATAAGCATTGGTGGAGACTGTGCTCAGTTTGAGTTGATCACTGATGAGATACAGAAGCAACACGCAAGGTGAAAAGTTATAGTTTGCCTGGCACAGCTCCAGTTTATGCTTGTTCTCCCAAGACAAACATTAATAGAGACCCCTTTCACTTTCAAATGTTTTCTGACTTGGACATTCAATTATACGGTTTTATTAGTTTTTATGCTGCTGATATAGACATACCCAAAACTAAGAACAAAAAGAGGTTTAATTGGACTTACAGTTCTACATGGCTGGGAAGCCTCAGAATCAGGCCGGGAGGAGAAAGGCACCTCTTACATGGCAGCAGCAAGAGAAAAATGAGGAAGAAGCAAAAGCAGAAACCCCTGATAAAACCATCAGATCTTGTGAGACTTATTCACTATCATGAGAATAGCACAGGAAAGACTGGCCCACATGATTCAATTCTCTCCCCCTGGGTCCTTCCCGCACATGTGGGAATTCTGGGAGATAAAATTAAAGTTGAGATTTGGGTGGGGACACAGTGAAATCATATCATTCTGCCCCTGACCCCGCCAAATCTCATATCCTCACATTTCAACACCAATCATGCCTTCCCAACAGTCCCCCAAAGTCTTAACTCATTTCAGCATTAAGCCAAAAGTCGACAGTCCAAAGTCCCATTTGAAACAAGGCAAGTCTCTTCCACTTATGAGCCTGTAAAATCAAAAGCAAGCTAGTTGCTTCCCAGATACAATGGGGGTAAGGCATTGGGTAAATACAGCCATTTCAAATGGGATAAATTGCTCAAAATACAGGGGATACAGGGCCCATGCAAGTCCAAAATCCAGCAGGGCAATCAAAGCTCCAAAATGATCTCCTTTGACTCCATGCCTCACATCCAGGTCACGTTGATGCAAGAGGTGGGTTCCCATGGTCTTGGGCAGCTCTGCCCCTGTGGATTTGCAGGAGACAGTCTCCCTCCTGGCTGCTTTCATGGGCTGGCGCTGAGTGTCTGCAGCTTTTCCAGGTGCATGTTGCAAGCTGTAGGTGGATCTACCATTCTGGGGTCTGGAGGATGGTGGTCCTCTTCTTACAGCTTCACTAGGCAGTGCGCCATTAGGGACTCTGTTTGGGGGCTCCAACCCTGCATTTCCTTTCCGTACTGCCCTAGAAGAGGTTCTCCATGATGGCCTCCACCCTGCAGCAAACTTTTACCTGGGCATCCAGGTGTTTCCATACATCGTCTAAATCTAGGTGGAGGTTCACAAACCTCAATTTGTGACTTCTGTGCACCTGTAGGCTCAACACCACATGGAAGCTGCCAAGGCTTGGGGCTTCTACCTTCTGAAGCCACAGCCTCAGCTCTCTGTTGGTCCCTTTCAGCCATGGCTGGAGCAGCTGGGACATAGGATAGTCCCTAGGCTACAGACAGCACAGGGACCCTAAGCCCAGGCCACAAAACCACTTTTTCCTCCTAGGCCTCCTGGCCTGTGATGGGAGGGGCTGCCACAAAGTTCTCTGACATGGCCTGGAGACATTTTCTTCATGGTCTTGGGGATTAACATTAGGCTTCTCATTACTTATGCAAATTTCTGAAGCCAGCTTCAATTTCTCCTCAAAAAAAAAAAAAAAACAGTTTTTCTTTTCTACTGCATCATCAGGCTGCAAATTTTCTGAACTTTTATGTTGTTTCCCTTTTAAAATTCAATGCTTTTAACAGCATCCAAGTCATTTTTTGAATCCTTTGCTGCTAAGAAATTTCTTCCACCACATATGCTAAATCATCTCTCACAAGTTCAAAGTTCCTTAAATCTCTAGGGCAGGGGCAAAATGCCACCAGACTCTTTGCTAAAACATAACAAGAGTCACCTTTGCTGTAGTTCCCAACAAGTTCCTCATCTCCATCTGAGACCACCTCAGCCTGGATCTCATTGTTCATATCACTATCAGCATTTTTGTCAAAGCCATTCAACAAGTCTCTAGGAGGTTCCAAACTTTCCCACATTTTTCTATCTTCTTCTGAGCCCTCCAAACTGTTCCAACATCTGCCTGTTACCCAGTTCCAAAGTCACTTCCACATTTTCAGGTATCTTTTCAGCAATGCCCACTCTACTGCTACCAATTTATTGTATTTAGTTGATGTTCATGCTGCTAATAAAGACATACCTGAAACTGGCAACAAAAAGAGGTTTACTTGGGCTTACAGTTCCACATGGCTGGGGACGCCTCAGAATCATGGCAGGAGGTGAAAGGCACTTCTTAGATGGTGGCAGCAATAGGAAAATGAGGAAGAAGCAAAAGCAGAAACCCCTGATAAGCCCATCAGATCTTGTGAGACTTATTCACTATCAAGAGAATAGCACTGGAAAGACCAGCCCCCATGATTCAATTACCTCCCCTGGGTCCCTCCCCCAACATGTGGGAATTCTGGGAGATATAATTCAAGTTGAGGTTTGGGTGGGGACACAGCCAAACCATATCAATGGTCAATGTAAGTATTAGAGCCAATACCCCAAGCAATAGACTGTATCAGAAAGTATGAAAACCATATATGCAAAACTTGTGTCTCTCCACTGTTTTGAAGATAAAGAATCAAATTATCTTCTTTTTCCAACTTTTGTTTTAGGTTTGTGGGTACATGTGCAGATGTGTTACAGTTGTGTTACATAGTTAAATTGTGTGTCACAGGGAGTTGATATACAGATTATTTCATCACCTAGTGATTTAGCCTAGTACCCAACAAGTAGTTTATCCATCCTCACCCTCCTCTCACCTTCCAGCCTCAACTAAGCCCTAGTGTCCATTGTTCTCTTCTTTGTGTCCATGTTTAGTCAGTGTTTAGCTTCTACTTATGAGTGAGAAAATGTGAAATTTGATTTTCTGCTTCTGAGTTAGTTTGCTTATGATAGTGGCTTCCAGCTCCATCCATGTTGTGGCAAAGGGAATGGTTTCATTTTTTTGGCTGCATAGTATTCCATGGTATATATGTACTACATTGTCTTTATCCAGTCTATGGTTTATGAGCATCAAAGTTCATTCCATGCCTTTCCTATTGTGACTAGAACTGTGATGAACATACACTTGCATGTGTCTTTATGGTGGAAAGACACATAGTCCTTTGGACATTTACACAGTAATGAGATTGCTGGGTTGAATGGTACTTCTGTTTTAAATTCTTTGAGAAATCTCCAAACTGCTTTCCACAGTGGCTGAATTAATTTACATTCCCACCAGCACTGTATAACCATTCCCTTTTCTCCACAGCCTTGCCAGCATCTGTTGTTTTTTAACTTGTCAATAATAGCCATTCTGAGTATGTGAGATCTCATTGTGGTTTTCACTTGCATTTCCCTAATAATTGGTATTGAACATTTTTTCATATGCTTCCTGGCTATGAGTACGTTTTCTTTTCAGAAGTGTCTATTCATGTCCTTTGCTCATTTTTAAAGGGGATTGTTTGCTTTTTGTTTGTTGATTCAGTTTTCTTATAGATTCTGAATATTAAGACTTGGTCAGATGCATAGTTTGCAAATACTTTCTCCCATTCTGTAGGTTGTCTGTTTACTCTGTTGATAGTTTCTTTCGATGTGTAGATGCTCTTCAATTTAAGTAGGTACCACTTGTCAATTTTTGATTTAGTTGCAATTGGTATTAGAGTCTTCATCATGAAATGTTTGTGAAAACCTTTGTCCAGAATAGTGTTTTCTAGATATTCTTCGAGGGATTTTATAGTTGTAGGTTTTACATTTAAGTCTTCAATCCATAAGTTGATTTTTGTATATGGTGAGAGGAAAGAGTCCAGTTTTAATCTTCTGCATATGGCTAGGCTAGCTAGTTATCCCACCACCATTTATTGAATAGGAAGTCCTTCCTTTCCCCATTATTTGTTATTGTCAACTTTGACAAATATCAGATGGTTATAAGTGTGTGGCTTTATTTCTGGGTTTTCTAAAGTGTTCCATTGGTCTATGTGTCTGTTTTTGTACCAGTACCATGCAGTTTTGGTTCCTGCAGCCTTGTAGTATAGTTTGGAGTCAAGTAGTATGATGACTCCAGCTTTGTTCTTTTTACTTAAAGTAGCTTTGGCTATTAGGGCTCATTTTTTGTTTCATACAAATTTTAAGATAGTTTTTTCTACTTCTGTGAAAAATGTCGTTGGTAGTTTGACAGGAATAGCAATGTATCTGTACATTGCTTTGGACCCTATGGCTTTTTTTTTTGAGATGGAGTTTTGTTCTTGTTGCCCAGGCTAGAGTGCAATGGCGTGATCTGGCTCACTGCAACCTCCGCCTCCTAGGTTCAAGTGATTATCCTGCCTCAGCCTCCCGAGTAGCTGGGATTACAGGCCTGTGCCTCCACACCCGGCTAATTTTGCATTTTTGGTAGGGACAGGGTTTCTCCATATTGGTCAGACTGGTCTCAAACTCCCAATCTCAGGTGATCCACCTGCCTTGGCCTCCAAAAGTGCTGGGATTACAGGTGTGAGCCAACACACCTAGCTCCCTATGGTCATTTCAACAATATTAATTCTTCCTATCCATAAGCATGAAATGTGTTTTCATTTGTTTGTGTTGTCTCTGTATCTTTCAGCAGTGTTTTATAATTCTTATTGTAGAGATCTTTCAACCTGCCGGTTAGCTGTATTCCTAGGTATTTTATTCTTTTTCTGGCTATGGTGAATGGGGTTGCATTCTTGATTTGGCTCTCAGCTTGGACATCATTGATGTATAGAAATGCTACTGATTTTTATACATTGATTTTTTATCCTGAAATTTTGCTGAAGCTTCTTTATTAGATCTAAGAGCTATTGGTCAGAGACCACGGGGTTTTCTAGGTATCATTGAAACATCTTCAAACTGGGATAGTTTGACTTTCTCTCTTCCTATTTGGATGCCTTTTATTTCTTTACCTTGCCTGTTTGTTCTGGCAAGGACTTCCAGTACTATGTTGAATAGGAGTGGTGAGAGTGAGCATCCTTGTCTTATTCTGCTTATCAGAGGGAATACTTCTGGATTTTACCTATTAAGTATGATGTTTCCTGTGGGTTTGTTATAGATGACTTTTATTACTTTGGGGTATGTTCCCTCAATGCCTAGTTTGTTGAGGGTTGTTAAGATGAAGGTATGTTGAATTTTTTTTTTTTTGAGAGATAGTCTCACTCTGTCACCCAGACTGGAGTGCAGTGGCGGGATCTCTGCTCACTGCAACCTCTGCCTCCCGGGTTCAAGCAATTCTTCTGCCTCAGCCTCCCAAGTAGCTGGGATTACAGTTGCCTGCCACCATGCCCAGCTAATTTTTGTATTTTTAGTAGATACGGGGTTTCCCATATTGCCCAGGCTGGTCTTGAACTCCTGCCTCGTGATCCATACACCTTGGCCTCCCAAAGTGCTGGGATTACAGGCTTGAGCCACCGCACCTGGCCAGGATGTTGAATTTTATCAAAGGCCTTCTGCATCTATTGAGATGATCATGTGGTCTTCTGTTTATGTGATGAATCACATTTATTGATTTGCCTATGTTGAACCAACCTTGCATCCCAGGGAGAAGGCTTACTTGATCATGGTGGATTTGCTTTTTGGTGAGCTGCTGGAATTGGTTTGCTAGCACTCTGTTGAGGATTTTTGCTTTTATGTTCATCAAAGATATTGGCCTGAAGTTTTTTTATTCATTGTGTCTTTGCCAGGTTTTGATGTCAGAATGATCTTGGCCTCATAGAAAGAGTCAGAGAGGAGTCTTTCCTCCTTGACTTCTTGAAATAATTTCAGTAGGATCTTCTTTACATACCGTGGAGAATTCAGCTATGAATCTGTCTGGTGCAGAGATTTTTCCAGTTCCTTTTTTTTTTTTTTACTGATTCAATTTCCAAGCTCATTATTGGTCTGTTGAGGGCTACAGTTTCATTTATTTATTTATTTATTTATTTATTTTTATTTTATTTTTTTATTTTATTATTATTATACTTTAAGTTTTAGGGTACATGTGCACAACGTGCAGGTTTGTTGCATATGTATACATGTGCCATGTCGGTGTGCGGCATCCATTAACTCGTCATTTAGCATTAGATATATCTCCTAATGCTATTCCTCCCCCCTCCCCCCACCCCACAACAGTCCCCAGTGTGTGATGTTCCCCTTCCTGTGTCCATGTGTTCTCATTGTTCAATTCCCACCTATGAGTTAGAACATGTGGTGCTTGGTTTTTTGTCCTTGTGATAGTTTGCTGAGAATGATGGTTTCCAGTTTCATCCATGTCCCTACAAAGGACATGAACTCATCATTTTTTATGGCTGCAAAGTATTCTATAGTGTATATGTGCCACATTTTCTTAATCCATTCTATCGTTGTGGGACATTTATGTTCGTTCCAACTCTTTGCTATTGTGAATATTGCCGCTATAAACATATGTGTGCATGTGTCTTTATAGCAGCATGATTTACAATCCTCTGGGTATATACCCAGTAATGGGATGGCTGGGTCAAATGGTATTTCTAGTTCAAGATCCCTGAGGAATCGCCACACTGTCTTCCACAATGGTTGAACTAGTTTACAGTCCCACCAACAGTGTAGAAGTGTTCCTATTTCTCCACAACCTCTCCAGCACCTGTTGTTTCCTGACTTTTTAATGATTGTCATTCTAACTAGTGTGAGATGGTATCTCATTGTGGTTTTGATTTGCATTTCTCAGATGGCCAGTGATGACGAGCATTTTTTTGTGTGTTTTTTGGCTGCATAAATGTCTTCTTTTGAGAAGTGTCTGTTCATATCCTTTGCCCACTTTTTGATGGGGTTGTTTGTTTTTTTCTTGTAAATTTGTTTGAGTTCATTGTAGATTCTGGATATTAGCCCTTTGTCAGATGAGTAGGTTGCAAGAATTTTCTCCCATTCTGTAGGTTGCCTGTTCACTGTGATGATAGTTTCTTTTGCTATGCAGAAGCTCTTTAGTTTAATTAGATCCCATTTGTCAATTTTGTCTTTTGTTGCCATTGCTTTTGGTGTTTTAGACATGAAGTCCTTGCCCATGCCTATGTCCTGAATTATATTGCCTAGGTTTTCTTCTAGGGTTTTTATGGTTTTAGGTCTAACATTTAAGTCTTTAATCCATCTTGAATTAATTTCTGTATAAGGTATAAGGAAGGGATCCAGTTTCAGCTTTCTACATACGGCTAGCCAGTTTCCCCAGCACCATTTATTAAATAGGGAATCCTTTCCCCATTTCTTGTTTTTGTCAGGTTTGTCAAAGATCAGATAGTTGTAGATATGTGGCATTATTTCTGAGGGCTCTGTTCTGTTCCATTGGTCTATATCTCTGTTTTGATACCAGTACCATGCTGTTTTGGTTAATGTAGCCTTGTAGTATAGTTTGAAGTCAGGTAGCGTGATGCCTCCAGCTTTGTTCTTTTGGCTTAGGATTGACTTGGCAATGCGGGCTCTTTTTTGGTTCCATATGAACTTTAAAGTAGATTTTTCCAATTCTGTGAAGAAAGTCATTGGTAGCTTGATGGGGATGGCATTGAATCTGTAAATTACCTTGGGCAATGTGGCCATTTTCAGGATATTGAATTTTCCTATCCATGAGCATGGAATGTTCTTCCACTTGTTTGTGTCATCTTTTATTTTGTTGAGCAGTGGTTTGTAGTTCTCCTTGAAGAGGTCCTTCACATCCCTTGTAAGTTGGATTCCTAGGTATTTTATTCTCTTTGAAGGAATTGTGAATGAGAGTTCACTCGTGATTTGACTGTTTGTCTCTTATTGGTGTACAAGAATGCTTGTGATTTTTGCACATTGATTTTGTATCCTGAGACTTTGCTGAAGTTGCTTATCAGCTTAAGGAGATTTTGGGCTGAGACAATGGGATTTTCTAGATATGCAATCATGTCATCTGCAAACAGGGACAATTTGACTTCCTCTTTTCCTAATTGAATACCCTTTATTTCCTTCTCCTGCCTGATTGCCCTGGCCAGAACTTCCAACACTATGTTGAATAGGAGTGGTGAGAGAAAACTGTCTTGCAGCAGTTTTCAAAGGGAATGCTTCCAGTTTTTGCCCATTCAGTATGATATTGGCTGTGGGTTTGTCATAGATAGCTCTTATTATTTTGAGATACATCCCATCAATACCTAATTTATTGAGAGTTTTTAGCATGAAGGGTTGTTGAATTTTGTCAAAGGCCTTTTCTGCATCTATTGAGATAATCATGTGGTTTTTGTCTTTGGTTCTGTTTATATGCTGGATTACATTTATTGGTGTGTGTGTGTTGTACCAGCCTTGCATCCCAGAGATGAAGCCCACTTGATCATGGTAGATAAGATTTTTGATGTGCTGCTGGATTCATTTTGCCAGTATTTTGTTGAGGATTTTTGCATCAATGTTCATCAAGGATATTGGTCTAAAATTCTCTTTTTGGTTGTGTCTCTGCAAGGCTTTGGTATCAGGAGGATGCTGGCCTCATAAAATGAGTTAGGGAGGATTCCTTCTTTTTCTATTGATTGGAATAGTTTCAGAAGGAATGGTACCAGCTCCTCTTTGTACCTCTGGTAGAATTCAGCTGTGAATCCATCTGGTCCTGGACTTTTTTTGGTTGGAAAGCTATTGATTATTGTCTTAATTTCAGAGCCTGTTATTGGTCTATTCAGAGATGCAACTTCTTACTCGTTTAGTCTTGGGAGGGTGTATGTGTCGAGGAATTTATCCTTTTCTTGTAGATTTTCTAGTTTATTTATGTATATGTGTTTATAGTATTCTCTGATGGTAGTTTGTATTTCTGTGGGATCGGTGGTGATATCCCGTTTATCATTTTTTATTGTGTCTGTTTGATTCTTCTCTCTTTTCTTCTTTATTAGTCTTGCTAGTGGTCTATCCATTTTGTTCATCATTTCAAAAAACCAGCTCCTGGATTCATTAATTTTTTGAAGGGATTTTTGCTTCTCTATTTCCTTCAGTTCTGCTCTGATCTTAGTTATTTCTTGCCTTCTGCTAGCTTTTGAATGTGTTTGCTCTTGCTTTTCCAGTTCTTTTAATTGTGATGTTAGGGTGTCAATTTTAGATCTTTCCTGCTTTCTCTTGTGGGCATTTAGTGCTATAAATTTCCCTCTACACACTGCTTTCAATGTGTCCTAGAGATTCTGGTATGTTTTGTCTTTGTTCTCATTGGTTTCAAAGACATCATTATTTCTGCTTTCATTTCATTATTTACCCAGTAGTCATTCAGCAGCAGGTTGTTCAGTTTCCATGTAGTTGAGCGGTTTTGAGTGAGTTTCTTAATCCTGAGTTCAAGTTTGATTGCACTGTGGTCTGAGAGACAGTTTGTTATTGTTTCTGTTCTTTTACATTTGCTGAGGAGAGCTTTACTTCCAACTATGTGGTCAGTTTTGGAATAGGTGTGGTGTGGTGCTGAAAAGAATGTATATTCTGTTGATTTGGAGTGGAGAGTTCTGTAGATGTCTATTAGGTCTGCTTGGTGCAGAGCTGAGTTCAATTCCTGGGTATCCTTGTTAACTTTCTGTCTTGTTGATCTGTCTAATGTTGACAGTGAGGTGTTAAAGTATCCCCTTATTATTGTGTGGGAGTCTAAGTCTCTTTGTAGGTCTCTAAGGACTTGCTTTATGAATCTGGGTGCTCCTTTATTGAGTGAATATATATTTAGGATAGTTAGCTCTTCTTGTTGAATTGATCCCTTTACCATTATGTAATGGCCTTCTTTGTCTCTTTTGATCTTTGTTGGTTTAAAGTCTGTTTTATCCAAGACTAGCATTGCAACCCCTGCCTTTTCTTGTTTTCCATTTGCTTGGTAGATCTTCCTCCATCCTTTTATTTTGAGCCTATGTGTTTCTCTGCACGTGAGATGGGTTTCCTGAATACAGCACACTGATGGGTCTTGACTCTTTATCCAATTTGCTAGTCTGTGTCTGTTAATTGGAGCATTTAGCCCATTTACATTTAAAGTTAATATTGTTATGTGTGAATTTGATCTTGTCATTGTGCTGTTAGCTGGTTATTTTGCTTGTCAGTTGATGCAGTTTCTTCCTAGGCTTGATGGTCTTTACAATTTGGCATGTTTTTGCAGTGGCTGGTACCGGTTTTTCCTTTCCATGTTTAGTGCTTCCTTCAGGAGCTCTTTTAGGGCACGCCTGGTGGTGACAAAATCTCTCAGCATTTGCTTTTCTGTAAAGTATTTTATTTCTCCTTCACTTATGAAGCTTAGTTTGGCTGGATATGAAATTCTGGGTTGAAAATTCTTTTCTTTAAGAATGTCGAATATTGGTCCCCACTCTATTCTGGCTTGTGGATTTTCTGCCGAGAAATCAGCTGTTAGTTTGATGGGCTTCCCTTTGTGGGTAACCCAACCTTTCTCTCTGGCTGCCCTTATTATTTTTTCCTTCATTTCAACTTTGGTGAATCTGACAGTTATGTGTCTTGGAGTTGCTCTTCTCGAGGAGTATCTTTGTGGCATTCTCTGTATTTCTTGAACTTGAATGTTGGCCTGCCTTGCTAGATTGGGCAAGTTCTCCTGGATAATATCCTGCAGAGTGTTTTCCAACTTGGTTCCATTCTCCCCGTCACTTTCAGGTACACCAATCAGATGTAGATTTGGTCTTTTCTCATAGTCCCATATTTCTTAGAAATTTTTTTTGTTTCTTTTTATTTTTTTCTCTAAACTTCTCTTCTTGCTTCATTTCATTCATTTCGTCTTCCATCACTGATACCCTTTCTTCCAGTTGATCGCATCAGCTACTGAGGCTTCTGCATTTGTCACGTAGCTCTCATCCCTTGGTTTTCAGCTCCGTCAGGTCCTTTAAGGACTTCTCTGCATTGGTTATTCTAGTTATCCATTTGTCGAATTTTTTTTCAAAGCTTTTAACTTCTTTGCCATTGGTTCGAACTTCCTCCTTTAGCGCGGGGTTGTTTGATCTTCTGAAGGCTTCTTCTCTCAACTTGTCAAAATCATTCTCCATCCAGCTTTGTTCCATCGCTGGTGAGGAGCTGCGTTCCTTTGGAGTGGGAGAGGCACTCTGATTTTTAGAGTTTCCAGTTTTCTGCTGTGTTTTTTCCCATCTTTGTGGTTTTATCTACCTTTGGTCTTTGACGATGGTGATGTACAGATGGGTTTTTGGTGTGGATGTCCTTCTTTTTGTTAGTTTTCCTTCTAATAGACAGGACCCTCAGCTGCAGGTCTGTTGGCGTTTGCTAGAGGTCCACTCCAGATCCTGTTTGCCTGGGTATCCGCAGCGGTGGCTGCAGAACAGCGGATATTGGTGAACCGCAAATGCTGTTGCCTGATCGTTCCTCTGGAAGTTTTGTCTCAGAGGAATACCCGGCCACGTGAGGTGTCAGTCCACCCCTACTGGGGGGTGCCTCCCAGTTAGGCTACTCGTGTGTCAGGGACCTACTTGAGGAGGCAGTCTGCCCGATCTCAGATCTCCAGCTGCGTGCTGGGAGAACCACTACTCTCTTCAAACTGTCAGAGAGGGACATTTAATTCTGCAGAGGTTACTGCTGTCTTTTTGTTTGTCTGTGCCCTGCCCCCAGAGGTGAAGCCTATAGTGGCAGGCAGGCCTACTTGAGCTGTGTTGGGCTCCACCCAGTTGAAGCTTCCCGGCCGCTTTGTTTACCTAATCAAACAACTAACTCAGCAATGGCGGGGGCTCCTCCCCGAGCCTTGCTTCTGCCTTGCAGTTTGATCTTGGACTGCTGTGCTAGCAATGAGCAAGACTCCATGGGCGTAGGACCCTCTGAACCAGGTGCGGGATATAATCTCCTGGTGTGCCGTTTTTTAAGCCCGTTGGAAAAGCGCAGTATTAGGGTGGGAGTGACCCGATATTCCAGGTGTCGTCTGTCACCCCTTTCTTTGACTAGGAAGGGGAATTCCCTGACCCCTTGTGCTTCTCAGGTGAGGTGATGCCTCACCCTGCTTCAGCTTGTGCGTGGTGCACTGCACCTACTGTCCTGCACCCACTGTCCTGCACCTACTCTCTGGCACTCCCCAGTGAGATGAACCCAGTACCTAAGTTGGAGAGGCAGAAATCACCCATCTTCTGTGTCGGTCACGCTGGGAACTGTAGACTGGAGCTGTTCCTATTTGGCCATCTTGGCTCCTCCCCCCAAGGGCTTCAATTTCTTCTTGGCTCTATCTTGGGAGGTTGTATGTGTCTAGGAATTTATCCATTTCTTCTAGGTTTTTTAGTTTGCTTTCAAATAAGTTTTCATAATGGAATCAGGGATTTTGTATTTCTGTGAGGTTGGCTGGAAGTTGTCATTTCTGGTTTTGTTTATTTCGATCTTCTCTTTCTTTTTTTTCTTTATTAGTCTAGCTAGCAGTCTATCAATCTTGTTTATTGTTTCTAAAAAAGCAACTCTCGGTTTCACACATCTTTTGTGATGTCTTTCAAATCTCAATTTCATTAAGCTTCGATCTGATTTTGTATGTTTTTGTTGTTGTTCTTCTGCTAGCTTGGGGGTTGGTTTGTTCTTATTTTTCTAGTACCTCTAGATGTTAATTTGAGATCTTTCTAACTCTTTAATGCAGGTGTTTCATGCTATAATTTTTTTCTCTTAACCCTTCTTTAGCTGTGTCCCAGAGATTCTGTGTCCCAGAGATGTTGTATTTTTGTTGTCATTAGTTTTAAACAATTTCTTAATTTCTGCCGTAATTCCATTGCTAACTCAAAAGTCATTTTGGAGCAGATTTTTAAGTTTCCATGCAATCGTATCATTTTGAGAGATGTTCTTGGTATTGGTTTCTATTCTTATTGTGCTTTGGTCCAAGGGTGTGGTTGGTATGATTTTATTTTTTTTTAATTTGCTGATAATCGCTTTATGTGTGAAAGTTTAGTTGATCTTAGAGTATGTGCTGTGTGCAGATGAGAATAATGCATATTCTGCTTTTGGGTGGAGTATTCTATAGATGTTTATTACTTCTATTTGGTTGTCAAGTTAAAGTCCCAAATATATTTGTTAGTTTTTTTCAATGATCTGTCTAACAATGTCAGTGGAGTGTTGAAGTGTCCCACTATTATTGTGTGGTTATTTAAGTCTCATCCTAGGTGTCTAAGAACTTGTTTTATAAATCTGGACACTCCAATGTTGGGGCCAGATAGATTTCGAATAGTTAAAGTCTTCTTATTAAATTGTATCCTTTATCATTATGCAATGCCTTGCTTTGTTCTTTTTCATCATTTTTTGTTTAACATCTATTTTGACTGAAATCATAATAGCAACCACTGATCTTTTCTGTTTTCTGTTTGCTTTATTTTTCTTCCCCATCTCATTACTTTGAGCCTATGGATGTCATTCCATGTAAGATGGGTCTCTTGAAGACAACATACAGTTGGATCTTGCTTCCCACCACACCCCGCAAAATGGAGCCTCACTGTGTCACCCATGCTGGAGTGCAGTGGTGCAGTCTGACTCACTGCAATCTCTGCCTCCTGGGTTCAAGCAATTCTCCTGCCTCAGCCTCCCAAGTAACTGAGGTTATAGGTGTGTGCCACCATGCCAGCTAATTTTTGTATTTTTAGTAGAGACGGGGTTTCACCATGTTGGCAAGGCTGGTCTTGAACTCCTGACCTTGTGATCCACCCGCCTCAGCCTCCCAAAGTGCTGGAATTAGAGAGTGAGCCACCATGCCTGGCTGGATCTTGCTTCTTTATCCTACTTGCCATTCTGTGACTTGGAAGTGGGGCATTTAGCTCATTTATATACCAGGTCAATATTGACCCTAACATTGTGCATTGTGTTGTTATTATGTAGATTTGATTGTAAAGTTGCTTTTAGTGTCAGTTGGCTATGTACTTAAGTGTGTTTTTGTGGTTGCCAGTATTGGTCTTTAATTTCAATGTTTAGCACTCCCTTAAGGACCTACTGTAAGGAAGGTCTAGTGGTAATGAATTCCCTTAGCATTTGCCTATCTGAAAAGGATTTTATTTCTCCTTCCCTTATAAAGCTTTGTTTGGCTGGATATGAAATTCTTGGTTGGAATTTATTTTCTTTAAGGATGCTGACTATAGGCCCTCAATCTCTTTTGGGTTGCAGGGTTTCTGCTGAAAGGTCCACCATTAGCTTGATGGGTTCCCTTCGTATGTGACCTGCCCCTTCTTTCTAGCTGCCTTTCATGTTTTTTCTTTTGCATTGACATTAAAGAATCTGATTACTATGTCTTGGGGATTGTCATCTTGAATAGTATCTCATAGTGGTGCTCTGAATTTCCTAAATTTGAATGTCAAATTCTCTAGTGAGGTTGAGGAAGTTCTCATGGACTATATCATCAAATATATTTTCCAAGTTGTTGCTGTCTCTCCCTCTCTTTCAGGGATGCCAATGAGCCATGGGTTTGTCTTTTTACATGATCTCTTATTTCTTGGAGTTTTTGTTCATTATTTTTTATTCTTTATTTTTGTCTGACACAGTTGGTTCAAATAACTGGTCTTTAAGCTCTGTGATTCTGCCCTCAGATTGGTATATTCTGCTATTAATACTTCTGATTATATTATGAAATTCTTGTAGTGAGTTTTTCAGCTGTATCATATCAGTTTGGTTCTTTCTTAAAATGGCTATTTTATCTTTCAGCTATTATATCATTTTACTGAAGTCATTATATTTCTTGGATTGGGTTTCAATTTTCTCCTGAACTTCCATGATCTTCATTGCCATCCAGATTCTGAATTCTATGTCTGTCATTCCAGCTGTTTCAGTCTGGTTAACAACCGTTGCTAGGGAACTAGTATGAAACATTTAGAGGTAAGAAGACACTCTGGCTTTTTGAGTTGCCAGAGTTCTTGCACTGGTTCTTTCCCATTCATAGGGGCAGTTATTCTTTTAATCTTTGAAGCTGCTGTCCTTTGGGTGGGGCTTTTTGCTTTTATATTCTTTTATGCTGTTGAGGGTTTGACTGTGGTATAAGCTAGATTCAGTCAACTTGCTTCATTTCTGGATGATATTAGGGGACCACGGCTAAGCTCAGCACTCCTGGTTTGCATGCTGTAACCCTGGAGATATGGAACAAGGCCCATAACTTTGTTCTCTGGCCCCTTGAGGTTGGGCACCTGCTGTGCTGGAGGGGCTGAGGTGTTCCTGGTGCACCAGAAACAATACTCTTAAGGGGAGTACTGGCAAGAGCATTTCATCAGGGTGGTGGCAGTGGGCCTGTGATTGCATGCATGTGCTGGTGGCAGCAGGATGGCAAGGTCTGCATGCTTACACGGGCAGCAGTGTGGAGGTGGTATGTGTGTGAACATGTGTACCGACATTGGCGGGACAATGATGTTGAGGTCTGCATGCACACACAGGTGAAACGGTGAGAGGAGGCTGAAGCTGAATGTGCTCCAGCAAAACGGTGGGTATGGGCTTTGGGGAACTGTGGCCTGGCAAAACAGTGATGGGGGGAGTGCAAGAAGGTGGACCTGGAAAAGTGGAGGGAAAGACTGTGGGTGGGGGTATGCTGCCAGGAGCCCACCTGCAGAAGCTGTCTGACTGTTAGGCGGAGTATGCTGGTGAAGGAGCTAGTGGCACTGGCTGCTGAGAAGCACCTTGGTTGGGCATCTGAGGCTGTGCTATACGCAGATGCAATCAAGCATGGAACCTGGGAGAGGCTAGCAGTCCCACGGAAACAGTCACCCTGTTCTGTCCAGCTCCAACAGTCAACGAAGGCCAAAGCCACCTAGAGGAGCATGGCAAACCTTGGGGGATGAGTGTTCCTTGTTGTGCTCCACTGCAGCCATTCCCACACCAAACCTTTTGGGCTCTGCATAGGCAGAAGTTCTATCAGTGCCAAGTCTCCAGGCAACAATCTCTGCCAGCTCAAATGTCTGTAGGGATCCTGGGGTCTCCTGCTTCTAGGATTCTGGAGTTACATGGTGAGGGTGGGCCACTGCATACCTGTTTAACTCACCCTTTCCCTAGAAGCCACTTGGGGCCATGAATGAATCTGGTGCTGGGCAACTCTGTGCAGGGTTCTCAGCTTCCTCCCACTTTAGCTGAGAGTCTGTGTCCTCCCTCCTCCACTCTTAATGCCTTCCTTTTGAAGATCTCCTCAGAGCGTGCTGGTTTTCTTGATGTTCGGGTCTCTCAGCGGGAGAAGCTCTTTCTGTCTGTGTCTAGTCAGCTATGTTGGCTCAAAAACCAAATTCTTAAGATAGAGGTCGATGTCTTACCAGATTTTGCATGGTTTGTATTTTCTCTGCTTCACCAGCTTCATCTCACTTCACTCTCTGTGCTCCAGTTATTCTGCTCCTCTCTTAGCTTCTTATATGTGCCATTATTCCAAATGTCTCAGGAACTTTCCCTTTGATACCCCTTCATCCTGGAATGTTTTTATGCCACACATAAAATGCCACATATCCCCACATGCAATATTTATCTGTCAAATCCTGCCCATTATCAGATCTCAATCCAAATAGCAGTTTCCATGGGAAACTTACCTTTACTCCCTGACTAGTTCATGATCCTATTAAGTGTATATATTCAGAGTACTATATAAGTTTTTAAGATTTCAATTTAATTTAAACAGTTAATTTAGACTATTTAATTTTAAAAGTCTTAAGATTTAAGACAGTTTGCAATTTCACATATATATGAATATATATTACATTTATGCATACATCACATTTATACATATAAATACACATGTATATGTATGTATATACGTGTGTGTATGTATACTCACATACATATATATGTATGTACACACACATATGTATTGTGGCCTACAATTGGTCTTTCCCTGTTTTTATACCTGAATTCATATTGACACATATCATATATTTGGTAAAAATGTCTGAGACTACAACACAGGACTCCAAACCCCCAAGCCAAAAGAATCTCTAGAATGGTAAAAATGTAGCGCCATGGACTAAGCTAGGAACATTGATTTATCTTGTGGGTGAAAAAGAGAGAATAGTTTAACCCTGAACAGATTAAGTCTGAGAGGAATAAAAGATAACAACAAAACATTTTATAATGTAGGAGAAAATTGAATATTGGAAGTTAAGGGAGAAATTTAAGGAATAATTGTGTTAGAGAGAGGAGCAGGACTGGATTGCTTCTACAGGGGGAGCACAGGAAGGTTGACTTCACTTAAGATGAAAAATATGAATCTAGGCTCGGTCTGGTGGCTCATGCCTGTAAATCAGCAATTTTGGAGGCTGAGGTAGGCAGATCACTTGAGGTCAGGAGTTCAAGACCAGTCTGACCAACATAAAGTACAAAAAATACTAAAAATTCAAAAAATTAGCCAGGTGTGGTGGCCTGGGCCTGTAGTCCCAGCTACTCAGGAGGCTGAGGCACAAGATTTGCTTGAACCCCACATTGAGGAGGTTGCACTGAGCCAAGATTTAGCCACTGAACTCCAGCCTGGGCAACACATCAAGACTATCTCAAAATTGTTTTTACGAAAGGAATAAAAATATGAATCTATTGTCAACTATGCCAAACTGGGTGTCATGTTATCTGGCTAATGATTTTTTTTTTTTGGTGGAAAACTTAAATGTTATGCTTCTTCTCTGAGATGATTCAACAATTATCATTTTTGGGAATATCAGTTCACAGGAAGATATCATTTTATCCATAGTTGGTTTTGAAAATTTTAACCTCAGTTTTACCAGTTATTGTGAGCCTTAGAATTATTTTCTGGAAGCTAACTTGCATTGTCAAAAATGCTAAACAAGATTTGATGATAGACTTTATCTCAAAGAATTTTGATCCATGTTCAATATTCTAGAATAGCAATAGTACCCCCAATTATTCTTTTTAAAATTTTTTTATTTTTAATTTTTGTGGGTATGTGGTAATTATATATATTTATGCGGTATATGGAGTATTCTGATACAGACATATAGTGTGTAATAGTCACACCAGGGAAAATGGGATCGCCATCACCTCAAGCATTTATCCTTTGTGTTACAAACAATCCAATTATACTCTTTTAATTATTTTCAAATGTACAATTAAATTATTGTTGACTATAGTACTCTATCATGCTATCAAATACTAGATCTTATTCATTCTTTCTAAATATTTTTTTTTGTACCCATGAACCATCCCCACTTTCCCCCTGCAGCCCCCTACACTCTTCCCGGCCATTGGTAACCATCATTCTACTTTCTATCTCCATGAGTTCAATTGTTTTTTAGGAGAAATAGCAGAAACAATTCCTAATAGTGAGAGACACCACATGATTTTTAAAACTTCTTCTAGTGGGGTATTTATGATGATTATACTTCAATTCATTCATTCAACCAACATTTATTGGGTACCTGCTATGTAACTGGCACTATGTTTCAGGTTTTGAAATATCACTTGTACAAACAATCATTCTCTTGGCTGGGTGCGGTGGCTCATGCCTGTAATCCCAGCACTTTGGGAGGCCAAGGCGGGTGGATCACGAGGTCAGGAGATTGAGACCATCCTGTCTAACAAGGTGAAACCCCGTCTTTACTAAAAATACAAAAAATTAGCTGGGCATGGTGGCGGGCGCCTGTAGTCCCAGCTACTCGGGAGGCTGAGGCAGGAGAATGGCATGAACCCAGGAGGTGGAGTTTGCAGTGAGCCGAGATCGCGCCACTGCACTCCAACCTGGGCGACAGAGCTAGACTCCGGCTGAAAACAAAAACAAAAAACAAAACAACAACAAAACAAAACAAACAAAAATCACTCCCAATGAAGTTCAGGTGGCAAAGTAAAACTAAAGTTTTGCCAGAAGCTCTGCACTAATCTGTTAACTTTTCCATGAGATTCCAACTTCTGTCATAGAATTCTTCATCTACAATGATACTCTTTCTAAAAGTACTGTTTTTGTCTTACTGGCTTTCTACTCAAAAGCTGTCAATGGCTCCTTGCTTCTGACTTGGTAAGTATGAACATTTTAAAGGCCATAATTAAGGCTTTCCTTAATCTTGGGCCTCTCCTCTGTAGAAACAAAATAAAATAAAACAAAACAAACAAAAAAACAAAACTCCCTCCAGTCAGATATCATATGCATCTAGCACTTACATATGCATTTAGAATTTACATTCTTGCCTTTAGGTTTTGTATGTAGCAAAAATCCTGGAACATTCCAACTTTTCCCTCATTTCTATTTTTCTCAATTATGCTTGTCTATCTAGAATTCCATAAAATCACTCTAGATTATAACAACCTCAAAGTACAGTAAATCTCTAGTTTCTCATTTCTAGGGACCCTTATAGCTCAAATGATTCTATACATTCTCCCTCTATTATATATTGCCCAAGTGATAATTGCTATGACAACTCTGATTTGTATAATTTAATTGAAATTATTACTTCTTGTGACACTCCTTTTGATTTTCTCTTGAACTGTTTTAGTTATATTTTGCTACTATTTATTTCAAGTGTTTACTTTCTACATGTACCTAGATGTTCAACAAATAATCATAAATTTGCTTTATTGCAGACTCTGTAGTTGTTAGAGGTAGGCTCATGATACCATTCTCTCTTTTCATAGAAAACCTTGCTGAGTGGAGGGATATTGGCTTCCTGATATTTTGCCATTTACGGTAAATACAGGAAAAGCCAGCCTTATCAGTGATCAGGTGAATTATAGTCCTGAGTCTTCATGAGATCTTTTGTGATACTGGGGCTGCAGGTCTGTTTTTACTTTTATCATTCAAGACAGTTTAACAAGCTCATTTCTAAGGACAGTTAATAGCGCAAACATTCTAGTACTTCATGATTCTATACATTCTCCCTCTATCTATATTGCCCACATAATAATTGCTGTGACAATTCTCATTTGTATAATTTAATTGAAATTATGACTCCCTATGACACTCCTTTTGATTTTGTCTTGAACTGTTTTAGTTATATTTTGCTATTATTTATTTCAAGTGTTTACTTTCTTCATGTACCTGGATGCTCAACAAACACTTATTAAACTTGCTTTATTGCAGACTGTGTAGGTGGTGGATGCACATTTGAGCAACATAAAGTCCCAAGAAATCACGGTGATGACATAAACTCTCCCTCCCATCAAGGGCAAGAGTTTTCAAGTTTCAGAATCTTAGATCTAGAAAAAATCCTACAAATTATTTAGTGAAATTCTTATTTTTAAGGTGAGAGCACTTACTGGTGTCCAAGAGTTAGTAGCCAATTTATTTTCATATTTTTTTATTTCTTTTTTAATGATGGCATTTTATTTTAAAGTGCAAATACCTGGGATAATTCAGAAGTTAATTAACTCACAATAAGTTTTTAGTGATATTAGATTTTTTTCATTTTTGGAAGAAGAACAGAAAAAGTGTAAAAAGATGGAATAATATAGAAAATGGTAGCTGGAGGATTCAAAGAAGAACTCACTTTTTCATGTCAAAGCTAAAATATAAATTGTAGATTTTGCATATGTACAATGAGCAGAAATACATAGCTGAAGAAAGAAGTGTGCTAAATAAATAAATGAAGTATTAATGACTGAGCAGAGTCTTAGAAAGTTGGACATGTTAAGAGCATTGCATCTATTTAGCCTTTCATGCCATGCCCAAAGTCAGAATTTTAACCTATACTAGGACTTTAAGACAAAAAATAGGCAAACAAAATCACAAAGTGTTACAATTGACATATGCAGTGAATTGTTTCCCTTAAAAACAACATTTTTTTAGTTATATCACTACTATAAAATTTATTCTTCAACTGGCAACTAAACGTAATCTGGTTTAATCTTTTTTTATAAAGGAACATTTTAAAGTAATTCTTTTCTCCTAACAGACCATCTATTTTCCTCTAAATCTCTTTAGCTTTAATATCTATTTTAGCGATAAACAGTGCATGAAATAAACAGCTCAAGGCATGTGTTGTTGGGCCACGCATCTGATTAATTGGATGCAGCTGATCTGAAACTGCTGGAAGCTTCAATTTTCAAACTTCACAGTTCTTTGATTATTTCAGTCTTGTACTTTTTTCACTTGTCTACAGATTTTTTAACAATGTTCATCACAGGAACATTAAAGTACTCTGAATGAGGTGGGAGTTTTTTTTCCCTACCTTTAAAAAAATACAAATCATGAAATAATAGTTTAGAAGTTTAGATCTCAGATCCTGCTGTGAACAAAGCTTTAAGAACTGAGTCCAGATGATCTCCTGTGGAGCCTAGCAGCCCAAAAGATTTTGTGTTCCTATAATTGTAGTAGGAGATTTTACAGCATAACTTCTAAAAAAAAAAAAAAAAATCTTGCATCACCTCCTTATCTTCTTGCTGTCTAGCAATGAGGCTGCATTTAAAGTACGGTGCAGAAAGGTCAAATTCCTAGGGGCAGGATGATTGCTGCATGCCAGAAGAGTTGGACTACACTTAGAAAGACAGCTAAAGAACAATTACACAGCTGACATCTCTCTCAGGGCATTGTATAGGCATTTGGCTCTTTAATGGGATCTGTACCTCAAACAAAAAGGAAAGCACTTGCATGTGACACCTTTCAGAAACCTGTCCCCACCTAAATAAGCTATGTAAAAGACAAGGCTCTCTGTGTGTAACCAAATGCATACGTGTGTGTGTGTGTGTGTGTGTATGTGGGCATGTGTTTATACTTTATCATTATCAAGTTTACAAACGACAAGATGACTATTGCACTCAATTGCAGATTCTAATTGTTCAAAAGATGTGATTATAATAATGTTTAATATAGCATGTCATAGATGCTATAGTAAGACATGCATGACATCCAGCATGTCATACATTATGTCCTACTTGGACCTAAACTTCTCTCGCACTAGGCTTCAGGACAAATTTTACTGTCATGTGATATATGTTAAGACGTAGGCTCATGATACAACACTCTCTTTTCATGGAGAAGCTTGCTGGGGCTGAGGTGCTAGTTGAGGTTACTGGCTTCCTGATATTTTACCATTTACAGGACAAAGAGGAAAAACCAGCCTCATCAGTAATCAGATTACTTGGCAGCAAGAAAACTGGATATAGGGTGTCAGCTGTTCACAGAAGTCATCTAGAAATATTAGCTGCCAAACACCTGGAGATCATGGGTTAGGAGGAATGTCAATGGGTGGAAGCCTGCTTTTTCAGTGAAGTTGGAATTGCATGCACAGACCCTTCCACTGGGAAGGTGTGAGAGGTCAGTCCCACCTAAGTTATGGCCCAGATAGCCTAGGGTGACTTAGAAAATTCTGCTCATTGCTCTTAGAATGTTTAATGGGGGCCAAGAACTGGAATAAACTCTTTGTAAAATTTATCTCATTTAATCTTCACAACCACCCTGTAAAGTAGAAACTATTCCAATCTCCATTTTCCGGTCATGAAAGCAGATGTAATATTGAGAGGTGAAGCCAGCTGGACTTCTTGGGTCGAGTGGGGACTTGGAGAACTTTTCTGTCTTACAAGAGGATTGTAAAATGCACCAATCAGCACTCTGTAGCTAGGACTGTAAAACACACCAATCAGCGTTCTGTAGCTAAGATTGTAAAACGCACCAATCAGCATTCTGCAGCTAGCAAGAGGTTTGTAAAATGCACCAATTAGCACTCTGTAGCTAGGAATGTAAAACACACCAATCAGTGCTCTGTAGTTAGCAAGAGGATTGTAAAATGCACCAAACTGCGCTCTGTAAAATGCACCAATCAGTGCTCTGTAAAATGCACCAATCAGCAGGAGTCTAAAAGTAGCCAATCGCAGGGACGATTGAAAAAAGGCACTCTGATAGAACAAAAATGGAACATGGAAGGGGACAAATAAGGGAATAAAAGCTGGCCACCCCCAAGCCAGCAGAGGCAACCCACTGGGGTTTGCTTCCACCTGTGGAAGCTTTGTTTTCACTCTTACTGCTCCTCACTCTTTGGGTCTGTGCCATTTTTAAGAGCTGTAACACCGCAAAGGTCCGTGGCTCCATTCTTGAAGTCAGTGAGACCATGAACCCACTGGAAGGAACCAACTCTGGACACAATATGACTATATAATTCTACCATGGGTAGAATAAGCAAGTAGAGCAAGACATAAGCAGTAGAGCCAGTTTTTGTAGTCAGGCTTTCTAAACACTGCAGGTGTATAGATATAGCTGATGAAGAGAAGCTCTTTGCAAAATATTGACCACATTCATTTATTTTTATAATGTCAATGTATTATTGATAGCATTAAAAATGTTACAGAAGGCAATGGACACATTGTACTGATGTGATATTAAGAAACATTGCTAGCTATGGCACCAACATTTTTGTGACATAAGGAAATTATAATACCTAACACATATTAGTTTTCTCTTCCCTGGTTCTAACTAGCAAGTGCCAGGAGGCAGGCTGGGTTAGACAGCATGACCAAGAGTAAACTTTGGATGGTCCAGGATAAAATTATAACATAGGTGGTTTGTCGTTGCTTGTGTTTATTTAATGTTCTCTCGCTTTCCTTGTCTAGCCAAGATCCCATGCTATGTTGACTTGTCACCTCCAGAAATGTCTTCACACTTGGAAGTTCCCTTAAAAAGCCCTTAAAATTTACCTCCTCTAGGACCTACTAGTTCCAATTTTTTCAATATTAATACACATATGAATCATCTGGGGATCTTGCCCAAAAGCAGACTTCTGTAGGTACAGGGTAAGGCCAAGGACTCTGCACTTCTTATAAACTTCTGGGTGATACTGATGCTGCAGTTCCATGCACCACACTTTCCACAGTGAGGCACGCAAGAACATTTAGAACTGCACATTTTAAACAGAATTGTAATATGTTAGGTTGGTAATAGATGTTAGAAGAATTAGGCAAACAAAATTTAATTTTGAATGCTTGGAAACTAAGACCTTGAACAAATATGAGAAAGAAATGAGAATACATTTGGAAAACTCTTTTTGAATCTTTCGAATTTCTTTGGGTTATGTTCTTTCTTCCTTCAAAAGTAAATCTTTCCTTTCTCAGGAGTTTTCCTCACGAATTTAACAGGAAATAAAAACCTTTCAAGAAAGTCTCTTTGCCTCTACACATCTGAATATTCTCTGTAGAAAACGATGGTCAGTCTGGCAAAATTACAACCTGTTTTTTGCAAAATTCCGTTATTTAAAAAAAAAGTCTGAATAACTCTACGTTACCTGAATTCAATTATATAATCTATTGGAAACATAAAGTGGTCCTTCTCTTTTGAAGAATTATTATATTTACTAATTTATTCAGATTTCTTAAATTGAATAAATCAATAGTATTCTCTGCTCATATGGTATTACTGAAACAACTACATAGAAAAAAATAGCAGGGCCGGGTGCGGTGGCTCAGGCCTGTAATCCTATCACTTCTGGAGGGTGAGGCGGGCGGATCACTTGAGGTTAGGGGTTCGAGACCGGCCTGGCCAACATGGTAAAACCCTGTCTCTACTAAAAATTACAAAAATTTAGCTAGCCGTGGTGGTGGGCACCTGTAATCCCAGCTACTCTGGAGGCTGATGCAGGAGAATTGCTTAAACCTGGGAGGCTGATGTTGCAGTGGGCCAAGATCCTGCCATTGCACTCCCACCTGGGTGACAGAGCCAGACTCCATCTTAAAAAAAAAAAAAAAAAAGATGTTTCCCTTTGGGAGTAAATGGCCATTGATGTTACATTAGAAATAAAATAGCTCCAAAGAATGTTCACCATTGCCAGTCTTTGGAGTGTGTGTGATATCTCCAATAGAAATTAAAGAACTGGCTTCACTTTTTTGTTTGTTTGGGTTTTTCTTGAGAAAGGGTTTTGCTCTGTCCCCCAAGCTGGAGTGCAGTGGAACTAACAGGGCTCACTGCAGCCTTGACCTCCTGAGTTCAAGCGATCCTCCTGCCTTAACTTTCTGAGTAACTAGGACTACAGGAATACACCACCTGTAGTCGGGCTTTCTAAACACTGCAGGTATGTAAGTATATACTGGTCAATTAAAAAAATTTTTTTTCCTTGTAGAGACCAGGTCTTGACATGCTGCCCTGGTTGGTCTCCAATTCCTGGCCTCTAGCATTCCTCCCACTTTGGCCTCCCAAAGTGCTGGGATTACAGGCATGAGCCACCACGCCTGGCCTGAGAACTTGCTTTATTTTAGCCAAAATTATTTTATCACTTCTTTCCCTTCTCACAGGTTCTAGCTCTTATCTTCTTGTACCCCTTCCCTGCCGCAATATATTCTTTATCTTACGCAAAGCAAGTAAACTTTCAGTTTCCTATTCCCATTACTCTATTTAGCAAACCTAGGACCTTCCTTAGGACCCAGCATCCTCACAAGGCAGGGTGGGGTTGTAAATAGCCCCCAGTTTTTGCTGTGTCATAAATTATTTTATTCCTTGTTACATTAGCAAAACAGACATTTCAATGTGAATCTTCCCCGTTGATAAGCTTAAATTAAGAATATAAAGTACAACACTGTAAAACCTTTGCCCTGATGTTAAAAGCCTTTCAGAAGGTTTTTGAAATCCCTATTTCCCACTTGATCTGGGTTCCTCTTCACCCTGTGAGACACTCCAGCTGCATTGAACTGCCAGTGTTCCCAATCAGCTGTGCTCTGTTAAACATCCACATTTTAGAAAAGCATGCTTAATTTTTCACTAAATGATAATTATTTCCCCAGCATTTAATACTCATTCTCTCCACATCAAGGACCTTGTAAACAAATTCAGAGCATTATCTGTAGGTTCTTTTAAGATCATCTTTAAATAATTTTCAAGGTGGGATGGGGGGAATGTCAGCAAGGCTTCTCTCATTAAAAAACCTTAAAATCTCCATCTGTCCCTGTCAAAGCCTGAATTGGAAGCAGGGTCAGCATTAGGGTGAGACAAGAGATGCAGGGTTGTGCAAGTGCAGGGTTGTTAAAAAGGAAAAAAATTGAAATTGCTTAAGAAAGTCATTGCTTTTGAGGGGTAATAGCAGGTATACTTCCCTAAGTACAATAGCAAATCTTTCAAAGAAAATTTCTATCCTATTTTTCCTTGAAAATAACCATATTGAATACAGTTATAGAACTGTATTTTATTTATTTGTATGTGCTACAATTTGGTGCATGCAGCAACCACAGTTCCTTAAATTTTTGGCCATTGTTTTCAGGACTCAAAATAGCTCAGCATTCAATTCTATAAGGCCCATGTTTCTTTCCCATGGTACGGTATGAGTACTTTTTAAAGTAGGTGAACATAAAATAAAAGTTTGCTAGTTGTAGTGCATATGAACAAAATAACCACATGGGTTTTATGGCACATGTTCTAAAAAGATAAAGATATAATGGAGAGATATCTCATTCAAACAGGTTAACATTATAAACAGTGCAAGTGAGGGCCATAGAAGCAAAGTAACATAGTAAAATTAACAAATATAAAAACCTAAGCTGAAAGAGGAGGTATGGAGATTTTTTAAATAGTCCTGAAAGATAATAGAGATTGCTCATAATTTGAAGTAGACATAATTCAGGATTTGAAATAAATCATCTAAAATTTTAAACATGTCATATTTAAATCATTCTCTGTCCTATAGGAATGATGGTAATAACTTGACTATGTACTTTGTAGTGTCCTGAAAATAGTATGCTCAGTTAAGTTTATAAATTGCAAAATAACCATCTCTTTAAAGTGGAACAGCATTCATCAGGGAATTGTTCACTTATGAAGAGGTCATCCAGACCTGGAGACAAGCTACTTTTTTGGTGAATAGAATATATTGCCATTGCTACTATTTATCCTCCTTGTTTTCAGGAATGCTTCACTACTTATTCTCATTATGATAAACTCCATCTTAGTCTTTTAGGTATCATTTAAAACCCACTTGTGTGGGGAGGTTCTATCACTCTCCAAATAACTTTGCAGGGCCCAAGGCTATAAATATGAATATATTTATACAAACCTATTTTGTTATAATAGGGCCTTGGGCCTACTATACAAACCTATTTTGTTTAAGGCTATAAATATGAATGTATTTATATAAACCTGTTTTGTTATAATAGAGCCCAAGGCCCTATTATAACAAAATAGGTATGTTATAAAACTATTATAACAAAATAGGTATGTCATAGAACTATTATAACAAAATAGGTTTGTATAAATATATTACAGGACAATTATTTACCATTATTACAGGAAAACTATTTCTCATCTGTATATCCAATAATTACACAAAATGGTTGTGTTTTGAAGTTGGAGAACAACCACATTCTAAAAAGGCACAGAGCAAAAAAGAAAATAAGCTCATATTTTACTATATGAAAAAGGTAAACAAAGAAGTGTTTGAAAAATCCATGTTCTATTTATAGTCCTCTCGTTCCAGAATTATAGAATATAATTGATTTTATGTGATTATCAAGTATAAGCTCTTGGAAATTTTATGATGTAAAAATAGAGGCAAAGCTGTACTCATTAATAAAATAAAACATTTGATTAGCATATATTGATAAAATAAAATATTCATGATTATAGTTTATTTTTTGTTGAATTTATTAATAATCTTTATATATATTTATATATGTATGGCTTTGAGCAAAGACAAAAGAAATACTCTAACTCATCCCTGATCATACAGTTGTTGTAAGAATCAGCTATTCTATTATCTTTCCAGCAGCAGAAAGACCAATGAATAATACATTCCTTTCTGTACAGATTAAAACTCCATACATACGGGCTTCACTATGTACAGAGAAAAGAGCTCACTTTTCAACTAGCAATGGACCTTTATATTACAGGAATGTGAGTCATTTTTTTTTCTTAATCTAAGTATATATACATTCATACATATATGTATATAATTTACCCTGTACCTTTTTATTAGTTTAACATATAAACCTTAGTTTTTTTGTCCATTCTATTACAAAGTGAATAAAAATTGTATGGTTGCACTGAAAGACCATGCATTTCAATTTTGCTTATGTTTCCCAATAGTGCTCAAAATAAAAAACCAAAAATTTATATATATAAAAATATTTCACTACCAAATCCATTAATCCTATCAAATGTAAACCTTTAATAATTTAAAGGACCAATACGTAATCTTAATAAATTGAAGTTAATTCTCATATTTTAATAAAATAAAGGAGTTTTGTACTGATATGTAAATGGTCTTGCAGCTTTCCCATAGGTTCTAGGTAGACTGAACAATCCCTTTCTTACAACAGTATTCCTGACATGCCATCATATGTCACCAGCATATTGATGATTACATTACATCGACTAGCAGTTAATTACTTCCACACCAGTTGGGATTTGTTTGAAATTAAACATAACAACTCATTTTGGTATTATAGGTATTATATCCACAAAAGGCATAACAGGCAGCAAGGATCCACTTTAGAGTTTCTGCTTTTGTTTTTGTTTTCTGTCCTCAAGTCTATCTGCAGGCCCTGTCCCACATAATGTGTGATCTCTGTATGTTCTTAAATGTATTGCCAGTGCCAGAGATACTGAAGACCTCCACTTTAAGTCATGCTCTTAACTTGGGTTATTTACCGAAGCCAGTTGTTAGGAATCTTTCAATTGTGTTCCAGTCATACTCCACATGTGTGGGATGCATTAGGCACAAATGATTACTAAGGGAGTTCTTTGAGAAGAAGCAGGTGCTCACAGATCATGTAAAGAGTTAAGAAAACAGACAAACAACGCTCATAGACGTTCAACTTTACCCCTGCTTTCTGTCACCATGTCTGTACTATTTTCAACACATTAAAAATGACAAACCTCCTATCTAAGGGCTACGTTAGTCACCACATGCCTTAAAGTTTACTAACCATTTAGTTACAATATACATAGAGCAAAATGTGTGTTCCCAAACAGACGTGATGCTGTATTGAATTTATTTCTTTAAATTAATACCATAGTAAATTACCAGCTACAGTGAAGACACAGACAACACTTAACTCCAAATCAAGCTGTGGTTTACAAATAACTATTTAAATAATAATAGCAATAATATTAAATAAAAGTGAAAACCTCACTTCTAGACTTAAGTCAGAGATCCAAGTCAGCCTTATAGGAATTATAAGATAGGCAATTAATGAATTGTTATGCTTTTCTAGAAACGAGAAATACTGTAAGCCTTTCTCTACAATGACTGATTTGAACCTATTTTTTTTTCCCCAGAAGCATGCAGGGACTATTTTCAGATGCTTGATTATGGCAAGAAGAAAGAAAAGTAATGATTTTTGGTGTAATACAAGCAATTTGTAGATTCGAGCATACAATTTTGCATAAAACATTGCAGGTTAAAATAATATTGTAGGTTTCAAGCCATTGCATTACAATTGAATAATTCTCACAATCAGGTTTTGTAAAATTTAAAACTCTAAGTTTTGAAGTGAAGCAATAAAACTAAATTCTTAAACCATGACTTTTACCTTCATACAACACAGAATAGCTATTTTTATTTGGGTTGAAAAAGTTATTTACAACTAACATTGATCGAGTCTTGGTAAAAGTCCAATAACACATGAAGACAAATATTAATTTTCCCTCAGCTTTCTGAAAGATCAATGAACATGTTTGAGGTTAGTGATATTCTTAACAGTGGCAATGCTAGTCTCCTACGGTGGCCAAGCAAGTAGTGCATTCTTTAACCTAATTCGAAATTGAAAGCACCAAAATACAATTTAGATCTATAAAATGGGATTTGTTATTTAATTCTCCACCATTAATGATTAACAATTTAGATGCAGAGACACAGCTAATGAAAGAAAGTTTTGATTGGTGCTATTTACTAGTTCATTTGAGTTGCCTTTTTAAAATCAGTTTTGTTTCCATTGAATCCAAGAACTCTTCATAAAATAGAGAAATATACATATCAAAGGACTTAAGTAAAAGTAGGTTAGAAATAAATAATCTTACAACGACATTTTAAATCCTTTAATGATTTAAAGAAAGGAAGACATGTAACACTGAATGCTAAACAGGTCTTTTGACCCTTTCTTGGGAATTTAGATATATATTTTATAGTATATGTATATATATTTTTACATTTCACGTGTAGGCCACAGCTGTCTAAAATATCTCTTCATAGTAGGCTAGAGGGATCTATCAGGAGATAGAATAAAATAAGATCTGAGTATAGTCTCAGTTTATGAGAGTATTTCTTTCTGCTTTGACAATCAGCAGGGATCATAAATTTGAAGCAAATCGTGGCTTTTCTGCGTCTGGGTCTGTGTTTAAGACTGAGGAAGATTCTCTCGGAAGAGCAGCTGCTGGTGGAGGGGGTGCTGGAGGGACTCCTCGGTTGGGGGGGATGGCTCCCGACGACATCTGTCGGAAGAGGGTGACGCGCTGCGGGACAGTGCTCCTGCCCCCTGCCTGAAGGCCCGTTCCGGGGACCGCCGTCACGGGTTGAGGGATGGAGGCCAGGGACTCGCCCACAGTGGGATGAGGTCTGGAAATCAGAGTGGACACCTCATGGGGCAGCGAGGGCTGCGAGGCGGAGAGGGGCCTGACTTCCCGGGTCAGGTTGGTGTTGTGAAGCGCCTGCGTGCTCTTGTGCACTTCATTTTTCGGCGTGGAGCTGCCAGGTGTCTGTGGCTGCGGGGACGGCTGCTGTGGCTGAGTCTGCGGCGGCTGGGACTGCTGTACCTGCTGCTGCGGCTGCTGTTGCATGAGTGACAGCTGGGAGGCGGTTGGGGAGGCATAGTGGAAAGTTCGAGCGGCCAGAGGGCTCTGTACAGGAGGGCTGCAGACCGCGGTGGTGTAGGAGCAGGGTGACAGGATGGCTGATGGCTGGGGGGTCTGTGTGCTGGGACTGGGAGAGTGCAGGTTGCTGTGAGACAGGCTGGTCGCTGTGTACACCGGTGGAGATTGTGTCCTCATGCGGGAGGTCGGGGTCGTAGTAGACGATGTGGAATTCAGGGTTGTCATTTGAGGATAATTGATGGGAGCGATTGCCTGCACCATCTCCCTGTCATGTTTCACAATCTGCTTGAGGATTTCGTTCTCCTGATTGTTGAAAACACCAGTGTTCAGATCCTTCTGGAACTTTTGCAGAAGAATTGAATTTTTCTTTCCTGTCAGCAAAAGAAAGATAGGCACTTAGAAAGCCTACCAATGACTGATGACAACGACAAGTGAGAGTGGCTCCTGCAAACAGAAGTATAGCTGTGCTTCACAGGAGAGGCTTAAAAAGCCAGTCACTCACCTTTACACACCAAATACCAATGTGGCTCCTACCTTTCACACTTCCTATATTTCTCTGGGAACTCGTACCTTCTACTCCAGTTGAACGGCCTGTAATATGGCAAAAAGCCACTTTACAGAAGAAATGGAGATATTTAACATGAGGGCCACCTTGAAGAATGGGGGAAGAAAGGGCTTTTGGAATAGGATGGGCTTGGAATCAACATTTGATTTTAAAGTTACTTTTTCAAGAAAGGACCATGGAGACATAAGCGAGAACATTTGAACACGTACTATGTGATAAGCACTCTACAAAAGACCTTAGGTAGATGATTTTATGTAACCCGCGACCCTGTCAGATAGGTGTGTTCATAATCTCATTTTACCTGAAAGGAGATCAGGACATGAGAAGAGTAAGAACAGTGCCCAGGAAAACAAAAAAAACATGGTTGGCAGGTAACAGGGCTGAGAAAGACCATATACACAAAAAAGTGATTGCACATCCTTGCTATGGAAAATGAACCAACTGCCTCTGTCTCATCTGTGTGCTTGCTAGAAACTCAGCCTCCTGGGCCTGACCCCACTTGCTGAATCAGATGTTGCATTTTACTAAGATCCTCAGGTGATTCCCAAATGCAAATCTGAGGAGGACTGTATCAGGGTTTGCTTTTCACCCAGTGTCTTACACCAGTCATTCTCAGTCCTAGTTGGATATTTTTCTTATCTCTGGAGCTTTAAAAAATACTAACATCCACTTGTTCCCTACCAATTAAATCTAAATAATCATACATGGGCTCTGGATTTCAGTAGTTTAAAAGCAAATTTCCCCAGGAAATTCTTTTTTTAAAATTTATTATTTATTTATTTTATTTTATTTATTTATTTTTTTGAGACGGAGTCTTGCTCTGATGCCCAGGCTGGAGTTGCAGTGACACCATCCCAGCTCACTGCAAGCTCTGCCTCCCGGGTTCATGCCATTCTCCTGCCTTAGCCTCCTGAGTAGCTGGGACTACAGGTGCCCGCCACCATGCCCGGTTAATTTTTTGTATTTTTAGTAGAGATGGAGTTTCATCATGTTAGCCAGGATGGTCTCCATCTCATGACCTTGTGATCCACCCACCTCGGCCTCCCAAAGTGCTGAGATTACAGGCGTGAGCCACCATGCCCAGCTTCCCCAGGGAATTCTTAAATGCAGCCAAGATTGAGACCGACTTTATGATCTTTCCTCTTCTGAATGGTTGTTGTGAGGACCAAGGGCATAGTGCATTGCAGGCTCTCAGCTCCCTCTAAGACCTCAATAAATTTTAGCTTTTCCTGCCATCATCTTCTGAGTGGTTTGCAATACTAGACAGTCTCTGGCATAATAATGATTAGAATGAATAGTGGATTGGTGAAAGAAGGGGAAAGTAGTGACTTTTCTATGGCATCATTGATACACTAATCTCCAAGTGAATATGGTAACTGAAAAGTGAATCAATTTGCGATATTGCTAAATAAACTAACACATTAAAGGTAACAAAATATATTTTTGAAGATAAATATGGATTGTAATTTCATTGACTGCTAGGAATGCAATCATTTTAAATGACTGCCAAAATAGTTACCTCTCCCTACTTACAGACTGTCCTAATTTCCCAAAGAACAAAAACTCCTACATTAGTAATAAATATAAATGCTTATTTAGCATATTTGCTTAACTAACTGCAGCATACATCTATATGCAATGGCCACAAAACCGAGAAGCATAATGTTTCTTTCTGATTATGTGAACAGTCAAAATATCTTAATCTAAGTATCTTTAACCTTGGGAAAAATAATGTAACTTTTAATACACTCTTACTATGTTATAAAGATCAAAAATTCAATTGCTTAGTGCCTATTAGAAATTGCATTGCCTGTATTGATTACGAACCATTTCATGTAAATAATATTGTTATAAAAATTAACTGCAGGCTGGGCGCGGTGGCTAATGCCTGTAATCCCAGCACTGTGGGAGGCTGAGATGGGTGGATCATGAGGTTAGGAGGTCAAGACCATCCTGGCCAACATGGTGAAACCCCGTCTCTACTAAAAATACAAAATATTAGCAGGACGTGGCAGTGCACACCTGCAGTCCCAGCTACTCAGGAGGCTGAGGCAGGAGAATTGCTTGAACCTGGGAGGCGGAGGCTGCAGTGAGCCGAGATCACACCACTGCACTCCAGCCTGGGCAACAGAGCAAGATTCTGTCTTAAAAAAAAAAAAAAATTAACTGCAATAAGTTAGATGAAAGTGAAGCTGTATCAGATTAACAGAAATTATCTAGTGACATATCCTGATTTTAATGTTTTCTCTAAGGATGTCTAGCTGGTTTAGGAAGAAACTCATTGCTTAGAAATTAGTCTCTGTCTCTAACATAAACACTCACACACTACAAAGAGTGAAGTTATTTTCCAATTAAGTAAGGGTGCTTTCAGGAGTGCCTACTTCTTTTGTGGGTATTGTCTCCCTGAATGAGTAGGTCTTGTTAAATCTCTAAGATTTCAATATGAATTTCTAATACGTTTGTTATATCTAATGATGATGTCCAAATACTGCCTTTACTTCTAATCTATTTTCAGATCTTTATGCAGTCTGCTGTCCTACTAATATAGAGAGAAAGGAAGATCTGAATGTGAAGTGCAGAAAAAAAGCCAACATAACAATTTATCAATCTGAAGTCCTTACCTTTAATAAGAATGAAGCAGTTGAGGTACCTCCTTGTTTATCACAAGTGATCCCAGCCCCATCTTTTTTGAGTTCATTTATTCCTTCCTCCCTTCCTACCTCTCTTCAACAAATATTCATTGTATACTAGGTACTGTGAATGTAATGGTGAATTAAACATGAGCTCTACATTGACAAATTTAGCATCTCTAGAGCCAGTAATAAAAGCAGTGCTGTGATGGGGGAGCTTCAGAGGCTATAGGAGAATGCATCCAAGGAACTGGGCTTAGTAGGGAGTGGGAGGTCAGAGAAGGTTTCTAGAGGGAGGTGATATCTAAACAGAGAGAGGAAGGTTGAGCAGAGTCGAGCTGACCAAAAAAAAGCAGAGAAGGGGAGGGTGGCAAAGAGGGTTTAGGTGTGGAAAATGAATGCATACTACCTTATAACATAATGTTCCAGGATATCTAGGAATGTTAACAGCAAGCCAATCCAAGCTAACTTTACTATGGCAATTATGCAAATCTTCAAACTAGCATAACTAATAAGGCCTAATGGTTGTATATATATTTTTTTATTTGGTAGCAGAAAAGACTTTAAAATATGTTGATGTTTGCGAGGTAAAGCATCTATGTAGGGCATTACTATCAAGGCTTTTTTTTCTGCTTGAGTCTATATTACAAACATTTTATTATGTCTCTGCTGAGATTAATTTAAATGTGCAAATTTTCAATTCCTAATATAAAGATAAAATGTAAAGTTGATCCAAAAATACAAAAAAAGTGATAAAACTTAGTTTGTAATATAGACTCATATATCATATTTTTAGTTCTATTTCAATGCTATCTAGAATTTTTATCATTGCTTTTTACCTGAAGATTCAAATTGTTTTGGCATCAGTCGGGAAATCAGTTTGTTTAGCTAGCAAAAATAGACATTAATAAATAAACCCAGAATACTTAGAAGAGATAGATAGGGACCCAGATCTCTCAAGAAATATGGCTACAGCTAATTGCTATTTCTACACAAATTAACAAGCAAGCTATAAACTGGCATGTGGGACTTTTTTTTTTTTTTCTGAGACAAGGTTTCACTCTCTCTCCCAGACGGGAGTGCAGTGGTACCATCTTGGTTCAGGGCAACCTCCACCTCCCAGGCTCAAGAGATTCTCGTGCCTCAGCCTTCTGAGTGGCTGGGATTACAGGTGCATGCCACCACACCCGGCTAATTTTTGTATTTTTAGTAGAGACAGGGTTTCACCATGTTGGCCAGGCTGGTCTCGAACTCCTGACCTCAAATGATCCACCTGCCTTGGCCTCCCAAAGTTATGGGATTACAGGCATGAGTCACCATGCCCCACTGCATTTGGGACTTATAATTGCAAACCTGTATTATGCCAGGAGATTAAATTTTATATAAAGAAGGTAGAAAACTAGAGTACCTATTCGATCTAGTCGGTCAATGGCAACTGTCTCAAAGGCTCTCCTCATCATTGGATATTCCTCCAGGACCTCGTTGAAATTGTCCACGGAAAGTGAGTAAAGACGACAATATGTATCAGCTCGAACACTGGCAGTACGACGTCCTTTGGTCAGCAGGCAAATCTCTATAAAAACAAACAACAAAGAAGAATGACTTGTTTGATCATTTTCTTTTAAAAGCCATTAAGGCTTCCCACAACTTAAAACAAGTCTCACGGTGTGAAAAAACAATTATTAGCAGCATTTTCTGTTATATCAGCAAATTCCTTCTGACAAAAGTATCCAACTGCCAATACTCAATCTTAAAATAATGTTTTTTTTTTTTTTTAAAAAAAAAAAAAAAAAACAGTTGAGAAGGCCAGGCGCAGTGGCTCACGCCTGTAATCCCAGCACTTTGGGAGGCCGAGGTGGGTGAATCACGAGGTCAAGAGATCGAGACCATCCTGGTTAACATGGTGAAACCCCGTCTCTACTAAAAATACAAAAATTAGCTGGGCTTGGTGGCGGGCGCCTGTAGTCCCAGCTACTCGGGAGGCTGAGGCAGGAGAATCACTTGAACCTGGGAGGCGGAGGTTGCAGTGAGCCGAGATTGTGCCACTGCACTCCAGCCTGGCGACAGAGTGAGACTCCATCTCAAAAAAGACAACAACAACAACAAAAAAACACGGTTGAGATTTTTGGTTTAAATGGAAGGCTGAAACACAGTATACCTTATCCTTCCCACTCCAATCCTCTGAAATAAGAAATAAAGAAAAAAAACAAAAACAAAAACAAAAGAGATGCAGAAAATGGAATAAAATGTCCACAAAGGAGTTGAAAAAAGAAAGGGGTGATGATTAGAAAGACGATTTTATGAATTCTGGAAGGCAGAAAGCAGATGGTATAATCTAGACAGAAGCCAAAATGAGTCCAAACATTGGCTTAGAAAGTCCTATGATCAAACAAAGCTAGACCAGAGGTTTAGATATAGGCATGTCTAATGTAGTTTGTATATTCCCAATGAGATCAGTGTGAAGAAAGTGATATTCCACATGTACAGAGGGACTGTCTATTTAAATGACTTTTAAGGGTAATTCCTTACTGAAATTTAGATTTCCAAAATATGGTAAACAAACATTTGCAAATTTGGATTTCATTATTGGCCAGCTGAAGCTATATAGCTATTAAGAGATAATTTTCCATTTTGTTTTCCAAAAATTATGATTTGAACTACTGTAGGCTTTGATTATTTTTAATTTGGAAATAATTTAAACATTTAGCTTCAAAATAACAAATTTGAAAAGAGAAATGATAGAAGTATTTCTAAAATTTAGTCACCTAACAATAGGAAATAAAGTAAATATAATATTAAATGTCTAAATTCACACTCGAGCTAATTTAAAGAAGTTCTATTTATGTTGACAAACACTGTGAATAAATCACGCTGTAGACACATGTACTTGATTGATGTTAGAGTTGAAAATATGAATCAAACATATCTACTTTTATATGACATTCTGATAGTAAATAGAAGCATTATCTTAATACAGAGTTCATTTGAATACAATCTGGTAAGAACAATGTCACATATATGCAAACTCTGAGAATACTAGAGAAGGACACGTGAACCAGTCTGGGAAGATAGAGAGGATTTTAGGAAATGTCACCTAAACCATCAATTATGCTGTTGTTCTTGTCAAGACTAAAAAGTAATGTTGTAAACCTGCTAAATAATATTGTGGGGTCTGTGTGTTTGTCTGAATGTTTTTGTGCCTGAATATGGGTGTGTGTCTGTGTAGGAAAATAAATCTATTTTGGTCAATTTTAAAGCAAATTACCATACCATGGAATTTACCTGCTACTGTAATATAAACAAGGTAATTAAAAGAAGCATTTTGAATACTACTCCAAAATTAAATTCCTGTGTCACTAAAGTATAATGCCATATAATTATAATTTATGATTGCCACATTATGGCAAACAAAGCTAAGTGTCGGTTTCAAATCTTGTGTGGAATGTTAAATGAAAGAAGACAGACATGAGAAGCCACATACTGTGTGATTCCATTTATGTAAAATATTCAGAAAATACAAATCTGCAGAGACAGATAACAGATTAGTGGTTGCCTGAGGCAAAAGATGGAAAAGGGAATTAACAGTAAGTGGGCACAGGAATCTTATTTGGGTGATGAAAATATTCTAAAACCTGATTTGTGGTGATGGTTTCATCACTTGGTAAATTTACTTAAAGATATTTGAATTCTACACTTTAATGAATTATATGTGTAAAATATGTTGCATTAAAGCTATACAAAGTGAAAAGAAAAAGTTTTGTTTTTATTTTTTATCTTTATACTTATTATATTTTCATTTGAATTTATTTTTTCTGAACTCTTTCTCTTTACTCTGGAAACATTGTTTTGTCTCTTTTTCTAGGTCTTTCTCTTGTGTGTTGAATGTTTTCTTTTGGTAATCTATTGATGTCCAATCACATTTAAAGATAAAAAACTCTGGTAATGTTGCAGAATTTGTTAATTTAAAGTTTTTCATTAGGGTAAATAGGCGGGGAGCTTGTCCTCATATTTCTCTAAATACCAGAATGAGGAGGGCTTTACTCTAGGCCACTGACATCTCTCTTAACTGTCCTAGTTCTCCCTCTCATTCAATTGCTTTATGAACGAACCACTGACATTTCCCCCCACTATCCTCAGATACATGGTTGGCTACAGACTATTCCGCAACATGGAGGGAGGGATGTCTCATACCTACCATCAGCATAAGTCACCCACTTTCTGTTCTGTCTTCTGTGGTCCTGTTGTCTCTTAACTAAGAGCCTGTTTAGTATTCTTCCAGGATACCTGCTGTCTCCTTGGCTCCCGTTCTTTGTACGTATATTCCATGTTCCCTCTACTTTCCCTTCAAGGTTCATCAGTAACCACCAGCATACATTTAAATGCAGGCTACAGAATACCTGAATAGCACTGGTTTATCCAATACATTAATGTCATTATATTACAAAACAAAATTTGGGAGTAGGCAAGGCCAGCATTTGTTCAGCACTTCAATGATGCCAAGGCACTGTGCCCACAATACTTTTGTTTTCCTTGGCCTTCTTCTCATGATCACAAGTTAATGGCAACAACTACACACATTCATATACTCACACAACAGCATCCAAAGTTTGGGGAGACAGCAAAAGACTTTCTTCCTATATTTCTTTCTTTTTATTGTGAAGGCAAAAGTTGTACTACAGGTCCCTAACTTACTTTCTCTGGCATTTTATTATCAGAACTGCATCATGTGGCCAGCCTTAGCTGCAAGAAAGGATTTAAAACGGAATATTTGGTAAATCGGAATAAGGTAACTACTGTTAGTGATTGAATTAGGTAAATACTGGTTTAATCCCTGAAGTAGTATATGATGCCAGCCATACAAGATTTTATTAACAAGAAAGGGCCATGGTTGCTGGCTATGGAACCAATGTTATCTGGCACTTCACTCATATCAAAAGTATTTTCTGTCTTCTAGAAACATGTCCCTCTGTCTCGTCTCCTGGTTGCTCCCAAATACAAATTCATGCATCAGGTTACTTTGTGGTTGAGTTTATATTTTATTCTTTTACTATTATTAATTGGGTCTCTGTAGAGGGATGAGATAAAGGCATGTCCTGGGAATCATCTTAAATAAGAAATGTATTTGTCTTATGCTTAGAAATTACTTGGAATTATTTTTACAAAGACCATGTGTTTATATATTACTTTTAATTTTAAAAAACAAGTTTAAAAATTAGAAATAAGAATATAGCTATTCTCAGTATGCACAGTCATTTTAGAGATATGTTAAAAACAGATTTACTGGAGCATAGATATAAGTTTAGTCAAATTTTTTCTAAACCATTATTTACAAATGATTTTCTGGCCTCTGTCATCTGATGATCTCATATAATGAATATATAACATATGTAGCATATGTTACATAGTATAGGTACGCATTACTAAGTAATCATGGCTTGAATCAGTTAAATATTACCATTGGTAAGAAAATCTTCAAGGAGGATGCTTTTAAAATACTGTTTAAAGCCTACATGAAGAAATGTGTACGTGTGTTATGAGCTCTTAACCCAAAGGTTTTCTGTGTTGCCATCTCAGTAAAACTTAGATGTTACTGCTCAGCAAATCTTACCTCTTCATTACATTTTAAAAAGATAATGTACTTATTTTACCTTTTGTAGTTTGTGGGATCAACACTGATATTCTAATTTGGTCTTTCTTGCCAGTTAATGAGGTAGAGTGCTGTTTGGGGCATTGTCTACAGCAGTAATGTCTGGTTTCCTGCTGATTCAGGTACACACACACACACACACACACACACACAGACACAGTTGCTTGGGCTATTTTAGGGATTCTTTTTTTGGTGTAGTATTGGCCTGGGGATTTAGAGTCCTGTGTTAGTCTCAGTCAACTTGCTCTTGTTTGTGAGAATTAGACACACATTTATATTCTGTGGAGTTTATTTATCAGTGAAAAGTAAAACTCAATTATGTCTCTAGAGTTTTATTGTCCTTAACTCTGTAACTAACTTAGACTTCATTCAACATTTTATCTGTAAAGTCTCATTAATCTTTATATCTCCAGTGCCTACATGACAGATAGTAGGGGCTTAATGTTAGCTGACTTGAATAATTGAATCAAATAGCAACATGCTTAATGAAATAAATTATTTAATCACCTACAAAAATTCCCTTTGTATTTAATGTGACATATTCCCCTATGGAGCAACTAAGGGCTAAATATAGACTTGCACAACAAAGTCCCTCCAAAAGTTATATAAAGGACTTTGTTCATTACCAACTCAAAACTCATCAGCCATTACCTTGCTGCATGTCCTCAATAATTTCTTAGTGAGAAAAAGAACAATTGAAGGTTATTCATGAGAGGAGAAATAGTCATTAAGAAGTATGAAAAACACTTAAAATAATCTCTTCTTTTAAAGCCTCCATACTCTGTTTCTAGTATGAATAACAGAATTAAGAAATGGCACACCCTTAGCAATGAATAAAGAGTAAACTTTCTGATCAAAGAGGCTTAGATTTCATGAACTGAATGTCCAGATTCAATATGAATAGAGCAGGTGCTTCTCCGTGAATTAATTTTCTCTTGATACAGTATTAAGCTATTTTGAAAATCTACTTATTGAGTAAACACAGCCCTTTGTTAGGTGTTACAGAGTTTTGGTGTATTTGCCATATCTGTGTGTATATGTGTCTTTGGCGGGGATGGGGGGTGTTTAAATAAAGGATATATATAGAAAAAAATTAGTCATCTGTAGCTCATACTATCCTTTAGGTACCTTAGAAATTATGTATGTATTAGTTTATCACTATTTCATTTTATTTTATTCTACTGAATTTCTGTTTCCTAAATAATGGGTTTATCAACCTAGCTGGTTTAAGACATTTTAAAGACAGAAACCATACAGTTACCTTATAATATCCCTCATAGTGCCTGCTACATTCAGTTTCCAGCCCAGGCAAAATGATTTAAAAATGCTTATGCATACCCCAATTACAGTGAATAAACATAAAACCCACACTAAGTTATCTTCTTAAGTTTTGGATAATATTGGTTCACCTGTTAGGCATCTTCCCTTGGTCATAGAACTTGCCAAATGTTTTACGTACCTTCTTTGAGGAACATAACATATCTCTGAGGTTTTGTGCAATGTTTATAATAAAGAAAACTATCTGGAATATTTGGTCATTTTTTTTTCAATGTAGACATGCCTTTACTCATCAGGAAGAAAATTAACCTGCTTATAGATATGCATGTTGATTTCATAAAGCAAATAAAGTTAAATACAAAATAAAATAAAATTGGACTCCCAAAGAACAGATTCAGTGCAGTTTACAGATGCAAGCTTTTTAAAGATTGTCTTGGCATACTTTCTAGAATCTGTCTGTTACAGCCTTTCTGCTTTTTTCTTGTTTGTATACTCTCTGAGAGCTCAACTAAGAACTTCCCAGTGGTGTAATAACTGTTTTAAGAATCTTAGTGCAAATTTACTTGGGTAATAGGTCCCTTCATCTGGATGCGTATTTACATACTATAATAAATTGTAAAAGTAATGGGGACTTAGCATATTAATTTTAATTCGGTAGAATTTTCCTGGTTTTCTTTATAGGGCGTTTATGAATGGCTAAGTAGTTATTTCACCTAGTTAAGATGAAAACTATTGGTAATGCATCCTGTCATAGGAACACAGACAACTCTGTTTCCAATATCAGTGTAAGAAAGAGTGTGGCCTGGGAGACTAGATTTGGCCTAGCACATTATTTGTATACCTTTAATAATCCTTAAGGTGTGAGATATATCAACTTCTCAATGCTATTTTTGCTGGCATTAGTTAACCCTGATTATAAACATTTAAGTCCACCTGACATTACTGTCACCTATATAAACAGTCATTTTTATAAGGTAGGGCAAATGGCTTCAAACGTTTTGCAACTCAGAAATATTTTCCTGACCTCTAAAACTGAACTTGACATTGCTGTGACACAGAGCTAATCAGGAACTCATGACAGAAATTTCTGAAGTAATGTGCTTAACCTGAGCTTCTAGAATTTTGGGCAAAACTGTACTTAGCTTCTCATAGTAACCTAAACAAAAGCTGCTTCCTTCTTTAGTAACTGATACCATGAAATAAAAGTAATTCTCTGCTGTGCATCAAAATACTAATTTCCTATAAATTATTTAGATTTCTAATTCACTGTGTTATAATAACATGTAAGAGAAAATATCACTTTTTTGCTTTCTTTTTGTCTTTGTAGACTTTCTGTATTTATACTAGTGAACTAGTAAAACACTGCCTCTGTATGGCACAGGAGATGATAACATCTGGCTTAAATCATTTTGCATATCATGTTTGGTTGGTAGAAGTACTCTGGGTATCAAATAGATTTGAATAGAAATCGAAAGAAGTTTAGACTAGGAAAGAACATTAAATAGGTGCAAATTTTTTAGTATTTGATTGATTTCTTAGTATAATGCATTCTTTAATGCATTTCACATTTTGTACAATCTTCTTAAAAAGAGATTGAATACAACAAATTTCTAAATATAGATATAAAGAAGGTATTATTCATGTATAGATTACATATTATAATATTCTAATAACCAGAATACCCAATTTTTCATTTTACTAAGGGTATAATTAGTCATTTCAACTCACATAGATACATTCCTAATTGCACTATTATTTGTGTCCTCTTCTACTACTCATGCCCTGTTATTTATGGTTATTTAGATCAAATAAAGTTATTGTTTTATCAAACAAATCTTAGCTCCAAGTTCAATCAAATCATCTCTCTTAAAACATATAAATTAGAGTGATCACGTGGGCCTCTGAATGTTGACCTAGTAGCAACTCTTCAGACAAGCTATGTGTTAGCAAAGTTATTCATTGACAAAGCTGTTATGTGGTTAACTAAAACAGTGCCTATAAAAGAGTGCCTATAAAACAGTGCCTATAAAGAGTGCCACCACAAGCCTGGCACATTGTGGGTACTCGTAAAACATTAATTTCCTTCCTTTTTCCCCATTTCCTTGTATTCTAATTTTTCCTTATGATTTTGATGGTACCTGCTAGAAGCAAATAAAAGTAATGCTTCACACATCAAGTAGCTCTCCAAATTTGTGATATATAACTATCATCTTTCACCATCTCATAAACAATTTGTTCATAAACTAATCATACAAATTCCTTAGACTGTGTCTTGAGGAAGATGGTTTCACATCCACTAATACTCTTTCTTAATTGTCCCAGGGAGAATTTATCTTTGTGCTTCCTCTGTATCTTGATCATCTTGCATCTTAGTTCCTACATTATTGGACTTACTTGTTTATAATTTTTATACTAAACTATAAGGTCTTTAAAGGAAGTGCAATGATTGCATTTGCAATGTCATCACTTACCAAACATTGTCATATATTATTTGTTTCAAGAAATATGGAATGTTGGGAGGACGAGGTGGGCAGATCACTTGAGGTCAGGAGTTTAAGACCAGCCTGGCCAACATGGTGAAACCCTATCTCTACTAAAAATACAAAAAATTAGTGGGTATGTTGGCAGGCGCCTGAAACTCCAGCTACTTGGGAGGCTGAGGCAAGAGAATCATTTGAAACCAAGATATGGAGGTTGCAGTGAGCTGAGATCGTGCCACTGCACTACAGCCTCGGTGATGGAGTGAGACTCTGTCTCAGAAAAAAAAAAAAAAGAAATAAGTGAATCAATCAATAACTGAAAATGGCTTACATCAGATTAAAAATATTCTTCATAAAACAAGGTGCTCACATTTGAATACAATATACCAAATAGGCAAATCTTTTTGTGAAGCTTTGGCTCCAATTGACAGAAGTTATAATACAAAGCTCTCATCTGGTTCCTACTAATCATAAACATGTTTGTAACATGATTGTTTGATTTTGTTGTATATGTGAATTTTTGAAATTAAGGTTTACACTTTCCACTCCTTAACTTCTCTCCCTTTCCTCTTCTTTATCCGTGTCTTTCATTTCCATTGTAACTCCTTCAGCTTGCATAAAATCAGCTTTACATAATACTGTTGGTAAACTTATATAGAATATATATTTGTACTACTTGTCTTTGGCAAGTTAAAATACCTAATGGATATTACTGATATTACAGATATGTTACGTAGGTAGGAAACAATCCCAGGTAGCCGCGTGTTAGCCCATGTGACATAAACAGATTAAAGGGGTTCTGTTTTGTGATTGTAACAAAAATAACATAAAAATATCAAAGCTAAGAAGGGTAAAACCACAATTTTTCTGCTTCTATCTGTCTTTAAAAATTCACCAGACCATTCCAAATTGTTCCTTTCAATCTTTAAATCTAGCAGCACTCAAGTCGTCAAAAGTTAATCAAACACCTTGAATTATAAATGCCTTTAAAATGCAGCCAGCTTTTAAAAATTCATCAAATGATTTTTGGCTCTTAGGTACCTCCAATGTGTTTTTTGAAGTAATATCCTGACAGCTCTGTTTTCCTATGTGGCTTAATGTGCTTCTAAAAAATGAAAAAAACACGTGGCAGAAACAATAGTCTCCATAGGCAATATATTCACCGGATATTTATGAGGCAAGTCTACTACAGCCTAAAAGGTTATTTGTCTCCAAAATATTTCCCTTGATGCTCACACACACACACACACCACATGCACACGATAAAATCAACATTTAAACATGCATTTCCTCTATTTAACGCAAAAATTAATTCATTCATTCAGAATGGATTCATTAGTGCAGTGTCACACTTTAATATGTATGGGAATCACCTGGGTTGTCTTACTGCAAAGCAGGTTAGGATTTAGTAAGTCTGGAGTGGGATGAAAGAATCTGCAATTCTAACAAGGGATAGGTATTACCACTGATAAGCTTCTTTTGGGTAATGAGTTCATATAGCTGTCAGATTTATAATTTAAAAAGGGTTCCTCATTTAGAAGAAGTTGGAAAAAGTAAACAAAAGGAATGGAAATTAAAGATAACATGAATTCAAGTTAACCACCATTTTCCCTGCAACCTGTACCTTAGGCAATTGTGGAGAATACAAAATAAGTATATTTTGTATCCTTATCCTGACTGAAAGAGTCGAGAATTATAAATTCAAGCATAATATGAAAAAAGATTTGAGCATAATTCCAAGGCTAAATAACCTACTAGTGACTTTATGTAAATTCAAATAACATATCATTCATCATAGAGTAATTCTGTACATCATTGGTGACATGAAGGGTCTTGGTTAGACTTCAAAAAAGTGTAGAAACTACATTACACAAACTATGGGGATGAAGAGGACAAGAGAAAAGGAACAGGAGGGGAGAGGAGACATTAGAATGAAATAGTATCATGATACAGGTTCAAAGAAAGGTTTGGAAGCTAATTTTTATGAAATTTTAGGAAGAGCAGCTTGACAGGATCATAAGTATTTGGTTAGGCATAGAGAATATTTCTCGGTGGATAAGAAAGTTAGTCCTGGTCTACACTATTATTTTAGGGCTCTTCAGGAAAAACTTCGTGTGCAAAATATTATTTTAAGAAATTAACTTACATGGAATAGAGTGGAGAGTTCTAGCTCTCTACATATCTTGCCATTTATGGGAAAGATACTTAGCCTCTCTTTCTCCAACAGGTAAATTTGTTCTCTCAAATCTTTTGCTTCATGATACAGGCATATTTATCTATAGTCAGTTTGCCAAATGAGCTGGAAGGGAAGTTTTTAGTAAAGAATTGTAAAGAAGTTTTGATAATAATTTTGGGGAATTGATTGATCTAAAGCTGTAGCACTGAGAACAGAAGTAGTCTCTCTAAATAATCACTGTAAAATGAAACTTCAACAGAGCTTGAAAGGGGATGAGGCATCCATGATTTTGAACCTAAACATAAACAAAACAAAACAAAAAAACAATGCTAGGCTGTGTCTGTCCTAGGAGTGAATATAAGATAAAAGATTGTTTTGGGAACAAATAAAGCAAAACTTTTGCATAAAAAAACTAATTTCATGAAACTCTTTCTCACATTAATCCAGTTATTCTTTTATTAAAAAATGAAAGCAGTATTTGTGTGTGTTTTGTACAAATTGGTAAGCTTTTCTCATGTGACTTTAAAAATCTCTGATAACTGGTTCAACCAGGATTGATGCTTACTCCAAAGATGGTCATCTATAACTCAGGTAGCAGCCCATACGACGATCTGGCTGGAGAACTCTTTTGATGGGGATGCTTCAATCAGACTGTGACTAATAGAATTAATCATACCCATTGTTGGGGATATTTAAAGTAAAGAATGAATAGCTAGAATAGTCAGAGTGCATGAGTTGTGAGAATGATAAATCCCCAAAGTGGTGTTGGGCCACTGGCATCACTGTGGTTTCCTGATGGAAAATCTCACTTGCCATAAAGTCTGCCTCTAATACTCCTGAGATAATTTCCCTTGCTTCTTTTCTTCCTGTGATCCCTTACAGTGCTTCTTTTCTTCCTGTGATCCCTTACAATGCACTCTATCATCAGTTAATCTGATCTTTACTTTGTGTCATCCCCCGAGTGCCTGACTCATACACATCTCTACTCATGACCTCTTTCAGGTCTAGAAGTTCATACCAGTCCATTTTGTTAAGAGCCTCTACCTTTTCTTTTATTTCCTTCACTCGATAGATTACAATGAGTTCTTCAAGTTCAGTATGTGAGTAGCCACAGAGAGGTCTTGAGGTAAGTAGAAAACTAATATCCTACCTATAAAGTTTTCATTTTCTACTTTTCAGTAATTTGAAGTATTCATAGAGGACGACTGGGAATCAATCTTTGTGCAAGATAACAGAAAAAATTTATTAGGCAAATAAAGAAATCCTATTACCACTGCCCAATCAAGAAAACATTCACACTTACAAATCAATCCTAACAGAGGTAAATATCTGTTGATTTTTTTCCCACTCCAAGAAACATAATTCTATATGACCACTAATGAGCAAATTGAAAGTAATAATTACAATCATAAAAACGCCACTGAGGTTTTGAGTTTAAAAAGTTTGTATGTAAGCTTAAGTATGGGTTGATAAGAAATACTAATCCACATGAATAATTAGTTACTTTAGTTAGTAGTATGTGTTAATTGATATAGAATGCATATACATTAAAGCAATGATAATGATAAGAAAAATATATTTTATAGAATGTTTTTTCCTTATATATCTTATTCAGAATGAGTTAAATTTGGAAAAGAGGCTTGTTTTGAACAGACGGGTTAGATCAGGAGTCCTATAGCCAAATCCAACCATTGGCTTATTGAACTGCTTTTTTTAAATTAAGAAATGGATTTACATTTTTAAAGGTTTGTTAAAATAAAAGCAAAAATGAAAGATGGATATACAATCATATATGGCTTACAAAGCCTAAATATTAACTATCTGAACTTTTACAGAAAAACATTTGCCTACTCCTTGGTTACATACATTTTTTTCCTTACAAATAGATGTCCTTTATTGAATCTTAACTTAGGCAAATAAAATCTGGAAAGAACAGAAATCAGCAGACTAAAGATGTATAAGCCACTATTTAGCTTGTGACTTTAAGCAAAGTGAAGTGAGGAATTAGGTCAAACAGTCCAACAGGTTATCCAAACCACATATTATCTTTTATATTTAAAAAAGAAATTCTCTCTGACTCATTTGGTCAACATGATAAAAAGGACACCAGGAAATCCTCCCACCAAGGGGTCTGGCTTTCATCCAGGAGAAAAGACACACACTCATTGTTTCAAAGCTTAACTGAGGTGTGATACATCCTGTTGAAACCGTGTTCAAAGAAGCCTCATATAACCAGAAACTCAATAAACCAGTATTTTATTTCCATATTTGAGAAGCATAAGGATGAGAAATGACTTTCCAAAAAGATAAAAGTTACAAAAAAGCAGATTTTTCCTATATTTTGTTAATGTTTTATTGCAGAAAGTTGTAAACACATAAAAGTAACAATATACTATATTACTAGAATACTAGTAGAAGAGTATAATTCTAACGAATTAGTAGAATAGTGTAACAAAATACCATAATAAAATCTCATATGTTCCTTGCTCAGATTAAACAATCATCAACTGATAGTTTGTTTCACTGGTACCTCATACATTTCCACCTAATTATTTTGAGAAAAATTGCAGACATATTATTTCAAAGATAAAATTTCAGTATGCATCACTAAAATATAAATATTCTTAAAATAAAAATGTCCATAATATCACCATAACACCCCCAAAATTAATAGTAGTTTCTTAACATTATCAAATACTTAGCTGGTATTAACATTTTTTAAGCAGGCACATATTTTGTAAAGAAGTTATTTGCAGGTCATGTCCCAACTCCCTCACTTTCCTGAGGAGTCTAAACAAAAACATCCTCTAGAACTATAACACTTAAAATAATTAAAAATAAGCTTTGAAACATGAAAGATATATAATTTATTATAATACCATATCAGGACAAGAAAATTCTACTCATGTATTTCAAGAAAGGATACTAGCCAATTTTTACAGCATCAACTAAAAACAAAAAAGAATTTTGCTGTTGTTGAGCACTAGCAAAATATAACTAAAATACTCTAGTCCTAGAATATTGATTTATCAAGCTGTACATTTACTTACTATTTTGCATCATCATCACTATCATAGCAGAAACTCCTAGACAGAAAGATGAAAGACAACTGGAATTTCGGAGGTCAAGTGAGAATGAAGGAAGACTTGAAAGAATCTCAGAAGAAAAACAAAATAAATGCGAAGAGAAATCATCTGAATGCTATTTGACTATTATTAACTTCTCCACTTGTGTTCCAATATATAAAACTGAATGAGACTTTCTAGACTAGGGTTTCTCAACCTCAGCCCTACTGACATTTTGGGCCAGATAATTTTTTGGTGTCTGGAGTTGTCCTGTGCATTGTAAAATGTTTAGCTTCATCTCCCTGGCCTCAATCTACCGGAAGCCAATAGCAAACTCCTCACACTGAAAGTACCACAATAAGGACTGACAGGAGTGCTCATGAGGACATATTTTTGGCCTCCTATCTTCATAAACTCTGCTCTAATAATCCAAGGTGCCAAACATGCTCGTGCTTTGTGTCTTTGTACAACTTTTGGATCATATTTACAACAGAAGCTTAAAATTATGTTTTAGATATCAAAGCATCTATAAATAAACTCTTTGGGACATTTGCTTTAATTATGCAATCTTTTTTGGATACTCTTCTTGGAACGTTGTAAAGCAAATGCTAATCACTTTGTTCATGAGAGATAGCTATTTAAACACATTAAAAATGCTTTTGAAAAATTCCGTCTATTTTTCTTTTCCATTCAAGTGTCAGGTAACTCCAGTTGGTTTACCAGTTTAATTAAGCAGGATAAAATAGATTTCTGCTAAAGAATCTGTGGCATTTAGATTCAGAGGCAAAAAAAAAAATACGGAAAAATAAAATTTACATTACTGTTAATAAATAGTATCATGTGCAAATTGTTTATGACAGACAAAGTTTGATTCGGTTGGAGGTTTTTGTTAGTATGTTGATATGGTTTGGCTCTGTGTCCCCACCCAAATCTCATGTAGAAATGTAATCCTCAGTGTTGAAGAGGGGCCTGGTGGGAGGTAATTGGATCATGGGGGCGGATTTCCCCCTTGCTGTTGTCATGGTAATGAGTGAGTACTCAAGACTTCTGCTTGTTTAAACGTGTGTATTACTTCCCCCTTCTCTCTCTCTCTCTCCTGCTCCACCATGTATAGTATGTGCCTATTTCCTCTTCACCTTTCATTATGTTGTAAGTTTTCTGAGGCCTCCCCAGCCATGCTTCCTGTATAGCCATCAGAACTTTGAATCAATTAAATTTCTTTTCTTCATAAATTACCCAGTCTCAGGAAGTTTCTTATAGCAATGCAAGAACAGACTAATACATATGTGCAGGCAAAAAAGTATTTGAGAGCATGCAGACAAAAAATATACAAGAGCTCTTCTCTTCTTTTTTTTTTTTTGAGACGGAGTCTCACTCTGTCGCCGGGCTGGAGTGCAGTGGCATGATCTCGGCTCACTGTAACCTCCGCTTCCTGGGTTCAAGCAATTATCCTGCCTCAGCCTCCTGAGCAGCTGGGACTACAGGTGCCCGCCACCACGCCCGGGGGCTAATTTTTTTTTGTATTTTAGTAGAGACGGGGTTTCACCATATTTGCCAGGATGGTCTTGATCTCCTGACCTCATGATCTGCCTGCCTCAGCCTCCCAGTGTTGGGATTACAGGCGTGAGCCACTGAGCCCTGCCAAGAGCTCTTCTTTTTGGCTAGCTATAGTATATGTTTAGCGGAATATTAAAAGATTCACATACAAAGATATTCTTTCATATTGAGCCACACGTTTAAATTTTATTGACTTTTACACTGGTACAAAAGCACATAGATTATTTATTTTGGTAGAGAAAACTGAATAAAATATGCCCAATACTGTCACATAGGACTATCAAATATCATTAATAAATTTTGCAATATGTTTTCCACCATATAATGATATGTATATAAGTTTAATGGAAATTCCTTCAATATTTCTTTAGAACACCACTTAGTAAAGCATTGAAAACTACTTTGTAGTTACATTGACAATATTGTTTCATTTGTGCTCCATGTGTAAAAGAAATGGGCTTTAAAAATTGTTTTCCCAATATCAATGTAAAATAAAACATGTTGTTGTTACTGGCTTTCTTATATGTTATCTTGAGTAGAATGTTGCCACACAATATCTTGAAAATACATTGAAAAGTATTAATTCAAATTATGTGTAGTGAGTGGATTTAGGGTAAAAAAAGTTTGGGTCATAAAAACAATCATTCTGTAATTTGCTGTCTAGCTAGATATAGTACAAGAGTTTTCCTAACCAAGGTAAAGACAATTCTTCCCCAAACTTGAATTAGTATCTCATGACAATTCACATTTGGATGCTACTGTCAGTGGAATAAATTTCAAATTCCTTAATCTGGCTTTCAAAACCATCCATAATCTGGTCCGATTTCATGTTTCCAACTAGTACTGTCTCTAATTACAATCTCAAATGCTCCATTTCAATTCAGCAAGCATCTACTTAGTTCCAGCTACGTGCTTCATTCTGTGGTATGGGAAATATACCTCGTAGGACTAACTAGTAATTCTTTCAATCAGCTCCAGTAATGCTCTTGGTCATTCTTTTCTTCAGTGTGTAGTGTGTATTTCTCTTTACAGAAACCCTATTCTTAAGGTCCTCTACATACCTAAATATCATCATTTATTGATTTAAATAAAATATTAGTTGAGTTGACATGTTTGTCTATTTTTTAATCTCTTCACTTAATGTGTAATCTTTTAAATCATCAGTAATAAAAATAAAATTAAGCTTTGTAAAGGTAATTACAAACTTGTACTGCATCCTCCATATCTGAACTGGGTCTAAGAAAGTTCCTACTTTCCCCAAATGAATGTGACTTTATGATGAACATTGCCATGGATGAAGATGAAAATATACTTTGATAGCATGTTCGAAATTATTAAAGAGAATAGTATAAAATGCACAAGTATTTTTATCTTTAATCTTTATTATACTTGGGAAACAAACCTATGAAATACTATTCTTGATATAGGAATGGCCAAATATTTCATGACAAAGATGCCAAAAGCAATTACAACAAAAGCAAAAATTGACAAATGGGATCTAATTAAACTTAGGAGTTTCTGCACAGCAAAATAAACTATCAACAGAGTAAACAGACAACCTACAGAATGGGAGAAAATTTTTGCAAACTATGTAGCTGATAAGTCTAATATCCAGCACCTATAAGGAACTTAAACAAATTTACAAGAGAAAAACAAACAACACCATTAAAAAGTGGGCAAAGCACATGAACAGACACTTTTCCAAAGAAGACATACATGCGGCCAACAATCATATGAAAAAAGCTCAATATCATTGATCATTAGAGAAATACAAATCAAAACCATAATGAGATACCATCTCACACTAGTCAGAATGGCTACCATTAAAAAGTAAAAAAATAACAGATGCAGGTGAGGTTGCAGAGAAAAGGAAACACTTATACACTGTTGGTTGGAGTGTAAATTAGTTCAACCATTGTGGAAAGCAGTACAGTGATTCCTCAAAGAGCTAAAAACAGAACTACCATTGGAACCAGCTATCCCATTACCGCATATACACCGAGAGGAATATAAATCATTCTACTATAAAGACACATGCATGCGTATGTTGATTGCAGCACTATGCACAATAGCAAAAATGTGGAATCAACTTAAATGCCTATCAATGACAGATTGGATAAAGAAAATGCAGTATATAGACATCATAGAATACTATGCAGCCATAGAAAAGAATGAGATCATGTCTTTTGTGGGAACACGGATGGAGCTGGAGGCCATTTCCCTTAGCAAACTAATGCAGGAACTGAAAACCAAATACATCATGTTATCACTTATAAATGGAAGCTAAATGATGAGAACTCATGAACACAAAGAAGGGAACAGACACTGGGGCCTATTTGAGGATGGAGGGTAGGAGAGAGGAACAGAAAGGATAATAATTGGGTATTAGGCTTGGTACCTGGGTGATGAAATAATCTGCACAACCAATCCCCATGACATGAATTTACTTATGTAACAAACCTGCACAGGTGCCCCTGAAATGAAAATAAAAGTTAAAAAAATTGGCGCTCATTGAAAATGGAGAAGATTTTAATCTGTAACCCTGTAACCCCTTTCTTTCCTAACAAACATTTTTGAAATATCTTAGAGGTAAACGATTGCATTTATATAAATTGCAGTAAAGATGAAAAATAAGAGGAAATAAAACAAAAATATATTTAGTTAATAGCTAAGTAGGAGCAAAGTGATCCAATGCATAACTCCAAGGAGACTTAGCATCTGTGCACTGAAATGCTTGTTTTAACAAGTCCAACTGTGTTTTCTAACTATGTCAATCCTCTTTCCCTTGGCTAGTGCTGAATCCAGTTTATAGAATATATCAAACTTCAGCCTTCTTGCTGAGAGGAGCTGAATGCTGCTTTAATTTCCCAGCCGGGAGCTGCTATTTCATCATGAACCAGGCATATTAAATTGTTGTGTAAATGTTAAGATCACAATGTAGGCCATATGGCAGTTTCTCTTTACAGAAGAAGAGAGACCTTCAAATCAAACTGTTAAGTCTGAGAACCATTTGAAGTCACAGTCATTAATTTGGAGATATGGACAAGAGATTTATTTCTCTTTTCTATGTCTTTCTTCCTCCTTCCTACGCACCATAAGAGAGATGGGTCTATTTAAAGTGGAAAAAACAATGTAGGTCAATTCTATTAAACTCTAAGTGGAACTTCCACAAGTTTCTATTTCATAATGGTGGGGGAAATGCTACTTTAAAATCAATTTTCTAAGTCCATATTAGGGTCATGCTTCACTTTGGAATGAGCTGGAGAGATTCCAGATCATCAGAAATGAGTTTCCTGAGGTGAAGGAGCAGAAGTAGCTCCATATAATTTTTTTCTTTAAAACAGGTCACATTTTCCTTCAATTTGCCATCTCCATCTCAACTTTTCTTTGACACACTACTATTCAATTTTTACAACTCAGCTCGGAAGTGAGGTGGGTACTCTTAGGGCCTTGAAGATTTTGTTTAGGCACAAGTGGGCCAATGCACATGGCTAATGCAAAGAATTGAACAATAAATCCAAAATATCTTTCTAAAATGTTATTCTCTGTGCTGGAAATACAATTTCACATCCTCTGCGGCCATTTCTTTTCTCATTTTCACTCTTCTTATATTATTATAGACGTCTCACTTGGAAGCTGGTGGGAATTAGGTGTATTCTTAGGTATTTCTGAGGTCCTATAGACTTAGACACTTTCGAAGCAATAAATCTCATTTGGATTTATTAAGGGTATTTCGCTTAAACATTTTTTACTGTATTCAGCCCTCAGTTATTAAAGGTATTTATATTTTGGCATCTTATTCATTTTCATGGTCCCTGAGAAAAATTTCAAGATTGTTATCTGAAAAATGTAGCCGAGATCAATCACCACCAGTTTCTGTCCTCTTCATGATTTCAGTGAAAAAAGGTCTTGATTTAAAGATGTTCCTAATTGACTAATGATGGCAGGAATGTTGAATTTTGTTTTATTTTCTAGGACCATCCATACCCCCTTGCAGAACTGGAGGAAGTAGAGGTCTACAGTTACACAAAAACATGGTAACTGTGACCATGAATGATTCAGAATGACCCAGGATTTGTTCTGCAGCACCTTATGATTATCTTATAAACAAATCATCAGATGTTTGCCATCAGTTCCTCATCTTCTCTGATAAACTTTCTTTATAGTTTGGGGAGACACACACACACGGAAAATTTGTTTTTAAAGAACTTCAGAGTTAAGGAACTAAAAAAAAACTAAGTTTCTAAGATTCTCAGAAACTGGAAATTAACTTTTATTTAGATAATTCTGTTTCTCATTATATAGGAAAAAGTTGACAGATATAGGAGACAAGACATGGGAGTATTATTTTGTGTCTTCTCTCAGCGGCAAATCGATAATGATAATAATGTTATCTTTACCTACTTATATGGTTTAAAAAATATATACCTTATTAGAAATTATAAGTGCAAACATTATATCCTTTCTGTTCTCCAAGTTATAATAGTACATGCACAACTATGAATATTATTATGTAAAAATGATTTCAGTATTTAAGAAGTACTAGACCAAAAATTTCCAGTTTCTTGAGGCTGGAAGCATTGGAGATTGCTCTGTAGTAACAAGTATCCTGTAAACTTCAAGAAAATAAGAACTTTTAACATATTTCAAATCTTTACAATAAGAGGATAAATATGTACTGAATTAATAAGTCCACCACTGCATTGTAAAATGAATGCAATTAAGATTTTAAAGGCTATTTCTAAGAAGTGTCTGATGTGTTTTAGTCTTCATCTTTCTCACTCATGTCCAATCTGACTGTATTATTGTCAGCGACTATCAACTGACTTGTTAGTATTGAAAATATTAGACACATCTTTTGAGATTCTATTCATTTCTTTGGGGTACAACCACATATCCAAGCAAAGGGAACTACTTATTGCATACCATTAAAACATTAAGATGTTGTTGATGTGTTTCTCTTGTAACATATGGTATGAGGTACAAAGACATTTTTAAAATTACTTCTGGCATTTTAAATTTTCAAAGGACATCCCAATAATGTAAGTTTAATATACACTGAAAAATTGGTGATGAAATGCAATTTAAAGTGACTAAATGTTTTCTACTTTATTATTTTTTGCTGAACTGTTCTGACTGACAATTTTATTCTTCCCATCTAAGTAAATTCAGCCATGGAGAAGTGTCTCCATGGATAATAGATAGGTCAGAACAGTCATACTTAATTGAAGTATGCTTAGAATTATTAAATTCATATTATTTAGCAATAGGCTAGAAGGTATGAGTGTGTGTGTGTGTGTGTGTCTGTGTGTGTGTGTGTGTATGTGATGTGTTTTATAATTCAATAGAAGTGGGAAGAATTCTTATTTTCTGAAATGTTATAGAGTAACATTATTGGTAACAATGTTCAGAAAATTTACCTGTTACTGTAGGAAGAGCAGTTACCTGTGAGTGAAAGTCCCAGCCCTGTCACCACCAACCTCTAGGCTCATACATTTCTCAGGCTCCTCATTCGTATAAGAGGATTAGATAATGAATAAGCTCCCTCTAATTCTAAATTTACAAAAATGTTTATGAATAATTTAGTGTATGATAAATATATGCCTTCCATTTTACTTCTAAAGCATATGAGAAACATACCAAAAATGATAAAGATTATATATTCTTGTAGTTATTTTAATATAGCTGAGTTATGTAATACATATGGAATTACTTAGCACAATGCCTGGCACATTAAGAACTAGTTGTTTGAAGAGTTTGGATTTTACTAAATCCTAGAGTATGATTTCTTATGTGTGTGCTCACAATTCAATTTTGTTTATAGTGAGGAAATTAGAATTTTCAAAGTTGAGGTTATCTCTAGTTTTAAAAAGCTGTCATGATTATTTATTCCACCCTTACTTCCCCACCATCTGACACACACACACATTGATATAGAGTCATTTTCATTGCTATAGGATTAAGACTAACACATAGTCAGGAGAAATACAAATTGACAATTAGATTTCCAGTGTTGATTCACTTGACACGAGCCCTGAATCAATAATGCCCCAGTACTGTCTTTTACACGCATCTACTGCTTTATACTACACTGGCCCTTTCGCTTATGCTAATGCCTAACATCATGGCACAGACTGTGCCAGGTACTGCTCTAAGTATTTTAGAAATATTGAATCATTTCATCCTCTAAGCAAACCTAGTGAGGTAGGAATTAACATTATTCCAGTTTTACAGGTTTGGAGATATTCTTGGGGAAGATCTGTGGCTTTCCCAAGGTCAAATAGCATCTCAGGGTGCAGCTGCATCACCTACACTCTTAACCAGTATCCTCTCATCTCCCACCACATTTCAAGGAGCTTCACAGTCCAAGGTCTGACAATTTCTACTTTATTTCACTATCCACGAAAAAAAGTGGCAGTTATTTTTTCACCACCGGAGCATGAATCATCACAAATCTCACCTACCTCCATTTCTTTTTAAATTGCTAAGTGCTTGGCCTTGAAAACACTCACAGTGATAATACTACAAATGAAATGCAGCCCTTCTTTAAAAATACTGTGAACGAGAATAGGCAAGAAGACATTTTGGATGTTTTATGCCAAACAACCTGGCAAAAAAGAATACACCCTTCAAGAGTCCCATTCTAACGGAATCATTGGTCTGAAAGGGGCTGTAGAAAGTGTCTGTCTTAATAATCTCATTTTACACATGATGATTCTGAGCCCCTGGGTGTTACACATGTTAGGTCCTATCTACGGAAAGGAAACTAGAACCTGGCTCTGTGGATGCTGAGCACACTGCCACATCATGCTGCCTCCTAATCCTTTTATAGTTTTGATTGTAAATATATAGTTTAGTAAATTAATTTGCAATATTATAGAAAGAAAGAATCAGGCATTAAATTGTGCTTAGGTTCCCTAGACATAACTTGTAAGTTGCATGTGGTGCATAGTTTAGTAGGGAGAATCCTGGTACCATTGCACAGTTCTAGCAATTTGGACCTTTGGACTTGAAGAGAGGGTCTAAATTTAAGAGTAAGTAAAACCTGGGCATAGAATAAAAAGCTTCTGTTATTAGCACAGGGGGAAGCCCACATGGGAAAGGAGCAAGCTAGAGACAGAGTTGAAATGAGAACACAGTGAGAAACCAGCCATCTGTCCACCAGCAATGAAGCACACAAAGTAACCGCAGGACATCATTGCCTTCCAAATGAACCTATTCATGTAGCAGATTCCTAAGATCAGTCCTTTACTCATAAGCTGTGTTTTTGGGGGACATTATACAATATAAACTTAAGAACATTTTAAACCTAAATACCTCACAATGATAAAAAGCCCATTATCTTTCCTATGGACATATTAACTATTCTTTAGGATAAAAATATGACTTAGAAACTGAAAGATTTTTAAATTGCTTCCAAATGTATACTTAATGCCTCACAATGTAACACTTATTATTCATACAGAAAGATGGTATTACTTCACCTTACTTTACTCTGGGCTGAGAACAGAGAATAAAAAAGGTGAGTGGAGAATGAAAGTATATTAAAAATAAAATTTTGTACCCTGGTTTCTTTCATGCAGTTGTACTTGCATACTTTGTTGAAGTGTGCCTTCTCAGAGACATTTATGTCACTTTTGTCTCCTAGACTCCACAGATACAATGGAGCATTATAATAATCCCTAAAGAAAGTAACACAACAGAATAATAGTTTGCACAACTTTATCCAAGGAACTCAAAGTACTTTATTAATGTTAGCTCATTAATCACACCAGAGTGTGGCAAAGGATGAATAGATCTGCTGAAGCAGGGCAAGAGCATCTTACTCAGGAAAGTTGTAGTGAGACTCAAAAGTCAAATGGGAGGCTGGAGAGCAAATATACAGGCACAGAAAAAGAAGTGATGTCAAAGGAATCTTCTTATTCTATTCAGCACTGTATTAGTTCATTTAAAATGCGGTAACAAATTACTATAGAGTAGGTGGTTTATGGACAACAGAAATGTATTCTTACAGTTCTGGAGCCTCAAAGTTCAAGATCAGGGTGCCAGCATGGTCAGGTTCTGATGAGGGCCCTCTTCTAGGTTACATACTGCCTTCTTTGTATTCTCTCATGGTAGAAAAGAAGCTGGCTGGTTCTCTGCCTGTTTATATTGGGGCATGATATGGTTTGGCTGTGTCCCCACCCAAATCTCATCTTTAATTGTAGCTCCCATAATTCCCATGTCCTGTGGGAGGGACCTGGTGGGAGAAATCATGGAGGCAGTTTTTCCTGCACTGTTCTTGTGACAGTGAATAACTGTCACGAGATCTGATGGTTTTATAAAGGGCAGTTCCCCTGCACATGCTGTCTTGCCTGCCACCATGTAAGACATTCCCCCACTTCTCCTTTGCCTTCTACCATGACTGTGAGGACTCCCCAGCCATGTGGAGCTGTGAGTCCATTAAACCTCTCTTTCTTTATAAATTACCTAGTCTTGGGTATGTCTTAATTAGCAATGTGAGAATGGACAAATACAGGGCACTAATCCTATTCATCAGGGCTCCACCCTCATGACCTAATTACCTTCCAGAGGCCCCACCTCCAATGTCATCACATTTGAGACTACAGTTTCAACATATGAATTGTAGGGGACATAAACATTCAGTCCATAAAAAGTACTAAGTAAGATATTACTGAAACACTAAGTCTAATTATTTGGTTTACATTTATGACTTCTGTTAAGAATTTGTAGGGAAAACAAGACACTTTTGTGTTTAAAAAATTGTAAAAAAAAGACACCATTTATTAGAAGAAAAGTTTGGGATTAGTTAATTTAATGTTATAAAACTTATTCAATTAAAGGTGGCTCCAAAAGTAGATCCAATGCTACCAATATTTACTCAGTAAAAATCATGTGTTAGTCATTGTGCTGAGGGTGCAGATACAAACAGAAACATAACATGATCTTTTACAAGTCTACAGTATAATGGGAATGTTACAGTCTCATAGTTTCCATATATCTTTTATATAAATGCTGCAAATAATCATGAAGAAACAAAAGAGATGATGAGAAAATAAGGAAAAGACTATAAATAATATATGAAAGGAAAAAAGAATCTTAAAAGTACAGCTTTAATTTGGTTTCAAATGTCTTTCACTGAAATATAGATTATTCTTGTCATAATAATGTAGGCATATAATCATTGTGTCCATCAGAAAGCTTGAAAATGCTTCATAAAACACAATGGCCTAAGTATTATTTGATTTTCTCACTATCACCATCTTTCATATTTTAATTTTTATTCAGCCACCGAGGTCATATCTTAGACTTTGTTATCACCAATAGCTTAACTAATTCCAAAACCTCTATACAGATCATTTCTTCTATTTCCAGCTTACTTTATTCTACTTCTCTACCTCCAATAACTTTTCTCTTTCATATGGACCTGTAGTTCATTAACTCTACTCTTTATTCACTGTTCACTACCTTCCCACATGAAGAGTTCTTGGTCTATCACTAAGATGATCACCTTATAAATATATCATGTTCGGTGTATGCCCACTCGTTCTGTTTTCTGGACACCACACCGAGCTCATATTTTATAAATCTTTCAACCTATCTCTCTGGTCTAGCAAAGCTGGCATCCTTTTGCTCTTGGAACTGACCACCTCTGTTTTCACTTCAGGAGATTTGCACTTGTTATTCCCCATGCTGATAACGTTTCTCCCTCAGATTGTTACATGACTAGCTTTCTCTCTTTTTTATTTTATTTATTTTTTGAGACAGGGTTGCACTCTGTTGCCCAGGCTGGAGTGCAGTGGTACAATCTTGGCTCGTTGCAACCTCCATCTCCTCAAGGGATCCTCCCACTTCAGGCCTCCCAAGTAGTTGTATGTGCTACCACATCCAGCTACTTTTTGATTTTTTGTAGAGACAGGGTCTCACTATGTTGCTCAGGCTTGTCTTGAACTCTTGGGCTCAAGTGATCCTTTAGCCTTTGTACCCCAAAGTGCCGGGAATAGAGGCATAAGCCACCACATCCAGTGCTGTCCCTTTTCATTAAGCTTTCTGCCCAAAATATTCTTTTATTAACTTGCTTTATTATTTTTTATGGCATCAAATATTATTTGAAATTATTTTATGTATACATTTGTTTATTGTTTATGTCCTTTCAATAGTGCATAATATCCATGAATGCTAGAATTTTATTTTATTCACTATTGCACGACACAAATTTAGAATGCTATGTGGAATACAGTGTATTTTCAATATCCATTTGTTGAAGAAAAAAAAAGGAAAGAAGAAAGGAATGTAATTTATTTGCCCCATTCCTGAAATAAATGAACACTCTTAGGGATATACTGGGCTTAACATGGAATAACAAATTTCATTTATACCATTCTAGATACAATTTCCTTGCAAATCTCCATTATTTTAATCTTACAATTGATAACTATTTTGTACAATATGCTGGGCACTAGTCAAATATGGCTATTAACATTTAATTCAATTTAAAATGATTATAATAAATAAAACCAAATACCCAGTTCCTCAGTCACACTAGCCACATTTTAAATGCTCAACTGCTATATATTGACAGTGGCTAGCTTTTTTAACCGTGTTAAATTTACAACATTTTCATCACAACAGAAAGTTCTGCTAGACATCATTCCTACAGATTCTATTGTTTTAGATTCTAGGACTATATTATCTGATCCCTAATAAAGTGAGATTAATTTGAAATTAGAAAACAATTTAAAAGGCATAAACTCTGAATTTCTCAGAAATCATCTGGTATGTTTCATTAAGTTTAGATTGTACTTTATCATCATCATATGTATAAATTTCCTATCTTGAAATAAAGAATGAGACTAATAAAATAATATTATTCTCAAAGAATGAGAATAATATTAAAGTGAATGGGATGCTTCACTACTTTTCTAAGTTTAGAGCTGGTGAGAAAGAAGAAGAAATAAAGATTAAGAGCAGTGACAAAGAAAATATATCTATCCATTCATCCATCATTCTTCTACCCATCTATTCATTCTTTATAAATGTTCTTATTGAGTGTTGTTCACACACTGTGCTTTGGTTTTACATGTTTAAATTTGAAGAAATCATAGTGTCTAAACTCAGACAACTTATAAAGTGATATTTTAAATTTACATATGAAATAATAATTGAAATAATTCAATAATAGGCTAAATGCTATGAAAGCATAAAGAGAAAATCAGTTTACCTAACACCAGCACAAAGAGATGAAAACACATTTGAATGTATGTGTCTTTATAACAGAACAATTTACATTCCTTTGAGTATATACCCAGTAATGGGATTGCTGGGTTAAACGGTATTTCTGTCTTTAGGTCTTTGAGGAATTACAACACTGTCTTCCACAGTGATTGAACTACCATACACTGACATCAACAGTGTAAAACTGTTCCTTCTTCTCCACAACCTCACCAGTATTTATAATTTTTTGATATTTTAATAATAGCCATTCTGACTGGTTTGAGATGTTATCTCATTGTGGTTTTGATTTGCCTTTCTCTAATGATCAGTGATATTAGCCAGGCATGGTGGTATACACCTGTAGTCCCAGCTACTTGTGAGGCTTAGGCGGGAAGATCACTTAAGCCTAGAAGGTCAAGGCTGAGGTGAGCCTGGGTGACAGAGCAAGACATGGTCTACAAAAACAAAACAAAACAAAACAAAGCAAAAACCTTTTTAAATGTGGTCCTTGGTGAACAACCAGAGGAATATAGGAGGACCCAGGATTGTAATATGAACTTTTTAGGTTTCTCCTTCTTCCCCTCCCTCTCTTTTTCTATTTTATTAAAAAGAGAAAGATATTTTGACTTCAAAATAAAATGTCTTCTTAATGTTCATCCTAATTTTCCTAAGTATGTCAGATATTTGGCATTGATTCATTTATAAATGACTTTATAAAGACACAGAACTGTGAGGTGAGGATAAAGTGACTAGCATCTCTCTCACACAATGAGTTAGCAAAGCTTCAGCTTGTGATTGTGTATTATTTGACATTTCTAAGTCAGCCAAGACCTGACAAGAAAAGAAAAGATCTGACAGAGTTGTCTTACCAGCATGGACAAAATTACTTCATTTAGCCTCATCTAAGAGGATAACGAATGAGGAAGCAAAAGAAAAATAAAAAAAAACTCCATAAGGAGATTAATCGTTCTTTCCTATGGCTGCCTCTTCTTCCTGCTCCTCATAAATGTAATAGAAAAAATTGAGCTAATCAAATTGTTAATTTGATTAACTGTCAACAGATTCCTTATGCCTTCTAGAAAACCAGCATGAGGTTAAACAAATATAATATAGAAGTGGAGTAAATTGCCAACTGCAGATTGGCAGATGTTTCAGTCCTCTTAATGAATAGTCACGGTGACCATGATTGTCTGTGGTTTTTTCGAATTGGTGTCTCTAAATTTAAAAATGTCAAGTAATCATTATCTGCCCAAATGTATTTTGGTCATAAAAATCCTAAATACATACATTAACTCTGTAAAGTATCTGCCAGTCCCTTCACAGCTTGCAAAATGTCCATTATTAAAGCAGCATTTAACAATAGTCATGAAAAATATTTCCTTTCTCATGGGTTTGTTTCACATTATCATTCCATAAAAAGAACTTATGGGACAGACATTTTGAAAGAAAGAAAGTTAAGAGACTGAATCAATTAGAACACTTTGGTGTGGAAAGATAAATGATTGTTAAGAGGTGAATGAGTAAAGGAGATATTAATAATAATCGAATAAATTATATTAGAAAAACAAACTTTTCTTTAAAATCAAAGTATTGGTACAAAGGTATATTATTTGACATTTTAATGAGGTTTGTTAATGGCATTTTACTTAGTGGATAATATATTTACAGTATGATTACCTTAATAGCATGGTCATATAGAACATATGAATAGATTACAAAACAGTTTAGTGAATTCCATGGAAATTAAATAAAAGGGCCATGGATAGTTTTGAAGTGATATATTGGAGAATAATCATGCCCCACTTAAGAGGCAGTGAGGTATTCTGGAAAGAACACAGGCTTCAAGTTCAGAAACAAACTGAGTTTGAAACCTGGGTTTCTCCCTTCTCAAGTCCATGGCCTTGGCCAGCTTGTTTAACTGCTTTGAGACTCATTTTCCTCATATTTAAAAGAGGATGATGAGATTATAAAATCTAACTCAAAGGAGGAGTTAAGCAGGAGTCCAGACACTCCTTTTGCTACAATCAAAACCATCACTCCTTGAGCACCCCAACACTCACCACAACCCCAACACTCACTCGCCACCCAACTGGCCCAAGCTATGTAGACAAATCTCCTTAACCTCTTTATGCCCATTCACCATCACTCTCAATGGGAAGCCTAGGACTCCCAGGTAATCCACATGCCTGGATTCTAACTCCAATATGGTTGTCACCTTTTTGTAACGTGGCTTAATATTTTTAGTAATTACCATGTTTCTTTATTAAATTCTTCTTTGTAAAATATAACCACCCACTAAAATATGTTCCATAAGTATGAGTGGCATGGTACTTTTTGCTCACTGCTCTATCCCCAGGCCTTATGAATGTGTCTCACACATATATTTGGTTCATTTCCTCATACTCTTTCTGCTACAACACTATGTAAGACCTCTGCTAAGAAGACTGGATGAGGTGGTGCATGAGCCACATGCCTCACCAAAAAGTAAAACAAAATATCTGAAGTTAAAAAATTATACTGATCTAGAAACATACTCCTGCATTATTGTAGATATAAATCAAGTTATGCACAGAATTCAAAACTTTTGAGTTTGATCTTTCTTTAAATAAGTCTCTTTAGCTTACTATTCTGCCCTCCATTTTGTTGGGGTTTAATGTTTTGTGAATTGATTATGTTTATTTAGTTAGATATATTAGAAGAGTGAAAAGAGCATTCCTCAGCTAATGTCTGGTTCTTCTGCTTAACAATACTATGAACTTGTCATGCTCAACTTATACAAATACAAAACTAGTATAGTATAAAATTTGGTGTTATTGATGTCAAGATTTCATATTAGATAATGAAATAGGCAGGGATTGTATAATATGTATAGCTTATTAAATAAGTACATGTTATTAGATTTTAACTGCCTTACATTATCTTCTTTGATGTCTAAAACTGCATGTTGATATTCAAAGTAATGTAAACTTATTTTTTCTGTAAACTGCCCATAAAAGGCTTGTGCTTCTGGTACCCTTGAGGTCCACCAATAGCCACCCCATGTCATCATAGTGAAAATATGAATGAGACTAAAATCTCTGAATGGAAACAAAATAGTATTTTACATAATTTCTTACTTAAGTGAGTTGGGTTAAACAAATAACAATGGAAGAATATTATTTTTCTCATTTTTACATGGAACATTTATCAAGATTTAGGGCTATAAAACACATCTCAGCAAATAGAAAATAATGAGAATCATACAAGGTAAAATTTCAGATCACAATGAACTAAACTAGAAACCAACAATAGAAAGACAGATAGAAAATCCCTATATATTTATCACACTTAAAAACCATATGGGACAAGGAAAAAGTCTCAGATAATATTAAAAAAATGAAAGAAAATTAAAATATGACACCAAATTTGTAGGAGGCAGAAAATGAAGTTCTTAGAGAGGAATTTATACTACATAGTATTAGATAAATATATTAGAATAGAAGAAAGATTGAAAAATCAGTATTCTAAGCTTCCATCTTAGCAAAATAGACTAAAGAAAGCAATTTAAGCTCAAAGCCCAACGACTAAGAATACCATAAAAATTATGATAGAAATCAATAAAAATGAAAACAGGAAACAATGAAATGCAACTCTAGCTCTTGGAAAATATATTTTTTAAGATTCTCTAGGAAGACTGACCAAGAAAAAAGAAAGTAAACATTATCAACATCAAAAATGAAAGAGGGGTCATCACTATTGATCCTGGGGACACTAAGAATGATTCAAGCATACTACAGAGAACTCAGTGTCCATAAATGTAATTTAGATGCAGTGGAGCAATTCCTGGAAAGTACAAACTAGTAAAATTCATATAATGAGAACTATATAACCTAAATAACTTTATATCCACAAGGAAATTGGATCAATTTGCTGAGACCAGCTCAGTCAGGGAAACCCTAACCCAGTGGAGCTAGAAGAATTAAAGACACACACACAGAAATATAGAGGTGTGATGTGGGAAATCAGGGGTCTCACAGCCTTCAGAGCTGAGAGCCCCAAACAGAGATTTACCCACATATTTATTAACAGCAAACCTGTCATTAGCATTGTTTCTATAGATATTAAATTAACTAAAAGTATCTCTTATGGGAAATGAAGAGATGGGCTGAATTAAAGGAATACGTTGGGCTAGTTAACTGCAGCAGGGACATACCCTTAAGACACAGATCGCTCATGCTATTGTTTGTGGCTTAAGAATGCCTTTAGGCGGTTTCCACCCTGGGCGGGCCAGGTGTTCCTTGTCCTCATTCCCATAAACCCACAGACTTCCCGCTGGGCATTAGGGCCATTATGAACATGTTACAGTGCTGCAGAGATTTCATTTATGGCCAGTTTTGGGGCCAGTTTATGGCCAGATTTTGGGGGGCTTGCTCCCAACATCAATTATTCTATGACCTTGCAAAAAATAAATCACCAGGCCCAAAAGTTGTCACCAGTAAATTCTACCAAATATTTAAGGAAGAAATGATATCAATTCTCCACCATCTTTTCCAGAAAATGGAAGCAGAAGGAGCACTTTCGAATCCATTCTATGAAGTGAGAATCAGCCTAATACAAAAATCAGAAAGCACATTACATGAATAAAAATGCATAGAATAATATATCTCATAAAGATAGAGACAAAATCATGACCAAAATATCAGCAAATCCAATCCAATACATTTTCACATTTTGATGCAATAAAAGTTATTTTAGGCATGCAAGGCTGGTTCAACATTTAAAATTAAAATCAATCAAAACAATTCACCACACTGACAGACTAGAGAAGAAAAAACATAGGATCACAGACTTGGCATAAAAAAACATACATTTGACAATATCCAACACTCATTCATGATTAAAAAGAAACTTTTAGAAAAGCTGTAATAAAGGATAACTTTCTCAATATGATTAAGAACATCTGAAAAAAAAACTGTTCAATTAGCGTCATACTTAATGGTGATAGGGGGATGCTTTCTCCCAAAATCAAGATTAGGGGAAAGATGTTGCTATGGTTTGAATATGTGTCACCTTCAAAACTCCTTGAAATTTAATACCTAATATGGCAGTACTGAGAGGTGAAGCCTTTATGAGTTGACTGGATCATGAGGGCTCTGCCTTTATGAACTGATTTATCCATTCATGGATTAATTGGTTGATGTATAAATGACTTATAATCGGAGAGAACTGGTAGCTTTATAAACAGAGAAAGAAGAACTTGGTCTTCCACATGAGCATGCTCAGCTCCCTCACCATGTGATACCCTGCACCACCTCAGGGCTTTCCAGATCTTTATTTCAATTACCATTCTCCAATTACAGAATCCAAGGCTCCTTGAAGAAATGAATAATTTTAGACTGATAGGAACTATTCAAGATGAGCCAGGAGCATATTGTGGTAACAGGAAATAAGAAAAAATTTACCCACAATAATGAGGACAAAGGGACACAGGGGCTAATTGGAAGAGATCCCAATAGCCAAAGATGAAACAATCTGAGCAACAGAATTAATAAAGTAGTACTGGATTATAACCCAAATTATAAAATAAATATACAAGTGTCCATACTGATACAAAAAGGATTGTATAAATCAATAAACAATGAAAGAGAATAGGTAAATTTCCTGTTCAGGATGATTTCAAATTATTTATGTCATACGTGGCCTTTAAGGAAGTGGAACAATACTCCCCACTCCTCCTTACTTGTGGGCTGTGCATGGTGACTACCTTCCAAAGAGTACAGTATGGAATGGGAGGGGAAGAAAAATTAACTTTACAATGGAGATGTCTGACAAACCCTAACTCAAGTTAGATGATTAAGGTCAACATCAACAGCAATAAGATATATTCATAGCATGCACTCTCAATATGATGTGATGAGAATGGTACTTTAAGTCTCGTTTTTCTTCCCAAAACAATTACTCTGATCTAATCTTGAGAAAAGCATCAGACAAATCCCAATTGAGGGACATTCTACAAGATACCTTAACCAGTGCTCCTTAAAACTGTCAAATTAATCAAGAAGAAGGAAATTCCAAGAAACTTTAATGATTAAAAGTAGCCAAAGAAGACATTACTACTAAATATCAGGTGGTATTATGTATCAGATTCTGAACAGAAAAAGGACATTGGGTAAAGACTGGAAAAATCTCAATGAAAAATGCACTTTATTAAGTACTTTAACAGTTGGTTCATTAGTTTTGACCAACATACCATAGTAATGCAAGATGTTTACATTGGAATTATCTGTATGATCTTTGCAATAATTATGTAAATATAAAGCCCCTGTAATAAAAAGGAAGTAAAAGTTTAACAGTAAAAAGGGAACCATATATCTACATCAATATCTTCATCTCTCTCACTCTCTGTCTCTATAACTATTTTTAATTTAAAAATTATTTTGAATCATCTGGGGATTTTTTTCAACATACTGGTGATTGGATTTCAACTCCACTCACTTATATGAGAAAATATAGTGTAGGTTTTTGGCATTGGCATCAAATTTTTTAAAGCTTTCCAGGAGATAGTAATGTGTACTCAGTATTATGAACAATTGAATTAGATGAACTGAATGATTACTCCTAAAGAAATAGAAAACCTGAGTATTTTAATAACCACAAAATACAGGGAATCAAACACAAGTGGCTTTATTTGTGAAGCCTAACAAATATTCAAATAACAGGTAATGCCTAGATTGTTTAAACTTCTCTAAAACAGCGAATACTTTTTGAAAAAGTTTTATTATTCTTTCTTAGAAGTGAGCATAACTTGATATCCAAAGTCATCTAGGGGATCACAAAAATGACTCCAATAACAACAACATTATAGACCAATCTCACTCATGGACAGAGATGACACACTATGTTAAAGAAATATTACATCAAGAAAAAATAGTTTTTATCTCAGAAATGATCTTATGGTTTAACACAAGGATATTCAGTGATGTGATTCACTGTACCAATAGTTTAACCCACATAAGTCCAGGGAGGAACATATTCCAGTCTTTGTATAAGACCTTCGTCATATTACCAAATTAACTGTAAGGTATTTAAAACCTCCTCTGAATTCACAAAACATATGTCGACTTCACAAATCCCATCTTTGTGCATAATAACACTTCAAAAAATTCTTTTTAAATGTTTCTTCTACATATTCATCAAATCTCCAGAAACTGACTCAAAGACTTTTCCTCCTACAAATTTATCCCCAAACCTGGCCTATACATATACAGTTCACTACTTAACACAGGTTTGAGCTAGGCAAGCCCATTTATAGGTGGATTTTCTTCTGCCTCTGCCACCCCAAGATAGTAAAAGTAACCTCTTCTCTTCCTTCTCCTCTTCATCCTACTCAACATAAAAATGATGAGGATGAAGACCTTGATGATGATCCATTTATTACGATGATCTATTTATTATGATGAATAGTAAATATATTTTCTCTTCCTTATTAATTTTTAAATATTTTATATTCTTTAGCTAACTTAATTGTAAGAATACAGTATCTAATATATACAGCATACAAAATATGTTTTAATCAGCTATTTGTATTATTGTTAAGGCTTCCAGCCAACAGTAGACTACTATTGTCAAGATTCTGCAGAGTCAAAAATTATATGCAGATTTTTGACAGAGCAGGGGTTAGTACCCCTAATCTCCACATTGTTCAAGATCAACTGTATACTTTCATTTCTTATCCCATCTAACTTCAATACTCTCTTTCTTTTTTCCCTTCATTCAAACATTAATTCTCTGCACTTTCTAAAGCAGACCCTGTTAGATTCATAGCTTTTCCTAATCTGCTTTTTTCTTAGAATAACCCATACAAAAGGCTAAGGGGCCAATGAGACAACACAGAATCATTTTAACAAGAAAGAAGAGTGGAAGAAATGGAAAGCTTCAAAATGAAACTTCAAAATTTTCCTTAATTGGTGAGCAGGAAGTTAAAGAAGTTAATTAATTTGAGTTAATATGTTTCACTCAGCCATAATAGATTAATGGGTTATAACCTCATGGTTATTTTGATAAAGTTAAAAAAATTCACTTACCAAAATTCAAATATTTTCCTAAGAAATATATGTTAGCTGTAAATGAGGAACATTTCTTAAAGTCAGCATATTATTAAGGAATCATTTCAAAAGTTAGCAGAAAGGATGAAATCCTTCATTAATTATTTCGGAAAAATTGTCTCTTTGGGGTAAAAAAGGGGGATAATACAGAATATTTCATATTATACTCACAAATATACTTTGGTTGGGTTAATACTAAAAAATGTATTTAGAATGTGTATAATAATAAAATATAATAAATTATAATAACAAAGTAGTCATGATAAAATGTAGTAAAACTAAATAAAATAGATAAAAATGTGAAAAGCAATTCCAGTCAGGTGCGGTGGCTCATTCCAGAAATTCCAGAAATTTGGGAAGTCAAGGGAGGAGGATTGTTTGATCCCAGGAGTTAGAGACCAGCCTGGGCAAATGGTGACATCCCATCTCTACAAAAAATTAAAAAATAGGAAAGCAGGGCATGGGGACACATGCCTGTGGTCCCAGCTACTAGGGAGGCTGAGGTGGGAGAATCACTTGAGCCTGCAGAGCAAGGTTGCAGTGAGGCATAATCACACCAGTGCACTTCAGCCTAGGTGACAGAGAGATACCCTGTCATTTAAAAAAAAAAAGAAAGAAAGAAAAGCATTTCCATTATTTCCCAGTGTGTAAAACCCGCTTACAGAACATAAAATCTTCAGTGCCCTAAGAAAAAATAGGCAGATTTAAATCAACAATAATGAGGATCAAAATAATGACAGATATTGTAAATGCAATTAAGAAACAAGCAACAAATTAGGAGAAAATAGTTGCATCATATAAAATATATATCTGGAACATTCCTATAAATTAGATTTACGAAGGCAAACAACAGAGTAGAAAAATGTGCAAAGAATAGGAACAAAAAAATAAATCCAAGCAATTAGTAACTCTAAGAAGAAATTTCTCAACCTCCCAGAAATAACAAAAATGCAAACAGAAATGCAAATAATTAGGGTATGTCCTTTTGTTTATTAACAAGATAATATGGTTTGGCTCTATGTCCCCCCAACAAATTTCATCTCAAATTGTAATCACCATGTGTTAAGGGCGGTGGGACATGGATCATGGTAATGGGTGCCCCCATGTTGTTCTCATGGTGGTGAGGGAGTTCTCAGGAGTTCTGATGGTTTAAGTGGCAGTTTCCCCTGTGCTTTCTCTCTCCTGCTGCTTGTGAAGAAGATGCTTGTCTCTCCTTCACCTTCTGCCGTGATTGTAAGTTTCCTGAGGCCTCCCCAGCTATGTGGAACTGTGAGATAATTACGTCTCTATTCTTTAAAATTACACAGTCTCAGGTATTTACAGTAGTGTGAAAATGGACTAATACACAAGACAAAACTAAAACTGAATTGGCAAAGCAAACAGGCAGCCTTATCAAAGAAGCAATTTGGTGTTATTTGCCTAAGTCTAAAAATAAGATCAAATAGTCTTTGACCCAGTAAATCAATTTCTAGGCATTTTTTGTACATGTGTAGAAACATATATATGTATTTTATATATATAATTTTAATAAAAATTGGAGATTAATATGGTTTGGCTGTGTCCCCATTCAAATCTCAACTTGAACTGTACCTCCCAGAATTCCCACATTTATGGGAGGGACCCAGGGGGAGGTAATTGAATCATGGGGGCCGGTCTTCCCCATGCTATTCTCATGATAGTGAATAAGTCTCACAAGATCTGATGGGTTCATCAGGGGTTTCTGCTTTTGCTTTTTCCTCATTATCTCTTGCTGCCATCATGTAAGAAGTACCTTTTGCCTTCTGCCATGATTCTGAGGCCTCCCGAGCCATGTAGAACTCTAAGTCCAGTTAAACCTCTTTTTGTTCCCAGTTTCAGGTATGTCTTTATCAGCAGTGTGAAAATGAACTAATATAGAAACAATACAAATTTCTGTAAATTTTTAGCAAGGTAAATTGCCATCTAACTAGAGGCTACATTTTGCAGCCTTCCTTAGGCCTGAAGGTGATCCTATATCAATTCTGGGCAATCATATGTGAATAGCAATGATTTTTGCAATTTCTGGGCAGTAGGAATATCAAACAGAAGCTGTTAGTTTTTCATTTCTTCTATTATTTCTGCCCCATTATATGGGCCGTATCAAAACATGGTGGAGAGGAATGAGCTCCTCTTGTGGAGATGACAAAAACGAAACAAAACATGTTAGTGGATGGATGGAATCTAGGTCACCAAATTATACTTTCCATTTGACTTAAGCCCCTATTATTTGGTTCCAGATAAAGAGGTTGAAATAATATCTCAACCAATGTAGTAGTAAATGCACACACATTGAGCCTGTGACTCTGAAATGTGAAAACACTGTTATAGACACTTTTATCAGAATTCACATACAGGTTTACATTCAAAACCAAAAAACTGACATGCTGACATCTCCAAAATTCTTAAAGATACAAATCTCAAGCAGTTTAGATTTCATCTTAGTTGCATCTTTTTTACTAACCTCCAAAGTAAGAGCCATCTGTCAGCTTCATTTCTTTACTGGATTTTGTAATGACACCAGCAACACCGTGTTGAATGAAATACATTTTTTTACCCACGGCTCCTTCTCGTATGATATAATCTCCAGGTTGAAACACCTCAAATCTCAACTTGCTCAGCATGGCAGTCACAAAATTAGGATCCGCATTAGCAAATAAAGGCATTGTAGCCACCAGTTTCCGACAGTTGAAGTTGACTATCTCCTAAAGATGTCAAGAGTAAACAAATATTAAGAGAGATATTAATCATATCTGGAAGAAAAACATGCTGAAATTTAAAATATATACAGCATAACATTGCAATTTAAATTTAGATACAAAAATTCATAAATTCTAGTAATGCGCATCATATCACAGTCAGGATTATGTTTTATTTTTATGTTGAAATTTTTGTATTCCCAGCACCTAGTGTAGTATAGGAATGTATTAAATATTTGATAAATGTTAATTCAATATATGAAAGTCTCAACTTTTTTAACTTCCCATTTCTTTACTACTGTGTATATGAAACTAAAACTTCTAAAATGTGAATACATTCTATTCTTCCTTTTATCTTTTATTTGTGAAGAAAGAAAGCCATATCACTTCCTATTAGCTATGCCATTGCTGCTTCTGTGCTCCATTTTGTCTGGGCCCAGCTACCAGACAAAAGCATTTTGATGTTTTTTTTTGTTAGTGTCATTCACATTAGAGTGAGGACAATGGATAGTACAGAAAAAGGTTACACAAAGGAGACTCTAATCTAAAAGTATAAATTCATCAGGTGCAGTGGCTCATGCCTGTAATTCCAGCACTTTGGGAGGCCAAGGTGGGTGGATCACGAGGTCAGGAGTTCAAGACCAGCCTGGTCAAGATAGTGAAACCCTGTCTCTACCAAAAATACAAAAATTAGCTGGGTGTGCTGGTGGGCGCCTGTAATCCCAGCTACTCGGGAGGCTGAGGCAGAGAATTGCTTAAACCCAGGAGGCGGAGATTGCAGTGAGCCAAGATCATACCACTGCACTCCATCCTGGACAACACAGTGAGACTCTGTCTCAAAAAAATTAAAAAAATAGAATTATAAATTCAACTGGTGTCTGGGCTAGAAACAGAAATCATTCTTTCTAAAGACTCTTGGGATTCCACTGCAAGTGATGGGCTAGAGAGAGGACATATTTGCCTTTTCCTGACTTGTTTGTTTTATTCCAGGATCAGGCCAATTCTCAAATAGGAGATCTGTATGTTTGATTTCATTCTGTGGATTCTGATCAAGGTTAGACATATTTTTATCCCTCTGGATGAAAATAGAAATATGGAACCAAACATTTTTAATCATGCAAATCACTTATGTGACACAGAAGAGACAGTGGAAATTTACATTTTTGCCAAAAAGCCAATTCTCAGAAATTTCCTTACCAATGAATTACCCCAAAAAAGGTTGGGACTGCATTTGTGATTTTGTGTAAGAGTCACAGAAATTGGTCATGTCTGCTAAGAGGTGAAAAGAAGGCAGAAGGAATCATAGGTATTAACAGAGTCTGAGAACTCTATCTTCTGCCTTGGGGAAATGTGCTATACAGACCCATCAATTCCAAGACTGAGAAAGAAGGTTTCTATTATCTTACTTCATAAAATAACCTAATGCCATCCAGGATAGATAAAGAATTCCAGGTGATAACAGAAGGCACAACATTTTGGATCTATCTTGGAAGAGAAGGTGTTTCATCCTGAACAATATTTTATGAGTTTAGCAAAGCACAACAATGTCTGTAATAGTTGAGCTTCATGGAAGATGAGAAAATATTTACAAATAAGCAACAATAATCAGAAAGTGAACCTAGCAGCAAAGACAAGAGAAAGATATTACATGTGGTACTTGGTGCATCATTATTCAAGTCAAAATACACACTTGAGTCCACGATTGGCTGTATCTAGGGAAATTTGTGATAATTTTAGCTGATGCATGGAGTGTGGGTCTATAACAATGTTCAGCAAGTAGTAAAATATGCATGCATATAAAGGAAGCCATTCGAAGGAAGAAATGAAGGAGGAGAGGAAGGAAAGAAAGAAGGGAGGAAGGGAGGGAGCAGGTGGGAAGGAAAGAAGGAAGGGATAAAAGAAGAAACAGAAGGAGGGAGGGAGGAAGAAAGGAAGGAAGGAAGGAGGGAAAGAAGGAATGAAGGAAGGAAGGAAAGAAGGAAAGGAGGGAGGGAGGAAGGAAGGAAGGGAAGGAGGGAGGGAGGGAGGGAGGAAGGAAGGAAGGTGGAGTCTCAGTTGTAAAAAAGTACTCATAAAGACTAATTTTCTCGTTGGGAGATGGTTACTTAAAACTCTTAGCTTTCTCAAGCAAATGGCTTGAGAGACAAGTCTTCTGTATTAAAAAATGTGTTTTTACTGTTTCAAATATTTCTATACAAAAACAACAGGAAGATAAAAGGTGACATGGAGTTAAAAGAAGACAGAGCTATGTCATGAAAATAGCTAGATTAGTTGATTGAGAGTTAATTATTTCACATGTAAAATGACAGAATAATACTGTATAGGAAATTGAAAATAAGTCAGATTGTAGAGAAAATAAGAGTTTTCATACAAAAATAATAGAGAATCCCTTCATCTTTGTACCTTGATTTGAACTATGCAAATGTTTCACTTCATGGATCTCTCATTTTTTTATTTTAGAAAATAGTTGGAATTATATTTGATAAGCAATTAACCTGATCTTTAGTTATATGAATAACTTGTTAATGATACATTGCATATCCAGGTGTTTCTGTTAGAACTCCCTTTATGATAACACTACTGGAATAATTTCATATTATTGTTTGAAGAAATCTATTAATGTTTTCTTCCTTCATGCAACTTTCACTTCCCAGGAGTATTACCTGATTAAAACTGTAAATTCTAACAGATATGATAGAAAAAAAGGTAATGAGACAGAATCTTCTTGGATTCTAAAAACTTTTCATTCTCCCATGAAAACTGCTTGTTTTGAGGATGTCTAGTATAGTAGAAACAATCATGTAAGTATAGAATGAAGCAAAACTTTAAAAAAATATTTTTAATCAATCACCTTTCCTTAGGGCACATTGAGGCAAATAAAACACACTGTTACTATCTCTAATGTCAATTCAGATTACTTATGGCACTTGTTATAATTAGCTCTTTTTATCAAAATATCAGGATTGAGTTAGGAGTATTATCTATGTGCATTAAATTGAGGAAAGATTGCTTGCTAAGGAAGGTAAACACATGGTCCTGACCTTAGTAATAAGTTGCTGCAGATTATTAAGTTTATGTTGGCACTTTAAAAAAGGCAATTATTTCTTTCCTGGAACATTTTGTAGTACAAGAAAGTATGTACATGGTAAAAACAAATGAAAAAACGAACAGAAAGACCAATCACCAAAATGAAACAGAACAAGAACCCCACAGTAATGAAGGTATTTCAAAGGGACACAGGGGCCAACTGAAAGAGTTACCAATGGTCAAACAAAGCTGGAAAAATTTGAGTAACAACAATAAAAAGTATTGGATTAAACCCAAAGTATAAAATAAATAACCAAGATCACATACAAATCTAAATGATTGGTTAAACCACTAAAAAGTGAGGGATAATACATAGCTTTCTGTTTAAATTCCAAATAATTTCAAATAATTCATATAAGCACTCCTGCCTCAAAAAGTTGGAGAATAATTACCAAACCCTTAAGGATGGGCTGAGCATTGAGCATGGGGACTTCCTTCAAAGAATACAATAAGGAAAAGAGGGGAAAAGTAGTAACTTTCCAATAGAGAAACATGAAAAATTCCACCTCAAGTCAGGCAATCAATGTTAACATCAACAGTGCTAAATCATGTTGGTAGCAGGTACTCTTGGTTTCATGTAATCAGAAGAGCATTTTACTTTTGTGGCATTCCTACACCAAACCCATAATCCCATTTTAATCATGACAAAACCATCAGCAAACCCAAATTCAGGAAAGTTCTGCAAAATATTTGGCCAGTTCTCAAGATGATCAAGGTAATCAAAAACAAGGAAATTTGGAAGAAACTGTCCCAGACAAGGGGAGACTAAGGAGACATGACAAGTGACCATAATGTGGTATCCTGGATGGGATCCTAGGATAGAAAAAGAACTTTAAAGAAAACTAAGGGAATCTGAGTAATGTTCGGACTTAATAATAATGTATCAATATTGAGTCATAACTGTAGTTATTACAAATGTAGCATACTAATGTAAGGTATTAAAAACAGGGGAAATTGGATGTGAGGTATATGGGAATTCTCCATACTATTTCTGAAACTTTTTTGCTGATATAGTTTGGATGCTTGGCACTTCGTGTCTCATGCTGGAATTTGACCCAGTGTTGGAGGTGGCGCATGGGAGGAGGTGTTTCAGTCATGGGGGAGAAGAACCCACATGAATGATTTGGTGCTGTCCTTGAGTTAATGAGTGAGTTCTTACTCTATTAGTTTTCATGAGATCTGATTGCTAAAAGGTGCCTGGCACCTACTCTCTCTCTCATGTCCTCTCTCATCATGTGACATGCAGGCTCCCCTTCCCCTTCCACCATGATTGAATATTTCCTGAGGTCCTCACTAGAAACAGATGCTGGTGCCATGCATCTTGTACAGGCTGCTGAATCGTGAGACAAGTAAATTTCTTTATAAATAACTCAGTCTCAGGTATTCCTTTATAGCAATGAAAAATGAATTAAGACATCTGCAAATATAAAATTATTCTGAAAAAGCTTATTAAAGATGTAATTACTGCTCTTCATAGTTAAGAAAATAAATATGATTTTGTCATAGCATGTAAAGCATATTTTCTTTAAGTTAACTCTTTTAAAAGTTAATTTTAAAAAGATCTCCTAGTAAATGCTTGAAAACAATTATATCATAGTACAGTCTGGGGTTAAGCAGCAGGCCTGGAATGTGTTTGTTTATATTGTTGTGGAGTTAATAACTGTGGTCTGTCATAAGAAGACAAATTGTATATATATCACGCATTTTCAATTTCAGATATATGTTTCTATCAAGTTTTTATTTACAAATAAAAATCTATAATTATTTCTGTATTCTGTTCCATTGTTCTATGAGTCTGTTCTTGTACCAGTACCATGCTGTTTTGGTTACTGTAGCCCTGCAGTAGAGTTTGAAGTTGTGTAGCATGATGCCTCCAGCTTTGTTCTTTTTTCTTAGGATTGTCTTGGCTATTTGGGCTAGTTTTTGGTTCCATATGAATTTTAAAACAGTTTTTTCTAGTTCTGTGAAGAATGTCAGCGGTAGTTTAATGGGAATAGCATTGAATCTATAAATTGCTTTGGGCGGTATGGCCATTTTAACAATATTGATTCTTCTTATCCATGAGTATGGAATGTTTTTCCATTTGTTTGTATCATCTCTGATTTCTTTGAGTAGTGGTTTGTACTCTCCTTTTAGAGATCCTTCACTTTTCTTGTCAGCTGTATTCCTAGTTATTTGATTCCTTTTGTGGCAATTGTGAATGGAATGTCTTCTGAGATTTATCCCTCAGCTTGACTGTTGTTGGCGTACAGGAATGCTGACACAATTTTTGTACATTGATTTTGTATCCTGAGACTTTACTGAAGTTGCTTATCAGCTGAAGAAGCTTTAGGCTGACATAATGGGGTTTTCTAGACATGGGATCATGTCATTCGCAAACAGGGATAGCTTGACTTCCTCTTTTCTTATTTGGATGCCCTTTATTTACTTCTCTTGCCTAACTGCTATGGCCAGAACTTCCAATACTATGTTGAATAGGAGTGGTGAGAGAAGATACCCTAGTCTGGTGCTGGTTTTAAAAGGAAATACTTCAGCTTTTGCCTATTCAGTATGATGTTAGCCATGGGTTTGTCATATATGGCTCTTATTATTTTGAGGTATGTTCCTTCAATACCTAATTTATTAACAGTTTTGAACATGAAGTGATGTTGAATTTTATCAAAAGCCTTTCCTGCATCTATTGAGATAATCATGAGGTTTTGTCTTTAGTTCTGTTTATGTGATGAATCACATTTATTGATTTGTGTATGTTGAACCGACCTTACATCCAGGGGATGAAGCCTACTTGAGTTTTGGTGGATAAGCTTTTTGATGTGCTGCTGGATTCTGTTTGCCAGCATTTTGTTGAGGATATTTGCATCAACGTTCATCAAGGATATTGGGCTGAAGTTTTCTTTTTTTGTTGTTTCTTTGCCAGGTTTGGTATCAGGATGATGCTTCCCTCATAGAATAAGTTAGGGAGGACTCCCTCCTTTTTGACTTTTTGGAAAATTTTCAGTAGGAATGCTACTGGCTCTTCTTCATATATCTGGTAGAATTCAGCTGTGAATCCGTCTGGTCTTGGGCTTTTTTTGGTTGGTAGGCTATTTATTACTGCCTCAAGACTAAATGTAAAACCTAAAACTATAAAAACCCTGGAAGATAACCAATACCATTCAGGACATAAACACGAGCAAAGATTTTATAATGAAGATGAACATGGATATGTTCAGAACCAAAAGCAACTGCAACAAAATCAGAAATTGACAAACGGGAACTAATTAAACTAAAGAGCTTCTACACACCAAAATAAACTATCAACAGAGTAAACAGAAAACCTATGGAACGGCAGAAAATTTTGTAAACTATGTATCTGACAAATGCCTAATATCCAGCATCTATAGTAACTTAAACAAATTTACAAAAAAAAAATACAAACAACCCCATTAAAAAGTGGGCAAAGGACATGAACAGACACTTCTCAAAAGAAGACATACATGTGGCCAACAAGCATATGATAAAGAGATCAACATCACTGATCATCAAAGACATGTAAATCAAAACCACAATGATATACCATCTCACATCAGTCACAATGGTTACTATTAAAAAGTCAAAAAATAACAGATGCTGTTGATGTTGTGGATAAAAAGGAACATTTATACACTCTTGATGGGAGCATAAATTAGTTCAGACATTGTGGAAGACAGTGTAGCGATTCCTTAAAGACCTAGAGACAGAAATACCATTCAACCCAGCAATCCCATTACTGGGTATAAACCCAAAGGAATATAAATTGTTCTATTATAGAGACACATGCATGCATATGTTCATTGCAGCACAATTCAAAATAGTAAAGACATGGAATCAACCCAAATGCTCATCAATGAATGACTGGATAAAGAACATGTGGTAAATATATAGCATGGAATACTATGCAGCCATAAAAAGAATGAGATCATGTCTTTTGCAGGGACATGGATGGAACTGGAGGCTATTATCCCTAGCAAATTAATTCAGGAATAGAAAACCAAAAGCCTCATGTTCTCACTTACAAATGGGAGCTAACTGATGAGAACACATGGACATACAGAGAGGAACAACACATACTGGGGCCTATCAGAGGGTGGAAGGAGGGATAGAACCAAGAAACGTAGCTAATGGATACTAGGTTTAATGCCTGAGTGATGAAATAATCTGTACAACAAACCCCCATTATCTCCATGTTAATCTATTTAACAAACGTGCACATCCTGCACATGCACCCTTGAACTTAAAATGAAAGTTAAAAAATCTATAATTATTTCAAAGTTAGAAATACATATTCATTTATTAAAGACACCAAAAATGAGGGAGAAACAAAAATGTTGTTCCAAAGAAATTCTCTCTCCAAGGAATATTATTACATAATTTATATAGCATCAATATGGTTTTTATTTTAAAAGATCTCAAGTTGCCCACTAGCAAAAGGGTGGACTTCATATGTTACTATTTAAAATACACTGGTTCAATTTCTTCTTACTTTTGCAATCAGCTTATATTAGAAAATTTGTTTAAACATCTTAGAAGGGAATTGATAATTTTTGCTAATATTTTATTTTGTTAAAATAAGTCATAAGAAATATTTGGCATAAACACCCATGCAGAAATGACATAATTTTGAAGTTAAATGACATTAAGTTCTCTGGAGTGGACTTGTTGCTTTAGTGTTGATAATTATGGCATAAGTGTTATGATCCATGGAGGATATGTTGCCCATAAAAGGAACAGTTCGATATAAAAGTGTTGACTGAAGAAATGCCAAGAATGTGATTTTGGTAATATTCTTTGCATAAGGTTTCTCACTGAAAATGCATGAGACCTGCAGCTTTATTTATTCCTCTGAGGAAAACTTCAGACAGAGCAGTAATTGCAGAGGAAGAGTACACTGGTCGCCTTGGAACCTGGAGGGAATTTTCACCCTCAAAGTTCATCAACAGCTTTCTCAAATTTCTAGCTGTGGGCTAAACACTGGGAAGCCAAGTAAATAAGCTCAGATTCTATGGGAAATGCTGCAAACTATTTCCTCAAATATTTCAAGTAAGAAAAAATCTTTGTTATCAAGAAGAGTCCACGTTGGAACCGAAGGTGTACATATATTTGTATTCATTAAGAAGGTGTCTTAAAAGATGACATGAGATAGAAATGTTTATGTCAGATGTTTCTGGGATCCACCTTTCAACCAAATGGAATGGTTGTTTCAGTCTTCAAGCACACACTTGGGTGAAGATTTTTCTTATGCAACGCCTTCTTGAGGATGCTTTTCATTTGGCAAACGGTAACCCTGCTAAAGGGTAGTGCTAAGATTTTAAATCGAATTTTAAATATTATATACAAGAATGAAACAGCATAATACAAGAATGAAACAGCAATAAAGAATCTTGTTATTTGTTCTTTGGTTGACATGATGTCTATTTATTTTAGATATAAAAGTATTTGCTGGGGGCGGTTCCAAGATGGCCAAAGAGGAATGGCTCCAGTCTACAGCTCCCAGTGTGAGCGACACAGAAGACAGGTGATTTCTGCATTTCCAACTGAGGTACCGGGTTCATCTCACTAGCACTTGTCAGACAGTGGGTGCAGGACAGTGGGTGCAGCCCACTGAGCATGAACTGAAGCAGGGCGAGGCATCACCTCACCCAGCAAGTGCAAGGAGTCAGGGAATTCCCTTTCCTAGCCAAGGGAAGCTGTGACAGACAGCACCTGGAAAATCGGGTCACTCCCACCCTAATACTGCGCTTTTCCAATGGTCTTAGCAAACGGCACACCAGGAGATTATATCCCACACATGGCTCAGGGGGTCCTACGCCCACAGAGCCTCGCTCATTGCTAGCACAGCAGTCTGAGATAGAATCGGTGGCAGTGAGGCTGGGGGAGGGGCGCCCACCATTGCTGAGGCTTGAGTAGGTAAACAAAGCAGTCCAGAGGCTCGACTTGCGTGGAGCCCATTGCAGCTCAAGGAGGCCTGCCTGCGTCTGTAGACTCCACCTCTGGGGGCAGGGCATAGCTGAACAAAAGGCAGCAGAAACCTCTGCAGACTTAAATGTCCCTGTCTGACAGCTTTGAAGACAGTAGTGGTTTTCCCAGCATGGAGTTTGAGATCTGAGAATGGACAGACTGCCTCAAGTGGGTCCTTGACCCCCAAGTAGCCCAATTGGGAGGCACACCCCAGTAGGGGCAGACTGACACCTCACACGGCAGGGTACCCCTCTGAGACGAAGCTTCCAGAGGAACGATCAGGCAGCAACATTTGCTGTTCACCAATATTCGATGTTCTGCAGCCTTCATTGCTGATACCCAGGCAAACAGGGTCTGGAGTGAACCTCCAGCAAACTCCAACAGACATGCAGCTGAGGGTCCTGACTGTTAGAAGGAAAACTAACAAATAGAAAGGACATTCACACCAAAACCCCATCTGTACGTCACCATCATCAAAGACCAAAGGTAGATAAAACCACAAAGGTGGGGAAAAAACAGAGCAGAAAAGCTAAAAATTCTAAAAATCAGAGCACCTCTCCCCCTCCAAAGGAATGCAGCTCCTCGCCAGCACCGGAACAAAGCTGGACGGAGAATGACTTCGATGAGTTGAGAGAAGAAGGCTTCAGACGATAAAACTTCTCCAAGCTAAAGGAGGAAGTGCAAATCCACCGCAAAGAAGCTAAAAACCTTGAAGAAAGATTAGACGAATGGCTAACTAGAATAACCAGTGTAGAGAAGTCCTTAAATGACCTGATGGAGCTGAAAACCATGGCACGAGAACTAAGGGATGAATGCACAAGCTTCAGTAGCCAATTCGATCAACCGGAAGAAAGAGTATCTGTGACTGAAGATCAAATTAATGAAATGAAGTGAGAAGAGAAGTTTACAGAAAAAAAAGTAAAAAGAAATGAACAAAGCCTCCAAGAAATATGGGACTATGTGAAAAGACCAAATCTACATCTGATTGGTGTACCTGAAAGTGACAGAGAGAATGCAACCAAGTTGGAAAACACTCTGCAGGATATTATCCAGGAGAACTTCCCCAACCTAGCAAGGCAGGCCAACATTCAAATTCAGGAAATACAGAGAATGCCACAAAGATACGAGAAGAGCAACTCCAAGACAAATAACTGTCAGATTCACCAAAGTTGTAATGAAGGAAAAATATGGTAAGGGCAGCCAGAGAGAAAGGGCGGGTTGCCCACAAAGGGAAGCCCACCAGACTAACAGCGGATCCCTCAGCAGAAACTCTACAAGCCAGAAGACAGTGAGGGCCCATATTCAACATTCTTAAAGAAAGAATTTTCAACCCAGAATTTCATATCCAGCCAAACTAAGCTTCATAAGTGAAGGAGAAATAAAATACTTTACAGACAAGCAAATTCTGAGAGATTATGTCACCACCAGGCCTGCCCTACAAGAGATCCTGAAAGAAGCACTAAACATGGAAAGGAACAACTGGTACCAGCCACTGCAAAAACATGCCACATTGTAAAGACCGTCGAGACTAGGAAGAAACTGCATCAACTAACGAGCAAAATAAGCAGCTAACATCATAATGACAGGACGAAATTCACATATAACAATATTAACCTTAAATGTAAATGGGCTAAATGCTCCAATTAAAAGACACAGGCTGGCAAATCGGATAAAAAGTCAAGACCCATCAGTGTGCTATATGCAGGACACATTAGCATGCTGTGTTCCATTCAAGACCCATCAGTGTGCTGTATTCAGGAGAACCATCTCACATGCAGAGACACACAAGCTCAAAATAAAGGGATAGAGGAAGATCTACCAAGCAAATGGAAAACAAAAAAAGGCAGGAGTTACAATTCTACTCTCTGATAAAACAGACTTTAAACCAACAAAGATCAAAAGAGACAAAGAAGGCCATCACACAATGGTAAAGGGATCAATTCAACAAGAAGAGCTAACTATCCTAAATATATATGCACCCAATACAGGAGCATCCAGATTCATAAAGCAAGTCCTTAGAGACCTACAAAGAGACTTAGACTCCCACACAATAATAATGGGAGACTTTAACACCCCACTGTCAACATTAGACAGATCAACGAGACAGAAAGTTAACAATGATATCCAGGAATTGAACTCAGCTCTGCACCAAGCAGACCTAATAGACATCTGCAGAACTCTCCACCCCAAATCAACAGAATATACATTCTTCTCAGCACCACATCACACTTATTCCAAAATTGACCACATAGTTGGAAGTAAAGCACTCCTCAGCAAATGTAAAAGAACAGAAATTATAACAAACTGTCTGTCGGACCACAGTGCAATCAAACTAGAACTCAGGATTAAGAAACTCATTCAAAACCGCTCAACTACATGGAAACGGAACAACCTGCTCCTGAATGACTACTGGGTACACAGCGAAATGAAGGCAGAAATAAAGATGTTCTTTAAAACCAATGAGAACAAAGACGCAACATGCCAGAACCTCTGGGACACATTTAAAGCAGTGTGTAGAGGGAAATTTATAGCACTAAATGCCCACAAGAGAAAGCAGGAAAGATCTAAAATTGACACCCTAACATCACAATTAAAAGAACTAGAAAAGCAAGAGCAAACACATTCAAAAGCTAGCAGAAGTCAAGAAATAACTAAGATCAGAACAGAACTGAAGGAGATAGAGACACAAAAAACCCTTCAGAAAAACCATGAATCCAGGAGCTGGTTTTTGAAAAGATCAAGAAAATTGATAGACCACTAGCAAGACTGATAAAGAAGAAAAGAGAGAAGAATGAAATAGACACAATAAAAAATGGTAAAGGGGATATCACCACCGATCCCACAGAAATACAGACTACCATCAGAGAATACTATAAACACCTCTATGAAAATAAACTAGAAAACGTAGAAGAAATGGATAAATTCCTGGACACATACACCCTCCCAAGACTAAACCAAGAGGAAGCTGAATCGCTGAATAGACCAATAACAGGCTCTGAAGTTGAGGCAATAATTAATAGCTTACCAACCAAAAAAAGTCCAGGACCAGTTGGATTCCACAACTGAATTCTACCAGAGGTAGAAGGAGGAGCTGGTACCATTTCTTCTGAAACTATTCCAATCAATAGAAAAAGAGGGAATCCTACCTAACTCATTTTATGAGGCCAGCATCATCCTGATACCAAAGTCTGGCAGAGACACAACAAAAAGAGAATTTTAGACCAATATCCCTGATGAACATCGATGCAAAAATCCTCAATAAAATACTGGCAAACCCAATGCAGCAGCACATCTAAAAGGTTATCCACCATGATCAAGTGGGCTTCATCCCTGGGATGCAAGGCTGGTTCAACATACGCAAGTCAATAAACGTAATCCAGCATATGAACAGAACCAAAGACAAAAACTACATGATTATCTCAATAGATGCAGAAAAGGCCTTTGACAAAATTCAACAACTCTTCATGCTAAAAACTCTCAATAAATTAGGTATTGATGGGATGTATCTCAAAATAATAAGAGCTATCTATGACAAACCCACAGCCAATATCATACTGAATGGGCAAAAACTGGAAGCATTCCCTTTGAAAACTGCCACAAGACAGGGATGCCCTCTCTCACCACTCCTATTCAACATAGTGTTGGAAGTTCTGGCCAGGGCAGTCAGGCAGGAGAAAGAAAGAAAGGGTATTCAGTTACAAAAAGAGGAAGTCAAATTGTCCCTGTTGGTAGATGACATGACTGTATATTTAGAAAAACCAATCGTCTCAGCCCAAAATCTTCTTAAGCTGATAAGCAACTTCAGCAAAGTCTCAGGATACAAAATCTATGTGCAAAAATCACAAGCATTCTTATACACCAATAACAGACAAACAGAAAGCCAAATCATGAGTGAACTCCCATTCACAATTGCTTCAAAGAGAATAAAATACCTAGGAATCCAACTTACAAGGGCTGTGAAGGACCTCTTCAAGGAGAACTACAAACCACTGCTCAAGGAAATAAAAGAGGATACAAACAAATGGAAGAACATTCCATGCTCATGGATAGGAAGAATCAATATTGTGTAAAAGGCCATACTGCCCAAGGTAACTTATTGATTCAATGCCATCCCCATCAAGCTGCCAATGACTTTCTTCACAGAATTGGAAAAAAAACTACTTTAAAGTTCATATGGGGCCAAAAAAGAGCCTGCATTGCCAAGTCAATCCTAAGCTGAAAGAACGAAGCTGGAGGCATCACGTTACCTGACTTCAAACTATACTACAAGGCTACAGTAACCAAAACAGCATGATACTGGCACCAAAACAGAGATATAGACCAATGGAACAGAACAGAGCCCTTAGAAATAATACCACACATCTACAACCATCTGATCTTTGACAAACCTGACAAAAACAAGAAATGGGGAAAGGATTCCCTATTTAATAAATGATGCTAGGAAAACTGGCTAGTCATATGTAGAAAGCTGAAACTGGATCCCTTCCTTACACCTTATACAAAAATTATAAGATAGACTAAAGACTTAAATGTTAGACCTAAAACCATAAAAACCCTAGAAGAAGACCTAGGCAATACCATTCAGGACATAGGAATGGGCAAGGACTTCATGACTAAAACACCAAAAGCAATGGCAACAAAAGCCAAAATTGACAAATGGGATCTCATTAAACTAAAGAGCTTCTGCACAGCAAAAGAAACTACCATCAGAGTGAACAGGCAACTTACAGAATGGGAGAAAATTTTTGCAACCTACTCATCTCACAAAGGGCTAATATCCAGAATCTAAAAAGAGCTCAAACAAATTTACAAGAAAAAAACAACCCCATCAAAAAGTGGGCAAAGGATATGAACAGACACTTCTCAAAAGAAGACATTTATGCAGCCAACAGACACATGAAAAAATGCTCATCATCACTGGTCATCAGAGAAATGCAAATCAAAACCACAATGAGATACCATCTCACACCACTTAGAATGGCAATCATTAAAAAGTCAGGAAACAGCAGGTGCTGGAGAGGATGTGGAGAAATAGGAACACTTTTACACTGTTGGTGGGACTGTAAACTAGTTCAACCATTGTGGAAGACAGTGTGGCAATTCCTCAAGCATCTAGAACGAGAAATACCATTTGACCCAGCCATCCCATTATTGGGTATATACTCAAAGGATTATAAATCATGCAGCTATAAAAACACATGCACACGTATGTTTATTGTGTCACTATTCACAATAGCAAAGACTTGGAACCAACCCAAACGTCCATCAATGATAGACTGGATTAAGAAAATGTGGCACATATACACCATGGAATACTAAGCAGCCATAAAAAAGATGAATTCATGCCCTTTGTAGGGACATGGATGAAGCTGGAAACCATCTTTCTTAGCAAACTATCGCAAGGACAAAAAACCAAACACCACATATTCTCACTCATAGGTGGGAATCGAACAATGAGAATACTTGGTCACAGGAAGGGGAACATCACACACCAGGGCCTGTCGTGGGGTGGGGGAGGGAGGAAGGATAGCATTGGAAGATATACCTAATGTAAATGACGAGTTAATGGGTGCAGCACACCAACGTGGCACATGTATACATATGTAACAAACCTGCACGTTGTGCACATGTATCCTAGAACTTGTATAAGAAAAAGAAAAAATATTATTTAATAAAATAAAAAGAAAAGTATAATAAAAAAAAGAAAAAAAAAAGTATTTGCTTACAGCAGTCCTTCCCATTATTTTGCTAAAATATGACAGGATTATTCATGTTCATTAGTCACAGTGTAGGGAGTTTCTTTTAAAGTTACAACATAACTTGAAGTGGACAAATCCTAAGTGTACACAAATTTTAAGTCATTTTTAAAAAAAATTATATGCACCCGTATAACCAGCCGGATTCAAATATAGACAATTTCTCAGAAGGCTCCTTTTGCCTCATCTTAGTCAACCCAGTGGTTCTAGCTATTTTGATTTCTATCACTACAGAGCAGGTCTTCTTGTTCTTGAAAGTCACATAAATGAGGCTGCATACTGTGTAGTCTTTTGTGTCTTGGTTCTTTTACTCACCATTCTGTTAATGTGATTGCTAAGTGTTGTATGGTGGGAGTTGATTCTTTTTAAATTTCAGGCTATATTTCATTTTATGGTTATACCACAATTTATTTATCCATTCTACTCTTCATGACATTTGGGTTGTTACCAGTTTTAGGCTAATAAAATAAATGTCAGCTAAAAATTAAAAGCTGGGAGGAACATTCTTGAAGCATCTTATGCACTGATTTGACTTGAGTGTACACCATATACTGGAATTTCTGGGTAGTAGAATAAGCACATACTTCACTATAGTTGCTGCCAAAAGTTTTCCTAGATGCTTCTATTATTATTCTCTCATTCCATCAACATGTGATGTTTCAGTTGTCCCACATCTTTGGCAAAATTTGATTTTATCATTTAGCCATTGGTGGGTAAGTCAACATATCTGACTGTTTTGCTTTTTGCACTTGTGTTTTTTCTTATTGTAGTTTTAATATGCATTTTCCCATGAGTATCCTCATTATGCACATTTTCCTAAGCTTTTTGGTCAGATGAATAGCCTGTTTTGTGAGGTGCCCAGTAAAGAGTTTCCCCCTTTTTCTATGTTAAGAGTTCTTCTTATACTCTTGACATGAGTTCTTTTTTGGGGATATGCACTGCAAATACCTTTTCCCCATCTGTGGCTTGCCTTTTCACTCTAAGTAGTATCTTTTATTGTAATTGTTTTGTTGGTAATTTGTTTCCTTTTTTTTTTTAGCTTTAGAACTTCCAGAAAAAAATGAATTTGATATATTCAGATTGCTTCTAGTAGGATTTATGTTAATCACAAATCTGTATTTTGGAATTCTAAATACTCTGAAACTTTAAGAAATTTTAAGCAATATCTCATTTAGTTATTATAAAAAAGAATAGCAAAACTTTAAGGTTCCTTTAGCACTATAACTTTATATTGATAACTTAAACATCACTGTATAAAGTCCAATTTCGTGAAACCTCTAATTCAGCTCCATTTTACATTATGATTATTCTAAACAGTATATTTATGAAAAGTTTTAAGCATGGTAGCTATACATATAATTTCCACCATTACACAAATGAATCATAGACTAATCTTAACAAAATAGAGTTGCTGTTACATTGCTAAATTTCTACACTCCAACACACCCTATATTTTTAGACTATACAGAGCATATAAGATCTTCCTTCTAAGAACTTAGACAGACATTCAAAAGACATCCCTACCTGGAGATTTCTATATTGACTTTAGAAACAAATAAATATATGGAAGCAAATCTATACCACGTGACACCTCATCTCCTAGAACATCCTATTAAAATGTGCTCCAAATATCCCATTTTTTCTTTCCAATTCAGTAGCTTGGGTTCTTTATAATCAAAACAGCAGTTGGTATGTTTAGGGAGTTTTTTTGAGGTAAAGATAATTCTAAGAATGAATGTAATAAAAAGAAGAGTCAACATCTATTGAGTTCTTGCTGGGTTTCAGGTATTGTCTAAATGTTTTACAAATATTAATTTATTTTACCCTCACAATAATCCTATGTCTTAGGTAGTATTACTGCCCCATTTTGTAGATGTTATATAGTCTGCCAGTAACCGCATGCTTGCAAGAGGAGGAACTATGGTATCCCAGGGCAGCCTGGCTTGCTACTTTGGGATTTTGATGGATTCTGAGAAGCCACCTTAACCTTTGCACAAATCTAGAATCACCACAAATCTTGAAGGTTTAGATATTAACCAACAATTTGTTTTTTTGAGTTATATATGTTTGCAAAGACAGACATGGACCTTTGTTGATTGTCAGGTGGCAACTGAAGGCTATACATTGGCTTTTAAAAATCCGAATGGTTTTTAAAAATCTGAATCTGAATCCCTTTATACATGGCATGTACATTTCTATTCGTCACAGTTTTTAAAACACCGTCTGTATTTAATATCTCTACTTTCTACAATTAGGCTGACTGGATTCTTAAAGCAATAGAATTTGAGATCTTTGGACACTAAACCAAGGAACTGCAAGAAAAGAAAGGGAGACCAGTATTTGTTCTTGTCTACTGGGGGATTCATGTCTTACATCACAGGGGACAGTGTCAACAAAATGAAAATTTTCTTTGTGGCTTGTCAATGACTGCCCTTTATACCTTCCTTTCAAAGAAATGTTTCTATTTGTTTCCTCAACGGTATCTCTGGATCTCCCTACACAGCCCCCAAAATAACGTTTGTAATTTATTTTGATTACAAATTAGGGATGTAGAAAGAGGATGGGAACCTGATTTATTAAGACCCCATTTTGAGCTAGGTAGTTCGCATATTATATCTCACTTATTTACTCCTGGGGAAAAAACAACGTAACAATAAACTTATATTTTGTTTTATTTCTTCAACATATGCAGAAGAAGAAAGTGGTGCTTAGATAGAGGAAAAGTATTGCCAAGGCTACAGAGCTAGAATATGTGTAGAGAAAACTAACTGTGCTCATTTCACCCCACCATGGGGCCTCCTGTTATCTGGATAAAAGTCATGAAAGCTTAGCACGTAGAATTAAACCACAGCTTTATATTTTGCAATAGTGTATATTTCAAAATGAAAAAAAAGAGTCACTTTTAGCATCTTACAGCTTCTTTAATCTAAAATTTTGCCCATTGGAGACTAATACCTATTTTTTTTGCTTAAATGTATTTCTTAGACAGTTTACATTTTAAACCAGCTTGAATGCCATATTTTACACACATACGTATTTTTATGGCAGATCATTTAATAGCAATACGTTTGCTGTTGTGGGATTATTTAAACATACATGGTTCTGGTTAAGGTATATTTTAAAAATCTTGCATTTTATTGCATATGATTCAAATTTTGCTGTGCAAAGATAACTGCTTTAATGAGAGTCAAATATTTTTTGAAAACTAAGAAAAACAATGTTTATTTTGCATACAAAAATAACTATCTTCAATTATATACATTCATTTATATGTCAGGTAAATAAGAAGCATTTCCTCTGTGCCTCACCAGAAAATTAGTGTAAAAGGTAAATATGGAAGAAAACAAATGAGATCTTGAGGCATAACTAAATGATTCAGCATTATATTGGTAAATAAGCATCCTAGTTAATATGAACTTATTTCCTCTAATAATTCCGTGACATAGTCACAAATGTTTTAAGAGAAAACTGGAGTCTTGGTAGCTGGAGCTGTACAACAATTAATAATTTAAAAAATGTAAACATGGAGCCTAAGGACACTTAATAAAGGTGTTAATGGGCTTTGGGTGGCTGTCCTGAACCCACTGAAATTATATGCAAGTAGATGAATACTGTGTTTGTGTGTTATGTGAAACAGATGGCAGCTTTTCTTAGATTTTTTAAAGGGTCCACTGGTCTAAATGTAGTATAATGACCACAATGATGATATTCACTAATATTTATTAAATGCTTTGTGCTTTCTCATGTAATTATAACAACAACCCAATGAAACACAGGTTGAGAATCTCTTATGTGAAATGCTTGAGACCAGAAATGTGGCAGATTCTTGATTTTTCTCATTTTAGAATATTTGCATATCCCAAATGAGAAATCTTGGGGATGGGATTCAACTCTGAACATGAGATTCATTTATGTTTCATATATACTTCAAACATACAGCCTGAAGGTAATTTTACACAATATTTTAAAATAATTTGTAGATGAAACAAACTTTTGATTGCAACCTGTCACACGAAGTCAAGTGTGGAATTTTTCACTTGTGGCATCCTGTCAGTGCTCAAAAAGTTTCAGGTATTAGAGTATTTAGAAGTTTGGATTTTCAGATTAGGAATGCTCAACCTGCAGTTACATTATTAACCAAATTTTATAGATAAACCAAATGAGTCTCAAAATGGTTGTCATTTGACAAAAATCACAGCATGTAGGAAGTGAAACCTACTACTACTAAGAGGTATGCAGTCTGTTCCTTGAGCAACCTTGTCTGATATAATAGTTCCTAATTGCATGGGGTTTTCAGGCACTTGAAACACGGCTAGTGTGAGGGAGGAACTGAGTTTTTAATTTATTTAACGTTAACCCATTTAAGTTTAAAGTTAAAAACTGATACAGTTCCGTTTTTAGAAAATGGTAAATTATGCTTGAAGACACTTGGACAGGTGGATATACTTCTTCAATTGTAAATTGTATGAAATCTACATATAGGTTAAGCATTTCTGAGAAAAAATCAGCATCCAAATCAAGATGTGATGCAAGTATTAAAATATACACCAGATTGTGAAGACTTGATAAAAAAAGAATATAAACTATCTCATGAATGATGTTCTTATATTGATTGTGTGTTGAAATCATAACATTTTGGATATATTTAGTTAACAAGTTTATTGCACTTAATTTTACTTCTTTATTTCTTAGTATAACTACTAGAAAATTTGAATTATATAATTCCTATTACATCTTCCCTGGACAGTAAGCACTGCTGTAGAACAATCATGATATCATATAGAAGGGAATGAAAAATAAAATGGTAGAATGCCTTTCTAGATTTTTTAAAAACCTTTATTAATTTAGAAAGAATTCAACAAGACAAACATAGAGTAAAATTTTTCTTTTTTTTCTTTTTTTTAATCATTATTATACTTTAAGTTTTACGGTACATATGCACAACGTGCAGGTTTGTTACATATGTATACATGTGCCATGTTGGTGTGCTGCACCCATTAACTCATCATTTAGCATTAGGTATATCTCCTAATGCTATCCCTCCCCCATCCCCCAACCCCACGACAGGCCCAGTGTGTGATGTTCCCCTTCCTGTGTCCCTGTGTTCTCATTGTTCAATTCCTACCTATGAGTGAGAACATGTGGTGTTTGGTTTTTTGTCCTGGTGATAGTTTGCTGAGAATGGTTTCCAGCTTCATCCATGTCCCTACAAAGGACATGAACTCATCATTTTTTTATGGCTGCATAGTATTCCATGGTGTATATGTGCCACATTTTCTTAATCCAGTCTATCATTGTTGGATATATGGGTTGGTTCCAAATCTTTGCTATTGTGAATAGTGCCGCAATAAACATACGTGTGCATGTGTCTTTATAGCTGCATGATTTATAATCCTTTGGGTATATACCCAGTAATGGGATGGCTGGGTCAAATGGTATTTCTAGTTCTAGATCCCTGAGGAATCGCCACACTAACTTCCATGATGGTTGGGATCTAATTAAACTAAAGAGCTTCTGCACAGCAAAAGAAACCACCATCTGAGTGAGCAGGCAACCTACAGAATGGGATAAAATTTTTGCAATCTATTCATCTGACAAAGGGCTAATATCCAGAATCTACAATGAACTCAAACAAATTTACAAGAAAAAAACAACCCCATCAAAAAGTGGGTGAAGGATATGAACAGACACTTCTCAAAAGAAGACATTTATGCAGCCAAAAAACACATGAAAAAATGCTCATCATCACTGGCCATCAGAGAAATGCAAATCAAAGCACAATGAGATACCATCTCACACCAGTTAGAATGATGATCATTAAAAAGTCAGGAAACAACAGGTGCTGGAGAGGATGTGGAGAAATAGGAACACTTTTACACTGTTGGTGGGACTGTAAACTAGTTCAACATAAAGTAAAATTTTTCAATATTTATTTATAACTTGAAGAGACAGGTGAAAAAGAAGATGAAAATTCCATAGACTAATAAAACATGGCTTGGTTTGACACTTGGAAAAATAAGATTTGAATGCTAAGACTTCCAAGAAGAATAAATCAATATCTGGAAATGGCTAGCTAGCCAAAGTTAATTTTGAGAAATGTCACTGAAAAGCTCTGGGAAAGTTATCCGCAATTATAATCTCTATGCTGACTACATGAAGTTTGTGAAAAAAAATTTTTTTAAGTTAAAATAAGAATCAAGGAAAATTTAAAAAAATAAACAAAATAAAACATCATTATCTTGTGATACAGTGCCCCAAGCTTCTACTCCTTTGGAGCAGTCCTTAGTGCTCTAGGAAATGATAGCTCAGAAATGAAGTGTTCAACACAGAACTTGGTGCATAGAAGGTGCCCAGGTGGGAAGTAGTTTGTAGGTACAATGTAGGACCAATCTGGAGCAGGAACAGAATGTACTCAGGATTATTACAAGGGCCGTTGCCCCCATTATGGCTCTGAGGTAGACAAGCACCAATAAGGAGAAAAAAATTGCTTCACTGACCTGCCAAAGATGACATTTGCCTCTCTGTTATTATTTAGAGGAAGACAGCACCTCTGCAGACTCATTTATGGTATTTTTTCTAAATTAGCCAGGTTCCAATTCAGATTCACATAACCCTTTAGGGAATATAACTCAAAATCTCTGTCATTAATAAAACACTCCAAGTCATAAGCAGTCAGGTGTGGAAACCAAGTCTCCTAGATTAACAAGTATCTGGAAACCTACATCTAATTGAGAAAGAAAGCTACATATGTATATATTCAATACATGATGATTGTAAATAATAAAATAAATGTGGGTTTTGATCAAAGTCAACAAATAAAACATATAACTCATAATAAAGCTACTCTATTGATATGATAAATTTGGAAGGCAAATTATAAATTACACATACATTCCATTATTAAAAAAGAAAACACATGAGGGCAATTTAAAAAATATATTCTTTTCCATCAGCATTTCCAATGGACTTATATTAATCTGGTGGTTTGTCTTCTAAATTGCAAAATGGTTCACTGCATATATGAGAAAATCAGCCCACACTAGCAGATCTTAATGAATTAAAAAATATTTTGAACATTCATTCAAGTGTTGACTAGTAAGTTCAGCACCTGCTTCAATGTCTTAATTTTAAAAGATTTCCCATGATTTCTCTGTCTCTAATAGGAAGGATTTACACAGATTTATATTTGCACTATAATCTTATTTTTTAAAGAGATCTTATAGTGCAAATCCTGAATAATACGAGTGTCAAAAATGATGTATTAAATTACAGGGGTAAAAAATACTTATTTTTATTATTTATATTTTGGGAGTTGAAGTTACATGTAAAAAAAAAAAAGGAGGACTGATGAATTGACATAAGATGCCTTAATTTAAGTTTTATTTAACTCCCCTTTCATTAAGATTAATCAAGCATTTTCTAAATTACCAAACTGTATTTTTAAAGTATTTGAAAACAAAAGGAACACACATTTTCCTTAAAAAAATTACATATACATTTATATATCACATTGCATGCCTGTACTAAAACATCTCATGTACCCCATAAACACATACACCTACTATGTACCCACACAAATTTTTAAAAAATAAACAACTGAAAATATATATCTTTATTGTCATCATCCTCATGAAAGAAATTTATATATGTATTCCCTTCAAATAATCTCCAGTTCACCTTAACGTAGTTGTAACCATAATGTATATTCAGTATTTGTTTCCTTTTTCTACACTTGTACCACAAAATATTTCCCAAATTGTGACATAACCCACATTGCCATTCTTTTTAGTGGCCACAAAATGTTTCGTCTTATGTTAATTATAGTTATATTAAGAAAAATAGGCAGGAAGAGAAATAGACTGCAATGGCCTCTTAAATAATGGCAAACTTTAGCATTTTTCACTATTACTTGCTTACAAACCAAGTTATTTCTTTAACTGCTAAATTAATAGATTTTAAGTTATAAGTCAAAGGTAATTAGCCTAAAATAAAAAATTATTACTAAGTGGCTTAAATGATATCTTCTAAAAGATCAGAGCAAGATGAATTTTGAGATGTACAAATTAAAAGAGTTTAATGTTTTCTGTAGTTACAGTTCTGGTATGCATTTAATTTGGCCCTGAGGTATTTAATCACATAGAAACTTTACAATACACATGCAAATGAAGTTTGAAATTAATTTTGTCTTAGCATAGTCCCACTGCTTTGCCTTACTAGAACATAGGGACATACTGTTCTGTTAAGGTACCATGCAGAATGACAGCAGATAATGCAAAACTCTCTTAGTGTTCACTTCCATTTGATTATAAAGGGAAAAATATAGAAGCAGACAAAAATTAAAATTAAAAATACTAAAATTAAGGAATTGTATATTGACAGGAAGAATGTTCATTAGAGAATTTGTATCTCTGCTTTACTATGTGGTATCAGGTGCTCAAAGCAGTCATTTGATTTTTGTAAGGTCCAGCACAATTTAGCTCCAGTCGTCCATCTGTAGCAAGGTGTAAGAATGATTTGCCCAATAGGAGTTAAGTCTATTTGAGGTGATAAAAAAGCGATTGATTTTTAAGTGGCATAAACAATGTCCAGAAGTATGCTGAAACTAAACAAATGTCCAGAAGTATGCTGAACTAAAAAATATTATTAAGAGAATATCACCGATAGTAGAGTACATCTGAAGACTTAATTCTGTGAGAAAATGACTTGGAGAATTTGGTAAAAACTTTTTTCAGAATTTTATTATAGAATCCACATAAATTAATTTTCATTATTAACAAATCAGCAACAGACACAATTCATACATAACAATATATGTATATCCGCATGAGGACCTAAGGAAATCAAGTCAGGTCCTAAAATCAGGCAAGAGTACTAAGATAAATTAAACATTCTTTTATCTCTCACTTTAGTTAGATTTTTATGGGACATTACATGTGTTAGCATTTGTTATGGGTTGAGTTGTGTCTCCCAAAAAAATTTATATGTTGAAGCAACTGTACCTGAGAATGTATTTAGATAGAGGGTATTTGAAGAGGTAATTAAGTTAAAATTAATTAACTAGGGTGGGCCATAATCCAATCTGACTGGCTGACTGGCGTCCTTTTATAAGAAGAGGAAATTTGGACACACAGAAAAGACATCTGGGGTGAACAAGCACAGAGAAAAGGAAGCCCTCTGCAAATCAAGGAGAGAAGTCTCAGAAGAAACCAGACCTGCCAATACCTCGATCTCAGACTTCCAGTCTCCAGAACTGTGAAAAAATACATTTCTTTTGTTTAAGCCACCCAGTTTGTGGTATTTTGTCATGGCATCCCTAAAAAACTACTACAGCAAGTTAGGCTGGTCAAAATGTGACAAGAAGAATGAAGTTGCCCCTTCTGAAGATCTGCCAAGATGTATCAGTACAGTAGTCCCCTGTCCTCTGTGGGGAGTGTGTCGATGCCTGAAATCTCAGACAGTGCTGAACCCATTTGCTGTCAATCAGAACACATTTCTGTTCATGTATTCCACACACAAATTGAATGCCTTTTTCATCTTAACTAAGCACTTATCATGATGGTGGCTGTAACTGTCGCAGTTTGAGGTGCCACAGCAAAACTAGCATTTTTTTTCTTCACAATTTCATGAATAGAAGATTAGTTCTTACAGAAGATCTTAGCAATCTCAGCATATAATTTTTTTCTCTCATATTACATAGAGAACTTTCACCTTTTCACTTGAAGCATTTTATGGCTCTCTGGCATATACGAATGACCAGCATCACTACTGATGTGCTTTGGGGAAACTTAATTACCTCTTCAAATACCCTGTATCTAAATACAAGCTGAGGTACTGGGGCTTCAACATTTATTTGGAGAAGTCAGATAAGGTGGCTTGAAAACAAGCATAATGATACAGCAACAGTTTACCTGATAACAAAGATGACTATGAAGTGACTCAAGCATTGTGGCTCCACTGGGCAAAAGAGGATTCACGTCCCAAAGGAGATTTCATCCCACTATTTAGAATGGTGCACAATTTCAAACTTACGAATTGTGTATTTCTGGATTTTTCCATTTAATATTTTCAGACCAGAGTTATTCTCTAGTAACGAACTGAAACTGTGGAAAGGGAAACCACAGATAAAGGCAGGACTACTCTACCACTGCTCTGAAAGTGAACTGTGGCAGAAGCACTATACACAATTTAGTTAATAAGCAATATTAGCATCTACTTTGCATAGATGTGGAACACAGTCTACATACTTCAAGACCTTCTGAGTTTTTCAGTTTGGGAAACAATTAATTTAAACAATATTTAGTGTTGTGGAGGAAGGAAATTTTGTTTTAAATGGATTGCATGTGAAGCATCTTTGACATTGAGATAAAAGTGGCAGGCAGATAGGAGTGGTTTTGGAGATTAGGAAAATAGATTCAAGATTGGGTGCCATTTTCTAAGACTATTTTCAAAAAACTGTTTAAATATATGTAACAGTATTAATAGTTTGACCATTCATAAGTATACAATTTGTCAGTACATTCACTATGTAATATCCTCACTATCTATACCTAAGCCTTTTTCATCATCCCCAACAAAAACTTTGTAACCATTAAAGAACTGCCACTTTCCTCCCCTTCCCCAGCCCCTGGTAACCTCTGTTCTACTTGCTGTGTCTGTCAATTTGCATATCCTAGGGACCTCTTATAAATGGAATTACACAATATTAGCATAGAGTCAATTTTTGAAGTCTTAGAGATAAACAATGTCACTCAGAGAAAGAGTGGTGGTGTAGGGAGTGGGGGATAATATTAGGAAAAATCAAGGAAAAGGCACAGGAGTCTGGATCTCTCTTATTACAATAATACAATCTGCTCCACTCCCCTTTCTGTCTCCTTGATTCAGTGGAAGTAAGAAAACTTTTAATGAACATATTGTACATAAGAGATGGTGCCTGAGAAGTTTATGAAACAAATGATCACAGAATAAATTATTTTTGCAATGACTCATATACATTTATAGATATAGGGAATAGATATTTTGGAATTTTTTTTAAATTAACACTATTTATGTCCCACTGTAGAACCTTAGGGAAAATTATTTAAATTTTCATATTTCCACCAGAATCTAAAATTCAGAGATACCTGTCATCCAGCAAGAATTGGGATTGAAATAATAACAAAGAGGTACTGTGACTTATGGCTTAGAAGGTTCTTATACACACATCATCTTATTTAACCTTAAACCATGAAAGACTGGTATTATTATCTTAATTTTACAGAATAAGTTGGGGCAGTCAAGGAGATTCCAGATAGGAGAGCAAAGACCATCTTCTTTCCAATTACATATATAGATTTTCAATTAGAGATTTTACTTTGGAAAAATTTTAGGTTTACGAAAAAATGCACAATAATATAGAGTGTGTCCATGTGCCCCTTACACAATTTTCTCAAAGGTTTAATTCTTATATTACTATGAGACATTTGTCACACTAAGAAATCAACATTGCTGAATTACTATTAAACTCCAGACTTTGTATTTGATTAGTTTTCCACTTGTGCTTTTGTATGTTCCAAGATCCAAACCATGATGCCATGCTGCATTTGGCATACATAAATATTTGAGGAGTTATTAAATACTGGAGTTTACATTGTTGTGCTTTAAGAAATTGAGCTTGGTCAAATACAAGGAAGGAAATTGTGGATATATCAACAGTTTGTTGGAACATTAAACCTTATTTTTGTATGACAAATAAAACTTAACTAAATAAACACACAAGACACCATCATATATATACATATGATGTACATATATACATATATATAATGACAAGATGATTTTACATATACATGTTTTCTGTAGTTACAGAAAACATTTCATGTATATGTGTATATATATGTAAAATCATCTTGCCATTCCTAGAAAAAATTAAAAATGCAGTATTAGAAAAAAGGAAACAGTTTAAATGACTCATCAAGAATTTTTAATAGACAAACAATAATGTATCATGTCATTTGTTTGCTTTTCTTTTTCAGTGAGATAGCTTTGCAAGAAATTCTTATTACTCAATACAATGTTTTATAGATTGTTTCATAAGTATCAAATATGCTTCTTTGGTATTGATGTTTCTTGTCCTACTAATGCATACTCATGCATTTAAAAAAATTTTAAAATATATTTTTACCTCAAATAATGTATATATTGGAAATTTTATCTTTCTCAAAAGTATGGGTTGCTTAATATTGAGATAATTTCTAATGGGTAAAATTTACCAGGAAGCCACTTTCAAAAACTTTAAAAATGTTATTTTATATGCCTTTGTATCTGTCTTATTTTAACCACTTTTTGTTTTCCTTGAAATATATAATTTAGATTATAGAATTTCAGTTTAAGATATATGTCAAATATTTCTACTTTTCTTCATTAGTTTTTGAGATGTAATTCTTAGCCTTCTCTAGATTTTCCTGCATATTATCTTTGGCATTGAACAGGTAGACATGGCTCACATTTACATCAGGTAAAGTGTAGAATTCACCTTAGGAGATGACAACATTTAAATATATTAATATCAGTATTAAGAGTTCTTAGGGCAGTAATCATTGTAAAAATAATATTATTGAGCAGTTATTTCACACTGGGTTCTTAAGTGTTTTACTTATCATAAAGCATAATTTAATACACAAACACAGCTTCCTAGGGAACAGACACTAGGCTAGTCACTTCTCTATAAAATACACTTATTTTCCCTAATTTACAATTATAAATAAACATTATAGGTATATAAATCCTGTGCATAACCGTAACAGGGGAAGTAGTTTTAAAATATCAAATTTAAGTCATCAAATATTTCAGTGGCTTTATCTAATATTGTTTATTTATTTCATTTTAGACTTATTAATATTTTACTTCACATAATCAACATGTATATATTAAATCATCACTCTGAATTCAACTCAAGAGCTCAGATCTTTCTAATATTTGTAGTTTTCTGTCACTCTTGAACACAAAGGTTATATTGTTTATATGCCTATGTATCTCAACACACCTGCACATAATCGCACTAAGTAATTTATTTGATGACAGCAAAACCAAACTACCCAAACACGTGATATGCTGTTCTACATAAAGTCGATTTTTAAAAATCAATATCATCATTATCATCATCAAAATCACTACCACCACCATCAGCACTGTCACCACCATCATCATCAGTAATTCATTGAGGTGACATACATTATCTTACTCTATATTCTGCCAAAGCAAGCTTCAAAATCAAATGATATTAGATATCTTAATAATTTCCATAATTTAACAATGTGAAGCTCTAGCTATATAAGTCAACTGGGGGGATATTTTAAACAACAGAAAATTGGTTTATATAAGCTAGACAAATGTAGTATACATATGTTCTTTAATGGTTCTGATTGTAAACTCTGGAAGACAGTATTGTCTTTTTAAAATTTCTATTTAGCTCAGTGTAGAGCCTGGATGCTAAATAGAAGCTTTACCTGGCACAGGCATCTTTCTAATCTTTTCTTAAAATTTTTTTGTGGGTACATAGTAGTTGTATATATTTATGGGGTACATGAGATATTTTGGTACAGTAATGCAGATACTTTTGTATGAGTAGTAATCACATCACGGAAGGTCGGGTATCCATCCTCAAGCATTTATCCTTCATGTTACAAACAATCCAATTATACTCTTTTAGTTATTTTTAAATGTACGGTGAAGTTATTGTTCACTATAGTCACCTTGTTGTGCTGTTAAATACTAGATCTTATTCATTCTTTCTATTTTTTTTTTGTACCCATTAACCATCCTCACCTTCCCCCAACTAAACTTCTCAGCCTCTGGTAACCATCCTTCTACTCTCTATCTCCATGAGTTCAATTGTTTTGATTTTCAGATGCCAGAAATAAGTGAAAACATTTTTTTTAACTATTATTTTTGTACCCAGTAAGCATCCCCACCTCCCCATTACCCTCCCACTATCTTTCCCAGCCTCTGGTAACCATTTTTTCTACTCCCTACCTTCATGAGTTCAATTGTTTTCATTTTTAGATTCCACAAATAAGTGAGAATATGTGAGGTTTGTCTTTTTGTGTCTGGCTTATTTCACTTAGCAGAGTGACCTCCTGTTCCATCCACGTTGTTGCAAATAACAGGATCTCATTTTTTTTTATGGCTGAATAGTAATTCATTTTGTATAAGTATGACATTTTCCTTTTCCATTCATATGTTGATGGACACTTAAGTTGTTTCCAAATTTTGGCTGTTGTGAACAGTGCTGCTACAAACATGGAAGTGCAGATATCTCTCTGATATCTCATTTCCTTTCTTTTGGGTATATACCCAGCAGTAGGATTGCTGGATCATATGGTAGCTCAATTTTTAGCTTTTTGAGGAAGCTCCAAACTGTTTTCCATAGTGGTCGTACTAATTTACATTCCCACCAACAGTGTACAAGGGTTCCTTTTTCTCCACATCCTTGCAAGCATTTGTTATTGCCTGTCTTTTGGATGTAAGTATTTTAACTTGGGTAGATGATATCTCACTGTAGTTTTGATTTGCGTTTCTCTGATGACCAATGATGATGAACATCTTTTCATATGCCCGTTTGCCATTTGTATGTCTTCTTCTGAGAAATGTCTATTCAAATCTTTTGAGTATTTTTTATTTGGATTATTAGACTTTTTTCCTATAGAGTTGTTTGAGCTCCATATAAATTCTGGTTATTAATCCCTTATTAGATGGGTGTGTTGCAAATATTTTCTCCTATTCTGTGGATTGCCTTTTTACTTTGTTGTTTCTTTTACTGTCCAGAAGCTTTTTAACTTGATGTGATTCCATTTGTCCATTTTTTCTTTCGTTACCTGTGCTTGTAGGGTATTGCTCAAGAAATTTTTTCTCAGACCAATGTCTGAGAGAGTTTCCTCAATGATTTCTTGTAGTAGTTTTATAGTTTGATGCCCTAGATTTAAGCCTATAATACATTTTGATTTGATTTTTGTATATGGCTAGAGATAGGGGTCTAGTTTCATTCTTCTGCATATGGATACCCAGTTTTTCCAGCACCATTTATTGAAGAGACTATCTATTCCCCAGTATATTTTCTTGACATCTCTGTCAAACATGAACTTTCAAAGTGTTCATTATAGTGGTTGCACTAATTACATTCCCACCAAAAGTGTACAAGGGTTCCCTTTTCTCTACATCCTTGCCATCATTTGTTATTGCCTGACTTTTAGATAAAAGCCATTTTAAGTGGGGCAAGATGGTATCTAATCTTAATTACGTTAATGCATGATGCCATTGACTGTATTGACTTCTTAGTAATAATCAGGGCTTCTTGAGTTCGGTTTCCAATTATCTTCATAATTTTAGTTTGAGTTCTATTACTTACCCCTTTTCTCCGAGATCACTTAAAATAGTCATGGTTATTATAACTATGGAAATAAGGCATGGTTTATTATAACAATAAAAACAAGCTTATATTTTAGTTTTATTTGCACATATATAAAACTATAACTTAAGCCATTGTAGAAGAAAAAGTTATTTATTCTCTAGTTTATTTTCCCTTTTTGAACCAAATGAGAAGCTGAAAAAGCAACTAGATTTTGGAAATACAGGCATGTTTTCTGTCTGTTTTCCCTGTGTTCTTTACATCTTGTATCCTCTTTGTCTACTGAAATTCCACATGTGCTTCCAAATTTAGTGCAAACTCTTTCCACTGAGGACTTTTCAGTCTATTCCAGGCCATGGTGAACACACTTTTTTTTTCTCAACAGTGTTAGTAGGTACAGTCTTCTTTTCTCTGCTAATTAACTATATGTGACTTCCTACATTTCTAGTATCCTCATTTTACTTTTTTCTTATACTTTTTTCCCATGTGTTCATGTCTTGTTTCTCCAAGAATATACTAAGTACTTCCTTTGAGACTGAAAAATCACATCTTACAATTTACTTTCCCTGTCAAGCCTGGATCAATGTCTCACACACATTAAGCAATCAATAATTTTTGTTTGTTTTATAGAATGCAGAGATGCATGGACAACACTCTAGGCCAAAAGAGTGACACACAATATGCTCGGCACTGTGGCCAAATCAGATCCTTTACATAATTTTGCTAATCTTTTGTTATTTATGCCTGTTACATGAATATCTTAAAATTTATAAGATGCTGGTATAGCTTCACAGTATGATTATGGCCATTTTAGTTAACTTTAAACACATTTTTAGAAGGCATTTAAAAAATCAACAAGTGTGTAGTTTAGAAAAGATGATTCAGAATTACACTAAATAAATATACATACAAATTATGTTTTCTTGCATAACTATCTATTCGACAAATTAAAGGTCAGCAGGATGGGATTACGCTCTCAGCCTAATTCATGCTCTGTGAAAATGAAATATACTGACATTCTATATTCTACTGGGACACATGATCTGTACCTATTTTAAGCCCATGGCTCTTCACAATCCATTGTTTAAAAATAGATCAGTTCTGAACTTTGGAGACAGGCTCAGAAGGGCATTAACCTCTTTCTTGACAGTTAAGTTTGCCATTTTGCTCTAATCAAATCAGTATAAGTCTGCTCATGTTAAAAATAGACATTCTTGCTTTGTACACATTCCAACAGGCACTCATAAACAGAAGGTTCTACCTAGTTCTATTAGGTTCTACTAATGAATCTAATTAGTTTTTATTTTTAAATATACTGCCAGCATTTACAGAAGTATACATGAGTCTTATGATTCTAACATTTCAATATCAAATTTTCATGCTAAGGCAATGTCTCCAGGAAACTGGCTGATAAAATGAAGGGAAAGCTTACTAGCAGATTGTTTGAATACATTCCAAAAGAAATGGGGCATATGATATTGCTGGGTTTGGTGTCCCTCCTGAGTACTGGCCTGATACCCTTTGAATCACCCTTTCAGCACTTGCAAATAACTACATACAATTAGTTATTTAAATGTTTGTCACTCCCTAAAATATAACAGCCGTAAGAGCTCTATCCTATTTTTCACTGCATTGTAGTAACATTAAGAGTTAAATTCTACTGTGTACTTACTATGTGCCAGGCACTTTTCTGCATTTTTATGTGTTTTGCTCACTTAATCTTTACAACTCTGTGAAGCAGTTATGATCATTATTCACATTTCAAGATGAGAAAAATGAAGTACACATAAGTTAAGAAAATAGCTCAGAGTTGAACATCTAGTTAGTAGTGGAGCTGGATTTAAATGAGGCTTGTGGAAGGAGGGCCATCTGGTAATCGTGATGTGAAATAGCCCCTCAGTAGTAGGTTCTCATCCATTATGTGTTATATAGCTGAAAAATTGTGTATACTTATTAATGGTGGTACAGAAAATCACAAAAAGGATTTATACTATCCCAAACAATGAAGCTTTGGATATTTCTCAGCAGCCAGGGGCAAATAAGAGCATATTAAGTGGATGGGAGGAGAATCAAGGAGGAGGGCTCTCCAGGGAAAGCCAGGTCAGGCAGCAACTAAGAGGGAGGGGAGGATACTAGGGATTACTGAAGCCAACTTTGCAGACTCATGCATTTGACTAGACACAGCCAGAGCGCAACCAGAGAGTACAGATTAGAGATAATGAATATACCACACAGTAATAGTTTTAATTTAAAATGCTATGTTTTGGGGTAACATCTTAAGAATTTTCCTCAGAAAACTGTAATGTTCCTTTACTATCTGACCCAAGTATTTTAGTGCACAGTGGAATGATGATAATTTTTTAAGATGACTTTACAATCACTTCCCAGAAGGCTGACAATTCCAGTGGAGCTCAGTGTGCAGGACGTACAGCCTAGCTTGAGGATGAACAACACACAACTGTTATCTGCCACTGTGAATCTTCTATACCTTGAAGTGTCTCAATATTTAGGTTTGGACAGGGGAACTTGAACAATTGTTTGATGAGTCATTGACATAATCTAGGTAGAACTGGTGTAGCAATGGTTTTATCCAATTTGGGCTGCTACACAAAAGTATCACAGACTGGGTGGCTTATGAATAAAAAAAAATTATTTCTCACAGTTCTGGTTTGGAGGTTGGGAAATCTAAGATCAAGGTGCTGGCAGACTTTGTCTAGTGAGGGGCCACTTCCTGGTTCATAGACAGTGAGCTTTTTGCTGTGTTCTCCTCATATGGCAGAAGGGATCAGAGATCACTCTGGGACTTCTTTTATAAAAGCACTGATCCCATTCATGAGGGCTCCACCCTCATGGCCTAATCACCTCCCAAAGGTCCCTTCCTCTTAACCTCCTAATATCATCACCTTGGGGATTAGGATTTCAACATATGAACTGGGGGCAGAGGGCATAAACACTCACCTTAGTAGCAATATAAAAGAAAAACCAACATATTTTCTATCTATTCCATGAATGTGATTGGGTTATAGTGATTGATTAGACAGAACATTTGTATACCCTCTATAATGGTACCTTCCTCTTCGCCCCACCATCTTTACCCCACCCTCCAAGTGAGCTCTGCATTGAATGACTAATGCATAAACACGGAGAACTTTTAAAAGTTTTTAAAGTTATAAAGTATTTTTCTTCTTAAAGTTAAAAAGAAACTATTTTTCACATAAAAATAGGATGTTATGTCATACAGTGCATATACCAAACATAATCACAGAGGAATCTAAAGATGCCAGCATGCTTTTGTAGTACATTAAAAATACATGGACCATAGTATAACTGACAGTGATACTAAGAAAGTTCTGTGGACAGAAGACTTTGTTTTGAGCATCACTTTTCTTATCCATATAAGCACAAGCACTACTGTTCTCTTGGCAAAATGCTGTCTCTAAGCTTTAACACTCAGTCACTCTGAGATGATTTGCCAAGTAGGTAATCCTTATTTATTGTGCACTTATTAATTTTTTCCACTAAGTAATTACAAAATATGTACTATCTGAGGGTTGGAGTCATAGAGGAAGTTAAGAAAGATAGTCCTTGCTTTTCCAGATCCTGAGTTCATATAGCAGAACAGGGAATGAACAAATAAATATTAAGGGCAAATAAGACAATATAATAATATGCATACAACAAAAACACTGATGTGATTGACGGAGAATGACTGAGAGGGAACTAATTTGGATGAGCTTCTCAGGGAAGGCCTCTTCAGGAGATAACATTTGTATTGAGATTTGAACAATAAGAATGGGCTAGTTATCTGCTAAAGGTGTTTCAACAATTTGTCTCTAACACACAAAAAAAGATAAATCACCTAATTTTTGCCACAAAAGTGAAAATAGGAGAATGCTTTCAATAAAGTAGTGTTTTTGAAATCTCAGCTAACTGAATTAATTTTATATGCATGGTATGAGGTTTTTGTAAGAGGTTTCAAAGTTCTCACAAATGTAGTTTTTACTGCCATTTTACATCTTTGGGCTTCATAGTATTAAAACATATTGAAAGGAGAGTCTGAGGTATAAAATGGATAAAACATAGTACAGACTTAACTGATAATGAATATAGACTAATTTTAACTTTCTTTACCACTGCATTTTACATTCTTTCTCTACTTTTAGGCAAAAGTCATTTGTATAAGTTTGTGAGACAATGAAGGTATGACCTATTCTTCACTTTTACAAGTTTCTGAATTCCCAGACTTGTGTTAAATCACTGCTCTTAACTATATATTAATGCCTCAAATTATGCAATACTTTCATAAGCTTTCTTATTTAATGAAGTATTTTAGGTTGAAATCGTACTATAAGATAACATGTTGTTGACATAAAATTGAATTTATGATGAGCAATTCTAATCATGTATATTAGATGTGTGTATACACATTTTAATATTTTTATCTTTTGTCACAAAATACATATCAAATAATTGAACTTTGCCTTTCTGGATATCCTAGTTCACTCATTTAGCATTTATTTGTCATTCAATGTCTTCTATGTGCCAGGCACTTTCTAGACACTAAGAACATAACAGTGACCCAAACACACCTTTGCCTAAGTTGATTCCTCCTCTCCCAAGTGAAACACAGCTTTTGAAAGGTGAATTGATATATTTTACTGCTTTTTAGACATTTTTTGTAATCTATCACTGTGACTTGAATGTAGTAGGTACATAATACTCCAATTTGATGTTATATTTCTCATCATTCTTACTAAACTTTTCTTCAAAAATCAGGTCTGGGTTTTTAGAGTCAGTGTCATTTTAGTAATAACTTGTTATCTTTTTGCCATACATTTCTTTACTTTCTTATTCTACTCATGCTTTTTCCCTTCAAATAAACTGTTAACTTATGTATAGCATTAAACTTAGACCTTTGTGTGATTCTGATATTAGAAAAGCAAAAGCTGAAGAGTAGGGAAGCACATGGAGAAACACTGTTTTCCCCTTTACAAGGTGTTAACTGGCTGAGCATTTCATGCTTTCACTTCTAGGATCTCTCATTTTATTAAGCAGTCATGATTCTTAGTATGATTTTTATTCATGACTCTGTTAAAGAAGACCTTTTATTCAGTAAATATTTCATGACTTCCTACTGCATGCTGGTTACTAGAAATACAAGGATATTAAGCACAGCTCCTATCCCCAAGAAGCTCATAGTCTTTAAAGAGATAATAAACTAACAAATGATAAATGCTGTGATAGAGACAGAGTAGTCACAGAAAATTTATGAATGAGGTTAGGTAATTTATAAATGGTAAAAATGCTTACAGGAAAGTAGAAGGTAAGCTGAGTAGAAAGGAATGAAGATACAGTAGCATGAAGAAAGGCAAAAAGGCCATCAATAGCATTTATTTTCCAGGAAATTGTCAATAATACTCTATAGATGAAGCATTAATGTGAAGAAAGGAATATTAAGGCAGGCCATGAAGAGCCTCTGTGTCATATGAAGGAGTTTGGGTGTTTTCCCTGAAGGGAATAAGAGGTCATGAGCAGGTTCTAAGAAGAAAGTTACATTGTCAAATTTGGGTTTTATATCAATCAATATGGTAGCTCTGTAATGGAATGCATTTTAGCTAATTGACATTCAAGCCAGGGAGAAAAGTTGTGACAGATGTTGAGGTAATGTTGAGAACCTGAATATGGCATTTAAATATATAAAGAAAAAATATTAGTCACAATTTAGCAATTGAATGATTGTAGGAATTGAGGAAATAAAAGGTTTGTCGGAGGATGCACGTAAAAGTGAAAAGTGGATATTTTTTCCAGTGAAGATCAGTGTAAATTATGGTGTGGCAGGAGGAAGAATAGTTTTTAATTTATGTATGTATTTATTTATTTTTTGAGACAGAGTTTCGCTCTTGTTGCCCAGGCTGGAGTGCAATGGCATGATCTTGGCCCACTGCAACCTGTGCCTCCCAGGTTCAAGTGATTCTCCTGCCTCAGCCTCCGTAGTAGCTGGGATTACAGGTGCCCGCCACCACTCCCAGTTAATTTTTTTGTACTTTTAGTAAAGACTGGGTTTCACTATGTTGGCCAGGCTGGTCTCGAACTCCTGACCTCAGGCAATCCACCTGCATCAGCCTCCCAAAGTACTGTGATTACAGGCATGAGCCACCATGCCCAGCTGGGAAGAATAGTTAATAAAACACATGACACAGAAAATGTTCTTGTTATCTTCATTATACATTACCTTGAGAATTTTCTGCCTAGAAGAATACTTCCCATTTAAGGGTACACATTACTAGGGTTCATTTTTATTCTCAGTTGTGCTGTTGTCTTTCTGCAGTCTTTCAATGAGATTTTATTCTGGAATCCTAACTTCTCCATGCCTTCTTAGAATATATCCTTCAATCTGTCTTGTCTTTCTGTCTTTTGATTTGATATTTATTCCTGATACTGTCTGTTGGATTACCTTTGTCTCCTTGCTATGATCTGTCTCACTCTACTTTGAACCTCTCCAGGCCCCTGAGAATCCAATCTGGTTCCAGTGTCCTGAAATTCTGCTTTTCTTGTGAAGAAGTTTTAGATTTAAAAAGCAAAATATGTTGATAGAGTTTTTTTTTTAAACAACTGATACCAGGGTCTTCAAAAAGCTCATGGAAGGTGCATATTATGAAAAAGCTATATATGGATTTCCTATTTTCTTTATCAAAATAAACTTGTAGAAACTTCTTACAGCACATCTGAATAGGATCTAGTTTAAGGCACTAAGAAGAATGAGACATCAGTTTTAAAATAGCCTCTCTCAGAGCGATATGAATTATAAAACTGAAGCAGGAGCAAACATCCAATTCATGCTGAAGCTTGGATGGAAGAATGAGCTATCCATCTATAAACTGCTAATTCATTTGGGGCATCATTTCCATAAAGTTTTAGTAAAAAATCCTTTTTGCATTCCCTCAATGAGATTTTAACTAGATAACGTTTCCTTAACTTCTTGGAATATATCCTTCATTCTATCTTATCTTTCTGTCTTTTTATTTGATCTTTATTCCTGATACTGTTTTGTAAAGAATGCTTCACAGAAACTTTATGGAAACAATGTCCTAAATGAATCAGCAGTTCACAGATGGATCACTCATTTTAAGAAGGGATGAGACAATGTTGACGATGAAGCCCATAACAGCAGATCATCTGCATCAATTTGCAAGGAAAAAATTCAACCTGTTTTTGCCTTATTTGAAGGAGACCAATGATTAATAGCAGAAACAATAACCAACATCGTAGACATCGCAATTGCTCAGCTTTCACAATTCTGACTCAAAAATTAAACTTAAGCAAACTTTCCACTCCATTAGTACCAAAACCATTGCAGCCAGATCAGCTGCAGGTAAGAGTGGAGCTTTCAATGGAAGTTTTAAACAAATGTGATAAATATCCTGAAGCATTTCTTCAAAGAATTTTAACTGGAGATAAAACATGGCTTTGCAAGTATGATCTTGAAGATAAAACATGATAAAAATAATGGCTGCCAAGAGATGGAAGTGGTCCAGTCAAAGCAAAAGCAGACTGGTTAAGTGCAAAGGTGGCTCATGCCTGTAGTCTCTGTTACTCAGGAGGTTGAACTGGGAGGATCACTTGAGCCAGGGAGGTAAAGGCTGCAGTGAGCTATAGTTTCACCACTGCACTCCAGCCTGGATGACAGTGAGAACCTGTCTCAAGGAAAAATATGAGAATATTTTCAGAGAGTTAGCTAAAGCTTTAGCAGAGAAACACCCAGGGAAGCTTCAGCAGAGTCTTCCACCACTACAACACTCCCACTCACTCTGCTCATCAAACAAGGGCAATTTTGTGAGAGTTTTGATGGGAGATCATTAGGCATCTACCTTATCGTCTCAATTTGGCTCTGTTTGACTTATTTTTGTTTCCTAATATTAAAAAAATCTGTAAAGGGCACCCATTTTTCTTCAGTGAATAATGTGAACCAGATTGCGTTGACATGGTTAAATTCCCAGGACCCTCAATTCTTTAGGGATGAACAACATGGCTCGTATCATTGCTTAGAAAAGGATCTTGAACTTGATAGATGTTATGGAGCTTATGTAGAGAAATGAAGTGAATATTTTTACATTTATCTTTTAATTCCATTTTCTATGATCTTTTTGAAATCTTTTCATATATTTCTTTCCTTTTTTTTTTTTGAGATGGAGTTTTGCTCTGTCACTGAGGCTGCAGTGCAGTGGATCTCAACTCACTGCAACCTCTGACTCCCAGGTTCAAGCAATTCCCCTGCCTTAGCCTCCCAACTAGCTGGGATTACAGGTGCATGCCACTACACCTGGCTATTTTTTTTTTTTGTATTTTTTATTAGAGATGGAGTTTGCCATGTTGGCCAAACTGGTCTCAAACTCCTGACCACGGGAGATCCACCCGCCTCGGCCACCCAAAATGCTGGGATTATAGGCAGGTGTGAGCCACTGCTCCCAGCTTATTTCTTTCTTTTAACAAAATATAAAAAATTGAAGTATATTTCCAAAAGCAAAAATAGTTATACATTCTAATTTGATTGAGAAATTTGTAGGGAAAATAAACTAACCAATAGCAGATATTTAGCCTCATATTTTTAAAACTCTTAACTGGTATCTTATGGCTATTCAAAAAATATAAAAAACTTTTAGTGGGTACAGAAATTTAGATAAGTTTATAAATGGTGAAGATATTAGTTGGAATACAAATACTTGTTTTTAAACTTACAGTAAATATACTAGGAATTTTAACAAAATTTGAAAACCTAGACGAAATATTCCTTGCACGTAGGAGACTTTCAAGACAAAAGTGGAGAAAACAAATATGAAAAAAATAATAATAAGATGGGTAGAATTGATAAGTAGCACTCTTATATTACGGACTAAGTACACTGAGGGCCAGAGAAAGGAGGTATAAGATCCAGTCTCATAGCTGATCAAATAAGATAAATAGAAATAAATAGGTATTATTTGAATTCAATTTGCCCAAGAGAGGAGAGACATTTCTGGAACACATGTAGTAAAGGTGAGAAATCGTAACTGATTTTTTCAAAACAGCAAGTTGCACAATTTTGTTGTAGGCCACTTTGCAACAGACATGGCAGTGGGGGAAAGGAAAGCTGGAGATTTAGCTGTAGTCAGAGTATAGAGGGACTGGAAGATGAGCTTAGGTAGTCTATACTTGATTCAATTTATAATGCAAAGAATGAAAGTTTCTCAGCAGAGAAATGACTAACTTATGTAAATAAAAGATTAATTTGACCGTGGTATTTTAAATGGTAGTCAGAGAAATCAGACCAAATGCTGGAAGGCAAACTAAGGGAACAGTGAAAATAGTCTATGTGAGATGCTTTAGTTTAGGACAATGGCAGTGGGAAAGGAAGCAAAGGCATGAATGTAAGATGTATTACTAAAGTTAATTGATAGCATTTGATGATTGGATGTACAGAGCACAGAAAGAAAAGCTGCAAAATAGGGCTAAAGTTTTACATTCCAAATAACTTGTGAGAATGACTAAAGAATGTACAGAGAGACTTTAAGAGATAAAATGGTTTAATGATGGAAGAAAAATGACTTCATTATATAACCTACTACATGTGTGGGTGCAGGGGATATCATTTAGCTTTAGAGAAAATGAACTTTAAGGCAGGAACTTAGAACTACAGTTTATAGAATTGAAATGTGAGATAATATAAATAAAAGATAATAAATTCAAAGATACAGAATGAAAATCCAATGGCTCAGAAATGTTGCAGTGTTAAAGAAGCCAAAAAACAAAAAACAAAAAATAAAAAAATATATATATATTGGGAGAGATTCAGGAACTGTGTTTTGTTAACAGCATAAAAAGTGGTCCCAGCATCTCAGAAAAATTATCAATAATTAACAGGTGTATTAGTATATTCTAATGCTGTTAATAAAGACATAACTGAGACCAAGTAATTTATAAACAAAAGAGCTTTATTTGACTCACAGTTCAGCATGGTAGGGGAGGCCTCAGGAAACTTACACTTATGGTAAAAGGGGAAGTAAACATGTCCTTCTTCACAAGATGGCAGCAAGGAGAAGTGATGAGCAAAAGGGGAAGAAGCTCCTTTTAATACCATCAGATCTTGTGAGAACTCACTCACTATCACAAGAATAGCAGCATGGGGGTAACTGCCCCATGATTCAATTACCTCCTACCAGGTACCTCCCATGACATGTAGGGATTATGGGAGCTGCAATTCAAGATAAGATTTGGGTGGGAACAGAGCCAAACCACATCATTCCACCCCTGCCCCCTACCAAATCTCATGTCCTCACATTTCCAAACCAATAATTCCTTCCCAACAGTCCCCCAAAGTCTTAATTCATTTCAGCATTAACTCAAAAGTCAACAGTGCAAAGTCTCATCTGAATCAAGGAAAGTCTCTTCTGTCTATGAGCCTGCAAACTCAAAAGCACATTACTTACTTCCTAGATACAATGAGGGTATAGGCATCAGGTAAATACAGCTATTCTAAATGGGAGAAATTGGCCAAAATGAAGAGGTAAAGGCCTCATGCAAATCCAAAATAAGCAGGGCAGTCAAATCTTAAAGCTCCAAAATGACCTCCTTTGACGCCGTGTCTCACATCCAGGGCATGCTGATGCAAGAGGTGGGCTCGCATGGCCTTGGGCAGCTCTATCACTGTGGCTTTGCAGGGTACAGCCCATCTACCAGCTGCTTTCATGGGTGGGGATTCGTTGAGTATCTGAAGTTTTTCCAGTTGCAGGGTGCAAGATGTTGGTGGATCAACCATTCTGGGGTCTGGAGGATGGTGGTCCTCTTCTCACAGCTCCACTAGGCAGTGACCCAGTGGGGACTCCCTGTGGGGGTTCTGACCTCACATTTCCCTTCCACACTGCCCTAGCAGAGGTTCTCCATGAGGGCCCTGTCCCTGCAGCAAACTTCTGCCTGGACATCCAGGCATTTCCATACATCCTCTGAAATCTAGGTGGAGGTTACCAAATCTCAATTCTTGACTTTTGTGAGCCCCACAGGTTCAACATCATGTGGAAGATCCCAAGGCTTGGGGCTTGCACCCTCTGAAGCCACAGCCTGAGCTGTACCTTGGCCCCTTTTATCAATGGCTGAAACAACTGGGATGCAGGGCACCAAGTCCCTAGGCTGCACACAGCAGGCGGCCTTTGGGCCTAGCTCATGAAACTATTTTTTCCCCCTAGACCTCCAGGTCTGTGATGGGATGGGCTAATGGGAAGGTCTCTGACATGCCCTGGAGATATTTTCTCCATTATCCTGGTGATTAACATCCAACGCCTTGTCACTGATGTAAATTGCTGCAGAAGCCTTGAATTTCTCCCCAGAAAGTGGGCTTTTTCTTTTCTACTACATGGTCACGCTGCAAAATATTTCAAAGTTTTATGCTCTGTCAACTTTTGAACACTTTGCTGCTTAGAACTTTTTTTCCACTAGATACACTAAATTATTTCTCTCAACTTCAAAGTTCCACAAAGATCTCTATGGCAGGGGCAAAATGCCACTGGTCTCTTTGCTAAAGCATAACAAGAGTCACCTTTGCTCCAGTTCCTAACAAGATCCTCATCTTCATCTGAGACCATCTCAGCCTGGACTTTATTGACCATAGCACTTTCAGCATTTTGGTCAAAGCCATTCAACAAGTCTCTAGGAAGTTCCAAACTTTCCCACATTTTACTCTCTTCTTCTGAGCCCTCCAAACGGTTTCAATCTCTGCCTGTTACCCAGTTCCAAAGTCACTTCCACAATTTCAGGTATCTTTGAAGCAGTGCCCAACTACTCTGTACCAGTTTACTGAAATAGCCTGTTCTCATGCTGCTAATAAAGACATACTCAAAAATGAGTTATTCATAAAGGAAAGAGGTTTTTTTGACTCATAGTTCAGCATGGCTGGGGAGGCCTCAGGAAACTTACAAGCATGGCAGAAGGGGAAACAAACACGTCCTTCTTCGCTTGGTGGCAGAAAGAAGAAGTATTGACCAAAAGGGATAAAAGCCCCTTTTAAAATCATCAGATCTCGTGAGAACTTACTCACTAGCAAGAACAGAGCATGTGGTAACCATCCCCATGATTCAATTACCTCCCACGGGGTCCCTCCCATGATATGTGGGAAATGTGGAAGCTACAGTTCAACATGACAGGTCATTGACAACTTTCAAATGAACAACTTTGGTAAAGAAGCTAAGACCAAACCATAATTCACTGAGTACATAGAAACCTTTTGAGAAGATTGGCAGTAAAAGAAAGGAGAGGGCAAAGAAGTGTAAGAAATATGAATAATGGTTGGCAGCCAAGATGGCTGAATAGGAACAGCTCTGGTCTACAGCTCCCAGCGTGAGTGACACAGAAGATGGGTGATTTCTGCATTTCCATCTGAGGTACTGGGTTCATCTCACTAGGGAGTACCAGACAGTGGGCACAGGACAGTAGGTGCAGCGCACCGTGAGCGAGCTGAAGCAGGGCGAGGCACTACCTCACTCAGGAAGCGCAAGGGGTCAGGGAATTCCCTTTCCTAGTCAAAGAAAGGGGTGACAGATGGCACCTGGAAAATTGGGTCACTCCCACCCTAATACTGCGCTTTTCCAATGGGCTTAAAAAACAGCGCACCAGGAGATTATATCCTGCACATGGCTCAGAGGGTCCTACGTCCACGGAGTCTCACTGATTGCTAGCACAGCAGTCTGAGATCAAACTGCAAGGCAGCAGTGAGGCTGCGGGAGGGGCACCCTCCATGGCCCAGGCTTGCTTAGGTAAACAAAGCAGCCGGGAAGCTCGAACTGGGTGGAGCCCACCACAGCTCAAGGAGGCCTGCCTGCCTCTGTAGGCTCCACCTCTGGGGGCAGGGCACAGACAAACAAAAAGACAGCAGTAACCTCTGCAGACTTAAATGTCCCTGTCTGACTGCTTTGAAGAGAGCAGTGGTTCTCCCAGCACACAGCTGGAGATCTGAAAACGGGCAGACTGCCTCCCCAAGTGGGTCCCTGACCCCTGAACCCCGAACAGCCTAACTGGGAGGCACCCCGTAGTAGGGGCAGACTGACACCTCACAGGGCCGGCTACTCCTCTGACACAAAAACTCCAGAGGAACGATCAGACAGCAGAATTTGTGGTTCACGAAAATCCACTGTTCTGCAGACACCGCTGCTGATACCCAGGCAAACAAGGTCTGGAGTGGACCTCTAGCAAACTCCAACAGACCTGCAGCTGAGGGTCCTGTCTGTTAGAAGGAAAACTAACAAACACAAAGGACATCCACACCAAAAACCCATCTGTAAATCACCATCATCAAAGACCAAAAGTAGATAAAACCACAAAGATGGGGAAAAAACAGAGCAGAAAAACTGGAAACTCTAAAAAGCAGAGCGCCTCTCCTCCTCCAAAGGAACGCAGTTCCTCACCAGCAACGGAACAAAGCTGGATGGAGAATGACTTTGATGAGTTGAGAGAAGAAGGCTTCAGAAGATCAAACTACTCCGAGCTACAGGAGGAAATTCAAACCAAAGGCAAAGAAGTTGAAAACTTTGAAAAAAATTTAGACGAATATATAACTAGAATAACCAATATGGAGAAGTGCTTAAAGGAGCTGATGGAGCTGAAAGCCAAGGCTCAAGAACTATGTGAAGAATGCAGAAGCCTCAGGTGCCAATGCGATCAACTGGAAGAAAGGGTATCAGTGATGGAAGATGAAATGAATGAAATGAAGTGAGAAGGGAAGTTTAGAGAAAAAAGAATAAAAAGAAACAAACAAAGCCTCCAAGAAATATGGGATTATATGAAAAGACCAAATCTACGTCTGATTGGTGTACCTGAAAGTGACGGGCAGAATGGAACCAAGTTGGAAAACACTCTGCAGGATATTATCCAGGAGAACTTCCCCAATCTAGCAAAGCAGGCCAACATTCAGATTCAGGAAATACAGAGAACGCCACAAAGATACTCCTCGAGAAGAGCAACTCCAAGACACATAATTGTCAGATTCACCAAAGTTGAAATGAAGGAAAAAATGTTCAGGGCAGCCAGAGAGAAAGGTCAGGTTACCCTCAAAGGGAAGCCCATCAGACTAACAGCTGATCTCTCAGCAGAAACCCTACAAGCCAGAAGAGAGTGGGGGCCAATATTCAAACTTCTTAAAGAAAGGAATTTTCAACCCAGAATTTCATATCCAGCCAAACTAAGCTTCATAAGTGAAGGAGAAATAAAATACTTTACAGACAGCAAATGCTGAGAGATTTTGTCACCACCAGGCCTGCCCTAAAAGAGCTCCTGAAGGAAGCACTAAACATGGAAAGGAACAACCTGTACCAGCCACTGCAAAATCATGCCAAATTGCAAAGGCCATCGAGGCTAGGAAGAAACTGCATCAACTAACGAGCAAAATAACCAGCTAACATCATAATGACAGGATCAAATTCACACATAACGATATTAACTTTAAATGTAAATGAACTAAATGCTCCAATTAAAAGACACAGACTGGCAAATTGGATAAAGAGTCAAGACCCATCAATATGCTGTATTCAGGAAACCCATCTCACGTGCAGAGACACACATAGGCTCAAAATAAAAGGACGGAGGAAGATCTACCAAGCAAATGGAAAACAAAAAAAAAGGCAGGGGTTGCAATCCTAGTCTCTGATAAAACAGATGTTAAACCAACAAAGATCAAAAGAGACAAAGAAGGCCATTACATAATGGTAAAGGGATCAATTCAACAAGAAGAGCTAACTATCCTAAATATATATGCACCCAATACAGGAGCACCCAGATTCATAAAGCAAGTTCTGAGTGACCTACAAAGAGACTTAGACTCCCACACAATAATAAAGGGAAACTTTAACACCCCACTGTCAACATTAGACAGATCAACGAGACAGAAATTTAACAATGATACCCAGGAATTGAACTCAGCTCTGCACCAAGCAGACCTAATAGACATCTACAGAACTCTCCACCCCAAATCAACAGAATATACATTTTTTTCAGCACCACACCACACCTATTCCAAAATTGACCACATAGTTGGAAGTAAAGCTCTCCTCAGCAAATGTAAAAGAACAGAAATTGTAACAAACTGTCTCTCAGACCACAGTGCAATCAAACTAGAACTCAGGATTAAGAAACTCACTCAAAACCGCTCACCTACATGGAAACTGAACAACCTGCTCCTGAATGACTACTGGGTACATAATGAAATGAAGGCAGAAATAAAGATGTTCTTTGAAACCAACGAGAACAAAGACACAACATACCAGAATCTCTGCGACACATTCAAAGTAGTGTGTAGAGGGAAATTCATAGCACTAAATGCCCACAAGAGAAAGCAGGAAAGATCCAAAATTGACACCCTAACATCGCAATTAAAAGAACTAGAAAAGCAAGAGCAAACACATTCAAAAGCTAGCAGAAGGCAAGAAATAACTAAAACCAGAGCAGAACTGAAGGAAATAGAGACACAAAAAACTCTTCAAAAAATTAAAGAATGCAGGAGCTGGTTTTTTGAAAGGATCAACAAAATTGATAGACCGCTAGCAAGACTAATAAAGTAGAAAAGAGAAAAGAATGGAATAGATGCAACAAAAAATGATAAAGGGGATATCACCACCGATCCCACAGAAATACAAACTACCCACAGAGAATACTACAAACACCTCTACGCAAATTAACTAGAAAATGTAGAAGAAATGGAAAGATTTCTCGACACATACACCCTCCCAAGACTAAACCAGGAAGAAGTTGAATCTCTGAATAGACCAGTAACAGGCTCTGAAATTGTGGCAATAATCAATAGCTTACCAACCAAAAAGAGTCCAGGACCAGATGGATTCACACCTGAATTCCACCAGAGGTAGAAGGAGGAACTGGTACCATTCCTTCTGAAACTATTCCAATCAATAGAAAAAGAGAGAATCCTCCCTAACTCATTTTGTGAGGCCAACATCATCCTGATACCAAAGCCGGGCAGAGACACAACCAAAAAATAGAATTTTAGACCAATATCCTTGATGAACACTGATGCAAAAAAGCCTCAATAAAATACTGGCAAACCGAATCCAGCAGCATATCTAAAAGGTTATCCACCATGATCAAGTGGGCTTCACCCCTGGGATGCAAGGCTGGTTCAATATACACAAATCAATAAATGTAATCCAGCATATAAACAGAACCAAAGACAAAAACTACATGATTATCTCAATAGATGCAGAAAAGGCCTTTGACAAAATTCAACAACCCTTCATGCTAAAAACTCTCAATAAATTAGGTATTGATGGGATGTATCTCAAAATAATAAGAGCTATCTATGACAAACCCACAGCCAATATCATACTGAATGGGCAAAAACTGGAAGCATTCCCTTTGAAAACTGCCACAAGACAGGGATGCCCTCTCTCACCATTCCTATTCAACATATGTTGGAAGTTCTGGCCAGGGCAATCAGGCAGGAGAAGGAAATAAAGGGTATTCAATTAGGAAAAGAGGAAGTCAAATTGTCCCTGTTTGCAGATGACATGATTGTATATCTAGAAAACCCCATTGTCTCAGCCCAAAATCTCCTTAAGCTGATAAGCAACTTCAGCAAAGTCTCAGGATACAAAATCAATGTACAAAAGTCACAAGCATTCTTATACACCAATAACAGACAAACAGAGAGCCAAATCATGAGTGAACTCCCATTCACAATTGCTTCAAAGAGAATAAAATACCTGGGAATCCAACTTACAAGGGACATGAAGGACCTCTTCAAGGAGAACTACAAACCACTGCTCAATGAAGTAAAAGAGGATACAAACAAATGGAAGAACATTTCATGCTCATGGGTAGGAAGAATCAATATCATGAAAATGGCCATACTGCCCAAGGTAATTTATAGATTCAATGCCATCCCCATCAAGCTACCAATGCCTTTCTTCACAGAATTGGAAAAAACTACTTTAAAGTTCATATGGAACCAAAAAAGAGCCCGCATCACCAAGTCAATCCTAAGCCAAAAGAACAAAGCTGGAGGCATCACGTTACCTGACTTCAAACTATATTACAAGTCTACAGTAACCAAAACAGCAGGGTACTGATACCAAAACAGAGATATAGATCAGTGGAACAGAACAGAGCCCTCAGAAGTAATGCCGCATATCTACAACTATCTGATCTTTGACAAACCTGAGAAAAACAAGCAATGGGGAAAGGATTCCCTATTTAATAAATGATGCTGGGAAAACTGGCTAGCCATATGTAGAAAGCTGAAACTGGATCCCTTCCTTACACCTTATACAAAAATTATAAGATAGACTAAAGACTTAAATGTTAGACCTAAAACCATAAAAACCCTAGAAGAAGACCTAGGCAATACCATTCAGGACATAGGCATGTGCAAGGACTTCATGTGTAAAACACCAAAAGCAATGGCAACAAAAGACAAAATTGACAAATGGGATCTAATTAAACTAAAGAGCTTCTGCACAGCAAAAGACACTACCATCAGAGTGAACAGGCAACCTACAAAATGGGAGAAAATTTTCGCAACCTACTTATCTGACAAAGGGCTAATATCCAGAATCTACAATGAACTCAAACAAATTTACAAGAAAGAAACAAACAACCCCATCAAAAAGTGGGCAAAGGACATGAACAGACACTTCTCAAAAGAAGACATTTATGCAGCCAAAAAACACATGAAAAAATGCTCACCATCACTGGCCATCAGAGAAATGCAAATCAAAACCACAATGAGACACCATCTCACACCACAATCTCACACCAGTTAGAATGGCAATCATTAAAAAGTCAGGAAACAACAGGTACTGGAGAGGATGTGGAGAAATAGGAACACTTTTACACTGTTGGCGGGACTGTAAACTAGTTCAACCATTGTGAAAGTCAGTGTGGCGATTCCTCAGGGATCTAGAACTAGAAATACCATTTGACCCAGCCATCCCATTACTGGGTATATACCCAAAGGAGTATAAATCATGCTGCTATAAAGACAGATGCACACGTATGTTTATTGCATCACTATTCCCAATAGCAAAGACTTGGAACCAACCCAAATGTCCAACAAGGATAGACTGGATTAAGAAAATGTGGCACATATACACCATGGAATACTATGCAGCCATACAAAATGATGAGTTCATGTCCTTTGTAGGGACATGGATGAAATTGGAAATCATTCTCAGTAAACTATCACAAGGACAAAAAATCGAACACCGCATGTTCTCACTCATAGGTGGGAATTGAACAATGAGAACACATGGACACAGGAAGGGGAACATCACACTCTGGGGAGTGTTGTGGGGTGGGGGGAGTGGGGAGGGATAGCATTGGGAGATATACCTAATGCTAAATGACGAGTTAATGGGTGCAGCACACCAGCATGGCACATGTATACATATGTAAGTAACCTGCGCATTGTGCACATGTACCCTAAAACTTAAAGTATAATAATAATAAAATAAAAAAAAGAAATATGAATAATCAAGAGCAAGTTATTTTGGTCCAGGAGTGATCTGAATATTCTAGTGGGAAGAAGGCAGATTTCTAGGGAGGAACAGAAAGATGATGCAAAGCAAAGAGGTGGTTATTAATGTTGCAAAGTGTTTTAATGAGATAATAGGAAATGAACTGCTCACAGCAAGTCATTGTCTTATCAGGGTCCATGAGATGATCCCGGAAAGTGAAGATGGGAGGAAGAATAGGAATCAAAAAGAAGAATCAGTTTGATAAGAATGAGGGAGAGAAAAATGGGGACAATATAGACAATGAGGCCACAAGAAGGAATTTTAAAGAGCCAGAAATACAGACAAGAGAACAGTTCTGAGGATCATAAATAGAACAATTTTCCAATACTTTTTTCAACATTTAAGAGCTTATATAGGTGAGAAGCTAAAGAAGATAAGAACAAAATATCTTAATAATAAGTTTAGGTTTTTCTTTAGAGTAACATGGACTAGAAGATTCTCCATGAAGAGAGAAAATAAACAATGATTATGTATTATGCATACTGAGGACAATAAATCTTACCTCTCTCAGAGGATCATTGAGTTCATTGAGAATATTTTCCTCATCAAAGATTTTGCCTTGGTATCTGTGTTCATAGTAATCATGTATCTTCTGACGCATATCAGCTGGTAACTTATGGAATGACATGTATTGTTCCACTTGCTTATACTGTAAGGAAGGGAAAATAAAATTTTAAAAAAACATTGTTAGGCTGTATCAGAAATCATATTATTTTGTTTTGCTATATTCAATAATATTTGAATACTCAGTTACAAAAAAAAAGAAATCCTTTAAGATGAAGGAACTAATGTACCTGGGTCTAATGTACCTATTTTGTGTTACATAATGTATAAGGCATTTTATTTAGGTGCACATTTCATGGAAAGAACTAAGATATCGTGGAGAGGAGGCATGAAGGGAGTTAAGAGTGAATTTAAGGGAGTAGCTACAGAAAAGCCAGTGATGGGGCAAAAACAATATGTTATGCTATTTTTTTTAATTGAGTTCTAAAAGAAGTATGAAATTGTTTGGCTGTCGATTTTTAAGAAAAATCTCATACCTATGGATAGTACAATAGGTTTTATCTTAGGCTTTTTGGCAAAAGATCAGAATCTAATTAAATTTGGAATCGACAGGCAGGGAGCTTGGCAGGTATTTGCAGATCATACATACTTCAACAACACAGATGCCCTGTAAATTACTGAGAACTAAGAGACTATGGCAGGCTTCCAATTTAGGATTTAGGAGAATACCACGGTGAGACTAGATCCACATTACTGTATAACTGAAAGTTAACTTAGACACTGAAGTTCATTTAAACAAGTAGGCCTCAACTGTGATTGTCTTAAGAACTGGGGAGGGCATTGCTTTTTTGGAAGGCTGATCTTCAGGCTTAATTCCCGAGATTGATTCTATTGACCTATCTGCCTATTTATATTTATACACACATGGGCGTGCACACACACACACCCAGAGAGAGAGAGAGAGAGATTGTAAGTAGCATCCCTGCATCCCTGATAGTCAAACAGGACCATATAAGCATGGATATTACCTGGGTGCCTATTAGAAGAGAATAATTTCAAGCCTCATCCAAGACCTATGGAATAAGAATTTGCATCTTAAAAACGTCTCCAGATGGCTCACGTGCATAGATATACACCTTAAAGTTTGAGAAACAATCCCTAGGTGTTTCAAATGCAGGGGGTCATAAGACCACACACTGAAAAAAAAATAATTAGGTCTTAAAAATTTTGTTTCATTGTATAGATGACAGCATCGAGTACAAATTTTAATAGTTGGTAACACAACTGGATAAAGATGTCAAAATAATATTTTTCCTCATGTAACACACATTTGATATACTTTATATGGAAAAGATTTTCTGAAATATTTTCTTGATAACACAGCTCTGACTAGATCTAGATCTCCTGACTCTTTGCCCATAATTATTGTAATTGTACTTGGTAATTGATAATAGACCTAGCTAATGAGAAACAGCAACCCATTGTATTGCATCTCTTCATTTTTTCCAACATACTTTCATTTTGCAAAAAAATTATATTGTTTGAACATTCCCTTTTGAACATTAGTACCCTCAAAGGAAATACCACTTTGTCATGAGACTTTCTTTGATAACCAGACTGTCCATCAAACTATTTAAAGCCTGAAGGCCTATGTACATCTCTCTGAAGTAACTTGCTTGCTCAAACACTACTTGGAGGGGTGAGAATCTGAAACCTTAACTGACACATTGAGATCTTCATTTCTACTTTCTTTTCCATGCATCTCAGAAATATGAAGAGCAGCACTGAAACTTAGTAGTATTTTATTCATTTTTGGGAAATTAGTGCTTGTATGCAAAGACCTACTAATCTAGGGAAAATATAATCTGCTCTATCTCTATCTCTGAATTTGGAAAATTAATCCTTTTGTAGCTAAGAACAAATGTTACATGTATAGTTATTTTATTTTTATGAAGCTCAGGGTTGATTGAATCTAATTGTTTTTCCTCACACAAGTCATTTAACCCTTCCAGATCTCATTTATGAATCAACAATAAGAGAGTATTTGACTAAATGATCTTCTTTTTACTTTCAAACTAAAATTTTAAAGTTATATGACTATTTCTTATCATTTATTCATATTAAGTTTGAAGTTTGAATCTATATTACTATTTTAAGCATTCATTGACTCATAGTAACTATTGATCTAGCAAACATTAAATGATTATTGTATGCCAGTAGTTCTCAAGGTGTGGTTGCCAAACCACCAATAGCACTTGGGAATTCTTTATAAATACACATTCACAGTCTCCACTCCAGACCTACTGAATCAGAAACTCTACATTTGGGACACAGCAGTATGTGTTTTAACAGGTCCTTCATACACAAAAATTTCATAATCGCTGCTATATGCCAAGTACTGTGTCATCTTAGGACATAAGGAAGCATGCTTGAGTGAGCGTGGGGGAAACAAAGTAAATTTAGTTTTCAGCAAGTTAAGTTTAAGATGCCCATAGCACATCCTAATGCCTCTATGTAGGTCAGGCACTCAGAGAAGAAAATATATACATCATTGGTGACTAAGAAGTCACTAAGGGAGGATGTGTCAAATGAGGCGAAAAGGCTAAAAAGTGGAACTTATGTTTTAAAATCAGCTGAGCCAGGAGACTGATTAATTAAGGGTACTGTTAATACCTGCCAAGATGTGAGAGCAGAACCAGAAAAACATGATTAGAAAATCCAAAGAAGAATTAAATTTCACAGGGGGTGTGGTCAAAAGGAATCTATTCTAAGAAAACAGGTACTGAACAGTGGCCAGTGAATTTGGAAATTAGATAGTAATCTCTGTTAGAATACAACACACTAAAAACAGGAGCTTTTTCTTTTTCTTTTTGTCTGTTTCTCCCACACCTAACAAGACTTGCAAGAATGTATGAAAATATCACTTCCATGTGATGTGAATAAAAATAACCAACTATTATTTGAAAAAGACACTTAGTAGTGGTAGTCAGACCGTGAAACTAGATGTTACAAGTAATGTGTAAGTTGGCAAAGTCAAAAAATGATAAAATGGCAAACTTTCTAATAGTTGTAATAATATACTATATGCAAAATATGACTTAGTATATTTAGTAGTCACAGACAAATAGATTTTTGAAAAGCAAGGATGCCAATACAATTCTTTGGAAACATAAGATCAAAAGTTTATTCCATCAGATCTAAAGAGACTATAATATAATTACCACTTAAAATTCTAATATATTTTTATTTTTAAAAGTTTCTGTATAATTATAAAAATTTATAAAAGTATGCATGTACATGATTATTAAAAATGAGATCTAACAAGAGTGCTTATAAAATGCGGCAAGGATCCAGTTTCAAACCCACCAGTCTCACTTTTCCATGTTAAAAGGTGTTTAATCTATATCACTAAGCAATATGCTTGTTTCCGTTTCTTATATAGATAATTACAGGCATTGTTTATAAACTAACTGTCATAAAATGGTGTTTTGCCACTTATAGTACCCCAAATCTTCCTTTCTCATGCTATAGCTGTGTCACTAGTGTTAATTCTTACCTTAGTTGCTTTGTACCTTTATGCACCATGTTTACTATTATTTCTTGTTCAGATAACTCTAAGATACTTTACCAGGTGAAAGTAAAAAAACTCCCTCGTTCACTTTCATTTGATGACTTCTGTCATCTCTAATGTTACAATGTAAAGGTAGATTATAACTTTGTTCCTATAATTGAAACTTCCAAACTCATAGTGTTAACATTACTCTGGCCATGTAAATATTTACCACAAAGCCAAATGGTGTGAGTATTTGATGACGTTTCCTTTCTTGCTCATCAGTAGATTAACAAGACTTGTTCATCCAACGGATTTGTTAATCCTGCAATTGCTGATCACATTTATTTCTTGGGTAATTAGCCTTTATTTAGTATTATTTTTTTTCTAGCCTCCTTATCCCACCAGATAGACATTGAGCTTTTTCTTCAAAGATTTTCCTATAGAATTTCTCTTTACAACATCCTTGGTTTGGCTCAGTATTTCTAAATGCCATGTTTCTCTTTTGGTTTATTTATTCATGTTGCTGGAAAAAATCCCCAAGTAAACGACTAAGAAAGATTGTATGTTTTCTGAATCTTTCCATATCTGAAATTGTCTTTATTAAACTCTCAAAGTTGACTCCATATAGAATTCTAGGTTGAACTCCTCTAGTTGGATGTTGAGGCTTTGGATCTGAATTTGATTCTCTATGCTGGATTTGATTTGTTTCTTATCTTTATTTAATGTATTTAGTCTCTGCATTTTCTCCTACCTTTCTCTGCATTCCCTACATTTTCTCTATATTTCCCCAACATTTCCCCTACATTCTAGAATATTTTCTGAAATTCTTAGAAAACATTAATTCCTCCTCCTTTTCGTTGATCATTTATTTCTGTACTTTTAATATTTTTAGTTTAAAAATATACTAATATGAGATTTTTAAAAATGATTTTTAGGCTGCTTTTATTCTCCAAAATATGTGACATGTCTAAATGTGAATTCAAAATTACCCTCTAGATTTAGTTTCAGTAATGTCTTTGGTGACCTTTCCCTATGTGTGTATGTTAGGAGTAGGGATCATGTTACAAAGCAGACTGTAATGATTTGTGCTATGGTTTGGATAGGATTCTCCAAACTTCATGTTGAGATTTTATCCCCAGTGTTGTAGGTGGGACCTATTGGAAAGTGTTTGGGTCATAGGGGTGGATCCCTCAAGGACAAAGATTATGCCCTCCCTCAGGCGTGAGTGAATTCTCACTCTATTAGTTCCCTAGAGAGCTTGATGATAAAAAGATTCTGGCACCTCTCCCCTCTCTCTCTCCCTCTTGCTTCCTTTCTCACCATAAGGTCTGTGCATACTCCTGCTCCCCTTCACTTTCTGCCATGAGTGGAAGCAGCCTGAGGCCCTCACCAATACTGATGCCCAAACTTGAACTTTCCAGCCATCAGAATTGTGAGCCAAATAACCTTTCTTCTTTATTAATTACCCGATCTTAGGTTTTCCTTTTTAGCAACAGAAAAATGGACTAAGAGAAGATAATGGAAAATAGAAGTGGCAATGGAAATCATAAGTATAATAACCATTATGAGCTGTCTATGAGGTGAGAACTGAAGAATAATTGAAGGGAATAGAAGGCATGGCAAATGTAAGCAATCTAAAGAATTTTAAATCACATTTATATTGTTTTTATATCCATGAAATGATACCCTTATTTATAAAACTGAAACGCCTTAGTTTATCCCCTACTCCTTCATCCCAATCCTTAAGACATCACCAAATTATGTAAGTTTTACCTACCAAAAGTTTCAATAATTTTCCATTTCTCTGCATCACCATTCTGGTCAAAGCTACTCTCTCTCCTTCAACTCATGACCAGCTTCTTAACTACATTCACTGTACCTATTTATACATGTCTTCCTCCAACTCTAACTCATTTTCCATGATTCAGACAGAGACATCTTTTTAAAATGTTAATCTAATTGTCACCCCTAAAGGAGACTAAAAATATTTCACCCCAAATATACCTCTTTGACATATTTTGAGATGGCTGTTCAGAGGGCCTGCAGACAGGAATAGACCTACAAAGGTGCCTTTTGTGGAGGAGATTTGCATCTGTGGAGGCAATAAAGTGAAATAAATAACAGATGCAAGCAAGCTTTTCCTGAGGCCCCGCTTGTCCATGTCTAGGAAAGATTAACAGAGAGTCTGACACCTTTTAAGATCTGACAGAGAAACATTTACCATAGACTATCACCTATTCTTTCTGAGGGCTGCTACCTGTACATCTGCACAAGATTGCCTTTACTCCATGCCTTTCTTCTTCTGCTCTAACTCTGACAATCTGTCTTGCCATGCCATAAGCCCCTATTCTTTCTGTAACCCCGAGATGGTATAAAAGCATCAATGATTGGGCATTTCTTTGAGTTTTCACATTTTGTATGACTCTTGTACATACATGTGCAGATAATAAACTTGTATGCCCTTTTTTCCTGTTAATCTATTACCATTTTGTGTTATAGAGTCAGATTACAGGTCTTCAGGAATAATTTTATACACTTCACATTCCTGGAAGACAGGGATAAGAAGCTGTCCTTCCCATTGTATTAGAGGAGAAAATCACATAAATTGAAAAATAGCAAATTATTAATAATTACTCATCAAATCAGAGGGAACTTTAAGTTCATGATTCTATCCCCATGTCTCAAATCTATAAAACACTGCCTATAAGAAGTTAACTTTTTACTTTCAGGAAGCATCTATATATATATATATATATATATCACCTGATTTATAATATCTCAAGATAATTTTACAGTGTAGTGCCCACAGTACAGTCTTACCTGTGGGGTATCTATATGTACATTGGCATCAATACACATCAACTACTATTTTTGTGAAACAAAAGTTAATACTTTTTTTTAAAAGGCAAAAGACTTTTTGGTGAGTGATGGAACTAATTTCCATGTTCAAATAAATCATAAATGCTACATTAACTAGCTATTTGAAAGTAGGCTACACTAGCTGAAATAGAGCTTCTTTAAACTTTATTTCTAGGACAACCTACAGCATCAGATGCAAGGCATAGACCTTCATCTGCCAAAATAAACATGCATGAAAATGTGTTACAATTTCAAGGGTGTTTACACATATCTGAGTGTCAATTTAAAAATATCTGAGTATCTTAACTGACCACATTAAGTTTTATTGGCATTGTAAAACTCCATGAGTGCTGGAACCAGTGGTGTCAGTGTTTAATCTACACTATATTCTTGACTTTTGACTTTGAGTATATATATATATATATTTTTTTTTACCTTTCAGTTTTTCAGTTTTTTATATGTCAATTTGAAATGATAATATCTAACATACTGGGTGCCATGAAAATTAGTAGTGATACTGCATGTATGTTATGTGATAAATAATAAATAATAAATAGTAATTATTAGAAATATCATTAAAAAGCAAACAGGTTAAAAATCCAGTTGAATAAAAATATATGTCTCATTCTCAATATAAACACAGCAATGCTAAAATGGTTTCTGAAGGGGTATTTTTCTTATAGAATAAAAAAGTATAAATTTTATATTCCAGTGACTACATGTGTTTTAAATGTAATTTGACAAATAATAATAAATAATAAGAAAATATTTAAAATTGTTTGCTTTTCAAAGACCAACAATCAACTTTCTTTTTAACTTTTTTATGTTTAAATAAATAATCATTGGGCTTATGGCTAATCTATCTTAATTTTTACCAAGAAAAATCTAGTATTGCCAGCTATTTACACAGCAATTGAAGCCATAATTTCTCTTTATTATCCTACATTTAAAAATACATAAATCATATATATAGAAAAGCTGAGTAATATGCTAATTCATTTAACAAGTATTGTTTCTAGAATTTTTGCAGCAAGATTGAACCGTTTTCAAGAACTATGCTATAAACACAGCAACATCTTCAATGCATATCTTTTAGAATTTTTTTTTCTTAGTAAAAATGTGTCACTGGTTATTTTATGAAAAAGTTTTAAGTCACATAGTCTTTACATAGTAAGTCATATAATCATAAAAATAACATGAAATCTTCCTGAATTTGATTTTCAATAAAATGAATGGAAAAAAACTAAAGGAAAATCACAAATGAAGGAAAGCAGATGGTTTAGAGATTTGTTTGCTTTTTAGCAGAAGTTTGAGTCAGATACTCCTATTTTATCTTCATTTTATATTTCCTTTTTTGGAAAGCTGGGTAACAAAACATAGATTTTTCTATGGAATAATGATTATTTAGCTCTCAAGATATGCAAAAGCTTTTTTGAAATAAAATATGTATCTACTTTGCATGGAAAACAGTCAAAATTCCAACTGAATGTAATTTTATTTTATTTTATTTTATTTGTTTTTCTCTGAGATGGAGTTTCACTCTTGTTGCCCAGGCTGGAGTGCAATGGCATGATCTCAGCTCACTGCAACCTCTGCCTCCAGGGTTCTAGCGATTCTCCTGCCTCAGCTGTAGCTGAGATTACAGGCATGCACCACCACGCCCAGCTAATTGTGTACTTTCAGTAGAGATGGGATTTCACCATGCTGGTCAGACTGGTCACTGCAACCTCGGCCTCCTGGGTTCTAGTGATTCTCCTGCCTCAGCTGTAGCTGAGATTACAGGCATGCACCACCACGCCCAGCTAATTGTGTACTTTCAGTAGAGATGGGATTTCACCATGTTGGTCAGACTGGTCACTGCAACCTCGGCCTCCTGGGTTCTAGTGATTCTCCTGCCTCAGCTGTAGCTGAGATTACAGGCATGCACCACCACGCCCAGCTAATTGTGTACTTTCAGTAGAGATGGGATTTCACCATGTTGGTCAGACTGGTCACTGCAACCTCGGCCTCCTGGGTTCTAGTGACTCTCCTGCCTCAGCTGTAGCTGGGCTTACAGGCATGCACCACCATGCCCAGCTAATTTTGTATTTTCAGTAGAGACGGGGTTTCACCACGTTGGTTAGACTGGTCTTGAATTCCTGACTTCAGGTGATCCACCTGCCTTGGCCTCCCAAAGTGCTGGGATTACAGGTATGAGCCACCGTGCCTGGCCCCAACCTAATGTAATTTTAAAATATTTGTAGAAAATATTACAAGTAAAGCGTGTTATTCTTCCATCCAGAATAATCTCTTCCAATATAAATAGCCATTTGCTTTCTTGCTTATGGAACTTAGCTATCCATTCAGATATTTCACAAGAAACTATACTTTCATCTATGTAAAAATGCAGGATTCAAAAGAACTTGGAAGTTATTTACACTACATAGGTTTTCATTTATCAATTATTATTATTATGTTTTTATTTTATAATGGCCAAGTTGAGCATTGTTTTTGAAAAGTCAATTTAACACTGTTTAAGATTTAACTAAGAATGTAATTGAAAAAAAGTGATGATGAGACTTTAGTGTATTTAGCAATTAGAAGAAAATCCTTGATTACTAAGCAAGTAAATTGTCTGTCTAAAACATCTTTAGTATGTTAATTTATTTGTAATTATGGAATAAGGGTCAAGGGTTAGATGATTGGTAGAAGTAGAAAAAATCATTATAACCATTGTAATACAGCTAAATGTGTGCTTGAATATTTTTAAAATCCTTTAGTTTTCCTGCTCTAAATGACTTTAGACTTTATTACTATAGTTTTGCTTGGTGTGTGTGTGTGTGTGTGTGTGTGTGTGTGTGTATCTATCTATGTGTAGGGAAATGATCTGGCCCTTAATTGAACAAGAGTATGGACTGATATAACATGCCTACCATGGTTAACTCAATCACTCTTCCATTTTTTTAAATTGGACCATTTAAAGCATTTTATGCTGTCTCAACTTTCCTATTTCCTTCCCTCAACAGTTTCTTTCACTCACAGAAGATGACTTTACATAGAATTTGAAAAAAGAAATAGAAGCTTTTACTTAAGAATATCTACTAACTCATTTAAAGAGAAATCTATTTTTTCTCCTTCTGTCTTTATTTCTCTTATAAACAATGAAAGAAGTGTTTCTCATTCCATTTAAAGCTACTCTTTCACCCGTGTTTGAATGTCCAGTTACAATAATTAAAATCATAATCATATCTAACCCTTGGATGTTAAATGCTGTTTTCCTGGCACTCAACTAAACCTTTTACTCATATTTACCTACTTAATCCTCATAACAACAGTGTGAGATTGCTATCATGATCTTCATTTTACAGATAATGAAATTGAGGCACAGAGAATTTAAATAACTTGCATAAAGTCACACAGCTAATTAGTGCTGAAGCCAGGATTTGAATCTAGGGAATATGGCTTCAGACTGTGCTCTTATTTGCTGCATGACATTCTTGTCATCAAAAAATGACTCTCTATTGATCACAAGTAGCCCTCTACTTACCATCCTATTTTTCTTCTCTCCTTTCTCAACCAGTTTCTTGAAAGTGTGGTCTACTTTTGTTATCTAACTTTCTACTTCTCATTAAAACCTTTAATTATAGCTTCCATTCCTTCTATTTCACTAATAATACTCTTGCATTTCCATTATTTCCTGATTACTACCATGATACTTAGATATTTCACAAATATATCAAATATATATACATATTTGTGATCTGAATATATATAATATTTACATATTATATATATAACATATTATATATATATATATATTTATCTGAATAGCACTGAACACCAGTGGTTAACACTATTGATGTCCCATACAACACGTCTTTCCTTGTAAGCTGACCCACCTCTGACCTCAACTGTACCAATGGTGGAAAGTCCATCTCAGGGTTTTTGCATCAGGGCTCTCTGGGAACTCTAGAAAACTTGCTCAGCTCAACCTAGAGTTGCATGGACTTCTGGGGGGTGAGGAGAGGTGTAGGTTACACCACATAAGGCAACGTTCAACCAATGAGGGACTTGAGTCTCCAGATTAATAACAGCTCCTATCCTTCAGAGAAACAAGTATAAGGTTCATTCTACACAGTTCCTCAGAGAGTGTCAGTAGGACTAAGCCCCAATTGTCTATAACTAAAAAAAACCTCAATAATATATCCTTCATTAGATTTCCCTCTTTCATGGTGATATGGTTTGGCTGTGTCCACATTCAAATCTCAACTTGAATTATATCTCTCAGAATTCCCGTATGTTGTGGGAGGGACCCAGGGGGTGGTAATTAAATCATGGGGGCCGGTTTTTCCTGTGCTATTCTTGTGATAGTGAATAAGTCTTACGAGATCTGACGGGTTTATCAGGAGTTTCCGCTTTTGCTTCCTCCTCATTTTCTTTTGCCATCGCCAAATAAGAAGTGCCTTTCTCCTCCTGCCATGATTCTGAAGCCTTCTCAGCCATGTGGAACTGTAAGTCCAATTAAATCTCTTTTTCTTCCCAGTCTTGGGTATGTCTTTATCAGCAGCGCAAAAATGGGCTAATACACGTGGTCTTACTACTCCTGTTTCCTAATCCTGATTCTTAAAATTCTTCCTCAGTAAATTACCCACCCCAAATTCTTTTATTAGGCTCTGCTACTAGGAGATTCCAAACTAAGACAGTATTACAAACTGAGCCCTTCCTCCTAAGACATCTTTTCCTGTGGCTTCTCCATCCACATATGGTTCTGGCTTTCGTGTTTCTTCTTTGGCTGCTCTTTTCAGTCTCATTTGTTGGCATCTTTTAATAGTTGGTATTTCCAAAGACTATGCCCAAGGCCACCTTTTCTTTTCACCTTACATATTTTCCTTGGACAATCCTTCCCACTCACATGACTTCAGTTACTATCAATATACCACCAATCCTCAAGTCAATGGTCCAGCAGAGAACAAATCCCTGATCTCGACTCGTAAGCCTGTCTTCCCTTTAAACATCTACCCTTACAACATGTTTCATGAGCACATCAAACGCAAAATTGAAATTGTCTTCCTTTTTCCTGCATGTCTTCTCTATCCAACCTGCAGCCTAGGTTATAGACTTGGTTTTGGGTACACTCATTTCTCTGTTTCCAATGTATTTTACTTTAAATTTTCACAAACTAACCATCTTGTCATTTGGGAGTTAATTTTTAATGCCACTTTCTCTGAGTAATTTTCCCTAATGCTTGTCTTAAATGTTAATGTAAATTAAAATAATATGAGAATCTTGTTAACATGAAGATTCACATTCAGTATGTATGGGGTTGAAACTGAAATTTTAGTATTTCTAACAAGATTCTAGATGATGCTAATGCTGGTAGTAAGAGAATTATAGTAGTTGAGATTTAGATTAGATTAGATGAGCTATTTATTCTCCTATAACATCAAGTATTTCCCATGCATTGGCTCTTTTCACACTATCATAATTTCTACTGAAATTACCTATGTTCTTTGCAGACCTAAGCTTCCTGAAGGTGTTCAATAATTGATTAATTAATATGTTCTAAAATATTATTTATTGTCAAACATATTATTTAGTCTTTGTCAAGAACAAGCTTTGAAGTCCTTTTTAAAAATAAAAGTGCCATTTTTTCATACGATCAAATATATGTAAATCATTTAAACTCTTTTACATATTTTTATTTTTATTTTTCATGTTAGATTTAGGGAATTCATGTGTTTGTTTGTTATATGGGTATTACATGCATAATGGTGGTGACTGGGCTTCTAATGTACCCATCACGAAAATATTGAACATAGTACTCAATAGGTAATTTTTTAACCCTCACCCACCTCCCATTCTCCACCCTTTTGGAGTCCCCAAAGACTATTATTTCTATCTTTATGTCCATATGTACCCATTGTTTTGCTCACATTTATAAGTGAGAACATATGATATTTGATTTTCTGCCTCTGAGGTATTTCACTTAGAATAATGGCCTCAAACTCCATTTTGCTGCAAAGGACATGATTAAATTATTTTTTATGGCTGTGTAGTATTCCATACATATATACCCACATTTTCTTTATCCATTCAACTGTTGGTGGATACTTATGTTGGTTCCATGACTTTGTCATTGCGAATAGGGCTGCGATAAATATATGAGTGCAGGTGTCTTTTTTATACAATTATTTATTTCTTTTTGGGTCGATACCAAGCAGTGGGATTACTGGGTTGAACGGTAGTTCTATTTTTAGTTCTTTGAGAATCTCCATATCGTTTTACTTATTTTTTTAAAAAAACTTCTAATGATACAGTAGAAAAAAGCAAGTCAGACACCTATTTGTTGTCATAAAATACCTGCTTTTCTTTTCCTCAAAGGCAGGTAATATGCCTTAAGCAGTTGAAGGATCCATAACTTAGTTTATTAAATTTTAACTTAAATGACCTCCCATTTAATTTCTTAAAATTAGATGATTAAGGACATAATGTTTCATAAATTATAAAGCCAATTAGCATAAATCTAGAGATACTATTTCACACCAGGGCTAAATCTACTAGGCTATAAAAGATTGCAGCTTTTAAACCAATAATTTAGATAAGTTTGGGTGATTAAAATGATGCAAATATTTTGAAAATGTGGGTGCACTGATTGTTGTTACATTATAGCATTTGTGTGTGTGTGTGTGTGTGTGTGTGTATGTGTGTACATTCTCTTCTTTGTATGTTGTGTGTGTGTGGTAATTCTTCAATAAAAAAAGGCAATTTAATTATGTATAACCTCCATTCCATTGGGAAGATATATTCACTATCTGCAATAAACAGTTAAGTGATTTTTAAGAAATAATATATTCCTAATGTCCTTTTTCCACAGCCCCAATAAATTTTTTAAGCTTTTAGTGATAGATGATAAATTATTATGTAAGCCCTGTATATATATGAAAATGCATTAAAAACAGTAATAGCTTAAAACAGGACATTGTTTAAATATCACTAATCTTCTACTTCATTATTTTAGTCAAAATGTTTCTTAGCATTAGTAATAGCTTGATTTACATTTGTAAATCTCTCTAGTTTGTTTGTAATGCAACTGTTTCTTATTGTTTGTAGCTTTCCAAATTTAAAGCAACTGAATATCTGAGGATATGGATAATTACTAAGTGTAAATATAATCTGAAGAATATTTTTTAAATGACTCACCAGCAAATTATCATGCAGAAGCAACATAACTGATGAAGAAAGGAGCATTTATAATGCTTAACTTTTATCTTTGTATTTGTTTTTCAAAAGTGAAAAACTCTAACAAAGATATTCCTTCAGTACAAATTAAAAACCTGATTTTCTTTACATTCATAATATAAAACAAGATCAAAATGGATGTTATTATGGTACTTATCAAGTCTGAATGATGTGGTATTAAGAATTAATGAAGAAGAATACATAAATATTAAGAAGATTTAGTCAATATCTATGTTTCAGATCTAAGTATTGATTGGTTATCAGTCTCAACATAAATCAATTTGAATTTTTGTGCTAATCCAATGGGGGAAGTGACAAAATATAAACACTATAATGATCATTAGTAAGTACCTACTAAAGAGTAAGGAGATGTTATTAGAAGAAAGTGCAAAGTGTTGCACAGCAGAATAAGAAAAATCATAGTCCTTGAGTCTTAAATTAAAAATCGAGTCTTATTTAAGTAAGATCCATATTGGTGAATATCAATGATTGATTTCAAAAGAATTACACACATATATGTATGTATTTTGTATACATACATGTCATATTGTATACAAAAGATCCATATTGGTGAATATCAATGACTGATTTCAAAAGAATTACACATATATATGTATGTATTTTGTGTACATACATGTCAACATACAGAAATATGAATTTCTGAATGTAAGACTATATATGTAACATAAATTGAACAATACTTTGAATTGGCAGTGAGTTTTTAGTTACCTGTTGACACTGCTTTGAATTTGATAGCAACTCAGGAAAGTAGCATAACCATGATGCATGATGTTACCAGTGGTAAGAGGACAATTTCAGAAAATCATTAATGGAGTTTATAAAAGAAAATTGATCCAAACTTTCTCAACTTGGCTAGTATGAAACTAACGGTCACTGGTTGATCTAAATCTAAAATTTGACTGGCTTTTCAGAACCAGGCCACCATCGTAACTTCCAAATAAGTTTCCTGAAGTAGTGAGAGAAGACAAAGAACTTCCAATCTAACTACAATAAAGTCAAAACTACCTTATTTAAATTAGAACCATTCATCAATACAAAACAAAACAAAGTTTCCAGGTAAACTTCACAGCAATAATTGAGAGCAGCTGCTTACTAAAAATGTAGGGATCTAATACAAAGCCAGTGGTTTCAGATAAAATGAGGGTGAGTCAAGACAAATGTGTTATCAGGCAGGAAGTGAATTGGCTGTTATGGGTTATGCAAAGTGAAGAAGTGAAATGCAAGAAATGGACCAATAGGTTACTGGATCTTGACTGTAGATGAGGTGAGAAGAGAGCAAAACAAAGGAGTTTCCAGTTGTGTTCCACTCAAACCATAAAGGAACCAGAAGCTTACACTATTCCTAACAATCAATAAGATTTTTTGTTAATTTATTCTAATAGAAGAAGAGTAGATATGGGAATGGGAAGATATGATGTGTTCTCACATTATAAACAATTTCTCAAAATCAGCTGAGGCTGCAAGATAATGACACTAATTTGATCTTTTCTTCTTGTGTTCGCCATGCTGAATGATCTTAAGGAGACACATTTAATCCATAGTCACTGCTAATGAACATTTTCTTAGTCAGGTGTTTAACTAGGCAATGAGAAAATCATAGCAAAAATATAATTATTTTTCCTAAAGTTAAGATGGGGGGCTAAGAATGAGTTATATACATTTAAATAGGAATGATAAATAATAGAATAATTTGATTTGGAAATTATTCTAGTGCACTATTTATCTTCTATATCAACATTAATTGATAGAGAATGTTGTTCTCTCCCAGTTTTATGGCTTTAGACTCTATATATACTGGTAAGACCTAAATATGTATTTCTAGGCTAGACTACTCCATTAAATCAAGATTCATATACTAAATGGCCTAATTGGCATCTCCACTTGGGTGTGTACTGAAGATTTAACATTTAACGCATCCAAAGCTGAAATCCTTCATCAAAACCTCATCTTACTACTGTGTTCTGCATATCAGATGAGTTTCTACCAGGAGCTGGGGCCAAAAATGTAAAGTTTTTGTTTTGCCATATTTTTTTCTCTCATATACCACTTCTGTCAGCAAATTTTATTAGATGTACTATTTTTTCCATTACAGCTTCATTGAAGTATAATTTATATAAAATAACATCCATAAATTAAGTGAACATTTTCGTGAGAAATCATCATCACGTGGAGGTTTTAGAATGTTTCCATCCGTTCCAAAAGTTCCCTCATTCACCTTCATAGCTAGGTCATATTCCCTCCCCTGGTCCCAGGAAATCACTGATCTGTTTTGTTGTCACTCTTATTTTCCCTGTTCTAGATTTTTACATAAATGGAATAACATTTATTCTTTTTCATGTGGCTTTTTTTTTCACTGAGGACAATGTTTCCAAGATATATCCATGTTGTTGCATATATCCATAGATATTTTTTCTTTATTTCTGAATAATATTCCTGGATCTACTTTTATAATGTATTTACCTATTCACTTCTATTGCTACAAACAGCCCAGTTTACCATGAATTTGTATGTGTGTGATTGTGATAGCCTTCTAATTGGCTTGTTTCCCCTTTTGACTGCTCATAATTCATTGTTAACTCAGTATCTCGTATTATCCTTCTAAAATGTAAATCTGCCCATGGCATAACTTTGTTTAAACTTTCCAAGTATTCCAATCTTAGATGGAAAGCCAAAATATTTCAATAACCTGTATGGGCATATGAAACACAGCCTTTCATGGCCTATCCTATTACTGTCGTTGCTCACTCAGCCCCAGCCTGATTGGTACTCTCAAGCCTGGAAGGAGAGTGGGGAGCACAAGAGTAACAGAGAAGTCAAGGAATAGATATATCGCATCTGCCTGCATCATCAATATTCTTCAGTGGTAAGAAATTTAAAACTATAATATTAGAATAATACAGATTATAGAAAATCCTGTAAAAATTGAACATTTGACAAGTGACATTAGTCTATACCCCAAAACACTCCAGTGCATGTATCTAAATATCACTGCATTGTAGTTTTACTTGGTAAAGGAGTGTGAACATTATTGACTTAATTGATTATTCCGGATCATGAGCATAAAGAAATGTAATTATAGCTCAAGCTAAAATAAGATACCTAAGAGATAAGAGAACCTCTAGGAATAAATAACGTTAGCTCTGTATTTTCTTAAATCAAGCTTTCAAGTTTGTAAATAACAATAACAAAAATAGCAGGAACAAAATATACTGTGCTATAAGACCTGATGTATGACTGGAATTGTACTTCCACTGGGGTTGAAATAAAAAAAAAACCTCACAGTTAATTTTTTCTTGGGAAAAATTATAATGGTATGAGATTCATATTTTCTTTGAAAATATAATAGCATATATATGTTTTCACTGTTAATGGAGTATGTTAAACTACTGCAATGTGAAGAATACAAGGTTGTTTTTGTTCTTCAAATAGACATAACTTTATGTAAAACTACAATTACCAAATTTGATTAAAAACGGACATATTTATCCAATATTATCAAATTAAAACAAGTTAAAAAAACCTGAATATATAAAGATGTTAACTGAAAAACTTGATTTATAGGTACGCCCAATTTTCCTGCCTTAAAAATAATGTCCCATTACATTAATTTTTTTCTATATTAAAGTAGATATTTTAGTGGGTCAGAAACATTGAGCATATATTCAACATACTGTTATAGGTTATAGTAGAAAACAGCACATATACACCTTGTTTCACAGCCTTCTGAACTTCAACATCAGAGTTTTGAAGAAGAGATAACCTTCCTCATTGCTACCTTTATAAATTAAAAAATATAAACTAAATGTGTAAATAATAGAACCTAAATATTTTTCTTGATGTTCAAAGTTTTTATATAATTATAAATAATTCTCCCAAGAGATAAATAGCATTTATCATATATGTGTGTGCTTATTTATTCTTTTCCAAACTATAATTCCATAAGGCCACAGAGCTAGCTATTGTCATGCTCCAGCAATAACTAGAAACATTTTCCCCTGATTGTAGAATGGTATTCTTACTCTTCACTGACACAAAATGCAAAAAAATGTTAAAGATAAATATTTTTTATGTGCACACACTCTAAAAGAAGTAATGGCAGTATAATGATGACAGAGCTAAATGGAACATTTAAAAATGTAAATTTTAAAAATTCTTTTTACTGATTCTCCATAAATATGTATATTTCGAGGAGTTTGGTGATTTTATTTGCTAGGATAAGCAAAGGAGAGGAGAAAAATATATCAAAGCTAGAGAAGGAAGAAAACATTACAGACGTTGGGACATATATTGGGTAAACTGTGGACAATGAGAATTTTGAAAAGCAGTCTTAAGATACAACATACCAGAATCTCTGGGACTCAGCTAAGGCAGCGATAAGAGGGAAGTTTATAGCACCAAATGCCCACATTGAAAAGTTAGAAATATCTCAAATTAATAACCTAAAATCACAATTAGAGGAATTAGAGAAACAAGAGCAAATCAACCCCAAAGCTAGCAGACAGGAAATAACCAAAATCAAAGCTGAACGGAAGAAAACTGAAATACTAAAAACTGTACACAAGGTCAATGAATCCTGGAGTTGGTTCCTTGAAAAAATTAATAACATAAGTCGATAGACCACCAGCTAGACTAATAAAGAAATAAAGAGAAGATCCAAATAAAAATTCAACAATGACAAAGGGGATATTACCACTGAACCCACTGAAAGACAAAATCCTGGCTGGGCACAGTGGCTCATGCCTGTAATCCCAGCACTTTGGGAGGCCGAGGTGGACAGATCACGAGGTCAGGAGTTTGAGACCATCCTGGACAACACAGTGAAACCCTGTCTCTATTAAAAATACAAAAATTGGCTGGGCTTGGGGGCGGTCGCCTGTAATCCCAGCTACTCGTGAGGCTGAGACAGGAGAATCACTTAAACCCGAGAGGCGAAGGTTGCAGTGAGCCAAGATAGCACCATTTCACTACAGCCTGGGTGACAGTGAGAGACTCCATCACAAAAAAATATATATATACATATATATATATACACACAAACACATACACACACAACGTGTATATGTGCTGTTTTCTACTATTTATATTATATATAAAATATATATAATATACATTATTTATATTATATATGAAATACATATAATATACATTATTTATATTATATAAAAAATATAATATACATTATATATAATATAATATAATTATATATAATATATATTATATTATAATATAATATAATATATATACAATATAATATAATATAATATATATACAACATAATATAATATAATATATATTGTATATAATATAATATAATATAATATAATTATGTATAATATAATATCATATAATTATGTATAATATATAATATATCATATAATATAATTATATAAAATACATAATTATATATAATATACAATATGATATAATTATATATAATATATATAATATATAATATATGATATATAATATAATATAACTATATATTATATATAATATATAATGTATATTTCATATATAATATATATGTAAAATATATATATTTTTTATAATATATATCATATATATATTTTACATGTTATATACAAAACATATATATTATATATATTATATAAATATGTAAATTATATAAAATATAATTCTATAACTATGTAAAATAATGTATATTTATATATAAAATACACCAAATATTTATGTATAAAAATATACCAAATATTTATATATAAAAATATACAACATATTTATATATAAAAATATATAAAATATTTATATAGAAAAATATATAAAGTATTTATATATAAAAATATCTAAAATATTTATATATAAAATTATCTAAAATATTTATATATAAAATATTTATATATAAAAATATATAAAATATTTATATATAAAAATATATAAAATATTTATATAAAAATATATAAAATATTTATATATAAAAATATATAAAATATTTATATATAAAAATATATGAAATATTTATATATAAAAATATATGAAATATTTATATATAAAATATATGAAATATTTATATCTAAAATATAGAAAAATTCATATATAAAAATATATACGTATTTATATATAAATATATACATATTTTATACATAAAAATATATACGTATTTTATACATAAAAATATATACGTATTTTATACATAAAATATATACGTATTTTATACATAAAAATATATACGTATTTTATACATAAAAATATATACGTATTTTATATAAAAATATATAAAATAAATAAAAAATAATATATAAAAATAAAATTATATAGAATATATATTTTACATATATGAAATATATAACATATATTATATATAATATATGAACTACAATATATATAAAATATATAGTATATAATATAACAAAATATAATATATATAAAATATATAGTGTATCATATATATAAAATATATAGTATATTATATATAAAATATATATACTTCATAAAATATATATATTATATATTATGTAACATATATATTTTTATATATTTTATATATTATATAAAATTTATGAAATATATGTATTTTATATATTTTATATATAATATATATTATATATTTTACATTATATATAATATATATTTAATATCATATATTATATATTTTATATAATATATATTTTATATCATATATTATATATTTTATATAATATATAATATATCTTTCATATACTATATATAAAATATATATATTTCATATATTTCATATATAAAATATATATATTTCATATATTTCATATATAAAATATATATATTTCATATATTTCATATATAAAATATATATATTTCATATATTTCATATATAAAATATATATATTTCATATATTTCATATATAAAATATATGTATTTCATATATTTCATATATAAAATATATGTATTTCATATATTTCATATATAAAATATATGTATTTCATATATTTCATATATTTCATATATGAAATATATATATTTCATATATAAAATATATATATTTCATATATAAAATATATAAAATATATATATTTCATATATTTCATATATTTCATATATAAAATATATATATTTCATATATTTCATATATAAAATATATATATTTCATATATTTCATATATTTCATATATAAAATATATATATTTCATATATTTCATATATTTCATATATAAAATATATATATTTCATATATTTCATATATTTCATATATAAAATATATATATTTCATATATTTCATATATTTCATATATAAAATATATATATTTCATATATTTCATATATTTCATATATAAAATATATATATTTCATATATTTCATATATTTCATATATAAAATATATATATTTCATATATTTCATATATAAAATATATATATTTCATATATTTTATATATAAAATATATATATTTCATATATTTCATATAAAAATATATATTTCATATATTTCATATATAAAATATATATTTATAAATATATATTTTTATATAATATATGTAATATATATAATATATAAAATATATTCTAATACATATCCCTCAGAGATATAGAATATATAGTATATACATTATACACATGATATATAATATATATTATATACATTATATACATGATATATAATATATATTATATACATTATATACATGATATATATTATATAGATTATATACCTCATATATAATATATATCCCATACATTATATACCTCATATATAATATATATCCCATACATTATATGCCTCATATATAATATATATCACATACATTATATGCCTCATATATAATATATATCATATACATTATATGGCTCATATATAATATATATCATATACATTATATGCCTCATATATAATAGATATCATATACATTATATACATAATATGTATATAATATATACATTATATACATAATGTTATATAATATATACATTATATACATAATGTTATATAATATATACATTATATACATAATATGTTATATAATATATACATTATATACATAATATGTTATATAATATGTACATTATATACATAATATGTTATATAATATATACATTAGATACATAATATGTTATATAATATATACATTAGATACATAATATGTTATATAATATATACATTAGATACATAATATGTTATATAATATATACATTAGATACATAATATATAATATATACATTCGATACATAATATATAATATATACATTCGATACATAATATATAATATATACATTCGATACATAATATATAATATATACATTCGATACATAATATATAATATATACATTCGATACATAATATATAATATATACATTATATACATAATATATAATATATACATTATATACATAATATATAATATATACATTATATACATAATATATAATATATACATTATATACATAATATATAATATATACATTATATACATAATATATAATATATACATTATATACATAATATATAATATATACATTATATACATAATATATAATATATACATTATATACATAATATATAATATATACATTATATACATAATATATAATATATACATTATATACATAATATATAATATATTATATACATTATACACATAAAATATAATATATTACATACATTATATATATAATATATAATATATTACATACATTATATACATAATATATAATACATTATATACATTATATACATAATATATAATACATTATATACATTATATACATAATATATAATACATTATATACATTATATACATAATATATAATACATTATATACATTATATACATAATATATATGATATATATTATATACATAATATATATCATATATATTATATACATAATATATATCATATATATTATATACATAATATATATCATATATATTATATACATTATATATATCATATATATTATATACATTATATATAATGTACATTATATATTATATATAATGTACATTATATATATAATATATATACTGTACATTATATATTATATATATTATGTCCATTATATATATATATAATATATATATCCCTCAGAGAGATATATATATCCCTCAGAGACTACCACGATGAAGAAACGGGTAAATTCCTGAACACATACAACCTCCCAAGACTGAATCAAGAAGAAATGTAATCCTTAAACAGACCAATAATGAGTTTCAAAATTCAATCAGTAATAAAATCCTACTAACCACAAAAAGCCCAGGACCAGATGGATTCACAGCCGAACTCTACCACATGTATAAAGAAGTGCTGATACCATTTCTACTTAAACTACTCCAAAAACTTGGGGAGGGACTCCTTCCTAACTCATTCTATGAGGCCAGCATCATCCTGATACCAAAACCGGGCAGAGACAACAAAAAAAGAAAACTTCACGTCAATGTGCTTGATGAACGCAGATAAAAAACTCCTCAATAAAATACTTGCAAAATACTATGAATATATATATGTGTATACATATATATAAAATCGTATATATATAGATAGATAGATATCTTTTTCTTCAAGTGATTTTTTAAAACTTATTTTTGGTTCATGGGTATATATATAGAGAGAGACAGAGAGAGAGAGAGAGAACTATACTATAGTTCGTGGAAAGTTGAACTATACTATAGTTTGTCGACAGCAGTGTGGAATTTCTCTAAGAACTTAAAACAGGATCACCATTTGACTCTGGAATCCTATTATTCAGTATATACTCAAAGGAATGGAAATAATATATACATATAATATATTATATAATATAATATCATATAATATTATATATAATAATATATAATATAATAATCTATAATATAATATATAATATAATATTATATATAAGAATATATAATATAAGATTATATATAAGAATATATAATATAATCTTTTATATATAATATTATATATAATAATATATAATATAATATTTTATATAATATATTATATATAAGAATATATATTAGATTATATATAAAATATTATATATAATATATTATATTATATAATATATTATATAATATATTATATTATAATATATTATATAAGATATTATATTATATATAATTATATGTATAATATAATATCTTATATAATATATTATATTATAATATATTATATAATATATTATATTATAATATATTATATAATATATTATAATATATTATATAATATAATATAATATAATATAATACATTATATACAATATATTATATAATATATTATATTACAATATATTATATATAATATATTATATAATATATTATATATAATATATTATATAATATATTATATATAATATGTTATATATAATATTTTATAATATATGTTATATATAATATTTTATAATATATAATATGTTATATATAATATTTTATAATATATAATATGTTATATATAATATGTTATAATATATAATACGTTATATATAATATTTTATAATATATAATACGTTATATATAATATTTTATAATATATAATACATTATATATAATATTTTATAATATATAATACATTATATATAATATTTTATAATATATAAGATATTATATATAATATTTTATAATATATAAGATATTATATATAATATTTTATAATATATAAGATATTATATATAACATTTTATAATATATAATATATTATATATAATATTTTATAATATATAATATATTATCTATAATATAATATTTTATAATATATAATATATTATCTATAATATAATATTTTATAATATATATAATATATTATATATAATATAATATTTCATAATATATATAATATATCATATAGAATATAATAGATTATGATATATAATATATTATATAGAATATAATATATTATGATATATAATATATTATATGGAATATAATATATTATGATATATAATATATTATATGGAATATAATATATTATGATATATAATATATTATATATAATATATAGTAATACATAATATATTATATATAATATATATTTTAATATATTATATATAATAGAATATATTATAATATATAATCTAGTATATATAATATATTATAATATATAATCTAGTATATATAATATATTATAATATATAATCTAGTATATATAATATAATATATTATAATATATAATCTAGTATATATAATTTAATATATTATAATATATAATATATTATATATAATATAATATTTTATAATATATACTATAGTATATATAATATAATAGTTTATAATATATAACATAGTATATATAATATAATAGTTTATAATATATAATATGGTATATATAATATAATATTTTATAATATATAATATGGTATATATAATATAATATTTTATAATATATAATATGGTATATATAATATAATATTTTATAAATAATGTATTATATATTATATAATGTTTTATAAATAATATATTATATATTATATAATATTTTATAATTTATAATATATTTATAAATATTTTATGAATATAGTATATATAACATAATATTTTATATATAATATTTTATATATAATATAATATATTATGTACATACATATACATATATAGAGAGAAAATGACTAGAGCTGATTCTCTTGGCAATGTATGGATGCTACTATATGATGGCCTTTAACAACCAGGAATTTGCCCTCATCAGACACCAGATTGGCTAGTGTCTTGATCTTGGACTTGTCAGCCTCCAGAACTGCAAGATATAAATGTTTCATAAGCTAAAACAAAACAAAACAATCTTCTTAAATTTAAAGGATGATGATAACAAGCATGATAACATTTGGCTGGTGATTTAAAGTTTGCAAAGAATGTTTAATAGTCCCAACTATTCCATGAGTCATGCAGGCCAGACATGATTATGTTTATATCTTCATGAGGACCCTGAGGCTCACTGGCAGGAAATAACATTCTTAATACCATTCAGCCATTTCCTTGTGTCACTGGGGTTCTGAACCATGTATTTTATACATAGAACACATGCTCACTTTTTTTCTGTGAATTATCTGTCATATATTGGTGAAGGAGCCAGTTAAAATCTTCTGTGACTTTCTGACATTATGATTTCTTAGAAGATTTCAGGTAATTCTAATGTTCAGCCAGGTCTGAGAACCACTGGTCTAGAATAAGAAGAGTGCAACCAGGTGTTTGTCATGTGAGAAAAATAGGGCATATGAAGACTTGTTGAGAAAACTTGGAATGCTATCTTGGACAACAAAGTAATTATAAGAAAAGGTTTGACTTAGCTCTACTGTACTAGGCAGAACTAGAGAAAGTGGTGGAAGTTATAGAGATACAGGTGTCAGAAAAATAGAAGCCTTGAAATTCACAGAATTAAAATATCGCAATAATAAACGTAAGCCTTGTGAAGTTGTAGCCTTCAGAAAACTGCTCAAACAAAAATGGACAACCATAGATCAAGAAAAATGGTGGCAGTCGGAATTCAATGCAGATATAAAAAATAACTAGAAGTCTCTCAGATTTCAAGATACTCAATAAAATTTCACATTTGTCTTGAGACCTAATTCCCATTCTTCTGTTCATGACTATTTAATATTTTGTGCATTTGTTAAATATTAATAATCAAAACAAATGTGTTTATTAAAAATGATCTTTTTTGCTTCTTTCTTTGTGGTCTGATCTATTTTTTAATATAACTTTTCAAATACTTAGGGGTCTGTTTTTTACACAATCACTTGCAACCTAATCTTTATAGCCTTAGTTGACAGACTGCCTGCTGAAACTAACCGAGACCAAAGTTAATGACTTTGGTAAAGCCAGTTAAAAAAAAGTGATGTATTTGAGAAGGCAAGAAATGCAAACACTCCTTATACCTACATGTTGACACCTATCTCCCTAAGACTCAGCAGTGTTTTAGCTTAATTATTTCCGGTTTTGTGACTGACCTACTTGAGATAGTTAGAAGTCAGGTAGGTATGTGACTGGGTGTTACTATAAATACATAATACTATAACAAATTGGGTTGTAGCTCAAACCTACAGCTAGTGGAAGAAAGCCTCCCAAGAAGGCTGTATAGAAAGATGGTATTTAGTCTTAGAAATAATTACTGGCATAAGCCCTGAAAGTTATTTATATAGAATAGAAGAGGTCAGATGATATTAAGAAAGGGGATCTCCTTACTCTGTATCCTCAACTAGTACTATACATTAATGAATTATGTGTATAAAGATGACCCAAAAGACATTTAAAGTGCCTTTTGGGTGGTCCAAAGGAGATTAATACATATTTAGTATAGAAAGAGACATTCAGAACTGGAGGGCACCACAGAAATAATTAATTTGAATATGTTAATTTTACAGATGAGGAAAAGAAACCCAGAGAGGCAAATTCATTTCCACAAATTTTATACCTAGTTAGCAAATGTCAGGAAGAAAACCAGGGCTCCAATTTCCTAATGCGTAATCTTTGTCATTATCCCTCATCAACCCTACCATTCAGCATGTTTTGTTGTTCTTCAGTTCTTATTAATTCTTGGGTCAAACTTTTATATCCTTTGTAACTACAATAATTATAAACTAGAGTGCCAATTTTCTTGATAACTCTAGATAAAGAGGCATTTAGAAAATGTGTCCAGAAAGAAAGAAGTATTCCATTCTGGAGCAACTGTATATGTTCCATCTGAGTTTGAGAACCTGCCTGGAGCCAGGCAACATCAGAATATATTCTCTACCTCTAACTGGAAAATTTAAGCACCCTTATCTCCATGTGGAGGTTGATAAGTAATTGTTGTCTATCTATCCATTCATTGATTAATTTTCCAATGTTGGGTCACTGTTTGTTGTTTTTCTTTCATGTGCACTTTTTAAAAAATTATACTTTAAGTTCTAGGGTACATGTGCACAACGTGCAGGTTTGTTACATATGTATACATGTGCCATGTTGCTGTGCTGCACCCATTAACTCGTCATTTACATTAGGTATATCTCCTAATGCTATCCCTCCCCCAGCCCCTCACCCCACAACAGGCCACGGTGTGTGATGTTCCCCTTCCTGTGTCCAAGTGTTCTCATTGTTCAATTCCCACCTATCAGCGAGAACATGCGGTGTTTGTTTTTTTGTCCTTGCTATAGTTTGCTGAGAATGATGGTTTCCAGCTTTATCCATGTCCCTACAAAGGATATGAACTCATCTTTTTCATGGCTGCATATTATTCCATGGTGTATATGTGCCACATTTTCTTAATCCAGTCTATCATTGATGGACATTTGGGTTGGTTCCAAGTCTTTGCTATTGTGAATAGTGCCCTAATAAACATACGTGTGCATGTGTCTTTATAGCAGCATGATTTATAATCCTTTGGGTATATACCCAGTAATGGGATGGTTCGGTCAAATGGTATTTCTAGTTCTAGATGCTTGAGGAATCGCCACACTGTCTTCCACAATGGTTGAACTAGTTTACAGTCCCACCAACAGTGTAAAAGTGTTCCTATTTCTTCACATCCTCTCTAGCACCTGTTTCCTGACTTTTTAATGAGCTCTTTTCTATGATATGCTCCTCTTAATGTCAAACACTATTTAGGAAAATTTTCATTTTTCATGGTCTCTGAATTGTATCTAAGAAATATGGTATCTAGGAAGTATTACTTTTGAGAAATTAAAACTTAAATTTAGTGAAAAGTTTGTGTATGTTTGAAACTATGTAAAGGAAATAAAACACAATAGCCTGGGTAATGTCCAATCTGTTATGATAACATGAATTAACCAATTTATGTCTGTATAATTCATCCAAAGACACAAGATACCTCCTTATTTTTATGAATGTATTATGAAACTTCTATTTGTGTTTTTCTGCTTAAGAATACAAATAAAACATTGTGGTTACCACAAATCTGTATAAGATCTATGAGGAAAGCTTAGACTAACAAATATTTTCATGGAATGCATAACAAGGGGCTTGGATAGTGCTATAAAATACAATTTTAGATTCTGTTTTTTATTAAAATACTACTTGATACGGAAAGAAAACCACATCTGAAAATTAATAATAAAAACCAATAGGAAGGATGGGGAGTGACTCTTTAATGGGTAAAGAGCTTCTGTTTGGGATAATGAAAAAGTTCGAGAAATGGATAGTGGTGATGATTACATAACAAAATAAAGAGAAAAAAAGAGAGGCTTATTTATGGTACAGATATGTAAATATATTCAATATATATTAAGTAAATAAGAGAGAACTTGAGGGACAAGTTTGAAGAGTTAGGATCCATTTGTCTTAGTCCATTCATGCTTCAATATAACAAAATATCTTAGAAGGGATACTTTATAAAGAACAGGCATTTATTTGTCATGGTTCTGGAGGCTGGGAAGTCCACAATCAAGACATCAGCAGATTCAGTGCCTGGAGAGGTCTGTTCTCTGCTTCCAAGATGGTGCCTTGTTGCTGTTTACTGTGTCCTCAGATAATTGAAGAGCAAAAAGGCCAGGCAGCTCTCTGAAGCCTCTTTTATAAGGGTGTTAATGCCATTTACAAGAGCTCATGACTTAATCACTTCCCAAAAGGCTCCCTCTTAATACCAACACAATGGGAATTAAGCTTCAACATGAATTTTGGAGGGACACAAACATTCAAACAGTAGCACCATTAGTCTCTGTATATTCTATGGATATCCAGCATATGTCTAGAAAACATTCTGGAATAATTTAAGTTACATAGGAGATTTGGTTATGGAGATACTCAGGTTCAAAACTGCAGAGTTCTGGGTTACTAAATATGTTTATAATAAATGGACACATTTTTCATCATAAGAAAATGGTAAAAATGATATATTTTATGTTACGTATGTTTTATGACAAAAAATAAAAACTAGAGCACATAAGACTTCATGGCCATGACACCTAATAAGACTCCTAATAAGAATTCTTTGTACATTTTGTGCCTTTGTTAGACCTGTAGTTCCCATTACATACTATAGAAAAAGTAGTATTCTATTTTTGTGGCAAAGAACTATAAGGAAATCGTTTTATTATTTACAAGATAGGAAACTTTCTGGAACCACGAGATAAGACATCCCGTTGCTTGCTCAAAGTGAGATTAATTCCCTTCCTTCATGTAAAACTAGAAAATATTAAATGTTATTTCCTCTTCCAGAGAAAATGGCACAGTCAAGATTAGTGTGCTGTGAGCACAGTGATAATTAGCATCTATCTTCAGGTACCCTGAATCATACAGAGTTTTCCATTGAAGGAGAGTTGTTATGATATTGCAAAGCTCTTTTGAAGGCAACAAAACTAGATTTCCTGTTCAATTTCTTAAAGTTAATTTATGTAAGAATCTCAATAATAATTATAGGATTAGCAAGTGCAATCATGAAGAACATAGCTTGTTAATAAGGTATATTAAGGTGTATAAGCCTCATAAAATATGATACTTTTGAAAATAATTTAATATTTTTGTAAAAATCATTCTGAGAAGTTCTTTGAACCAGCAGAAACCTATCCTACGATATAAGACAGGAAAACAACTTCAGATAAGTTTCTTCCCAAAACGTAGATTCTAGGGTCTCTCTCTTCTATCATTATGGATACATCAGGGCCAAGTGAATTTTTTACTTTCTACTACATCCTCTCTATATAGATAAATTACAAACTACAAAGCAATGGCCATCAGAAATTTGAAACAAATAAAGTAAAAAAGCTCACTTAAAGCTCTCATTCATGTAAAGTTAGTATTTTTGTCATAATGATTCTTTCCCATATGACAATCCCTCGTCCCTTACTCCTCACATGGTCAGCTCCATTTCATCCATCAGGGCTAGGTCCGATGTTACCTTGCTAAAGAGACATTTTCCAGATTCATCACCTGCCTATAATCCTCTCACATCTATTCCATCAATCCAGCAAGTCCTGCCACTTCTCCTGCCTGCATAAATCCCAGACCTTCCCACTCCTTGCTATATCCAAGCCATCTCTCAAGCCCAGACCATCACATCTTCCTGGGATCTCTTATCCAAGTCCCCTGCTTCCATTCTTGTCCAAACTGGACCTACACCCCACACCACAGCCAACATGGTCTTTTCAAAACTAAAAACAAATCATATTATTTCCCTGCTTATACCTTTCCAATGGCTCCCCATTGAAATGTAAACTAATCAGACAAGGAGATGCCTCCTGATCTGGCCTGTCTTCCTATTTGAGCTTGAATCCTACTGTCCAGCCATTGTCCTCCGCACTGACTCTGTTCCTACATCACTGACTTTGAATTGCTAGAGCAAGTTAGGCTCTTCCCATCTCAGCAGCTGTGTACTTTCTCTTTTCTCTGATAATAAAACATCTTCCTTCAGATGTTTTTGCATTCTTGTCTCAGCATAAGTGACACTTCACCAGAAAGGACTTCTCCAACTAACCCTTCTAGGAGAATAGAGTAACTCTCTTCCCTCCACATGTTATTCCCTATCCAATTACTTTGTTTTATCTTGTTTAGAGCACTTATCATCATCTGCAAGCATCTTATGCCCTTGTATGTTTTCATATTTACTACCTGTGTACACTGTAAGCTGCATGAAGACAGAGACTTGTCATGTTTAATATGGTACCCTCAGTACCTAGAAAACAGCCTGACAAATAGAAGGTACTGGATTTGATGACTGAATGAATTAATATATGAATTAACCGGATAACTCTCATTATTCTCTAAATTCTTCATTCCTTTTCTTCATAACACCATATTATATGATATACCTGCTTATTTGCTTCTTTTAAATTTTTGACTTACTTATTAATTGATTTTTGGTCTGTCTCCTCCTTAACCTGTATTCTACATGAAGACAGTGGTCATATCTGTATTATCCGTATTTCAAATTTTGGAAATACTTTGGTGTCTGAAATATTATTAGCACTAAATAACACCTGATGAATTAATGAATCTGATAAACTATTCAAACAAGAAGAATCAACATGTATACCTTAGAAAGTACATTTCCCTTTCTGAATTTTATCTCAGATGAAATAATGATGAAATCATGAAATTACGAAATGATGAATACACCCAATTCTTCACTGATGCACTTAAGCAATTGTTACGATTAAATGGGGGACTTTATTGTAATGTTAGGAAAGGAAAATTTGGAAAAATATAACTACTACACTACAGAGAAAACTTTGGATCTTGTTTTTCTTATCTCTAAAATGTGAATTAATTGAGATTAAAATGATCTCTATATAGGAGGTTTGTCATAACGTTTGTTTGTAAAGTGTTATTGAGTAAAAATAATTAACTACTATTAGAGATGAAGAAAATGAGTCTCTAAGAGACTATAAAACTTGTTGTGGTCATGCAGTTATGAAGATGCAGAGCTGGGATTTAACATTTTTCAGTGTGATGCTATCGTCTATGCATTTTCTACTATACCAATTGATTAAAGTACATTTTAAAGAATGCAATGGGCATGTATTCAGAATTCTGGTAATTTGTTATAGATTACTAATTTGCATGTTTTATTGCTACCACCTCCTCTTTTAAATTAGTGTAACTTTTTAAACTAAGCCTCCTGAAAATAAATGATTATAATTTTAAAACATGGTACATAATTTCAAAATCTACACCTAGATTTAAATTCCATGAGGAGGCTGGGCACGATGGCTCATGCCTGTAATCCCAGAATTTTGGGAGGCCGAGGCGGACGAATCACCTGAGGTCAAGAGTTTCAGACCAGCCTAGCAACATGTTGAAATACCATCTCTACTAAAACTACAAAAATTAGCCAGGCATGGTGGCACATGCCTGTAGTCCTGCTACTCGGGAGGCTGAGGCAGGAGAATCGCTTGAACTCAGGAGGCAGAGGTTGCGGTGAGCTGAGGAGACAGAGGTTGCAGTGAGCTGAGATCGTGCTCACCACTGCTCTCCAGCAAGGGTGACAGAGACAGATTCTGTTTCAAAAAAAAAAAAATCCATGAAGAAATATGAAAACTATTAACTTTAATTAATCAAAAATAACTTGGGTTATTTCCAGATAATATAAAATGTTTGTTTTTTCCACAATATTTTAATAGTAAAATACAAAAGAATCACAGATTCTCTTGCCTTGTTTGTATACCAAGTTAGTAATTCCACATCCTTTGCTCCACAAAAAACAAAACAAACAAAAACAACCTTATACAACATCTGAGAAACAGGTAAGAAGTTGCTATCAAAACTCCTGAAATTGATTATATTTATTTATATTCTAAAACAGTAAAATGTTCTGTATCCTAGAAAAAGTTTTATAATCAATTTTTGCCACAAATTCTCTATCTACTAAATAGGGAAAATAACTCATCAAAGAGTTTGCTGGGGGAATTCTAATGATCAAAGCCTAACAGCCACCGTATATACTCATGTTTCCTGTACATCCCCGTGCAGTATTTGGTGTTTAGTAAAGCTGCTTGCAATGCCAAGTACATTTCCTTTCAAGTAGATAAAAGCCTTGTGATAGATGAATGTAATAAGATACTAAAAACACCCACAGATATCTAAATGATGTCTATATTACATCCAATATAGTCACAGAAAATCTTTGGAATAATGTGAGATCTATGGTATTTCATATTATTTCAAAGTTCATACTATTTTAAATTAATAAAACTCATGAAAATCAATTTTCTAAAGTATAACTTCACTGTTTATATGGCCAAAAGCACATAAACAGCACTGCAGAACATAAATTTTTAAGTGAAGATTTATTTATATTTCGATATATTGCTCACTTAACATTCTTGTTTACTAAACACAGGTGATCAAACAGGGAAGAATTTAATTAAACTGTTCATCAAATGTTTGATCTTTCTCAAATAAACTTGTTTTTACGGATGGAAAAAAATCTTAGAATAATAAATCTAGCTGTCAGTGAGGTCTTCTTTGGATGTTATGGACTAATTTTGGAGGTTGGAAGAAAAATGCAAAGGCTGATCTGCAAAGCACTTCTGAGAATTTTAAGTTCATCATTTATCTATAGATTTCTCCAAAGCACATTTGTTTGGGAAATAAGAATGCTGCTTTGTATCTTTGTGACTCTGCTAGTTAGAGGTATAAATGTGGAATCTAATTTAATCTCTTTGGATCTCAGTTTTCTTATCTCTACAATGTGAATTAATTGAGATTAAAATCATAATGAGGATCATAAATAGAAAAGTCTTCCTTTTTTCCAGAACTGGAGACTTCAAAAAATTAACCAGACAACTTTTAAACTAAGAAAATATTTGTGTCAATATTGTCTACATAGCATTAATTATCTGGATGGTAATTTAGCAATTTAAAATGTCGATATATGCTAACACTAGTTAGTCCTGTGCACACTCATACTCAGAATACTGTTTTCTTTATTCTGATTCTTTAGCTGTTGTGTGAATTTAGCTTCCAGTTAATATCTAAAACTGGGTTGAGAATGGGACTATTTTATATTATTTTTATAAAACATGGGGACCTAATATCCCTTATTGCTAGATTTTTTACATTGCTCATAGGAGGGATTACCACTGTAACTGCATAAAGAGCACTTATTAATTTATGAAAGTTGAGAAGGTAGTCATTCGATTTTTTTAATTAAAAAAAGGAAATTGATTTGTAAATTTAATTTCTTAAATTTGTGTTTTCATATAACTTCCTGGGGCTTGCAAGAGTTGAAAGCTATAATATTACTGCCAAGAAGCCAGGAAGAATGAGTCATCTAGTCAGGAAATAAAGGCAATTAAGGCTTTTAACCTTTCACCCCTTAAAGACATTTTAACATATTTCAGTATGATCAAATCTATTGCGAATTTTCTGAAAATCTATTGTAAAGTTTCTTGATACTTTAAACAATATTTACCGTATTTGCAAGGTATGTTTCAGTGGTTATTAAAAATCCCATTTGTCTTTAAATACTTTAAAAACTGGGTGAAAAATCGGAGGAATTAAATAGTGAATGCAATTAAATATAAAATGTAAGTTTGGGCGAATTGGCAAATAAAATTCCACAATTACCACATTCTACTTGAGTGCCATGTGTCTGTTTGGGAATAATCGCATTCTTGGCTGGACACAGCCGTTGTGTGACTCAGAGCCTCATTTCCTCTTACAGCACATGGGACCCAATCCTCTGGATTCTCCAGGACCAGCTTAGCTCTACAATCCTCCTGCCAGATACCACTAAAACAGAAGGAGCTCTCATTGTAATAAAAATACATTTTATGAATTGACCACATTTTAGTGGAGCTGGACAGGAGTCCTTCAACCAGAGTCTTATCTAAATCAATTGGAAGCTATATGTCATGGTCCTCCATTGTATTGTGCCACAGCAGTGGGGACATTTCAGTTGCTGAATATTATACTTATTGTGCTTACCATTTTTCTGTTCCTACTTCTTGCTTGCTTATAGATTTTTTTTTTTTTTTTTTTTTTTTTTTGGACAGGGCCTTGCTGTGTCTCCCATGCTGGAGTTCAGTGGTGTGATCAGAGCTCACTGCAGCCTCAACCTCCCCAGCTCAAGTGATCCTCCCACCTCAGACTCCTGAGTAGCTGGGAGTATAGGTGCGAGCCATCATGTTCATCTAATTTATTTTTCACTTTTTCTAGAGACAAGGTCTCCCTCTGTTGCCCAGGCTAGTTGTGAACTCCCTGGTTCAAGCAATCCTCCTGCCTTGAACTCCCAAAGTGCAGGGATTACAGGCATGAGCCAGAGCTCCCAGCCAACCTTTTCTCTTTTTCTTTTTCTCTTTCTCCTCTGTCCTTTCTGCGCATCTACTTTTAGCAGCTCTGCATCTACTTATACTGTGTTGCTTTTCTACAAAGTTCAAAGGTGGAGCTTAGTTCAGGGGCTCATTATTACTAGCAATCTGAGCTCCAAATATGCAAGTTATTTCTGTAAATAACTAAAAAATTGTTCAGTGCTCTAATCAGCTCATCATTTGGAAATAAAATTTAAAAATCTTCTCACGTTAAAATAAAATTCAGTATTTTATATTCTCATTGGAAGAAAAACTTGAGTCTATTTACATCCTTTAATAGAAATCTTGAATCCTCTCTAAATATCACTTAATAACACTCTCATGCTAAAATTTACGATCATTTTTATTATACATGCCAATCTAAATATTTTAATAGAGGCTTTTCCAAAATTGCTAAAGTAACTTTTAAATTTTTAGTTCATTAATTCTAGTAATAACTTCAGTAAGTGGGAGACAGCAAGAAATCTTTTAAAACAAATATACTATTGTAAGATAATTTCACTTGGCAAAGCTTAAGCAATGAATATGGAATATAATCATTTATGTTATATTATAATCTGAATATATGTTTTTATCCTTTAAGTAAAATACTGGTATAGTCAGAAAAAAAAGTTGAAAATATTTTGTCCCAAAGGGGTTTATAGTTGTCTCATATATATATCAAGTTTTTAATTTGTATTTTAACTTCACAGTATCAATATATTCTGTTCAAAATGTATGAGTTACTTCATATATTCTTCAGAGAGAAACATTTTGACTTCAGAAAGTAAACTATAATATCTTACTCTCATATTATTGTTTCATACTATTTATGATACAAATAATATAATTATGTTTTATGCAAATTTCCTTTTCTTAGGAATGGCAGAGAAAAATCCACGTTAGTGATTCACAATAAATGATCAGATTACAATTGAAAATTCAGGGGAAAACATTATTGGTAAATAAATATTTTACATACTGAATTTTTTTAATAACAGTGATATCTTTGTTAATAAAGAGGATACATTTAACTAATGTTTTACTTAGGGGCACTTCATTACTCCTGGTAAATAAGACACGGTGTATAAGATGCATTCTAGATAATGCATTCCAACATTTCTAACAGTTGGCTTAACAGAAGATAGCAATTTCACCCTACATTTTATTATTTTGCCACTTCTTACCCTGTATATCTCCACATTCTCTGTCATCTATCATCTTACAGCACCAGGCCATATACAGTAGTCCTCACTTATTAGTGGGACATATGTTCCAAGACTCCCAGGGATGCCTAAAACTGCAGATAGCACCAAACCCTATATATACAATGTTTTATTCTTATGCATACATACCTATGATAAAGTATGATTTATAAATTAGGCACAGTAAGAGATGCACAATAACTAATAATAAAATAGAACAATTATAACAATATACTGTGATAAAAGCTATGTGAATGTTTATTCGTGCAACTTTCCATTTGATATTTTTGGACCATGATTTACCACAGGTAACCGAAACTGAAAACAAAAATATGGAAAAGGGGAGGGCTATGGTGACTCAAAGTCTCAGTGGTTCTCCATTGCCTACCAAACCAAATACAGACGATTTTAGGCCTTACATCTACTATTGTTTTTCAAGTACTCCACTGCCCATTCAAAATATATGAACTTCCTAAGAAATTCCAAGCATTTTCCTAGCTCTTCATCTTTGTTCTTGTATCTGTGGCACAGGCCACTATTTTCCCACCTAAATCTCTTCTCTGCTTGTTCCCTATGGATAGAGTTGTTGAGTGGTCACAGTTCTGCTTAGTTAGAAAAAATTTCTCAGCCTCCTTGAGTAGAAATATATTAATAATTAAGTTCTCATCAATAAACCATGAGAAGAAGTAATATGCCTGTCCCGCTGTGTTCTCTTCCTCTTGTCATGAGCTGGAAGACAAACATGTCTCCGGCACAGCTTCAAACATGCAGACAAGAACAATACCCTAGGGTGGTGCTGGTCTCTGGACCGGTAGCAGCAGCAGCATCTGAGATCTTGTTGGAAACACAAATTCTCAAGCCCCACTGCAAATTTAATGAAGCAGAAACTCAGGAAATGTGGCCCACAAATCAGTGTTTTAACAAGCTTTTCAGGTGACTATGATGCACACTAAAGTTTGGAAAGCATTGTCCTAGGTGATAGTGGAGGAACAACTTGGACGAACCTATACTCACAAACGGCCATTTGGAGCAGTGTCATCCCACTTACCCCTCTCATTTCACAAAGTTTATTTGTGAAATCATATAGTTCTTTAAGTTATTGAATTGTTGAGTCTCTGTCTTACAGAAGTTTAGTATTTGTCCTAATAGTATTTTTCAATATAAAATGGCTATTTAGTATTCCCACCCTGTTTAATATGTCCACCCGCTAAAATGGAAATCTCACCTAGGTCCCTGCAAGTTTGCACTGGAAAACTGTGTAACGCCAAAGAAGGCCAGGCCAGTTTTGCCTTCCTTTAATCTATTATACACACTGTTGATTGACATTTTTTAAAAATAGCAAATCTAATCTCATCACTCTTCCATTTCATATTGCTACTAGACTCTCAAGGCATTTAGGCTACAAGATAGCATGGTTGCCTAGGCCTACAAGGTGTCACCTAAACTGATCCCTATCAGCCTCTCCAGTCTTATCTAGAGTCATTTCACCTTTCTCTCTGTTCTAGCTACACTTTCTATCTGTCTGTTCATGAACTGTGGTAAGCTTCTTCATACCTCAGTTTTTTCTCATGAAGTTCACTTTCATGTCTTACTTCTCATCTTTCAGGTCTCTTCTCAAATATAATATAATTTCTTCTTCTCTCCCCCCATTTCACCCTACTGTATTCCATATGAATCAAGTAAAAAATCTTAAAATCTCTTATCTCACCTGTACATTTCCACTCATAGCATTAATTTCCTAAAAAAATTATGTAGTGCTTTCTATGAATCTTTCTATTAGGTGATATATCCTCCTAACCCCACCCACTATATTACAAGAAGCTTGATGAGAGGAGGTACCATGTCTACTTGCTCACTATGTGCCTAGCATCTGGTACTAGACCTGACACATGGTTAGCATTCTACAGGAATGCATGGAGTACAGGAACAAAATAGATTATTTGAAGCTCAAATAACACGACAACTTATAACTGAAGACTATTTGGATCCTACTTACTTATAAAAATGTTGTTTCCTAAAGTTTTATTTATTAGAGTTATCTCTACCTACTTAATGGGCTCAAATTCCTGCTTAACATATTTGTATTAATGATTCCATCAGAAACAATTTTGATCAAGGAATCTTAGATTCTAGGTTAGGAATACGTCGTATCTCATGCACTGTTGTGATTTATTTTTCTAAAAGACAATTTTAATTCAGACTTACCATTGCTAAGTTTTTCAAAGGATATCCCTTTCATAATGTACAATCTCATCATTCCAGAATTCAAAACTATTCTTAGGCCATAATCTAGGCTATTTCACACTTTCCCCAGCAAGGTAGCTATTGTTTCATTCAAATTAGACTATTCAATATGTCTCATACATCTCTACCTCAGGGCCTTTGCACACTTTGTTCCTGTCTGCCAGAAATTCTCTCAGAATTTGGACATTTTTCTGAGACATTTCTCTCATGGTGACTAATTCTGCCTGCTGATTACCTCTTCATTCTTCAAGGTCCATTTCCAGTGCATCCCAGTAAAGTGGCTAACCAAACACAAGTTACATGCAGGTTGATTCTTGTCAATGTGGGTTCTTATCAGATTAGTGGCTCCCTGGCCACCAGGTTTCCCTGTGAAAGTGCTTCACAGTTTGTTTCTATCTTATGACATATAAGGAATACAAATACAGTAAGAATACTTGAAAGAGAACTTTGGGGAGTAAACTCAAAAATTCAGACAGTTCTAAAATATCAAATGCATAATCAATTAATTAAATGGAAAATACAGCTCTACTTTAGAGCTATAAAAAGAAGCTAACATATGTGCTGTAAAAAATAATAAATGTAAATAGCAAAAAACTAAATTAAGGTTTAGTATGGAGAAATCTTTAGCACTTTGCACAGTCCTGAAACTGTGAATATCTACAATATACATGTAGGACATTCCAGCATATAACTTAGAGTATTGACACAGAAATTATCACTGCGGAAAAGGGATGCCATATGCCACAGTGGGTTATATCAAAATACAAAGTTTGAAAAATCATGGGATATGTGATTTACAATTGGCAAATTTCTGTTTTTCTATTTAGTTAAATTAAGTCTCGAACTCCCTCCCTTATAAAGACTTACTCCAGACTTTATAACAACACTTAGTTAATATAAAAATTATTTGCCCCAGATGAGAATATAAAGCAACATTGTTGTACCAGGAGCCTGATTTGCTAGCAACTCCAATGGCTACATTAAGTTATTCCAAGCGTTGTCACACTGGTGTTTTCCTGCAAGAGAATCTCACAGAGGTTCCCAGCCCTAGGATCTCCCTCGCCTGAGAACGTTTGGCTCTACTACCAATTTAACATACCACAGTATGTTAAATTCAGTTCCCGGGAAGCAAAGTACATGCTGTAGCCTAATAAAAAATTTTTGACTAAGGTATTATGTGGGAGTTGTACTCAAGGCATTCTTATTTGTAAAGGAAAGAGGAAAGCATTTAAGAATTATGAAGGAAACCAAGTGAAATGCTTGATTGAAAGCACTTGGATCTCAGAGCTAGCTCTTCCCCTTAAGAATAATCCTAATGCACATTAGGGTATCAAAACATTTTTCATTTAAGTACTCAGTCGATATGATTTTTCAAGGTCAAGATCATTATAACTTCAAAGTCCCTCTGCTCTTCTGAAGGCAAATGCTACTGAATGCTACAAAATCAGCAAACCAAATTAGTAACTCAACTAAGCTTCTTGATGTAATGAAGATGGGCTATAAAACAGGATGTAACTTTTTTTCTTTTAAAACTAAATAATGGTATTATTCATAAATGATTATGGGCATTACTCCAAACTGTTCCTCTTTGCTCAGCCATTATTCTAGTCACATAGCTTAAAAAATTGAAGACTTAGAATTACATGACAATAATGACAAACTCTCCCATCTGTCTTTCTGAGAGAGAAGGCTCCATCATCTCCTGAAGCAGAACACACCCGTGATTAGCCCAAGACTAAGAAATGGTTTCAAATCTGATGAGAGGCACTTTGATAATATGCCTCTTGCTCCCAGGGAAATAAATCTCAGAATTCTAGAAGAGAAAGCAGATTGAATATTTCATTTCTAAAAAGTGATCTGTGTTCAAGCAAAATAAAAATAAGAAAATGGTGCTTATACTCCCTCTGGACAGAGAGAGTAAATATGGTAAACAAATGACTATACAATGGCATGATCAAGAAACATTCCCACAGTCTTCCAAAGGAAAGGGCCGAATCTATGTAAATAGTGAAAGGGGTAAAACTATTTAAGGGGGTGGAGTGAAGGTAAGAATCACTTGGTATGTTGAGAGAACAATGATGCTTAAAAATTTAAGGATCCTTAAGAGTTTATTTGGTGCCACTCCTCCTACATCCAAAGTTTTCTTGAAGAGCATATAACCAAGAAAGTATATATCTTAACCACAATTATTTTATTTTAAATGAGCTGAAATAAACTCTATTGCAAATGGGATTTGAATAGCTTGAAGATAAGAGCAGGTTTTGGTCCCTCACCTTTTGTGTCTGGGTGTACCATTAGCTTACACAAATTTGAAATATTAGGTTGATTTAAAAAAATTAAAAATGTATCTATGGAATAAATTTATGTGGCAGTTCTGATTATGGGCCTTCATTTACAAGAAAAAACAAGGATCTATGGATAATTAATTAAAACTAAGCAATTAAACAAAAACATTTGCCTGAGCTAAATAGGTTTAGAACATTATATTTTTGGTATGATTACATAAAATTGTATCATTTTATATAGGTGGATAATGATTACATATTACTCCTTTGGATAGCTGAGAGGGTACTTACATTAAACTTTACCTTCTTTTCCAAAAGGCCACTAATAGTTATCATATATAGGCCAGGCACGGTGGCTCATGCCTGTAATCCTAGCACTTTGGGAGACCAAGGTTGGCGGATTACTTGAGGTCGGGAGTTCTAGACCAGCCTGGCCAACATGGTGAAACCCTGCCTCTACTAAAAATACAAAAATTAGTCAGAAATTGCTGGAACTCGGGAGGTGCAGGTTACAGTGAGCCAAGATCGCGCCACTGCACTCCAGTCTGGGCAACAGAGCGAGACTCCATCTCAAAAAAAAAAAAAAGCCATCACATAAACTCTTTCCAAGATTAACAAAACTTGATAAATTTGTCATTTTGGAGAAGTTTAGCGTTTTTATTTCATATACTCGATAAACTGAGACTCAGCACATTCTTTCGACATTACATAACATAATCAAAATTTGAATCTAGGTATAGAACTGGCTTGGTGGCTTGGTATCTTATGCCCTGCCATTAGAAAGCACAGTCCATTTTAACAGCTCATTTTGCACCTGCCCTGGAATTATGCAGTTTGATTCACAGTTTCAGGAAGCTATTCAGTCCATAAAGGGATTTGGAATTGATAACTTCCTCACATATTTAAAGTTATTCTTTGGTCATATTCAAGTTGGTGATATTCATATTTTAATTTACACAATAAAAGTCTTTCATGTATATCAAGTACACCAAGGTGAGTTGCAAATCCCTGAATCTTAAGTCATGATTTATATTGTGCCAAAATTCTTGCTCATTGCAGAGGAAGAAGTGAACACATAAAGCTTCTATTACTATAGTTATTTGATTGGAGACAGTGACATAACTAGAAATAATAGTCAGCTTCCCAGGAGTGTCCAAATGTATGAACTAAGATGTAGTAGTATAAAAAACCAAGGTGATCAAAAGGAGTTTCATTTCATGAAGGCTAGATGAACTGCAATTACATCTAGAAAAGAAAGTGACCACTCAAAATCAGTTTAAAAATAAAGGAATGGTCATTGTGGAGAATTTGTCTTTATGGGTTAATTCCTTTGGACATTAGTAACTTAAAATATATGGAGGCTTGGAATGAAGGTCAAAGATGGCATGTTAAATCTTCAGGGCACACACATTTACACTAAAAAACACTTCTGTAACATTGTTTCAATCAACATTTCTGAACTTATTTGACCAGGGCATTGTTTTTATATATACATAATACTGACAGGTCTGTGAAGAACGCTTTTGGACTAGATGAGATAAAGAATGGTCTAAAAAGATGCTAAGTAAGGACTGAATCTGTCCTATGCTCATTGAACTGCAAATCTGAGAGTTATCAGAATATTGCTTATGTAAGAGGCTGTCTTCTATGCAAGTAAAAATTGTAAATGGTGATCTGAGGATCATAATTCCTGGAGGCTTCAGTCTTATCAATTCTATATAGAGATCAGGGGGTAAGGTGAGATTTTTCCTGATAGAACTAGTGAATACATTCCTTTTGAGAGAGAAGTTCCTCTGCTGTGAGTCCCTTTACAACCTCTTTTGGGATAGGGGTGTGAAAAGGCTACTTTCTAACACCTGACATATGGGAAACACTTGAAACAAATTCATTTAAGGATCTTTGAAATAAGCTCATGTGGTTGGGAGACATGGATCTGGACTCTGAATAATATCTGACAACATGTAAACAGTCTGCGAACGCTGGAGTCTGACTATCGTCAAGGAAGGCTAGATACACTCTCCTCATTGGATTGGAAGAGAAGGAAGAGGAGTGTTAACAGATTGTCTAGGAGAAGGATGCATGAGTGCTTCTCTGTGGACTACATCTGAACCATATAGGAGGGCCAGCATTCCATTTTGGGTCCTGCCCAAGAGTGCCTCCTATCAGAATTTTACCTAAATAAAAAGATAATAATTTAGCCCAAACTCAAAGATGGCAAATCACCAAAGAAGCTGCACATTACTCATCCACTATGTAAAGCCATGCTATAAGATTAAATTGAAATTTAAACATATACTTTTCATAAAAAGTAAAAATTTTAAAAAGTAACATAATGTCCTTAAGACCTATCCTGGATTACACTGACTATAAAATGAGTACAGAACTTTAGAACTAAACTTCTTGGCAGAACTTGGTTTGTAGACCTAAAATTTATTCTTTTAATACAAAAATTAGCCAGGCGTGGTGGCAGATGCCTGGAATCTCAACTACTTGGGAGACTGAGGCAAGAGAACCATTTGAACCCCGAAGGTAGAGGTTGTAGTGAGCTGAGATTGCACCACTGCACTCCAGCCTGGGTGACAGAGAATCCATTTCAAAAAAAAAAGTTATATTCTTTTAATCATCTGTTCCTGATTACATTGTTCCAAATGCCAGTAAATACCAAAGGGTTATACTAGTTTTCTTGTCCTCTATCAAACACTTATAAGATCAAGAACTTCATGATTTGAATTATTACAAAATCATAACATCTTTGCATATAAATATCTATGATTCCATAAGTGAATACATTGAGTTTCCAAGTTAAACTTGGCTAATATAGGAAATTTAAAAACATAAACTTTGTGAGCTTATTTAATATGCAATAAAATGCTAATCACTGCAATCCTGGAAGTTAAAGATTTGTTTTCTTATTGAGAAAATGTATAGCAATGATGCAGACCAAAAAAAAAAAGTGTGAAAGGGGCATTTTTATTAAAAGCAACATAAAATGAAAGAAAAGCAACAGTGTAAGAGAAACATCAGATTTAACATGATGTAGTCTTATCTTAAATCTCCATAACATTAGCCCAAATTCCTTTAAGTATATAATTCTTAGTTAAATTCAGCATTGTATAAAGTCTCTTCTTCCTTACTATGTTCTTCGTTCTTTCCAATTCATTTGGAGACTATTTAAAAATGAACCTGAAACCAATTTTTGTGGTTTATCTTTTCATTACTTCAGTAATAAAATGCCAACTTGCTCACTGTAATAGCTAGTGGCAGTATAATTATATTCAAGGGAAATATCTAGGTTCCCTTTCACATATTGTGTTATTATAGTGTTGAAAACTTCTGTAAATAAAGCAGTAACTGAAAACTTCTTTGGATGTTTTGAAAACAGCTCTGAGACTAAGCTGTTATCACTCACCAAGAGAAATATTCTAGAGCCATTTTAATCATTACTTTCAGAAACGCTCTTTGGCAAGGTGCATGACTCTGTCAGGATCAACAAAGCCCCTACATTACACATTGTTCCATTAATTTAAAATATTCTTATTTATCTGTCAGAAAGCTACTGATGTTTGGTCAAGAATATTAGTACTGTCCCAATACCCTATATTTAGCCCTAGCCAAGGAAATTCTTCATGTGGGAAAAAAAATCCAATGAATAAATCATTGCCTATATTTACTTTTTCTCTCTCTTGTGAGAAAAGTTTAGAGCAGCGATCATTTTAATTAGCACACTGAGCATAAGAATGCATCACAGCAGTTGTTATATCCAGTTTTAAGACTGGAGAGTGTGGCGACTTATCTAGATATATGGGTAATATATGCTCAGCTAAGCATATGGATTGTAATATAAATTATGATTATAGATGAGGGGGGGTACAGAAGGACATGCACAATAGCTGCCTGTCTCCACTTAATCAGCTAACATTTTTCTAACACATACGAGAGAAGGGTTTATTTTAACTATTGAAATATGATAGAAAATGAGCCATGATAACATCTTCTATCAGCTTTTTACATTTTGAAATATATAGCTATTTTTTCTGTAGATGTAAAGTCACATTTAAAAAAATTATTATTCAACAGAGAAAGAGAAGCAAAAGATATGAGAACTATCTTGAAGAAACCTCAAAATATCAAAGAAGATAGTGTGTTTTTACTTTAAACATTTTATCTCTTTTTTTTTTTATAGAGGAGATGGTGTAGTTATCTTGAACACAATTCAATTTACTGGTTCAGGTTAGCTGGTTAAAGACATTGGCGATAAATAAAACAAATTACCTTCTCTTGATACTGCCGCCTCGAAGAATCCAGAGACTGGATTAAAGCGGTGGCATGGCCGACAAACATGGCATAGCAGGTGGCCCCGACGATCATGCTCAGCATGGTAATCCAGAGGTCAGACATGCTGACTGGGGCTTGGGCTCCATACCCAATGCACAGCATGTGACTCATAGCTTTGAAGAGTGCGTATGAATACTGCTTTCCCCAAGAATCATTCTGCAACATAAGATAAAAAGAAAATTGACTGAGCCATTAGGATGGCAGAATGAAAAGTGAGTAGGACCTGTACACAGAAGCATTATAAAATACTGAATACTGGAAAAATCCTTACTATGGAGCATTTACAAATGTACTTCTCACTAACTGTGAATTAAATGATGATGTTTTTCAAATCTTTCTTACTATGATGAAGTGGAAACAGTCTGCTGTTTCTTACATGCGCTTTGTCAGTTTTAAGTTTGCTGTTTTTAAAACTAAAATTCCTTTTGGGACAATGGTTTGCCAAGTAATAATGACAAGAATGAATGCTTTAAGGTTTCAAGGAAATGTGGTCAAATAGTATTAATAATATATTTGCAAGCTATGAAATGCAGCAGACAGTATGACACATACAGGCCCAAGTATAAACATTTTTATCAAAACCATGAAGTTCAGATTTTAAAAATCCATATTGATATAGCTGTATAGTCCTTACCACTACAACTTTCCTTAAATAAAAATTTGAACAAATATATATTGGAAATACAGGTCTGATAAATGGAAAGACTTCCTTGAAGCCCTCTCTCGAAGTGATGTATATTGTAATTTGTGTCAGGATTGAAGACGGCTGAATCTTGTTGGCTTTTTATAAAATAATAAAATGAAATAGGCAAAAGAACATCTTGGCTTATGTCCTGGAGAAAACAATAGGAAATGCTGACTTCTGAGATTACTTATTAGTTGTAACTTCTGATGTCATTTAAAAAAAATTGCAAGCTCAATTTTTTAAAAATGCTGTCCAATGTATCTTATCTAATTTTTGTTAAAATTTAAATTATTTTTTGGATAAATTTTATTGAACTCCCTAATTCAAGTATTACACAATTTATAAAAGCCAGAGCAAAATGAAAATGAGGGGGCTCTGGTTCAAAATGCAGGAAAAAAATTATTAAATATAATAAAATATAAAGATTTTTCCTTTAAAACTACTTTATTATTTATAAAACCTAATGTGATAACAGTGATAAATGAGTAAAAATATAAGCTTACAAATTTTAAAAATCAATATTTTAATGTCATAATTATATGTAATACCATAAATAATACTGTATTAATGTGATATTTTGATTGATCATAAAATTTTTCTGGCTTATTTTTCTGAAATTCATTTCTTAGATTATCAAAATTTATACAATTATCAACTTTATTTTCAATGATTTAGTTGAAAATGACATTAGTTGCTCTTGGCTATTGGAAGATTACTTATTTTTAAATTTAAATTTAAATTTTAAATTTTACATATTTTTAAATTTAAAAATGATCTTTCTATTAATTCAAATGTTTTATTAAACCTATTAGGAGTATTTTATAGGCTGTGAGATTAGGGTCAACTTCTGATAATTTATTTAAAAATATATATTTGAGTACATTTGGAGCTGATGATTTTCATAGAACAACTTTTCAATAAATATTTAACTTTTCATGCCAATCTGTTTCATACCAATTTCACATAGAATTTAGTTTTTATATCTGAATTTATTTTTTAATTTAATTTTTTACTTTTAGGTAATTACAGATTTACATGCAAGTTATAAGAAATAATAGAGAGAGATTCTATGTACTCTTCACTCAGCTTCCCCAGAGGTAACATGCTGCAAACTATAGAATAGTTTCATAGCCAGGAAATTGACATTGATATAATGTACTCATCTCATTTATAGCTCAGTAATTTAAGTGTACTCATTTGTGTGCCTATATGTGTGTGTGTGTATTTATGTCTATGCAATTTTGTCACATGTGTAGGTTCATGTATTTATTACCACAGTCAAGACACAGAATAATTCCATCACAAGGGTCACTTATACTGCCTTTTATTGAATTGAATGTTAAATTTAAATGTATGCAAGGATGTTTTAGTGTTTCTTCTGATATTTCCTGTAACTTGTCAAGGCCGTGCAAAAAATTGAAAGTAGTTTCAAGATTTGCATATAATTTAAAATGCCTGTTTATATATTGTATTGCTATATTTTTAGTTACAAAGAAAGTTTAATTTAAAAATTATCTCCTTGTTAATAATTGGTTTAATTTAAAACTTCATATAAAAATCGTGTTATTTTCCATCAAATGTGAGCCTTAAATTTAATTTGTATTTCTAAGTTTATGGACATCTGCTGTGCAATTTTGCAGCAGCTTTCAAAACTGGACATTGTAAACACTGAGGAATTCTAATGACTTTCTAAAGTGCTTACTGCCGTGCCCATGTGTAAACATTTATTTTGTAATAATTTATTTACAAAGTTTACTGCCTGAGTGCCATGGGTATTGTCTTGGAATTTAGGTGGGAGATTTAATATCTGTTTAGATACTACAGGGATTGTCCCTTGGGACTGATGAGCAAGCTGTCTACTCACCATGGGTGTTCTCCCTGCCTGCATGGATAGCCACTTTCATCTCTCACGACTGCCTTTGTTGCTGCTGCTTCTCCTGCTGCTACAGATAGTCACTCCTAATCTGGGCCCAGTCCTGGTTTGGCCACATCAGGGACACATAGCATCTAGACTGCTGAGTAATGCATATGCTGCCTTGCTGTTAGGCCAATTGCATGTCTCCTGTGCCTACAGGCCTGAATCTGTGTGTGTGATGCTGCCATCCTGCAGCTCTGCTGCTCATGTTCACACCCTGTTGTCCTAGTGGACTTCACTTACAAAACATAAGTTCAAAGATAAAATTATTAAGAGTTTCAAGATGGCAGGAGCAGAACATTAAACCAAGCACAAGGTTCTTTTGACAGTGAGGGGCTCTGTGCAACTTCAAGGTCACATATCAATGAAGCCAAACCTGCCTTTGTCAAATTAACTCTTAAATTATCATAAACTTTTCAAGCTATTTTATTTTGAATAGATATGGGTAGTTTTGTTTGTTGTTAATAGGGTTTTCCAACATCAAATTTGTACATTTAAACAACAAAACAGAAGATTGAAAAGCCCAGTCTTATAAACCTTGGAACTGCACATAGTTGGTAAAAAACAAAGAAAATAACTAGCCCCATTTAGCTGAAAGGATTGAGGTTCTTAAAGTGAAATTCACTATTATTTAATTATAATAAAAGTCCTGCTCATATTAAATTATCCTCTCTATATATGTATTTTTGCAAAAGTAAAAAATAAGATTTAATTTTAACACAAGAAAATTAGTTGTATGTCATGTTTTAATATGTACATAGTATAATAAACTCATGCAAAAACTCTTATTTTGGAGAATGAGCAAATTTATACTTTACTTTATCAGTGAAAATGTATAATACTCAGAAATACATCTAAGATTTCCAAAATTCTAGATGGTCCATGAACAAGAAATGGTATATTTACATTTACTAAAATGTAAAATCTAATTCAAGATTTCCTTTCTCCACATAAGGGTACAGAGAAGGTATATTGTTAAAGCATCTTGAGGTATTTAGATAAAATGGAAATAATAAAAAGTTCAATGGGGTGTCGAGTGGAGACTACACTTTAATTCTATTGGTATTGTTTATTTCTTTTTGTATGAATGGAGGCAGGGTATGGAGCTGGAAAAGAGTTTAATTCAGTTTTTCAAAATAATACAGCTATGTCTATTTTCATTTATTTCACTAGAGACACAAAACACACACCTGCGTATACATGCTCTTAAATGACTTGAAATAAATATATATTAAAAATGCTTTTTTTTTTTTTTTGAGATGGAGTTTCGCTCTTGTTGCCCAGGCTTGAGTGCAATGGTGCAATCTCAGCTCACTGCAACCTCCGCCTCCTGGGTTCAAGTGATTCTTTTGCCTCAGCCTCCTGAGTAGCTGGGATTAGTGCCACCATGCCCAGCTAATTTTTGCATTTTTAGTAGAGATGGGGTTTCACCATGTTGGTCATACTGGTCTCGAACTCCTTGAACTCAAATTCCATCACCTCAGGCGATCCACCTGCCTTGGCCTCCTAAAGTGCTGGGATTACAGGCATGAGCCACTGTGCCCAGCCTAAAAATGCTTTCTTATTTTTAAAATCATTAGCAACTTTCCTATTTTCCATTCTTCACATGTTTCCATTCCTCTTTCTCTACCTACATTTCCCCAAAATCAGGTATGGATCATTCTGTACCTTTCTCCATGTTCATATAATCACACACACACATGCACATACACAAATCCATGATTCTGGCTTTTTTTTCCCCACAAAAATGAATCCTATTATATATGCTCATATTGTTGTTATCACATATAAAATGCCTCCAAATAATCTGTTGTTCATATAACTATGTAATAGTTTGTTGATCACACCATAGTTAATTCAGTCATTTTTTCCATTGTTCTCCAGCTTTTGCCACTACAAACTATTCTTTAATTAAAAACTTTATCCATATATCTTTTCTTTCTATCAGTAACACTCCCAAGAGTGTGATTGTTGGTTCAAAGAGTAAGATTTTCAGTTTGATTTTAAAATATATTGCCAGATTGATTCAAAAGGCAGTACCTTTTCCAATGTGTAAAAATATACTGTATCACCTTATAGAGTGAGAAATAATAACCCATTGTTACTTTTATTAGCATTTCCCTAGCCAAGGAATTTGAGAAGGCATTCATGTATTTATTTACCAAATGGGCTTGCTCATCTCTAATGAAATTTTTTTTCCTTATTAATTTGCAATGCCTCCTTGAAGACTGGATATCACCCCTTTAACTGATATGTGCTATAAATATTTATTCCTAATTTATCATTTGCCTATTGACCTTCTAATCATATAATTACTCATATAAATATTTCAATTAGTTTATGTAGGAAAATTAAATCTGTAAGTTCCTTGGCAGCTGCTGGATTTCTCATAATGATTAAAAAGCTATCTCTAAATAAGATTATTCCTATGTCCTGAATGTTTTTTCAGATTATTTTATTTTTTATATTTACTTATACTTACATGTGTTACCTAGAGAAAGGTTTTTTTTTTTGGATATAGAAAAGTTCACATTTTCTTTATTCTAAATTAATGGATTGTCTTTTGTGCCAGTATATAACTTTTAATAGATCAACAGGTCTCCATATAGAGAAATATATCTCTTTTATTATATGTTGTCTCTATAAAAATGGTATTTGTGTCTGGGCTCAATATTTTGTTTCACTGCTCTGTTTAGCCACTTTTATACTGAGTTTTAATTAAACAAGGTTTAATTAAACAAGGTCCTTGTTTAAAAAACAAGGACCATCTCAATTCCAACAGGGGTTTAAACTGAACTACTGTGTGAGGGAATTTGAGTAAGACCATGGGTCATGCAGGTAAAAATCTAAAACACGAAGTTTGATGTGGAATAGGAGTATTTGGAGGCTGAGAAAAGTTACCAAACCCCATAGTATGTGTGTGTACACATATAAAATTTTAGCCAGTCTAAATTGTAGAGAAGAAACAGGACGGAATGAGGAGCATACCAGAAATATGAGAGAATAGGGAACATACCGGGCAACACAGTGATGACCAGAGTCTGAGTCCTTAAACATTTTCAGTACAAAACGGGAAGCCAATGACAACTTGTGAGCAGAGAATGATATGATCTAAACCGTATTTTAGGAAGATTGATCAGGCAGAATTGCAGAGTGCTGGTTCTTAACTAAGGATGATTTTACCACTTAGGAGACATGGCAACATACCACATCAGCAGACATTTTAGTTTTCACAACTGGCAGAGGTGTTATTAATATCTAAAGGGTAGAGGCTAGTGATGCTGTTAAAAATTCTGCAGTTCAGAGGAGACTCCCTCCCCTGCCTCACAACAAAAAATTGGGAGGTCCAAAATATTAGCTGTGGTGAGGCTGAAAAATCCTGAGGTAGAGGAAGGATGTAATAAGGACCAAATACAGAAGTCAGTATACATGTTATTACAAGTTTATGAGAAGTGAAATGAGAACTTAAATAATATAAAAGTATAAAGCAACAACAATAACAATTTTGAGAAGACAGTATCTACAGAATGTAGAATATTAGGGATTCATGGAAAATTCAGAAGGATTAATGAAATATAGGCTTTCTCTCTCTCTCCCCCTTCCTCTTTCTTTCCTTCTTTCTTCCTTTCCTTTCCTTTCTTTCCTTTCTTTCCTCCTTCCTTCCTTCCTTCCTTCCTCTACTTCCTTCCCTCCCTCCCTCCCTCCTTTTCTTTTCTTTTCTTTTCTTTCTTTTGTCTCACTCTTTTATGCAAGCTGGAGTCCAGTGGCATAACCATAGCTCATAGAATTTGAGCTGTAATCTCAAATTCCTGGGCTCCAGCAATCCCATATCAGCCTTCTGAGTAGCTGAGACTACAGGCATAAGCCACTGTATCTGGTCCTTAGGCTATTCTTCATGAAGAGTGAATGATTAGGCATAAGGATCTTCTCTGTTACTCTACAAGGCCAATATTGCTTTCTTTAGACACTGAATTTTGTCTACACACATTGCTTGTGTTTGCAAGGGCCAAGTGAACCGTAACAAAGGAAAGTGAACATTTAAGTAGCAGATTCTGAGGCTGGTGCTGAAAGAATTCCAAGTAGAGGAATGACATCCTAACCCCTCCTCCACCATACCTACATATCATTAAAATCCCAGGAACAAAGGGCTTGTATTAGTCCATTCTCAGGCTGCTAATAAAGATATACCTGAGACTAGGTAATTTATAAAGGAAAGTGGTTTAATTGACTCAGTTCAGCATGGCTGGGGATGCCTCAGGAAACATAACCATGGCAGAAGGGGAAGCAAACACGTCTTTCTCCACAGGGTGGCAGGAAAGAGAAATGCCAAGCAAAAGGGAAAAAGGTCCCTTATAAAACCATCAGATCTAGTGAGAACTCACTCACTATCATGAGAACAGCAGCATGGGGATAACTCCCCCACCATGATTCAATCACCTCCCACCGGGTTCCTCCCACAACATGTGGGGATTATGAAATCTACAATTCAAGATGAGATTTTGGTGGGGACACAGCCAAACCATATCAGGGCTCAAGGAGAAAAAATAGATTGACTGTGATAAAACACACACAAAATGTTATCCTTATAAGCAGTATATTATAAATCAGGTACATGGTTCTAAACTGTTCAAAGCACCAATTATTATGTTAAACTAGTTTAATCATGAGTACTATTCTTACCATCATTTGACAAATAATGACACTGAAGCAGAGAACCTAAGCGACTTGCCCAGGGTTAAAATTTTGTAAGTGGAAGATTCAGTGTTTTCAACCCATGCAGTCTCCTTCTAAGGACCACAGTATTATTACATTACACTGCTCTCATTTTTATAAGCCTACAAAAGTCATAGGTTTTTTTTCCCCACTTCGGGCATCCTGTTTGCCTTATTTTAATCTACTACCATTGAATGATGGCTTGAATGGGAGATTTAGGCTATCATCTGAGAAAGTTTTGTGAAAATCTAGGAATGTTTGTAATCCCATTCTGCCTTTTTTCTTGTGTTACATGGCTATTCCTTTTTCACCTTGTAAAGATGACTGTATTATATTTTAGTGTACATTACTAATATGATATTATATGTGAATGGGAGACTGTATACTCAAAGTGTTTTACCATACAGTCCAAATATACCCAATTTCATATAATCTGAATCCCACAGACAATAAGCAAATAAAATATAAGGGAACTGTTTCAACTGAGGTTTATCTTGTTTTCATTTTAGGTAACAATGTACCAACAAATTCTTCCTTTTAGATTATGTTTTTGTTATTTAAAGTGTTCATTTAGTTAATCACTTCACTGAGGCATCACTGAAAATAATTTTTTTTTGAGTAAAAGATATTGAGTCAGATTAATGGGAACATAGTAAGTACCTTTGCTTATTCCACCTGAGAACTTTCTCTTAGTAATAATGCATTTTGAGCTTTCTATAGGCTTGAATGAAAATACTTTCTAGTCATCCTGTCCATATTGTTACTAAATTTAGGGAGTCAGGATGAAGGGCTATTTGCAAAAAAAAAAAAAAAAAAAAGGAAAAAGAAAGAAAAAGGAATATTTATTCTCCAGTGTCCTAGACCTCCTGACATAATACATCCAATTCAAACTTAGCCACTCAGTAGCCTGCCATGGGAACAAAAGCTCTCCAGTCCACTAGCTTTCACATGAGCTGAAATTTATTTAATTTAGGGGGCCAAAACTTTCCATTATTGAATATCAGAATTAATTTTTCTTTATTATTTGCAAGCAAATACAAGTATAAACGTGTTTAAGTAGGTAAAATCTTAGGAAAATCTAAAATATGGCACTCAGAGACTCTGAAGTGCACAAACCAACTGCTAAAATATTGAAGAATCAATGGATAATAAAGAGGCGAAATTAGAAAGCCATGAGTAGAGTATAAATTCTTCAGAGCTAGGCTACAGAATGTTGATCAGCATGTCTATTTTTTTCCTGCAGTCATTGCATAAACATATCATTTTTATCAATTTTGGAAATGCCAATCAGATAGAAAGTTGCATTTAAAAGTTCTTAAGGAAAAGAATATAGTGTAGCATAATTCATTTGCAGTCATAAGAAGTATAACAGGTCATCAGTTTCAAAAAGAGTGTGTTTACTTGAATACACCATAATTTTATTATCTGTAAACAGCTGGTCTTTGAACAATGCAGGCGTTAAGGATGCCAACCCTGGGCATAGAATGACTTTTGACTTAATTAATCAATTAATTAATTATTTCGAGACAGGGTCTTGCTCTCTTCCCTAGGCTGGAGTACATTGGCACAACTATAGTTCACTGCAGCTGGAACTTCTAGGCTCAAGTGACCCTCCTGCTTCAACCTCCTGAGTAGCTAGGACTATACACATGCACCAACATGACCAGCTTATGTTTAAAATTTTTATAGAGATAAGGTCTTGCTATGTTGCTGAAGCTGGTTTCAAACTCCTGGCTTGAAGCAATCTTCGTGGCTCTGCTTCCCAAAGTGCTGGGATTATAGGCATAAGACACTTTGCCCAGCGTATTTTTTTTATATTTAGTGCTATGATCTGCGTAAAAAACGTTTGTACCTCTGATAACAACCCTTTGCCTTATAAGAGGGTTTAAACAGTTTTTAACAGTAAAATATAGAAGTATTGCATAACTAAATTGCTGTTGCCATGAAGAGTGATGTCTGATTATTTTGAGAGTTCATTCTCAACTTGTTCCACGGTCAATTAATCGCTCAAGTTCTAAGTGTACTTTTTCTTGCTTCAAGAATGATGATAAAATACAAAATTTGCATTAAATAGACTTATAAATTAAAATTTAGTGATGCTTGATATCACAGATTTTTTCTTATTTTTTTTGATATTGGTACATTATTTTAAAAATAAAAATTAAACAAATCAATGCATTATTTTAAATTTGACTTGTTCATTCATCCAATTTTTTATACTAAGATTTCATTGGTACTATTTATAAAACTAATTTGACATTACTTAAATACTGTAAGTGTGATGTTTCAATTACAATTAGCTTTTCAAGCAAATCAAATATTTCTATGGCGTACCTCTTTGTTAACATAAATAAATATAAGCAAACATATTTTACATATGTTTATATATAAGTATTAGTGCATATATTTTATGTGTATGCAAGCATATATGCATTAATATAAAGCCACCATAGAAGAAATCAGCATACACTGAGGACTTATTTACTGCAAGGTACTATTATAACATCATCTCATTGCTCTTCTTAACAGTGAAACCTAACTTGATATTGTTATTATGGATTGGAAATGCAAACGTTGGAAAAATTAAATAACTTGCTTTAGTTCACACACTTGTAGGTGCCAAATCTGGAATTCAATCACAGATCTGTCTGAACCACACTATAAACTCTCTTCATTCCAAAGACCATAGCCATTTATGTCATAACCGTTTATATGAGTAAAATTCATGATAATTATACTTTTATATGAATAAAATTCATGATAATTATACATAGGATTTTCAGGCATTTTAAGAACATAACCATAACAGAGAAATTCTTTAAACTATGTTTCTTCTCAACCACCAAAAGAGAGCCTCTATTATACCTTAAGGACATTTAGAGCAAAATTATCTAAGGTTTTCATTAGAGAAAAACGCTGAGGTAAAATTTCCTGGAGAGTGTGAGGTCAGTGAAGATAGTTTGACCTTAAAATTGTACTTTAGTTTTATACTTTCCTATTAGTCAAAAACTTTTAATGAATTCTTTCCACCTAACCCCAAAGCCTGGGATCAAGCAATCTATACAGTTATCTGATAGGAAGAGTCCTCTGGAAGAAAATCCTTGCCCGAGGCTCAGCACTCCAGAGTATGAAAGATGCAGATGGCACAGGGTGACAGGTTCAATCTGAAACACTAAGTGATGTGCTTTCACTCAACACCTGGACAAAGTAAAATAAGTACAATCATGCACCACATAATGATGTTTCAGTTAATGATGGACCGTACATTCAGCAGTGGTCCTATAAGAAGATGATAATGGAGCAGAAAAATTCCTATCTCCTAGTGATCCTGTAGCTGTCATAATGTCATAGCACAATGCGTCACTCATCTGCTTGTGGCAATGTGGTGTAAACAAACCTACTCCACTACCAGTCATATAAAAGTATAGCATATATGATTATGTATGGTATATAATACTCGAAAATGATAATAAACAACTATGTCACGAGTTTATGTATTTAGTATACTACATTTTATTGTTACTGTATTCTTTCAACTTATGCAAAAATAGAGCTACTTGTAAAACAACCTCAGGTATGTTCTTCAGGAGGCATCCCAGAGAGGCTTTTTATTTTTATTTTTTTAGACAGAGTCTCACTCTCGTTCCACAGGCTGGAGTGCAGTGGCGCGATCTTGGCTCACTGCAACCTCCACCTACCTGGCTCAAGTGAGTCTCCTGCCTCAGCCTCCCAAGTAGCTGGGATTACAGGCACCCACCAGCATGCCTGGCTAACTTTTTGTATTTTTAGTAGAGATGGTGTTTTACCACTGGTCTCGAACTCCTGACCTCAGGTGATCTACCTGCCTCAGCCTCCTAAAGTGCTGAGATTACAAGCGTGAGCCACCATGCCCAGCCCAGAAGAGGCATTTTTATCATAGGAGTTGACAACATTTTGCATGCTACTGCTCCTGAAGACATTCCAGTGGGACAAGGTGTGGTGGTAGAAGAGTGATACTGATGATCCTGACCCTGTGTAAGCCTAGGCTTATGTGTGTGCTTGTGTCTTAGTTTTTAACCAAAAGTTTTAAAAGTAAAGAAAAAATCAAATAGAAAAAAATCATATAGAATATAAGTACAGAGAAAGAAAATATTTTTATACAGTTGTACAATGTGCTTGTGTCTTAAGCTAAGTGTTACTACAAAAAAAGTCAAAAACATAAAAATAAAAACATTATAAAGTAAAAAAGTTAGAATAAACTAAGGTTAATTTATTATTAAAGAAAATCTTAAAAATAAATTTAGTGTAGCCTAAGTACATAGTGTTTATAAAGTCTACAGTAGTGTACAGTAATGTCCTAGGCCTTCACATTGCCTTACTACTCCCTGACTCACCCAGAGCAGCTTTCAGTCATGCAAGCTCTATTCACGATGTACCATCTTTTATCTTTCACACTGTTATACCATCTTTTATTTTTTATACTGTATTTTTACTATACCTTTTCTATGTTTAGATACACCAATACTTATTGTGTTACCAATGCCTACAGTATTCAGTACAGTCAACATGCTGTAGAGGTTTGCTGCCTAGGAGCAATAGGCCATACCATATAGCCTAGGTGTGTAGTAGGCTATATTGTCTAGGTTTGTGTAAGTACCATCTATGATGTTTTCACAATGATAATATTGCCTAAGGATATACTTCTCAGAGTGTTTCTTCATCTTTCTAATGACAGGCATGACATTACATTGCTAAGTACTATTAATGTGCACGTTTAAATTAATTTCATGAACTTTCACCAAGCAGCTTTACAATGATGATTCTCAAATTAGTAGATCATCTCTTTTATGGCATTCTTGAAGTGTTTAATGCTGCTATTTTGAGGTTTGAGCACGCTGGAGTGTTAAAAACTACTAACAAAGTGAAATTAAAGTGAAAACAAAAAACGATGTATATATTTTTGTGCTGGGCCCAAGTTTCTGCTCTTTATAAACAAAGTAGTTGCCTAATGCATTAAAGAAGCAGAAGAGTTAAGAATGTCTTTAATCATATGTGTAGTCTTTGGGTGTTTATGTCGGTTATCAGATCATAAAATTTATTAAATATGCAGTTTTGTATATGGAATTCTCTTACCATATATGAGAGTAAGGCATTAGATTTTATTTCTAGATAATTTGCATATATTTCAATTTATATGATAGACGGTACAATGTGGAAAGAATTTGGACTTTTTATGATAATTAAACAAGAGACTATATAAAAGGCTGCTATATTAACAAGCTCTATATAAAAGAGCTAATAAATAATAAGCTTTCTGTTTTCCAACTGAAAGAGTTTTGTAAATGAGGGGATAAATTTCTTACCGATGTGTGTGTTTTAATGGAAAAATATGTTCATAGCACGTTTTGCTATGAGTAACAATTCTAACCTCTTTGCAAATACATAAATCATGAAAAATTTATTAAAATCTAATGCTTAGAGATGGGCATAACTAAAATATAGACAAACAAACTATAGAGAAAGGAAATGTGTATGCTGATAAGCAGCTTCCGTAGTAATTGGTTATTTATATTGAGGTTAAAAAGAGCTTTCCCATTATCTCAAAAATCATGCTCTCACCTTTACAGGTTCTAAAATTCCATCTTAGTAATGGTAGAATTTACCCTTAACACTTAACATGTCCATGCAATTTTGATGACATGGTGCAAACTTCTCTGATTTTTTTCTTCTACCTAGATTTACTACTGGGTTGGGGTTCCCACTATCAGACATAAGAAAGGATAGTACAATAAAATAAAATAGTGGCACATTAGATATTTTTACGGTAGACTGACTTTTATCCATCAATTCATAGAAAGTTGGAATTGTAAGGGATCTGTACAACAATTTATCCTTTTTATAAGCACACTGAATTTCAGAATCTCCATGATTATAAGATCAAAATACATAAATAAACAAATAATTAAATATATTCAGATTACCCAACTTTATTCAAATCTAGTATGTAAGGAACAATACATCTTAAGGTCATGGAAAACATTAAGTTACTTGCCCAAGGTCTGATCTGGTTTGTCTAAGAATTAAAAAACAAAACAAAAACAAAACAAACAAAAAATACAAACTCATGTCTGATGTGCTTGCAAGTATTATTTTCATTATATTTGCATAATCATAATACTGACCATAGCACAACTAACGATAGCAGAAACATGAGTACAGTTTGCATAGATCTCTTACAAGGAACTTAATAGACATGGTGATTATCACAAGAGCCTTGTGGTAGCAAGAACAGTCTTTATTATCTTCATTTACTGATGTGGATAAAGTTCAGAGTTTCATTCAGTAGCCTATTGGGCCATGATAGGTAGCAGTATCTCTCTACTGGATCTCTAGGCTGCTGATTGCAGATATAGTGCTTGCAAATCTAATTATTATTGTAATCTATTTGGTAAAATGATGAAGATACTATGATCTGTACTGTCCAATATTTCCATAGAATTATCTATTTCAGGCAAAAGTACTCTTATGAGATCTGTAGCTAATCAAATTATATAGAGAACCATTCTCCTATGCTAAAGTTATTTTAATGACACATTTAGAACATGAATGACGTCAGTTAAAACTACTCCCTTACTTTATTAAAAAAGTATTTTTAAAAGTCATATTCTTATTTACAGCTAAGTTATAATTACATAACTCAGCAACAACGCATGTTCCTCAACTCTAAAGACATGACTTTAAATTGCAAACAAATAAATAAAGCTTCAATTACAAGTAATGCTAGAACTTTGTTTATTGATTATGAAGTATAACAAGATAAGCCTAGGAAATCCCCTGCTGTGTAAGCCTGTGTAAAAAGGCAGAAAGTATTAAGCACTTAAAGCTATTTTTAGAAGCCTAATTCCCAACTTAAATTCTTATCCTATGTTGTGTATTCAGTGTGTTCTTAGTATGAAAGGCTTCTGTGTCAGTTACCCATCTGAGAGAACATTTAGCATTGACGTCTAAATCCACATAAGCTGTATACAAGCGTAAGTTTTATCATGTGTAGACTCCTTGATCTCACAGACAACTTCACAGAGAATTCAAATACCAAATAGTATTTAAGAGAGGCAAAACGCAACTTCTTAGATCAACATAATCAAGCTAAATACCCTTTTACTAGCACTCATAAAGGTTAAATCCCTAGAGAATCACTTGTCTCTGATAAATAAATTCTCCACTCACATTACATTTGAGTCTCTGTGTGTGTGTACATTGGGGTGAGGGCATGAGGAAGGGTGGGGGAGAGAGACAGAGAGAGACTGAGAGATACAGATTTCTTTTCAAGGCCCAGATTATTCTCTCTCAGGCATATCTCTCAATTCAGATGTAGACTGATTTGGAAATCTGTTAGCAAACAAGCACAGAGAAAAGAGTATTTGAAACAATCTGTTTTATTTTCCCTCTCTTTCTTTTAACTTCTGTTTTTTTTTTTTTTATTCTACCCAGTTACAAGACTAAACCAATGGTGATTCAGGCATAATTCCTATCTCTGATGAGCTCCTTTCAGTTATCTAAAATCAGGAAAAAATGCATATTCAATCATAGTATTACTATTCAAAGAAAATAAAGTGAAGCAGGGCCCCTTTAAAATTTAGTGCATTCCACTTGAAATCATGCTCATGAGGATATTCTAGCTATTTTTTATGGCACAGAGAAGAAAATGAAGGTTATTTTACCTTTAGGAAATAAGTCATTTTTACTGCATTTCTGAATGATAAAAACATTAAGAAAAAGGCAAATGCAATATTATAATCCATTTATGAGATTTCTGTTTTCAGGAATGGAGAAGAAATGGGCAAAATAATTAAATAGACCCAGAAATGGAGCATCCCTGACTCCTTCGGTAGAACTCTTATTTGCTTCAAATCCTAATATTACTTAATGCCAACATTTCCCACAATTCTGAGTACTTTGGGTATGAAGCACAATTACTGGCAATTTTTGAAGGGAGCACACCACTTAGTGCAATTCCTGTAGAAGAGTGAATTATAATTTAATCAAGCAGAATGCCAAGTTTGCCACAAATTGGCAGACTAACTTTAAGGAATATATCCAGACAGATCGTAAAGGTGTCTTGCCTTAACCTCCTCCAATGTGGAGGGAAACAACAGTATGGCTTACTGACAAAGCAAGAGAATACCTTAATAATTATCAGCATACATTTCTTAGTCAACAGGGACTGTTCAGGAAAGGAAGTAAACATTCAAAGCTTAATGATTTCTCTTGTGCATAGCTTCTGTGACTCATGCCAGATTTTCCTGAGCTAGTTCTAAAATGATTTATCTGCTTCAGTGAGTTTAAAGCATTTCATCTTCACTTTTCTTTGGGCACTGGGAATAAAGGTTAACAAAGTCATCTGCGTATATTGAGGTGTGGGTATCTGTGTATATCTACCCCAGGCTGGCCTAGAAGAAGTGTAGCATTGTGGTCTCCTTTATGTACAAGCAAACGTGGTAGCACTGTACCTCCAGGTTCTATGGATAGTGGAGCCGGGAACAGTGTAAGTCTCAAGGGAGACAACTGCAATCACACTGCAGATGAGGTTTGGGAGGATAGTACCTAATTCTCTGATGACGGAAAAAAAGACAAAGAATAACCTACTCAGAAATCTCTCCCATATCTTCTTCTGAGAGGCTTGAAATTACCTCTATTAAGCTTCTCTCTATTTACATAAGAAAGTAAAATCAATGGCAATGTCTCTGGAAGGCTGTTATTTGAATGCGTGTATGTTGCATTTAAGTCAGTATTCAAATAGCCTCCTTCCATGGCCTGGAGGTTGTATAGTTTGCCCCAGTAGGGTTCAGGTTGATCCCCAAGAGGCTGGAACTGGGTGAGCACGGATTGACAAAGGATGAAGAGAGCATGAGGATCATCTCATAAGAAATTATTTTGGGGATGAAAAGAACTGAATAGCATAAAAGTTAATAAAAATGGCAGAGGTAGGACCCTCCAATTAAAAGGAGAACAAGTTAGAGTGAACGTATATCAAGCACATAAGATGGCATGCAGAAAGATTGCTATTAGTTTTGAACATTCTTGGCTTGCCTTTGCCACCTATTGAAAATGCAGTGTCTGGTTAAAATGGGGAATGATTCAAAGGGTTCTTTTTATTCTCTAATCGATTATGGTGAAGTGACATGCTAGATTAGTGGTAAGTCACCTTAGAAAGTTGCCTAAGGACAAAAAATAAGATACATACAATTCCATTTGGGGAATAAAAAGTTTTACAGAAACTTAGAGTAGGAAATAGCTAACTCACAAGAGGTTAAATCCCAGAACATTTATTATTCACAATGAATGTGAGATCCAAGCAAAGGAATAGAGTATCAAAGTAAGTCAGGAATAAAAAAATAAATATTTTAATTTCAGATATTTTTTATGATTTACCTGACTTCAACACTGTTGAGATACAGTATCATTTTGCCAGAAGAGGTAAATGTATTGATATTCTTTGTAAACCAGTCGGTGCCTTGAGAGAATAAATAATAGCAATACGGTTATTATTAGTCAGCCCAACACATTGATAATGACATAGCTGACTGATGATTCCAATTATACATGCCAATTTGAGGATATTCAGATTTGTTTTTGGCTACGTATTTTTCCATAGTTTGTTAGCTACACCATGCAGGAGCAAATTGCGTAAGTAAGATGGGTGGGCTGTCAACAAAATTTAGGTTGAAAACTTTCAGAGGTAGAAATGAAAAAGGAGAATATTCAGTATTTTAAGTGGCAATAAATAATCATAAGGATATGAAGGGGCAGGAAAACTTGGTTAAAGTAGTGATCTTGATAACATTAGCCATATAGGAAAATTTTTATTTTAGAATGCACTATGACATTTCCAAAGACAAATGCAATAAGGAATCAAGGTGTTTTCAAAGACAATAATCTACTGCTTGGCTGAAATATTGAAAAAAATAGATTCATAATAAATTATCTTTTTTTAGGAAACTAAATGATCAACAATATCTCTATGAACATACAATACAAAAATTAAAGGCAATCTTAAAGCAGGATTCACATATTTTGAAGCTCAACAAATTGTTGCCGAAGTGCAAGAAAAAACAGTAAATATCTGAACTTTGCAGCATACCCTAGATATTAATAAATTAGACCATGGGAAAAAGAAAAACAGTTTCAGAAAGCAAATCTTTATGGCCAATTCGCCAATATTAGCCTATCATAACATAAATCTGAAGGCATCACAGGGACTCTGAGCTACCACTCAATAGACTAAGCAGGAGAAAATCTTACATAGTCTTACTATTGAGTGAACTATCACAGGTCTCACTCCAATACCATCTTAGTTATTTGTTAATCTTGTCTCCCTCCTCCATGCCTCACTTTCCCAAAAAACAATCAACAGACTAAAAACAAACCTGGGTTACTCTCAATTATTTAGGTGAACAGAGTTGAATATGATTCATCTAAAAAAGAGGCCTCTCTCTTGACTTCTCATCTTATCTATCTGGAGGCATTTGTCTCTACTCAGCTTTACACAGACATCCCAAATCTGTGTGTCCAAACTGAATTCATTTAACCTGAGTATGCTGCTGATAAAACATGTTTTCTCTGAATCCCTAGATGAGTTTAGTATCACTTGATTGACTCCATGCTGTACTCCTCTTTTCTCCACTGGGTGGGTCCAGAGCTTCTAGACAGAAGAACAACTGAACAGTATCTACTTCTACTGTTACCATTCAAATACTAAATAGTTATCAGGCTAGCAGCCTGGAGAGTGCATACTTATCACAAAAAACCAATCAAATGTACACAAATGACAATTAAAAATAATCTTTCTTTTGTCCCATCTCTTTACAATACACAGGTTCCCATTCCTGCCTAGTGCTTATCTCAGGGCAGTCTTATGGTATCACTTGATTTGAGACTATCTTAGGCCCTAGGTTACTTCTATTATTATATATTTGCCATATGTAAAATGACTTGGCATCCTTAATAACTATGCTTGTCTTTTGTGCATTTCTTCCTTGTGACCCTTAATAATTCTGAGGTCAGTTGTTTACTTTCCAAGGTTTTGTTAAAACCAAATTACACTTCTGTACACTGTGTCACAATTAGATATCATCCTGTCATATCTTGTAAGCAGTGGTTAAATGTTAAACTTAACCACCTGTTCTTTCACCAACCTTGGACTTTGATTCTGCCTCTTTTATTTCTAGGACTACATAAGACTTTTTCTAATCATGATTTTACTTTGCTCTGAAATTGAAAAATATAGCAGTTATTTGTTTTAATGAAAAAAACGTTTTTTCTTCTATTTTTTCTTTTCTAGATCAATACAAATTTTAAAACAAATTTTAATAATTTGCCATCTCAGTTTAACTCCCTTTCAGTCCATTCTTCAAAGCATCTAGTTACAAGTCAAATCATGCCACTCCCATGCTTAAAGTTTCCTCATAGCTTCAAGAGTAAGTTCAACCTCTCATGAGAATCACAAAAACTTGGTCATGATGTATCCCCTGCATCTCTCCTGAGCAATACTGCTTAACTTTCCTAAGCCTTATAACAAAACCTAAGATTGTACTCCTGCCACCCTGAGCTACTTGCAGTTCCCCAAACAAGCCAATTCATTATTTGCCATGCTTTTATATAGGTAGTTTTCTCTGACTCAGTGTGTTTTCTGGTCTCCTTTCTCTTTGACTGGACACTTTTAACAGTGTTTCAAGATGCAGCTCATTTTGTAACTTTCTCAAAGATCTACCTTCATCCCTTCAATTCAGCCTTCCCAGCCTGGTTCAGCTTCTTGTCTAAATGGCCACAGCACTTGTGCTTCCATTTATCATGTGATTGCTGTACCGTCTGTTTATTTGTTTGCCTTCACCAGTATAACCAAAGTTTCCTAAGGGCATAGACCATGTCCTAAACATCTTTGTATCCCAGACATTTAGCAGAGTGATTGATATGAGTGGTATCTAGGAAAAATATTGAACTGACTTAATAACAGTATACAAATGTTATCCTGTTTGATAATGTACCTTAAGTTATGTTGTAAGTTAAAAAGCCAGATGTCTTCATCTGAGCCACAAAAGAAACCAGTATCTCTCATTAAGATTCAGGGTATTTCTAACTATGGTTGAAATGTGAACTTTAAATTTAATGAAATTAAACAGATGCCCTTAGTAGTCTGATCAACTGTTCTCCCAATTGATATATGTATAGCAGATATCATAAACAATTCAGCATATATTTTAACACTAATAGAAAACTTGAAATAATGCAAAATATTTCAAATTTATTAGGTGTTATTTTAATCATGAATGCATTGTCGGGGGTAAGCATCACTGGCTAGTTTTCATACGTTCATATATCCCACTCCTCACTTGATTTACTCGAGCGAGGAATGAAAATGTCCCTTCACAATGATATATTTATGCTTTCCTGGACTCAAAGTGCCTAGAGTTAAATTTGGAAATACCACTGTAGTAATGCAAATATTATTCTTCACATATTTTTGTGAGGAAACAAATATGGAATGCATATATGATATATACAAACTGACAAGCTACACAGCAGAAGTTGCTTTTGGTTTCCTTAGATGAAGAAAACAAATACAGCACTAACATTGAAAGTAAAAAGTGTGCTCTGTTACTCAGATTTAGAAATGTGACTAGACTAGTGAAATAAGTGCTTATAGATTTGGTAAGAGAAGGATGAAGGCAAACGCATAAATACACAGTACTATATATATGCTATTATTGTTTAGCCTTAGATGTTTTCTAAGTATATTAGAAACGAAAGCAAAACAACTTTTTCACTTTCATAAACATAATTAATTGGATAAGATTGTATTCAATATGCTCAAATTTTCATTTTAAGGTAGAGAATAAAAGTGGCAAAGGTTTTCCCATAGAAGAATAAGCTACAGATTTTGGAAAAATAGGAGACACTGAATCTTGTCTCCCCTCTCCCCCAACACCTTAAAAAAGGACAAAGGCAACACAAATATTTCAAAACTTTTCTGTTTTTAAGTCTTAGAAAGTCTTTTTGCCTAATATTAGAATTTCCTAGGCTTCCTAGAATCATTCATGTATGGACAAAATAACAGAGAACACACTTAAATACACTAAAGTTTGAACCTGCTTTACAAACAACCCTGAATTAGTTTGAAATTACGTAAAACTCAAAATTCAGTAGTAATGAGAACATTCAGATGTGGTTTTCTCTCAGTGCAGTGCCAGGCATGTAGTGTGTAGCCATTAAATATTAGCAGATTGTTTATTTTCAAGAGATAGCTCACGGTATCTATTGAAAGTTGACTTTTTTTTGTCTCTAGGTGTACAACCAATTAAACAAGTGGACACTAATAAATTTCCCTTTCACCTACTACATTAATGTAATGTTTCTGTAATATTTTAGTATGTTAAAAAAACAAAATCCTAGCAATTATTGGAGAAGCCATTTTTCATCAGTATTTTATACTAAGCTATGTTAAGGTCAGAATTAAGGGTAGAGTCTATAGTTTGTATTTACTAAGTCCTGTAGTATTTGACCTTTAAATGCTGTTTTGTCATAGCTATTACAGGGAAAGTGATAGTGATATATCCAGTTTCATTTCTAAAATAAATATAAGGTCATTGCCTCCAGCAGGAGACTGGAAAGAATACAGTGTGATATTCTTAATTGTGATATCCAACATAAAACTGAGAATTTTTTAGACCTTCTGAATTTACTCAAAAATATAAATAAATATAACAACAGGTTATCCACAGTCAGCTATGATCAATTTAATTTAGCCAAGCAGACAAAAGCAGCTTCCTTAAATAAGAGCTACCCAGGGTCTCATTAGTGTAGAGAGACAAAAAAAAAAAAAAAAAAAAAAAAAAAAAAACAAGGTCACGCTCAAGGCGTATGACTTCATGGTGGAAAATTTCAATCCTCCAAATACCTCCCAGAAAAGAAACCAAAGGCTAGAGAAACAACTGTCAGGCAGATTTCAAAATCTCATTTAGACCACTGGACAAATAAAAAGATAGAAAAACGTGTTAATTCTAAATATACTGATATATATTTTTACAAAGTAAGGTTGACAAAGTTGAAGTTGGGCATGGAATGTCTCTTATTAGAATGGCATAAAGAATTCACTGCACAAGTTTGAATCTGGAAAAGTGAGTACCTAAAATAATAAAGTGGCAATTTTCTGAGAACTAAATTTTAGGAAAAAAGTAAACAAAGGACTACAAATTGATTTTATCAATAGATACAAATGCATTTTCCTTATTTATCTTTTAATCTTGTCTTGGCATACTTAGAATGATAAAAGAAAAAGTGTTTATAATGTACTCTGTTGAAATGCAAGCAAAGAAAGGTGAGAAAACATATTCATTAAACTATATTTATTCAACAATATATGCAAACATAAGGATATGATATGTTTTTCTACATTATACATGCTTCTATTTCTCCCTCCTTCATAAATATGATGAGGCCAAATCAGCATTATTTTTTAGCTCAGATGAGCTCTGTGATAGACTAAAAACTATCACCTATCACAGAGCTCATCTGAGCTAACAAATAATGCTGATAGCATTAATGGACTTCTAATTTATTTAATATTGTTTTACATGCAGCTTTTAAGATCAAGCAATCTGATCCTTTCTAAAAGATATTATGGTAGAATAAAGGTCACATATTTAGGCTGGCAAACCCATGAGGAGAATAATAGTGCATTTCCCATTAGAATCTAATGCTGATAAATCAACATAACTGTCAACAGCTGAGTCCTAAGATTAACACAGATGTGGAAAAGGAAGGTAAAATACAATTATGAAAATGGAAGCAAACAGTATGCTTAAGGATGTCAGATATCTGGGAATTACTTTTTTGAGCACAAAATATAAATCTATAAGCCAGTTTTCCTTTAGAAAGTTCTAATGCCTCTCTGTAAGAATATTTTATTTTAATTTGAAGATTTATATATAATTCTATGTCATTAACATAATCAGATCCAGAAGTATCACCAGAGCACAAATTACACCATAAAATTGAAGCGACTATCTTCACCACAGACTGCTATGTGATTTATAGTGATGCATTTCAATTCCACTTGCATTTGTGCCCGCTTTGTGTTAGAAATCATCAAAGATGGAGAACTTAGTTTTTGCCAGGTATCTTCCTGGACACTTTCAGGAACTTGGGATGAACTTTGGGAAAGCTCAGCATGTGGTACACTATGACACTTTACAAGCTTCCTATGTTGAAAAAACCTAAAGGACTTTGAGCTATTATTTCATATCTTGAAAGAACTATGGCATAGCAACTAGGATAGGAAAGCATCATGGAAACACTGGAACAAGTTACCAAGTAACTGCTTACCCAGTACCAGCAAGTAGCTAATGAGAAGCACCTCAGATGCAAAGAACCAGCACCCTATGAGACAGGCTGATACCCTCGGAGTGTGAAGAATGAGACAAAAAGAAGCACACAAGAGTGTGCTAATCAGAAACCTAAAGGAGTACTGATAACCAGGATGCCAAGCAATCCAGAATCAGATGCCCTCTAAGATATTTGAGTAAATAAGAGAGTGTTTATATTATACTAATAAGACAGTGTTTCTGTTACCTAAGAATGAGCCATTGTACTGGAAATCTCTTTGTCCCTCCAAATCTGTTCTTCAGCTACCTTTTGTTCAGGAAATTGACCTGTATGGATTCCAACAACAAACTCCATTACCCCCTGATCTCAGTTGGATTAGGCTAATGGAGAACCCTGAAAGAAGATCAGACAGAAGAAGGAAAATGTGACCAGTACTGGGGGCTCCCGCTTTGAAGACAGTGAGCTGGCTGTGTTTCCTGTTGAAGGTCACTACTCCTGTCAATGCAGTCCTGTCTACATTACTTTCTTTTCTGGGTTTTAGCATTGGTAACATTCCTGTTACTACTATTCCTGGGGTCCCTGATATCCTCTTTAGTCCCCAACATTCCACCCACAACTTGGTAAACAGTCCTCTTTTTAAAACTTCCTTCAACTTTGTAACTTAAGAATGACATCTGTTCTCTGTTGGGACCCTGCCTGTGTAGCATATAGGTAGAAAGGGGAGAATCCACATGGGAAAACGGAAAGAAAACTCACATGAGAGTCAAGAAACATTGGCTCAACATCTATCACTAATAAATCTATGCACTGAAGAAAGCCATTTATCTTCTCTAGGCATCTTTTTATTTTTAAAGAGCAAATTTGCGAAGGGATCTGAAGTTTCTTTTTGCCTTTAAAAATTTATATTTCTATGACTCTAAATATAGAAAACATGATTATAAGACAGTTGGTATCTGTTTTTTTACATCCTTCTTGCATCCTGTGGCACACTACTGATTGCTTTATCAATATTCATCCTTATTCTGCTACAGAACCCCCCAAAATTTGGGGTGGCAACATGCCCAGCTTAATAAAACATATGATTTATACATTTTGGAAGAATAGGGCAGCCAAGTGATTTAGTATTGGCTAATGAGGTAAAAGTCAAAGTTACTGGATGGGGCCTCTGGAAACATGTAAGGCTGTCTCAGGGGAATGTGTGCTTTTCTGCCCTCTGTCCTTCCTATTCTTTCCTGAAATTTGGGTGTAATAGTTTGGGTGGGGAGGTCTTCCGGAGAGTGATCTTGGCAGGCTGGTGTGACAACACTGTGGAAGTGGCATGCCAGCCTTGGGTGGTCTTTCAACTTATTTCCTGAGAGAGCTTACATAATGACGTTTTTGGTGTTTCTCCAACATAAAGTCTTTTTTTATTTCTCTAACTCAAAGTAGAACATAATCACTGTTATACACACACACACAAACACACACACACACCATCTACTCCTTGAAACACTCAGATCAGGACTCTGTACTTAAATGTCACAATAAAGTCTACTTCCCATTTTTAGTCATATAAGCAATCCAGTGCCTCAAAGTTTACCAGCACTGTGCTGAAAACCAGGTAAGGCTCTAATTCCCAAAGTGACAGCTAACTTGTCTAATCCACGTGGTTTCCTTATCCTAAAACTTACCAGTTTCACTTACAGTTAGATACCCAAGAGAAACTCCTGCACAATTACACTTGTTAAGAAGAATGTTCACAGCGGCATGGCTTTTCTTTCTTTCTTCCTTTCTTTCCTTTCCTTCCTTCTCTCTTTCTCTCTTTCTTCTTTCTTTTTTTTTGACGGAGTCTTGCTCTGTCGCCCAGGCTGGAGTGCAGTGGTGCGATCTCATCTCACTGCAAGCTCTGCCTCCTGGGTTCACACCATTCTCCTGCCTCAGCTTCCTGAGTAGCTGGGACTACAGGCGCCAGCCACCAAGCCCGTCTAATTTTTTGTATTTTTAGTAGAGACTGGGTTTCACTGTGTTAGCCAGGATGGTCTCGATCTCCTGACCTCATGATCCACCCGCCTGGGCCTCCCAAAGTGCTGGGATTACAGGCGTGAGCCACCACGCCCGGCCAGCAGCATGGTTTTTAACAACAAAAAAACTAGAGATTGTATACAGATGCCATGGGATATCATACTGCATTGAAAATGAGTCAACTACAGCAATAAGCAACTACATGGATTAATATGTCAACAAAATAATGAGTGAAGGAAGCAAACCTTGTAAGATAAAGGAACAGCTTATTAACCTTTACATAAAGTTAAAACAAACAAAAAAAAAAAACCAAGAAACAGAAACCAACAGTATATTCCAAAAAATATATTGGTTTGATTTAATATATATTTTAAATCTATTTTTTAAAGTAAAGGAACTGAAATATACAGATTTCAATGTTGAATGCTATCTTAACCAGTTTGGGTTACTCGAATAAAATACAATGGACTGATGTCTTAAACAACAAACATTAATTTATCACAGTTCTGAAAGTGGGAAGTCCAAAAGTGTCAGTATGGTGGAATTCTTGCTCAGGTTTGTCATCCTGACTATGTCCTCACGTAGCATTTCCTTGGTGCTTGCACACATAGAAAGATTTTCTCCCCTACTTTTTATAAAGGCACTAATCCCATTCATGGGGTACAGGACACACTACCCCAAAATATGGCACCTTGAAAACTGAGAAAACAGCAAAAGCAGGAAGGTCACTCTCTGATCTTTTCCCACTTTCTGTGTGAGAGCTAGACATAACAGAATTTTCTGACCTATCTTCCCTGAAAATAGATAAGACCCTCACATATAACAAGTGCCCTGCCCATGTGTGGAAGAAAGGAATAAAAACACAGAGATGACAACAAGAATCTGAACAAACAGGCCTTGCTAAGTTTCCCCCAGTTTATTGCCATGAGATCATGTTGCCTTTTGTCCAATCATACTTCTACATGACTGTCTACTCTTCATCAAACCTAAGCATAAAAATACAGGTATGCGGTTTTCCCTGTTTCTGTGGGTCTTCCTTTCCAAAGGCTCTTGTGCCACATAAAACTTTGTTTAAATAAATTTGTAATATTTTTCTCTTGTTAATATTTCTTTTGTTGTAGAGGTGTCAGCTATGAATCTTGCCGTGGGTGAGGAAAAGATACTACTTTTCTCTCCCCTATGATGTCATGGAGCCTCTACCCTCATAACTCACTTAAACCTAATCACCCCTCAAGGGCCAAACCTCCAAAAACCATTGCTTTGAAGATTAGGACATCAACATATGAATTTTGGAAAGACACAAACATTTAGTCCATAAAAATGTCAACTTTCTAACACTATTATTAAATAATTATAACCATAAATTTGTGCATGCAGACAGACAAATATTTGGCTTAGGGCCCACTTTTCTAAACTAATCAAACCATTTCAGAAAACCTTCCAGAATCAGCAATAGTTTTTTTACTCACCATAATACATCAGTTTAAAAAATATATATATCACTTAACTCTCCCACCCCTTTTATATTTCTGCAACTCACAAAGTCATATATGAGAGCTAAAAGTTAAAATGATCAACCTCATGAAAATGAGAGTAAAATGATGGTTACTAGAGACTGAGAAGGGTAGTAGGGAGTGGGGGATTAGGTGAGGATGGTTAATGGGTGCAATGACATATTTAGATAGAACGAATAAGATCTTGTATTTGCCCGCACAACAAGGTGACTACAGTCAATAATCATTTATCATTATTTAGTTATTAAAAATAACTAAAAGCTTTGAGTACAATTGGAATGTTCCTAACACAAAGATAAATGCATGAGGTGATGGATATTCCAATTACCCTGATATGATTATTACATATTCTATTCCTATATCAAAACTTCACATGTACCCCATAAATACATGCACCTACTATGTACCCATAAAATTTTAAAAATTAAAAAAATACTTATTGTTACCTTCTAGCTTATTTTACATTACTGAGGTGTTAATGGGATAAAACATGAAGCTCAAGAAGCAGAATAGAGATGGATTACTGCATGTGGCTTAAGAGTAAGAGACACAAAAATCTCCTAAATCCATCTCCTTTGGTCTAGCATTCAAGGTCTCACACAATCAGGCTCCAGCCTCTTTTCCTACCTTTCTAACTTACTCTATTTCAATCACCCTTCACAAAGCCTCCACTGTAGTCAATCTCCTAACTCCCCAACAACACTTAGACTTTCCTGCATCAGTGTTTCTCCTAAGGACTATTTTTGTTCACTACATTCCACATGTCTGGAAAACTGTCTTCTCTGTCTACATATTTCAATCATATCCATTCTTGAATATCCAGCTCGTATTTTTTCTTCTTCTTTGAAACTATTTTCTTAGACTTGCTATACAAATTCTCATTTGTAAAAAGCTTATTTGTTAGCCAATCTGTACAGCATCATCTGCTCTCAACTCACTTGTTTACTATCATATTAGGACTTCTCGCAGTGCCTACCTAGAATGGGATAGAGGTTCAATAAAGAGTTTCCAAACATCTAAACTCCAAAATATCTTCAACTACTCTCTTGAAATTTTCTTTAAATTGCATATTTTTATTTTTCTATTGTCTTCCTACCTAAACCTCTTTGAGAGAAAGAACTATGCTTATTGTATACTTTTCCTGATCTTGCTAAATTCATTGCTTAAAGTGCTCCATAAAAATTGATGTTTGCCTTTAAAAGAATAAAAACATTAAAGCAGTTGGGCACGGTGGCTCATGCCTGTAATCCCAGCACTTTGGGAGGCCGAGGAGGGCGGATCACGAGGTCAGGAAATCGAGACCATCCTGGCTAACATGGTGAAACCCCATCTCTACTAAAACTACAAAAAAAAAAAAAAAAAAAAAATTAGCCAGGCTTGGTGGCGGGCACCTGTAGTCCCAGCTACTCAGGAGGCTGAGGCAGGAGAATGGCGTGAACCCGGGAGTTGGAGCTTGCCTTAGGCAGAGATCGCACCACTGCATTCCAGCCTGGGTGATAGAGCTAGACTCCGCCTCAAACAAACAAACAAACAAAAAACAAAAACAAAAAAAAATAAAAACAGCAACAACTAAAATTAAAGCTGTGCCTAAGAATCGTGTCAACATATTAATTTCCTCTCTTTTAAAAACACACCATGAAATCAAGTCCTAATAATTTCTGCAGAAAATAAGAAGATTAAATTTATTTTTTGAGTCAGGTTACATATGGTTCAGAATCACAACACAGGAGAGAAAAAAATTCTTCATAATCAAATTTGCCAAAATATTCCAAAATCTGGGGAAACAGTATTACTTTCACTAATAAGATGCCATGAAATGCAATATAAAATCACAAATATTATTAAATTATTTCATAAACTACATTTGGAGATTTTTAAAAATAACTTTAGCACTTTCCTATTATATATATTTTTGCTGTTTATTACTGACAATGTTGAAAATGTATCTAGAATACAGAGTTGCAGTCTTAGTATTTTAGTTCTCCATTAATGAATAAGATTAGATTAAATAAACAATGCAATAGAAAAATAACGTTTACTGCTGTTGTCTATCCTGGAAAGCACATTCATTTCTCTCACACTGTGTATATACATGCATATACATATACACATGTAGTTTATATATTACACATAGGAAATTATCCATATCATCACTAATTATAATAGATGTTTTCAATCAAGGGGTCATTTCTTATCAATCTCATTAACGGTCCCTAGTTTGGGTGTTTGTCATTTGAATATAATTAAACCAGAGAAAATGGCATCGATGTTTTATTACAATTACCTACAATATAATGCCTGGCACACTGTAACTGACAGCAAGGGATAAGTGGTGGTTTGTACTTTTTCTTGCCAAACTTTTAAACTAGTCCCTATTGCCGGGCATAATATAAAATCAACAGCATAAGTTAACTGCAGTGGTATATGCCCACACTTAACAGCTTCTGCCTTCTTACCCTGTGCATCACTCAATTAAGTACTTAACACAGTTTATATGCACATAATTATAATTAACTCCATCTGTGTGGCATTTCACTTAATACCAAGAAATTCATTTATTTGATCATTTGATAAACTCAAAAATCATTCATTAAATCCTTTGACATTAATTACAAAAGTGCATAAAATAACTCTAGGATAATTCTTGTTAACATATTAGTAATCACATCAAGATGTCAAATAATACTTTCAAGTAGCACTGGGTAAGTTAGTGATTTTAGCTGAGAAGATGGCAGAAGAAATTTCATATGAGGATGGTAGTGATCGAAAGAGAGGGCAGGAGAAATAAAGATTTAGAGGAGAAAATAATCTAATTCCCAGTAAATTAGAACAAAGAAACAACTACTTTGTAAAGGACTAAGTAATGAAGTAGTTTGAGCCATTTGAGGAAGAGCTTTGAATTAATTCTATGCTACACATTTTAAAATGAATCAGAGATTTAGAAAAGAATCATTGGAATTCAAGGATAGAAATGTATTGTGATTTTATTCATTGATTAAGAGATTTTACCGACAGAAGAGTGTGATACGAAATCAAGTCAGGAGAGAAGGGAGGCTGGCAGATTAACTAAGGGATTTCGTTTGTAACCTAAATATGAAATAATACTTGAAAAAGACAGATGCTTGGGAATGACAAAAGATAGAACAATACAAAGCATATAACAAACTAGAACTTGATGTGAAAGCAAAAATGAGCTGATTAATGGTGTTGTTGTAATTCTGTGGGAATGAGAAGATAGGTACTAGGTATATATGTTCCTGAGCCAGGATAAACAAGATTCTTCTATGCCGCCTCTCCTCTCTTAAAGTAGGGTTCCATCTTTCTCTGTAGTTAATTCCATTTAACTGTTTGAATAGGCAAAAATTGTTGAAATCAAGTATGATGAATCTCATGCATGTGATTCTTACATTGCAATATTTACATGTATGGTGAATACCTTTTTGTTCTGTCCATTTTAAGGCTCACTTATTTGGAAACCTCCAAACAAATGGATTATGGAGCTAATGTGAATGGTTAGTCATGGAAATCTCTCTCTTTTCTTCATGGGAGCAAGAACTTAAACAAACAGGATATGTCCCTGATATGGTTTGGTTCTGTGTCTCCACCCAAATCTCACCTTGAATTGTAATAGTCCCCACATGTCATGGGAGGGACCTGGTGGAGGTAATTGAATCGTGGTTGTGAGTTTTACCTGTGCTGTTCTCATGATCGTGAATAAGTCTCATGAGATCTGATGGTTTTACAAAGGGGAGTTTCCCTGCACATACTTTCTCTTGCCTGCTGGCATGTAAGACATAACTTTGCTCTTTCTTCCCCTTCTGCCATGATTGTGAGGCCTCCTCAGCTGTGTGGAACTGTGAGTTCGTTAAACCTCTTTCCTTTATAAATTACCCAGTCTCAGGTATGTGTTTATTAGCAGCATGAGAACGAACTAATACAGTCCCTGAGAAGAATTCAGAAGCACTCAAGTCTGCTCTTCATATGAAATCTGAGAATGTGTGTTTATGTATTTAACTGTACTAAAAATAAAAAAAAAAACCTTACATTTCTTCTCCAATTGCCTGCTAAACTAAAGGAAAAATTTTAAACTATAGTGTAGACAAAAGTAATTATGTGATCTGAATTTGTAATAAAATTTAGCAGTTTCTATGTCACATGAAAGGTATACTCAACAGTCTTGCAATGTTTTATACTATATGGCTATAATTATTATAATAAATATACATATTCATTATATTATAATATAAATTTTAATTCATAATACATGCCTATAATATGACACACATATTCGAGTAGTCTTGCTGTGCTTCAAATGAGATAAGGTTAAATTCTTTTTGCATACCAGCATTTTCTATGAGTTGACTCCTACACAGCATGTTGACATTGGTCAGCTGTATTTTTCTTAAAATGTTTTCTTCTTAAGGTGCTTCTTACAAGCTGCTTGTTTCTAAGATACCAAGATACCAAGGGCTGAATACATCACAATTTTCTACCTTTAAATGTCAAAAGCAAAACAGAAAAAAAAAATACAAAAGAACTAGTGGCTGTTCCCAGAATGTAGTACACTGGCTTATCTTGTTTATTTTTTATGACAAGTGGTACCAAATTCAGGTTTTAGTTTTTAGATTTTAGTTCTATTTTTAGAGTTAACATTAAGTCTTATAACTGCTCTGCTAATAAAAAATCTTTGCCTCTTTCTAAAATATCTGAATATTTATGTTTTCTCCAAAATCTGTTCAATCTCTCTTCCTATAATATTCCTAGGTATCCTACAAATTAACTTGCAAAGCAGTCAGGTGTTTTGTTAGATGTGACCAAAATCTAGATTTTTGACAACATAATTTTTGGGGAAAAGTTATAATTACATTGATCAATTATTAGTGTTGGTAAAATGTAATATTCCTAAGATATAGATACATATATCAAATGTTTGGTTGCACTAAATTGCTTTTATTTGTTCTTGTGCTTGTTGACTATAGTTATTGATAACATTTTTACATTAAAACAAAGTATAAAATGTTTTTATGTCATGTAGCATAAGAGTATTACAAGAGAGTTTTCAGGTCCTTGCTCAACTTGGCTCTGAAAACAGATCCTGCTTTGCTATGACTGTATGAAGATAGTTTTTCCATTATGCTCCATTTTCAAAATTTTGGAGCATTGTCTGAAGGAGAACTTTATATCCTCAGCCTGTGAAATCTGTAGTATGGTGGAAAGAGGGTGTATTGTAGAGTTAGATGGTTCTTAAGTAAAATTCTTACTTGGTTTTTTACTTGCTGTTTTTCATCGTTCAAGCCACTTAATATCTATGAACCTGTATTCACTTCTATTCTTTATCTATGGATAAAACTCATAGAAACATTAAAAGAATTAAATAAGATAATGAATGCAAAGCACCTGGCATATAATAGATGCAACATTTGTAAATACTTTGAAAAAAACAGAACTACTACTCCTAGTCTCACTATGAAACAATTGATATATTGTACAATTTGATTTGTAGAGATGATTTTGGTCAGTTTCAAATTTTCTTCTAGGAGTTCAGTTCTCCTGTTAATGTTAATGAGTTTATTTTATTTAGAATTTTGATTATCAATGTCAAGTTTCTCTTGGGTCCTTACTTTCCCTTCTTCTTTATCATGAACTTGGTTTTCAACTATCTTACTGCTAACTTGAAGAAATTTAGAATCATTCATTTAAAAAAAATTCATGTCACCCTAATTCACTGTGTACTCATAAATTTGTAAAAATGAATTACATTAGCAAATTTTGTATTTAAGTATTTAATAGCTAATTTATATACACATTTAATTTTTAACTTTGTTTTACTAGCAATAAAGGCAACTGCACATTTTTATATTAAACATTTAGTATGATTTGTACTGATTTAATATCTTTCATTTATTATTAAATTAATGCATTGTTATCACCCTGCAGCATTTGGAAACCAAATTTGGGCTGGAAATAATATAGCAAAAAGATAGAAAGGCTGGAATGAGTAACAGTCCACTGAAATGACAGAAAAAGCTGAAATAGCAAGGAAAGGATAGGAAAGATTAAAAAGCTAAATAAAATATTAATGTACTATATATATTATACACAATATAATGTTTCATATGTAATCGGAAAAGTGCATAAGGAAGTCAATAAAGGCTTGAGAGAAAAAATGGAAACAATATTCTGTACCCAACTGGAAAATACCTAGTACAAAATAATAGTAATGTTAGCCAGGAACTTGACAAATTATTTTGAATAAAATATTCTAAGGGCTTTGAATGCATTGTCATTTAGCCCTCAAAATAACCTTTAGAGGTATGAATTATTATTATCTTTATAGGTGATGGAACTGATGCTCAAAGAAGTTAATGTGCACTCTGAGAATCACAGAATTTATAAGAAATGACGGCAATGACAATCTCAAGATTTTGTCTCAATAGCCACCTCTTCTAGTTATACATTATTGTACAAGAAACCAGCCCAAAAGTTAGTGGATTAAAATAACAATCATTTACTTTTCCCAGGAATGTGAAATTTGGGCAGGGCTCAGCAAGAATGGCTCTTCTCTGATCTGTTCAGCTTTATATGGGGGCTTCTCAACCGGGGCTAGATAATCCACTTCCAATATATATCCCTTACTCACATAGCTGACAAGTTAGTGCTGGCTGTGTATTAAAACCTCAGCTGGGGCTAATGGCTGGGGAGGGAGAGCTCATCTCTTTTGAGAGGGGTGAATGTGAGGACACGAGTTGCATGACAGATAAGAAAAAAAAAGTGCAATCAATTAATTGATTTAATTTCCCAGTGGGCTGTAAACATTTTTGGAATTGAGAAAATAGAGGGAATAAACTGGAAAGCTATGAACTCATGGCCAGAAAGCAGAATGTTTGAGATTTTGGAAGGAATATTGAATTGGTAATGAAAGTGTCTGGGCAAAGAGCTTAAGAGTGAGTGGCTGTGGTAGGCTGGCAGATAGATCATCGAAGGAGGTGAAAGAGTCATCTATTTGGATACTGAAATCCAGAAGAAAAATAGCAGAAGTAGTAGTGGACACACTGACAGTGAGCCTGGAGATGAGACCTTCAAACAACATAAGAAAGTAATTTTCATGGGGCATAGGGGAGAAATGGTGGGGATAGACTGTAATATGGAGTGGTAGTTAACAGTACAGTAATGATATCAAAGATGGATTTTTTTTTTAAGAAAGGCAAGATAATGTTCCGTAAGCAGTAATATAAATAAGAATTGAGCCATTATAAGTACAAAGACTCTAGGTATAAAGAAATACAAACACAAAACAAAAATCTTCCAATATATTGTTTCTTATAAATCCCTGGATAATAAAATTAATATAAAAGAATAAAACTCCAACATTCATCAAATTATCCGTCTTACAATTAGGCAGATCCTAATTACAGAAAGAATAGGTAACAGTGACATGACTAAAAATGTGACTTAGCCACAGCAATTTGCTGAGTTGATCTCAAAAGTGGTGAGACCATGTTATAGTCGATGATTCTTAACTTTTATTTTATGGTTCAGGGGTACATGTGTAGGTTTGTTATATAGGTAAACTGTGTGTCTTAGGGGTTTGGTGTACAGATTATTTTGTCATACAGGTATTCAGCGTAATAACAGATAGGTAGTTTTTTTTTTTTTTTAATTCTCTCCCTTCTCCCATCCTCCACCCTCAAGTCTGCCCCAGTGTTTGCTGTTCCCCTCTTTGTGTCCATGTGTTCTTATTGTTTAGTTCCCACTTATAAGCGAGAATATGTGGTATTATTGTTTCTCTTCCTACATTAGTTAACTTAGGATAATGCCTTGGGCTCCATCCATGTTGCTGCAAAGAACATGATATTGTTCTTTTTTATGGATGTGTAGTATCCCATGGTGTTTATATACCACATTTTTTAAAATTTACTCCATCATCGGGCGCCTGTAGTCCCAGCTACTCAGGAGGCTGAGGCAGGAGAATGGCGTGAACACGGGAGGCGGAGCTTGCAGTGAGCTGAGGTCGCACCACTGGACTCCAGCCTGGGCGACAGAGCGAGACTCTGCCTCAAAAAAAAGAAAAATTACTCCACTATTCATGGGCATTTAGGCTGATTCCATGTCTTTGCTATTGTGAATAGTGCTGCAATGAATATATGTGCCATGTGTCTTTATGATACAATGATTTATATTCCTTTGGTTATATACCCAATATTAGGATTCCTGGGTCAAATTATAATCTTGTTTTAAGTTCTTTGAGGAATTGCTACACTGCTTTCCACAATGGTTGAACTAAACTCCCAGCAGCAGTGTATAAGCATTCTCTTTTCTCTGTAACTTTACCAGCATCTGTTATTTTTTGGCTTTTTACTAGTAGCCATTCTGAATCGTGTGAAATGGCATCTCATTTGTGGTTTTGATTTGCATTTCTCTAATGATTAGTAATGTTGAATACTTTTTCACATGCACTTGTTGGCTGCATGTATGTCTTCTTTTGAAAAGTGTCTCTTCATGTCCTTTGCCCTCTTTTTAATGGGGTTTTTTTTTTGCTTGTAAATTTAATTTAGTCATAGATTTTGGATATTAGACTTTGATGCATAGTTTGTAAATATTTTATCACATTCTCTATGCTGTCTGTTTACTCTGTTGATAGGTTCTTTTGCTGTGCAGAAACTCTTTAGCTTAATTAGGTTTCCTTTCTCAATTTTTGCTTTTGTTGCAATTGCTTTTGGCATCTTTATCATGAAATGTTTGCTGGTTCCTATGTCCAGAATGGTATTTCCTAGGTTATCTTCCAGGGTCTTTACAGTTTTAGGTTCTATATTTAAGTCTTTAATCCATCATGAGTTGATTTTTGTGTATGGTATAGGGAACGGATCCAGTTTCAATCTTTTGCACATGGCTAACCAGTTATCCCCAAACCATGTATTGACTAGGGAGTCCTTTCTCCGTTGCTTGTTTTTGTCAACTTTGTCAAAGATAAGATGATTATAGGTGTGTAGCATTATTTCTGGACTCTCTATTCTGCTCTATTGGTCTATGTACCTTTTTTTGTAGCGCCACCATACTGTTTTGGTTACTGTAGGCTTGTAACACAGTTTGAGGTCGGATAACATGATGCCTCCAGCTTTGCTCTTTTTGCTTAGGATTGCCTTGGCTATTTAGGCTCTTTTTTGATTTCATATGAATTTTAAAATAGCTTTTTTCTAATTCTATGAGAATGTCATTGGTAGTTTCATATAAATAGCATTGAATCTGCAAATTGTTTTAGGCAGCATGACCATTTTAACGATATTGATTTTTTCCTATCCATGAGCGTATAATGTTTTTCCATTTGTAGCTGTCATCTCTGATTTCTTTGAGCAGTGTCTGGCAGTTCTTATTGCAATTTTTCACCTCCCTAGTTTGCTGTATTCCTAGCTATTTTATTCTTTTTGTGACTACTTTGAATGGCATTGCTTTCCTGATTTGGCTCTCAGCTTGAATGTTGTTGGTGTATAGGAATGATATTAATTTTTGTACACTGATTTTGTATCCTGAAACTTTGCTGAAGTTGTTTATCAGATCAAGGAGCTTTTTGGTAGAGTCTATGGGGTTCTCTAGGTATAGAATCATTTTCTCTGCAAAGGGATAGTTTGACTTCATCTCTTCCCATTTGGATGCTTTTTCTTTCCTTCTCTAGTCTGATTGCTCTAGTACTTCTAGTACTAGATTGCTCTAGGACTAGATTGCTTCTAGTACTAGATTGCTCTAGGACTTCTAGTACTATGTTGAATATGAGTGGTGAGAGAGGGCATCCTTGTTTTGTGCCAGTTTTCATTGGGAATACTTTCAGCTTTTGCCCATTCAGTATGATGTTGGTTATAGGTTTGTCATAGATGGCTCCTACTATTTTGAAGTATTTCCTTCATGGCCTAGTGTGTTGAGGGCTTTTCATATGAAGAGATGTTGAATTTTATCAAAAGCCTTTTCTGCATATATTGAGATAATCACGTGATTCTTGTTTTTAGTTCTATTTATGTGATGGTGTGTTAGTCTGTTCTCATGTTGCTAATAAAGACATATCTGAGACTGGGTAATTTATAAAGAAAAAGAGGTTTAATAGACTCGCAGTTTCACATGGCTAGGGAGGCAAATGAGGTGTTTGCCTCATGGTGGAAGGCAAACAAGGAGCAAAGTCACAATTTATGTCTTACATGGAGGCAGGCAAGAGAGTGTGTGCAGGGGAACTCCCCTTTATAAAACCATCATATCTCATGAGACTTACGCAGTATCATGAGAACAGCACATGGAAAGACCCCCATGACTGCAATTACCTCCCACCAGGTCCCTCCCGTGACACATGGGAATTATGAGAGCTATAATTCAAGATGAAATTTGAGTGGGGATATAGCCAAATCATATCAGATGGACACGTTTGTTGATTTGAGTACGCTGAACTACCTTGCAACCCAGGAATAAAGCCTACTTTATCATGATGTATTTGCTTTTTGATGTGCTGCTGGATTCAGTTTGCTAGTATTTTGTTGAAAACTTTTTGTATCTCTGTTCATCAAAAATATTAGCCTGAAGTTTATGTTGTTATTATTATTGTGTGGAGATTTTGATTTAAAGTCTGTTTCATCTGAAATTATAATAGCAATGTCTGCTTTTTTTCTGTTTGCTGTTTGCTTGGCAGATTTTTCTACATCCTTTTACTTTGAGTCTCTGGGTATCGCTGCACACGAGATGGGTCTCCTGAAGACAGTATACCATTGGGTTTTGCTTCTTTATCCAACTTGGCACTCTGTGCCTTTTAATTTGGGCATTTAGCCTATTTACATTCAAAGTTAGTATCGATATATGCAGATACATTCCTGTCATCATATTCTTGTTTATAGGCACTAAAGCATAGCTGCTGATGTATTTTTCTCTTCCTTCTTCCTCTTCTGTCATTAGCCTGGCAAAATATGCAATTTTTATGTGTTTTGTTGAAGGTTCAAATGCCTGAGAAATGCACCATTTCAAACTAGATAATTTTATTTCCTGAGGAGAAGCAAAAGTGAAAAAAATGCCTTTCCTTTCTACATTGTGCCAGCAAGACTTAGCACATGCCTAATGTATAGTAGGTGCTCAATCAATATCTGTTGAATGACAATTCAAATTGGCAAAATATCACATGGTGTGGGAGGATAGGATATAAAAATAGTTGGTTTATCCTTAAACTTAACTAATGTGATTTAAGGAGAAGATTAATCCATGCATGGTATATTAGTTAAGCAAATGGAGTGGTGTCCCAGTGTCAGAGAAATACTGAGTTTAATTCCTCACTCCCCCAAAGGTGTATTCAGCACAGGTGATTTAATAGCAGGTGATTTAATAGCTCAAAGATTGCTTTTCACTTCTCCTCTAGGGAGAGTACAATAAAATGAATTTTAAGTTGCTTCTGAAGAATTTATAGACTTAATATCTGAGTCTTCTGATGCAACCTATTTTCTCTCTTTTACTGGGAAAGTGGTATAATATGCATTTTTATAAACTTGTACAAGATGATGGGTTCCTAATTATTGGTAATACCCTTGGAGACGCACTTGTGGTCTGTCCTTTAGGACATCTGCACCAGCACTGTTTCAATCCAAAAGGTTTACACAGCTCTGAAATGGACATCCGCAGGCAGCCTTCTGAAGTGAAACAAAGACTATTTGCATGTTAGACAAAGCTTATTCAGTAGGAATCAAGATGGATGGTGGAACTAAAGAACACTAAGATACATACTAGAACGTAGAAATTAAAGTAGATACAAGAACGTGGAGGAGGAACAGTTGACATTTTTTAGAATAAATTAAATGAGAGTTAAAATCATCACTATGCAAAGCTGCAGATTGAGAAGGCATTTGGCCAATGTCTGAACAATGACAAAGAGTATGGGTGATTTGAAAATTGCTAATTTTGTCAAATTTTGGCACATAGAGGATTATATTGGTAATAGCTAATACTTTGAGTGTTGACTATATGCCAGATATGCTAAGCATTTTATAGAGAGTTTTATAAGTCTTACAACAATGCAAGGAGTATGGCATCATTGGGTCTTTTAAAACTTTTAAAGAAAAAATAGAGAATAATCAAAGTGAAGTTCTATTTTCATAACATATATATCTATATTATAAAAGAATTATAGTCCTGATCATCCAAAAGAGCCAACAGATATCTAAAGAATATTGTAGTCATAGATCATCTTTATTTCTTTTAAAAAATGTCACTTGCTATATTGTCTTTATGTTAAGACTAATTGAAGAGGGCACAAAGTCAAAGCTAATTAACAACATCCAATATGTCAGTATAAGAATACTGTTATTTATATTTTTGTCAAAAAGAAAACATCTAACTAATTTAAGGTATATTTTACAGTACAGTTTTACAAAGCATATCATCAAATGACTAATTTATATACTTATCATCAAATCACTAATTTATATATTTAAAAAGTGAATTTATTTGTGCAGGAAAATCAAATAGTTCTCCAATTTATTGATACGATGACTGAAGCTTGCATGTTATCATGGTATTTTATTCTTCTGATATATCTCTTGCAGAACAGAATTAGTAAATAAAATGCATATTTCACTTTAAAATTTTTAAAAAGTTGATTATTTTTCTAACTTCCTCTGAAACATCAGTCATTCCAATATTCAATTAAATTTTTGGTTAAGATAGCCTGTAAAATCAATATGAAATACATTTTGCTGTTTGGTAACTAGGTTCTAGACAATTAGAAAACTATATCAATAAGATAATATCATATTTTTTATTTTAGAAAAGGCTCAGGCAACTGTTAGACCTTATTAATGACAATGACTCAATGTAATGAAAACAAATCACAGAGATCTGCTAGATTTACAAGAATACACTTGCCATACATAACACTTTATGAGATGGGATGTGGGTTTCATATCAATAAAGAGAAGAAGAAAAGATATTAAATGAGACTTTGATAAGCTGGAATCTACTAATTAAAATTCTCAATGACATTTTCTTCTAACGTTCTTTAAAGAAGAATCAATTCCCGCAAATATACCAAAAAAAGATACTAGAGATAAACTCACCAAAACACCACAAAATTAGTAATTATGACAGAACTATTCTCCTATAGAACATTTCAGGGGGAAAATCCTACAACAAATGATACATGAACAAGTGTCCAAGAGTGTGCTTTTCACAGTGGGGTCTGTTCTATAGACCCCCGCCAATAAAATTCCATTATTTCAGCATTTTAACTGGACTTCTTGAATTATTGAATTATTCCATGCATGCTGAAAAAAATAATTGAAGCTTCAGTTTTCTCTATATTTACAAACATTTAACTGACATACATATAAATACATGACTATAAGAATGTATAGACAGCACTTGTGTGCAATCTGCTGTATGGCTTCTGTGAATGTCACTGGAGAAGACTCCTTATGGCACAGATTTATTCATTCCCACAGTTTTTATTTCATTTTGGCAGAAGATTACTCAGAGTTTTAGGGTTTGTCCAATCAGCTTTTAACTAAGCCCAGCATACAATGCCAATAATGAATTCCCTACCTAAACCCAACTAACTATGTGAAATGCTCCAGATGTTCTTAGCTCAAACATCTGTTGCTTAAGGCAGGGGGGAGGTTCTGCATTGTACCATACCTGTGTTACTTGCTACATTTACATACTTCATATGGGAGGCTAATTCAATCCACTGAATTTTAATATAGGTCACTGTACAGAGGTCACCAATCATGATAGAATAATAAAATAGTGATAATTTAATGATAAACCAGTAAAAAGAAGTAGTTATGAACTAAGAAGAACTCCAAAAGAAAATCACTTTACTCAATCTCAATTTGCTATGGCAAGTAGTATATATATTTTATTAAATGTTTTCTACTGAATAATTACAATATTATAAATACAATAGTCGTACCATGGTCCCAGTAACACTGACAAGGCCTTTGAAGGACTTGGAGAGATAAAGTCTGGGCTCCAGGACCACACCCGTACTTTGGGCCAGATCATCTAGGCTTCTATTCACATAGTCAGTTATTTATTTGACATATTGTTCTGCACTTTTTGTTGGAATAAGGAATTCCAAGGCTAACTACATATAGCCTAGCTCCCTCATTTTACAGATGAGCAAAAAGAGACCAGAGAAAATAAGTCCGATCAACCAGATTAAATAATACAGTAAATGAAAACTTGGATTAGAATCTAGTTTTCCTAATTATCTAGTACTCTATGCTCTGCACAACACTCCCTCCTTTATGTCAAAACATCCCTACTATAAACCCATGTGTATATGGCAAATCCAAATTGGTGGCAAGTCAGTATCAGATTAGTTTCAAAAGAAATGCATGCAGTTTTATTGTTCAGTTAGCTAGCAGTTGGGAATTACATCAGCAAACGTATGCTTAAATGTACACAATAGGGTACTAATTTAATACATATAATAATTTTAGAAAGAATGAATGAATCGGGTATGATCAAGCCACATAAGAGAATCAGTTCCATTGTATCATAGCCATCAACATAAATAAATGTAAATTTCTTGTCAATGTGATTATAAAACACAAACTCTGAAAATGTTTTTAGTTAATATATTTCAATTTCTTCTTTACAAACCAAGGCTTTTACATTTTCTCAGTAATATTTTCTTTATAGATAATGAAAGGCAAATTTCATTCTGGTTCTTGCCAAATAACTGCTAATTATAAATGTATAGTACTTGAATAAAGTGATTTTATTATTTCCAAGAATACCTTTTTCTAGTCTCACCCATTCACATTCATGTTATGCACACAACAAATTTGTCACATTATGCTGTTAGCTGAGGTCACAACTTTAAACTCTGAGAGTACTAAGGTGAATAAACATTTTCATAAAGAGTGTGACATTTGAGTCACTGGAGTCAGTGAAGAAGAGAAATGGCTTGGAAGCTTCCTTGGCTATGCTGACAAAAAATACAAGATACAATGCCAGGTGCAACAATTATCTATTGCTGTATAACAAGTTACCCTGAAACTTGGCAGTTTAAAAGAATACTTTATTATTTCTTACAGTTTCTGATAATCAGGAATCAAGGAGATTAGCTGGGTCCTTCTGGCCCAGGATCTCTTCTGACAGAGTCAGTACAGAAGTCAGATAGGAATGCTTCATCTGAAGGGCTGGAGGATCCACTTTCAGCTTTTCATGTGTGTATTGGCAGGAGGCTTCAGTGGCTCTGCACTGGGCAGCTCATACATAACAGGAGGCCCCTCCCAGAACAAGTGATCCAAGAAAGAACCCAAGATAGAAGGTGACCTAATCTCATAAGTGACATATCATAACTTCTAACATATTTTATTGGTAACACAGGCCAACCTTGGCACTATGTAACAGGGAATTTATTAGGGTTAGGATACTACAAAGTAGTACCGTTGGGAGATGTCTACCACACCAAATGAAAAAGCAACATGTTAACACATCCAATTTTGATCATCTACAAGATATGCCAAGCTGGAGTTAAACTGATAGAAGATTGAAAGTAGAGTCCCATGTGTTGATACAGAATGGCTAAGCTGTTAAAGAGCTCTTGAGGTATGGAATTAAAAACACATATGACACTTTGGGAGGCCGAGGAGGGCGGATCACGAGGTCAGGAGATCGAGACCATCCTGGCTAACACGGTGAAACCCCGTCTCTACTAAAAATATAAAAAATTAGCGGGCGTGGTGTCAGGTGCCTGTAGTCCCAGCTACTCGGGGGGCTGAGGCAGGAGAATGGCGTGAACCTGGGAGGTGGAGCTTGCAGTGAGCCGAATCGCGCTACTGCACTCCAGCCTGGGCCACAGAGCGAGACTCCGTCTCAAAAAAAACAAAACAAACAAAAAAAGAAAAACGAACAGCAACAACAACAACAACAACAACAACAACAACAACAACAAAAACACCTGAGTTAAATTGCAGCTCTACTATTTACAATGAGTGATATTAACTACTCAGAACTCCAGTTTCCTTATCATAAAATTGGAATCAGTTATGCATACTTTGGAGTTAGTAAAAATTAAATGAGATGATGTACACGTCAGGTTTCTTAACATATAGTAAGCACAATTATTAAAGTAAAGGAACAAGTAGAAGAAGGAATATACTCTTTAATTTGGTCTACAATAGTGACTAATATGTTTCTACTAGCCCTAGCTATAGAAAGAGTATGGATTTAAATTATGTCTCTTTTCATAACAACCCCTGTGACTATAATTATGGACAGCTATAAATTGCCTAATAAGATAGGAATACCCTTAGACTCAACAAATCTTTCTTTTGTCAAAAGAAAATTTATAACTCTTATAGAACTCAAAAATATATTCCAAGGGATGATCTGTATGCATTCTCACTCGTGATTATATTTTTAATAAGCACTACTTCAATTTAATAATATGATTGCCTTGTTTATTTTCAGGTACCAATAGCCCATTAAAATTTCACTGGAAGGTCACTAAGAAATATTTTCCTTATGAGTTTTAGTGTAAGTTTCTCTCTTTCAGAGAAGTGATAAGTAAGCTTAATATAATGGCTCCCAAAATCTCTCTCAAATACAATTCCATATACATATTAGAGTGGCTATAGAGCACATATGATGAAAACAAATTTCACATTAAAAAATAATATTATTGGGGATATGTAATGGGCCAAATGATACCTTAACCTTCAAATTAAATGTATAGAGTGATTTAATATTTTCTAGTAAGTTTTTATCTTTTAGCAAAAGAGAAAAATGAAGTGTAATGAATGATGGGTTAAAACGGGAAAAACTGTAAATTAATGTTATTTTTGAGAAAAATTGTCAAATTCAAATCTCCCTTTTTATTTAAACAGAGTTCTGTTTTATTTCCATGAAGTTATTCCAACTGTGCTGTATCATGATGTAAGTAGAGTGATACAGTGCAAATGGTTCAGAGACACTGAAGATTCCCTCCAGAATTAAGAAACGATGGCCAGCTAACCAACAGGATATTATTTTTATAATTGTAGTAGCAGCATTTTAAAATAGCTAGCTAATGATTTTATGTGATATAAATGCTAGTTCACAGACTAAGACAAACTTCTTGGAACAGATGATATTGAAGGAGACTGGCAGGAAGGTACAAAGAAACATAAAATACTAACATTTGATAAAATATTATATAGAATAGTACCTAATATACATTATATTATTCATATTGTATGTAATTATAAAAATATATTATTAAATATATATAATATATAATGATAATATTATATAATGTATTACATAGTATCATATAATGTAATGTACTATTATTATATAATATATATAGATAAAGGATCAACCTCAATTTGGAGTAAAATTTGAGAATTTTTTCAAATAATAAAGATACAAACTTAGATCAAAAAGTTCAAGCATCACTAAAGGTCCAAGACTGTCAAAAACCAAACATTTGTTTTAGTTTATCTTCACTGATTACTATACTTGAGGAAATCAAGTTTACCTTCAATTATTCCTTATATAGGAACAAATTCAATTAGAATGTAGAACTCCCAGGCTAAGATAATAATGCCTACAACACTGCCTGGCAAAGAACAGTCAATAAATATTTGTTGACTGACTGACAGAATGAAAGAGTGAATAATTTCCCCCCTAGAATAACATTATGTCTGCTTAATACTTATATTTAAATTATATTCATAGCTGCTTCTTCCTTCATAACCAAGAAACTCATGCCCCTCTTGTGACTACCCACTAATACTCAGAAATATGACACACATTTTCAAATAAGTCTGATATACTTAGGTAGGCCACTGTGTTCTTGCTCTCCCCCAGGGCGAAGCGAGCTGCTGTTTTCCTTGCTAACCCTGATTAGTTCAGATCAAACTCCCTGTGCTGCTGTGTGTTGCTCTGTTTGGTCTACCTCAAGCACTTATTGCTCACTGCCAACCGCTGTGTTGTTCTGCCCAAACCACTTACTTGTTGTGTACTGACTTAGACATTTGCTCACAGGCACTTTAGTTCCTGGTGCTGTAGCTTATTCTGTAAAATAGCAAAACAGCACTCTCTTCTGTCTTCAACCCTGGTAGAAACTATCACAGCATAGGAAACTCGGCCTCATTTAGCTTTTCACTTTACCAAGAACAGAACCCCAAATCTTTCTATGGTTTACAAGACCCATTGGGATTTGGCTGGCTCCTAGACATCTTCTAACATTATTTTTGTTCTTCTCTCTCACTCCACTCCAGCCACACCAGCCAATATTGCACTTGCTGTTTCTTCCTTCTGGATTATTCTTTTTCCAGATATTAGCATAACTTCTTCCTTCATTTCCTTGAGTTTTCTGATTAAATGTCATCTTTTTGAGGATGGCATATAGGAACTATTCTATTTTTGAAAGATCTGCTTGACCCAGGTTACAGTATTCTGTTTCCTTGCTTTAAATTTTGTAACATAGTTTGTGCTGCTTGACATATTTTATAGCTGTTTAATTTGTTTATGTTCTATTTTTTTTCTGGGAAAAACAGACAACTATGAGGAAAAGACTTTGTTTTATTATCAATATATTTGCCATTAGATCAAAGCATATAAGAATAGCTACTCGAGACAGAAAACATGAAAGGAAGAAAGGAAGGAGGGAGGGAAGGAAGGAAGGAGCGAGAGAAGGAAGGAAGGAAGGAAAAAAGGAAGGAAGGAAGGGAGGGAGGGAGGGAGGGAGGGAGGGAAGATATATAAATAGATTGATACTATTTAATACATCCTAATCTCAAGAAAACAAGTGGAGGCAAATTGATCCTGTGGTATGGGATGGGGTGTTATACCTTGCACATGCAATACTTTACCAAATCTTTTTCAGTCCAGCCTGGACACCATACACTTAAAACTGAACAACAACTCTTTTGTGATACAATTAATATGCTTGAAATATTTTTATTTTATCACCAACATGTGGATTAAGAAATTCTGCAAGGTTAATGTATGCTGTTTTACAGGAATATCGCGACTAAAATATTTTAATATTATTTTTTCCCTTGCAACAATAAAGAATTCTCATGCAAAGTCTTTATTTAACTTGTCTGTTGTTTGTCTGTTGTGTCCTTTTAACTTTATTTATGTATTTTATCGAGGCTTGATCTGTCAGACACAAGCTGTTTGATAATTTATCATATTATTATTGAAGCAAGTTGACAAACCAGTTAAATTCATGTGAAAAGGAATTCAAATTAGGGCAACAAATCTTCAAAGTCCAGCTGAACTGCTAAAGTAGACAAATTCCTTTTCTTCTGTTTTCCCCAGATGCTTTTTACATTCGCTGATTTTTTTTTTTTCCTTTTGTAAATGGAGGAGAAAGGAAGAATTCTGTTAAGGCAGGAGTCTGAGACAAGATACCAACATATCTAGAGGCAAAGCCAGCATTTCTGTTCTCAACCATACGAACATATGAAATTATGTTTGATTAATTTCCGGAGGTGGAAACTGAGGGCCTGCTGGCTCTAAATCAGGCTTGCTGAAGCTTTTTCCTTTGGAACACATTGTTTTTTAAAAGCAATAATTATATAAAATGATATATAAGTATATATATTAAATAATATAAAACGTGCATATGCATATCTATTTGTACATATAGACGCATCTATAGGTATGTGTATATATATGTAAGGTAGTTACCATATAAAAAATATAATGGCATTTACAATAAAAAACATCTGAATATTCAGCTGTTCCTGATGACTCTAGGTATCATTAGGCATACATTTCCACATGATAATCATTAGATAAAACTGAGAAGTAGGCACATTCCTTGGACAGAGTATGCTTTACCAATTCACCAAAGTCATGGGCTGCCTTTTATCTTACATTTGGTCTAATTCATACATCTATATTATGAGAATGGCTTCTGTAGGCATGTCAGTTTGCTATCAGTTTTTAATCAGTTTGATTAGGCTAGAGAATATTTGGGTAACAGCTTTTAGTTGAATTGGTAGTTTTCTTCAAGAGCTAGTTTAACTTGATAGCCTCAATTTGTCATGTACCTAATTTTTCTATATCCAATACAATTTATATATTAAATAGCATTTTTAGAGAATTAAGTTTTCTTGTTATGCTTGACACATAGTTACAGGGGAATTTTGCCTTCGAAAGTTGGTGTAAGATTTTTCTTTCCCATCATGTTAAATGAAACATGATAAACCATATTAAATTGTTTTTTGATAACCAGGAGTTTTTAGATAATCATAATATATTCAATTGTAGTATGCTACAAAGAGGCATATACAGGGCACTGGATTGGACTGAACCTGCATTAATTCCATAGCCAAGAGTTATTTTGGCTAACATAAATTTTAGAATAACTATCAGGTACTTTCTCCATTTTTCTTGCTATTTGAACTTTTGTGCATCAAATTTTAGGAAAGTAAATGAAAAAATACATTATCTAAAGGTTTTGATTAGTTCTATTTTAATGACATGGAAGGTGAGTCACAGGTGTTTGGTTGGTTGTTTATTTCATACAGATTTAACTCTCCTCTCCAACAGGTTTTCCTAAGTCCCCTAAGTAAATGTAATTTTACAATTAAAAGATTTATAGAAAAAAGATGCGTTAACTCTTCCATTATCTCTATATAGATAAGCATTTTTAGGAAACTGTAGGCTCAATTTTCCATAAGTTTGCTGCAATGAGAATAATCAGAAATTAAATAAACTAGCAAATGCAACACATTTATGTTAGGGCTGACATTACTTTTGGTGAATTGTGAAATATGCAACTTCTGACTTTCTTCCCTCAAGTTAAACCATAATTTAATATTTTTTCTCTAATTGTGTTCCAAATAGAAACTGACAAATAGTTAATTTAATCTAGAAGGCTATTTTGTTATAATTTTAAAGATTTTTCTTATTACTGGTAATAAAGACAAATAGAATCAATATTTATAAAACAAAACGTCTATGGTTTATGAAAGAAAAGCCACACATTTCTAAGTTTTTAGTCAAGGATTTCATCATCCTGACCTGCCATAATGAGTAATACAAAGTTATGAACCCAAAGCAGCTACACATAAGAAATGTACTACACAGAGAAATGTGTTGCAAAGCAATGAGCTTTTGTTTTCTATTTGCATAATTTAAAAGATTAACTGTAAAAATAATAAAATCTCTTGTTCAATTCATCATAATTTCATCCTTTCTGCTACACTCTTGGCAGGTTTTTATAATATGAAGGTGTGCTTTACTGCTTTCTTAATATCTAAATGCTCTGTCAAATAATCAAGTGAGTTCAGTAAGAGGCTATTAAAAACAAAGTTAATTACTAATCTGTCACAGTCTTTATTTAAATGAATTTATAAATGAATTTAAATTAGTTTTGAAAGCATCATTTCAGAATATAAGCAGACAGCCAGTGAGTATTTACATTTCAAAGATGTATCTACTAGTTAGAAAATAATTGCCTGAGGAATCAAAATATCTTAGTATTTGGCACCAAAATTGAACTACTTTTAATAAAAATATTATTGTTTAGAATTTTTATGTAGTTAAAATGAGCAGTATTTCAATTATGTCGTATATTGAAGTTATAGTCACAAAAACCCTTAGTATGTTTTACATCTTTGGCTGAGCCTTGTCTGATTCTTGTACTTGTCCTTATGCTTTTTTTTTCTAAATCTCTTATGGGATCTTATGTTTGTCATATGAAATCCATTCTCTTAGGCTCAGTTCATCTTATATAACAAGATATTCTTAAATATGAATCTATAACCCAGCATACTAGCCACTTCTTTTTTCTTTTTGTTGGCTGCATCATTGGTGACTTCAACCAGGTTATTATTTTTACTTTATTCTTTTCTTTTTCTTTCTTTTTTATTATTATTATTATAATTTAAGTTTTAGGGTACATGTGCACAATGTGCAGGTTAGCTACATGTGCCATGCTGGTGTGCTGCACCCATTAGGGGAGGAGCCAAGATGGCCGAATAGGAACAGCTCCAGTCTACAGCTCCCAGTCTGAGCAATGCAGAAGATGGATAATTTCTGCATTTCCATCTGAGGTACCAGGTTCATCTCACTAGGGAGTGCCAGACAGTGGGCACAGGACAGTGGGTGCAGCACACGGTGCGTGAGCCAAAGCAGGGCGAGGCATTGCCTCACTCGGGAAGTGCAAGGGGTCAGGGAGTTCCCTTTCCTAGTCAAAGAAAGGGGTGACAGACGGCACCTGGAAAATCGGGTCACTCCCACCCGAATACTGCGCTTTTCCGACGGGCTTAGAAAACGGCACACCAGGAGATTATATCCCGCACATGGCTCGGAGGGTCCTACGCCCAGGTAGTCTCACTGATTGCTAGCACAGCAGTATGAGATCAAACAGCAAGGCGGCAGTGAGGCTGGGGGAGGGGCACCCGCCATTGCCCAGGCTTGCTTAGGTCAACAAAGCAGCCCCCAAGCTCGAACTGGGTGGAGCCCACCACAGCTCAAGGAGGCCTGCCTGCCTCTGTAGCCTCCACCTCTGGGGGCAGGGCACAGACAAACAAAAAGACAGCAGTAACCTCTGCAGACCTAAATGTCCCTGTCTGACAGCTTTGAAGAGAGCAGTGGTTCTCCCAGCATGCAGATCTGAGAATGGGCAGACTGCCTCCTCAAGTGGGTCCCTGACCCCTGACACCCGAGCAGCCTAACTGGGAGGCACCCCCCAGTAGGGGCAGACTGACACCTCACATGGCCGGGTACTCCTCTGAGACAAAACTTCAAGAGGAAGGATCAGACAGCAGCATTCATGGTTCACGAAAATCCACTGTTCTGCAGACACCGCTGCTGATACCCAGGCAAACAGGGTCTGGAGTGGCCCTCTAGCAAACTCCAACAGACCTGCAGCTGAGGGTTCTGTCTGTTAGAAGGAAAACTAACAAACACAAAGGACATCCACACCAAAAGCCCATCTGTACATCACCATCATCAAAGACCAAAAGTAGATAAAACCACAAAGATGGGGAAAAAACAGAGCAGAAAAACTGGAAACTCTAAAAAGCAGAGCACCTCTCCTCCTCCAAAGGAACGCAGTTCCTCACCAGCAACGGAACAATGCTGGACAGAGAATGACTTTGACGAGTTGAGAGAAGAAGGCTTCCGATGATCAAACTACTCCGAGCTACAGGAGGAAATTCAAACCAAAGGCAAAGAAGTTGAAAACTTTGAAAAAAATTTAGAAGAATGTATAACTAGAATAACCAATACAGAGAAGTGCTTAAAGGAGCTGATGGAGCTGAAAGCCAAGGCTCGAGAACTATGTGAAGAATGCAGAAGCCTCAGGAGCCGATGTGATCAACTGGAAGAAAGGGTATCAGTGATGGAAGATCAAATGAATGAAATGAAGCAAGAAGGGAAGTTTAGACATGAAGAATAAAAAGAAACGAACAAAGCCTCCAAGAAATATGGGACTATGTGGAAAGACAAAATCTACATCTGATTGGTGTACCTGAAAGTGACGGAGAGAATGGAACCAAGTTGGAAAACACTCCCCAATCTAGCAAGGCAGGCCAACATTCAGATTCAGGAAATACAGAGAATGCCACAAAGATACTCCTCAAGAAGAGCAACTCTAAGACACATAATTGTCAGATTCACCAAAGTTGAAAGGAAGGAAAAAATGTTAAGGGCAGCCAGAGAGAAAGGTCCGGTTACCCTCAAAGGGAAGCCCATCAGACTAACAGCGGATCTCTCAGCAGAAACTCTACAAGTCAGAAGAGAGTGGGGGCCAATATTCAACATTCTTAAAGAAAAAAATTTTCAACCCAGAATTTCATATCCAGCCAAACTAAGCTTCATAAGTGAAGGAGAAATAAAATACTTTACAGACAAGCAAATGCTGAGAGATTTTGTCACCACCAGGCCTGCCCTAAAAGAGCTCCTGAAGGAAGCACTAAACATGGAAAGGAACAACTGGTACCAGCCGCTGCAAAATCATTCCAAAATGTAAAGACCATCGAGACTAGGAAGAAACTGCATCAACTAACGAGCAAAATAACCAGCTAACATCATAATGACAGGATCAAATTCACACATAACAATATTAACGTTAAATGTAAATGGACTTAATGCTCCAATTAAAAGACAGACTGGCAAATTGGGTAAAGAGTCAAGACCCATCAGTGTGCTGTATTCAGGAAACCCATCTCACGTGCAGAGACACACATAGGCTCAAAATAAAAGGATGGAGGAAGGTCTACCAAGCAAATGGAAAACAAAAGAAGGCAGGGGTTGCAATCCTAGTCTCTTTTTTTTTCTTTTTGAGACCAGGTGCGGCTCTGTCACTTAGGGTGAAATGATGCAGTGGTGTGATCTTGGCTCACTGTAATCACAGCCTCCCCAGCTCCAGTTATCCTCCTACTTAAGCCTCTTGAGTAGCTGAGACTACAGGCACTTGCCAACACATTATCTAGCTATTCAAAGTTTTTATAGAGACAAGGTCTTACTATATTGCCCAGCCTGGTCTCAAACTCCTGAGCTCAAGTGATCCTCCTGTCTTGGCCTATCAAAGTGCTGGGATTACAGGCATGAGCCACTCACCCGGCCCAGGTTATTATTAATATGTTGAAAATAACTCCGATCTGAAGACAGGATCCTAAAGATGTCCTCTTACATATCTTCATCTTTGTTGATCTCAATTTATCAATCTGCACTTTAGGATCTGGGGAAAGAAAACATTCGCTCAACCTGTTATTAACTTAACTCAGTTCTATAGTGTGTTAGTCCAAATATTTCATATCAGAAAGCACCTTGTAGAAACATTTGTATAAGTACATATGCTGGTCCTAAGGTTCACCTCAAAAAGGGGGAGGTGTTTGGTATATGTCCTTAGCAAGGTTTGCAACAAGATTTTTCCCCTCATAATATCATATGTTTATATTTTATGATATATATATATATGAGAGAGAGAAAGAAAGGCTAATCTGTTATGACTTGTTTCATTAAACTAGAGCTTTCTCTGACCACTCAACACAAAAGAGAACATTTTTTGTTTCACTGCTATATGTTTTTTATAAATTACAAAGATATTATGGTAAATTCCAAACTTTTCCTACATAAGTTTTATAATTACCAAATTATAATGATAATTATCTCATATATAATTTATTTTATAATTTGGTACAGAATCTCACTTTGTAAATTCATACATCATTTTCATATTCCATGGAAAAACAGTTCTTTCATCATTTTAATTGCTTATTAAAGATCCTGTGCAATCAGTCCATCATTTTTCTCTAATATATGACCATCTTAAGGTGCAGTTCACATAAGCCAGGGGATTGAGCTCATTTGGAATATCAACGTATTGTCTCAGAGTTCAATTTCTCTGGACTTTATTCCAGTCTATTCAGTTTAAAATATTTCACCTTGACAGAAGACATTATTAAACAAGAAGAAAAGTATTCCACTAACATTCTGTCATTTATATGGATCCCAAATGGAGGGTTTATTCACTTCCTGGTCCTTGCTCCAACTATTACTAAATGCCATTAATGTTTCTCGCATTCTAAATGTTCTTTGAAACTATACTTATGGGTTCAGAACATTTTGTCTAGTATTCTGCAGGTGGTAGCAAAATAAAAACAAAGTTTTACATTCAAATACTATTGGTTTCTTTAGCCAGGTTTATGCATTATTAACTTTTTCTGCCATTGTTCTGTTAATATTTCTAGGTATACAGTACATCTGCTTGTACTCTCAGCTACCTGAAATTATTATATTTTTGAAATGACAGGAATATATACCAATACATTGATAGGGAATATCAACTCTAACTCACACCCAAATACAACTATTAATAATAGCTTTTGTGTACTGACTTGAGAAGTATAATAAAAATTGTTGGTCAGGCATGGTGGCTCACGCCTGTAATCCCAGCACTTTGAGAGGCCGAGGCCAATGGATCACTTGAGGTCAGGAATTTGAGACCAGCCTGGCCAACATGGGAAAATCCTGTTTTTACTAAAAATACAAAAGTTAGCCAGCTGTGGTGGCCCGTGCCTGTAGTCCCAGTTACTAGGGAGGCTGAGGCATGAGAATTGCTTGAGCCCACGAGGTTGCAGTGAGCCGAGATCACACCACTGCACTCCAGCCTGGGCGATGGAGTGACCTGTCTGAAATAAAATCGTTTTATTTAGTTGGCATATATAAGCACCTTTATTTACCTCAAAATTCTGTGAAGTAATTATGATTATCATCCCCACATTACAGATAAAGTAACCAAGGTACAAATACGTTAAGTCAGTTGTCCAAGGTCACATAGCTAGCATAAGAGAACCAGTAGAGGAATCTAAATAATCTAGTTCCAGGACTTGATTATGCTAACCACTTCACAATACCACTTCTCATATTTTGTTTAACAATACTTGCATGCTTCTTATCAGATTTTGATCACTTAACTCTAACCAACAAATTCAATTTTTGTTGAAGTAGATTCTCATCATTTCTTCTATGCTTTTTATTGTCAACTAGGCAAGCCAAGAGCTCATCAGTCTTCTGCTTTAAGGAGATTAGATGTCCCATCTCTTTTCCAGTTCTAAGGTGTGCCCTAAACCTGCCTCCATTTTACTACTTTTGGACCTTCTAGTATGCTGTTAATAACACTTCTTCATTAATGTTTCTTTTTTTTTTTCTTTGTACCGCTTTATTTCAACCTTCCCAGCATGCTAGATTTCCATGTAGTGTGCACCCATATGACACCTGGTCTTCTCCAGTTAGGTCAATTTCTTTCTTAAAAAATGTATCTCAATAATAAATTCTAGCCCCACAAATTTTATGATTTCCTTTAGAATATGTATCATTCTGCCATACCTATGCATAAGAATATTGAAATTGTAAGAACATAAGTTGTTTTTTTTTTCTTTTTTTGAGACGGAGTCTCACGCTCTGTCCCCCAGGCTGGAGTGCGGTGATCTCGGCTCACTGCAAGCTCTGCCTCCAGGGTTCACGCCGTTCTCCTGCCTCAGCCTCCCGAGTACGTGGGACTGCAGGTGCCTGCCACCACGCCCGGCTAATTTTTGTATTTTTTAGAAGAGACGAGGTTTCACCATGTTAGCCAGGATGGTCTCAATCTCCTGACCTCGTGATCCGCCTGCCTCGGCCTCCCAAAATGCTGGGATTACAGGCGTGAGCCACCGCGCCCAGCTGAACATAAGTTTTATTTGTGGTTATCTTTCAAAGTGTTGCCTCAAGAGAGGTTTTGATAAGCTTCATATTATTTCTGTTTATTTCAGTAGCTAACTTATCAACTGATTAAAGATAAACTCCCATTTTTAAATAAAAACAATGAAACTGAAGCAAAGTTTGATTTTACCCAATCATCTGGACCTTAATATATCAGTATATGATTTCTATATTCATACATTGATGGAAAACAGAAGGTAGTACATGTAAGGAGACTGTGGTCTTAGTTCCAGTTCTGTCACCAGCTTTCTGACTGAGTTTTATAGATAATTTGAATGTCTCTTTCCTAATTCATAATTTATTCACAATCTTGGTGATTATATATAAAGTACTTTTAAAAAGTATTTTTGACACTATGATTAATGAGTTATTTATTCATCAATACAGACAATTTGCTTCACATGGTTGTGAACAGATAACACAAAACTGCTAGACAAATAAATAAGCAAAATAAATAATAATGAATTGCAGGTACTAAATATTAGATATGTGGGAGCAGTTCCTGTATAGGAATTATTGTAATAGTAGTTGGTAGAATTACATCCATAAACTTATATTGTTTACTTCCTGGACAAGAAATAAAAGACCTTAATAAGAATGTAGCTCAGGAAAATAAATAGTGTTAGGATCTCAAACAACACATGGTTATGATAAAGCTTATAAGTTTTATCTCCTTTGGAAGAAATAGGGCAGGCTTCAGTACCACCTAGTGACAATGGTGAATGGTCTCAATGGCAAAAAACAGCCTGGAGGAGAAAAGACAATCTGCTTTTATTGTATTAGCTATTTGGCTTCTATCTCCTACTTCTATTCCTTTTTTCATTCTTTTGTAAGATAATGTGTTTATCCTACTTTTGGTTTCTTCAAATTTTGTGATAATTTAATTCCTGTACAACACTAAATCACCATGGAAATTACCCTGTTCATACAATGAATTTGAATACAAATTAAATGATCGAGAAATACATTCAAAAACTTTAGAGCATGACGGTCTCATAAATATTTGTATATAAACTGTCTCTACATCTCTCATTTATAGGGTTTCTATGTTAACATGATCCTTTGTATAAAAATCTGTATTTATTTACATTTCTTTTTAATATTTTTCAAAAGAGCTACTTACTAAAAAGTTCTGATCTCTTGGTATAATCAGAACAGAAAAATATAGAGAAATAATAACACTGATGAATGAAAGGGAAAGGTGCCCCTCAGGAGAATGATTTCCATTAAATGTTACAGATTAATACATTTTGGTTTGATTTGCCTAATATTTACTGATTTCAGGCACATGGTAAATTTCTTTTCTCTTCTTTTTCCTTAAGAATTGATAACTCAGTCGAGGACAGAATTACAAAAGTTGTAGACTAAATGTAATCATAAATAAATGGCACATTAATGCTTACTTTTAGCTTGGGAGCAATGGGGAGATAATAATGCCCACCATGGAAATTATATCTTTTTCTATTATATTATAATTTCATTGAACTCAGTAAAAATCTTTTTTTAAAAAAAGTGAATAAATAGCTGACCTTAGGAAAAACACAACATCAATTAAAAAAATCTGAAAAGTCACCTAAAGGCCAAAAATATAGTTTCTGGAAAATTAAGAAGGTCAAATTCAATTATATCCACATTTTGCATGCAGTTAAAATTCAATATATTTCCACTAGAAACCCTTCCCTATGTTGTAGGAATCAGGATTTTAGATTATCACATTGATCACAGTAGCAAAGGGTAGCACACGGTGATCTCTAAATACACATCATTTGCTTTGATGGACATTATAAGTAGATATTATAAATAATATTTATTCTATATTTAGAATATAATTAGAGACCATTTTAATTGACTTTATGATATGCTCAAGAAAATGCTATTGGAGTATAGAGAATAGATTGTGATTCACTGCTATATGTTTCTTGTAAAATACAAAGATATGGTAAATTCCAAACTTTCCCTACACAATTTTTATCATTACCAAGCTTATGCATGAGAATAAATGGTAACAGTCCACAGCTAGGTGTGCCTGTTTCTCTATGCGTGAAATATGAGATATTGGATGTAGGACAGAGACAGGTATTGATTAACTCTTATTTGGATTGGAGCTGTGTTTCTGAGGCACCTAGCTGGTAAATACTAGAAGGGTATTTAGTTTTTTTTTTGTTTTTTTTTTTAGGTTCCAGGGTACATATGCAGGTTTGCTATACAGGGAAATTGCAAGTCACAGGGGTTTGATATAGAGATTTTTTTTTGTCACGCAGGTAGTAAGTATAGTACCCAGAATAAATTACATCTCTAAAAACAACAAACACTTCTAAAAAATGATGGGGTATATAAGATAATAAGATAGAACCCAATAGGTAGTTTTCCTGTCCTCTCCCTCTCCCACCCTCCACCCTCAAGTAGGCCTCACTGTCTGTTGTTCCCTAAAAGAGTATTTAAATGTTAATCATAATGGCCCTATGTCTAGACCCTCAAAGTTTAAAGAAAATGGGCCAATTAGTCTATTCTATATTTTAAGATCTCATTTAATAAATTGCTTACAGTGGTTGATACATTATAAGAATATATGTATAAAATAGCTGAAATAAGTTAAAGGTTTATAAGCCAAATTCATCATAAAATTTACTCATTACTCCAGAATAAATTACATCTCTAAAAACAATAAACACTTCAAAAAAATGATAGGGTATACAATGGGGTTACGAAATGTTCGTTTTAGGTTTCAAAAAGTGTCCCTCATATTCTTTCTTATATCCCGCATTTATCACATGGCTTTCTTCATGTCACTTCTGATTCTGTCATATATCTCTAGAGTAGCATAATTAGACCGGGGTATAAAGCAGGAGGGATAAAAATGAGATGGAATAGAAAAAGCAAAGTGTGGAGAGCCTTTCATTATGGGAAGCAACTATATAATCTTGTCTGGAAAATTATCTGAAAATAGGCAACTTAGCTTACATAATTCAAGTCTATATAAGTCTCTTCTTTTTAAAACAGAGAATGATAACCTTGAACTCTTTGGAAAGAGAGGAAGTTCATATGAATTGCCTGACATCCGTATATCCGTAAATTGAATAATACAGTAGAAACTATTAGTCTGCTATTCCACTGATTCCCAGATTGAAGACAATGTTACTATTTTATTCCAATCTGCATCAATTCAAAACAACATTTTTATGTGTAACGTAAATATATGAGGAGTTCAGAAAAAGTAAGATATTATAATTGCTTTTCTTTGCCAGATTCTTTTGAATTTACGACAGTAGTAAAAGGAAAGACCCTAAAACCCAACACACACATACACAACACAATGACTTTTCACGTATTTTTCATATACATTCTGAGCTCTTCCAGCAGTGCAGCCAATTCATGGTTGTTTTCTATAAACATAAATTGGCAATGGTTTATAAAAGATGAAGTTGTCTGGGGATCATGAAGTAGAATGGTATGGTGGGTTCATCCTTAATCCAAGGGGAAATATGGATTTTATAACCAGCTACCATACTGTCTCTGGCTTTATGCAAATGGAATAACAATTCTGTTTCAGACTCTTCATCTTTAAAATGGTAAATGTATTTTTACTTATTTCCTTCAAAATAGGTGAGATAATGTGTTATACATACATGAATACTATATTTGTGAATGTCTCAACAACATTTAGAATAGCATGGATATAACGGAGAACTAAGTCTAGCAAATTAATCATTTTGGAGGAAATATTAGACAGCAAAATACTTTTTTTTCTTCAACTTTATCAGGTGCCACTTGTTAGATAAGGTAATTTCATGAATAGTGCTTCTTCTGCTATTTGTTGCTTAAAATTTAAGAGCCAGTCTATGTAAGCGGGAACAAAAAACATGTTTGGAACTTATGGCTTGGTCTTCCATTGCTAAAGCAACTCAAGGTCACCATAGCCAATATACAATCTCATCAATATCCTGTATCCCTCTCTATGATGAAATTATAGTTCGATTTAAATTTTTCTGAAATGCACATTTTATCTGAAAACAAAATATCAGATTAGAGTTGATTTCCTTATTTTTTTCCTGTAAGAGAATCCACATCTGAGAAGGAAGAACACAGTATGTGAACCCTTCCCCTTTTGTGATGAGGTCATGTTTCTATCCAATAGAGAGCAGTTGCCAGGCAGACTTTGCTAATTGGGAGAGACAGGACAGCAAAGGAGAATCGCAACACTCAGCAGGCTGCTGACCTACTTTATTATTATAACTCATAGGAGCTACGAAGGCATTTTTTTTTCCAGTAGAGCTACAGTGACTTGTCAGCAAATTAGTTACCCTTTGTTAGGTCTTAAAAAAAATAAAAAAAAAATAAAAATAATAAAAACTTTCTGTTATGGCAGTACGTTCTATTTAAAAAAATTAATATTATCAGAATAATACAATTTCTAAGCCATAGAAATTCAAATCTAAAATAGATTACTGAATCTCAAGAGAGGGGAAATATATTTTTAATTAAGAGATTTTTTAGGTCATTTCTTCGTAATATTACTTTGGCTATATTATGTCAATCAGTCATTACCTAAGTAGTTAAATGGGCTCTGTAAACAAAAAGTGAATCTATTTTAATTTTGCCCTTAAATATTTGATAGAATGGCAATAGATAAAATAATTGTCCGGGTTTCTATATTCTAATTGTATATGTGAGCTTACATATGAATAATTCTTATTGCTTTTTTTCCAAATCATTTACTTAAAATATCAATAAATAGCTCTCTCTTCTCTGCCCACCCAGCACACATTTATTGGGATGATTATAGTTTTTGAGCTAGAAGTGCCTGAAGTATCTTGATTCCCCACTCTATTGAAGGTTCCTGATCTAAAGCCAGCTAATACTACTTGAAATGAATGTCTCTCTATTTTGTGTCTCCCTGGCCCTCGGTTTTTCATAGATTTTATTTCAATCCACACAGGGCTACTACTAGAACACCACTGGATGAGTTAGAAAACAGACTGTACTCCCTGGGTATCTAAATTAAGAAGAGAAAATAGGCTTGCATGGCTTCATTTTCAAGGGAACACAGTTTGGAAAACAGAAAAAAGGGGAGTAATTCACCAGCACTTGAACCATGCTCTTTGGGCAGTGCAAACATTTCAGAGCTCTCAATTCAAATTCCTATTAATAGATATGTCATATAATTTACCATTTCACTGGATTATAAATGTATTCATTGAAGAGCTTACATTTTGACAAGTTTTATATAGTTTTTAGTACCCAGAAAAGATAGTTTGAATAAAAGCATGTTAGAATGTAAGCCTAATGAGGGCAGGGACTTTGTCTCATCTTCTACCATGTGTTTAGTGCCTAAAATAATGTCTGGAACAAAGAAATACTCAATAGATCATTTAAATGAAAAAATACATAATATACACTTAATTCATAGCTAAGAAGCTACGTACAAGAAAGTCAAGTGACTTGTATAAAATCAGCAGATTTAGGGGTTGAGGTAATTCCAATATGTATGTCTTTAAATTTAATTCTGCCAATTTCGCCCCCTATGTTTCTGTACAAATGAGTTAGGATAGGCTATGTTATGTGTGAGCTTCAAATTAAGACATGCTTCCGGAACTCAAAAAAAAAAAAAGGGTTGAGGGCGTTATAGCAGCTTTTCAATGCTTATACCTATAAGTGAAATATACTGCTATTCATAGGCCATTAATTATTAATTAATAGCACAGACAGGTACCCATCTAACTGAAAGGCAGCTAGAAAATATGGAAAGCACGTGGCTATTTGGTTGTTAGTAAGTGTCCCTGTCACATTGTTTCAAATAAAAGTAAAATAGAGTAACCTAGATTTTCCAGTGGAATCCCTTATTCTCTCCATATAGATTTTACTAATTAGACCATTACAGACATTTTTTATATCAGTTTTTTTCTCTGATATTGCTAGATTGGTTTACGCATCTTAACTTTTTGGAAATTAATATATCTATAGATATGAAGAGAATTAGAGGCTTATTAATTTTGACTTCAGTAATTTAGAGTATGCCCATGAGTTCTAAATTCAGTAATTTAGAGTATGGTCAAGTGATTGATTACTTATCTTTGAAAAAAATAACTTGAGATGCACAAATCATTAAAACAAAAACGGTATAAGGAAGACCACTTGAATAGATAACTGAATAATTAGTTTGCACATATTTTAAAAAATGCTACTGATAATTACCATTTTGATTATAAACAATATTTTAGTTAGCAACACATGCAAAGTTGGTATAGGAGTTGTCTAGGATGCAGATACATGAAAGACCAATTGTCTGCCCTGTAGAATAGCACTTATCAAAATTAAATAATGCACAGATTCCTTCAAATCACAACAAATGAATCATTACAATGAAATACCCTTGACTTGGGTTAAATTATTTTGATTATAATGTTACTCAAATAAATACAATTATAAAACTAAAACAAACATAATTTTACAAATCAAATACAAAATAATGAATCAACAAATACATCTTCATGTAAATTTACTGTGATGAGTAATGCTGTTTTGCTAAAACCAAGTAGGTGCATAAAATGTAAATGTAGTGCTGTAATGCCAGGTTTTGTAGATTGTGTGATTTTATACAGTATTCTACAACTGAGTGCTATGGAATGACTAATTCACTTATCCAAGTTTTTCTTCATTTTGACTGTGGTGAAACGTGTACAGGATTTAATATGTTATTAATCTTTCAATTGGTATAAATGCATCATTTATTTGTTATGCTCATAAACCAGAATTATTTGATGTAACTCCTCATGACACAACCTGCTCCAACTACAAAAGCATATCCAGATTCCATATGTATGACATTCAGATAATCCTAAATTCATAACATGCTATGTTAAAACCTTCAAAATGATTACTAACATGTAATCATACATTTATAAGATTGCTAGTAGAAAACATGGACTCCCTGACAGTAAACCTATAGACTTTTAAAGAAAGATTGCTCCAGGAATGTACTGTTTAGCTGAAAATCCTTCTTTATCTGTTCTATAAAGTCATTCCCTAGGTTACATCCGATATTTGAGATTCAGTTCAAAATTAATAAGCAAGTTAACGTGCATCATTTATTTTCTTATATTCTTAAAATGAATATTTCATACTTGTAATTTTAACAAAAACCCATTACTCCCAATCTTGTTTATAATGATTTAATATAATTTTAGTGTTGTACACCTAAACACATAGCCACAAAATGTGATGGGAATAAAACTAATCTTATTAGAAAGTAATTATCTGCCATATCCAAGATTTTCATTCAGATAGAATTATATAATTCAGACTTATTTCTTGAATGAAACAAAAACAAATAATATAAATACAAAGCAAAGTTACTTCCTGTTCACGTTGTGTTTTGCAAGTCAGTATCTCCTTCCTAGTCAATTTAAGTAGCCTGCACTTTTACTCCGCTTTCTGTTGTTACAACAAAATACCACAGACTGGGTAATTCATAATGAACAGAAATTTATTTAGCTCACAGTCCTGGAGGCTGGGATATCCAAGATCTTTTAAAGTTTCATGTGGTGAGGGCCTTTGGGCTGTCCCCTACCACGGCATAAGGATAGAAGGGTGAAAGGGCCAGCAATCACATGTGAAAGAGAGCTGGAGATAGCCAAACTTATATTTATAACTAACCCCCTTCTCCAATAACAATATTAACCTGTTCATGAGGTCAGTCTGCTCTTTATGTAATCACCTCTTACTAGACTTTGCATCCCAACACTTCTGCAGTGGGGATTAGGTTTTCAACACATGAAGTTAGGGGGATACATTTAAACCACAGCACCCGCGACGGTTAGTGATTGACTTTTTAAAAATAATATTTAAATAAAAACTTTAATGAGGAATTTAGAAAGACTGCAAAGGAATTCACTGAGAGAGATTGAATCTACATTTATGGAATGAAACAGTTAATATAAGAATAGATATATTAAACAAATTATCAACACTACAGTTACAGATATAGTATAATTATAGCATTGACTTTGAGTTTCTCCTCATCTAGCTAGTGATACAGATAAAAGTATGGGTGTAAGTGCAGATACAGTTAAGAAGGATATAAATATATAGTAATTAATATTTAAGAATAAAAATAATTTAATGATGGAAGGATACAATGAAGAAGAATAAACATAAAGAATTTGTTAGACCCACTAATCTTTCTTTATTATAAATAATTTAGAATCAGAGCCTAAGGTCATAGCATGTTTGTCAAGCCCAAACCCAAGAAAGACTAGTGCATTCCTGCATATATCCTGGCCTGGCTCCTTAATTTTTTGATTTCTCAACTTGATTTTGGTTTTCTACATCTCACAAAAGATCAATCTTGCCACTTTTTAGTGTCAGAGCTCAAACGTTAATTTTAATGGGATTTTCTACTGCAGTTGGAGTGCTTTAACTAACAGGTTTTGTCTCTTTATTACTACTTTCCTTAACTGTTCTTTATAATCTATGCTGCACAAAACCGTCCAACATGGTTTAGAGCAGAAATTACGGAGTCAGATATATAAGCATTCTACTCTTGGTTCTATAATCTAGCTGTGTGACATTGACTATTCATTTAACTTCTAAAAACTTTAGTTTTTCTAGCCAAAAAGTGGGGCAAAATAATGTTTACCTCATTCAGTTGCTGTGAGGACCAAGTAAGATAGCATCCTTCAAAGCACAGAGTTTTGTATATAGTAAGTGTATTAAATAAATGCAGGGTGCTTTTGTTCTCATATTGGATTTGCACTTCTCCATTATAACTCCTTGTGCATAAATATACTTTGCTTTTTATTATTGCAATAAATGATTTACCAAAACTCCATCACTTTAGAATGGAAAATAGTATCTTCAAGGTCAAATGATACCATCAAGATTCTCTCTTGATTCAAAAATGGTCTTTTTTATGGTTATTTCCTTCACATCACTATTATCCACAATATAAATTAGGCCAGGCATGATGGCTCATGCCTGTAATCCCAGCACACTGGGAGGCCAAGGTGGGAGGATCACATGACCCCAGGAGTTTAAGACCAGCCTTGGCAACATAGCAAGACCCCCATCTCAAAAAATAAAAACAATAAAATAAAATAAAATAAGTTATGGCTTTTATATTTGAACATACATGACGGTTTCCTTCTCTCTACATTAGAGTTACACATGGAAAAATGTTAAATAAACACAAAAGATAATAAAAACCAACTTCATATGTAAATCTGCAGCCAAAAAAAAAAAAAAAAAGCCAAGAAGTGAATTGCAAATTCTGGAAAGATATTTTGTATAATGTCAGGATATTAAAAAAGGTTGAAGGTTGGGCTATGTTGGAATAAACATACTACACACACACACACCACAAACACACACATGAACACACACATTTCAGCACATATAGACATGTTTAAAGAAAAACAAGAATTTTTTTCAATAAATGTGTTTATCATCAGATATATTAAGTAGTATATTGCCTTATAATTATACTACCATATGTACTTTATAGACATCCCAAAATAGTTATTTTACTATTTCTATGATGACAATTGGTATTTTTCTGAAAGATACATAGGAAAAATGTAAAATAATAATTTTTTACCAAATTAAATATTGGTTGGTACCAATGAATCATCTTTTGGCAGTAGTGCTAATGTTTTTATACTATCCTCTCAGTCAGTAGCCAGATTATAGAGCTGTTGCCTTTTCTTCTCCTGAAAAATACAATTATTACTATTTTTACCATATACTTTCCTCCTTAAAAAAGATAAGTAAAGTGACAGATCTATAATGAAGTAGACATCACAGGTTTGAAAAATGAGCCAACCAAACTACTGCTTACTTTGTTCTTTAGTTATCGAAACTACCATATAGACTATTTCTCAAAAAACTGTCAATGATAAGTGACTAAGTCACAACAAATTAATGTGTCAGGTACTATTCTAGGCACTTTCTATGGTCTGAATGTGACTCCCCAAATTCATGTGTTAGAAGCTTAATCCATAATACAACAATGTTGGGAGGTGGGGTCTAATAAAGGTGTTTAGGTCATGATTGCTTTGCTCTCATAAATAGATTAAAGAAGGCTTTCAGAAGTATGTTCCTGCCTTTCCACCTTCTGCCATGTGAGGGAAAGATTTGTCTTCTCTGGAGGACATAGCAGCATGGTGCCATCTTAGATACAGAAATTGAACGTGCTGGCACCTTCATCTTGTACTCTCCAAGCTCCAGAGCAGTGAGAAATACATTTCTGTTTTTTATAAATTACCCAGTCCATAGTATTCTATTATAGCAGCACAAAATACACCAAGATACCACTGGAAATACAGGACAGAAGAGAACAGACATTACATTCTGGTGTGGGGAACACAGAAAAATATAAATGACAAATAAAAGTGTGTGTATCTCTGTGTGTGTGTGTGTGTGTGTGTGTGTGTGTGTTGCTAAATGCCTTTATTATTAACATATAAACCAGTGGAGTAATATATAAGATAAGGTGGTCAGGAGAGCTCTTTGTGATTTAGTGATATATAAGCAAATATTAATGAAATGAAGCGAGATCTAGGTAAATATAATAAATATCAGGTCAAATATGAATGAAAGCATAGAAAAGACAAAAAGAAAAAGGAAGGAAGGAAGGAGGACAATAGGGAAGAAGATAGAAAAGGAAGAAAAGAAGACAATACATCTTAACTGTCAATGTAAACCGTCTTTTTTTTTCAAATAGAAAGCCTATGCTACAATCATTAGGAGAAAAAATCATAATCTTTGGTGTCCATATAATTTCTACAAAAATAAGCCAATAAATCAATAATAGAACAGTTTGAGAAAAGACAGTATTTGATTTATACCTAAGGGAAAAATGTAAAAATCTCATAAAATTAAAGTACCATAAAATGTCACATATCAAAGAGGGCTATTCACAGTTAAACAATGTTTTATTAAGTAAAAATGTAATTAAAATGTAATGCAGGAAGAAAATATGGGAACTTATACAAAAAGAACAAATATTTGTGAACACATACGTGTGTATATATAAAATATATATAGAGAGATTTATAGATATATCTACCAAAATATTCACTGTTCTTTTAATTCTTTTGTGAGTGTTGAGTGTTTCATTATATAGATCAAAACATATCTTCTTAAAATTAAATAGGAATATACCTAGCTATTTAAATCAAATTTATACTTTATAGTTTTTTAAATATTTACATAACTTTCAGAGGTAAATTTAAAGCCTACCTTTTCCCCGAAGTTTTCCTTATTTTCCTTAGCAAAAGGTAGTATCTGAAACTTCATTTGGCTTCATACATATTTAATCTATATCTATGCTGATGTACCTGCCTTTGCATGTTTTACAATCCCTAAAAGTGTATGTCTTGAACATAGTGAAAGCTAAAAAATGTTGATGAAATTAGGAGTTATTCTAAGCCACAGGCATTTTTGAAAGAATGCTGTACCGTGGTAATATTTTATGATTGTACCTTTGAAATAAGATATGCCTCAGTATACACAGAATAAAATATATAAAAGTAGATGTTGTAACATATACATACTCAGGAATATAGTCAATTAGTAAAATTTAGTTGTAACCACCCTCCACAAACATAACATCTGATTTTATATTCATAGAAGCAAAATCAAGTTGTCTGTAAACATTTATAGAGAAGAAATCAGATCATTGTAACATAATTACTTAAAAGGTTTTGGCACAACGTTGAAAAATCAGAGTGTAAAATAACAGAAATTACTTACAACCATTTCATTTAAAGACACCCAGCAATCTGGTGGGAAGTCCTGCAGTAGTGGTACTAAGAACTGAAGACAACCATCCCAGTGGCACAGGAGCAGCATCATGCCGATGAGATTAAAAATTCTCACCACTGCACTGGCGAGATCATATGTCATGTGGAATATCTGTTGACCAAAATATAAAATCAATTCTTATAATCAATTTTTTAGAAAAATCAAGCATACTACTGATAGTAGGCATTGATGTTGTGTAGCGTAAGTATTGATTTAATGAAAATATGGGAATAACTTGCAGAAATAGAAACAGATTACATTTCTTTATTTTTACAATAAGGTTGACACTCCACTTTATGAATATTAAAGCCAACTATGTTTCACGAGCAACAGAGATAGCATGAATATATAAATGTATGTATTAAAGAACATCGATGTTGCCAGAAGTTTTTATTTATTGTTATTTTGCATATTTTAGCAAAGCTACTTTAAAACAAGGTAGCAAAATTTACAAATGATGGGTAGCTTCTACTCTGCTTCTCATCTCTTGTTATATTAATAGATTTGTTGAAAGACAAAGAAAATACCCAAGGACTGAAAACCGTATGCCAAAGGAGTTCAGCTGCAAAATATGAAGTAATATTGATAATAAATTACAGTTAAATTTATAGCTATGTGAGTGGAGATATTTAATTGTGGATACTGAACATAAATAGAAGCCTTTGAGATAAAGGCTACCTGGATTTGGTTTAAAAACAATTGTGTAACACTTTTAAAAATCATAACTATTTCCATAAACTTTTTGTATTTTTATGGTACAGGCTTTACTTTTCAGTTACTCCTTATTGTTTGTATTTTGATGAAATTCAGTATGGTAGGTTAGATTATTTCAGAAAACACAAACATTATGACAAATCAACATAATCCATCAAAATTTTATAAATGGAAACAAATACCCATCTTTACATCTGTAACTACTCATTTTTCTAGAATTTACAAGAAATAGATTCAGAATGTGAGTCCTTTCTTTAGCAGTTTATTGTACTCTCCAACTGGCTGCTAATATAGTTTCTACTTATATTTTACCTAGTCTAGAATAGCAAAACCCACTTGGGAGCAGACCTACATTGTAGAATTAAGTTTTGTTATAATTGTTAAGGAATTACTGCATTAATAAATACAATTAAATTTGAGTAAGTACTTATAAACACAATAACTTCAGATATTTAGAATCACTTTTTGTATAATTCACCAAAAGAATGGTGTGTTTTTGAAGTAACAAGGTAAACTTGTATTGAAAAATTATCCAAAAAATGTAAAGAAAACAAAAAAAAAAATACATTTGGTTTTAGAAATGATATCTTTGTAAGAAAATATCTATAATTCTTAAAATACACACACTGAAGTACTCAGAGGTAAAATGATAGGGCATCTGTGATTTTGCTTTTATAAAATAACCAAAATCTGTCTTTAATTAAATGTTTTTCAGTTTGATATATTTCTATGAGCATTAATTCTTTCTTTAAACAATCTTTTTGACATAGTAAGTATAGTGAACAAAAAGATTATTTTTTTGTGGGAATATACACACTGTTCTGAATTCTTTTTAAAAGAAAGTTGGCAGTTCTAATTTTAAGGGCAACAGACCACATATTTTGATATTCAGACAGCTATACACACAACTTCTTTTATAGCATTAAGAATTTTACTTTTCTGTAAGCTACTTTTTATTTTGGTTTTAAATTTGGAAAACCCACAGAATCATCCTTTTGATATTATTCCCTCTGATATTTCTTGGTCACTGAATACACAAATAGAAACTCTGCTAACAATTTCATCAATAATTTCTCATTAATTGGAAACCATCATTCTCAGTAAACTATCGCAAGAACAAAAAACCAAACACCGCATATTCTCACTCATAGGTGGGAATTGAACAATGAGATCACATGGACACAGGAAGGGGAATATCATACTCTGGGGACTGTGGTGGGGAGGGGGGAGGGGGGAGGGATAGCATTGGGAGATATACCTAATGCTAGATGACGAGTTAGTGGGTGAAGCGCACCAGCATGGCACATGTATACATATGTAACTAACCTGCACAATGTGCACATGTACCCTAAAACTTAAAGTATAATAAAAAAAAAAAGTTATATACTAAAACATAATAAAAAAGCTTTCTACTGATAAAATCGGAAAAAGTCATCATGAACTTAGTTTTGTTGTTGTTGTTTAGTAACAGAATTTACATTTATATCTTAATATTTCCTGAGAAAATCATTTAAGATGTCTTGTGGGTAAAGACTGCGTTTTGTTGGGAAATAGTGTTAAATTGCAGAATATAAACTTCCAGAAAAACCAGGAAACTTATCACATTTCAGCCCAATTATTTGAGGCAACTAATAACTATCTGAAAATATTACAAAATCTACAAATTATAAGTATACAGGCAGTGGCCATCATTCAATTATCAGGCTTTAGAGTGGAGTATGGAATGGTCTAGAGAACTAGCATCGATTCTTGGTAGATCTGACTGGGTTTTTCTTGCATTTTCTACTTCCTTTTGGGAAATTAGATTCTTTTCATGGGCTCTCAAGAGATAAAGATAAAATAATATGCTAAGTTATTCAATTCCTTTAAGAAAACCCTATTATCTCTAAAATGTTCTCTAGAGAGACAGGACCACTAATTTCATAGAGGAAGTTAATGGGGATATAACATCAATGATAAAACTTCAGAAACACTTTTTGTTTTGCTACTATGTATTTTCATGAACTATTATAAGATTATGCCTAGATTCAAGCCTATCTGCTACCAAATAGTCATTCCCAATTCCATAATGTTAGGTAGTGCTAGTGCTGGCTTCATACAGTAACTCTACTATCTTTAGAGTACTCGGTAAGAACTCACATAATTAATTTTATAAACAGTCTCCCTTATGGACATTAATATTATGTGTTCAAAATTGACATCACTTTTGGAGCTATCCCAAAATTTAACTTTGGAGAAGGTACAAGCAAGTTGGGTATTTTTACACTGGTTAATAGCAGAGGCAAATTTCAACTAGTCAAACCCATATATCTTCATTTATCTAACTGATAAAAGAGCATATGTAAAGTATATAATATTACTTGTGATGAATACGTGAATGTGTGCATTATCTCGGCCCGATCTGATTGTCTTTTGAACCCTTATAACTAAGATACTCTGGCAGGCATAATCATTACATATGATCTGTATATTGAGATTAATAGCCCTGTTAAAACTTTACTCAAGAAAGATTTGGAATGAGAAGGCCACTTCCTTATGGAGCTCACACATCTGTAGATAGTCAGGTTAACCAAAGAAGGAAGCATCTGATCTAATTTATGCATAGCCACAACTTATTATTAATAAGGGCAGCTTGTAGGGTAAATCTAAGTGTGACTTTATTCACCTTACTAATCAAGTGGCTAACACTATTGATTAATATTTTTCGTTTTTCTTCATCTATAAGGTGGACATTCTTAAGTAATAAATTTCCATATAAATCAATTGTCTTGGTGCTATTGCATGAAAACTTGACTGCATGTAAAATGGCACCATGAATGACACTCAGTAAATTGTTACTAAATGAATGAGAGAGTTGAAGGGGTTTAATAATAATAACATAAATAACCTTTTATGGTGTACCACTTTGCTTCTGTATCTTAAACAAGGGAATTAAAACAAACAAAAAAATCAAAAACTTCACTATTATTTTCCATCTTCCAAGTAACCTGACTTGAAACCTAACCTCAGGTTAGGGTAACAGGGTAAGAGGGCTCAGGGTTGGGGTAACAGAAAGAAAGGCTCTCTTCCCCGACTAGCAATACACTTTTAAGTTACTTTCAAGTGGTATTTACAGGAGTCAACTGAAAAAAATGTAATTAAAATAAGTTTTTCGGCCACGTGCGGGGGCTCACACCTGTAATCCTAGCACTGTGGGAGGCCAAGGTGGGTGGATCACAAGGTCAGGAGTTCGAGACCAGCCTGGACAATGTGGTGAACCCTTGTCTCTACTAAAAATGCAAAAATTACCCGGGCGTGGCGGTGGGCACCTGTAGTCCCAGCTACTCAGGAGGCTGAGGCAGGAGAATCACTTGAACCCGGGAGGTGGAGGTTGCAGTGAGTCGAGATCGTGCCACTGCACTTCAGCCTGGGTGACAAAGTGAGACTTTGATGTGGAAAAAAAAAAGTTTTTAAACAACTCTTTAATCTTATTTTCACCATATCTAGACTACAAACAATGTCTTTAGGAGACACGGTGCTTTACATTTGTCCAGCTCAGGACATTGTGCTGTTCATGTGACCTTAATAAGAAGAAAGATCTGGTCACAAATTCTCATTGAACTTTTTTTATATTATAGGTTTAGAATTTTATTTAGTTGGAGTCCAATAACTCCAGACAGGATAAATAATTAACTTTCTAAAACTGAAAAATGCTCTAGGATATTTTAAGTCAGAATCCCAAATTCTACCTTAATATTTGTGAATCATTCATCATAAATGTGATTTTTTGTGATATTTTCCCAGGAGCAATGTTTATTTCATCTTGTTTTTAAAAGGTCTTTCTAAACTGCACTATACAACAGATATCCATAAATTGGCTTAATTCTTTTAAAATGCTTCCATATTCTTTCCTGATGAACTGGATTCATCGGTCTTTCAATCTAATAGCTTGTATATAAAATGAATGACCTTAATCTATGATTAATTATTTGTTCTATTTTGTTTTCCTTAACCAAAAAACTATCAAAAATAATTGAAGACTTTTTATATTGTGCATTAAACTGCTTTTAGTCGTTGACTTTACATACTGGGATAATTTCTGGGCTAGTTTGTGTGATCTCAGTATTGATTCAAGACTTCTTAATACACCTTCGTAAGTATCAAAATAAGATTAAGAAAATGGGCCAACAATGGCTGTCTTGACAGAGAACATTGTATTTTAAAAGGTGTAAAACAAGGTTGGTTTCTTCTGTTTCTCTTTATATATCGGCACCTGCACGATTTGCTATATTTTTTAGATGGAGTGTATACATACCATCCTGACACAAAATTAAAAAAAACAGCTACTCAGATTCAGTTTTACTGTTAACATATATTCAGGGCTCAATATGTAATAGTCCTAATCAATGGTAAAATAAATATTTTAAAAGCCCTATTATACCTCTGTGATTCTTGCCCTGAAAGTCATTCAGGTCATCTTTCCATGCTTTAGGTACAAAGTGTAGAAGGTTTTACTTCATATGAGAGAATAACACTCTTCATAGTAATCTCTTTTAACACTGACCAATGACTGCAGTCATTGGATGAATCTTATCAGTCCCCTTTTTAACTAGGATTTTATTTGGACTGAGAATACCTTAACATTCAGAAGATCAACCATCTGAACATTTCAAAACTATCAGCTTGTCCATAGTCCAAAAGCAATAATCCACTCTTCAGCCTCCTCCAAGTATTGTCCCATACTCATGCTCTTGAGTGCTTTTTACCTGGATTCTTCTTTCCACTATTCCTTCCAAAATTCCTTCTACATAATCAATTAATTATCAAATACCCTCAGCCACCTCATGAAATGCTTTCTCTACTTCTCTGCTTTTCCTGAGACTTAAGACTCTCCCCACCACCTTCCCCTCCCCAAAGACGCAACTTCTCTGGTAGCTTTCTCAAAGTTTGTTCACTTCTTTCAAACCCCAATGTCTTAGGTTCTGATGTGAGTGCCCTTATTTCCTCACTGCCCTCTGACAACGTCACATGTTATTTGTCCAGCTATATAAAAATTATTTTCTTAATGTTCATTCTATTTGCCTACACTACCCATAATTTTGCTCATTTCTGGCATCAAACAACCTCCCAATGTCCACGTGCCACACATCTCCATTTATTAAGGGCTGTGTCCTTTTCCACTGCATTTTCTCTGAAAAAAAAATGTCAACTTCTGATTAATCAAAACAGCCACCTTGTATACCTAAACTTTGGAAGATTACTGGAGAGCAAACTGTGTAGCTTGTACTACTTAAATTTTTTTAAAGGATAGCAACCTTAGTTGAGGCCCTCAGCAATGGTCTATCCATTTCCCTATTCCTAACAACAACCCATTCTCTCTTTCTACTTCCCCAAAGCCCATGACTATCTTCTTCAGTTTCAGCTTAAAGTTTTATATTTTCGAAAGGAATACTCTTGTAGTTGAATTCCCTCAACTTTGGGGGCTAGATTAACCCCCAAAGATTTAAAAACAGTAAAATCTCTCAATTCCTAAAAAACATTTTAATTGAAAAAGAATCTTCACTTCCTAGGTATTTTCCTAATTCTTTTTTCCCTCTTTTTAGTCTTCTCTGTTTAGCTTCTCAAACACAACTCATCGGAACTTTGAGACACAGAGAGATGGCCTGCCTTACAGGGTAAAACAAATTTCTTCTCATGGCTATATGTACACATTTCCAGGAGGCACAAAGCAAAATTTGATTTCCAGAAGGACAGATGTGTCATAGCTACTCTGGGCCTCTGATTCTCAAACCAACCCATATATGAGGAAAATGTGAAGATACTTCAGGCTGACTTTATTTTCCCAAATGATGTATCAAAACTTAAGAAGCCTTTCTTCTGAGAAATCTTTTTGAAGTGGCACAGATATGATGATACCTTTGAAACATTAGAGAAATATATGTCTCATTACATGACTGCAGTGAAGAAAACAGTACTTTTCATAACAACGATATGCTCATATAAGTAGTTATAGAACAGAATGTATTCTTTATCAATCATGAGTTGTAAAATAAAGTATAGGTGTATATGTTATTTTAATCCAGGTGTTCCTTTAATAAACATATACATGTTTGCATAAAATAAAAAGAAAGCAATTTTAGACATTTTAGTTATTTTTTAGAAACCTGTTATGTTTCTTAACTACCTTTTCAACTATATTTTACCTTGGCTATTACTCAGAATTTCTATATATGTGTCATTTTATTTGCTGCTATATGATATACCATCCATTTCTATGCATACATATTTTTTGCATAGAATTTTAATTTCATCTATCTAAAACATTTACGAAAAGTGTGTTTTTTACGGAAACTTGTTATTTAGCTTTAACAGTCTGAGAATAATCAGAGATAATGTATTACTAAGAGAAATATCAACAAATGGGAAACTTACGATATGAATCCTTTGAACATTTTTGGTAGGAAACAATGACAGGAAATAGGTATAATGTAAACTGTAAAAGTACAAACTTTGAAATCTGTCAAGCACAATGCCTGGTGGCACAGAGCTCGTGCTCAACAGATGTTTTTCCTCCTATAGAAGTTATTCAACTAACAAATCAATTTGTATAAAGGGGTCAATACTAACAAATATCTAACTGAGCTGAACTGTTTCTATTAATTTTACTCATTTTTCTTCAAATTTCAAGTCAATACCAGCTGACAACTTGGAATAGGTCAAAAAACAAAAATGTTTTGATAGGTGACATTTTGGTATAGTTATATTTTAATATTATAGAGTCATATTTAAAATATCACCTATTTTAATATGATAGGTTATTTTTTAACTGAAATTACCCAAATCTTTATAATTCTTAAGTTCCTTAGGAAAAGAAATACATCTTTTCAACTTTCATGATGACCATGTGACAGGTCAGAACATTTATTAATTGTACCATGCCCAGGAAAAATGAAAGAGCAAGCATAACCTCATATGCTTAATTTATTTTAAAAAGCAGCTTAAGTGATGGGAAAATCTAATTATGAATGAATATTGGAAATGACCCTACTAAGAAGAAATTTCAATGGATTAATACTCTAAAAAACAGACTAAAATTCAACAATTTAAGATCATTGTCTATTCCTCTATTAAAAATTTCAAATGGCTGCAAATGTAGATGATATTTACAAATTGTGCAACCACTGACATATTTAAATGAGGCGAAAACCACATATCTTATGATGGATCTTTGAACCTCATTTTAATGATGTTTGTCTGAAGATTATTTGATGTTTACTATACACACTTAATTTCCAGATGTAAGTCAGCACTAATATATTGATTTGATTAAATATCACTATTATTTTCTGAGGTTTTTTTTCTAAAATTTATCCTGAGAATTCAAAATAAAATACCAATTTTTAAATTAAAAAGGCAGTGTTCTTTTTATTGTGTAGTTCTTACACATTAAAAAGAATAATTAAAAATCCTAATTATAAAGGAGTGTGTGTGTGTGTGTGTGTGTGTGAATGTAGAGAAAGATGGTGAAAAAGAAAACTAATAGACAAATTAGCAATATTCTATTAACTCTGCTTTGGTTTTTCCACTAAAAGAAGTGAGAGTGAGCCTTACATTGGGGCAAATTGTACAATGTCTTTAACATCCCAGCCTCCTGTCACCATTTTAAGTCTAAAAAGGCATATGCCAACTCGCTTATTGCACCATTTGATAGGTGAACTCTATAGGGGAGATAACAGAAAGAAAAACAGGCTTCTGAAAAAACTGTTAAGATGAAAGCAAAGCTTATTCATAATTTTTTATGCATTGGTCATCACAGTTACATCATGCATTGGCACAGCATCTTGTTATTCTGGCCAGGTAAGCCAGTCAAGTGCAGAATATTAATTTATTTGAGTGGGTTTGTGTCAGAGATGCTCTGGAAGAAACAGAGGTGTTGGTTTGCTGTCTTGGCATATACCTTCCAAAAGAAATCACTAAGTACATGATTTTGGTATTAAACCAATAATATTGCATTACAATTCTTTGTGAACAAACCATGCATTCTTCCATTTGATTGAACTTATTAAAATATAAAAACATATTAGTGCAACCCCCCTAAAAAAAGAACGTAAACCTTAAAAAATAAGGAAGCATTGGCAAATTTGCTAGCACCCCAAGAAACAATTGAGTAAGACTTGATCTACTGGAAAATGGCATGATTTCAGATTCACTAGTTGGACACCTTCCAGAAGGAAGGCATCATAATGCTCCACCAATTCAGGTAATAATAGTACATATAGATACTTGATAGATCACCTTAAGTGCCAAAAATACTTAACTATCTGAATTGTCTAAAGTTTATTGAAGTAACTAATCTATGTGGAAGCATCCTTAAAAGTAATAAGCCTTATTTGTATAAGTTTGATTTTTCATATCACTGAAACCACCTATTAAGTATTTGCTATGTGCAGAAAGTAATATTAGGCACTGGGTTCACCACGGCTTATGACAACATCTTCCACATCCTCACTAAATCACATGAACCCTTAACTTTTCTAGAGACCTCTCACTTGCTTTAATCAGCACTCATTATTCTCTAGACCTACTGGAGAGCTATCATAATTGTTGTCTTCTTTAACATTATCATGTAATTTCCTTACTCTGTCTCAGTTTATAGTTTTATTTAAGTGGGAGATTGGTTAGAAGAGTAGGTACATGTTTGACAATACCTTTCTGTCTTACCTGTTTAATAACACCTTGTCTGGATATAGAATTCTAGATTGAAAATAATTTTCTCCCAGATACTTAAAGACTTGACTCCATTCCTTCAAGCATTTATCGAAACTATATCTTTCCCCAAACATAGGTTTAATTTCTTTAGTGAAAAGATAAAGAACTTTACATTAAGATAAATAAAAATGGCCCAAAATCTATGCGTGTGTTCAAGGGGTGGGAGGCAAGAAATGGATGATTCATGGAGGTATAGGACTGACTTTAAATTAAAATTCCTTCCAATATCCTGACCTATTGCTCAACTACATTCTCCATTATAACTTCTGACTCCAACTCCAAATGTCTCAAAGATTCCACTGTACAGATTGGCCCCCATTTCTTTTGCAGACTCAGTTGTAGCATATATCCGAATGTGATTTTATCTCCTTGTGTCAGTCTGTATTCTTCCTCCCCTTGTCTTTCAATTCTTAAAAAGTTTAGTGTCTTGTTCTGTCTTAACGAGTTCCTTGCATTTGTTCCCTTTTGTTTTATAGATGTATTCCTTTACTCACTTTGATTCTTTAATTGTTTTGGACTCAGGAGCAACAGAAAGCCCACATGTGTTATCTTATCCCTCCTGCTGAACCATGAAGGTTTATCTTACAATGTGTATTTTCTTCAATCATTTGAATTGGACTTATATAACATTGAAAGTATTTATATAACTCAAATCCATTAACTGCATGTTTGAGCTTCATACACTTGTATTCCAAGATAAATTTGAAATCACTTTGACAGTCCCTCTCCAATTCATAAAATTATGTTGGACTGCTGTTACTGAGTTAATTCATAAATTGATTTGTGTCTATCATTATTTTTTCAAAAACTTAATTTACCTCATATTCAATCATTCCTTCCTTGAAAATATGGTCCACTTGGCATCCAGAATTATCATTTTACAATTCAAACCTGATCATGTGATTTCCTGCTTGAACTTTCACTAGATATTCAAGAAATCTTTACGAAGCCCATATTCTTGGCCTGGCATTAAAGGTCCTTTGTGATGTGGTCTCTGTACTACCATTTTATTCTCATCTCGCACCCTTGTTCTGTAGGTATTCCAAGCTTAAGGCAAACAAAACTTGTCATAGTACCCTTTAACATGATTGATCAGAGTCTGCATTTGTTTACATGCTATTCTCTCCTGGTATACTACCTTCCATCCTATTCGTTTTCTGACTGATGACCTTATTCATACTCAAATGTTGCTTCCTCAGGAAAGACTTTTTTGGCCTCTCCAAGGAGAAAAGTAAGCGCTTACTCCAACAGGGGCTTGTCCTTAACTCTGTAAAAGTGTTTAATGCATTGCTATAATTACAGGTTTATGTGTCTGTGTTCTTACTAGATAGTGAGCCCTAGAGGTCAAGAATTGTATTCACAAAACATGCACTTAACACGTTTACAAATTAGAAGAAAGTAAAAAAACGGAGGAAAAGGGGAAAGACAAGAGGGAGGGAGGAAGGGAAGGAGGAAGGGAGGGAGGGAGGGATGGAGGGAGGGAGGAAAGGAAAGAAGGAAGGAAGGAAGGAGGAAAGAAAGAAAAGAAGGAAAGAAGGAAAGGGGGGAGGGAGGGAGGGAGAAAGGAGAGAGGGGGGAGATCCCAGTTCAGAAACATTTGGTATGATTATATATTGTTTCCAAATACTCTTTGTGACTATAGAATAGGGCCTCTAATCTGAAAAGAATACTTATCACATGTCTGTAATAAAGTAAATTTATATACACATTTCATTTGTAATTTTAATACCCATTCATTCCAGAATACCTGTCATCTTTTGTTACATCCTTCATCACATCACAATATCCATGTAGTCTTTGTCATCATTGTGGTCTGTCCTCATTTGAGCTCTTAATTACAAAAATTTCATTCTCTGGTCACATCTTTTTTGTGTGTCTAGCTTTTAGTTGTCATTGTCTTACTCTCTCTGAACTGTTTTTTAATTGTTGAAAATGCCTAACCTTTACAGAGTTCTACTTTCTCCTGCTCTCTTTTCCTTGCTCATCATCGCTTTTTTCCATATCCAGTCGGACACAAAGATCCATTATTTCAACCAGTATCTTATCAAAATTTTCAATACTCTTCTCCTCTGTTGTATTCTTATGGTAATATTTTGTTCCAATATTAACTGACTGTCCATTTTCTAAGTTCTATACGTAAGCTTCTATATATCTCGAGAGAACCTTACAACTGCACAACTACTTCATGGTTTTAACATCAACTATGTTTCCTATACTGTCTAGTGATATTGGCGTATTTCTAGATAGCATGCATATATTCTCCAGTGCAGCTAGTTAAAAAACTTACCCAGATTTTCCAAAATCTATCATACTAAGCCTGCTTACCTCAATCATGAGAATACACTTAACTTTCAATGTTATTGAGAAAACATTGTCATTTACAAATATCTACACTTACCCTTTCTTCTTACACTGGTGCATGATGTGTCTCTTTTTCTCTCTGATGCCTCACCTATGTCTCTTTTTCTCTGTGATGCCTCACCTATTTTTTTTTTCTTTTTTTTCTTCCTATATAATCAGTGACATTGCTTCATTAATTACCTCCTGTCTTCTTCCTAGGACTCTATGTCTGTTTTTCCTCACCATCATTTAAGCATGCTTAAATCTTTCCTGTATTAGAAAATTATGTTGACCTGGTATTCCTCTCAATCCTCTTTACTAATGTCTAATTTTCTTCTCAAACACTGAAAAGTTACCTACATCTTCTTCACTTTTTATCATGCATTCAACTTTTAAACATCTTGTAACCTGGCGTTTCCTATCTGTCATCTGAAAACACCCACGATAAAATTTTCATATACTGCTGTTGCTAAATCCAATTAAAAATTTGTAAGCCACATTTGGTTGACCTCTAGGCACATTAGTTTATAATATACTCTTTGATACTGCTTTCTCGGTTTCTGAAATGCAAGTTTCCTTCTTGCTTCTGATTTAATTCCATTTTGTTTGTCATTCATATTTAGTATCCTCAAAATGTTCACTCTCAGATCTCTCTAGTTCCACCCTACATATTTTAGTTGAGGGAAATCTTCCACATCCATAGCTTTCCATTTTTACTTACAATCAAAGCACTCCATAACCTTGACCTTTAATGAAGAAAAACTTCTTAATTCTAAAACCCACAATCAAGTCAATCTGAAGATGTCCAAAATTATATTAATCTCTCTCACACTCTACTTCCCTATTTCATCCTCTACATAGTATAATACACATTGATCCTGCAAGTAGCTTATCATGAGGATAATGCTAGACTTACTCAGTTCCCTTGACATCCACATTTAATTGGTGACTAAGTTCTATAAATCTCTCTCTGTAAAAATTTTTAAACTGTAAGTTCTCTACTTTGGACAATTATCATCTCTCACTTGACTTTTTTCAAAACCTCCTAAATTATTTTCATCTATCTAGATTTTCCCTCACTTATCCTGCAATTGGAGATTTCTTTCTAAAACATAAGTATGATGATGCCACCATCCTGGTTAAAAATCAACAATATTTCATTAAATTTAAGACAAAGGGCAAGCTCTTCAGTTTAACATATAAGACCCTTCATGATGTAGTCACTGCTTTCTTGCCAAGCTTCATCTACTTCTCAGTTTTTTAGCCTACATATTTATTTTCTTTTGGTCATTTTACTTGAAAAAGGTATAATTCACTCCTCCTACTATGGGTTATACAATCATTATCATCAGTAAAATATAAACTTGTGAATGGGAAGGATCATATCTTAATGTCTTGGTATCTCAAGGACTTTTAGCACATGGTTATTTAGAATGAGAATAAAAGGGACACATTTTGAATGCGGAAAAAAAGGGAAAATGAATGAATAAAATCTATAACCTGTTAACATTAATTCAATTATTTTTATTTAAAATAAACAGCACAAAAAGATTGAATTCAAAGTGTCACCTAGTTTAAAATAACCTGTATATCTTTTGAAAACCTGAATGATTTTGGTGAGATATTTATTTTTGTTGTCAATTCTCATAGAAACTAATTGAAATCTGTTTCTTCATTGTTTATCAATAATGTAATAGTGAACTGAATTATGAGTATATAAAATAAACTAGTGATTAAGTAAATTTTGATTATACATAATGAGTATATGAAAGCAGTGTTAATTTATGGTTATTGTTACATGTTCTACAATCATAAAATTGTTATTACTGGAGGAACTTGGTTTCTATGCTCTAAATGCATGCTATGCTAGGAGAATTTTTAAAATATTGATGGATTGGAGGTATTGTTTTTATTATGACACAGACTATTTTGAGCTTTTGAGACTATTTTGAATTATTCAAAAATATTAGTCTCCATTGATATTGGATCTGACAACATAAAACCCTCTGTATTTTAAGGAGTTCCAGATCCATTATCAATTTGAGCTAATGGGCTAACTCTGTAATGGAAAACTTTGACTGTGCCAAAATTGACTCTAAAAAATGAGATCTGAATGTATTCCTATTGAATTGCCATGATTTAACTTAATAGAATTCAGTATTTCTGACAAGTTCTAAATGGAGGCATCCAAAAGGTTACTATCATTATTATCTGGGCTTTCACCCAGCATTTAAACTCACAAATCACTGTCGTGTTTTCTGCTAAATTCAGCATTGATTTTGGCCTCCACATTATTATTTTTTTCTTTTGGTATGTTTATGTAGCATGAGAGTTAAGAGAAGATAGTATTTTATATTATGTTTAGCATTTATTTAGAGAGAAAAAATGCACTTTTATTTTGAGTCTAACAACGGAAAAACGTTTTAATACGTCTACATCTATATTTACATTTCTGTCAACCTCTTTTTCTAAGTCTCTTCAAAAAGAATCAGCATTTCCTAAAAGACACAGATATATCCAAGAGGCCAATTTCTGAGTTGCATATACAGAATAACATAGACGATAGAACTTGTAGCATTACATTTTAAATGAAAATATTTTACAAAGCATATTTTAAAATCATAGGTGAGAGTAGCTATAGGACAATATTTTTACAATTAGAGAGAGGTAAAAGCATTCTCAAGGTTTCTATAGATGTGGTCAATGCCACAAAGCTCTTCTGAGGATTTTAGAATCCTAAAACCCTCTCTCTTTCACTCTCTCTCTCTGCCGTGTGAGGATGCAGCAAGAAGGCAGGCAAGCCTCTGCAAACCGGTAAGAGAGCCCTCACCAGATACTTCATCTGCTGGCATCTCATATCTTGGACTTTCCAGCCTCCAGAACTGTAAGAAATCACTATCTATCTATTGTTTAAGCCACCCAGTCTATGATATGGTGTTGAGCCACCCAGTCCATGATACAGCCTCCAGAACTGTAAGAAATCACTATCTGTTGTTTAAGCCACCCAGTCTATGATATTGTTTAAGTAGCCCAAGAAAACTAAGACAAGGGAGGCATCAATTTACTGTTGGATTTCTTGACCTTTTTTTCACCTTACTATAATTTTATCCAGCTTCTTTAAAAACTTAGGTCTCAGCATGGCCTTTAATTCCTCCTGAAAACCTTCCCTGCATGCTTTGGGATTGTATTGGAAATCCCTTCCTTATATGTTCCCAAAGCTCCCTTTGTTTTATTTTAGCATTTATCATGCTGGGGCATAATTGCCTGTTTATTTGTCTGCCCTCTTCATTAGACTATATGGCCTTTATATACAGGTTGAGGATCTCTAATATGAAAATTTGAAATGCTCCAAAATCCAAAACATTTTGAGCACTGCCATGATGCCACAAGTGAAAAATTCTGCATGAGTACTTAATGCAAACTTTGTTTCATGCACAAAATTAATTAATATATTGCTAAAGTTACCTTCAGGCTATGTGGATAAGGCTAAGTAAAGGATTAATAAATAATTGTGGAATTAAAAATAATAATTTAAATAAATCTGCAATAAAATAAATCTAGCAAATTGTGCTCCATATTATTCCCAAGATACATTTATATCACCCCAAGGCATACGTAGATGAGTTGTTACAATTACATCAGGACATAATTTCAAAATCCTACCACCTAGTATAAATCAGCACTGTGTCACTGACAACACTTTGTATTATACCATGATTTCTCAAACTAACTAAAATATTTGTTCCAGAAACAGAAAACTTCCATGTTTCATCACTTTATCAAGAAGGTCTGGGATTCAACCAAAAAAAAAAAAAAATAGAGGTGAAGGGTAGACTATGATTATCTTAACAACATTGCTCAAGTTTAAGAGACTAACACATTGTTCAGTAAGTAAATATTGAGGAAGACAATATAATCATTCAGAATGGTGATCTAAAGTTTTTCTACAGAAGAAATATCACAAACTAAAGTACCTAAAAATGTGCATTGAGAAATAATAGATAAAAGCCAATATGAGCACTTTTAAAGTCAAAGGCAGGTTTTCTTCAAAATAGGAGAGAATAAAGGTAAGGGAAAAAAATAGCTCATAGTTTTATTGGTGAGCAGGTCTGGAAACCTGGTAATATGTGTTTGTAAAGATAACATAGACAATAAATAAATGAGGGAAGAAGATAAATTATTCAAAGAAGAATTTAGAAAAGGAAGCATAAGATAAATTCTTTGAAAAACAACAATAACATTTTAGTCAAACATATTTTAAGTTAAATAACATAAGTAATGTGCAAAAATGTATTGCAAATATATAAGGAAAACACTAACACCCAAATAGAAAATAATGTAAAGGGCATAACATGTCTCACTAAAGAAAAAATAAGCCAATAAAAGTATAAATGGTATTCAAGCTCTGCATAAAACAAAATTTTAAAACAAGCTTTAAAATGAATGGTTTTTAATGAGATACCATTTTTCTACAAGCATAGTGGTTAACTTGGAATATATTATTCTGTTGAGAACGCAGAAAAAAAGACACTCATTCACTATTGGTTAAAACATAAATTATATAAAATGACAATAATACATCAGTATTTCCAAAAGAATCCATATACTTTGAGGCACCTATAATCCCAGCTACTCAGGAAGCTGAGGCAGAAGAATTGCTTGAACTTGGGAGGTGGAGGTTGCAGTGAGCAGAGATTGTGCCACTGCACTCCAGCCTGGGTGACAATGAGACACTCTGTCAAAAAAAAAATTCATATACTTTGAAATAGCAAATTAAAAAGTAAAAGCCAGCTTTGTGAAAATACTCAGAACTGTGGCCAAATAATGTACATAGGGTGCTCAGGGTAAATCAGTGAAAAAAACAGAGATTTCTACTATTGTAAAAATGAAGAAGTTTACATTCTATTGGGAAAAGGGGCATAGACAATAGACAGTAAACAAAATAAATATATTAATTATGTAGAATGTTAGCAGATGCTAAACTTTATGACCACAACAATGTCAAAGCTGAGCAATGTCAGATCAGTTAATGCAGATGGCTTGTCCGAAGAGGAACAAGGGTTTGAGCACCTGCAATACAAAACGGGATTATCAGCACATCAGCACAGGTAGGCCTCATTTCTAAAAAGGTTGGATAAGGTGATAGTTATCCGTACTAATTCTGAAAGAAAAGAATCACAGTGAGAGAGATCAACCAATGAATGTAAGGGTCCTAAAGTGATGCATGACTGGCATATTCAAAAATGCTAGGCAACCAATGTGGCCAGAACAGGGTAGAAGAAGCTTTCTTAAAACTGAAGCCAGAGAAATATAATGTGTGTGGTGTGTCTGTGTAGATTTTGTGCAGCAATATGAAAACCTTACTAGTGAGTAAAAGTTAGCTAAGAACAATGAGGAATAAGTAAAAGTAATAAAGAATAAGCTGAAGAAGGCAGGGCGTGGTGGCTCATGCCTGTAATCCCAACACTTTGGGAGGCCGAGGCGGGCAGATCATGAGGTCAGAAGTTCAAGACCAGCCTGGCCAACATGGTGAAACCCGTGTCTCCTAAAAATACAAAAATTAGCTGGGCAAGGTGGCATGTTCCTATAATCCCAGCTACACAGGAGGCTGAGACTGGAGAATCTCTTGAACCTGGACCCAGGAGGCAGAGGTTGCAGTGAACAGAGATCATGCCACTGCACTCCAACCTGGGCTACAGAGTGAGACTGTATTAAAAAAAAAAAAAAAAGAATGAGTTGAAGAAGAGAAATGAGCTCGTGAAGAGTCTGGCAGTGAGATGTCCTGGTGTGTGAGTGACTCCTAAAGAAATTCAGTATAGCATCTGAAAACGAGTGTGGAAAGGAAGGGGAATCAGGGTAAAGTGAATGGGCTGCAATTAAAGATTATATTGGAAGCTTGAACTATGAATGACTTTAGAAGCCTTATTTAGGAAAGTAACAATATTATCTCATGGGTTTTGAATAGGGAATGAAATGGCTAAGTTTTAATTTTAGGAATACCATCCCTTTAACTACATTGAATAATTAATTGTAAAGGAGAAAACATAGCTAAGATGGAACTGACTCCAAACTGTTGTTGGAATAGTTCAAGCTTCAGATAATGATAAGCTGATGCTGTGGCAGAAGGAATAAAAGGCAATTGAAGAAACAGAACTGACAATACTTGATGATGAACTGGATGCAGAAGACAAAGAGAAGGAAAGAGGCACAGTGGCTCCTAGGTTTCTAATTGTGGTATTTAGGTAGGTGGAAGCATTCAACACTCAATATAGGAAATACAAAGCCATTTTAAGAGGAAGAAGAACAGGATTTCAGTTTTGGACACTCTAAGTGGGTCACAGCTTAACCCATTGGAAATATCCTGTAGGCAGTTACATACACGTATATCATGTCCAAAATTATAGAATAAAAAGCAAAAGTTCTCCTCTTTATAGTTGTCTTATATTTTTAACTAATCATTTCACATACCATTTCTTCTCCTAATATATTCTGGAAATCAATGACAGAATCAAAAACAGATTAAGCTTTCCAGAAAAATCTCTGATCAAATAATCTCTTACACAAAAACTTCTAATGACTTACCATTTACTCTGGAATTAAATAAATCATTCTAGCCTATGAGGGGCTCATACTGCCATGCTCGATGTGCTGAAATAAGCTCTTCAATGTACTCCTTGCTTATGACAGAGTTATTTGCATATACTCAAATATACCTACCCATGGTTTATACATTTCCACATTTTTTTTAGTGAAAGTCCACATCACCAAATTGCATTTATTATAAACCTGCTCATTCTTCTACATCTAGCAACCTTTTCCATGAAGCTAATTCTAATACAAAAGTTACCAGTGGTTTCTCTCCTGACACCCCATGCTTCCATTCTGTAGTTTTCATAAGCTGGTTTGTGTTATTGTTTTAATTAAGTATTTTATATGTTTCTCTAAGTTTTAATAACTTGACATAACTCTAGCTTTTAATACATAGTTTTTAAATACCAATTGCAATAAGTAGATAGAGCAACATATCCACTGAAAACTCATAAGTTTGAGCATTTGAATGTCAGCTGGAAGAGATGGCATTTATATAAAAGGCTGTCAGCCTTCAAAAAAGAAAGGGTGGGCATATCAGAGCTAATGGCTTGTTCTGAGATTGAGACACTCAAATGAGAAGGGAGGACAGAGATCATATCTGAACTCATGAGCAATGACTGCAATGGAAATAAAAATATCTAGGAAGGTCAAGAATAAATGTCCCGGGACAACAAATATGTTTTTAAACTTGAGTCTGATTCTATTCAATGTCATTAACAACATGTTTTCTACTTTAGTCCCTGATCATTTTTCCAGACTCAGTAGGCTGTAAGAAACCTACAAAGGAAAACAATTAAGAGAGATCATCAATATTATAAATACTGGATTAAATACCTCATTTGGTAGGATCCTAATACAATTAGAAAGTGTGTGAATAGTTCTTGTAATATAACTAGCATCTTTCAAACACTATGTCATATGAATTTTGAAAATTATAATTCTACACATTCAGAAAGCCCTAACCTAGTAGTTCCATTATTCTAATGCTAGAATGTAAGGCTTAGAGTTTAAATAATGTTTGTTTCATGGCAGAGAATAGAACAGAATCACCATTGCTATACTGCCTTACTAGGGACTAACAGTTCAGTAAAAGCTACATGAAGCCCACATTTTAAAAAGCTGAAGAGAGATTCTGTAAATAGGAAAGCAAAACACATTCTGGCATTGACTTATTAAGAGACCTACAGAAGAATAATTAAAGCCATGCACTGGCAGAAGAGAATTTGGCATCAATGGCTGCTGATATCTCTCATGAACACCAACAAGGATGTATATACCACGTTTTCTTCCTGTCAGGAAACAGAGATTTAAAGAACCTGGATCTCACTGATTCTTCTAATCTTGGTTTCAAACTAGATATGAATCTCATTATATATGGCTCCTTTGCATTTTTTCATGATTTGGGCGATGGAAACTAAGAAGGCAATGGATGCAGAATGAATTAAGAAGATAGGATCAAACCTAAAAAGGACTGGTGAGAAGCTGACAGAGTTTGGAAAGAAATGAGAACTGATTTCAGTTGTGACTGAAAGTTGTGGTTAGACTAGTGACTGGAGGACTGATGAATGGAAAGGAACGTGTACTCTGACATAGCAGCTGAAGCTACAATGAAAGGAAATAATCTGGTATGTTGACAGATGATCTAGAGTGAATAGTGAGATGAAGACTTTCTTGGTGGTATGTGTCTGGGACAGACTGGCTTTCCTCTCTCGCTCCATACCACATGTACCTATTCCCTTTCCCTTTTGTAATCTTTTTCTTTTCCATGATGCCACTTATGGCAGAGTCAAAGGAACATAGCTTTGAAGTCAGATCCAGGTATGAATTTACCTTTGTCTACTACCAACTGTAATTTTGAGAGGTTTACTCTCAGTCTCTGTTTTCCTCATTTATAAAATGGGGATGACAAAATATCTATTTCAGAGGGTTGTATTGAGGATAAACTGAAATCCTAAAAGAAAAACAAACAAAAAAACAAACAAAAACAAATGTAGTTGGGTATGTGATAGGTGTTCAGTAAATGATCTTGGTGAGGCTTGTTTTCGTTTTCCTTTCAATTGCCAATCTGTTTCCTTTTGGTCTTGTTACCAGTTATCTGATAAATTAAACTCTGACTCCACTATTATAAAAAACCTGGAAAGGATTAAACAAGAAAGAAGACAAAGGCTGGGTGTGAGTTTAAAGGATTTCAGAAATTTGCTGATCTTCTGTGTGCTTCAATGTCAGGAATTAGAAGGTAGGCAGGTTCACAAACAGTGGCAGCACCAACAGCGGCAGGGAAAGGGGCTTCATGCCCTCAACTCACAATCTCCACCTGTCCAATTCTTTCATGTGGACTAGAGGTATATTCTCAACCTCACGTAAAGTGTAGCTTCCAACACTATGTATGCTTCCCTCCCCTTTCAAGAGATTGATCCCCTTAACATCCTGGAGTTGTCACGGTTTAGAACAAAAAATGAAAGAAAGAAAAATAGCAAAAAGACTTTCCACAGCAAGACATCTGGGGGGCTATCAATAAACGTAATATAGTTGAGACACCTCCAAAACGATTTCTGAGCCTCTCCCAGCCCCGTGGAACCAGAATTTCTGAAAGCTGTATTGTTTTTTTAAATTTCAACTTTTGTTTTAGATACAGGGGGTACATGTGCAGGTTCATTACATTGGAACATTTCATGATGCTAAGGCTTGGAATATGAATCCCGTCACCCAGGTAGTGAGCACAATACCTATAGGTAGTTTTCAACCCGCCCCTCTTCCTCCCTCTACCCTCTAGTCCACAGGGCCTATTGTTTGCACATTTATGTTCATGTGTGCTCAATATTTAGCTCCCACTTGTAAATGAGAACATGTAGTATTTGTTTTTCCATTCCTGTGTTAATTTGCTTAGAATTATAGCCTCCAGCCCCAACTATGTTGCTGCAAAACATATGATTTCATTTTTTTTAAATGGCAATATAGTATTCTATGGTGTAAATGTACCACATTTTCCTTATTCAGTCTAACATTGATGTGCATAAGGGTTGATTCCATGTCTTCGCTATTGTAAATAGCACAGCAATGAACATACGAGTGCATCTGTCTTTTTGGTACAATAATTTATTTTCTTTGGGGTATATACCCAGCGGTGGGATAGCTGAGTTGAATGGTAGCTCTGTTTTAAGGTCTTTGAGGAATCTCCAGATTGCTTTCCACAGTGGCTGGACTAATTTACATTCCCACCAATAATGTATAAGCGCTACCCTTTTTCCATAGCTTTGCCAACATCTTTTGTTTTCTGACTTTTTAATAATAGCCATTCTGACGGGTGTGGTATCTCACACAGTATTCTGAGTGGTATTCATTGTGGTCTTGACTTGCATTTCTCTCATGATTAGTGATGTTGAATTTTTTTCATGTGTCTTGGCTACTTGTACATCTTCTTTTGAGAAGTTCATGTAGTTTGCCCATTTTTTAAATGGGGTTATTTGATTTTTGCTTGTTGATTTGTTTAAGTTCCCTGTAGATTCTGGATATTAAGGCTTTGTCGGATGCATAGTTTCGAATATGTTCTCCCATTCTGAAGGTTGTCTGTTTACTTTGTTGACGGCTTCTTTTGCTGTTCAGAAGCTCTTTAGTTTAATTAGGTCCCACTTGTTTATTTTTGCTTTTGCTGCAGTTGTTTTGGGGGCTTAGCCAAAGATTATTTGCCTAGCTGATGTTGAGAAGAGTACTTCCTAGGTTTTCTGCCATGATTTTTGTAGTGTGAAGTCTTATATTTAAATCTTTAATCCATTTTGAGTTAATTTCTGTATATGATGAAAGGTATGAGTCCAGCTTCAATTTTCTGCATATGGCTAACCAGTTATCCTAGCACTATATACTGAATGGGGAGTCTTTTCTCATTGCTTATTTTTGTTGGCCTTGTTGAAAATCAGATGTTTGTAGGTGTGCAACTTTATTTCCAAGTTTTCGATCCTGTTCTATTGGTCTATGTACCTGTTTTTGTACCAATATCAAACTTATTTGGTTATTGTGGCTTTAAAATATAGTTTGAAATTGGGTAGTGTGATGCCTCTGGCTTTGTTCTTTCTGCTTAGGGTAGTGAAAGCTGTATTTTAAACAAACCCCCATTACATTTTTCTGCAAACTAAAGACTCTAAAAACTTGGCCAGGCTCAGTGGCTCATGCCTGTAATCCCATCACTTTGGGAGGCTGAGGTGGGCAGATCACAAGGTCAGGAGATTGAGACCATCCTGGCTAACACGGTGAAACCTGCTTCTACTAAAAAAAAATACAAAAAATTAGCCAGGTGTGGTGATGGGTGCCTGTAGTCCCAGCTACTTGGAGGCTGGGGCAGCAGAATGGTGTGAACCCGGGAGGTGGAGCTTGCAGTAAGCCAAGATTGTGCCGCTGCACTCCAGCCTGGGCAACAGAGCAAGACGCCCTCTTAAAAAAAAAATCCGTCTAAATATAAACAGAATTACTTCATTGGACTTCCAGGGAAGCCCTTTGGTGCAGACATGACTCAAAGACATGACTCTTCCTTTTAAAATGAGAATGTGACAGTGAGGTCGTCGGCAGTTATCTTGTGAGTATAATAAACTTGATGCCTCCACAGTCTAAGACTAGTGGAGCTGAGAATAAGTAAGTTTATTCTGCTCCTGATGACCTAGGACATTCCACATAACCCCTGGACTCTAGATGTTATCTTAGGTCTCTAACAACAGTAGCTAAACCTAATCCTAATTGACACAGTGCTTATACTTTTATTAAGTTATTAATTTTAAAAAAGACATTAGAAAGTGTTCAAAGTCAAGGTGAATGTCAGTGTTTGGTCCAGAACTGAGTACTGATTTTGTGCATGAGCTCACATTCATGGGGTGGGTGGAAGCATGCTTGGCACAGAAATCTTTAGAAAGAAAAGCAGCTCTGAAGGCCGGAACACCTGTGATATATAGGGCACAGGTGGTAATTTGGCAACTGTAAGCCTGGCCTTTTGAGCTGTGGCCAAAACTAAATTTGGATAAACTCATTATCCATACATATGCCCTAATTTCCTGATAGATTTCAGTCAGATGTAGTAATTTTCTGCTCAGCTTCCTTATGTTATCACTTATTACATTTGCTAATGGGGGTGGAAAAACTGTTCTAGGAGAATATCCAAAAGCAATTGATTGGTTTGTATTATAATGTAGGCGCTAAAAGAATTAGTTTATTTCAAATAAGTGATGACTTGATGCCATGTAAATATCTTCCACACATGCCTCATTTTAGTTCTTCCTACTAAGGCATATGACTATCAACACTGTTAAACTTTGCAGGTAAACCATGTTCCTTTCCTCTCCATCTCCTCATTCTTCTGAATGTCTCTACTCTTTCAGGTACATAAAAATTTTTTAGAAATTACCCCCAAAATGTGAAAGTACAAAAAACGGAAGCAAACTTAAATTTTCCTCTTATTAAAAATTATGACTAAACAATAAAACAAAACAGTTTTTTCATCTCATCTGCATAATTACACATAATTTCTATTTTATGAATTCCCAACACTTACGCAGAAGGGAAATACTCATGGCTTATAATTTATACTTTCATAAAAGTGATATGTTTCTTTTTCTCCAAAGAATCAAAGAGTTAATATATTCACTACTTGTAAAAAAATACGACTCAGGATTAGAAAAGAGGAAAGTTGGCAAAAGATAGTATGATCGTTCTTAGCCTTGCATAGTAGAAAAGATCCAAGGGTTCAAAACCAAGTATTGTTAAGGCATGATGTTATATTCTCATGTGGAGTGCAGGGGGTGAAGGTCACTAAAGAAGCATCAACAGATGGTATCGGCAGTGATAACTACATGTTTTCAGAAGTAGGTTCAGGAAATTATCCTCCTACATGGAGATTAGTTAGGCCCCATAGTTAGGCCAAGCTAAGTGACAATAATACAAGTAGCTACCATATGAGTGTTTACCATTGTATTTGAGTTATGCACTATTGGTATATTAATTCACAAGTTAGAAAATGAGGCTTACAGAATTTGAGTAAATTGCTCAGGACCTCACATACTAAGTGATGCATGTAAGGTTCACATCCATGCAGTCTGACTTTGGAGATCATGTTCTAGGCTTCACAAAATATTTTCTCTATTTGGCATGTAAGACATTCTTCTTGTTGAAAGCCATATCAAGACTGGGAGAAAGGTGTTTATGTCATCCACAATGTCTGACTAGTCTCCCATACAAGATTTTGCGATAGGAGGAATCATAGCTATTGATTAATTGGTAAGTGCTTATATTTATATCCACTGTCAAAGCCTCAAAGGTTGTGGAAATTAGGTAACTTGTCAAATTGGACCATACTGGAAGAAATAGAGCTAGATTTTAAATTCATTCTATTACAAAAACCTTGTTTTTTACCCAACATGACATGGATAAAGAACTATTATTCTCCTACTAAACATATAAAGAGTAACTATTGCACATGATATTAAATACACTCTCATGGGGTGTATTCAGAAACATACATCATCAATTTTTGTTGCACTGGCTACATCTTCATCCTTCATGTGGCCATCATGTTCTATTAATGATGATTTTTAAAGAAGTTTCAAAATAAATTTTAAAGTCATGCAATAGAATTAATAGCAAAGCTACTTTAAAATATAACAATGTACTAACAAACAAATGATGAAAAACTATCTTCATAGCTCATCAAAATCTTTAAAGTATAATTTGTTAAATATTTTAGGAATATTGTACAAGTATAATATCACAAGAAAAGATATTGTAAGGGAATACACCTAAGTCTATGTATGCAATTAAATATTCATGAACTTTTACAATCAGAAGATAATTCATATAAATCTTCAAATATGAAGTCAATAATAGTAACCGACCAAACCAAACCATCTATGTTAGGTGGTAAATTAGATGTTCACAATTATCACAGTTGTCCTAAATACAGTCTCTACTGCCTAATTTTCACAAGTGTCTCTTCTATGTTTCCATTGGTGTTTCCTGTAAGTTGTCAGATGTTTTACATCCTCTTTAGCAGTAATTGTTTCTTACTTCCTTAAGCAGTATAATTGTAAAGGATACAGCAAAACTTTGAACAGTCCTCTGTACCTAATGCCAAAACAATCTGAAACAGAAATGTCAGTATTTTAACAACTTTAGGTCATTAATCACAGTCTATTCAATAGTAATTTTCATGGCTGAAAAATGTTTTTGATTAATATACTTAAACTGAAAATCTTGTTCATAATATCAGAGAGATATTTAAGAATTTGAAAATGATGAGCACATAAATTTTGCTGTACTCTTCATTTGGTAACTTTATATAGGAAGAATAAAAGTTTTCCTAAAAATATTTCTTGTTCAATATAAAGTATATTTTTGAGAGTGGCATTGTACATTTAAAAGGTTAGTAGGATGATGGAAATTGTGCAGTCAGCTCTATGTATTCTGTTGGTTAGAGCAATGCATGGTGGCCCAATCACTATTTTTAATATATCTAGGCCATTTCAAAATTAAAAGGCATATACTGTCAGAGTTTTGCCCCTGTGTGCACTTCACAAACATGAAAATCCACTGTCATAGGGTGACTTTTCAAAGACATATGTGCACATATGAGGGCATTTTCTGATTTTTTTCCAATTGAGAAATTATACAAAATAATGTAAGTTCATGTTCCAATGTCTATGGCTTTAATATTTTGCATTTTCAAAATAATGCAAGAATAGTATTATGAAGTAGTATGTTACACACAACAACGTTTGAAGAAAATTTAGTAAAACTTAGTCAAGTTACTTCTTTCAAAAATCTTGAAAGTCTGAATTAAGTAAATGTGTAGCCAGATCTCATTTGCTGAGCGACAGAGAAGAAACAGAAGGGTTTCGATCTAAAAATATTGATTTGATATCTCTTCTTTTTAAATGATAAAACACAATTGATTTTCATACTTATGAGAAGTTGAACTACACTGTGAATATAGTAATCTTGACTAGAGAGTATACAACGTGTATTAAATGTGAATCATTTAAATTTGGATGAATACATATGCAACCTAATACTAATATCTGCCCTTATTCCTTGTTCAAGTCTTGGCTCAAATTTTACATTCTCATTGAGGTCTTCCTTGACCACCTGGTTTATTATTGCAAACTACCTTCTCCCAACACTACCCCAACGACCTGTCCCTACACTCATAATTCTCTTATGCTTCTTTTAATTTTTTTACATAAAATTAAAAATTGATTTCATGAAATTATGTAATTTACTTTTGATTATGCTTATTTCTGTGTGCCTCTGCTAAAATATAAACTTCAGAAGAATGGGGAACTTAGACACTGAAAGGCATTTAGTAGCTCAATAAGTACTTGTTAAAAGACTAATAATATTGGCATTGAGGAAAAATTGATGAAAATACTTAATTTCTCCATATCTCAATAATTTATATCAAACAGCAGGGACTGTTTATATTCTGTTGTTATATAAAAATAACACCAGTCAGTTGTGCTTTCATTGAATTCCATATAATATTGCTTTAAAAGATATACGGCATTTTCGTATTTTCATAAAATATATTGAAATGCTCTAAAGAGCTGCCAGAGTTCATAAAAAACAATCTTGCAAACTGGCTATAGTACTTGGAAAAGTGGAAGCAATTCAGAAACTTCAAAGGTTGCAGTCCTACTGAGAAAGATGTAGTAAGTTAGAGAATATTGGAGAAAGCATAGATAACTATTTAACTATATGATAAATAATTTCACAGCCACTGCTGTTCCTCCAGCCATTCCTATTCTTCATGTTTTGGTATTTATATTTAGTTTATATTTGATAATAGGTGTTTTGACCACAATTGTGTCAAGAAACTGAGGAAACACACATCTTCAAATCTCACCTGAAGGGCACTGCAGTTTGTGTTATGAGAGGCTTTTGCCTTAAAGCCTTGATTTTACAATTCACTGAATAAAACAGTTGCTGAATGCCTGCCACAAATCTTGTCCCGAAATATAAAAGTCTGGCATGTACTCAATGTATCTGACTCTCAGACAGGTAAGGCCTCAAGAAATTCCTGAGCAGGGAATCGTTAACTTGGAGTTCAGAAGAGTTGGGTGTTGGGCATAGGCTTCAGAGAAGGCAAAATATTTAATCTGAGTTACATTTGGAGTAGGATTTCTAAGCGAAGAAGCCAGAGGTATAGCAAGAAATTGCAGAAATGCAAGGTTTTGTTGCATTTTGGAGAGAATTAATAGTTTTCTGTGTTGGCAAGCTAGGGCATGTAGGAAAACTATAAACATTGTGCCTGAAAAGATAACTTGGGGTTAAGAGCCTTGAAACTCATGGCTAGCATTTAACTTTTATTCTGGGACCAATAGTGGGGAATCCCTGAAGCCATTTAACAATAAAATAAAAATGTATTTAAATCAATTTCAGAATAAAAGTGTTTTTCTGGTAATAAGAAGCTTGAAAAGTACACAAGAACCATGGCTGGAGTGGATTGGTGATTCTTCAGAAATTCCATGCATCTCCCACACTCTAATTCATGACAATAAAGTGCTCTCTGTTTCCACCATGATTAAAGCTGTGGTCAAACTGAACCTTAGCTTCTCGTTAGCCAGATCCTTAGGCAACCAGCTTCAGTTTCTCCAGTAAAGGCACCAAAGTATTTAGCATGGTCAGCTTATAACGAGTCAATCTATGATGAGCCAGGCATTGTCTAGGTGAAGTGTTCTCCAAGATGTGGTTCCTGGTCTATAGAAGCTTCACATTCTAACTTTAGAGGCAGCCAGTGAAGGTACGAAGTAGTAGGCAATGTGATATAGGCTACCATAGTGGGTGCTATGACAAAACATGACAAACAACTAACCTAGTCCATCTGGGGCTGACAATTAGGGATGTCAGGTTTAGCAAATACAAATATAGTTCATTCAATTAGTGTTTCAGATAAACAGTGAATAATTTTTTAGTATGAGCATGCCCCAAATGCTCAAATTTTACTGGGCATTCTGTATTTTACTTGGCAAACCTACTGACAACACTTTTTGGATAAGACATTGCTGGAGCAGCATCTTTACGTATAGAAATTAACCAGGTGAAACATGTTAAAAAGAAAATTTCAAACACAGGGAACAACATGTGCAAAATATGAAGCAGGGGAGAAAATAGCTCATTTGGAAAACTGCAAGGAAATTCACTATAACTAGGTCATAGAATGCCAACAGTGCAATACAGATACATTTGCAGGTTAGTCAGGAGTCAGATCATGATGAGATTGGATTGTTTTCCTGAAAGAAACAGATACCAAAGGTCTTGCTGATAGATTCGCTATAAATTTGTGTTTTTCCAAAACTGATTGTTCCTTCATTGATGCCTGACAAATTTATGGGTTTTGCTTTCTTTACATAAATGTAATGGTATTATTTATTATCTCCAGTTATTTCAAACATTTGCATTATCTTCCAGCCTCCTTGTCCCTTCCTCTTTCTGAGCATTTTTACCAAACTACTTTGCTTCTTTCTTCCCAGAAATAGATAAAATGTGATGCCACAATTCCCAGTCAACCCTTACCCATTAACTCTCCTCCAGTTCACACCTACCACTTCTGCTGCTGACATAATCATAAATATTAAAGTGTTTGACCAACTTTTCTTATGATTCTTACTCTTTTCTTGGTCTTATTTCACATTGCATGCCTGTATCAAAACATCTCATGTGCCACATAAACATACATACCTACCATGTACCCACAATTTTTTTAAATAAAAAACTTAAAAAAAGATGAGTCTCCCCTTTCTTCCAACTTTCATACAGGTATAATTCCTCAATTTTTGCTCCAGAATAGAAACCATCCTTTCCTAAGTACCCTTGACCTTTCTATACCAATCATCCTTTGCCTAGCTCATTTTATCCACTTGTTCCTCTCAACTGGCCCTATATTCCAGGCAGGAGCATTTTCAAGGCTCTTCCATCTTGAACCAAAAACTTTCCCTCAAATTGCCCACCTTAACCATACATCAGTTTTCCTATCTTTATGATTCTACCCTTGCTATATAAACACTTTCTCTCCTTAAGTCACTAAGGCTTGGCTTCTGCCTCCTCCATTTATCTAAACCATCTTTCAACAAAGTAATAAGCGAATCACACTCGGAATCTGTATATGAAAATTAAATATTAACATGTATTGCCCTAGAACTCTACAATATTAGGATATATATATTTTGGAAATAAATTTTATATTCTGTTATTCCCAGCAACATATACAAGCTAACTCATACTTGGTAAGTCTTACATCAAGCTTTATCCAAAATCAGCATCAAATTTTCCCTTTAAAGTCTCACAATGTTTCTACAATTGGTGTCCATACTCCAACAAACACATAACACTCTGTGAGTATATCATAATTATGATATCAGTTGAAACATTAAAAAAAACAAATTTGAAATTTGAGCAGGTAGGGGCCTTTAACTTACCTTGTGCGCTCAAGTATTCACACTGTCCAAACCTTTGCCACTTTTTCATAGACTTGCTAGTTACTTATTAAGAGACTTCATAAATTGCTCAAACTCTTTGAACTTTTTTGATTTCCTGTATGCCTCATTCATTTGTTTACTTACTTATTCTGCCAGTAGTTTATGGGTGTGCTTTGTATTTAGACATGTGCTATGCTATAGGACATTTTCAGTTGAATAACGTAATTCCAACACTTCGTGTCCTTTATTTTAGCTGGAAAAATTAATGGATTATTGTGAAGAGTGAATGAGAAAAATAATATGTGCAAGCAAGTTACAGAATAAAATTCTAGGTCTTGAGGAAATTATGCAGGGCCTCTATAAGAAGGTAAGGAAGTGGTGACAGCTAGGCTGGGGTTCTCTATTTTTCATAAATTCAAGATCTGACATGGTGTATTCCTAAATGATTAATAAGTACTACCTATATATAAATGTCATGTTAACACTTATGAAATTTTATCAGAACATGGAAATACATAACCAAGTATAACAAACCAAGACAAACACTTCATTTGTCCAACTTCATCTAAAAATTTTAGATAATCACTGAATTTCTAGGCACCTTTATCATGCTTCACAAGCAGCAGATTAAGCTAACACGCATCATATGTCATGAGTGTTACACCAGCTGCTCCTACATCATGTCTAGCTATCACATCCAGCATTTTACTACAAATCCTTCCTTAGAAGAATCCCTTCAGTACAGGCAGAATAAGCACTAGAGATGCACTAGAGGCAGGGAGCCATTTTTACCCTCCCAAAACCCACTCTCTCTCTCACCAAAACTCTGTGTATGTGTGTGTGTGTGTGTGTGTGTGTGTGTGTGAGAGAGAGAGAGAGGAGAGAGAGAGAGAGAGAGAGAGAATAGGTGTGACAAATAAGCTAAATCAAGCTTTGAGAGGATCTTAGACTTCTTTAAATGAATATATATATATATATATATAAAATTTGAAGTAAAATCTTCTTTTCTTATCCATGCTTGTCAAAGTTCTTTGCTAAAACTGTGAGACAGTGGCGTTACCAGCAACAGTTCTTTTTTTTTTTTTTTTTTTTTTTGAGACAAGAGCCTTGCTCTGTCGCCCAGGCTGGCACTCACTGCAACCTCCACCTCCCCGGTTCAAGTGATTCTCCTGTCTCAGCCTCCAAGTAACTGGGGCTACAGGCTCGCCCCATCAAGCCTGGCTAATATTTTGTATTTTTAGTACAGACAAGGTTTCACCATGTTGCCCAGGCTGGTCTTGAACTCCCGGCCTCAGGTGATCCACCAGCCTCAGCCTCCCAAAGTGCTGGGATCACAGGTGTGAGTGTTACATTACATTTTAACACATTTCTTTTTAAGATGTAAGTACTTGTTATCATACCTTTATTTTGTTTTTTGTTCTCAGAAAAACTCTTTGAGGCATGAGAAGAAACTAGAGTATGGAAAGCTTAGAAAAGTCTGTGGATTGGTCAAGCTGGGACCTTCATACAATTTAATATAACTTTTAGTCCAGGATAACTCATAAAATGTCCTGGAAGTGAACTGTAAAATATAGAGAGAATCATTCTTTCTTATAATGCAGTATATATTAATTGTAGACTATTTCTCATACAAATTCTTGTAAAATATGTTACTAGGCACACCTTATAAATATACTGAGACTAAATATGAGTTTAGTCTCAAAAACTACTGAGTTTTTGCAGCTCAACTGATTCTGGATTTTTAACTATTTATTTATTTTGCATAATTGAATGACAAATCTGCAATGACATATATGTATAAATAGATATATATATTCACAAAACACACACATATATATAAATTTCAGTCACCAAGAATACAGAAATAATGAGGCGTCACGATCATCTGAAAACTTATCTTATACTCTAACAAAAAATAAATCGAGTTAAATATAATTTTCTAATGTCTCCAAGTCCATGATTTTTCCTCATTAATGTAATAGTTTTATATGTTCCTTTTACATAAATGAATGTTTTTATACTAAAATATCTGTTTTGTGAAAATTTATAAGGAATTGCAATTTTAAGTTCTTTTGTGTGTCTGTTTCTACCTTTTATTAGAATATATTTACTAATGTATTTCAATTGTGTTTCTTTTTTTTAACTTTTCTTTTTTTTATTTATTATTATTATACTTCAAGTTTTAGGGTACATGTGCACAATGTGCAGGTTAGTTACATATGTATACATGTGCCATGCTGGTGCGCTGCACCCACTAACTCGTCATCTAGCATTAGGTATATCTCCCAATGCTATCCCTCCCACCTGCCCGCACCACACAACAATCCCCAGAGTGTGATGTTCCCCTTCCTGTGTCCATGTGTTCTCATTAATTCCCACCTATGAGTGAGAATATGCGGTGTTTGGTTTTTTGTTCTTGCGATAGTTTACTGAGAATGATGATTTCCAATTTCATCCATGTCCCTACAAAGGACATGAACTCATCATTTTTTATGGCTGCATAGTATTCCATGGTGTATATGTGCCACATTTTCTTAATCCAGTCTATCATTGTTGGACATTTGGGTTGGTTCCAAGTCTTTGCTATTGTGAATAATGCCACAATAAACATACGTGTGCATGTGTCTTTATAGCAGCATGATTTACAGTCCTTTAGGTATATACCCAGTAATGGGATAGCTGGTCAAATGGTATTTCTAGTTCTAGATCCCTGAGGAATCGCCACACTGACTTCCACAATGGTTGAACTAGTTTACAGTCCCACCAACAATGTAAAAGTGTTCCTATTTCTCCACATCCTCTCCAGCACCTGTTGTTTCCTGACTTTTTAATGATTGCCATTCTAACTGGTATGAGATGGTATCTCATTGTGGTTTTGATTTGCATTTCTCTGATGGCCAGTAATGGTGAGCATTTTTCATGTGTTTTTTGGCTGCATAAATGTCTTCTTTTGAGAAGTGTCTGTTCATGTCCTTCGCCCACTTTTTGATGGGGTTGTTTGTTTTTTTCCTGTAAATATGTTTGAGTTCATTGTAGATTCTGGATATTAGCCCTTTGACACATGAGTAGGTTGCGAAAATTTTCTCCCATTTTGTAGGTTGCCTGTTCACTCTGATGGTAGTTTCTTTTGCTGTGCAGAAGCTCTTTAGTTTAATTAGATCCCATTTGTCAATTTTGGTTTTGTTGCCATTGCTTTTGGTGTTTTACACATGAAGTCCTTGCCCATGCCTCTGTCCTGAATGGTAATGCCTAGGTTTTCTTCTAGGGTTTTTATGGTTTTAGGTCTAACGTTTAAGTCTTTAATCCATCTTGAATTAATTTTTGTATAAGGTGTAAGGAAGGGATCCAGTTTCAGCTTTCTACATATGGCTAGCCAGTTTTCCCAGCACCATTTATTAAATAGGGAATCCTTTCCCCATTGCTTGTTTTTGTCAGGTTTGTCAAAGATCAGATAGTTGTAGATATGCGGCGTTATTTCTGAGGGCTCTGTTCTGTTCCATTGATCTATATCTCTGTTTTGGTACCAGTACCATGCTGTTTTGGTTACTGTAGCCTTGTAGTATAGTTTGATGTCAGGTAGTGTGATGCCTCCAGCTTTGTTCTTTTGGCTTAGGATTGACTTGGCGATGCGGGCTCTTTTTTGGTTCCATATGAACTTTAAAGTAGTTTTTTCCAATTCTGTGAAGAAAGTCATTGGTAGCTTGATGGGGATGGCATTGAATCTGTAAATTACCTTGGGCAGTATGGCCATTTTCAGGATACTGATTCTTCCTACCCATGAGCATGGAATGTTCTTCCATTTGTTTGTATCCTCTTTTATTTCCTTGAGCAGTGGTTTGTAGTTCTCCTTGAAGAGGTCCTTCACATCCCTTGTAAGTTGGATTCCTAGGTATTTTATTCTCTTTGAAGCAATTGTGAATGGGAGTTCACTCATGATTTGGCTCTCTGTTTGTCTGTTATTGGTGTATAAGAATGCTTGTGATTTTTGTACATTGATTTTGTATCCTGAGACTTTGCTGAAGTTGCTTATCAGCTTAAGGAGATTTTGGGCTGAGACAGTGGGGTTTTCTAGATATACAATCATGTCGTCTGCAAACAGGGACAATTTGACTTCCTCTTTTCCTAATTGAATACCCTTTATTTCCTTCTCCTGCCTGATTGCCCTGGCCAGAACTTCCAACACTATGTTGAATAGGAGTGGTGAGAGAGGGCATCCCTGTCTTGTGCCAGTTTTCAAAGGGAATGCTTCCAGTTTTTGCCCATTCAGTATGATATTGGCTGTGGGTTTGTCATAGATAGCTCTTATTATTTTGAAATACGTCCCATCAATACCTAATTTATTGAGAGTTTTTAGCATGAAGGGTTGTTGAATTTTGTCAAAGGCTTTTTCTGCATCTATTGAGATAATCATGTGGTTTTTGTCTTTGGTTCTGTTTATATGCTGGATTACATTTCTTGATTTGCGTATATTGAACCAGCCTTGCATCCCAGGGATGAAGCCCACTTGATCATGGTGGATAAGCTTTTTGATGTGCTGCTGGATTCAGTTTGCTAGTATTTTACTGAGGATTTTGGCATCGATGTTCATCAAGGATATTGGTCTAAAATTCTCTTTTTTGGTTGTGTCTCTGCCCAGCTTTGGTATCAGGATGATGCTGGCCTCATAAAATGAGTTAGGGAGGATTCCTTCTTTTTCTATTGATTGAAATAGTTTCAGAAGGAATGGTACCAGTTCCTCCTTGTACCACTGGTAGAAGAGTGGCTGTGAATCCATCTGGTCCTGGACTCTTTTTGGTTGGTAAGCTATTGATTATTGCCACAATTTCAGATCCTGTTATTGGTCTATTCAGAGATTCAACTTCTTCCTGGTTTAGTCTTGGGAGGGTGTATGTGTCAAGGAATTTATCCATTTCTTCTAGATTTTCTAGTTTATTTGCATAGAGGTGTTTGTAGTATTCTCTGATGGTAGTTTGTATTTCTGTGGGATCGGTGGTGATATCCCCTTTACCATTTTTTATTGCGTCTATTTGATACTTCTCTCTTTTTTTCTTTATTAGTCTTGCTAGCAGTCTATCAATTTTGTTGATCCTTTCAAAAAACCAGCTCCTGGATTCATTAATTTTTTGAAGGGTTTTTTGTGTGTCTATTTCCTTCAGTTCTGCTCTGATTTTAGTTATTTCTTGCCTTCTGCTAGCTTTTGAATGTGTTGCTCTTGCTTTTCTAGTTCTTCTAATTGTGATGTTAGGGTGTCAATTTTGGATCTTTCCTGCTTTCTCTTGTGGGCATTTAGTGCATAAATTTCCCTCTACACACTGCTTTGAATGTGTCCCAGAGATTCTGGTATGCTGTGTCTTTGTTCTCGTTGGTTTCAAAGAACATCTTTATTTCTGCCTTCATTTCATTATGTACCCAGTAGTCATTCAGGAGCACGTTGTTCAGTTTCCATGTAGGTGAGCGGTTTTGAGTGAGATTCTTAATCCGGAGTTCTAGTTTGATTGCACTGTGGTCTGAGAGATAGTTTGTTATAATTTCTGTTCTTTTACATGTGCTGAGGAGAGCTTTACTTCCAAGTATGTGGTCAATTTTGGAATAAGTGTGGTGTGGTGCTGAAAAAAATGTATATTCTGTTGATTTGGGATGGAGAGTTCTGTAGATGTCTATTAGGTCCACTTGGTGCAGAGCTGAGTTCAATTCCTGGGTATCCTTGTTGACTTTCTGTCTCGTTGATCTGTCTAATGTTGACAGTGGGGTGTTAAAGTCTCCCATTATTAATGTGTGGGAGTCTAAGTCTCTTTGCAGGTCACTCAGGACTTGCTTTATGAATCTGGGTGCTCCTGTATTGGGTGCATATATATTTAGGATAGTTAGCTCTTCCTGTTGAATTGATCCCTTTACCATTATGTAATGGCCTTCTTTGTCTCTTTTGATCTTTGTTGGTTTAAAGTCTGTTTTATCAGAGACTAGGATTGCAACCCCTGCCTTTTTTTGTTTTCCATTTGCTTGGTAGACCTTCCTCCATCCTTTTATTTTGAGCCTATGTGTGTCTCTGCACGTGAGATGGGTTTCCTGAATACAGCACACTGATGGGTCTTGACTCTTTATCCAATTCGCCAGTCTGTGTCTTTTAATTGGAGCATTTAGTACATTTACATTTAAAGTTAATAATGTTATGTGTGAATTTGATCCTGTCATTATGATGTTAGCTGGTTATTTTGCTCGTTAGTTGATGCAGTTTCTTCCTAGTCTCGATTGTCTTTACATTTTGGCATGAATTTGCAGCGGCTGGTACTGGTTGTTCCTTTCCATGTTTAGCGCTTCCTTCAGGAGCTCTTTTAGGGCAGGCCTGGTGGTGACAAAATCTCTGAGCATTTGCTTGTCTGTAAAGTATTTTATTTCTCCTTCACTTATGAAGCTTAGTTTGGCTGGATATGAAATTCTGGGTTGAAAATTCTTTTCTTTAAGAATGCTGAATATTGGCCCCCACTCTCTTCTGGCTTGTAGAGTTTCTGCCGAGAGATCCGCTGTTAGTCTGATGGGCTTCCCTTTGAGGGTAACCGGACCTTTCTCTCTGGCTGCCCTTAACATTTTTTCCTTCCTTTCAACTTTGGTGAATCTGACAATTATGTGTCTTGGAGTTGCTCTTCTCGAGGAGTATCTTTGTGGCGTTCTCTGTATTTCCTGAATCTGAACGTTGGCCTGCCTTGCTAGATTGGGGAAGTTCTCCTGGATAATATCCTGCAGAGTGTTTTCCAACTTGGTTCCATTCTCCCCGTCACTTTCAGGTACACCAATCAGATGTAGATTTGGTCTTTTCACATAGTCCCATATTTCTTGGAGGCTTTGCTCGTTTCTTTTTATTCTTTTTTCTCTAAACTTCCCTTCTCGCTTCATTTCATTCATTTCATCTTCCATCGCTGATACTGCTTCTTCCAGTTCATCGCATCGGCTTCTGAGGCTTCTGCATTCTTCACGTAGTTCTCGAGCCTTGGTTTTCAGCTCCATCAGCTCCTTTAAGCACTTCTCTGTATTGGTTATTCTAGTTATACATTCTTCTAATTTTTTTTCAAAGTTTTCAACTTCTTTGCCTTTGGTTTGAATGTCCTCCCATAGCTCAGAGTAATTTGACCGTCTGAAGCCTTCTTCTCAGCTAGTCAAAGTCATTTTCCGTCCAGCTTCCTTCCGTTGCTGGTGAGGAGCTGCGTTCCTTTGGAGGAGGAGAGGCGCTCTACTTTTTAGAGTTTCCAGTTTTTCTGCTCTGTTTTTTCCCCATCTTTGTGGTTTTATCTACTTTTGGTCTTTGATGATGGTGATGTACAGATGGGTTTTCGGTGTGGATGTCCTTTCTGTTTGTTAGTTTTCCTTCTAACAGACAGGACCCTCAGCTGCAGGTCTGTTGGAGTACCCGGCCGTGTGAGGTGTCAGTCTGCCCCTGCTGTGTGGTGCCTCCCAGTTAGGCTGCTCAGGGGTCAGGGGTCAGGGACCCACTTGAGGAGGCAGTCTGCCCATTCTCAGATCTCCAGCTGCGTGCTGGGAGAACCACTACTCTCTTCAAAGTTGTCAGACAGGGACATTTAAGGCTGCAGAGGTTACTGCTGTCTTATTTTTCTGTGCCCTGCTCCCAGAGGTGGAGGCTACAGAGGCAGGCAGGCCTCCTTGAGCTGTGGTGGGCTCCACCCAGTTCGAGCTTGGGGGCTGCTTTGTTGACCTAAGCAAGCCTGGGCAATGGTGGGCACCCCTCCCCAAGCCTTGCTGCCGCCTTGCAGTTTGATCTCAGACTGCTGTGCTAGTAATCAGTGAGACTCCGTGCGTGTAGGACCCTCCAAGCCAGGTGCAGGAGATAATCTCCTGGTGCGCCATTTTTTAAGACCGTTGGAAAAGCGTAGTATTCGGGTGGGAGTGACCCGATTTTCCAGGTGCTCTCTGTCACCCCTTTCTTTGACTAGGAAAGGGAACTCCCTGACCTCTTGCACTTCCCAAGTGAGGCAATGCCTCGCTCTGCTTTGGCTCGCGCACGGTGCGCGCACCCACTGACCTGCGCCCACTGTCTGGCACTCCCTAGTGAGATGAACCCGGTACCTCAGATGGAAATGCAGAAATCACCGTCTTCTGCGTCGCTCACGCTGGGAGCTGTAGACTGGAGCTGTTCCTATTTGGCCATCTTGGCTCCTCTCCCTGTGTTTTAATTCAATATATTACTAGCACAGAGCAGAGAAAGCACTCAATATATATTGATTTAAGTAAAATTAATGATTGGATAAAATAGCTTCACTGTCACACTATACATGACACTGACATATGTCTATGTATATCTCTATGTCAGGAGACAGAAATATAACAGTATTTCCACATTCTGTTCATAGTAGAAATGAAAGGCTTGAAAAACCCAGGTATTTTAATTCCAAATTTTGTTTACTTTTAGCATTTATCTCTTCCCAGCCTACTCTGTTGATAATTTTTACTCAAACGTATACACATAAAAATGCTAGCATATGCACATACACATAAAACACACAAACACAGTCTGCATTGTCATTTATAATTTTGAAATAAAGATTCTAGAAGTAATTATAATTTTATAATATACATGTTATATAGAATATGATATTGACAAACATCTTCTCTTGAAACAATGTTATGCTTATTGGGAAAATGATACCATGGATGTTTCCAGGGACAACAATATAGATGCCATGACTGGTGACATTTAAAGAATTTGGGTAATTTAAAAAAATTAATTTTTCTTATTTTAAAATTAATATTCTAGCTAAGACAGGTAGCCTATGTCCAGCCCTGGCAAAACTCTGGAGTTCAGGATAAACAGAAGGTTATGCCATTATCTGGTGGATTTTGACAGTACAAAATATCAATAGCTTAGGTGGAAAATTTTTGATGAATTCATTTGGAATAATTTTCCAAGATTTTTCAAACTAAGTTGAAATTACAAAATATGTTTTTTAAAATAAAATGTTTATGAAGAATTCTTATGTACTGGTCATAGAAACAAGTGATACTTATGAGGCCTAAAATTAGTGGATAATATGTGGCATGCAAACATATGGGTAAAGGACTTTTGGATTAGAGGAATAAATGTTAGATCTGGTAGAACTAATTGGTAAATTATCAACTTGTTATTTTACAATATAGTTTAAATAACCCATAATATCTGTTTAAAATTTGAGTATATTTCTGCAATAATTTATCTCATCTTAACATATAACCTAACCCTCATCCGTCAGCATGGTGATATAGGTACAAGGTTTGCAAAATCACACAAAAAGTTTTAAAATTAATAACTCTGGCATACTATCCTTAATTCATTCTGTTAGGGGATGTAAATCATTTTATTTGAGAAAAAATAATGTCTGTTGATAATTTTCTGGAGGCTAACTCAAATTTTTGCATGTTAATTCTCAGCAAGGAAGTTTCTCCCCAATTTACTAAAATTTCTAGTGACATTTTTTCTAGAGTTTAACAAAATTCACATCAATAAATGTGTCACTTCTCTTTTGACAAACTTTTATCCTATTTATCTCATTCTTTATCCTAGGAGTTACTGTGACATAAAATAAAATGCTAACAGAGCAAGTAAAATATCAGGGATGAATGACTAGTAACATTATACAAGGTTTGATAAGCCGACTCAAACTTGAAGAGGTGGCAGCTCAAATAATAACTCACTGGGCAGCAGAAACAAAATGATTACAGTCTTCCAAAGGGCAATATCTACTTTCAGGGAGAAAATGTGCTAAACAATCCTGATTCTACCATATTATACTTGAGAGAAAATAATATTTTATTTATCATTATATCTCCAGGGCTTAGGACAGAGGCAATGTTCAAAAAATAATTTTAAAAAGCTTTATTTTGAAAAGCTAATAGCTAATTTAATGCTATCTTAATGTTACATTTATTTTCCTAAGAATAAGATATTAAAGTACCTGAAAATTCAAATTTTTGTTTCTTCTGAAACAAATTTCACTTTTTTTTTGTTTGTTTTGTTTTTTGAGACGGAGTCTTGCTCTTGTCACCCAGGCTGGAGTGTAGTGGCGTGACCTCAGCTCACTGCAACCTCTGCCTCCCATGTTCAAGCTATTCTCCTACCTCAGCCTCCTGAGTCTGAGTAGCTGGGACTACAGGCACCCGCCACTATGCCCGGTTAATTTTTGTACTTTTAGTAGAGATGGGGTTTGACCATGTTGGCCAGGCTAATCTCAATCTCCTGACCCAGGAGATCCGCACGCCTCGGCCTCCCAAAGTGCTAGGATTACAGGCACGAGCCACCGTGCCCAGCCACAAATTTCACATTTTTTAAAGCATAGAGTTATGATATGCCCCATATGCCTAGCCTTTGATTATGTGCTCCTTTACCTCATTTCCTAACGATTTCATTATTGGAATTGTCCCCTCAACCAGATTTTAAATTTCAGAGTAGATACAGCGTTTTATTAGATTCTTCTTCTCCATGTTGTTTGGCCAGGTGGGGTGCATGTAATTTAGTTTAGATACATTAGGAACTTAAAATAGCAATATATTGTTTGTATTATTTTAATAATAATGTCAATCTCAGGACAACTGTACAAAAGATACCATATCCTTTAGCGCTTACTAGTCACAGTCAGAGTATTATTTGGATAACTTCTTCAAGGTTCAGAAGGATATAGCCTCACAAATTAAAATCCAAATGCATAGAAAGAATTTTATGACATCTATACTTTATCCTTAACAATGACAAAATGAAGCCGGGTGTCGTGGCTCACATCTGTAATCCCAGCACTTTGGGAGGCCGAGGCAGGAGGATCATCTGAGGTCAGGAGTTCCAGACCAGCCTGATCAACATGGTGAAACCCCATCTCTACTAAAAAAAAAAAAAAAAAAAAAAAACAACAAAAAAATAGCCAGCCGTGGTGGTGCACACCTGTAATCCCAGCTACTCAGGAGGCTGAGGCAGGAGAATGGTCATAAATAAATGTAAAGAGGTTCAATATACCTAAAAATCAAGAAATACGAATTCCAACTATTGGGATCCACTATTATTTCATGATTAAACTATCTTGGCTAAAATCTTGACTCTGCCACTCACTAGCCATGTACAAGTTATTTAATATTTCTGTGCCTTCATTTTTCCTTTTTTTCTTCTTTATATTAAATAAATGATAACTATAATTCACAATAAAAATGGAAAGAACTTTAGTTACTCAGAATAATAATAGCAGCTACCTAATAAAAATACTTGTAAATTAAATAAAATTGTGCTTCTAAATTATCTAAATGAAGGCCTGGTATGTACTAATCACTCAACAAATGTTAGCTATTAATAATGATAAATCATTCCACGGCTATGAGATTAACAATAATAATAATAGTTTAAAAAATAAAACAAACACAAAAGAATGTTGGCTGAAGAGGAATTTTAATGTCCTGCATTGAGGAAAACTTCGCATTTTTAAAGTAGAAATTGTCAAAATATGTATAAGCATTTATATTACAGTATTGTTTATATCTATTAAAAATTAGAAACAACACTATGTTGGTATATACATGTTATAAAATACAACACAATAGTTAAAGTGAATAAACAAATAAATTAATGGGAAGACTCATGCATTTATCTCTCCTTTCTTATGTGAAACTTATTGTAGGATAACAAAGTATTTTATAAAATGTTAGGTAGGAAGGAGCACGTGAATCAGAATATCACTGTTTTGCAACCTTTAATAAAATAATAAATGTTGGTCGTGGCTGCAAACATCACAGATAGGGCAACATTCTGATGTAAGTACAGAACACCACCTATGATATAGTCTTGCCAAAAAACAACCCTGAATTTCACTACTAGTTTATAGGAAATAAAGGGGAAAAAGGAACATTTTGAAGTTAGCAAACTCCAGATCTCGAGAAACTCTAAAGGCAAATGAATAGGTATCTCTAATGAATAAATAGCTAGGGAAGAAGAGAAAAAGAAAGAAACAGAGACACAGAGAGACAGAGATTGCTTTTAGTTCTAGATTTAGCTTAAAATGTATTTAAAATGTATCTTTAATTCTAATTAGAAAAAAGCTTTAAATTTTTTGAAGAAAGACAATCCAAAAATTTTTAACATTGAGTATTTGATGAAAATAAATAAATATTCTTAATTATTTTGTGAACAATAATATTTTTATATTTTTTAAATCCTATTATTTTTACAGTTATATATTCAAACATTTCATAATTAAATTATATTCTATTTGTGATTATATTTATAACCATATGGGGTGGGGAGTTTTTATATGGATGAAACAAGAATACTTAAGCATTGAAAATTATTATTCCCCCCTCCCCCCACGCCAACACAAATTCCCTCCACCCCCTTACCCCTGCCCCAGGCGGAGTTTCATGCTTGTTGCCCAGGCCGGAATACTATGGTGCCATCTCGGCTCACTGCAACCTCCACCTCCCAGGTTCAGGCGATTCTCCTGCATTAGCCTCCCAAGTAGTTGCAATTACATGTGTGCGCCACCATGCCCAGCTAATTTTTGTATTTTTAGTAGAGACAGGGTTTCACCATGTTGGTCAGACTGGTCTTGAACTCCTGACCTCATGTGATCCACCCACCCAGCCTCCAAAAGTGCTAGGATTGCAGGCATGAGCCACCATGCCAGGACCACATTTTATTATTATTATTATTATTATTATACATTAAGTTCTAGGGTACATGTGCACAACGTGCAGTTTGTTACATATGTATACATGTGCCATGTTGGTGTGCTGCATCCATTAACTCGTCATTTACATTAGGTATATCTCCTAATGCTTTCCCTCCCCCCTCCCCTCACCCCACAACAGGCCCCTGTGTGTGATGTTCCCCTTCCTGTGTCCAAGTGTTCTCATTGTTCAATTCCCACCTATGAGTGAGAATGTGCGGTGTTTGGTTTTTTGTTCTTGCGATAGTTTGCTGAGAATGATGGTTTCCAGCTCATCCATGTCCCTACAAAGGACATGAACTCATCCTTTTTTATGGCTGCATAGTATTCCATGGTGTATATGTGCCACATTTTCTTAATCCAGTCTATTGTTGATGGACATTTGGGTTGGTGCCAAGTCTTTGCTACTGTGAATAGTGCCGCAATAAACATACATGTGCATGTGTCTTTATAGCAGCATGATTTATAATCCTTTGGGTATATACCCAGTAATGGGATGGCTGGGTCAAATGGTATTTCTAGTTCTAGATCCTTGAGGAATCACCACACTGTCTTCCACAATGGTGGAACTAGTTTACAGTTCCACCAACAGTGTAAAAGTGTTCCTATTTCTCCACATCCTCTCCAGCACCTGTTGTTTCCTGACTTTTTAATGATTGTCATTCCAATTGGTGTGAGATGGTATCTCATTGTGGTTTTGATTTGCATTTCTCTGATGGCCAGTGATGATGAGCATTTTTTCATGTGTCTGTTGGCTGCATAAATGTCTTCTTTTGAGAAGTGTCTGTTCATATCCTTTGCCCACTTTTTGATGGGGTTGTTTGTTTTTTTCTTGTAAATTTGTTTGAGTTCATTGTAGATTCTGGATATTAGCCCTTTGTCAGATGAGTAGATTGCAAAAATTTTCTCCCATTCTGTAGGTTGCCTGTTCACTCTGATGGTAGTTTCTTTTGCTGTGTAGAAGTTCTTTAGTTTAATTAGATCCCATTTTTCAATTTTGGCTTTTGTTGCCATTGCTTTTGGTGTTTTAGACATGAAGTCCTTGCCCATGCCTATGTCCTGAATGGTATTGCCTAGGTTTTCTTCTAGGGTTTTTATGGTTTTAGATCTAACATTTAAGTCTTTAATCCATCTTGAATTAATTTTTGTATAAGGTGTAAGAAAGGGATCCAGTTTCAGCTTTCTACATATGGCTAGCCAGTTTTCCCAGCACCATTTATTAAATAGGGAATCCTTTCCCCATTGCTTGTTTTTCTCAGGTTTGTCAAAGATCAGATGGTTGTAGATGTGTGGTATTATTTCTGAGGGCTCTGCTCCTTTCCATTGGTCTATATCTCTGTTTTGGTACCAGTAACATGCCGTTTTGGTTGCTGTAGCCTTGTAGTATAGTTTGAAGTCAGGTAGCGTGATGCCTCCTGCTTTGTTCTTTTGGCTTAGGATTGACTTGGCAAAGGAATTGAAAATTATTGAAGCTGGAGAAGGGTAAATTATAACATTCTATTTTTGAAGACATTTTAAGGTTTTCATTAAAATCTGGATGCATATATATTTAGTTGAAAAATGAAAATGCCAACTAGAAAAGCACACATATGGAAGCTTAGTTTATTAATATTTTTCATATATAAATATACATGCATATAGGTGTATGTAAATATATAAATACACACACATCCATGTTGGAGGCTATTCATAATATTTTTATCATATTCAAATACTGGTATTATTTTTCATCAGTCTAATATGACTCTGGACACCTATTAGAAATAAGGAACATTAGCTAATCAAGCTTGCCTCGATATGTTATTATCCTGACATAATAAAGGTATCATTATATCTTGGTAAGTTCAAATGTAAATAATTCAAAGTGCAATCTTGCTTGCCTTCTCCTTGATGATGTAACAAGAATAGTATAGTTATGTTCACTAGAATGAAATAAAATTGGCATTTCTTCTTTATATTAGATAAATGATAACTGTAATTCACAATAAAAATTAAAAGAACTTTAGTTACAGATTACATTTATCTGCTAAAATATATCTCAAACTTAGATTGTAAAATGATCATTTTTCTTGTTTAAGACCCAAGAAACATTTCAGAAATTAATTATGGTATTGTCATGCTTCAAGTGCATATGTTCTTAAGACAACTTACATGCTTTACCCTGGGAGTCTATGAACAACCACATTTTCTTATCTGTCAGCTAAATCAGAGATACCATCTACCAGATGACTCATACCAGCAATTTAGAAAACAAAATCCACCTCAAATTTGGTCTTCAATTTAAAATTTCTTGAAAGTGTAATGTTACCTCATCAAAATATTAAATAACAACTGACCACATTATTCCATGTCTGTACCTCTGTTTTCTAGGATTTTTTAATTTAATAAAAAATTTAAAAATGCAAAATACTAATGCAAACTGGGTTACAAAATAAAAATAAAAAATGAAAAACACAAAGGCAAACTGGGTTCATCAATAAGAGAGGAAATTACCACTCGGATGTATTTCTTAATTTTTTATTTTGCTTTGTATTGCTATTTTTATTCATGACTAGGAAAGGCTTTAAAGCCTCTCCTTTAGGAAAAATTGTTTGCCTAAAAGTACAGCTCTGTATGGAGATCTGAATTTTATTACTAAATAATTTGTTATTCTTTTTATTCATTTGATATTAATCTTGATTATTGTATCATAAAAGCTCATTGAGAATAGGAAATTCATGTTAATTCTAAAGAAACATCATTAATATATTTATAACAAAAATGTTATGCATTTAGTGGCCTCAAACCTGCATACCAAAAGTGACATTTCTTAATGGAAAGAAAAATTCCACTGTCACCAGCAACAGTAAAGAGATATATTGTATACTGTTAATAATAAGAATTCAGGGGGCCATTAGTTGAAAGACTAGAGGGATAGAATACAATATCAATTTGTAGAAGGAATGTTTCACAGCAAGTCAATTAGAACAGATATTATGTCACAAAGCTTGTTTTTTAATAGCATATAGATATTAGCATGTTTTACATATGTTTTTTAAACTAGGTAGGAAATTTAGATTTCCCATTAACATGGACAACAATCCTGTGAACGACTGCTCAGCTTATGTGGTACTCCATAGTCTCTGCCCTTTTCCTTCCCTTTCCATCTTGCCTATCTATTGGAGAGGAACACAGCCAAGTTCCAATTCATCACTGCTATACACAGTTTCCCTGCAATGCTGCCACTGGCACCAACTCCCTCCATCTGGCCTTAGTCTGAGCATGGTTTCCTCTATAACTGTTGCCAGTCTGTTGCCATAGCAGCAGCTAAGAGGACTATGACAGGATGGGAAAAGAATAAAGCACACTCCATTTTCATGCTTCTTGTTGAGATTTTGTAATGGTTCCAAGGTCCCACTAAAACTATGATGGAAAAAATAAAAACAGCTTCACCAAAGATACAATAAACATCCTTTTCAAAGAGAAATAACAGTATATAAATGAGAAACATTGAAGCCTGCAAATTGAGAATAAAGGAGCACACACACATGGTCAGAAGATGACCCACGGATTACACGAATATCAAATTATGAAAATAATAAAGGATAATTTTTAGGTCTTTGTTAATGAAAGATTAGAAAGACAAGCTATAAACAAACATGTTAGATCAGTGTTTGGAAATTCTTATTAATGAAAAATCTGCAGTAATTCCTTAAATAGCTACATCAATATTTGAATAAATATAAAGGTAAGCATTTTCTAGTTAGTTTATTATAATTCCATGATAAAAATCATTACCTATGTTTCTGACTTAAAGAGACATATAGTATAACTTTATATGTGTGCAGGAAAATACATCTTATCTGAATTTCACCAAAAACTTATTTTAATTCTATAAATTCTGAAGATTATCAGATATATACACAAATATTGTCTACAAAAAGGCAACTTACCATAAACAAAAGCACTGAAAATTAAAGGACAATATAAATCAATGAATTCTAATCTTAAGCTTAAAAGCCTACTGTGAAAGCTTTTGGCAAATAGAAATATTACTAACTCTTAAGGTTCATGTGATGAATATTGAATTGGAAATGTATGTGAAAAGGTCATCATATTTTTCTCCATTCTCCAAGTACGATTACAGAAAATTCCCAAAGGCCACTGTATCTTACTTTTGAAACCATAAGGAGTTAGATTACACCACCTGTTTTACAATCCAGGCTATCCTCAATGTTCACAATTTTCACCTGTTTGTAACTGAAAACCAAAAGGAGTTAGATTACACCACCTGTTTTACAATCCATGCTAGGCTCAATGTTCACAATTTTCACCTGTTTATAATTAAAGCTCATGGTGAGCTTCAGCTCACCAACATTTCCTCAAATATTTAGCATTATCTCTGCTTCTATACTCAAACATTAGGCACTGTCTTTTCTGGGAAAAAAATAGGGAAAGAAAAGACAAAGGGTATGTCCTACTTATAATCATGCCACTGAAAAGCTTCAAAACTCAGGGCACTCTCAATGAAAAAAACTGACATTTTCAAGCATCTCATTTCAAGTCAGACTTTTCTATATAGAATGTCTGTGATATAATATCAACCAATAATATAAAGCTTCCTAATAAAAAAGATTGTTTTAAATTTATGATAGATACATTTGAAACAGATGATGCAAGTAGGCTATATTGTATTATTTAGTTTGATAAACTAATAGATAAAACCACAAAGTTGTGCCCAAGGGTTTGGCTTCCAGGTTGAAACCTTGTGAAAGCCAAACAAGCTAAGCCTGGTGAACAAATGGTTTTCATCATCATTTTTATTCGCCATAATTCAATTTATCCTACTATTCAGCCTGCTTGTAAAAAATACCACTATTATAGTCAAGTCTGCAAATATTTACTAAGTTCTTACCCTGCCCAAAGCACATGAGTAAAATAATGATTTTCCTTACTTTCAAGTCCTTTAAACATGACTAATACACAACATGCTTCCTTCTTTGAGCATTACAAATGATTACTGGTAAGGTTGGTGTTTAACATGTCAGCATTGTATCATTTTCTGCTAAATCGATCTTGTTCATTTGTAACTAGGAGTGCACCTCATAGCAGAGCAGAGAGATTGCCACATAATATCTCAGAGGTGAAAATAACTCAAGAGATTTGGTTGTGCCAGGGAGTTAGACACATTTATGCTCTTTGGGTTATGTAGAGCTGTATGATAAAGTAGATGATATGTCTTTATAAACTTACACATTTAACTATATATGCTCACAGGCTGAGGAGGAGAGAAAAATAAAGGGAAAAAAAAGCATTTGAATAGTGCAGAAGACTTCAGTCACCACCACATTCTAAGCCTGCATGCTGCAGGTTGAGCATGAACTGCACTCACGAAAGTTCAGATTCTTCTCAGTTTCTGTGTTCCTCCAACAGTAGGAGGATCTCAGTGGGCCATGTGTGATTCCAGTGTTTAAAGATAGGACTTCATTTAAAATGCTCCCAAAATTCAATCCAATTATGTCAACTCATTTTCAACTAGGAGAGACTGATATATTCTAATTTGAGAGGAGAGACGGGCTACGTTGGAACTATTGACAGATATAGCCAGTATGTGGCTGTTATGAATATTTTCAAGGAATTTTTTTTCACTATAACAAGATGCAATTTAGAATCTAAAGAATATCATTGAAATACATTTTGTTGTGGAACAAGTAATTATTCTTCAGGCCTCACATGGCCTCGTTCAAATACCATCCAGGCCATACAGCAAAGCTGTGTTTTTGATTCCAAAACCCATCATGGAAACTTCTGATCATTAATCTAGATCCCCTGCTACCTGAATAAGTAGAAGGAATTCCCCAGATATTAGACACTAAAATTATCCTCTCTCAAATGGACTATCATCCATGTAAATTAACAAAATTGAATTATACCAAACACTTCACATCCGACATAATTTTGGCAAATAATAATAACACTTGAATGAAAAGACAACCTGTCTTCAAGAGCTTATGGTCTATCCAAAAAATGGTATGACTTGATATCAGATGGAAAGTTTGTAGGAGGTTCTCCAGAAGCATATATGAAGGAGTGACTAACACTATATGCATACATAAGAGAAAATTTCCCCCAAAAGGTAAGTGTTCAGATGAGTCTTCCTAAACAATTATGAGATTTCCATGCAGATAATAAAAAGTGAAGAACATTTTTTTCAGAAACATGAATGTGCGTATGACACAAGAATTGAATTGAGTGTTCAGGAACATTCTATTATATGACTAGAGTATCGTCTCAATAGGGCTGGGACTTGTTAACTTGTTCATTTTCAAATTCCCTCCTAGCTCTTACTATAGAGTCCGGCTCACATGGAATGCTTAATAAATCTTTATTTGATTAGAGGTAAGTGTCTGGAACACATAATCATCTGAAGTGGGTATACCAAATATAGTGAGAATTAGGCTGGAGTGTGATTTGACAGGAAATATTAAATGAAAAATGATTAGAAGAGAAAATTTTACGCCTCTCTCGTTTAAGTTTTGGCATCCCAGCCCTGTTTTGATGACTAACTGAAGAATGAGGACCTGATTCTACCATGTTGTCAAACTGCTCTGTGTTCTGCCATCATGTCCACATTCCAGGTGGGCAAAAGAAGAAAGCAGTAGAAGAAGGGTATGTCTCCTCCATTTAAGAACAAAAAAAGTTACTTAATGATATCTGTTATATCCCATCCTCAATAGCTGTCACATCTGACTCTAGGGACCTTAGAAATGTTGAGTTTATTGTTGGTGTCCATATCCAGTTAATATTTAGCGGCCCTATTAAAGGGAACACAATACAAAATAAACACTGGGGGAAATGAGCAATCTCTTTCTCCCATTTTAATGGAATTTGAATTTCGTCATGTATGTAATATGATGTAAGCAGTTACTTAGGTTAATGATAAATTTTTAACTTTATAAAAGTTAATAACACATCCAGTAGCAATGAGTATACCCAGTACCTAGATGATGGTTTCTAATGCCATTCTCCATGAGCTCTCCATGGCCAAAAATGAAACAAGTTAAGAAACAAAATAAATAATGTATTATTAGAATATAAGCCAAAGTATAAAATAAATTTCCATGAGTCCATTATAATATAAATAAATGATTGAATCAAGAGATAAATGGAATAAAAATCTCCTGTGCAGAAGAATTCCAAATAAGTTACGTAGGTACACTCCCCTAAGGAAGATGGAGTAAACTTCCAACCCATTAAGTGTACGCTGCATGTAGTGACTTCCTTCCAAGATACAATATGGTAAGTGGAGAAAAAGATAAACATTATGGTAGATAAATCTGAGAAACACACCCTCAGCCAGATGATGAAGGTTAACTTCAATGATATGTAATATTCAGAGAATGTACCCTTGATATGAATGTTTAAATAGAGCATGGTATATTACTTCTGTGGCTTTTCTCCCAAAGACTTACAACCCCTTTGTACCAATACAAAAATCAGACAAACTCTAATTTAATGACATTTTATATAACAGCTCCTTCAAACTGTCAAGGTCATAAAAATTAAGGAAAGTCAGAGAAAATGTTAGTTAAAAGGAGCCTAAGGAGACACGAGGACTTAATGTAATGTGGTTTTTGGATGGGATCCCAGAAGAGAAAGAGGACGTTAGACTAAAAAACTAAGCAATATGAATAAAAGTATGAGCTTCAGTTAAAAATAATCTATCAGTATTGGTTCGTTAGTTTGTCAGATGTATCAGAGTAAGATGTTAATAAATAGAAGAAACTATGCACAGTATATGAAAACTATATTTACACATTTTTGGCAAATATAAAACTATTACAAATTAAAAGTTTACTTGAAAAGTTATAATGCTCAATGTAATAAGTTCTACAAAAGGAAGTAGTATTTAGTTCATGGCCCTTAAAGTTAAGGATAAGATTATTCATCTTTATATAACTTACTACCATCCTGTAAGGCTCTGTGTGAGCAACTAGCCACTTTCTATTTACAAAACCCTATTTTAACTCTCATAAATTTGAGAATAAAAGTATTTCAATCATATTTAATTCATTTTACATATTCCACTAGTCAAAATAATTTTTTCCAAAATGCTATTTGCTAGGAACACTGTAATGTCTTCTGAAAACTTAGTGATCTTGTCTTCTGGAATATGGTATGGTTAATGAAGTCTAAAGTGCTAAAAAATAAGTTGAACAGCACTTATGTCAGATGTAACTCATCTTTTTACTTTTTTTCTAGTTGAGGAATTAACTAATTTCAGGCTCAAATATTAGAAAGCTGGCCCCATAGGGCTACTTTCCAGACCTAACTAGTTATTAACAGATTAGTATGTATAAAAATATTTTATTGGTAATCATCTAGTCAATAATTTAAATATAGATTACATAATCTACTTTTTTTCTAAGAAAATAATTTTTTAAAAATCCTGCCCCATGAATATTTTTATTTATTTATTTGTTGAATTGGCATTCTTTAAAAAAATATTACTCTAGAGGACAATGCCCAGGTCATGGTGTGGCACTGAATTCCACAGTAGCCATGGTTACATTGTTGAAAAGATTCTACATGAGCACACTCTGAATCATACAGAGGAATTCAGAAGATAAGATAAAATACAAAATGTGATTAGAAATACTACCCAGTTGTACCTACTTAAAGTAAAGCAAGCTTGATTTACCAAAATATAAACAAGTAAACCTGATGGAAATGAAAGGCAAATATGAGGTTTTTAGATAGAGTGAAGTAATATTTAATAGAAAAAAATCTTTATTTATCAACGCCCATTTACTAAGTTCCAACTCACACCAGAGCCCGACTTTAAAAATTAATAAAGTACATCTCCATATTTTAATAATGTACAGTTCTGGTGAAATATGGAGACATAAAAACACAACATTATAACATAAAGTTGATTATATTTCGAAGACACCCACAGAGCATTAAGGACACATATGCACAATACACATATGGCAAAACCCCTAGATTTTGGCATTACCAGTAAACATAAATACATCCAGAAAGTAACTGAAATTTAAATTTTGCAAAAGAATAGTGAATCAAATATATTACTTACTTCTGTTTTAGAAATGGGAATTATTTATGATAAAACAAAAGGTAAAATCATAATACATATAACTCTGAAGAAGCCTAGAATGAGAGCTCATAGGAAAGTTACATGATGTTAAAGAAGAAGGAGGGGTGCAGGAAGGTATGAAAGAAATATGTAAAAAACACATTTTCCTCATGATAAATTACAGAATCAAGATAATTCCTACCTGCATTAAGGAAACTCCATTCAAAGGTATAAACCATCAAAGCCAGACAAAGTAGTTATATAGACTAGGCCCGGACTGGTACTGGTCCCTGGACTGTTAGGAACTGGGTTGCACGGCCTGTGGTAAGTGGCAGGTGAGCAAGCACCACCTGAGCTCTGCCTCCTGTTAGAACAGCAGTGGCATGTGATTCTCATAGGAGCGTGAACCCTATTGTGAACTGCACTTGCAAGGAATCTAGGTTGCACGTTACCCTTATGAGAATCTAATGCTTGATGATCTAAGGTGGAACAGTTTCATCCTGAAACCATTGCCCCACCCCTGACTGTGGAAAAATTGTTTTCCATGAGACCAGTCCCTGGTGACAAAAAGGTTGGGGACTGTGGCTATAGCCCCATTATCTATAAAGCCTCATAGATTTCAGACCCACATTAAGGTAGATACATGAAATTTAGAAATTTGCAAGAATTTCCATAATGATAAACATTTTTAAAAGGACATAAACTGTCCAAATTTAAAGGGATACCAAGGGACAAGAAGAAAACATCAAGCACTGATCAACCTCTTGTTATTTTCTTTGCTGATAAGTTTTCACCTGCTATTTTTTCCCTGAAAGGTATAGGATAGAAACTATATGTCAAAGAAAGGTTAACAGTGGGAACATCCTAAGACCAATGGGCAGTCTTAGAATACATTGAATGAAATTTCTCAAAATTTCTTCTCCTTATTTTCTGAGTTTAAATAAGCCATAACAATTTATATATCCATATATCCTATGAATTCTGATTGAAAACCTAATGCTATTATTTAACATTATTAGGAAATAATATCCTTATTTTTAAAAGTCTACCTCAAACACATTGTGCTGTCTTTCCTAATATTTCATTATTGCCACAATCATCCCTTATTTGGATCATGAAAATAACCTCCAAAGCAGTCTCTTCCAATATTTCTCTGCTCTAATCCCACAATCTGGCTGTAGCCAGACAATCTTATTAAAATACTGACTTGATCATGTAATTCAAAACCTTTAAGGACTACTCTTCAAATAAAAATTAAGACCAAATTTCTTGCCGAGTTTAAAACCTGGTACAAATAGTTCCAATTCTATTTTTCAATAATTTTACATTTATTTCTACCTCAATGTTTAAGCGTTCTTTATCCGAAAACCAACCTTCCCAAAATTTGTTCCTGCTTGTTAATCTGATCACACTGAAGTGATCTTGGCCTCATCCTGCCTCAGCTTGGAATTTCTACTCATCTCTCAGAATACACCTACAGAGGAAACCTTTTCAATAAAGCCATGAACAGAATACACATTTGGCAAATGTTCATGGGATTAATTTGAAACCTGTTTAGGGTATTTAGTCTAAGAAACTCATGACAAAAAACATCCAGACTTTACTTGAATATTTTTGAACTAATTTACTACTTCATGAGGCATTCATTGCAAATATTTTTTTCTTTCTGTTGAATTGAAATTTGTCTTCTGGAAATTTCAATCCTTCTATCCTAAAAATCCTGCTTTAATTTGAGTGGTTTTAGATGTTTTTATTAATTTTTATTGGTAATATGCTTTCTTATTTATTTCTTAATTATTATGATAATTTAGAGATAAGAACTATACAACTAGATGTATGCCTACAAAACCTTTTCATGATATATAGACCCTATGTGCACAGTTTTCATTTTAACATATCGAGGACAGAAGAAAAATCACAGCTGATGTTAAAATATGTGATAACTGCTGCTACACTTCTACAACAGATTCTGAGAAGTCCATCAAGCTGTAATAGGTTTTCTTTTTTTCTTATAGATAACCAAATTACTTACCCAAAGAAGCTCTCATTATCAGAAGGTATACTATAATACATTAACTACATAGTATCAAACTAGGAAACCTAAAAAACTTAGCATTTTTACCCAAAAGCATCAATAAAGTCACTGTTGAAATTGCTGAACTCTCATTTATTCATTCAACAATTGCTTACTGAATATTTGTTGATGTCTTAGAGAAACATGAACAAAATCATGTAGCAATAAGTACCATTCAATTCAATTCAAAATGTATTACACTTTTATTCTATGCAAACCACTGTCTTAACTACAGAGATACCAAATTTATCTTCATAGTTGTTATCACATACCAGGAATGTCAAGTATATAAGTTATAACAGGTTGGCTCATGTACAAATAAATAGAGTATTCCTGCAATGATACCATAAGAAAATGAGGCTACAATTCTACTAATGTCCCACATAGAGAGAATATAGACACAGTTCACCTGTCCATCCAGCTACTTTATACCCAACCTATAACCACATTATGAAACATCATATCTTTTCAGATTCTAAGAATGCCTGCTACTGGTTTCATGACAAACATATAAACTTTGAATTGCAACTTAAAAAAATGTCAAAATTATCCCACAGGATAAAATAAAATATAAACCCATCAAAATGCTGTATTAAATCTACCACCAAAAATGCCTCTTTCTTTTCAGGAAAAAATACAAAACTGTGATCCACAGAGAATGACCCTTTCTGATATGTATACATGCCTGTCAACTTTTAATTCAAGATTCTAAATTGAGAAACCTCAAACAGCTATTTTTAATATCCCAGCCCTATTCTTATTTTGCATTTATATCCATCATATATCTCAACCAGTGTTATTGTTTATTGTATCATTACACAAATACATTTCCATGTTTGCTCTTTTGGAAGGGGTTTGCTCAATGGAGTTGACTTATCCTCCAAATTTGACCCATTCTTTTAGGCTCAGTTCACATCTTCTCTCCTTCTAGCCCTTACCTCCCTGTTTAAACATTGAACACTTTTTTCTCCTTAAACTACTAGAGTACTTGTATTCTGGAGTAAAACTTTTGAAATTTGATTAAATACAGTGTACCATCCATATCCCCAGAAGAACAGTTTATATAAAGTGATATATATTTTAAAAAGCTAACTTTTTAAAGAAAGAAATAAGAAGCGATATTTTCTTCTTTTGTTTCTCTTTTTCTTCTAGTCCTTTCAGTAGTTCTTTGGAATGCAAGGATAAGATAGACAATATTCATAAATAAAACTTCCTCCAATTAAAATATGCCATAATTTGAATTTGGCAAATTAGTTTGTGGTATTAGATATATTTTTGTAACTCTATTGGAAATTATTTTCCTGGTTTTATAAACTGCTCTCAACTTTGTTAACTCCAGGATTAACTGCATATTGATCCTTAGAATAGTCCACCATAGAAAAATTTGATTAATAAGCCAAAGCTAATTGTGTCTCTGAATATTTTTTATTGTCTTGAGGATTACTGAAGTCTCTCTTATACTTCGTATTTGATCAGACTTGGTATCTTATTAAATATTATTAGTTCATACTGTCTTATTACAGCCAGAGTCCATTATGCATTTAAAATTATGATGTTCTTCATATCATGTCCCATATATTATAGATGTGTTAACTTATTAGTTATCTCATTGAAGTAAAAAAAATTCTTCTGCTAAGTTTCTCAGGATAATACTCAGGAGCAGAAGTCTGCAGACTCTAGACACAGTTCCTTCTTTATTGATTTATGCATAAAGAGAATCATAGGACTTTGTGGAAAACTGTGTTAGGAAAAAAATTGTAAGACTGCTTTGAGCCTTTATTGACATATTCTGAAGGCTTTGATTTCATAAATGCTAACAAGTCATAAGTATACGTTGTGTGACTTTAATACAGACTCCTGGATATTGATAGTTATTAAGAACCTGCACCATAATTAAACCATGATAGTCAGAACGGACAGGAATAATCTCTAATCAGACACAATTTCTAGTGGGGTAAAAATGGGAATACATTCATACTACTCCCTTATTTTTACTTCTTTATTAATAAATTGATTATACTTTTTGGATGAGTTTGTTTCATGCTTTCCTTTGATCCCCACGCTATCCCCATCATACGCACACATATGCATGTATAAATATTCATGCATACATTCATATTGTAGAAAACAAAAAGATATTTTCCTACGTATACATTATCACATAGCCTCAAATCTGATCTTCTGTGGCAGAGATTGTATTCCCAATTTCCCCTTAAAAAAAAAAAAACATGATTTCACTGGGGTCAGAACATTGCCAAGATAAAAAAGCTATATTTCCCACCATCCTTATAAATAGAAATGTCCATGTTATGTCAGTCAAAATATCGGCTTTGAGCTTCCAAGGAGGTTGACTCAAATAGTCTATACCCTATTACCATTGGTTCTTCATCTTTTCTTCTTTTTGAAGAAAAAACTACCTGAATTACAGCAAAGATCTTGTAAAAATAAGAACAAGAACCACAACCTGAAAATTGTGGCAAAGAAAGCTAAAAGGACATGATAATATCCCCAATGAAATGATGTTGTCCCCATAACAGCTTCTTATGGCCTATCTTTGGGCTTCTCTTTATTTGGAAAAAAGCAAATCAAAAATCAATTTTTAGCCACTGTAATATAAGCTACTTGCTATATGTAGTCCACTGCAATTCCTACTAATACACGTCCTAAATTTTGTCAGAAATAAGAATTTCAGATAAATGAATGCTAAAATTGAAGCAATCAATTGTGGTTGATGACATTTCACATTTAACTGGCTCACAGCTAAAAGGTGCAAAGTGTAAGTTAATTTATTGATTTGCCCAGAGTGATAGACTGAAACAACTTTATCTTAGAGGATTTACCAGGAGGTTACATCACTTCAGATTACTGAAACCATAGTCTATGATGTACAACATTTGGCACATCAATCATTTATTTGCATCAAAGTAGACTCTAAATTGTTGTGGGCAAAATCTTGACTTTGTTTTTGGGCATTCCATGGTTCCATATCTACCAAGCAGTATGAGAGGCCTCTCTTTAAACTCATGTCTCCATCAGTCTCCCCACATTGTTCAAGATGTCAGCTCCTGGGCAGAAGCATGGTGGTGTGGCAGCCTGATCACAGGACTGGCAGGATCACGCTGGCTACTAGGAAGAATCTCCTGATGGCACAGGGATGACTGGGGGTCTGAGTAAGATAAGCAGAAATTGGAATAAGATAAGCAGGTTATATTGAGAGTGCAGGAAACCTAAGATATGCACAGCCTGAGGAGGAGGCCCAACGACGTAAATACTGTGACCCTGATAGAAGAGACCATTTTATGGACAATCCCTTCAGGGGCTGAAGAGAATCAAAATGGAATGTGAAGAAAGATTAAAACAAATGAAAAATTCATCCTGGGGGTCATTTTTCATCAGAAAACAACAGAAAGTATACAGTTAGATAATGAAGTTCTTTCAGCCAGTAATTTGTTGAAAAGAAGGAAGGGAATCTTAGCATATGGGGACCAAAAAGTAAACCTGAAGAAATTAGAAAACTCTGTATTACTATCCAGAAAACAACTGAGTTTCCTAAGCTAAGAAAAACTTTAAAAATGCCTTCATATAAGATCTCAGCAGCCCAAAGGTACTGATGTAAAAGGTATTTATATACATATAAAATGTGCATATATATACATAAATATATAAAATTTAAAACAAATATATATAATTTTCACAGAGGGCCCTAAGACCATTTTGGTAGCTGATTGCCAGAACAAAAAGAGGGCCATCAAAATCAAGTTATGCTAGCATAAATTATGGCCATATATATTAATTATAGGAATCACAGCCAATTTTATTAGAAGGAATTTAATGCTTACACTTGAACAACAACAACAACAAAAAGTCTGGCTACTGGGAAATGAGAATCTGAGTTTTCTCCTCCTAAGTAATCAAGATAATGAGAAGATCACAGACCACTACAATGAGAAGTTCAAGAAGATGATCAGGTAACACTGAGAGAAGCTTGTGGATCCTGAAAACTGTGTTTATTGTTTACGTTGATAAGTATAGGATATACTCTAAATCAAACACACAAACATACACACACTGTCCCTTTCTAGAGGCCTGCTAATTTGTTAGTAGATAAGTCCGAAAAGTAGGCCATAGTAGTTCTACTTTTTACATGCTGGGATCTGTGATATTGAATTTGTAACATTTTGAGAAAAAAACAATGTGCAGTTTTCTCAAAATGACAAGCAGTGAGTATTGTGTTTACTTCCCACTGACATGTTTTCCCCCTCAGTCAACAAAAAGAAATATATGTGGGGTGTGAGATTTTATCACATCAATTTTTAAAAACTATTTATTCAATAATGTCTTTCATTCCAAATAGCATGAGATTTTGAGTCTCATTACTCATAGAATCTCATTATTCATTGAAACCTGTCTTGGAAAATCTAGGAGGGACCAAAAGGAAAATTTTATTTTCTGTCTTTTACAAACTTGCTGTATTCATTCATTTTAAAATGTATTTTTTTTTTACCATTTTACCTCTTATTTGTTAAACATAAAATAAACTTAACCAGGTAGTTAAAAATATTTATAGGTGATTTTTACCTAATAATTAGGTTGGCTTTCTATAAAAACATGTGTTTACCCATAAGAGTTGACAACAGTTATCTGCAATCTTAGTACCTGTAAGACTTGAATTCATTGCCACAAAATACTGATCAAAATCTTAGTGGATAAAAATAATATTTATGTATAACATTTATGAATAAAGATATGGGCATTAATCACTATATGGTCCATTCTGTCACAGTACCTCATCTATATTGTTTTGTTTAGCCTGCTCCCATTGGGGTAATCTTTTTTTTTTTTTTTAATTTATTTTTATTTATTTATTTTTTCTTTCTTTTTTTTTTAATTATACTTTAAGTTTTAGGGTACATGTGCACATTGTGCAGGTTAGTTACATATGTATACATGTGCCATGCTGGTGCGCTGCACCCACTAACTCGTCATCTAGCATTAGGTATACCTCCCAATGCTATCCCTCCCCCTCTCCCCTCCCCACCACAGTCCCCAGAGTGTGATATTTCCCTTCCTGTGTCCATGTGATCTCATTGTTCAATTCCCACCTATGAGTGAGAATATGCGGTGTTTGGTTTTTTGTTCTTGCAATAGTTTACTGAGAATGATGGTTTCCAATTTCATCCATGTCCCTACAAAGGATATGAACTCATCATTTTTTATGGCTGCATAGTATTCCATGGTGTATATGTGCCACATTTTCTTAATCCAGTCTATCATTGTTGGACATTTGGGTTGGTTCCAAGTCTTTGCTATTGTGAATAATGCTGCAATAAACATACGTGTGCATGTGTCTTTATAGCAGCATGATTTATAGTCATTTGGGTATATACCCAGTCATGGGATGGCTGGGTCAAATGGTATTTCTAGTTCTAGATCCCTGAGGAATCGCCACACTGACTTCCACAATGGTTGAACTAGTTTACAGTCCCACCAACAGTGTAAAAGTGTTCCTATTTCTCCACATCCTCTCCAGCACCTGTTGTTTCCTGACTTTTTAATGATTGCCATTCTAACTGGTGTGAGATGATATCTCATAGTGGTTTTGATTTGCATTTCTCTGATGGCCAGTGATGATGAGCATTTTTTCATGTGTTTTTTGGCTGCATAAATGTCTTCTTTTGAGAAGTGTCTGTTCATGTCCTTCGCCCACTTTTTGATGGGGTTGTTTGTTTTTTTCTTGTAAATTTGTTTGAGTTCCCTGTAGATTCTGGATATTAGCCCTTTGTCAGATGAGTAGGTTGCAAAAATTTTCTCCCATGTTGTAGGTTGCCTATTCACTCTGATGGTAGGTTCTTTTGCTGTGCAGAAGCTCTTTAGTTTAATTAGATCCCATTTGTCAATTTTGGCTTTTGTTGTCATTGCTTTTGGTGTTTTGGAAATGAAGTCCTTGTCCACGCCTATGTCCTGAATGGTAATGCCTAGGTTTTCTTCTAGGGTTTTTATGGTTTTAGGTCTAACGTTTAAATCTTTAATCCATCTTGAATTGATTTTTGTATAAGGTGTAAGGAAGGGATCCAGTTTCAGCTTTCTACATATGGCTAGCCAGTTTTCCCAGCACCATTTATTAAATAGGGAATCCTTTCCCCATTGCTTGTTTTTCTCAGGTTTGTCAAAGATCAGATAGTTGTAGATATGCGGCGTTATTTCTGAGGGCTCTGTTCTGTTCCATTGATCTATATCTCTGTTTTGGTACCAGTACCATGCTGTTTTGGTTACTGTAGCCTTGTAGTATAGTTTGAAGTCAGGTAGTGTGATGCCTCCAGCTTTGTTCTTTTGGCTTAGGATTGACATGGCGATGCGGGCTCTCTTTTGGTTCCATATGAACTTTAAAGTAGTTTTTTCCAATTCTGTGAAGAAAGTCATTGGTAGCTTGATGGGGATGGCATTGAATCTGTAAATTAGCTTGGGCAGTATGGCCATTTTCACGATATTGATTCTTCCTACCCATGAGCATGGAATGTTCTTCCATTTGTTTGTATCCTCTTTTATTTCCTTGAGCAGTGGTTTGTAGTTCTCCTTGAAGAGGTGCTTCACATCCCTTGTAAGTTGGATTCCTAGGTATTTTATTCTCTTTGAAGCAATTGTGAAGTTCACTCATGATTTGGCTCTCTGTTTGTCTGTTGTTTGTGTATAAGAATGCTTGTGATTTTTGTACATTGATTTTGTATCCTGAGACTTTGCTGAAGTTGCTTATCAGCTTAAGGAGATTTTGGGCTGAGACAATGGGGTTTTCTAGATAAACAATCATGTCGTCTGCAAACAGGGACAATTTGACTTCCTCTTTTCCTAATTCAATACCCTTTATTTCCTTCTCCTGACTGATTGCCCTGGCCAGAACTTCCAACACTATGTTGAATAGGAGTGGTGAGAGAGGGCATCCCTGTCTTGTGCCAGTTTTCAAAGGGAATGCTTCCAGTTTTTGCCCATTCAGTATGATATTGGCTGTGGGTTTGTCATAGATAGCTCTTATTATTTTGAAATACGTCCCATCAATACCTAATTTATTGAGAGTTTTTAGCATGAAGGGTTGTTGAATTTTGTCAAAGGCTTTTTCTGCATCTATTGAGATAATCATGTGGTTTTTGTCTTTGGCTCTGTTTATATGCTGGATTACATTTATTGATTTGCATATATTGAACCAGCCTTGCATCCCAGGGATGAAGCCCACTTGATCATGGTGGATAAGCTTTTTGATGTGCTGCTGGATTCGGTTTGCCAGTATTTTATTGAGGATTTTTGCATCAATGTTCATCAAGGATATTGGTCTAAAATTCTCTTTTTTGGTTGTGTCTCTGCCAGGCTTTGGTATCAGAATGATGCTGGCCGCATAAAATGAGTTAGGGAGGATTCCCTCTTTTTCTATTGATTGGAATAGTTTCAGAAGGAATGGTACCAGTTCCTCCTTGTACCTCTGGTAGAATTCGTCTGTGAATCCATCTGGTCCTGGACTCTTTTTGGTTGGTAAACTATTGATTATTGCCACAATTTCAGCTCCTGTTATTGGTCTATTCAGAGATTCAACTTCTTCCTGGTTTAGTCTTGGGAGAGTGTATGTGTCGAGGAATTTATCCATTTCTTCTAGATTTTCTAGTTTATTTGCGTAGAGGTGTTTGTAGTATTCTCTGATGGTAGTTTGTATTTCTGTGGGATCGGTGGTGATATCCCCTTTATCATTTTTTATTGCGTCTATTTGATTCTTCTCTCTTTTTTTCTTTATTAGTCTTGCTAGCGGTCTATCAATTTTGTTGATCCTTTCAAAAAACCAGCTCCTGGATCCATTGATTTTTTGAAGGGTTTTTTGTGTGTCTATTTCCTTCAGTTCTGCTCTGATTTTAGTTATTTCTTGCCTTCTGCTAGCTTTTGAATGTGTTTGCTCTTGCTTTTCTAGTTCTTTTAATTGTGATGTTACGGTGTCAATTTTGGATCTTTCCTGCTTTCTCTTGTGGGCATTTAGTGCTATAAATTTCCCTCTACACACTGCTTTGAATGCGTCCCAGAGATTCTGGTATGTTGTGTCTTTGTTCTCATTGGTTTCAAAGAACATCTTTATTTCTGCCTTCATTTCATTATGTACCCAGTAGTCATTCAGGAGCAGGTTGTTCAGTTTCCATGTAGTTGAGCGGCTTTGAGTGAGATTCTTAATCCTGAGTTCTAGTTTGATTGCACTGTGGTCTGAGAGATAGTTTGTTATAATTTCTGTTCTTTTACATTTGCTGAGGAGCGCTTTACTTCCATCTATGTGGTCAATTTTGGAATAGGTGTGGTGTGGTGCTGAAAGAAATGTATATTCTGTTGATTTGGGGTGGAGAGTTCTGTAGATGTCTATTAGGTCCACTTGGTTCAGAGCTGAGTTCAATTCCTGGGTATCCTTGTTGACTTTCTGTCTCGTTGATCTGTCTAATGTTGACAGTGGGGTGTTAAAGTCTCCCATTATTAATGTGTGGGAGTCTAAGTCTCTTTGTAGGTCACTCAGGACTTGCTTTATGAATCTGGGTGCTTCTGTATTGGGTGCATAAATATTTAGGATAGTTAGCTCCTCTTGTTGAATTGATCCCTTTACCATTATGTAATGGCCTTCTTTGTCTCTTTTGATCTTTGTTGGTTTAAAGTCTGTTTTATCAGAGACTAGGATTGCAACCCCTGCCTTTTTTTGTTTTCCATTTGCTTGGTAGATCTTCCTCCATCCTTTTATTTTGAGCCTATGTGTGTCTCTGCACGTGAGATGGGTTTCCTGAATACAGCACAATGATGGGTTTTGACTCTTTATCCAACTTGCCAGTCTGTGTCTTTTAATTGGGGCATTTAGTCTATTTACATTTAAAGTTAATATGTTTTGTGTGAATTTGATCCTGTCATTATGATGTTAGCTGGTTATTTTGCTCGTTAGTTGATGCAGTTTCTTCCTAGTCTTGATGGTCTTTACATTTTGGCATGATTTTGCAGCGGCTGGTACCGGTTGTTCCTTTCCATGTTTAGCACTTCCTTCAGGAGCTCTTTTAGGGCAGGCCTGGTGGTGACAAAATGTAAAGTATTTTATTTCTCCTTCACTTATGAAGCTTAGTTTGGCTGGATATGAAATTCTGGGTTGAAAATTCTTTTCTTTAAGAATGTTGAATATTGGCCCCCACTCTCTTCTGGCTTGTAGGGTTTCTGCCGAGAGATCCGCTGTTAGTCTGATGGGCTTCCCTTTGAGGGTAACCCGACCTTTCTGTCTGGCTGCCCTTAACATTTTTTCCTTCATTTCAACTTTGGTGAATCTGACAATTATGTGTCTTGGAGTTGCTCTTCTCGAGGAGTATCTTTGTGGCGTTCTCTGTATTTCCTGAATCTGAACGTTGGCCTGCCTTGCTAGATTGGGGAAGTTCTCCTGGATAATATCCTGCAGAGTGTTTTCCAACTTGGTTTCATTCTCCGCATCACTTTCAGGTACACCAATCAGACGTAGATTTGGTCTTTTCACATAGTCCCATATTTCTTGGAGGCTTTGCTCATTTCTTTTTATTCTTTTTTCTCTAGACTTCCCTTCTCACTTCATTTCATTCATTTCATCTTCCATTGCTGATACCCTTTCTTCCAGTTGATCGCATCAGCTCCTGAGGCTTCTGCATTCTTCACGTAGTTCTCGAGCCTTGGTTTTCAGCTCCATCAGCTCCTTTAAGCACTTCTCTGTATTGGTTATTCTAGTTATACATTCTTCTAAATTTTTTTCAAAGTTTTCAACTTCTTTGCCTTTGGTTTGAATGTCCTCCCGTAGCTCAGAGTAATTTGATCGTCTGAAGCCTTCTTCTCTCAGCTCGTCAAAATCATTCTCCATCCAGCTTTGTTCCGTTGCTGGTGAGGAACTGCGTTCCTTTGGAGGAGGAGAGGCGCTCTGCATTTTAGAGTTTCCTGTTTTTCTGTTCTGTTTTTTCCCCATCTTTGTGGTTTTATCTACTTTTGGTCTTTGATGATGGTGATATACAGATGGCTTTTCGGTGTGGATGTCCTTTCTGTTTGTTAGTTTTCCTTCTAACAGACAGGACCCTCAGCTGCAGGTCTGTTGGAATACCCTGCCGTGTGAGGTGTCAGTGTGCCCCTGCTGGGGGGTGCCTCCCAGTTAGGCTGCTCGGGGGTCAGGGGTCAGGGACCCACTTGAGGAGGCAGTCTGCCCGTTCTCAGATCTCCAGCTGCGTGCTGGGAGAACCACTGCTCTCTTCAAAGCTGTCAGACAGGGACATTTGAGTCTGCAGAGGTTACTGCTGTCTTTTTGTTTGTCTGTGCCCTGCCCCCAGAGGTGGAGCCTACAGAGGCAGGCAGGCCTCCTTGAGCTGTGGTGGGCTCCACCCAGTTCGAGCTTGGGGGCTGCTTTGTTACCTAAGCAAGCCTGGGCAATGGCGGGCGCCCCTCCCCCAGCCTCGCTGCTGCCTTGCAGTTTGATCTCAGACTGCTGTGCTAGCAATCAGCGAGATTCCGTGGGCGTAGGACCCTCCGAGCCGGGTGTGGGATATAGTTTCGTGGTGCGCCGTTTTTTAAGCCGGTCTGAAAAGCGCAATATTCGGGTGGGAGTGATCCGATTTTCCAGGTGCGTCTGTCACCCCTTTCTTTGACTCGGAAAGGGAACTCCCTGACCCCTTGCGCTTCCCAGGTGAGGCAATGCCTCGCCCTGTTTCGGCTCGCGCACGGTGCGCGCACCCACTGGCCTGCGCCCACTGTCTGGCACTCCCTAGTGAGATGAACCCGGTACCTCAGATGGAAATGCAGAAATCACCGTCTTCTGCGTCGCTCACGCTGGGAGCTGTAGACCGGAGCTGTTCCTATTCGGCCATCTTGGCTCCTCCGCCCCTTTTTTTGGGGGGGTAATCTTTATTGAACATTATTTGGGCATTACTGCATTGGTCATATGAGAATGTGGCACAAAAAGTCTTAGGAAACTCATTTTTAATTATCTGTAGGAGCATATTGAAAGCATTGTTCATTGCATGACATGCTTATCTCTTCATAGGGATTAATTGGAAATTAATATTTGCATCTGCTCCAGTCTCAGTCTTTGGAATATGTGTATATCACCTAGTAATTGGTTTGTATTTAACTTATGGACACTGATTTATACAACTTGTCTTATTTAGCCTTCCCATTGTCTGTTACATAGCACAGAACTGTATTTGTTATCCACCTAGTGCCAGTACATTGCAAATTATAATATTTCATGTATTAATCTTATTTTCATGTTCACTTTCTTTCCCTGACCCTATTATCTTTTGAATTTCTTTACATATTAATTTTAATATTATTCTAGGATGCTTATTTTATTAACTATCCAAAGTTTCTCTTTTGTAAACAAGGCAGTATATAGCAGCATCTTAAAAATAAACATTCATCTATGCATTCATTTGGTAAGTATATATTGAGGACTTACATTATGGCAGAGCCTGTATAAAGTGCTGGTTTCACAATGGAGAATAAGCAGCTTCAAGGAACTTCTTTTAGAGATGAAAAGACATACTACTCAGGCAAGTCATTATAATATAATATAAGTGTTATCACATGTACAATGTCCAGTAGTAGCATAAAGGATAAACAAGTCTCTTTTAGAAGACAGATGCTGTATCAGTCATGGCCCTGCCAAGAAAAGCACGTCATATGCAAACCAGATACTTTCCTAAGAGGTTTTTTTTGTTTGTTTTTTTGTTTTTTTAAACAATTATTTTAAAGGGCCTGGAAAAGAGTTAGTAAGAGATGACATAGATCCTTGAGGCTTGTACCATCTGGGAGCCCTTGAACACTTGGACCTGAAGAGACGAAAAGAGAGGTTCAGGAATCCAAAGAAGATAAATATATAGAGAGAGCACCCTAAAGGAGAGTGAAACCAATCCTCTTTGCAAAGAGGGAGCCAAGAAAACAAAGGCTCTGAACTCCCTTGCAACCTTCTCTTCTCCTAGCTTCTGGCGCCTCCCATTGGCCAAACTTAACATGAAGCCACAGAGAAAGTGTATTAGTTTCCAAGGGCTATGGTACCACAAACTAGATAGATTTGAACAACATAAATTTATTGTATCACAGTTCTGGAGGCTAGTAGTCTGAAATCAAGGTATCAGCAAGGTTGGTTTCTTGTGAGGTCTGTGAGGAAAAATCTGTTCCATGCCTCTCTCCTACAGTCTGGTAGCCTCAGAAATTGCTTGGCTTGTAGATGGCATTATGTCTTTTCATATCATCTTCCCTTCTTTCATCTGTGTCTTTGTGTCCAAATCAAATGCTTTTATTAGGATACCAGTCGTGCTGGATTAGAACCCATGCCAATGACCTAATTTTAACCTGATTACCTCTGTTATGACCCTATTTCCAAATAAGGTCGCATGCTGAAGTACTAGGATTGAGTACTTCACCATATCTTTTGCAGGGAGGGGATAAAATTAACCCATAACAGCAAGGAGTTCCAGTAATGTGGTCTAAATATTAAATAACGTTATAACTTATTATCAGCAAAGATACAGCCCTGCAGTTTTCACTAATCATTAATCAGCTATGTTATTAAATAAGAGAATTATTATGTTTGGTAGAATAATTTTACAGAGCATTAGGGTAAAGACTTTCAATTTAACTAAAACTCAGAAGGTTTTAAGAATATTCTAGAGTCTTACTTGTTATAGATGAGATTGATTTACTCAGTTTAAATCGTTCTTAAATTTTAAAACACTATAAACTAAATGACTTTGCAATTTTATTCAACTGTATGTTTGTTTCTTACCTAATAGTCATGTATCTTACCTAATAACCAATAGTTAGAAACCTTGATTTTATTCCACTTCTTTAAAATATAGAAATTTACTTTCTTAACAGTATTTCTAATTTTATTCCCCTAAGTTGTTAAAAAAAAGTCATGTATCCAGAATTACTTTTGCTATTATTACCATCGGCTTCATTTTAAGCTATACACTTAAACTTACTGTGTAAATAATTAAATGTATGTGGTCATTTTCATAGGTTATAGAAATGATCATTAAAACCTTTGTTCAAAATCACCATCTGAAAAACTAGTGTCAGATTTACTGATTTGAATTAAATTATGCATTGAGTTTCAAACCTGTGCACAATGAAAGCACAGTATGGCCCTCAGCATCAATCTCAACACACAAACATTCATCAGTACTATACTCCTACAATTACTTGGAAGGAAATGTAATTTGAAGCAAAAATTAATCTTGCTTAAATTGCCTGCAGTTTTACCCAAAAGATACTCTGACTTAGTAGAAATCCTTAAAATGTGAGTCTCTTTTCTTTTTTTTTTTGTTTTGTTTTGTTTATCAATCTGAAAAATAGCTTTTATTTTTCACTAATAGAATCATCAAAAAATATCTTTTGGAAACGACAACTCTGCTTTGAATTGACAACATAGACCAGGGGCTGGTCAACCACAGCTTCTCTATCACATCCATCCTGCTGCTTGTTTTCCTAAATAGTTGAAACATGCTCATGTCATTTATTTATATATTGTCCAAGTCTGCTTTCACATCTTTTTTTTTCTTTTTTTAAATTTTATTATTACTATACTTTAAGTTTTAGGGTACATGTGCACATTGTGCAGGTTAGTTACATATGTATACATGTGCCATGCTGGTGTGCTGCACCCATCAACTCGTCATTTAGCATTAGGTATATCTCCTAAGGCCATCCCTCCCCACTCCCCCCACCCCACAACAGTCCCCAGAGTGTGATGTTCCCCTTCCTGTGTCCATGTGTTCTCATTGTTCAATTCCCACCTATGAGTGAGAACATGCGATGTTTGGTTTTTTGTCCTTGCGATAGTTTACTGAGAATGATGATTTCCAATTTCATCCATGTTCCTACAAAGGACATGAACTCATCATTTCTTATGGCTGCATAGTATTCCATAGTGTATATGTGCCACAGTTTCTTAATCCAGTATATCATTGTTGGACATTTGGGTTGGTTCCCAGTCTTTGCTATTGTGAATAGTGCCACAATAAACAAACATGTGCATGTGTCTTTATAGCAGCATGATTTATAGTCCTTTGGGTATATACTCAGTAATGGGATGGCTGGGTCAAATGGTATTTCTAGTTCTAGATCCCTGAGGAATCGCCACACTGACTTCCACAATGGTTGAACTAGTTTACAGTCCCACCAACAGTGTAAAAGTGTTCCTATTTCTCCACATCCTCTCCAGCACCTGTTGTTTCCTGACTTTTTAAATGATTGCCATTCTAACCGGTGTGAGATGGTATCTCATTGGGGTTTTGATTTGAATTTCTCTGACGGCCAGTGATGGTGAGCATTTTTTCATGTGTTTTTTGGCTGCATAAATGTCTTCTTTTGAGAAGTGTCTGTTCATGTCCTTCACCCACTTTTTGATGGGGTTGTTTGCTTTTTTCTTGTAAATTTGTTTGAGTTCATTGTAGATCCTGGATATTAGCCCTTTGTCAGATGAATAGGTTGCGAAAATTTTCTCCCATTTTGTAGGTTGCCTGTTCACTCTGATAGTAGTTTCTTTTGCTGTGCAGAAGCTCTTTAGTTTAATTAGATCCCATTTGTCAATTTTGGCTTTTGTTGCCATTGCTTTTGGGGTTTTGGACAGGAAGTCCTTGCCCATGCCTATGTCCTGAATGGTAATGCCTAGGTTTTCTTCTAGGGTTTTTATGGTTTTAGGTCTAACGTTTAAGTCTTTACTCCATCTTGAATTAATTTTTGTATAAGGTGTAAGGAAGGGATCCAGTTTCAGCTTTCTACACATGGCTAGCCAGTTTTCCCAGCACCATTTATTAAATAGGGAATCCTTTCCCCATTGCTTGTTTTTCTCAGGTTTGTCAAAGATCAGATAGTTGTAGATATGCAGTGTTATTTCTGGGGGCTCTGTTCTGTTCCATTGATCTATATCTCTGTTTTGCTACCAGTACCATGCTGTTTTGGTTACTGTAGCCTTGTAGTATAGTTTGAAGTCAGGTAGCGTGATGCCTCCAGCTTTGTTCTTTTGGCTTAGGATTGACTTGGCGATGAGGGCTCTTTTTTGGTTCCATATGAACTTTAAAGTTGTTTTTTCCAATTCTGTGAAGAAAGTCATTGGTAGCTTGATGGGGATGGCATTGAATCTGTAAATTAGCTTGGGCAGTATGGCCATTTTCACGATATTGATTCTTCCTATCCATGAGCATGAAATGTTCTTCCATTTGTATGCTCTTTTATTTCCTTGAGCAGTGGTTTGTAGTTCTCCTTGAAGAGGTCCTTCATGTCCCTTGTAAGTTGGATTCCTAGGTATTTTATTCTCTTTGAAGCAATTGTGAATGGGAGTTCACTCATGATTTGGCTCTTTGTTTGTCTGTTATTGGTGTATAAGAATGCTTGCGATTTTTGTACATTGATTTTGTATCCTGAGACTTTGCTGAAGTTGCTTATCAGCTTAAGGAGATTTTGGGCTGACACAGTGGGGTTTTCTAGATATACAATCATGTCATCTGCAAACAGGGACAATTTGACTTCCTCTTTTCCTAATTGAATACCCTTTATTTCCTTCTCCTGCCCAATTGCCCTGGCCAGAACTTCCAACACTATGTTGAATAGGAGTGGTGAGAGAGGGCATCTCTGTCTTGTGGCAGTTTTCAAAGGGAATGCTTCCAGTTTTTGCCCATTCAGTATGATATTGGCTGTGGGTTTGTCATAAATAGCTCTTATTATTTTGAGATACGTCCCATCAATACCTAATTTATTGAGAGTTTTTAGCATGAAGGGCTGTTGAATTTTGTCAAAGGCCTTTTCTGCATCTATTGAGATAATCGTGGTTTTTGTCTTTGGTTCTGTTTATATGCTGGATTACATTTATTGATTTGCATATATTGAACCAGCCTTACATCCCAGGGATGAAGCCCAGTTGATCATCTTTTCATTAGCAAATTGAAAAAAAAATTATTTAAGACAATGAACACTTAGTATCCTAATTTTAATAAAGGTAAGATTTTTCCTAACTTAAAAAGCAAACGTACAAAGTATTATAGTTTCTTTGTAAGATATTAGACTTGTAAAAGAAAATTATCTTTGTCTGCAATGAATGTACAAAGAAAAACTGGGTAACATTTAATTTTGCCTTTAATTTAGAAATGGTTTAATATCAACATCAACTAAATATAATGATAAAATGAAGATAAATAGAATTATTTTATATACTAGTTAATATATTCCATCTGTACAAATCCAATTGCTTCTTTAAATTCTATGTTAAATAAGAACAAAATAGGGAGTCATAAATAAATAAAAAGCAAATTAAATGTTTAAAATTATGATTACCCCAAACTGAGTTCAAGTAAACATTATTGCTCCATTCTGCAAATGAGAAATAGGAGGATGAGAGAGAAAGTAATTGATTTGCCCCAGTCTACAGAATTAGTCACCTACATATGGTAGAATTTAAGTCCACTGCTACACTCCTCTGCCTCAGTGCTCACTATAATATTTAGTTTAGGTCTTCTTAGGGACTGCATGTTTATGTGCCTGAAATTCATGTGTTGGGGCCCTAACACCCAATACAATGGCATTAGGTGGTGAGTGCCTTGAGAAGTAATTAGGTCAAGGTGATAGAGCCCTCATAATGGGATTAGCGTCCTTATAAGAAAAGAAGGAGAGCTAACCCTTTCTAGCCCCTTCTCTTTCCACCAGGTGAGAATACAGTGAGAAGTTGGCAGTCAGCAAACCAAAAGAGGCCCCTCACCAGAACCTCACCATGTTGGTACCCTGATCTTAGACTTCCACCCTCCACAACTGCAAAAAATAAATGCGTGTTATTTATAAGCCACCCACTGTGTGGTAATTTGTTAGAGCAGCCCAGATTGACTAAGACATGTCGGCTAACTCAGTGAATCAAAAAATTTACTATAAAATAGCAGATTCTAATTCCCAGTTTTTGTCAACCATGTTTCCCACTGTTGAGGTCATTTGAGTTTCTCCTTTGAGTTTCTATACTAGTGCTTACCTTACATAGGAAGGATAAGAGAGACTCCTTTATCCTTCCTAAACTAAACTCCCTGGGAGACAACAGTGAGTGGCCACTGTTTACTTCACACTGGTTCCAGTTTCAGCCACTGGCCTTCGGCCTTCATGCACTTTTCATCCTGATAACCTGTCTAGTGCCTTTTAGGACCTGCACTCTCTACCTTTCTCTTATCTGTCCCAATCCCACTACTTCCTCTATTCAAAACTAGTTTCCTGTCCCTTCTGTGCTTACTGACCCAGCCAAAGAGTGTTCTGAGGATAACTACTTGTTCTGAACCTTGAGTTTGGAGAAATCCTTTTTTCTAGAGACATCACTTATTTTGGTTTTTCCATTGCTCCTATCTTGCAGATACACAGTGCAACTACTAAGCTAGATTCCTTCTCCTGGGGCCTAGAGCTGGGGATTTCATGTCAACCTCTCCTGTACTGCCAGTCCACTTGAGCTCTCTTTCTCAGATACTTATCCTCATATTGTAATCTTTGCTTTAGGTTCTGGTCTGTTCTGAACCAAGCTACCATGCTCAGACACAGAAGCTGATAGCATGTTATCAGCTTAATTACCCCTGCCACACAGAGGTATGCTCCATCTTATTTCCTCCAATTTGCAAAGAAGGAAAGGGAAGCCAATTAAAATGTCTATGAACTAACTTGGGTTTCAGTCGTCTATCAGAAATCTTTCCTTTCCTTCCTTCTCTGCCCATCATTCTCATTCTCTATCTCTTTTCTCTCTCTTTCTCTCTCTCTCTCTCTGTCTCTCTCGCACACACTGACATTCACATCCTTTCCTACACAGACTGAGATAGATACTCTTCTTTTGAGCCCAGAAACTTCCTTCACATTTTAAATGTCTCTTCTCATCTATCTCTCTGAATAGAATGCGAGGGGACTGAAGGCAGACAGAACATGTTATATTAATTTTTTATATCTTCATTTGCATGGCATATAGTACAGAGTCAATAAATGTTTAGTGGTTTAAATTTCTGAAGGTGACATGGCCAGTAATGGTGGAGATGGGATCTAAACAGAAGCTTATACCATGTTATCAGCTTAATCACTCCTGCCACACAGAGGTATGCTCCATCTTATTTCCTCCAATTTGCAAAGAAGGAAAGGGAAGCCAATTAAAATGTCTATGAACTAACTTGGGTTTCAGTTGTCTATCAGAAATCTTTCCTTTCCTTCCTTCTCTGCCCATCGTTCTTGTTCTCTCTTTCTCTCTTTTCTCTCTCTTTCTCTGTCTCTCTCTCACACACTGACATTCACATCCTTTCCTACACAGACTGAGATAGATACTCTTCTTTTGAGCCCAGAAACTTCCTTCACATTTTAAATGTCTCTTTTCTCATCTGTCCCTCTGAATAGAATGCGAGGGGACTGAAGGCAGACAGAACATGTATTAATTTTTTTATATTTTCATTTGCACGGCATATAGTACAGAGTCAATAAATGTTTAGTGGTTTAAATTTCTGAAGGTGACATTGTCAGTAATGGTGGAGATGGGATCTAAACCAAACTGTGTCTGATTCTAAATTTAGGGTTTTTTTTTTTAAACCCAAGAATACTCTATAGTCCTAGGGGAAAAATAAATATTAAATTAAAAATAAAATCAATAAGTTTGCTTTAGTTCCATTTATTTATTTACCAATAGAAGGAGGGTTACTCTGGTGTCTTAATCTTGTAAGTAAATTTAGGGTAAGCAATGAAAATCTTTATTCTCAGAGTATTCTCAAACTTATTAGACTAAAAGATGAACTTTTTAAGCAATCTGATATAATAATATATTCTGGAAGAATACTTTTCCTTCAAACATCTGTCTGACCTAACTTCCCTAAATCCTACTATTACTGATGTGTACTTATAAATTAAGGTTCTCTGTTCTGAGATTCATCTATTAATATTCTTGTGAATAATATCACTAATAGCTTATATTTCATATATTTAGTGTTTAAGAGTTATATAGCAAGTATTTCACCCTAGGGCTGACTAGTAGCCTGTACGCACCATTACTATAGACCAAATAGTTTTCATTGTTGAGTTTTACTGGTTGATAACATATTTTGATTAATATCGCTTCTGACAAAGAATTTTTCATTTTGATTTTTGGTTATTTGAAAAAGCTTAAGAGGAGGGAAAAGCAGACCTCATTATACCAGTTTTATCAATATGGAATTCAGATCTCAAGGAGATGAAGTAAACTTCCAAAGCAGCATATTAAGTATGCTGCTTAATAAATCTTAAAAATATATAAGCAAAAATCTCCAAAAAGAGAAAACAGAAAGAGATCCCCAAAAATTGTCCCTTTCCAAATTTTGCCTTAACTCCCACACTATCTTCAAAATCTATGAACTCTGACAAGATAATTCTTCCAAAATGTCTTTGCTTGTGATTTTGAGTCTCAATCATAAGAAAAATATAGACCATGTCATTAAAATTGAAAGTATAAGTTCTAAAGGCAAATCTAATTGGCAAAATAATTAAAGATCACAGGCATGATTAGGAAAGTAAAGACAAGTAGAATTTAGTGAAGTTGCCCTTAGCTTTATGGAATTGAAAAGTTTAATAGAGACAAATGTGGCAAGAAGTATCCTACTCTTATGATGAATTAAAACACAGTAAAGACTGGCATCTACTTTTGAGCTTTAAAATAAAAAGCAGGTATTTTCCTCCTTCATTCCAGTGGCATTAATGCTTTTTAAAGTTCTCAAGATCCTTTTTCATTCAGCATAAAGAAGAAAAAGAAGTTCACTGTTATGTATTAACATATTGTTTTTATATGGTTCAATGCATCCAAGAACACCTTTCCTAAACATGTCTTTGTTTTACTACGCACTAACTAAAAATAAAGCAGAATACACTGTCTCCCTCCCTCATGCCACCACTTTATTCTTTCAATATTTATGAGCTAATTAGTCCCTAATTAGGTAAATAATAAATAATGAAGGCAAATCAGAGCCTAAGTAAAGCCCAATTTTCATTATTTCATTAAACAATTAAGAAGTAGAAACTAGCATGAGTTCTTGGTGGAGGTTTATTCTAATAGTGATTCTGTCTGATGTATTTTATCTGAAAAGCAGGCTCCTGCTCACCTAAAATATGTCAAAGTAATAAGGAAATATTGTGTAATCTGCAGGGAAGGTGTTAGAAATTAATGATGACTCTGGAAAAATCTAGAAATCAGGAGTGTGTAGAAACCAAGTCATTTTGATCAAATCCAAATGGTGTCTTTGGCGGAATACCAAATTAAAATAGACAAAATGAAAAGTACCCACTTGAATTTAAAAACAGATGAACATAAATATTTTCTCAAAAGTTAAGGTCTTAAGGAAATCTGGTATTCCCCACAGCTGTCAATCACTTTTGATGTTTCATTATGAAGTTTTACTTTGCAATTTTACAGCACCATCAATTGCAAATAATCAATTATAAATCTCTTGTTTTCAAAACTGGGTTTATCTTTAATATTTTCTACAAATTTGCCAAATTATCCCAAACCAAAGGTGATAAATTATAGATGTGACAGTTTTACAGTATTTTGTGGTTATTTTAGATTCCTCATAATAAAGATATGTAACATGCTTCTGGATTTTCCTGTTTTTCACATATTTAATTTCTTCTTATCTGTATTTCTATGTCTAATCTGTTAAACATAATAGAGACAAATTAGGACAAAATGCTGCAAACAAAGCAAGACTGACCTAGAAGTCAGAGTATTTGGGTTGAGTTTTGACTCCAGTGATTACGGAATCTGTAACCAGGTAAGGCTTTTGCTTCTCAGCTCTTTTTTTCAGAGCAGTGAGGCAAATCAGGTGCCACTCCTAAATCATGGGCTTAACTCATGTTTGAAAACACTTTATAAATCATACAGCACTGAACACACTAAAACAAAAATAAACAGAAGCCTGCCTTAAGTGACATTGTACAACAGCAACACAACATTAGCTTTCAGTAAACCTGAGCAAATTTAAATTTTTTAATATGTCACTTTGTGGCTTGGGGAAATGATTGTGTATATATATATATATATATATATATATATATATATAGTTTTTTTAAAAAAATAAATGGTGCTTTTTTGAGTGGCAAAACTATTGGCTATTACACAATTAGTAAGGAGTATACATTAGGCATTTTATGATGTTTCATAGTTACAGAATCCTATTATGAATTCTAAGAACAAATATTTTGGGGTAAAATTTTAGCCAATGAACCTCTTAGGTTCTTGGCTTCCAAGATAATTATGATCTAAAGAATACTCTTCATGCTCATACTAAGGACCTTTCAAAATAACAAAGTTTAACTTTAATTAATTTCCATTTTCCAAAAAGTGAATAAACTAAGCACTTCCTGTGTGCTAACAAATTTAAATTTTGCACTGACTCTGTGTGGTAGGTTCTATTATTAACATAACCATTCGACAGGTAACATAAATGATAGAATGGACAAATTTCCATATCTTTCCCAAGGTCACACAGCTAATAACAAGTCAACAACAGGAGTTACCCAGACATCCTGGATATAGCTGGGAAAAGAAGCAAGGATAGACAAAAAGACTAATGGTGGTGGTGGTAGACAGGTTTTTCTAAAAATGGAATTTTGGATATAAATGCCAAGAAATATGGGGTGTAGTTTCTGGATGTAAAATTAAAGAAATGCTAACACACACACACACACACACACACACACAATCATCACATGAAAAAAACAGCAATAATGGTCATGTTTACAATTGTATCATTACTTCTACTCCAAATTCAGTTGTTTCACATGAATAATCTATGGCAACAGTGAAACTGAATAATCCCTGATAAATTTTTCTTCTTATTGACTCTTCCCTTTGAACTGGCACTGTTATTGCTACTTCTTAAATGTTTCTCTAATTTGTTCTGTTCTTTTCTCATAAGTCCTTCTACCATTCCTTAATTGCTTAATTAATTGCTTTTGTTTGGGGCCTTGAAATAGCCTTCCCACTGAAATAGGGAACTCTGCTCACTTCAGACTCCTCTGTTGCTATTGCCATTATTGAGTCTTTGTAATGCCTTCAAGGTTATCTTTGTCCATAAATCTGATCCTGGTACTCTACTAGTCCCGTGTTTTTAAAGAACACCCTCTGTTGTCCTCAGAATACAATTCAGTAGTCATTGTGTTGCATAAGTATCCCCTACTTCCCTTCCCCTTTAATTTATCTTGCCCTTTCTTCATCATATGGACCCTCTGTCAGCCACACTTGCCAGTACCTCAAGCATACAATTCTCTGTCATTCTGATTTTTTTGCCTGCTAGAATAATTTTTGTCTTGTAGTTTACTTTGTAGGCTCTGACACTTTTTTTTCAAATATGTTCCAACATGAGCACAGGAACTCGAGGCTAGCCTGAGCAACACAGTGAAACCCTGTCTCTACTAAAATGCAAAAGAACAGCCAGGCGTGGCAGTGTGCACTTGTGGTCCCAGCTACGCAGGAGGCTGAGGCAGGAGAATTGCTTGAACCCGGGAGGCAGAGGTTGCAGAGAGCCGAGATCGCACCACTGCACTCCAGCCTGGGTGACAGAGCAAGACTCCGTCTCAAAATAAAAATAAACCAACCAAACAAAAGACATTTCTGAGATGCTTTTCCTCATCATAATTAATCTTTCTCTCCTCTATGTTTCCATAACACTTTGTTCATATGATTTTTAGCACTTGCCTCATATTAATGATTTGTTAAATACAATTTACTTGACTAGACTGTAGGCTCTTCAAAGGCAAGGACCACAAATCTTATTATTCTTAACAAAACAGAGGCTACAACAATTGTGGTCATGCTCTATAGCATAGAAATGTGAAGCTACAATACTTTATTGCTTTTATGTTTGAGCAGACAAAAATGTTTCAAGATAATATTGATCATTCTAGTAGCCTTCTATGTGGGCATTTTTGTCAGTTTACTATAACTTTAGAAAAGAATGTGATTTCCAACCTTTAAGCTATTAAAAATTTGTTATTGCAAAATATAGCCAATTATAACATAAGAATCATTTACAGTCAATTTTTTATCTAAATTGAGAGAAATTATAATTATGGAGCATGGCTTTAATTGTGTTCATTCTATCTATCATCTCTTCTTGGAATGAGGCAAAATCTACCCTTAAATTAAAACAAATAATCAGACTTTCATATATGTTTACTTATATCACAACATATGGTACTAAGGCACTTCTAAACTGAGTATTAAGAGATTATCCTACAGTACTTGTTGTCCTTGAGCCAAAGACAGTGGTCAGAATCTCTGTATTATTTTCATTTGAACCAGTGTACAGTATTCTGAGTTTTTTATAGAAAGGATATTTTTATTATGCACCATTTAATTTATTTAGGCAGTGCTTAACCCGCACTTTTCCTTGCAAATGGAACTTTGTGAAGAAAAATTTGTGTAATTCCTTGAGATACAAAACATTCCAAGGAATAGGTTCTCTTTTCTCTTGTAAACTGCCCTTATTCAAAGTGGCTGTGAGACAAAGGAGGTGGCATGAACTGGCTCTAGAGAACATGTCACTGACAGAGACAAATGAGTCTTAATGAGTTCAGGGGAATTCTGACAGCTAAGATTTCGAGCTCTGAGGAAAGAACTACTGCATCGAGGACACAATTCTGAATCATGCCAGGTTCAGAGTAAGCTTTGGAGAAATTAGCACAATTGATGTGTATGGTGTGTTTGTTTTTCTGAAAAGCTTTTTACTTTTGTAGAAAACATTGCACATTTGTAAAATGAGGACTAATTAGAAAAGTAAAAATTCTTACTTGTTCACTATAACTCAAAAATATAATCAATCCATAAAAAAACAAACTCATAAAAGCAAAATCATCTAACTAAAATCTTAGACTCCAAGTCAGTTCCTTTCTCTCTCCTCTGAGTTTAGGCTTATTCCAGGGAGCTGCCTAATAAGGCCGGTTCATGGCACCTGCTTTGTGTCACCGCCACTTTGAATAAATGTCATTTCCAGTTTCTGTAACTATAGTGATATGATGATGCCCAGCTCTTCCTTTGTCAAGGATTCTGATGACTGTCTCATATGTACTGACTAGCCTTTCCAAGGTAGGTGATACCCCTTTAGTTAATATATGCATTAATTTACTCCAACATTCTGTAAGAAATAGAAAGTGTTTTTATTATACCAAAATCCTATGTGCCCACTGAATGGCCCATAGCTAAACCATATGGAGGGCACAGCAAGAATTGGAGAAAGGCTCTCCCTCCAGGCTAAAAAATATAGGAAAAAAAGTGTTCCCATAAACAGCAGAGCCTGAGCTGGAGTTCAGTTTTTTCTCACCTCTCAGGAAAGGGCTTTTTATGTGTTTTGTAAACTACACAATTCCTAGTGGTGACATTGTCCCCAGAAGACAAAGAGACCTGACAATAGGGTCATTAGTGGAGTGCAGCAGGGCACAGTTCTGTGGGCTCAAAGCCATCTGCTAAGTGGGCAGTGGAGGGGAGAAGAGAGAACAAGGATTGGCATAATGTTGGCACCCAGCTTTAAGATGTATTATCTAAAAGGTTTTGAGATTTATAAGAAAATCCTGTTCTACTGAGCATAGATTTCTCATTTCAGCCACCTATTGATTACTACCTAATATCCATATTGTGCACTGCAAGATGTTGAGCCGGGTATGGTGGCTCATGCCTGTAATCCCAGAACTTTGGGAGGTCAAGGTGGGTGGATCACCTGAGGTCAGGAGTTTGAGACCAGCCTAGCCAACACAGTGAAACACCCGTCTCTACAAAAAATACAAAAAGTAGCCGGGCATGGTGGCAGGCGCCTATAGTCCCAGCTACTCGGAGGCTGAGGCACGAGAATCACTTGAATCAGGGAGGCAGAGGTTGCAATGAGCCAAGATCCCGCCATTGCATTCCATGCATTCCAGCCTGGGCAACAGAGTGAGACTGCATCTCAAAAAAAAAAAAAAAAAAAAAAAAAAAATTAATACAGGGGTTTGACGAAGGTTTGCTGTGAGACCATTTCTGCCTGAAAATTTAGAGCAATCCTAAAAGGCTCCTGAAGTGTATAATGTCATAACTATTAATAATATGCACAATATGTCAAAGACCAATTGTTAAGCAATGGCCTGATAAAAGTTTATGGAGGAAGATAACAGAGACAGACTTATGAATGTAGCTTAACAGCCTATACGAGATTCTAAGCCAAAAAAAATAATAAACATTAGGCTCATCTTGTATCAATTTGTTAAGCGAAACTGGTTGGCATAAGTGATTTTGATAATAGAAGAGCTAACCTGCTAACCTTATATTTTGAATTCATTTGCTAAATAGCCAAGGTGAATTAATTACAAGCATATAGTTTCTTTTCAGAGCAGAGGGAGAAAAAAGGTATTAATCCAAATGGAACATTTCTTCCAACCTATAAAATTAAAAATGTGAAAAACCAATTTAAGAATAACAACATACTTTAACAGGCACATACATTAATCACATGCCCGACTTGAAAGCTATTGAAACAATAAGACTTAGCAATTCTATCCACCCAAAATAAAATATCAGCATTCTTCTCAGAGTTACAATTTATATGCTGTGAAATTAAATCACGCACTATAAAACCAAAAACAATAGCAATATGCCTTTATTTTAAAAAATGCAAATCATACAACACTTGGAATAAGGGAAAGGATCTTTAAATAAAGTAAAAAAATAAATCAGTGCTATTTAGACCCTCTCACATTGAAATATAAAACTAGGGACTATCTTATAATACAAACATAAGAAATATGTTTGGCCCTAATTTATATAATGGAAGAGAATGTCTTAATATATTATTTGATGATATCTTCTCAAATGAGAAATATAATAGAGAAGCAGGCTGGGCATGGTGGTTCACACCTGTAATCCCAGCACTTTGGGAGGCCAAGGTGGGCAGATCACTTGAGGTCAGGAGTTCGAGACCAGCATAGCCAACATGGTGAAACCTCGTCTTTACAAAAAATACAAAAATTAGCTGGGTGTGGTGGTGGGTACCTGTAATCCCAGCTACTTGGGTGGCTGAGGCAGGAGAATCGCTTGAACCTGGGAGGTGGAGGTTGCAGTGAGTTGAGATTGTGCCACTGCCCTCCAGCCTAGGGAACAGAGCCAGACACCATTTCAAAAAAAACACAGAATGAAACGAACAAAAAAGAAGACAGAAATATAACAAATAAAATAGAGAAGCAAATATAACTCAATAAGTCTCATTGTTCATTGTTCTGCATCAAATAAATATTTTTAATACCAAGGAATTTTCCATCATCTTTTCAGTGATAAAGTTAAACAATATAGTCTGCAATATGAAAATATACGTACAGATTATATGCATTATATACACTGATTATTTTTAAGCCTTTCTGGTAATCCGATTCCTTCAGACTCTTAAGTCTTCAATGTCTTGTAACAAGGGTCTCTTAATGAAAAAATCTCTCAGTTTTTGTCTAACTAAAAATTTCTTATTCACTTTTACCAGTTAAGGATAATTTCTATGGATACAGAATTCTGGTTGACAGTGTTTTGGTTGTTGTTTTTTAGTTTTGCTCCCCATCCCTTTAACTTTAAAGATATTATTATATTGTTTCTTGTGAAAACTCCACTTTCATTTGTATTCTCCTCTCACTCTATGTAATTTCATCATTTTCTCCTTCATTTTAGATTTCAGCAGTTTGACTATGATGTGTCTATATATGGTTTGGTTTTCTTCCTTTGCATTTATTATTTTTGGTGTTTACTGTATTTTTGGATCTGTAAATTGATGTCTTCTGGGAAGTTTTCATCTATTTTTCCTTTAAAACATTTTTTCTGCCCCAATTCCTCTCTCATCTTGTTCTAGAATTCCAATTACATTATGTTAGACCACTTGCATTGTCTGTGAGTCCATGCTCATTATTCTTCCATTTTTTTCTTCTCTTTCACATGAGAAAAGTTCCATCTTCAACTCAACTGACTTTATTTCCTGTCACCGCCAATCTTCTTTTAAACCCACACAGTGTTTTCCTTTTTTCATTTCAGTTACTGCATTTTTCAGCATTAGAATTTTCATTTCATTCTTTTCATGGCTTATATTTCTTTGTTGAGATTAAATTCTGTGTGTATTCATTATATTCCTTTTTCCCATTAAGTCCTTGAAAATGTCACTTCTCTAACATTCTTGTGTGCTAATAGAAACACTTTAATTATGTCATTGTCACATTCTATCCAACTGCTTGTTTTCTAGAGTATAGGTTAATTTTCCTGTTTCTTCATGTAGCTACTAATTTTTAATTGAATAATGAATAGTAATAATAAATTGAAAGAAAATCTGGATTTTGTTATAATTCTCTGAAAATACATTTTATTTCAAGAGGTGGTCAATTTCGCTAAACTAGAACTCCAAGCTCAGCATCCCATAAGGTTGGCAGCAGGTAAAGTCGCCAATCAGTTATTACAGTTGCTAACAGCTGCTTTCCCCTGTTTCCCTGCAATTAGATGCACCATTTCTCAACCAGCAGCATAATTTCTAGGTCAGATGAAGTTTTAGGCAGATTTTGTACTAAGATTTGGGTGTTCCATCACTTCTGAGGATCCCTCCTTCTCAAAGGATTTGCCTTTAAATTTGTGGCTCTTTTTCCAGTTCTAAGGTATGTCCTCTGACAGCCCAGGCTGGTAATGCTGCAGCTTTCTGTTCTCAAGACTGTAGTAGGGTACAGCCTTAGGCATAAAAAACAACATCACAAGGTGCAGTTTCTGTCTTTTCCAGTAAATCTTATCTCTGACTAACCTCAACTGCCCTCAATTTTTTAAAAAAATATTTCTTTCAGTTTATATGATAGTTATCTGCTAAAGTTTTACCAAGTAAAATCTTCATTATTAAATATTTTACATTGCTATTTAAGCTATTTTCTGGAAAATCCTGGTACACAGCTGATTATGCATTTTGTTTATTTTTTTTTAACAATACCCGTTTGAAAACATTTGCCAAACATGTTAGATATTGATTCTCCTGCAAAAAGGTTGGTGTTTTACTGCTGTTTGTTTCACTAATTTAAAGCAATTCTAAGTCTTTTTTTTTTTTTTTTTTTTTTTTTGAGACAGAGTTTCGCTCTTTTGCCCAGGCTGGAGTGAATTGTCGAGATCTCAGCTCACTGCAAACTCTGCCCCCCGGGTTCAAGCAATTCTTCTGCCTCAACTTCCCGAGTAGCTGGAGTTACAGGCACCCGCCACCATGCCTGGCTAATTTTTGTATCTAGGTCTTTTATTCACTCTGTTACCTTCCTATCTTCTTCTCTTGTTACTTGAGTATTTGATCTGGTCCTTCCCTTTTTCCCAATCACTCTTTGTGCTGTTAGCCATTTGACTACAACTATGTAAAGAACCTACAGAGAATCACCTAGGAAACTGAGAATGTCAATTTTAAAGGATACTACTGACTTTGTAGTAGACTCCAAGGTCAATGGATCTTTGACAGAAAGTACCGTCCTTTGGCTGTGATATGAAAGAAGAATTAGTACTATTGATTTAACAGTCCTAGTAGAGATTATACTCTCCTTCTGTGCAATAACAGTTAAAAAAAATCTGCATAGTTAATCTGTGTTAAGAAAGGGGTGCAAAATCACTATTAATGCCACTAACTGATTTCTAAAGTATTCCTAATTCTAGGTGAGCTTTCAAAATCCAAATGAAACTAAGAAGTGATCTTCTAATTCCAATTCCTATCATATACAATTTAGAAATATTAAATTCATACTTTTAGTAGTAAATTAAGCAATGGGTTTAAGGTTGGAAATAGAGATCCTCTAATTGCTATGACGCAAAGACCTCAACTTTTAAGTATTACATTTAAAATAAAATTAAAATATCCTCTCTATCCAATCATCATAATAATAAGAAGCATGTATTGTATAACAGCTAAATAGAAAGTAATATCTAAGATGGTCTCTACGTACATTACTATTTATTCTACAATTCCTTGAGGTAAATACTTGTCATAATTTTGCTTATTAGGAAATGAAATTTCGTGAATCTAAATCATTTGCCCAAGGTTACATAGTAAGTAAGTGAAGGAACTAGGATATGATATAACTATATATCCCATGCTCTTTCTAAATGCCTGATAAAAAGGCTTGGTCTGAGTTTATCTACTTCATTTGCAATAGTCAATTAATGTTTTTAAAAGAGCTGTAAGATTAAAAATACCCAAATTGTATAAAGAGGTCAGATGACACATCCAAATTATAAAATCAATGTACATTATCGAATTGACATACCAATAGAAAACACACACACACAAATTTAAAAAAAAGATGTCTTGTAGCAAGTCAAGAGCCAAAGAAAAATCATGTTTATTAAATTGTACTCAAAAAGAATTCTAAAGTATTCCCTGGTCCTGGAGTGATTTTCTCCAATTGCTAGTTTCCAAGTTTCAGGTACTGTGAAATAAGATTCCTAAGTCACATGTTAATTTTGTACCAGTGGGCTCTCTTTCCTTTCTCAATGAAACAATCGATATTTTTCCCCATCCTTGTCTTCCTAAAGAACCAGATTTGGAAAGAGAAATCAACTGCTTAAGATTTAAAGCATAGGTTCAATACTTTCTATTTATAACTTAGCAGCAGTCACACAAATCTCAAATTCTACTAAATTGATTCTAAGCATGAATATCTTCATCTGTCAAATGCGGATGATAATATCTACTTCTTAGACTTATTTTATGTATTAAATCATACAGCTTCTGCCACACAGTATATTTTCATAAAGCTTAGTTGCTTTCTTTTCTCCTTCCTTATTTCCATATGGTCTATTGTTATTTACAAAACTTTTTATTTTAAAACTTTAAAATGAGATTATGTATAATAGAAAATATTATTAAAGTAGAAATAGAATATTATTAAATATTTTAAATAAGGCCGGGTGTGGTGGCTCACGCCTGTAATCCCAGCACTTTGGGAGGCCGAGGTGGGTGGATCACGAGGTCAGGAGATTGAGACCATCTTGGCTAACACGGTGAAACCCCGTCTCTACTACAAAAAACACAAAAAATTAGCTGGGCGTGGTGGCGGGCACCTGCAATCCCAGCCACTGGGGAGGCTGAGGCAGGAGAATGGCGTGAACCCGGGAGAGGGAGCTTGCAGTGAGCCGAGATTGCACCACTGCACTCCAGCCTGGGTGACAGAGCGAGACTCTGTCTCAAAAGAAAAGAAAGAAAACAATATTTTAAAAAAATATTATTTTAAATATTTTAATAAAATAAATATTTAATATTATTATTTTAAATATATAAAAATATATGTACAATTCCACTATTTGAGTTGAATATAATCATTTTCACACACACATATGCACACATATACATACATACATATTTTTGCATAATTCTAGGCAAACTAAATGTGTAATTTTTTTACTTGTATAAACAGCATAAGGAAATCCCAGTGTTCTAAATTGTGAGATATATATATAAAATGTTTATCATTGTCCAGATAGGCCTTAGTTTACTTAATCAATCTCCAATTTTAGGGTATTTTTGTTATTTTCAATTTTACATAATGATAATAAATGCTGTAAAAAACATCTTTGCAAATAGTGCTATTTATCTCTTTTGTTGTTCATTCAGATAGAATTTAAATATTGAATTAAAGCAGTATACAAATTTTAATGCTCGAGTTACAACTGCTTACTGACTTTTTCAGAGACTTATGCCAACAAATATAACTACAAAAAATGTATGAGTGATTTTTTCCATGTAAGTACTCCAGCTTTGACAGCTCTTATCTCATAATCTTCTGCAAAAATGAATAAAAAAATACTGTCTTACTATTTTACTGATTTTTTTTTTTTTTTTGAGAGAGAGAGAGTCTCACTCTGTCATACAGACTGGAGTGCAGTGGCATGATCATGTTTCATTGCAGCCTCAACCTCCCCAGGCTCAGGTGATTCTCCCAGCTCAGCCTCCCAAGTAGTTGGGACCACAGGCACACAACACCATGCCTGGCTAATTTTTACATTTTTCTGTAGAGACAGGGTTTTGCCACGTTGCCCAGGCTGGTCTTGAACTTCTGTACTCAAGGGATCTACCTGCCTTGGCCACCTAAGGTGCTGGCATTATAGGCAGGAGCCACCATGCCTAGCAGATTTTTTATGATTGAATTTCTATAATTTACCCTGTGTTTGTTATTTCCATGTATTTCATAATATGTAAATAGCACATTTCCTTTATTGTTTGCATTTTTCTAATGGCATTTTATTTACTTTTTTCTAATTGAGCTGTTCAAACTCTACATATCATAATTTTAACAATCTGATAATAATACCCAATGTGTTCTCCTTGATGAAAATAAGTCACTGTGTATTTACCTTTAAATTCTAGTAGGCATTTTCAATCGCATGTTCTTAAAATTTACAAAGAAAAAAGTATGTCTATAACATGAGGTGAGAGTATGTATTCTATTTGTCTTTCTTCTATATAATAGAATACAACTGAAATCCAAAGAGACCGACTTATCCTGATGAAACACACAAAACTTATTTAGTGTTCACCACAGACTGATTTTAGCCATGCAGAAAAAAGAAAAAAAAATATTAATCTAAGAGGAGAAGACCTAAACTATTGCCCTATTACAAACTGAAAAAGAATTTGTGGGCTGTACTCCACGTACAATGGTACAAAATATTTATAGAAATTAATGTATAGAAACTAATGATGGCAGTGTCACATTGTATTTATAATTTTCCCTTAAGTGCTTTCCTAATTCTGAAAAAAAATGCAGCAAATTATTGATGATCAAGTTGTACATTATCACCAGATCTCCGGAGCTCTGTTCTCCAGTTATCCTGAACATGACTTGCCATGCGCTGCATAGTGTTACCCTGCCTTCTTCTACACTCCTAGAACACCTAGCCCCGTCCCTGTTTAAACCTACCTGGCCTCAAATCTGTTTAATTATCCCTTCCTTAAAGATGCCTTCTATGATCCTTTTGTACTTGGTTAAGTTAAATTGCTGTGTTCTTTCATTGAATCTTGAACTTGTAACCATTGCACTTATCACACTTTATCATTTATTTTTTGTCTGTCATTCCCAGTAGGAAGAGAATTAAGCAATGGTTTAAAACATGTAAAATACTGAACAGAATTACAAAATCTGTAACACATAATGTGGTGCATTTAACTTTGAGATCTTCAAATATTTTCTTTTACAAAACTTAAAAAACAGAACACTGTGGCTTACTGATGTATCTTTTCTTCTTCTTTGGGAAGGGGATAAATAGTAATTAAATCCTAAAGATAATGGGTAAAAGAAAAAGTATAGAGAATTCATGAAATGCAAATTCAAATACAGAATAAAAACAAATAACCACAAGTTAATTAGCTTAAACATAATGAATAACTTTAAATCTTTTCCTTGATCAGTTGTGACTTTGAAACAAGAAATAAGCTACTGAGTTGCCACATTATAACGTAAACATATTTGTGGACAGAAAAATATAAAACACTGAGCAATATATGTTTAACCTACATTAACCATAACATAGATTAATTAATTAATTAATATATTTTTCTATAATTCCACTCAAGTGAAAGAGCCAGATAACCAGAATTAAAATATGAATTAAATGTTTAGTCAAATAATGTTGAAAAAATAACATGTCATTAAATTCAGGTTAAATTCAGTCAAATTCTTTCACACATTTTTCCTTCCTAACCAGTCATATAAAGGCTGAAACTACACACAAGCAATGTCAAAATAACCAATTACTGGGCAATAAAATATAGTTTTATTCTATAGTATTCATAATGCTCCAAACTCATTTTTGCAATTTCCCAATAAGTTGATTAATGCTTTTTCTTTGTATTTTGGACAAGGGTAAATATTTCTGATCACACCCTGGTATTTGACTCTGCTATATGTCAGAATTTTTTTTCTGGTGCATATTTTTTCTTCTTACATATCTGTTAACATAGTTTTAGCACTATTTTTAGCCAAGGAAAAGAAAAGTTAAAAAAAAAAAAAAGATTTTCAGATTAGCAGTTCTCTGGGAACATTGCTGTGCTTTCTAAGGTGTTACTTTGATGAATACTACAGTGGTGACAGCGAGCAGACCAGGAAAAGTGTTGCTGAAGGACAAATGCCCTCTAATAAACATAGCTAAGAACTACTACACACAACAGGCGTGAAATTCACCCACGAGGACTGACTTGTCCTGTGTACTTTCCAGTGACAGGATTTCTACTGTTTAGGTTAGGTTTGTGTTTCCAACAGAGTTTAGCTGAAATCACAGATTTTGATAAAATTGGGAGAAGCTATTACACTGAAATATTTAACATCACTTAAAAGAAAATGCTATAGTCAGTGTATGTTCAAGCAATTGGAGACTTGTTCCATATGGGACAGATTGAAGCTGTTTTTAGAATATGTTTCATTGAATATAAACACATACAATAGAAAGCTACAGAGGTATGCAACCTTATGCCTTTGTGTTATAATTCTAAAGTATAACAACATTTTTAACCAAAGCCAACTATGATTACATTTTGAATAGAAGATGGTCCCCAAAGTTGCCAACTGACATCTTACTCTCCCTCTCTGAGAAGTAATATGCATTTAATTTTATGTTCTTTTTATACCCATAAGGCATGGACAAACATTTTAAGTTTATATGTGTATTCATAATGATTGTTGCTTCAATGAATTTGGTCAATTAACAAGAAAGCATTTCAAAATGAAAATGACAATCAAAACTAATATGTACCAAGAACCAAAGATTTACTTTCAGAATTAGGAAAATTAATTACGATCTATCTATAACATAGAAGGAGATAAAACAAAATAAAAAAATAAAACCTCCCCAGAAAATATTGGGAAAAAGCCATTGGAATTTTGTTTTCTTCCAAACTATGATATACTATGACTTGCTTTAGAAATGACATCTCATCTGTCATTCCAATTCTGTTACAAGATTTTATCTTCTTGCTAGGATATATACCATTGAAAATATAATCTTATACCTTGAAACCCATAAACATTTAAAAATAACTATATAAAGAAATTAATGAGTAAACAAATAAATGAATAAATTTGCTGTTTTTGCTTACTTCCAATCCAGCTCTAAATAATCCTCCAGATGTATGGCAATCAATTAAAATTTCCTAGTCCTGGTAAGCTGAATATCAAGGAAGTACCGCTTCCATACAATGTGTATTAAATCACTGAGGTAATAGAAATGCTGGCACTATTTTTAAAAGCCTATGTAAAAATCTAAACACAGGAACATGTAAAAGTCCTTCTATGCTCATACTGCTTATTTCCTTTCCAGCCAGGGCTTAAGTTATTTTCTGTGACATAGTTAGAGATACTGCATATTATGCAAATACTCTTGCCTAAATAATTCTTAGATATTATTTTTATTTCACGAATATGATCAATATATAAAGCAGATAGAGAAGACTCATGGTGGGAAGGTGAGTTGTAAAGAGATTAAGAGAAGATGGGTACAAAAAAAGGGGCAGATTAAATATGTATGGCTACATTTTCTGACTTATAATTTCAATTTCCATTATTCCATGATTTTGAAATTGTTTAAAACAAAGGGCATCAAATACTTATCTGCTTCCAAGAGTCTGGAGAACCTTAGCATTCTGAGGAATAAAATGTATTGGTACTATCCATGTACCATAGAAAGAATGCCTTTTTAGAATATACTTATTTTGCTAAATAAAAAATAATGTATGTACAGATTATTAAATATAAAGTAGTACAAAGTTCAGAATGAATTAGTTTTCATTATCCTTAAGAAATAAAAACCTAGTAAATCACAGAGAAATTTCTAGAATCTTGTTAAATCAATAGGTTAGTTTTCTATGTAAAGATGAGTTTCTAGAATTTTAGGTTTTCTACTTGTTCGTATTTAGAAAATCACCAGTTACCTCCTATTTGACAAAGCAAATGGCATCTTCTGAATTTTTTTTTAATTATACTTTAAGTTCTAGGGTACATGTGCACAATGTGCAGGTTTGTCACATATGTATACATGTGCCATGTTGGTGTGCTGCACCCGTTAAATTGTCATTTACATTTACATTAGGTATACCTCCTAATGCTGTCCCTCCCCCCTCCCCCCATCCCACAACAGGCCCCAGTGTGTGATATTCCCCACCCAGTGTCCAAGTGTTCTCACTGTTCAATTCCCACCTATGAGTGAGAACATGTGGTGTTTGGTTTTCTGTCCTTGCGATAGTTTGCTCAGAATGATGGTTTCCAGCTCATCCATGTCCCTACAAAGGACATGAACTCATCCTTTTTCATGACTGCATAGTATTCCATGGTATGTATGTGTCACATTTTCTTAATCCAGTCTATCACTGATGGACATTTGGATTGGTTCCAAGTCTTTGCTATTGTGAATAGTGCCACAGTAAACATATGTGTGCATGTGTCTTTATAGTAGCATGATTTATAATCCTTTGGGTATATGTCCAGTAATGGGATGGCTGGGTCAAATGGTATTTCTAGTTCTAGATCCTTGAGGAATTGCCACACTGTCTTCCACAATGGTTGAACTAGTTTACAGTCCCACCAACAGTGTAAAAGTGTTCCTATTTCTCCACATCCTCTCCAGCACCTGTTGTTTCCTGACTTTTCAATGATCGCCATTCTAACTGGTGTGAGATGGTATCTCATTGTGGTTTTGATTTGCATTTCTCTGATGGCCAGTGATGATGAGCATTTTTTCATGTGTCTGTTGGCTGCATAAATGTCCTCTTTTGAGAAGTGTCTGTTCATATCTTTTGCCCACTTTTTGATGGGGTTGTTTGATTTTTTCTTGTAAATTTGTTTAAGTTCTTTGTAGATTCTGGATATTAGCTCTTTGTCAGATGGGTAGATTGTAAAAATTTTCTCCCATTCTGTAGGTTGCCTGTTCACTCTGATGGTAGTTTCTTTTGCTGTGCAGAAGCTCTTTAGTTTAATTAGATCCCATTTGTCAATTTTGGCTTTTGTTGCCATTGCTTTTGGGGTTTTAGTCATGAAGTCCTTGCCCATGCCTATGTCCTGAATGGTATTGCCTAGGTTTTCTTCTAGGGTTTTTATGGTATTAGGTCTAACATGTAAGTCTTTAATCCATCTTGAATTAATTTTTGTGTATGGTGTAAGGAAGGGATCCAGTTTCAGCTTTCTACATATGGCTAGCCAGTTTTCCCAGCACCATTTATTAAATAGGGAATCTTTTCCCCATTTCTTGTTTTTGTCAGGTTTGTCAAAGATCAGAGGTATCTTCTGAATTTTTAACTCTTCACAATATGTGGGACACTGTTGACTATCACCTCCTTCTTGAGACACTCTTCCCCTTTCACTCTGCTAGTAAAATATCATTTGACTTCCTACTGTAATATAGACCCCATTTTCTCTAGACCCCATTTTCTCTGACACCTCAGAAGTGTTTTAGCTTCATTCAGAATAAATATGTATATACTTTAATGCTCCGTGTAATCTTCATTTAAGCATTGCATACATACTCTCTGCTTCAATGATGGTTTCTTTACCCAATTTAGCTCATTACAATGTAAATGATTTGTAAATCTGTATCTACATTTGTAACTTCACCTGTAGCCTACAATGTTACATTATAATTATTTGACAGACATTTTCTCCTCAAGATTTCCAGTATCTTCTTAAAGCTCAACAAGTCTACAAATAAATGCATAACAATTCTTCATGTCCAAACCTATTCCTCTTCTTTTATTCTGTTTTCTTAATGTTTCCCACATTAAATTTAGACTCCAATTGGCCTACTGATACATAATAAAAGGAATTTTCCTCAATACTTTCTTTGCAATTTATTTTATATATCACTTTTTTTCATTTCTACTTCAAATCAGCAAGTTTTAAAAATTTGCCTTGATGTTTAAATGTTGCAAATGCTTTATAATCAGCTTCTATATTTACACTTACCACAGTGTAATATCCAAATTCTGGACCATTTAGAAATTCTACAATGACACCTAAAGTGACTTTCCGGACACAGCTCCTAAAACTTATCTGTCTTTCTTTGCTTCAAAGAAATTAAGACTGATGATTCCCTAAGTGATTTTTCATTTCCTATCTTAGTTCTATTACTTCGTTTCTTTATAATTTCACTTTTATTAATTCAAATAAAATTTCCTCCATAATATTTTACACCTCTGTCTCTCTCTCCTTTCCTGTATTCTTGGGGGATTTTGCTTTATTAATTTATAACGCACCTATCCTATATGTCTTCAATGTTGTTTATAATAGAATCATAATCTCTCAGACCAGAAGAGACCTTAAATATCATTATTCCAACTATACTATGCTATTTAAAATGATCTTGTAACATGACAGTTCAATTCTTCAGAAACAAGTTGTTTTCACGATTAGAATACTTTACTTATTAGAAAAGTATTACTTATAGTGAACCAAAATCCTCTACAGATTTTCAAATGTATGTTTTCAGTCCGCATCGTCTTAGTTTCCCTCTCTTCTATGTCTCTCAGTCTTCATTTCTGACTTGAACTATTTCATTAACCTTTTAACCAGTCTCTATGATTCTCTACATTAGTACAATTTTAAGAATGCACATTAATCATGCAAATGATTTTACTAAAATATTCTTATGACAAAATCTTTAATAGGTTGTTTATTGCCAACTGAGTAAAATCTAAATTGTTAATCTTTTAAAAGATCCTTCATGATATGTCTCCAACTATATTGACAGAATATATATGACACATTGACTATATGAAAGAAGTAAAGAAAAGGAGGCTAACTCATACATTTCTGGATTGAGCAATGAAAGACAAGGAGCTACTAGAATAATAAAAACATTGGAAGAGATAATTTTTGAAGGTGAATTTCTGATTTTTGCTCTATTCAATATGAGTTAGCAATTTATATTAAAGTAGTAAAGTAAGTATTGACAGAAAATACTAGCGGAGAGAGTATCCATTTACTACTAGTGGAGTATGCATTTAATACTAGCGGAGAGAGTCTGCAAGATCAAATTAGCAGTCACCCTACTCATTTCAGGCTGAGCTTTAATGTAGAATTTGCTGCTCACCTATCTTCTTCATATGAGTTATTCCTTATCTATATTTAACAGTTTACGTTTTGAGCCCAAGTGCAGAACAAATATCAATGTATATTAAAATGTATCTCATTTGATTTAACAAGTCATTATTTTGTACTGCAATTTTTTAGGTTCTGATACTGTGTGTCAAGCCATTTTTTAATACATCAGAGATGTGTGTCATCTGTGAATTTGATAAACAAATATTCAATGTCTTCATGTAATAAACATATAAACTGCTATAATGGATAGGTCAGAGAAAAGAGACATTCCACTACAAATTGCCTTTCAGACTGATATTAATCCTTTTACTCATAGATTATATTGATATGTTAATCCAATATTTACTAGTAAATACACTATTAATCACCTATTCATATCTGTCATGCCACAAGATGATTTTTCAAATCACTATTTGTGTTCTAGATATAATACATCATATCTTTTCCTTTGGTTGACCAGAATAAAACATTATCAGAGATATAACAGGATTATTTTGATATTACATGCTCAAGTAGTAAAATATCATAAGCCTCTACTAATTTCCTTTATTCAGATATTTAATAATTGTGTTTTAATAATTAACTCTAGAATTGCCTAGGTTTTATTAACAATCTACTGATACACATTTCTTATCCTGCCAATTAACTTATAAACTTAAAAAAAACACATACTTTCTGTATTACTTTACTTTTTTTTCACCAAGACTACAATCAATGCCCTAAATATAGAGTAAGAATTCAATGAATATACTTTATGTAAATGAGTTTTCTAAGCCTAGATTTAACACAAGAAATAAATGATGATCATCTGGATTAAGAGATGATATAAGAGTTTCAACTTTGTGTGAATAAAGAAAAAAGTCAACGAACCTCTTATTTATCAACAGCCCTTCATGCTAAAAACTCTCAATAAATTAGGTACTCATGGGACGTATCTCAAAATAATAAGAGCTATCTATGACAAACCCACAGCCAATATCATACTGAATGGGCAAAAACTGGAAGCATTCCCTTTGAAAACTGCCAAAAGACAGGGATGCCCTCTCTCACCACTCCTATTCAACATAGTGTTGGAAGTTCTGGCCAGGGCTATCAGGCAAGAGAAGGAAGTAAAGGGTATTCAATTAGGAAAAGAGGAAGTCAAATTGTGCCTGTTTGCAGATGCCATGATTGTGTACATAGAAAACCCCATTGTCTCAGCTCAAAATCTCCTTAAGCTGATAGGTAACTTCAGCAAAGTCTCAGGATACAAAATCAATGTACAAAAATCACAAGCATTCTTATACACCAATAACAGACAAACAGAGAGCCAAATCATGAGTGAACTCCCATTCACAATTGCTTCAAAGAGAATAAAATACCTAGGAATCCAACTTACAAGGGACATGAAGGACCTCTTCAAGGAGAACTACAAACCACTGCTCAATGAAATAAAAGAGGATACAAACAAATGGAAGAACATTCCATGCTCATAGGTAGGAAGAATCAATATCATGAAAATGGCCATATTGCCCAAGGTAATTTATAGATTCAATGCCATCCCCATCAAGCTACCAATGACTTTCTTCACAGAATTGGAAAAATCTACTTTAAAGTTCATATGGAACCAAAAAAGAGTCTGCATTGCCATGTCAATCCTAAGACAAAAGAACAAAGCTGGAGGCATCACGCTACCTGACTTCAAACTATACTACAAGGCTACAGTAACCAAAACAGCATAGTACTGGTACCAAAACAGAGACATAGACCAATGGAACAGAACAGAGCCCTCAGAAATAATGCCAAACATCTACAATCATCTGATCTTTGACAAACCTGACAAAAACAAGAAATGGGGAAAAGATTCCCTATTTAATAAATGGTGCTGGGAAAACTGGCTAGCCATATGTGGAAAGCTGAAACTGGATCCCTTCCATACACCTTATACAAAAATTAATTCAAGATGGATTAAAGACTCAAATGTTAGACCTAAAACCATAAAAACCCTAGAAGAAAACCTAGGCAATACCATTCAGGACATAGGCATGGGCAAGGACTTCATGTCTAAAACACCAAAAGCAATGACAAATGGGATCTAATTAAACTAAAGAGCTTCTGCACAGCAAAAGAAACTGCCATCAGAGTGAACAGGCAACCTACAGAATGGGAGAAAATTTTTACAATCTACTCATCTGACAAAGGGTTAATATTCAGAATCTACAAAGAACTCAAACAAATTTACAAGAAAAAATCAAACAACCCCATCAAAAAGTGGGCGAAGGATACGAACAGACACTTCTCAAAAGAAGACATTTATGCAGCCAACAGACACATGAAAAAATGCTCATCATCACTGGCCATCAGAGAAATGCAAATCGAAACCACAGTGAGATACCATCTCACACCAGTTAGAATGGCGATCATTAAAAAGTCAGGAAAAAACAGGTGCTGGAGAGGATGTGGAGAAATAGGAACACTTTTACACTGTTGGTGGGACTGTAAACTAGTTCAACCATTGTGGAAGTCAGTGTGGCAATTCCTCAGGGATCTTGAACTAGAAATACCATTTGACCCAGCCATCCCATTACTGGGTATATACCCAAAGGATTATAAATCATGCTACTATAAAGACACATGCACACGTATGTTTATTGCGGCACTATTCACAATAGCAAAGACTTGGAACTAACCCAAATGTCCAACAATGATAGACTGGATTAAGAAAATGTGGCACATATACACCATGGAATACTATGCAGCCATAAAAAATGATGAGTTCATGTCCTTTGTAGGGACATGGATGACCTGGAAACCATCATTCTCAGCAAACTATCGCAAGGACAAGAAACCAAACACCACATGTTCTCACTCATAGGTGGGAATTGAACAATGAGAACACTTGGACACAGGAAGGGGAACATCACACACCGGTGCCTATTGTGGGGTTGGGGCACGGGGGAGGGATAGCATTAGGAGATATACCTAATGTAAATGACGAGTTAATGGGTGCAGCATACCAACATGGCACATGTATACATATGTAACAAACCTGCATGCAGTGCACATGTACCCTAAAACTTAAAGTATAATTTTTTAAAAAAGGTAATGGATGAGTTTTTCATTTTAATAGATGATTTCTAGTTTTCATTGTGAAACACGTATATTTGGACTTACCTAAATGTTAGCTTAAACTTGAAAATGCGACCATCATCTTCAAAAAGCATATTTAATCCATTGTGGTAGCAACAATAAAAATTCACAAATCTCCCATCTGCACTTGCTTAGAAGAGAAGTATAAAACTCATTTGTATATTAAAGTTTTCTTTAATGTAGTTTCTAGGAAACCATTCATAAAATCACAGCTGCAGCTAATTTCCATTTCTATGGATTTTGCATTTGTTAGAAATAGAGAAAACGGATCATACTATTTTTGAAAGCCATGCACAGAAAGCCAAATTACATAATCTTAAGCATACAGATCTTAATAATTCACAAAATGACAACTCATTATCCCTATTCTTAAGGAAAACTCTGATGCATATTAGCATTTTATAATAATCCATTATATCTATCTACTTCGCTGGCCTAAATTTTGGGAAATCACTTCATATTCAGTGATACGCATGTCTGATTGTGAGAATTTTCTGCCCAATTTCCTGGCTAGGTATTACAATGAAGAATTGGTCAGTAAGCACTAATAGACAGCAAACTATTGACGAAAGAGTGAAAAATATATTATGCTCTTATCTATTGCACATCTAATGTCATATCAAGCACATGAACAAATGAAAACAAAAGCGGACTTCAATAAAATCTCCCAACCTTTTTTTTTTTTAGTTACATGGAGAAAGATATCCAAGAGTTTAAGTTTCTAGACAAAAATGAATGATATCCCAAGATACTAATAAATCTCTCAATGTCAACAAGGACATGATATATTTGAGCAATCATGGAGAATTATAAAATGGTAGAAGATTAAAGATGGATAAAAGTTTTCTTTATTTTCAAAAAAGAAGGTAAAATACTGCCTCACAAAGGGCATTGTTTATTCAGATTATAATCAATATCATAATACGAAATTTCATTGCTAAAGGAAACTTTCATATTATATTCTACTTAGCAGTAATACCTGTTTCCAACAATTATCTTTCTGGTGTTTTATCTGTACAATTTTGTGATTGTGGAGGATTACTCCAAACAACTCTATAAAGGATTTATAACAAAAACAATCTTGAATATAATGAAGAAAATTTTCCATCAATTAACTACTGTTCAATTACGTATAAGGTATAAAAACTGTCTGGCTATTTTTAAAACTAATTTAACCTATTATTTGTAATTAGCCAAAATGGTAATAGATTAAGATGCACAATGCCATTGGTTTTATAAAAGAATATATCCAAGCCACAGGATAAATTGAAAATATATACACAGTGACCATTAATTGTCCACTCTTAGAAATTTTTGCCACAATTTTAATTACACCTCAAGATTATCTTATATTCTTTGAGAGAAATTCATGAAGGAGATAGTGGTTAACACAAGCAGATTCATCCTCAAATTTTGCTCTGAGCTTGAGCTAAGGGAAAAGCTGGTCTATAAATAACATCTTTGGTGAAATCTGTCACATATCTCCAGAAACTGCAAAGGCTTCATTAAATCTGACTTCTCCATTAACTTCAGCAGCAGTACATTCCCTCTTTAATGTACTTCCCATTTCTCAAACTGTGAATTTATAATGAAATGATTGTTTACATAGTATACCTTAAAAAACAGGCAGCCATGAACTCGCATAATATGGTAGTCAACAAATTTAACAGTATTTTATTTCGAGTAGACTTTAAAGTGTTCCTTTGCAATGCAGCAATATAATGCAACTGTGGAACAAAAAACTTATCATGTCCACATATTATTTTAGTATTATTTATTTAGTATTTCCATCTGTAAGTATCATCAAGAGAAAGTCCTGAAGTCTGCTCCTTCATTAAACAGGACAGACTTCTATGGTAAAGCTATCATCATTGCATTTGATTTTGGACTGGAAATGTAACATCTGAAAGAGCTTTTTGCTTTTAAAGAGTTAACAGCTTCAGTAAGCATAATTTGAAAAGTCTAGAAACATGGTATATATTTTACTCATCCACTCAAAAATAGCATTTAGCTTACAGGAGTGAAATCTCAGGAGGGTCATTACAAATTTTTGTAAGCTTATCATTAAAATTCGTACCTAAGAGTTGTGTTGAAGACAAGCAAATTTTGGTTCAATATAAGGATAAATGGATTCTACATGGCATAATGTATATGATAAAAGGAAGACACTGGGAATACGAAATCTTTTAACAGTAGATGGAGACACAAATAGGAGATCAGATAAAATAAGAATAACATTAATCACAATCAAAGTGAAGTTCAGAAAATTGCACCTCAAAATATGCCATTTTGATATGCTGATTACTTCAAACTCAGAGCACCTGGGAAAAGCACGAGCATGAAGGGGCTTTCCCTGAACTCTGCTTATTTACCTAAAGAAGTCACATCCTCTGCCTCCTCTGAAGGAAAGAAATGTAATTGTCCTAAATCACCTGCCCAGAAATCTCATCAATCAGGAAAGATTAACTCCTATCACAGGAACGGTGACTGGGGTGGACGTCCATCCAGACAGATGTTGTCACAGGCTGTCACATATTCTTCTGAGGCCCCATTCATCTTTCTCAAAAATCATTTACTGTCCCCTAGATTGGCTACATCCTCTCTTGCTTTTCCCCTAAGAAAAGGGTATATATAAGTTTCTAGATCTCACTGAGGCTGTGAGTAATCATTTTTTGGTCATATGATGCCCCTGGACACACTATAAATGCGTATACTGTTTTTCTTGTTACTCTGCCTGCTGTCAGTTTACCTTATAGACTCAAATTTATCACTCAGACGATAAAGTCTTCCTTCCCTTACAAAATAATATAAAGTTGTCCCTTGGTATCCATCCCCCACCCATAGGGTATTGGTTCCACCATCTCCCATAGACACCAAAATCCACAGATGCTCATCACTGACATAAAATGGCATAGTATTTGCATATAACCTATGCACAGTTCCTCATAAAATATGACATAGTATTTGCATATAACCTATGTGCATCTGCCCATATACCTTAAATCATCTCCAGGTGACTTATAATACCTAATACCACCTAAATGCTATGTAAAGAGTTGTTATACTACATTTTTACTTGTTTTTTAATTCTTGCATGCTGTTTTTTATTGATTTTTTCAAATATTTTTCATTCTCAGTTGTTGAAATCCAGAAATACAGGACCCATGAATGGGAGGGCCAACTGTACCTGGAAGTCACATATGCCCCTTACTCTAAGTATGGCAAAAGTGAAAGATTCTATTAGTCATATTCTCCCACGATCTGTTACAGATCTGTGTTTCTTACACATTAAATTATTACTAAATCCCAACATCCAAGTTAGCTATGGAATTCCTGGCCTTTCCTCACTACAGCACTGGCTCATTTCAGACTTCAACCTTTTCTCCTTCACTGATAGTTCATTGCAGAGCCCAGATAGGCCAAAATGAAGTTCTAAATTTTGAATGACTCAATAAGCAGTTATTGTTTATTATCACTGACAGATAGGCCCATTGAAATAATGATTAGGTATCTTCATAAAATTGTGACTACCCATGCATTAAGTACTCATAATGGGTAATTAGAGGTCACAGACGTTCTCAGGTTAGGAGGAAGGTTGAATTAGAAGGCTACTAAGTTCCCTTATAATCCAAATATTCTATTTTTCATGACCCTGATAAAATGTAATCTATCAAGCTATTATTAAATAAATGTATTACCATCTTGCCCACAGTATTTGCACTTAATGAAAAAATAAATGTAATCCCTCCTAAATGGAACCTAAATCCATTTAGGTTCAGGCTAGATCTGAGAGAAAAGGCCTCAACCTAGGGTTATTATAATTGCTCTCTTCACTACAGAAACAATGTCTGATAGATCTGAAAACCTGGTTGAAACAACTAACAAAAACTATTCCACATTACTTAACTAGGCCCCCTACAGCCTAATCCAACCTGTGGGGATTCAGGATAATACTTAAGGCAAGCAGGAGAAAATCAACAAAACCAGTCATATCGGGCAAGGAGTTATTTAATTACCCATGAATAATCAGTGTATGTGAAATTTTGCTAAGGGCAATTTGACCTTAAAATGTGGTTATCTGATCTGAAAAACTTTCTAACTTTCTTCTGTATTAAAGAAGAAGGGGTGAAATACATACAGGAGCATCTCACCACTTCTTTGACAATTAAGCTTTCTCTGAGATTCATGGAGGCTCAGAAACTAGAATGGAGCTCAGGCATAAAATGTAAATAAGAGATTTCCTTTTAATGAAACACATTTTATTGCTGTTTTGATATGGCTGCTCCAAAATCCCCCTAGGGCAACACACCCAAAGCAAAATATTCTAGGAAATTATTCCTAGAGCAATCAGACAAGAAATAAATAATGGGCATCCAGATTGGAAAGGAAGAAGTCAAATTATTCTTATTTGCAGATTATATGATTTTATATTTGGAGAAACCTAAAGACTCCACCAAAAAACTAGCAGAACTGATAATTTCAGTATAGATGCAGAATACAAAATCAACATACAAAAATCAGTAGCATTTCTATATGCCAATAGTGAACAATATGAAAAAGAAATAAAAAAAGTAATCCCATTTACACTTGCTACAAATAAAATACAATACTTAGGAACAAATTTAACCAAAGAAGTGAAAAAATCTCTATAATATAAACTATAAAACACTAATGAAAGAAATTGAAGAGGACACCAAAAAATAAAAATATATTCTATGGTCATGGATTGAAAGCATCAATATTATTAAAATGTCCACACTACCCAAAGCAATCTACAGAATCAATGCAATCTTTACCAAAATACCAATGACATTCTTCAAAGAGCTAGAAAAAAATTCTAAAATTTATATGAAAGCACACACATACACAGAGACACTAGCCAAAACTATCCTGAGCAAAAAGAACAAAACTGGAGGAGTCATATTACCTGACTTCAAATTATACTACAAAGCTATGGTAAGCAAAAACAGCATGGTACTAGCATAAAAGCAGAGACATAGAAAAATACAACAGAATAAAGAACCCAGAAATAAATCCACATGCCTACAGTGAACTCATTTTCAACAAAAGTGCCAAGACGATACACTGAGGAAAAGACAGTCTCTTCAATAAATGGTGCTGGGAAAATTGGATATCCATATGCCAAAGAATGAAACTAGATCCCTATTTCTCACCATATACAAAAGTCAAATCAAAATGGATTAAACCCTTAAATCTAAGACCTCAAACTATAAAACCACTAAAAGAAAACATTAAGGAAACTCCCCAGGACATTGGACTGGGAAAAGATTTTTTGAGTAATACCCCATAAGCACAAGCAACCAGAGCATAAATGGACAAATGAGATCACATCAAGTTAAACAGCTTTTGAACAGCAAAGGAAACAATCAACAAAGTAAAAAAGACAACCCGCAAAATGGGAGAATCTATCCTTCACCTGTTTATTAATACATTACCAAGGAACTCTAGATGTCGGCATAAAAAGTGAGAACCTATGATAACATCCCATCTTTTCTCCTACTAAAATTACCTTGATAAGGCCATTGTTCTCTGCCTATAACTTGAAGTCCTTTTCTAATTCCTTCATGTTATTAGTCATATTTCACCATGACTATACATAAACTCCTTTATACCCTTGAGCTTCTCTTTATAGCCCAAAATCTCTTGAATGACATTGTACTACTATAACATTCATCCTTACATTCCTAGATTCCTTCTTCCATTTTCTCCATTCCTATTTAATAATGTTTCAAGCTCAGAAGATGCAAAGATGAATGTTTTAGTCTCCTCACCCCAAGAAGCACATTTGCCTTAATTGCCTCTTACTGCTTTCAAAGGTTCATTCTCAAACTCTCTAATGCACTGTTCCCCCAAACTGATTCTTTCCCTTATATTCTTTCCCCTCTATGTTTCTTCTCCCATCAATTCTTATTCCTATTGTTTCTCATATAATTCAGTGTGAATAGCGAACACTATTCTCTTAGTGCAGTTCCCTCCCTGAATTGCCAACATAAAGATGGAGTTCATCTTTTGGAGATCCTATTGACACCTGAAATATCACACGTTTAAAGCTTGACTAATCTCTCAAGCTTTCCTTCTACCTACACATGACTTTGGACTTTCATAAAATTTCGATTTCCGTTCTCTTGTCATTTCAATATCCCTTGATAATAATCTGTCTCACTTCTCTTTTGAAAGACTTACAACCTTCAAATATCACAGGAAAATTTAGTGTCATTTTTGTTTCAACCACAATTAATGCAGAAATATCAAATCTTCCCAATTCCTCCCAAAGCTCTCTGCTGTTCACATTTGGAATTTGAAAACTTTTTTTTTTAATTGTCTTTGTTCTTATTTTGCTTTTTCTTTCTTATTCTGTTTTCTTCAATGCAATACACATTGATCTGGAAACCTAAAATTCTCAACGGTTCTCGTCACTGAGCCATGTACATTTTTAGTGGGAAACAACTGCAGCTTTTACATTTTCAGTTGTCAACTGCTTTTGTAGTGCTGCTGACTTCTTGTTCTACATTACTGGGCAGACAATTCAGAAGAAAAAGTTTTATTTCATCACATATTTCTTCCAAATTGCTTGAAATGCTTTATCATTGCTCCTAAGTAAAGAATACAGAAATACCCTCATTTTATGGTGCATGGCTTTATTGCACTTGGCAGATACTGTTGTTTTTTTTCTTAAAATAAATTGAGGCCTTTGCAACCCTGCATCAACCAAGTCTACTGGTCCCACTTTTAAAACAGCACGTGCTCCTTCATGGCTTTGTGTCACTTTTTGGTAATTCTTGCAATATTTCAAACTTTTTCTTTGTTACTATATCTGTTATAGTGATCTGTGATCAGTGATCTTTGATGTTACTAATGTAATTTTTTTGAGGTGCCATGAACTGCACTCATATAAGACAGCAAACTTAATTGTTAAATGTTGTGTGTGCTCTGACTGCTGCACCAACTGGCCATTGTTTCATTTCTCTCCCTCTGATTGGACCTCCCTGTTCCCTGAGACACAACAATATTGAAATTAGGTCAATTAATTACTCCACAATGGACTCTAGGTGTCCAAGTGAAAGGTAGAGTCACATATCTCTCATGTAAATCAAAAGCTAGAAATGATTGAGCTTAGTGAGGAAGGCATATTGAAAGCAAAAACAGACCAAAAGCTGGGCCTCTTATGCCAAACACTGAGCCAAGTTGTGAATGCAAAGGAAAAATCCTTGAAGGATATCAAAAACTCTATTCCAGTGAACACAGAATTAATTTTTAAAAAAAAGAGAGAGAGAGAAACAGTCATATTTCTGATATGGAGAAAGTTTGAGTGTTCTGGATACAATCAAACTAACCATGATGTTCCCTGAGCCAAATCCCAATCCAGAGTGAGATGCTAACTCTCTTTAATTCTGTGAAGCCTGACAGAGGTGAGGATGCTGCAGAAGAAAAGTCTGACGTTAGCAGAGGTTGGTTTGTGAGGTTTAAGGAAAGAGGCTGTTTCTATAACATAAAAGTGTAAGATAAAGCAGCAGATGTTGATGTAGAAACTGCAGCAAGTTATCCAAAAGATCTAGCTAAGATAATTGATGAAGGTGGCTACACTAAAAAATAGATTTTCAATGTAAATGAAAGAGGCTTACATTGAAATATTGGAAAAATATGCCATTTAGAACTTTGATAGGTAGAGAGAAATCAATGTCTGGCTTTAAATCTTCAAAGGACAGGCTTACTCTCTTTTTAGGAGCTTATGCAACAGGTGAACCTAAATTTAAGCAAATGCTCATTGCTCATTCCTAAAATCAAAGGGCCCTTAAAAATTATGCTCAATCTACTCTGCCTGTGCTCTACAAGTGGAATTTAAAAATAGGCCTGGATGACAGCACATCTGTGTCTATAGTATTTATTTATTTATTTAGATACAGGATCTTGCTCTGTCACCCAGGCTAGAGTGTGGTGGCATTATCATAGCTTATAAGATCACTGCAGTCATCCCATCTTGGCCTCCCAAGTAGTTAGGATTATAGGTACATACCACCACATCCAGCTATTTTTTTTTTTTTAGGGATGGGATCTTGCTAGATTGCTCAGGCTGGTCTCAAACTCCTGGCCTCAAATGGTCCTCCCACCTTGGTCTCCAAAACTCCTGGGATTACAGGTATGAGCCACCACACCCAGCCTACACCCAGCCTACAGCAAGCCTATGATTTGCTGAATATTTTAAGCCCACCGTTGAGACCAACTGTTCAGAAAAAAAAGATTCCCTAACACGGCTCACTGCTCACTGACAATACATCTAGTCGCCCAAGAGCTCTGATGGATATGTACAAGGAAATTAATGCTGTTTTCATGACTGATGTCAAGGCATCCATTCTGCAGCCCATGCTTCAAAGAGTATTTTCAACTTTCAAGTCTCATTATTTAAGAAATATATCTCCTAAGTCTATAGCTGCCATAGATGGTGATTCCTCTGCTGGATCTGGGCAAAATAAATTTTAAACCTTCTGGAAAGAATTCACCATCCAAGATGTCATTAAGAACATCTGTGATTCATGGGATGTCAAAATATCAACATTACACAAGTCTGGAAGAAGTATTCCAACTTTCATGGATGACTGTGAGGGGTTCAAGACTTTAGTGGAGGAAGTAACTACACATGTGGTAGAAATAGCAAGAGAACTAGAATTAGAAATGGAGCCTGAAGATGTAACTGAATTGCTGCAATATCATGATGCAACTTGAGAGCAGAGAGTCATTTCTTAAGATGGAATCTTCTCGTAGTGAAGATGCTGTGAACATTGTTGAAATGAGAACATGAAGATTTTGAATATTTCATAAACTTAGTTGCAAAAGCAGCAGCACTGGCAGTGTTTGAGAATACTGACTTCAATTTTGAGAGAAATTCCACTGTGGGTAAAATGTATCAAATAACATTATGTGCTTCAGAGAAATATTTTATGAAAAAAAGTCAATCGATGTGGGAAACCTCATTGTTGTCTTATGTTAAGAAATTGCCACAGCCATTCCAACCTTCGGTAAACACTGCCCTGATAAGCCAGTTGCCATCAATATTGAGGCAGAACTTAGACCAGCAAAAAGATCAGGACTTGCTAAAAGTTTAAATGATGCTTAGCACTTTTACCAATAAAGAATTTTTTAATTAGGGTAATTACGTTGTTTTTAGACAATATTAGCACATAGTTTATAGTATAGTGTACACGTAACTTTTTTATATACCAAACTGATAGAAATTGGTTTTATAGAAAACCAAAACTATTGGGTCACTTGCTTTATTGCTATATTTGCTTTATTGCAGTGGTCTGGAACCAAACCTGCAATATCTCCAGGGTATACGTATATAATGTTTGTATGCATTCGTGTTATTTGATAATATGTTAATTCCTTAGTCATATACTGAAATTTTATGTATTTTTAAAAATTTATATCTATATAGAACCAGAGGAAAGTGATTAAGCAAAAAGATAACTTCCATTTTAACATCATTTATAAAAATTACCACAAGCCTACAATTTCTAAACGGTCATATTTCATAGCTCATCATTATGTAGATAATTATAAATAGGCATTTCATAAGTAGATTAACCATTAAATCTTTGTTAAAAATGGGACAATTTTGAAAATTTAAAGGAGACCCTAAATATTTTAAAAATATATAATTTTTGAAATAGTGATACATTGACCAAAAAGTTGGTTTCATTGTATTAACAAAATTAAAAATTATCCTGTCCACATTATTTTCAAAAATACAATTATATTTAACAAATAAAAACAATGTGTTTATATTCATAAAAAACTAAGTATAACAAAAATTATTTGTATATATTCACACACTTAACTGCTCTATGAGTCTAATGCTGTTTATCTAGTAATAATCTGAAGACTTAACACAGTCATATTGCTTTTAGTATTTTTCATATTTTCTTTAAAGATTCATTTTCTGGTTCGTAAATACGACACTGCTTAAACCTTCCATTGGCTTTTCTCTATAGCGTGGAAGTTTTTTAACTGAGGAAATAAAACCTCTTTACAAATGCTAAGGTATCTGCTAAACTAATATCAAATTCTGAACTTTTCATATTCAGGATGTGCAATTCAAACATTTTTGCAGATTCTGTCTTTGTTTCTACTTAGAGTGCCTTTCTTTAACAAATTTGTTTTAAAGAGAAAACATGCTGAAATGTCATGCCTTCTTAATTTCATCCCAATCAGATTTATATTTTTAAAAAACTTTACTTAAATATAGGAAAGTTATTCATTCAAATCAAGATAGTCCAAAGCTTTTAAGCTATGGTAATTTAATATGTTTAGTTGATACTTAATTTTATAGGAAATCTTTATGTTTTCCTCTTTGCACACTTTTTTAAAAAATAATTTCTATTCATTGAATCCTCCTGAGTGTGATTTTTTGGCATATTATTTATTGAATAATTTGATTAAAATTTCCAATTCATCTTAAACAAATGCAATCAATTTAGAGGACTTCTACTACCAAAAAAGTTCAATACCATTATGGCACACTTAAGTTGACTTCTAAAGTCATTCTTCAAAGGCTAAAATATTTTGTAAATCAGACTTTTAGTGGGTAGCAAAAAGAGAAAATGTGTATTACTAAGATAAAATACCTAATTTTATATTTAACATTGCATAGTAAAGAATTTGACTGGCCTTTGTCCCTGGCTCCTGAGAAAAAAGAAAAAAAAAAAACCCCAGGTAAGACGAGTCTCTTTGTTATTTATGAGCCCCTTGAATTACGCTTGAGTTTATGCTAAGGAGATATCTCAGGATGGGGGCTGGTCACTGAAATGATCAATAATGTGATTAGAAAATTGGGGCTTTGAGTTAGCCTGACTTCCAGGGATAGGACAGGGTTACAGATTGAGTTCAATCACATGCCCAGTGATTAATCATACCTACTTAACAAAATCCTAACTCCGGACATGGAAACTTCCCTGGATGGTGAACACATCAATGTGCTGGGAGGGTGATGCACTCTAATTCCATGAGGGGAGGGCTTGGAAGCTTTGTGTTTAAGACTTTGCATTTGGCTGGTCCTGGTTTTTATTCTTTATAATAAAACTGTAATCCTAAGTATAGTGCTCTCTTCAGCTCTGTGAATCATTCAGTGAAGTATCCAACTGGAGGGCGGTCATGGGAAACTACCATATTTTTAGTCAGTTGAACAGAAGTACAGGTGGCCTGGTGACTCCCAAATTTGTGGCTGGCATTTGAAGTGATAACAGTTTTCTTGGTGGCCCTGTCCTTAAACCTGTGGAGTTTGACACTAACTCTGTAAGGTTAACAACAGAATGGTATGTCTGTCTACACATTTTGTGGTTTCATAATGCTTTGTGTGTATACCTGTCATACCTTCCCAATTTACCAAAGTGTGTTTTCCTAACATCTTTCTCTTGATATCCAACAGCAGAATGATATCAGAGAAAAAACCCTAGAAAAATCTCTTGATTTAAAATTTAGGTAAATTCTAGCTGGGTGCAGTGGCTCATTACTGTAATCCTAACACTTTGGAAAGCTGAAACAGGAGGATCACTTGAGCCCAGCAGTTTGAGACCAGCTTGGCCAACACAGTGAGACCCCATGTCTACAAAACAAACAAACAAACAAACAAAAAACAAAAAACCCTTAGGTAAATTTTATACACAAATATGCACACACAGAAAGACACATATACAAACACCAATATGAAGCTATTAATGAATATCTGGGTAAAAATAACAGGCACAAAGGTAATTCCTTGAGATGAATCCTGTGATTTAGAATATTAAGAATGTGAGAATTGTCAAAGTGGAAGTGATAGAAAGACTAAAACCAGAATTGCCACTTTTTCTTTCTACACGTCACTCAGAAAAAAAATTGCTTAACAAATGTACGCAAAACCCTCTTGAATAGATGATACTTCATGTAAATTGAATGGTTTCCTAACACCAAGACTGACGCTTTGTTCTCAGAATGGACGAATAATAAAAGGCAACATTAATTTGAATTAAGCAAAATATATAGGATATGTGATGGACCATTTAAAACTAGAACTTGAAGAAAGGACATATTTAGCATAAACCTGAATTGGAGAATTCTGTACTGAAACATAGTTTTGTTTGTAGAAACAAATTCATATAAACAAACTGTAAACATTTTGAAGTTTTTTTCTGAAACAGTCCCTTAATAAACCTAAGGTAAATTTAACATTTATCATACCTGGATTTATCTTTCTTTTTTATAGTGAATATAAGTAGTGAATTTAAAATATATAGTGAAGGCCGGGTGCGGTGGCTCACGCCTGTAATCCCAGCACTTTGGGAGGCTGAGGTGGGTGGATCACCTGAGGTCAGGAGTTCAAGACCAGCCTGGCCAAGATGGTGAAACCCCGTCTCTACTAAAATTACAAAAAAATCAGCCAGGTGTGGTGGCGGGTGCCTGTAATCCCAGCTACTCGGGAGGGTGAGGCAGGAGAATCACTTGAACTTGGAGGCGGGGGTTGCAGTGAGCCAAGATCATGCCACTGCACTCCAGCCTGGAGGACAAAAGTGAGACTCCATCTCAAAAAAATAAATAAATAAAATAAAATAAAAAATATATATAGTGGAATCCCTATAACATTTCATTTATGAATTGAACAATATGTTGAAAGTGATATAAGATTTACAAGTATAAGACTTACAATAGAATTCCTACACTGAGAGGAAACAGTGTTAAGTATTCTCATATCAGAAAATTAAGATAATATAAATTATTTCTGAAACAATTCTAACAACACTTCACATCATTGATAAAATGTTGAAAATGTTAAATTTATTCAACCTCTTTTTAGTGAATTTACAGCAATTATTTAATGAATATTCATCATATACAACACTTTTTATAAGGTGCCTTACAAACATTTTGTCTAATTCACCCAATAACCCTGCATTTTGATCATTTACGGCTGAAAAATCTGAGTCCCAAAAAGGGGAGTAACGTAACAAATATGTAGCTCTGAATTCACAGAGATGGAAGTTTAACAGAGGTTGCCATCAAATATCAGGCCCTTTAGATTAATTACATATAAATCCACTTCCTATTTTTGAAGAGCTTTCTTCTCCAATTTCTATCTATGTCAGTTTCATTTTGATTTGATACTAGTTCTTCCAACTATGCCCATAGGTTAGAGCAACATTGTAGCTGTGAACTTACAACTGAGGTGACATATGACACCTGAGCAAAACTAGTAGCCTAATTATTACCATCTACATTCTCAGACCCAATCATAAATGTCGTAAAATTCTTCTTGACAAAATGTAATTTGTTAAGTAATGAAAACTTAAAACACTGAGTTAATCTCACTTCATTCTGCTCCACAAAGGAAATTTAAATGATTAATCCCATCCTGATACCTCAAAAACTTTGTCTCCCACTAAGTAAAAATAATGTGAACAAGGAAATTAAATGTGGGTGAACCTTTAGGAAGCTTTTTTTTTTTTTTTTTTGAGACAGAGTCTTGCTCTGTCACCCAGGTTGGAGTGCAGTGGCGCCATCTCGGCTCACTGCAAGCTCCACCTCCTGTGTTCACGCCATTCTCCTGCCTCAGCCTCCCGAGTAGCTGGGACTACCACGCCTGACTAATTTAGTAGAAACGGGGTTTCACTGTGTTAACCAGGATGGTCTCGATCTCCTGACCTCGTGATCTGCCCGCCTCGGCCTCCCAAAGTAGGAAGCTTTTACCTACAACTCCTATCCTCCTAAAAGTGTCATGCCCACACAGAAAAGTCAATGTATGTTTCCATGGCTGTTTTAAGGGTAGACTATTAAAGCAACAATTTTGCTCTAACTATGCAATCCTTTATGCCAGTCTCATTTTATAAGAGCAAATACTCCTATTATCTTCATTTCTATAAAGAATTATATTTTACAGACAATCTGATATTAACATAAGCTTTCCATAATTGTCAGTAGTAAGGAACATGCGATGATAAAAAGGAATAATCGCAAATAAAGAAGGAGTAGCTGGCAGCCTGAATTACGTCTGTTATTAATCTGTCTCAGAAGGGAAGAAAAGAAATGACAGCAGAAAAAAAGCATAAAGGGATTCGTTGGGCACACTGGAGCTACACATTTGTGTTTGTTAACAACTTCCTTTTTTTCCTCTGCCCTGTAAACTCAAAATACCTTTATAAAATAGCCCAAAATAATTATCTTGTCAGAAGAATCTTTGTGTTTTTGTCAAATTAAATTAAACTGAAATTCATCATGGGAAGAAGATATCAGAGAAAAAGCAATGAAAAGGTAAATTAAAATTGAACTGTCAGATTTAAGGGCTGGTCCAATGGAAATGACCAATAAACTCATGAGTAATGATAAACAGGGTAGATATTTTTCCTTTGATCTCACTAAATCTACACCCTATTCCCAAATGTTCTTTTAAGGGAATGATATTAAATTAACTATAGATTTTTCTATCTGCAGAAACCAGTGGGAGCAATGAATGGAGGAAGTGTCATCATTAAGCTGCCATTATTCCTAGTGCATAGCAGGCTCAACTCACCCTGTAGCCTTGTGTGGCCTTAAAATCCTCCAACACACACTAATAGTTTTCCCTATAGAATATATTTGCATGTATAATCATGCCTGTTCCACCATTAAACAATATTTTAATGGAAAAGGCTGTGCCCTTGGGTAGTTATAACTTGTAAGCACAGGAGTCAACTTTATTGTGATATTATAAAAGAGTGGTAAAAATAATTAAGCAGTCATGCCTGGCACGGTGGCTTGCACCTGTAATCCCAGCATTTTGGGAGGCTGAGGAAGGACAATCGCTTAAGCCCAGGAGTTTGAGACCAGCCTGGGCAACATAGAGAGACCTCACCTCTACAAAAAAATCAAAAAAATAGCTGGGTGTGGTGTCACACGGGAGGCTGAGGTGGGAGGATGGTTTGTTCCCTGGAGGTTGAAGCTGCAGTGACCCATGATCACACCACTGCACCCAGCAAGGGCAACAGAATGAGACCCTGTCTCAAAACAACAACAACAACAATAATAATAATAATTAAGTATTCTATTTGTTAATATCATTCTCATGGTTTAGAGATTAACTTAATTGAATATGACACAGTTTTGAGAGAAAATTACTTTGAAGAGTATCCTCATTTTGGCAACAAAATAAAATTGAAATGTGTTCTCAGAGTAACTTGAGATGGTGGTATAATGATTTGTGTATAAACAACAAAATCTGAATACTGCTAATTAGTCATGGTTCTCTTAAATTGAGTAGTTCTATCACAGGTCAATATCATTCTGTCTCCAACAGATGACAGAATTTATTTTATCATTCTAACAATGTAATTACTGAATTTTTCTCATCTCTCCTAATCTGAGATTCTATTAGCACTGCCCAGTATAATACCACCTTAATTATATGCATATTTGATTTCCATTTTTAAACTCTATAACTGGTTGTCTCTTTTTTAGGTTGAGGTAGGTCTAATTAACTTAATTTAGGAAAGGTATTTTATTTAAAATAATATCACTTTCTTGTCATTACTCTCCCACATTTGTAATCTAAAAGTATCAAATACTCATTTTTCATTACACAATATTTTTATTGCTAGATAGTTTACTATTTCAGTATTTGAGATTATAGTATTTTTCATTTAGGTCACAATTATATTTCCATAAATTTTAAGTTAGAATGTTAAATTTTGCATCATTTAATGCCTCATATCAAAGGGCAGCTGCAGCTTTATACATCAAAATCCAGATTATCAAGAGAGTTTATATGCTGGGAAACACACAAAGCAATGATCACAAATGGAAATTGATAGTAATTTTTTTCAAAGAGAAAATAAAAGAGGAAAGAAAAATAACAATAAAATGAGAGGAAAATGGAGACAGACTAAATAAAAGACTCCCTTGACTACAGGTCCTCATACGTAAGTGAAATGATCCTGCACAATGGTTTTCTGGAAGATTAGCCCTTCTGCACTCTGGGACGGGTTCCTCCCTATGAGGAAAATGCCCAAGCAAGAACTCTCATACGGTTTCTTGTGCAACGAATAGGAGCTTTATAAAAGCAGAAAGCTTTGAACAAGGACAAGTCGGTATTAGGTGAGCCATACACATGAAGTAAAAGTGTCAGTCTGTTCCCCTCACTATTACTTTCTCTCTGATACAGGTTATAGGATAAGAAAATACACAGGCATTCCTTCCAGAGGAATTGAGTTGCTGCAAGTTTGTCCACTTCAAGTTCATGAAATGTTTTATAACTTAATATTGTTGTCAATACATAGGGGAATTTCACTTAATTGGTTTTAAAATTATGGATAATATACAAAAGAAGTAAGACAATTAAGATGAACTAAGAATGGAATTAAGATATATCAATTGAATGGAAATTTATTCATCTGCCAGCATCACAGATTTTTCTTTCTTTTTTTTTTTTTTTTGTCTTTCTACCTCCTTTTCTTCTTCAAAAATTATTTGACACCTACTGTGTGCCAGAAATTGTTCTTGGCTCTGCTAACACAACAATAAACAAAGAATGTCCCTTTTCCATGTAAAGGAATGGGGTGACTGGTAGGAAACAAGCCAACTTTCTTACAGGGTAAAAATGCAGTGAGGAATATCCATAAAAAAGGAAGGAGCTGCAGGAGTACAGAGCTGAAAGTGAATAGCACTGAGCTGCTTACAGAGCTAAATGTTGACATGCAGAACTAAATCTTAAAGATTAACACAGGTTAACTAAACCCAGATGGTGAAAAGGAGAGGGCATTTTAGGCTACACACACACACACACACACACACACACACACACACACACAGAGTTATATACAGTTCAAAAACATGGTGGCATGAAAAACATAGCTTTTAGATTGAATTTCAAAAAGTGCCCTTTGGAAAATATTGACCAAACAATAGTCCTCATCTAACACAGTGCCTGCCAACCAAATGAGGGTAAAATTAAGTTCTAACTCTGACCCTTCACTTGAATGGCCATTTTAACTGTCCCTGGAAAGTTTTTAAAACACACCTGGATTTTGGATTCAGCCTCCTTGACATAATTCTTAAAGGATGTGCCTTTTGCTTGTAAAATGCATAACACCTCTATCTTACTTTCATATGTAAAGTACACACACACACACACACACACATACACACACACCGCTATCTATGGTAATTAAAGTTTTCACTAAGAACTTGCTCAAAATTATAGTGTTAGTAAAGACATAAAACAGGTATTAGCTTCACATATAACAGGTCTTTCCACTCTACTCACGTGCAGCCAGGATTTTTGTTTTGTTTTTGTATTGGCTATTTTCACTATTTTAGTCATCAGTAACATCTGTAATCATATATTTAAAAAATAATATTAAGAGTATTTTCTCTTTCTTGAGCAAGTGTTACGATCATCAGATTAAAAAATCCATAAATTACCCTTAGCTCAAAGTTTTATCCTTAAAAATATTTAATAATTTGTAGACTCTCTACCTTAATAAAGAAGACTGTCTCATTAATACAATTAATCTTCTTTAGATGATTCAGAAAAGCTACAAGACCTTGGTTAAATTTTCTGATCACATCAATTTTTAGGAATGTAAAGTGCAAAATTTGAAAAAAAAAGCATAATAAATTGGAATGAAATAGAACTGGTCCCAGAATAACGCTCTGTGCCTTAGTTTCTTCATCATTTAATGGGCATACTAACAGTGTTTAACTCAGTTATTGTGAAAATTAAATTATTTAATATGTGTAAAGTAGAAGATTTCCCAGCACAGAGTAGAATTTCATTAAATGTTAATGACTGTTATTATTATTAGTTTTAAAAATCAATCATTTTTATTGTTATCCATTAAATTGGTAAGCAAAAAAAATTAACACTCGTTATATTTTAAAGTGTGCTTTAAAATCTTAGAAGTGTCATGACAATGGAAGAATTGTTTACTTATTCAAACCACTAGGTTCTTTTTTTAAGTAGCTTTATTTTAAAATTATGTACGTAAGGGCTCAGAAAACAATACATCAAAATATGGGATCTTGGCAAACTAAGTATTTTAAACTGAAGGAAACTGATAAAATCACAGAAGTTGAAAGGTCTCTGATCTTTTTCCACCCTTTCTCTCCTGAACTAAGGCTCAGAAACCGAAATTCCCCTTACCCCTTTCTCTCTGAAGCAGGTCATAAAGCCTAGACAGGTTACTCTCTGACAGTCTCCTTCCCACTCCCCTGGAGATCCTTTTACGACTGGTGTCCTGCCCTACACCCAGAGGGAAGAAATGTCACATACAGACACAGGAAATAATCTGAACAGACAGACCTTGCTAAGTTACCTCCAGCTAATGACCTTTAGATCATATCCTTTTGTCCTCCAATCATACTTCTACATGATTTTCCATTAAAATATACTATTTTCCCTGGGTCTCTGGTTCTTCATTTCTGTAGGTTTCAATGTCATATGAAACTTTATATGTTTTGTTTTTCTCTTATTAATCTTTTCTTGTGATAAAGGAATTGTCCATGAACCTTGTTGTAGATAAGGAAAAATTATTACTTTTCCTCCTCTAAATGTAATATTAAAGGTTTTACCCATGTAGAAAGATTTATATTTTAAAAATTCTTTTGAGAAATTCAGAAATAAGACAGTTACATATGGCTGAAAGTTTGTTTGATATTTGAAACCTCAAGACTTCTGTGAGTTTACTCTTTGGAACTTTAGGGTGTAACATTTCACCATGTTTAGAGTTCTATTTAATTAATTAATTTAATTTAATCTCAATTACTGTTTTGGTTATTAATATTACAAAAGAAATAAAAACTGCTCACTATATAGTTCTCAACTAATACAAGATTTATTTAATATTCCCAGTCTTTATCTGTTTTTACAAAATTCAAACATCCATTTTTTTAACATTCAGGATATAAGTTTATATCTAAAGTCTTAAAATAGTTTAAAGTTTAAAATTAGTAAGTACAATTTTAATTAATCTATATTTTTACAAGTAGATTATGTGGGCATCATTATTATCATCATCATCATCATCATCATCATCCTTATCCTCATCATCATCATCCTATGATTTGGTGCCAAGAATATAACATAACTTCTCATGCTAGTATATTTTAACATACAGGAAATGACTTAGATATTTAACTTGATGGGATAACCTAGCTTAAGCACAAATCTTCCAGACAGATTTGACTAAAAGCTACCAAATGACTGAAGTAAAAAATTTGTAGGTATTTGCCGGATTATCTAAAATTAATCTCATGAAATGTTAGTGTACACTGAAGAATTCCTATTGCTATTTTTAATTACCAAAGCTATATTTTCTTTTTAATTATGTCACCGTGAACATCTTTTATCGATATTTAATTTAATCTGATATTCTCTTTCTTCCTTCTTCTCTTCCTTTGTTCCTCTCTCGCTTTCTTTTTCTATTTCCCCTACTTCTAAGGTATTTTTATTGCATCTTTAAATTCTCATGTAGATTCTTCTGATGCCTCTGCTTATGTTTCTTTTATTACACATTTTTCTAGAGTCCATATCATCTGGAACATGGAATCTACTGACACATTTCTTTTTACACCTTATCATCTCCATGTTTATTAGGCAGGCCAATTGATTATTAACAGTCTTTTGGCAATAATCTTTTCACCACCATACTACCTTACCAGCTAGGAGAGAAACTTCAGCAAAGCAATAATTAAGACACTGATAAGACCAGCTATTTTGTTGCTTTCCTGGTTTACACAGAGGACGCAGAATCGGGAGCTAAATATCTTTAATACTCAATATCTAAAACATTACTCAGATCATTTGACTTTTATACCTACATTGTATCCAACCTAATTTTTAAACTGGATAGTTGATCTAGTCTAAAAACAAAATCTAAAAAAGTAAACAAAACACACCTAACATTGTTAGTGCCTTACTTTTAAAAAGATTAAAACTTTCAGTAATATGGATAAGTAGATAAATAGAGTACTAATTCCTTACTATTACCCTCATTCTAGAATTAGATGTTTCTAACACAAATATACAAAGAAATTTCACATGTAAAAACCTGCTGCGGAATTTAAAATTCTTTTGTGACAATTTGCTCCTGTGACAAGTATATTTTTCTTTTCTATCATGCTCATATTTCATACTATTAAAATAAATACTTATGAGGATTATGGACAATATTGCTCACTTGATAATTTAATATCTGATATGATTGTACTGTTGAAAAAATTGTACAAGGGACAATTCATGCTGTTTCCCATTTTTGACTTCTTCCATGTCTACATTGGTTTAATTAAATATGCTTAGTTTCTAAAACTCTTTTTGGTTCCTCTAGCAGGCATAATAGATTGTCCCATTATGGTCCCTTCCTCTTTCCTTCCTAATGACATACAGATGATGACTACATTGGTGTGTTCACTAGTACCCATGTGATTCACGTAAATCCAGATTAGTAAACAAACCCAGTAATCCCATTCCCCCTGACAATTATTGGTGTAAAATTGGGTATGTAGGGTTAAGTTTCATGGTTTTTTCTTGGAGATGTTTTCTGACTCTTAAAAAGAGAATCAGAGAACACACTGTTTTTCTCTTTTCTTCTGGATATTTTATTATCTGGACACGCAAACTGGAGTTGCTATACCATACTGTGACTTGGGGCAAGATAGATGAAACGCCAAAATAGACAAGCTAAGAATGGTGGGGATGAAAGATGTCATCAAAGAACCTTTATGCTTCATGGGAATTTTGAGTTATGATATTAATTAGCTCCATACCTGTTCTACTCAGGATATTTACTACAGATTTTTACAAATGTCTTTATTTTAAAGTCAATATGAGGACAGACGCGGTGTCTCATGCCTGTAATCCCAGCACTTTGGGAGGCCAGGGCAGATGGATCACCTGAAGTCAGTAGTTTGAGACGAGCCTGACTAACATGGTGAAACCCCGTCTCTACTAAATACAAAAAATTAGCCAGGCATGGTGGCACATGCCTGTAATCCCACCTATTTGGGAGGCTGAGGCAGGAGAATTGCCTCAACCTGGGAGGCAGAGGTTGCAGTGAGCTGAGATCACGCCATTGCACTCCAGCCTGGGCAACACGAGTGAAATTCCATCTCAAAAATAATAATAATAAATATTTTAAAAGTCACTATGAGTTATGACCATTGATATTTTGTTTATAAATGCATTTGAAAGCATTCCATGTCCTTTCTCTTTAGACACTGTGGTGTTAGATCCAATCATAATAGAGAGCCTGATGGTTTCTAAGTAGTGATTTATCTTCCACTCTTCTCTCCATTCATTTGTACACATTATATCTATTGTTATCCTCCTTTCAGCCTCCACTGTGGAAATTGCTTTGATAACTTATTAATGCCAAAGGATAAATAAAAAATATATACCCTTCAAGAAGCATTTTCATTCTAAAGGATTTTAAATCAGACCTTAACCCTGAGGAATGAAATATCTAATAAAGTAAATTACAGAAATTGCATCAGACTCATGAGAAGCACTTCTCATTGTCCTTTCATGTTCTCCTTATTTGGTATCTTTATGCTTAGTCCATTACTTAACCACAAAACTTCATTCTTTCAGGAATGCTCAAAGTACTTTAAAGAGAATTAACCTGGATATAGTGCAATCTGCTCAGGGCTAATAATATTAAGGATTCACACACTTGGAAAATATCTATAAATGATTTTTTAAAAAGATAAAAAGAAGTGTGGCTGTGTTTTTGTATATGTGGACATACAACTGTTGCATTTTAGCCTGGTCTATAGCCAAGATTAAGAGTGATATAATCATATTACTTTTCTAAATTGGGGAAATATGTTTCTTCTCTTTTAATGGTAAAATGGTCTTACCATACATAAAAGATTGGTGATACAGAATTTCAGGAACTAATGATTGACTCTGTATTCATTAATTTGTTTAACAAAATTGTGAGCACATACTGGCACCAATTTAGCTATTGAGGATACAGCACTGAACACAAGCCCTTGCCTTGATGGAGGGACTTTGTAGTGCTGTGAATAGGGAAAAAGAGATAAAAAATAAGTTCAATATATTAAATGTCATTGTGATTTGTGATATGGAGAAAAGATGCAGAAAATGTAGAATAGGGAGTGTGTGGGTAGGGAGGAATATTTCATTTTTTTTAAGGTCGTCAGGAAAGGATCTATTGAAACATAACATTTGAGCAAACACCTGCATTAGCATTTGTTTTGCTTTGCTGCGCAAAATATTTTTGGCATACAGAAATTCATGCTTGGAAGGTTGATGATAGAAACTTACTTGTTTTAAGAAATTTCTATGTACATAATAGAATATTATCTATGCATATAAATGTCTCTATTCAAATTTCTTCAAAGGACCTCAGCTTAAACACATTTAAAATTAAACTCATCATTTTCTTCGAAATCTATTACTCTTTTCTGCTCTTCTTCCCCAAACAACTTAGTAAGAACATAGGCACCGCTGCAGTTCAAAAATCTGAACATCATTATGAAAGTCCTCTTCTAATTCAATCCCCAGGCTGACTAAGGTATTGTCTCATTAGGGAAACTGCATTTTCTGCTACCAAAATCCCATTGCTAATAGTGTCTAGTGCAAATACAACTGTGAATTCACTTCATTTATTTATTTTCCTGAGGAGGGTTTTCCAATAACACCCCCCCGAAAATTGTTAAAAAACACTGTAACACTATCCTTTTCTTACTTTTTTGTACATTTACTTTATAAATGTTGTCCTTTGGTCAGTGAACCAAAACAAACAGAAGGGGACAAAATGGTCTTATGTGCTATTACCATGAATAATGTCTTCCAGAAATAGACTTGAAAATTGCTCCCCTAATGCCATCCCATTCACTATATACTTAAAAAAAATCTATGAGGGTTGAAAATATTGAGATGATTGATTTAAGATACCTATTATTACTGACTGCTGACATTTGGCCTTGGGAAATTACATTCGCAGTAGTATTTTTAAAATGATTAAGAGAGGTTTCTGAAAAAAAGTATTTATATTATAAGATGTATTTTTAGAATTTGTTTCTTAAAAACCATTATATAAGCTTTCTGAACAAAAAATGATTTATTTTATGAGAAAAATACACTGAATTTGCCCTTATAATTGTATAATTTGTAAAAATTAATAAATGTAAGATAAGTAGATTCCCAATAGCATATACAAAATAAAACTTGCTTACAACTGATCATAAAATGTAATGTGCCCATTGAATATGGTAAAAGGGAAGCATATGAATCATAAAATTTTATTTTTCCTATCCTATCCACAATACCATGAGGCTATATAGCTATTAAATTTGGAACAGTTTTCAGGAATATCTTGGTTTATTGGGCTTAATGATATTGTGCTTCTCAGATAAAGTAATTTTTACAAATTTAAGATTTTTGCAACTCTGCATCAACCAAGTCTATTGGTGCCATTTTTACAATAGTATGTGCTCACATGACACTTTCAGGTGTCACATTTTGGTAATATTCATAATATTTCAAACTTTTTCATTATTATTATATCTGTTATGGTGATCTGTGATCAGTGATCTTTGATGTTTCTAATGTAACTGCTTTGGGGTGCCATGAACCATGCCATGTAAGATGACAAACTTCATCAATAAGTGTGTGTTCTGACTGCTCCCTCAGTCAGCTCAGCTGTTTCTCCATCTCTCTCCCTTCCTTAAGGACTCCTTATTCCCTGAGACATAAAAATATTGTAATTAGTCCAATTAATGACTCCACAATGGCCTCTAAGTGTTCAAGTGAAAGAGTCACACATCTCTCACGTTAAATCAAAAGTTAGAAATGATTGAGCTTAGTGACAAAGGCATGTTGAAGGCCAAAACAGACCAAAAGCTACGTTTCTTATGCCAAACAGTTAGCCAAGTTGTGAATGCAAAGGAAAAGTTCTTGAAGGAAATTAAAAAAGCTACTTCAGTGAACACAGGAGTGATAAGAAAGAGAAACAGCCTTGTTGTTGATGTGGAGAAAGTTTGAGTGGTCTGGATAGAAGATCAAATCACCCACAACATTCCCTAAGCCAAGTCCTAATCCAGACCAAGGCAGTTACTCCGTTCAATTCAGTGAAGGCTGAGAGAAATGAGGAAGCTACAGAAGAAAAGTTTGAAGCCAGCAGAGTTTGGTTCATAAGATCTAAGGAAAGAAGTAATGTCCAGAACAGAAAAGTGCAAGGTGATGCAGCAACTGGTAAGGTAGAAGCTTCAGCAAATTATTCAGGTATAGCTAAGATAATTCATGAAGGTGAACGAAGGTGGCTACACTAAACAACATATTTTCAATGTAGACCAAACATCCTTCTATTGGAGGAAAATGCCATCTAGGAATTTAATAGCTAAAGATGAAAAATCAATGCCTGTTAAAATCTTCAAAGAACAGGCTGACTCTCTTTTTAGGAGCTAATGTAGCTGGTGACTTTAAGTTGAAGCCAATGTTCATTGACTATCCTGAAAATTCTAAGGTCCTTATTCTCAGCAAACTATTGCAAGGACAAAAAACCAAACACCACATGTTCTCACTCATAATTGGGAACTGAACAATGAAACACATGGACACAGGAAGGGGAACATCACACACCAGGGACTGTTGTGGTGGGGGCGGGGAGGGATAGCATTAGGAGATATACCTAATGCTAAATGACGAGTTAATGGGTGCAGCACACCAACATGGCACATGTATACATATGTAACAAACCTGCACGTTGCGCACATGTACCCTAAAACTTAAAGTATAATAAAAAAAAAGGAAATAAGCTCAATCTACTCTGCCTGTGCTCTATAAATAAAATAACAAAGCTTGGATGTCAGCACATTTGTTTACAACATAGTTTACCAAATACTTTAAGCCCACTCTTGAGACCTACTGCTCAGAAAAAAAGATTTCTTTCAAAATATCACCGCTCATTGACAATGCACCAAGTCACTCACATAAGAGCTCTGATGAAGATGTACAAGGAGATTAATTTAATGCTGTTTTCATGACTGCTAACACAGCATCCATTCTGCAGCCCATGCTTCAAAGAGTATTTTCAACTTTCAAGTGCTATGATTTAAGAAATATATTTTTATATATTTATGAAGTATAGCTGCCATAGATGGTGATTCCTCTGATAAATCTGGGCAAAATAAATGGTAAACCTAGGATTCACCATCCTAGATGTCATTAAGAACACTGTTGATTGATGGGAGGAGGTCAAAATATAAACATTAAAAGAAATTTGGAAGAAGTTGATTCTAACCACCATGGATGACCTTGCCGGATTCAAGAATTCAATGGAAGAAGTAACTGCAGATGTGCTGGAAATAATAAAAGAACTAGAATTAGAAGTGGCACCTCAAGAAGTGACTACATTGCTGCAATCTCATGACAAAAGTTGAATGAATGAGAAGTTGCTTATAGATAAGTGAAGTGGTTTCTTGAGATGGAATCTACACCTGATAAAGATGCTATGAATATTGTTGAACTGGCAACAAAAGATTTGGACTATTACATAAACTTACTTAATGAAGCAGAAGCAGAGGCAGTGTTTAAGAAGACTGACTTCATTTAGAAGTTCTACCATGTGTAAAATGCCATGAAATAGCATCATAAGCTACAGATAAATTTTTCTGAAGGAAGAGTAAATTGATGTGGCCAACTTCCTTGTTGTCCTATTCTAACAAATTGCCACAGTCACCCCAACTTACAGCAACCACCCTTCTGGTCAGACAGCAGTCATCAACATCAAAGCAAGACCTCCCACCAGCAAAAAGTATCACTAGTTGAAGGCTCAGATGATCTTGTTAGCATACTTTAGCAATAAAGCATTTTTTAATTAAAGTATGTACATTTTGTAGAGATACTGCTATTGCACACTTAACAGACTACAGTATAGTGTAAACATAACATTTATATGCACTGATAAACCAAAATATTTGCGTGACTCTCTTTATGGTGATATTAACTTTATTCTGGTGTTCTGGAACCAAACCAGCAGTATTTTGGAGATAGGCCTTTTTGAACCAATTCATCCCAATTTCTCAATCAGCCCACCTTTCAAATTTGTGAATCATCCTGAACCTAATCTTTTATTTTCCCCTTCCCCAGGAGGTATGCTAAGGCTTTTAACCCTCTATGCAAACTTAAAGCATTCTTTTTATAAATGTTTTTGATGTCTCTGTACCAAATGAATGACCTACATTCACCAAGTTTATATTCTCTACCTGAATGTATATCTTTATTTTGGAAGGGTTGGAGTTAGCTATTTGCTAACAATTACTCTCACTACAAAGGCATTTAATCAATAAATATTATTAACCTGCTAGTACAATCAGAATATTGTTGGAGCTGAATAAAATTATTCTTGTTTTCAAGGTTATTACAATTTAATAGGTGGAAAAAACACATGGAAATAATATTAATAGCATCATGAATTACATATGCATCAATTGCTAGAAATTAGAACACGACGAAAATCTTCTGATTAGAATGATCCAGAAAGCTTAATAGAGGGCTGACATCAGTGCTGGGTGTTGGTGGTAGGGTATGATTTTAATATGTCAAAATGGGGAATTAGCTGTGCTATGTCATATTGTATTTGTCTAAATGTACATAAAACTAGTTTCACAAATTATCATGTATTCAATTTGAAAAACATCTTGTAACTTAAAACATATTTTTATAGGAATGTAAGAAATATAAAATTATAGGCCTAGCATAAATTTGTGATTATTTATGTATTAAATAATTCCCAATTTTACAAAACATTTGGCCTCCAGTCCTTAAATAATAATCCATTGCAGGATAAATATATCATTAAAAAATCTAGGTAGCATAAAGTTCTAGTTATTTTAACACCTATATAAAGAAATATATGCAAATTATAAAATGAGCTTTATAAGAACTTTTCTGACATTATAAAACTTATCACATGAAGTAGCTTTTCTTATACTTGAGGTTTTATTTCCTTAAATGTACTTAGAAACACGAAGCAATGCATCTGTTCTTTGAACTGAATTTGAAAAAAAAATTAAGAAAATGATATTGTTGCCTAAGTTGATATTAATATTAGTAATTTTCAAAATCGCATTAACCAGAGAGTAGGGTGGTTGGAAGCAGTGTCACTATTCTTTTGTATGCCATCTGTAATTCATGGTTTTTGAACACATGCTTAGAACTCACAGTAGTGATGAGACTTACAAACCTAGCTTACTATGACTGATGACAGCAGAGTTAAGCAAAATTAAACAACTGAGAGGAAGGATATTTTTGTCACAGGGATGGTAAGAAAAGGTTTAGTTGTTGCCATTGCTAATGTTTACTCTAGTTCTCTTTTTAGATGACCCACCACAGTGTCCTGAGAAGCCAAAATGGGATAATTGGGGTCTAATGGGAGGCCAACTTAGTAAGACAGAGGTCTATCTAAAGGGTCTCAAATGAGGGTATTAGGGATGTCAACACCAGGCTGGAAACATATTCCAGGCAGTGATTAGGCGGTCTCTTCTTGGAAGTGAATATGAACTGGCATTAGATTCAGGCTTGACAGTGAAATATGTGGAGCCTTCTGACTCAACATGCAGCACATATTGTTTATTTTCTGTTGCTATGGAGAAAAAAAAAATGCACCTAGTCAACTCCTCTCCAGTGTGTTCAAAACTATATGCCAGTGTTTCCAGGAAGCATTAGATAAGAGTGGGAGGTGGTGAGGCAAACATCTACAGTGTCACACTGTCTTTAAGCCAATTTTAGAGATTGCATGACTCCTGAATCATCATAGCTCAACAGTACGGAGCATTCACTTTGTCAGTGCTATATTCTAAGTGCTTTACATCTACTAACCCACTTAGTTCTCATAACACTTTATAAAATACATAATATTAATATTCCCATTTTACAGATGAAAAAAAATGAAGGCATAGAGCAATTAACAAACGGCCAAAGTTACACAGTTAAAATGTAATATGACTAAAATTCAAATCAGGCACTTTTGCTCTAGAAAGAAGAGCAAAGGGAAGTAATATATTTTTAGTATTCTCAGACTGGAGGAAATATATGCAAAAATAATATAATAAATTAAAAGCAATACCTGTTATATGTCTACTATACTGGCTTTCACTCACCTGGATGGGATTAATCAGTATCTACAATTAATTTTGTGCAAATGTCATCGTTATCTCATGACATTTTCAAATTTCCTAAAACAACCTCTCATATCAAAAGTAATGTTTTTAAACCAAACTTTATTATTTGTATTAACATATAAGTATCTGTTTATAAAATCAAGTATAATAATTAAATATACACAGAACTATTGAATAAATAACAAATGTAAGGCACGAAGCTACAGATTTTTAAACTTAAATCCTAAAAATTTAGTCAAATTCTCAAAGTTTACAAATGACAAACGGAAAGGTAATCTTATTGGTAGTCAGATAAACTCTTAATAGCTGACTCAGATCAGTATTGTTTCCTTTATACCAAGCTGTAGGTACAAAGTCTTATTTTTCCTACAGTCATCATCAAGTTCCAGATTGTAAACTGCCTCATAAATTGAACCTCACCAACACAGCTCAAGGCCAATCTCCATGCCTTGTCTCTTGAGACACACAGTAAATGAACCTCTTCTCCTTTTCCCTTTGGTCATATTTTCGTCTCCTGCAAGTATCTACCATGGTCTCGCAAAGATCCTAATACTTAAAAAACAAAGAGTGAAATTATCAAGGAGAGAATATAGTAGTAGTGAGAGCTTACAAAAATTAAAAAGAGCCAAACAAAAAAGTGAATAAATGCTGATTTATAATTGGGTTTTTAATTGTTAACATTTCAATCTAAGGTTTAGATATTAGATACAGAAATATTTATATATTTTCATAGTTTGGAGGAAGGGAAGGTATAGCACATCAAGCTGAATAATAAATTAAAAGTAATAAGTAATCTCTGAAATACACATCTATATAAAAAGAGAGAAAAAGAAAAGATGATGGTCTTTGTCTTTTGTTTCTGTTTTTTAAGCAGTGCAACAATGGAATAGATTATGTGAGAATTTCTCTTCCTGGTAAAAGACTGATTTATAGGAGATGATAAACCTCTAAATGTTGACATGTTAACTCCTTTCGGATGGTCAAAGTGTCAAAATATGCCTGCCATTTAGATGCAATATCCTTCCACCACATTCCTCTGGAATATTAATTGAAAGATATATACTGGAGTCGCCTATTCAAAGCGACAGTCCCGCTGAGACCTTCAAGGATTCAACCTATTCAGAAGGCTGAATATATTGCCCTGAAAGGTTCCTATGTCCTACTCCCTGGACCTAGGAAAATATTAGATTACATGGCAAAAGGAAATTAAGGTTGTTGAGGTAATTACGGTTGAAAATCAACAGGCCTTAAAATAGGGAGATTACCTTGGATTGTCCATAAGGGCCCATTGTAGTCACAAAGGACCTTAAATGTGAACAAGGAAGGCAGAAGAGGAGAATCAGAAGAGCTGTGACTAGAATTAGATCAGAGTGATTCAAAGTGAGGAGAATTTAAATTTCTCCTGGGGGTCACAAGCCAAGGAATGTGGTGTCCTCTAGTACCTGGAAAAGGCAATGAAACAACTCCCCCACTGCAGATTCCAGAAAAAAATGCAGCCTGCCTACATCTTGATTTAACCCAGTGAGAACCATATCAGACTTCTGATCTACAGAGCTATAAGATTTGTTGTTTTTTTGTTTTGTTTTGTTTATTATAAGTTTTAGGGTACATGTGCACAACCTGCAGGTTTGTTACATGTGTATACATGTGCCATGTAGGTGTGCTGCACCCATTAACTCGTCATTTAATATTAGGTATATCTCATAATGCTATTCCTCTCCCCTCTGCCCACCCCACAACAGGCCCTGGTGTGTTATGTTCCTCTTCCTGTGGCCATGTGTTCTCATTGTTCAATTCCCACCTATGAGTGAGAACATGCGGTGTTCGGTTTTTTGTCCTTGCGATAGTTTGCTGAGAATGATGGCTTCCAGCTTCATCCATGTCCCTACAAAGGACATGAACTCATCCTTTTTATGGCTGCATAGTATTCCACGGTGTGTATGTGCCACATTTTCTTAACCAGTCTATCATTGTTGGACATTTGAGTTGGTTCCAAGTCTTTGCTATTGTGAATAGTGCCACAGTGAACATACGTGTGCATGTGTCTTTATAGCAGCATGTTTTATAACCCTTTGGGTATCTACCCAGTAATGGGATGGCTGGGTCAAATGGTATTTCTAGTTCTAGATCCTTGAGCAATCGCCACACTGACTTCCACAATGGTTGAACTACTTTACAGTCCCACCAACAGTGTAAAAGTGTTCCTATTTCTCCACATCATCTCCAGCACCTGTTGTTTCCTGACTTTTTAATGATTGCCATTCTAACTGGTGTGAGATGGTATCTCATTGTGGTTTTGATTTGCATTTCTCTGATGACCAGTGATGATGAGCATTTGTTCATGTGTCTTTTGGCTGAGAAGTGTCTGTTTGTATCCTTCACCCACTTTTTGATGGGGTTGTTTGTTTTTTTCTTGTAAATTTCTTTGAGTTCTTTGTAGATTCTGGATATTAGCCCTTTGTCAGATGAGTAGATTGTAAAAATTTTCTCCCATTCTGTAGGTTGCCTGTTCACTCTGATGGCAGTTTCTTTTGCTGTGCAGAAGCTCTTTAGTTTAATTAGATCCCATTTGTCAATTTTGGCTTTTGTTGCCATTGCTTTTGGTGTTTTACACATGAAGTCCTTGCCCATGCCTATGTCCTGAATGGTATTGCCTCGGTTTTCTTCTAGGGTTTTTATGGTATTAGGTCTAACATTTAAGTCTTTAATCCATCTTGAATTAATTTTTGTATAAGGTGTAAGGAAGGGATCCAGTTACAGCTTTCTGCATATGACTATCCAGTTTTCCCAGCACCATTTATTAAATAGGGAATCCTTTCCCCATTGCTTGTTTTTGTCAGGTTTGTCAAAGATCAGATAGTTGTAGATATGCAGTGTTATTTCTAAGGGCTCTGTTCTTTTCCATTGGTCTATATTTCTGCTTTGGTACCAGCACCATGCTGTTTTCGTTACTGTAGCCTTGTAGTATAGTTTGAAGTCAGGTAGCGTGATGCCTCCAGCTTTGTTCTTTTTTCTTAGGATTGACATGGCAATGTGGGCTCTTTTTTGGTTCCATATGAACTTTAAAGTAGGTTTTTCCAATTCTGTGAAGAAAGTCATTCGTAGCTTGATGGGGATGGCATTGAATCTATAAATTACCTTGGGCAGTATGGCCATTTTCACGGTATTGATTCTTCCTACCCATGAGCATGGAATGTTCTTCCATTTGTTTGTATCCTCTTTTATTTCATTGAGCAGTGGTTTGTAGTTCTCCTTGAAGAGGTCCTTCACTCCCTTGTAAGTTGGATTCCTAGGTATTTTATACTCTTTGAAGCAATTGTGAATGGGAGTTCACTCATGATTTGGCTCTCTGTTTGTCTGTTGTTGGTGTATAAGAATGCTAGTGATTTTTGTACATTGATTTTGTATCCTGAGACTTTGCTGAAGTTGCCTATCAGCTTAAGGAGATTTTGGGCTGAGATGATGGGGTTTTCTAGATATACAATCATGTCATCTGCAAACAGGCACAATTTGACTTCCTCTTTTCCTAATTGAATACCCTTTATTTCCTTCTCCTGCCTCATTGCCCTGGCCAGAACTTCCAACACTATGTTGAATAGGAGTGGTGAGAGAGGGCATCCCTGTCTTGTGGCAGTTTTCAAAGGGAATACTTCCAGTTTTTGCCCATTTAGTATGATATTGGCTGTGGGTTTGTCACAGATAGCTCTTATTATTTTGAGATACGTCCCATCGATACCTAATTTATTGAGAGTTTTTAGCATGAAGGGTTGTTGAATTTGTCAAAGGCCTTTTCTGCATCTATTGAGATAATCGTGTGGTTTTTGTCTTTGGTTCTGTTTATATACTGGATTACATTTATTGATTTGTGTATGTTGAACCAGCCTTGCATCCCAGGGATGAAGCCCACTTGATCGTGGTGGATAAGCTTTTTGATGTGCTGTTGGATTCAGTTTGCCAGTATTTTATTGAGGATTTTGGCATCGATGTTCATCAAGGATATTGGTCTAAAATTCTCTTTTTTTGTTGTTGTGTCTCTGCCAGGCTTTGGTGTCAGGATGATGTTGGCCTCATAAAATGAGTTAGGGAGGATTCCCTCTTTGTCTATTGATTGGAATAGTTTCAGAAGGAATGGTACCAGCTCCTCCTTGTACCTCTGGTAGAATTCGGCTGTGAATCCATCTGGTCCTGGACTTTATTTGGTTGGTAAGCTATTAATTATTGCCTGAATTTCAGAGCCTGTTTTTGGTCTATTCAGAGATTCAACTTCTTACTGGTTTAGTCTTGGGAGGGTGTATGTGTCAAGGAATTTATCCATTTCTTCTAGATTTTCTAGTTTATTTGCATAGAGGTGTTTGTAGTATTCTCTGATGGTAGTTTGTATTTCTGTGGGATCAGTGGTGACATCCCCTTTATCATTTTTTATTACATCTATTTGATTCTTCTCTCTTTTCTTCTTTATTAGTCTTGCTAGCAGTGCATCAGTTTTGTTGATCTTTTCAAAAAACCAGCTTCTGGATTGATTGAGTTTTTGAAGGGTTTTTTGTGTCTCTATTTTCTTCAGTTCTGCTATGATCTTAGTTATTTATTGCCTTCTACTAGCTTTTGAATGTGCTTGCTCTTGCTTCTCTAGTTCTTTTAATTGTGATGTTGGGTGTCAATTTTAGATGTTTCCTGCTTTGTCTTGTGGGCATTTAGTGCTATAAATTTCCCTCTACATACTGCTCTGAATGTGTCCCAGAGATTCTGGTATGTTGTGTCTTTGTTCTTATTGGTTTCAAAGAACATCTTTATTTCTGACTTCATTTCATTATGTACCCAGCAGTCATTCAGGAACAGGTTGTTCAGTTTCCACGTAGTTGGCAGTTTTGAGTGAGTTTCTTAATCCTGAGTTCTAGTTTGATTGCAAAATCTGTGGTCTGAGAAACAGTTTGTTATAATTTCTGTTCTTTTACATTTGCTGAGGAGAGCTTTACTTCCAACTATGTGGTCAATTTTGGAATAGGTGTGGTGTGGTGCTAAAAAGAATGTATATTCTGTTGATTTGGGGTGGAGAGTTCTGTAGATGTCTATTAGGTCCGCTTGGTGCAGAGCTGAGTTCAATTCCTGGATATCCTTGTTAACTTTCTGTCTCGTTGATCTGTTTAATGTTGATAGTGGGGTGTTAAAGTCTCCCATTATTATTGTGTGGGAGTCTAAGTCTCTTTGTGGGTCTCTAAGGACTTGGTTTATGAATCTGGGTGCTCCTGTATTGGGTGCATATATATTTAGGATAGTTAGCTCTTCTTGTTGAATTGATCCCTTTACCATTATGTAATGGCCTTCTTTGTCTCTTTTGATCTTTGTTAGTTTAAAGTCTGTTTTATCACAGACTAGGATTGCAACCTCTGCCTTTTTTTGTTTTCCATCTGCTTGGTAGATCTTCCTCCATCCCTTTATTTTGAGCCTATGTGTGTCTCTGCACGTGAGATGGGTTTCCTGAATACAGCACACTGATGGGTCTTGACTCTTTATCCAATTTGCCAGTCTGTGTCTTTTAATTGGAGCATTTAGCCCATTTACATTTAAGGTTAATATTGTTATGTGTGAATTTGATCCTGTCATTACAATGTTAGCTGGTTATTTTGCTCCCTGGTTGATGCAGTTTCTTCCTAGCCTCGATGGTCTTTACAATTTGGCATGTTTTTGCAGTGGCTGATACTGGTTGTTCCTTTCCATGTTTAGTGCTTCCTTCTGGAGCTCTTGTAGGGCAGGCCTGGTGGTGACAAAATCTCTCAGCATTTGCTTGTCTGTGAAGGATTTTATTTCTCCTTCACTTATGAAGCTTAGTTTGGCTGGATATGAAATTCTGGGTTGAAAATTCTTTTCTTTAAGAAGTTTGAATATTGGCCCCCACTCTCTTCTGGCTTGTAGAGTTTCTGCCAAAAGATCAGCTGTTAGTCTGATGGGCTTCCCTTTGTGGGTAACCCGACATTTCTCTCTGGCTGCCCTTAACATTTTTCCTTCATTTCAACTTTGGTGAATCCGACAATTATGTGTCTTGGAGTTGCTCTTCTGGAGCAGTATCATTGGGGCATTCTCTGTATTTCCTGAATTTGAATGTTGGCCTGCCTTGCTATGTTGGGGAAGTTCTCCTGGATAATATCCTGCAGAGTGTTTTCCAACTTGGTTGCATTCTCCCCGTCACTTTCAGGTACACCAATCAGACGTAGATTTGGCCTTTTCACATAGTCCCATATTTCTTGGAGGCTTTGTTCATTTCTTTTTATTCTTTTTTCTCTAAACTTCTCTTCTCACTTCATTTCATTCATTTGATCTTCCATCACTGATACTCTTTCTTCCAGTTGATCAAATCGGCTACTGAGGCTTGTGCATTGGTCATGTAGTTCTCGTGCCATGGTTTTCAGCTCCATCAGGTCCTTTAAGGACTTCTCTGCATTGATTATTCTAGTTAGCCATTCGTCTAATCTTTTTTCAAGGTTTTTAACTTCTTTGCCAGGGGTTCGAACTTCCTCCTTTAGCTCAGAGTAGTTTGATCATCTGAAGCCTTCTCTCAACTTATCAAAGTCATTCTCCATCCAGCTTTGTTCCGTTGCTGGTGAGGAGCTGCTTTCCTTTGGAGGAGGAGAGGCACTCTGATTTTTAGAGTTTCTAGTTTTTCTGCTCTGTTTTTTCCCCATCTTCATCATTTTATCTACCTGTGGTCTTTCATGATGGTGATGTACAGATGGGGTTTTGGTGTGGATGTCCTTTCTATTTGTTAGTATTCCTTCTAACAGTCAGGACCCTCAGCTGCAGGTCTGTTGGAGTTTGCTGGAGGTCCACTTCAGACCCTGTTTGCCTGGGTATCAGCAGCGGAGGCTGCAGAACAGCGGATATTGGTGAACAGCAAATGTTGCTGCCTGATCGTTCCTCTGGAAGTTTTGTCTCAGAGGAGTACCCAGCCGTGTGAGGTGTCAGTCTGCCCCTACTGGTGGGTGCCTCCCAGTTAGGCTACTCGGGGGTCAGGGACCCACTTCAGGAGGCAGGCTGTCTGTTCTCAGATCTTCAGCTGCATGCTGGGAGAACCACTACTCTCTTCGAAGCTGTCAGACAGGGACATTTAAGTCTGCAGAGGTTTCTGCTGCCTTTTGTTTGGCTATGCTCTGCCCACAGAGGTGGAGTCTACAGAGGCAGGCAGGCCTCCTTGAGCCGCAGCTGGGCTCCACCCAGTTCGAGCTTCCTGGCCACTTTGTTTACCTACTCAAGCCTCGGCAATGGTGGGCACCCATCCCCCAACCTCGCTGCCGCCTTGCAGTTTGATCTCAGACTGCTGTGCTAACAATGAGTAAGGCTCTGTGGTGTAGGACCCTCTGAGCCAGGCACGGGATAAAATCTCCTGGTGTGCCATTTGCTAAGACCATTGGAAAAGCACAGTATTAGGGTGGAAGTGACCTGATTTTCCAGGCGCCATCTCTTACCCCTTTCTGTGACTAGGAAAGGGAATTCCCTGACCCCTTGCGCTTCCCAGGTGAGGCGATGCCTCGCCCTACTTCAGGTCACACTTGGTGCATGCACCCACTGTCCTGCACCCACTGTCTGACACTCCCCAGTAAGATGAACCCGGTACCTCAGTTGGAAATGCAGAAATCACTCGTCTTCTGTGTCGCTCAGGCTGGGAGCTGTAGAGTGCAGCTGTTCCTATTCGGCCATCTTGGCTCCTCCCTCCTATTGTTGTTTTAAGCCACCAAATTTGTGGCAATCTGTTGCAGCAGCAATAGAAAATGAATATACAAGCCTAGAATCATCATTTAGTCTCTTAGCGCCATTATTTAGTCTCTTAGCACCAGAGACTAAATTAATAAATATTTGTGATTCCCCAAGTTTATGTGGTTTTGCTGTATGTAATAAACTATCTTAATAAACCTTTTGAAATACTCCTATGTTTTAAAAATCAATTCCAGAGTCAAAAAATATGCACCTCAATTCTGTGGGCCATCACTAACCAAGGTTGGCTATAATCATTCCATTATATCTTTAAGACTACATAACCAAGTTATTTTCAAACCTGTCAGATCAATGCTTCTAAAAAAGTCAGGAAACAACAGGTGCTGGAGAGGATGTGGAGAACAAGGAACACTTTTACACTGTTGGTGGGACCGTAAACTAGTTCAACCATTGTGGAAGACAGTGTGGCAATTCCTCAAGGATCTAGAACTAGAAATACCATTTGACCCAGCCATCCCATTACTGCGTATATACCCAAAGGATTATAAATCATGCTGCCATAAAGACACATGCACACGTATGTTTATTGTGGCACTCTTCACAACAGCAAAGACTTGGAACCAACCCAAATGCCCATCAATGATTGATTGGATTAAGAAAATGTGGCACATATACACCATGGAATACTATGCAGCCACAAAAAAGGATGAGTTCATGTCCTTTGTAGGGACATGGATGAAGCTGGAAACCATAATTCTCAGCAAACTATTGCAAGGGCAAAAAACCAAACACTGCATGTTCTCACTCACAGGTGGGAATTGAACAATGAGATCACTTGGACACAGGAAGAGGAACATCACACACTGGGGCCTGTTGTGGGGTAGGGGGAGGGGGGAGGGATAGCATTAGGAGATATACCTAATGTAAATGACGAGTTAATGGGTGCAGCACACCAACATGGCACATGTATACATATGTAACAAACCTGCACGTTGTGTACATGTACCCTAGAACTTAAAGTATAATAAAAAAAGAAAGAAATATTAACACCATGTTTATTAATTAAAATTAAAGACACAGAACATATGTCATTAACTGAATACTTGTGCCTACTAAATTTCATACATTGAAATTTAATCCCCAGTGAAACAGAATTTGGAGGTGGGACCTTTAGGATGTAATTAGTTCATGAGGTTTGAGCTTTCCCAAGTAGGATTAATGTCCTTATTAATGAGTTCACAGAGAGCTCTCTTTCTCCTTCTCTTTCTTTTATATGAGAATGCAGATAAAAGATGGCAGTCTACAACCCAGAAAAGGGCCCTCATCAGAACCTGACCATGAGGGCACCCTGATCTCAGACATCAAATCTTCAGAATTGTGAGAGATACATTTCTGTCGTTTATGTGCCACCAAAGTACCAGCATTACTTTTCTTTATACCAAGTTGTTATAGTATCTTGAACTAAGACAATATAAAACCTGCCTATACACATAAATTCAAAAAATATATAATCCCCTATAGATAAGATAAATAGCAGGGAAGTCAAGATAATATAATAATGTACATTTATATTCCGGCAAGACTACACTAGAAGACACAATGAATTAATAAGTTTGTCCCCATAGGTAGAATCACAGTGAGTACTTCAGACTGAAAGTTATATTGCATTGGCCACTCGAATACTGAGAATGGAGTGGATATTGTGTAATTTCGAACAACACTTGTTTAAATTCCAAACAAAATGTTATAGAATCTCATCATTTGTGCAGCAATTCCTTTACTTCAAAATGCTGTGTATGCCAAATCCTAGGTAATCTTTACTTGTGCAGCACTGCCTAAGTTGCAGGATAGCTAGAATTCCTGACCCCCTCCTCTAAATGCCGACACCCTACTCACCTCCTGCCCCACCAGGCATTATGATAATTTTAAAAGACCCAGAAATCCCTTTACAAACTCTTTATCTTTTAACTACTACTAACTCATTCTTCAAGTTAGGAGTCACCCCCTCCAGGAGGACTTCACCAACTACTCACCAGGCTAGATGAGGCCTTCATACCTGTCAGCACCCAGAAACCTCTGCTTTTCTCTATTACTGCTAACAGTAACGAATAAGAATGTCATATAAGCAATGATGAACATTAACCTGAAAGTTTACCACTTGCTGGGCATGCTGAGCTCTCCTGTGAATTATCTCATTTATCTCACACCTGATTAAAATAGTTTGGTTATAACAGTTAGACAAGGCAGTAGCTTGAAAGACAGTTTATGTGCAGAAAGAAGAGATTATGATTTTGTTTTGTTTTATTTTATTTTAAGGTAGAGGAAATCAAGCTTGTGTGTATGTAAAGACAAGACAACAGTGGTTCTGAGAGAGAGCTTTATGTTACAGAAATGAGAATAAATTCCTAGAAAAGATAAAAGAGACAGGGTAACCTTAAACCAAAAGAAGATTCCCTCTCTAGTGTAACAGCAGCAATTGGAGATAGACTGTAAGAATCAGCCTCAGAAGCTGTTTTCAGCATAATACACTGTGTGAGTAGGTGTGATTGAAAGAGAAGGAGCAATGGGTGTCAGTAAAAGAGAATATGATTAAAAAATCAGTTGTGGGGTTTGCAGCAGTAGGGAAGAAATAATGTGATATAGGGGCTAGAAAACTGGCTGTAAAAGGAGGATTCCAGGTTTGAAGTCTTACATAGAGAAAAAGATCAGGTTTAGTGAGTCAAGTTTAGAGTTGTATGAGATGGCTGAAGCCATTAGTGCAGGTGTAGCTTTTGGGGTGACAAGTAAAGGTCATAGCCCATGTGTGGAGAATTGACTCTGTTAAGGTCTTTGTTATGAAAGAGGTACAGGAAATTAGGGCTTTTGCATGTTGGTTGATTATGAACAAAATTACGACCAATGATCATAAATACACAAATTTTAAACTCCAAAAGAGTATAGTTTGCCTTGTCCTATATGTGCTTTCTAGAGAGTTCTATAATTCCATGTGAATGGCAATACATGTTTTTAATGGCCAATAGTAATATTTCAATAGATGCTAGCATTTCATTTAATAATTTTTATTTATCTGATGGTCACAGGAATCAATAATTAGAAGAGAACATTGCTTAATAGTTAATTAAGTTCCTTTAATAATGTGACAGTTAGACAAGTTGTCTAAAGGTGACATCTCCCTGATCTATAAATTTTCAGGCTCATGGGAACATTGGGCACATCTTTTGATACACTGCAGCTTCCTTATCCTTGACACTACCTAGTCTATTTAGAAAATGTCAATCAGTCATCAAGGCAAGATATCAATTGGATGACTATGATAATTACTCCACTTATACATATTTTTCCTTTCAATTTTCAGGTATAGATGCAAAAATTTATTGTACTGGTGTATTTTTTCAGACTCTACAATTCTAAATCTCAGGGTAGTGTCTGTAGTTTCAGTTATATTCTAAATGAATTGTTTATTTAATGCTAGTTAATTTCCAACCACTTTTATCACATCTCTGGTTAAAAGTTCATTCCATAAAATACATTAGCTAAATTTCCTTTCATATTAGGTAGAATAATACATCAGGAAAACAGTCCAAAAATGTTTCATAGACTTTTTAAAGACTAATTTAGGTTCATAGCAATATTGAGCAGAAAATACAGAGATTTCCCATCTACCCACTGCCCTCACACACACATAGCTTCCTCCAACATCAACATCCTATGCTGCAGTGGAATGTTTGTGAGGTTATCAATTGTTTATTTCATAGATTGTGGCTTTGGTGTAGTTACAGTTGATGAATCTACATTGACACTTTGTTATTACCCAAAGTCCATGGTTTACATTAGGGGTCACTCTTGTACCTTCTATGGGTTTGGACAAGTGTATAATGACCCCTTTAGTATTATACAGAGTAGTTTCCTGCCCTAATAATCATCTAGTCTCTGCCTATTCATCCCTCCCTCCCACAAACCTGTGGAAACCACTGATCTTTTTACTGTCTCCATAGTTTCACCTTTCCAGAATGTCATATAGTTGGAATCACAAGGTATGTAGCCTTTTCAGATTGGCTTCTTTCACTAAGTAATATGCATTTACTCTTCCTCCATACATATTCATGGCTTGATAGCTAGTTACATTGTACTGGTTGGTTTGTTTGTTTTTCACAGATAAGGTCTTGCTCTGTCACCCAGGCTGGAGTGCAGTGGCACAATCATAGCTCACTGCAGCCCCAAACGCCTGGGCTCAAACAATCCTCCCACCTCAGTCTCTCGAACAGCTGGGACTACAGGCATGTGCCATCATGACTGGCTAATTTTTTTTTTTTTTAATTAGTAGAGATGGGGCTAGCTTCAAGCAATCCTCCCACCTTGGCCTCTCAAAGCACTGAGATTGCAGGCATGATTCACTGTGTTTGGCCTAGTTTCTTTTTAGTGCTGAATAATATTCCATTGTCTGGATCAATCAGTTTATTTATCCATTCACCTACTGAAGGACGTTCTATTTCCTTCTAAGTTTTGGCAGTTACGAATATAGCTGTTATAAACATTTGTGTGCAGATTTTTGCACTAATGTAAGTTTTTAATTCTTTTGGGTAAATACCAAGGGATAGGATTGCTGGATCCTTTGGTAAGAATGTTTAGTTTTTTAAGGAACTACTTGTTGTCTTCCAAAGTGGCTGTGCCATTTTGCATTCCTACCAGCAATGAATGAGAGTTCCTGTTGCTCTGCATCCTCTTCAGTATCTGATGTTGTCAGTGTTCTAGATTTTTGGTCATTCTCATAGATGTATAGTGGTATCTCACTGCTGTTTTAGTTTGCATTTCCCTGAGGACTTATGACATGAAGCATCTTTTTCATATGCTTATTTGCTCTCTGTACATCTTTTTGGTGAAGTGTTTGTTAAGGTCTTTGGCCCATTTTTAAAATCAGATTAAAGCAAAGACTTTCTTATTGTTGAGTACTTTGTACATTATTCTTGATATATTTTGGATAACAGGCCTCTATCAGATGTATCTTTTGATGCATTTCTTTCAGTCTCTGGCTTGTCTTCTCATTCTCTTATTCTCTTGACATTGTCTTTCACAGAGCAGAAGTTTTAAATTTTAATGAAGCCCAGGTTATCAATTGTTTATTTCATAGACTGTGCCTTTGGTGTGGCATCTAAAGAGTATCACTGAATCCAAGATTATCTAGGTTTTCTCCTATGTTTTCTTCTAGGAGTTTTATCGTTTTGTATTTTACATTTAGCTCCGTGATCCACTTTGAGTTAATTTTCATGAAAAGTGTAAAATCTGTGTTTAGATAGATTTTTTTTTTGCCACATGGATGTCCATTTGTTCCAGCACCATTTGTTGAAAAGATTATTTTTTTCTCCATTGTGTTACCTATACTCCTTTGTCAAAAATTACTTGACTCTATGTAGGTCTATTTCTGGGCTCTGTATTCTACCAGATTGATCTATTTCTCTCTTCTTTGGCCTCTACCATACTGTATTAATTATTTTAGCTTTATAGTAAGTTTTGAAGTCAGGTAGTGTTAGTCCTCTAATCAATTGTTTTAAATATTGGAAATCTTAAAGTATGCGGAGTTCATAATGAAAATAAACCAAGAATAAAGGAATCTTTAAGTGTATGTGTAAATGATTAAAGATATTTGGAGAATGAGACTAACCATGGAACACTAATAGGGAGCTCATTATTTGATTGGCTTTTGATATTAGCATAATATTTTATTTTTCATGGGAACTATATTAGAGAAAGAAAACAAATAATAGATGATACTAATTAGCTATTGATTTTCAATTAATCTATGTATTATCATATTTATACATTTCTAGGCCTTTTCTGAATCTTATTTCATTATATCATATGTTCTAAATGAAAAATATTAGGTTTGCTTAAGAATCTTTCTTTTCCTTGAATGAATTTGTTTCTTGGACTGTTTTTGAGCTCCTTGAACTGCAATCAGTACTTATGAACTTATGTAAAGAAATGTTGTTAGTTTTAACATCACTGTACGAATCCAAACAATCAATTATTTGAATAGTTTAGAGGGATATGTATTTACATAAACATATTCACAGAATAAGGCCTTATAAACCACCCTAGGTAATGTCTTTTTTAACATAAGTACAAGAACCAAACCATTGAAGATTTAGAAGCAATGAAAAGTTATCTTATTGTTTGCCTAGATAACTTCACTTAGGAAATGTGAGAAAATACTGGTTACTTCATTTTTAAAAATAACATGAACCACGTTGTTTTCATTTTGGAAATTTTATGAAAACACAATAGCCAGTAATGTGCCCAAATATTTTTATTTTAAAATATTGTTTAATAAAATATCTACTTGTTTATTTTTCCAAAAGGATAACTAATTTGGAAATTACAAATCCCTTCCTCTCTAAATCATTTGGGTCACCAAACAGAAATGTTTTTCCTATATTCTGTACATACCTTTTCTTATTTTCAGAATAATGACTTTGTTAGTCCTTACAGTTGCACGCGCGCATGCACGCATGCACACACACACACACACACAGACACACACAAACATGCACACTAGCAGAGAAATCCAGAGACAAAGGTAGAGGTATATTCTCTCTCTCTCTCTCTCTCTCTCTCCCTCTCTCTCTCTCTCTCTCTCTCTCTCACACACACACACACACACACACACCCCCACACGTAAGATGCAGGACACAGTGTGCTACATTTATATTAGGAAACCACAAATTGTAACCTCTTATCCCTGATGGTAGGCCATATTTAGCAAGACAGTGAAGCTGGTAAATTTCTATAACACCTGGGCAGAGTTCCAATGGGAATATCCACATGTTTAACAGACAGACAAGGAACCTCATTTAACCTTCTTACTGCCAATATGAACAAGCAGAGAAGCAAAAACAATGTGTTCTGGACTTTTAAATGGCTACAGCAGGGTAGCTATTTTCATTATTATTATTATTATTATTGAATTTTATTTATTTATTTATTTATTTATTTATTTATTTAAAGACAGAGTCTTGCTCTTTTGCCCAGGCTGGAGTGCAGTGGCACAATCTCAGCTCACTGCAACTTCCACCTCCCCGGTTCAAGCAATTCTCCTGCCTCAGTCTCCTGAGTAGCTGGAATTACAGGTGCATGCCACCACATCTGGCTATTGTTTTGTATTTTTAGTAGAGATAGAGTTTCACCATGTTGGTCAGGCTAGTCCCAAACTCCTGACTTCAAATGATCCACCTGCTTCAGCCTCCCAAAGTGCTGGGATTACAGGCGTCAGCCACCATGCCCAGTCTATTCCTGAATTTTAAATTTAGAGTACTGCTGTTCTTCTCTGGGCCTAGGTCAGACACTTTGAGAGCACATTAAGACTTGCAGACCTCTTAAGGGACCCTTAAGAGCCTTTCAGTGGCAATTTACTAAATGGTTTCCCTTAGCGGAATGAAAGTTTCATGTCTCCCCAAGTGCCTCAGCCTCTCAGGGCTCAGAGGGAAAAAAGTGTTCTTTCTGTTTGATGATGATAGTACCATTATTTTCCATTGCTTTTTCAGATGCCAATATTACATCAAAGTATCATGATGTAATGATTCTACTTTAATTTCAGATAAATTAGTGCCTCTAGTATCCTCTCTCTGAGATGAAGGAAGAGGTAATAGTCTTGCTGAATCAATCACAGATAATAGAAATGCTAGTGAAATTACCCACTGAGGCTTTCCCAACCTCTCTACTGAATGAAAAGAGCCCTGAAAAGCAGTCCTTGCTCAAAATGTTCAAAATGTTACCACACTTTTCTGGATCCTAGCTTTCTCAAATGAAAAGTAAAATCATTGAACTGAATGACTGCTATGGAAAATTCTAACCAAAGCATTCCCTGATTTTTAGGTTATTGAATATCACAGTCAGCAATGTCACGAGGGAAAGGGAATCTTCCAGATTATCACAAATAAAAAAATTCATTAAAAATAGATACATTTTTCATTCTTAGATTTTCTATTTCTCAAAACCACAATTCTAGTACAATATCCAGATTTTTACCATAACTGCATAAGGAGATGTCTCCTTAAGTAACCCACATCTGACATTAACCAAATTCATCACTTTCTTCATCCCTAAATAACCTCCCCCTACTACCTTCTGTTATTTAGATTATGGTGACAGTACAGAAATTCTATCAGTGTAGGTATAAAGAATGAAATTAATTAGTCATGACAAGGAAAGTTACTTGGAAATTCTGGCCTGTGGAGTGTTTGAGTTAAAACATCTAAGAGTAATCTGAAATTGGAGCTCAGGGCAGATGTGATGGTGAAATACTTGTGGGAACCTCTGTCATGGAAAGTTATGGATGTGGAATGATTTTATCCAGGAAAAGAAAGACAAATGGTAAAACAGGTAATACAGCAAAAAGGCAGGATATTTTTTTCCAAGTAATAGAGAACAATAGAAATTGAAATGCAGATATATACAGTGTATAAACTTCTAAAAGCTAAAAGCCTGAAGCCCTCTAACATCTAAGCTGTCAAGACCAGTCATGCACAAGAAGAAATTCAATCCTCAGGGCTGTGTTTCCCAGCTGGGTTACCTCACTTGGATTCTGGCCAAGTTGGTAGCTCTGAAGACAATCAAAATATATGCAAATTAAGAATTTGATGCTCAAACACCCTGTTTATTTATTTAAAGACAGAGCCTTGCTCTGTTGCCCAGGCTGAAGTGTAGTGGCACAATCTCAGCTCACTGCAACTTCCACCTCCTGGGTTCAAGCAATTCTCCTGCCTCAGCCTCCTGAGTAGCTGGAATTACAGGTGCATGCCACCACATCAGGCTATATTGAAGCTGTGGAGCTTCAATTGTTTTGTCTCATTTTGCTAAAATATGTTTTATTTCTTGGTGATTCCATATTTAAATTTCAGTAAGTCATTCTATAGTCTCAAGATATATTTAAGGTATAATTTAGTTAAATGAATAGAGACTTTGAAATCCTGTGGTCCAGCATACTATGCTGGCTCTTCCCCTTAAGGAGCTATATGACTTTACAATTTTTATTTGACTCTATATGAAACAATTAAAAAAAAACCAAACAACCAAATGTCATTCTGTGTCTCAGTATCTTGTGGATGATATAGCTATTCCCTGAATTATGATGGTTCAACATATGACTTTTTTTTTTTACTTTATAATGAGTTTATCAGAGTGTTAACTGTACTTTGGACCTATGATTTTTTTTTTTTTTATTTGACGGAGTCTCGCTCTGTCACCCAGGCTGGAGTGCAGTGGCACGATCTAGGCTCACTGAAAACTCCTCCTCCTGGGTTCACGACATTCTCCTGCCTCAGCCTCCCAAGTAGGTGGGACTACAGGGGACCACAACCACACCCGGCTAATTTTTTTTGTATTTTTAGTAGAGACAGGGTTTCACCATGTTAGCTAGGATGGTCTCTATCTCCTGACCTTGTGATCCACCCGCCTTGGCCTCCCAAAGTGCTGGGATTACAGGCATGAGCCACCACGCCCAGCCCGGACTTATGATATTTTTGACTTGCAGTAGGTTTATCAGGACATAACCTAAGTTGAGAAGCTTCTGTAATGGTATTTGCCTCATTGAGATTATTGAGGCAATTAAAAAAGGCAGTGCATGAACAGGGACTTGCACATAGTAGATAATTTAAAAAATAGTTATTCTAAATTGCTCTATCACAGTAAATACACATAGTGACAATGACTTTCACAAAGACTGAAATCTATAATTTATTTAATCTGACTTCCCATTCAAGAGAAATTCAGCTGATCAAATAGGAATGTCAATGAATAACAGTTTGTGTACATAATCATGCACAGGGAGAAAGGCATGAAACACACAGGGGCAAGCAGCAAAACTCCAGCTGTTATTGTATTGGAACAGGGAATTAGAACATGGATTGTCTAGGTGAAGCTGTAATTTCTCCCTGTCAAATTGCCACTTAGTTAGAGTTTTTAAACTAGGATCCCTAGGTGGGGTTGAAGTTGTCCATGAATCATGAAATTATGTGCAAAGTTCTGTGTTAAGCTATGCACATTTTTTCATGGCAAACAGTCCATAATTTACATCAGAATTACATACTAAAGGAACAGTTGCTGACTGAATAAACTAAATTAGAATAGCTCTAGAACTTTTGTATTATCCAAAATAAAATTAGAAGAATATCTTAAGTGAAAAGGCAAGGAACTAGAGAAAGAATAGGTGTTTAATATTTCCCTCAAAATAAACATTACATTTATCTGCTTCATTATTTGTTTACCTTAAAAGATAAAGTTACCTCTTACAAAGAGGAGCTGCTACCATTCCTTCTGAAACTATTCCACTCAGTAGAAAAAGAGGGAATGCTCCCTAACTCATTTAATGAGGCCAGCATCATCCTGATACCAAAGCCTGCCAGAGACACAACAAAAAAAAGAGAATTTTTTAGACCAATATCCCTTATCAACATTGATGCAAAAATCCTCAATAAAATACTGGCAAACAGAATCCAGCAGCACATCAAAAAGCTTATCCACCACAATCAAGTCAACTTCATCCCTGGGATGCAAGGCTGGTTCAACTTACGCAAATCAATAAACGTAATCCATCACGTAAACAGATCCAAAGACAAAAAACACATGATTATCTCAATAGATGCAGAAAACGCCTTTGACAAAATTCAACAGCCCTTCATGCTAAAAACTCTCAATAAACTAGGTATTGATAGAACATATCTCAAATTAATAAGAGCTATTTATGACAAACCCACAGCCAATATCATACTAAATGGGCAAAAACTGAAAGCATTCCCTTTGAAAACTGGCACAAGACAAGGATGCCCTCTCTCACCACTCCTATTCAACACAGTGTTGGAAGTTCTGGCCAGGACAATCAGGCAAGAGAAAGAAAGAAAGGGGATTCAATTAGGAAAACAGGAAGTCAAATTGTTCCTGTTTGCAGATGACATGACCGTATATTTAGAAAACTCCGTCATCTCAGCCCAAAACCTCCTTAGGCTGATAAGCAACTTCAGTGAAGTCTCAGGACACAAAATCAGTGTGCAAAAACACAAGCATTACTATACAGCAATAACAGACAGAGAGCCAAATCATGAGTGAACTCCCATTCACAACTGCTACAAAGAGAATAAAATACCTAGGAATCTAACTTACAAGGGCTGTGAAGGACCTCTTCAAGGAGAACTACAAACCACTGCTCAACAAAATAAAAGAGGACACAAACAAATGGAAGAACATTCCATGCTCATGGATAGGCAGAATCAACATCGTGAAAATGGCCATACTGCCCAAGATAATTTCTAGATTCAATGCCATCCCCATCAAGCTACCAATGACTTTGTTCACAGAATTGGAAAAAAACTACTTTAAAGCTCATATGGAACCAAAAAAGAGCCTGCATTGCCACGACAATCCTAAGAGAAAAGAACAAAGCTGGAGGCATGACGATACTCGACTTCAAACTATACTACAAGGCTACAGCAACCAAAACAGCATGGTACTGGTACCAAAATAGATATATAGACCAATGGAACACAACAGAGGCCTCCGAAATAAGACCACGCATCTACAATCATCTGATCTTCAACAAACCTGACAAAAACAAGAAATGGGGAAAGGATTCCCTATTTAATAAATGGTGCTGGGAAAACTGGCTAGCCATATGTAGAAAGCTGAAACTGGACCCCTTCCTTACACCTTATATAAAAATTAATTCAAGATGGATTAAAGACTTAAATGTTAGACCTAAAACCATAAAAAACCCTTAAAGAAAACCTAGGTAGTACCATTCAGGACATACGCATGGGCAAAGACTTCATTACTAAAACACCAAAAGCAATGGTGACAAAAGCCAAAATAGACAAATGGGATCTAATTAAACTGAAGAGCTTCTGCATGGCAAAAGAAATTACCATCACAGTGAACAGGCAACCTACAGAATGGAAGAAAATTTTTGCAATCTGCCTATCTGACAAAGTGCTAATATCCAGAATCTACAAAGAACTCAAACAAATTTACAAGAAAAAACCAACCCCACCAAAAAGTGGGCAAAAGATATGAACAGACACTTCTCAAAAGAAGACATTTATGTAGCCAACAGACACCTGAACAAATGCTCATCATCACTGGTCATCAGAGAAATGCAAATCAAAACCACAATGAGATACCATCTCACACTAGTTAGAATGGCGATCATTAAAAAGTCAGGAAACAACAGATGCTGGAGAGGATGTGGAGAAATAGGAATGCTTTTACACTGTTGGTGGGAGTATAAATTAGTTCAACCATTGGGGAGCACAGTGTGGTGGTTCCTCAAGGATCTAGAACTAGAAATACCATTTGACCCAGTGATCCCTTTATTGGGTACATACCCAAAGGATTATAAATCACTATAAAGACACATGCACATGTATGTTTATTGCGGGACTATTCACAATAACAAAGACTTGGAACCAACACAAATATCCATCAATGCTAGACTGGAGTAAGAAAATGTGGCATGTGTACACCATGGAATACTATGCAGCCATAAAAAAGGATGAGTTGATGTCCTTTGCAGGGACATGGATGAAGCTGGAAACCATCATTCTCAGCAAACTATCACAAGGATGGAAAGCCAAACACCACATGTTCTCACTCATAGGTGGGAATTGAACAATAAGAACACTTGGACACATGGCAGGGAACATCACACAGCAAGGCATGTCAGGGGGTGGGGGCTGGGGGAGGGATAGCATTAGGAGAAATACCTAATGAAAATGACGAGTTGATGGGTGCAGCAAACCCATGTAACAAACCTGCACATTGTGCACATGTACCCTAGAACTTAAAGTATAATTTAAAAAGATAAAGTCACCTCTTTCAGATAAAAACTGCTGAGGCTACCACTTAAAAAAACAAGATAATCACTGTAAGTTTGGGCTTTAAAACAGTTAAAAGTTCTGTCAGTATCTGATACTTCTTAGTTAGAAAAATAATAGTCTAGAGTTGCTTTTTACTATTGTGAAAAAAAGTTGTGTGATATTTAGACTCGTGATGTTTGCCATGGATAAGTGGCTGTGTTATCAATTAAGTTGTCTCTGCAAGATGACCACACATTGCACACTAGAGTAGCATTTTCTGTTTTTTTTTCCATCTTTTTTTATCCTATGCTATTTCACTGAAATAAATGTGAAACTGAATTCACTGCAGTTCTTAACATGGAAGTTTCTTCTTTCTCATCAAGACCACACAGAGACAACAAGCTCAGAAGGAAAAGTAAAACATTACCATTTGCCTAGGCCTGTTCATAACTCAGCACCTATTGGCTTCAGCAGGCTAAAGACTAAAAGCACTATCAAGCTAGCAAGGAAAAATCACTGTAATGTGTTTAGATGTGTGGTCTTGTCATTTTTTCCTGACTTGCTCTATAAAAGTAATTATAGTTTTAGGCATAATTTCCCAATTTTAGGCTTGCTTCCATTCTCTCTCTCTCTCTCACGCGCACACACACATGCACTTTATCTCTCAATAACCTCATCAAAACAGCAACAAGGCAGAAAGAGACAGATGAGTTCTGAGTAAAATATTTGATTAATTGACCCCAAAATATTTTTCCTACTTTCTCTCTTTTTACCAGAAATCATATATACCCTGGATCAAAATATGTTAATCACTCATATTCTCTTAAAATCCTAATATGTTCCCAGTATTTAATAATGGAAACATTGTAGAGTCATTGGAATTTTCATATGTGATAAAATTTTTAGTTGCTGTAAGAACTTCAGAACCTGTGAAAATATTCTTTTGCATGTAAAATTATACTACCAGTATACTAGCCATTAGTAGATCCCTCCAAAAATTCTCAGGCCAGCTCATCCGCAAGGAGAGATCTTAACAACATCTCACTTCAAAGCTATCACACTGGAAACAGTTGGAGGAGACAAAAATGCACTTCACTGGCAATTCCTGATCTGAGAAATGGCCAATTCATAGAGATGTTGAACAAACCCCTTTCTGTCATGAGGTCTGCGACCAATTTAAGAAAAAGGCATACATACACAAGATGAATGTCAAATACGTATTCCAGCCAGTGACTGTTATTGGGGACTCCTAACTTCTATATGGGTTAGAGAAGTTAGGAAGCACTTCCTGCAAAAATAGTATTTAAACATGGTTTTGCAGAAAGGCTAAACTTTAAATAGCAAAAACTGTTGTCTGTGAAGAAAAACAGTCAGAAGTTGGGTGGGAAGAATCCAAAAACTGAAGCTCAATCACTTTACTTCTCTCCTATAGGATTGAAATATAAAGGATAGGGGAGATTGAGTAAAAGTTTGGAAGAATATATATTTTTTTTCCTATTTATGTTTTCTAGTCTCTAGCCAACCATCAGAAAAAGCTGAAAATGGAAAATGCTTCTGCAAATTAGAGGACAGGTGAAGACTCAAATTGGGTAGTCCACCTTGGAGAGTAGGTGGGCGCATCTGGATTTTGTTGTGTGTCTATGTCATTTGACTTGTCTTAATGAGTAGGTGTTTCTTTTATGGTTTGGAACAAAAAAAATCTAATGAAGTGTTTTGTCACACGGTAATTTCAACATCCTTTTCCAATAATGAATAGATTCTACTGAGGCTCAGATGCTAGAAGACAATCCCAAATCATCAGCAAGCAGCCCATCTGAAAGCTCCGGTTATACAACTAGGAAGGAAAGTTTTACTGTGGATTCTGCCATTGACCTTTGGGGCCTGTGTTTCTCACCTGTAAAATCAGAAGCTAGGAGATGACAGCTAAAATCTAGGAAATCAAATCATAATTTTTGTTACAAACATGTATAAACTTTAAATAAATCAGATTGGAGTAAGGGCCTAAGATGTGTTCCTGTGAGGAAAGCACATGATCTTTTGTACACGGAGTTTTTGATATTTGTTTTGGCTGCCCAGAGTCCTTTAGAAACACTGTCTGAGCTCCAGTTATTCATGATTAGTTGTATTCAGGCATTCTAACTACTGCACTATTTTTGTTTGTTTAAAAGGGCTAAAGAAAGCATTTATACGTTCTGACAATGCATCTATATTTTCCAAATATTAAGTGAGAAAGAATGGAAAGTGTGCCCTTATGGGCTGGATTGTGTCCTCCCAAAATTCATATGTTGAAGTCCTAATCTCCTAATATGGTTGGGCTGTATCCCCACCCAAATCTCATCTTGAATTTTAGCTCCCATAATCCGCAGTGTTGTGGGAGAGACCAGGTGGAGATAATTGAATCATGGGGGTGGTTTCCCCCAAGCCTGTTCTTGTGATAGTGTGTTAGATCTCACAAGATCTGATGGTTTTATAAGGGGCTTCCTGCTTCACTGGGCATTCATTCTCTCTCTTGCCACCCTGTGAAGAGGGGCCTTCTGCCATGATTGTAAGTTTCCTGAGTCCTCCCAAGCCATGCAAAACTATGAGCAATTAAACCACCTTCCTTTATAACTTACCCAGTCTCAGGTATTTCTTCCTAGCGGCATGAGAATGGACTAATACTCCCCCAGTACATCAGAATGTACCTGTATGTGGAGGTAAGGTCTTTGAAGAAGTAACTAAATTAAAATGAAATTGTTACCATAGGCCCTAATCCAATATGACCAGTATACTTATAAGAAGAGGTCATTTGGACACACAAAGAGACGTCATGGATGTGCACACAGAGGAAAGACCATGTGAGGACACAGCGAGAAGCCTTCCATAAGCCAAGGGAAGAGGCTTCAAAAGAGACAAAACTGGCCGACATCTTTATCTTGAACTTTTAGCCTCCAAAACAGTGAGAATATAAATTCCTGTCGTTTAAGACACTCAGTCTGTGGTATTTTCTTGTAGCCTAGTAAACTAATACATGTGCCTTTCTCATCTTCCATTTATCTAAAATAGTTGAGAATATTGCTGCTTCTTATTGGGTACTTCTATGATTGCTGACCAAGAAAAAGTGACAGAATGTGTCTTTATTTTTCCTGTGATTAAGATAGAACACTTATTTATAACTTTGCAATCCACTCTTCAGATTCAAGTGCTTGAGAGGCACCTTCTCCAAGTGTTTGTTAAAACTCCAGCGAATACACATGTACACAGTTTTGATATAGTGGCAAAAAATTTAGGTTCTTTTGTGATCAGATTTCACTTCTATTCTTAATAATCAGTGAAAGTAGACGTGTGCTTAAGCTCATTATTTCTAGTGATCAGAAGCAATCTGAACCCACATAATATCAACAAAAGTAAACTAATCCAATCAAATATCTGTCCAATTCCACAGGGAAAAACAGTTACAGTGGTTATACAGTAAAGTATGAAATTTTAAAAACATGGTTGAATATCTTTCAACTAATTATTTCTTATAGTTCGTTATAAGTGGCATATTGTTCCCTACTTTTCATCATTTTAGGAGTTTAGGAAGGCAGGAAAACACAACCTATAATATTGTAGGTGATAACCCAAGTGTACACTGTTATAATATCTGAGGCAGTCTGAATCCATTTGCTGTTTTAGTATTGCCAAGCATATCTTTTCCAACCAATTTTCTTCCGTTCTCAGACATCCCTTCAAGTATATACCTTAAGATATATATGGATCGTAGATGTTCTAATGGCTAGAACAATTGCCAGTATGTTTCCATCACTTCTCTGAATAAATTACATTAAAAAGTCATAAAATGCTGCTATCTAGTGATAAATAGAAGCAAGACAATTTGCCTGCAGTGTTTGTTAAAAGATTATGTAATCTGGCATCTAATTTTTACAGATGAATATTGGATGAAAGTGGATGATGGCGTATCTTGCAGGGAGCTTTTTTAATTTAATATTTATTTTATGCTCTTTCTACAGAATATTTAAAATGGACTCTAAACATAGCATTGAATGGTTGAATTTGTTATAGGGAAAATCAGATACAAGGCTTCCTGTATCCAATTCATAGCTGCAATTCTTGCCTACAAAATCTTTACTGCCAGAAAAACCATTAAAACAGTAATCAATTGTGGCGTGTCATGCCCAGCAGAATAGCATAACACAAAATGAAACTTTGCCAGTTATTGAAAACATGCCCCAATATAGATTTTTAAAATATGACTAATTGTATGATAAAATTTCCATATTAGTTACTGTTTGAAGCTACAATGTTAAGCATTCTTAGAGAAACAGAATGGCTCCTGGTTTTCCTTTTGATCAGTATGACAAAATACGGTGTTTATTATTGAATAGGTTTATTTCCATTTTCAAAAATAGCTTTTGAATAGCTTCTTCACATTCAAAGAAAAGTAGATCATGAGTAGATAATATAACACAAAAACTTAGCCAATCAAACCTTACAAGAAATGAGCCCTAAAATGATGTTTCACAAAATTATTCAAATGAATTCAAAACTCAAGTGGAAGTGATTTTTGAAATATACTTTCCATACAGAATTGACAGAATGACAAGTAGAAATAACCCAGCTGCCACTAATTTTCTAAGTGGTCAGACCAAACACTTCCTTGATCTTTACAACAACTCTGTGAGATAGATAAGACTTTTGTTTTTGTTTTATAGATGTGGCTACCCAGAAAAGATAAGCAAATTACCAGTGTCTAAAGTGATACCGCCAGCAAGTGGCAGTGCCAAGATTACAGCAAAAGCAGTCTGCAGTCTGGGTGGCGCTTACACACTCTTAACGATTCTGCTTGTAATGCCATTATTCAACTTTCCAGTTAGGAACATGAAAGAAAGTCTGTGCTTTTGACACACTAAAAAGGTCTTACTAATAAATAATGGTATTGTTAGAAATTAGGGAGCCAGCCATACAGGTGACAAAGCGTCTATGAACTACTGTTCTGTGGTCTGCTGATAAATGATTGTTCAAAATGTATTAATAATAAAGGGAGATAAATTACATGTCATAGGCTCACAGAAGCTAAATATATCAACCTTTTTAAAAAAAATGATTCACTTGAGCTAATGAATGCTTTAGCTGTAAGAACTGGCAACAAAATGTAAATAGACAACTTTCTCAGATAAGGCATGTACAGATAATTGAAAGAGCAGTAACAACAAAATTAAAGACACAACTTCAAAATATGATAAAATAGGTACAAAATGACTTTCATACTTAATTCACAAATGTAAGCAAAGAGGAATATGGCTTTATAGTTAGAAAGTTACCCAAAGACCGCATCTAAACAGTGATTTACTTTAGTTAAAATTTATCAGATAATACTATTTTGCTGGTGGGGAGCAGGCAGAGTAATAAGAGGAGTTAGCCACATCTCAGCAAATATGCAAATCTTTATTTTGCTTTGCTATATTTTCAGGTATATTATCTGCTATTAACATTGCAGATTTTACATACTGAAGGCTTATTAAAAGCCATTGAAAATGAAGAAGTATAAAGTCTTCCTGTTTGAGCATATAACCTAAATCAAACAGGCAATAAAAGCAAGCCAAATATTTGCTTACTAGTATATTTTTGAGACCAGTGTTTGAAGTGTGTAGATGCTTAAAATTAAATGGGTACCTTTATTTGTGAATCTAACCTATTATCTAACAACTTAATATGTAATTTTAATCATATATCTTCAAAATTAAAAACATTCATGTCTTTAACTCTAGAATTGTTTTTCTAGAACTTATTCTTCAAAAAGAATTGTAAAATTAATTAGTTATGCGGGAGAATAATTTTGTAGCATTGTTTCTAATAGCAATGAATTAGAGTCAATCTAAATGCCAATGAGTTAAATAATCATTTATTATGTGGTGTAGAAACACAATAAATTTCTGCACCATTACTTAAAATATTAAGGTAGTTCTCAGACTAATGGTAAGATGTCCATAATATATTCTTAACTGAAGAAAACTAGTGTCAGAGTAATGTGGACAGCATTATCAAAATTAAAAAAAAAATTGTGCAGACTTTATAAAGTTTTTGTATATTGTACATGAGTACATAGCCAAAGAGACTGGAAGAATGTAGATAAATCAATTAACAGTTGTTATCTGGTGAATGAAACTATTGGAGTCAGTCCTCATCTGAATGAGGACTTTCATTTTTCTCTTAGCATAATTATATTTACAATTTTAAAGAGTAGATGTATCACTCTGGTAATATTGTTTAAAAATGATTACAAATTAAAGAAAATTAGCTCACCTGTGAAGATTAAAAAATAAGTTTGAAAAGACATTTTGTGAGAGAAATTAATACATCTAAAGAAAGAGCTAAATTAACATTTCTGACTTGTGTGTGAATAATGAAACTTATAAGCAAAATTAAAATTCAAAGGTAAGCATACTTGATGGGAAATATTAGCTTCACATCCTTTAATTTTTTAACACAAACTTTCACCTCAAACTTTGTCAAATATTCCCCAGGCAGGGTTGGAAATGTTAAGTCAGCCAACTCTTTCAGTTTACGGTTCCACCATCAAGAACACCATGACTCTTATACTACTTAAGCAACCATTGCCAGAAAATTTCTCTCACTTTTATACCTTAAAACATTTTCCTTTGCGTTAAACCTAGTGAAAAATAGAAAAAGAACAAACGATTTTTGTTTTAGACAGTATAACAAAGTGCGTGTATACAGAAACTCCACCTGGTACAGAACAGATTGTGTGTGGGGTAGGGGTGCATATATATGTATATCATGTCTAAGCTGATGTAAAACAAAAAAAGAAAAAATAATTAAAAATAGGAAAAAAAGAGAATATGATTTCACAATGGTAAACTTAGGGGCTGGCATTTATCCTGAGGAAATATGCTAAGCTCTAGGGGCTTAAAATATTTTTGAAAGGAGTATTTATCCTTAGTGAAAAAGCTGGAGTTGGGTGAAGCACAGGGCTTTCAAGCAGGTGGAAAGTTGGATCAAAGAACCCTCAATATCTCAAAGTACAGGACAAAAGTCACAACTCCAGCACATAAACCGGATTAAAACCCATCCCACAAAAGCACACCATCTATCTAGGCCTGGCTTTGGAAAGAAAGACTCAATCCCGAAAGGTAAAAAAATGAAAATAAACAAACAAACAAACAAACAAACAAACCCCACTAAAGTACAATAAGTTTTAAAAGCTCTCATAATAGAAATAACAAAACAGTCATCACGAATGAATCTAAATATGCATGTAAAGTTAAGGAGGATAAACTAAATATTCAGATAATAGATTTAAAACTAAGGAATGATAAAAATGCTATATATGAAACTTCTATAATGTATTAAAGTGGTATGTAGAGAAAGACAATCTTTAAGGCTCACATTAGAAAAAATATGAGAAATTAATAAACTAAGCATCTGATTTAAGATGTTAGAAAAGGAACAGAAGAGTAAGTTCAAAGAAAGTTAAAAAAATATGATTAGGAATAGGTATTAAAATTACCATATGAAATAAGCCATGAACACTGTTATGCCTTCAAATTTGAAACTTAGGTAAAGACATATTTTGGAAAATAATATACATCATTAAACATGACTAAAGTAGAAATAACATGATTTAAATAACAATTTGAAAACTGAATTATTATTAAAAAATTTTCAAAAATATCAAATGAAAAATGGGACATTATCAAGGAAGAAAGGCATTTAATTTAAAAATACCTTTTTTAAGAGAATAGAACAAGAAGGATAGTCTATTTTATGTGGTTCTTATAGTCTTGATTCCAAAACCAGAAGAGGTCATTTTGATAAAAGAAATCTCAAATTTTTGCAAATATACTAAAAATAATAGCACACCAAAATGGTTAATAAAAGAAGCATAAGACATCAAGACCAAGTTGGATTTATTCCAGGAATGTAAAATACAAGTTTGTCTCAACACTAGAAATTTCCTTATTTAATTAGTTTAAGACATTTTAGATTAAAACTAAATGATATTGGGATATAGATAAATAGATCACAATATCATTAGATAGATAGATAGATAGATAGATAGATAGATAGATAGATAGATAGATAGACAGATAGATAGATCCAGATATATCTAGAGAGAGAGAGTCATCTTGATAAATACAGAAAGGGTATTCAATACAAACAAACAGCTGATGGATGGTGAAAGCTCTTAGAAAACTAAGAATAGAATCAGGGAAATGCAACTTACTGCCTTTAATAAAAATTATTGGCAAAAGCAACAGGGATAATATTGATGGGTGAAAATTTTAAAGCATTGTCTTTAAAATGAGAAACAAGAAAGAATACCTGCTGTCACCTTCTCTACTCAACATTATACCTGAGATCCTTGCCTGTGCAACAGACATTAAAATAAATAATAATACTGGTCATAAAGAAACAAAACTCTAATTAGCCACAGATCTGATTATATATAATGGGAGCCCAAAAGAATATAAAAACACATTATTAGAATTAATAAGGGAATTTAGTAATGTTGCTGGATTTAAAACCAATTAACAAAAATCAACTGCATTTCTACATACAAGCAACAAATATTTAGAAGTGAAAGTTAAAATAAGATACTATTTAAAATAAGAACTTCAGTATTAAATATTTTGGAATATATCTAACAAAATGTGCAAACTGTATTTAGAAAATTGTAAAATTTTATTCAAAAATGATAATAAGCAATACCTAAATCAATAGAACACATACCATGTTCATAACTAAGAAAATTCAATATTGTAAAGACATCAATTTTTCCCTAATGTATCAATAAATTCATTACAATTTTAATCAAAGTTCCAAATGGGTGGGATGGGTGTATATGTGTGTGTGTGTGTGTGTGTGTGTGTGTGTGTGATGTCTGTGTGAACTGATGAAGAACTACTTCTTTATATGGTGATGAAAATAGCTAAGATAGTTCTAAAAGAGAGGAATTGAGCAGGAAAATTTGCCTTCTTAGCTTTAAATGCTTAATATAAGGCTACAGTAATTAAGTTAGTTTGGTGTTAGCACACTTACAAAGATCAGTGGAAGAAAAGATAAAGTCATAAAATTAAGATATGCATTTAAGAAATGTTTACACAGTATATGAAAATCAATTTTGATGGAAAATGACATAACCCATCATGAAAGGTATATTTTAAATTAAAAATTCTTCAAAATCTTTATGATTCAGGGTAGAAAATACATTTTTAAAAGCACATATTAATAATGGAAAATATTAATAAACTGACTACTATCAAATCAAAAACTTCAGTACATCAAAAGACAAAATTAAGTACAAAGAAAAAAGTACAAATGCAAGCTGCAAACTAGTTAAAGATATTTCCAAACTGTATAAATGTGTCTTATAAGTGACTCCTATGAATCAGTAGAAGAAAAAAATGGCAAAAGACATTTAAGAAATTTAAATGACTCACAACATGAAAACATGCTTTACCTTCTTTGTAATCAGGGAAATGCAAATTCAAACCAAAACCTGATACTATTTCAAGTCAGAGTGGCAAAAATGAAAAGAAGACAGTATTATGTGTTTGAGAGGACATGAGGCAACAGTAACTCTCTCTCCTCTGCTGATGGGAGAATACTGTATCGATTTCTTGGAAAGCAATTTGGCATCATTTTGTAAAGCTGAAACTGCCCATATCTTGTAACTTGCAATTCTACTCTTAGGTATACTCCCTAGAGAAAAATCTTAGAAATGTACACAAGAAGACATGTAAAATAAAGTTTGCACAACAACGACAGCAAAATCTGGGGTAATATAAATGCCCATCAACAATAAGATAGATAATTTAACAATTACAGCTCTGTTGTAAAATAAAATATTTCAATAAAAACAAACAGCAACTCTCCAACTGTTGCATTTTTTCCCTTTGTCATGCTGGATTATGGGGAATATTAATGCTCAAAATACTGTCGATATGGTTGCTGTCTCACAATAGTAGGATAAATTGAACAATGTGTATAAGTCTCTGGGCATATCTTAATATTCTCTATTAGATTCTATAGTAATTTTGACCATAAAACCTTAAAAAGAATCCAACTATAATAGCTACAACATCATTTCTACCTTGACTGGTGTGAATGTATTATATAAACCATGATGGAGTCTCTGTGCCATACTATATATTCATTCCAAGAAATGCACAGGTAAATGAGGCAGCCCTTGCCCTCCAAGATGTTTCAGTTTAAAGGTGAAGACAGACTTGTAAACAAAATTTAAGGAAGTTATCATAGTGTTATAACATGCAGGAGAAGCAAAGAGGAAGAACCAACTAACCCTGCCTGAGGGGATGAGTGAAATTTCACAGGAGGTGTGACCAACCTGATGAAATGGCATGGCTCTTTTGAGGAATGTTGAGTAATTGTGTGAAGCTGATATAAAAGACCTTGGTATTAGATGTCAGCAAAAATTGATGCCAGGATAAATTGAGGTCAGATCAAGAAGCGTCTTGTGTATGATGCTAATAGGTCATGATTGCATCCCGCAGAAGATAGTAACTCATGAACACAGTTTAAATAAGGAACTGAGAGGATAAGGTTTGTGTTATAGAAGAGCTTAGCAGTAATATAGAGGGTATACTTAAAAGAGGTGTGATTTTTATATATAAATGTCCTTTCCAGAATTTAATCCCTCTTTAACTTGAACCCTTTTTCCTGTGGATTATATATTCTAGCAGAAAATAGCCATGAGAATGTAAGAAACATTCAACAAAGGACATTGAAGTAAATACCTCCCTATAGAACTATCTGTGAAAATATAAAGTCATATGTCTGCATAACAATAAATACAACTGTGGATACAGAAAGAATAGAGTCTAAAATCGAAAAATAAAACTTCGTGCTGAAATTAATACTGTTTTCTGAAATGAAGACTGAAAGTATTTCAGTTTTATATATTTCAAGAATATACATTTATATATTGTGGTATGTGTGTACCTTTATATCTTTTTAAATATAGAATATCATATATAATCTATATATATTTTAAATATATTGAAAAGTATATATGTATATATGATTAATATATATATTCAAATGCCAGACATCTTATGGTGAAATATTTTTCTTAATTATTAGATTTAATGATATAAGTTTTATTACTTAAGATATTAATCTGTGCTTTTGTATCCCATAATTAGCTTAACAGCTTAGTGGAGAACGAAGAAAATACTAGATGGATAAAGAAAACTTAAAATATTCTTTAAATTGCACACTTACTATGTTTTGTAATAGTCAAATTACTTCTGCATAAATAAAAGGCATGTCCATAAAACAATTACTATGAAATTTAGAATAGTTGGAAAATTCCTTAAGACTCTTTTTATCTAGAACAATCTAAAAGAGAAGTATGTCTGTTCAAAAACTCTGGCTTTATTTTGGATTTGTTTAATAATAATAAAATACAACTTGTAAAAGACAATTAAGAAATTCAATGAATATTTTGAATTGTGACCTATGTTTGTCCACTGAAATTTAAGTCCTACTATTAAATTCTTTTCTTTTTTTTTTTTTTTTGACAGAGACTCACTCTGTCACCAAGGCTGCAGAGCACTGGCATGATCTTGGGTCACTGCAGCCTCAACCTCCCGGGTTCAAGCCATCCTCCTGCCTCAGCCCCCCAAGTAGCTGGGACAACAGGGACGCACCACCACACCTGCCTAACTTTTTGTATTTTTTGTAGAGATGAGATTTTTCTTTTTTTTTATCTTTTTCTTTTTCTTTTTTTTTTTTTTGAGATGGAGTCTAGCTCTGTTGTCCAGGCTGGAGTGCAGTGACACAATCTTGGCTCATTGCAATCTCCACCTCCCGGGTTCAAGCAATTCTTCTGCCTCAGCCTCCTGAGTAGCTGGGATTACAGGCGCCCACCACCATGTTTGGCTAATGTTTGTATTTTTTGTGGAGACAGAGATTTGCTATGTTGCTCAGGCTGGTCTTCAACTCCTGAGCTCAAGTGACTTGCTCGCTTCAGTCTCCCAAAGTTCTGGGATTACGTGCACGAGCCACGGTGCCTGGCCCCTACCATTACATTCTTAATAACATAATAAATATTTATTAGTTTTATCACAACCTGACATTTAAATAAGAGCCATGAAGTCTTATAATGCATATATTGTACCACTACAGTAGCATGCTATAGAGAAGATATTCAAATATGATTCTTTCTTGTAACTAACCTGCACAATGTGCACATGTACCCTAAAACTTAAAGTATAATAAAAAAATAAAAAAATAAAATAAATAAATAAAATTTTCAAAATGAAAAAAAAAAATTCAGTTAACAGTTTTGTAGGCTAGGAAGACTATCTTTGCTAAAATTATTCTATTTTAGCATAAAACATGCAACAACTTGGACAGTCAATTTTAAGAAAATTATCATGGAAAAAGTAACTACATTGGAGACAAATCTTAATATACAGCAGAGAATTTTAACCTTTGGGAGAAGTTACACCTCTTTGGGAAGCTGAAAAAAAATTATAGATCTGAAGTGCTTCTTATAAATATGTATGTTGCCCAAAAACACAAATATTTACAAACAAGTTTTCAGAGTTTATGAAATATTTGAATCCTATTCCAAGTTTAAAACCTTTGACATACAGAGTAACAAACCCGTCACACTCACAAGGGTGATAACTGATCTCCCAGTAGTCAATATGTTATTTCTGCAGTCTTGATTTAATTTTCTGGAGTTTCTATGTTATTTCTGGAGTCTTGATTTAATTTTCTCAAGTCTACTTACCCAAGAAGTGTTTCTATTTTCAAGTACTAGATCAAGTCCTAATTCCTCCAGAAAATCATCTTTGATTTTAAGTGTCTTCCAAACTTTAATGGCAATTATTATCTGTATTATTCATTTATCTTTCAACCTATAAAAATTATACTAAGTTTCTGACTTCATAGGCACTAAGTCTCTTGGAGGCAAGGTTTGTGTATTACAACAATTTCCATTTCCAGTGCCTAGCATAAAAGAAAGCACATTTATAATGACAGCCAACACATATTGATTAATATTGAAATCATTTTATTATTTTAAAAGGTAACTACATACTTTTTTATGCAATCCCAAATATTATGAAGTGATACCATTAAATATTGGTTTCCTGAGGCCCAAGTGTTCGTAATTTGGATTCCATTGACTTGTATCAGATCATGTTATTTTGTTTCCTTATACTTCTTTTGGTTTGTATGCATTTACTCAACCTTCCTGCTACACTGATGAACCCTGAAAGTGAAGAGTACATGTCTCAAAGCCAAAGGATACCAGCTGATGTCACTGAAAAGTATAGTAGCCATTCTTCTTTATTATAGATCACTTTGCCCCATTCTGTTTTCAAAAAGCTAAATGGAAATGACCTCACAAGGAGAGGTACTTAGCTCTCCTAATTATTGTATTCCAGAGAAACAAAGTGTGTGTTCCAGAGAAACAAAGGGAAACTAAATATCGGAAGATGCATATTTATATTTTAAGCTATCCTCAACTGGCAGCTATCCCTATGATGATTTTCAAATAGTTAATTATTTACAATACAAAGGTTGGAGGAAGGAATTCTTTTTTTTATTATTATACTTTAAGTTTTAGGGTACATGTGCACATTGTGCAGGTTAGTTACATATGTATACATGTGCCATGCTGGTGCACTGCACCCACTAACTCGTCATCTAGCATTAGGTATATCTCCCAGTGCTATCCCTCCCCCCTCCCCCACCCCACAACAGTCCCCAGAGTGTGATATTCCCCTTCCTGTGTCCATGTGATCTCATTGTTCAATTCCCACCTATGAGTGAGAATATGCGGTGTTTGGTTTTTTGTTCTTGCGATAGTTTACTGAGAATGATGTTTTCCAATTTCATCCATGTCCCTACAAAGGACATGAACTCATCATTTTTTATGGCTGCATAGTATTCCATGGTGTATATGTGCCACATCAGAGAAATGCAAATCAAAACCACAATGAGATACCATCTCAAACCAGTTAGAATGGCAATCATTAAAAAGTCAGGAAACAACAGGTGCTGGAGAGGATGTGGAGAAATAGGAACACTTTTACACTGTTGGTGGGACTGTAAACTAGTTCAACCATTGTGGAAGTCAGTGTGGCGATTCCTCAGGGATCTAGAACTGGAAATACCATTTGACCCAGCCATCCCATTACTGGGTATATACCCAAAGGACTATAAATCATACTGCTATAAAGACACATGCACACGTATGTTTATTGTGGCATTATTCACAATAGCAAAGACTTGGAACCAACCCAAATGTCCAACAATGATCGACTGGATTAAGAAAATGTGGAAGGAATTCTTTAATGTAATTTTATTTTTATTAAAAATTCTTCAGTAAAATTAGAAAAAAAACTTGCCATATCAACAGTCATCACCAAATTAGTATGTTTTATACTCTGTGGTAGAAATAGTCTCAATTATGATTCAGGGTATTGCAGATAATCTGCCGTCTTATGAGCACTCCAAATTCAAGTGTAGGGAGAAATGGTTACTGTAATAAAATAAGTCCAGTAATCATTTTTAAAACATAGCTATTTAGCCTTAGGTTTATTCTTGTTATGTATAGCAGGTCCGGAAAAATGATGTACCAATGGCTCCCCAAATACTGTTTTTCCTGTATGGCTAAGGCAGTTAGTAACAATGGACATCTGTTGTTCATGTGATACTCATCCATGACAATCAAGAATCCTTTAGTAACCCAAACTGCGATTTTCCAAAAGTTCCTCCCTCAATATCTTATCTTGCGGATCAGAAGTCTATATTTTCATTTGTATCCTGGAAGATGATGAATTCCCCCACTTATTAATTCCTGTTATACATAACTATTTATCCATCTGTCTCCTAATTTCCTAGGAAAACATAAATCCGTCATATTAATGAAATCAGTGATAAACTTCAGTTAAAAAGTAGAAATACACTTGTAATATCCATGTCTGAATACAAACTAGAGTTCTCTGTATTTTGTAATGCTGGTGGCAGGTCATGATATTCATTCACAAAAGCTGCCAAAGGAGACACAAAAAGAAAGCAAAAACTTGAAATAGATCACTTCTTCACATTGACAATGGTTGTGGTTTAAAGTTACCTCAGGCTTTTTTGCTATTGATAAATCTTTCAAATATATTCATCTCTCACTTATTTAGGGACTGATTATCCAATTTGTGAACTATCCCTGTGGCTTCTCCTCTTTTCTCTAATGATTTCTCCTCTGCCTATTTCCTTAAATCGTTTTAATATTAAATGAGCTGCATGAAAACAGAAAAGAAGCTAAAGCAGCAAAATTTGATACATATAAGCAGTACTGCAAAAGAATTTCATTTGTGCTCATATGTTTTTGAATTTTCAATTTTCTGTTACCCCACTTCCATATTTCACACTCCAGATTATGTCACCCCACCCAACTCCCAATAATTTGAAATTCAAATTTGGAAATTCATCTATTGGTTCATTTAGTTGGAAACTGTATATTCACAGGTGGAGAGTGGAATATATTTCAAAACCACAGAGGAAAAAAAAAACGTAATTCAACTTCGTTAATTTGTTTTTAATTTTCCAAAGCTGGAAATTGTCTCTATATCTCAATTGATGAGTTTCTGAGCTAAAAACAAAACAAAACAAAACAAAACATCATTTCCTGTAACCAGATTTCACTGCTTTCATTCTAAGCAAGATGATATAAATAACAATGAGTAGTCAAGTATTTATTCACATAAAACAATCACATTTACATTAATTGTTTAACAGAAATCTTTGCAAATTAAGCACTCTGACCTGATAATTCTAGGCATCTCAATATAGTGAATCATGATCTTTTGGGAATAGAGAGTGAGAGAAAAAGTGACCTCAGAGAAGTAAAGTATAAACATTCATTTTACGCAGATGGCTATATGTTTTGCTCTGGACATTTAATATCTTATTCTAAATATAAACCAAAGCCAGAAACAATACTGGGATATGTTTTATGCCTCAATTGCAGAAAGGCTTATTGAAAACACACTGAAACTTCATAGAGATGCTAGCGTGGGTACAGAATGTAGTGTTTAATTGCAAGCCTACAGAATAAAACGGTTGATTGAAAGCATTCTCAGTGGATCATTCTAGCCTCTTCTCACAATTCTCGCCTGAAGCCTCTTGATAAAATTTGTTATAAGCTTAAAGAATAAAGTTATATTAATGATTTTCTGAATATATCTAATTTAAAAAGTACAGCTGTTTCTCAAAATCATGAAACTAACTTTAAAGCCAAATACACGTGGTTTGAGGTTAATTACTATTTTCAATTATCTATGTCTTGGCTCTTCTCTGATCAGAAGAAAGATGAAGGAAGAGTATGATGGCCTGATCTCATTTCCGTCCTCAAGAAATTCTGATTACAAACGAATCTTCTATGGTGATGACTTGCAAAATGGCTTGAAATGCAACAGTTATTCAACTCAAAACACCAAAATTATTTTTCCAAAATGACTTCAGCAAATCATGAACTAAAATAAAAGAACGTCTATAAAGACATTTTTAAAAGCACTATGCTAAATAATTTTACATACCCAGGAAGTATGCAAATGAAAATGACTAAAAGAGGTATTTGGTATATAACAACGTTTTTCTTGAAAAAAAAAAAAAGATGGCATTTTTTTTCCTCCAAAGGCTTTTATGGCCAAGTATTGGAAGACTGGCCGTTCATACACATTTTACATTTAACAGGAAAGAATAAACTGGGAATAACTTCTCAGATAAATCCTCACAATGCAATGCCAAACTGTGGGCATAACGTGATAATACATGGAGCACTTATAATCTATGAGATCACCCAACTTTCAGGAAACGAATAATGGAAAAGTAGAAAAACTTATCAGATGCTCATTTTGAAGTTTGAGAAAAGTTAAGGGTATTTTAAGGGCTGAGAATGCGCCTAAAATAGTAAAAAATTAAAATAACAACAATAGTCACAAGGACAATAAACACTAATATCATGTACTGATTTGGCTCCTGTATGTTAAGAACTATAATTAAATAGTTTATTCTATTTAATCTTCTATGAGTAAGATATTATTATTTTAACTTTACAGAAAATAAGATTTTCTCAGCGTTTAAAGAACACTTTCAAAGTGATATATTCAGTAATGTTGGAAATTGGCCACAGAATTTAAGTCTTTTACATTGATAAAACCATAATCTTTGTTTTACATTACATTGAAGATCCAGGAAAAGAAGAAAGAGAAGTTAATGAAAAAATATCCTTTGGCTCTTCCATTAAATAAAAAACAAACTTGGTTGATTGAAATATATGTGTGATACATCCAAATGGGAAAAGAAAATAGGAAAAATAGCTCCATTTTTCCTTCGATTTTTTAATCAAAATAAAGTAACTATATTACCATAAACATACAACCATGCTTCCAAACACAATCAAAAACCTAGAAATGTTGCTTACTCTACTTATCCCGCAAATGTGTCCTAAATACCTCAGCATTTATTGTAGTCTTAAAGATGCCTGTGACAAAGGCAAGTCTGTGGAAATGTTGTTATCATTTATAATGGCAAACTTTTAGCAGGAGCTAGAGGTGGGAGCAGTGATTTCAAAAATACTTGGCAAGCCCTAAATCAAATTTTGAAAAACAGAAAAAAATATATATTTATACTTACTAACGGCTGCCATATAAGTTAATAGAACACAAGCTATAAAGTCAGACCAAACCAGCTTTCAATTGCTTGCACATGTTTTATAGAAATGTTAGAAATGTGTGACCTTGGACAAGTTAATAATGTCTGTCAACCTCTGCATTAGTTAGGGTGATGCTAGGAGTTCAACAACTAAACACTAGTATCTCAGGTTTTTAAAACACAAGTTAATCATGTTCATTTAAAGTCCAACGGATGTACCTCATGGACAACTGTCTCTTCTCCAAGCAGAAATTCCAGGACTCAAGTTCCTTCCATCTGTGGTTCCACTGTCTTCCACGAGTGGTGACCATGGGTTAAGTCAGAGAACGGAAAGGAGAATGGAAGAGAAAGTGTGGTGAAGTTTAAATAAAGCATGCTATTTCCATTCATATTCCATTGGCATGAACTTGGCCCTGCCACTTCATTTCCCACTTTTTAGGTAGAGTGAACAAAATGGTATGGTGAACTCTAGAGGAACCTCTTAACAATTTCTGCCACAGCCTTAATTTCCTTTTGTAAAATTGAGAGAAAATCTAATTTGTAGTGTTTTGTGAAGGTTACTTGAGAAAATGCAGATGACAAATTTAGGAGAAATGTTTTCATATTGTAAATATTTACTAAGGAGTAACCATTATTAGTTGTTTTACTAGTTCTCATCAACATCTTCCTAGCAGCAAGCATTACCAATTTCTAGGAATATAAATTAATTTTAAAAAAGACATTCCAATGAGACTATAGCTTTTCCCTCCCCAACCCAACCTGTTCCAGAGTCTACTCATTCATTTGCTACAAAAGTATATTGTAGACTTACTATCTGTCAGAAACTGTTGTCTCTGGTGAAATAACAAAGGGTAAGCTCTGATGCATTTTCTCAGGAGCTCATTATACTAGAAGAGGCAGAACACAGATGGGAAATTCAGATATAATAGTTTAGGAATGATGAAAAAGATAAAGTAGCTAATGCACTTAGTAGATTTCTTGCCATGTTATAAGCAATCAATAATACTAATAGTGACATAAGTGCAGGAAGCCATTGTTGCACTGAAAATCTACTAAACAAGCTTACAAAATGAAGTCAGGGAAGGAATCCTGGAAGATACGGGTGTGTGTTGTGGTGAGGGGTGGGGATGAATACTAAAGAAAGGGACACGGAGGTATTCCTCCTGCTAAGAGGATGTGATAAGCAGAAGCACAGAGGCATTACAAAATGGAAATAGCTTATACCTGAACTAGAAGCCTATAGTGATTGTGGGAACATAGAGGTTTAGAATGCTTTGTATGATATTTTAAGGAGCTAGATTGATTTCTGTGAACAATGGGAAGTCATTTGAGAGGCTTTAAACAGAGAAGTAGCATAGCAAGATATTTGCTAGAGCAGTGAGAATAACGGATTTGAAAAATATAAGGCTAACATAAACAAAGAGCAGTTAGAGAACACGTGCAATTCACCCAATGTAAGGAAGGCAATGAAGTTATGAGCTAGAGCAAGATGGTCTGTAGTATTCTTTCTAAACATTAATGACTCAAGTCTAATCATGAGAAAACATTTTGAAAGAACAAATTCCATATTATATTTAGGAAGTAAAATAATCAGGACTTAATAATTGATTGTATAGGTGAGCTGATAGAGAGTCTAACTTAAATGGCTAGATGAATGGTGCTGCAGTTGAGACTGATCAAAAAATAAAATAAAAAAAAAGGAGAGACAGCAATCTAGATGGGATATAAAGAGTTCACTTTTTAACATATTGGGTTTGAAGCACCATGCAGACTTACAGGTAGGAGCATTCGGTGGGGAGTTAAACATGAAAGTCTGAAACAGCAATCTAGGGTGAAATTATCATTTTGAGAGTAATTACTATTTTAGTAGTAGTGAAATCTTATTCCTTCCTGGTATTTGCTTTGAAAATGGTTTTAGCACTTAACTGGTAGAAAAATTGATTTTTTTCTTAAGTGAGGAATCTATAATCAGTCACATCAAACTCCTAAAGTAGTAGAAGTAATGAGAAGAAGTAGAAACCAAGCCTCCTAAGAAATATTTTCATACACAGGCACTAATCTCATTTAAAATTGCTTCCATTGTCTTGGGAGGGCCTAGAAGCAGTGACACTTCTATACCCTGGTAGCAATGAGCATATCTGGCACCCACATCACAATTCTAAATACTGTTCTTCAACAAAAATAACTATGGATCCCTAGAAAAATTGCAGATTCAAACTGGGGAAGAGAGAATACACGGTGAATCGAACATTGTGTAGTGCCAGAAAATAAGGAAGTGCTAAAAAATATACGGTATCCTAACAAAAGAATTAGCTAAAGCTAGATCAATTTGAGAAACAAAATAAATGACAATAGTATCGAATAGGAACTGAATAAATATGAATCTACGCTGATGTAAATGAATGAATGAATGAATTAGCTGGGGAAGATTTCATTTATAGAAGAATTTCAAATAATAAATGCAGAATAAATGAGGGAGATAGAAGAAATGAGGGAGATAGAAAAAAAATCACCACTAGAATACCCCAGTAATATTTGCTACAGCCAAGCTCCATTGAAGAATGTTAAAATTAGTGGACTAAACTTTAAGGACAAACAGGATATTTGCATAGCCTAAATATAACTTCCCCAAAATACTTATTTATTAATGTGGTGATTTGAACTCAGGCCCACAAATTCTTTGATATTCCTCTCTCAGGTGGTAGAGATTAATTTCTCTCTCCTTGAGTATAAACTGTACTTAGTGACTTTCTTCTAATGAACAGAGTATGGAAAAGGAAAAATAGTATCTTTACAGTGGAGAAATCTGGTAAACATCACCTTAATCAAGTGATGAAGGTTAATATCACCAGTGATAAGTTATGTTGATGTTATGTAACCCTAGTTAGATACAATGAGAAGAGCACTTCATCTAAGCAGCATTTTTCCTAAGTGAATAATGCACGTCTAACCATAAGAAAACATTGTAAAAGAACAAATTCTACAAAATACTTGCCCAGTACTCTTCAAGGTGTCAAGGTGGCAAAAAACAAGGAAAGACTAAGAAACATCATATATTCCTAAAGAAGCATGACAACTAATAGTGATGTGGTATGTATATTTAATCCTACAATAGGGAAAGGACATTGGTGGAAAAACTGGTGAAATATAAACTCTGTAGTGTAGCTAGTGTTGTACAATATACCCAATCTAATTTCTTAGATTTGAGAAATATACTATATTTATGTAAGATGTTAACATTTTCAGAAGCTGAGTGAAAGTTATGTAAGTACCCTATATAATATTTTACTATTCTATAAATCTAAAATTATTTTCAAATTAATTTTTTAAAATTTTCTGACTAGTATCAGAAGACAAATATGGAGAGCATTATGGCACTAAACTATGTGAGGAAATTTAAAAAAAATATATATATATATATAATGATTATTATTATCAAAGCCAGTTCTGTTATGTAAATTCATTTACAGTCGAAAGGGAGGGAGGATAGGAACATAAATACAAAAAATGACCAAGCAAATCTCAGCAAAATTCCAATAGCCTCCCCCTCCACTTCATGTTTGAGCAAGTGAGAGAAAATCATTAGTTCATTCAAACTTCATCCCCATAATATTGCTCCTTTACAAGTATCCTTGCAGTCCCTGTATCTGACAAGTCTACAGTACCCTATCTAACAAACCAAATGAAGGTACTTTAAGGATCTATTCATTCATTCAATCTATTATTTATTGAGCATCTCTTATGTGCCAGGCATCCTTCCAGATGGTTGGGATACATCAATCCTAGTTAAAACTGGATTAGACAATACACAGTACATAATCCAATCCTCTGATTATTCAGATAAGGAAACTGAGATCACAGATGTAAACCAAAGTCACAGAGAAACTTAATGTCAGAACCAGATTAGAAACCAGTCTCTTTTTCACCAGCCTTCTCAACTCAAACAATGATTCTGGGTTGAGGACAGACATTGAGAGAGGTGTAAATGTGTTTGTTTTCTCTATAACTAGGAAATACTTCTTCAATCTAAAAGGGTGATTTCAGTTCAAGATAATGATGTATTCAAAGAGTTCTTGCTTCTAGCAATCTTTATTCCAGAAACTGGAAACTCACACTTCCAATTTCTGAAAATTCTTGTTAGGTAATTCTCATAATTGTTCCACCTTTTTTTTTTTTTTCCTCCAGAAGTGAAAAGTCAGGCTTGGAAGGTTAAATGCTTTTTTGAGCTCATTTAATGAGATAGTGACAAAGCTGAAAATAGAAATCTCCTGATTCCTCATGTTTGCCTTATTTCACCTCATGTTATCACACTGAATTAAATTCTATTTTTCTGTAGTACTCTATCAGGAAAAGGTGTCCTGAATAATTGTAAAGCATGGGGGATAAAAAATCTAATGGAGCTTTATTATTTATTTATGAACCCAAAAACATGAGGATATTCAGTTTACATTCAGAGGACAATTAGTAAAACGTAATTTGTAGAACTAGGTCTATATGACTACAGTAAGTGGGAATTAAATATTTGATAAATAAAGCATTCTGGAAACATTTTGAATACCACATAAATACAAACCTTTCACCCAAAAAACATAACGAATCTAGTAGTTTGAATCTTTGATTTTGCCAACAAGAATCAAAATATATTATTTGGCAATATAAGTGGATTTTTTAATAAATAGTTTAACCTAATATAAGCATTTGAGTATTAACATTTGAATAACCTAAGCAGAAAAAAAATTGTTTTACTTATCATTTAGTGAAATCCACTAATTAGGAACAACTGTAGACGACCAATAGTGTATCTTAAGATTAATTCTTTTTCTTGGGAGGCTGAGGCAGGCAGATCACGAGGTCAGGAGATCGAGACCATCCTGGCTAACACGGTGAAACCCCGTCTCTACTAAAAAATACAAAAAAATTAGCCAGACGTGGTGGCGGGCGCCTGTAGTCTCAGCTACCCGGGAGGCTGAGGCAGGAGAATGGCGTGAACCCAGGAGGCCGAGATCGCGCCACTGCACTCCAGCCTGGGCGACAGAGGGAGACTTCGTCTCAAAAAAAAAAAAAGGGGACCCAATTTTAAATGGATCTAAACTTTCTAAAAAGAAAAGAAAGTAAATAATTAAGCAACAAATACAAGCCATGTGAAAGGAATTGTTTTAAAAAAGATTTTTCTGAGTGCTATGGGTCAGTTTGTGGATGGGATGAATGCTTTAAAAACTGTTGCTCACCATAATGAAAGATAAAAGGTACTAATCATCTTTTATAATTTCAAAATTCACCATTAAAGTCTAGCTGTGCCCATATTTAGACACTCACATTTTCCTAATTTTAAAAAATGCACCTGTAGCAGAATTTTTTCTCCAAAAAGACAGAGCCAGCTGGAGAGAGAGAGACAATTAAAGCTGATTGGATGACTCAGCAATAAAAATAGGAAGCTAGCTGGATGAGAAAGGATGAGCTGCAAGGAAACAGATTGCCAGGGAGGGGTTTCTTTGAAAAAAAGAAAAAGAGATAAAAAGGAACCCATCAACATGAAAGAAAAAGAGATAAAAAGAAGCCCATCAACATGAACACCAGGACTGAAGTTAGACTTTTCAGCTAATGGAAAACCCATTTCTGAAATTAAAAGAGTAAACCGTTTATTCATGGTCAAATTGTATATAAGGTTATACAATTTATACCTATTATGCTTTCGTAAGTAGTCGACAGAACAATAATGATACCGAAGCAGGAGTCTGGTATTTATCAAAGGACAACTAGGCCTTTCTTCCATTAAGTGATGGCACTCCACTCCTTCCTGCAGCAGGAACTAGTGCCTTGTCCTTTTGCCTGGAACATATCTCCTTCCTCTTTCTCTTCTCAACTCCCCACTCATCACTCAAAACTCCAACAGCTTCATGATTACACCTAGCCAAAGATTTAATTTATTCTTCAGACTGTGTCAGTCTCCTTTCATAATACACCACTTTTCAAATACTGTCTCCTCCTTCATAGCCCAAGAATATATGTGTTTAATTTTAATGTTTTTAATATCATGTCTTATGTTAAATTGTAGGATCCATAAGAGGAGAACTGTGTCTTTCTCCTTGACACTGAACAAGCAGGCACTCAGTAAATATTCATTGCTGAATGAATGATTCCTGGAGAGAGACTAATGAGTCAGAGATGCAATCCTGCCTGCCACTAATCAGTTCCATTATTTTTAGACAAGTTCACTTTGTCTCTTCATGTCTTAGCTTCCCCTCACATCACTTCCATCTCTGAGACTTTCATAAATAGGTTATCTAATACCCTTTGTTTGATTTAGATATGAGATTCTCAAGAAACTTTAATCTCAAGTACTATAATAATAGTATCCTCAATTCTTTTCCCATCTTCTATTATTTCTGCAGCTGGGTAAAAAGGCAGTTCTTCTTTCAGGTAGAGAAACATCTCCTCATGTTTGAAGTAAAGAATCCTAACTATTATAATTCAAAAGTGCGATGAGATCATTTAACTATTCATTCAACAAATAATGACTGTAAATTTACTAACTCCTTTACGTTGTTTTAGGCAAAGAGGACAACACAATAATGAAACAAAATCTCATGTTCCTAGAGCTCTCATTCTGGAAGAGAGAAAGAGAAACAAATGTATACTACATGAAGTGATAAATGCTATGAACAAAAAATAGAACACAGCAGGATGGATGAGTAATGATGAAGAGAGGATTATTGCTTTATATAAAGTAGTCAAGGAAGATCTCAATGATAATTTGACATTTGATAGAGATTTGAAAGAAGTGAAAGATGAGAAGATACCTGGTGAAAGCATATTCCTGGCAGAGTTAAGAACTCATATAAAAACCATGAGTCAAGGGCACTCTTGGCAAGTTCCACGTAGTGCAGGGAGATAGTGTGGCTAGAGGAAATAAACAAGGACTCTGTAATACAAGGTGAGGTCATAGAGGTAGCCAAGTCAGATAATGCAGGACCTTATGGGCCTCTTGATTGATTAGAGGCCATTGGAACATTTGAAACTGTGAAATGCTATGATTTGGCTTAGGCCCTCAAAGAAATGTTCTGGCTGCTGTATGAAACATAAGCCCAAGTATGGCAAGTGTAGAAGTAATAAAACACTTAGGAGGGTTACAATAACCCACGCAAGAGATTATGGTGGCTCCATACAATAGTAAGGGTATATAGCTGGTTAGAAGTGGTCAGACTCCAGATTTATTTTGAAAATAGAGCCAATGCATTAGAGATGGAAACAGTGAGAAAGAGTAGTTAAGTAATCAGTGGAATAGAATGGACTACAATTGACAGTGAGGATCTAGGAATGCACCTATTTCACTTGCATACCCTGAGAATGAGCAGAGGAAAAGAGAAAGTCACCACTTGCAAGGGCTACAGGTGAAGCATTGCCCCTCAAGTGTCACTGGGTTTTGGTTTAACCGAAAAAAAAAGTGAGTGGGATATTTAAAGAAGAATTGGTAGACAGAGGGATTCTATTGATAGAGACCTCAAAACCCACAGGACCTAGTGGAAAGTGTGAAGGATGGGGCTGGAGAGGGGCATTAGATGGGGTCAGAATCATGGATGTATGGAGCCATTTGGGAATGAGAAACATCTAGCAGCCTGGGCCCTCTTGTGTTTATGGAGGCAAGCAGGGATGTAGGGCACAAGGGAACAAGTCTAGATGGTACCTTAGGTCAACTGTGGTAAGTAATGAGGCTGGGAATAACTCTAGGGGAAGGCAAGGCCTCTTCTTGCCATGAATCTGTGGCTTTCTGAGATAATGAGAAGGCATATGCACCCTCTTCTGTCCTCAGGCTCCTGTTCAAAATATTTCTCTTAGTTTTCCTCATAAAATTGATTGATCTAATAGTGTGTAGCTGTTAAAGCAAGGCTACATGTTGGTATTAAAAAAATTCATCTGGCTGGGCGTAGTGGCTCATGCCTGTAACCCCAGCTCTTTGGGAGCCAACATAGTGAAACCCCATCTCTACTAAAAATACAAAAATTAGCCGGGTATGGTGGCAGGCACCTGTAGTCTCAGCTACTTGGGAGACTGAGGTGGGATAATCTCTTGAACCTTGGAGGCAGGGGTTGCAATGAGCTGAGACCATGCCATTGCACTCCAGCCTGGGTGACAGAGCGAGACTCTGTCTCAAAACAAAACAAAACAAAACAAAACAAAAAAAACTATTAATCTTCATGTACAATATGTACAATTGTGTCAGTTTGCCATTTCCTAGAGTATTTGCAAAGATAAGGTAGGGCACCCCAGTCCCCAGGCTTGCCTCATTGTCCATATCTTCCTGATACCTCATACCAATACCAACTGTGCCTAGTACCTTCACATATTATAGATGCTATTGTTCTTGATTAGGTAAGAGATGGGAAAAAAAACATGAAGAGCTCTAATTTATATTTTAACCTATAAAATTATAGAATAAAAAGCACTCTCACCTGGGAAAGAGAAAACTTTAAAAAAAGAAAGAAAACCCTACAGCTTTTTTTTTCAAAGTCTAAAAGGGATATGAAAAACACAGAACAGTAATGTGTTAATAAAATAGATCAATTCAGTGCAAATAAAATAAAATCTCAAAATTGTAATGAGCTAAGCTTTGGCATAGGGTACTTAGTAAAATGTATTATTTTATTGCAAACACCAAAACCAAAACCAAAAAAAAAAATTCATTGTCTTATTAGGACACTATTTTCATCATTCTCTAATATTAAATCTCTGACCTTGTTTACATAGAAGGCACATTTACAACAACATGAAGAAAATTTGGGATGATACAGGCAAAATTTTTGTGCTCACAATTCATAACAATTCTTTTATGTGCCAGGAATTGTGTTCAGGTCTTGCCTTGGACTCTTTACAGAGATAGTAGCTCCTTCAGTCTTTACAACATTCCTATGAGTTATCTATTCTTAACCCTACTGTATAGATAGGAAAATATACACTTCTCATGATGACAAAGCTCATTAGAAGCAGAAAGAAAATTTCAACCCAAATCATGTGTATGTCAATCACACCACTTTGCTGTCACTTATCAATTTTATAATTGTGAAAGACTATTAATTTCAATTACAAATAAACATCTAATAATGCTTCTTTGTTGAAAATAATTATATAACTATTTAGACCAGCTCTTCTGAATATTGATGTGGAAATCACTGAAATACTATGCTCAGCAATGTGCTGCTCCTGGGAAACATCCTTCAACAATCACTCCTGAGTGCTCACCATGTGGCAGGTAATATCTAAGCACTGAGAATTGTGTACTAATCAATTATGAACCAGCCAGCATCCTACTAGAGACAGAGTAGCAAAGCAGTAAACACATAAATAAAACCATTCTAAATGCCAACAAACAAAGACTCATGATGTGAAGGTAAATGTAAAGGAGTAGCAACTTTAGCTAAAGGTGTTCAGGAAATATCTATTTGTGAAGGTTAAGATCTGAGCAAAGATTGGGGAGGCAGAGAAAACAACCAATGTAAAAATTCCTAAGGAAGGACCAAGCATCAAAAAACAGAAATAAGTCTAATAAAGCTAGTGAATAGTCTGCAAAAGGGGAAAACAATACAAGCTGAGTTTGAAAGGGTCAGCAGGGAATCATTCAGGGCCCTGGTCAAGTTAATTCTAAGTTATCAGAAGGTTTCATTTGGAGGACGCAGACAGTTATAAGATCCAATTAAAAATAAAAATAAAAAAACCTCACAGAGAAGGTAATAGTTTCATATACTTATATATGTATGTGACATACATATGTATATGATTACCATATATATACACGCCATATATATATACACACACGCCTATATATATATGCCATATATATATACAAACATGCCATATATATGTATATATAACATGTATATATATATGTATGTGTGTGTACATATATATATAACTGGGTCCATTCATTTTCCTGCACTTCTGTTCCAAATATATTTCTCAAAGTCAAACTCTTAAGGGCTGATGCCAAATAAGATGACTATGCCTTCAGGCAGGAAGAAATACAATTCTGTAATTCTGGTAATTCTGATTCATCTTGTTCTTTCTGTCTAGATGACAGTTTTCTTTTTGGTAACTGACATTGAAATATAGAACCTGCAAAATCAGCCATTTATCACACCAAGTCACTAGAAGGCTTCACATCTGAATAGCAGGAATGTTGCCTCTTACTAAGTCACACATGTCATTTTTTCTCCAAAATAATCTGGATATGATTGCATGGGATCAGTTTGCATCATGTGAGAAAGATGTATAGTGTTCTCCCTCATCCTTATTATGATTTGCATTATACTGAGCCATCACTCCAAATGCTCCATTATGGACGAGGTGCAACCATGGTGATTTTATTTTTCACTGATCTGGGGAAGCAAAAGAGACTGTCATCAACAGTTGATTATGGCATCCTACATTTCTGCTGTAACACAACCCTGAAATAACAGTAGATGGCAAATTTTTAAGTCACTTTTTGTCAAAATAATACCTATCATGTCTACTTTGCACCACATATACGCTGTGAGAAGAAAATAATTTCCTTCTTTATAAAATAAAATCTAAAATCCCCATTTCAGGGTAGAGTCAAGATAAGAGTCTATCATATATAGTTTTACCTGTGAATACTATGTTTAACTTCAGGGAAAATAGACATGAATGGAAATAAACATATATTTACTTTACTTAAGTGGCAGGGCATTATCCATGAGCTTGTGTACAAGAAAAATGTTATAACATAATAATAAATGTGGCATTTATTGGAAAAATAATCACCCCCATAAGCCATTTACAACCAAAGTGTCAACAATACTCTTAGTTTCTTTGTGAAATTTTAGATACCTTTATTTAAATATATCAAATTTTATTCGTGAATTCTACAAAAGCATAGATGCAAATAAATAATAATGGATTTCCACACCAGAGTAGAGAACTCAAAAACTAGCAGCTTTTTGAACACTTCTGTCTACAGAGAGCACTGGAACATTGGTGGCATAAGCAAACAATAAATTGCCAAGCAACTTGTATTTTCATACATTGTTCTTTACTTCTCTTGGTGTGATAAAAATTGGTCCTCTCAAGGTAGAGTGTGACTGGAGTAAAAAAGTGAACACATTAGTGTCTCCCTAACATCACTATTTCACATGGCTCACATGTTCCCACACCATCAAAAGCCTAAACCTGAATAATGCAGGCCCTGGCCCTGCTTACTGAGAATACTCATTACTATTATTGTTTTATTATCTAGGTTGTAAACTCTTTCATAAAGCTCTCAAAAAATCACCTACTTAAAAAAATCACAAAGGAAAAGATAGAACAAAAACTGCTAAAAAGTTGGAAAAAACTTTTCTGAATCTTTGTAAAAACTTTGGTGAATAGAAGCATATTAATAAGTATACAATTCAGGATAAAATGCTTATTAGTAGAGAACAAAAACATTAAAATATAAATGATTTTAGTATTACAATTAAAAGGAATAGATTTTCAGGTTTGATAAATAAAAACAAGACTCAACTATATATTATCTACAAAAAGCTCACTTGAAACACACACATTGAAAATAAAATGTGAGGCTGGGTGCAGTGGCTCACGTGTGTGATTCTAGCACCTTAGGAAGCCAAGGCGGTGGGTCACCTGTCAGGAGTTCGAGACCAGCCTGGCCAACATGGTGAAACCCTGTCTCTTCTAAAACTACAAAAAATTAGTCGGGCATGCTGGTGGGTGCCTGTAATCCCAGCTATGAGGCTGAGGCAGGCGAATCACTTCAACTCAGGAGGCAGAGGTCGCAGTGAGCTAAGTGAGATCATGTCATTGTACTCCAGCCTGGGCAACAAGAGTGAAACTTCAACTCAAAATAAAAAATAAAAAAAAAGAAAAAGAAAATAAAAGAAATTATTAAAAAACATATTACACAATTATTAAAGTACAGTGGCAATATTAATATCCAACAAAGTAGACATCAGAGGTAAAGAGAGTCATTTTATAGGGATAAAGGCAGCAATTCACCGAGAGGATATAACAACCCTAACTATGTATGAAATTAACAGCATAGCTTCAAAGTATCTACAATAAAAACTGATAGAACTGAAAGGGGAAACGGAGAAAGGCAAAATCATTGTTTAGTATATTAATATCCTTTTCTCAAGAACTGTGAGACCAAGCAGTCATAAAATCAGTAAGGATATGGAAGATTTGAACAACATTGTTAATTGAGTAAATTTGACCTAATTGACTATTACAGAACATTCTAATAAATAATAGCAGAAAAACATATTTTCTTGAGTGAATATAGAACATTCACTGAGACAGACCATATTCTTGGCAATGAAGTGATTCTCCATAAATCAGAGTAAGGTATAAAACTCAAAGATAATTAAATATATGATAGTAATATAATTTATTGGTAGCCAAAGAATCCTAAAGTAGTTAATTTGTAAGTACTTTCTAAGTCTGAATTCTTTAAAAAACAAAGTCCAAACAAAAGTAACACATTATAAGCAAAATGTACATATTGTGAGTAACACTTAAGATCTGGGTTTTATTGCTTGTATTTCAAGTGTTCTCAAAATTTCAAGTCAGTAAGTTTTCCTTATAAAAAAATTACTCTTATTATATCATACATTTATAAGACATGCTCCCTATTGGTTTAGACAAAAAACTAAATCTTAAGAATTGTAATTCTCTTAAGTGTGAAAGTTAGGAAATGAAATTATGCTAATATTCATCCACAATTAATAAATTATTAAACTCACACTAAATCTAATGTTTTGAAACCTGAAAATTGGTACTTCCATTAATGGAGTAATTTAAATTCCTATTAAGGTTGAGTTCACTTACAAAAAGTAAGTAAAATAAAGATTAATTTATAATTGATATACCCCAGAGGCTGCTCTGAGGGAGTCCCCCAGGGTAAGTGCCAGCTCCTGCTAATACCTAAAAGAGTGTCTATCAGCTTTCTAAGCACCTTGTGAGCTTGGGAGGGAGATCATATGGTAGCACCATCATCGGCCCCCTAATGCTTCCACTCTTGTTCAAATTATAGCACACGCCAATCAATAGGGACCCTGCCTCAAATCTTACCTGCCTCTTTTCCAAAACTAGTATATACTAGTTTCAGTCATATTTAAGCAGAGAGGGAGCAAGGTCTATTCAAGATTTTGAACAACAGAGTATGGATTTATATCCTGGTACTATAATTTACTAGCTATGCAATATGGGGAAATTGTTAATCTCTCTGTGCCTCAATTTCTTCACTTTTTTATGGTGACAATGATACTACCTACTTCATAGAGTCACTATGGGGCCTAATCAAATTAATATTTTTAAGAGCTTAGAATAGCATGTGGCTCCACAGTAAACAATGTGTTTGCTAAAAATATCATGGTGTTGCCTAAAACCTTTCAAAGATTTCTTATTGTCCTCAGGGACAAAGTCTATACTCTTTAATTTGACTTTCAAAATACCAACTTATCTTTCAAACCTCATCTCTGTATACCTAAGCTATGAGGACTTAAGTTTCTTGAAAAATCCCTTACATGTCTTTTTACTTAAGGAATTTACCTTGGCTAGAATGTATTTCTTTGGCTTTCTTGATAAGTCCTAGTCTTCTTATAAGTCTTAGTTCAGGTATCACTTCCTCCCTGGAGCCTTCCTTAGCCTCTAAAGCTGTGATACATCCTCAAAGAGAATTGTTTTTTTTAAATTTTTTATTTATTTGTCTTTTACTCATATGACTAGACTTTAGGCTATTTAAGAAATTAATTTTTGTGTATTGTTGTAATGTATATGCATAGCATATGAGTCCAATATATATTTATTCAAAAAAGAAAAAAATGAATAATCAATTAATGGGTCATACAGGAGCTATATTATAAAAACATAGATCACATTTCCTCCACTATGACCTCATTAGCTAGCTAGATGGTTGTCTGGGACCAAAAACATCCATGAGAGAAAATCAAAGAGATCAACCTGGTTGGTGATTTTATTTTGAACAGTTACAAAGGTAATATAAGTTAGTCACAGGCCTACTTGGTGATCCGTTCAAGACATACCCTGTCTCCATCTCTCAGCAAGTCCAGCTACTGAAGTAATGCTATTAAGCAAATTGCTTCAGTTCTCTGACTCCCAGTTACTTGGTAGGACTGTTCTTCTTGACTTTCTTGCAGTTGGTTGAGGCCATGTGACATTTTGGCCAAAAAGTTATAAGAAGTGAAATATATCACTTCTGAGTCTGATTGTTTAAAACCCTACAGAGCTATCTATCTCCCTGTCAAAATGACTGGCAGTGGTCATGATGGAGCTGCTTAGTCAGTCTACATCCAGGTATGAGATGACAAGAAGCAGGACTGCTAGCCCACCTATGATGGTTATGTAGTGGGAGTGACATATTATCATTTGCTGTGAGAAGCTACTAAGATATTTTTGCCTGCATGATAACATTCCCAATATTGAAAAAAAAATTGTCTTCAGGAAACTATTGACAACTCACAGACTACATACTGGAGCATGTGGATCAAGATTTCTAAAAACTCTGGGAAAACACTCCAAGGAAACTCTCTCCCAAATTCTATGAAATCTTTGTATTATTTTGTAGGCTCAAGTCTGTAACAATAACATTCTTTGCACGACAGAGCTATGAGGAAACTATTTTGATTGTTTCTTTGGAAAGAAATGAACTTTTAAAAATCATATAATTTAGGAGAATATGTTTCTAGAATAACTATTGTAAAATTATAACAAATTTAAGTTGTAGTTCTTAAGCTGAAGCATTTGCTTTTCATGTCAAATAATAACTGAACAAAATAAATTATCATCCAGAGATTTATACTGGGTAGAAAGGAAAATAATTAATCTGATACATTTGGTCTTGCAAGTTGAGTAAGATACTTTGCCAATTTGGAAATGTTCTATCTTGAATTTAGTCATCTCCTTAATTGCTTTTATTTTTTATACAAATGTTGTGGGTCTTTGCAGTTTTGAGAGGCAGAAAATGAATGATATAGCAATTAATAAAAACATAAAATTAATGGTTCTCCAACTAAGGGGTCGATCATACTGGTTTCCTCAACCTCAATACTCCATTCTTCAGTTCAAGGTACAATGGAATTTATAGCAGCCTGAGTCTCTGAAATAGGACTTCCTTGATCCAATGCTAATGTTCCATTGTGTGTGTGTGTGTGTGTGTGTGTGTGTGTGTGTGTGTGTGTGTGTCTGTTTCCTGATAAGGCAATTATATTTATTTTCTCCCAATTATAAAAAAAATGACTAATAGATATTTTGCTGACACACTGTTAGCAAATCTTCTGGTGAGAAATGTGACAAAAGAGGAGGATGAGGAAAAAATTCTGCTTCCATAAAGGTAAAAGTGGTTTTAAAAATTCATAGTATTAGCAAGAATTGTTTTTCTTGGAACACAGAGACAGGAATTGATTTCCTAAGAGTACGAATTACAGCTGGGATCCTTTGACCTCTCACTTATTAGAAAATAGGTATTATTATCTAACCCGAAATTCTGGTTAATTTCACTGCCTGCTATTTCTCCCCCAAACAAGAGTAACAACAGCAATGACAATAAAAACACCATCAATAAACAGTCCTACAACTGAAGAGATATTTTACAACAGTTTTTGGTGGAAAGAATGCATTGGTTTTTCAAACAGAATCTATCAATACATGGATTCTCTGACAATAGCCACAACAGACACAGGTGTTGGAAGTGACTCCATGCTGAAATAGAAGCTGGGGGGTACAAGTAAATGAATAATATACTCATGGAAAATGTGAAGACAAGTGAAGCATTTTGAATAAGGTAAGTGTTTTCAGAACTACAGGATAACTGATTTGCTGTTGGTCATGCAAGTGCCTGAATGCAGCAGTTTCTTGATAATCTGTTAGATATTTCTAATTGTTTATTTAGTAATTGTGAAAATTTCCTGGTTAAGAGTCTCCTACAAGGGCATCCATACTACAAGAAAAAGAGAGAGAGAGGAACTAGGTTCACTTTTTGTTAAGTTCTCTGACTAAATGCAGAGTTTTTAAGACTGCCTATAAAATTAAAATATATCGTTATTTCTCCCTAAAAACAACAAAAAAACCATTTAAGGATCTTTCAAAAATGTGTATGATTTGAATGCAAATGAATGTCTCATATTATATTCTAGCATAAGGAAGTTATTTTGCAATCTCAAAAGCATATTAATATTATTTTAAATATTTTTTTAAACTCAGGAAATCTCACCTTTTAGTAAAGCATGGTATGTAACAGCCCCTTTTTATTTCAATTGACTAATCAAAGGATTGTAATCATCTGGCCAAAACATCACTATTCCCCACTCCTTCTCTCTTAGAAGCCTTTCTAAATAGATAGTGGAGGTCTTTCCAGTGGAGCCAAAATGTGGCTTTAGAGCCATTCTCGAAATATTCTATTCAATAATTCACAATACATGAGAATTCATACATATTTGTTATGATTATTTATTTCCTTTTCTAATTCCTCCACAAAAATACAAATTCTCTTTTAGCAGGGGTTACTATTCATCTTTATATCAGATAGCACAGCTCAGCACATGGTATACATATGGCCAATTAATATATGATTAAGTTCTATATTTGATATTATAAAGATATGAAATTTTCACATGAAAGTCTCTCATTTTTATTTCGTATAGCTAGTATATAATTACATATGCAATGTTTAACAGGTTGTATAAAATCACATATCTAAGAAATGTAGTACTAAACAGAGTTCTTCAAAAATTGCAGCATTTTACCACGACATGTGCTCACTAAAAATTTTTTTCACCTGAAGTCATAAGCTTACCTAATTTCAAGCCATTGAAAATTTCTGAAATATATGAAATAATGATTCAACTAAATGAGAAGGGTGAAGGATTTAGTTGGTTAAGTTCCCAATAACACTTAGAAACAATAAAACAATCATCTTTGACATTAGGCAAATCCGGGTAATAGGGCAGCAGGAAGACTTCAGCAAAACTGTGAATTTTTAAAAATTTTTATTGCTTACTGGTGCCCTCCTTTCTCCTCTGCCAGTCAATCTAAACTTATCACATTCTAGATGAACCTTCTGCTCATACAAATGAACATTCTCTCCCTCAGATTGTGACACTCACATTCATACACCTATCCTTTCTGTATAAAGAATTACTCTCAGCTACCTGTCAACCAACAGCCTGCTAACATGTTACCTAGTAATAGCTTAAAGTATATTTCATATCTTCTATGATACTCTTGAAGATGATAAAGATCTTGAAACATAAATTAATCATTCCTAATAGTGAAATTTTAGTTATTAATATCACAATTCCCAAGAAATGTTTGAGAGCAGAAAACTGGTCACTTAGAACTTCAAGAATCCATTACTCATAACCTAGCAGTCAAGAGAGTGAATGCATCTACTACCTTGCAATCTATACATCATCTAATATTATTCTAAAGTCAGTGTTTATGTGAGCCTAAAATATTACAAATCTAGAAGTTCTTCAATAACTCTTTCCCAACACATTGGTAATTACTGGCACTCCTTGGTAATCACTGTTATTACAAAGTTGTCTCGCTTCTACAACAAATATGTGTCAGGAGAAGAAAGAGGAGTGATCTTTACTAGATTAAAGATTATCTAGAGCTACATTTCTCTCAATTTCAGTCTAGATAAAAATGAGAAAATATGTTTTAATTGTACCAGATTGTTAAAAGCTATGAATTCGAATGCTTGTGATTCATTGCCAGTTAACTGAAAGGAGTTGTTCTGAACATTTATCCTTCTCCTTAGTATCATCCAAAATGAATATTTTCACACAATGAAGAACCACTTCCCACACTAAGAAACTGTCACACTCACAAAGCTAGTTGATCTCCCAAGCATTACTGCTAGGTACTGTTAGGTAGTTATAGTTCCTGGATTCTAAATTTAAAAGCACATTTTACCACAATCCAGATTCTACTATTTTAATCTCAGCTACGATCCAGAATATTGAGGAAGAAAAAAATTTCATTCTTTCATAGATTCTGTGAAAGAATCAGTGAATTAACTTGACAAGCTAATTATATCTTATATAAATATGCTCTTCAGACTTTCAATTTTAGAGTTCACAAAGCACTTTCATATGAATTTTCCATTTGATTATCATTCACATTTTTTAAATATGAGAAAAATGTCTGAAAATGACTTGCACAAGATACTCCTGATTCTCATTTCAGAATTCTGAATTCCCCCATTCTCAACTCACATCACCACAAAAACAACAAAAAGAGCAAATTGAAATAATTATTGTAAAAATTCCCACCTATAAACAATCAGTGGGAAACCCTTTCTGATCCCACTACTCCTGACTTAGATAGGATTGTATCAAAATAGCTACCATTCCTTTATTTTGCAGCTGCTTCAAATTATCTGGAGCCCTGGGACCAGTCTCCAGAATCCTTCCTTACTCAATGTCTACTTTCACTTTAAAATGTAATAAGAAAAAGAATTTAGCTGCCTTAAAAAATGGTCTAAATGGCAGACTTAACTCAAAATAGCCACCAGAATTATATAACCAACCAAATGTATTTCCTTTTCACACTAAGACACGACTCATCTGATACAAAATCTAAATTGCACACATCAGCAAGACAGAAAAAGAAGTCAAAGCAGGTCTTTCTCAGCCATTACCTGTTGCAACTGAAGGGCTCTAATTTTATTTACTCTTGAGCTTTCATAATACAGTTACAGTGCCTCATAAATTGACTTTCTGTGACAATTGGTGATATACTTCAAAAAGTATGTTTATATTTAAATCAATCACTCTTTTGAAATAAAGCAGGCATAATCTTGTTTTCCAAATTTTAAATTAGTAAAAACACCTTTGACATTGAATCAGACTAAAGTGAAAGACTGGTTTATTAGAAAATGATAGTAAAAAAGCATGTACTTTCCCTTTTTCATTAGATAAGTATATTTAACATTTTCATCAGAGATTAGTTTGAGTTCACCTAGTTATTTGTAACAATAAAATATGCTTGGATGTCACTGTACCCCTTTCCAATGTCCATCATGTATCATCACACCTTTCTTATTTGCAGATAGGGGCACTATATACAAGACCAACTAAAGTGACTCGTTCAACTGAGATAATTACTAGGATAATTAAAGTAACCCATGCTTATTATAAAACACTCTGGCAATTAAACCAGACTTCAAGTTTAAACCAGAAGCACATCACAAATTTTGTCTCCAACTTTGATAAACCAATAGTATTAGCAACTTTCACTCTAATAGCACACAAATGAGTCTAAAATAGCAGTAGCCATAATATATATGGTATCTGCACGCACAAAGAAAGGAAAAACTAAGACATCTATTCGGAAACTGGACAAATGTAAGGCTAAATGTGCTTTGTCCTAAATTAGCCTGATTCATCTGCTGCTTCAGTTCTTCAGTTGGTATATTTTGGGGATAAGTAATGCATAATAAGGGTCAGGCACACTGGCTCGTGCTTGTAATTGAAGTGTTTTGGGAGGCTGAGGTGGGAGGATAGCTTGAGGCCAGGAGTTCCAGACCAGCAGAACAATATAGCAAGACCCTGTCTGTACAAAAGAAAAAAATTTTAAATTAGCCAGGAGTGGTGGCATGCACCTGTAATCCCAATTGTGTGGGAAGATCCCTTGAGCTTAGGAGTTCAAGGTTGCAGTGAGCTATATAATCCCACCACTGCACTTTAGCCTGAGCAAAAGAGCAAGACCCTATCTCTAAAAAAAGAGTAATGCATAATAGTATTTATAATTCTTTCAATATCTGACAGGGCAATAAGCACAATAAAGGGATAACAATTAAACTCATTTTGAGATTTTTATATTTTAAATTCATGGAAACATTCATAATATAACTTATTTCAATAAACTTTTTAGTTTCAACGTGTATGTTCAACAATAACATCTCATTTGAACCTTAGATTCTATGAGATTGGACAGAAAATCATCAATATCCCCATACTGTCAATGAGGAAGTTGATTAATTTTTCCATGATTTCTAAATTCCCTTGGAAGATTTCCCAGACTTTGCCACTTGGAAGGTCATATAGTTTCACACTTAGGTATGAAAGTGGCCATATTTAGTGTGCTTTCCCTAGAACCTCTCTTCTACTCCCTACCACACACTCATATACAATACCTTTCTCTTGGTTTTGTTGTTTACACTATAAATGCTTGTAATACTGGATTCAAGACATTGTTGTTTTATTTATTGGTTTGTCTATTTACATGTTTTCTTTTCCTACTGAATTGAAATTCCATTGAGGGAATAACTGAAATCATTTAGCAAGTGCTTTAGAGCCCAGTTATTTCCCTGACACTATGCTAGGAACTGAAGATGCAGGAGAGCTATGATATCTGCCCTTTTGGAATCTAATATGTAATTGTAAAGGCACAGATTTAGAGAGATTACAAATTGATGAATGTTACAAAGCAGAAGCACAAGAAGCTATACCAGATCCATTATAGATGGAACTAATTGTGTCTGAGAGATTAGTTAATTCTACCTGAAAGAAGCAATGCGTAAATAAAATGAGATGGATAATCTGAAACTGTTGAAAGGAAAAAAGTTCTAGAAAACATGAACACATATTTTCATGAACATGAAACATAGGATTTGAAATGTGGTATTTGGCAAATTAAAGAGGTTCAACATAGTTAAAGAATATGAGCAAAGAGTTTCACAGGTTGAGAGAGTTTGGCCAGAAACAAATTTCAAAGGGCCTTGAATATTGCATTGTATATTGACAGTAATGAAACGTTACAGAAATATTTTCAGCAGGTGGGTAATATGGTAATAGTTACTCTTCAAAACTACCACTTTTGAGTTCCTGAGAAGGCAAGCAAGGGTGAATTTTAAAATAGTTATGAATCGAGAATAGAAATCCAAATGAGACACAAATTGGCTTGGACTAGGATGGTGATAAGGGGATCAAGTGAAGAAGTTACAGGATTCCAACCACAATTGGGAAGTAGTAGAATCAGTAGGACTTGGTTATTTCTTAGAAATTAAAAGAGAAGGAGAAGAACACTTTTTAGATTTCTGACTTGAGCAACAGGAAATAAGGGAAAAGGAGAAGATTTAAAGAAAAAATGAACCTACTGAGCTTGAGGAACTCATGAGATACCTTTGTAGATGTCACTGAGTCATGTGGATATTGAGGCAACTGGGTATATAATTTAGAAACTTGGATATCAATCTGATTATTATCAACATATAGCCATGGAATTATAGAAAAACCTGCAAAACAAGTAAACAGATTGGGACAAGGATTGGGCATTAAGAAGGCTGAATGTTTTAATCTTAAAATGGGAAGCATGAACATTTCAAATCAGATCTTATATTCTGACATTTAACTGAGATTACCATGTCAAAAGCACTGAGATGATACAGATCTGCCACGGGGCACTGACCAAAGAGCATTCATAAAATTAAGCCTTACCTCTAACATATGTATATATACACCACGCACACCCTGTTAAAACTTTTTAGTTGTCTTGGGGCTGGGCGCAGAGGCTCACGCCTGTAATCCCACCACTTTGGGAGGCCAAGGTGGGCAGATCACCTGAGGTCAGGAGTTCAAGACCAGCCTGGCCAACATGGTGAAACCCTGTCTCTACTACAAATACAAAAATTAGCCAGGCATGTTGGGGACACCTGTAATCCCAGCTACTCAGGAGGCTGAGACAGGAGAATCACTTGAACCCAGGAGGCAGAGGTTGCAGTGAGCCGAGATGGAACCAACTACCCTCCAGCCTGGGCGACATAGCAGTTGCCTTGACTTAACATCTCATTTCCAAATAGAACTCATTACATTGTACATTAAAACTTCAGCATATCTGTTAAGCTATCACATTAAAAAGTAAATAATATAATATTGAAAACAATTATCTCACAATACTAATAATTGTTTAGAGAAGGAACTTAAAACTCTGTTTAATTGGAGAAGAAAGTATAGTTAGAAATCATTTTACATATACGAATATCCGTAGTCATCTTTTTCTTTTTTTCAAGAAATGAACTAGCCAAGCAAATGGATGATTCTAGGAGAGTGTAAATGAATAACTTCAAAGAAAACAGTCCGGCATTTTAGAAGATAGAACCTTAAAGTAACATAACCAATAGAGGACACCTAGTGGTCTTTAGCAGAATCAATATTTGCTTGCAGAAAATATCAGGCAATTCACACACATGCAATAATGTTGGTGTTAGTAGATGTGCTAATTTCAGAAAGATGTCATCATATATTTATAAATATTACAGAAATATCAGTTTAAATATTTCAGATAACTTCCACATGCTTCATTTCATTTGAACTTCAAAACTGTTTGATCGTTCATGGGCATAAATAAGTCACTTTATGTGATTTTCCCTAGATTACCTAGAAAATAATGTCACAGTTGAAATATACACTAATTTCTGGTATAGAATCCATTCCATACCATCATAAAAATTGAAACCTCCAATATAATTGATATTTAAAATTGTAAAACACTGCAAATAGACTTCATAGAAGGCCTTATCATATTTCATTAACTGATACAAACATTTTTTGACAGCAAGAGTACTTGGCAAAGATAAACCTTTTTTTAGCTATCTAAAAAAGTACTGTGTTTGACACCGACTGCATACAAAAAAATGCGAGGAAGTGATAAACCTCTCTTCTAACTGGGGGTGTTAGCTCTATCCACGGTGGCCTCCAACCCCCTTCATTCTGTAGCACTCTAAAATGTAAATCTCCTGCCTAAAATGTATCAATGGCACCTTTTGATTAAGTCCATCATTAGCACAAATTCTGGTCTACATCTCCAAACTCAATCTGGGAATCTGCATCTACTGCCCTAGGCTGCTTGTATCTCGTGTCTTCTGGAACACACTCTTCTCCCTGGTCCACTTGTTCAGCCTGGTAATCCATTCTCCAGATTCAAAATTCAGTTCAGTATGTTTCAAGGCCTCCTCTTGTGCAAAGCAATTGTGTTGCTCACTCCCTTATTTGTGCCACTACTTCCCACACCATCTGTGATTATTTGCTCACATCTGCTTTTCTTACAAAACTGGCATCAGTCTTCTATCCTTATTTGCAGCATCTCCACATACAGATTACTCAGTAAATGCTTGGGAGTGAAGAACGGATACTCTCTTATTATTATTTAACGGATTTAGAACATGGGAGATTGCCAGTATTTAGCGGATAAACATGCTCTGATTATTTATTGTGTTTATAACCCTGCACTAATACACAAAAAGATTCAAGGGCAAAATTTGACACTGATTCTTCCCTATGATATCTATGTCTGGCAAAAGGAAAGCAAAATGTGTGTAATAAAGCATTAGTAACCAAATTATCATGAACAAACGCATGTAGAGCCAGTAGAAATTTTCACTGGAAAGGTATTGACTGTCACGGTAGAGTGTGTCGATGTAGAATACCTTCTGGAAATGAGTTGAAGTCTGATTCTTTTTTTTTTTTTTTGATGGAGTTTCACTCTTGTCGCCCAGGCTGGAGTGCAATGGCATGATCTCAGCTCACTGCAACCTCTACCTCCCAGGTTCAAGCTGTTCTCCTGCCTCAGCCTCCTGAGAAGCTGAGATTACAGGCTCCCGCCACCATGCCCAGCTACTTTTTGTATTTTTAGTAGAGACAGGGTTTCACCATGTTGGCCAGGCTGGTCTCGAACTCCTGACTTCAGGTGATCCACTGCACCCGGCCTTAACTCTGATTTTTAAAGGAGTGATAGAAAAAAAAAAAAAAAGCCTTTCCAAATTGGAGATGTAGCAGGAATAAAATTATAGAAGCAGAAAGAATCATTTCCTGCAAGCAGCACTGTAAAACTGAAACACAAACAGAAAAGAGTTGGGTGCAAATATGAAGTGACAATGGTGAGACCAGGGAACAATGTGCTGGAGAGACTTGAAGGCACAGCAAGGAAACACAGATTTGATGTGATAAGTAATAGGGAGCCTCTCTAAGTTCTAATACAGGGCAGGTTTGGGAAAACTCTGCAGTTTGCTTATGGCAAGTCTTAGAATCCTATGTGTTTTTAAAAATATAAAAGTAATTAGAATATGTATTGTATAATTATAGATAGGCAATTTATAGTAACAGTTAGTTTCTACTCTACACCAATTTGAATGCTAAAATTAACCAAAGATAGAAACTGTAATCTGCATTAGCTCCCTATGGAATAAATTTCCTTATTACTGCTCTGTTGTTATACATAATTTGTATATTAAACTATCTCTAAGCCAGTATAAAAATCTAATATTGGTTTCAAGACAAGCATTGAAATGTTCAAGACACATTATTCATCTGAAATTGCTATAGATACAAAAGATCAAAACCACAGGCCCTCTTTCCTGTCCCAAAATGTATTTAATTAATTGTAATATGTCCCAGTTCTATACAAAGGAGGTTGGGGAGATAGGAAATGATGAATAAAAAGTAAAATATTATAGTTATATATTCCAAAGCCATAGTTATTATATAATGATGCATTTCCCACTTTTTAAAATTAAGAAGAATTTATGCTTTACCTATGACATTAAGTCCTACAAAGAGATAATCATTACAGAGTAGCATTTGTATTTGCAATTAATATTTCCTAAACCTCTAAAAAATTTCGAAGGTCATCTCCTGTTGATAAAATGACTGAGATCAGCAGCTGTAAAGGAACTCTTCACCTTTACAAACTGAATAATCTCCTATTCACTAAGCCCTTAATCTACTCTTTATCTCTTCAGTGGCTTGTGATTGTCACATATTCCATTTAATTTCCAGGGATTTCCTCACCGTATGTCTCTTTTAGGAAGATCACAAGGAATTTGTTACCCTTGTGATAGGTTATGAAATAGCAGTCTGGCTTGGATCACTGTCTTTAAACACAATAACAACAACGACAATGCTGAATTCAAATAATAGTTTTTTTAAACCAAACATAAAAATAGGAAAGATTCACCTCAGCTTTCTAGCTATTACAAGAAAAGAAATTTCTGGCTTGATTTATCTAAATTGTCTCTGGTTTTTACCTCACCTGGCAATATATATAAAGTTTCAGTGTAATGTCACAGAAAGCTATTTTTACATCCCAAATCTATTGATCTTATAATTGGTTCATGAAAACAACTTCCCTCCTCACTTCTTAACGCCATGTGTTTCATAAATTAGTTGCTCAAATCAGTTTTTTCCTCCTGTATTAACCACTAATTCAGCTTTAGTAATGATAATAACATAAGCACAAAAATTTAAAGCTTCTGTATCTCATTCATAATATTTTTCTAATTTATCTGGCATCAGGGCTTCTTGTTTTTCAGTTGAACTAATTCAGTCCAGAAAAAAAAAATGTATTGTTGAAGATGGAAGCAGCTTCCTATAGAAGGCAGCAGCTTTCCTCAGGAATGATTCATTTAGAACAGTGGCAGCTTCCAGACTTCACACATTACTTCCCCAAATTTGCTGAATTTAGCATTAGCCAGCTTGATACTAAAACACCCAGAACCAAAGACATGTGGGTGAACTCACATCTTCCTCTGAATTTTTATTGCAAAAGCTCACAGAGCTAGTTTTTCTGATTTATTTGTTGTATTTCTACTTGTAAACACATCCTGGTGACATTTACAAAAATCAGGTCTCTCTACCTGTTTCCCATTTTGGAGCCATTCAAGTTTCTTGGAGATTATGGTTAGAAACATGTAGGTGATGGAAAGATTAATTTGTATTAAATTCTGGATTATGACTCTGTTTCTTCCCTGTTGAACAGCATTACTAATGGGCATTAAATACCCATGATATATGATATTATATGGGGGTATCATATAATCAAGAAAACATTCTTCACCTAAATGGGCTTATGGTTCATTTATTACCAAGGTCATTTATTTATAAGAAACATGTTGCCAACTCACAACTCTAGCCTGAATGTGCTTGGTTACCAAATGTCTGTAAGTGCATATTAAATTGCATTTTACAATAATGATAGCAGTGAGCTGATGTTCCTAAATTTTATCATGGCATCTTTAAAACACATCATGTTACACAGACCTAGGTGCCTGTAATTACTGCCAGAAGCCAAAGGACATTGGTGTTAAGGAGTATACTCTTATATGACCACATGGCCTGCCATTTTATCTGATAGGATGCCATCTGTTCATCCTGCTGCCATTCTCTAGGGTAACTGGGCTAAAACCACAAGATACTAAAAATAGTCACATTGCTACTGTATTTTTAATTGACTGGATGTTTATATCAGTGACTTTCCTCTCACAGGATATTTGTTAAAATATTTTTCCGTGGCCTTGTTTTAAGAGGTACTATTCAACTCTGTTGCATTGCATGGCCCACAGTCTTACTTAAGAAAAGTTCCCTATAATTCGTTAGACAATCTATAAAATGGTAGAATATTAAGATATTTATAACTAAAACATTATATATCATAGTAAGAACCTATATAGTTTTGCAGTTAAGAGCACTGGCTCCTGAGTCTGATTGCCAAGTTTGGAATCCCAGCTCCACTTCTTACTAGTTCTATGAATCTGGACGAGTTACCTTATTGTATTTAATTGTTCTCATCTGTAAAATAATGACAATAATTATATTTACATCATTGTGTTGTTAGGAAGATTCAGTGAGCTAATATATGTAAAGAATCAAACATACTAGTTGATGTGTAATAAGCCTTCAATAAATATTAGCAATTATTAGCAAGAATCATCTTGGTTTGGTATTAATCTCAAATTAGCATAAAAAGGCTTTGAGAACTGAACATTTATTCCATTTTAGATGGAATGTGCTACATAGAGAAAAATTACAAGATGAATCTGATTTCTCAAATGTGCTTCATTTGCTTTTAAATATATCCCATATCTATATTTTAAGAATGATCCATTTTTATGCCTTTTTATCAGTGTATTATGCAGTGTTTTATTATTGCATGTCATTTCCTGAAATCCTGTGAACCAAAATGTCACTGACAAGCACATACAAAAACACTGCTACCGCCTCACAGAAATCAAAGAGAACTTCCATTTTATGACATATTTAAAAACATAATTTATCTTGAAAATGCTAAAAAGTATTTCTGTAGGGAGGAAAGCAATATTCTATAGCCAGTATATGACCTTATATGACTTTCATTAGTGTCGGTTTAGGCATTCTACAAGTCTTTTGGACTCTTACGTTTATGCAGACAATAAAATTCAGGTTATAATTAATACAAAAAGACTTAGGAAGAAAAGGAAGTCAAAATGGTTAATATTCAGACTTTGAAGATAGGGATATAAACTCCTTTGCTTGATGATGGTTTAACTCAGATCTTTGGAAACTCCAGTTGGCTGAGCCCTCTCAGGTCCCACCCACTGCCTAACAACAGATGCTCTATTCAGCAAAATATGGGCCTGATTGGTCAGATTCACTCCATTTATTCACTATACTCTTTGTGTTTTCTATGTACTAATGTCCTCATGAATATGTTCCTTTTTAGTATTATGAAATGAACTAATAGGGAGAAACTATAATAAGTTACTATAGGCAAGGCATAACAATAAGCAAAATTAATACGCTAAAATCAAAGCCTTTATATATACAATTTGGAAATAAAGAAACAATCTGTTTTACCCAATCATGAATTCAATGAAACTTCAATATTAGAGGATACAAAAACCACACTATCTCACAGAGCTAATGATGTGCCAGATTAGCAATCAGACCCTACACATCTTTATCAAAATAATGGCACTTGATGTATTTATATTAGATAAAAAAACCAAGGTGGGAAAGGGGTTGTATTGATCAAGATAATAATTGCTGATTAAAGTGCATTTATTTAAAAATAAAATAAATTGGCATAAAACGATCACTATTTTTTTCAGTTCATTCAAATCCATTATTTGATCATATATTTTAGGGATACAAGTATATCACTTATGCATGGAAAAGAGGAGTCAAATACATTTTTCTACTTGAATTTCATAAAACTCATTACACATTGCACAGTTGTTCATTGTAAAACAGCCATAATTAACAATTTTATGATATAGATTTAAAAAAGAAAAAGATGCATCTTACCTCTTCCCATTGATGTATGTATCTAATTAACCTTGAAAGTCGTAATAAACGCAAGAGACTGAGAATTTTTGTAAACCTCACAATGCGAAGTGCCCTGGCTGTCTTGTAAACTTCAGAATCCATTCCTTTTTCTACAATAAGAAAGATATAATCCACTGGGATGGATGAGATGAAGTCAACCACAAACCAGCTTTTTAAATAATTCATCTTGATCACTTTGGGGTCCAGGATGATTTCAGAACTGTCTTCATTGACAGTCCCAGTCCTAAAATTCATGATCAGGTCCAATAGGAAAACTGTATCTGATGCCACATTGAAAATAATCCATGGTGTTGTTGTTTGCTCTGTAAAGAATGTGATTCCAACTGGTATGATGACTAGATTTCCAACCATCATTATAAGCATTATTAAATCCCAGTAAAACCTACAACAAATAAAAAATCAGATTTTAAGATATAGAAAATAACCAGCCTATCCCCCCCATGAAAAATTATTACTGACATATAGTGAGATCAATAAGTAAAAGAACAAAGAAATGATTTTATTTTTTAAAAATGTAATTCCTTAAATGGCTATATGTTTAAATCTAAGTAAAATTAATATATTCTTAAACCAAGGCATTATGATTACGGAATTCTAAAAATTATGTGATATGAAGCATTATACAAATAAAATCAAAAACATTCATACCCCCATTTATTTAGTAAAGAGGCAAAAAAAGCAACCTACCTTATACTTAATACAAAATATAGACAGAAACTAGAAAGAAGTATAAGATTAGAAGATCTGTAAGAAAGACTTTGGGAAGGCTCTTTGAAGATGTTTTGAATTATTTTAGATGTCAATTTACCAATCATAGATTAGAAAAAAAACCCAGAAATAAATAGGATACTCTAACAATTTTAGTACTGCAAATTTATCTCAAGGAATACAGATTAGTTTTGCCATGGAATCTAGAATACACTGGAGTTTTGCAGTACTCCAAATATTTTATGCTTTATTTTTCTTTTGCTTGAAATAAGAAAACTAATTTTGGTCTGATGCTAAAAAGAACTGAGCAAGTTCTACTCCATATTTGAAACTAGAATCTACCTAAAATTTGTGTTTTTATTACTACTTTATTGAACAACTACTTCAAATATATTGCCACTACTTTTCCATAAAAATTCTTTCTTTCTTTCTTTTTTTTTTTTTTTTTTTTTTTTTTGAGACGGAGTTTCATTCTTGTTGCCCAGGTTGGAGTAAAATGGCACGATCTCAGCTCACTGAAACCTCCGCCTCCTGAGTTCAAGTGATTCTCCTCCCGCCTCAGCCTCCCGAGTAGCTGGCATTACAGGCGTGCCACCATGCCCAGCTAAAAAAAATCTTTAACATTTCTAATTTAATTCTGAACATGCCTATGACTACTAAGTACCTTTTGAAATATTCTTATCTCAACTTACATTAAAATTGAGAGAAAACCAGGAACTTCATTGCTGGTTTATATAGCTTAACTAAATTCACTTGACATAACTATAGTGTTATTTTTATAAGGGTTCTTTCAGTCTGTTGACACTCCTATTAATCAAATATTTATAGTTGTTACCGTATATACTTGCAAAAATGAAAAAATAAACTAACACAACTGTATAATCGTGAAATGTATCCAGAAACATGAGTTACTTTATCCTAGTCATAGGTATGTTATTTGAGGAGTTTTGTATAAACAATATAAACTTCCATGATAAAAATGTCTGTTTACCAAGATATTTTTGTTTTACATGAATACTCCTACTTAGACTATTTGAGCTACATTTTGGTGAGGTATACATGTGTATAAAGCTTTCAAAGTTACTATCATCTGTAATTAAGAATGACTCCTGAAATAAAAGTACTAGTTGAAGAAAAAACTATAATAGGCCCTAGCTCCCCTGTCTCCAGCCTCAGGATGTTGTAAAGGATAAGCGTTTGTTATTTTGAAGATTTCACCAGTATTTCTGTCAAAACTTGCCTGCAATTTTTGAAACAACTGTACAAATACCCATGTCAGTCATACAACATGTACTGGCAGTTTAAATGAAATGGTTTTATATCTTCTCACAAAGGAAATGCAAAATATACCATTCAACACAATAAGGACAGAGGAGAGATGTAGAGGAGGAGCAATATTGTAACAGCTATTTCACAAAGAAATGGCACTACTAAACTCTAAAATGAAACTGTGTGTACCCTGAGGATTTTTCACTTCTGGGCACTCCTATCAAGTCCCTTCTGTAAGCTTCTCTCTCTGCCCTCCCCTTCAAGGCTGTTGTTCCCCTGGGTGTCACACATAGCCCTTTCATCTTCTATTCTACGCATTGCCCTTGAGAAATATTATACACTTATCCATGCCTTTAATAATTAATTTGTAACTGATGACCCCAAAAGCTTTATCTTCAGTCCATTCCTATCTTCTAAGCCTCCTAATCCTCATAATCAGTAGCCCATTAAATCTCTCTCCTGGCATATCTCACACTCATCTCAAACAGCATGCCTAAGCTCAAACTCATAATCTCCTCTCCCACATATATTCCTCACATATCCCCTATCTCAGGGAATGGAATAACTCTATATGTGATTTGCAAGCCAGAAACCATGGAGCCATCCTAAATAACTCCTGGCCCTAAATCTGCTCAAACCCATATCCAATTGATCACCAAGGCTGTTTAGTTCTCACACCTAAATGTATGTTGTATTCATCCATTTGCACTTTACTATTCCCACTGCAGCTGTCCTCATTCAGAAAGTCTTACCAGCTGTTTTATTTAAATACAAGTCAATTAAATGATTTTATTTTACATTTTCTAACCTGTTCAAAGAAGATTATTACAGAGCCAAATATACAGGGTTTTATGGATTAAACGAGACGATATATGCTAATCCCAGGGCCTGGCATATAATTGTGGCACACAATGCCAGTGGCCTAGTCAGTACCCATTTACCCTTCCTCACTTACCACAAGAAATCCAATTTTGTGGGAAGCACCCAGCAACCTAATGAAAAATACTCCTTTCTACAGACATCTTTGCATTTCTGTAATTAAGATAGAAGCTTTTTTTGAAGGAAAACTAATATCCCATCCCTCAGAGCAATAGAGATGAAAAGAAAGCACCATTCATTCTTTACTACAGTAATAATGCTTATCACACTATAGCTTTTTGCTAGCAATACTTAATATGGTCTGAAGCCATTAGATATCTCAATACCAGTAGGAAACTCTGTTAAACCCCATAATATCCTTTTAAAGTAACATCGACTCTATTTTGCAGACAAAACCACAGGTGCTTTTATATGCTTACATAATATTGTCTTTAGTTAGCATGGATTCATTCCTTAGGTAATAAAAAAATACAATCATCACCTGTTCTAGAAGTGCAATATACCTTCTTTAAAAAAAGTAAATGGGTTCTTAAAAATTGACCTCATGAAAATCTCTTACCTAATTGCCCATGAGTCTTTCTTTCTAGCTCTTTACTCTCAAAATTTCTCTTAGATACCCAAGCTCCTTCTTTACCTTAACTCTCAGTTTCTATGTCTTGCACATTTTATTACCATATCATCTTTCCTATCTATCCCCTCCTTCCATTCTTATTTCTCTGGTCTGGGCAGAGCCACCTTCTGCTTGAAATTCCTCATGAGTCTCCTGCCTCTTCTTTCTAATCAAGTCCCACCACTCCCAAAGCAACTTACCTAACAATCAATTTGCTAGGTCAACAACCAGCACTGACTCTCTCAATTAAACGAAAACAACTTAGTCTGTTTGTCAAGGCACTCCGGGATATGGCCTCCTCCTGCCTTTCCATCCCCCTCTTTTAACAATTGAGGACAAGCATCCCATAGCTCAGGCAAGAGGGCACTTGCTCATGCTTTGCCCTCATGCCTACCTGGGTACACATACAGGAGATATGATTACTTCCATTCCAGCTATCTTTCTACCTAACAGCATTCTACTTCTCCCTCAAATCCCATTCTGGCAATGAGTTTCTTAGTTTGTTTGTGTGTGAGTGTGTGTTTTATTTTTGTTTTAGTAGACTTTATTTTTAGAGTAGTTTTAGGTTCATGGAAAACTTTAGCTGAGTGTACAGAGATTTCTTATATGCCTCCTGCCCCTACACATATATAGTCCCTCCCCATTATCAACATCCCCCACCATAAAAAAAATTGTTACAAATGATGAACCTACACTGACATCTCATTATCACCCAGAGCCCACAGTTTACATTAGGATTCACTGTTGGTGTACATTCTATGGTTTGGGCAAATACATAGTGACATGTATATACACCAGTAGTTTCACTGCCCTAAAAATCACATGTGCTTTTCCTATTCATCCTTCTTTCACCTCATTTGTTAGTTTTTTTTTTTTTTACAACCCTCAGAGCAGCATATATTCTCAACATGTTTCCTAATTTATTTTTAATTCTGTTACTATTTGTATGTGTTTCTTCCATCATTACTGATTTAAGTTATTTAAAGTTCAAAACTGTATCTTGTCTTCTATATATTTTCTGCTATAAGATAGACAGCATCTAAGATAGCAAATGTTAAGAATATTTATTAATTGGATTTGTAATGAAAACACACACTTTAATGGGGGATATTTAAAGAAAACCTTTTATAATAAGCCAAAGAGCCATTAACAAAGTAAATAATAATTTCTTATTTGTCTTGCATATAGATCTGGATTTTACTTATTAAGGGTTTTCATTTTTACAACAGAATATGTTAAAATAAATAAAATAGGAAACAAAGAGGTTAGAAATATGCTCTTAGGTTAGATATCTAAAAAACAAAAGAGTTGTATATTTGAGACGATTTTACATATCATATATCTACCTACTTCTATTCATCCTGCCCCAGAGAAAAAGTATTTGTAAAAGAACTTGCTTGGACTTTGAAGGCAGACCACAGTTAAAATCCTAGCTCCACTAACTGGATGATTTGGAGCAAGATATTTAGCTGCCATAAACTTTCATTTTTTTCTACTACTCTTAGAGTTACTCTGTGTGAGGACTACATGCAATAGTGTATGCAAAGTGTAGCATATAGAACCTGTATGAAGAGAAGCCACGACACAAAAATGATAGCTTTGGAATTCTATCTTACACTGGAATCTCTGTGGTATCCTGAATAAGGTGCCAGTTCTCCACAAAGCCTAACGTCAACAATGATAGGACTCTTTACTTATTTCTCCTTCCTTATAATAAAACCCCATCAACTGAAGGGGATGGAGAAAGAAACTGTTATGTAGAAACTTCCTTTCTCTGAAATACCAGCAAAGCAGAGAGGACACTCACTGGAAAACTAATGATCTTTATAATTACAGCAAAGTCATAATCTAGGTAACTATTTTACCTTTTTCACTGGAAATATATAGAATAGGCTAAAGAAAATAATATATTATCACTAATAAGTATAATATCAACTACTAATAAAATAATTTTCATAGGCCACTTATTTTTTATGTAGAGTGTATCTTCTCCCTATAGGTTTTTAGAAGAGATAAAGTGGCATTGTAAAGATTAGTCCATGATACTAAATCAAGAAGAATTTCAAATTCAGTCATACTTTCTTTTCTCTACCCACATGCAACCCTTTAAGGCTTGTGGTAAGGAGAACTCCTCCTTGTTCCAACAAGAACTTCCCACTCTTCTTAAGGTTCCCCAGCCCCAATTGCTTACGTTATCTTCTCTACTTGAAACAGCCTGATGTCAGACATTTCTAACCTAAAGTTTTAATGAGATTTAAATAATCGCCATACTTTACTACTACTAAAGGTGCTTGTATTTACAATATTCTCTCTAAATATTGAATGAAAAATTCTTTTCTCCCCTCTCTGTGATGAAATAAATATTTGTCATTAAGCAGAATTGAATAAAAATATTTATGGTTAATTTCCTGACACGGTACCAGATTTACAGACGCTCCTATTTTATCTACAGTTGAAGTCAAATGATGTCATAAATCTGTCCCCTCAACTCACACTTAAGATTCACTTCTAAAAGAAAGAAATAGAATTCCCAAAAGATAAATGCTTTTGATAACTTCTCATGAAATATAGCACCTCTTTGGCTGATATACAGCCATAGTGTGCTGCTTCTGTGATCTGTCACTGGTTTCAAAATTAGTGGTATTCTGGGAGATTAATTAACATCACTAGCCACAATATAAAAGTTTGGACCATTGCATTTAGAAGAATGGCCTCTTGATATCAATTATTTTATAAATATGAAACATGAATTGAGCATGTTTATAACAACTTATCAACCTGCATAAATAAACAAATAAATAAGCAAATAAATACCCAGCTAGATTTAATTTTTATAACAACAATAGTCCTCAAAATCATGTCCCAAATTTTATTTAAAACTGATTCAATTTTTAAAATCTAATAGCCTGATGATTTGGTACATATGTTTTGAAAACTAGCATAAGGTGCCTTCTCTTAAATGCTAGGTCCTCTTCCCAATCCTCTTAATACTAAGATTCACACTGGGAAGGATATTTTGTAAAATATGTGTATTTAGAAACTTTGCAAAAAAGTTTCATTGGCCAGGTTTGCTACTTGGTCTAATGCCTTGATGTCTCACAAGGCCAAATTTATTATCCATGGAGGGTGGGAAGGAAATATATTTTAAAAATCCAGACAACTCAAACATAGGCAATTTGGAGTGGAAATATGCTAACTTTCTTAAAATAGTAAACCCTTGCAAAATGATCCTATCTGAGGGAAAGTTTAGCCTAAGTAATGAATAAAACAAAGTTAGACTATATTTAAAGGCATTTAGATGTCTTCCAATAAACTAGCAATTTATCCAATGAGAACATGAGATGGGTGGGTGGTGCATTGTTTTAGCTACTCATGAAAATGTTTTATTAAATTAAGCTAATGAAATAGAAATTTAAAACCTATGAAAGTATTAAGTTGTGTACCAATCCAAGCAAAAGTAAACATGTTTTGTCTATTTCCCCCTTCTCCTGAAACTGTATTTTTTTATTGTTTGTTAGCCTTCTGTCAATATTAAAAATCTTATATTGCTTCACATACTCTTGTTTGTGGGATTTTACAGCTACAGCTGCTCACCTCTCCTACTTGAAACTCTCCCAAGGCTTTGATTTCTATGACTCTACATTATAATAATTTCTCACTCATATTTCTGTATTAGCATAAACTCATTTTTCTCAATTCTTATCTGACTCCTCTTCTACCATTAACAATGTGGACATTACACATGACTCAATTCTACCCAACTCTTCTTCCTTCTATTCACTCTCTCCTTCATCCTCACCAACCTCCACAGGTTTAACTAATATGTTAAGGTAAATGGTCCTCAAATTGATCACTAGCTTTAACCTCTGCTATGAAGTTAGGCATTGCTAACTATGCAGGATATATAGTTACAAACAACTATATATCCTGTACAGTTAGTGGCTTCCAAATTTCCTGATAGAATAGTCATCTCACCAGACTTAAATCTAGACTAACTAATCTTCTAGTCTCAAAATAATTCACCTGATATTTTTATTTCTGTTTATTATAGCATAGCTTTTTTTCTTTCATCCATCCACTATGCATAAAACTTCAGAAATGTCCCTGACTCTTCTCTCTGCCCAGCTCTGGCATTTGATTACTTGCCCAGCTCTATATCTTCCCTAATACAATATTTTTCAAATTCAGCTTTTCATTTTGTTCCATTGTCATCATCCTGGATGAAGTTCTTATGTCATTATTATGTTTTCTAATTTTCCTGTTTCTACCTGCCCTGGTAAATTGCCTCCTATTTATATCCACTAGACTTTCCTATTGCTTACAAAATGAAATGTAACCATTCAAAATCCTCTTAAGTATGTCCCAATTCGGTACCTGGAATTTTTTCACATACACAGTCCCAAGCTAAATTAAAAAGACTCTTTTTCAGAGTCATCATCTCTGCCATCCCCCACCCCAAAATGACAACTGGGATTTCCTTTTCCTAAACCCAAACTCAACCTCTACATTGCCTTACACTACTTCAACAGTCAAATAAATTCCAGTTCCTTCACAGAACTCCCTTTCACCTGATCTCTATCCCAGTTGGAGTTGATCTCCTCTTGTCCCAAATGCCTATCGTAATTTCTATGCTACATGATTTTCAGCATCTGAGCACATCTACTACTGAACAGTGAATACTCTGCCATAATATGATGTCAACAATAATTTGATAAAGACTGCTTAATAAACAGTCTCCAAAAATACTGTTTTAGCCCTTATTCCTAGCCAAATTAAATTACAATCATCTTTATACTTAAATTGCCTAGCAAATAGTATATATAATGCTGATTTCCCAATGATCAAATTCCAAATTAGTATCTGTGTTAATGATTTTAAATTGCCTAGCAAATAGTATATATACTGCTGATTTCCCAATGATCAAATTCCAAATTAGTATCTGTGTTAATGAGGGTTTATTATAGCATTACACAATTCTAGTTAAAAATAAATACGATCATAGGTGGGATTTGAACAATGAGAACACATGGACACAGGAAGGGGAACATCACACTCTGGGGACTATTGTGGGGTGGGGGGAGAGGGGACGGATAGCATTGGGAGATATACCTAATGCTAGATGACGAGTTAGTGGGTGCAGCGCACCAGCATGTCAAATGTATACATATGTAACTAACCTGCACATTGTGCACATGTACCCTAAAACTTAAAGTATAATAATAATAAATAAATAAATAAATAAATAAATAAATACAATCATTTGTTCTTTTGGATGATTTCAAAATTAATCAGGTATAAGCCTTTATTTCTCCTCAAATGGTAGAATTATGATGCACGTTTTTAATAAACTATTTTAATCTTCTTGCTTTAGACAACAAGAACAAAGATATCATTCAAGGGGACTTATATTGCATCATTCAAAATCACTTCAAATGAAGGCCACAAGTTTCACTTTGCAGAATCCAAACATCTGTTCCTCCCTAAATATAACCCATGAATTATATTTCTGTAAGTCTATAGCTTTTATTAAAGGATACAGACCGGAGCAGAACTCCCAGGGTATTAAGAACATCTATCCTGTAGCATTCTATCTTTATAATGACATGTAGATTTTCCATTTAAAAAATCCTTAATTTAAATTATTTAGAAATAATGTATAAAATAGCTCCTGGTGTTTAAATTTAGAGCTCTTCTAGAAGTTTAATCTAAAACTACTCCTTAACTTCTAAGTATTTTCATTTGATGGACCACTGAGTGGTTTTTAAATTTTATTTCCTGCTTCTAACTCTTGACAATTTATTCCTTTAAGGAAAGCAAAAATACTGCCAGTGGTCATGTCGTTCTCAACAAAAATGTATTCTAGTACCATTCACTCTAGTATACAATTCAGTAAACTGAGGTCTATGTTTTAGCTGTTTCTAAAGAAGGACAAAGAGAATACTGACATTTGGTTATCTTACCGATAAGATAGTCCCATGACACATGTATTGAAGACATTTTATTTTGAAGCTCAGCTGAATGACTGTGAGTTACAGACAGTTTTATATTTACTGATATACTTTCATCTAACCACTGTGAAATTATGAAAAGAAAATAGTGATTGAATTATTTTCTGTCTAATTACATGGCTAAGTTAAAGTTTATTCAAGTTTGGAGTTTTAATTTCAGATAGATTTTTCCCTCATTGCTATTGTAATCCTCCCACCACATTGCATATTTTCAAATCATCCAGTTTATTTTTCGTCTTGCTGATAATATAAGTCACCTCCCTGTGTTTCTTGTTACTCTACAGATGTCAAAGAATCTTTATGCTCTTTATTAATACATAAGATGACAATGCCATACATATCATTTGGATTATTGTTCCAGTTTGCAGGTGTGATGGACAGCACAAAATCAAACACGTAACTGTGCCCTTCAGTCTTTAAAATGTTCACATTTTATGGAAGCTTTGGAATGTGTTAATGATTCTGATTTCTGGATATAACAATTTGTCTTACTGAATATTAAGGAGGCAGCATTAGGGCAATAAAGTATTAAATGTTAAATAAAGTATTAACTAATAAATAAAATATTTATTAGCTAATAGACACTTTAAAGACTTGGTCTTGTTTGATACTCAAACAACCAAAGAGGTACGCAACCTTGTCTAAGTTTGAAAAGAGGAAAACTGAAACCATCTAGTTAAGGACGCTTCTTAATTTCTTGTAATCAGAAAATTATACAAATTGATTTTGAACCCAAGACCAATTTCTGTACTTGCACTCTCTCCACCATATTCAGATAAATAATTTAAGAATTTAAGAAAAGTCTTTTTAAAAATCGTACACTTATTAGAGAAGCAATGACAATACTTCCACCTATTCTTATCAGTCACCTATCTGAGCAGGTGGTTTACACAACTCTTTTCACAAGAGAAGGGGAATAGGCTATGATGCTATAGGTACAGCTCAATGTCTGGCCTTTGGTCTCTATGTCTTTTGATATAGAAGCCACTGAGAGTTTGCCTACATTCCCAGAGGCTCAAAGTGATAGCTCCCCTGTCCTTATGCCCATATAGTAGCATGCAACTTCTAAACAGAGGAGCTATGAGATCACCTGTTTCAAAAGGGATTTCTGAATTATTTCTGCCTTAGCCCACAAAGATATCTCACTGGTGCATTGACCAAAGTCAGTTCAGATGCTCTAAATGCAAAAAAACACTTGGGAAGCAAGAGTCAAATGTGGTACCAAATACTCTCTCCAAATAGTTACATTATAATAATTTCAAAAAATATGTACACAGCAGGTATTGTTCTAAGTACTGTGAGAAATGCATACACAAACTATATGCAAATACTGCCTTCAAGGAGCCCCTCAAAAATGAAGACCTAATATGCCTAATATGAAGAAGTTAAATATGACTAAAAGAGAATTTAAGACATGTTCATAAATTGCACACCATAGGTACTCTGGGTTTCCAAAAGAGATAATCAATTGGTCACCTTTTAAGTAAGTTCTGGTATTAAAGAAATTTAAAGACAGCATTTGCTAAGGAGTTCCTGGGGTTGCATATTTATCATGGCACAAATATTAATTTGTCAACAAATATGTGCTGCTTCCTGGGCTTGCCACTATGCCTCCAAAGAGAATTAGATACAGCCTAATCCTCAAGAAAACATGAACAAATCAATAATGTCTTATAAAATAATACAAGTTCTAGGTTAGGCTTTATAAAGGGCAGTCCTAAAAGACACAAAGGAGAGTGGTCAAGTCTTCTGTGTACATGACAACACCGCAAACATCCATTGAGCAGCAAACATAGTGCTAGTCCGTGGGTTGCCAGGAGGAATACCAAGAGAACTAGAAACAAGGTGGAGATAAAGGGATTAAATTGCATAAAAGTTAAAAGGTCTAGTGGCATATTTACTTTTTCAGCTAATGCTTTAGATGTTATAATATAAAATAAATCCAAGGCTATCCCAAGAGTTTGCTCCTAATATATTTTCAAGTCTTTGCTTTCCCAATTAAAATGTAGGCTCATGATCAAAGACAGCCAAGAATGTGATCAAATAAAATCTCAATTTAAAAGGTGTTAAGTTCTGTTTATGATTATAAATTTCATAATATCTTTTTCCTTCAAAATGATTTTCTAAAATAATCAACATCTACTTATTTATGTTAACAACAAATTTTTGAAGTTAAATACTACTCATTTCTACATATTTAGTGTCCTACAGGGATAAATAAGAATGCGATTTCTATCTAGTATATGTTCTTTTCCCTAAAACAGTATGTTTAAATATGTTATTTGATATTATACTGCATTGAAGTTTTCACCCACTGGCAGCTGCGTATTATCTGATGGAGCAGAATGGGTGATGTGTCAAGGAAGAAAATGATTCTACCAGGAGCATATGTTTCCAGCTCTGTAACAAATATCGAGGGTGTGTGGGCACACCAACATTTGCTGTGGAATATTAAAGAATTAAAGACTGAGTTTCTTTAATTTTCTGAGCAATTCACACCAATCCTACAGCGTACTTTAAGCAGATCTGCCAGTATAGTGAGAAATTTTCCATCACTTACAAATGAATTCAATGAATATCCACTCCAATTCACTACAGTACCCACAAAGAACGCATGTATGTATGTTTCTGCATAGGTATAACAAGAATTGTTTTTGTTCTATCTTCTTTCATCCTTTCCTTCATAATTTAGTGGTACTTATTAAATCTTTTTTGCTTCAACAGAAAATACACATATGGATGATATGATGTTGCTCAATAGATAACAGAATCCCATTAATAGGCAGATGTTGCACTTGCTTTTTTTATGTAGGCCAGTAACTTAGAGGAAATTTTTAAATTATTTATAAATTTACTAAGTTCTGCAAAAACGTTTTGTAATTTGCACATTTTGGCTCACTTTTTAAAGATATGGCTTCAACCAGAGAGTTAAATCATGAGTGAACTCCCATTCACAATTGCTTCAAAGAGAATAAAATACCTAGGAATCCAACTTACAAGGGACATGAAGGACCTCTTTAAGGAGAACTACAAACCACTGCTCAATGAAATAAAAGAGGATACAAAGAAATGGAAGAACATTCCATGCTCATGGGTAGGAAGAATCAATAACATGAAAATGGCCATACTGCCCAAGGTAATTTATAGATTCAATGCCATCCCCATCAAGCTACCAATAACTTTCTTCACAGAATTGGAAAAAACTACTTTAAAGTTCATATGGAACCAAAAAAGAGCCCGCATCGCCAAGTCAATCCTAAGCCAAAAGAACAAAGCCAGAGGCATCACGCTACCTGACTTCAAACTACACTACAAGGCTACAGTAACCAAAACAGCATGGTACTGGTACCAAAACAGATAGATCAATGGAACAGAACAGAGCCCTCAGAAATAACGCCGCATATCTACACCTACCTGATCTTTGACAAACCTGAGAAAAACAAACAATGGGGAAAGGATTCCCTATTTAATAAATGGTGCTGGGAAAACTGGCTAGCCATATGTAGAAAGCTGAAACTGGATCCCTTCCTTACACCATACACAAAATTTAATTCAAGAGGGATTAAAGACTTAAACGTTAGACCTAAAACCATAAAATCCCTAGAAGAAAACCTAGGCATTACCATTCAGGACATAGGCATGGGCAAGGACTTCATGTCTAAAACACCAAAAGCAATGGCAACAAAAGCCAAAATTGACAAATGGGATCTCATTAAACTAAAGAGCTTCTGCATAGCAAAAGAAACTACCATCAGAGTGAACAGGCAACCTACAAAATGGGAGAAAATTTTCACAACCTACTCATCTGACAAAGGGCTAATATCCAGAATCTACAATGAACTCAAACAAATTTATGAGAAAAAAACAAATAACCCCATCAAAAAGTGGGCGAAGGACATGAACAGACACTTCTCAAAAGAAGACATTTATGCAGCCAACAGACACATGAAAAAATGCTCATCATCACTGGCCATCAGAGAAATGCAAATCAAAACCACAATGAGATAACATCTCACACCAGTTAGAATGGCAATCATTAAAAAGTCAGGAAACAACAGGTGCTGGAGAGGATGTGGAGAAATAGGAACACTTTTACACTGTTGGTGGGACTGTAAACTAGTTCAACCATTGTGGAAGTCAGTGTGGCGATTCCTCAGGGATCTAGAACTAGAAATACCATTTGACCCAGCCATCCCATTACTGGGTATATACCCAAATGACTATAAATCATGCTGCTATAAAGACACATGCACACGTATGCTATTGTGGCACTATTCACAATAGCAAAGACTTGGAACCAACCCAAATGTCCAACAATGATAGACTGGATTAAGAAAATGTGGCACATATTCATTGTGGAATACTATGTAGCCATAAAAAATGATGAGTTCATGTACTTTGTAGGGACATGGATGAAACTGGAAATCATCACTCTCAGTAAATTATCGCAAGGACAAAAAACCAAACACCGCATGTTCTCACTCATAGGTGGGAATTGAACAATGAGAACACATGGACACAGGAAGGGGCACATCACACTCTGGGGACTGTTGTGGGGTGGGGGAAGGGGGGAGGGATAGCATTAGGAGGTATACCTAATGCTAAATGACGAGTTAATGGGTGCAGCACACCAGCATGGCACATGTATACATATGTAACTAACCTGCACATTGTGCACATGTACCCTAAAACTTAAAGTATAATAATAATAAAATTTTAAAAAAAGATATGGCTTTTACCTTTGGGTAATTTAAGTGACAGACTGTGTATCTGGTTTCTTCAACAGCTTAAAAAGCAAACAACAAAAACAGAAAACTTGTGAAGAAATAAAATCTCAGACTCTTTTTGGTACCAGAGAGATACTTGGAAAAAAAAGTAAAGACTCAAGAATGGATCTTATAAATGCATCAAAAATAGCAATTCTTAAAATAATAGTTTTGTTGTGTTTGCAGATTACTAACTCAAAAGTCATTATTTCAAAACCCATATGGTGTCACATAATAACAGAAAAGATTAAAAGAGAAATACCAACCTATAGAATATGTTTATGAGAATTAAACTGTGCCAAAACTCTTGGCAATTTAAAATTGATGTAAATGTCTTAATTTACATTTCTACCTAATCTCTCTAATTTCTCTGACCTTTTCTCTCACTAATCCTCAACCTGATCAAGGAGCTTTAGACAAGCTAGTCTATTTACTCAGCTTCACACCTCCTTTTTAAAATGTCTTCTGCACAACCGCTCCCTGTAAGTACTTGTAATACTCTCCCCGCAACTTCTCTTCTTGACATTCTCCATGCCCAATTGAGCTTACCAACTCCTCCAGCATAATCCCACGGTCTCTGAGCCACAGTCATTGTACTCTTTCTGATGAACTTGTGTAGCCTATGAATCTTAGAATGTGTTAAATCTAATCCCAGGACAAGCAATGGTGCCTCTAGAATATCTATTTAGGTGAAAATGAGGGGGTGGCAAACCGGGAATATAAAAAAGTAGTTTAGGAGGATTTGAAGTAAAACTGTTTCCTTAGCCAGCATGCTGTTTTTGCTTAGAGTTTAAATTACTAGTCAATGAAACACAGCAATGTGTCCTAAAGATATTTATTCATACTTCATATAAGATTACAAAAACATTTGTTTGGGCATAAATTCTCATAAGCTACCCCTTGATACTTCTATATTAGGCAACAACCGTGTCATTGTTCTGTTACATATAAAGAAAGGCCACAACCACAATATGTACATAATAAACCCAAATGAGCATTCATAGACTGAATAAATTACTCTCAGACTTGGTCAGGTGGCCTAGTAATACATTCCCTGAATCATGTCTTTTCCTTCATATACATAAAATATTTTGTATTTTTGTATGTATGTGGACAATTGTTTTTAAAGGTTTATTTCTCCAACTACAGTAAATGTAACATGGCCAGGGATCACATCTATCTCTACTTCCCATTATATTATATCACCATTGTCTATCTAACACAGTGTATGCAACTACAGTGAACTCCCTAAATAAATTGAATAAATGAGTGGATAAATACCACAGCTTTAATAAATAAAGACACTGCGTCATAGAATCAGTCTATATGTGTCTGTTCCTTGAATATTTTACTGTTTGGGGCACCTCAATATCATGAAAATGCAGACAAATTGGAAGATATCCAGAAAAAATCAGGGGGGTGGGAATGATTAAGGAAATGGAAAGCCTAATGTCTAAGAGAAGATTTAAAAAGTGAAATATCTAAAACTTGGCTAGATTAAAGCTATGAAAAAACATGACATATTCCACACATCCTTGAAGGTAAAGTGAGAACTTAGTTTGATCAGTATAGTAAGAGGAAGAGGAAGAGCCATGGAACTCAGGCTGGGCTCACTGGTCCTACAAACCTCACCTGCTTTCAAGAAATAAGCCACATAGGGACATAGTAAGAATGATTGTGGGCATACTTTCAATGATCAGGAGCCCCTAAAGTCACCTAGTGGTTTCTCATGAGGTCAGAGTTCAAGGATTATTCTCTGGCCTACAACCTCTCTCCAGAGACCCATGCTGGTCCTGGTGGGTAGAAGCTCCCAGTCTCATAATTGTTTGCTGCAAAACAAATATCCAAGGGAAATCTATTAGTTTCCTATACTATTCATTCTTTGAGTAAAAATTATATATCAGACTTAAAAAAAATAAAGGTACTTAAGACTTACAACCCCCATCACACTGAAAACTATAATTCCAAGAAGTTCCAAGAAAAGTAATGAGTTGAAAAACATTTTAAGTACTAGTACTGTGTCAGATGTACTATAGGTTTGGGAAAATATTAGCAAAGGCTGCTGACATTAACAAATATACAGTGAATTTTAAAACATGCATTGAAAGAAAATCATGCCTAGGATCAATCTAAATGTCTGCAAGTTATAAACTCAAACATTCTAGAATACTTTGAATTAAAACTTGATGAAATCTTACGAATAAACACAACTAACATTAGTAAGGTGATTAAGCTTTATAGCTCTCTTGTTATGTTTCAACTTGGTTGTCAAGCTACTATGACATTGTAGTTCTTCAGACAATAGCCATGTTCCCAGTTGCTAAAAAAATAACTCCTATTCATAATGTATTTTCACAGTATTAATTTTCATTGCATTTTCTCACCAGTTCTATGAGACATATAAAAATGTGTTGTTCATTCTATGTTTACAGATGAAAAATCTAAAACAATTAAAATGGTATGTGACTTGGCCAAGATCACTTGACTGGTTAATGGCATCTAAGATTTGGAGGCAGATTTTCTGGTAGCTAACCCAGGGCTCTTTCCTATGTAATGTCATGCATCAGATTTATTTTGATTTTGTATTTTATACCTCCCAAAATCAACCTTTTTTATGCCACAAATAATAGCACAATTTCCTTATATGCCTAAGAGTAGCTTAATGAAAAATAATCTGTATTTATTATCAAAATAGATAGCTACTGATATGGTTTGGCTCTGTGTTCCCACCCAAATCTCATCTCAAATTGTAATCCCCGTGTGTGGAAGGAGGGATTTGGTGGGAGGTGATTGGATCATGGGGGCACTTTCCCCTCTGCTGTTCTCATAATAGGAAGTTCTCACAAGATCTGATGGTTTAAAAGTGTAGCACCTCCTCCCTCAATCTCTCTCTCCTGCCACCACATAAGAAGTGTTTGGCCTCCTCTTCACCTTCCGCCATGATTATAAGTTTCCTGAAGCCTCCCTAGCCATGTGGAATTGTGAGTCAATTAAATTTCTTTTCTTCATAAATTACCCAGTCTCAGGTAGTATCTTTAAAGCAGTGTGAAAACGGACTGATACAGTCACACATGCAAAATTATATGTTTATCTCTAGCTCCACTACAGATACATATTACTGAAAATGCATAAGATTCCTATGTGATACATTCATAATTTGGATTTAGATGATAGCCATTTCTAAATTCTGACCTTTATGGATGTTAGGAGATAAGCAAGTGTTACATTCTGTGACAAGAACTTGATGTAATAAGCATGATGCTTGTTTTCCGCTTTGCTATTTTCCAAATTAATTGCTCTTTCCCTTAAAACAATTTTATAAAAAAAAATTCTGCACTTAAGCCAAAATCGTGGTCCACTAGTATCTTGTTGTCAGCTGTATTCATGTTTATTATTGACCAAAGCAAATTCTTTGGCGTTGGGGGAAAAACTGCTGAAGAATAGTACTATGGCATAGTTGAAAGAAGATTAGAATGAATGTAGAAGGGCTGAACTTCTCATATTTAGTATACCTAGATCTTAAAATCTTGAGAAAATTCCTCCTGCTCTAGGTCTCTATCTCATTCCTTATAGAAAGTGAACCCAGAAAAGTTCCAATAGTTTTCTCGAATCTAAAAGTTTTAGTTTGTAGAAATTAACCATGTGTCAGAGCAAGAAATTGAGAGAGTTAGAGCAACTTTAAAGAAATTTAATATAAAAAACTAACTTGGGGAAGGCAAAGAAAAAGACATGGAGTCAGGAATCTTTGTGAGAGAAAAATTAGTAAGATATGGAATTGCCTGTACTTGAAGAGAGGAAGTTGAAGGAGTCAAATATAACTCTCAGGTCTTATGCCAGAGAAGCTAGGAAATGATAATGTGAACATTTTGAGAGTAGATGTGGGGGAGATCATAAGTTCAATTTTGGAGATAATGACTTTAACATGTTTCACATTCACATGGCAGAAGACAGTTGGAACTGTAATATTCTAAAACTCAGAAGTGATGCCAGGACCAAGGAAACAGCTTTAGGAATTGTATAGATTTGAGAACTGAACCTATAGAGGAACATGAGTCCTCCAAAGGGGAAACTATACATAGAAGGAAGAAAAGATCCAAAATGGTGGTCATGAGCCAAGTTCGTTCCAACAGGAAGATGGAGCAGCAAATGAGACTGATTTGAAAATTTCTCTGAGAGAAATGTAGATAAAGAACAAACTTTTAGATTGATCATGCAAAGATAGGTTAGCATTATGAAAGCAATGGTAATGAGGTTGTACTGAAGAACAAATTGCAAACAGTGAACAACAGTTTGTGTGGAGATACATGATATTATAGACTATGTGTTAATGAAATGGGCTGTTAACAAATGAAAGTCAAAGATAGGAAAGTCATAGAAAACATTTTAGAATAAGTGAAATTTGATTATTCTTTTATTTATTTAGATGAGTTTATGGTGTTTCCCATCCCCCTCTGTAATTGGAATGAAGGGAGGTGTAAAGTTGTTTCCTCCTTCTCAAGATTAGGAAAAACCAGATTACATTTTAAGACTGATAGTATGGAAACTCTTAATAAAAAATAAATATGAAGAGTAAAAATGTGGAAAATGTAGTCATAGATGAAGAGAAAAAATTAGACATTCACCAAAATGGAGAAATTTGCTTTCAATCATAGATGTTATGTATCTGCCACACAGACAGAAGAAAAAGAAGGAAAGGCAAATTTAGGAACAAAGTGAAACAAACAAACAAACGAAAAAAACCCAAAAAACTGCATCTCCAAATAACGCTTTACTGGAGCTTTTCATTTTTCTTCAATAATGAAAAAAGTTAATTGCCACATTCTAAATCCAACCCATTTCATATGTTTTGCAGTTAAATATCTGAAGCTAGGAGAGAATTTTAATTCCAACTTCTGGCCCTATGCTTCTTTAAAATATTGCTACCAAAGGAGCCTATAAACATAGCAGTGCATTTTCCTTAAGGGATGTAGGCATTTTAGTTCCCAAGCTGGAGGTCATTAAGAATCATCCTCAATTAGAAAATATGATATAATTTTGGACCATGCATTTTTTAACAGGAATAATTTCTTAAATTGTCATGCCCCTACACTATTTTAATCTAACGAAGTCTCAATTTACTCTGCTGTAACATGCAAACATACATTTCTCTAATATTCGATCTATATCCAACATGAACTTTATTGCTTTAGGATCTGTCTACTGGGAAAAAGTCATATCTTTTATAGGAAATGATTAAATCCTTCTTTCAATGCATATTTTTCAAAGGACAGGGCCAACACATAGACTAACATAATTCTACCATGCAATAAATTAAAGTTAATTTATCCACAATATCATCTAAGATCAGTTTTTACTAAAAATGTGAAGCAAACAGCACATTTTACAAAACAGATTCAAACAAATATTCATAAATCTTGGCTACTTTATTATAGTTACTGATACATATGGATAACAGAAAAAAGTAATAGCCCTAAAGTACATTTTATACAATCAAATTATTTTTAATATAACACCAAGAGCTTTAATTCCTTGAAAAGTGGCAAAACACTAAATGCATTATTAATCAGTAAACTCAAATCAATTCCTCAGTTATTTTAGAGAAAACAAGTTTATTTTCCATATGCCTTCCTTAATAGCCCCATCACCCTTGCCTACTATTCTGTTATCATCGATGTTCTATCCTGTATGTGAAAGGCCTGTTCTCTCCAAACTCCATTACCCAAATCCCACCGGTCATTAAGGTCCAGCTCAAATGTCATATCCCTTCACTAGTTCTCCAGAACTTTCCAGCTTGAAGTAATTACTCTGTCCTATTAACCCTAATGTTTATTACCAGCAAATCATGTTCAGTATGCATTAGATTATCTGCTATTATATATTATTAAAGTACTATATATAGTACTGTATATATATAGCTATAGATAATCGCTTCACCCCATCCCTACACTCCCACTAGACTGTAAGATCCTTAAGAGTAAGATTCATGCCTTACTCTTGTTTGAATCTATTTCAGCACCTAATACATGGTTACATATAGTTGCAATTCAATACTTACATGCTGAGTAAATTTTGATAAGTGAGGACTTATCACTTTGATGACTAGCAGTCCTTTGATGATTACTTGTCAGATAAAAAAATATGAAGGTAGAATTTAGAAAAAAGATCAATTTCAATAGTTGTATAACTATTTATAGTTCACTAGTAAAATGCTATGTAAATTGTTCCAATATAAACAACAGTTAAATATTAAGACTGTATATTTTATAAGTCTGACATGGTTCTGTTCTAAGTTACCACTAATTTAAATTGAGTTAGGACTGTCAAAAATCTGTTATTGTTATATTTAAGGACTTTATCTTTACAAAGTCACTAAATGTAAGTTTGCAGATAATAGGGTTTCTTCTCAATTGGTTTAAAGTTGATAATTCACATAAGAAAGATATTTACGCCAAGAAAAGTATTAAATCCTTTAGTTAAAATCTGCATTTTGAAATTCTTTCTTTCCTGAATTTCAACAATGTCATGGGGAAACGGGGGTGGCAGAGAGGAAAGAAAGAGACAGAGGATGTTGTGGAATATAAATTATTCAACACTGCACCTACATGTATAAATTGATTTGACTATTGCAATGTACTTGACCAGTCAAAAAACACCATGGGAACAATGGACTACTAGGCTTGTGCCTAAAGCAAAATGTGAACATGTTACTAAATCAAATATCTACTGTGCATAAACAAAGGCTGTCTTAATTATTAGCATATTTATGCAGAAAATACTAGAAATCATATTATACTCGTACAGAATTTTGTTTTTTAAAGTTATTGTTAATAATAATAAGCTTCAAAAGCTAGAAATGATAGTAAAAGCTTCTTTAGGCCTCAGTGAGCTTGAATAGACAGAAGGATGTTTTTAGATGCCACTTGTCTACGTTAAGTACTTCCTAGTATTTATAGTTGTATTACAAATGTTTATTCTCAGGCTATCAGTACATATATTATCAACCCAGTTTGCAATAAAGGAACTGAATTCTATCAAAAAATTAAAAAGTCCTTAGCGAATTAAGTAAAAAAAAAAAAAAACTGACTAAAGTAGATTTTGCCTGAAAAGACTTGCTTGTTGTCTGTGTTTGAAACAGACGGTTGCCATATTTAATAATTCAGAAATGCAAATTATGTCACAAAAAATAAGAAAAAAATGTTATGCAAAAGATTCAATTTTTTTTAATTGGAGAGGCTTGTAGCTTTACCTATGTTCTCTGAGTCCTTGTTAATTAATTCTGCCCTGAGTCTTTCGCTGCTAAAAGGTTGTTTTATCTTTTTTTTAAAATAAACCTTTGCTTTAGAATAGTCTCACGTTTACAGAAAATAACAGAGTTCCCATATATCTCACACCTAATTTCTCTATTTTTACATATTACATCAGTTATAAATATTGAACAAATGTTTATACATTATTATTAACTGAAGTCCATACTTTATTCACATGTTCGTACTTTTTATCTAATGTCCATTCTCTGTTCCAGCATGCTGTCCAGGGTACCACATTACAATTTAGTTAGCATGACTCCTTAGTTCTGCTTCATATGACAGTTTTCTCAGATTATTTTTCTTCTTGATCACTTTCACAGTTTGGGGGGTACTCGTCATATACTTTGTAAAGTGACCTTAAAAATTAGGATTTATCTGGTGTTTTTCTCATGATTAGACTGAGGTTATGGGTATTGCAGAGGAATAGCACAGAGGCAAAGATTACATCATGTCAAGTGTATATACTATCAACATGACTTATGACTGTTAATTTTGATCACTTAACTGTAACGTTAGTCCAGTTTCTCAAATCATTATTTGAAAGAAATTACTATTGACAGCCTACAGGTAAGGAATGCACATTAATGGCCCACTTCCCTGAGGGTATAATAGCTACACAAATTATTTGAGTCCCCCCACACCATTTATTTATTGATTCAATACTTTTTATATCAGTATGATCTCATGGATACTTACATTATACTTTGGGTTTATAACTCAATCCTAGTTTATTATTCAGTTGTTCAATTTGTTCCATCTTTGGCCACTAGAAGCTCTTTAGATTATCTTTTCAAATTCCACCCAAGCATCCCTACTCATTAGTGGCTTTTTTGAGTAATACAATTCTTTGCTTATATCAGTATCACAAGTGGGGGTTAGAGGTGATAAAGAAATGTATTTGTCTTCAAATAAAGTTTTCTATAGCTACAATTAACTGATAAGACATTTTAAAATAGACCCCTTAATCAAAGGTCACAAAATTGACCATATGCTCTCTACCAAAAGAAAGGCACAGCAGAATCATTCTAGTACTAACTTATTTCATGAATCATGATTTCAAGTATGAAATTCTAATACTAATTTATTTCATGAAACGTGATTTCAAGTATGAAATTATGTGCCCCTAAATAATTTCCCATTGTTAATTACGTATGTTAAGTAAAATCTCTTGTGTAATGTTTAAGGCAAAATAAATTTTTCTCTTTGACAAAAGACCATACCACGGCATTAAGTGAAAACCTTTTAGTTATTATACTCAGCTTTCCATGGGATAGTTATGTTTTAAAAGTTAATATTAAAATGCTAATTTTCATTGGCTTTTAGTTGATATATATGTGTATATATATATAGATATATCACATATATGCCTTAAGTTGCTTTCTATGAATTATATAAATTAGCTCTTTGGGATAAATAACTATAATCCTAAACTTTCTCTAGTTAAAACTTAATAATTTAAAACAATTTTATGAGGAGAACTTAGAAGTCTATATTTTAAGTGCCACAGAACTCTCTGAGAAGGCAGCTATCAAAATCGCTAAATAAAAGGATAATGAATAAAAAGAGGAAAACATTCATTCTAGGAATCTTCTGTGATTGATCTTATACAGATCTTCTATCTACATATACACAGTATTTGTTTATAATTTTATGTTAAGCTTATGTTATGAACTCTAACAAAGTTTTGCAAGAATGAAAGAGAATATTTATTTTGTTAATTACACAAGTATTAATATAATGCCATTTATTAGATACAACTTAAGAAAATTTGTGTCCTCTTCTACAACTTAGACTTAATTTAATATTAACCATATTTTTAGTCATTATAGATAAATTGAAAGCCAATGTTATCAGTTGACAAGATTTTTCAATGTCACAAATGCTGAATGTTTTATTAATACATTTTAGAGTACAATAAACAATATTTGTGGAATTTAAAATAAGAAAATATAGAATAAATGCATTTTCAATAAGATATGCATGGGCTGGGTGTAGTGGCTCACTCGTGTAATCCTAACACTTTGGAAGGCTAAGGTAGGAGGATTGCTGGAAGGAAACCAGGAGTTCTAGGCCAGCCTGGCCAACATAACAAGACAATATCTCTATAAAAAATTTTAACTATTTAAAATAAAAATAATAAGATATGCATGCATATATAAGTACTTACTATATGTTGTATGTAGGTGGCACATAACTTCAGGATTCCCAACTATTGCTACTTAGAAAATATATATAAGTGGCAATATGGTTTCCCAGAAAATATGACTTGATGACCCTGATGGAACCAGTGTTCTCACTACTACTCTGAATTTTATCACATATATCCTGCAAGAAGCATACTGTCACATACCTACAGATAATGTGTAGAACCCATCTTACATCGAGTCTGATAGTAGCTTGGCCCCCAATTCAGATGTGGCATGAGATCAACTTTTGTCCCTTAAGATATCCTAGGCCAGCCAAGTCCTTTCTCTCATTCTGTCTGCTAGTCACATTATATCTATTACCCATACAAACCTTTGTTGGCTGTTCCTTCCCTAAACACACTGGATCTCATAATGGGAATTATCCAGAACACTCATTCTCTAGCCCCACTGAGTCACTAGTGATCCTTGATTCAAACACATCCAAAAGCCAAAACCCAAATGTGGTTTGAGCCTATCATCTAAATTCTCTCTATACACACAGGCATGCTGAACTAGTAGAGAAAAAAATCACACAATTATGCCAAAGATAGCAAGACAAATTTATGTTCTTCAACATCTGCCCCATTTTTTCAAACTGGACAGTACCTTTTGACCATTCCCTGGACCATTCCAAAGTATTAAATCACCTTTAGCTTCACAAAGAGCCAAGTAAAGCTAATATGATTTCAAGGCCATCTCTATAGCTCCCATCACCCACTTGCATCCAAGCAGTTTGTTCATTTCCTTCCATTGTGAACAATTATGTTATACCATTAGACATAAAAACTTAAAGTATAAAAGTTCAATAAAGTCATTTCAGTGTGAATATACTTCAATCTAAATAGCATGAATAAATGGTTGATGTCAGGTCCTTTTCTGTTTTAATATAAGATAAGCTCAAGAGTGAAAAGAGAAATGCTGTAAGAAAAGGTTGGTGAGCAAACTAAGGATTATCACACTTCACAACTTTTCCAAGACTCAGTCCTGTTGGTCATTGATTAGATCAAGACAAATATGGAACTGTCCATTGCAGTTGTGTGCATGCATCCCTGCTTCACATGATTTATAAAGGATGTGAGTGCATGTATGTGTATGTATATTTTTATATGGTTGAACTTCATATAAACAAGCTTTATTCTCATATTTATTTTTGAGATATCACTTTACTTCAAATTTTCACATATACTTTGTCACTTAAGCTTTTCCAGTATGACCTGCTTTTTCATCACGAATACTGCCTATGACATCTTCAGGAAATCAACCATATTGTAATATGTGTCTTATAAGTACATAAAGAATATAGACATAACTTGCACTAGACAAATACACACACATATGCATAAGCAAATCTATATACACCTTATATTTTTATTGGTCAATCAGATACATTAGAGATCATATTAAGTAAAGTATATCCATAATTATACTATTAAAATATTTTTTATTTGTATTTCTGTACAAGAAAATCAGGAGAAAAATTTTTAACATGTTCAGAGCAAGATATGTTTGGAGCATGTCTTGGAACAAGACACTTAGGCCATTCAGATAAATGATAATGGAAGGAAACTAAATCAAAAGGAGGTAGAAGACATAAATGCTCTGGAAGGAATCGGAAATAAAATAGAGGAAAGAATAGAAGGTCTAAAATAACCAGAGAATATTTGCAGTCTCAAGATAATGAGATATGAATTATAAATAAGTTCTAAGAGAATGCAAAGTAAAGGAATGGTCATTTACATGTTGAAAGATTTGTGGGAAATCTCAACCTTGAATGGAAATATATTCAAATACAATCATAACAGAGGAAAAATGGGCAAAGGTTGTGATGACACATTATAGAAGAAATGGACATGCAGTATTATCCCTGAGAGGTAGTTAATTATTACCTACCATCTGTCGATCAGCTATCATCTAGCCATCAATCTATCTATCTACTAGCAATCCATATATCATATAATCCAACTAATACTGGTGGGAAATGATTCAAAATTTTTTTCAGCAGTTGCTTCATTATAACTTTAACTTGCCAAGTATTCAGTTCTGTCTTCACAGATGCCTGAAACATGTGGCTAATTCCTATTTGTCTTTGAATTCTAAGTTCAACTCCCACATCTTCATGGAGGCTTTCCTAACCCCTTGGATTAGATTAAACCCCTAGCTCTACCCTGCGACATATTACCCTGTAGTCTTCCTTTGTTATCAGTGATAACCTCTCATTACTTGTTTTCTGCATGTCTTCCTCACAAGATTGGAAGTTCACAAAAAAATAGAGTGATATCTGACTTCTTCACTGCTCTACTCTGGTTGAGCAGTGGCTGGCACATACTAGGTGATCAAGAACCTGTATTGAAGCAAATTGCCTATGTGTAGAGCCTTGTCTAAAGGCGAAAACTAAATGCAAAAGGGCTGGAGCCTTGGGGGAAATTTGAGAAGCAGTGTGCAGACATGTAGGAAAACAATCCAAAGAGAAAAGAAACAGAGACCTCCAAAAGGGGTATTAAGTGCCACTAAGGGGTTAAATTAAATAAATTCTAGGAAGTGTGTGTTATATTTAAAAAGAAGGAGGTTAAATGACATTTACTGTTTACTTATTTGGCTTGTTTAATTTCATTTTGTTGTTCTGTTTTGTTTATTTCTTCAAGGTAGGAATGAAAGGGTTACAGAAATGGTAATACAGGATTAAAGAGTAATGACAAGCAAGAGAGAGAAAGAGAGCGAGTAAATCTAAGTTCCCCTTTCTTAAAGTCTGGGAAGGTCAAACGTAAACCATGGAAGTAGCAAACATAACTGAGAGCCAAGGGTTTGTTTTAATTTACATTAAAATGTTTTGAGCATGTTTCTTATAGAGAAAGAATTTACATTTAAATTTACTCAAGTTAGGAGGATAAATGAAATGTATTTTTAAATTATTCATTATTACAGCATAGTCTGATCTTGAAGACTGGTGATACCTACCTCATCTTTCCAAAGATTAAACACATACACACACACATACATACACACACACACACACACACACACACACACTATAATGTTAAACAGAGAAGTTTTAGTAGCATTTTCCCAAATTCTCCAGTACATCTGTTTCTTTCTAATTCTGTTTGGGGTTCGGCTTCCTCGGATTATTTACATAGCTCTACAGTCCAAATAAGTGATGGCTACTTATGAAATAATTATTTTGGATGCAGTGATTCCCTTAGGTGAAATATCCTGCTATCAGACCACAAGAAACCAGAAGGAACAGTCTCAGAGGTACAACAGTACCATAGTCAATGGAGGAATTTCTTGGGCATCTGCCATCTGAAACCGTATGCATTGTTTCTTGCTTTTCTCAGTTGCCTTTTCTTTAGCAGACTCAAAGTCTAATAACAACTCTCCTAAATTTTACCAAGCAATTGTAATCCATTATTATTATAATAAACTCCAATTTATAAGCTAATACATAACATTTATATAGTGGTAGATTGTAATCTAATGACAAACACTGACCTTTTTGTATAATAACTGTGTCTCTCCTCAATATTTTTGGCTAAAGTTTTAGAGCCTCCTTCTATTTTCATGTGCCTCCCAATGACTTCATCGTGAGTACAGCTCTTCTTTGCTATTTTCATTTAAATAGTCTGTTCATTTTGGTACTTAAGCACCACCATTCAAAAGGATACAGAAACACATAATGAAAGGAAATTAAAAGTATTTTTAGGAAGAATGTTTTCATTGGTTCTTGTAGTTTTCTGGAGTATTAAACTTAAGTACAGTCTAAAGAAGTTTTGTTTCTTTTTTACATGTCTTCCTGAATAAGAACATTTCTATTTCCAAGATTTGCCCTTAACTCTTTACTGTCAAATATTTAACATTTTGCAAAAACAAATGAGCATCTGAAGTAGTTAGGTTTTAACACATAGGATCTAATCCAACATGATGAACTACAAATGAAGCTCCCAGAAAATTGTAGCCAATCTTTGACTAAAAAGGCACCATTTCCCACTGGAGAATATCACCTAAATAACTAGAATTCATATACCCAGAACAAAAAATATGTATAGTTCCTAAAAGTGTATAAATTTAAAAGTCTGAGAAAATGACTAAGTCATTGGATCAGCATATGACTGAATACCTCTGGGACAAAGCATAGTGGTTAAGATATTGGGCTCTGAGCCAGGTCTCTGTGTTCAAATGTTAGTTTCTCCATTTATAAGCTATCATTATAACTGCCTAACTTTTCCATAGTTCAGTTTTCTAAGCTGAAATAGGAAACAAACAGTACCTGTCATAGGGTTGCTCTAAGGACTCAGTGAGGTAACAGAAATAAAGACACCTGGACTAGCACCTGGCACCTAGTTAGAACTTGGCAGCTAATACTGCATTTGGAACACTTTTTGTAGAATATCTCACTGACTGTGTTGCCTTTCCCCTGTGTGACCAGTTAAAACAACATTTCAGCAGGAAATCGTCCCCCAGCTAAATAAATGTAAAAATAACTATGATGGAGAATGCTTAAAATCTCTACTTATTTTGGGCATTTAAAACAACATAGAAGCATGCATTTCAATAAAAATGATAGTATTTCTAGTCACACAGCATATTTTGTGAACATTCTAACTCAGGTGAAGTCATGGAACCATCTCAAGTCTAGTTATTGATTATGAAAGAATTTAAATATGTGAGTGTTGGACTGGCTTTAATTGATAAAAAATTGTACTTTCAATACAAAAAGTAGATATTTTAAAAATCACATTTAATAAAATTGTTTCTTGGGAGAAATGCTATTTTCAAATGTCACTAGCTTCTAAATATTGCCTTACATGGCTGTATTTCGTAAATGTCTATAGCAATGGGCCTGTTGTTGCTGTGACACTGATTTAAGAACACATTTTGGTCATTACTATCTCTTGCTGTTTGCCTGCAGTGAGCTCTCATAATTAGGGCTGAATACACTGCACTATTAAAATTAAACCAAGCCTCTGGGAAAGAATCATGGAACTAGATGGTTAAAGGACACCCAGGCAATTAACAAGCATGATAAAGTTAAAAATTGAAAATAGGAAAGTAGGTTAAGAGCTTTTCTCTCTCTTTCCAACATGATTTGTTGATACAGAAGGAATATATATCAGTTTTATTTTACATAGGAAAGAAATGTAAAAGCAATGCCACATTGCAGTCAACTAAATTATTTTGCTGTTTTCCAGTGGATTTTTCTCTTTGTACACTTAGAAGACGTGCAATTCTAAAATAATTCTACATTTGACTGACTTTCAAAACAAGCCTGAAAATGCTTTACGCTTTCTGGAATCACAACAGTGTAACAATGAACAAATAAAGAATTGCTATTTTATAAAATTTATACTAAAAAAGTATTGATTATTTATGATTTGAATTTATTAGGCTTCCTCAATTCCATTACATAATACCTCCTTTCTATTTGAACTACATGAACCAAATAATAAAAAGATTTGCATCCCAAAATGTTGGTAGCCATGAAAGTTTTCACTCTTCAGAAGAGAGGGAAAATCCATTCAAATCCAATAAAAAGAGTTAAGATTCTGATCCTTCTGAGACTATGTCTGGGATATTTTCCCTGCATAAAGTTGCATTAAGTTTTTTTGCCTCAGTATTATTAGAGTTTTGTTGGAAATACAAATAAGATCTGTGAGTAAAACAGAAAGATAAATAATAATATTGTACTGTCCTTTAATTATAGCCTTGATCTTTCCTTTTCAAAATTAAGACCTCTTCCTTTTTCCCCTTCCTTTTTATTGTGAGGCTCATTAATTAAATAGGGTTGGTAAAATTATGCTTTTCTAATTATATTATCTCTTCATGTATTAGGTGAAGGTAGGTAATCATTTTTTACATCATTATGAACTCAAATTTAAACATCTGATGGGTTTGAAATCATAGAAATTCTTACCCTTTTTGAAGCTTATCTTTGGCTTCTTCAAGTGGGATCCTGATTCTTTTTGCTATTACCCTGGTAGTCTTTGATAACCTCCTTAATATCTGGTATGTCAAGTTTTTCCAGGCTCTTCAGATACATTGCCTGCCCAAGAACTGGGATCACACATTTCTCCTCTTCAAATTAAGGCAGACCAATTGTGCAAATTCCATCCCAGTTTCAGCTGCTGTTCCATCCCATTCCTGTTGGCTGCGTGGGAGTCTCCCATATTCTCAGCTTTGTCAGACACCCTTGCTTACCACTGCTTCCTTCCTCCAACACATAGTGCAAAAACAGGTCTTGCAGTTGTTGAAGGTTTGTGTCACTTATCTTTCAGGTTGCTGGGGATAGTTTTCCTGTAAAGTTGCCCATGATTTTTTGTTTGTTTGTTTGTTTGGATTTTGATCTTGCTCTGTCTTTTATATGCAAAAACTAAGCTGACATCTTAGTTTTGCATCGTTTCAGACTCAAGTTCTTTTTGCTTTTGAAAATCATGTCAACTTCAATTTCCTTTACTAAGATCTATGATATATTTTCTATTTACACAAGGGCTAATTTAACACTGCTCACTCAGGACGTTTTTCACTGGAATATTATTTCTTCACTGTAAATTTGGTAAACACGATAAAAAAAAATCCTGGTCACCAAAAAGTTAAAATTTAAAAAAATCCTTTTTCAAAATATTGACTCAATATTTTATTAATTAAACCAAGAGGGACATAATGTTACCTTTCCATCCCTGTACAATAAGGTTTTAAAGGTGCACTGTTAAATCAAATAGCACAATTTGGCAAAGTGGAACAGAAAATAAATGATACATACCTAAAAGTAATGTAATTATTTCTAAATGTCATTGCCCAAAGGGATACATTCTCAACTTTAGTTTGATTAAGACAGCACTGATTCTAAAGGCAATGACATTTAAATAGTTTTTATAGGGCTGTGAAAGAAGGGCCATGCCAAATACAATAGATAGAATGTTTATGTCTCCCTAAAATTCATGTGTTGAAGTCCTAACCCACATGATAGTGGTGTTGGGAGGAGGGGCCTTTGGGAGGTGATTAGGTCATGAGGATAGAGCCCTCATGAATGGGTTTGGTGCCCTCCTAAAAGAGATCCCTCACCCCTTCTACCCTGCTAGGTTATAGTGAAAAGACAGCCATTTGTGACAAGTGCAGACTCACACCAGACAGCAAATCAACCAGCATCTTGATCTTGCACTTTCCAGCCTACAGAATCATCAGAAATAAATTTCTGTTGTTTATAATCCACACAGTCTATGGTATTTTCTTATAGCAGCTCAAAAGGACTAAGACAACAAGATATCATATATATATATATATATACATACACACATATATATATATCCCAATTTTAAAAACTACATAAAACCAAGCATTATAGTAAATAGAGCTCATAGAAATATGCATTTATTTAATTGTAATGGCTTCAACTCTTATTTCCAAATGCATGTTTCTGTGAAGGAATAAAATGCAGATTAAATGTCCACACTAAATTATTGTTTTTTATAGGGCACATAGGGTAAAAGGTTGTTGGAAATTATATATAAAAACCAAAGTTAAGCATAATATTGCTAAAAGTCTCTTTATTTTTTCAAATTTATTAAGTGCCTACTTTATACCCTGCTTACTTCTAGCTTTGGGAGCCTGGGAGTGCAGTAATTCAAACAGTAAAAAAACAAACCAACAAAAAAAAGCACCTCATCTTAGTGGGCCTTAAATTCCAGATGGAGGGGGTGATAAACAATACTCGAAGTAAAGAAACGAAACATTAAGTATGATAAATTGTGTAAATTGTGACATGTTCTATGAAAAAAAAGGCAGAGATATGAGAAATAGATGATAACCTGGAGTTTAAAATATGTTGAAATTTTAATGAGATTATATTTGTTTATAATTTTGTGCTATTATGAAAAATACCACAGGAATCATCTTTGTTCTTATGTCTTTGCAATCTTGTCATATTTTTTCTTTACAATAACTTACTACCCTATACATTTTCAATATTTGTAAAATATAAAGTATCAAGCTGACCTTTAGAAAGGTTAGAATAATTTACAGTCTTTAGCGTCATATGGTGGCAAGCTCCCCCTCCATAGCTTTATTATTAAATAATTCACTAATATTTTTCTAGGATTTCTGATTTCAGTTATTTTTACCATTTATAAATTTATTTTTTTATTTTTTTTACCATTTATAAATTTAAACCTAACTTTGGATTTAACTTTGCTAAAAAATAATAAAAATGGATTTTACTCAATTATTTCATTAACATCATTTTTCTAATTCCAAATTAGGGTATATAGCTTATGTTTTTAGTTTTTTTAGTCAGTGATTTTCTTTTCTTTTATAGATTCCAATCATTGTTGATATATAGGAAAGTTACTGATATACCTTAATATATTTATCTTAGAAGCAGCCATCTTACTGAACTTAGAAGTTAACTCCATAATTTATCTGTTGGTTCAATCAACTCTTTAATGTTCGCAAAAAATAATTTAGGTTCCTTTCACCCAAGTATATTTCTAGTTAGAATTGTGTGCCTTATTGTATTGCCTGACCTATCCAGAACAAGTCTCTCTTCAATTCCTGCTCACCACGTAGCTAGCCTCAAAACTAAACCAGTTGTTTATAGAGAATTCTCTCCCTCTCAAGGAAACTCTTTCTAGCCAGTTAAATATATATATATATATACACACACACACACATATATGTTTTTTTTTTTTTGACACAGGGTTTCACTTTGTCATTTAGCCTGGATGGAGTGCAGTGGTGTCATCTTGGCTCACTGAAGCCTCAACCTGCTGGGATCAAGTGATCTTCCCACCCCAGCCTCCCAAGTTGCTGGGACTACAGGCATGCATCTCCATGCCTGCCTAATTTTTGTATATTTTGTAGAGACGGGGTCTCACCATGTTGCCCAGGCTGGTCTGAAACTCCTGAGCTCAAGAGAGCTGCCCGCCTCAGCCTCCCAAAGTGCTAGGATTACAGGCATGAGCCACCATGCCTGGTCCCGCTTCAGCTATAATTCTTAAGTAGCTTGCCCAAGCAAAACTCTCTATCTTTGAATCGTCCATACACTGTTTTTAGTGTCTCTATTTCTTCATGACAATATTAGATAGTTCAGGAAGTCTTAATTTGGGTTTCAAAAATAAATGTGCTTCAAGGAAACTACAAATCTTTGAAATTACAGGCAAAATATTGTAAATAAATGCATGGGTCAGAGGGTCAATAGCTTTAATGTGATTTGTGAAGTATTATATGAGTCTTCAAGCCTAGAATCACTAACACAAATGGCTAATCATGAATGATTAGTATAATCAGTAATTATAGCCAATAGAATTATGGGATTATTTATATTGTGCAATACTTATTCAACCATAATTTGGTGCTTCTAGCATGTATTTCTGCTTTTTATACATTAGATATATATCCAGATCACAGAAAATACAGGTGTCCAAACTTTTCATTCTAATTCACTTACATGGATATTCAGGGTAAATATCAAATTTATTGTTTAGAAAAAGAGACAACTTTTAAAAAATACTATTTAAACAAAGAATGACTCTTCTATAGGAAAAATAAGGAACAGTTGTTCTCCCTTTAAAAACTAATCAAATAGGCCAGGCACGGTGGCTCACGCCTGTAAACCCAGCACTTTGGTAGGCCAAGGTGGGTGGATTGCTTAAGGTCAGGAGCTCAAGACCAGCTTGACCAACATGGTAAAACCCCATCTCTACTAAAAATACAAAAACTAGCTAGGTGTGGTGGTGCATGCCTGTAATTCCAGTTACTCTGGAAGCTGAGGAAAGAGAATTGCTTGAACCCAGTAGGCGGAGGTTGCAGTGAGCCGCGATCATGCCACTGCACTCCACCCTGTGTAACAAAGCAAGACTCTGTCTCAAAAAACAAATAAACAAAAAACTAATCAAGTAACTTTCTATATTCATTTTTTCAGTCTCTGCTTATGTTCCTCAAACAACCTAGGTAGTGTAAATTTTAATAAGGTGCATTGTCTTTTTAATAAAATAAGGCTAAAACATTCTGCAAGGGTGTAAGTGACAACTGCTCTAGAAATGATATCACAAAGATTTCTTTTAATTCTGTCAAATTTATAGTATTTCTCAAATTCTTTTACGTTCCTAACTAGAAATAATTATATTTCTAAATAACAATTTTTAGACTGTTAAACATGACAATAAAAAAGAAAATGAAAGATGTATCAGGTTATAACTCATCTTATTTGCCTCATATATAATACTTAACTGATTTGAAATAACATCCCAAATGGTTTAACTATGCCATTTTCTGATGAAAATAAAGATGAACAGAAAGTAGCACATGCAACCCAATGAATGCCATTATAATTTTCCGTAAAAGCTATTTCCAAATGTTCAATACGGTAGCATTCTATACCAACTAAAGAGATTAAACTGGAAAATTTTGCAGAAACAGGATATATTAAAAGTTTTCCATCCGGAAGCAGTGTCTCATGCCTGTAACATCAGCACTTTAGGAGGCCGAGCCGGGCGGATCACCCGAGGTCAGGAATTTGAGATCAGCCTGACCAACATGGAGAAACCCATCTCTAACAAAAATACAAAATTAGCTGGGGGTGGTGGCACATGCCTGTAATCCCAGCTACTTGGGAGGCTGAGGCAGGAGAATCGCTTGAACACAGGAGGCAGAGGTTGTGGTGAGCCAACATCGTGCCATTGCACTCCAGACTGGGCAACAAGAACGAAACTCCATCTCAAAAAAAAAAAAAAAGTTTTCCAGTGCTAACTGCCTCATGACTAGACAAATTTCACACAGCATATATAAAATATGGCATTGCACATCAGGGCTTCTGCTGCCAGGGATTGCATGAAGGTAAAAAGGAAATAGCAGCACACCATTTACATGGCCGTTCCTTCATATATTTTTTTCTTCAGGAATTATGGAAACGGTTAGAGTATGTACTTAGAGAATATTTAATTTTTCAAACAACTAACATGCCTTAATTCTGTTTTAATTTTACACTCATACAAATCACTCTTAAATAGCATTAAATGCAGAGCATAACTTCTAAGCACTACATATATAGAAATGTTTATATAGCATATACAGTATATATACACACTATATATACTATATACCCCATGAATTTTACATATATATATATATATTTTTCCTATTATAATTGAGAAAATTAAGGTCCAGTTACTAAGGTGGTGAAGCTCAGATTCTGACCCAAACAGTTCCTAATATTGTTACCTCAAAATAATATATGCCCATAGTCTTTTTTTTTTTTTTAAGCAAAACAGCATCAAGGATTATAAGGAGAACATATAAGCCTCTCCCTTTTCCTTTTACCCTACATATCACTTTCCAAATTCAACCACCATAATTGTTTCTTTTAGTGTTTAGTTCATATTTCAAAGACAAATTAATTTATCAATTTTAAATACTATTCATTAGCTGCCAACTGTGGAAGACAAGGACTTAGCTTTCTGACATCACCCAAACCACATTTACGTTTCTCCTGCCCTCCCACCAACCTAGAATAATTGCACCACAATCTTTATTTAAAACAGTCAACTTGTTTACATTCTTATGACCAAATAACCATTAGGTACTGTTGAACCAAGCAAGGAACTGTGATTCTTTTCCCTTTTTTAGACACCTTTAGATCATTCTGGAGTTAATAAAGGTCTTTTGTTTATTTACTGGTCTCCAATGTACTCTACAAAATATGAAAGTCATCAATATATTGTTCCAAATGATCTCTGGAACACCTAGTAACATTATTTATCAAATGCTGATATCCATCTATTTGTTTTTCCTACCCTGAAGGCCTTCCTCCAGAACGCTTTGCTTTCCCGCCCCAGTCTGGACTGGTTTCTTTCAAGGCTAGCTATTTTGGAGTACTCCTGGGACTTCAGGTTTCTCTGTGTTAGAGCCCATTTCCTAGCTTCTATGTCTTCATGTTGTTTGGTGTAATTTCTTGTTTTGCAGGAACATGTCATTTAATAACTTTCTAAGAAAGGGTACATGGGTAGTTAATACTAGAGTTCTTAATTTCTGAATATCTTTATTTAAATTTTGTATTATGGCAAGGTATGGATTTCTTATGGAGATTACTTTCTCTCAGAATTTTGCAGACTTTGTTACATCGTCATTTACCTTAAAGTATTATTCCCACTTCTTGATATGTAACTTTTTCTTTGAAAAGTCTTAGTCATTTGTTTGTTTGTTGCTTATTCAATGGTGTTGTAAAGCTTCTGTGTAATGATCCTTGGACAGTCTTTTTCTTTCACGATGCTAAGTATTCCATAAGTTCCTCAGAACAGACATTTCAGTTGCTGCTATCTGGAAAATTTTATCAAAAATGTCTCTATTAATTCCATATGTCCATTTTCACTCTTTTTTATCATTCTAGAATACCTTATGGTAGATTTTGACCTTATAAATTAGTTCTTGGTTTTGCTATATTTTCTTAAATTTCCTATTCCCTTTTGTCTTTTTGTTCTAATTCTGACAGGCTTCCTAGACTTTATCTGCTAACACATTTCATCCAAGAGCTGTTTTTTAAATTTCTTACTATTTTTTTCATAGCAACGTGTTCTTATTGTGCAGATAAAATATTTATGAAAATATCATTTGTGGAGTATTTTTTATAATACTGTCATTTCTCCTTATGCCATCCCTCTGGACCTTCTTTGGCTGTTTGATTTAGTCTTTCTCTGCTTGATTTAGTCTTCCCTCATGAGACTTTTCTCAAATGTCTGGTTATCTTTTGCTTTCAGTTCCATATTAACCAATGCCATACCAAAAATATAATTACAGCCTCAATGTACACATGCGGGAATTTTTGCAGAGTGATTAGGCAATAAACATGATTTTTTGTCTGAAGACTTTGAAATGTCTCCCTTTGGAGGTATTTTCTCCAGTTTCCCGACTGAGAAAAATTGGCCTGGCTCCAAGCATCCTAATGTGAGCACAGGGAGTTCTGTATTCACTAAGGAAACCCTTACTTAATTCTGTTTTCAGTCTGGCTTTCCTGGAACTATTTCATAACTGGCATTTCCAAGTCCTGAATTCTTCTGGATTTCAATGGGTGAAGGATTGTGGAAGTGGAATAATTTGTCCATTAACTTCCTATTTTACAAATGTTCTTGAGATCTATATTCTCTGATGTCTCCTCTTTCTTCTACTTACCAATGTGTCTGTGCTTTTTCATATTATTTTGGAGTGACTTCAAGAGGGAGGAAGTATAAATGATTAGGTTCAATCCATCACGTTTCCCAGAAGGTTTGGAGAATTATTTATACTGGCAGCCTTGTTTCTTATTATGTAAAAGAGTTGAAGTGACAAAATTAATATTCACAAGAACTGAATTCCTGGCCCAGTTCTTACTATCTATCTATGTCACCATGTTCACGCTACATAACTTCTCTGCAGTTTCATTTATTCATCTGTGTATTGGGCAGGGAAATGTAATAGTTGGGGCACATACTTGCAGGTGCCAGTGGGAAGGAGATGCCAGGTATTACTGTAGGAAAAAATAAGAGCTTTCATTGCTTTCATCTGAATTTATTAACTCTAAGATTAAATGTTCTCATGACCTGGTTGGAGAATAATTCTTTGTCCATTCAGTCAATAAATATTTATTACAGGTCTGTTATGATGACCTAGAAATTTCATTCCAAAGAGAAATGAAAACATCTCCGTGCAAAAACTTGTACGAGAATATTCATATCAGCAGTATTTACAATAACCAAAAAGCAGAAACAACTCAGATGTCCATCAACTGATAAATGAATAAATTAAAGGTAGTATATCCATAAAATGGAATGTTATTCAGCAAGGAAATGAATAAAGTACTGACACAGGTAACAGCATGAATGAACCTTGAAAAAACATCATGCTAAGTGAAAGAAGCCAATAAAAAAATACTATATATTGCATGACTTCACTGATATAAAATATTCAGAATAAGCAAAAATCTACAGAGACAGAGAGAGGATTAGTGGTTGCTTAAGGCTGAGCGGGAGGGCGGGAGAGGAGAGAAAGTGAGTGCTAATGCATATGGGGTTTCTCCTTAGGATGACAAAATATTCTAAAATTGATTGTGGTGATGGCTGCATAACTGTGAACTTACTAGAAAATATTGAATTGCTTACTTTAAATGGGTGAATTGTATGGTATATGAATTTTGTCTCAAAAAAGCTGTTAAAAATAAACCATATCTGTATGTAATAATTAGGTGATGGGATGATCTGTGCAGCAAACTACCATGGCACATGTTTACCTATTTAACAAACCTGCACATCCCACACATTTACCCCTGAAGTTAAAATAAAAGTTGAAGAAAAAAAAATGAAGCCTCTAAGAAAGTTTGGCAAGAAAAGTCTATTATGTGCATTTTTACAACACTGGGAATGTAAAACTGAGTAAGATTCATAAGGTAGCATGGCTTAAATTCCAGGGAAAGGACACATATAAAAATAATTATAAATTCTGCTGAACAGAAAGCCTAGCTAGAAAAATAAGTGTGTGCACAATGATTAAATGGAAATCTAAAAGATGAGTAGAAACTAGTTATGTGGAGTGATAAAAAGTGAAAAGAGTATTTCAAGCTTGGGGGTAATGTCACATTAAAATCTTAGTTGCAGGAGAGAACTCGGGTTGTTCTAGGAGCTAAAAATTTACCCAAGTGGCTGGAACACAGAGCTGGAATGAGTGGCATGTGATGAGGCTGCATATATCGGCTGAAATTATGCAGGGTCTTGAAGCTCATAGAAAGTTTGTCCAATGTAGTCTAACAGTAATGGGAAGTTACTAAAGGGTTTTAAAGAGCATAACAATATTATTAGATTTGCTTTTTAAAGATCACTCTTGTCACTCTATGTTGAATGAAATGGAGGACAGGTTACATTTTCTGTCCTAAAACAGCCTGTAAATATCATAACAGGAATGTCAACCTTGGAGAACCTACGTTATTCGTGTCATTTTAAGAAATCTGTAAACTGGAGGCAGTATTAATTGGTCAAATCAATATGTATAGAATCTCTAGAATGTTCATAGGCAGTCATTCCATTCCCTGAACTTTAGCCAAAACAATGAAGAGTAAGGTGCAAAGATGTTTGTTGCGGCACTTTTTTAAAAATACTGAATAACTGTATACAACAAAGCTGATAGTCTAAAATTTATAAATATTTACTAACTTTGTATGTATGTAAAATTAGCCTTATGTTTTTAGAGTTACAGCTAGTGACCTGAAAATAAAATTAGGGTTATATAAATAAAATTATAAGTTGTAAATTTAAAGCATGAGTAATGTTGCTTCCTTGCTTTAACTGCGTGGTCAACTATTAGACAAAATAGAAAAATACTATGAGAAAATTAACTAACATAACTTGAAAGAGTCATGAAATCAATCCTATCAAAGTTGGGTGAAATGTGTCAGATAAACACTCAACTCAAAAATAATCAACTTCTATATATATCTTTACTTCTATATATATTCTTCTACAAAGTCCCTCGAATAGTTTCCGTAGCATATATATACAAATAGAATTAACAGAGCCATGAAGGTTTATTTTGCAAAAACATAAAATTCCAGGATGCACCAGGAATCCTGATTTTTTTTTCCTGTAAAACTAATGGTAAGTTGTACATCCAGATGCCTTCACAAAGAAAATTATTTTTAGAAGAAAAGTACCTAGAGAAAACATAATTTTCATAGTGCATGCAGACTTTTTTCTTTATTATCACTATTTCTACAACTAAAATATATAGTGTCAGCCTAATTCATAGTGTTACTCCTTTACACAAAATGATAAAATGAAAATTTGTCACAGACCCTGCAAATGCTCAGTACTCTTCATGTAGTGCTAATGATCTGCAATAATTTGCACTGTACTTACAAGAGAGAGACTCTATTTGAAAGTTCTTTTCCAGAGCCCAATTGTTGTTTCTAAATAATGAAGTGAATTATCTGCTAAACACAAGAATTATATTCAGAATGATAAGATTATCACCTGAAAATCATACTAAATGCATTCTGCTGGTTTCCTGCTCACTATAGGACATAGGTGCATTGAGTATAATAATGCAGAATTACAAATACTATTTATCTTGCTTTGTGGTGGTGATGTTGTTTTGGTTTGTGGTTTTTGATCAAGCAGATATAGTTGAATATAATTTTCTTAAATGAACCTATGATACAAATAATAAGTAATATATCTTTCCAGTGCATTTAAATTTCTTTCATTATTCAACAGGCACGTTCATAAACCCAAGTCCACATAATTAAATATGATTAGTAAAGTGTACCTCTTTACTGATTCTCAATTTATAATCATACCCCGAAGGAGGTTTAAAGGGAAAGTTGCTCAGAAAAAAATGAAAACTATCTTATAATATTTTAATAGTATAAATCATAATATCTACTAAATGCAACAGTGAAACATTTGCTAAAATTTAAAGTTGCATAACTTACATGTATACTAAGAAAAAGTAACTAAATAAATTCACACGTTTAAATCTTTGAAGAAATTTCATGTTGTGTCTAACAGTTGCTAGAGCCACTAAGAAAAATGTAATTGAACTTAAAGCACAAAAAGGTTCACCTAACATAGAAAAAAATAAATTCTTATGGTTAATTTTGGCTATGTTGATATGAAAAGCAAATAAAATAAGCATTGCTGGCAGATACAGAGTGTGTTCAGCACAAAGATAACATAACAGTAGGCTAATTCGTCTTTAAACCCTAGAAGGTTGAATTGTTTTCTTGTGAGAAGCTCCTGGAAGCAAATGTTCTATTATGAACTGTATAATATGGGTGAAGCCTCCCTTCCCTAATGAACACATCAGTGATCTCTGATATCATACAGTTGTGGCTGCAATTCAAAGCAGAGATGGAAGAACGGAAGTGACGGTATCTTCAGGAAGTAACTCCCATCTCTAGAGTCCTTGAGTACTTACAACAAAATAAGCTTTTCACACACTCATACTAATGATGAAAAGAAATTGAAAAAAATAAGAAGTCAAGATACAAAACTGCCTCCGTTATGAGGAGCAAGATGTTGGCTGGCAATACATATGGAAAGGAGCATTCTTTTTAAAAGTCCCTTTGTGTAAGCATGATGGAACAAAATAATGACAGAATCCCTAAAATGGCAAATAGTCTGGTGATAAATTCTTCCAAGATAAATTGCTTGCATAATAAAAATCATCCACAAAAGTATTCTAAATATTCTTTCAATCTATTTAAATGATTATATCATAACTATCAATTGGCTATGGAAGCACAATGCTTGCCAAGCATCACTTTTAAACCTTAGTAAAATTCTAGCTAATTAATATAAAATCACCATGAATTTTTAAAAATCATATTTAACCTCCAAATTAAATGTGTCTGTGTGTTGTTCACATGAAATTCAATAAGACTAAGACCATACTGTCACTACAGAAAAATCGAGCTACATTTGTTTTTAAGTAACTATCCCTATTTTCCCTAGTTTGGGTGCTTATATACCACAGCATAAACAAAAACATGAGCTTGTTGTGTTTACTAAATTCTGTAGCTTCCACCCAGTTGTTTCAAACAGTACCTATACTATTGGACTGCTTTTTACTCTCTGAAGGTTTCTATCGTCATCCTCTGCTGAGGAAAAAGGTAAATACAGCACCTCTGCCCTACTTACGCCAGGGGTAGAGAAAACTACCTGCCAGACACAGCAATAGCACTCTTGGGCTCTGGTGGGGAAAAGCGGCACTAGCTAGCTCTCTGAAAGTCTCAGTGGGAGCACAGCCTTGTCCCTTGAGGTAAGTAAAGTAGAAAGCTATCAGTCTTAAAAATTATCGTGAGCAGGGAAACTAGAAACAGTGTTAATCACGACATGCCCTGGAGTAAGAACATAGTAAACTTCTCTGGCCATGTAAAGATTTATTAAAAGTGTCAAGGAAAAGAATCCTCTGGATATCTTCATTTGTAATAACTCCCCACTCTTCATAGAAATTACTCTTAAGTGTCACTCGCTCAGTTGTTAAATGATTAATGAACTTAAGTTTGACATTTTAGGAATTGTAGTAAAGCACCTCCCTGAAATAATCCTTCAGGAAAGGGCCTAAAGTAAAGGCTAGATCATGACCGCAAAAATTTCTAGTATCTGTTGAAAATTACTCACACATTCCTTTCCCTGTAGAAAAAAACTACTGCTAGAATTTTGTCTTTCCTATTTTTGTTCTTTCATTACATTATCTTGACGTTATAGATTTTAGAAAATCTTATATTGGTTTTGAGATCATACAAAAAAAATGAAATAATAAGATGTAAATATATTCTGAATGTAAACAAGTACATGATTATTTTTCCAGTTTGTTTTAGAACACCAGTGTATATTGTAATTATGTTTTAAAATCTATTTTTTCAGATATCTTTCAGTTTAAAAAGATCTAAATAATGATAATTGCTTAATTTGTGCCTGCCATTTTCTTTTTTCCATTTATACAAGGGAAAAGTCAAATATTCCAAACTACTCCACACTGGAATTTAGAGTATTAGCTCAGTTTTTAATCATTTCCCATTTCTTTGAAATGGATAATAAAATTAAATCATCACCTGATTTCAATTTGTTCCTTTGTTCAGTAACAATGTTTTTATTAAAGAGATATTTTGTCTCAGAAGATTTCCTTGGGAAAATAAGGAGAATCCTGTAATTCCATTCATTCAAAAGACTTTCGCATGCTATTCTAATTCCTGAAAAGTGGCCCTATGTTTTTATTTAGCAAGAGGGAAAAAGTTTAATTACTTGATGTGTGGTATCATTTTGATAAGGGATAGTCCTTTTCACATTGCTGAAGAAATAAAAGCATCATATGTAATCATTTTATTGAGTGAAATTAAATGTTAAAAGTTCAGCATTTTTGCACGTTAATATTGAACCTGGTACATTTCTGGAAATACCACATTTATTTTTGCTATTAAGACTGGAGACTTTTTTCATGTAAATTATTTTCATTTAAAAATTTTAAAATGAGGTGAAATATATTTCCATTGGGGACTGAGGAAAAGATAATATTCTATACTTGATTCCCACCTTTAAAATTCTAAAGAACATGACAACCTTATACATCTTAGAACAGGGTCATTTATAAGTTTGCTTCCCTATCTTCCTACTGGAGGAAACAGGTTTGATTATTTATTACATCTTTTTAATATGAACATTTTCTTTTTTTAAAATTTTTTAATGAACGTTCTTTCAATCAAACTCTTAATGTTCTCTAGACTATAAACGTCATTAGGTTTTATAAGTTCTCCTTTGGACTTTGCTGTGTGTTTTTACAAATAAGTACCTTAAAATTACACACTTTCTAAAATCCATTCACTCTATGCATAGATCACGGAGGCTACTGATTTCTGAGAAGATAAATATCTCAAAGAAGGCAAAGACCGTCACTCTGAGCCTTTGTGTGGCGGGACTGTGGATTTTTCACAGCTAATGTCATTCAGAACTGTGGACAGCTCCCGTTAAGGCATGTAGTTGGTGACAATTTCCCTTAGTTTCTAAACTAACTCCAAGGCTGCTTTACATTGCTATATTTATCCTATAAAGAATGCTTAGTATATGCACATACTCCTTTAGTTGATTCTTCTTTTCTTTTCGAACGAGTTCGGCCAAATAAATAAATATCACCCTGAGTTATTAGGAGTTACTAGTTCTGGATTTTAAAATGGGAAGTCCAGCCTTGTTCAGGAGCTAAGATAATCGTGCACACGCTAATAAGAGGATCTACTACACGACCTTCATTTGACAAGCTCTAAACATGCTTATCACCGAACGAATACTTGGGCGACAAGTAAGATCAGAAAACGTCTTAATTTTAATTCTCCAAAGCGGAGTTTTCCTGCTGACAGCTTTCCTGTCCTTCTTCCCGAGCTGGGGGACGTGAAAAAGATTTTTGAAATAGACTTGCAGTCAAGGTCAAGAAAGGGTGCCGCTCTATTTCAGAAAGGGGCTCTGTCAACGCCCCCTCTCTCTGTTTCAGGAACTAGAGTCTTCCTGCCACGCTCCTGCCCTGCCTGGAAGCGCCTGGCTTTGGTAAGACCTCACGTCAGGGACTATCCAAGTGCAAATTGCCCTTCTCTTGCCTGCCGGCCGCTGTTTCTGAGTAAACACAGCGAGGATACCCAGCGCCTATAAAGAAAAACAGACTAAACACACTCCCCAGGGGCGAGCGCGGCAGGAACTGCTCGGGCTTGTGAATCGCTGTCTCCGGTTACCCAGTCTTCTTCTGAGCCCCAGAAGCCTCCTTTTCCCTCCTGGTTGAGACCACACTTGAGGGAGCCGCGCGAGGAAGGGTGGCTTCCCGCTTCCTCACGCTCTCGTCTCTGAAGTAAAAGTTTCCCTGGTACAACTTCGCCTCCTCCCAGGAGGGTGACCGTGGCCTCCATCCTTCCCTGATCTGTCCCCGAAGTTCAGGAGGCCAAGGAGGAGAGCCCGTCCGGGATTCCCGGGCAACAGGAGCACATCCTCTGAGCCCCTCCTGGGTGGAAACTACCCGGAGGCGCCGAGTGGAGCCTGCTTAGCCCGAGCCGACGCCGCCGGCAGCGCCACCCCCCGCCCGCCCTCCAAGTCCCCGGGACGCCCCCCACCCAAGGGCGGGGAAGCGCGTTTGAGGGCGCGCCTGAAGGGAGGGTGGGGCGGCGACCGGGAGCCCTCACCTGAAATCACTGTAAGGGTGGATAATCCAGAAGCCTGCAGTTTTAACCCTTTCCTGCTCCTTTTCCACCGCCTTCTGGCTCCCAAACATGCGGAGGGAGAATTTGTTGACCCCGGGCTGCAGCATGGAAGTGAACTGCCTCTGCATGAAGCCGTACTGCCGCCGGGGCCCCTCGGCGTCTTCGAAGCCCCCCGCCGGCTCCTCGCCGCCGCCGCCGCCGCCGTCCACCTTGAAGCACACGGAGTTGCCGTGCTCCTTCGCGCCGGCCCCGCCGCCCCCCGGCGGTGTGCCCAGGCGCTTCTCGGCCGCGGCCGGCCCCGCGCCCGTCGCGGACGCCTTGGCGGGGAAGACGCTGTTGCCATCGTCCCGGCTGTTAGACGAAGAGTTGGGCTTGCCGCCTCCTTCCATGCCCGGAGGACGCGGCCGGCGACGGCGCGGGCTCCAGACTCGCCGGCCGCCCGGCGCCGGAGACACGTAGCCGAGAGGGTAGGGGCCCGAGCCGGCTGCCGGCGAGCCCAGCCGCCCGTCGCGGCGGCGGCGGCGGCGGCGGCTGCTGCTTCCCGACCGCGCCGCTGCTAGCTGCGCGCCTGGCTCCCGCCGCCGCCGCTGCCCTTAGTGGCTGCGGTCCGGGCTCCGGTGCGGCTGGTGCTGAAGCTGAGGCTGCCGGAGCTAGGCGAGGCTCAGCTCGGCTCAGCCCTCGCGCCCCAGCGCCTCCCCTCGGCTGCCCTCTGTTGGCCAGAAAGGGTCTCTCCCCGTCCGCTCTCCACACATGCTCGTTACTCTTGCTCTACTTCTGCCCAGCGTGACATTGAACTCAAGAGCCCTCGGAGGAGACATTCATTGGTACACGTGGAGAAGGACTCGGTATATGTTTGCATGAAAGACAGGGGAGAGAGGGGAGAGAGCAAGACTGAACTAGCGAGTGTGTGTTGGTCCGAAAGAAACAAACATCTTAAACTCATGAAGACATTGTCTGAACGCCTGTTTGAATAACGTTACAGATGGAGAAAAGGGGACAAGCTGACTATGCATGCCAACAATTCAAGTGCAAAACCAAATGTCCAAAAGAAAGTAAAGTTTGACAATGGAAAATAAATGTCAAAAGTATCAGGGAAAGTGTGCCTGTGCGTGCGCGTGCGCGTGTGTACTAGAAAGAGAGGCAGAGGGCAAAAGCTACCAGGTCTGTGTAATCCTAGGTAACCAGCTGCTTGGGGCTTTTCAGATTAAGGTTCTGCACCTGGGGACAGACAACTGACCTCCTTACACTTATCCTTGTTAATTCTTGCAGAGTTTTTAAGACAGGGGACGGGATTTCTTTCTTTCCAAGGCCATTCGTATCAATACACATGCAAGCAGATCTATCAGCCACCAATATTGAAAGAAAAGTGTGTGAGGGAGGCCTCGCCTGAGCTGACCTATCTTTTTAGATAAGTTACATAATCAATAAAACACATTAAGGGATGTGTGTGTCGGTCAGTGTTTAACGACACCACGCTAGGAAGTTAAGACGTCTTGGAATCTCTCGTCAGAATGTCATTACCATTTCAGAAGGGGGGAACATTCTTAAGGGAAACTTACAAGTGTAGTACTGATGCTGAGGAAAGCATTATCCGTTTCCTCTTATTCTCTCTGCGTCTCTGAAACCCACTGGATTAGCTAAAGGAAGCAAAATGTGCTGCCAAACCCACCAGTCACTCAGCAGGGCAGCCCCGGCGTCTGAAGAGCTTCAAGACTCCCGAATGTCCCAAAACATCTGTTTCAGATACAAGCATTGCCTCCCTGCCCATAGCCTCTTCAAAGGAAATCTTGCCCTGCCAAGAGTCCCAGATCCCCTGGGTTCCTGTCAGCTGTAGCCACATTTTATGGAGAAGGGGCAGGCACTCAAGGAGGGAATGTGTATGTCAGGCTGGCAACTAGTGAGCTATCATGAGGAAAAAAAAAATGAGTGGGGCTAATCAAGGTGTTTTTCTGAAAAATTAAACAGTGATGAAGCCAATTAACAATGAAGGAAGCAAGGATAAAGACAAAGGAAGACAATTGGATGCCCTCCTGAGGGGTTAACAGAGGCTGAGAAAGGAAGCAGAGAACAGAGAAAAGAGCAGAGGGAAGCAGAAAGGAGCCATTAGGCCTAACTCAGTTGCAATTCTGTAAGATTTCCTTACCATTCTCCTTACCATAGCCTGTGCTAAATCTCCTTTTTTCACGGAGCTATGTCCTGACTCAGGCACCATCTGTTTTCAACTAATCATATACCAGAACCCTAAGAATAAATATGGAGGGCCAAATTTTAATGGTAAGAGATAGGAAAAATATGAAAATATAGAGCTCTGATCTGTCAAAATAGAGACCTTTCTCTACTTTGGAAAGCCAAGAGGTCAGATAAGGATACCAGGTGCTGAGGGCAGAAGGAAGCCACGGGAATGGATAAAAACAAACATTGCCCAAAGCACAGTTCTGCCTAAGAAAGACCCGATTACTCAGGCAGCTTTTCTTTATTAGACTAAAGATGTTTCCCTACTTTTCTCCCATTCTGCATGCTTCCTCAATCCCTCTATTTTCAGTCATGAGTGTGACAATGTATATTTTAACATAAATTTTAAATTTTATAATAATGTAAAAATATACCATCTAAAATGTTATGCTGAGTTTAAGTAAGTTTTGCTTTTCTTTTAGCCAATCTCTCTGTTTGTTCTATTGCAACTTAATCTTACTCATGACCAGGCAGTTATTTTAGTAAAAGTTTTTCTGAGTTTCAAGGTTTGTACTAAACTGATATGACAGAATCACTGAAAAACAAGATCTCAAAATAGAACTAAGAAATGTCTTTAAAAGATCACAAGTCATTGGTTGTTCCAAGTATAGCTTCTAGGCCGTATTTTATTTATTCAAAACCTCAAAAAATACATTTTCTTAAAAATTTGAGAATGTGTATATTATATCAATGCATTAACTTAAAGTTGTCAGCAATATAAAAAGTCATGTTTATTTACTTTTCAGAGTGTTGATTTAAAGTTGTTTAGAATATGAAATTTAAGTTTTCTTTGGAGGAAGAATGAACTCTCAAGAAGATTGAGACAAAGTGAAAGCAATAAAAGAATGGAATCAGTGATAGAAGAAGAGACAGAGAGAATCTTGAAACTTCAGAATAATCTCTTCTTATCTTGTCTTTGTATCGGTTTGTTGATAAACTATCTCAAGCTAAAATCTAGCGAGCTAAATGCGAGTGTTTATTTCAAAGACATCTTAGAAATAAGACTACCATCATGTTGACTCTGTGTCATTAGATGTTCATGATGTCAAAATGCCTAGTATTTTACAGGAATCTGATTTCTGAGGACTCTTTAGAGAATATCAATTATGAATTAATTTCAGGAGAATGTCTCATCAGTAGTTGTAATGGGTGCTGTTCAATATATACAAGAATTGTGAATCTTCTGAAATGTTCCCTGCCTCCTTTAATACTCTGCTTAAGATCAAATTGCAAGGCAGCAGCAGAAGATTAATATGCATCTAAAATAAAATCTCCATGCAGCAGATACTAGCACACGTGAAATGGAACAAAAAAGATAGATCGGTGACTTGAAGTTTGATGGTTTATTGGAAAATCTCAGTGAAACTTAAAGATTTAAGGGATAAGACATTTTGACCCTCTTAGTAGGACAGAGTAATATGTTACAAACATATTACACGTGTAAGGAAATAAAATAAGAACATCTGTTGAAGAAGGCAGTGGTAAGGAACAGTGAAAAAAAAACTTCCTCATTGACAACCTCACAGTCTTTCTGTGTCTTGTGCACAGGCAAATCTGATTATCTATCTGGAAAGCCACATCAACATCATGCTTAATATGAAACATTAAAGCTGTTAAAGTCAGAACAATACGCTCATATCCACCATTTCTGCAACGCATGATATTTTTAATTGATAATATTGTCTCCTGAAAACCCAAAATAATCAACTGGATAATCATCATAACTAATAATAGAAGTTGGGAAGTTGGTATCAACTTTTGGTTACTTTAGTAAACATGCAAAAATTAACATTTTTCCTAAGCATCAGCAATAACCAGTAAGGCAATATAGAGAACAATGATTTTTTTCACAATTGCAACTAAAAATGAAAACTACACAATAATAAATTTAACAAGAAATGTCTGAGATCCATAGTTTAAGATACTTTATTTTGATAAAAGACATAAAAAACATATAAATAAATTAGCTATATACTTTGTCCATAAAGTCTCAATATTATAAATATGGTGCTCCTTCCAAAATTGATTTTAAGTTTCAAACAAAATTTGGTGATTCCATGGACACAGGGAGGGGAACATTACACAACAGGGCCTGTTGAGGGTTGGAAGGCAAGGGGAGGGAGAGCATTAGGACAAATACTTAATGCATGAGGGGCTTAAAACCTAGATGACAGGTTGATAGGTGCAGCAAACCACCATGGCACATGTGTACCTATGTAACAACCTGAACCTTCTGCACATGTATCCCAGAACTTAAAGTAAAACTTAAAAAAAAGAAAAAAAAGAAAGCAAACCAAACAACTCACCAGCAATATACAGTCATTCCTGGTAACCAATAAAGCAACTTACTTACTTTAAAACAAACAACAAAAAAAAGTGTTATTAGTTTTCTCCATGTGGACAAAAGCAACAAAATGTTTTTAAAGTTTAACTGGATTAATAAATCATTTTTAACAGTTCATAAGCTATGGCTTAAAAATGAAAACAATGAAAAAATGTCCGAAGTATTAGAATTGCTTAGGGTAGCACTGAGCAGAGAAAGAGACAGATAAGGCAATGCAAAAGAGTCAAAACCAGGCCGGGTGCAGTGGCTCACGCCTGTAAATCCCAGCACTTTGGGAGGCTGAGGCAGGCAGATCACTTGAGGTCAGGAGTTCAAGACCAGCCTGGCCAACATGGTGAAACCCCGTCTCTACTAAAAATACAAAAAAATGAGCCATGCGTGGTGGCGTGCTCCTGTAATCCCAGCTACTCGGGGGGCTGAGGCATGAGAATAGTTTAAACCCAGTAGGCTGAGGTTGCAGTGAGCCAAGATCGCGTCACTGCATGCCAACCTGGGTGACAGAGTGAGACCCTGTCTCTAAATAAATAAATAAATACCAGAAACACACTTTAGTGTTAATCAGAGCTCCAAATTGTCCTTCCACATCAATGAGCAAAGGATATGTTGTATAGCAAATGGTCCTAGGATGGTTAACTATTCCAGGGAAAAGGAAGGTAGAATATAATATCATGTCATTTCCTAAAGTGAATTTAAGATGATTTAGTATTATAATGTAAATACTAAAAATCATGATAGGTAAATGTTTATAAAAGCAAACACTGGAAAAGACTATGCCACTTTAAAAGATTGATAGATATTTACTTTTCAGAATTTTTTCCATTGACCTGCCTATATAAAGACTAACAATACTATACAATTTTAATAGTTTTAATATATGGTGGCCCAATCCCAACATCTGTATTTCTCTTCATGTGTCTGCATACATACATATTAAACATGATTATTTTTTTCATATACATGTAGAATTATTTTTGACAAATTTTGGCACTTGTCTTTGTAGTTAAGGCATTTCGTTTGCATTGCACATAGAGACATTTTAGGAAGAACTATCATCTTTCAATATTGAGTCTCTATTCAAAAGCAAAATGGATATTTTTTCCCTATTTCTTCCTTCTTGTATCAGCGCTAAATGATACATATTATTGTCAAACATTTGAAGAATACAAGATTTAAAAAGAAAAACCTTAAAGTAGTCCATCAACTCATCTTCATTTTGCTGGCACATGCCTATCTTTCTTGACTCTAACATGCATATATTGATTTCTATTATTTTACATAACTAATCTCTTAATATATTTATTGTACCAGCATTTGGATTTAAGGTTTCAAAGTATATCTTGAAGATATTAGCACGAGATAATTTATAGCATCCTTTTCTTTAATGCCTACATTTGTTTTGTAGAATGGATATACCATAATTTACTTAAAATCTCCATTACTAATGCACATTTGAGGTTTTATTCTTTTGTGCTAAAACAAACTGTGTTACAATTAATATCCTTATTATATCTCTGTGTAGTTATGAATATAGATATGGAGAAAAAATATTGGAGGTAAAGATAATTACTCAATTCATGGGTAAATTTGCTTTTGGTAGTAACTATCAAATTGCCCTCCAAAGACTGTAGGAATATATATTTCTTCTTAGACCACATGAGATTACCTGTTTCATATGCTTGACCCAAAATCAGATATTAACAACTTTTTCCAATTTAAAATGAGCAAGAAAAAAATGATAGGCCATTGGAGTTTTAATTTCATTTTCACAATTATTAATAAGAATAAACAGATTTCACATGTTCATTGAGTTTCTTATAGTTATTCATTTGTGAGTTACCTACTTTTACTATATGATCATATATGATACATATGTATGTTTTATTTTCAATATATTTTACATATAAAACTTTCACCATGCATGTAATTTTAGAGTAATGAATTCCTTGCAAAGAATGAAAAGAAGCCATATATAAAAGACTGATAAATTTGAGTCAATGAAAGCTGACTTTACTTTCCATGTCTGTTTAAAATATTCCCACAATTATTTGACTATTCTCTCTCTCTCTCTTCTTTTTTTTTTTTTTTTTTCAGAGATGGTGTTGCCCTGCCCTGTATTTCCCAGACTGGTCTTAAACTCCTGAGCCAAAGCAATCCTCCCACCTTGGCCTCCCAAAGTTACGGGTTTATAGGCGTGAGCCACTGCACACAGCTAAAATTCTTGGATTCCTATTTTCTCCTTCATATTAATTTGAGAATAAGTTTGTCAAATTATTTTAAACAATCTAGCTGGAATTTTGTTTGGAATTACATTAAATTTATGCATTAATTGATAAATAATTAACATAGTCATAACCTTAAATTAGTACATCTTAATATGTAAATCTCTCCATTTATCTGTCTCTCTACCTATCTTACCAATGTATCTAAATACAAGGTAATCTATTGCATAGTTATTTTTTATTTATTTATTTATTTATTCTATTTTTTAATTTTTTTTTTTGCGATGGAGTCTCGGTCTGTCACCCAGGCTGGAGTGCAGTTGTGCAATCTCGGCTCACTGCAAGCTCTGCCTCCCAGGTTCACGCCATTCTCTTGCCTCAGCCTCCCGAGTACCACGGGTGCCCACCACCACACCCGGCTAATTATTTGTATTTTTAGTAGAGACCTGGTTTCACTGTGTTAGCCAGGATGGTCTTGATCTCCTGACCTCGTGATCCGCCCACCGAGGCCTCCCAAAGTGCTGAGATTACAAGCATGAGCCACCATGCCCAGCCTATTGTATAGTTTTTTAATATAAGTCTTGGAAATTTTTCGTTCAGATTTGTTGCTAGGTATTTGATATGTGTTCTGACTTTTTAAAAAAGAGACATTTTATCATTGTGATTTCCAACTGGCTATTTTTGGTTATAGAAAAATTATTTTTTTACTACTGACTTTGTCCTTGCATATAGCTGTAGTAGGGAATTATTAAACTGTATCTAATACGGTATTTTAGTTTATTCTCTTTGGTAGTGTCAGTAAATAATCATGTCATCTATCAACTATATGTTTGTTCTCTTTCTTAACAATTTTTATAATACACATTTCTTGACATACTACTCTGGCAAACAATTTCAATTAAATGCTGAATAGTAATAGTTATAATGTTAGCTGACACTGTTATAAGGATATGTAATAGTAACTCTTCTGATTTTATGGCATTTGCTATAGGTTACTAGTAAGGTAGCCTTCGTCATATTAAGGTAGATTTCTTCTTGCTTGTTAAGAAGTGTTTTAATGAGAAAACAAATTGATACATATTATTAATAATTTTACATATGTCAAGATGATTGTTTTTTCTTTTTTAATCTGCTAATGTAATAGATTATAATAAACATGATTAATATTTTCTTTACAGGCATAAATCTTATATAATCACATTAGACTATCATATTAATTCGATATGTTGTTAGATGATGATAATGCTGATGGTCATATTTTTATTATCTGCTATTTTTGGCCAGCTTTGGTTATGCTGGCTTTTCACAGACTGAGATCTGAAAGCTTTATTTTCTTCTGTGCTCTATAACTGTTTATTCCATGTAAGTGATATAGCTGTCAAAGTTTAGTTTATGTTTAGAAACACATAAATGTGTTCATTTGAGTATCTTTGCCAGCTTTTTGATTATTCTACAATTGTTGGGCTATCTGATAGTGCTATTGAATTGTTTGATACTGTATATTACATCAGAAAATTCCCCAATTTTCCAAGCTTTTAAACAGTGAGTGTAAATTTGTATACTATATTCTCTTTAACAGCAACAACAAAACTCCCCTCTCTTCATCTTTGTTCATCTTATTCCCAATGTTGTTTCTTTTTTTAATTTTTAATTTATTTTATTTTATTTTATTTTTTATTATACTTTAAGTTCTAGGGAACATGTGCACAACGTGCAGGTTTGTTACATATGTATACATGTGCCATGTTTGTGTGCTGCATCCATTAACTCGTCATTTACATCAGGTATATCTCCTAATGCTATCCCTCCCCCTTCCCCCCACCCCACGACAGGCCCCAGTGTGTGATGTTCCCATTAATAAGTCCAAGTATTCTCATTGTTCAGTTCCCACCTATGAGCGAGAACATGTGGTGTTTGGTTTTTTGTCCTTGCGATAGTTTGCTGAGAATGATGGTTTCCAATGTTGTTTCTTTTCTCTTTGTCTTTTTAAAGAGAATGGAATGAGCTTATCCATTTCCTTTGTCTTTTTAAAAATAACCAATCTTTAATTTTGTTGGCCAAGTCAAACATTTTTTTTTGCTTTGTGTTTTATTAATTTCTCAAAGGCCCAATGAGTCCAGCTATTCTGAACCCAGTTTTCAAGTAAATGCTTTGAAAATTGCCCCAGAGTGCCTCTATGCAACTTTTTTCATCTGTTCATTGAATATGAAGTAATGTTACCCTCTGGAAAAGATTTACCTTTGCAGTGCTTTTTTCTTATAGGATTTTTCCTGTTTTTATTATTTTGTTTTTTATTACATTTTTTTTTCAAAAATTTCATAACATTTACTTTCTCTGTTCCTAGAAGGTCTTGAAATTACAGGTGCGGGGAAATTGTTATTATTTTTCTCAGGGGTTTGTACTATTTCTTTAAAATGTATCATTTCTGTTATTTTATGGAACTTAATTCTGAAGTGGAGGTGAATAAATGTTCTGTTTTCCTTCTTGATTTACCCCTTGCTATGACTTCTCATTTAATTAATTATTGTTTTATTTTTTCTTAATAGAATTTCTATTTCTTAGTAATATAACTATTAAATATTTTCTAGTTACACTATGATGCTTTCTTGAAAGTATTTTTGTATTGGTCATTATTATGAACATATTTGCATCTGGTGTAAATTCTAATTTTGTGAGGGTTATTTTTTATAAAATAAAATTTCAGGGTTTCTTTTATATTTTAGTCTTATAACTAAGTATTTTACTAAATTATCTTCATTCATTCATACTTTCTACAAATATTCGTCCTGGTGCAGTAGCTCACGCCTGTAATCCCAGCACTTTGGAAGGCCGAGGCAGGAGGATCACGAGGTCAGGAGATTAAGACCGTCCTGGCTAACACGGTGAAACCCCGTCTCTACTAAAAATATAAAAAATTTACCTGGCGTGGTGGTGGGCACCTGTAGTCCCAGCTACTCAGGAGGCTGAGGCAGGAGCATCGCTTGAACCCGGGAGGCAGAGCCTGCAGTGGGCTGAAATCATGCCACTGCACTTCAGCTTGGGAGACAGAGTGAGCCAGACTCCTTCTCAAAAAAATAAAATAAAAATAAATGTTCATTGGATACCTACTATATACAGACACTCTTTAAAGCCTGCAGTTTAGCAACTGAACAGAAAAGGGGAAAAATTCTATGCTTTGCAGTATCTTATTTTTATTTTTTTTTTGTTTAATTGATGTGTAATTCTATCATGCACAGATAAGAAATATATTTTATCTTTCTATGAATTATATATTTTTATTTTGTTACCTTCTTAAATTTTATTGGTTTACATTTGAAAAATATTAATTTGTCTTATAATGAATAGTCTCAGAATAATTCTACTATCTTAACATTAAGTATTATTCTATTTGTTTGAAGCAGAGATATTTGAAGATATAAATACAGATTATATCTTAAAGAATAGCACTATAAGAGGTAAGAAGTGTGTGCATGTATGTGTGTGTGCATTTTAATTAAGTATAATTTTTAAATCTTGTTGAATTCCTTTTTAACATCTGTTGCATTATTTTAATGACCATAACAGTTATAGAGCACTAGAATAAAAGATTCCCTAATGAACTTCTATCTAGCTTAACATGATTAGGCACAGATTTTAATCTCAAGGTGGAAAACTTCTCTTCATTCGTTCCCCTCCCTCCAACTTCTTGCTGGGGTTTCCTTCTGGACAAACCCAATAGAAGCCCCATAGCTCAGAGGTTTGTTCATATGTCTAGGACAAGGCAAAGGATGAAGAGTGGATCTGTAGAGAGAAAAATATATAACTGACATGCTCTTCAATTTAACCTTCCTCACTTCCTTCTCCTCATTATGTTTTTATCTGTTTTATTTCCATTTAGTGCTTCTTTCCTAAATGAACTTGTATATTTATTTTTTACTTTTTTCTGATACAGCAGAAGGCACCACAAGAGCAATGACCTTCCCTATAGGATTTAACACTGAATCTTATAAGCCTGGAACAAAGTAGGGATTCTATAAATACTTGTTGAATGAATAAATGAATGAATGGACCTCTTCCAGGAATCCTCCAGCTTCATCTAGAATTCCCTCCTCTGTACCCCTAGAGTATATATGTATATCACTATGCATATTATTACTGCATGATTATCATAGTGAATTATAATTGTTAATGTGCATCATTTACCTTAAAGTGTGAGTAAAGTTGGTTCTTATAATTATTGACTTGTGTTTTTTACCTTAGAGTGTGAGTAATATTCATTCTATAGTATCTAATGATAGCACTGTGCTGAGTCCTGTGCTCTGTGCTCCATAGATGTCTCACTTAAACCTCACCACATGTTTGTAAGGCCAATATTGTCTCCTTTTTACACTCTAGGATAGAGAGCTTATTAACACAAAAATTTTACATAGCTTTCATGTGACAGAGCTACCTCTTATCATGAGTCTCTTGGCTCCAAAGTTTCCTGTGCTCCTTACTGAAGTGCTGTATTTTCTATTTTAGTAAGAAGTATACATATATTTTCAAACTCTCATTTCTTCACATCAAAAATTTTTACATGTCTGATCACCAGATCAATTAATGCATAAGCAACACGAAAAAGGGTTAATAATTTGCCAATACTGAACTGATTAATTTTAATTTCCTTCTTAAAATTGTGTCCCTTTTTAACCTTACACTTCCAAAGCCAAATCTCATGACTAGTTGTCTCAGAAAGAGGGGGAGGATATTGTCACCAACAAAGAGGCCATTATCAACTTGGAGTCCCAAAGCTGATTTTCTCCACCTCTTTAGCAAGAAATTCAGTGAAATTCTGGAAATGAAATTACACACGATTATAAATGAGATTATTATTATTATTGTCTCTGAGTGAATTAAGATGCATAAATTGGGTTAAAGGGGTTTCCTCTTTATAATTATTTTTACCTTAGCGATTTACAAAACTCCACAGTTCAAACTGTTTATCTGTTGTTTTGTTTCTCCCCAGCAGTGACAATTATTGTATACTGATCCATTCTTCTTCTCTTCTTAAGACTTTCATAAACTTTTCAAATCATAAAAACAGTTTTAAAAACCTGGAATTAGGCATAAAGGTTTTGGTCAGACAAAAAGGGAGAGAAAATCTCAAAAAAACAAATATCAAGCTTTGACTTTATTGCAATTGAGAAGTGAATTAAACAACATTCCTATATTCTGAAATATTGGTATCCATTTAGAGAAACTTACCTGATTTTTATTTGTTAATATATAAATATTTCAATGTTGCCGGAGAGAGCCTTACGTTGATTATTAAATATTATATAACCCCTTTCTTTGAAACACACTCCCTTCCTAACTAACTCCACTTGATTAGAATTGGGCTCCAATTACTGGGTCCTTCCAGCACCTTCCCCTGACAAATGTGAGTCCTTGATTCAAGCCAGGTCATGAAGGTTATTCTCCCAGAATCTGAGCTTTTCAGCACAGACAAAGTGAGAAAACGGGTGGTTGCAGCTGAGTTTTCTGTGATAACAACATAGACATACAATCTGTAGTTTATTTTACTGGTATTTCATAGAGCCTTCCTCATTTGTGTTGACCTTCAGATCTTCCTTAAATTATGTGAAATTCTGTGCTATATGTTCTTAATTTGTCACTGTATATTCAATTTCTACCCCTTTCTTCCCTCTTGGCTGAACACCATGGACGGCATTACCGTGGATCTTATGTATTGTGACTACCCTAGGCCGATAGGAGGGACCAGAAAGAAACAGAAGGACAGGAGAAAAAGAACAGATTTTTTATTTCCCTTGTCCCACTTCCTCCCTTCTTCACCATGGTTCTGTTCCTGGCTACTTTCCTCTATGTCCACAGCTCCTATAGTCTTCTCAATGGCTACAGCTTGTACCCCATTCAGTAATAATTTCCTCTGCCCTGCCATTACCACTCCTAATGGCAAGGCGGAGGAAATTATTACTGAATGGGGCACCAGCTCTGGCTAGTTTCCATGTTGCTGCTTCACCATATTTGTTGGTCCCCTTAACTTTATCCATATCTCTGTAAATAGCCCTTTCATTAAAATATCTTCAATTAAATTCATTGAGTGAGCCATCTTTTTCTTGCTAGGACCTCAACTGGTACAATTTCCCAATATATGTTTAATAAATTTCTTTGTCAAAGCTGGCATCTCTTTTCCACATCAAATGATCCACAGATCAATCAATTAATTGTTTTATCTTGCTGTCTATTCATATTAATCAAAATTATGTATTTTGTTATGTGTATGTATAAAATAGTAACTACATATATATACACAAATTTTAATGTGTTCTCTAAGAATATTATTCAGTAGCACGTGTTTTCAAAAGAATTTCTCCACTTATTTCTGGTTTTAAATTAATCATTTTAAAATATCAACTATAAATCTAATGTACGTTTTACCTGTTCAGGTAAAAAATCATGACTTTGTCTTTTATTTCTCTGCTTCATGTCTACCTTACATTCAATCTGTCAGCAATTCCTGCTTTTTCTACATTTTGAACCTGACCACTTCTGTCTACTTTGCCTCCCTATAATCTAAACTCAAACTCTATAGCTACAGTGAATCTTTTATGACAAAAGCCAGGCCAGGTCATTCCTCTTATCTCAATCCTCTAAGGGAATGATGGCCCCATTAAAAGCCACGGTCCTCACAATGTGCTAACCCCTGTGACCTCTCTGATCCCATTGACTACTTCCCTTTCCCCCAAACTCTGCTCCCACAACACAGACCTGCTTGTTTTTCTTCAAACTCAGTGGGCACATGTCAATGTCATCACATAGCACATGCTGCTCCTTCTACTTGCAAAGTTTTTCTCTCACCTTAAACAGGTGTGTACTTTAAGTGATCGTCTCAGTTATCATTTTACATAAAAACCAACCCCTCTTATTGCTTCCTATCTCCCTTCTCTGCTTTATTTTTCTGTTCTGCACTTGACACCAAGTGACATACTCAATATTTTGCTTCATTTGTAGATTATCTGTTTCCCACAGAAGAATGTAAGACCATAAGGCTTTATTCACTGCTGTGCTTCTAGTACTTAGAACAATGACATCTAATCACATTCAATGATTTGATTTTGAATGGATGAAATGAATGAAATGGAATTACATGAAATAAATGAAGGAATTTTCTGCCCCTCTGTGTAAGAAATTTACAAAAAAAGATAACTAATTATTTATTAGTAATTATATAATTATTCCAATTATTACTTTTAATACAACTGACTGAAGGTTTAGGGTATCTTATTAGGTTAAAAAATTCACAGAGGTTTTGTTTACTACCTTCATTTACATTTTTGATGGAAATATTACATTATAGAACCAAGCTCATGTCATGTTGTATCATAAAATATGGATGAAATTACTAATTTAATATTACAATTAAAAATGAGTAAAGTGACTTAATATAAAAGAGAAAGGGCCTTAAATTTTCTGTTTAACAATTTGATAATTTTTTAATTTTTTTTGGAAAAAAAAAGGAGAAAAGAGATTAGTATATTATTTCCTGGAGACTAAATAGAATTTGGGTAAGTAAAATCATGTTTATGAGCAGTATCTTTAAAACTGTAACTTTCCCCTAGAAATTCAGTGGCATTTTATTGTGGCATGTATTAGAAGTAGATGGAATTAATGGTAGATTACATTTGGGTCATGAAATGTATAATAAATGAATGCAAGTCCTTTATTTATCAGCAGCCTGACAGGTGGGTAAAGGGTAGAAATCGGGTTATTCATCCAGGACCGTTAGTTAACTAAACTAGTCAGAAACAGCAAGGCTTTCAAATAAAGCAAATTGGTCATCCCAAGGGCAGTTCAAAGAGTCAGAACCTCACAGATTTACAGATTATCACAGCCAGAAGTAGCTTTATATAACTAGAGTCGTTGTCCTAGAGTTCAGTTGAAATAATCGGTACTATGGTTCATGAATTAATGAGAACCCCTTTTTTTGTGGGGGTGGCTGACTTCAGATGTGACAATGCAAATTGAGAGTGTTAGTAAGCAGTGTTTGGCAAATTGGTGAATGAGGCATCAGAGATCCATTTTATATGAAGACAGAGAAGCTTCTTAAAAAAACTCATTCTAAAGAAAGAATCTGGGCACCATAAATCTGAACCAGCCATAAAAAGGAATGAGATCATGTCCTTTGCAGGCACATGGATGAAACTGGAAGCCATCATCCTCAGCAAACTAACACAGGAAGAGAAAACCGAATACCACATGTTCTCACTCATAAGTGGGAGTGGAACATTGAGAACACATGGACACAGGGAGGGGAACAACACACAACAGGGCCTGTTTCGGGGTGGGGGGTCTGTGGAGGGAACTTAGAGGATGGGTCAATAAGTGCAGCAAACCACCATGGCATACGCATACCCATGTAACATACCTGCATGTTCTGCACATGTATCTCGTTTTTTTGGTTTTTGTAGAAGAAATAGAGAAAAAAAAATCTGAACCACCAAATCAGCCATAGGATAAAGAAGGATACAGTGATTTTGAGGAGAGTGTGGTGCCTGTTACTGGACATCCCCTCCAACCACCTTCTCGTATGTCTGAGCCTCCAGGACAGAGAAAATGTAAGACTTGTTTCACTAACATTTATAAAACATAACCCTTATGTTTTATATGAATTCTTGGAATCTTTATAGCAAAGAATAACACTAAAGGGAAGGGGATTATTTTTTGCTAGTCTACACTGACTCACATAAACTTATATATATACACACACATATATATATATATGGTGTTTTAATGTATTTCGGCAATGGCACATGGTTGAGATTAGTAAACCTTTTCTGCCTCTAAAACCTTGGAGATACTTGGTTTCTACGCTCCCCAAGCCAGCTTCTTCCACTTTATCTTCAATGTTGTGAATTTTCTTTTTGGCTTAAGTTAGTTTCTGTAGCTTATACCAAAGTATCTGGATACATCAAATGCGGCCAGAAGTGGGGTGCAAATATAGACCATCAGGGCGATGAGAAGTATTTGAAATTAATAATGTTGCCTAGACAGAGCTAAAATCGGTGGCTCACGCCTGTAATCTTAGCACTTTGGGAGGCTGAGGCAGGCGAATAACCTGAGGTTAGGAGTTTGAGACCAGTCTGGCCAACATGGTGAAACCCCACCTCTACTAAAAATACAAAAATTAGCCGTGCATGGTGGTAAGTGCCATAATCTCAGCTATTTGGGAGGCTGAGGCAGGAGAATCACTTGAACCTGGGAAGTGGAGGTTGCAGTGAGCACGCCACTGCACTCCAGCCTGGGTGACAGAGCAAGACTTCATCTCAAAAATAAATAAATAAATAAAATGAAAGCAGCAAAATTCCATTTGTATCCTTGTAATGGAACCAAGAAACTCACAGTACCAGATGAAGTGGCGAAACAGCTAATTAAGTGCTTGCCTGAAGTTGCTTAGAACCAATTGCCTACTGAGAGCAAGATTCTGGAGAACCAGTTAACAATTGCTATTAAACACTATAAAGGACATAAGAAATTTCTTGTTTATCGTTTTTGAAGCACTTATCCTTTTCATTTGTTAAAATCATTACTATTGGCCTTTCCCCCCTGGAATATAAACTCCACTAGGGCAGCGACTTAGTCCATTTTTTTCACTACTCTACTCGCACTCTCCAGAGTTCCTGGTAGATGGAAATTATTGAAGAATACAGGTGTAAGGGATAAATTAACTCCAGGACAATGGAATAATATGTTTGCTACTGGCAATGTGTGATTATTAAGCTATTGTCTCAGCTTTAAACTGGCCTATATATACTTGGATCTGGGACTCTGCAAATCACATTTCTCTTTTTTGCAGGAAATGACTATTAGGCTCTTCCAGTAGTGGGTAATATAAGGGACAGGGAAGCTGGAGAAGGGAAAAGAACCACTTCTCCTGTTTGTTTTCTACTCCTATCACCATCACACAATAGTGATTCTTCACCATGGCACTGGCAATATTTCTAGTAGCAGCAGTTTGTTATAGTTTGCAAATTTTCTATACCGCATAACCTTTCCAGCATGTTCTTTCAGAGATACCAGCACCAGTTGAAGAGGGTCACTTCCTCAGAGGTCCTAGTCCAACATCTTGGAAGGGTGAGGGAGAAGGAGGAAATTTCACTTCATACTTTGTGTAATTCCAGTGTGCATGGATCTTAGTTACAAAAGCAAAACTACAGGTCTGATGAATAGAGAGCTGATTTAAGCTAACACAACAGAGAATTGGCTTTGTGTGCTATTCCCAGGCAGGAACCAGTTCACAAACCCCAAGCTTCATAAATAAAGGACTAAATTAAGGAGCTTCTTACATAGTTTGGGGCTTGACTCCCTGGGGTTATCAGCTAGTTGCCTTTCTCCTCACTCACGGAATGGTTCCTTTCTTATTTCTCTGTTTTGGCCTTCACTGGGCCTTCTTCTTCTCTCCTGCCAACATCTCCAAACAAACCCAATTTCTGGAGATTCAGATAACTCCTACTGTCAACCAGCCAGCATGGACTTGATGGTAAAGAAAGGAAGCAGATTTTTAAAATCTTGATGTGGTCCAAGTTTCAGGGCGTTTAACTTGCACAGCCCTGAAAGAACCCCATCAGTGTGTCACTACTGTTTTACAATTTGTAAACGTAAAGTATTTTTATCTTCTTTTTCCCAAAGAAGGCCTTTTATATTGTATAAGCTTCTGCCTTCATAAAACCTGGGTCTGCCTTTAAAAAGGTAATAAATGAGATTTTAAAGCAAGTCCGTTTATCAGTAGATACAACGGAAGAATGAAAATTATTTTCAGAGTTTCTATCTGTTGCCAAAAGTCTCTGTTAGCCTAAGACAGTGGCTTATACTTATTGTCCCAGTGTGCTCTTAGAGTTTGTTCTAAATTTTTCAGTTTTCAAATAAAGTATGGAGCATATTTAAAATTGGCTTTGGAATTATTTGGGAAGAGTTTGGTAGATCTGCCATGGTTTCTTCTAGTAGGGTAGGAAACACATTATGCAGAAAATTGAGTTCTTACTGTAGTGCATGGGGAAGTCTGCCAGATGACCAGAAATAACTTGCATTTCTTTCTCCAGCACTTTTCAGAGATGATACATCTAACACCTTCCTTTCAAGGACAGCATAAAGGCATTCACTGATAAGACAAGTCTCCTTGAGCATGAGAGGCGAGGGACACCTAACTCTTTCAAGCCTCCAGGGAGAGTGGAAGAAACCGGCAATGATGTTGCCACTACCAGGCACTTGGTGGACTGGTCAATATGCCATGTCTCCTGCTGGAGCCTGCAAGATGCACAAAACCACCAAGCTGTATGTAGTTGGTGAAGTCAGAGTAACAACAAGCAAAACTTTTTTGTTATGAATATGCTGTTTAACACAAATGAAATTGAGAGTTTCAGTCATACTATAGCATATCACATATGGCAAACTAGCAAGAAAATAATAAATCAAAAGGCATGAATCATAATAGTAATAACATTGATGAGTTTTATCTTGTAAAATATTAATTTACAAAGGTACCTTGAATAGGAGTGAAAATATAGTACCTTTGAAAATGTTAAGACAGAAATATTTATACTTTCAATTGGGAAAGTCATCCACAAAAAATCATTGCCAAAACTTTATTCTACTTATAATTTTTATTCTACTTATATTTAAAATTTAATGAATATAAATTTTTGATACTATATGCAGATATTTTATTTATAATTTTTACAAAGCATATTTTTGAAAATGAATTTGTCAGTCAAGTCAATATTCAAAAAATTAAGTAATTTAAATTTTTGGTGCCCCTTTCTCTTTTAGTTTGTGTTTTGATTATATGATTGGGTGTAACCAGACCTCTTCAAGCAACAGGAAGAAGTATCTCAGTAGACTCTTGTCCTGTACAGTAAGTTCTTCTGGTAGGAAGGGTCAATTCTGGACCCTATAAACCTTTCTCCCAATCAAAATTTTAAATCAAAAAGTGCTGTATTTTTTGTCAAGTTGCAGGAATCTCTCACTGTTAAGGCTTGAAAGACACAGGACTGTTGATTCCTAGCATATCCCAATTTCACTCTAGTTGGTCCAGAGCAGCAGAAGAGTAGGTCTTAGAGCACAGCAGAAGATTATTTTAAGCTTGCCCAAGTGTAGTGATCGCAATTGCATCTCATGTTTCAGATATGCTCCAACAGCTGGAGTAAATCATTATAGCCTCTGGCATGTGGAAGGCTACTGCTAGCCTAGGGAATCTTCATTCCAGGGTTAAATTTAAGGATGTCGCCATACCTCCAAAGTAATCTGTTGCACTTTATGCCACAACATTTATCACCTATTTCACTGTGCTCTGATATAATCTTTGTTAAACACAGCAATTGTAAATACTCACACGTATTGTGAACCAAAAAATATCAATCAGGAAGATATTATCTTAATACACCTGTAACATCAGATGCATCTATGATTTATTTGTCAACCATCCACCCTAGTATCTTCTCATAGTACTAATTTGAATCCTTGAGTATTTAACATATTTAATATGTTTTATGATACTTTTAGTTAGGTTGATTTTCTAGATTTTAAGTCATCAAATTCTGCTCTGGATAAAATTACCTATTGTTATTCTAATTGCTATATCTTCCAATTTTCTGTCTCCCTATTTATTTTTATATTATTTCAGTGAGACAGAATGTGTGACAAGCATTTGTTTCATGCTTTTAATTAGCTTCAATACAAAAGTAGGAACAGCTGACTCAGATATTATCTTGTGAGTCTGATTTATGCTTTCAGGAAATCATAGTGTGCTAAGATGAAGACTTGTGTCCCAAATCAACAGGAATTATAGTAGTATTTGTCTTTTCAAGAGGCATCATTCAACCAAGGAAAACGGAAGGCAAGCTTCCAAAGCATTTGTGGCTGCCAGTAACCCGAAGTGCACTTCAGAGGGGTAGTTCCTGCTGAGTATTTGCTGATAAATTTGGAACTGATATACTGCATGTATCAATTCAAGTTTAGCTGCTTCACAGATAAGAATATTTTTAAATAATACTATTCAGAAAAGAAGAAAGATCAAAAGAGACTGTAAGGATGAGGGGCATAAGGGAGTAAAAGGAGAGAAATTCTAAAAGAGTAGAACAGATTATTTTTTCTCCATCAAGACACTCCTAATTTTTCATTTCACCATTTCATAGCATTGCCAAAATCACAGTCTTTAGACAATATGAGAATTGATGGTTATCAGTGTAACAAGAAGCCATAAAAATTGAATTTTTTCCCTAGCCTGTGTTTGGATAAAGTAGAATGCTATTAATAAAAGATACTGATTGTCTCATGAAATTTTTAACATTCATTAAATACTAGCAATGTTCTAGGTTAGGAGTGGCAAATATTTAGCAACAACAAAAAAAGAGTCACTCCTTTAACCAGTGTTTTTGGATATTACTAATGGATCATGGCAATATGCCTTATTGAATCCAGATGTGACCTCAAAATTTTTTAAACATCACTCTGAGAAGACTACTAATTGGTCATAGGTATAAACAATATAATGCTTATTTACCCTTTCTCTTCTAGGTGAAAAATTACATGCAGATTAAAAGTGTCTCCTTTATATCTACGCTCTTGTCCTCCTACTATCTACAATAAGTTTGTCATTAGTTCATAACAAGAATAATAATGATACATATGAAAAGGAAAGAGAACTTTCACAAAGCTCATTTGAGCACTCTTATAATGTTAATTTCCATTTTTTAGAAATCAAGCCAGTTCATGGCAAGTAATCCTACTTTGCCACAGTGCATTGCTCCTATATTACAGGAAACTAACCATTTCTATTTCTTAGTTCCCATTCATTTAAAAAATGCTTTTTATGCTTTGAGCTTCCTATAGCAATCACAAAGAAACCAGATTAACTCAAATCATAATTTTATATTTATGAATCTGTCTCCAGAAATTTCTTCTACTGAAGAAGTCTACCTTTGCCATGGTATCTGTTGTTTCTGGCTTTTCTCAGAGGATTGAGATCTGCAAAATTGCAAAGCATTTTCTTCATTCCCTTTGTATTTAATAAATTTCAGCCTTAGAAAAACCAGAGATTTTAGCGACTGAAAATGCTCAGGAGAGATGAGGAAGAACAACAACATAGTCTTCTCCTTCTAGGCAAGTACATGCCAGTAAATGGAAATAAAATATTATATAAAATATGATACGTATTGAACACATTATGCACATAATACATACAAGCATGCCTGAGTTATTCAAAGAAGCTAATGCTTCTAATTTTATGTTGACTGGAGAACGTTTAATAAATTACAGGCCATTAGGAGATGTTGAAATGAAATCTTCTAGAAACCTGATAGCTATCATCAGGAACAAAATTCAGAAATACTAAATTATTTCTTTCACTTCCAGTATTTCTACCATAGGTTATTCTGTGCTAAGTTGGTATTTTGTGGGGAAACAATCTTATCTACCCAGAGGCCTTACAGTAGATATGTAATCATGTCTGAGAGATTTTTCTGACTAATAGAAAGTTTTATAATTTAAAAATCACTTATGGTTTTATTATAAATAATGTAATAATTTAATTCTTTTAATAAATAATCTGCAAAAGAAAAATCAATTTTGTTTATATATCTTTAGGAACACTTGATCCCTAAGTCAGGCAGATAATTTCTTTGTTATTTAGAGATGTTCAGATAGTTGGAATTTTGCAGATGTAAACCATCCTGAAGAGTGTAAGATGGTAGTGATATAAAATCTGATTGCAAAATGTAATTAGAAACAAACTTTTAGCATATATCTTGCTTTTAAGGTCTTTTAATTTGAATATTAGCAGTATTTATTGATTCATTTATAATACTCTAATTATAAAGTATTTTCTTTTCCCCACAAAACAATAAAAATATGGGATTACTTCCCCCTGGGAAGCCTGGTCAACATTGAAATGTACATTTACTCACCCCTGAAAAATAGTTGCACTTAACTGACACATGTCATCTAATGCATTTTTATTATCCTGTGGCTTATTAGGTCATTCAAATATTTGAAGTCTATAGATGTTTTAGATGAAACTTAATTATTTCTCAACATGAAGTGTTATAACAACACTATCTTGTTTTTGTTCTTCTATCCTTCTACCCTTCGTTTCTCTTTCCATTGTCCTTTTCCTTCTCCCTCTCAATTAATGGCTAAAAAGCAGGAACAGTAACTACCATTATGGAATGCTTAACATGTAACAACCACTGAACTTTTATATGTTTTCTCATTTAATCTTCTCAATAATCTCATGTTAAAGACAAGGTTCAGAATCTACTCATTTATGCCAAATTTCATGAAGTTATTGAGATAGGATTTTTAAAAAACCCTTTCTACTTCAGGAAAGGAGTTGGTCTGGGACCATGTGATAACTGGCTTCCAGTTGTATATAGCTGTTTACTGACTTCAAGACAAGCTCATAATGCAGGCAAACTTATATTTAAGAATGCTTATGTTCCAAAAGTTTATTGGTTAAGCCATTAGTTTGTTTCATTGATTGATTGATTGTGACAGGATCTCCCTCTATTGCCCAGGCTGAAGTACAGTGGCATGATCTCAGCTCGGTGTAACCTCAACCTCCTTAGCTCAAGCAATCCTCCCATCTCAGCCTCTCAAGTAACTGGGACTACAGACACATACCACCACACCCAACTAATTTTTGTATTTTTTGTAGAGATGGGGTCTCGCTGTGTTGCCTCAGCTGGTCTCAAAATCCTGGCCTCAAGCAGCCTCCCAAAGTGCTGGGATTATAGTCATAAGCCACCACGGTCAGCCAAAGCCATTAGTTTAGAACTTGGAAAATAAGATAAGGCTATGCACACCATGCCAGAAATAAATAAATAATCATAATAAATTACATTTACAATATCACAGAAGAACAGCATTAGCAGTTTCCTTACTGGGCATCTCAATGGCATTTCATTCCATTCACTTAAATAGCATATCTCTGTAATTACATAGCTATTCTTCTTCAGTGGAAAAGTGCTTTGTGAATTTCTGTTCATTTTTTCCTTTTCTTAACTTTAGGCCCAGAATAAATATGTTGATGCCATTGAATAAGAATTAATACAAAATAATGTTTGAGGCTGGGTGCAGTGGCTCATGTCTGTAATCCCAGCACTTTGGGAGGCCAAGGAGGGTGGATCATCTGAGGTCAGGAGTTCGAGACCAGCCTGGCCAACCATGGCCAACATGATGAAACCCCGTGTCTACTAAAAATACAAAAATTAGCTGGGCCTGGTGGCAGGTGCCTGTAATCCCAGCTACTCGGGAGGCTGAGGCAAGAGAATTGCTTGAACCCGGGAGGCAGAAGTTGCAGTGAACTCAGATCGTGCTACTGGACTCCAGCCTTGGAGACAGAAGGAGACTCCATCTCAAAAATAATAATAAAAATAATAATAAATAATAATAATAATGTTTGAGATATTTGAGCATGGCAAATGTGGTAGAAACCTAGTCTTTACATTTTATGATAATGGAGGTTGATCTTGTTTATTGCTCTATTTCCCCTACTCTTTTTCCGAAGCTTGAAATCTTTCTTGGTCACTGCTGCATACTAAGAACACTGCTCTTTGTCTGCACTCCCACAATGCATTCTTGCTTTCTTTCCTCCTTCCCAAAACACTCAAAAACAACTGCTCCCTTGTAGTGTATGTATTGCTTCTAAGCCAAATTTAGTAGAATTTTATAAATGCCAACAAAGCATGGGAGTGCTGGCAATCTTAACAGGAGGACCATGTGCTTCATTTTGTACAATTAGTCTTTTAGAACTTTATACATATAAATTATTTTTTCTTTTGCAATATTACATGAAATACATTGGTGACAAATAGTTCATTTGAAATCAGAAAACATGGATTAGATTTTCATTATCTCAGTTTTACAGCTTGGCTGAGTGACTTTATTTGTTATCGTCATCTATAACTTGGGGAGATAATATGCATTTTCCAAAATTTTGATAAAGATTAACTGAGAATATGTTTAAGGCATATAAATATTGTAGGTGTCCCAAAAAGTCAGTCAATAAATGAGAGCTCCATTTCCACTTTCCCACTTAACATCCTTTCCTGGTAGACTATTTTTTAAATCCTTCTATCTTCCTAGCCACTTATATATAACTGCATATAATACTTCTGCAGCAACCAAAATTAGTCAGGAGCCTAAATGTATAATCTTTTATAGAAGGTTTTGTATATGTATGTTTGGTTCAAAGGCATATTGATCAATATAGTGTATGGGGGGGTGAATGGAGTTAGAGGTTTTTTTTAATGGAAAGTCAGATATCCAGATATCAAGTTGTTTCTTATGAAGAATAAAATAATAGCTTGAACTATGCACCAGGATATGAATGTGCTATCCTTGGCTGAGGAAGGGCTTGATGCCATTTGTCAAATTTCTCCCCTCCACCAACTACCACTTTTTTTGTTTATTTGTCTATTATCCTTTGTTGAAGTTGTCTTTTTTTAGAAATATTTTTAAAAGAATTACCTTTTAATCTTCCTCCTCTCAACTCCAAACCTCTTTTTCTCCTCCTTTGCTCTCTTATTTCCTGATGCCAGTGTTCCAGAACAGCACCTGGAAAAAATTATCTTTATAGCCTGAAGTCCCCTAATATGTAACATAAAATCAATGACTTCTCACATTCTTGGGTAACAAATGGATTAGCAAATTATTCCTGTTCACCATTGCACGGAAAACAGTCATACTTCAATCTTTGTGAAATTTTCCCCAAAGATAAATTTTACTGGTTGCAACAAATAAAACATGCAATGCTTGCAAAGTTCCATGGAAATGCTCTCTGACTAAAATTAAAAAAAAACAAAATTAGTACAGCCTGTAGAAGGGAATCATTTCTGATTTTAGCAAATATTTAAAATTATACTGTCAGGTCACCGAAGCCAAAGACTTGAAGTCAGTTGCAACTGCTCTTTCTCTTATCCTAGAAGTATAGTTGATAGATCCTGTTGTTACTTTCAAATTTACCAATTCTACAAACGTTTATTGTGTCAAATATTGCCCTAAGCACTGGGCAAATAGCCATGAATAAATTGACAAAAATAGTTGCCAAGATAGAGTTTAAATTCTAGTACATGTGTCGATGGTGGGGGAGGGGGTGAAAGAATGGAACAATCAAATAAATAAGTAAAATCTACAGCATGTCAGAAGGTGATAAATGCTTTGAGGAAAAATGAATCTTGAAGAAAGTGTTTAGGGACAGCCAGAAAGAATGGGGAGTATCTCACTGCTTCAAGAGCCAGATGGGGATTAGAATCCAGGGATGAAAAATGACCTGGGAGTCTCTGGGCTTCTTGTGATGAATGATGTAAATGGGGATAAAGGAAATAATGAGATTTTTTACTCACACGTGAATGGAGAGGATTTCTTGCCAGGAGCAAGAGAAAGTCTGAGGCATCTTAATAATTCTTGCCAATAGTGATGTGGAGGCCGGGGAAGGGCATTTAAGGAGGGTGTGCAGAATTCCTAGACCTTTTCTAGATTCTTGCCATTGAAGTTACTTTCTGGAAACTTTCCCTTCCTCATCATCCTTCCTTGGCCCTGTTCTAATTCAGGCTCACAACAGCTGTGCCAGGATTTCAGTTTTGCTTCCTGGAGTCCATTTTTTGACACAATCAGTGAAAACTACCGAAAACACAAATTTGGCCATGTTATTCCCCTTCTCCAAGCCTTTCGTAGTCAAAATCATGAACACAGAATCTGTCTCCTTTCTTTCACCTCATCTCCAGTAGTGCCTGTCTCGTATTTTATGTTTAAATAACACAAATCTGTTTTTAGTCCTTGTCCCAGAACACTCTGAGTAAGTCTTACGGGCTTCTCTCTGGCCACTCCCTTGATGTGAAATGATCTTTCTGTTTTCCTAACCTGACTAGACCTTTCTCATCTTTCAAGACAGCTTCAGTGTCCTCACCTCCAATGTGCATTTCACTAAGCCACATTAACTCAGTGCTACTTCTCAGTGCTACCATTTTACTCTGGGCACACATTTTGCATGGTATTTAAAGTCTCATAGACTGTTAGGTCCACAAGGGCCATGTATTATTCATCTAGCACTTCTAGAGCATAGCAAGGTGTCTCTTAAACAAACCAATAAGAAATCTGTAGGCTACAGTGAAACCCTGTTTGCTAATCCTGATTTCTAACCTAGAATGCACTGAGAAATTATTTTGAATTGTATATATTCACTGTTTTATTTTCTCCAGTTCTCTTTTAGTCCATCAGTGCCATCAGCCCTCTGCATTGGTTCAAAGAGAAGTAGAATTGTTACAAGGGAATGAGAGGGGGAAAAAGGAAGGATTCGTGTTTGTTTTGTTAACTTCCAACTTGCATTTTGAAGGATCAAACAAAATGTACATGAAAAATTAAGCACAGAGTTGGGGCCATAATTATAGAATAGAAAAATGATTTGAGGGGAAATAAGTGCCCCTTTCCCTGTCATTTAAAAGAATGTCAACCTGGGTCATGGGCAGAGATGGTGCTTATCTTCGGGGAGAATGGGAGACAGAGAAGAGAGTCCTGATATGTGGTAACTCAATATGCAGGATTGGGGTCAGCCTCAGGAAACTGCCAAGTATGTTAAGAAATGAGCACAAAAGAGCCAGTGCTGCAGACTACCCTTAGGATCTGAAGGAGACACAGTCCCATGGAGGAAGGCTGATTCTAGAGGAAATTTCAGAGTTTATCCTGTTTAGAGGCAAGGAAACTGACTTTTTTTTTTTCATCTTGCTCTGTCACCCAGGCTGGAGTGCAGTGGCATGATCTCAGCTCACTGCAACCTCTGCCTCCTGGGTTCAAGCAATCCTGCCTCAGCCTCCTGAGTAGCTGGGATGACAGGTGTCCTCCACCACACCAGGCTAATTTTCTTATTTTTAGTAGAGACAAGGTTTCACCATATTGGTCAGGCTGATCTCAAACTTCTGACCTCAGGTAATCCACCCACATCGGCCTCCCAAAGTGCTGGGATTACAGGCATGAGCCACTGCACTGGGCCGAAACTGACCTTTTTTGTTCCCACATGAGTCAGTTAATGGGTGTGATGGTGGGTGGATATAAACTCTTAAGTATTTCTGGCTCTCTAATTCCAGAGACAAAGTGGCTTTAGTAGCCCAAGAGTAGTTCCCCCACAGGATACTAGGTGCTGGCCCCAAGCAGAAGCACATAGATACCTGAGGAGGTATACACAGAGGAGCGGAAGGGATCTGAGAGAATCTGGGCAAATCCCTAATAGTATCTATGGCTACACAGTGGCTGTGCCATACACCGCCATGGACTGTGTATACCACACATCTCTAGGATCTCAGTTTAAAGCAATCGTTTTAAAATAAGCAAGTGGTATGAGACCTCGTTAGCCTCCAGAGAGCTCAAGACCTTTGTCAGACCCTGAAACACAGCATTTAGTCCTGTGGACTCTTGAGTAGCATTAAGTAGAAAAGAAGGCATGCTGAAAGAGAAAAAAGAAAAGGGCCTTAATTGAATACCTACAATGTGCCAAAACTACACTAAACAATTTATTTTATATCCTTAATATCATTTAATGTTTATAACAATTCTACAACGTGAGATCATCATTCCCACTTTGAAGAAGAGAACGACCAAGTCTTAGGGAGGTAAGTACATTGCCCAATATTATATAACCAGGGATGAAACACAAATCTTTGCCATCCTAGACTCCATGTTCTTTCCATCACACTACTGCTAGCCTCCAAAAGGAGGAGAAAGAAAATGAAAAGGGTATTGAGGGAGATAAAAAATGAATTAAGCTTCCTTCACAATTTTGCCTATGCCCAGCTTTTTCTGTTATAATACAGATTATTTTTTTCTGCAAAATCATACATTAATTCCCTCAGTTAATTACTGAATGTCTGCTATATCCTGGCTATGTCCTGAATCCAATCACTTCTAGGTCATGGGAATTGAATAATAAATAGAACTGCAAAGTTCTACCTTCACAAAATTTCTATTTTCTAGTAGAGGGAGTATGGGATTTATTATTCACAAATAATGAATAGGTAAATAAGTAAAATAGACATTATGTTAGCTATTGATAAATAAATGGCCAGAGGAGACCTGACTGGTATCAGGTTATTTGTGTAAAATTGAGAAATATTTTCAGAGAGAGGACAAATTTCCAGAAGCAATAACATGTTTTGTATGGCTGAGAATTGCTAAGCAAAGTGAAGATGTGGGAAGGGAGGATTTGTAACAGTTGAGTTCAAAAAAATAATTGTGACATGGTTGCAGTGGGTGGAGATAAAGAAGTTGAATAAATAGCATCTCTTAAGCCATAGTCAAGTTATTGGTTTTTGCTCTCAGAGGGGAAAACATTCCTTTTTTAAAAAGCAAAGGTGTGGCATGAGCTGACTTATGATTTTAAAAGAATGTTTCTTGATGCTTTATTGAGACTCTGATACATGACAGAGATGGAAGCATGAATTAATTCAGTTAGAAAGCTAAAGCAGTGCTCCAGGCATGAAACAACAGAAGTTTATACCAGAATGAAATTCACAGAAGTAAAGAGGAATTATAAACTTCTAAATATTTGTTTTGAATATAGAGATAACAGGATTTTCAGATGTGGAATGTAAGAGAAAGAGAGGAGGCAAGGATGATCCCAAGATCACTGAGCTGCGTAACTTAAAGAATGAGGTTGTCATTTAATGAGATAAACTCTAAGAAAAGAGAATTATTATGCGGAAGGGGAGGCAAAGGGAAAGTAACTTGCTTGCTAATTATTGTGGCATGGCTTTACATTTCTTTAGAAAAAGAAATCCTTGATGAGTACAAAATAAATAGGTGAAACTCCTTTGTGCTCTTTTTTCTCCCCTTCCCTCCCTTCTTTCCTTCCTTCCCTCCTCTTTCCTTCCTTCCTCTCCCTCTCCTTCTTTGCTCCTTTTCTCACTTTCTCCCTCCTCCCTCTCTCCCTCCATCTCCATACAACTTTTCTCCGTTTTCAGACATCACTGTGGCCATCAATGTGAAAGAGAGGCTGAGGATAGCATTGGGTATAATGTCACTATTGGGAAAATACCCTGGAAGTCTCCCCTCAAAATCAAAAGAGGGGACATTGTTGGGAAGCTTTTATTCTTTTTTTTTTTTTTTTTTTTTTTTTTGTAACTCAGTCCATTTTCTTGCTCTGGCTAAAGAGATACTAAAAGTTTTCAAAGACTACAGTCTTTCTACACCTGTTTTCTTACACACCTCCTGATTTGTCTAAAATATTAAGTTACCCGAATGATAAATCCAATTAGTGGGAGCTATTTCCAGAAAGAAACAAAAGGGTTGCAAATTCCGTTCTTCTGAATCTCTTCTAATTATTAACAATAAACATTAGTGCATTCTATTATTAGTATGAAAATAATAACTAAATGTTATTTTTCCAATATGCATTTTAATTTTTTGATCTTTTGAATCTTTTTTGGAAACTGTTAATTTGCTATGCTATATTACTACACTTACACTGCTCCCTAAATTTCAAAATGTAAAAAGAAAATAAAAATAGCTAAAAATAATGGGTCTCATGGAAACACATAAGAGTGGAATCTTTTGAAATCTTTTTATAAAATGTGAGATGCAAAATATAAATCTTGTTTGGGCTCCTTTGGCTATCCAAGGTCAGAAGCAATGTTGGCACTCTTCCAAGCTGCCCATCCCTAGCCTTTGAGCCCTTTGGGTATCCAGTAGATCAGGACTTAGGACTCCTAATGAGTAATGCAGTGGTAGTCAAGCTGTTGCAGATAGGATGGGAATAGCAAAAACCACGCCTCTCTAATTACAGGCATTAGCCCTCTGGCATTGGAATGCCTTCTAACATTTTAGGTTGGGGGTAGCTAGCTGAAAAATCACATGAAAAATACAAATCTGCAGGAGCTGCCAAAGTTGCCCCATATTCTAGCTTCCAGACGGTCTCTTCCCTATTCTGATGTTGGTATTGACAGTCTGCCTACCTCCTGTGGATGTCAAAGCCAAGGTTAAGGCCAACGGAAGTGAACAAGCTGTCAGCCTAGCATAAGAAAACAGGTAAGCACATTGTGAAGATGATAAGGAAGACTCCATAATTAGCAGAAATGTTGGGCAGGAGCTATAGGTCACGACATTAGTGGAAATCTATGAGATCACTCCCTCCTTAATGCTCCCACAGGAAAGCAGAAAAATCAGTACTTGATGAAACGTCAGCATTTTATGGACCAACTTCCTCTCACCTATACCTTTCAAATGTCTTTCTTTTTTTAGGCTTTACAACCTTTTTATTTTTAAGATGGGCTCTTTAATGAATGCACTTTATGAACAATGAATCTATTGGCTAGTTAGGAACTAGGCAATATATGATTTAAGTAAATGTAGCTAACTGTGTTAAACTATAATAAACTAATTGGAGAAGAAAATTAAAAACTGACTGCCAGTTATATCTCATAAAGGCTGAATGACTGAAATATAGCAATAAATTTGCTAAGTGGGTTTCAATTCTGAAATACAATTAAAATGTGAAAGGATAAAGCCACAATTTAAAATAATGAGCTAAGATTCTAAGTGGATTAAATTGTGTATGCAGATACCATAGACTTTACATAACAATAATAGTAACTAATAATTATTAAACTCTTCTTATGTACCAGGCACCTACACTAAACACTTTTATATAAATTATTCATTTTAGTCACAAAGCAGGCATTTCCATTAGGTGAGTATATATAACTGCTTAGAGAAGTAAGTGGTGAATGTAGGCCTCAAAATTAGATTTTTGTCTGACTGGGTAGTCACTACTCTTAATGACAGTTTTCTTAATTTCTTCACAACTGACTCTGAAAAGAGTCAAACTATTGAAGAAACATGAAGTGAAGTGATGGTTTGAGTAAAAACAGTGATAAACTGAGGAGAAGTATTTGGGTAAGTCCCTCTTCAGTTTGTAATTTGTATTCTAATTGAATTATGTTTAAAGCTCCTTTCCACAAATTTCTCACAGTTAGTTAGGAAAGAGGTGATTGAAACAAATTCTAATGCATAAGGAAGAAGATATTTTCCCTATCAATACTACAGACACACACACACACACGCACACACACACTACAATAGCAAATGGGTGCTAGCACATATCTTCTTTACACGATGAAAAAGCAGGCTCATTCTCAAATGAAAATAATAAAGGCTCATTTCTGCTGGATCAGAACTGAAAGCATACTAGTAATGTCAGAGTCACCTAGGTAATAAATATAGATGAACCAACTCTGAAACTATTTTAAATACGTTGTAGACTGCTCATGTGTTAATGGCTGTTGGGAGTCAGGGTTCTCACTGTGGAAGAAAACACACACATATGAAATAGAGAAAAGCAAGAGAAAAAACTTCAGGGATGGATTGGAATTGTAGGGTTCTGTGCAAACTCCTGATTTCTAAAATATGTGTGGCTATGTATATACATGTATATGTGCACATGGAAATGTATGTTTGTGTATGTATACTGTATATACTTATGGGTGGGTGTGTGTGTGGTGGAGATGGGGGTGTGTATTTTTTCCTACCTCTGGCTGCTGCAAGGGCCTAGAGGTAATGTTGCCAGAGTAAAAATAAGCATACACAGTAACCAGATTATATCTTTAATATTACTTTAATTTTTATTATTTAATATTATTTTCATTTTATTATATTTTATAATATTATTAAAAGAATCCTGGCTTCCTCAGAGACATGGCTAATTCCAGGGCTGGGGTAGGAGGGACAGAGGTAGAAGAAGGGCTTGACAGAGTGTAAGGAAATGCTCAAAAAAATTATATAGGCCCATCACAGGAGCACCAGAACCAGCTTGAATGGGCTCCCACTGAAAACATCTGGGTGTCTTTGAGCATCAAAATGATTAAGAATAGTAATAAATTATATGTTTATTTGAAAAAAAGATATATAATAGTGAGAATCAGGAAGAAGGCCTCTTCCCTACACTGAAATGTTGAGCATGAACTAGTGGGATATTTGTTTGCAATCATTGTAGTAAAGACTGATAAAGGTAAGAATCATCACCGGGGTAAAATTTGAGAAGAAGATATGTGGCTATCCAATTAAGTAGGGATATTTTAATACTCTCTTGGGTTTTTCATTTCTTTTTTGTTTGTATGTTTGTTTGTTTGTTTTTTACACCTCATGGTTCTGTCAGTCTCAAAATCTGTGTGTATTCATTAAGAATGGATCTCTGGAGGGTAGGGATGAAAGTTAAAATCTTGTACTTGCCCATGTATTTGAATAGCTTTAGCATCCTGTTTAGAAATATGGAACATTTTGTTATTAAATGATAATAATACTGGAAAATGACCATGTTAATTGGATACTCAAGGAAATAATTTTTAAAAATAATTTGGTTTGGATTTTCTATTTTAAAAGAAAGTAAAATTTTCAATTTGTTTATTTTGTATGTAACAAGAAATGAGTTTATGAGTTCAAATATGAGCTTATTTGAACAATGAATGGAGCAAATATTTATTTTTCTTTGTTAATAAATGAAGAAATGATTTTTCCAACACAATTTTATAATACGTCAAATGTCTAGGCTTTATATCGCATTTGACTTTCATATCTAAATTACCTCTCAAAAATCACACTTTTATGCATAATAAAGATCAGTGTTTTTGTAAATCAGATATTTTGCTTCTTTGGTGATCAAAATGTCCTCTTTTGAGGTCTCAACTGTTTTCTCATACAATTTTGGCCAAAAATTTATCTTAGTAAACACATATACACACACACATTTCATTTTTTTTTCCCTAAGAATTAGTGTTTTGTTGTATATGTGTGCCTGTTCTAACTCCATTATACCCTTGCTGGGTAATAAATTGGCACTGGATTTCACCAGTTGTCTGGCATTATACTATTGATTCCATGAAATCTTGATGTTGTCAATTTCACATTGTAATCAATTCAGTCTGCACTGCATTGTCCTATTAAAAGCATTCAACATTTTGCAAAACACTGACCGTGTAACCACTAGAGAGAAGGGAAATGTGATTTCAGACTAATTTTATAAATGGTCAATTCACTAACAAATGATGTCATCTTGTGATTACTTTTCTTTCCAATTTACATTGTAACCATGTAGACATTGAAAATGAATATTGAGAAATAAGAAGGCTCTATATGACTTCTGGTATGCACTAGTATTGCTAGCTATTTGCCTAAGGATTTTGATTCTTTTCCAGGATGCTTTTATCCAGCAATTCTAGCATAGCTGATGTAAGACTCTGCTGTGCTAGATCAAATCCGGGATGAAGACCAGTAACCTAGTTAATTTGAATAATGGACATTTAGTTGAAATGGCCATGGCAAGCTAGGGAAGTTCCAGCCACAGGAAAGAGAATAGAATAAAGGGCCCCTATAAATTAAGGACAGATTTATACCAAATTGCCAGCTTAAATATCAATACATTCCATCTTCAAAAGAAAACAGTCATTTTTAGTTTCCAGCCCAGCATGTAAGAAACTTGGAAAATGCCACTCTATCCTAACAAGCAAATAGCTGAACCAACTGAAAAAAGTCAACAACTGTTTTTAGATCCACTAGAGAAGTAAGGTCACAGAGAAAACTGCTACCCCCACAATTGAAGAGAAAGAAAAGCAAATACAGAGAATCACAATATATCAAAAAAGAAATCCATGAGCAGAAACACTGTGGGAACCAGTGCACAGGTCAGAAACCCTAAACTGTAATTGTTGAATTGCTGGAGGTTCAGTGTGAGCAAATCAGCAAGTTAAAAACTCCAAGGGGGCTCACTCATGGGCAGTGTCCACACTATTGAAACTTTTCTCTCCAGGAGCTCTACCAGGTAGTCATGGTGAATTTTATAGAAAATCCATTCTTTATATCAGAGCCTAATCTACATGGGGGAAGAAAACTATCCAACTCAGCTGGCTCTAGCCTTCCAAGTGAAAAAAAAAAAAAAAAAAAAAAGGAAATACTTAACTCCAGCTCCTCCTAGCTGTCCTCTCCCAGTGGGGTGGGAGGGTAGGGGAAGGAACACTGAGAAACATAACCAAGGGCACAAAGTCACCAAAAGACTGAATCCTAATTACAGGACTAAAGAAGTTTTCCCATCTCCCAACATCTTACCATTATAATATTAAAGTTTATTTACTGCAGTTCTTTTTACCCAACATATAATATCCACCCTCCAAGAAAAAAATCACAAGGCACACTAAAAGGCAAAAATCACCATTTGAAAAGACTAAAATAGTACCTGGACCAGAGGCAGATATGGCAGGAATGTTGGAATTGTCAGACAAGAATATTTTTTAAATGACGACCGATACTGCCCTGGGCTTTAATGAAAAATGCAAGAACAGATGGATAATACAAGCAGAGAGATGGGAGTCTAACAAAGAACTAAGTGAAATACTAGAATCAAAACATTGTAATATAAATGAAAGAGGCCATTTGTGAACTTATTAGTAGACTGGACATCACTGAGGAAAGAATCTCTGAAGTTGAGGATATCTCAGTAGAAACCTACAAAGCTAAAAAGCAGAGAGAGAAAAAAAAACTATTCAAGAACTGTAGGACAACTACAAAAGGTATAACATATGCATATGGCAATACCAGAAGTACAAGAAAGAGAAAGAAACAAAAGCAATATCTGAAGCAATAATGACTGAGATTTTCCCCTAAATAATCAAACTACATCAAACTACAAATCCAGGAGACCCAAAGAAAACCAAACAGATAAATGCCAAAAGTACTACATCTAGGCATAACATATTCAAATTTCAAAACATCAAAAGATTAAAAAAAATCTAGACAAAAATATAGAAGAAGAAAAGAAAACCTTAACTAGCAAGGAGCAGAGATAAAAATAACATCTGATTTCTCCTTATAAACCATGCAAGGAAGAAAATAGTGCAGTAAAATATTTAGTGTTCAGAGAAAAAAACAGATAAAATGAACACCAACTTAGAATTCTTTACCCTGTGAAATTACACTTGAAAAGTGAAAGAAAATAAATATTTTTTCTCAGACAAACAAAAATGGAAGGAAATTTGTTGTCATTAGATTTACACTCCAATACATGTGAAAAGAAGCTGTGCAATACATGTGAAAAGAGAGTTGGAAATAATATATGTTAGAATCCTGAATCTATGTAAGGAAAGGAAGAGCATTGGAGAAAGAATAAGTGAAGGTAAAACAAAGTTTAAAATTTCTTATTCCTCGGTTTGTTCAAAATAATTACAGCAACAATGTATTTGATTGTGTATGCTTATTTTATATATATATGTACTTATATGTATATATGTGTGCTTGTTACGTATGCATTATATTATATATATATATGCTTATATAAAAGTAAATGAATGACAGCAAAAATACAAGGGATGGGAGGGAGGAATATAGGACAATCTCCCCTATCCATAAGGCATACATTCCAAAATCCCCAGTGGATGCCTAAATCCACATGGCTAGCACCAAATCCTATAGATAGTATGCTTTTTTTTCCTATACATGCATGCCTATGATAAAGTTTTATTTAGAAATTAGGCACAATAAGAGATTAATGATAATAACTAATAATAGAACAATTATAGCAATGTTCCAGCATCTTGACTCTTGTATGTTGGGGTCATTATTAGGTAAAGTAAGAGTTACTTGAACATAAGCACTATGATGCTGCAACAGTCCATATAATCACCTAGATGGTTACTAAGTGACTAAGGGGTCAATAGCATATACAGCATGGAAACGCTGGACAAAGAGGTGATTCATGTCCCGGGGGATGGAGCGGGGCAGCACAAGATTTCATCACGATTCATAGTGGCCTGCAATTTAAAACATAAATTCTTTATTTCTGGAAATTTCTACTTAATATTTTCAAACTGTGATTTACCACAGATATCTAAAACCACAGAAAGTGAAACTGCAAATAAAAGGGACTACTATATTTAAAATATATTGTTATTATAAGGTACTTGCAGTAGCCACAAAATAGTATAGTGTTATTTGAAAGATGACTAGGAATAATAGTAAATGTATATTACAAACTTGAGGGCAACCACTGGAAAAAGTAAAAGAAAAAAAGTGTAACTGATGTACTAAGAAAGAAGAAAAAAATTAATATCTTATAAATGCTCAATTAAAGCCACAAAGGCAGAAAAAGTATGAAATAAGAAAAATGGAACAAAGAATAGGGAAAGAAACATAAAACTAATAAATATGGTAGACAATAATACAGCTATTTCCCTAATCACATTAAGTAATAAAGCATTGAAACTATTCTGAATATGGTGGATTCATGTCATTATAAATTTGTCGAAACTCAAAGAATATTCAACTCCAAGAGTGGACCCCAATATAAACTATGAACATTGGGTGATCATGATATGTCAATGTAGGTTCATCAATTTTAATAAATGTACCTATGTTGTACTGGAGGTTGTACACGTGTAGTAACAGGGTGTATACAGAAACTCCCTGTACCTTCTGCTCCATTGTTCCGTAAACTTAAAACTGCTCTAAAATAAAGCTTGTTTATCTGAAAAAGAAAATGCCATGGGCAGGTTAATGTATTCTATTAAGTTTTATTTATAGATTATTTTAATCAAAGAATATTTGGTAAATATTTCCAATTCACCAAATATTGTGATCAACAAATTAAGGGTCATAAAGAGAGAGTGTAAAATGAAAAAGAGAGTACGAAAGAAGAAACATTGTTTACCTGCATTGTCCAATCTACATTTATAAAACACTTATGAAACTTTGATTTCACTGAGCAAATATTTGATATCCAGTGACAAAAACTTTGTTCTTAATATACGGTTACAATAAATGCGTTCAAGTGAAAAAACAATTTGGATTGTTTTAACATGTCCCAAATAAGTCATCCATTCACTGAAATTGATGTTTCATTTAATACTGTTTAACAGTTAAGAAGAGAGCCAACTGGTTAACATGCAGCAGACAAAATTGTTCCCTTGGAGAGGAAAACATTGACTTACACCACTCCAGTGTGAATTGAGGACAAACTGTAAATTGCACAAAGTCAGGATGAGCTGAATATGCACGTGATTTTAAAAACAAACTTCAATTTGTAGACATCTGTCTTGCAAATACGACATAAGGAGCCATTTACTCAAAACTTCACACAGCGTAATGCACTGCATTCTTTTAGCAGCTAGAAAATAATGGCCCAACAATCAACTCCCACAAGTCACATGAAGAGTTTAGTGGTTTCAAAGCAAGTAAATACAATTATGTCTTACAAAGAGCCACCACAGCCACTAGGAAATGTTTTGATTCAGAGTTTTGAGGCCTATTTATCAGAAAAGAAAAACTGTATTTTATTTATTTATTTATTTATTTATTTTATTTATTTATTTATTTTTTGTTTTTTGAGACAGAGTCTCACTCTGTCACCCAAGTTGGAGTACAGTGGTGCAATCTCGGCTCACTGCAACCTTCCACCTCCTGGGTTCAGGCGATTCTCCTGCCTCAGCCTCCTGAGTAGCTGGGATTACAGGTGCATGCCACCATACCTGGCTAATTTTTGTATTTTTAGTAGAGATGGGGTTTCACCATGTTGGTCAGGCTGGTGTCGAGCTCCTGACTTCATTATCCACCCACCTCAGCCTCCCAAAGTGCTGGGATTACAAACGTGAGCTGCTGTGCCCAGCCAAAACTGTATTGTTTTATCTACAATTACAATCTTCAGATATTTATAGAATCTACAAATTAAAAATTATTCTTATATTGCCAGTGCTTCTTTTCCATTTTCAGTGGAATGTTTCTTGGTATTCATTATAGCATTTCTATTTGGGTTGCATATCAGATCTGTACTCAATTATTTTTTGTAAGTGTCTAGATAGTTTCATGAGATTGTCAGTTGGATTCCTTATGTATGACATACTTAATATCATTAATTATTCATTTGTGAACTGTCCTGTGCTCAGCATTATTATAGGGCTAGATGACATCAAAGAGAATACATTTTTTACCACCTTGGAGTCCATTTTGTGATGTTCTTGCAGAATACCTGAGACTGGAAATATAATGAACAAAAATTTATTGGCTCAAGGTGTTGAAGGCTGGACAGTCCAAAATCTGGGGATCAGAGTCTGATGAGTACCTTCCTGCTGTATTATCCCTTGGCAGAAGGCAAAAGGCCAAGAGAGAGCAAGAGAGGGCTGAACTTGCCCTTTATTTAACAGCACCCATCTCATCCATGAGGGGATTACCCTCATGACCTAATTACTTCCTAAGAGTTCCATTTCTTAATACTGTTATAATGGCCATTAAATTTCAACATGAGTTTTGGAAGGGACAAATATTCAAACTGTAGCAGAGGATCACAATCTAGTGTGGAGATAGATAAAATAAAATCAGTTTATTAATTATGAACAAAGGAGAATGTTCCTTTCAGAAATACTGTAGAAAAAAGTAATCAAATCACATCTGTAAAAAAATTTACTTGTAAACAGACAGTATTGAGATTCTCTGAACTTGATTTATCTCATTATTGACCAGACCTTGGTCATCCTTGCAGCTCCAGCTACATTTTTTTTTTCTGAGATTAGTATCAGTTTTCAAACTTCCTTCACATAAATTGGGAGGCGAAAGCAGGCGGAATTAGGCAGTTATTAGTATAGTATGTCAAATGTTCTTCCTCTTCCTTCTTTTGTCTTTCTCACTTTTGACAATGAAGAAATTGTGATGAATTAAGAACTATGAAGCCAATTGCTACAATAAGACTATCACCAGCAGCCTTCCTGGCAAATGTCTCTGGCTCAGAGTGAGAGCAATGTTCTAAAATATCTGTCCCCACCCACTGCTGGGCACAGAGTTTGGTGTCTGCTACCTAGGATTTCTGTTTGAGCTGAAGATTTTACTGGTTTTCCACTGAACTGCAAAAGAGTCTAAAAGTAATAATGGATAACACGTACTGAGCACTTAGACATTGACCTTAGGAACAAATGAGCCCCCAAGCATCCTCATCTCAGATTTGAGAAATAGCTTAAGATTAGTCAACTCCTATTTAAAAAGCAGCTCAGATAACCTAACCTCTACCCATTTTATTGGATCCATAACTGACTCATAAGTCTATTATCTAATTATATATTGCTTAGACATATTAAAATAAATTCGATTTTTCATGGCGAAATTCACCATGTCTCATTTGAAAAGAAAAACATCATGTGAGTGAAAAGCACTCGAAGACTTATGAATTCCAATGTTAGCCCTTCTTTTATGAACTCAAGAGAACTGTCAGGTCACAACCTTATCTGTAATATTAATAATAGGAGATAGCTGGCCAGCTTTCAGGATGTTTATGATAATACATATAAAAAGGCTTTCTTTTTTTTTTTTTTTGAGATGGTGTCTTGCTCTGTCGCCTAGGCTGGAGTGCAATGGTGCAATCTCGGCTCACTGAAAGCTCCGCCTCCTGGGTTCACGCCATTCTCCCGCCTCAGCCTCCTGAGTAGCTGGGACTACAGGCACCTGCCACCATGCCCGGCTAATTTTTTGTATTTTTAGTAGAGACGGGGTTCCACCGTGTTAGCCAGGATGGTCTTGATCTCCTGACCTCGTGATCCGCCCACCTCGGCCTCCCAAAGTGCTGGGATTACAGGCGTGAGCCACCGCGCCTGGCCGTAAAAAGGCTTTTTGAAGATTTTATACACACACAAGAATACCATATAAATTTAAATATATATAAATGAAAATAGAAATTGCTTTTTATTCAGATGTCTTTATTTAGAGTAGAAATTGTATTTTACTAAATACTGTGATGCCATTTCTTTGTGAGGCTTTATTTGCAAAGCCATGTCTAGTTTCTTAACTGGGAGTAATTTGTTTCTAAACACCTGTATTACTTAAGTGTATTTTAAGTTATACTATACTAATATATGCACTGGTTAATACATGCTGAGGATCAAGGATGTCTTATCCAACTTTGAATCCCTCTTAGAACATTATGCCTTATCCTAAATTGAAACTCAGTAAATATGTTGACATATTTATTGTTTGAATTCAACTTTTCCATAGAGCCAAGGTTAACATATGTGCTAACATGACATCTTTAAATGAAAAGTTAATATATCTGACACCTAGAATGTGTAAAAAATGTATTTAGAACTTTTAAAATATTATTATTGTAATTACAATGACAACAGTTATAATAATCATCTTTTTTTAGATGGTTCTTACTCAGGTCCATCCATAGTCTCTCAACCTTGGTACATACAATGGTCCAGTCTGTGCTCCTAAAATAAAGTCTAATTATCCTAAATGAGAATTCAATTAATAACAACTTTCCTATTAGCTAAATAGTATATTTTACTAAGCAACTATTTATCTATTTGTAACTAAATTTACATTAATATCATATAATTAATAACATGTAAATTATTAATTTTATATAATATGTAATTAACAATATATAATTAACATATAAATATTAAATGACTAGTATATTAGTTATTACATAAAGGTGTTATTATAACTTATTATTGAACTTAGATTAACTGAAGGAGATTCTTTTTGATAACCAGTAGAATGCAAATTGTTTATTATTCGATAAAAATTTTAGACACAAAAATTATTAACATTTTCTCTAAAACATCTAGAGGGTACATTATTTAAGATAGCCCAAGTTTCTGAATTGTTCTGAATTTCCCATGAAGCAATCTCAACGTATTAAAACTGACCTTGTATATGTTCTCATGATAGAGGTAGAGATTCTTTTTCATTGCTAAAATGATTATACAGAAAGGAAAAAACATTCCTGAGGTGTTAAGTGGAGTGTCCAAAGGTCAGAGTAAGTCAGTGGACCCCTGACAACTGAGTCATTTTCTGGATCATCTGCATGATATGGTTGACCAGTCCTGCCCTCACACCTGGGAAAGAGGAATCTTTACTCTGGAACCGAAGACTTAGAAGATCCCACATGTTACAAATAGCAATACACAAAGATGTTTTGTTGTATTTGGGGTACATAAGAAAAATTTTGGGCTGGGTGCAGTGGCTCAGGCCTATAATCCTAACACTTTGGGAGGCCAAAACGAGAGTACTGTTTGAGGCCAGGAGTTTGAGACCAGCCTGGGTAACACAGTGAGACACCGTGTCTACAAAAGTAAAACTGTGGTGATGCACACCTGTCGTTCCAGCTACTCAGGAAGCTGAAGCAGGAGGATCTCTTGGGCCTGGGAGGTGGAGGCTGCACTGAGCCATGATCATGCCACTGCACTTCAGCTTGGGTGACTAGAGCGAGACCCTGTCTCAACAACAACAACAACAACAACAACAACAAGAAAAACAACAACAACAACAACAAAGAAATAGAAAAGTTTTTGGAGGTTTGGTAATAACTTGGGTTATGAAAATTACAGGAAAAGGACAATTGATCTGAACGGAGCCACTCATACCAGAGGGGAAGTGTGTGGAGGCTGTGTGTGTGTGTGTGTGTGTGTGTGTGTGTGTGTGTGTGTTTGTTGGAGGGTGGTGAGATGAGAAAATTACAACCTTTGTCTTGGAAAACCAGAGAGTGTTCAAGTTTCACCATCCCAAATGTCTGAAAGTGGGTGGTGTAGCTAGACCTGCCTGGAAATTCTGACTCAGAAAAGTGATGTATTGGGGGAGGAAAGTTGCTCTCTCTGGCTCGTTGGGAAGCTTGACTTGTCATAGGTCCAGGCAGGATCTGTCACCAACCAGGCTCTGCCCTGCCTTGTTACCTCAGGTCCTTATTTCCAGTTAGGCTGCTAGACAGCTAGACAGCTAGGCTGGCTGGGAAAATCGTGCCCCCTTCAGCCTCTAGATCCCATATTCTATATCTAAGGAACAGTTTTGGGTGAGAGTGGGCAATCTGCGGGGAACTAGTCTAGGCCATGAAAATAGTTTGATTTATAATCTTTAGATATTTAGAAACATGTTTATGGGTCTCTTGCCCTGGACTCTGCAAATGTTGGAAGAAGGCTTGTAGCCTTCCTCACTGCTTCACTGATCCCCATCATCTCCATCTGGAAAGAAATCTGTTTCAATAGTCTCGCCCATCTCAAGAGAACACGTTAGTATTGCTAAATATTGGAGAAAAAATTACCAATCCCCCAAGAAACTTCCAAAAAATATGATTGCTGAGTAAAACGACCACCACTAAACCAAACTTAATCTAACAAATATATTTTCATTATGAACTTGCATGGGTATTGGCAGATTCCTAGAAATTGATTTACTCTTTCCTGTTTTTAGATGAGAAATTTGAAGTCAAGAGGACTGAGTGAATTTTCCCTGCTGAGCTTTTTATTCAATATCTGTATGATGTGCCAAGAAGGAAGGGCTAACAGGGTCATTAGAAATGATTTAAGAGGATATAAAGTCACATAAGGATCCTAGTTTAGTTACAATGGTCATTTAGAATGGTGCTGGCATTTGAAGGAGAAATGAATAAAGGAGAGAAAGGGAGCCATATGAATATAGAAAAGAAGAATATTAAATGCAGAAAGAACTGGAAAACAGATCCCTGAGGTAGAAGGGAATATGTTTGTTATGTTAAGACAGTGAACGAGGGGAAAGAGCAGTGAAAAAGGTGATCCTAGAGGTAGCCAGGATCCAATCATATAGGGCTCTATGAACATAATCAGGGCTTTAAATTTTATGCAGAGTGAAATGGGCAGAACTGAAAGGCTGATACCAGGGTAATGACATACTCTGACTTACGAGGGTGGAGGATCCCCATGGCTGCTGTGTGGCAGAGACTGAAGAAGACAAGAGTGTAATGGGGAGACAGTTAGAACACAGCACATTAAAGGCAACTAGTGACCCAAAGTTCCTTCTGCACACTTTACTTCCTCCTGTGAGAGTTGACAAGTTCTTTGAAAACCACAAACTTTTTATTATCTTTAAATTTGTTATAGCTCTTTAATACTTCCTTTAAATTTACAATTTTATAGGGCAGGGTAAGCTATTCTTTCTTTCACTTCTTTCATTCCCTTTATTCCCAGTGGGGATACAAATTTTTTAAGATGATATAAAAAAGCAGTGCTTTATTTTATTTATTTATTTCTGTGTCACCCAATCTAGAGTGCAGTGGTGTGATCTCAGCTCACTGCAGCCTCAATTTCCCAGGCTCAAGCAATTCTCCCACCTCAGCCTCCTTACAGTAGCTGCGACTACAAGTGCACCCCACCACATCCGGCTAGTTTTCATTTTCTGTTTTTTGTAGAGATGGGATCTCACCAAATTGCCCAGGCTGGTCATCAATTCCTGGGCTCAATAGATCCTCCTGCCTTGGCTCCCAAAGTGCTGGGATTACAAGCATGAGCAAAGTGCCCTGCCAAAACATTGTTTTCTGTTGTAACAGTTATTATTAATATAAAATGCAGCAAAATTAACATATTAAAGTAAGTAATATCAATAATAATTTATCTTCTAGAATAGCCTTTGATAGTACACCTTTCTCAGCTAAACAAATTAAGTCTGAAATATATGCAAATTTATGTATGTATATTTAGTTTATTTTATATACTACTATGTGTGTGTATAAATTACGCACTATAGAGCATTATAAAAATATATATTTTAAATAATTTTAAAAGGCAGAATATAAACAGAATTGTGACTGTTATATTACTGCACTCTGATAGATCATTCCACGCACCCCTGGAGCATGTGCAGTCCACTTTGGACACATCGCCAAAATTGTGCAGGCTTAATTCTGATTACATGAACATTAATAGTCAGCTTGTCCATTGCAACTGGAACGACCTATTTCTATCATTCCAGAAAAGGGTAATGCTGCCTGTGAATTTGGAGATTTTGAGGCCCATCTCCAGGACAGAGGTCAGAAGAAGACGAAAATCATGGAAAAGACTGAGTAGGTGAGACTGCATGAGAGAAGGAAGGGAGACAGAAAATACTCTGAGGTCCACCCAAGAGAGCTCTGTGCAAACTGAGAAATGATTTAAAGAGAAAAGTACAGAAATGCTCTGCTCCACCTCCCAGGTATTGTACGTTTCTGACTAGTTTATTATGACATTATTTTCCCTCTGTATTATACTATAACTGTATACCTTTCTAGATAATATGGACATAACTCAGATTTTTTTCTTCTAGCTAACAACGTCTCCATATACTTCTAATAGCCATGTCTACATCTGTATTCATCTCCATGTTTATATCTCTAAATGGAGATATATGTGAATATTTTCTGTCTATCTACCTATATATCTCTATCATCTATATACCTCTCCATATATTTGTGGAATTTTTGTTGGAATACTTCACCTAGCGTATAGATGTATCAATATTTATGCAACTTGTTCTACATATGGTGTCTTGAGAGAAGGGAGGAAGGACATTCACCTGCTGAATACAAAGCATTAACTTGTATTGTCATCTCCACCTTCATTTCTCCACTACTGACTTGAAAATGAACAGAGGCATGGAATGGATGTTTAATTTGAAAAGTGACCCAATGGACTTGAGAAAAATAGAGTATTTCACAATGCCTTCAATAGGTGAAATAATTGAAATTTCCCATTATTGCATGCACAAACTAAATATAATTTTGAATAACCTTAAGATTCTGGGTGAATCGGTTGGAAAGTGCACAATTCACTAGAGCAAGTCACCATAGTATCTTGTATTTATTCTGATTCTTAAAGTAAGTAGATTCTTTTCCCCTTAATATTAGTTGTCCTCTTCATTTATGTAGGCTTTTCTCTCCTACACTGTTGATTTTCTTCAACTATCTGATGATTCTCCATTATCAGTTCATGTTTAAGAACAAAAAAAGACCAGGTCACCTGCTATGGTTAGCTGGTGTGGGAATCTTCTGCGATTGACTTTTTTTTTTTTTTCCTAACAAATCTTTCCTTTGAAGGGTAGTACTGGCTATTGCTCTATACATATGAGCAGAGTGTTTTCACAGGCCAACTTTGTCTTAGGTCACATAACCTAAAGAGCAGCCCTTCCCCTGACCTCTTGTACCACAACAACCATAGCTTTATTTTACCATGCCAAGGCTCACAGATGGAACTTCAGCCTTTCCTAACACATTACTAAAATTTTCACAAACAGCTCTTTCTCTTTAACTTGGAGCAAATAAACTCTGTATCATGACAGACATTTGCTTTTAATTATAAGGGTGGGTTTGCAGGAGAAATCAATGGGGCTTACTAGATGCTCCCACTAATTATAAGTACCTAAATAAAATACCACAAATATTCCCCAATAATCCTACTGTTGGTTCAAGATGGCAGAGTACCCTCATTTGTGAATAGAGTACACCTATTTTGAAATTCAAGGTCTTTTGGGGTGCTCAGCTTTATGGTCTGCCAAACTCTTTTGCTGATAGGTGCTCCCTTATTTCACGTAGTTATATTTTAATGAAATAAAAAAAAAAACAAAATAAGCAAACAAAATCAGATTATCTGTGGAGATTTTTATTGCCTGAAAAATAGTGTACATTGCTTCCAAAAACCTGAGTAATAAATTGTTATGTCCATAAGGAGATTTTACCATCCAAGCTGCTCAGAATCACCCTCCTTCAATCAGCCCTACAGTCAACAACTATGTGAGCTTTCCGCAAGCTAACTTCCATGCTGATAGATTGGCCGCATTCCAATGTCCCAGGGTGGGAGATTCTGCCAAATTATCTCAGGCAAAGAATGCTTTGTAGGTGACACTGATGAGACAACTCAAGAAGCCAGCTGTGATGTGGGTGGAAAATCCATGCTTCACCATCACGCAGAAGGTTGGACTTTGCTGGCTCTCAGCTGCCCTTAAATTTGGAATGGAGCATAATGGTGCTCTTCTTTTCTTGCCAGATCTCAGAAGGCATAAGGGCATTCTTGATTAGGTTTTCTACTTACTTTCAAGCAGTTATCACACATCCTGCTGCCTGGAAACAGAATAAGTCAGCAGCTAGTCCCTGAAAACATATGATTATCCTGGCAATGTTTGACCTGTTAAAACATAATTTGTACCCCAATAGTTTGCAACCTTCACAGTGGTTGTCGACACTCTAGACCAGCACCCAAAAACTTAATTAATACATAATCTGGTTGAATTAGAAGTAAAAGGAACCTGATCCACAGTCCCAAATGTAAGTAATGAGTTTTGAGATATTCTTCTCAGCCACAAAGGTAGAAGCAAACAACACAACAGCAAAATGATAAGAAAAGCATTCAGTGAGTTCTCTGCTATCACTCAGCTATTTCTTTCACGTGTATCACTGCCCTCTCACATTCATCCTTATTATTTCAGTTAGGTTAATTTACTTTAAAAAAATTTGATTTGTATTTTCCTTACTTAAAAAATTTCAAGAATTTGTTGACAGTTTCTGTTTTCTCTTCCCAATTCTTTGAAACTCATATTTGTTTTTCTTTCCTCAGGAATAAAGATTTAATAGAAACATTCAAACAGAAGCCATGTCTGTGTCTCAGGCAGTGGTGAGACCTGCACCATTACCTGCCAGACCCAGGGATTACATACCACAGGGGAAGGGCACACTTGCTTCATAGAGAATGGGTGGGAATTTGCCTTAAAGGCAGGATTTACAGTATTTGTTCATAAGGGACAATAGATACACTGAAAATCTGAGGCACTCCTGGAACTGAGGTTAATCAGAAGCCCACATGGAAGATTACCATTCAAGATGGAGTTGCTTTGGCTTCCACACTCCACCTCCCTAGTTTGGCTCTTACAATCTCACTTGCCTTCCTCTTCTATAATGGTCGCTGAGCCTTTAGGGAGAGTGTTTGATATGGTATAGCTTTAGCAGCAGTGTGTTGGCAATGGAAAACAGATCGGGCCAGTAGGATTCCAAATGAGGGAGAGTCACAGGCTTTGTTGGATCATCTCTAGTCTTCAGAATAACATGACTTCAGTTTTCACAAAAGAAGTAGAACAACAAAATATGTAACAGTAATAATTTGAATAGTAGAAATATAATATACACAAGGATTACAATCAAAAGAGAATTGGTATTCCAGAAGAACAGCAACAAAAAAATCTTATTCCATCAGGGAGTCAAACAAAAGCATCAAGAAGAAAAGTGAAACCCAATCCTTTTTTAGAGACTTTTTGTAAGCAGAAAATAACTCAGGGAAGAAAGTCTTTCCTTTTACTTTCTCTGTGACACCACCATTTCTTGGCAAAGTCAATTACTTCCTAGTATTTACTACTTTGGAAACATAAATTTTATGATTTTATTACTAGTAGTAGTATTGAACATATTTTTATAATTGTGGTGGTTCCTTATGATAAATTTTCTTTCTTTTTTTTTTTTATCAGTTTAGTTTATTTTGCCAAGGTTAAGGACATTCCTGTGCCACAGTCTTAGGAGGTCTTTTATTTTACTTTATTTTATTTTATTTTATTTTATTATACTTTAAGTTTTAGGGTATATGTGCACAACATGCAGGTTAGTTACATATGTATACATGTGCCATGCTGGTGTGCTCCACCCATTAACTCGTCATTTAGCATTAGGTATATGTCCTAATGCTATCCCTCCCCACTCCCCCCACCCCACAACAGTCCCCAGAGTGTGATGTTCCCCTTCCAGTGTCCATGTATTCTCATTGTTCAATTCCCATCTATGAGTGAGAACATGCGGTGTTTGGTTTTTTGTCCTTGCGATAGTTTACTGAGAATGATGATTTCCAGTTTCATCCATGTCCCTACAAAGGACATGAACTCATCATTTTTTATGGCTGCATAGCATTCCATGGTGTATGTGTGCCACATTTTCTTAATCCAGTCTATCATTGTTGGACATTTGGGTTGGTTCCAAGTCTTTGCTATTGTGAATAATGCCGCAATAAACATACGTGTGCATGTGTCTTTACAGCAGCATGATTTATAGTCCTTTGGGTATATACCCAGTAATGGGATGGCTGGGTCAAATGTTATTTCTAGTTCTGGATCCTTGAGGAATTGCCACACTGTCTTCCACCATGGTTGAACTACTTTACAGTCCCACCAACAGTGTAAAAGTGTTCCTATTTCTCCACATCCTCTCCAGCACCTGTTGTTTCCTGACTTTTTAATGATTGCCATTCTAACTGGTGTGAGATGGTATCTCACTGTGGTTTTGATTTGCATTTCTCTGATGGCCAGTGATGGTGAGCTTTTTTTCATGTCTGTTTTGGCTGCATAAATGTCTTCTTTTGAGAAGTGTCTGTTCGTGTCCTTCACCCTCTTTTTGATGGGGTTGTTTGTTTTTTTTTTGTAAATTTGTTTGAGTTCATTGTAGATTCTGGATATTAGCCCTTTGTCAGATGAGTAGGTTGCGAAAATTTTCTCCCATGTTGTAGGTTGCCTGTTCACTCTGATGGTAGTTTCTTTTGCTGTGCAGAAGCTCTTTAGTTTAATTCGAACCCATTTGTCAGTTTTGGCTTTTGTTGCCATTGCTTTTGGTGTTTTAGACATGAAGTCCTTGCCCATGCCTATGTCCTGAATGGTATTGCATAGGTTTTCTTCTAGGGTTTTTATGGTTTTAGGTCTAATGTTTAAGTCTTTACTCCATCTTGAATTAATTTTTGTCTAAGGTGTAAGGGATCCAGTTTCAGCTTTCTACATATGGCTAGCCAGTTTTCCCAGCACCATTTATTAAATAGGGAATCCTTTCCCCATTGTTGTTTTTCTCAGGTTTGTCAAAGATCAGATAGTTGTAGATATGTGGCGTTATTTCTGAGGGCTCTGTTCTGTTCCATTGATCTATATCTCTGTTTTGGTACCAGTACCATGCTGTTTTGGTTACTGTAGCCTTGTAGTATAGTTTGAAGTCAGGTAGTGTGATGTCTCCAGCTTTGTTCTTTTGGCTCAGGATTGACTTGGCGATGCGGGCTCTTTTTTGGTTCCATATGAACTTTAAAGTAGTTTTTTCCAATTCTGTGAAGAAAGTCATTCGTAGCTTGATGGGCATGGCATTGAATCTATAAATTACCTTGGGCAGTATGGCCATTTTCATGATATTGATTCTTCCTACCCATGAGCATGGAATGTTCTTCCATTTGTTTGTGTCCTCTTTTATTTCATTGAACAGTGGTTTGTAGTTCTCCTTGAAGAGGTCCTTCATGTCCCTTGTAAGTTGGATTCCTAGGTATTTCATTCTCTTTGAAGCAATTGTGAATGGGAGTTCACTCATGATTTGGCTCTCTGTCTGTTATTGGTGTATAAGAATGCTTGTGATTTTTGTACATTGATTTTGTATCCTGAGACTTTGCTGAAGTTGCTTATCAGCTTACAGAGATTTTGGGCTGAGACAATGGGGTTTTCTAGATATACAATCATGTCATCTGCAAACAGGGACAATTTGACTTCCTCTTTTCCTAATTGAATACCCTTTATTTCCTTCTCCTGCCTAATTGCCCTGGCCAGAACTTCCAACACTATGTTGAATAGGAGTGGTTAGAGAGGGCATCCCTGTCTTGTGGCAGTTTTCAAAGGGAATGCTTCCAGTTTTTGCCCATTCAGTATGATATTGGCTGTGGGTTTGTCATAGATAGCTCTTATTATTTTGAGATACGTCCCATCATTACCTAATTTTTTGAGAGTTTTTAGCATGAAGGTTGTTGAATTTTGTCAAAGGCCTTTTCTGCATCTATTGAGATAATCATGTAGTTTTTGTCTTTGGTTCTGTTTATATGCTGGATTATATTTATTGATTTGAGTATATTGAACCAGCATTGCATCCCAGGGATAAAGCCCACTTGATCATGGTGGATAAGCTTTTTGATGGGCTCCTGGATTCGGTTTGCTAGTATTTTGAGGATTTTTGCATCAATGTTCATCAAGGATATTGGTCTAAAATTCTCTTTTTTGGTTGTGTCTCTGCCCGGCTTTGGTATTAGGATGATGCTGGCCTCATAAAATGAGTTAGGGAGCATTCCCTCTTTTTCTGTTGATTGGAATAATTTCAGAAGGAATGGTACCAGTTCCTCTTGTACCTCTGGTAGAATTTGGCTGTGAATCCATCTGGTCCTGGACTCTTTTTGGTTGGTAAGCTATTGATTACTGCCACAATTTCAGAGCCTGTTATTGGTCTATTCAGAGATTCAAATTCTTCCTGGTATAGCCTTGGGAGGGTGTATGTGTAGAGGAATTTTTCCATTTCTTCTAGATTTTCTAGTTTATTTGCGTAGAGGTGTTTGTAGTATTCTCTGACGGAAGTTTGTATATCTGTGGGATCGGTGGTGATATCCCTTTGTCATTTTTTATTGCATCTATTTGATTATTCTCTCTTTTTTTCTTTATTAGTCTTGCTAGCGGTCTATCAATTTTGTTGATCCTTTCAAAAAACCAGCTCCTGCATTCTTTAGTTTTTTGAAGGGTTTTTTGTGTCTCTATTTCCTTCAGATCTGCTCTGATTTTAGTTATTTCTTGCCTTCTGCTAGCTTTTGAATGTGTTTGCTCTTGCTTTTCTAGTTCTTTTAATTGTGATGTTAGGGTGTCAATCTTGGATCCTTCCTGCTGTCTCTTGTGGGCATTTAGTGCTATGAATTTCCCTCTACACACTGCTTTGCATGTGTCCCAGAGATTCTGGTATGTTGTGTCTTTGTTCTCATTGGTTTCAAAGAACATCTTTATTTCTGCCTTCATTTCGTTATGTACCCAGTAGTCATTCAGGAGCAGGTTGTTCAGTTTCCATGTAGGTGAGCGGTTTTGAGTGAGTTTCTTAATCCTGAGTTCTAGTTTGATTGCACTGTGGTCTGAGAGACAGTTTATTATAATTTCTGTTCTTTTACATTTGCTGAGGAGAGCTTTACCTCCAACTATGTGGTCAATTTTGGAATAGGTGTGGTGTGGTGCTCAAAAAAATGTATATTCTCTTGATTTGGGGTGGAGAGTTCTGTAGATGTCTATTAGGTCCACTTGGTGCAGAGCTGAGTTCAATTCCTGGGTATCCTTGTTAACTTTCTGTCTCATTGACCTGTCTAATGTTGACAGTGAGGTGTTAAAGTCTCCCATTATTATTGTGTGGGAGTCTAAGTCTCTTTGTAGGTCACTCAGGACTTGCGTTATGAATCTGGGTGCTCCTGTCTTGGGTGCATATATATTTAGGATAGTTAGCTCCTCTTGTTGAATTGATCCCTTTACCATTATGTAATGGCCTTCTTTGTCTCTTTTGATCTTTGTTGGTTTAAAGTCTGTTTTATCAGAGACTAGTATTGCAACCCTTGCTTTTTTTCATTTTCCATTTGCTTGGTAGATCTTCTTCCATCCTTTTATTTTGAGCCTATGTGTGTCTCTGCATGTGAGATGGTTTTCTTGAATACAGTACACTGACGGGTCTTGACTCTTTATCCAATTTGCCAGTCTGTGTCTTTTTATTGGGGCATTTAGTCCATTTACATTTAAAGTTAATATTGTTATGTGTGAATTTGATCCTGTCATTATCATGTTAGCTGGTTATTTTGCTCATTAGTTGATGCAGTTTCTTCCTAGTCTCAATGGTTTTTACATTTTGGCATGATTTTTCAGTGGCTGGTACTGGTTGTTCCTTTCCATGTTTAGTGCTTCCTTCAGGAGCTCTTTTAGGGCAGGCCTGGTGGTGACAAAATCTCTCAGCATTTGCTTTTCTGTAAAGTATTTTATTTCTCCTTCGTTTATGAAGCTTAGTTTGGCTGGCTATGAAATTCTGGGTTGAAAATTCTTTTCTTTAAGAATGTGGAATATTGGCCCCCCCTCTCTTCTGACTTGTAGAGTTTCTGCCAAAAGATCTGCTGTTAGTCTGATGGGCTTCCCTTTGTGGGTAACCCGACCTTTCTCTCTGGCTGCCCTGAACATTTTTTCCTTCATTTCAACTTTGGTGAATCTGACAATTATGTGTCTTGGTGTTGCTCTTCACGAGGAGTATCTTTGTGGTGTTCTCTGTATTTCCTGAATCAGAATGTTGGCCTGCCTTGCTAGATTAGCGAAGTTCTCCTGGATAATATCCTGCAGAGTGTTTTCCAACTTGGTTCCATTCTCCCCATCACTTTCAGGTACACCAATCAGATGTAGATTTTGTCTTTTCACATAGTCCCATATTTCTTGGAGGCTTTGTTCATTTGTTTTTATTGTTTTTTCTCTAAACTTCCCTTCTCGCTTCATTTCATTCATTTCATCTTCCATCACTGATACCCTTTCTTCCACTTTATTGCATCTGCTCCTGAGGCTTCTGCATTCTTCAAATAGTTCTCAAGCCTTGGCTTTGAGCTCCGTCAGCTCCTTTAAGCACTTCTCTGTATTGGTTATTCTAGTTATACATTTGTCTAAATTTTTTTCAAAGTTTTTAACTTCTTTGCCTTTGGTTTGAATTTCCTCCTGTAGCTCGGAGTAGTTTGATCATCTGAAGCCTTCTTCTCTCAACTCGTCAAAGTCATTCTCCGTCCAGCTTTGTCCCATTGCTGGTGAGGAACTGCATTCCTTTGCAGGAGGAGAGGCGCTCTGTTTTTAGAGTTTCCAGTTTTTCTACTCTGTTTTTTCCCCATCTTTGTGGTTTTATCTACTTTTGGTCTTTGATGATAGTGATGTACACATGGGATTTTGGTGTGGATGTCCTTTCTGTTTGTTAGTTTTCCTTCTAACAGACATGACCCTCAGCTGCAGGTCTGTTGGAGTTTGCTAGAGGTCCACTCCAGACCCTGTTTGCCTGGGTATCAGCAGCGGTGGCTGCAGAACAGAGGATTTTCATGAACCGCGAATGCTGCTGTCTGATTGTTCCTCTGGAAGTTTTGTCTCAGAGGAGTACCCGGCCGTGTGAGGTGTCAGTCTGCCCCTACTGGGGGGTGCCTGCCAGTTAGGCTGTTCGGGGGTCAGGGGTCAGGGACCCACTTGAGGAGGCAGTCTGCTCCTTCTCAGATCTCCAGCTGCATGCTGGGAGAACCACTGCTCTCTGCAAAGCAGTCAGACAGGGACATTTCAGTCTGCAGAGGTTACTGCTGTCTTTTTGTCTGTGCCCTGCCCCCAGAGGTGGAGCCTACAAAGGCAGGCAGGCCTCCTTTTGCTGTGGTGAGCTCCACCCAGTTCGAGCTTCCTGGCTGCTTTGTTGACCTGAGCAAGCCTGGGCAATGGTGGGTGCCCCTTCCCCAGCTTCGCTGCCACCTTGCAGTTTGATATGAGACTGCTGTGCTAGCAATCAGTGAGACTCCGTGGGTGTAGGACCCTCCAAGCCATGTGCAGGCTATAATCTCCTGGTGTGCCATTTTTTAAGCCCATTGGAAAAGTGCAGTATTAGGGTGGGAGTGACCGATTTTCCAGGTGCCATCTGTCACCCCTTTCTTTGACTAGGAAATGGAACTCCCTGACCCCTTGTGCTTCCCGAGTGAGGCAATGCCTCGTCCTGCTTTGGCTCGCGCATGGTGCACTGCACCCAATGTCCTGCGCCCACTGTCTGGCACTCCCTAGTGAGATGAACCCCGTACCTCAGATGGAAATGCAGAAATCACTCATCTTCTGTGTCACTCAGGCTGGGAGCTGTAGACTGGAGCTGTTTGTATTCAGCCATCTTGGCTGCCCTCGTCTCTCCTTATGATAAATATTCTGTGCCGTACTTAAAGGTATGTACTGTGGCTTATTTATCTTTGTATTCCCAGAACCCAAGGATCCAAATTATTTCTTCAAATTCATGATCACTCTACACAGTTTTGGAATTTCTTTACAGGTGGTATACTGAGGGGAAAACATGCTTCATGGACACAAGATTTAGAAAATATTATACTTTTTTTAACCACATAATTTTCAGTACCATTTATAAGGCAATGTGCACAGAAAAGTTTCTAGATTCTAGATTGAGATGTAAACTCATTTTACAAGTTATAACTTTTTTTGTACCTATTTATGCACCCTGAAATAGTATTCTGTAAAATACATTTAGAAACAACTAATATACAGAATAATTCTAGCTTAAAGGGCATAAATTTTCATGGGTTATTTACTAATTTTCCAAAAAATGAAATTAGAAATTATTTTATTTATGATGATTTATATAATAGAAATTCTAGATTCTATTAGAAAGTCTTTCTTTTGAACTCAACTGACTGTTAGACCTTGTATTAGTCTGTTTAGACACTGCTATGAGGAATGATCTGAGACTGGATAATTTATAAAGAAAAGAGGTTTAATTGACTCAGTTCCTCATGGTTGGTGAGGGCTCAGGAAACATGGTGGAAGGCAAAGAAGAAGCAAGGCACATCTTACATAGAGGCAGTAGAGAGAGAGAGAGAGGGAGGCAGAAACTGTCAAACACTTTTAAACCATCAGATCTCATGAGAACTCACTTGCTATCATGAGAAGAGCATGAGGGAAACTGCCCCCATGATCCAATAACCTCTCACCATGTTCCTCCCTCAATATGTGGGGATTACAATTCAAGATGACATTTATTTGGGGACACAGAGCCAAACCATATCATTCTGCCCCTGACCCCTCCCAAATCTCATGTTCTTTTCTCATTTCAAAACCAATCATGTTTTCCCAACTGTCCCCCAAAGTCCTAATGCATTCCAACATTAACTCAAAAATCCAAGTTCAAAGTCATCTGAGACAACTCAAGTCCCTTCCACCTATGAGCCTGTAAAATAAAAAACAAGCATATTTGGCTAACATGGTGAAACCCCGTCTTTACTGAAAAAATACAAAAAAATTAGCTGGGCATGGTGGCAGGTGCCTGTAGTCCCAGCTACTCAGGAGACTGTGGCAGGAGAATGGCATGAACCTGGGAGGCTGAGCTTGCAGTGAGACGAGATCGCATCACTGCATTCCAGCCTGGGAGACAGAGCGAGACTCCGTCTCAAAAAAATAAATAAAATAAAATAAAAAAACAAGCCAGTTATTTCCAAGATACAATTGGGGTACAGGCATTGGGTAAATGTTCTCATTCCAAATGGGAGAAATTGGCCAAAACAAAGAGGCCACAGGTCCCATGCAAGAACAAAACCCAGCTGGCAATCTTAAAGCTCCAAAATAATCTCCTTTGACTACATGTCTAATATCCAGGGCATGCTGATGCAAGAGGTGAGTTCTCAAGGCCTTGGGCAGCTCTGCCTGTGTGGCCCTGCAGGGTAGTCCCTGCGGCTGGTTTCACAGGCTGGTGTTGAGTGCCTGCAGCTTTTCCAGGTGCACAATGCAAGTTGTCAGTGGCTCTACCATTCTGGGGTCTGGAGAACAGTGGTCCTCTTCTCACAGCTCCACCAGGCACTGCCCCAATGGGACTCTGTGTGGGAGCCCCAATCCCATAATTTTCTCTGCATTTCCCTAGTAGAGGTTCTCCATGACTCCATCACTGCAGCAGACTTCTGCCTGGGCTTTCAGGAGTTTCTATACATCCTCTGAGATCTAGGTGGAGGCTCCCAAACTGAACTCTTATCTTCTGTGCACCTGCAGACCCAACACCACATGGAAGCTGCCAAGGCTTGGGGCTTGCATCCTCAGAAGCAACAGGCTGAGGGGCCTATACGTTGGCCCCTTTTAGTCATGGCTGAAGCTGGAGTGGCAGGGATGCAGCATGCCATGTCCTGAGACTGCACAGAACAGCAGGGCTCTGGGCCTGGCCCACAAAACCATTTTTCCCTCCTAGGCCTCTGAGCCTGTGATGGGAGGGGTTGCTGTGAAGATCTCTGACATGCTTTGGAGACATTTTCTACATTGTCTTGGCTATTAATGTTCTGCTCCACATTACTTATGCAAATTTCTGCAGCCAGCTTGAATTTCTCCCCAGAAAATGGGTTTTTATTTTCTACCACATGGTCAGTCTGCAAATTTTCCAAATTTTACACTGTGCTTCCCTTTTAAACATAAGTTCCAATTTAATACCATCTCTTCGTGAACACATAGGACTGTATGCTTCCAGAAAAGGCCAGGTCACATCTCAAAGGCTTTGCTGTTTAGAAATTTCTTCTGCTAGATACCCTAAATATTCTCTCTCAATTTAAAAGTTTCCACAGATCTCTAGGGCAGGGGCAAAATGCCACCAGTCTCTTTGCTAAAGCATAGCAAGAGTGACCTTTACTCCAGTTCCCAATAAATTCCTCCTCTCCATCTGAGACCACCTCAGCCTGGACTTCATTGTCCATTATCACTATCAGCATTTTGGTCAAAACTATTCAAAAAGTCTCTAAGAAGTTCCAAACTTTCCCACATCTTCCTGTCTTCTTCTGAGCCCTCCAACCATTCCAACTTCTGCCTGTTAGCCAGTTCCAAAGTCACTTCCACATTTTTAGGTATCATTATAGCAGTGCCCCCAAACTCCCAGTACCAATTTTCTGTTTTCATACTGCTGTCTGTTTTCATACTGCTATAAAGAGTGACCTGAGACTGGGTAATTTATAAAAGAAAGAGGTTTAATTGACTCACATTTCTTCATGGTTAGGGATGCCTCAGGAAACATCATCATGGTGGAAGGTGAAGGAGAAGCAAGGCACATCTTACATGGCACCAGCAGAGAGAGAGAGGGTGAGGCAGAAACTGTCAAATACTTTTAAACCATCAGATCTCATGAGAACTCACTTGCTATCATGAGAACAGCATGAGAGAAACTGCCCGCATGATCCAATAACCTCCTACCGGATTCCTCCCTCAACATGTGGGGATTACAATTCAAGATGACATTTAGGTGGGGACATAGAGTCAAATCATATCAGACCTTCTTCCACTCTCTTCTATTCAGCTTGCCAAAATTTGCCACGCTATTCAATTCTAACAGGGTTTGTTTTGAAAAACTGATTAAACAATTAATTTAAATACTAATTATGAACACCCATTCTATAACTTCTGAGTATTAATATAACTAGAAAAAGATTGCTTTACATTCAAGGCATACTCAAGAATGTTAGGGGATTTATTTAGTACACTGATGATTTCTGATTTTCTCACATTCAGGAAATAACTTTAAAAGATACCTGAAGATTGATGAGAGAGAGGGATAGAGAGAGAAGGAGAAAGAGAGTGAGAATGAGATATATATATCATAAATATATATTTCCTCTTCCTCTTCCTTCTTCTTCTTCTTTGTTGAGAATTGACTTCCTCGGGATATTTTTGTTTCCCAAAGGTGCTATTCACTTTCAAAGTCACACCTGACTGTAGTGACAGAATGTCTATCTGATTTAATTCACAGGGCACCAGAAAGAACTTGGAGATTAGCTGCCCCAGGATGCAGGTGCCTCTCTGGAGAAATGGAAATTCTCCTTGAGTTGATGTGTTCTTAGTCTCCTCTTGGTGTCTGAGCAGTGTGGATGGTGTGAAGCATCAAGGGAGCCATGGTTTACTGCCTTGCATGACACTTTCACAAATGGTGACTATTTTCACACCCCCTCTCACCCCCACACATGCAACAACAGGACCTCATAGGCCAGCACCTCTTCATCACCTGAAGCCAAATAAATTATTCAGCACAGTTTGTACAACATGAATATTCATTGCATTTTGCACAGTCTTGTGTGGAAAATAACATAAAAATCTGTAAACCAAATAGAGTTTGGATCATGGAGTCTCCTTGAAGTGCATATTAAATGAATCGAACATAAATGTTAAAAACCATTAATGCTACCCCCTATTCAGCCAGATCTTGAAGACGAAGAAAAAATATATCTTAAAGTGGAGCCACCATATTTAGCTAGGGAGTCAAAATAATACAATGATTATTTTGATGTAAGAGATGTATTGCATGAGAAGACGGAAAGATGTATTTATTATAGAAACAAACTTTAGAGTGTAAAAAAAAAAGGCTTTTTTCCTTTTTTTTTTCTGAAACTCCATTAAAACACAACTATTTTCCCTGTATATTACTGTGGCTCATACTACTTAACTTGAGATTAATAAATAGCTCCTCTACATTGAGCACTTGCAAATTTGCCAGGTAATAAGTTCAGCACTTTATAAATGTCATATTTCAAATCCTGGAAGTAATTTTTACTTTGAGCAGTACAAATGTAGCCTAAGTATGACTCCTCCATGGGAAGCAGTCGCTATTAATATCACTTTTCCAATCTGGAAGCAGGATTTAGTTCTTCTCTCTGTTCCCCAAAGAAAACCCATTCTATTAGAATGTTTCATGTGAGCTTAAGACGAATGTGTATTCAGATGTTGTTATAAGAAACAGTCTGTAGAAATCAATTATATCCAGTTGATTGAATAGCGCTGCTGAATTCCACTATATTTTTACTGATTTTTGCCTGCTTGATATGTCCATTTATCATAGAAGGGTATTGAAATCTCCAACTATAATAGTGTGAATTTGTCTTTTTCTCCTTGTAGTTCTATCAGTTTTGCCTCATCTATTTTGATACTCTGTTTTTAGGTGCATGCATGTTAATAATTGTTGTGTCTTCCTAGAGATTTGATCCCTTTATCATTATGTAGTGTCTTCTCTTTTTTTTTTTTTTTTTTTTTTTTTTGAGACAGAGTCTTGCTCTGTCACCCAGGCTGGAGTGCAGTGGCGCGATCTTGGCTCACTGCAAGCTCCAGCTCCTGGGTTCACGCCGTTCTCCTGCCTCAGCCTCCTGAGTAGCTGGGACTCCAGTCGCCCGCCACCACACTCAGCTAATTTTTTTGTATTTTTAGTAGAGACGGGGTTTCACCGTGTTAGCTAGAATGTTCTCGATCTCCTGACCTCAGGATCTGCCCACCTCAGCCTCCCAATGTAGTGCCTTCTCTTTATCTCAAGTAACTTCCTTTGCTCTGAAGTCTGATCTGTCTGAAATTAGTACTGCTACTCCTGCTTTCTTTTGATTATTTTTAGCTGGTATATCTTTCTCCAGGAATTTACTTTCAGCCTATATCTATATCTCACTACCTATCAATCTATATCTGGGTATAGATTGATAGATCTTTATATTCAAAGTGGGTTTCTTATAAACAACACATAATTGAGTCTTATTTTTTGAACCACTCTGACAATGTCTGTTTTTCAACTGGTACATTTCAATTGGTACATTTAAACTAGGGGTGTCCAATGTTTTAGCTTCCCTGGGTCACACTGGAAAAAGAAGAATTATCTAGGGCCACACATAAAATATACTAACATTAATGATAGCTGATAAGCTAAAAGAAAAAAATTCGCAAAAAAATATCATAATGTTTTAAGAAAGTTTACGAGTTTTGTGTTAGGCTGCATTCAAAGCCATCCTGGGCCTCATGCAGCCCATGGGCCATGGGTTGGACAAGCTTGATTTAAACCATTGATATTCAAATGTTGGTATCATTGGATTAAGAAATATCATATTTGTTACTGTTTTTTATTTGTTGCTCTTGTTCCTTGTTCTTATTTTTGTCTTCCACTCTTTGTATGCCTTACACGGTTTAACTTGAGCATTTTATGTTATTTCATTTTCATTCTTATTTTAGTATTTTAGTTATAATTCTTTTAAAAATGTTTTAGTTGTTGTCCTAGCATTTGCCACATACATTTACAATTAATGCAAGTCTACTTTCAAATAACACTATACCTCTTCACAGATAGTGCAAAATAATATCATAGCAAATATTATCATAGCAAAATAATACTAATTCCAATCTATCATCCCTTGTATCACTGTTGTCACTTATTTCGTTTGCATATCACTCATTTTCCTTCTCTCTGAGGAACTTATTTTACAATATTGCAAGGGAGGTCTACTGGTAATAAATTACCTTAGTTTTTGATTGTCTTAAGGAAGTCTGTGTTTCTTCTTTATTTTTTAAGGATAATTTCATCAGGTACAGATTTCTACATTTTTTTTTCTATCAACACTTAAATAATTCATTCCACTTTCTTCTTGCTTCCATGGTTTCTGCGAAGTCAGATATAAATCTTATCTTTGCTCTTATGTAGGCAAAGTGGCATTTCCCTCTGGCTCTTTGCAAGATTTTTTCCTTATCTTGGATTTTCTGTAGTTAGAAAATATGTGTAGGTGTAGATTTTTGGCATTTATATTGCTTGGTGTTCTTTGAGCTTCCTGGATCTGTGACTTGGTATCTAAAGTTAATTTGGGGAAATTTTCAGTCCTCACTGTTTCATTTATTTCTTTTGTTTCTTTTCCCCTTTCTTCTGCTATTTGCATTAGACATATGTTACACCTTTTGTAGCTGTCCCCAAGTTTTGAAATATTCTGTTTTGGCTTTTTTTCAGTCTTTGTTCTATTTGCTTTTCAGCTTTATAGGTTTGTATTGACATCTTTCAAGCTACAGATTTTTTCCTCAGCCATAATTAGCTGATTAATAAGACCCTTAAAATTATTCTTTATTTCTGTTACAATGCTTTTGATATCTGGCATTACTTTTTAGTTCTTCCCTAATGTTTCCATCCCTCTGCTTACATGGCCCATCTGTTCTTGCATGTTGCCTACATTATTTTAGTGTCCTTACCATATTAATCACATATGTTTTTAAATTGCTGGTCTAATCATTCCAAAATCCTTGCCATGTTCTGATGTTTGTTCTGTCTTCAAATTCTGTTTATTGCCATTTTGTATTTGTTCTGTAACATTTTCTTGATAGCCAAAAATAACGTACTAGGTACAAGAAGCTGCTATAAATAGGTCTTTAGTAATGGGGTGATAAAGAGTAAAGAGAAAGGAACCATTCTATGGTCCTGTGTTTAAGTCTCAGTCTTTTAGTGAGCTTATACCTCTGGACTGTGAATTCATAGGTGCTTTTCAGTTTTTATTTTCTCTAATAGGTGGTACAGAAAGCCAAGAAGGTCCAGGATTTGGGTATTTTCCTGCCTCCAGGTTATTTAGGCTCTGTGAATAACCTAGCAGAATAGGCTCTGGTTAACTTGTTTCTCCTGAGGACAGATGCTTTTTTTAAATTTTATTATTATTGTTATTTTGAGATGGAGTTTTGTTCTTGTTGCCCAGGCTGGAGTGTAATGGCGTGGTCTCGGCTCACTGCAACCTCTGCCTCCTGGGTTCAAGTGATTCTCCTGCCTCAGCCTCCCAAGCAGCTGGGATTACAGGCACCCACCACCACACCCAGTATTTTTAGTAAAGTGGAGGTTTCACAATGTTGGCAAGGCTGGTCTCGAACTACTGACCTCAGGTGATCCGCCTGCCTCGGCCCCCCAAAGTGCTGGGATTACAGGCACGAGCCACCGTGCCTGGCTGGTCTGGCATATTTTTAAATGGTTTCTTTTCCTCTTCCCTTGCCATAGCACAAAGGGATTTTTCTTCAGCGTTTATCATGGTAACCTTTTTGAGTTCCTGGAGGTAAATCTCAAAGTATTGTGGGGTCCCTCCCCCATGACTGGGGCACGGAAATTTCAACCCTCAAAATTGCCCACACCAAGCCTCTATTCATCAATCACACTTCATATTTTCCTACTCTGCATTGGTTCTTGCACCAATTTCTTTGCTTGTTTTCTTTTCTTTCTTTGTTTCTTTCTTTCTCTTTTTTTTTTTTTTGAGACAAATTATCACCCTGTCACCCAGGCTGAAGTGCAGTGTTGTGATCATAGCTCACTGCAGCCTTGAACTCCTGAGCTCAAGTTGGCTTCCAAAGTCTAAACTTCTAAAGGAATTCTGAAGGAATTTAGAATTTTAGAGGTGAACCACTGGACCCAGCCTTCTGCTGCGATTCCTGATCATGATTCTCCCCTCCAGTAAGCTGTGACTCTCTGTATGCGGTTGCCTCTCTCTCCAGTCTTGGGGGAGGTGATGTGCCCTGCGCTCCCCGCTCCCTTACAGATTCAAGTAGAGTTGTTGATTTTCCAGTCTGTTCAGCATTCTATTTGTTAGGATGGAGTGAAGGGCTTCTAAGCTCTTTATATGCAGAATTGGAAACTGGAAGTTCCTCTGTGTATTTTTAAAAATTATATTTGATTCTGATGCCAGGCATACACAGCAGTTATTCAATACATGCGTTTCTGTATAAATGCTAATACAAAACTCCATTGCCATGTTCAGCTTTATACATGAAAAGGGGACAAGAACTTTGCTAGGCCTTAGCAGATGTCTCAAGACAAGGCTAATGTGCCAAGTCATTCCTGGAGCTGAGATGTTAGATTTTCTGTTGAGGCTGAAATGAAGAAGACGATGATAGTCCCAGGCAGTATGCAGAATCAAACTCTTCAACCATAGAATTTTAACTCCTCTGTGACAAGCTAGAGTGATTAAACATCTTTTAAAAAGTATCCTTAGGAAGACTTTTTCCAGTAGCATATTAATTATCAAAGTAGATGATATATCCTTTTGTTGACTCAGTTTATATTCAGTGTTAGAACTTGCAGTTCAGTCATTTGAACATAAAGAGTTAACTAACATAGCAATGTAAGACCACATGACCTAGAATTGCCATGATTTTAAAAAGAGCACTTTAGCATAAATTGTTGCTTGGGATACCATATGCTCTCAGCAGCCAGCATGCACACAAAGTAAAGAGAAAATTATGAATAATGTGACAGGTTGGAGGCAAAAGATAATGATCTTCTTCCCTTAAATTCATAGTTTCAAAGTATGGCAGCATCATTTCTTTATTTGTTCTTTCAAATTCTCAAAAAAGCAAAGTAACCCATGCACAAATGTATGATTAAAAAATATATCTATGCCCAATATGGGTTGTACTCTGATTATTTTGTTGTTGTTGTTCTGTCTCTTTTCTAGTGTGGGCAAATATAAAGAAAACTCAACCAGTATTCACTGGTTTTCCAGAAAGAAATGGATATAGATAGAATAATTTCAAAGAAACTAGGCAGAAATGAACAAAGTGCTGTTTCATTTCCACATTTAAGAAGGTATATACTGTTTGCAAAATCCTAAATTCAAAGAACAAAATTGAGTTGGTTGTTGTTTACCAAAGATAACAATCGTTAACTGTGTAATCAGGTAAAATCCACTTTGCTTTGCTAGACTTGTATCAAGTAATGATTTTAACATTGACTTATTATTTGGTGGCCTTATTACACAGCCTTATTACATGGTGATCATTTCTCCATTAAAAGCTAATAATTCCATATATAGAAATAGTATTGGCTGGGTGCAGTGGATCACGCCTATAATCCCAACACTTTGTGGGGCTGAGTTGGGGGGATAGCTTGAGGCCTGGAGTTGGAGACCAGTTTGGACAACATAGAGAGACCTCGTTTCTACACACACACAAAATAAGAAAATTAGCTGGACATGTTGATGTAAACCTGTTGTCCCAGCTACTTGGATGGCTGAGATGGAACATAACTTGAGCCCAGGAGTTTGAAGTTACAGTGAGCTATGATTATGCTACCACACTCTGCACTCCAAACTGGGCTAAAGGGGATTGAGTTCTTGATTTGATTCTCAGCTTGGTCACTGTTGGTGTATAGCAGTGATACTAATTTGTGAATTTGTGTTCATTGATTTTGTATCCTGAGACTTTACTGAATTCATTTATCAGGTCTAGGAGATATTTTGGATTAGTCTTTAAGGCTTTCTAGGTTCACAATCACATCTTTGATGAACAGTGACAATTAGAGTTTCTCTTTTCCAATTTGGGTGACCTTTGTTTCTTTCTCATGTCTGATTGCTCTGGCTGGAACTTCTAATACTATGCTGAGTAGAAGTAGTGAAAATGGGCATCCTTGTCTTGTTCCAGTTCTCAGGGAGAATGTTTTCAACTTTTCCCCATTCAGTATGATGTTGGCTCTGGGTTTGTCATAGATGGCTTTTATTACTTTGAGGTAAGTTCCTTCTATGCCTGTTTTGTTGAAGGTTTTAATCATAAAGGAATGCTGGATTTCTTCAAGTGCTTTTTCTGCATCTACTGAGATAATCATACAGTTTTCTTTTTTAATTCTGTTTATGTCATGTATCACATTTTTTGATCTGGGTATGTTAAATCATCTCTGCATCCCTGGTATGAAACCCATTTGAACAAGATATATTATCTCTCTGATACGCTTTTGGATCCACTTAGCTAGTATTTTGTTGAGAATTTTTATGTCTATGTTCATCAGGGATATTGGTCTGTAGTGTTCTCTTTTTTTGTCCTTTCCTGGTTTTGATATTAGGGTAATACTGACTTCATAGAATGATTTAGTAAAGATTCCCTCTTTCTCTATCTTTTGGAATAGTTTCAGTAGAATTGGTACCAATTCTTTAAAGGCGTGGTAGAATTCATCTGTGAATCTGTCTAATCCTGAATTTTTCTGTTGGTGATTTTTTTTAAATTACCAATTCAATCTCATTGCTTGTTATTGATCTGTTCAGGGTTTCTATTTCTTCCTGATTTAATCTAGGAGGGTTGCATATTTCCTGGAATTTATCCATTTCCTCTAGATTTTCTAGTTTGTGCATTAAAGGTGTTCTAGTAGCCTAAATTAGGTTTGTGTTTCTGTGGTATTGTTTGTCATATTTCCGGTTTCATTTTTAATTGAGTTTATTTGGGTCTTTTCCGTTCTTTTCTTGGCTAATCCCACTAATGATTATCAATTTTGTTTCTTTTCAGAAAAACAGCTTTTTAATGTTTATCTTTTCTACTTTTTGGTTGTTGTTTATTTGTTATTTCTTTTATTCTCCTGGGTTTGGGTTTAGTTTTTTCTTGTTTCTCCAGTACCATGAGGTATGAAACTAGGTTGCCTAACTAGGTTGTCAAAAAGTCCTTCAGTCTTTTTTTTTTTTTTTTGAGACAGAGTCTTGCTCTGTCACCCAGGCTGGAGTGCAGTGGCACAATCTCTTGCAACCTCCACCTCCTGGGTTCAAGCAATTTCCTCCCTCAGCCTTCTGAGTAGTTAGGATTACAGGTGCCCGCAACCATGCCTGGCTAATTTTTGTATTTTTAGTAGAGATGGGGTTTCACCATCTTGGCCAGGCTGGTCTTGAACTCCTGACCTCATGATCCACCTGCCTCAGCTTCCCAAAGTGCTCAGACTTTTTGATGTAGGCATTTAATGCTATGAACTTTCCTCTTATCACCACTTTTGCTGTATCCCAGAGGTTTTGATCAGTTGTGTCACTGTTATTCATTTCAAAGAATTTTTAATTTCCATTTTCATTTTGTTGTTAACCCCAAAATCACTCAAGAGTATATCATTTAATTTCCATGTATTTGTATACTTTTGAGAGTTTCTTTTGGAGTGGATTTCTAGTTTTATTCCACTGTGGTCTGAGAAGATACTTGGTATGATTCCAATTTTCTTAAATTTATCAAGACTTGTTTGGTGGCATATCATATGGAATCTTGGAGAATTTACCATGTGTTGAAGAGAAGAATATATATTCCGTCATAATGAAGCAGAATTTTCTGTAAATATCTGTTAAGTCCATTTGTTCTAGGGTATAGGTTACGTCCATTATTTCTTTGTTGACTTTCTGTCTTGATGATCTGTCTATTGCTGTCAGTGGAGTATTGAGGTTCCCCACTACTATTGGGTTGCATCTATCTAATTTCTTAGGTCTAGTTGTAATTGTTTTATAAATCTGGAGCTCCAATGTTAGGTGCATATAAATTTAGCATTGTAATATCTTCCTATTGGACTAATCTTTTATCATTATATAATATCCTTTTTTGTCTTTCTTCTTTTACAGTTGTTGCTTTAAGGTCTGTTTTGTCTGGTATAAGAATAGGTACTCTGGTCTTGTTTAGTTTCCATTTGCGTGGAATATATTTTTTCCACTCCTTTACCTTAAGTTTATGTGAGTTATTATGTGCTAGGTGAGTCTCTTGAAGACACAGGAGATACTTGGATGGTGGCTTTTAATCCATTCTGCCACTCTACATCATTTAAGTGGAAATTTAGGCCACTAACATGCAACATTTATATTGAGATGTGAGGTACTGTTCTATTCATCATGGTAGTGTTACCTAGATACTTTTTTACATTGTGGTATTATTTTATAGGTCCTGTGAGATTTATGCTTTGAAGAGGTTCTATTTTGGTGCATATTAAGCTCTTGTTTCCAGATAGAACTCTTTTTGGCATTTCTTTTATTTATTTATTTATTTATTTATTTATTTATTATACTTTAAGTTCTGGGATACATGTGCAGAACGTGCAGGCTTGTTACATAGGTATACACGTGCCATGGTGGTTTGCTGCGCCCATCAACCCATCATCTACATTAGGTATTTCTCCTAATTCTATCCCTCCCCAGCCCCTCACCCCCCAACAGGCCCCAGTGTGTGATGTTCCCCTCCCTGTGTCTATGTGTTCTCATTGTTCAACTCCCACTTATGAATGAGAACATGTGGTGTTCGGTTTTCTGTTCCTGTGTTAGTTTGCTGAGAATGATGTTTCTAGCTTCATCCATGTCCCTGCAAAGGACATGGACTCTTCCTTTTTATGGCTGCATAGTATTCCATGGTGTATAAATGCCACATTTTCTTTATCCAGTCTATCATTGATGGGCATTTGGGTTGGTTCCAAGTCTTTGCTATTGAGAATAGTGCTGCAATAAACATAAGTGTGCATGTGTTTTATAGTAGAATGATTTATAATCCTTTGGGTATATACTTAGTAATGGGATTGCTGGGTCAAATGGTATTTCTGGTTCTAGGTCCTTGAGCAATCGCCACACTGACTTCCACAATGGTTGAACTAATTTACACTTCCACCAACAGTGTAAAAGCATTCCTATTTCTCCATATCCTCTCCAGCATCTGTTGTTTCCTGACTTTTTAATGATTGCCATTCTAACTGGTGTGAGATGGTATCTAATTGTGGTTTTGATTAGCATTTCTCTAATGACTAGTGATGATGAGCTTTTTTTCATATGTTTGTTGGCTGCATAAATGTCTTCTTTTGAGACGTGTCTGTTGATATCCTTTGCCCACTGTTTGATGAAGTTTTTTGTTTTTTTTTCTTGTAAATTTGTTTAAGTTCTTTGTAGATTCTGGATATCAGCCCTTTGTCAGATGGATAGATTACAAAAATTTTCTCCCAATTTGTAGGTTGCCTGTTCACTCTGATGATAGTTTCTTTTGCTGTGCAGGAGCTCTTTAGTTTAATTAGATTCTATTTGTCAATTTGGGCTTCTTTGCCATTGCTTTTGGTGTTTTAGCTTTTTAGTTATGACGTCGTTGCCCATGCCATTGTCCGAGTGGTATTGCCTAGGTTTTCTTCTAGGATTGTTATTGTTTTAGGTCTTACGTTTAAGTCTTTAACCCATCTTGAGTTAATTTTTATATAAGGTGTAAGGAAGGGGTCCAGTTTCAGTTTTCTGCATATGGCTAGCCAGTTTTCCCAGCACCATTTATTAAATGGGGAATCCTTTCCCCATTGCTTCTTTTTGTCAGGTTTGTCAAAGATCAGGTGGTTGTGGATGTGTGGCATTATTTCTGAGGCCTCTGTTTTGTTCCATTCTTCTATATATCTGTTTTGGTACCAGTACCATCCTCTTAGCTTTCTTGTAGTGCTGGTTTGGTAGTGGCAAAATCCCTCAGCATTTGTTTGTCTGAAAAAGACTTTATCTCTCTCTTATTTAGGAAGCTTAGTTTTGCTGGACTTTGGCTGACAATTATTTTGTTTAAGGAGGCTAAAGACAGGACCTCAATCCCTTCTGGCTTGTATGGTACCTGCTGAGAAATCTGCTGTTAGTCTAATAGGTGTCCCTTTATAGGTTAGCTGATGCTTTTGTCTCACAGCTCTGAAAATTCTTTCCTTTGTGTTGACTTTAGGTAGCATAATGACTGTTTGCCTTAGTGATTATCTTTTGCAATTAATTTCCTAGGAGTTCTTTGAGCTTCTTGTATTTGGATATGTAGATCTCTAGAAAGGCCAGGGAAGTTTTACTCAATTTTTCCCTCAAATAACTGTTTCAAACTTTTGGACTTGTCCTTCTCCCTCAAACACTAATTATTTTTAGGTTTTACTGTTTTAAATAATCTTATATTTCTTGGAAACTTCTGTTGTTATATTATGGTATGTTTTTGATAGTAAACATGATGTTAGTAAATATGATGTTCATTTTTTATTGTTCTTTCTTTGTCTTTGTCTGATTGGGTTAATTCAAAAGACTTGTCTTTAAGCTCTGAAATTCTTTCTCCTACTTGTTCTAGCCTATTGTTGAAACTTTTCAATGCAATTTGTATTTACCTAAGTGTGTTTTTCATTTCCAGAAGTTCTGATTGTTTTTTTCTTTATGATATCTATCTTTCTAAACAATTTTTGCACTCATATCCTGGATTTGTTTTTTTTTTCAGTTGTTTTTCACCTTTCTCTGGTATCTCCTTGAGTAGATTAATAATCAACCTTCTGAATTCTTTATCTTGCATTTCAAATATTTTATCTTGTTTTGGATTCATTGCTGGAGAGCTAGTGTGATCTTTTGTGGGGATATAGAACCCTGTTTTAGTGTTATAGAATTCTGTTGCGTCATATTACCAGAATTACTTTTCTGATTCCTTCTCATTGAGTAGACTATTTCTTCAAATTTTTCTTGAATTTATTTTTGATTGGACTGTATTTTTTTTATTTTTTCCCTCTTAAGGATCTAATTATTATAGTTTATTATAGCCTAATTTGATTCTTAATGCTTTTAGGTGTGAAGAATCTGTATGAGTTTCTCTGTGTGCTGGTATCCCAGATGCTGGTTGTAGTAGTTATGTATTTGGTGTGCGGGTGAGTTCACTGTCTCCTGTGGGGTTGGAATGGCAGGGATCTCTTGAAACTTATCTCATTGTGTACACTTTATTTATTTGTTCAAATTTTCCCCAGTATTTTATTTATTGAATTGATGATTCAGGCTTTAGGCCAATAAGGGAGGTATCCCTGGGTAGGCACTCATTGTAGCTAGAGCAGGTGGTTAGATGTAATACCTAATGGTGAGCAGAGGTCCCAGCCTTGAAGAAGGTGGCTAGGGTAGCTCTCAATTTGATGTGCTGAGGTTTTATCATGATGGAGGATGGGAGCTTCCTCAGCTCCCCTCCTAGGCCAGCAGGACATCTGTCCACCTCACAGCCTCACTTCTGTCCCAATGTTCTAGCTATTCGTATTAGACAGGTACCTCTTTTCATTTGCAGGAATGTTAGTGAGGATTTGTAACTGCCTCTCATACAGGCTGAATCTGAAGAGTGCTCCTCCTGTGAGGCTGCAATGTCACTGAATTGTTCCAGGAAGACTGTCTATAGGTGCATCCATTCTGTGTTCCCATGGGAGAAGCCCCAGCTGTGTTTGCAGTTGTGTATCGGAGGGAACAAAGACTCCTTCTCCAAGACTCTTCATGATCACAAGGCGCCTGCCTATTGGGGTGGAAGTGCAAACTTTCTCTACTGCACCCAGCACTGTAATTGTGTTTCTGCTGAAAGAAACTTCCCATCACTGGAAAAATCTGAGACTTATGATTTGCCATTCAGATTCTTTTGTCCCACAGGATGTCCCTTTGATATAGTGTCCTCCTCCTTCCCTTAGGAATAGAACTTCCTGAAAGCTAGACTGCAGTGATTGTTATGGCTCTTCTGGGTCTAGCCACCCAGTAGGACTACCAGACTCAGTTCTGGTTCTGAGGAATATCTGTAAGAGATCCATTGATGTGACCTGTCTTCATGTCTCCCAACAGTGGATCCTAGCACCTGCTCTTATGGAGGTGGCAGGAGAGGGACATAGACTGAGATTCCTTGGTTGTAGGTAGGCTTACTGTGCTGGCTTATTCTAGTATTGAATCTCTCCTGTGGATGGACTCAGGACCTCTGGTTAGCCATTGTGTCATGGGCAGTGGTGATAACCGATATCACACAGCCATTTTTCTCCTTCCAGGGTACAGTGTTATTCTACCTAGAGGTGCTGTAATGGCCTATGTTGGCTGGCCTCCAGCCAGGCAGTGGTGTTTGCAGAAGAGCACCAGCAGCAGTAGTAGTAGTGGGATTTGAGCTTGGCTTAAGTTTCCCAGGAGAAGTATTCTGGTTTTTCAGAGAATAGGCAGGGTCATAAAGCTCCCAAAAGTTTATGTCCTTTGTGTTAAGCTACCAGGGTGGTGGAGAAATATTACCAGGTGGGGGCAGGTTTAAGTGGGTCTAAGCTCAGACTATCCTTGGGCGGGGCAGGCCGCAGCCCCTGTGGTAGACAGGCTGGTTCTCAGGCTGCTGGGGTAATGTTCCAGAGAGGAGTATAACTGCCACTAATGCTTAGAAGAGTTTGCAAAGGGAGTGGGGAGTAGTGGGAAGCAGCAAGCCTCACTGAGCCCCCACACAGTCGGTGAGGCCAGTCTCACTCCCACAGTGCTCTGCTAAAAGCACTAGGTTTAGATCCAGGCAGCCTGAGCACAGAACTCAGATTGCCCTGGCCATAAGCTTCCCTGCAGAGAAAGCAAGCATGACTCTCAGGCCACGTCCCTCCTTGTCTGCTGCAAGGCTGGGTGCCCAGCTCCTATGCTCCTGTCTGCAACACACTTTCCACTCTTTCCCAGGTTCTGTTCAAGGGAGTTTGTCACCACTTGAGATTATATCACAAAATCCAGTTGGGGGCATCTTTCACCCCGGGACCTCTCCTGGAGCTCATTGGCTGACTTCCCTGAGGGCCCCTGTGAAATACAGTCAGAGATGGCTTCCCTTGGTCCACTCTGGAGACTGGGAATGCCTACGAGGCACTTCCTATTGCTGCTGCTGCTTTTATATTTCATGCCACTCCCTAAATCCATTGTAGCTTTTGGTAGAATTAAGGGTTTCTTAAACCATGGCCTGGATTTTCAGATTCCCTGGTAGGGATGTGTGCTTGGAGGTAGGGATGCTTGTGTGTTTGGGATGTGTGCTTGTGTGCTTGGGATGTGTGCTTCCCTCTCACACTCTGGATACTTACGGTTTTTCACCTGTCTCACAAAGGAGGCTGCAGTCTGCCACTTCTTTCAAAGAGTCTGTGGATTCTTCTGGTTTTCCTTTTAAGCTCCTGTGGTGGTTCTTAGGGGAAGAAAAATCTCTACCCACTATTCTGTTCTTCCAAGTGTGAGAGGCACACTAACACTGCCTTCTATCTGCCATCTCGGAAAAGAAAAACAATCTTTATGCATTAAGCCAAGATTTTTCCTAAGCAACATCACAAAATGTTCTTCAGCTACAGTGGCCTGAAATAATACTGTATTATGGCATTAGTCACAATTTTAAATGGATTACATTGGATAACCAGGAATAGTGGCAACAAATGCAAAAGTTGTTCAAAAAGACAGTCAAGTCTGGAACTCTCTGGCCTGTAAAACACTCTTTTGTCTAAACTCCTTCTCTGTTCATGAGGATGGAATGGGTTACCTGGTTGTCTTTGTGTTCCCCCCTTGGATACAGAAACATTGGTTATAATATTTTGTAGGTATGTAGACAAAGAAGATGGTATTTACTTTCACTTTCACCTTTATTAGGTCCTCAAAAGAGATTAAAAGAATGACACCAGTTAGTACTAACATAAATTATTTGAAACTTTCCAGTGCTTTCCATCACTGACGAAGATCTGACTTTATGGAAGAGGCCAACTTAACCTTTAAAATTGGCATTCTGAATCCTTAATCATAACTAATTCACACCACTAACATCATGTTTACTATCAAGAACATGCCACAATGTAACAACAGAAGTAAGGAATATATTTTAAAAATTAAATAGTTTAGTTTTTTCTTTTATTGATTATCCTACTTTTGACTGTTAAAAATCAGAAATGCAAAAGCAGATATAAGTTTAACTGACATAATGGTAGGATCATATCTCATATGCAACTCAGTTTTCTAAGGTTTTACTTAAGATGTTTATAACTCAAACAGTTACCAGTAAACCTGTAGGACTATTTCACTAACTTGATAAACCTATGCATAGTATTTCAAAAAAGAGCTAGAGGTTTTCTTTGTGGTTTAGTCACTTCAGAAAGAGGGAGAAGTTTGGGTTTGGGATCAGAAAGCCACCTGGTGGAATTCCTTACAATCATTGGTTCCCAAACTAAAAGGATAATAATTTCAGAACATAATATAATAAAATGGACTTCCATATATCTGAAAATGGTTTTAGTGCAGTGGACATTTCTATTGTTTGAAAATATGACTGCATTAATTCTAATGATTTCTAAAATTACATTTTCTGGCAAATATAGCATTTGAATTGCCTGGATTCAAAGGGAGAAAAAGAGTTTTCAATTTGTTCATGGCAGAAAGGCTATCAAAATATTCATGGTATGCTTATGAATATTATGGCATCAAGCTCATCTATTTTGTTCAGTTCTTAAGCTGGAATCTCAGCTAAATGTGTGAAATTATTTGACTATATCTGAGTTTCATGCACTGATGCTTACGTTCTTTTATAGTGCAAAAAGGTTTTGAGGCATGGAAAGGATTAATAAAACCAGTTATGTTTAAATTAATTATGGTTTATAGCTTGGTAATGTGTATATATCCATGCTCTTTAGAAACAAAGAGGGAGCTCAAAAAGTGCATCTTGAATCAAACGAAACAATTTTACAGCTGAAATAGCAATTTCCTACCTCTAAATGTATATAGCTATTATATCCAAGATATTTTCTTTTTAGAGTTCCAAAGTAATATTTTGCACAATCCCTGGGAGTTTCAGTCAAAATAGCACAGTGGAGTTTCATCTGGCCAGCAAATGGTCAGAGCAGTTATAATCAGAGCTAACAGCCCTCTCGAATTTGAACTGTCCCCGATATGTTTCAGTTGTTGTCATTTAAAATGTGGTGTGAATCTTTACGTTGATACTTACATATATGAGCATATTTCTTATGAACCAGGGTTTTGGCAAGATGTGAGAAAAAAGACGAGAAGGGATGTGAAAAATAACTAAGGAATAGACAAAAAATAAATATATAATATCTTTATCCTTTCAAAATGCGTGAGCATACACAAATTCATGCAAATACACCTATGCACACACTCATATATACACATATATACATTGATTTTTTTGATACTTCTCTAAAGAAAAGTTTGGGGGGAAAAACAAAAACTAAAATGCATGATTTACAGCAAATACTCCTGTTTTCTCCTTGAAATTCAACTTCTTACTCGTTTGTGCTTCCTTAACCCACTCATGTTTTCCCCTCCACCATGTAAACTTCTCAATTCACTGGGAGAAATTACTTTACAACCCTAAATTTGTTGAACATTCTCTTTATACACTAACAGTTTTGTTCCCATAATAGAAACCTCTTAAAGCATGACAGGAAAGCTCATCATATCATGCATAATTTCATAGTCAGCCAGATATTTAAATTGGAAGAGAAAATATGAGTTATTTCACATTATCCAAACCTACCCTTGCCAAGTGATAAGACATTATAGTACAAAATAATACCACTTTTAATAGCATCAATTTTTTGAGGATGACCTGTGTCAGGCATTACATTATTACTCACCACTACGTTATTAGAAATGTATTATTATTGACATTTTGCAGACAAGAAAACCAACACTTAGGAGGTTAATTACATGATTCTGACCCTGATCCAAACTCTAACCCTGATGCCAGGATAAAGAAGTCCATCATGGAATTGAGATTTGAATTTTATTGTATTTTACTCCAAATCCCTAACTTTCCCCACTACTGCCTGTCCTACATTTTCATGCATCAGCTACTATTTTAATTACATGGCAGGTATGCATTTATGAAGAGAAGAGCAGCAGTACATTTATGAGAGAATAACAACATTTAGGAAATAAGACACAGAAATCCAATTACAGAACATTTTACTGCGTGGAAAATATAAACAGCACATGCGTATCTAAATTTTCTGGGCTCACTGAGATGAATTCTAACAATAACTCAAATATTTACACCAGAGGCATTTCACACTTTTTCTATCTCCCAGTTACCAGGTCATTTACACTTTCCCACAAACAAGGAATAAGAATGTTGTTAATTGGCCAGGCACTGGTGACTGATGCTAAATGCTATGAAATCTACTTTATGCCTGATCTCAATAATGTGTCAAGATACAGAAAAGCTGAAGGTTCTTTTGTGTGTGTGTGTGTGTGTGTGTGTGTGCGCGTGTGTGTGTATCTGTATGTATAGGTCCAAATTTATTAAGTTACTTTAAGTGTATACAGTTTATCGCATGTCAATTATACCCCAATAAAGCAGTTTTTTAAAAGTTTAGAAGCATAAAAGGTGTGCTTCATGGAGAAAAGAAGCAACTAAAATATTGGCAAAAACAAAATTGTCCATTATACAACCAAAATGACAAAAGTAACAGGCCAACTTACTTGAGGGAGCTGAAAAAAGCAGGAATCTGGGTCCTGTGGAGAATACTGAACAGATACACCAACTCTGGACCTATTAACTCCAGACATCTTCTAGTGGAGGAAAATACATGACTAACAACTAATTAGTTAAGAAATTTTATATTGGGTTCTCTGTTATACGCAGCTGCTTGCAATACAGACTGATAAAAATGTTAAGTTATTATGGATAGAACTCAGCTGAGAAATGTCAAGACAGAATCAATTTGCTTCAGAAATATGGGCTGATAAAAACAAATTGGAAGAATTAACATAGCATAGCAGTACAAGGGAAAGACAAATGATACCAGGAACCAAGAATGATTAATAGTTATTTTAAGATAGTTGGGTCCCCTAAAAATCCTAGATATTTGGGTTCAATGGGTGATGGATGGATAGCATGGAGCTAAAACCAGAAAAGTTACAACAAGGAAGGATACAGAAGAGAAGGAGATGTCCATAAGCATGAATAATGGCACTCATGTGTTACCCATAGGTGATCTGATGATCGTGGCAAAATGCAAGGCACTTTGGTCACCAAAGCAAATATAGGAACCCAAATCTAGTCATCAAGACAAAGTTCTGCATAAGAGCTTACCTTAAAAGAATCACCAATTCTTAGCAAAGCTGGTTAAACAATATTAAGGAAATGAACAGAGTGCAAGAACTGGAAAAGGCCTAGTAAGAAACAAATACCAGAATACCAGTCCAGGTAAATGTTAGGAATTCAAAGTGACAAGACCAGAGCTAACAGTATCAAGGGAAACAACATAAGAGCTGGGCCAAGAAAGCATCATTTTCATAGCGGAATGCAGCCAAAATATTTATTAATTTTGATTAAAAGCTGAGAAAGATGATATATGCAGAAACGAAGGCAAACAAATTGCTTAACACAAAATTCTGATAATGATAATTCTGATATGATAAAAGGAAATAATTAGCTATGTAATTGTTTCAGTTGCTTTTTTATAGGAATAGTAACTTAAAACAATGCAGATATATAAAGAGCATTTTTCAAAAGTTGCTAATACCCTCATCTTTACAGCAGGATTTAATTAATTAATAATATGTATTATTATTTGTATAATATTATTATACAAATTATTATTAGCAGTATAATAGTATGAATGTATTATTTATTCCAATTTATCTGTGAAAATTTGGCAAAAATAATTTGAGACTTTTGTTTCACCCATTTTAAAAAATATGGTATAACTGAATCCATGAGAAATTACTTTATATTAAAGACCAAGTAACCTAACACAAGTATCCAAGTTACAACCATAACTTTAATTATCTGGACACACAGAATAAGCTATCCTATTCAGTGGGATCAAAATTAATATGCTGGCTATTTAAAAAAATAGTTCATGGGAGATTTCATAAAATAAAGTTTGCAATATTGTCAGGCTATTCTCAGTCAATAAATGACTTAAATGCTTAATGTAAAATTTTGAATTTTAAGTTAATAAATAGATATCATTCCTCTAAGGCTCAGTTTTATGACTTTTTTCTCCCAAGTTTCAAACCAACTAAGAAATGCTTTACTAATAATCTTTTGACATAGGGCCAATGTCTTTTCTTTGAACATGTGTGGGCTGACTGAAGTAACCTGTTACCTTTCCTTAATTAGCCACGCCCATGATAAGCTATCTCCAATTGATTTCAAATTTTGCTTTCTTTAAAGTGGAATAAAGACCTAACCTAAAAACCACTTGAGAAGCAATCTAACTGCAAAGTCTTTTTTTAGTTTAATGATTTTTCCATCCACACTTAATAGAATTTTAAAAAGCAACTCACCCTCATCAAGTTATTCCAAAGTATTCAGCAAAGTTTTAAGAGAAACAATTTTCTTTTTATTTATTTTGTATAGGTTTATATAAAATGTGTTTAAATTATGTAATTGCAAAACGTGTGCAACTGACCTAAGTGGCTTTGGGAAAAAAACACAATTAACCCTAAGTCTAGTGTACAGAGAGTATGTCTTTGGGGCAATGCAGCAATATTCAACAATCTTCCTGGGTTTGAGGAATTTCCAACATTATGAGTTTAGTCTTCCCTGAAGTAGCAGCTAGAAATTTTCTTGGTCAACCTGCCTTGCTTATAAGATGTGGGCACATTAGGAAGGAGATAAATGACCTAGATTTGCTTTCTGTTCAGAAGTGGTAGCTACAGGAATTGATTTTTTAGTGGGAGTGGTGGTGAAGCTTTCCAGCATTTAAGCAGCAGAGACAGTGGTTCTGAAATTAGGTTGTCAGTTACTAACTTTGACTTTCAATAGCTCGAAGATGCCTGAGTGCATAAACTCGAAGCAACTGTTGAACTGTTTATGCCATATCCTTTCCCATGAAACAAGGATCCCTAGGACAAAAGGGAAGTGCCAACCTGAAGCATGTGCTTCTAAAACGTATGTGGCAACTCAAAACCCCAACATTTCTTGGCTAATGGACTTTTTTGTTGGGCCTCTTTAAGTTTCTTGTTGGGTCAGTCCTCCCAAAGGCAGACTGCACCACAGATATGTGTATCTCTAAGTCACAGAGATATAGGTGTAGATAATGTTTATGAGGCCCTACTTAGGTAAAATGGAGTCAAATGTAGGAAGAGAGTGAAGGTCATGTTCAGAATTGTGCATTTTGCTCCAGCCCCCAACAAATGTTAGGGCAATACTGCCTGAAAGCCGGCTATTCTAGCCTTCCAAGACGTGCTGTGAGCTATCTGGTATTTTGGATAAATAATTTTTCTGCTTAAACTGAGGCAGATAAGTAGTCAAGGAAGTGATCATGTCCTCAGGACGCAGCAACCATGGTGAGCATACAATCAACACAATAAGCCTTAGCATTCACATAGTTGGGCCCATTCAAGCAAAGCTATCTTCAGTAGGGAATTTCCCCTGTAGACAGCATGTGCACTTTGATTTTACCTGTCCTTAAAGTAACCTCCTAAAAAACACACCCTTAGGTGGAGATTTAAGATGCTAATGAGACCTGCGATGTATGAACAAGCATGTACAGCTACTGTGCAAGTGCACCCAAAGGAACACGCAGAACATGCTTACTAGCAACACCTCTTTTCACCTCCTTAAGAATAATCATGTAAGACTCCTAAAAAGGGAGTCTCCCTAGTGCCAGTCTTTGCTGTCTCATCCTTATGAGCAGCCGCCCTGAATTCTCTCTCAGGGCATGCTGTCTATTCTGCACTTAACTTTCAAAACATTCTTTTCTTTTTGCAATAGATTATTCTGTGTTACATCTCCTTTGCTCTCGTTTAAATTCTTTTAAACTAAGAAGACAAGAATTGAGGTCTCACATCAGCAACCAACAAAACTAGCTGCTTCAGTATAGGGAACTAACAACCCTGACTGACTGTTGTAAGCCTGTAAGCAACAAATAAGGGTGAAGCCTGCAGGTTTACTAGTGGGATAATTCTTTGTTGTGAATATTCAGTTTCTGAAACATGGTCCATTTGCTTTCAAGGTCAAAAGAGAGACAAAACAAACCAGTGGGTAAATTATGTGATGGTTGGTCAAGAGAGCTTCTACTCTATTTCTTATGACCAAATATTTGGACTTTAGTTGTAATTTATGTCCAAGGGTGACCCAGAGAGATAGATGGAGATGCTACAGTACTTTCGTAGGCAGATTTGTAGAATGAGAAGAGAAATTGTTGGACTAAAATATTAAATGATAATATTCTCTGTCATTCTGTCTAGTAGGCTCCAAAATAACTTCAAATCACGTAACAAAAACTAGCGTCCTGGAGTTTTATTCTAAAAGATTGGTTCATTATAAAAGCCAAAAAATTTACATAATTGGACAATAACAAGTGCAAGATAAATAGTAACAATACCAACATAGTAGCTATTGCATTTACTATTGTCAACATATAATAAATAAATATTATTCTAGATTTTCTAAAAGTCCAAGTCAATAGCAAGAAAAAAGAGCTTTACCATGTCATTTTAAAGCACACTAAAATTTCTTAATTAGGGCTAGTGTAAGACATTTCTTCCTTTTGCTAATCAAGCAAACACATGAATTTTTTTCTTTTTCTTTTTTTCTGGATATAGTATAAGAATTCTCAATAATTAAATTAATGGGAATGTATTTTTATTATAACTTTATTTCAGTTAAAGATTGCATGTGAAAAATAATGAATCACTTGTATTTAGTAAATTAAGTTTGTAATTTTTCTGTTGAAATTTATGAATTATGATTTTACAAAAAATTATCTATCATACACACTATTACTGAATTATGTCTAGGTATTGAAAAATAAGTGAATTAAAACTCTACATTAGTCAAATTTACTCTCAATCCTTTGAGCCCAAAAGTTTTTTGACATACTTAAAATTGATAACAATTAAAAATATTGGACATTTTTAAAGGCATTAGTGTCTACAGAAAAAAATGAGTTGAGGTTAATTTCCACATTAATAAAGCTGGAAATAGCATGTTATGAGCAGGAAATTTACTTACTGTGCTGCATCTTCAATAGACCTGTACTATCTAAATTTCCAGTAATGTACTTTAGTAACAATAACAATTTAATGGATATTAAACGAAAATCTATGCAGAATAGAGATCTGTTTTAACTGAGATAGGCATGCAAGCCTGTAAATGAGTTTCCTATATTGGATGCTATTTTCTAACTCAGGCATGTAAGAATAATTATTTTTATTTCTAAACAATTTTCAAATTGAACATAGGTAAGCCTAAGATTTTCTGTACTTAGTTTTTTGGAAAGTTGTAAAGATGGCAAAAGATTCAGGTATTTAACATTATATTTATTTTCTTCAGTGGAAAACAATGACCTCCAAACAAGGCATGGCTATTTACTTTCTAATATTGTTTAGCTAGCTTTTTCTGTTCACCAGTCTTACTAAAGTCATTAATTATCTATGTTAACACAGATTTAATGCAAATAATAAAAATACTATCGTTAACTTTAGGTAACATCAACTCATAGTTTATAACTTTACATAGAAAATAATGAAAACAGCATACATGTGCTACCTCCCAGTGGTTATTGATAGGAACTGCTCTATTAATTGCAAAATAGAGATTGAAGCTGGTCATTTTTATTTTGTATTCTTGAAAATAGTTATTCAAAAGTAAATGTTTAAAAAAGTCCTAAGGTGGATTGTAGTTGATATAATAAACTTTTCTGGGCAGGGGAATCGAGATAATGGGACCAGAAATAATTTTTGAAGTAAACTGATATTTATAGTCCAGATAATAATGTACTTCTCTAAATGTATTATAATGAATGTTTTATCTTTCTTTATTATAGCATTGAGGTTTTGTTAATAAATCTTTGCAATAAATCTTTGTTTCCAGTACACAAATACTTATAAAATTTTTATAGCATCCAATATTATTAAGTAGATCATGCTAGGAAAGAGAAAATGGAAAAAAAAAAGACAAAAGGAAAGACTTGAAACATTTACAAGAAATAGAAGAAATAGGCCAGGTTCAGTGGCTCACGCCTGTAATCCCAGCACCTTGGGAGGCCGAGGTGGGTGAATCACCTGAGGTCTGGAGTTCAAGACCAGCCTGACCAATATGGTGAAACCCCATCTCTACTAAAAATACAAAAAATTAGCCAGCTGTGGTGGCAGGCACCTGTAATCCCAGCTACTCGGGAGGCTGAGGCAGGAGAATCACTTGAACCCAGGAGGCAGAGGTTGCAGAGAGCCGAGATTGTGCCATTGCACACCAACCTGGGTGACAAGGGCAAAACTCAGTCTCAAAAAAAAGACAAAAAAAACTTCCCTGATGTTTTATTGAAAAAAAAACACAAACAATCTCTCCCTTTTTTAAGCCCTTCCTTTATCTATTTTAAAGATTATGCAATAAATTTTTGGAAAGTTGCTTTGTTTCTTATTATTATGAAAATATCAATGGCTATGAATAAACATTAAGACATAACATTGTGTTAGTAAAGACTTGAAACTCTGACAAGATCCTTATCTGTAGACAAGGAAGATGGCTAGAAATATGCATACACATATACATGTACTCACAGAGACACAGAAACTCACAAATACATATGGGCAACATCACAAAACAATGAGAGTCCTTTATCAAACTGAGTTCCAACTTGAAAATATGACCAAGGTTATTGAAATAAGCCTGCATCCTAAATTCACCTATAGCTTCCAGAAAGCTATTCTACCTCTGCCCCCAATCCTCTCCATTACATTGAGCTGGATCTCTTCATGCCACCCTAATTCTATCTGACTTTGAATTTACTCTTCTGATTTGAGCTATATATGAGTCATCTGTTCTGATTCATAGGATAGTAATTTCTCAATCCCTCCTAAGAGTTTAGCTTAAATTCTTTCAGGTCTTCCCTTCACTAACACTTAAACCAGTTTCTTGCTGTAACTCATTTTTATCACATTTTGATCCTGTCTAAATTGTGTTTCTCAAATTTTTTTACGCAAAAGAATCACCTGAGCTACTTATTTTATAATGTAATTTCCTGGTTGCTACCTCTTCCCCTCCACCCTCTGGAGATTCCCAGAGGAATTAGGTCTGAGGAGGGGCCCAAAATTCTGGATTTTAATAAAACTACAACATGGCTCTTGCAAGTTTGATAAATATTTGCCTATCAATGACCTATCTAGAGCCAACTATATTCTAGCACCCTGTGATTCAGTTACAGTTTCTATAGTATTTTTATCTTTCCCCACACACAAATAAAGCTACCAAAAACTGAGACTGATCTATAGAGGTAGAAAATTGGATTGAACTCATAAAATAAGAGTGTCTTTGCCCACTAGGGGTTATTTTATACATGTGTCTTTATGCTTCTGAGATCTACCATGCAACATATCAATCTGCAGATTTGGAACCTCCAATCTTTTTGTTTAGTTAAGTCCCCAGGCAAGAGAATATCTTAAGAACATTCTTATTCAAACAGCTTGTAGCTCTGTAAGAAATTCTATTTACTTATTCAAAGTAATTACCTTATGAATTCCTATTGTCTATTTTAGCCTGGGTTCATGGCTCTTTGTTCTCTTAGCCTTTATCTTGATCATCTTTTTCCTTCTTCTCAACACCCAAAATTTGATCAATTGCCTGCCAAGACTTATACTATCTCATTGTTCTCTGTCTTAATTGATCCCACTGGAGTGGTGCACTTATTCTACAATAATTGCTATTTCTCTACTGTATAGATGAATTCCAAGTCCTGGTCTACGTCAGTTATCCCAGTTCAGTGGTTGCCAAAGTTTTAGTTTGCCATCAAACATTTCTATCATAAATAATCATGACCTTTGCCTTCTAGTCCCTTCTGCTCCTCCCCCCATATAGGGAAATAGTTCTAGAAATTCAAAAAAGAGGCTCTGATTGCCTCCTGTATCCTTTAACCCCAATCATTACTCTCTTAAATGATATGCCACCAATTATTTGATAAGCCTCTTTCATGGAATCTTATGTGATTCTACTTAATCCCACACAGGGAATCAGACTATTAGAACCCCTGAATCAATATTTTCCCAACCTGAAGGGTGGAAAACAACATTTTGAACTTTCTGTAATTCAAACTAAAATATCAGGGTCTTCAACAGTATTTCTTAAATAACTCAAGGAGTACTGTTTTAGTTAATGTTGCCATAAAAAAAAAAACCCTGAAACTGGATAATTTATAAAGAACAAACATTTATATCTCACAGTTCTAGAGGATGGGAAGTCCAAGATCAAGGCAAAAGGCAAAGGCATTGTGAGAGGGCATTCTTGCTGTGCCCTTACATGGCAAAGGCAGAAAGGGGCAAACCCCCTCCTGAAAGTGCTTTTTATAGCAGCATTAATCCATTTATGAAGGCAAAGCTCTCATTAGCTAAACACCACCCATTAGGCCCCAACTCACAACACCGTTGCATTGGGGATTAAGTCTCCAGCACGTTAATCGGGTTGGGAGGATGCACATTGAGACCATAGCAAATACCAAAATCTTTGTTTATGAGTCAAGCGTCAGCCAATGCCAACATGAAAGTAGAATTCAATGGGAGTGACCTGTAGGCCAAGAAAAAATTTCCCTAAAATCAACAAAGTAAAAAAACCTCTACACTAGTGTTAAAGTCCTTATTGACTGACTATATCAAAATAGTGGCTATGATGAAATTTTAGATCACTAAAAAAAAATACTATCTTTGATAATAAGAATCGGAAGCTATACACTGAAAAATTAACACTGTCCAGATCATGAAGTAACTCACATGCCAGATATAAAACTTCAGTTTTATACAGGGAATCTGTAAAAGGTTTTCAGGCAATTGAAGATGTGATGAAAATTGTGTTTTGTACAGATTGCTTTGTGAAAATTGGTCAAAATGGATGATAGTGATAAATAGAGTCATAAAGACCAGTTTGGGGGCTGCTTTATTAGTCCCAACTAAATATTATCTGAGCTTGAATTTGGGAAGTGACAGTACATTTGAAGAGGGTATATTGAGGAAATATTTAGAAAATGAAATCAATAGTGTTTGACTAAACAATTCCAATTCTAGGTGTACATTTTTTTGTGTTTACATACAATCTTCAAAAGTCATGTATAAAATGAATATGGTAACATTATCAAAAAACTAAAAAACTGGAAACAATCCATGCCAATAAAGCAGATAAATTATAGTACTTTTATATAACGGATTACTATGTAGGGATTAAAATTTAGAAAACATTGCTAAAATGCAACAATGTGAGCAAATCTCAAAAACACAATATTCAACAAAAGAAGCTGAATATAAATTGTACATTCTGTATGATTTCATTTATGTCAGGTTTACCAACAAGCAATGTAATCTATGCCATTAGAAGTCAGGTTAATGGTTACCTTTGATGAGAAATAGAATGGGAAGGGGCCATGAGGCTGCTTCTGGGCTGCTGGTCATGTGCTGTTTCTAGATATATCAATATGTTCACTATGAAAATTCATCTAAATGCATATTTATGTTTAGCATACTTTTCCCTACCTAGTTTTACTTCATTAAGTATTACATTTAAAAATCAAAATGGCTGAATGATCAATCGGATATGAGGAGAAAATGAGTCATAGAAATTGGAGTTAATCTTGTAACCATGTTTCACTTATTAAGTGTTTTGAACATCTATTATGTACAGTATGCATCACAGACATGTGCATAAATGCTATGGAAGTGTTCAGATTTAGAATATTAGAAATTGCCACAATGGAGGAGATAGTATTTGAATTAAAGATTAGAGGATGGAGTAAGAATGTATCAGGTAGAGATTGCAAAGGATGACATTCCAAGCAAAAGGAAGATTATAGCATAACAGTGAACATTCAGGACAAGTTTGAATCATAAAGGGGCTTGAATAAAAGGTTTGAACTTCACTTCATAGAAATTAGAGGGATTTAAAATGTTTTTGAATGGACCAGTGTCATGAAGCAAGGAGGTATATCATACATGAAATGTTTTAGGAGGGAAATCATTCATTAAATGTTTTGAAAGGATGAGACTAGAGTCAAGAGGATTGGGGATGCTGGTACAATGGTCAAGGTGAAGAACTTTGAATGTGCATGCTGTCTTTATACCAGCAGAAATCAAAAAAGCATTGGGAATGAACATCATTGAAAAGTCAGTGTCCATAGAACTTGACGGGTGATTGGATGTGGAGGTCAAAGGAGATGTGACGCAAAAGCCCATGTTAATGCTAGTAATCTTGTTAAGTGAATGTGCTGAGATATAGATCCTAAAGTGTTATCAAACAACTATTGACATGAATGTCAGCCATGTGCCTGCTTAAAAATAACTGTCAGATCCTACCTCAGAAATCAGGCTCTCTGAGGGTAAGGTTCAAATATCATACTTATTTAAGTCTTTCCTGTGATTTTTATGAAAATTTAACTTAAAGATTCGTGCTCTTATAAGATATACTAAAAGGGAGAGAGTTGGTAAACCTGTTGTGGAAGTTACTAACCTACAAATGAAGTTTAAAATAACAAATTCCCACACTAGTTTTTAGTATAGCACAGGAAGTTCTGAAAATGTGTACAATGGAATTAGAATGACTGAATGCTTTGAATGAGAATATAATAGGACTTCAGTAAGTGCATTTCCACTAGCAAAGAACTCTGAGAGTAAAAATCTCTTCTTTCTTCAGAGCAGGCAACTGACTTTAATTTCAGCTGCAAATATGCTGTGAGTCCTTTTACATCCTGTGCCAACATGAATTATTTGCCAACTGTGAACCCTTATGAAGAGTCTCATTTTATGCAAGAAAAAGAAATATGGGCAGTTCACTGGACTTGTATCCCTACTACATCTGAGAGAAAAGTTCAGCTTCCCTAGTGAGAAAGTGAACAAACTGTATCCAGGCATGGGGCCAAACTTTGCAATTACAATCATGAAAGAAAAATATCAGCACAACTGCTGGTAAAAGTCTGAAGAATTATCAGAAACTGCCTTAGCTCCTGATTATTGATGGCTTTTAATTTTACGGTGTCCAAGCTAACCTGAAACATTTATTTAAAGCAATTACCTAAATCTCCCAATTAGCCCACTAAACTCTATCAGATATTAGTAGTTTGCCATGTCTGAAGTAAATATTACAGGATATTTACTTCAGACAATATCTCTTGAGTGAAGGCAATAACTCTTGAGTGAAGGAAGTTTGCATAGGTTGTTCTAAAATCTTTAAAAGGAACATGTAAACATTGAAAGTCACCATCCCTGGCAACATAGTGAGACCCTGACTCTATCAAAAAAACCTGTCTACAGTCATAGCGACTCAAGAGGCTAAAGTGGAAGGAGAGCTTGAGCCCAGGAATTCAAGGTTACAGTGAACTATGATCAGGCCACTGCACTCCAGCCTGGATGACAAAGCGAGATTCTGTCTCAAATAAATAAATAAATAAATAAATAAATAAATAAACAAACAAACAAACTGGAACTTACCTCAGAAATTATCCATAGTACACTTTGTTGTAGTTTTAAAGTAATTCAGATTCTAGAAGTCTCAGATATGGTCTATTATTTAAAAAAAAATCCAGGACTTGATCCCAGGCATCCTTGTTTCTGGAAATATGTGCTTTTCTCTATAGCAAATTGACTATCTAATGGCAGGAAACTACTTATCTCCTTTCATGCCAAGCATTGAAGTTTCTACTAAGTATGTCAAGTCATACAAAGACAAAAACATTTAACTGAACTTTAAGCTAACATTTTTTATAAAGGGATAATCAAAATACAGTAAAATTTACCTTTCTAAAGTATAAATTCACCTTTCTAAAGTATAAAATTCAATGAGTTTGACAAATACATGTGGTTGTATGATCACCATCACAGTCATGTTATATGACATTTCATCACCCAAAAATGTTCCTTGGTACCCCTTTGCAGTCATTTCTCATACACCACCCCTCAATCCCTTGCCACTACTGAGATATTTTTGTCTCTGATGTTTTGCCTTTCCCAGAATGAAATATAAATGGAATTATCTATGATGTGTGTAGACTTTGTATATGGCTTCTTTAACTTAGCATAATGCTTTTGAGATTCATCATGTTGAAGTGTCATTAGTGGGTTCCTTTTCATTGCTGAATAGTATTCTTTGGATGCACCACAGTATTTGCATTCATTCAAAGCTAATGGGCATTTAGATTGTTTTCGGTTTGGAGTGCTTTTGAATGAACCTGCTACAAAGGTTTCTGTAAGGTCTTGTCTGGACCTTTGTTTTCAGTTCCCTTCAATAAATGTGTAAAAGTGGAATTGCTGTATAATAAAATAAGTGTATGCTTAATATTTTTTAAAAACTGCTATCAGATCTAAGAGTAATGTTACCCAACTTATAATATAATAAATCAGCACATTACTGTTTCATAGACGTTGATAGAGGACTGAGGTCTCTGGGTCAGACAAATAACTTTATTACACAGCAAGCAGCATGAGCGTCTGCATGTTCATACCACTTCTCCTTGCACCGTAGTAGAGTTATGAAGAACTTAGGAGGACTCCTACATAGGTGGTGGATTAAATTACAGGAGAAGAACATTGCAGTTGAGGAATCCACCTCCATTATAGCAAGCAATAAGTAGGTCTGTTCTTTATCCCGGAAAATATGTTACTTCATCTCTCAGGGTTGCTCACTGTACACACAAGACATGAACAGTGAACTATTAAAAAAATGTAAAGAGTGGTCAGGACTTTGCATTTTTGGCATACTCAGCAAGAACGTGCAAAGAGCCTATGGTTGATTTCGTCATCCAACAATGGCCAAACTAGTCTCAAAAATTACTTTAATTTCTTACATCCTACCATTGGTATATGAGGCTCCAATTGCTCCGTATCCATTCTGAGACTTATTTTTATTGTACTTTTCCATTTTACCAATCTAGTGGGATTCTAGTGGTATCTCATTGTGGTTTTACTTAATGACCAAAGATGGTGAGCTTGTTATCATGTGCTTATTTGACATCCATATGTCTTATTTGCTGAAGTGTCTGCTTATTTACTTGGCACATTTTTATTGGGTTGTTTTCTTTATATTTAATTGTAAAAGTTCTTCAGGTAATCTGGATACAAGTCCTTTGTAACATATGTGTTTTAAAATATTTTATCCCTATTTGTGACTTACTTCTTTTCTTAATCCATTTGAAAGAACTTAAGATTTTAATTTGAGGAAATTCAATTCATCAATTTTCTTTTATTGTTTGGGGTTTTTCTGCCTTATGAAAAAAAGCTTTGTCTTACCCAATACAACACAGACTTATCCATTGCTTCTGTATGGCTTTACAATTTTAGCTTTTATACATATGACCTTTTTTGAGTTAATTTTACATACTCTTATAAAGTAAGGGTTAATATTAACTTTTGTATATATGAATATCTAATGGTTCCACTGCAATTTGTGAGAAAGACTATCCTTTTCACCACAGTAAGGAAAAATACAAGTGGGTCTCAAGATGGGTAGGAATGGAGAATTTGTGTAAAAGTTGTGGGGGGAAAACTGTACTATTTCATCTCACCTCTCTTTCTCAGACGAGATTCATGATTTCCAATTAAATTATCTTGGCAGCTTTGTTTTCCATGCATGCGTAGTTCTATTCCTATGTCTTGTTAGGCCAATAATACATAGTCTTGACTACAGGTAGACTAAGTCCTTCACATTTATTTCTCTCTTTTTACTTACATTTAATTTTATAATAAGTTTGTCAATTTCTGACACACAAAAAAAGAAAGAAACACATAGGATTTGATTGGGTTTGCACTAAATCTGTAGGTAAGTTTGGAGAAATTGACATCTTAATAATATTGATCTCATCATGATCTCCCTATTTACTTAGGATTCTGTTAATTTTCTCAGAGATCTTTTTGTTTATTAAAGTTCAAATTTTATATATCTCTTATTAGATTTATTCCTAAGTATTTTGTATATATTAATTATATTTTAAATGGTATGGATTTAATTCAATTTCCAATTGATTGCTGGTTGTATGTATATGTATATAATATAATATATTTAATATATTATATTTACTTATAAACAGCATATTTCATAATATATTATATATAATATATACTATAGTACTAATATAGTATATTACTAATATACTTTATTAGTACTATAGTATATATTATATATAATAAAATTATATATAGTATATATAATTATATATAGTATATTATCTATAATATACTATGTATAATATACTATATTATATATACACACATACACACAAATGAATTTTGTATATTAATGTTGTAGTCTATGACCTTGAAGTGAACTCTTTTGTAGACTATGAGATACTTAATGGAACTAGTGTCTTTCTTAGTAGATGCTTCTAAATTTTTCTATGTAGATGGTTATGTATGTAATCTGTGAATAAAGATATTTTTATTTCTTCTTTTCTAATTTTTTGACTTTTCTTGTCACCCTTGATTTGTTCAAAGTTGTAAGCAGAAATCACTCTGTATTTGATCATTAGACATAATAGCTTTTTGTTTTACAGTGTACTTTGTCAGTTTGAAGAAATTTTCTTGTATTCTTAGATTTCTGTGGGTATTTGCATAAATGGATGTTAAATTTTGTCAAATGCTTTTTTCTGTATTTATTTAGATTTTTTTTTCAATTTTGGTCTGTTTACATGGTGAATTAAAATTGACATGTGTTTGAATGTTTCTCCAATCTTGCATAGCTAGCTTTAACTCCATTTGACCACAATATAAAGATTAACCTCTTTATATATTGTTGAATTTAATTTGCTAATATTTTCCTGAGGATTTTTCCCTCTATGTACAGGAGGAATATTGATCTATAATTTTCTTTTCTTGTTATGACCTTGCCTGGTTGTGGTATCAGGGTAGTGCTGGTTTTCTAAAATAAGTTTAGAAATGATTGCTTCTCTCTCATTTTTTTGAAAATGTATGGAATTGATATTATATTTTCCTTTATTACCTAGTACAAATTATCCACGAAGCCATCTAGATACTTCACTTTCTCGGGGAAAGTTTTTAACTAAAATTTCAATTTATTTAATACTGTTTTAAAATTTTATTTGGGAGGACATTAGGCCTACAGCACTTTGGATTCCTACATGAGCAAACAAATCAAATCCCACTGTAAACAGTAAAACAAAACTTAAGCTTCACCATCAGAAACCACCAACTAACATATAACTGTTACCAGTGGCAAATATTGGAGTCTCACTGCACCAAATATATTACCAGCAGAAGGCATGCGAGTTATCAGCAGCAAATCCATGTGGGTCTGCAGCAACTTCAATTCTTACCTCCTCGGGAAAAAAAAAATTGCCCCCTCAGAAAAAAAGAATTTTTCTTCCAAGAGAACATAAGGCAGAAAAAGAGTCTGAAGCAAGTTTCAGAGAAGTAGAAGTTTATTTAAAAAGAACGGAGAGTACACTTGGAAGAGATCCAAGCAGGCAAGTGAAAGTCAAGTGCAGTGTTTAATTGTGAATCTAGGAATTTATAGGACCGGCCCCCTTCCGGAGTCTTGCAACCCTTTCCCATGATTCTTCCCTTAGGGTGAGCTGCTCACATGTGCAGTTCCCTCCTTACCCTTAGGAGATGAGCAGGCACAGTGTGTTTAGGAAGTTGTAGGCACGCCCATCTGAGGCTTTTCCTCCCTTTCCTGGTGAAGTACCCCTGGAAGGTCATATTCCACCATTTTGTCTCTTAATGCACATAACCAGGAAGTTGCTTCTCCCTGGCATCTGCATTCAATTAACACTTTAGTGCAACAGGTGTGGACCATCAAGAAATAGCCTCTCCCTGGTGCTGGCTGCCAACTTATCACGTTTAGAGAGGCAATGTGGTAATTGCCAAGCCATCACCCAACATTCCTAGTAGGTGGGGGAGAGTCTTCTTCTGTCCTGCTCATACATGTCTAACTACCTGTAACATATCTAGGGGTATTTCACTTTAAGCAAGCAAATATATTTTCTTTTTCTTGCTTCTGTGAACATGTTATAAAAGTTTCCCCTCATACCCCCTCAGTGGAGTGCTAAGCTGCTTGAGGTCTAGTGCTGCCTGATTCATGACTGTCTGCCTGCTCCAATAAACTCCTTAAAATTTTAATGTGTCTAAGTTTCTTTTAACAATACATATAGGGATATTCAAGAAATTCATTTCTTTTTAAGTGAACTGTTTCAGCTTGTGTATTTTGAGGAGTTTGTACATTTTATCTAATTGATTGAATGTATTGTCACAAGGTTTTTTGTAATATTCTTTTTTAAAATTTATTTCTGATATTGATAAATTGTTTCTTAATCAGCATTGGTAGAGTTTTGTCAAACAGCACTTATATTATTTGAGGTCTTTGACAATAGAAAATTGCCTGTGCCTCTTCTAGTGATAGCAGATCTCTGCTTTTTGTCTGTGCAAGATCCTGGACACATTTCTCATTTTCCTTATCTCTCTCAAGTGCAGGTGGCTTTGCTTCTGTTCCTCCTTCGATGGTAGTGTACTTCTACTTGGATGTTTGGGCAGGAGGATTTCTTGCCCCTTAACCAGCATTAAAATTCTGTTACATAGTACAAGGTTCGTGGTGTGTCCCAGGGTTTTCCTCCCCCTCCCTCAGAGGCATACAACATTTGTTTTATCCTCCATCAAGATGTTTGCAGTTGCTTAAACCTGGCTGCTGGAGGGTTCTTCCCCTCTCCTAAAAGGTAAATGACTTGCTGATTCTATTCTACCCCAGAGGGAAGATTGGGTTTTTGAAGAGCTGTTAAGTGTGGGAGAGTTTTCTGCCCCTCGTCCAGTTTCTTAATGTTTTTGGTTTGTAAGAGACAAGAGCCCAAAAAGTGGAAGGAGATTTTTATCTGTGTGCCACTGGCTGTGAGGACTGGGGACAAGGGTGGGTTCTTTCAGGCGACTTGATCTGCCCCCCTGTTTCTTGTAAGTACACATACTAGAAGCCTGTGAAAAAAATGTTTGTTCATATGCCCAAGATTCTAAGCTGATCACTACAAACTGGTGTTTTAAGAAAATGTTGAGGAGGTGGAGCCAAGATGGCCAAATAGGAACAGCTCCACTCTACAGCTCCCAGCGTGAGTGATGCAGAAGATGGTGTTTTCTACATTTCCAACTGAGGTACCAGTTTCATCTCACTGGGGAGTGCTGGACAGTGGGTGCAGGACAGTGGGTGCAGCACATCATGCATGAGCCGAAGCAGGGCAAGGCATCGCCTCCCCCAGGAAGTGCAAGGGGTCAGGGAATTCCCTTTCCTAGTCAAAGAAAGGGGTGACAGATGGAACCTGGAAAATTGGGTCACTCCTACCCTAATACTGAGCTTTTCCAATGAGCTTAAAAAATGGCATACCAGGAGATTATAGCCCGCACCTGGCTCAGAGGGTCCTATGCCCTTGGAGCCTCGTTCATTGCTAGCACAGCAGTCTGAGATCAAACTGCAAGGTGGCAGTGAGGCTGGGGGAGGGGTGCCAGCCATTGCCAAGGCTTGAGTAGGTAAACAAAGGGGCCAGGAAGCTCAAACAAGGTGGAGCCCACCGCAGCTCAAGGAGGCCTTCCTGCCTCTGTAGGCTCCATCACTGGGGGCAGGGCAAAGACAAAAAAAAGACAGCAATAACCTCTGCAGACTTAAATGTCCCTGTCTGACAGCTTTGAAGAGAGTAGTGGTTCTCCCAGCACACAGCTTGAGATCTGAGAACAGGCAGACGACCTCCTCAAGTGGGTCCCTAACCCCAAGTAGCCTAACTGGGAGGCACCCCCCAGTAGGGGCAGACTGACACCTCACACGGCCAGGTACTCCTCTGAGACAAAACTTCCAGAGGAATGATCAGGCAGCAGCATTTGCTGTTGACCAATATCCGCTGCTCTGCAGCCACCACTGCTGGTACCCAGGCAAACAGGGTCTGGAGTGGACCTCCAGCAAACTCCAACACACCTGCAGCTGAGGGTCCTGACTGTTAGAAGGAAAATTAACAAAGAGAAAGGACATCCACACCAAAAACCCATCTGTACATCACTATCATCAAAGACCAAAGGTAGATAAAACCACAAAGATGGGGAAAAAACAGAGAAGAAAAACCAGAAACTCAAAAAATCCGAGTGCCTTTCCTCTGCCAAAGGAATGCAGCTCCTCACCAGCAATGGAACAAAGCTGGAAGGAGAAAGATTTTGATGAGTTGAGAGAGGAAGTCTTCAGAAGATCAAACTTCTCCGAGCTAAAGGAGGAAGTTCAAACAAATGGCAGAGAAGTTAAAAACTTTGAAAAAAATTAGATGAATGGATAACTAGAATAATCAATGCAGAGAAGTCCTTAAAGGACCTGAAGGAGCTGAAAACCATGGCACAAGAACTACGTGATGAATGCACAAGCCTCAGTAGCTGATGCAATCAACTGGAAGAAAGGGTATCAGTGATGGAAGATGAAGTGAATGAAATGAAGCATGAAGAGAAGTTTAGAGAAAAAAGAATAAAAAGAAATGAACAAAGTCTCCAAGAAATATGGGAATATGTGAAAAGACTAAATCTATGTCTGATTGGTGTACCCAAAAGTGACGGGGCGAATGGAACCAAGTAGGAAAATGCTCTACAGGATATTATCCAGGAGAACTTCCCCAATCTAGCAAGGCAGTCGAACATTCAGAATCAGGAAATACAGAGAATGCCACAAAGATACTCCTTGAGAAGAGCAACTCCAAGACACATAATTGTCAGATTCACCAAAGTTGAAATGAAGGAAAAAATGTTAAGGGCAGCCAGAGAGAAATGTCGGGTTACCCACAAAGGGAAGCCCATCAGACTAACAGCTGATCTCTCAGCAGAAACTCCACAAGCCAGAAGAGAGTGGGGGCCAATATTCCACATTCTTAAAAAAAGAATTTTCAACCCAGAATTTCATATCCAGCCAAACTAAGCTTCATAAGTGAAGGAGAAAGGAAATACTTTACAGACAAGCAAATGCTGAGAGATTTTGTCACCACCAGGCCTGCCCTAAAAGAGCTCCTGAAGGAAGCAATAAACATGGAAAGGAAGAGTCAGTACAAGCCACTGCAAAAACATACCAAATTGTAAAGACCTTCAAGGCTAGGAAGAAACTGCATCAACTAACGAGCAAAATAACCAGCTAACATCATAATGACAGGATCAAATTCATACATAAAAATGCTAACCTTAAATGGAAATGGGCTAAATGCTCCAATTAAAAGGCACAGACTGGCAAATTGGATAAAGAGTTAAGACCCATCAGTGTGCTGTATTCAGGAAACCCATCTCACGTGCAGAGACACACATAGGCTCAAAATAAAGGGATGGAGGAAGATCTACCAAGCAAATGGAACATGAAAAAAGGCAGGGGTTGCAATCCTAGGCTCTGATAAAACAGACTTTAAACCAACAAAGATCAAAAGAGACAAAGAAGGCCATTACATAATGGTAAAGGGATCAATTCAACAAGAAGAACTAACTATCCTAAATATATATGCACTCAATACAGGAGCACCCAGATTCATAAAGCAAGTCCTTAGTGACCTAAAAAGAGACTTAGACTCCCACACAATAATAATGGGAGACTTTAACAGCCCACTGTCAACATTAGGCAGATCAAGAGACAGAAAGTTAACAAGGATACCCAGGAATTGAACTCAGCTCTGCACCAAGTGGACCTAATAGACATGTAGAGAACTCTCCACCCCAAATCAAGAGAATATACATTTTTTTCAGCATCACACCACACCTATTCCAAAATTGACCACATAGTTGGAAGTAAAGCGCTCCTCAGCAAATGTAAAAGAACAGAAATAATAACAAACTGTCTCTCAGACCACAGTGCAATCAAACTAGAACTCAGGATTAAGAAACTCACTCAAAACTGCTCAACTACATGAAAACTGAACGACCTGCTCCTGAATGACTACTGGGTACATAAGAAAATGAAGGCAGAAATAAAGATCTTCTTTGAAACCAACGAGAACAAAGACACAACGTAACCAGAATCTCTGGGACACATTCAGAGCAGTGTGTAGAGGGAAATTTATAGCACTAAATGCCCACAAGAGAAAGCAGGAAAGATCTAAAATTGACACCCAAACATCACAATTAAAATAACTAGAAAAGCAAGAGCAAACACATTCAAAAGCTAGCAGAAGGCAAGAAATAACTAACATCAGAGCAGAACTGAAGGAAATAGAGACACAAAAGACCCTTCAAAAATCAATGAATCCAGGAGCTGGTTTTTGAAAAGATCAACAAAATTGATGGACCGCTAGCAAGACTAATAAAGAAGAAAAGAGAGGAGAATCAAATAGACACAATGAAAAATGACAAAGGGGATATCACCACCAATCCTACAGAAATACAAACTACCGTCAGAGAATACTATAAACACATATACGCAAATAAACTAGAAAACCTACAAGAAAAGGATAAATTCCTCTACACATACACCCTCCCAAGACTAAATCAGGAAGAAGTTGAATCTCTGAATAGACCAATAATAAGCTCTGAAACTGAGGCAATAATTAATAGCTTACCAACCAAAAAAAGTCCAGGACCAGATGGATTCACAGCCGAATTCTACCAGAGGTACAAGGAAGAGCTGGTACCATTCCTTCTGAAACTATTCCAATCAATAGAAAAAGAGGGAATCCTCCCTAACTCATTTTATGAGGCCAGCATCATCCTGATACCAAAGCCTAGCAGAGACACAACAAAAAAGGAGAATTTTAGACCAATATCCTTGATGAACATTGATGCAAAAATCCTCAATAAAATACTGGCAAACCGAATCCAGCAACACATCAAAAAGCTTATCCACCATGATCAAGTGGGCTTCATCCCTGGGATGCAACGTTGGTTCAACATACAAAAATCAATATACATAATCCAGCATATAAGCAGAACCAAAGACAAAAGCCACATGATTATCTCAATAGATGCAGAACATGCCTTTGACAAAATTCAACAACCTTTCATGCTAAAAACTCTCAATAAATTAGGTATTGTTGGGACTTATCTCAAAATAATAAGAGCTATCTATGACAAACCCACAGCCAATATCATACTGAATGGACAAAAGCTGGAAGCATTCCCTTTGAAAAGTGGCATAAGACAGGGATGCCCTCTCTCACCACTCCTATTCAACATAGTGTTGGAAGTTCTGGCCAGGGCATTCAGGCAGGAGAAGGAAATAAAGGGCATTCAATTAGGAAAAGAGGAAGTCAAATTGTCCCTGTTTGCAGATGACATAATTGTATATCTAGAAAACCCCATCGTCTCAGCCCAAAATCTCCTTAAGCTATAAGCAACTTCAGTAAAGTCTCAGGATACAAAATCAATGTGCAAAAATCACAAGCATTCTTATACACCAATAACAGACAAACAAAGAGTGAAATCATGACTGAACTCCCATTCACAATTGCTTCACAGAGAATAAAATACCTAGGAATCCAACTTATAAGGGATGTGAAGGACCTCTTCAAGGAGAACTACAAACCACTGCTCAAGGAAATAAAACAGGATACAAACAAATTGAAGAATATTCCATGCTCATGGGTAGGAAGAATAATATCATGAAAATGGCCATACTGCACAAGGGAATTTACAGATTCAATGCCATCCTCATCAAGCTATCAATGACTTTCTTCACAGAATTGGAAAAAAACTACTTTAAAATTCATATGGAACCAAAAAAGAGCCCACATTGCCAAGTCAATCCTATGCCAAAAAAACAAAGCTGGAGGCATCACGCTGCCTTCAAACTATACTACAAGGCTACAGTTACCAAAACAGCATGGTACTAATACCAAAACAGAGATATAGACCAATGGAACAGAATGGAGCCCTCAGAAATAATGCCACATATCTACAACTATCTCATCTTTGACAAACCTGACAAAAACAAGCAATGGGGAAAGGATTCCTTATTTAATAAACGGTGCTGGGAAAACTGGCTAGCCATAAGCAGAAAGCTGAAACTGGATCCCTTCCTTACACATTTTAGAAAAATTAATTCAAGATGGATTAAAGACTTACATGTTAGACCTAAAGCCATAAAAACCCTAGAAGAAAACCTAGGCAATACCATTCAGGACATAGGCATGGGCAAGGATTTCATATCTAAAACACCAAAAGCAATGGCAGCAAAAGCCAAAATTGACAAATGGGATCTAATTAAACTAAAGAGCTTCTGCACAGCAAAAGAAACTACCATCAGAGTGAACAGGCAACTTACAGAATGGGAGAAAATTTTTGCAATCTACTCATCTGACAAAGGGCTAATATCCAGAATCTACAATGAACTCAAACAAATTTACAAGAAAAAAAAAACAACCCCATCAAAAAGTGGGTAAAGGATATGAACAGACACTTCTCAAAAGAAGACATTTATGCAGCCAAAAAACACATGAAAAAATGCTCAACATCACTGGCCATCAGAGAAACGCAAATCAAAACCACAATAAGATACCATCTCAAACCAGTTAGAATGGCAATCATTAAAAAGTCAGGAAACAACAGGTGCTGGAGAGGATGTGGAGAAATAGGAACACTTTTACACTGTTGGTGGGACTGTAAACTAGTTCAACCATTGTGGAAGTCAGTGTGGTGATTCCTCAGGGATCTAGAACTAGAAATACCATTTGACCCAGCCATCCCATTACTGGGTATATACCCAAAGGATTATAAATCATGCTACTATAAAGACACATGCACTGCACATGTATGTTTATTGCGGCACTATTCACAATAGCAAAGACTTGGAACCGACCCAAATGTCCAACAATAATAGAGTGGATTAAGAAAATGTTGCACATATACACCATGGAATACTATGCAGCCATACAAAATGATGAGTTCATGTCCTTTGTAGGGACATGGATGAAGCTGGAAACCATCATTCTCAGTAAACTATCACAAGGACAAAAAACCAAACACTGCATGTTCTCACTTATAGGTGGGAACTGAACAACGAGAACACATGGACACAGGAAGGGGAACATCATACTCTGGGGACTGTTGTGGAGTGGGGCGAGGGGGGAGGGATAGTGTTAGGAGATATACCTAATGCTAAATGACGAGTTAATGGGTGCAGCACACCAAAATGGCACATGTATAAATATGTAACAAACCTGCACATTGTTCACATGTACCCTAAAACTTAAAGTATAATAATAATAAAATAGTAAAAGAAAAGAAAATGTTGAAATTTCAGTTGTTTTGTCTTACCAACTAGTAGGGCAGCTTCTTTATTTCTCTTGTGTTCTGCTCAAGATGAAATGGTTCATAGGCCCTTTTAAGGGATGTGTCTCCCTTTGGCCTTTAGTTCAACACATCGGCTTGAATACCCAGGTCTCTGATGAGTTTCAGAAAAGTTAGGGTTTTGTAGATATTTTTATATTTTTTCTTTGTTGTCAGGATAAGAACGATGTACCCCTGCAGCTTTCTGCAACCTAGAAAGCTCCAGCAACATTTTGTAAAGTATCCATTACTAATCTATGTTATATCATCACTGGAAGACTGGTCAACAATTTATCATACGACATTTAATTACATTTTTATACTATCAAATCAATCATTTAAAAGTAACTTGATCTATAATATTGATTTTATAAGAAGAATGACTTCTTACTTACTCAAAGAAGACAATAAGAATATATATATGTATGTGTGCGTATATATATATATATATATATATATATATATATATATGTAAAGTTGTGAAATGTTTGTAATGAGACACTGCATTTTGGGGAGTGAGAATAAAATAGTAAATATCCACAAATTCTACAACATTGGAACTAGAAAAAACTATTAAAGTTAATGAGCAGAAAGTCAGAGTTAAACAAGATAGTAAAGATTCAACCATTCACAAAAGAAAAGGTATCAAAAGCATGTGAAGCAATTCTAGTGGAAAGGGAGAATATGAGTGATTGGGCTATTTACATAATTATTTACCACTGTGCTCAGTATTGAATTTCAAATTTAAGTACATATTAGCAAAAATAGGCATGTGAAATAACTAAACAGTTTCAAATATCTCAAGCAAAATATATATGCTATCATATGCACACAAACAAACGTAAGTAAAATTAATTTTTTTGTTAATAAAATACTTATTGTATTAGGTTTCTTATCATTTTCAGTCTCTATTTCTGATATGTCCTATGCAGCAGAAATGGGGTTAGAGGTGGGGATTTATATCAAAAATCTTAAGAGGCTTACTTGATAAGCAGTAAAGCACACAGAAATTGCAAATAACTTTTAGATTTCTGGTTCAAGTGATTTGCCTAAAAACTGGTGTAACTCATAGATGGGAAATGTAGATTCAATGACACTTTCAAGGATTGTATTGGCATGATCATTTCCTGTAGTTGTTAGGGTCATGTCAAGTTTGAGTAATCTCCGTATGGTCATTCCATTAAAAAAAATCTATTGAATGTTAATGTTCTCTTGAATTTCTTGCATTGCGATTGACCAACAACTGCAAAATAAAATGAGGGAAGGGGATCCTGAAAACAACATGTGAAGAAAATGAAGTTCTATTAAGCTTTATACACTGTTTTTTTTTTAATTTATTGAGAGACTGTTGAGCTGAGATGACTTCAGCACCTAAGGTTCCTCCATAAACAGATCAAAATGCAACCCGAAAACAATAAAACGAAACTTAGGCTTAACCAATACAAAACTGCCAACTAACCTCTAACTAGGGACTTTCCACTTTAACCAACCAAGTATCATTTTTTGTCTTGTTTCCACAAACACCTTATAAAAGTTTTCCCCTTGAGACCTCTCAATGAAGGCCTGAACCCCTTGGGGTCTAGCACTGCTTGATTCATGAGTCACTGTCTGCTCTAACAAACTCTAACATTTTCATGTGCCCTAGGTTTTATTTTAAATACCTAGTACCTTAAATCAACACAATGCAGTAGAACGCATTTATTAAACAGACTAATTGTTCTCTGGGGTTTTTCTGAGGCTCAGAAGAGGAAAGGAGGACAACCATTGCCATTGTTTCCTTCTTTTATGGACAAAGCACTTTTGCTGGCAGTGGAACATGTCTGAGTCACTCAAGCACCAAAGTATGTTATCAGCAGCGAATCTGTATGAGTCTGCAGCAACCTCAATTCTTGCCTCCTCAGAAGAAAAAATTCAACTGAAGGGCATAAGGCAGAAGGAGAGACCAAGGCAAGTTTTAGAGCGGGAGTGAATGTTAATTGAAAGCTTTAGAGCAAGAATGAAAAGGAGGAAAATACACTTGAAAGCAAGCTGAGTAGGCGACTTGAGAGATGAAGTGCAGGTCTGACCTTTTGCCTTCGGGCTTTATATGTTGGCATGCTTCTGGGGTCTTGACTTCCTTCTTCCCTGATTGTTCTCTTGGAGTGGGGTGTCCATGTGCAGTGGCCTGCCAGCACTTTGAAGGGGCTGCATGTGCTGTGTATTTACTGGAGTTGTACGCAGGCTCACTTGAGGCTTTCTTCTCTTACCAGTGGAATGTCCCTAGAAGATCATATTCCAGTTAAACTCTGCCATTTCACCTCTTAATAAACATGCCTGAGCCCACTCACCCAGGTGCTGCAATCTTATTGGATTAATTCATATACTCCATTCTTCACTGCTGAAAAAAACCTGATCACCAGTTTTAGGTTTTTTTCTGTCTATTGGGAGACAGCCTTTCCCTGGTGCCTGCTGTCATCAATTATTATTTTAGAAGAACAGTTTAATAACTGCCTATGCATCACTTGATGGTTGTCTGACATTCCTGGTGGTGGGTTGTGGGGAGAGCCCTCTCCTACACTGCTCATTTCTGACTAGCTATCTACTATAACACTTTAAGTGAAAAAAAATGCACAAATCTCTGTGGTTGGAATATTCTGTTATTTGAATTAAAAAAAACCAGAGATGTTTTCCAGTATTCATGTGAGTCAAATATTTCACTGAGTGTGATGAAAACAGGCTTTATTTCCTCTCTAACTGGTAAAAATATTAAAACAAAATTTGATAGAATGAAATCTATAAACAAATTATAAAAACAAAATTTGGTAGAATAAAAGCTCTCTCTTTCTTTTGTATTAGATGAAGAAACCAAAAATATGTGCTTTAGCTGCCGATATATACCCTCTTTTCAGATGGGTAACCAATCTTCAGCCTGCACTCTTCTTGAGTGCATCCTGAATCACTGAGACCCCCTTGGTCCTCAGATTCTGGAGAGAGGAAAAAATGCCTTTTCCTCCTCTGTCCTCTCTTCCAGATGGTTAAGCAATCATCTTCAGCATACACTCCTCTAGAGTGTATCCTGAATAACTGGGACTCCTTTAACCATCAGACTCTTGAGAAAAAGTGCCTCATATTTCTTTGCACATAGCCATGGCCGAATTATGTTCTGCAGAAAGGAGAAGCATGGCCTCAAGAAGGAAGCATAAATTTCAATACCATCCTGAAGCTGGACCCTCTCTGTAAACATGAAGGCAAATGATCTGAGGTTCCATATGTGCAGGCTTTCATTGTCTTGCAGGGTAATCCAGACCTTTGCCAACACTGTAGGATTGATTCAGTCCTCCTAGTGGCCATCTCAGGAGAGGCTTCAGGGAACTAGGGAAGCAAACCCCAGAGGTACTTCCAGCAGGAGATTCAACTCCCTTCACTCCTCCCTATCCAGGTCCTCTCTCAAGCTTGCCCCAGCCTAGAAATCTTTGTTTTAGGCAGGTCCCAGTCTTACTCCTTCCCCCACAACATATGCCTAGTGAATGTGGCCCCATTAAGATCTAGGTCCCCTTTTCTCTACAGGATTTAAGGAAAATTAAGGGAGATCCTGGCAAATTTTTAGACCATTCTGACAGGTATATAGAGGCTTTCCAGAATTTAACCAAAGTATTTGAACTCTCTTGGAAGGATGTTATGTTACTTTTGAATCAGACCATGACTACCACGGAAAGGCAGGCTGCCCTGCAAGCAGCAGAGACTTTCAGGAATGAGCTTTGTACCTCATAAAGTGCCAGGGAAGGGGATGAGCCTCATCCAATTGGAAGACAAGAGGTATCATTGGAGGACCATAAATGGGACCCCAATGATGAAGTGAAAGAACAGAAGAGGCAACACTTTCAGGTGTGCATGCTGGAGGGCTAATTGAAGAACTAGAACTAAGTCTCTCAGTTACCCCAAACTATCCATGATACACCAGGGATTGGGTGAGAATCCCACTGCCCTCCTGGAAAGGCTAACAGGGGCCTTGGTAAAGCACACCGCTCTATCTCCTGATTCAGTCAAGGGACAACTGATCCAAAAGAATAAGTTTATAACTCAGGCAGACCCTGATTATCAGGAGGACACTTCCAAAACAGTCTACAGGACCAAACAGTACTTTAGAGAACCTCTTAAAAGTGGCCACCTCTGTTTTTACAATAGGGATTAGGAGGAAGTCCAGAAAAGAAAAGAAATACAAGAATAAGGCAGAGGCTCTAATAGCTGCCATGTAGGCTCACAAACCCCAGAGTCTCTGACATGTACCTATTATCGGCTACAAATGTGGCAAGTCAGGGTACTTTAGGACGGACTATCCAGGCAACATGAGAAAGCCACCTTGACCCTGTCCAATTTGTAATGGGAACCACTGGAGGGTGGACTATCCCCAGAGACACAGGTCACTGGGTCCAGAGCCAGTCTCCCAAATGGTCCAGCAGGACTGACTGGTCTTGGAGCTTTTCTCCCTGGCTTTGGTCGTTCAGACCACCATTACCATCCAGATGTCCCAGTTAATTCTGGGAGTTGAAGCAAGGAAGATGGACCTCCTCCTGGACACCAGAGCGGGCCTTTCAGTTCTCCTCTCCAATCCAGGCTCCCCTTCCTTTCTTAGCATGACTGTGAGGGGTGTTTCAGGAAATCCTTTACCCTGATATTTTTCCCAACCCCTTAGTTGTAGTTGGGGAGACTACTTGTTTACTCATGTCTTTTAAATCATGCCTTAAAGGCCAGCTCTTTTGTTGGGCAGGGATATTTTGGCTTGTATGAGAACCACCATCCTTATGGCTCCAGGACAAACTCTGTCTCCCCCTAGTGGAGACCGATATTAGCCCAGAGGTCTGGGCAACTCAAGGGAAAATTGGCTTAGCCACAACTGCCACACTGGTCCAGATCCATCTTAAGGATTCTACCTCCTTCCCTAAGCAGAGACAATATCCCCTAAAACCAGAAGTTATAAAAGGACTAGAAGCCATCATTGATAACTTGAGAATGCAGCATCTTCTCAAACCCTCCAACAGCCCTTGTAATACCCTGATATTCAGGGCCCAAAAACCCAATGGGGAAGGGAGACTGATCCAGGACTTCTGCCTCTTTAATGAAGCTGTGGTTTCAATTCACCCAGTGGTTCTCAATGCCTATACCCTGCTAACTCAAGTACCTGAGGGAACTAAATGGTTCACAGTCCTGGACCTAAAGGATGCCTTTTTCTGCATTCTGCTACAACCCAACTCCCAGTATTTGTCTGCATTCAAGAATCTCTCCAACAAGGCCACCCAGCTAACCTAGACAGTGTTACCTCAGGGATTCCAAGGCAGCCCCCATCTGTTTGGGCAGGCATTATCAATAGATCTGAGTTTCTTTATCCTCAGGTTAACATTTTACAATATGTAGATGACATTCTCCTTCATGCCCCCACTGAGGAATTATCTCGGGGGGACTATAAGCCTCTTCTTAATTTTCTGGCTAACAGAGGATATAAGTTCTCAAAAGTAAAGGCTAAGCTCTGTCAGACTTCAGTGAAGTGCCCAGGTATAGTCTTGTCAGAGGGTACCAGGGCACTAGGTGAGGAAAGAATCAGGCCCATCTCCTCCTTTACCCTCCCCCAACCCTCAAGCATCTGAGGGGATTCTTGGACATTACAGGATTCTCCAGACTAAGAATACCTGGGTACAGTAAAATAGCTCATCCCTTATGTCACCTAATAAAGGAAACTCAGCCAGCTAAGACACATTCCCTAACTTGGGAACCAGAGGCTTAAACGACCTTTGACCAATTAAAACAAGTCTTGCTTGAAGCACCAGCCCTCAGTCTTCCCATTGGGTAGATGTTCAATCTTTATGTCTCAGAAGGGAAGGGAATGGCCCTGGGAGTTCTAAGCTAGGTCTGAGGTCCAGCCCAGCAGCCTGTAGGCTAAGTAAATAAGGAGCTTGATTTGGTAGCTAAAGGATGATCAGCCTGCCTCCAAGCAGTTGCAGTGGTACCAGAGGCTACTAAGTTAACCATGGGGAATAACTTAACAATTTATACCCCACATAATTTGGCAGGACTGCTGTCTTCTAAGGAGAGTCTCTGGCTAATGGACAACTGCCTCCACAAATATCAGAAGGATCTTCAATCCAGTTAAGAACTAATCCCTTTCTAAACCCAGCCATCTTCCTCCAAGAGGAAGCTGGGGATCTTAAATGTGAGTATGAACAAATACTAGTACAAACCTATGCCATCATACAGGACCTAAAAAAAAACCTTAGAGAACCCAGACTGGACTCTTTTTATGGACAGAAATTCCTTCGTAGAGCAAGGGATCCATAAAACAGTATGCAATAGTCACCCTGAATGATGCTATTGAGAGTGCGGCTCTCTCCTCGGCACAAATGTTCAACTAGCTGAGCTAATCGTCCTCATGAGAGTGCTTGAATTAAGCAAGGGGAAAGCAGTTAACATTTATCCTGATTCTTATTATGCTTTCCTAGTCCTCCATGCCCATGTCATTATCTGGAAAGAGAGGGACTTCCTCACAGCTAATGGGTCTCCCATTAAATACCATCAGAAAATTAACAGACTATTATTCTCAGTCTTCTTTCCACAGGAAGTGGCAGTAATACACTGTAAAGGCCACCAAAAAAGGATGGATGAAATAGCTGAGGGAAATATGTTGGCAGACAAAGCATATAAATCAGCAGTGAAAGGGCCCCAGATTTCTGATGCACTTGAGACCCGTCTGATCTGAGAGGGCTCCTTAAAAGAAATAAAACCTCAGCATTACCCTGTGGAGATAGAATGGGCTGCCTCTTGGGGATACACCCTTCAGTGTTCAGGATGGCTGTAATCAGAGGATGGCAAGCTTCATCTACCAGCTTCCAGCCAATGGAAAGTTCTTAAAATCTTCCACCAAGCCTTCCATGTAGGAACAGAATGGGAGGGACCTTACACTGCACTTCTTTCTACTCCTATGGCAGTAAAGGTCACCGGAATAGGTTCTTGGATTCATTGTGCTTGAAAAAAAGGCATAGGAAACTGACAAAATTACCTCTGCTGATTCAGGAGTGCAGTAAATAAATCATGGACCTCAAACTGAACATTATAAAAGGTAAGTGCTAACAATTAACCCTCCATGGATATCCTATACTTACTGATTTCACTTTTGTTCTGTTCATCACCATAAGACATCTTTGTCAAGAACCCCTTAATCCTGAACTCCCTGGGGATTATCTACTCCCCTAAACAGTTATTTCTCTTTTAACGTTTAACTGCCCCCACACAAGATTGAGCTTCTTTCACCAGGGTGAAACAGCTCCAACCACAACATTGCTTTCAGAATGATTAGTTTATTTTAATTCTTATTTCTGTTATCTTTGGCACTAGATTTTTTTCCTTCACATACTTAACCTCCTGTAAATTGTGTTTATCTTCTTGCATAGAGGTCATTAAGCTCCAAGTGGTCATGAGACTAGAGCCTCAAACAATGGCTCCCTTCTTAGCAGGGACTATTATATAGGCCTCTGAGAGATTATATAGCCCTCTGACTGCCCCCTTCCCCAAAACAATGTGCTCTGTCAGCAGGAAGCAGTTAAGAACAGTCTTCATTTCTATCTTAATGGCAGTTAGGTGTACATCTTCAGTGGGGGGTTTGATGGCAGTGGCTGGAGTGGCTGCTGTGAAGACACCAGTTGCAGAAGAGGACATGTGGCTGGCATTGCATGCTCTGCAGAGCCGGCAGGGGTCAAGAAAATGTGAAGCCCTGCCCCCTACTGACTAGGTGGGGCAGGAGCCCCATGCTCCTGGGCACAGCTGCAGCCACCCAGCACAACTCTGGACCTGGGCATCCCTGTTCTCTCAGGGACCCAGGAAGACCCTGCTACCCCCACAGGTTCTGAAGTACCTGTTCCCACTCCCTGGCCTCCCCCTGCTCCTGGTGTCTGCTCCAATCAGAGCAAAGTTGTAGCTGAGCCCAATCTGGCAAGGTGTGCACACACCCAGGGTGGTGCTGACATGCCAGACCCCTGCTGCCTCGGACTCCTCCAGACTTCAGGCACTGACAAGCATGGAAGGGAGACCAGGGGTGCTGAGGGCAGCTCGGTGTGGGCCTGAAAGCATCACTTGGCCCAGACAGCCAGGGCACTGCAGACAACATGTTGATGATGACAGGAGGCAGTCACATTCCTGGCTGGAAAGGGGCGGCTCCCCAGTGAAACCCCTCCTTCAAGCTAGGAACAGCCTGAAGCCTGGGGGCCAGGCTGCCACTTCCAGGTGGAGTCTGAGGCCCAGAGTGAGAACTTATGGTCCTTTTTCCAGGCCCACTCATGGCTGCCCATGGACCAGTCAGCATGCACTTTCTCTTTTCTGAGCCCATAAAAACCCCAGACTCAGCCAGATTCACACAGATGTCAGAAGTTCCAGCTGCAGAAAGGAGCTAGCCAATTTGGATCTTCTTGGCTCATTGGGACAACCTGCTTGGGGAAAGGAGCTACTCACAACAGGTCTCCTCTCTTCTGAGAGCTGGACACTTGTTGGGAGAACCTGCCTGCGAAAAGGAGCTACCCACTCCAGGCCTCCTCTCCGCTGAGGGCTGCACTCATCAGGACCACCTGTCTGCAGAAAGGAGCTACCCACTTTGGATCTCATGAGACCTGTTCTGTTGTTCAATAAAACTCCTCTCCACCTTGCTCACCCTCCAGTTGTGCACATACCTCATTCTTCCTGGACACAGAACAAGAACTCGGGACCTGCTGAATGGCAGGACTGATAAAGAGCTGTAACACAAACAGGGCTGAAACAGGCATGCTCACCTCTGCTCATCAAATTCTGGGTGACAAAAAGGAGAGAAGAGCTGTGGCCCTTCAGGAAGCCCAGACCTAGGGGCTCCCCGAGCCAGGGCTTTGACACCCTCTTTGGGGCTCTGTGGTTTCTGGCATCTCCAGTCTTCTGGGTTCCATTGCATTCCCCTTTTCCACATGTGGGTGCCCACAGCAGAAGCTGCTTGTGGGTGCATCTGATCCAGCTTCAGGCTTGCACAGAGCTGGTGCCTCTGCCAGCATCTGGAGCTGCCTGCCCCATCACAGCAGCCAGCACTCCTGGCTCTGTGTAGTGGGTGGACTCTGCACTTGTTGCTCATGTTTCTTCACTGTTCCACACCTTGCTTGACCTTGGCGGGTGTGGAATCCAGGCCAGTAGTGTGAGCCAAACACAGCCTGCCAGGTTGAGTGGGTGAAACATGCACAGTGGCCCCTAGCAAAACTTGGGCAAAGGTGTCACTGGCCACAGAGGTTTCCAGCTGGAAAATGACACCTGAAGGATCTGGTGATACTATCTCCTATCATTCCTAATGTATCTAGAATCTATTCTGTTTTTTCATTACAAATTTATGATTGATTTTAGTCCAAGTCTCATTATTTTTTGCTAGGACTATGACAATGGCTTTCTAAATGGTCTATCTCTGTTTTGTTTTTTCCAATTTTATGTACTCTAATCATGGTCTTCAGGTTTATCTCCCTTAATATGATAACATCACTTCTCTGCTAAGAACATCAATGGTTACACACTGCCTGAGTATACTATTTTAAGTTATTTAGACTGTCAAAATGCTCCACAATCTATTGTTAATCTACTTTTCTTAGCCATTACTTTTTTCCTTCAAATATCTTATTCCTTGTCCACCCTACAATATTTCCCATGTATACCTCACCTTGTTTTCTGTGTTTCTTTGCCCACTCACTTTCCTTTTCTGAGAAAGGAATTTGCCAAGTCACTCTATTAAAAAATTCCTCTATATTTTATGAGTAGCATAGGTACTCTGTTGATATGGTTTGGCTGTGCCCCCACCCAAATCTCATCTGGAATTCCCATGTGTTGTAAGAGAGACCCAGTGGGAGGTAATTGAATCATGGGGGCAGGTCTTTTCTGTGCTGTTCTCATGATAGTGAATAAGTCTTATGAGATCTGATGGTTTTACAAGGGAGAGTTTCCCTGCACAAGTTCTCTCTTCTCTTGTCTGCTACCATGTGAGACATGACTTTCACCTTCCACCGTAATTGTGAGGCCTCCCTAGCCACATGGAACTCTAACTCCAATAAACCTTTTTCTTTTGTAAATTGCCCCATCTCAGGTATGTCTTAATCGGTAGCATGAAAACAGACTAATATATCTGTAATTTATATCATTCCCTGAGTATGCCAAATCATTTCATGATTCCATATATTGATAATGCTTATTATGATTGAATGTTCTTTCTACAATTTTCTAGCCCTGTGTATCCCCCTCATCTTATAAGGTCAACTGTTTCTTCTGCAAGGAATTGTGTTTTACCCAGGTGAAACTAGTGGCATTCTTTTCTGTATTCCTAATGAAAGATTGTTTTGTTTTTTGTTTTGTCTTTCTTTTTCCTGCTTATTAGTTTTATTTATTTTTCTTGGCCTCATGCATTGTCCCAGATCTCCATGACAATATTGACAGAAGTAAGAACAACAGAAAATTATGTCTCATTTACTACTGTCAGGAAAAATATTTCAATATTTTATCACTTGATATCATATTGGCTGTAGACTTTCTAAAGATATCCTTTTATCAGATTAAGCAGTTTTCCACTTATTTATAGATTGCTAAGTGTTTATTTAAAGTACATTAAAATTTATCAGATACTTTTTCCGTCTCTATTGAGGTGATTAATTAATATGATTTTCTCCTTTATTCTGTTCAGGCAGAGGATTATATTGATTTATTTTCACATGTTAAAACAATTAGATATTTCTAGAGTGAGACTTCACACTGGGTTCACTTAGATAATATTTTGGTAAGATTTTTGTATCTTTGTTTGTGAGAGAAACTAACATATAATTTTCATGTTTGTAATGTCCTGTTCAGATTTTAAATTTTAGGTTATACTGTTTATATAAAAAAATATGAAGTAGTCTTAATCTGTTATGCTCTGTAAGGGTTTATTAAAGTTGAATGTTTTCCTTCCTTGGAAGTTTGGAAGATTCAACAATGACACTCTCTGAGTTTAAACTTTTCTGGTAAATAAATGAATTTAGACATTTAGTTTGTCTTTGATGTAATACTATTTATATCTTTTATTTTGTTTTTGATAGTTTTGGTAAGATGCATTTTTCCAGGAATTCTCCATTTTATTTATATTTTTAACTTTAAGAGAATAAGTACATAATATATTTTAGAAGTTTTAAAAATGTCCATAAAATTTATAATGTCTACTTTTTCCATTCCCAATATTAGTTATTTATTTGCTTTTTATTGCTCTTTTCAGATAGTTTTGTATTTTATTGATATTTCAATGAACAAAATTTTGGCTTTGTTGAAACACTGTATTTTAATTAGTTGTCTATAACTTTGATTATTTCTAATTTTTAATATTTCATGCTTCTGCATTCTTTGGGTTTGACTTTTTCTGTTTCTTAGCTTTGAAATGAATATTTAGATTATTGATTTTTCTCTACTAGTATTTTTTAATATAAGCATTTCAGAATGTATCTATCTGACTAACCATGGTTTTAACTACATCTCACATGGTTAAAATTGTTTTATACTCTTTTTTATATTTTGTTTTTAAATGACACATAATAATTGCACATATTTATGGGGTACAGTGTGATGTTTCAATACATGCATACATTGTGTAATCAAATTAGGTTATTGAAAATATACATTGCCTCATATTTATCATTTATTTATGTGGTACAGTGTGATGTTTCAATACATGCATACATTGTGTAATCAAATTAGGTTATTGAAAATATACATTGCCTCATATATTTATCATTTATTTATGGTAAGAACACTCAAAATCCTCCCTTCTAGTTATTTTGAAATATACAATACAATGTTGTTAACCATAGTGCACCCTACTGTGTAATAGAACACCAGAACTTACTCCTCCTGTCTAACTGTAACTATACCTGTTGACCAATCTTTCCCCATGTTGTCTCCTCCCTACCTTCTCCAGCCTCTGGTAACCTTATTCTAGTCTCTATTTTTATGAGATCAACCTTTTTAGATTTCATATATGAGTGATATGCTGTGATTTTTGCCTCTCTTTGTCTGGCTTATTACACTTAAAATAGTGTCTTCTAGGTTCATCCATGTGGCTGCAAATGACAGCATGCCATTCTTCTGTAGGACAGACAGCATTTTATTATTTATATAGACCATTTTTTCTTTATCCATTCATTTGGTGATGGACACTTAAGTTGATTCTATATCGTCACAGTGTGGATAGTGCTGCAAAAACATGGGAGTGCAGGTATCTTTTTAACATACTGATTTTATTTTCTGTGGATATATATGCCCAGTAGTGGGATTTCTGGATCACATGGTAGTCCTATTTTTAATTTTCTGAGGAACTTCTGTACTGTTTGTCACAATGGCTGTGCTAATATACAGTCCCACTAACAGTATATGAATTCCTCTCTTTACATTTACACACTAACATTTGTTATCTTTTGTCTTTATGATAATAGCCATTCTAATTGGGGTGAGGTGAAATTTCATTGTGGTTTTGTTTTTCATTTCCTTTATGATTAGTGATGTCGAGCTTTTTTTTATATGCATCGGCTATTTGTATGTCTTCTTTTGAGAAATGTCCATTCAGATCTTTTGCCTATTTTTTATTTTTTTTAACTTTTAACTTTTATTTTAAGTTCAGAGGTACGTGTGCAGGTTTGTTAAACAGGTAAACTTGCGTCATGGGGGTTTGCTATACAGATTATTTCATCACCCAGGTATTAAGCCTAGTACCCGTTAGTTATTATTCCCGATCCTCTCCCTCCTCCCACCCCCCGACCCTCCAATAAGTCCCAGCGTGTGTTGTTCCCTTCTATTGTGTCCATGTGTTCTTATCATTTGCTTCCACTTGCAAGTGACAACATGTGATATTTGGTTTTCTTTTCCTGTGTTAATTTGCTACAGATAATGGCCTCCAGCTCCATTCATGTTCCTACGAAGGACATGATCTCATTCTTTTTTATTTGCCCATTTTTAATTAAATTATTTGCTTTTTAAAATTGAGTTATTTGAGCTTCTTATGTATTCTGTATGTTTGCAAATATTTTCTTCCATTATGCATAGTTTGCAAATATTTTCTTCCATTTTGCATGTTGTATGTTCACTCTGTTGACTGTTTCCTTTGCTGTGCAGAAGTTTTTTAGTGTGATGTAATTTTATTTGTCTATTTTTTCTTTCGTTGACTGTGAGTTTGAGATCTTATTCAAAAACTTCTTGCCCAGATCCTAATGTTATGAAGCGTTTTCTCTGTTTTTTTTTTTTGGTAGTTTTATTGCTTCAGATCTGACATTTAAGTCTTTAATCCATCTTGCTTGTGTTGATTTTTATATATGGTAAGAGATAGGGATGTAGTTTCATTCTTCCACATATATCCAGTTTTCCCAGCATCATTTACCGAAGCAACTCTCCTTTCTTCAATATGTGTTCTTGGTACCTTTATCAAAAATCTGTTGGCTGTAATGCATGGACTCATTTCTTTGTTTTCCGTTGTGTTCTATTAATCAATGTGTCTATTTTTATGGTAGTACCGTTCTGTTTTGGTTACTATAGCTTTGTAGTAACATATTGTAAATCTCGGCTTTGTTCTACTTGCTCAAAATTGCTTTGGTTATTTGGGATCTTTTGTGATTCCATACAAATTTTAGGATTACTTTTTCCATTTATGAGAAGAATGTCATTAGTATTTTTACAAGCAATTCGTTGAATCTATAGATCATTTTGGATACTATGAGCATTTTAACAATGTTAATTCTTCAAATCCATAAACACAGGATATTTCTCCATTAATATGTGTCCTCTTCAATTTCCTTCATCAGTTTTATAGTTTTAATTGTAGAGCTCTTTCACCTCCTTGATTAAACTTATTCCTAGCATCTTAATTTTTATACCTATTGTAAATGAGATTTTTTTGATTGTTTACTACTGTATATAGAAATGCTATTAATTTTGCATGTTGACTTTGTATCCTGCAACTTCACTGAATTTGTTTGTTAATTCTAATCAGAGTCTCTAGGACTTTTAGGAGTCCTTTGAGTTTTTTATGTATAAGATCATGTGGTGGGCAAGCAGGAAAAATTTAACTTTATTCTTTTCAATTTACATGTCCTTTATCTCTTTCCTTTGTCTAATTTCTCTTGTCTCATTACTCTGGCAGGAATTCCAGTACATTTTGAATAAATAGTGACAGTGGACATCCTTTAAGTTTTGGTCTGATAATTCCAAGGCTTGTTCAATCTCTTCAAACTGTGTTTATTGCATTTCAGTATGCTTGGTAGTTTTTTGTTTTTGAAAGGCAGAAATAATATACTGTGTAAAAGGAACTACAGTATATAGGTCTTTATTAATACAGAGTTAAGAAGTTGTGGGGAGAGATAAAACATTCTATCATCCTATATTAGGATTCAGGCTTTTGGTGAGCCTGTGCGCTTGGACTGTGAACTTAACAAGGGCTTGAATATTTTCCACCCCTAGGTGATGCAGCATGAGTGGAGGGAGTTGGAGGTGAGTACTTCCCAATTCCTGAGGAGATTAGGCTCTGATGTAGCCCCAGCAAGTTAAGCTCTAGCAAAATAGTGTCTCCTAAGAGCAGGCTTTTTAAAGAAGAGCACGATGTTGTGCTGTATTTCAAACCGCAGATTCAGGAAACAAAAGAACATGAAGCAGGATAAACGCAAAAAAAAGAAAAAAACATTAAAAAAAACTACACCTAGGCATAATATATTCAAATTTCAGAAAATCAAAGCTGAAGGAAAAATATTGAAAAGAGCCAGAGGGAAAAAAATGCCTTCCCTGTAATGGAGTAAGGATAATAATTAAATCTGACTTGTCAAAGCATACAATGAAGAGAAGAGTGGAGTGAAATATTTAAAATGTAGAGAGAGACCAAAACAACAACAAAAAAATCACACACACATACACATCAAAAAAAACCACTAACAGAATTTGTATCTTGAAAAATTATCCTTCAAAAGTGATGTGTGTGTGTGTGTGTGTGTATATATATATATATTTTTGTGTGTGTGTGTGTGTGTGAGAGAGATTCTCGCTCTTTTGCCCAGGCTGGAATGCAGAGGCATGATTATACATCATCGTACTCTCAAATTCCTGGGCCCAAACGATCCTTCTGCCTCAGCTTCCTGAGTAGCTAGGACTACAGGCACATACCACCACACCCAGCTAATTTGTTTTTTGGTAGAGACAGGGTCTTGCTATGTTGCCCAGGCTGCTCTTGAACACCTGGCCTCAACCAATTCTCCTGCCTTGGCATCCCAAAGTGCTGGTATAACAGGCATAAGCTCACCATACCTGGCCTCAATAATGTGTATATACTTAATATATGTAAGTATAGTATATACGTATGTGTATGTGCACACTTAAATATAAGTGAAAAGAATAACAGAAATGATACAAGTGGCAGGAGGAAAGAACTAGGAATATCTTATTATTATAAGATACTTGCACTAGATGTTAAATGGTATAGTGTGATTTGAAAGTGGAAGTGAATTGGTTGAATATGTATATTGCAAATTCCAGAAATACCACTGAATAAAAGCAATTTAAAAAGAGTGTAGTTGATATATGATAGAATAGGAAATTGGAACATTAAAAATGCTCAATTAGGCTAGGTGTGGTGGCTCATGCCTGTAATGCCAGCACTTTGAGAGGCCAAGGCGGGTGGATCACTTGAGGTCAGGAGCTCGAGACCAACCTGGCCAACATGGCAAAACCCTGTCTCTGCTAAAAATACAAGAATTAGCCTGGCATGGTGGCATGCACCTGTGATCCCAGCTACTCCAGAGGGTGAGGCAGGAGACTCACTTGAACCCGGGAGTCAGAGGTTGCCGTGAGTGGAGATCTCGCCACTGCACTCCAGCCTGGGCAACAGAGCAAGACTCTATCAAAGAAAAAAAAAAACTCAACTAAAACTAATAAGAAGTACAGAAAAAAACGTGAAAGAACAAAAAAGGCAACAAACAAAAAACAATAACAAATACAGTAGATATTATAATATTTATGCCACAACACCAATAATTACCTTAAGCATCAATTTTACTTTTTTTTTTTTTTTTTTTTGAGATGGAGTCTTGCTCTGTCACCCAGGCTGGAGCACAATGGTGCAATCTTGGCTCACTGCAAGCTCCACCTCCCTGGTTCACACCATTCTCCTGCCTCAGCCTCCCAAGTAGCTGGGGCTACAGATGCCTGCCACCACACCTGGCTAATTTATTGTATTTTTAGTAGAGACGGGGTTTCACCGTATTAGCCAGGATGGTCTCTGATCTCCTGACCTCGTGATCCACCCACCTTGGCCTCGCAAAGTGCTGAGATTACAGGCTTGAGCCACCCCGCCCGGCCAACATCAATGTTTTAAATCCACCAATTAAAAGCTAGGGATTGTCAAAGTTCATCAAAAAACGATAACTAATTATGTGATATTTACGAGAAATCCACTTTAAATATAAATACATGTATAGTTTAAAAGTAAAGGAGTGGAAATGAATTAGGTTGGTGCAAATGTAATTGCGGTTTTTGCCATTAAAAATAATGCCATTACTTTTGCCATTGCCATTACTTTTTAAAAATGGCAAAAATCGCAATTACTTTTGCACCATCATAATATGTTAACATTAAACAAAACAGTAGAAGTGGCTACATTAATTTCAGACAGAACTGACTCAAGAGCAAGGGAAGCTATTAGGGCTAAAGAAGGGCATTACATAATAACAAAGGGGAAAATACTCCAAGAAGACATAACAATCCTTTATACGTATGTTCCCAGCAGAAGGGCATCATGATATGTAAAGCAAAAACTGATAGAACGACAGGTAGAAATAGATAAATTAACGATAGCACTTGGACACCTTAACACTCCTCTATGAGAAATAGATCCCACAGGCAGAAAATCAATTAGGACATAGGAGAACTCAATAGCACTATCAATAAACTGGCTATAATGGACATCTATAGACTATTTATACAAAAACAGTGGATTACACATTTTTCTTAAGCTTACATGAAACATTTACCAGGATAGACCTCATTTGGGGCCATGAAACACACCCTAACAAATTTAAAAGAATAAAAATCATACAATGTGTGCTCTCAGGCTACAATGGAATTAAACTAGAAATTAATATCAAGAAGACAATTGTAACCCCTCAAATACTTACATATTAAAAAACACATGTCTAAAAACACATTGGTACATTTTAAGTGAAAACAGAAACTCAACATGTCAAAATTTGTGGGATGCAGGGAAAGCAGTGTTTAATGGGAAATTTATTCTATTGAATGTATACATTAGTAAAGAAGATCTAAAATCAATAATCTAAGCTCTCACCTTAGAAAAACTAGAAAATTAAAGCAAATTAAATCCAAAGTAAGGAAAAGAATAGGTAATAATAAAAATTAGAGTAGAAATCAATAAAATAGAAACAGGAAATGACAGAAAATCAATAAAACCAAAAGCTGGTTCTTTGAAAAAATCAATAAAATTGAACAAAATCTAGCCAAGCTCATGAAGAATAAAAAGAGAAGACATAAATTACTAGTATCAGAAATAAAAGAGAGAGCATCACTACAGATCTTATGGACATTAACATGATAATAAATGAATATTATGAACAATTCTATGCCCACAAATTTGATAACCTAGACAAAATGGACAAATTCCTTGAAAGACACAATCTGCCAAAACTGATGCAAGAAATAGACAATCTGAATAGGCTTATACTTAAAAATTGAATCAACAATTGATTATCTTCCAAAGCAGGAAGTAGTAGGCCCAACTGGGTTGGCTGGTAAATTCTACCAAAAACATGTGAAGAAGAAATTATACAAATTCTCTACAATTATTTTGCAGAAGATAGAATCAGAGGGGCTACTTTCTCACTCATTCTATGAGGACAGCATTACCCTGACACCAAAATCAGACAGCCATTAGAAGAAAAGTATAATTCAATAACTCTCATGAACATTGATAGAAAAATCTTCAACAAAACATTAGCGAATATAATACAACAAAGTATTAAAATAATTATACCCCAACTGGGATGTATATCAGATATATAAAACTGATTGAATTTTTAAAAATCAATTAATTTAGTCATCACATTAGTGGGCTAAAAGAGAAAAATAAAACTCAACAATAAGAAATTTAACCACCTGATTGAAAAATGGGCAGAAGACCTGAATAGACACCTCACTAAAGATATGTAAATGGCAAATTATCATTAAGAAAAGACATTCAAAATTACATATCATTTGGAATTTCAAATTAAAACTATAATGAGATACTATTACATACCTATACAAATGACCAAAATCCAAAATACTCACAACACCAAATACCAGTGAGGATATGTAGCAGCAGGAGCTCTTGTTTATGGCTGGTGAGAATGTAAAATGGTACAGCCACTTTAGAAGATACATGGTAGTGTTTTACAAAACCATACTGTTACCATATAATCCAGCAATTGCACTTTTTCGTATTAAGTCAAATGAATTGAAAATTTGGTATTTTCCCAAATGAATCCAAATAAATTGAAAAATCTGTATTTAAAGTAGCTGTACACATAGTTGCCAAAGCTTGGAAGGAAACAAAATATCCTCCAGTGGCCAAGTAGATAAATTATGGTACGTCTAGACAATGGAATATTATTTAGTGCTGAAAAGAAATGAGCTATCAAGCCATGTAAAGACATGGAGGGAACATGAAGGCATATTACTATGTGAAAGAAGTCAATCTGAAAAGGAAATATACAGTATGATTTCAACTATATGACATTCTAGAGAAGGTAAAACTATGAAGACCATAAAGAAATCAGTGGTTGCAGGGATTAGGGGGAAGAAGGAATGAATAGGTAGGCAGAGCATAGAGGATTTTTAGAGCAGTGAAGCTGTTCTGCACATACTGCAAAGATGGATACATGTAATTATACATATTTCAAATCCCATTAAGTGTACAACACCAAGAATGAATCCTAACATAAACGATTGACTTTAGATGACAATAACTTCTCAATGTATATTCATCAATCATAAAAATGTACCCCTCTGATGTAGGATGTTGGTAATGGGAAAGGTCATGAATGTGTGGGTGCAGGATATATGAAAACACTCTGCACTTTTTGCTGAATTTTGCTGTAACCTAATATTACTCTAAAACATAAAGTTTATTAGTTAAAAAAAATTAACAGTCACTTCATTGCTTTGTTTTTACTATCTCAACCACATTGCTTTTAAATGGTTGAATTTAAAAATATTCAGTTGATTCAATTTACTCATTAATCAGATATTTTCCTCTCCACTTTCTTCCCTTTCTTTCATATGCATGATATTTTGTTTTATAGACTTACAAAAGGATACATATTCAACTATTTGTTGACATTTTCTCCTATTACTTCACCAAGATAAAGATATACTTGTTTATACTTCCTCATCTGGTCTTTTCAAATAATTTATTTTTATTGTCTGTACTGACAGATACCTTCAAGTTCGTTATAACATGGTAAGGAGGGGCCTTTTTAACCAAGTGAGGAATCTTAACCCTTACCTTTGTGCTTCCTACTAGAAACAGCCTAGAAGGTGCTGAAATGCAGACTCACAGCTATAAACTGGCAACCATATTTTATCACTGAAGTGACTAGATTTTGTCATTCTAAAGTTACTCACCAGTACCAGTAGAGATAAATTTGAAAGGTTATGTGTCCTACATGTAGGTTACATTAAAAAACAGATTTTGGAATCAAAAATAGACTTCAGAATCAAATTAAGTGTCTATCACACACTAAATGTGTGACATAAGCAAATTACTTAACATGTTTAACTTCCCCATTTGTGGATGAAAATAGCCCTAAAGAGTTCACTTATATTTGGTAAATAGACAGTGTATGTAAAACTCTTTCCATTAAAAAATAGCACCTTATAAGTACCTGAAAAATTGTAACCATATCTCTTTAGATAAAAGAAATAGACCCTTCAAACCTTTTTGTTAGAGGTAGGAATTGCACCAGAATTGGGGTGAATTTCTGTTGTGTTTATTAAAAGTAAATCCTGGTATAATTGCCGTATAAATGGTTTGAATTTAAAAATATTCAGTTGATTCAAATCCTTAAAAAGAAAAGAAGGTAAAGTCCATAAATAGGTTGAGAGGGTATCACTCTATGTTACACATAATAATCATCTCTTGAGTGAACTTCTGAGATAGCATAAGATAACAAACACTAAATGGAAGCATCCATTTCTACTCCAAGGTAATGTCTCATTTGACAGCAGTGCTAGAGATTGAGACTTTGGCAGAACAGCTGTGAATCTTGAGGTGAAATCCCAAGAGCCCTCTTTCTATACAGGATGCTCAGGGTAACACATGTTCTACATGGATGAGATATTAGCATGCCATAAACCACCCCATGAAAAACAATACCAGCAGAGCACACAGTCGGTACTAAGCAGTTATCAATGTAACCACAACACGAAAGCAGACCTGGATAGCTCAACTGTTAGACAGCACCCACAAATTACTACAACAGATTTCAAGAAGAGGCTCCGAAAACTCAACTATAGAAACAATCATCAAAGGACTGGAAATTTTCCTTGCAGAGGGACACTGGGAGTCTGTGGCACATGTGGGGTTTCGATTCACTGTAATTTTCCTGTTCCAGGGAACAATTATATATTGAATATTTTTAATAATGTTGTGCTGTGTTATTGTGAATATATTTGTAAGCTGAGATTCAGGATGCTGCCATACTATAAGGCTGTCAAGTGGTGAGACTAGACCAAGTTTCTGGGTAAGGAAGTAATCTGAGATAGTCACCTTTTAAAAATAATCTAGTTTTGTTTTTTTCTTTCTTGTTTGTTGTTTTTAGTTTTTGTAATATCATATTTCATAAAGAGGATTCGTAAGTATGACTGTAGTTCTCTCAAAATATGAATCCCTTTTAATAAATGATTTTAGCCACACTAGCAGACTAGTTACACTTTATATTATACTCTATATCCAAATTCATTTTGACAGTGTCCAACAAATTGCTCAATTATCTGACTTCCTACCCAAGGAAAATATATTAATCTAAAAAGTTGAAATCCATTTCCAAAATGGCTAAAATAATTTGGGAGTGGGCTGGCATTAGAATAATTTGTCTAAACAGATTTAATTTATGCTATATTTTTCATTGTCTGTTTATAAACCTGATTTATGAGAAACATCATCTAGAAAACACTATTAGCCTTCCCATTTTACAGATATAAAACTGGAATTGTGAGGAATAAGATGTTTTGTCATAATTCATCTTGCAAAATGATGACAAAATTGAATAGCAAATGTAGATGTCCAAATTCTATTTTAATTTTCATTGTGCCAGGCTCCCTTTTTGCTTGTATATTACAATAAATATCTCAGAACTGCTAGCTTAGGGAAGCTATTGCAGAAACTTAATATCCTCAAAGAAAATTAATATTGCTATCCTACTAAAAGGATTTGAAAGTGAAAAGACTTAGCAGACATGTATTGAGCTAAACACTTAAAGACTAAGTAAAAAATAATAGAAGTGATTATGTGGGACATATATTTATTCATTCAACATAATCAATTTAAATTTTTTATAAGAACTCAAACCCTCTTCACAGAAACTGACTTTATCATGAAACATTTGTTTCCTTTATAAATAAATCTTTATTTTATCAAAAGAACTGTCAATATAGTTTATGTAAATGGAATATTTATAAGAATGAATGTTGCATTTTCTAAACTGTGAACTAGGCAAAAGTGATCTTCTGGAGTGACCTTGTGTATCAGCTCCGATTCCCATCTTTCTTAAAGAGAGACTTTCGTGTGATTGGCTGTAGGTTTCTTGAGGGCTTATAGGCAGCTCTGTGATACAGAAGTAGAAAATAAATACTGTACTTGTCCACACAAAGTTGTTCAGCAATACCGGATTTAAAATAGATGAAATAAGGTTAAAAAGATGAGAGGACATACAATTGGATAATAAATACAACATGAAAAAAGAAGAAAAGAAAAAGCTTTTGCATTAGTTATCTTTCCTGATCCTCACCTAATGCAAAAGCTTTTTCTTTTCTTCTCTTTTCATTCATTTCTCCTCCAATCTTACCTCTGCTCATCCTTTTATCTTTATTTCATTTTAAATTCATTATTGCTAAACAGATTTGTGTGGACAAGTATGGCATTTATTTTCTACTTCTATGTCACAGAGCTACCCATAAAGTAGGCTTAATACCTGGGTGATGAAATAATCTGTACAACAAATCCCCATGGCACATGTTTACCTATGTAACAAACCTGCACATCCTGCACATGTACCCCTGAACTTAAAAGTTAAAAAAAAAAATAAAAAAGAAAAAGCCCTTGCCATATGTCTAATATAATATGAAGTGGCAAAAAAAAGGCAAAATATATTAGTGGGACACTGAGTTAAATAGATTGGGGAAAATATAGAACCTTTTCAATAAAATGCATTTTAATTTATGTAACTAATAAAAAAATGGAAGCCCCAGGAGAGTTTGATGCATTTTTCCCATAAAGAATTTCAACTTACAGCTACTGAGGGTCCAAGTTTCTGTTTAGAATTTTAATTATAAGTTTTTATACATGATATTTTCAAACATAACACACATTGTTAAATCTGATTATTAAAAAATATCAATGTATCTGAAATTCATAAAATATTAAACCTAAAAATATTATATTTTTAAAACATTTCACATCAAATTTAAAGTATTCACTGAGGACATTAGACTTTAAGGTAGTGTGCCCAGTGGCTAAAAAGAAAAAATATCTTTTTCCATTCTCAACACCGATTAAAAATTTCAGTTTATAAAAGGAGGTTGAGTGCAAAAGCAAAAACAAAAAATGATAAAACCAGGAGAAGGAAAATTTTTAAAAAATCCAACAGTACAAGAAAGGTTCATAATTTGTAAGAGGAGTTTGACAAAAAGAGAACAGTAGGAAGACAGGAATAGAAGATGGAAAAAACAAGAACAAATGTGGAGAACCAAGGGATACCAATATATAGATTGAGAAGCATTCTGAGTGTCCAGAAAAAAAATTGTTAAAAAATTATCTGCATTTATAAGATAAAAAGTTAATATAAAACATCAATGGCTTTTCTATATGTCATCAATGAACAATTAGAATTTGAAATAAAAATACTATTTACATTACCGCCAAAAATACAATAGGTATAAATAAACTAGGAAAATGTATATACTATCTATATATAGAAAACTATAAGATTTTGGTAAAATACATAAAATAAAATGTAAATAAGTACACACATATTTGATGTTAAGATGTCAGTTGTGCCCAACTTGCTCTATAGTTTCCACACAACTCCAATAAAAATCCCTAACACATATGTCTTAAATGCTTCAATAATTTATATGAGAAGGCAAAATAACTAGAACAATGAACAGAATACTAAAGAGGAAGAACAAAGTTGGTGAACTTGCATGACACAATTTTAAAACTTACTATAAAATTGTAATCAAGACAACAAGGTATTGGTGAAAGCATGGGCACATAGATTAACAGACCAGAATAGAGAGCCCAGAAATAGACCCACGTAAGGGGAGTCAATAGATCTTTGCCCAAGAAGCAAAGGCAATTCAGTAGAGTAAAGATAGTTTCTTCAACAAATAATGCAGAAGCAATTGGACATTCTATGCAAAAAATAAACATGTATCTTATACTTTTAACAAAAATAAAATGGATTATGGGCTTAAATGTTTGTAATCAAGACAACAAGGTATTGGTGAAAGCATGGGCACATAGATTAACAGACCAGAATAGAGAGCCCAGAAATAGACCCACGTAAGGGGAGTCAATAGATCTTTGCCCAAGAAGCAAAGGCAATTCAGTAGAGTAAAGATAGTTTCTTCAACAAATAATGCAGAAGCAATTGGACATTCTATGCAAAAAATAAACATGTATCTTATACTTTTAACAAAAATAAAATGGATTATGGGCTTAAATGTATAATAAAAAGCTTCTAGAACCTTGATTTGGAGATGAGTTCATAAATACATCAGAAGCATAATACCATAAAAAGATAAGTTGGACTTCATTAAAATTAAAAATTTCTGCTCTGCCAAAGACACTGTAATAAAATGAAAAGACGAGCCACAGACTTGGAAAAAAATTTGCAAAATACATATCTAATATACTGGATTGTATCCAAAATATACAAAGAACTTTCAAAACTCAATAGTAAGGAAACCAGTCAATTAAAAAGTGTAAAAAGACCTGAACGTATACCTTACAAAAGAAGATATACAGATGGCAAGTAATTGTACAAAAATATATCCCACATCATCTGTCACTAGTGAATTGCAAAGTAAAACAATGAGATACCATTTGATATGGTTTGGCTGCATCCCCACCAAAAATCTCATTTTGAAATGTAATCCCCATAATCCCCACGTGTCAAGGGCAGGACCAGGTGGAAGTAATTGGGTCATGGAGGTGGCTTCCCTCATGCTGTTCTCATGATAGTGAGTGAGTTCTCATGAGAGCTGATGGTTTTATAAATGTCTGGCATTTCCCCTCCTGGCACTCACTCTCTGCTGCCACCTGTGAAGAGGTGACTTATATAAAGATTGTAAGTTTCCTGAGGCTGCCCCAGCCATGCAAAACTGTGAGTCAATTAAACCTCTTTTCTTTATAAATTACCAAGTCTCAGATATTTCCTTATAGCAATGTGAGAACGGACGAATACACCATTACATACATGCTAGAATGGCTAAAACCGAAAAATCTGGCCGGGCGCAGTGGCTCACGCCTGTAATCCCAGCACTTTGGGAGGCCGAGGCAGGCGGATCATGAGGTCAGGAGATCAAGACCATCCTGGCTAACACGGTGAAACCCCGTCTCTACTAAAAATACAAAAAATTAGCCGGGCGTGGTGGTGGGCGCCTGTAGTCCCAGCTACTCAGGAGGCTGAGGCGGGAGAATGGTGTGAACTCGGGAGGCGGAGCTTGCAGTGCGCTGAGATAGCACCACTGCACTCCAGCCTGGGTGACAGAGCTAGACTCCGTCTCAAAAAACAAACAAACAAACAAACAAACAAAAAACCCAAAATCTGACAATGCTAGATGCTGGCAAGGCTATAGAGCAACAGGATCTCTCGTTCATTGCCAGTGGAAAGTCAAAATAGTATAGTTACTTTGGAAGACTGTTTTCAGATTCTTACAATGCTGAACAGAGTCTTATGGTTTGCTAATAGGTTTTATCCAACTGATTTAAACAGTTATCTTCACACAAACACTTGCATACAGATGTTTATAGGAGCTTTATTCATAATCACCAAAAACTTAGAGCAACCAAGATGTCCTTTAATAGGTGACTGAATAAGCAAAACGTACATCCACATAATTAAATATTACTAAGCAATAAAATATATGAGTTATCAAGCTACAAAAAGGCATGAATGAGTTTTATATACACAATGCTAAACAAAAGATAACAGTCTGAAGAGGCTATACGTTATATTATTCCAATTACATGACATTCTGGGAAAGGCAAAACTATATGGATAGTAAAAAGAAGATGCTTGCAATGGGTTAGAGTAAGAACGTTGAACGGGTAAAGCACAAGGCATTTTTTTAGAAGGTTTAGTTATTCTGTATAATATTGTAATGGTGGATATGTGATACTATGTATTTGTCAGAACTCACAGAAGTTTATAGCACAAAGGAGGAATTATATGCAGACTTTGAAAAAATAATTTAGAAGGTTGGAGGATCCCAATATGTAATGCACAAAATAATATAACAGTCTAACTATATTACAAAAATATGAAAAAAGTCATGAGAATGGGGAGGGTAAAGCTACTGATCTAAGTAACTTTAGAAATGAGTTGCATATGGAAGACTAAGGGCAAAATAAATTGTATTTGAGTACTATACTCTAGTTAGTAAAGTTGTGTTCCATGAGACTATAGGTTAACAGTTCTGATATCACTATACTTTCTTTAATTAAATAATTAAGCAAATGAGTGGAATACAGTGGGAGCCAGGTTTCTAATTGTTGGAGTAGGAAGTTGCAGATAAAGAAGTGGAGGAAGCTAGAACAATCTACGTGGTAATGCATTAGAGTCAGAGACATCCATTGATACAAACACATGTTTACCTTAACATAAACATGGTTTCAAGTAGAAAAAATCTACATATGGGTATATACATGAGTTAGTATATGCATATATGACAAACAATATCACCCCAGTAGCACTGAGCACACCTAGTACCCACACCTTGATTTCAATAAATCAAGCCACTCTCAATAAAAGGAATAAGGCTGCCTGAAGAAATGACTAATCATTGAACTAGGAAAGAAAATATACCCAAATGTCCATCAATGATAGACTGGATTAAGAAAATGTGGCACATATACACCGTGGAATACTATGCAGCCATAAAAAGGGATGAATTCATGTCCTTTGTAGGGACATGGATGAAGCTGGAAACCATCATTCTCAGTAAACTATTGCAAGGACAGAAAACCAAACACTGCAGATTCTCACTCATAGGTGGGAATTGAACAATGAGAACACTTGGACACAGGGTGGGGAATATCACACACTGAGGCCTGTCATGGGGTAGGGGGAGGGGGGAGGGAGAGCATTAGGAGATATACCTAATGTAAATGGTGAGTTAACGGGTGCGGCACACCTACATGGCACATGTATACATATATAACAAAGCTGCACGTTGTGCACATGTACCCTAGAACTTAAAGTATAATAAAAAAAAGAAAATATACAAGATGAGCCTGGAACATCTTATAGTGTCAGAAAGTAATAAAGTGCTCCAAAAATATCCATAATCATAAGGTATGTGAAAATGACACGAGTCAACTAAAATGTTTCCAATAACAAATGGTTTAAAAAAAGTGGGGAGGGGAGCAATAAAATAAATACTGTAGTATTAAATTATAAGCTAAAGCATAACATAAATATTTATTAGTACATAATGATCTAAATAAATGAGCAATTCAACAAATACATGGGAGACAGGAAACAAATTTCCCATGTATATTAACTCCAAACAATTTTTGTCAATACTCTGTCCTCAAGTAAGGGGAGCATAACTCTCCACTCCTTAAGTGTGGAATGTGCATAGTGACTTCCTTCTAAAGGGTACGGCATGAAACGCTAAAAAAGAATGACTTTATAGCAGATAAACCTGACAAGCACTACCTCAGCCACATCAAGAGTGATAAGTCATATTAATAGTATGTCCCCTTGATATGATTTGATTTAAAACACTGCATAGTGCTGCAATAAACATATGTGTGCATGTGTCTTTATAGTAAAATGATTTATAATCTTTTGAGTATATATCCAGTAATGGGATTGCTGGGTCAAATGGTATTTCTGGTTCTAGATCCTTGAGGAATTTCCACAATGTCTTCACAATGGTTGAACTAATTTACACTCCCACCAACAGTGTAAAAGTGGTCCTATTTCTCCACATCCTCTACAGCATCTGTGGTTTCCTGACTTTTTAATGATCTCCATTCTAACTGGCATGAGATGGGCTGGATAAAGAAAATGTGGCACAAATACACCATGGAATACTATTCAGCCATAGAAAAGAATGAGTTCATGTCCTTTGCAGGGACATGGATGAAGCTGGAAACCATCATTCTCAGCAAACTAACACAGGGACAGAAAACCAAACACTGCCTGTTCTCACTCATAAGTGGGAGTTGAACAATGAGCACCCATGGAAACTGGGAGGGGAACATCACACACTGGGGTCTGTTGGGGTATAGGGGGCAAGAAGGGGGAGAGCATTAGGACAAATACCTAATGCATGCAGGGTTTTAAACCTAGATGATGGGTTGATGGGTGCGGCCATCCACCATGCCACATGTATACCTATGTAACAAACCTGCACGTTCTGCACGTGTATCCCAGAACTTAAAGTAAAATTTTATATACATATATATAGATATATATATATATAATCAGAATTGATTCATTACTTGTAACAAATGTAACATACAGTACCAATATAAGATGTTAATAATGGAAGGCTTAAATGTGAAGTATATGAGAAATCTCTCCGCTATCATCAAACTTTTTTGTAAATGTAAAACAGTTTTAAAATAAAGTTTATTTTCTAAGTAATGAAAAGCCACCCTCATCTCATTATATTACAGTGACATTTTAGAATTTTGGGTACAATTAGATGATACACTAAGATCTTCCAGAATGAAAAAAAAAAGTCAATAGACATTGAAATAATAAAGAGGCAGAATGGCAATGGATTTCTCTACCTGCAACATTAGGAATTAGAATCAATGAAACAATGCTTCCACAATTCTGAAGTAAAAGGATTCCCAAACCAGAATTACATAAATAACTATACTGTCATTTACTTATAAGCATAGAATGAGTATTTTATTAGACGTGCAAGTTCTCAAAAAGTCATTTCCCCCAAGTCCTTTGTCAGTAATCATGATCAAAACAAGGAAGAAACTTCATTTAGTGGAAGGCATTAGCTCCAGGATACAAGGGCTCTGATCCATGAGAAAGATGAAGGAAATTCTAGGTTGGCAATTGTGCAGCAAGCTCAAAGATCATTTATACTAGACCAAATCAAGAGGACAGAGGGCTTTGGAAGGAATGTCCTTGAGAAAAAAAATGATGTGTTATATTAATTTCCAAATTCATTGTTATATTTTAAGAGGGGATATATATTATTGCAGATAATTTGGTGACTAATTAGTGATATAGAGAACTGAGCAGATGAAAAAGAGGCAATTATTAACTCCTGGAATACCAAAGGGTTGCAAGAAATGAAATGAAACTATCACACACTATAATTCAACCATGAATAATATTTACACAGTCTTAATAAGGTAAATTTAGACTTGAGATCTAACAATGATTATGATATAAAACTCAAGGGAAAAAAATTTTAAAAAAGAAAATGTGTTTGGGGTGGTTGAAGTTGTGGTATAAAAGAACTACATGCACATCTCCAATACTGAGAAGCCAAAATAATGGATACCATTTTGAGCTGTAAAAAATCAAAATACCTTTATAAACATGTGATTTTGAAATGTAGGGTATATATTTAAAGAAACAGATAGGTGGAAAGTATTTTTCAATGAATAGTTACATTTAGAATGGGAGTAATGGAGTAGGAACCTGCATTTAGGGCTGTATTATTTTTCAGAGCTACTTAATTTCTGACACAAGAAACATGAGATTTTCATTAAGAAGTCTAAATAAAGATGGGTATGTTGATATTCAATGACCTAGAATTGTGTCAGTCTTTAGAGAACAGATTGAAGTTGGGACAAAGATGTTTAATGTAATTAGGAAACTAGTTTATTATATTTATCAGTAAGATATAAAAAATTAAAAAGAATGATATATATTTATTACTTCATATAACTAAGGAAAATATTGGGTGAGTGGCATTTTATTATTGAGTAGTCAGGGAACAATTACTTAAGTGATGAGAACTCTGTTTAGCATCAAGTCTTGATGCAACAGATTGTGAAAAACCTCCCATAATTAGAGAGGAGATATAGATCACAAGATATGCAGCATATAATTCTAAATAGCGATAAGTGATCTTTTTCCTCTAAATTGAAAGAGTAGAGGAGAAGAGCAAGGAAAATGGCAACTGAAGATTTTATTTATTGCTTTTGTTTCTCCCACCTCTGGGAACGGTAAGCTGTGTGAGTTCTGACCTCAAAATATAACAAAATCACCTATTAAAAGTTCCCTTTGTCTCCTCAAACCTCATGCAGAAATTTCAGCCTACTTGCATTTCCATTATCCTCCAACACAATATACAATAACTACAGACAAGTGCTATTTAAGATAATTATATTTGAAAGCTAAGGAGGAGGTACAAGTAAGTAATCACAAATTCAAGGAACCATGAAGATATGTGAGCCAGCAAAATATCCGGAGAGAGATGATGTTTACTATGATGTAACCTATGTATATGCGTACATTACCTTTTGGAAAATTGTATATTCTCTGCATCCCCTTTTGGAATCATGAAACTACTTCTTAGGAAGTATCCTTGCATACTTCATTACTCTAAAATTTGTCACATTACTTCTTGCACAATTGAAAACATAAGTTATACTAGACAATTCTTATTTCATAATGGATAAACGTATCTTTTCTTTTTAAATCTCCAGGATTTAAATTTTGTTTTGGAAAGTATCACTAAGTACGTGCAATTTTATTATGCATTATTGAACTGGAGTAGTTAAACTGTTTTGACATTTATGGCACAATTATGGCCCAGATGTTTTCTATTCTGTCTCTGAACTGTCTCAAATACCACTTTTCTAAAATTCAATCGTTTTTATATTATATCAATATAATGGAAATGAAATTTCTGATACATGATCTGTCTTATTTTCATGATAGATTCCTCTTCTTAAATATAAATATCCAGAAGCAGAAAAGGAGACAGAGCACAAGTCAAAAGTCTCATGCTACTAAGTATTTATGGTTGAGTCAGAGGACTCCACATTCACAGAAACAAATGGGTTTCAGTATGTTTTTCCCTGGAATATCCTTCTCATCCACCCACTTTACTGTTACTGACCACTTCATTACTTGACAAGTCTTTTTTATGACCCTACTCCTGGGTCTTTTCCTTGTCTTTTCTCAATATTTTATTAATATCTTTGTAATATACACTTCTGTATCTAACGAAGTGACAGTGTATTCCTCAAGAAAAAGAAACTCATTATAGCCACCTCCATGCCCACAGTGCCGACCATATTACTCAATAAAATATTTGTCAATAGAATGAAAAATTAAATAAAGAGAATACAAACATTATAGGTGTCTATTCATGTCGTTTTCTCACTTTATCTGTGGGTTATTGGTGTTCTTATTGTTTGTATGAGCTCATATTAAAGTGCTACTGTTAGTCGGAAGGATTTGTTGTAACTATTTCCCAGACAGCAGTATATTAATTTCCCAAGTAGTAGTATACTAACTCTATTTATGAAGTTTTAATGTGTATTTATGACTTGTGAGAATTTATACTTTATTACTTTTGTTACCAAATTGAATTTCAAACAGCAAAATGTGTAGTATTTGTTTCCTGGGCTATTGGTCCTGTAAATTGGTAAACAAATCATAGTATCTAGCAAGTTAACTCTTCTAATCATTGCTCTCTGATCTTCATGGTCTTCCCCTTTTAGTCTTTCCTTTCTTCTTCCCTGTTTTTTCTCTGTCTTGTATTAATAACATCTGTCATTGTTTCCTATCTCTATTGTTGGTAGTCATGGCTAACACCATCGGGTACAATTAGAAGGTAGCAGTATTAAATCATAAAATAGTATTAGAGGAAGATGTAATGAACTGTAGCAAGAATATAGAGTACACTTTTAGATGCCTAATGGGAAAACTTATTTTGACATGTTCAATTTCATTCTAAGCTCAATTCCTTTTGAATGAACTACATGAGCCTCTTATATTGGAATACATTGAATACCCTGCATTTATTCAGGAGAATTTATATTTTGTGAAAACTTAAAGGCTGATGCAGGAGAATGGCGTGAACCCAGAAGGCGGAGCTTGCAGTGAGCCGAGATCGCGCCACTGCACTCCAGCCTGGGCGACAGAGCGAGACTCCATCTCAAAACAAAAACGAAAACAAAAACAAAAACAGAAAACAAACAAACAAAACCAAATAAGCAAAACAGATATCCACTCATTTTCTTCTCTTACATAGAAAATAAAAAATCTCTATGCAATGGTATATTGAATTATATTATCTTAAATTTATTTTAAAAACTATTTTAAATAATGCTGTAACAAGTTTAGCCACTTCTACATAAGGAAAATCAATCCAAAATGTATACAAATATGCTCCAACTCTCATCACTACTCCATTTAATCTTCCTGTAGGGATCCAATGAGTTGTAAAGAAAGTAAACAAATGGGATTAAGATAATTTCTTTCTCTAGTTCACTAATGATTTCTTCGCTGTAACTTTACACAGTTTCTGGCTCCACTGTTATTTTGGGCTGTGGCATGGAGTGTTTTTTATATGCTTGAGGTTCGACAAAATGTTTTCTTTTCGGAGACATACATATGTGTTAACTCACAGTTAAAAGATACTAAGATCTTATATTTTACTATGACTGGAAAGAGACTGTCACCATAGCTTACTGTTCATATAGTCTGTCTTGTTTTTGTCAACTCTAATAGCAGGGAAATTTATGTAAACACACAATACAGAATGGGAATCAGAACTAATTGGGCCACTCACTGGCCATTTAGTTCTATTACAAAGTCAACAATTACTAAAAATGAAGTCAACAATGACTAAAAACCAATACATCTTTGCTCTCTTAAACAGCCAGTTGGTCATTTTCCTTACCATTTGCATTGTGAAGCTAACAGGCTCCGTTAAACATCAAAGGTGTTTAGTAGATCCCTGTGGGTGTAATGCTCATGAAAGAAGAAAGATTCATTCTTCACAGGCAATATGCTGTGACTTTAAATGTCCCCTACCTGCAGGCTGCCTTTTGGTTCTTCTATCTTCCCTTGCTCTTCTGATCTCCGGGCTGGGCTGGGGTAATATTTAAGAGTGGCCTCAGAGTACCTAATTTAGAATATTGAGAGTGGCCACTTCCATACTCAACCCACACTCAGCACTTCCTTTCACACCTGCCTTTTCATGATTTGTGCATACATCTGTGATGCTCCCTCCCCCACTACAGTATAAGCTCCTTTAAAGAGATTATTCATCTTTGTGTTCTTTTCTTCACCAGAGCCTTGAAAAATCATTCATATATAATATACACTGAAACTATATATGTATATATTCCAAGCAATTTTAATTGATCCTAGATTCCCCAAAAGTAATTATCTCTTTTAAAGTATTTCCCCACTTAATTTTATACTTCCCTTAGCATATCTTTGCTTTGAACATCATGTCATAATTATGATGTTCTTTAAAGTGTTGTTAATATTTCCTGTATTAATTCTGTCTTGTTAGCTATGTTGGCAAAAGCTGCCTGTTTTCCTGTGATTCTTTTAAATGAGCACAGAGGCTAAAATGTAATTGGCAGATTCAATAAAATGCTTAAATATTGTTAACTTGCGTTTCCATGGCACAAAGAAAGGGGTCCTCTTTTGGGATTTCCTGCTCACATGTACAGCTTCCTCACATGTCATTTCTTATGTTTCAAAATATTAATGCACCCCTAAACTAAATCGATTTGTAAATTCAATTCATATTAAAAATATCAGGAAGTGAAAGCCAAGGCACAGAATTAGGGAGGCAGATGTAATAGAAATATAAAATATAAGAAATTTTGTTCTTGTCATCCTGATCTTCACACCTTTTATCTATGTTTGTCTCATTATTTCAGTTAAGCACATTTGAAAATAACTTAAGCAACAGAGAAGGATTTTATGCTAAGAAATCATAAAAGCAAGAAGTGGAGACATGACAACTAAATGTAATATAGCCTGGATGGGATCCTGGAATAGAAAAAGAACAATGGGTTAAAAACTAAGGAAAACTGAAAAATGTATAGTCTGTAAAACGTTCGTAAATGAAGATGAGAACTTCCTGAATCAAACATTCTACCTCATCTTACAATTCTGCATTATAGAGCACTAGGATGTTATTAAATACCACTTCAGTTTTTAGTAAAAGTTATGCCAGTGACTTAATGAAAATAGGAGAGCAGTGCTTTCTGTTGTAGATGCAGGAAAATGTTATAAAAAGATTTATTCCTATATTATATGCAGCCTCCTTTCCACTTTCATGAACATTAACCTATGGTCCCAGTTAAGTTACAGTGTGGACTTTATGGTATAAATAATTTCCTTGCTTATTATCTACAATCACTAGGAAATAAGACATTGTTTTCGATACTTGTCAAAACCCTGCCATGTATGGAACATACATTTCCCATCCAAGAGCAACATTAAATTGTGTATTTTATGCTTCTTTGTCTTACCACTTCTATAATATGCAATTCTTTATTTTCCTTTCGAAAGGTTTGGTTTGTCTACTCAGCCCTAAATCCTATTCTTCATTCACAGTATCTCTAGACTCGAGATTTTCAATCTACAAGAAGATTGAAAATATACTTTCCGGCGGAAACATGCTTGGAATCTGAACAGATTATGCTTTTGTATTAAGAGACAAGGCAGGACTGTAGATTTATTCTTGTCATCTCTCTGAAACATTTACTCCCTCTATTCCCTGCAGTGTCAGCACTTTCAGCACGTTTATTCTCAGTTTCCTTAAGGTTAGCTGAACATCTCCATCAAAGACAGTGTGCAGGCAACATGAACCTTGATCAGTGGGGCAAAAGATCTGGCTTCTAATCAAAACTAGACTTGAATTGGCTATTTATTTTGGGGCCAGTGCTGTTCCCTAGATAGCACATTCATCACCACTGAGTTGAACTAGGTTCCTCTTAAGTCTGACAGTCTATGAATCTGAGGTGCTGGAAGTAAATAGAAATATGGTCTCAGGAGAAGCAAAGTAGAACAAGAAGGGTGGATCACCTTGTTTGTCTCTACAGATGGTTGGGTTAGTCACAACCACCTCAAAAGGCCTCTGTTTGTACACTCCTCAGCACAACTACCAAGAAAGCCTTTCCTCATGCCCCCAATAATAAATAAGCTTTCCCTTCTGATTTTACGTAGTATACTGTATCCCCTTATAGACACTTAATAAGTCCCGTATTTGATTATAATTATTTATGAATATCTCACATTAAAGTATGTATCAAATGAGTAAAAAAACTTAATATGTGAAAAAGTACTATGTTAATCTTATTTATGCATAGGATGTAAATCAAAATTAGAATGCATCTGACTGTCTTCCATGCCTGAGAAAATTAAAAGGTTGAACAAATTGTTTGAGAGGCATTAAAATATGTTTTCATAAAGCATAGAAGAAAACATTAGTATCTAAGCAATCCAGATAAAGTGCTTTTTAGTCAGGAGAGCTTAAAGGCAAAAAACAAAAAAATAAAGAAAGAAAAAAGATGGATATGTCCTTTAAGAAAAAATTACTGGTAATTATACTCCACATTAAAATAGGCAAAATCAAATTCTCAGAGCCCTCAGTCTGTTACTCAAACTCTTATTGAAGTGTTGGGAAAGAGTTAAACTGTATAAAACAAAGCCTCTCCATTTTGTCTATGGCATTTCTTCTTAACTAATAAAGAAGTTAAAACTGTATAAAAATAATTATTTGCATAAGGCTGAAGGGCAAATCAAGTTGCATAGTAGCTCAACTCAAAGTACAGAGAATGCCATTTCAGTGTAAAGCCTGTAACTACAGCTGGGGCAGGGCATCAAGAAGGACTTCCTAAAAAGAGAGGCAACTTGAATTCTACCTTGAGTAAATGATACTCAGGACTTGACTGAAGCAAGAAAAGTGGTGTGTGTGTGTGTGTGTGTGTGTGTGTGTGTGTGTGTGTGTGTGTGTACATGCTTTCTTGCTTGTTTTGCTAGATATATTCTGTGTGCCCCTTAGGATCTAGGCTTAACTCGCTTTAGCTTTTGGGAAGTGACCTGAATAGGCCACAGCTGATGATTCTCTCATGCTTCACACTGACCTCCACCGGCCAATGGGGAGACCATGCAGGAAGTCAAAGCGTCTGAGGGGGAAGACAGGGGATTTATTCTAATAGACCCCAGACTGAGTGATTGTCTCAGCATGGAAGTGTTCTGGGACCAAAGCCATAGATATTTTTGAGTATTATATCCATGATCTGAACCCAGGTATTTTGCCTGGGTTCAGGTTCTTTAGTTAAATGACCCTTAATTGATCCTTTGATCAATTAAGATTGTTTCCATGCAACTCTTCTACTGCCAAACTAATAATTACTCCACCCTTTCACTCCCCCAAGATCCAAGGTTAGTAATAGCTCACTGTTACTAACCCTTAGATACTGCACTATTCTTTGTGGATTTTCTATACGCTGTCCAAAACTTTTTAAGAGGGTCCAGTAAGATACTTCTTGAGTTTTCCTAATGTGAGCATGCCACTGGTTTCTTCCTGGAACACTGAATGACTCATATGTCTTTGATGATTGGAGGAGACACAGGGAAATGTGGACACACAATAGAATAATCAGAATACAGAAATTCTAGACATTGGGAAAATCAAAATACCTTCAGTTTGAGAAACTAAAAGATTATGAGCAGCTTGTCCCCCAAAATTTAAAGACAGAATGTGCAGAGACACCCTTGAACACAAATGACCATGAGACTCAAGCTTTGGTGCCCTCCTACCACTTTCTACAGCTCCTCTCCTTCCTAAGCTCCAGCTTCCTCACAGCTGTGCACCATATGGCTAAGCCTCCTCAAGCATTTGTGTCCCACTCATCCTATTCTAAGATGTCCATACTTGAAGGGTTTTATAAAATGGGGTTATTAATCTTGGGAGACATGAAAGAGGTCATGAAATTAATTGAAACCACGTGTGAATAATATGTATATACGTGAATTTTCCTGGGAGGGGAAATCATTGGCTTTCATTAAATTTTCAACTGAGTTTATAATCTCCAACCCGCCAACACATACACAAAAACACACACTGTTTTAATGTGAATTATTTGTTAATTTCTGATAAAAGGTACATGAAGGTATATAGAAGTGCATTGAACATAGTGTGTACATAGGATACATATTTTATAGCATTGGTTCACAATGTAATAGATTCTATTATGGTGTTCTTGAATCAAAATACTTAGGTTTGAATCAGGTTCTAATTAACTGGTTGACATGGAACATTTTCTTAATATTTTTGATCCTAGACATTTACATGTTACAAACAAGAACAATAAAAATGCCTATATCAGAGGGTTATTATAGGAATAGCTGAGATATTACTCATGAAAACTCCTTGTAAACTAATATCTCATCCAAGAGTATTTTTATTTTAAACAAGACCCTTACCCTTTAACCCAGGATGGTCAATATTCAATGGTGGGCCCTGGTATCATGGTTTTATATATTTTAATATATTTGCTTGCATTATACCAAAAAGTTTTTGCTAGCTTAAACCAATCCTGTAACTAAAGATATTTGAAATTCTTCTCATGACAATTTCTACATAATTAAATGGAGTTATCTCATGTTATTTCATTTGGAGAGATTTTAAAAATGGATTTAATGTCTCTGAAAATGTTTTGTCAGGAGTGATATGTATTAGGTCATATATTATCGCTTTCTCACCTATTATATGAAAGTGTTGAGGTATTTAAAAAAACACATTTATTTTAGAGCCTGGAATCAATGTGTTTTGGGGAATTAGATATACCATTATCATTGTTAAGAATTTAAAAATTATTGATATTTGACCTCTGACCTTTATTAGTGTGTGAATTTTTAAAAAATTGCTAAACTTTTTTCAGTTTATTCACTTAATTTAATTGCCTAAATCACATATGTGATTACCTTCCTCCCTGCAAACAGCTTTTTGAGAGAAAGGGATATGTGGATTAGTATCTTGACCAACTAGATGCTAAATGTCATGCCCTTGGTAATCTTCATAGAAACTCTCTAACATCTGGTGAATCCAACACAATCTTAAAATTCAAGTGACTCTTTCTCTTTAAATTAATATGTTTATAGCTTTGCCTACAGAGTAATCAGATAATCCAACTTTGGGAACATTTCTGTGCAGAAAACAAAACCACAAAAGAATCTTTATGTAATTAAAGACACAAGATAAAGTATTATTGGAGGGTTGAATAAAAGAACCATGTATTAGGACTCCTCAGTTCTGTTCCAACTATTGACTTCATATGCTCTGAGGCCTATTACTTAATCTAATTTGCCCGTTATTTTATAAGTTGAACTCTGCCCCTTGTTTCAAAGCATAAATGCATTTCAAATAATGACAAATTGATTAAGTCATTCTGCTAGCAAGTGTTACATGAAGTTTAGTATGAATCATGATTTTAGGGTAATTAAATACATTTGCAAATTACATTGTTCTGAAGAACTGCAAGTTGTATCTGATTTATTGTATTAATTCTGATAAGGAATGTTGAAACTTGAATTATATGGGGTTTACTTTGGGTTCACAGCAAGGGGCTTGTGCCATAAGTGCTTTATTTGATATTTTCTTATATATTAATAGTTCAGCAGTGAGAACAATTGAAAACTTCTACTATCAAGCATTTCCCTATCTGACCTCTCAGTTATATAATTTGCACCCCAATGAAATATGCCAAATAGAAGGAGTCTTTGAATTACATAAACGATGGTCAAAGTTAGACTAGAAACATCCATTGCCTTGTTATAATTTAAATATGCATCATGACATTGATAAAGTATATTTAAGTTTGTAAGACTCAAATTTTCTCTTCCCTATGTTATGCCAAGTTCAAAAAAGGCCGGCGGTGGGAGTAAGATTTCTGAAACTTGTAACAGATTTCACTTATTTCCTTCCTTTACAAATATGTCTTTATTTTGCTATCATTAATGCATTATCAAAACTTTAATTGTTCTATGACCTGCATTTTTATTGATTGCCTTGACATTTAAAAAGGCACATAAGTTCTTACTATATTCCTCAAAGAAGCTGCAACTCCAAATATATTGACGTGTCACTGTGTCCGTACTGGGATGGAGTTCCAATATTTTCTTTTTTGCTTTTTGCTGTTTTTGTCTTTTATTCGTTTTGTTACATTTGTATTTTAGTGAAAGAAACTACTAAAGATTGCTATGAGATATAAAAAGAAATTACATAGGAAACCAAGAAGTAGCCTATGAGAAAAGGAACGAAATTAAACATCAGACTATTGCACCTTAAAATGGAATAGGGAATATCTCTGATCAATTGAAGTGACCAAATCTAAGGTCAGGGGCAGAAGAAACTAGGAGCTACAGAAGTTCCTAGTGTCTTCACGAGTGAGGGGATTCTGAACAAGTGACTCACACTCAAAAGCAGGACCTAATTTGTCCCTAGAAGCCTGGTTAACACCAATACAAATTCCTTCTGTTGCAGCCACACTAGCACTCTGGGGATATTGCCTATAAATGAAATAATTGTTTAAGAAAAGTGCTTAGATATAGAGTCCAGGTCTGCAGTGTCGGAGTGGCATGGATGGTCATAGCTGATCATGGCAATAAGAAAGGTTTTCCTTCTCACCTACACATTAAGCTGAAATTGGATCAGCAATTAGAGCTCATGACTTTGTCACCAAATGACATTTTTTAGAATATGACAGCACTAGGTTACCAAATTGATTTGAGGAAGGAGGGAAAAATGTTATTTCCGAAGAGATGGGTTGGTGGAGTTCACAGTTTCAGTTACTTAATTTACTAAGATAGATGTGATTTTACTTTTATACCCCAACCTGATAAAGGAGACGCATACATTATATTAGTGAGAACAGTGTATACTTAAGCTACATGTGAGGCATTGGACTAGGAGCCTGAAGTCTTGGGTTTGAGTTTGAGCACTACACTCAGAGCCCAGCTGTACCACAGTTCAGACACACTTGCAGCCCTGCCATCAATGCCTAAGGACAAAAACTCATAAAAGCAGAGAAGAGGTCTGTTCCATCCTTTATACAGGCTTTTCCACTATTAGGATTGCCAAATGAAAATTAGACAAGCTGAAAATGTTAAGGAAACTCACAGAATGGGGGTAAGGGGATGGTTATATGTAAAATCTGAGCTAATCCAAATTAAAATGCCTGCAGTATTCTTTTAATGACAAATTTAAGATTTCTCTGTACTTTATATCAGTTATTACTCCAAAAATAATTATTTGCATTGTTCCACAGAGGAAAACTCAATTTACAATAATTTTCTTATTTGAATTATTCAGTCAAGGAAATGTAGACAGTCAGCTAATGGAGTTACGTCTTAAACCAAGTTAAGAGCAGTAACAAATTTGTGTAACAAGAAACTTCTTTATTATAGAAGAAAATGAAGTTTAATAGTAGTTATGACCTATGCAACTCGCCAATAGTTTCCAGCTTGCCTTAAGAGAATTCCATTTTTAATGGCCTCATGCTCCACTGAATGGCAACATTTCAAAAGTTACTTCTAGCTGGTATAATCAGCCCAACAGATCAAGCATACAGCTGTCACAGCAGCAAAGCTGGGAAAGCTACTGTGTCCTGAAAACATGGAGTCAGCAGAAATAAAGGGTACATATTCAAAGTAGTAAATTAAAGGATGTTTCTACATGTTCATAATGAAACAAATCTTAAGAAAAATTCAACAAAAACAGCCAGGTTTTTCATGTCTGTGTGCTAATAACTATCTATTTGGACTAAACAGCACACATTACAGTACATAATGTTCTCAGTAGTCTCTTGGCTCTTTACTCTCTCCTTTAAAACATGTTTGGGACTCTCTCGACCTAGAAATTTCCAGCCATGGGGGAGATGGCCAATTATGTCTCTCCTTGATTGAGCTGTGAATGCCTTGAAGATATGAGCTTTCTTTTATTTATTCAATGCTTAGCAGAGTACCTGACAGCCAGGCAATGTTTCAATAACTCGATGAACTCAAAGGCTTTACCTCTCCTCTTACCTTTTTCTTTTCCTATAATTTTAATTATACACACTTCTGAAGATTCTAACTTAATACTCTATTTCTCTCATATATGATATCTTTTATCAATGTCAGTCATAATTATGGATCAAATTTGAAATGCCATTTATTCTAAGAGATCTTTCTGTATCTTCCTTAATTAGATGATATTTTTCTCTCTCTCTCTTCTTTAACACACATTATTTTGCACCACAATCATGCCACTTAGTTTACTTGGCCCTTGATACTAGTTACTGAGGGATTTGACACATATTTAAGTCAAGAGTGACTGCTATCAGAAATTAGAACAAAAGTTATCTATTGATCCAAAATAACATAAGACACATTGTTTCCTGAATCTCAAGTGAAAATCCAATTTTTTTTCTTTTTTTTCCCTTTTTTATTTTATTTTTTTTTATTATTATTATACTTTAAGTTTTAGGGTACATGTGCACATTGTACAGGTTAGTTACATATGTATACATGTGCCATGCTGGTGCGCTGCACCCACTAACTCGTCATCTAGCATTAGATATATCTCCCAATGCTATCCCTCCCCCCTCCCCCCACCCCACAACAGTCCCCAGAGTGTGATGTTCCCCTTCTTGTGTCCATGTGTTCTCATTGTACAGTTTCCACCTGATGATTTCCAATTTCATCCATGTCCCTACAAAGGACATGAACTCATCATTTTGTATGGCTGCATAGTATTCCATGGTGTATATGTGCCACATTTTCTTAATCCAGTCTATCATTGTTGGACATTTGGGTTGGTTCCAAGTCTTTGCTATTGTGAATAATGCCACAATAAACATACGTGTGCATGTGTCTTTATAGTGGCATGATTTATAGTCCTTTGGGTATATACCCAGTAATGGGATGGCTGGGTCAAATGGTATTTCTAGTTCTAGATCCCTGAGGAATTTCCACACTGACTTCCACAATGGTTGAACTAGTTTACAGTCCCACCAACAGTGTAAAAGTGTTCCTGTTTCTCCACATCCTCTCCAGCACCTGTTGTTTCCTGACTTTTCAAAGATTGCCATTCTAACTGGTGTGAGATGGTATCTCATTGGGGTTTTGATTTGCATTTCTCTGATGGCCAGTGATGGTGAGCATTTTTTCACGTGTTCTTTGGCTGCATAAATGTCTTCTTTTGAGAAGTGTATGTTCATGTCCTTCGCCCACTATTGATGGGGTTGTTTTTTTCTAGTAAATTTGTTTGAGTTCATTGTAGATTCTGGATATTAGCCCTTTGTCAGATGAGTAGGTTGCGAAAATTTTCTCCCATTTTGTAGGTTGCCTGTTCACTCTGATGGTAGTTTCTTCTGCTGTACAGAAGCTCTTTAGTTTAATGAGATCCCACTTGTCAATTTTGGCTTTGGTTGCCATTGCTTTTGGTGTTTTAGACATGAAGTCCTTGCCCATGCCTATGTCCTGAATGGTAATGCCTAGGTTTTCTTCTAGGGTTTTTATGGTTTTAGGTCTAACATTTAAGTCTTTAATCCATCTTGAATTGATTTTTGTGTAAGGTGTAAGGAAGGGATCCAGTTTCAGCTTTCTACATATGGCTAGCCAGTTTTCCCAGCACCATTTATTAAATAGGGAATCCTTCCCTCATTGCTTGTTTTTCTCAGGTTTGTTGAAGATCACTTAGTTGTAGATATGCGGCGTTATTTCTGAGGGCTCTGTTCTGTTCCATTGATCTATATCTCTGTTTTGGTGCCAGTACCATGCTGTTTTGGTTACTGTAGCCTTGTAGTATAGTTTGAAGTCAGGTAGTGTGATGCCTCCATCTTTGTTCTTTTGTCTTAGGATTGACTTGGAGATGAGGGCTCTTTTTTGTTTCCATATGAACGTTAAAGTAGTTTTTTCCAATTTTGTGAAGAAAGTCATTGGTAGCTTCATGGGGATGACATTGAGTCTGTAAATTATCTTGGGCAGTATGGCCATTTTCACGATATTGATTCTTCCCACCCATGAGCATGGAATGTTCTTCCATTTGTTTGTGTCCTCTTTTATTTCCTTGAGCAGTGGTTTGTAGTTCTCCTTGAAGAGGTCCTTCACATCCCTTGTAAGTTGGATTCCTAGGTATTTTATTCTCTTTGAGGCAATTGTGAATGGGAGTTCACTCATGATTTGGCTCTCTGTTTGTCTGTTGTTGCTGTATAAGATTGCTTGTGATTTTTGTACATTGATTTTGTAACCTGAGACTTTGCTGAAGTTGCTTATCAGCTTAAGGAGATTTGGGGCTGAGACAATGGGGTTTTCTAGAGATACAATCATGTCGTCTGCAAACAGGGACAATTTGACTTCTTCTTTTCCTATTTGAATACCCTTGATTTCCTTCTCCTGCCTGATTGCCCTGGCCAGAACTTCCAACATATGTTGAATAGGAGTGGTGAGAGGGCATCCCTGTCTTGTGCCAGTTTTCAAAGGGAATGCTTCCAGTCTTTGCCCATTCAGTATGATATTGGCTATGGGTTTGTCGTAGATAGCTTTTATTATTTGGAAATATGTCCCATCAATACCTAATTTATTGAGAGTTTTTAGCATGAAGGAGTGTTGAATTTTGTCAAAGGCCTTTTCTGCATCTATTGAGATAATCATATGGTTTTTGTCTTTGGTTCTGTTTATATGCTGGATTACATTTATTGATTTGCGTATATTGAACCAGCCTTGCATCCCAGGGATGAAGCCCACTTGATCATGGTGGATAAGCTTTTTGATGTGCTGCTGGTTTTGTTTTGCCGGTATTTTATTGAGGATTTTTACATCAATTTTCATCAATGGTGTTGGTCTAAAATTCTCTTTTTTCGTTGTGTCTCTGCTAGGCTTTGGTATCAGGATGAGGCTGGCCTCATAAAATGAGTTAGGGAGCATTCCCTCTTTTTCTGTTGATTGGAATAGTTTCAGAAGGCATGGTAACAGTTCCTCCTTGTACCTCTGGAAGAATTCGGCTGTGAATCCATCTGGTCCTGGACTCTTTTTGGTTGGTAAGCTATTGATTATTGCCACAATTTCAGCTCCTGTTATTTGTCTATTCAGAGATTCAACTTCTTCCTGGTTTAGTCTTGAGAGAGTGTATGTGTTGAGGAATTTATCCATTTCTTCTAGATTTTCTAGTTTATTTGCGTAGAGGTGTTTCTAGTATTCTCTGATGGTAGTTTGTATTTCTGTGGGATCGGTGGTGATATCCCCTTTATCATTTTTTATTGCATCTATTTGATTTTTCTCTCTTTTTTTCTTTATTAGTCTTACTAGCGGTCTATCAATTTTGTTGATCCTTTCAAAAAACCAGCTCCTGGATTCATTAATTTTTTGAAGGGTTTTTTGTGTCTCTATTTCCTTCAGTTCTGCTCTGATTTTAGTTATTTCTTGCCTTCTGCTAGCTTTTGAATGTGTTTGCTCTTGCTTTTCTAGTTCTTTTAATTGTGATGTTAGGGTGTCAATTTTAGATCTTTCCTGCTTTCTCTTGTGGGCATTTAGTGCTATAAATTTCCCTCTACACACTGCCTTGAATGCATCCCAGAGATTCTGGTATGTTGTGTCTTTGTTCTCATTGGTTTCAAAGAACATCTTTATTTCTGCCTTCATTTCGTTATGTATCCAGTAGTCATTCAGGAGCACGTTGTTCAGTTTCCATGTGGTTGAGCCGTTTTGAGTGAGATTCTTAATCCTGAGTTCTAGTTTGATTGCACTGCGGTCTGAGAGATAGCTTGTTATAATTTCTGCTCTTTTACATTTGTTGAGAAGAGCTTTACTTCCAAGTATGTGATCAATTTAGGAATAGGTGTGGTGTGGTGCAGAAAAAAATGTATATTCTGTTGATATGGGGTGGAGAGTTTTGTAGATGTCTATTAGGCCCGCTTGGTGCAGAGCTGAGTTCAATTCCTGGGTATTCTTGTTGACTTTCTGTCTGGTTGATCTGTCTAATGTTGACAGTGGGGTGTTAAAGTCTCCCATTATTAATGTGTGGGAGTCTTAGTCTCTTTGTAGGTCACTCGGGACTTGTTTTTTGAATCTGGGTTGTCCTGTATTGGGTGCATATATATTTAGGATAGTTAGCTCTTCTTGTTGAATTGATCCCTTTACCATTATGTAATGGCCTTCTTTGTCTCTTTTGATCTTTGTTGGTTTAAAGTCTGTTTTATCAGAGACTAGGATTGCAACCCCTGCCTTCTTTTGTTTTCCATTTGCTTGGTAGATCTTCCTCCATCCCTTTATTTTGATCCTATGTGTGTCTCTGCATGTGAGATGGGTTTCCTGAATACAGGACACTGATGGGTCTTGACTCTTTATCCAATTTGCCAGTCTGTGTCTTTTAATTGGAGCATTTAGTCCATTTACATTTAAAGTTAATATTGTTATGTTTGAATTTGATCCTGTCATTATGATGTTAGCTGGTTATTTTGCTCGTTAGTTGATGCAGTTTCTTCCTAGTCTGGATGGTCTTTACATTTTGGCATGATTTTGCAGCAGCTGGTACCGGTTGTTCCTTTCCATGTTTAGTGCTTCCTTCAGGAGCTCTTGTAGGGCAGGCTTTGTGGTGACAAAATCTCTCAGCATTTGCTTGTCTGTAAAGTATTTTATTTCTCCTTCACTTGTGAAGCTTAGTTTGGCTGGATATGAAATTCTGGGTTGAAAATTCTTTTCTTTAAGAATGTTGAATATTGGCCCCCACTCTCTTCTGGCTTGTAGAGTTTCTGCCAAGAGATCTGCTGTTAGTCTGATGGGCTTCCCTTTGAGGGTAACCCGACCTTTCTCTCTGGCTGCCCTTAACATTTTTTCCTTCATTTCAACTTTGGTGAATCTGACAATTATGTGCTTGGAGTTGCTATTCTCGAGGAGTATCTTTGTGGCATTCTCTGTATTTCCTGAATCTGAATATTGGCCTGCCTTGCGAGATTGGGCAAGTTCTCCTGGATAATAGCCTGTGGAGTGTTTTCCAACTTGGGTCCATTCTCCCCGTCACTTTCAGGTACACCAGTCAGATGTAGATTTGGTCTTTTCACATAGTCCCATATTTCTTGGAGGCTTTGCTCGTTTCTTTTTATTCTTTTTTCTCCAAACTTCCCTTCTCGCTTCATTTCATTCATTTCATCTTCCATTGCTGATACCCTTTCTTCCAGTTGATCACATCGGCTCCTGAGGCTTCTGTATTCTTCACGTTGTTCTCAAGCCTTGGTTTTCAGCTCCATCAGCTCCTTTAAGCACTTCTCTGTATTGGTTATTCTAGTTACACATTCTTCTAAATTTTTTTCAAAGTTTTCAACTTGTTTGCCTTTGGTTTGAATGTCCTCCCGTAGCTCGGAGTAATTTGATCATCTGAAGCCTTCTTCTCTCAGCTCATCAAAGTCATTCGCTATCCAGCTGTGTTCTGTTGCTGGTGAGGAACTGCGTTCCTTTGGAGGAGGAGAGGCGCTCTGCTTTTTAGAGTTTCCAGTTTTTCTGTTCTGTTTTTTCCCCATCTTTGTGGTTTTATCTACTTTTGGTCTTTGATGATGGTGATGTACAGATGGGTTTTTGGTGTGGATGTCCTTTCTGTTTGTTAGTTTTCCTTCTAACAGACAGGAACCTCAGCTGCAGGTCTGTTGGAATACCCTGCAGTGTGAGGTGTCAGTCTGCCCCTGCTGGAGGGTGCCTCCCATTTAGCCTGCTTGGGGGCAGGGGTCAGGGACCCACTTGAGGAGGCAGTCTGCCCATTCTCAGATCTCCAGCTGCATACTGGGAGTACCACTGCTCTCTTCAAAGCTGTCAGACAGGGATATTTAAGTCTGCAGAGGTTACTGCTGTGTTTTTGTTTGTCTGCACCCTGCCCCCAGAGTTGGAGCATACAGAGGCAGGCAGGCCTCCTTGAGCTGTGGTGGGCTCCACCCAGTTCGAGCTTCCCGGCTGCTTTGTTTACATAAGCAAGCCTGGGCAATGGTGGGCGCCCCTCCCCCAGCCTCACTGCCGCCTTGCATTTTGATCTCAGACTGCTGTGCTAGCAATCAGTGAGACTCCATGGGATAGGACCCTCCGAGCCAGGTGCGGGATATAATCTCGTGGTGCGCCATTTTTTTAAGCCCGTCGGAAAAGTGCAGCATTCGGGTGGGAGTGACCCGATTTTCCAGGTGCCATCTGTCACCCCTTTCTTTGATTAGGAAAGGGAACTCCCTGACCCCTTGCACTTCCCAAGTGAGGCAATGCCTTGCCCTGCTTCGGCTCATGCATGGTGAGCGCACCCACTGACCTGCGCCCACTGTCTGGCACTCCCTAGTGAGATGAACCTGGTACCTCAGATGGAAATGCAGAAATCACCTGTCTTCTGCATTGCTCAGGCTGTAGACCAGAGCTGTTCCTATTTGGCCATCTTGGCTCCTCCCAAAAATCCAATTTTTTTAACTAAGGAATCATTTCAAATCAGAATAAAACTTACATAGTCCTAATCATTGAATAAGAACAAAATAGGAATGGAAAATCACTCTCTGCAAGTAAACATTTAATTTTATTTGATTACCAGCTTCCTAAAGTTTCCATATTCCAATCTCTCTTCCTTCTTCTCAATCTCAGGTGACAACATTGTTTCCCATTTGACTGAGAAAACAAAAGCAATCAACAAAGAATTTCCACAGGATGACCTGACCAAGCCTACCAAACAATCGGCCTTGGTGCACTTTACTGTCTTTACTCAAGTTACTATTGAAAAGTTCTCAGTGTTCCTGTCAGGAACCAGCTCCTCTACTGTCCTGCTTGACCTTATCTCCTTTTATCTATTCAGAGACATTACTTTAGTAGTTGTCCACACTTCCTCCTGAATTACCTGTTCCTCACTCTCTAATACATTCTTCTCATCACAAACAGATATGCTGAACTACCTGTTATAAAAAAGAAAGAAGGAAGGAAGGAAGGAAGGGAGGAAAATTCGACAGTATTTCATGTGTTTTTGTATTAGTGTTCTCCAAAGAAACAATACCAATGGGACACATAAACATGTGTAAGAGGAGATTTATTATGAGAATTGACTCACATGATTATGGAGGCCAAGAAGCCCCAGGATATGCTGCCTGAAACTGAAGGATCAGGAAAGCTGGTGGTGTAATTCAATCTTAGTTTGATGGCCAAGAACCAGGGGAGCTGATGGTGTAACTCCCCATCCAAGGCTGAAGGCCTGAGAACCAGTAGGGAGAGGGTAAGGGGTGAGGAGGTGGTGGGGTGAAGTTTGTGTTAGTCCTGGAGTCTGAGGCCAGAGAACCAGGAGCTCTGATGTCTAAGGTCAGGAGAATGTGGATATCTCAGCTCAAGAAGAGAGAGGGCACACTTGCTCTTCTTCCATCTTTTAGTTCTATTCAGATCCTCATGGATTGGATGATGTCTGCTCACATTGATGAGGGCGTTCTTCTTTACTCAGTCTTTTGATTCAAATGCTAAACTCTCCTGATGGACAACTCACAGTTACACCCTCAGAGACATACCCAGAAATATGCACAATGTATTATCAGCTATCTAAGAATCCCTTATCCTAGTTGACACATACAATTAACCATTACAGCACTTTCACAAAAAAATTCCTCCAAATAGTTTCTCTACTGTTTTTTTCCACTTCTTGTCCCTCCATCCTCTCCAACTGGCTTCAACCAGCTTTGACTTCACTACTTCACTGAAATAGCTCATTTTGAGGTGACAAATGACCTCGTATTGTTAAATTCCATAATTATTCTCAGTCCTTATTTTTTTTTAATTTATGGACTACATTTGACACAGTTGAAGCACTTTCTTCAACCAGGTTTCAGAGCTCAGCATAGATTTGTATAAGTCTAGTCATTTGATGACTTGTCTTTTTGAGAGGAAGATGGCCTCCTGCAAAATGTCCAATGAAATGTGCTGTAGCCAAGTGTTTAACACTGTCAATTCAGACACTCCTTCAGCTGTTAATTTGAGGGAGCAGAACAGACTGTAGGCTAAGGTTCTACCATATCATACAATTGCAACAATAAGTATGAACTCCAGCTTCACCTTCTGATTGTGCTGAGGGAGGTTAGCGCTCTCTGATTATACAACTTGAAAGCCCCACACTCTGTTCCAGGATTCTTCTCACCAAACCTAATATCTACCTACTAGGTCCTTATGCCATCCTGAGAGGGATATTTTTTTCAATTTTTTTAAATTTTCTTTCCAATGTCTATTTTAGATTCAAGGAGTAACATGCAGGTTTCCTACATGGCTAAATTACATGTTATGGGGGTTTAGTGTACAGATAATTTTGTCAACCAGGTGATCAGCATAATGTCCAATAGGTAGTTTTTCAATCCTCACCCTCCTCCCACTCTCTACCTTCAAGTAGGTCCAGAAATCTGTTATTCTCTTTGTGTCCATATGTATTCAACGTTTAGCTCCCACTGAGAACATGCAATATTTCGTTTTTTGTTCCTGCATTAATTTGTTTAGGATTAATTTGCCTCTAATTTCATCCATGTTGCTACAAAAAGAGGATTTCCTTTTTTATGGCTGTGTAGTAGTCCAGTGTGTAGGTACAACATTTTCTTTATCCAGTCCACTGTTGGTGGGCACCTAGGTTTATTCTATGTAATTGCTAGTGTGAATAGTGCTGCAATGAACATCTGTGTGCATGTGTCCACATGGTTAAATAATTTATATTCCTTTGGATATATATCCAGTAATGGGATTGCTGGGTGGAATGCTAGTACTATTTTACATTCTTTAAGAAAGCTCCAGAGTGATATCCACAGTGGCTTAACTAATTTACATTCTCACCAACAGTGTGTAAGTGCTCCTTTGCTTTTTGACTTTTTAATAATAACCATTCTGACTAGTGCGAGATGTTATCTCATTGTTGTTTTGATTTGTGTTCCCCTAATTAATGATTAGTGATACTGAGCATTTATTTTCATATTCTTGTTGAAAATGTGTGTGTCTTCTTTTGAGAAGTGTTTGTTCATGTCCTTTTTCATTTTTAATGGGGTTGTTTGTTTTCTGCTTGTTGATTTAAGTTCCTTGTAGATGCTGGATATTAGACTTTTGTTGGATGCATAGTTTGCAAATATTTGCTCCCCTTCCTTAGGTCATCTTTTTACTCTGTTGATAGTTTCTTCTACTGTGCAGAAACTCTTTAGTTAATTGGTGCCACTTGTCAATTTTTGTTTGTGTTGAAATTGCTCTTGGAGTCATCATGAAGTCTTTGCCAGGGTCCTTTTCCGGAATGGCATTTCCTAGGTTTTCTTCTAGCATTTTTATAGTTTTAGGTTTTGAGTTTAAGTCTTTAATTCATCTTCAGATGATTTTTGTATATGGTGAAAGTTAGGCGTCAAGTTTCAATCCTCTGCATATGGCTAGCCAGTTGTCCCAGTACCATTTATTGAACACAGAGTCCCTTCCCCATTGATTGTTATTGTCAGTTTTGTCAAAGATCAGATGGCTGTAGTTATGTGACTTTATTTCTGTGTTTCTAACCTGTTCCATTGGTCTATGTGTCTGTTTTGTGCCCGTGTCATGCTGTTTTAATTCCTGTAGCCTTGCTGTATAATTTGAAGTCAGGTAGTGTGATGCCTTCAGCTTTGTTCTCTCTGCTTAGAATTTCTTTGGCTATTCAGGCTCTTTTTGGTTCCATATGAATTTTTAAAAAGTTTTTTCTTATTCTGTAAAAAATTACATTGATAGTTTGATAGGAATAGCATTGAATCTGTAAATTGCTTTGGGTAGTATGATCATTTTAACAATATTGATTCTGCAGATCCATGAGCATGGAATGCTTTTCCATCTGTGTCATCTCTAATATCTTTCAGCAGTGTTTTGTAATTCTCATTGTAGAGATCTTTCACATCCTTGGTTAGCTGCATTCCCAGGTATTTTATTCTTTCGGTGGCTATTGTAAATGAGATTGAGTACTTGATTTGTCTCTCTGCTTGGGTGTTACTGGTGTATGGAAATGCTACTAATTTTTGTACATTGATTTTGTGTCCTGAAACTTTGCTGAAGTTGCTATCAGATCTAGGAGCCTTTGGGCAGAGACTACAAGGATTTCTAGGTATAGAGTCATATTGACTGCAAAGAGAGATAGTTTGACTTCCTCTCTTCCTATTTGGATGCCTTTTATTTATTTCTCTTGCTTTTTCAATTTTATTTGATAAGCTTTTATGTAAATGTTGTGTCTATATTCCAGGGAACTGGTATATGGTTTTTAAAATATTTTGTATTGCTTTATCAGGTTTTGATATAGAAGATAATTTGGCAAGATAAAATCTATTATGGAGCTTACTATCATTTTTGTCAGGTATGAATGAGAATTGGTATTGATGACTTGGTAGTTATATTCCCAGAACTCTGCGTAAAAATTCTAATAATGTTAATACTTACTCAAAACCATGTTCTTTATTATAATCAGAAGTTTTCTCAAGGCAAAACTATTCTTTAGAATGCTATGTTGTTCCTTAATAAGCCCAAACTCTTGCTCTCATCTTTCATGTCTTTTTAATGAGTAACTAGTACAAATTATATTTCATTAATATTTCCTACTTTAAAATCCTTATAGCTGTGAAAATGTCCTGAGAATAAAGAGGTTTAAATTATTATTTTCCTTGTCTAATTAGTATAGCTTTCTGTCTTTGGTACTTTTGGTGTCTGCCAAATATTTCACCTAATACTTTGTAACTGTTTATCAGTGTATATTTTGGACTCAAGAATGGAGAACCCAATTCCATCTTTAGGTATTGTATTTACCCTGGTGAAAAGAAGCAACACGAGTAGTTGTTTGATACATTTGCACTGCCAAATTAAAACCGTGAATACTACTTTTCCTTTCAATAAAAGAGTTTTGCTCTTAATAGCACAAAAATATTTGTCACTGTCCCTAAGTGGAAAATTATTATATAAAAATTATTTTCACTTAATGTTTTTATTCCAACTGCAACACACTTTAAAATTTATAATAACCAAATGTTCACAAAATAATTTAAAAGGAATTTTTGTGTAATTTAAGAAAAAGCACTTTCCCTGTATTCTTGCCTATGCATTTGCCTTCAGAAAGTTGAGATTTCAAGAGAGAAGAAATTGTAGATTTAATTTTCTGTGCAAGTAAAATATAGTGTATCAATTTTGGGACACTTTAAGTTGCTCTAATAAGACTTCAATAACTAAGCTGCTTATCAATGTGCTCTTGAAGGCTTTCCTCCATTTCCTCTCTAACTTTCCCATTGCCTCACTTGTGCTTCCAATGACTACCTTCCAAATAAACACAAATCTTTGAGTTCCTGTATGTTTTAGGAGTATTTAAGCTATGTACTGACAAATAAAAGACAAAGTAAAAATGTCAGAACTAATTAATTTTTTATTAATTCCAGTATTTAATACAATTATTACTATAAGATAGAGAGTGATTGGCTTTGACCATTTTACCTTTAGAACATGAATTCAGATCACTTGCCTTGATCTAGTTTCTTTTTAGTATATCCAAATACAAAAAAAAATCTTTTTTTTTTTGCTACACCTATTAGAATGGGAAAAAATACATATTCTTTTAGGTTTCCATTATTTTGAGGAGAAGGGATTCCTCTGCATTCAAAAAATAAGGTTGCTGTTGGTTTTACATAGCATCAACAAAATGTCAATGGTAGCTTCATATAGAATCAATGAAACATTAGCAAGGCCTCCAAAAAGTAGGTTAGTCTGAAAGCATACTCTCAATAGCTGTATAAATATGACACCAGGTTAGAGAAAAATGATCAAAATATTTTTAAGTTAAACATTTTCAAAGTGTTAAAAATGATACAAAGGAAAGTTTAAATTGACAAATGATGAGTCTTAAGTAACATTATTAGATATTTAATTTTCTTCTAAAAGTATATGCCTATGAAATAGATAATGTCAATATTATACTCATTGAAAGTCTTCTAACATAATTTTTTATTTGCTTTTTTCTTTTCACTTGAAAATTTTTACTTATGAGAACTATAATTTGTTGCTCTTTTTAAAATTATAACTAAAGTTTCTTATTTCCTAGCCACATAGCCTGTCCAACAGTAGGCTTAAATCTCTTCCAGGCATTGTTGGTATAAACTGTTTGCCTACAGAAACCCAATCATTGTTGAAAAAATCCTCCAATACATCTATAATCTTATCTTGAATGGTGTCGTTCATATTTCCTTTATCAAGTATAGTTTACCTGATATTACGTAACTATTGAACTTTTTAATCATAGATAATCCTTTCACACTCACTCTTTCAAAAAATTCTAAGGCTTTCTTGTGAATTAAGGAAAATAAAGTATAGGAACTCATTGGCAACAGTAGTCTATTAATGTATTACAAAGCTGCAAATTAATGAAATTTGAATCATCTTCATTTTACATACAACTAACTCATTGAATCTTTTTTGGAAGTTAAGAATCAAGATGTGGGAGATCGTAATGTTTCAAATGTAATTATGAAATGTTTATTTTAAACCCACTAATTAATTAATGAGCCTATCCTTGGATGTTTATGAGCATTATTTTGTAAATCAATTTTTGACTATTTTTCTTTGCAAGTTGTTTCATTTGTTATAAGCCAAGTCATAATTTATTGTTAATGCACTTTGCAAAAAGCAAGAAAGAATTTGTTCCCATTTGAAATCAACTTAAAATAAGTAACAACAGTCTATAATTAAAGATGAGGTAAGAATACATATTTGGAAATTTTTAGAAAATAATAGATAAAATAAAGATTCCAATTGAGATGGTGCAAGAATCGGAAATGGTTACAATAATACAATATTTTGATCTTCCAAAATAATGATTTTTTATTGCCAATGCCATTTTACAAAGAGGCAACATCATTAGGCAGCTATTTTTGCATATGTGAGATGAAACATTATGCCTTTTCTTTTCTTCAAAACTTTATTTTCAAAAGAATGCTTTATATGTTGAAAAGGGTAGTGTTGCAAAGCATGGTGAAGAAAAACACTTTTTGTTTCCTAATTTACAAATGAAAGTATGGAGTTTAATCAGAAGTTTAATATCTCCTATGCAAGCTAAACACATAATTTTTATATTCCATTATATAAGTTTGTATTTCTGTTTCAAAGACTAAAGTTATCAGCATGAAAATATGTTCTCAATAGTCATAATAAGTCATTCTTTTACTCAAGAAATTTGAGTACTTATATAATGCCAGACATTTTTCAAAGTACTGGGGATACTGCAAATAAAACTAAGTTAACACTATCTCTGCATTCTGGAATTTATACTGTAGTTAAAAGAGACATACAATAAACAAATATATGATATCAGATGGAGATGAGAGTTACAGATTGAAATAAAGTAAAATAATGGGCATAAGGCATGCTGGGCATAAAGGAGGCTGCTACAGGATCTGTAAGGTGACAAAAAAAAGACTCCATTAATGCCACAAAAATATTCCCATTCATATTCATTCTAGTAATTTAATTTTTATACCCTTTACTAGCTTTAATTATTTTAATTTACCTTTGCTAATGAAATAAAAGTTTATTTCCCAAAGAGCTGTTACTCAACATCATATATTGAATAAGCTATCTTTTCTGTATTTATATCAATTACTGACTTCACCACAGGCTAAATCTCAAAAGTACATAGAGATGCACTTTTGATTTTTTTTCAGTATCTACTTGTCTATTTTTGTGCCAAAACCATACTCTTTCAATAACTCTAACTTTATAATATAAATTGATTTCTTGTAGGATAACACCAACCAAATTTATAAACATTGAATACTATTTTTCTTTCAAATGAACCTGAGAATCAGATTTTCAAATTTTGTAAACTGCCTTGTTAGAATTAGAATTGAAATTGTACTATATTTACATAGTAATTAGAGGAAAAACTGTGTAAAAATGATATGATACTATTTCATAACTTTTTTTAATTCTGGTAACAGGGTGGCTGGCAAGATGGCCAAATAGGGACAGCTCCAGTCTGCAGCTCCCAGCAAGATTAACGCAGAAGGTGGGTAATGTCTGCATTTCCAACTGAGGCACCCAGCTTATCTCATTGGGACTGGTTAGACAATGGGTGCAGCCCACAGAGGGAGAACAGAAGCAGGGTGGGGTGTTGCCTCACCATGAAAGCACAAGTGATCAGGGAACTCCCTCCCCTAGCCAAAGGAAGCCATGAGGGACTGTGCCGTGAGGAATGGTGCACTCCAGCCCAGATACTATGCTTTTCCCATGGTCTTTGCAACCGGCAGACCAGGAGATTCTCTAGGGTATGTACACCACCAGGGCCCTGGATTTCAAGCACAAAGCTGGGCGGCCATATGGGCAGACACCGAACTAGCTGCAGTTTTTTCTTTCCATACCCTAAGGGCGCCTGGAACACCAGTGAGACAGAACCAGTGAGACAGCTCTCCTGGGAAGGGGGCTGAAGTCAGGGAGCCAAGGGGCTTACCTCAGCAGATCCCACCATGACGGAGCCCAGCAAGCTAAAATCCACTGGTTTGAAATTCTCACTGCCAGCACAGCAGTCTGAAGTCAAGCTAGGACACTGGAGCTAGGTGGGGGGAGGGGCTTGAGTAGGCTGTTTTCCCCTCACAGTGTAAACAAAGCAGCCAGGAATTTCTTACTGTGCAGAGCCCACTGCAGCACCACAAATCCTCTGTAGTCAGACTGCCTCTAGATTCCTCCTCTCTGAGCAGGGTATCTCTGAAAGAAAGGCAGCAACCCCAGTCAGGGGCTTATAGATAAAACTCCCATCTCCCTGGGACAGAGCACCTGGGGGAAGGGGTGGCTGTGGGTGCGGGTTCAGCAGACTTAGATGTTCCTGCCTGCCAGCTCTAAGGATCTCCCAGCACAATGCTTGATCTCTGCTAAGGGACAGACTGCCTCCTCAAGTGGGTCCCTGAATCCTGTGCCTCCTGACTGGGAGACACCTCCCAGCAGGGGTCAAAAGACACCTTATACAGGAGAGCTCCAGCTGGCATCTTGTGGGTGCCTCTCTGGGACAAAGACTCCAGAGGAAGGAACAGGCAGCAATCTTTGCTGTTCTGCAGCCTCCACTGGTGATACAGGAAAACATGGTCTGGAGTGGACCTCCAGCAAACTCCAGCAGACCTGCAGCAGAGAGGCCTGTTAGAAGGAAAACTAATAAACAGAAAGAAATAGCAGCAATATCAACCAAAAGGACATCCACACAGAAACTCCATCCAAAGCTCACCAACATCAAAAACCACAGGTAGATAAATCCATGAAAATGAGAAAAAACCAGCGCAAAAGAGTTGAAAATTCCAAAAACCCGAATGTCTCTTCTCCTCCAATGGATCACAACTCCATGCCAGCAAGGGAACAAAACTGGACAGAGAATGAGTTTGACGAATTGACAGAAGTAGGCTTCAGAAGGTGGGTAATAACAAACTCCTCTGAGCTAAAGCAGCACGTTCTAACTCAATGCAAGGAAGCTAAGAACCTTGAAAAAATGTTAGAGAATTGCTAACTAAAATAACCAGTTTAGAGAAGAACATAAATGACCTGATGGAGCTGGAAAGCACAGCACAACAACTTTCTGAAGTATACACAAGTATCAATAGCTGAATCAATCAAGTGGAAGAAAGGATATCAGAGATTGAAGATCAACTTAATGAAATAAAGGGTGAAGACAAGATTAGAGAAAAAAGAATGAAAAGGAACAAACAAAGCCTCCAAGAAATATGGGACTATGTGAAAAGGCCAAATCTACATTTTATTGGTGTATCTGAAAGTGATGGGAAAAATGGAAACAATGTTGAAAACAGTCGTCAGGGTATTATTCAGGGGAACTTCCACAACCTCACAAGGCAAGCCAACATTCAAATTCAGGAAATACAGAGAACACCACAAAGATACTCCTCCAGAAGAGCAACCCTAAAACACATAATTATCAGATTCACCAAGGTTGAAATGAAGGAAAAAATGTTAAGGGCAGCCAGAGAGAAAGGTCTGGTTACCCACAAAGGGAAGGCCATCAGACTAACAGCTGATCTCCCTGCTGAAACCATAAAAGCCAGAAGAGATTGAGGGCCAATGTTCAAAATTATTAAAGAAAAGATTTTCAACCCAGAATTTCATATCCACTCAAACTAAGCTTCATAATTGAAGAAGAAATAAAATCCTTTACAAACAAGCAAATGCTGAGAGATTTTGTCACCACTAGGCCTGCCTTACAAGAGCTCCTGAAGGAAGCACTAAATATAGAAAGGAAAAAGCAGTACCAGCCGCTGCAAAAACATACCAAATTGTAAAGTCCGTTGACACTATGAAGAAACTGCATCGACTAATGGGCAAAATAACCACTAGAATCATAATGATAGGATCAAATTCACACATAATAATATTAAGCCTAAATGTAAACAGGCTAAACACCCCAATTAAAAGACACAGACTGGCAAATTGGATAAAGAGTCAAGACTCATTGGTGTGCTGTATTCAGGAGACCTGCCTTATCTGCAAAGACAAACATAGGCTCAAAATAAAGGGATGGGGGAATATTTAACAAGCAAAAAAAGCAAAAAAAAGCAAAAAAAGCAAGGTTTGTAATCCGAGTCTCTGATGAAACAGACTTTAAACCAGCAAAGACCAAAACAGACAAAGAAGGGCATTACATAATGGTAAAGGGATCAATGCAACAAGAAGAGCTAGCTATCCTAAATATATATGCACCCAATACAGAAGCACCCCCATTCATAAAGCAAGTTCTTAGAGACCTACAAAAAGGCTTAGACTCCCATACAATAACAGTGGGAGATTTTAACACCCCACTGTCAATACTAGACAGATCAATGAGACAGAAAGTTAACAAGGATATTTAGGATTTGAACTCAGCGCCGGAACAAGTGGACCTAACAGACATCTACAGAATTCTCCACCCCAGATCAACAGAGTATACATTCTTCTCAGCACCACATCACACTTATTCTAAAATTGACCACATAATTGGAAGTAAAACACTTGTCAGCAAATGCAAAAGAACAGAAATCATAACAGTCTCTCAGACCACAGTGCAATCAAATTAGAACTCAGGATTAAGAAACTCACTAAAAATCACACAACTACATGGAAACTGAACAACCTGTTCCTGAATGACTACTGGGTAAATAATGAAAATAAAGCAGAAATAAATAATTTCTTTGAAACCAATGAGAACAAAGACACAAAGTACCAGAATCTCAGGGACCCAGCTAAAGCAGTGTTTAGAGGGAAATTTATGGCACTAAATGCCCACAGGAGAAAGTGAGAAAGATCTAAAATTGACACCCTAACATCACAATGAAAAGAACTAGAGAAGCAAGAGCAAACACATTCAAAAGCTAGCAGAATACAAGAAATAACTAAGATCAGAACAGAACTGAAGGAGATAGAGATGTGAGAAACCACTCAAAAAATCAATGAATCCAGGAGCTGTTTTTTTGAAAAGATTAACAAAATAGATAGTTAACTAGACTAATAAAGAAGAAAAGAGAGAAGAATCAAATAGACACAATAAAAATTGATAAACAGAATATCACCTCCAATCCCATAGAAATACAAACTACCATCAGAGAATACTACAAACACCTCTATGCAAATAAAGAAGAAAATCTAGAAGAAATGGATAAATTCCTGGACACATACACCCTCCCAAGACTAAACCAGGAAGAATTCGAATCCCTGAAGAGGTCAATTACAAGTTCTGAAATTGAGGCAGTAATTAATAGCCTACCAACCAAGAAAAGCCCAGGACTGGATGAATTTTCAGCCAAATTCTACCAGAGGTACAAAGAGGAAATTGTACCATTCCTTCTGGAACTATTCCAAACAATAGAAAAACAGGGACTCCTCCCAAACTTATTTTATGAGGTCAGCATCATCCTGACACCAAAACCTGGCAGAGACACACATACAAAAAGCAAAATTTCAGGCCAATATCCCTGATAAGCATCGGTGCAAAAATCCTTGATAAAATACTGGCAAACTGAATCCAGCAACACATCAAAAAGCTTATCCATCACGATCGAGTTGGCTCCCTCCCTGGGATGCAAGGCTGGTTCAACATACACAAATCAATAAATGTAATCCACCACATAAACAGAACCAAAGACAAAAACCACGTGATCATCCCAATATATGCCGAAAAGGCCTTTGACAAAATTCAACAGCCCTTCATTCTAAAAATTGTCAATAAACTAGGTATTGATGGGACATATTTCAAAATAATAAGAGCTATTCATGACAAACCCACAGCCAATATCATACTGAATGGGCAATATCATACTGAATAATAAAAGATTATTTTATTATCTCAAAATAATAAGAGCTATTTATGACAAACCCACAGCCAATATCATACTGAATGGGCAATATCATACTGAATAATAAAAGATTATTTTATTATCCCAAAATAATAAGAGCTATTTATGACAAACCCACAGCCGATATCATACTGGATGGGCAAAAGCTAGAAGCACTCCCTTTGAAAACCAGCACAAGATGAGGATGCCCTCTTTCACCACTCCTATTCAGCATAATATTGGAAATTCTGGACAGGGCAATCAGACAAGAGAAAGAAATAAAAGGTATTCAAATAGGAAGAGAATAAGTCAAATTGTCTCTGTTTGCAGATGACATGATTGTATATTTAGAAAATTCCATTGTCTCAGCCCAAAATCTCCTTAAGCTGATAAGCAACTTCAGCAAAGTCTCAGGATACAAAATCAATGGGCAAAAAATCACAAGCATTCCTATACAGCAAGAATAGACAAACAGAGAGCCAAACCGTGAGTGAACTCCCATGCACAATTGCTACAAAGAAAATAAAATACCTAGGAATCCAGCTTACAAGGGGTGTGAAGGGCCTCTTCCAGGAGAACTACAAACCACTGCTTGAGTAAATAAGAGAGGACATAAACAAATGGAGAAACCTTCCATGGTCATGAATAGGAAGAATCAATATCGTGAAAACGGCCATACTGCCCAAAGTAATTTATGGATTCAATACTATACCCATCAAGATACCATTGACTTTCTTAACAGAATTAGAAAAAACTACTTTAAATTTCATATGGAACCAAAAAAGAGCCCATATATCCAAGACAGTCCCGAGCAAAAAGAGCAAAGCTGGAGGCATCACACTACCTGAATCCAAACTATACTACAAGGCTACAGTAACCAAAACAGCATGGTACTGTTACCAAAACAGATATATAGACCAATGGAACAGAACAGAGGCCTCAGAAATAATGCCACACACATCTACAGTCATCTGATCTTTGACAAACCTCACAAAAACAAGCAATGGGGAAAGGATTCCCTATTTAATAAAGAGTGTTGGGAGAACTGGCTAGCCATATGCAGAAAACTGAAACAGGACCCTGTCCTTACACCTTATACAAAAATTAATTCAAGATGTATTAAAGACTTAAATGTAAGACTGAAAACCATAAAAACCCTAGAAGAAAACCTAGGCAATACCATTCAGGACATAGGCATGAGCAAAGACATCATGACTAAAACACCAAAAGCAATGGCAACAAAAGCCAGAATTGACAAATGGGATTTAATTAAAGGAAAGAGCTTCTGCACAGCAAAAGAAACTATCATCCCAGTGAACTGGCAACCTACAGAATAGGAGAAAATTTTTGCAATCTATCCATTTGACAAAGGGCTAATATCCAGAATTTACAAAGAACTTAAACAAAAGAAAGAAACAAACAACCTCATCGAAAAGTGGGCAAAGGATATGAACAGACACTTCTCAAAAGAAGACATTTTTGCAGCCAAAAAACATATGAAAAAATGTTCATCATCACTGGTCATTAGAGAAATGCAAATCAAAACCACAATGAGATACTATCTCATGACAGTTAGAATGGTGATTATTAAAAAGTCAGGAAACAACAGATGCTGGAGAGGATGTGGAGAAATAGGAACACTTTTACACTGTTGGTGGGAGTGTAAATTAGTTCAACCATTGTGGAAGACAGTGTGACAATTCCTCAAGGATCTAGAACCAGAAATACCATTTAACCCAGCAATCCCATTGCTGGGTATATACCCAAAGGATTATAAAACTTTCTACTATAAAGACACATGCACACATATGTTTATTGCAGCACTGTTCACAATAGCAAAGACTTGGAACCAACCCTAATGCCCATCAATGATAGCCTGGATAAAGAAAATGTGGCACATACGCACCATGGAATATTATGCAGCCACAAAAAAAGGATGAGTTCATGTCCTTTGCATGGATGAAACTGGAAACCATCATTCTCAGTAAACTATCACAGGAACAGAAAACCAAACACCACATGTTGTCACTCATAAATGGAAATTGAACAATGAGAACACATGGACGCAGTGAGGGGAGCATCACATACCAGGGCCTGCCTGGGGGTAGGGGGCTAGGCGAGGGAGAGCATTAGGAGAAAGACCTAATGTAGATGACAGGTTAATGGGTGCAGCAAACCACCATTGCATGTGTATACCTATGTAACAAACCTGCACGTTCTGCACATGTATCCCAGAACTTAAAAGTATAATAATAATAATAATAATAATAATAATAATAATAATAATTCTGGTAACATCTCTTCTTTCCAAAATCAGCTGGTATTGATGAAAAACAGATAGATGTGTCTTTCATGTAAATAAATAATTAAATAAGTGAATAAATATATGCATATGTAGATACACACACAACTGGTATAACATCAGGAAAAAACTGTGAAAAATACCTAACATGTCATTTTAAATGCTTTATTTGTTCATTTTCCTTTATTAAATTTTTAACTCTGTAGGATTGCTTTTTGTTTGCTTTTTACTTAGGAGTCATTTTGTGTGTCCTGTGAATTTGAAGTTTCATATCTTGTTCTGCTCTGGATTATTTTGTTTTCTTCTTCCCCTTCTCTCTCTTCCTCCTTTGCATTTTCTGAGTCCTTTCTTTTTATAATTTTTATTAGACATACATTAGAATATTACCTGTGTCGATTAACTTTTTTTTCACATTTTTAATCTTTGTTCATTTTCAGTGCTCTCTAAGGCAATTCCTTGGCTCCCTCCTCCAGTTCACTCTTTTTATCTTCAGCTGTATCTCTTCTACTAATTAGTTCTTCCATTGAGATTCATTTAATTATAATCGACCTATGTTTTTAAAGCAACATTTATTAATATTTTTGAATAATTATTTAAATATAATACCTTCTCAAATACCTCAATGGATGGTAAATAGATACATACAACTTTTTTATTTTTCTTTATTCTTTTATTCTGTTTTGGTTTTTGTTTGTTTGGTTGGTTGGTTTAGTTTGGTGTTCTTTTTCATTGTGTTTTACTTCCTAAAAACATTCTTGATTCTTGTTTGCCTGTTCATATTTGAGACTTAAAGCCTAGATTAAGTATTGGTATCTGGAATTTATTTCCCCTTCCTATTTGGGAATTGTTGGAACTTAGATATATTGTCTTAGGTCTCAGGAAGGGTCTGGTACCAATTCTGGGAACACATGATATCAAGAACATTTACTTTAGAGGGAAATATTTTTATATTTATCTTACAGGCAAACTCCACCATCAGTCAAGGACTGTTTCTCCCCTACTTCATATCATCCCCAGCCCACATCATTATTTGCAATTAATTTAGGCTCTGATATACTTCTCTATGGCCCAAAAGTCACACTTGAAGTATTAAGATAATGTTTTCATATTGTTTAGAACTTAATATCAGGTCTTTACTACAGATTACATAGGCCAAAAGCTTAATAGCTACAGGCCAGTGCTAATTATCTATCTATGAATCTACACGTGTATGTATGTATTTATCTATTTATCTATATCTATCTATCTGTCATCTATCTATCTATCATCCATCTATCTATCTATCTATCATCTATCAATAACTCAATAGTTACATAGTCCAGTACTCTAAATACAAACTTTTTAAAAATTTTATTATTATTATACTTTAAGTTTTAGGGTACATGTGCATAATGTGCATGTTTGCTACATATGTATGCATGTGCCATGTTAATTCACTACTTCTGACGAGCAGTAGAGACTCTGCTATTTGTATTTGTTGACTCTGATCAGGTAGTTTTTCTGAGGTTTTTAAAAGATCAATTTTCCCTCTCTCATCTAGTCTGATGTTAGTAACTTTCCTATCTATGCCTTTTTTTTCAGTAATAGCATATATCACACAACGTGATGCACTCAAGTAAACATTGTTTTAAAAGTGAAAACCTGAACCTTAACCCATTTTTAATCCATTTTATTTTCACATGTGCTCTTTCTAGTGTTTCAAGGCTTCTTGCCACCTGACACTCATTTTTACTCTCTGACTCTTATTGATGCCATATTATTTTCATTCATGTTTTTATATTTTACAATGTATTTACATATCTATAAGTGATATATGCCACTTTCATGTGTTCTTGCATTTTACCTAAATTGTATCATACCAAACTTAATGTTTCTACTAAAATTTTGAAAAAATTTCCATGAGGATACATTTATACCTAGTTCACTTAATTCAACTACGTGATAACTTGTTCTCAACTATTCTATTGAGCATTCAAATGTTTCCTATTTCCCCCAATATAACTAAGACTTTAACCACATCATTTATGCTTTTTTGTGCACATCTGCAAGAGCTACTTGAAATCGTCAGTTCTCAAATTTTGATCTGGGAGTTCTGGAAGTACCCAAGATTCTTTAAGGGCATCCATAAGGCTAAAAAAATTATAATAAAACAGATAATCCTTTGCCTTTTTCACTTTTCATTTTTTCATACTATACAACTAAAATTTCATACTATACATTTGGAAGATTTGCATGACCCAGTAAGCCAATATTTTCCAAATGCCCAATAGGTGAAGTTATAAAATTATGCATGAGTATAGACTTATTCATAGCACAAGAAAGGTTGTTTCTACATCTTTGCTATTGTTAATAATGCTGTAGTGAGTATGGGGGTGCAGAACTCTTTTTGACGTTCTGATTTCAATTCATTCGGATATTTACTCGGTAGTAGGATTTCTGGATCAATGGGCACAAAGTTTCAGTTAGAAAGGTGTAATAAGTTTTGGTGTTCTGGTACATAGTATGGTGGCTGTGGCTAATAATCATGTATTACACATTTCTAAATAGTTAAAACAGAGGATTTTAAATGTTCTCATCACAAAGAAATGAAAAATATTTGAGGTGTCGGATATGCTAGCCTGATTTGGTCATTCCACAATGTATACACATATATTAACATCATGGTACCAAAGAAATACATAAAATTATTATTTTCAAATTAAAACATTTTTAAAACAAAGTAACGGATTTTAGTGTAAAAGTGTCCAAAATATTTATTGACATGGCTACAGTTTCCATGGAAGTAAGCATTTTTAAGGAACTATTTATTGAGTCCTACTAATTGGGTTTTCGTATAAAAAGAATATCCATAATTATATAAAAATATTAAAATACTCATTCCTTTAGCAAATACATATCTATGTGGGACCAGATTTTCTTCATATAGTTCAACTAGAACAACATATTGAATCAGAATTATTGCAGAGGCAGCTATGTGAATCCAACCGTCTACTATTAAACCAGATGAAAAGATATAAACAGTGCCACTGTTCTCACTATTTTTTTTATTTTGGAAAAAGTATTTTTCATAAAATATGTCATTTTAACAAGTACCAGATTTACTATGCGATTTTAAAATAAATTAATAAACAAAGTTTATCAGGTTTAACTTCTGTATGGTAAATGTTGACATATATAATTCACAAAAATAAAACTTCTTAAGGCCTTCAAAAATTTTTCAGAGTTTAAAGGTGTACCGAAACAAAAAAAAAGTTTGAGAATTGCTCTTCCAAGTGTATACACTTAGCAGTGGAAACGATGAGGTGTAAGATATGCACCAATTTTAGCAGATATTGGAAAAATATTCTTCAGTACTGTTATACCAAATATAATGCCACCATTCACAAAGATTCTTAGTTTTTTTTTTTTTTCATATCATTGCCAATGTTCGGAATATTGGGAAGTTTTATTTGTCAATATGGTGGGTGTGAAATGACATATAATTGTTTTACTTTATATTTCTCTGCCCCTTGGGAAGCCGATAATGCTTTTTAAAATCATGTTTTGAAGCATGTTCTGGTTTATACTGACCTAGTTCACTATATGAATGCCACATGCTGGTTATTTGGTTTCTCAGAGAGTAGAAGATTCCCTTTCCACCATTTCCTTATACTGGAGCTCAGCAAAATGTCTCCAAAGTATATGGTAATAAAGCATTTTGGATGAAAGTAGGAAGGTGGTTTTGTGAACTGTCTTCACCCTGATTGGATTATGTATAATTCTGATTTCCTTAATAGTCTAGATAATGCAAGATTACCTACATGTCCAAATTGAAGTGATGCTTTGGCTTCTCGATGAGAACTAAGTAGGTCATCCCACGCTATTAGAGAAAGCAGTGTGGACTAATAAAAATAGCACAGGCTGTGGAGATTGGAAACCTGCTTCTAGTTTTGTTCCTTAATTCTTGAAATGGAATAGTAAAAAGAATAGAATAATTATTTTGCAATTTAAAGTTGTTAAAATGAGTTGAATATACTTTACTAAGAAGAAAACAATTAAAATTTCAGCATAAAAATATAAATTGAGGGAAAATAAACATTTAATGGACAAGTCTACTAAAAGTGAAAAAAACTAGAAATTTTAATATATAAACATAAAAGATAAAAGGAAGATAAAATTTAGTACCATTAAAGAAATGACTCATGATCAGAAGAGTAATTAACAAAGATTTGTGGAAGAACTTGAAAGATGAAGTAAATAAACAAAATCAATAATAAGATAAAGAAATTTTCTAAAAAAAGAAGGTTAAAATATAATATGATTGATATTAAAATATAATATTAGTATCCACTTTTTAAAAAAACAAAAATATTAGTGTTGAAAAATGAGAAAATTTCATCATTAAAATGTGCTTTTTCTCATTAGATGATTAATTGATAGATGGTATAGATTACTATATATGCATATATAATAACTGCATATATATATAGCATAATTTTTAAATATAATTATTTTCATAATAAAATTACAAATTGAAATCAAAAGATATTTCTGGATTGGGTCAATCTTCCTTCTGGGCAGTAGTTGAGAAAGTACAGAATTTTCTACTTAAACCTTCTCCTAATGCCCCTCTGAGAAGTCCGGCTTACTACCTTGCTGGTCATGAGTACTGGCTGCACTCTTCTGTCTGTCCTCTCCCAGACACTATGGTGTTCAGGTTTCTTAGGGATGAACAATTTTCTCAGCACAAACCAAATGGCTAAACACGATTATGCCTCTTCTAATGTAATTTGGAAAATAGTGGACATGGAATCACTAAGAATCCGGGACTACTGACAGCATGAAAAGTTTACTATCTATTCCGTTCATCGTATTTCTCCCTTCACCTGCCCCCAAAACACATAGAAATGTTCGTAGAAATAACCTTTGTAACTTCAAAGTCACTCCCAAAGATCATAAATCAGCATCAGTGTTATTTCCTCTACAACAGGAGACCAGCCTTATGTACAGATCATATAATCATATTTGGGATATCATGGAGCTGAAAATCAGGACAAGAACTCTAAATTGACTATTTTTATTTTAGTTCAACCGGTGGTCCACTATAGATCCATGATAAAAAATGAACTTATTTTCTATTTATACAATAGTATAGTTTACATGGGATTTGATTCCACAGACATTATGCATGTAAGACTCAAATCATATAAAGAACTGAAAGCCATGAAAAATGATCTAAATGACAGTTGAAGTTGTAACATCATCATGTAATTCAAAGTATAGTTAAAAAGTGATTACATATTGTTTTGCTACCAAAAGTGAAAATAACCACTGTATGAATTCATTTAGCATTCAATAATTCATAAAAATTAGGGTTGTAGTCACTTAGTGACCAAAGGATAGATGGCAATCTGTTTTTAGGTTGTTTTAAGCTTTAATTCACCAGAATTAAAATTAACAGAATTCTGCGATTAGGTCATAGACATCTCATTTGTATTCCATAGCCAACTTTTGCTGCTTCTGTTTCCGCGGCTCTTCAGTTGTGCTCTACCCTTGACTAAGCACCCTGCAATGTTGAAGATGAGGATTTAACTGATTAAACCCTGCCAAAGATTGAGAGCCTCTATGTGTTCCAATTATGTCAATATCCACTGGATCTAACAGCTAAAAATATAACTAAGTCTTTTCTTGTCACTTGGGTTTTCCAATATTAACACAAACAGACTTTAAGAACCAATCATTTGTGTGACTGACTTACCATTGATCATATATATATATACCCTCCCACACACACAGACACATACACACAAACACATTTATTTATATATTTTTAGAAACGGACAATACCTGGGGTAAGGGAAAGAGTGAGCCTCCAAAACTGTTCATTGGAGCCTCAAAAATATTATTTAGAAATGTAGTATATAATGTAAATGCAGTGATTTTGATTTATATAATGCTTTTAAAGAAAAGATTTAGATATCACAAGTATGTCAACTTAATGTATTGAGTTTGTATCCAAAATAACTGCAGTAGAAATTAAGAACTGTATTTGAGGAAATTGCAAAAAAGCATTCTAAATCTGGAACTCTGTTTCATGATGATGAAGTTAAGCCATTCGTTTATTTCTCTTGCCCTAAAAAAAACCCCACTGAAATGTCCAAAGAAATGAAAAAAAGAAAAAGAATTCTGTAGTATCAATGGAAAAAATGAAAGAAACTATTGATGGACCAAAGCACTGAGGAATTTCTGGAAGAGATGAATAAGAGGTCAAATTGATGGAATAAAATAATCACTGCTGGCTCTATAGGCAGAGAGAGTCCTCATGAGAAATACATACAAATGTTCAACTGTCAAGCTCAGATGTATAGGAGCTAAGTTACTAGAGCTATGAGTAGTCAGTGGGGATAACTGAAGAAGTGGTTAAAATGCAATATTTTCCAGAATGACTTTACGTAATGCATGCTAAATACATCGGGAAATTTTTCTAATGTGGGTAGTAAGGCCATGAAATAGCCAAGTAAAAAGGGGAATAATATTGTATTTAAATTTGGGCAGTCCCAACAAATAAGAAAAACTTCTCGCACAGTGCAGCAGCAAAATCCCCAATGCCAACGTTATAACTGTTCCCATAATTCCCAATGACGCTAAAGGTTTTAAGCACACACTGCCACAACTAAATTCCTACCAGCACAGGTTGGAAGGATGAATGAGTTACAGAATATCATCTGGGTTGAAAAGGGGATGCGTTTTTTTTTCTATCTTAATTAGCTTTATTTAGCCATTCCACTATATATATAGGTTTTAAAACATCATGCTGTGTATATACAATGTTATCTGTCAATTTAAAAAAAAAAACTTTTTTTTCTATCATGACACTGCCTCTTTTCTTTTGTTTTCATTATTATTATACTTTAAGTTTTAGGGTACATGTGCACAATGTGCAGGTTAGTTACATATGTATACATGTGCCATGCTGGTGTGCTGCACCCATCAACTCGTCATTTAGCATTAGGTATATCTCCTAATGCTATCCCTCCCCCCTCCCCCCACCCCACAACAGTCCCCAGAGTGTGATGTTCCCCTTCCTGTGTCTATGTGTTCCCATTGTTCAGTTCCCACCTATCAGTGAGAACATGCGGTGTTTGGTTTTTTGTCCTTGTGATAGTTTACTGAGAATGATGATTTCCAATTTCATCCATGTCCCTACAAAGGACATGAACTCATCCTTTTTTATGGCTGCATAGTATTCCATGGTGTATATGTGCCACATTTTCTTAATCCAGTCTATCATTGTTGGACATTTGGGTTGGTTCCAAGTCTTTGCTATTGTGAATAATGCCACAATAAACATACGTGTGCATGTGTCTTTATAGCAGCATGATTTATAATCCTTTGGGTATATACCCAGTAATGGGATGGCTGGGTCAAATGGTATTTCTAGTTCTAGATCCCTGAGGAATCGCCACACTGACTTTCACAATGGTTGAACTAGTTTACAGTCCCACCAACAGTGTAAAAGTGTTCCTATTTCTCCACATCCTCTCCAGTACCTCTTGTTTCCTGACTTTTCAAAGATTGCCATTCTAACTGGTGTGAGATGGTATCTTATTGTGGTTTTGATTTGCATTTCTCTGATGGCCAGTGAAGGTGAGCACTTTTTCATGTGTTTTCTGGCTGCATAAATGTCTTCTTTTGAGAAGTGTCTGTTCATGTCCTTTGCCCACTTTTTGATGGGGTTGTTTGTTTTTTTTCTTGTAAATTTGTCTGAGTTCATTGTAGATTCTGGATATTAGCCCTTTGTCAGATGAGTAGGTTGCAAAAATTTTCTCCCATTTTGTAGGTTGCCTGTTCACTCTGATGGTAGTGTCTTTTGCTGTGCAGAAGCTCTTTAGTTTAATGAGATCCCATTTGTCAATTTTGTCTTTTGTTGCCATTGCTTTTGGTGTTTTAGACATGAAGTCCTTGCCCATGCCTATGTCCTGAATGGTAATGCCTAGGTTTTCTTCTAGGATTAAAGACTTAAACGTTAGAAAAGGGGATGAGTTTGAAAGAACTTGATGGATCCTCTTGCTGATTATTTCCTAGCAATCAGATGTGCTAATCATGGTTAACCCAATGTGTTAAATGGATGAAGATTAGGAATGAAGGCTGTGTCAGTGCTCACTTGCCACACAAGGATGAAGCATGCTCAAAGACTCCCCAAAACCCCTTCACATTCCAAGAGGGATAATCAGTAGATTAAAAACTTTAAAACCAAAAACGTTTTATAAGGGACACACTCTACTTACTGATATGTGTGAATGCAAACCTGAAGGTCTCATTTGGAATGTGAAGGTGTTTGTGGAATTCCTGAGCAAGCTTCACTCTCTCTCTATATATAAGCTTCACTCTATATATATTTATTTGTGGAATTCCTGAGGGAGCTTCACTCTATATGTAGCTAGTTAATACAAATACAAACGAAATTAATCACATGAAAGCAAAACTTATTTTTTAAAAGAAAAAAGCATGGACTTTTTAAAATCTAGTAATATAGCCAATGAGATTCAAGAGGATGTGACATCCATTAAGTTATAATGTTGCAGCCATAAAAAGAGTATGCTTGTTACTAAGGGCACAATTGTTGAATCATAGGATATGTTTAGTTTAGTAAATAAACTAAACAAACTTTCTTTGCAAGTGGCTATATCATTTTGCATTCTGATCAGCAAAGAATGAGAGTTTCTTTTCCCGCACATCCTTGCTGGCAGTTTTCGATTTTAGCCAATTTAATATGTCTGTAATGGTACCTCATTGTTGCTTAGATCATTTTAATAGACAGTCAGATATTTCTTTGTGTCTATATCCAGTAATGAAATTGCTAGGTCAAATGGTATTTCTGTCTTTAGGTCTTTCAGGAATCGCCACACTGTCTTCCACAATGGCTGAACTAACGTACATGCCCATCAACAGTGTATAAGCTTTGCTACTTCTCCGCAACATCACTGGCATTTTTGACTTGTCAATAGTAGCCATTCTGACTGGTGTTAGATGGTATCTCATTGTCATCTTGTTTTGCATTTCTCTAATGATCAGTGATGTTGGGCTTTTTTCACATGAATGTTGGCTGCATGTTTGTCTTCTTTTGAAAAGTGTCTGTTCATGTTCTTTGCCAAATTTTTATGGGGTTGCTTGGGTTTTATTCTTGTAAATTTGTTTAATTCCTTACAGATGCTGGATATTCGATGTTTGTCAAATGCATAGTTTGCAAAAATTTCTCCCAGTCTGTAGAGTGTCTGTTTACTCTCTTGATAGTTTCTTTTGTAGTGCAGCTCTTTAGTTTAATTAGATCCCAATCAACCTAAATGCCTATCAATGATAGACTGCATAAGGAAAATGTGGTACATATTCACCATGGAACACTATATAGCCATAAAAAAGAATGAGATATTGTCATTTTTCAGAACATGGATGGAGCTGGAGGCCATTATCCTTAGCAAACTAACACAGGAACAGAAAACTAAATACTGCATATTCTCACTTATAAGTGGGAGCTAAATAATGAGAACACATGGACACATAGGAGGGAACAACATACATTGGGGCCTTTCAGAGGGTGGAGGGTGGGAGAAGGGGGAACATCAAGAAAAATAACTAACAGATACTAGGCTTAATACCTGTGTGATGAAATAATCTGTGCAAAACCCCCATGACACAAGTTTACCTGTGTAACAAACCCACACTTTTACCCCTGAACTTAAAATAAAAGTTGAAAAAATAAAAAATAGAGGGCAGAATAAACTCAACTAAAAATAAAAATATTCATTTAGAAGGTTAGCTCAAATATTTCAATCGTTGTCAAGATCAATAGCAAAAAGAAAAGAAATGAAAAATTTTCATAGCTCTTGGGACATAATTTACATATCATAACATTCATGCATTTTAAATGTACAGTTTTATGACTTTTATAACCATGTTTATACATGTTTTATAACCATGATCACAATCCAGTTTTTAAAACATATTAATCAACCCCAAAATTCTCATCATGACACTTTGCAGTAAATCCAGACTCTCACTCCTGGCCTTACATAACCAGGGCTGTACTTTCTCTGTCATATTTCTAGACATTTCATAGAAATGGAATCTTACTATAAGTCGATTTTTATACCTGGCTTCTTTTGATTAAAATAATGCTTTTGAGATTAATTAATGTTGTTGCACATATCATCAGTTTGTTCCTTTCTACCTCTGGGTAGTATTGTATTATAGACATACACCTCATTTTGTTTATCCTTTCACTAGTTGATGGACTTTCGGATTTTTTTTAAGTTCAAGGCTATTATAAGCAATGATACTTATGATCAATCCCAAGCAATGATTTGTATGAACATTTATACTTTATTATTGTTGGGTAGACACTTAGGAGTGCAATCGCTAGACTTTATGGTAATATAGATGTATAACCTTTTAAAGAAGCTGCCAAGCTGTTTTCCAAAGTAGCTTAAACATTTCCATTTTTACCAGCAGCGTATGAAGTTTCCATGTTTTTCCAAATCCTTGCCATCGCTTGGTATTATTAGTCTTTTGGCTTATAGTCCTTCTAGTTGGTATGTAATAGTATCTCTTTGTGGTTAAAATGGAAATTCTGAGAGAAAACCTTACAGAGAAAAAAGAAAAATTGAAGAGGTATGACTATATTTGACAAAATTTTCAAAAAAGAAAATGGCATGTAAGAAAGAAACAATAAGAAAGGTAGGATTTCAATGACAAATGTTGAATAATGATCTCTATCCAGATATATTTTTGCTTGTGTTTATAAACTTCAATGATAAAGGAAAAACCATGCGGACTTCCAGGCAGACAAATATATTACCTACAAATAAAGATAATCAGATTAATATAAAAATTATTATTTACCATACTAAGTTCTGGAAGGCAATGTAGTATCACACAGCATGAAGACAAACAATTTTGAACTTAGATAAACAGCACAATTATTATTCACAAATGAAAGCAAAGGAAAATACTAGTTAACTTGCCTGGGGAAAAAATGAGAAAATATCGTAGCTAAATGAAACGATGAAAATAAAAAACAGAATACAGAAATCAAGAAATGATAACTTTCATATAAACAAATAATTACAATGTTTAATATTGTTATTCGAATAAGGTGGTGTGAGAACACAAAGGAAGGAAAATTCAACACTGCCTGAAGATACCAAAAGAGGCCTCTAAAAGGAGGGAGCATGTGAATTAAACCTTGAAGGATAAGTCCAATCAACAGGTGAACACATACGGAAGAGGGAGCATAGAAAAAAGAATAAGGAAAATGGATGGATAAAACAGTGATTCTTTAGCTCAGGTCTAAAAAATTAAAAATAAAATAAAGCTTCACTTGCCTGTCTGTCGCACGAATATATTTTTGAATATAATTTACTAAACAGTTCTAACACATTTGTTCATAAAACATATATTAAATGTGTATTATTTGTTTTTCCCTGTGTCAGATTCTGGGTGTTGAAACAGAGTAAGTTATCATTCATATTCAACACCTGCTCCTAGTGTAGAAGAAATAAAATGAAGAATTACACAAGATATTATAATATATAAGAAATCAAATTATTCAGGACCCAGACTCTGACACTCTGAAATTTGCATCCAGGAGATTTATTCAGCAATGCTCTTGAAAAAGAGTCCCAGGTGATAGAAGAGGATTGGGTGGGAGAGAGACATTTAACTGTCATGCAGGCTCAACAAAAGTTTCAGGTGATTCCATAGGGATATCTGGAGTTAGGCTTTCCCTTAAGAGATTTCCTCAATTTAGCCAAAGGAGTTAAGCCATGAAAGTCAGTGTAGAGGGGAAAAAAAATCTTCCAATGGGCAAAGCTTCTAGAAGTTCACCTGGTCACACACTGTGTGAAATGAGGAGACTCTAAGATGAGTATATACATTCCTAGGCTATTGCCAATGGCCTAGTTGTCTGGTTAGGAGCTTAGAAGGAAAAGAAATGGAGAGTGGAGAAAATGAGGTCTGGAATGGAGTCATATAGATAGACATAAGGAAGTGGGTGCAAAGTGTGAAGATTTTATATGGCACATTAATGTCCACCAGAAACCATCCATGATGAAAGAACCACTGTAAAGTAGTGCAGAGTAAAGTATTATAAAGTGTTGCAAGGTATATAAAATGGCTCTGCCAGTAAATACTAGCCAGTTTTTATGGATTCGCCACTATCAAACTGGCACAACAGGCACGTGGACTGACCGTCCACACTGTCAGAAATACCGGCTACCCATCAACCCATGCCAAATCTATCAGTAACAGAGACCAAAGCGAGGCTGATACAGCACTATTTCTCACTGAGACCAATTTGCCACTAGATAGTAAGATAACTAGATCAGGCCTCTTTCTTGAAAGAATCAGAAGTTTCCCCTCACAGAGATAGATACCTATTCAAGGTATAGGTTTGTCATTCTTGCCCACAGAGCCTTAGCTAGCACCACCTAGAGGCTGACAGAATGCCTGATTCAAAATTATAGGATCTCACACAATACAGCATCTCACTAAGGGAACTGCCAGAACATACCATCTCACCATTGGTCATGTTACATACCACACTATCCAGAAGCAAGATGGCCTCGTTGAACACTGGAACAGTCTTCTGAATGCGTAGCTAAACTAACATCTAGAAGGCAACACTTTGAAAGAAGAAGGCACCATTCTTCAGGATACAATGTATGTATTCAATCAGAGACTTCTATATGGCACTCTGTCCTCAATAGAAAGCATACATAGGTCCAGAGACAAAGGGTAAAAGCAGGAGCAGCGCCACATAACATCTTTCCCAGTAATCTGCTGGGGATTTGAGCTTCTAATCTTTGCAACTCTGCTCTTGTAACCCTAGGCTTTGCGGGTTTGGAGGTGCTGGTCCCCAAGGGAAGCATATTCTTGCCAGGGTGCACAGTATGTTTTTCAATAATTTATAATATATGGCTCCAAACAAGGAATTTTGGACTCCCCATCTACAGAGAGCATCATCGAAGAATGGACATCATCAGTGTGGCAGGAGTAACTGATTCTGATTGGAAGAAAGTGATGGGGCTTCTTTTACACAATGAGGTAAATGAGGACATGTAGAACCAAAGTGATCTGTTTAGGTACCTTCTGATTATAACTTGCTCTATCTTAACTGTGAATGAACACATGCAACATCTGAGTCTGAAAAGGATACAAGCCAAGGTCTCAGTCCACTCAGGTAGAAAGTTTTGGTTATAATACCAGCTAAGCTAACTGAAGTGATAACTAAGGGTGAATACAATATGAAATAATGGAAAAGAGAAATGATGAATACCAGCTGTAATCTTGAGACCACCTGCAACATGAAAGGATATAGTTCCTCCCACTGTCTCCTTTCCAAATTTCCCCTCAGGAAGAGAGACCATAGGAATCATGGAGAAGCTGTTCCCTAAATGCAGGACGAAATAGATCTGCCCTGTCAGGTGGAGTCTGATGGCCATAAAAATTCACCACTCCTTCTTTAGAAAGCATAATTGACTAACAGCCCAACTTCTGCTCTGCTGGATCCTCCCTCACACTGTGCTGAGGCCATGCTTACTTCAGGCTGTTGGTAGCCAGCACCGCGGCACAATGAGGACACTAATGGAAGTAAGGCTGGAATCCCTTGACAGGTGACCATGGCTTGAGGACTCCCCATAAACCCAGCCAAAACTTTCTCAGACTCTAGAATCTTTCCAATCTTTTTTCCTCCACCTCTAACTCAAAAGAGTGAAACCAACATCATGGTCTGAAGGCCCTCCCCACTTTCTCTGTCTTCCTCTCCTTTGTCCTTCACAAACATTTCCTGATATATATGTCTTGCATATCTAATTTCATATGGAGGATGCAAATCAGGACAGAAGGGATCATGTCTTATTCATTCTTTTACTTTCAGCACTTTAGAGAGTGCCAGGTATATATAGAGCTTAAATCTATCCCATTTTATACTCAGAACTCAAGAGAAGTTCTGACATGCAGTAGTTATTCAGTACATATTTGTTGAATAAATGGATGCAATCAAGAAATGTTTGTTGAATTAATTACAGTGATATCTAAACTAATGACTTCATATAATCTAATAAAATACAAATTTCAGTTATAGCAATTTATTGGCATCAAGCGTATCTCAAAGGATATGAATTTTAAATGCTTTGAAAATACCTTCAAAATTTTATGTGGGAATGTGCATATGTTAATAACTTGGTAAAAGTAAAGGTAATTTAGATTAAGAATGCATTAGAGTTTTAAGACAGGTTACAAATAACCTTATCTGTTAATGTTCTTTTTTTTTTTTTTTTTTTTTTTTTGAGACGGAGTCTCCCTCTGTCGCCCAGGCTGGAGTGCAGTGGTGCAATCTCTGCTCACTGCAGCCTCCACCTCCCAGGTTCAAGTGATTCTCCTGCCTCAGCTCTGAGTACCTGGGATTAAAGGCGTGTACCACCACGCCCAGCTAATTTTTTTTTTTTTTTTGTATTTTTAGGAGGGATGGGGTTTCACCATGTTTTTTAGGCTGGTCTCAAACTCCTGACCTCGTTATCTGCCCACCTCGGCCCCCCAAAGTGCTGGGACTACAGGCGTGAGCCACCGCCCCTGGCCCTGTTAATGTTCTTAAAGAATGATGAAGTACCTTGTCCTTAGAAATGACAGTTTGTGATTTCCTCAAACATTTTCATATTCTTCTGGATAAAAATTAATGTTATTGGAATGTTAAAATTATCATGGTCACAAAATTTCTATTGATATTAAATACTATCATTAAAGTGGACAAGAAAGTATAGGACTAATAAATTTAACCTAAAAGGGATGATATGGCACTAGCAACATAAAATGTACAATAATTTAATATTATTAATGTATAAGTCAGGGTGGACTGCCATAACAAAATACCACAGACTGGGTGACTTAAACAATAGAAAATTATTTTCTCATTGACCTGTAGGCTGGGAAGTCCAAGATCAAGTTGCTGGCTGATTCTGCTCCTGATGAGGGCTCTCTTCCTAGCTTACAGATGGCCATCCTCATGGTGCAGAGCAGTAAGGAGCTCTCTGGTATATCCTTTTGTAAGGACACTGATTCTGTCAAATTAGGACTCCATCCTTATAAGCCCATTTAACTTTAATCACTTCCTTAAATAAAATATATCCACAATGAGGGTTAGGACATTAACATATGAATTTTGAGGGGACACAGTTCAGTTCGTAGCGCCTAATAAACACTCAAAGTTGAATCTAGCTTTTTCTTGGACCTACAGTTACAGAATCAGTGTTCATTTAAGTCTGACAAGGAGGAAAAATATAAATCATTTTGTGAGCATTTGAAAGGAATAAATGTTGCAAGAACAAGGTTGGAAAATATGTGTAGGAACACTGCATCATTTCCACCTTTGCAAGTAATCCATTTTTGGCTTTCTGATATCTCTATATTCTCTCTCTCCCTCTCCCTCTTGTCACTCTACCACTTTTTCCACTCTCAGCCTTTTTTTCCCTTCTTCCCAAACATCTGAGTATGAAAGTTATATAATGAAGGACATGTACACACTAATTATAAAATTACAATTCTTGATGGTGTTTCCAGTTTATCAAAAGAAACAGAGTAACAAAGCATTTTACACAAATAATACCCATTTTTCCCCTCGCAAAGATAAAATTTGATGTAAGAGAATACTGCACTCCCCCATACTGTCTTTATTTTGCTTTGTCTAGCTTGGGGCTTCTGAGACTACGGCAACCAAAGCACAAAACAATCATGTCGGGAAATGTTAGTATATTTGGTTTCTGTTGTTCCCTATCAAATTATGGCAAGCTTGGTGGTCTTAAACAACTTCTATTTATTAGTTCCAAGTTGTGTATGTCAGGGTCAGGCAGTGTGGCTGGGTTCTCTGCTCAAGGTCTTATAAGCTAAAAGCAGGGTCCACCAGGCTGCACTCCTAGCTGGAGGTTCTAAAAGGGATCTGCTTTCATGCTCATTCAGGTTGTTGTCAGAATTTGTTATTGCAGTTGTAGAACTGAGGCCCTTTCTGTTTTTCTAGCTGTGGACCTGGGATAGCTCTCAGCTTACAGACATTGTTCTCAGGTCCCCCCACCCAGGCAGCCCCTTCCACTTCAGCAACGGACGACATCCTTTGTATCAAAACCATCTTATACAGAAAATCTCTCTGACCTCTATGCCTGATCACTGAGAGAAAAACTGTCTGCTTGTAAAGGGCTCACGTGATTAGGTCAAGCATAACAAAATAACCTCGATATCTTTAGGTTAGCTGGGCCATAGAATGTAACCTAATTACAGGAGTAAAACTCATCACATTTACAGCTCAGTGGATCAAACAGGGAAGTGTACACCACAGTTGGGAATCCTGGAGACCATCTTAGAATTCTGCCTACCATAGCCAGTTAGAAGGAAAATTAGTTTTAAAAAAATTATCAACAAATAAAATCTAAAACCCCATCTTGTTTTCAAAAATGTCTTTAAAAACAAGTCACTTTAAAAAGTTTGTGTGTGTGTATTTATAAACAGAAATAATCTGTCACTTTTTGTTATGATTCTTCATCAGTTTTTTACTTACTAGGCTGGTATGTACACACAATTTTAAAAAAGCAATTGAGAGGAATTTAAGTTAAGTTTAAGGCCCAACTCCATAACTCCTAAATTTATTCTTTCATTTTGGACCATTTTCCTCCTTGTTCAACTTTTGAGTTTCTGCCACAAAAACAAAGCTCTATATTATTGACATAAATGCTCATAATTTTTTTTTTACGAAACAGTGATTTTCCTGCTGGAATATGCATAGTTCAGTCTAGTTCAGCATTTTTATCAAGAAAATGTATATAATTATCAATTCTAAAATGACACAAATTGTCCAAATCATCCCTATACATTACCATTAATAGCTACAAAGATACTATTTGTATCAGCCTGTTGTTTTTCTTATGAACATTATGTAAGACACTTTACCAGACTCACTTTTTGCCTTCAAACTATTACTCTCACACTTCCCACTCCCAACTCTGAGTCATATTCATTTTTATACTAATCTTTTTAACGGTGAAGTAATTTATTTGAACTGACATTCAGGTACTTTATGTGAAGTCATGTATATAGTTTTAAATTAAAGAAAAGAAAATCAACTGAAGATAGTACTCTCATTCTAGACTTTGAAACTTTACATAACTGGCTACACTGGATTTTTATTTAATTTGTATTCTCAGCTGTAATAATTCCCTGCTCTGGAAATTTATGCCAGCTATACTCTGAAATAACACTGGAGATTCATGCTTTTGAAGGCTATATTGGAAATGAAATTCTCAACTGGGAGGAGAATCCTAATTCTTGCGGTAGTGAGCTGGAGCTTTTACCTCTCTCTCCCTGAGTAAAGCAACTAGAATCAATACTGCCTAGCTGGCATCTCAAGGTGTCTCCCTAGAGTTGGATTCGGAATATGTCCACTACTGCCTCGCATCCAAAGTCACCAACACTGGCCAACTGTGGCCATACCATACAATAGCAAAATTCTCAAATTTGGAGATGTTCTTTGTGGACTACATGAAATGATTTCTGAATATCTGATTCTGTTAATTAATACTTTACAAAACTCTTGAAATAAAAAAAAATAATAAACAAATGCTTTCTTTATGAAGACAGATTAAATTATCAAAATTGTTTGGAAGCAAATGAGATTAGACTACAGATGCTCCTTAGCTGGGTGTAAGCAGAGTAAGGTGAAAAAGATGGGTGTTTTCATCTTGATGGCAGCTGCAGAGCACTGTGAGGCATGTTTCTATTTACATAAAGATTATTCTAGAAGTTTGCCACTGGAAACACAAGAGTGAGAAATCCAGGAAACTCATGAGTCTTTTAAGTGTCAGCTAACAGGGCAAATGGAAGACAAAGTTTCTAGAACTTCTGAAACTTGATAAAAACTTACTTAGAGTATTATTTTTTGTGAAGGAAAACACAGTGTGCAGCAGACAATCCAAGCTTTTGAAATTGAGAAATGAAGGAATATTATGCTAAGTGTTGTTCTACAGGAGAAGATAAATCTTTAAGTTTATGTCAAATAAGGGTGATGTTTGAGCTGCAAAGTGTGCAGCAATGCTGGTGCTTTGAAAATGCTACTGTTTAATTAAAAATTGAGTAATAGATATGGATTGGTGGTTTGGTTAACGGAACAAGCAGCATGTTACTTTTACTACTTTTCATTGTGTAAACTCAATAACCTTTTTAAGTATTTAGTTTCCGTATTGATAAAATACCAGTACATAATTCTTGAAAAAATTTCTCATCAGCAGCAGCATCATCATTGTATGAAGCATCTATGAATGCTTCTCTTGATGCACAATGCCAAGCACTATACAACTCCTATTCTGAAAGTCACAGATATGCCGTCCAAGTACTCCCAAGTGTAATAGAAAGTTATGTTGACAGGGATTGATATTTGAAAAAGGAAACTATTCAGCTAAGAAAAAAGTAAACAAATATTTATATGTTAAGGAATAGATGCATTTGATATTGTAGAGCATAAAGAGAAAATCCAAAGCAGAGCCTGGAATAGAAAGCCAGCAAGTCAGTGGTGAACTTACTGAACACAGATAATTCCTGCTCTCCTGGAGCTTGAGTTCTAATGGTTTGTGAAAGTGAACTACTCAGACTCGCTCTGAGGAGAGCCACACAGATGAAGTGGAAACTTTCTGATAGATAGACCTGGTAAAATTGTGTTTTACCTATAGGGATTTATTCAAAAATTCAACCTAATAAAAGAGAGGCAGGAAGAGAAACTGAGTGAACAAAGAGGGTATGTAACATATATGCGTGTGAGAAGTTATGTAAAATGTAGTTTAACATAGATATAGAGAGTGGAATGATAGGCAATGGAAACTCAGAGGGGGAAAGAACAGGAGGGGGTAGATGATGAGAAATTATTTAATGTGTACAATATATTATACATGATTCAGATGATACATCCCCTAAAGCCTTGACTTGACCACTATGCAATCTATACATGTAACAAAATTGTACTTTTACCCTATGGGTTTAGAGATTTCTTAAAAATTAAGAAATAAAGTATAATGTCATGAAGAAAATGCATAATAGATAAAGCAGGATTTCAAAAAATATCACAAAACAGGACATGACCAAAGATGCCTGACTCTTCACAGAGCCCCTTTCTACCAATCTCTGCTGAGACTCTCTTCAAGAGACCATTCATTGGATCTTATTGAATCTGCTTCCATTTGCATGCCACTCACATACTATGTCAATATTTGGATAAATTTTTGTTTATTTAGCCCTCATCTCTGTCTTGTTTGTTTGTGGAAACTCACAGAACCTGTCTTAGTGAAGTATATATAAGATTTCAATGTATGTGTTTTGGATTGAATAATTTGATTGTATATTTACATTCAAAATAGCAAAATGAATATTTTATTTCTCTTAGATTTTGTCACAATGTATTCCACTTTCTCAGATTATATACATTAATTTCCTGTCTTTGGGTCTTTCAAAATATTTTATGAAGAAAAGAGCAGGAAGAATCTATTAAATAAAACAAATATAGAATAACAATATATCTTATAAAGTTTCAGGATTTTTCTATCAAAGAGATATCACATCATCCAGCACTTCTAGTTAATGACTCCAAAGAGACATCATACATTTAGTTTACATAAACTTCATTCTGTGACTTTGTGTGTGCCTTCTTGAGAAGTGAGCTCACGAATAAACTTCCTTGGTATTGATTGCCATGGATGATTTCACAGGTTAAGAAAGGGGCAGGGGAAACAAAAGTGTACTTGGCTGAAGGGCTTTTGTGAAAAATAAGGCTACCTCTTGAGTAGTCAAGAAATACCACAAGAAGAGAAAAATGATAATCAGAAATTTATGTAGGCTGGTTGCAAGTCACACTGACCTAAGGAGAGTCCTGAGATGAAGTAAACTACTTTCCTCTATGTCTTGGACAGCTTATCCTTATGTCACTGTGACCCAACCAGTTTCCCTGGATACAGCCAGTGTCCATGTGTAGGGGGCTGAAAGAACAAGTGAATCTACATTTATGCTCTTGGTCACACACAAAAAATGCAACCTAAATTTTAAAAGCAAGTGCATGTTCATTTCTAAAACACCAAAAGCAATGACAACAAAAGCCAAAATTGACAAATGGGATCTAATTAAACTAAAGAGCTTCTGCACAGCAAAGGAAACCACCATCAGAGTGAACAGACAACCTACAGAATGGGAGAAAAGTTTTGCAATCTACTCATCTGACAAAAGGCAAATATCCAGAATCTACAATGAACTCAAACAAATTTACAAGAAAAAAACAAACAACCCCATCAAAAAGTGGGCAAAGGATAAGAACAGACACTTCTCAAAAGAAGACATTTATGCAGCTAAAAGACACATGAAAAAATGCTCATCATCACTGGCCATCAGAGAAACGCAAATCAAAACCACAATGAGATACCATCTCACACCAGTTAGAATGGTGATCATTAAAAAGTCAGGAAACAACTGGTGCTGGAGAAGATGTGGAGAAATAGGAACACTTTTACACTGTTGGTGGGACTGTAAACTAGTTCAACCTTTGTGGAAGTCAGTGTGGCGATTCCTCAATGGTCTAGAACTAGAATTACCATTTAACCCAGCCATCCCATTACTGAGTATATACCCAAAGGACTATAAATCATGCCACTATAAAGACACATGCACACATATGTTTATTGCTGCATGATTCACAATAGCAAAGACTAGGAACAAACCCAAATGTCCAACAATAATAGACTGGATTAAGAAAATGTGGCACATATACACCATGGAATACTATGCAGCCATACAAAATGATGAGTTCATGTCCTTTGTAGGGACATGGATGAAGCTGGAAACCATCATTCTCAGCAAACTATCGCAAGGACAAAAAAACCAAACACCGCATGTTCTCACTCATAGGTGGGAATTGAAGAATGAGAACACATGGACACAGGAAGGGGAACATCACACACCTGGGCCTGTTGTGGGGTGGGGGGAGGGGAGAGGGATAGCATTTGGAGATATACCTAATGTTAAATGACGAGTTACTGGGTGCAGCACACCAACATGGCACATGTATACATATGTAACTAACTTGCACTTTGTGCACATGTACCTTAAAACTTAAAGTATAATAAAAAAAATGTGTTGTAACACTTATGGCAAAAAACCACAATTACATTTGCACCAGCCTAATAGTTAACTGTCAGAACTAATGAATAATACTATTTCTACCAAGTAGTTAGAATGTTTGGTTTTTATCACTTTGTCCTCAATTCTTAACTCTTCCTCCTTCCTTGAATAGAAATCTGTTTTCTTCCTCTCAAATCCTACTGATATTCATTGCCTTAGTCCTCATCATCCTTATAATGGTTTTTTTCATTGGTTCCTCTTACTCCAGTTTCTCCCCATCCTGTGCACCAAAGTTACCAATCTCTTCCCTATCTCTTCCACCAGGGTTGCCTTCTATTACACACATCTGATTGGATCTCCTCATAGATAATGACTTCTAATGACTCCATCTTGCCAATTGGATAAAGTTAACTTTGCTTGGCATAATATACAAAGCCCTTCTACATACAAGCTTATATTTCCTCTCCAACCTCATCTTTATCCACCTTTCCTCTATCACAATTCCAAACTGGACTTTTATATACATGTCATGACGCGTGATGTTCTAAACACACTTGCACTTTTTTTTTGACTAGTATTGTGGGCTATTTATTGTTGCCTAGAATTGCTTCCACCACCTTGTCCTCTCATTCTTCCCCTTGGAAGCCATCCATGACTGCCCCACACAGAATTAGTTGCACATTCTTTTTCTGCAACCCTTAGTATTTTGTACATAACAATATTGGTTTATAGTAATTTAACTGCTTTACAATTATCTGTTTACTTGCCTTTCATCTCTACTAGATAGTGTTTTCCATAATAACAGGGCTATCTTAGTCATCTTTGAGTTCTTGGTCCCCAAAATAATAGATGATCAAATGTCAATGAACTGAAATTTGATTTTTAGTTTGAAATGTAACTATTCTATTTCTCAAATACATTATTTGTATCAAAGTTTTCCTTAATTTTTTTTACAAAAGAATTCTCTATTATTTAAATCTGGCCTCCAGAGTCACACTAACAATCTAATGGAAAATTTAAAAGCACCTTCGTAATCCCTTTTGTGACAATCTCAGGAAAGCAGGTCTTGACAAATAATGAGTTCCACAACTCAGGAAAGAAAGTTTGGTCTCAGCGATAATAGTATGAAATACTTTAAAAATTCTAAATTTCAAGTGGAGGGAAGGGCCTGCCTCTAGATGTTCAAAAGTTTTTGTGTGGATCCACAACACTGGTGCCATCTCAAAGTTTGCAAGAAACAAAAAGGCCCCACCTCAGACTTTCCAAATCAGTTTTACTCCCCAAGTAATTCAGATGCATGTTAAAGCTTGAGAAACACTGCTCTGGGAGAGATCAGTGTGAGTGTATGTGTGTATGTATTAATATTAATATCCTAAAGTAATACTAATGTATGTATAACATTTATTAATACACACACTCTATGTGTGTGTATGTGTGTATATTTAGACATTTATTAATATCCTAAAGTAATATTCTGAGAAATGCCCTTTGGGATATGTTTGCCTAGCTCGTACATTATAGGTTAGTCTTGTTCCTTTTTCTTCTTCACCAGAAAACCTATTTACTTCATTTTATGTATTTCATTTAGCTTTGATATTTGACCTTTATTCCAACATGTCTATCTCATCCCTGACCTAGGAATCAAGTAAGAAGCCACTGAAAAATATAGTTTCAGGAAAGTTTTAAGCATTTACTTGCCCAAGATCATCAAGGTTCTGTGTATTTATAACCTTAGCTATCTTTTCTCCAATTTTCTGGCTTCATAGTCTGGTTTTCAAAGTGAGTCTGAATTCTTATTTTGATGTCCATTCTATCTTGCCAGTTTCTCAGTTCACAAATCTGAATGATTTCTTCATTTTCATAGTAACCGTGGCTCTGGGAAACAGAACATCCTTCCTCTGTCTTAGCAAAAAAAAAAAAAAAAAAGCCATTGATAAGTTTAGTCTCCTACTCAACACCTTTCTCTTAAGACAACTGAAATTGTAATATTTAAAAAGTTATTTCCATTTAAACTGTACATTATTTTTTACCTAAATAAATAGCTCTGCACAAGATAAGAAGTAAAAATTCTAATGTTACACTGTGTCAATATTCATAGAGATAAGCCTTGAAAGAATGTTTAGCCACAGATCATCAAATATCATAGAGACTTACTTAAAAAATAAGGGCATAATATTTTCTGTTTCTTTCCTTTATTAAAAATATGTTTTCCTTGTTTAGAGGAGTAGCAAAATGTTTTTAACCCCAGGTCCTACTTTTATACACTCATTTTCACTATGAATTCAAGATACAATAAAAGTAAATATTGGGTTCAGTAATGACAGTGTTTTCATTTACAGTGTCTTGGCTAACTGGTTTCCAATTTTCTGGCTCTGTAATATTCTGAGACAACTTTTGGGATATGCTTGCTTAGCTTATACATTACAGCCTAGTCCTATAACTTTTTTGCCAGATTACCTATTTACTTCATTTTATGTATTTCATTTAGCTCAGATATTTGACCTATATACAAATATGTTCATCACATATGTTTGTCCCTTGCTTAAAACAAATGAATACAGGCAAAAGTTAAGATTTCATTTAGATTTACAGTAAACTTCTACCTAACCTAGATGCCCATTTATTTACTTATTTATTTTTTATTACACTTTAAGTTCTAGGGTACATGTGCAGAACATACAGGTTTGTTACATAGGCATACATGTGCCATGGTGGTTTGCTGCATCCAACAACCCATCATCTACATTAGGTATTTTTCCTAATGCTATCCCTCCCCTAGCCCCCCACCCCCTGAGAGGCCCAAGTGTGTGATATTCCCCTCCCTGTGTCAATGTGTTCTCATTGTTCAACTCCCATCTATGAGTGAGAACATGAGGTGTTTGGTTTTCTGTTCCTGTGTTAGTTTGCTGAGAATCATGGTTTCTAGCTTCATCCACATCCCTGCAAAGGACACGAACCCATCCTTTTTTATGGCTGCATAGTGTTTCATGGTGTGTATGTGCCACATTCTCTTTATCCAGTCTATCATTGATGGGCATTTGGGTTGGTTCCAAGTCTTTGCTATTTGTGAACAGTGCCACAATAAACATATGTGTGCATGTGTCTTTATAGTAGAATGATTTATAATCCTTTGGGTATATACCCAGTAATGGTATTGCTGCATCAAATGGTTATTTCCAGTTTTAGATCCTTGAGGAATTGCCACGTTGTCTTCCCTAATGGTTGAACTAATTTACACTCCCATCAACAGTGTAAAAGCATTCCTGTTTCTCCACATCCTCTCCAGCATCTGTTGTCTCCTGACTTTGTAATGATCGCCATTCTAACTGGCGTCAGATGGTATCTCATTGTGGTTTTGATTTGCATTTCTCTGATGACCAGTGAGGATGAGCATTTTTTCATATATTTGTTGGCTGAATAAATGTCTTCTTTTGAGAAGTGTCTGTTCATATCCTTTGCCCACTTCTCGATGAGATTGTTTGTTTTTTTTCAGGTAAATTTGTTTAAGTTCTTTATAGATTCTGGATATTAGCCCTTTGTCAGATGGATAGATTGCAAAAATTTTCTCCCATTCTGTAGGTTGCCAGTTCACTCTGATAAGAGTTTCTTTTGCTGTGCAGAAGCTCTTTAGTTTGATTAGATCCTTGGTGTTTTAGTCATGAAGTCTTTGCCCATGCCTAAGTCCTGAATGGTATTGCCTAGGTTTTTTTTTCTAGGAATTTATGGTTTTAGGTCTTACATTTAAGTCTTTAATCCATCTTGAGTTATTTTTTGTATAAGGTGTAAGGATGGGGTCCAGTTTCAGTTTTCTGCATATGGCTAGCCAGTTTTTCCAACACCATTTATTAAATAGGGGTTTCTTTCCCCATTGCTTGTTTTTGTCAGGTTTGTCAAAGATCAGATGGTTGTAGATTTGTGGAATTATTTCTGAGGCTTCTATTCTGTTCCATTGGTCCATTTATCTGTTTTGGTACCAGTACCATGCTGTTTTTGTTACTGTAGCCTTGTAGTATAGTTTGAAGTCAGGTAGTGTGATGCCTCCAGCTTTTTTCTTTTTGCTTAAGATTGTCTTGGCTATGTGGGCTCTTTTTTGGTTCCATATGAAATTTAAAGCAGTTTTTTTTTCCAATTCTGTGAGAAAGTCAATGGTAGCTTGATGGGGAAAACATTGAATCTATAAATTACTTTGGGCAGTATGGCCATTTTCATGATATTGATTTTTCCTATTGATGAGCATGCAATGTTTTTCTATTTGCTTGTGTCCTGTCTTATTTCTTGGAGCAGTGATTTGTAGTTCTCCTTGAAGAGGTCCTTCACATCCCTTGTAAGTTGTATTCCTAGGTAGCTTATTCTCTTCATAGCAATAGTGAATGGGAGTACACTCATGATTTGGCTCTGTCTATTATTAGTGTATAGGAATGTTTGTGATTTTTGCACATTGATTTTGTATCCTGAGACTTGGCTGAAGTTGCTCATCAGCTTAAGGAGATTTGGGGCTGAGACAATGGGGTTTTCTAAATATACAATCATGTCATCTGCAAACAGAGACAATTTGATTTCCTCTTTTCCTGACGGAATATCCTTTATTTCTTTCTCTTGCCTGATTGCCCCGGCCAGAACTTTCAGTACTATGTTGAATAGGAGTGGTGAGAGAGGGCATAACCTGGATGCCCTTCTATTGGGTCAAATTAGAAAGATACAAATCCAGTCATTTCAATTAATAATTAGGTGGGTGGATAATAGCAAAGCATTTTGTGCACAGATTAGCACACAGCTATTGCAGTTTTAAAAACAGCTTTTGAATAAACCTCTCAAAGATAAAGGCAATTGGGGTTGTGGAAGGGGCTGAACTCATCTTCTCATCCTTCAGGGACAGCTACTCAAAAGTGAATCTCCAAGCCACCTTGAGATTATATCATGCCCAAAGCACTAGAAAGCAATTTAGGTTATTTGTTCATCAATTCTTCCCCTTCCACCACCACCCTTTTTTTTTTCAAAAGTTTCTCTACCACGAACTGAGGACAAAAGCTTGGATTTGGATTAAGTGTTGATTATAACCAGGAGTCAAATAAAAATGACCTAGTTTGAAATAACCAGTGTTATTTTGGTCAGTGACATCTCGTTGTGGCACATTCAGCATATATTAACAATCGCACTAAAGTTTAAAAAACTGAATTTCTCACTTCTTTCTATGAAGCAATAGAGCATATAATTTTAAGCTCATCTTCTCAATTTAAGACATTTTATTTTACAGCTTTTTGACATACATAACACTAGAATGAACTAGTGCCAAATATTCTTCAACTGTGTTCTTTTTGCTGGTCTTTCTTCATTTTTGAATCTTTTTTATAATCTCTATTCTGTCTGAAGTAGTTTGACAAAATATCAAGGAGAATGTATTTTAAGTTATGAGGGATCAACAAAAATTTTCATACAGGAGTAGTTCATTGCAAGTCTTCAATGTGCCACAAAATAAACTGTACTCTTTAGCCTGGCATTCAAGAGCTTTTACAATTTTACCCACTCAAGTTCTCTTCTTATACCCTTGTAAATGAAGTCTCCTATCTAGTCAAACTAGCCTACTCATGGTTCCTTAAATATACCTTTTGTGTTTCTGATGTTTTATCTCTTGTGCATGTCATGTCCCCTGCATGAAGTAGCTTTCTTCTTGCTTTCTTCTGCCTCCACCCTATGCATCTTTTAAGGCACAACTAAAATCCCATTTCCCTGAGAAGTCTTTCTTTATTTCCCCCAACATTCCTTATTATCAATGTTTCTCATGAGTCATATTAAAAACCCTAATTTACATTGTTACTTATCCTTTTATATGTAAGTTCTGTGACCTTTCAGAGAATAGGAATCTATATCAGGGATCAGAAAATTTTCTATAAAGAGCCAGATAGTAAATATTTAAGGTTTTTAGGCTACGAGTCAAAATTTAGGATATTACATAAGTAGTCATAAAACAAGACAGATAATGGAATTCTACAATTTTATGAAATTTAAATAATAAGAATTGAGTACAATCTTAAATCTACTGATGAAAAGAATAACAATATTTGGAGGGATAGCATTTTGCTCATTTGGAGGTCAAAGTTAACTGACTACAAATATTCATCTCAGTGCTGATTTATAATTAGATTTTATGTACATTCATGTGTCACAGAATAATGTTTTGGTCAACAATGAGCCGCATTTATGATGGTGTTCCCATAAAATTATAATATTGTATTTTTACTGTATTGTCTCTATGTTTAGATATGTTTAGATACACGTATATTTCCCATTGTGTTACAATTGCCCAGAGTATTCAATACTGTAACATGCTGTGCAGGTTGGTAGCCTAGGAGCATAGAGCCTATGTTACACCTCACAATTTGTGTTAAGTACACTCTAAAAAGTTAGCACAATGATGATATAGCCTAAGAGCCCATTTCTCAGAGCATATTTCCATCATTAAGTAATGCACGACTGTATTTCATGTTTGAAGCTGTATTTTTACATAGACAGGTATTGTCAAATACTGATGATATTGATTTCAATCCACAAGCATGATTTTAGTTGAGTACATTCATCATTTGGAAGATATCAATGGAATTCTATTAGGTTTTCTTTGATATTTGCCTTTTAGCAAGTCAGCACATTGCAGATTAATCCTTCTAATTAAAAATTAAGTTGAAACTCCTCAATTGCAAATATAGATTTTGAAATGCATAAATTTCTTTTGCACTTGCACCAAAGTTTGAACTATGTTAATGCAGCTGAGATTTAAGCAAATACATCCACTATAATTTGTGTGAGAATGGAGATTTGCTTCTTGTTTCAACTTTTGGCAGCACAGGAAGTATATAAAGCAGTGTGATATTACTTGTGATTCAAAAATGTTAGTTGTCAAAATGACTTTACCATAGTGTGATTTTTCACATATAAACACTGTTTTTTCTTGGAGTTTTAGGTTAAATTCATTAAGAAACATTATCAAGTTGATACCTCTTCTCCTTTAGAAAAAAATATAATCTCATTCGGGAGCCAAAAACATCAAAGAAAGAGAAAAAGAAAAAAAAAACTCTGCCAAGTCATCAAACTACCCTTTGGTGAAAGAACTCAGGATATTTAAGATAAAGTTCTTCACTGACACTAGTGTTTCAATGACACATAATGGAGTCAAACATTTTTTATAAAATAGCTGCTAATGAATAATACAATGAATAAGCTTTTAAAATCTTAACAGATTTCATTCCAGTTTGTATTGAATTTGAGTTTTCTAAATTTCTTTGAAAATATCATCGTAGATATTCACAGAGGCTAATGCTTAGGTCACTTCAAACTCAGCTCCGAGTACTTGACAAAGCAATAACGACTGAGCAGTGTTGGTGGCATCAGGCAATTCATCAGGAATGAAGTAAAACCAGGAAAAAAAAATTGTTTTGTTCTTTTTTTGATGCTCCTCCCAAAGTCCTCAACAATTCAAACAACTATTCTTGCCTAAAGGCTAAAAATTTAAACAAGTTTATTTTCTATGGACAAATTTCTTCAGCACCTGCAATCAAACATGATTTAATTAACTCACCATTGTTAAGTGGCTTTCCTTGACTAACAAAGGAGGTACTTGAAAAGTTACTTTGCAGCCTCCTTTTAATTTTTTTTTCTTTCTTGGGAAGAAAACCGCACTAAGATATCTCATTTTAGATTTCCTCATTTTTTGGCCATTGGTTTCCTATGAATTGGGAATATTATGATGGTTGCTTAGTCTGTGATATCATTTGGCTGTGACCCCACAGAAATCTCAACTTGAATTGTATCTCCCAAAACTCCCACATGTTGTGGGTGGACCAAGGGAGAGGTAATTGAATCATGGGAGGTGATCTTTCCTGTGCAATTGTCATGATAGTCAATAAGTCTGACAAGATCTGATGGGTTTATTGGGGGTTCCGCTTCTGCTTCTCTCATTTTTCTCTTGCCATGTAAGAAGTGCCTTTCGCCTCCCACCATGATTCTGAGGCATCCTCAGCCACGTGGGACTGTAAGTCCATTTTTTTTCTTGTTCTTAGTTTCGGGTATGTCTTTATCAGCAGCCTGAAAACGAACTAATACAGTCTGGTAATGGTTCTTTTAACTAGCGATAGTGTCATCACTTAATAAACAGAATGTTTTGTCATCCAAGTTAATAACAAACTTATTCACACTTCACTTGGCCACAAAATAGTAACATTCAAAGTTCACTTTCTCTTCTTTTTATGTTTTGATGAAATGGATATGCACTGTAACTAAATACATAAATAAATAAATAAATAAATAAATAAATAAAACAAAATTTTGAACAATATACATGACACTCAAAACACCTTTGAGTTATAACTGTGATTTTGTAGAGTGTTGAGCCACAGTGAAAAGCAATGAGAGCACCATACATGTTCTCTGTTCCAGTTGCCCCACTCTGCCATTGCAGCACAGAGACAGCCATGGATGATATGTAAGTGAATGAGCGTGATATGGTCCTATAAAAGTTTCTTTACAAACACTGAAATTTAAATTTCATTTAATTTTCATGTGCCAGGAAATATTGTTGTTATTATTCAACTGTTTTAAAATACAAAAATTATTCTTAGTTTCTGAACCATAGACAAATAGGAAGTAGGTTACCCTTGGCCCAAAGGCCGTAGTTTACTGACCCCTGATATATACTATGTGCTTAATACATACCAATGCAGAGTGTGCAATCAAGAAATGTTAGTTGGCTAAAAATGACACACTTATGTATTTGGTTAACTGATGTTAATAAATTAAAATTTCTATTAAAAGATTTTAATTAAAAATTTATATTATATGTATTTATTTACCTGATGCTAATAAGTTAAAATTTCTATAAATATGGATATACTCTTTAATCTGTGCATTGGTGAAGAAGGATACTCTCTACTATTTATTCATAAGGAACCAGAAATATGCTGTCAAGCGTGTATTAGTAAAAAGAAGCAAATGCCCTACTGTGTACTACTGAAGTCAATTAAGACTAAGGTAATTTGAGCTAATCTATATCCACATCCACCTGTTTGGAAAGAAAACATTATACTGATCAGTGCTGGGCTATTTAAAAATTTATAGTTTCAAAGTGTTTATTGGTTATGCACCTAAACTTTAAAAATAATGCTTTTAAATTTTTGCCTCTGAAGGAACTCATTGAATAACAACTGTGATGATTCAAATTTAGACAAGTTTTACTTATTTGACTGTTTTTCTTAGTTTAGATTTGCATCCTTGGAAAGCAGCGCAAGGTAAATAATTTATTTCTGTGCATTGGGACACTGACTTCTGTTGTAACAACTGGGAGATTCATTCTGCCCTAAAAACCAGTTGGGAACATGTAGGCAGCTTACAACATTTTCTATTTCTGTGTCTGTGGAAAATTAATCATGATTCAATAAATTCGCCCTGCAAAAGAGAACATAAGGGGGTTACTTATAACATATTTTCAGATTGCAACTTTGTACCATCTGCCTACAATGAGCCAGAACTTGAAACATTCTGAAAATATTTAGAAAAACAGCAGAACACATATTTAATTCACTTTATTTATTATTTATTTATTTATTTATTATTATTATTATACTTTAAGTTTTAGGGTACATGTGCACAATGTGCAGGTTAGTTACATGTGTATACATGTACCATGCTGGTGCACTGCACCCAGTAACTCCTCACTTAACATTAGGCATATCGCCCAATGCTATCCCTCCCCCCTCCACCCACCCCACAACAGGCCCCAGAGTGTGATGTTCCCCTTCCTGTGTCCATGTGTTCTCATTGTTCAATTCCCACCTATGAGTGAGAATATGCAGTGTTTGGTTTTTTGTTCTTGCGATAGTTTACTGAGAATGATGGTTTCCAGCTTCATGCATGTCCCTAAAAAGGACATGAACTCATCCTTTTTTATGGTTGCATAGTATTCCATGGTGTATATGTGCCACATTTTCTTTATTTTTTTTTTAAATTTCATTATACTTTAAGTTTTAGGGTACATGTGCACAACGTGCAGGTTAGTTACATATGTATTCATGTGCCATGCTGGTGCGCTGCACCCACTAACTCGTCATCTAGCATTAGGTATATCTCCCGGTGTTATCCCCCTCCCACCCCCAACCCAGAACAGTCCCCAGGGTGTAATATTCCCCTTCCTGTGTCCATGTGATCTCATTGTTCAATTCCCACCTATGAGTGAGAATATGCGGTGTTTGGTTTTTTGTTGTTGCGATAGTTTACTGAGAATGATGATTTCCAATTTCATCCATGTCCCTACAAAGGACATGAACTCATCATTTTGTATGGCTGCATAGTATTCCATGGTGTATATGTGCCACATTTTCTTAATCCAGTCTATCATTGTTGGACATTTGGGTTGATTCCAAGTCTTTGCCATTGTGAATCATGCCGCAATAAACATACATGTGCATGTGTCTTTATAGCAGCACGATTTATAGTCCTTTGGGTATATACCCAGTAATGGGATGGCTGGGTCAAATGGTATTTCTAGTTCTAGATCCCTGAGGAATCGCCACACTGACTTTCACAATGGTTGAACTAGTTTACAGTCCCACCAACAGTGTAAAAGTGTTCCTATTTCTCCACATCCTCTCCAGCACCTGTTGTTTCCTGACTTTTTAATGATTGCCATTCTAACTAGTGTGAGATGGTATCTCATTGTGGTTTTGATTTGCATTTCTCTGATGGCCAGTGATGATGAGCATTTTTTCGTGTGTTTTTGGCTGCATAAATATCTTCTTTTGAGAAGTGTCTGTTCATGTCCTTCACCCACTTTTTGATGGGGTTGTTTGTTTTTTTCTTGTAAATTTGTTTGAGTTCATTGTAGATTCTGGATATTAGCCCTTTGTCAGATGAATAGGTCACGAAAATTTTCTCCCATTTTGTAGGTTACCTGTTTACTCTGATGGTGGTTTCTTTTGCTGTGCAGAAGCTCTTTAGTTTAATTAGATCCCATTTGTCAATTTTGGCTTTTGCTGCCATTGCTTTTGGTGTTTTAGACATGAAGTCCTTGCCCATGCCTATGTCCTGAATGGTAATGCCTAGGTTTTCTTCTAGGGTTTTTATGGTTTTAGGTCTAACGTTTAAGTCTTTAATCCATCTTGAGTTGATTTTTGTATAAGGTGTAAGGAAGGGATCCAGTTTCAGCTTTCTTCACATGGCTAGCCAGTTTTCCCAGCACCATTTATTAAATAGGGAATCCTTTCCCCATTGCTCGTTTTTCTCAGATTTGTCAAAGATCAGATAGTTGCAGATATGCGGCATTATTTCTGAGCACTCTGTTCTGTTCCATTGATCTATATCTCTGTTTTGGTACCAGTACCATGCTGTTTTGGTTACTGTAGCCTTGTAGTATAGTTTGAAGTCAGGTAGTATGATGCCTCCAGCTTTGTTCTTTTGGCTTAGGATTGACTTGGCGATGCGGGCTCTTTTTTGGTTCCACATGAACTTTAAAGTAGTTTTTTCCAATTCTGTGAAGAAAGTGATTGGTAGCTTGATAGGGATGGCATTGAATCTATAATTTACCTTGGGCAAGATGGCCATTATCACGATATGGATTCTTCCTACCCATGAGCATGGAATGTTCTTCCATTTGTTTGTATCCTCTTTTATTTCCTTGAGCAGTGGTTTGTAGTTCTCCTTGAAGAGGTCCTTTACATCCCTTGTAAGTTGGATTCCTAGGTATTTTATTCTCTTTGAAGCAATTTTGTAAGGGAGTTCACTCATGATTTGGCTCTCTGTTTGTCTGTTGTTGGTGTATAAGAATGCTTGTGATTTTTGTACATTGATTTTGTATCCTGAGAATTTGCTGAAGTTGCTTATCAGCTTAAGGAGATTTTGGGCTGAGACGATGGGGTTTTCTAGATATACAATCATGTCTTCTGCAAACAGGGACAATTTGACTTCCTCTTTTCCTAATTGAATACCCTTTATTTCCTTCTCCTGCCTGATTGCCCTGGCCAGAACTTCCAACACTATGTTGAATAGGAGTGGTGAGAGAGGGCATCCCTGTCTTGTGCCAGTTTTCAAAGGAAATGCTTCCAGTTTTTCCCATTCAGTATGATATTGGCTGTGGGTTTGTCATAGATACCTCTTATTATTTTGAAATATGTCCCATCAATACCTAATTTATTGAGAGTTTTTAGCATGAAGGGTCAAAGGCCATGAGTTTTGTCAAAGGCCTTTTCTGCATCTATTGAGATAATCATGTGGTTTTCGTCTTTGGCTCTGTTTATATGCTGGATTACATTTATTGATTTTTGTATATTGAACCAGCATTGCATTCCAGGGATGAAGCCCACTTGATCATGGTGGATATGCTTTTTGATGTGCTGTTGGATTCAATTTGCCAGTATTTTCTTGAGGATTTTTGCATCAATGTTCATCAAGGATATTGGTCTAAATTTCTCTTTTTTGGTTGTGTCTCTGCCTGGCTTTGGTATCAGGATGATGCTGGCCTCATAAAATGAGTTAGGGAGGATTCCCTCTTTTTCTATTGATTGGCATAGTTTCAGAAGGAATGGTACCAGTTCCTCCTTGTACCTCTGGTAGAATTCGGCTGTGAATCCATGTGGTCCTGGACTCTTTTTAGCTGGTAAGCTATTGATTATTGCCTCAACTTCAGAGCCTGTTATTGGTCTATTCAGAGATGCAACTTCTTCCTGGTTTAGTCTTGGGAGAGTGTATGTGTCGAGGAATTTATCCATTTCTTCTAGGTTTTCTAGTTTATTTGCATAGAGGTGTTTGTAGTATTCTCTGATGGTAGTTTGTATTTCTGTGGCATTGGTGGTGATATCCCCTTTATCATGTTTTATTGCGTCTATTTGATTCTTTTGTCTTTTTTTCTTTATTAGTCTTGCTAGCAGTCTATCAATTTTGTTGATCCTTTCAAAAACCAGCTCCTGGATTCATTAATTTTTTGAAGGGTTTTTTGTGTCTCTATTTCCTTCAGTTCTGCACTGATTTTAGTTATTTCTTGCCTTCTGCTAGCTTTTGAATGTGTTTGCTCTTGCTTTTCTAGTTCCTTTAATTGTGATGTTAGGGTGTCAATTTTGGATCTTTCCTGCTTTCTCTTGTGGGCATTTAGTGCTATAAATTTCCCTCTACATGCTGCTTTGAATGCGTCCCAGAGATTCTGGTATGTTGTGTCTTTGTTCTCATTGGTTTGAAAGAACATCTTTATTTCTGCCTTCATTTCGTTATGTACCCAGTAGTCATTCAGCAGCAGGTTGTTCAGTTTCCATGTAGGTGAGCGGTTTTGAGTGAGATTCTTAATCCGGAGTTCTAGTTTGATTGCACTGTGGTCTGAGAGATAGTTTGTTACAATTTCTGTTCTTTTACATTTGCTGAGGAGAGCTTTACTTCCCAGTATGTGGTCAATTTTGGAATAGGTGTGGTGTGGTGCTGAAAAAAATGTATATTCTGTTGATTTGGGGTGGAGAGTTCTGTAGATGTCTATTAGGTCCACTTGGTGCAGAGCTGAGTTCGATTCCTGGGTATCCTTGTTGACTTTCTGTCTCGTTGATCTGTCTAATGTTGACAGTGGGGTGTTAAAGTCTCCCATTATTATTGTGTGGGAGTCTAAGTCTCTTTGTAGGTCACTCAGGACTTGCTTTATGAATCTGGGAGCTCCTGTATTGGGTGCATATATATTTAGGATAGTTAGCTCTTCTTGTTGAATTGATCCCTTTACCATTATGTAATGGCCTTCTTTGTCTCTTTTGATCTTGTTGGTTTAAAGTCTGTTTTATCAGAGACTAGGATTGCAACTCCTGCCTTTTTTTGTTTTCCATTTGCTTGGTAGATTTTCCTCCATCCTTTTATTTTGAGCCTATGTGTGTCTCTGCACATGAGATGGGTTTCCTGAATACAGGACACTCATGGGTCTTGACTCTTTATCCATTTTGCCAGTCTGTGTCTTTTAATTGGAGCATTTAGTCCATTTACATTTAAAGTTAATACCGTTATGTGTGAATTTGATCCTGTCATTAGGATGTTAGCTGGTTATTTTGCTCATTAGTTGATGCAGTTTCTTCCTAGTCTGGATGGTCTTTACATTTTGGCATGATTTTGCAGCAGCTGGTACCGGTTGTTCCTTTCCATGTTTAGCGCTTTCTTCAGGAGCTCTTTTAGGGCAGGCCTGGTGGTGACAAAATCTCTCAGCATTTGCTTGTCTGTAAAGTATTTCATTTCTCCTTCACTTATGAAGCTTAGTTTGGTGGGGTATGAAATTCTGTGTTGAAAATTCTTTTCTTTAAGAATGTTGAATATTGGCCCCCACTCTCTTCTGACTTGTAGAGTTTCTGCTGAGAGATCCACTGTTAGTGATGGGCTTCCCTTTGAGGTTAACCCGACCTTTCCCTCTTGCTGCCCTTTACATTTTTTCCTTCATTTCAACTTTGGTGTATCTGACAATTTTGTGTTTTGGAGTTGCTTCTCTCAAGGATTATCTTTGTGGTGTTCTCTGTATTTCCTGAATCTGAATGTTGACCTGCCTTGCTAGACTGGGGAAGTTCTCCTGGATAATATCCTGCAGAGTGTTTTCCTACTTGGTTCCATTCTCCCCATCACGTTCAGGTACACTAATCAGACGTAGATTTGGTCTTTTCACATAGTCCTATATTTCTTGGAGACTTTGCTCATTTCTTTTCATTCTTTTTTCTCTAAACTTTCCTTCTCACTTCATTTCATTCATTTAAATATTCCATCACTGATACCCTTTCTTCCAGTTTATCACATCAGCTCCTGAGGCTTCTGCATTCTTCATGTAGTTCTCAAGCCTTGGTTTTCAGCTCCATCAGCTCCTTTAAGCACTTCTCTGTATTGGTTATTCTAGTTATACATTCTTCTAAATTTTTTTTCAAAGTTTTCAACTTCTTTGCCTTTGGTTTGAATGTCCTCTTGTAGCTCAGAGTAATTTGATTGTCTGAAGCCTTCTTCACCCAGCTCATGAAAGTCATTCTCCGTCCAGCTTTGTTCCATTGCTGGTGAGGAACTGCGTTCCTTTGGAGGAGGAGAGGCACTCTGCTTTTTAGAGTTTCCAGTTTTTCTGCTCTGTTTTTTCCCCATCTTTTTGGTTTTATCTACTTTTGGTCTTTGATGATGGTGATGTACAGATGGGTTTTTGGTGTGGATGTCCTTTCTGTTTGTTAGTTTTCCTTCTAACAGACAGAACCCTCAGCTGCAGGTGTGTTGGTTGCACCCGGCCATGTGAGGTGTCAGTGTGTCCCTGCTGGGGGGAGCCTCCCAGTTAGACTGCTCAGGGGTCAGGTGTCACGGACCCACTTGAGGAGGCAGTCTGCCCATTCTCAGATCTCCAGCTGCCTGCTGGGAGAACCACTGCTCTATTCAAAGCTGTCAGATAGTGACATTTAAGTCTGCAGAGGTTACTGCTGTCTTTTTGTTTGTCTGTGCCCTGCCCCCAAAAGTGGAGCCTACAGAGGCTGGCAGGCCTCCCTGAACTGTAGTGGGCTCCACCCAGTTCGAGCTTCCCAGCTGCTTTGCTTACCTAAGCAAGCCTGGGCAATGGCGGGCGCCCTTCCCCCAGCCTCCCTGCCACCTTGCAGTTTGATCTCAGACTGCTATGCTAGCAATCAGCGAGACTCCGTGGGCTTAGGACCCTCTGAGCCATGTACGGGATATAATCTCCTGGTGCGCCATTTTTTAAGCCCATCAGAAAAGTGCAGTATTAGGGTGGAAGTGACCTGATTTTCCAGGTGCTGTCTGTCACCCCTTTCTTTGACTAGGAAAGGGAACTCCGTGACCCCTTGTGCTTCCTGAGTGAGGCAATGCCTCACCCTGCTTCAGCTTGCACATGCTGCATGCACCCACTGACCTGCGCCCACTGTCTGGCACTCCTTAGTGAGATGAATCCGGTACCTCAGATGGAAATGCAGAAATCACCCATCTTCTGTGTCACTCACACTGTAATTCACTTTATATTTAGTAGAGATATATTTATTAGTTTAGTACACATTTAAACTTCTTTTCATGCTTCTACATGGTTACCTAATTATTTTTTTATCAATGTTATTTAAAATATTACAGGCTAAATTAATGTTCATTCTCCAGAAGATCACTAGAAAACCTGAAGCTCAACCAAAACTCACTTTATGAAACCTATGTAGTGAAGGAGAACACCAACTTGACAGTTTTATTGATTTCTTAAAAGGATGAAGTCAGGAAAGTCAGTTTTGAAGACAGATCTTGCAAGACAGGCAACTGGTTGGGTTGGGCAGAATTTGTGTTATGATAGCTTTGAACTTCTGGGCAACAGTGAAGCAAGGTTCTCAAAGAAAATCTTCATGAGAAAAGTGTTAGACTTGTTAAATGTGCTGTTTTAATTTTACTGTATTAGTTTTTTATTGCTGCATAACAAATCACCACAAATTTAGTAGCTTTAAACAACATTAATTATCTTACAGTTTGGGAAGGTTATGGCACAGCTTAGCTGAGTGCTCTGATCAGGGTCTCAGAAGTCCACAATCTAGATGTCAAACTGCATTTCTTTTTCAATCTTGGCATCCTTTTCTAAGCACACATCATTGTTGTCAGAATTCAGTTCCTTGTGGCTATAGGACTGAGTTCCCACTTTCTTACTGACTGTTAGCTAAGTCCGTACCTATCCCCAGAAACCCTCACAGCTCCTTCCCATGTGGACCTCTTACAGCATGTCTCTGAACATGGCAGACTTACATTTTCAAAGACAGAGAATCAAAAGAGGGGATAGTCCCTCTTTTAAAGGGCTCACCTCATTTAAGACAGGTCCACCCAGAATAATGTCCTTTTTGATTTTCTCAAAGTCAGTGGATTCAGGTTCTTCATTTATCTGCAAAATACCTCCACTTATTGCCATATAACATAATTACAGGAGTGATACACCAATGCCTTGGCCACTTTCTATTGTTTAAAAGCAATGCAGAGATACCACCCACACTTAAAAAGAGGGCATTATGCAAGGATTTGGGTCATTGCAGGTCATTTTAGGATTCTGCCAAAGGTAGTTAGTTACTCTGATTTTACAAAAGCAAATTTTTTTTTTTGGAGAAAGTAGCTCAATTATTTTTTTTCTAATCCTTATTCTATTTAGCACAAAAAGAGGAAAGTATGCTTCATCAAAGAATTGGTTATAATAAGCACAAGAATGTTGGTTTTCTGTTCTGAAAGCACAGAAGTTTAACATTTCCTGATTTTCCAGTTAAATTCTCTCAGAGCCTCTAGTTAGTGGCTCAGTTTTTACATAATTCCTATTATACAAAAGACAAAATGATAGGCCTGTAACAAATATCTAGCATCCTATGTTAGTTTGGACCCTAGAAATCTGTTTCATATCTAAGCACTTTGCTTTCTATAATACCTAGAATTGTAAAAAAAATACTAGTAGGGAGGAAATCTCTTTATCTTAAAAGCCACTTCAACACCACATATTATATTATTTATATAATATAGGCTTGCTTGATTGTGTGTTAACTTGTATGTTTCAAAATGGTTTGGAACTAAGGTCAAAATTAATCAGCAATGAGTCTTTCTTTTCCGCACACTGTATCTCTCGCTTTCTGTGCCTGACCTGATGTTGCTTACTGTGCATTCACCTTACCATCTTCCACTGTTTCTCATACATTTCTTGTGGCACTTTAGTCTTCTTAGGTTCAACAATCCATTATTATAATCAATCCCATGTCCCTCTATCCTTTCAAAACTCAAACACTAGTATTATCTAAATGTCAGCTTAGTCCATACCCCTTTCTTCACAGTCAAATGTAATTGAAGAGAACACAAAGTATGCCAACACATTTTAAATTCATGACCACTAAGTTCAAGAGGGCCTGTTTTTTGCCGATTCCTGTCTACCACTCTTCTGAACAAAATACAAAAAAAAATTGAAATATTCTCCTCTACTGGGGGAACCAGCCCCCAATATTTCAATGTGGGTTCTTTTCTATTTCCCTAAGTGTTGGCCGGTCTGAGAAATAAAGGGAAAGGGTACAAAAGATAGAAATTTTAAAGATGGGTGTCTGGGGGAGACATCACATGTCAGCAGGTTCTGTGATGCCCCCTGAGCTGCAAAACCAGCAATTATTTCTTACAAATTTTCAAAGGGGAGGGAGTGTATGAATAGGGCGTGGGTCACAGAGATCACATGCTTCAAAGGCAATAAAAGATCACAAGGCAGAAGGTCAGGGTGAGATCACAAGGTCAGGGCGAAACTAGGCTTGCTAATGAAGGTCCATGTCCTGCTGGGCACACATTTTCATTGATAAACATCTTAGCAGGAAACAGGGTTCAAGAGCAGAGAACCGGTCTGACTAGAATTCCCCAGGTTGGTATTTCCTAATCTTAGCAAGCCTGGGGGTGCTGCAGGAGACAAGGGTGTGTTTCATCCCTGAACTGCAACTGCACTCCTAGAGTGGCCATTTTTGAGGCCCCCCCGGGAATGCATTATTTTTTCAGTGCTGTTAATTATTAATATTCCTTACTGGGGAAAGAATTGAGTGATATTTCTCTTACCCGTTTTCAGTAATGAGAGAAATATGACTCTGTCCTGCCCTGCTCCCAGGCAGTCAGACTTAATGGTAATCTCCCTTGTTCCCTGAACATTGCTGTTATCCTGTTCTTTCTTCAAGGTGCCCAGATTTCACAATGTTCAAATACACATGCTTTCTCCCTCTCCCTCTCCCTCTCCCCACGGTCTCCCTCTCCCTGTCTTTCCACGGTCTCCCTCTGATGCCAAGCCGGAGCTGGACTGTACTGCTGCCATCTCGGCTCACTGCAACCTCCCTGCCTGATTCTCCTGCCTCAGCCTGCCGAGTGCCTGCGATTGCAGGTGCGCGCCGCCACGCCTGACTGGTTTTCGTATTTTTTTGGTGGAGACAGGGTTTCGCTGTGTTGGCCGGGCTGGTCTCCAGCTCCTAACTGCGAGTGATCTGCCAGCCTTGGCCTCCTGAGGTGCCGGGATTGCAGACGGAGACTCCTTCACTCAGTGCTCAATGTTGCCCAGGCTGGAGTGCAGTGGCGTGATCTTGGCTAGCTACAACCTCCACCTCCCAGCCGCCTGCCTTGGCCTCCCAAAGTGCGGAGATTGCAGCCTCTGCCCAGCCGCCACCCCGTCTGGGAAGTGAGGAGCGTCTCTGCCTGGCCGCCCATCATCTGGGATATGAGGAGCCCCTCTGCCCGGCTGCCCAGTCTGGGAAGTGAGGAGCGCCTCTTCCCGGCTGTCATCCCATCTAGGAAGTAAGGAGTGTCTCTGCCTGGCCACCCATCGTCTGAGATGTGGGGAGCACCTCTGCTCTGCCACCCCATCTGGGATGTGAGGAGTGCCTCTGCCCAGCCACGACCCCGTCTGGGAGGTGAGGAGCGTTTCTGCCCAGCCACCCCGTCTGAGAAATGAGGAGCCCCTCGGCCCAGCAGCCACCCCATCTGAGAAGTGAGGAGCCCCTCTGCCCAGCAGCTGCCCCATCTGAGAAGAGAGGAGCCCCTCTGCCTGGCAGCCGCCCCGTCTGAGAAGTGAGGAGCCCCTCCGCCCGGCAGCCACCCCATCTGGGAAGTGAGGAGCATCTCCGCCCGGCAGCCACCGAGTCCGGGAGGGAGGTGGGGAGCAGCCCCTGCCCGGCCAGCCGCCCTGTCCAGGAAGGAGGTGGGGGGCAGCCCCCGCCCGGCCAGCCGCCCCGTCCAGGAGGGAGTTGGTGGCCAGTCCCCGCCCAGGCAGCCTCCCCGTCCAGGAGGGAGGTTGGGGGCAGCCCCCGCCTGGCCAGCCACCCCGTCCGGGAGGGAGGTGGGGGCCAGCCCCCGCCCGGCCAGCCTCCCCATCCCGGAGGGAGGTGGGGGGCGCCTCCACCTGGCCGCCGCCCCATCCGGGTGGTGGGGTGTTCCTCTGCCCAGCCACCCCTTCTGGGAAGTGAGGAGCCCCTCTGCCTGGCCGCCACCCTGTCTGGGAGGTGTACCCAACAGCTCATTGAGAACGGGCCATGATGACGATGGTGGTTTTGTGGAATAGAAAAGGGGGAAATGTGGGGAAAAGATAGAGAAATCAGATTGTTGCTGTGTCTGTGTAGAAAGAAGTAGACATAGGAGACTCCATTTTGTTCTGTACTAAGAAAGATTCTTCTGCCTTGGGATGCTGTTGATCTATGACCTTGCCCCCAACGCTGTGCTTTCTGAAACATGTGCTGTGTCCACTCAGGGTTAAATGGATTAAGGGCGGTGCAAGATGTGCTTTGTTAAACAGATGCTTGAAGGCAGCATGCTCGTTAAGAGTCATTACCACTTCCTAATCTCAAGTACCCAGGGACACAAACACTGCGGAAGGCCGCAGGGTCCTCTGCCTAGGAAAACCAGAGACCTTTGTTCACTTGTTTATCTGCTGACCTTCCCTCCACTATTGTCCTATGACCCTGCCAAATCCCCCTCTGTGAGAAACACCCAAGAATGATCGATAAAAAAAAAAAAAAAAAAAAAAAAATTTCCAGGCTCTAACCTCTCCTGTCCACACTCCCTAAATTTCTGATTCAGTAGTCAGTGGCAGGTCCCATGAATCTGCATCTGTATCAAATACTCCAGTATTCTGATTCAGGTGATTCATGGATACTTTTTAAAATTAACTTTAAATTTTGATATAATCTCAAATTTACAGAAAAGTTGGAAAAACAACCCCAAATTTTTCACATATGCTTTACTAAGATTCATCAATTTTAAATATTTTGCTATATTTGCTTTATCATTGTTTGTCTATAAAAATGTTTTCCTAAGTTATTTGAGAGTAGGTTGCATATCATCTCTATAGCCTTTAAAACTTCAGTGTATATTTCCTAAGAATAAGGATATTCTCTTTACATAACCACTGTTCAGTTATTAAATTCAGTGAATTTAACATTAATAAAATACTTATATCTAATATAAAAAAATACACATGCTTTATGAACAATTTGTGCAGTTAACACAATCATAACAGGGTCTTGAGGTGACATCCATCATCAGCTTATGAAGATGATGGGACTAAGAGATTAAAGTAAAGACAGGCATAGGAAATTATAAGAGTATTGATTGGGGAAGTGATAAATGTCCATGAAATCTTCACAATTTATGTTCAGAGATTGCACTAAAGACAGGTGTAAGAAATTATAAAAGTATTAATTTGGGGAACTAATAAATGTCTATGAAATCTTCACAATTTATGTTCTTCTGCCATGGCTTCAGCAGGCCCCTCTGTTTGGGTTCCCTGACTTCCAGCAACACTCCCTCACTTTTCTTCACCTTTAGATGGTAGCCTTGCTTTCTACATCACTGAGAAAAGTAATGAGAACATTCACATGTTCCTTCTACCACATCTGCAGAACCAGTTTTATCAGTTCTAATGAAGTTTGCCATCCTTGTTAATATGCACAAACTCTCTGTGACTCCAAGGCCAAACCCTCCACTGTTCTACCTCACTAAATCAAGAACATTATTCTAGCAATGTTTCCTAATTTATATTGCAGTATTTCTTTTTTGCCCCTCCTGTTGGATCATTCCCATGGGCACACAAAGATGCTATTGTTTCTTTTATCCTGAAATATATATACATATATATATATATACACATACATACATTTATTTTATATATATATCCTCAAGTGTATATATATATTTCTCAAGCCCCTCCAGCTACTGACCCCCATTTTTGTGCATCATGTTCTAGCAAATTTGAAGATTATCATATATTCACTGTCCCAAAGTTCTCTCTCCCAATTGTCTTTCCTACCCACTACCATGAAATTTTAACTCCTGCCACTCTACCAAAAGAGTTACTAAATGATCACTTCTCAGCTTCACTCTGTCATATTAAGCTTTGTAAATTCAACTTTGTAAGTTGGTGCTGGGACTCTGCAAATAACATTTCTGCTTTGCCTGCTTAAGATCTAGCAATAAGGCTCACTAGAGAGACTGCAAGGCTGCAGGAAGAAGTAATGATTCACTTTTTGTTTGCTATTGTGGGTTTCCTGTTGACTTCCTTTGCTTTTGCACATTCTCCACTCTGGCACTGGCAGTTCCTTACTGTAACAGTGGTTGAGTCCAGTTTGCAACGTTTCTGACACTTGTAAAACCAGCTTCATGGAGCCCCTACTCAGCAGTATCAGCACTAGATAGGTGGATTTCCCCTGTCAGAGGCAGTCTCAAATCTAAGGGGAGGCCAGTGAGGCACCTAGGACACAAATTTTAAGGAAGCACTCCCTCTCAAGGTTGTGCTCCTGCCAATCAGGGACCTGAACTTATCCAGAGCCTGCCCTTAATGTGGTAGACTAAGTCAGACTAAGTCAGTGCCATCAGATTTTGCTGTCTTTATAATTATTGCATAATCTGAACTTCTCAAAAATCTGAGAGATTGTGACAAGAATTGCATTCCTGTCCTCTGGTATTTCATTCCAGTCAGTGTTGTTATTTCACCTTGATTGCAAAACAGGTATCACTTTTCCACCTACCATTAATGACAGGGCTCCCACAGTTAGTTAACTGGCTGGTGGTCCAACTTCAAAATCCATTTTCAAGTCTGACTTCTTAGACAACACCTGAAACCAATTGTTTAAGCTCAGATTTACCAGGATACACGCTGAGACAAAAATGTGCATGAAGGACAGAAACCTGGGGAGCACACTTGGCGGGGGGATCAACACCTGGGAGAGAATAAATAACACAGGACTGACCAGGGGGAGAAATTGAAGTTCAACACAGCTATGACTGAGGCTTCAGTTGAACCAAAAGGGAGCACTGAAATTGGAGTCATTGTTCCATGTTGTACCATCCTAAGCCAAGTGACCTGAACCCCTACAGCTCCACATCTATCAGACATTGGGTCTTGTTGACCCCTGTAGAAGGGACATGACTTTGGCAAAACAACCTTCTTTGGCTGAGGGTAACTCCAAACAGGGAGACTCAGCTCAGACACATCACTGTTCATATCTCCCAGAGGCAGGGCAGATGAGTACCTACGTTCTGAAGGAGACATCAGGAAAGCTCATCACGGCATCACTACAATTATAAAATATTAAATGAAATACAATATTTTTATCTTTAAAATATTTTATAATCACTAATAGCATTTACATGTCAATAACTTTATGACTATGTATTCAATTTGTGGAAATGTGTGGCCACAATGTATGTTTACTAATCCGTGTAAAAAATTTACCTAATTAATAAATAGTATATACATATGTATAAATATGTATTATTAAAAATATACACATAGGCAAATATTTTAGTTTTTCTCCCTTGGAAATTTTGGTAACCAGGAAAGAGAACCATTATTACAATGACTTATGCTTATTTTTAAATCAATTATAAATAAATCTGTGGCTGAGTGCAATGGCTCACATCTGTACTCCTAGCACTTTGGTAGGCCAAGGTGGGAGAATTGCTTGAGGCCAGGAGTTTGAGACCAACCTGGGCAACATAGCAAGACCTTGTCTCTACAAAACATAAATAGATAAAATAAATGTCTTAAATAATTAAATTTGTAGTTGCTACTTTATACTCTTCTATTCATCTTACACTCTTTAATTGTCATTTCTTTCTATGACTATGGATAACTAAGTGACTTTGTTCATCCTGGGTAACTGAACTGAAAATATTCTTAACTAAGTTTTCATTTGCATGATAAAAGTATAGCATTAAATATTTACTCAGACATCTTAAGAAGATGAATAATAAAATTGAATAAGTGCTGTTACTTAAGAATCCAAAGAGAGATGAATTTATACAAAATAAATATTTAGAGTTATGAGAAATTTGTAATCTACAGTATTAGTTGTCCACAGATGTAATGTTTTCCTAATGCTTATCAAAGTATTATGATTCTAATATACTCAAAAAGATTTATAATAGAGCACATTTTCTATTTAACAATGCTGGTAGCAGCAAGTATATCATATAGTAAAAATTTTAATATTGAAAGCAGTATAAGTATACCAATTAGTCTTTTATTGTGCATTCACAAGTCTTTGTTTACAGGACAATATGCAAATCAGAGTAAAGGCAGTCTTCAGGAATTACTTGGTATGATTAACTGCATAATTTGCACATTGAATCAGATCATCATGAAATAAGGAAATATATGGTCAATGTCCACCTGCTTTAAAAGCTTTCACACACTTTGTGGGGGAGTTAAAACATGTTTTTAGAAGATAATTGCAGAAAAAAATGCTGAAAAGAATAAGTAAGAATTTTTTGTTATATGCTTACACATAGTACATAATAATTAATGGAGAAGTGGTAACATAGAAAACTCAGTTTTTGTCAAGTATTTTTGATTCATTGATTCATTTGCTCATTCAGTATTTCCTGAGTACTGCCATGGTTGAGATGTAGCTTGTTCCCATTAAAACTCATATTAAAATTTGTTTTCCAATGTGACAGTGTTGGTAGATGGGTCCTAATGGGAAGTGTTTGGATCATGGGGGTGGATCTCTCATAATTAGATTAATGTCATGTCACGGGAGTGAGTTCTCACTTTTCTGCTTTCTGCCATAATTTGAAGCAGCACAAGACCTTCACTAGATGCAGCTGCCCAATCTTGAACTTTCCAGCCACCAGCATCAAATAAACCTTTCTTCTTTTTAAATTACCTAGTGTCAAGTATTCTGTTACAGCAATACTAGACATTAAGACAAGTGCTTTCCTTTTTCCAGGTGCTGTTTTAGGACATGAGAGTACACCCAAAACAAAAATGGACAGAAATTCCAGTCTCATAATTGTGAGAGATCCAGAAGATACTTCTACAATTTCCCTTCAGTTACATATGGACACCTTAATAAAAGAATATTATTTTTAAGTGAAAAAACTTAAGCTTATTCCTCAAGGTTCTAAAATTTCAATCAACTATGGAAGTGAAAATTTCCGATATTTTCTATGGATATGAATTTAGTCCCACTCTCTTTGGTTTATACAAAAGGAACTTGTATCAGTTTGTTAAATCACAGCCTTAGAAATTAAGAATTAATGTTCAGGATTAGAGAGCTATAGGGTCTCATATTTTGGTTTTATTTTTTAAGAAAGTAATAAAGGGTCATTGTAGTAAAAGCTGCCAATTAAGGCTATCTCTAGAAGTGAGGACCTCAGTTTTATTTTCTATAGTATCGTACGCTTTTTCCCTTTCTACTTGTAAATTTATTTTTATTTCCTAATGCATAATTTTCTAAAACATTGGTAATCATTAAAATTCTTATAGCATGAAATAAAAAAGTTCTCTTTCACAACAAAGCACTCTCCTATGATATATTTTCTTATTTCTTAAAAAAGTTTTTATAAAATACACGTACTTCACAAGTAACTGTGTTCAGGTGAGAAGCAAGATAATAACAATGGTTAAGTGAAAATATGCAGGACTCAGAAATCCTGGGTTCATCTACATCCTAACTTGACCACCGCCTGGCCGCACTGTGTTACTTAACTTGTGTGCATCACGTATTTTTTTTTCATTCTTAGAATAAGGGAAATAATCTCTTACAGTATTATCATGAAAATTAAATGTGTTTATACACAAGAGCACTTATTTTAAAAATACCAAAAGATAATAAACAATACACAGAATAGACTAAGGCCTAACAGTTCTTTTTTCTTTTTTTGAGACAATTTCACTCTGTCACCCAGGCTGGAGTGCAGTGGCACAATCTCTGCTCACTGCGACCTCCACCTCCCGGGTTCAAGCAATTCCCCTGCCTCAGCCTACTGAGTAGCTGGGACTTTAGATGCAGGCGACTTTAAGTGCATGCTACCATGCCCAACTAATTTTTGTATTTTTAGTAGAGACGGGGTTTTGCCACGTTGGCCAGGCCAGTCTCGAACTCCTGACCTCAAGTGATCCATCTGCCTCGGCCTCCCAAAGTACTAGGATTACAGGCACGAGCCACTGTTCCTGGTCAGGTCTCACAATTCTTATGGAGAAGTGAGTCAACCAGTTGTGATATTTATTCAGTGTCTATTGTGATTAGATAACGTAAAAAGGAAATTAGAGATAAAGCAAAAGGGAAGTATCTCTGAATTTGAGAATCTGAATGAGAAAAGAATCATTGAAGTATTCACACATACAACAGATATAGCAACATAAGTATACAGTGGGCATATTTTTACACATTACTGATGTATCACCTACATATCATAAAATTTATACATTTTTAAGTGTAAAATGTAATGCCTTTTAGAAAACTTACAAAGTTGTATGATCACACTACAATCCAATTGTAATATATTTTTATCACTCCAAACAGTTCAGTTAATCCACATTCCCGCTCCCAGTCTTAGTCAATTAACAATTTGGTTTCTGTCTCTATAGATTTACCTCTTCTGAGCATATCATATGAAAGAAAACATAATATGAAGCTTTTGGAGCCTGTTTTCTTTCATGTAGAATACTATTTTTGTGGATCATTATAGTTTGTATCAACTTGTCTTTATATTACTGAATAATATTCCAGTGTGTGGTTATATTACATTTTGTTCATTTACTAGTTGACAAATACTTGGACTATTTCCACCTTTTTGTGAATAAGGCTGCTATGAGCATTTATATACAAGTCTTTTGGTGAACATATGTTTTTATTTTTCTTGGGTTGATTCCTAGCCATGGACTTGCTATGTTGTTTGGTATATTTATGTATAACTTTTTAAAATATTTTCCAAAATGTCTCCATCATTTTATATTTCTACTAGTATATATGAAGAGTCCATTTCTTCTATATCCTTACTGTGCTATTATTAGATGACTTTTTATTATTATAACCATTCTAATTGTAGGTTTAATTTGCATTTTCTTAGTGAATAATGATGTTGAGTGTTATTTAATGTGCTTACTAGATATTTGTATGACTTGGTGAAAAGTCTATTAAAAGCTGGGCATGGTGGTTCATGCCTGTAATTTTAGCACTTTGAGAGGCCATGGTAGGCAGATTGCTTGAGCCCAGAAGTTCGAGAACAACCTGAGCAACATATCTAAACTCTGCCTGTAAAAAATACAAAAATTAGCTGAGTGTGGTGGACACATACCTGTAGTCCCAGCTACTAGGGAGGCTCAGCTATGAAGATTGTTTTAACCCAGGAGGTCGAGGCTGCAGTGAGCCATGAGCATGCCATTGCACTCCGGCCTGGGCAACAGAGCGAGACCTTGTCTAAGAAAAGAAAAAAAGGCTATTAAAGTTATTTAGTCATTTTTAATTAATTTGTTTGCCTTAATAATGAGTAGTGGAAGATTTCGTATATTTTGAATACATTATAATATGTTAACATACGTTAATACATGTTTTAAAATTATCTCTCCCAGTCTAAGCCTTATTTTTCATTTTCTTAATGGTTTCTTTAGAAGTGCAACTTTTAAAATTATTTTGAAGCTCAACTTTTAAAATTATTTTGAAGCCAAATTTACCAAGATTTTTTTTTATGGATTGTGTTTTTAGTTTTGTATCTACTAATTATTTGTCAACTAAAGGTAATAAAGATTTTCTCCTATATTTTATTCTGAAAGTTTTATAATTTGGGCTTTTACATTTCAGGTTATTTTGAATTTGGTGTGAAGTAAGGATCTAAAGTCATCTTTTTGCATGCCTGTGTCCAGTTATGCTAGCACCATTTGTTGAAAAGAGTGTCCTGTCTCCTATTAAATGGTCTTGGCTTCTTTCTTAGAAAATCAATTGACTGTAAATGTAAGAGTTTATTTCTGGTGCTCTCAATTCTGCTCCATTGATCTATGTCTATCCTTACACTAGTACCATGATGTTTAATTATTATAGTTTTTAAGTAAATTTGAAATGGGAAAGTTTAGATTCACAAGTTTTGCTTTTTTCAAAATTACTTTGGCTATTCTGGGTCCTTTGCATTTCCATATAAATTTTAAGATCGGTTTGGCAATTTATGTCCCCACCAACACACACAAAACAGTCTGCTGAGATGTTTATTATGATTACACTGAATCTATAAATCAATCAGGGAAGCATTACTATGTTAACAACATTGCCTTCCAATTAATAAGTCTGGAAATTTTCTCCATTTATTTAGATCTTATTTTATAGTTTATTAGCAATATTTTATAGTTTGCAGTACACAAGTGTTGTGCTTTATTCATTAAATTTATTTCTATTTTGTTCATTTGGTCCTTTTTTTTTCTTCAACATTGATTTTAACTTTGGGAGCACATGTGCAGGATGTACAGGTTTGTTACATAAGTAAACGTGTGCCATGCTGGTTTGCTGCACAGATCAACCCATCATGTACTTATTTAGCCCAGCATCCATTAGCTAATCTTCCTGAGTCTCTCTCTCCCCCTACCCTCTAAGAGGCCCCACTGTGTGTTGTTCCCCACAGTGTGTCGTCCTTCAGCTCCTCCTTATAAGTGAGAACATGTGGTGTTTTGTTTTCTGTTTCTGCATTCATTTGCTGGGTATCACGACTTCCAGCTCCAACCATGTTTCTACAAAGGACATGATCTTGTTCCTTCTTATGGCTGCACAGTATTCCCTCGTGTATATGTACCACATTTTCTTTATGCAGTCTATCAATAATGAGCATTCGGGTGGATTCTGTGTCTTTGCTATTGTGGATAGTGCTGCAATAAAGTACGTGTGCATGTATCTTTATAACAGAATGATTTATTTTCCTTTGGGTATATACCCAGTAATGGGATTACTGAGTCAAATGGTATTTCTGCCTCTTAAGTCTTTGAGGAATCACCACACTGCCTTTCACAATAGTTGAACTAATGTATACTCCCACTAACAGTGTAAAAGCATTCCTTTCCCTCTGTGTGAGCATCCATTGTTTCTTGACTTTTTAATAATCACCAGTCTGACTGGCATGAGATGATATGTCATTGTGATTTTGATTTGCATTCCTCTAATAATCAGTGATGTAGAGATGTTTTTCATACGTTTGTTGGTTGCATTAAAGTCTTTAGAGAAGTGTCTGTTCATATCCCTTGCCCACTTTTTAATGGGATTTTGGGGGTTTTTTTGTTTGTTTTTTGGTAAATTTGTTTAAGTTCCTTGTAAACTCTGGATATTAGACCTTTGTCAGATGGATAAATTACAAAAATTGTCTCCCATTCTGTAGGTTTTCCGTTCACTCTTATGATAGTTTCTTTAGCTGTGCAGAAACTCTTTAGTATAATTTGATCCAATTTATCAGTTTTTGCTTCTGTTGCTATTGCTCTTGGCATTTTCATTGTGAACTCTTTGCGCACACTTATGTCCTGAGTGGTATTGCCTAGATTTTCTTCTAGGGCTTTTATAGTTTTGGGCTTTACATTTAAATATTTAATCCATCTTGAGTTACTTTTTGTATAAGGTGTAAGAAAGGAGTCCAGTTTCCATTTTCTGTGTGTGGCTAGCCAGTTCTCCTGGCACCATTTATTAAACAGGGAAACCTTTCCGCATTTCTTGTTTTTGCCAGTTTGTCAAAGATCAGATGGTTGTAGGTGTGCAGTCTTATTTCTGCATTCTCTATTCTGTTCCATTGGTCTATGTGTCTGGTTTTGTAACAGTACCATGCTGTCTGGTTACTATAGCCCTGTAATATCATTTGAAGTCCGGTAGCATGATGCCTCCAGCTTTGTCATTTCTGCTTAGGATTGTCTTGGTTATTTGGGCTCTTTTTTGGTTCCATATGAATTTTAAAATAGTTTTTTCTAATTCTGTGAAGAATGTCAATGGTAGTTTAATAGGAGTAACACTGAATCTATAAATTACTTTGGGCTGTATGGCCATTTTCCATTTGAATGAAATTGTTTCCTTAATTTTAGTTCTGGGTTGTTGGTTGCCTGTATATAATTACAAGTTTGTTTTTGCTTTTGTTTTTGTTTGAGATGGAGCTCGTTCTGCCACCCAGGCTACAGTGCAGTGGTGGGATCTCAGCTCACTGCAACCTCCATCTTCCAGTTTCAAGAGATTCTACTGCTTCCACCTCCAAAGTACCTGGGATTACAGGCACACAACACCATGCCTGACTAATTTGTTTTTTATATTTTTAGTAGAGATGGGGTTTCACCATGTTGGCCAGTCTGGTCTTGAATTCCTGACCTCATGATCCACCCACCTTGGTCTCCCAAAGTGCTGGGATTATAGGTGTGAGCTACTGTGCCTGGCCTCCAATCCATTTTTGTATTGATATTTTATACTGTGAACTTATTGAAATTGTTTACTAGATCTATATAATTTTATTTTGAATTATTTTGGATTTCCTATATATAGAATCACACCTTCTGTATATAAGACCATTTTATTTCTACTTTTCCAATCTAGATTCTTTACTTTTATTTTTTCTTGTCTAATTGCACTGGATAAAAACTTGTATATGCTGCTGAATAGTAATAACATACATGAACATCATTACCTTGATCCTCACCTTAGAGGAAAGGCATTAAGTCTTTCACTACTTACTATGTTAGCTGTAGGTTTCTGTAGATGCCCTTTACCAGGTTGAAACACCTCCATTTTATTTTTTCATTTTTTTGTGTAAATTTTTATCAGGAATAAGCATTTTCCTAATTAATAAGCTCGAGGGGTTTTAGGAAAGATTTGGGGTAAAAGAGAAAGATAATGTAAAATTCATCAATCAGAGAACCTCAACTGTTTATGACATGAAATTCTTAGAACTAAAGCAGTGATGAGTAAGTTCATAAAAAATAATTCTAAGGATAGGAAGGAAAATATCTAGTAGGGGCCTAAGACGAAATGAAGACCATCTTCTCCTTTGCCTCTGTATTCATTTTCACTACAATTCAGACTCTGCATATTGGTTAAGAAAAGTAGTGTTTTCTTAAATGTTATGAGACAGGAAAGGTAAATAGCACCCTTGTGTGTGACTGAACTTCTCTTTAGCCTAGTGTAATCTGTACTGTTTTTGCTTTGTTTTTAAATTACAAAGAAGATCTTCCTGTTTCAATTCTATATTTCCTCTCTTCTAATGTCACAAATATGGAGCATGGCCCACGTGTATAAATGAAATCTTGGTGAGTGTTTGCTTATAAAACAGTCTTTGCTTTTAAATTGCTTTTGTTAATGAAGAAATAACGAAATGCTTACCGTGTAAATCAGGCATACATAAAATAAATGATAAACAGGATTAAGAGACTAAAAAAAAGATGGGATAATGTTTGCAACAAATAGGAGAAATGTTAATATGTTAATAGTATTAATGTATATAGTTAAATTGCAGGTTTAGAAAGAATACAAATTCAAAAGATAAAAATAGGAAAACTAATTAAAACACCAAAAGCAAAAATCTTGAAAAGAATTCAACTTTTCATCCGTGTCCCTACAAAGGACATGAATTCACCATTTTTTATGGCTGCATAGTGTTCCATAGTGTATATGTACCCTAAAACTTAAAGTATAATAATAATAAATAAATAAAAAGAATTCAACTTTTGGAATAACTAAAGCAATGCAAGTTGAGACTGATTTTATTTATGAAATTGTCACAAATTTTAAAAGTAAAGGATGTGATGACAAAGACAATGAGTACATTACAGGTGGAGCATTAATTGTGATAACGCTTCTAGAAAACAGTGTATGTGTGTGTCTGTGTATGCATAAGTATACACACGCATGTGTACATATACTTATATGTAACCTAAAATCCTTTAAAAATCGAAAGTCTTATCATTTAAGCCATTATTTCTTTTTTATTTATTTATTTATTTATTTTTATTATACTTTAAGTTTTAGGGTACATGTGCACATTGTGCAGCTTAGTTACATATGTATACATGTGCCATGCTGGTGCGCTGCACCCACTAACTCGTCATCTAGCATTAGGTATATCTCCCAGTGCTATCCCTCCCCCCTCCCCCTCCCCACCACAGTCCCCAGAGTGTGATATTCCCCTTCCTGTGTCCATGTGATCTCATTGTTCAATTCCCACCTATGAGTGAGAATATGTGGTGTTTGGTTTTTTGTTCTTGTGATAGTTTACTGAGAATGATGGTTTCCAGTTTCATCCATGTCCCTACAAAGGACATGAATTCATCATTTTTTATGGCTGCATAGTATTCCATGGTGTATATGTGCCACATTTTCTTAATCCAGTCTATCATTGTTGGACATTTGGGTTGGTTCCAAGTCTTTGCTATTGTGAATAATGCCGCAATAAACATACGTGTGCATGTGTCTTTATAGCAGCATGATTTATAGTCATTTGGGTATATACCCAGTAATGGGATGGCTGGATCAAATGGTATTTCTAGTTCTAGATCCCTGAGGAATCGCCACACTGACTTCCACAATGGTTGAACTACTTTACAGTCCCACCAACAGTGTAAAAGTGTTCCTATTTCTCCACATCCTCTCCAGCACCTGTTGTTTCCTGACTTTTTAATGATTGCCATTCTAACTGGTGTGAGATGATATCTCATAATGGTTTTGATTTGCATTTCTCTGATGGCCAGTGATGATGAGCATTTTTTCATGTGTTTTTTGGCTGCATAAATGTCTTCTTTTGAGAAGTGTCTGTTCATGTCCCTCGCCCACTTTTTGATGGGGTTGTTTGTTTTTTTCTTGTAAATTTGTTTGAGTTCATTGTAGATTCTGGATATTAGCCCTTTGTCAGATGAGTAGGTTGCGAAAATTTTCTCCCATGTTTTAGGTTGCCTGTTCACTCTGATGGTAGTTTCTTTTGCTGTGCAGAAGCCCTTTAGTTTAATTAGATCCCATTTGTCAATTTTGTCTTTTGTTGCCATTGCTTTTGGTGTTTTGGACATGAAGTCCTTGCCCACGCCTATGTCCTGAATGGTAATGACTAGGTTTTCTTCTAGGGTTTTTATGGTTTTAGGTCTAACGTTTAAATCTTTAATCCATCTTGAATTGATTTTTGTATAAGGTGTAAGGAAGGGATCCAGTTTCAGCTTTCTAAATATGGCTAGCCAGTTTTCCCAGCACCATTTATTAAATAGGGAATCCTTTCCCCATTGCTTGTTTTTCTCAGGTTTGTCAAAGATCAGATAGTTGTAGGTAAGTGGCGTTATTTCTGAGGGCTCTGTTCTGTTCCATTGATCTATATCTCTGTTTTGGTACCAGTACCATGCTGTTTTGGTTACCGTAGCCTTGTAGTATAGTTTGAAGTCAGGTAGTATGATGCCTCCAGCTTTGTTCTTTTGGCTTAGGATTGACTTGGCGATGTGGGCTCTTTTTTGGTTCCATATGAACTTTAAAGTAGTTTTTTCCAATTCTGTGAAGAAAGTCATTGGTAGCTTGATGGGGATGACATTGAATCTGTAAATTACCTTGGGCAGTATGGCCATTTTCACGATATTGATTCTTCCTACCCATGAGCATGGAATGTTCTTCCATTTGTTTGTATCCTCTTTTATATCCTTGAGCAGTGGTTTGTAGTTCTCCTTGAAGAGGTCCTTCACATCCCTTGTAAGTTGGATTCCTAGGTATTTTATTCTCTTTGAAGCAATTGTGAATGGGAGTTCACTCATGATTTGGCTCTCTGTTTGTCTGTTGTTGGTGTATAGGAATGCTTTGATTTTTATACATTGATTTTGTATCCTGAGAATTTGCTGAAGTTGCTTATCAGCTTAAGGAGATTTTGGGCTGAGACGATGGGGTTTTCTAGATATACAATCATGTCATCTGCAAACAGGGACAATTTGACTTCCTCTTTTCCTAATTGAATACCCTTTATTTCCTTCTCCTGCCTGATTTCCCTGGCCAGAACTTCCAACACTATGTTGAATAGGAGCGGTGAGAGAGGGCATCCCTGTCTTGTGCCAGTTTTCAAAGGGAATGCTTGCAGTTTTTGCCCATTCAGTATGATATTGGCTGTGGGTTTGTCATAGATAGCTCTTATTATTTTGAAATACGTCCCATCAATACCTAATTTATTGAGAGTTTTTAGCATGAAGGGTTGTTGAATTTTGTCAAAGGCTTTTTCTGCATCTATTGAGATAATCATGTGGTTTTTGTCTTTGGCTCTGTTTATATGCTGGATTACATTTATTGATTTGCATATATTGGACCAGCCTTGCATCCCAGGGATGAAGCCCACTTGATCATGGTGGATAAGCTTTTTGATGTGCTGCTGGATTCGGTTTGCCAGTATTTTATTGAGGATTTTTGCATCAATGTTCATCAAGGATATTGGTCTAAAATTCTCTTTTTTGGTTGTGTCTCTGCCCGGTTTTGGTATCAGAATGATGCTGGCCTCATAAAATGAGTTAGGGAGGATTCCCTCTTTTTCTATTGATTGGAATAGTTTCAGAAGGAATGGTACCAGTTCCTCCTTGTACCTCTGGTAGAATTCGGCTGTGAATCCATCTGGTCCTGGACTCTTTTTGGTTGGTAAACTATTGATTATTGCCACAATTTCAGCTCCTGTTATTTGTCTATTCAGAGATTCAAATTCTTCCTGGTTTAGTCTTGGGAGGGTGTATGTGTCGAGAAATCTTTCCATTTCTTCTACATTTTCTAGTTTATTTGCGTAGAGGTGTTTGTAGTATTCTCTGATGGTAGTTTGTATTTCTTTGGGATCGGTGGTGATATCCCCTTTATCATTTTTTATTGTGTCTATTTGATTCTTCTCTCTTTTTTTCTTTATTAGTCTTGCTAGCAGTCTATCAATTTTGTTGATCCTTTCAAAAAACCAGCTCCTGGATTCATTGATTTTTTGAAGGTTTTTTTGTGTCTCTATTTCCTTCAGTTCTGCTCGGATTTTAGTTATTTCTTGCCTTCTGCTAGCTTTTGAATGTGTTTGCTCTTGCTTTTCTAGTTCTTTTAATTGTGATGTTAGGGTGTCAATTTTGGATCTTTCCTGCTTTCTCTTGTGGGCATTTAGTGCTATAAATTTCCCTCTACATGCTGCTTTGAATGTGTCCCAGAGATTCTGGTATGTTGTGTCTTTGTTCTCGTTGGTTTCAAAGAACATCTTTATTTCTGCCTTCATTTCGTTATGTACCCAGTAGTCATTCAGGAGCAGGTTGTTCAGTTTCCATGTAGTTGAGCGGCTTTGAGTGAGATTCTTAATCCTGAGTTCTAGTTTGTTTGCACTGTGGTCTGAGAGATAGTTTGTTATAATTTCTGTTCTTTTACATTTGCTGAGGAGAGCTTTACTTCCAAGTATGTGGTCAATTTTGGAATAGGTGTGGTGTGGTGCTGAAAAAAATGCATATTCTGTTGATTTGGGGTGGAGAGTTCTGTAGATGTCTATTAGGTCCGCTTGGTGCAGAGCTGAGTTCAATTCCTGGGTATCCTTGTTGACTTTCTGTCTCGTTGATCTGTCTAATGTTGACAGTGGGGTGTTAAAGTCTCCCATTATTAATGTGTGGGAGTCTAAGTCTCTTTGTAGGTCACTCAGGACTTCCTTTATGAATCTGAGTGCTCCTGTATTGGGTGCATATATATTTAGGAGAGTTAGCTCCTCTTGTTGAATTGATCCCTTTACCATTATGTAATGGCCTTCTTTGTCTCTTTTGATCTTTGTTGGTTTAAAGTCTGTTTTATCAGAGACTAGGATTGCAACCCCTGCCTTTTTTTGTTTTCCATTTGCGTGGTAGATCTTCCTCCATCCTTTTATTTTGAGCCTATGTGTGTCTCTGCACGTGAGATGGGTTTCCTGAATACAGCACACTGATGGGTCTTGACTCTTTATCCAACTTGCCAGTCTGTGTCTTTTAATTGGAGAATTTAGTCCATTTACATTTAAAGTTAATATTGTTATGTGTGAATTTGATCCTGTCATTATGATGTTAGCTGGTGATTTTGCTCGTTAGTTGATGCAGTTTCTTCCTAGTCTTGATGGTCTTTACATTTTGGCATGATTTTGCAGCGGCTGGTACCAGTTGTTCCTTTCCATGTTTAGCACTTCCTTCAGGAGCTCTTTTAGGGCAGGCCTGGTGGTGACAAAATCTCTCAGCATTTGCTTGTCTGTAAAGTATTTTATTTCTCCTTCACTTATGAAGCTTAGTTTGGCTGGATATGAAATTCTGGGTTGAAAATTCTTTTCTTTAAGAATGTTGAATATTGGCCCCCACTCTCTTCTGGCTTGTAGGGTTTCTGCCGAGAGATCCGCTGTTAGTCTGATGGGCTTCCCTTTGAGGGTAACCCGACCTTTCTCTCTGGCTGCCCTTAACATTTTTTCCTTCATTTCAACTTTGCTGAATCTGACAATTATGTGTCTTGGAGTTGCTCTTCTCGAGGAGTATCTTTGTGGCATTCTCTGTATTTCCTGAATCTGAATATTGGCCTGCCTTGCTAGATTGGGGAAGTTCTCCTGGATAATATCGTGCAGTGTTTTCCAACTTGGTTCCATTCTCCGCATCACTTTCAGGTACACCAATCAGACGTAGATTTGGTCTTTTCACACAGTCCCATATTTCTTGGAGGCTTTGCTCATTTCTTTTTATTCTTTTTTCTCTAAACTTCCCTTCTCGCTTCATTTCATTCATTTCATCTTCCATTGCTGATACCCTTTCTTCCAGTTGATCGCATCGGCTCCTGAGGCTTCTGCATTCTTCACGTAGTTCTCGAGCCTTGGTTTTCAGCTCCATCAGCTCCTTTAAGCACTTCTCTGTATTGGTTATTCTAGTTATACATTCATCTAAATTTTTTTCAAAGTTTTCAACTTCTTTGCCTTTGGTTTGAATATCCTCCCATAGCTCAGAGTAATTTGATTGTCTGAAGCCTTCTTCTCTCAGCTCGTCAAAATCATTCTCCATCCAGCTTTGTTCTGTTGCTGCTGAGGAACTGCGTTCCTTTGGAGGAGGAGAGGCGCTCTGTGTTTTAGAGTTTCCAGTTTTTCTGTTCTGTTTTTTCCCCATCTTTGTGGTTTTATCTACTTTTGGTCTTTGATGATGGTGATGTACAGATGGGTTTTTGGTGTGGATGTCCTTTCTGTTTTTTAGTTTTCCTTCTAACAGACAGGAACCTCAGCTGCAGGTCTGTTGGAATACCCTGCCGTGTGAGGTGTCAGTGTGCCCCTGCTGGGGGTGCCTCCCAGTTAGGCTGCTCGGGGGTCAGGGGTCAGGGACCCACTTGAGGAGGCAGTCTGCCTGTTCTCAGATCTCCAGCTGCATGCTGGGAGAACCACTGCTCTCTTCAAAGCTGTCAGACAGGGACATTTAAGTCTGCAGAGGTTACTGCTGTTTTTTTGTTTGTCTGTGCCCTGCCCCCAGAGGTGGAGCCTACAGAGGCAGGCAGGCCTCCTTGAGCTGTGGTGGGCTCCACCCAGTTCGAGCTTCCCGGCTGCTTTGTTTACCTAAGCAAGCCTGGGCAATGGCAGGCGCCCCTCCCCCCGCCTCGCTGCCGCCTTGCAGTTTGATCTCAGACTGCTGTGCTAGCAATCAGCGAGATTCCGTGGGCGTAGGACCCTCCGAGCCAGGTGTGGGATATAGTCTCGTGGTGCGCCGTTTTTTAAGCCGGTCTGAAAAGCGCAATATTCGTGTGGGAGTGACCCGATTTTCCAGGTGTGTCCGTCACCCCTTTCTTTGACTCGGAAAGGGAACTCCCTGACCCCTTGCGCTTCCCAGGTGAGGCAATGCCTCGCCCTGCTTCGGCTCTTGCACGGTGCACGCACCCACTGGCCTGCGCCCACTGTCTGGCACTCCCCAGTGAGATGAACCCATTACCTCAGATGGAAATGCAGAAATCACCCGTCTTCTGCGTCACTCACACTGGGAGCTGTAGACCGGAGCTGTTCCTATTCGGCCATCTTGGCTCCTCCCTAAGCCATTATTTCTACTTATAATAAATTAACCTAAATAATGTTTAAGATGATGTTAAAAATTTGTGAACAAAGATTTTCTTCTTGGGTTATTCATAATTTTGGGGAAAACATCTTAAAAAATAGACATAAAATTTTAAATAAATTATGGTACTTCCAAGTAGTTGAGTATTTTAATGAAATACATGAAACTTACAATAAGCACAAATTATTTTATAAGTAAGAATCAATACATATTGTTTAAAACCATGAAAGGGGATGAGGCAGATAGAGAAAGAGTCAAGAATTTGAGAAGCAAGCCTAATGTGTTGGAGACCTTCAAGTGAAGGATAAAAGGTGCTTGATTGAAGAGAAAAGAAATGAATAAGGCTAGCTTGCATGATGGGAACCAAAGAAAGAATATTTGTAACTACAGAGAGCCACCTTCCCTACCAGGCTGTGATATGCACAGGTATGCTAAGAACAGAAATTCTTGTGCCCTAGTTAGATATTGAATATTTTTCTTTAAATAGTGTTTGAGCCAGAAGATGGGCATTTTAGTGATTTTAGTGCTGAATTCCACCAGTGCAGTCTCTAACACGTGAAAAATAATGTTTTAGTAGCCATACTCTCTTCTTACTTCACTATAGAGTTTTGACAGCCTTCAACAAGAACATGTACAATTAAATAACCATAAAGTAGAAATGTAAAATAAAATACAGGAAAATTTTGAATACAGCAATAAAAAAACTATTTTTGGTTTCTTCAGTAATTTATATAACCTTATATTGCAAACAGATATAACACAATCAGTCATCATTTTAATAAAATCCCTCTAAACAGTAACTCTACAGTAAAACATAATTTCAGTTTTGACAAGAATGATGTTTAATTTGAATCAAGATGAGTATTAACACTTTGACTTCCAGTCTTTAGCATTGACTCTAAAGTGAGGAAAAATGGGCTTTGCGTCACCAGGTAAAGCTTTCTCCTGCGCCACCTCTACTTCTGCAAAGAGAAAAAGTCTTCATTTATGCAGAGTGGGGATAGAGGACTCAGGAAGATATTCTGGTGTCCCAGCAGTTGTACCAGTACTGCAGTGCTTTTCTTAATTTTTTTTAACCAGAGAAAGTCATTATTTGGGTTAAAAAAATGAAGTTTTTTAGTATGTTATTTTGTTAGTTATGCACATCTTAATATGAATTAATCCATCCCTCACTTTCATGTCCTAGGAGAAATCAGAGAGTTATGAAACATAGGATCATTGGAGAAGAGGACAGGGAGAAAATGCAATAAATTTGTCAAAAAAAGATAAATACCGCCTACTCTATGATTTTATTCCAGGCCAAACCTGACCTCTCAAATCTATTTAATAACATAAATAAATCACTTTAAAATAATTTCTTTAGACGATTACTGAATTTGAAGATCTGATGCAATCATTTTCAAAACTGTCTTCTGCCTAGGGAATCCTAAGAATACCTGCTGAGTCATGGCAATGAGGCATCACCACATGAAGTTCAGAAAAGACTGATTCTTTTTATGACAGTCTTTTGAAAAAGTCACAACTTTCAAAAGAGTGTTTTCATAATGTTGATAGGTGTGCTGTGATTACTCATCAGGCTATAAGCTTCATAGTAAAAGGACCTCTTTTTTCACAATTAAGAAACATGGCCATAAAACTATTCATTCTGCCTACAAGATAGATGTTAATTAGCAGAAATCATTCATTAAACTTGCAAGAATTTATGGCAGTGAATTGAACGGGAAAGATATGAATGGGAGTGTAAAGTTCAATGTTTAAGTTGACTTGGCCAGTCAAGTCAATAAAAATAACTGGTTCAAGACACAGCATGGCAGCATGGAAAAAGTATGGCCGTTTGGATGAAAGCATACGGGTTTGGATCTCCTTTTGTAAGACAGTAGTTTTGTAAGTTTAAATGAGTTACTTAACTCCTCTGTGACCCATTTCTTTCATGTTAACTTTGAATTAAATAAAAACATAATTGTGGAATTGCTATTAGTTTATACACACAGGCACAGACACACACACACACACACATAAATGTATATATATATTATATATATACATATATACATTTTATATATATATACATAAACATATTTATGTATGTATGTGTGTGTATATATATATATATATATATATATATATATCCATCATCCATCCATTCCCTAGCTAGTCCCTTAGAATGGAAAGAGCATATTTATTTGATGGAATCCTTTTGGTGTCCTGTGACCATATAAATTCCTTTTTAGAAAGATATTTCAAATGGAAAGAGTGAGTCTGTCTTTCTTGCTACTACAAGAGCTATAATCTTTTAGTGGACAGAAAACAAAAATTAAATTATACAATTGATCTCCCACCTGGGCAAAGCCAGTACCTGAAATAGGCATGAAACTGAGCCCTGATGAGGTGGATAGACAGAGGGATTAGGACAGAAAACTGGCAACAATGGAAGTAGCAGCGCAGAACATACCATGGCTTGTAAGGATCAAAACAATATTGTGGTGACTGAGACGTGTATTGTTATTTGCCTAGAATTCACTATGTAAGGAAATCACATGAGAGCTTGAGAACAAATGCTATCCCTATCCCTTTATTAAAGCCTGTGACTGCCCGATTATATGGTCTGAATCCTAGGGAAAAACAGAAAGTCAAGATTTCTAATGCCATCTCTTCTGAGGTCATGTGAAACCCACACTTCCTACTTCTGGGCAATTTCTGAGATAGTACAAGTCATTGCTTCAGGGAAAGACTTTCCAACACAAATTTCTTAATTTCTTTAAAACTTCCATTACCAACCAGAATTTGAAAGTCAAAAATTACATTTTATTAAATTTTAAAAAGTGTGTGTATGTGAAATTCTCTCTACTTTCTTCATTGAGAAAAGACTTGGTTAGAATTGTCTTATTTTCCAAAGGTGAATCATATATGAGGTCAAGGAAAATAAATACATAGTTTTTCCAAAGATCACTTACTAAATTGAAAAATAAACCAAATATTATGTAAAAGACACTGAATGGAAACAACTTTTAAAACAAACAAAAATTATAACCAGAAACACCATCTGAAGGAATAATAGTACCCAGGAAATTTTTAGTACAGTAAAGTCTAGAAAACTATTTAGGTGATTCTCTTTTAATGTAAAAGGCAAAGCTCTTCCCTCATTCATTGCTTTAAAACAGAGGAAAAAAACCTAAAAAAATGCATAATATTCTCAATTAGAAAGTTACTGGTATTCAGGAGTTATTTACTGGAAATGTGAGACACATCTGTGAGAGACCCAGAAAGGAGAGAAAAAAATGATATACAGAGAGAAGAGTTCTCACCACCAAGGTGTCATCAGAGAAGCACAGTTATTAGAATTCCTCATGATAAGGAAATACTTACTGCAATTCTAAGATGAATGACATCTGATATCAAATATGAAGTTGCTTTCTTATGTATGATACAATTACCCTCTGCTTCCCCCAAACATTCAGTAAACATTTGTAAATTTTTGCCACAAACAACATTGTGGTAAAGTGGAAAATTAAGAAATACGTGCATCACAGTATAAAGTGTCACACTGAAAAGGAATATTAATTTAGGTATCAGCTATAAAGGCATTTATAATTAATAATCATAATATAAGCACTCCTGGAAATCTGTGGAAATAGTGGAGACGGGATTAGGGTCACATTTTGTGAGATGAGATGAAACCATATTGCTCATTTATTAACATACAGGATGTCCTCAGATGACTGAATGGTTAGGAGGCATCTCTGTTATATTATTCAAGCACAGAAAACAAACAAGTGTTTCATTCTTGGGTCTTCAAAACAGGAATATCTTCTTTCTCCCTCTCTAGGCTCTTTGAGGCCCTTCTATTCCATGAAAAATTTGACTGCTTTTATCAGTTCCATGTTCCTTTTTATTTGAAACCTAATTTTTCACTAATTATTGCATTTAGGAAATAATTTTGATGCTTGATGATTTTTTAGCTATCTCCAAACTTTTTAGAATCAGATGGATTAATAAACTATAAATATAATGTAAATGCCGAGAATAAGGGAAAATAAAGTTAATACCATCAGCTATTATTAATTAATATTTCAGCATTCTAGATTTTTTAACTAGCCTTCTTTCCTAGAATAACAACTAGCTGAAGCAATGCCCATCAAAAAGGCAAACATTTCATTGGTCATAAAAAAGTGTAAAAGAAAGAGAAAGAAGAAAAGAGCAATAAAACAGGAATTGGAAGTGGATAGGTAACAAGCATACTGTACCTTTATATACTCAATTTTTCTAAATTCCATTAATTTTTTCCTGTTTATTTCTTAACTTGGTCAGAACAAGTGCTGTTTATAAAATAGTTTTGGCAAGTTTAAAGTGGTAAAAATAAACCACACTAATATGACCCCATATTTTCAATTCCAGCATTAAATTGCTTAGATGACTTTCAGTCTTTAAAATGTCCTTACAGAAGCCCTTTTCAACTCAGTACACTGAAGTATGAATGTGAAAGTTTATCATTTTAAAAATTTACATTAAATGTTTTGACAGCATCATACAAAAATGACTGTCATAAAGCCCATTCTATTGCCTGTGAAATTGTAAAAAACCTCATGGTTGATTGACTACTACAGAAGACTAGGGGATGGTGTATACTTTACACATAATGGATTTCTGAAGGGAATAAAAAGTTAAAAGTACAATGTCTTGAGAGATAATACTCTTCTTAAGGTTTGCTGTGGTCCATATTTGCAAAAATGTTGGTACTTAATAATAACAGTCATTTGGAGCTTAAAGTCAACATATGGAGCATAGAATTCTACTTGATGAGCAAAGCACTTACTGTTTCCATTGTATTGTAATTGTGGCATTAATGAAATATGAAGGAATTATTCTAACTCTGAGTGCATTTATTAACTCAAAGTTCACTCTTAATAGCAAAGCATAAACTTCAATTTTCAAAGGCCTATGCTTTTGTTATATTAAATTTAGTAAGGGAAAAGTGTTTTCCAGCTATTCACAAGTAAATAACTTACTAGCTCCAAAACAGACAATGACTTATTTCCATTTTTTTCTGCCAAGTGATAAAATTATTTCACCAGTTGACTTCTAATATTTATTTTCTAGGTAAAGGAGATCATTTTTCATAGAATAGTAGAGACAGTCAATGAAAGAAACAGTGTCAACAAGCCAAACACAAAACAATAACAAAACCAGTAGTTGGGCAAAGCCTAAATAAATTGAAAACAAGCAGGAATAACCAAGATTTAAAGTTTCATTTAATTTTTGTGGATGTGTGTGTTAATTGAAGTTTTTAACAAATATCTATACCTGTAAATATCATGGATCATTTTATTTTTAATGTTTCTTTTTTACTATTTCTGGTTTCTAAATTTTCAAAAAAAACCTGTATTGATTTTGTAACCAGAAAAAAAAATGTTATTTAAAATAAAAATAATCTCATCCATTAACAATATAATGAAGACATTTATTTTGCAGAAAATTCTGCATTACTTTGGAAAAGTGAACTAATCTATTCTAGAGTCCTTTTTACTTTTAAACATAAAAAATGAAATATTAATCTTTGGCTTTTGGCCACCTTTAAAAGAGAGAACTTAGGTAGAAGGAATGACTAGCTCACCCTACCCCACCCACAAAAAATAACACACAGCTATATGTTAGGGCAAGTTAAACAAATGAGAGGAGAAAGACAGATGGTGATTGACGCTGTGCTTAGTACATAGATTTGAACACTAGGTGAAGCCAAGTTTCCGTTTGAAAGAGGCATCCTTTCCAAAATATCACTGGTTTAGGTATTTGTTATATTATTTTCCATTTATAAAGTGGCCCTTTTAATACATTGTAGTTTATATTGTGTATTAAATAAACAATATTTTATTTATGAAATAGTGTATAAGTTTAGGAAAGAAGTATTTTACGTGGCATAGATATATAAATTTGTCCTTGATGAAGCTATTAAAGATATTTCATGAAATGTCAATAATAATAATAATAATGAAGAAGAAGAAGAAGAGGAAGAAAAAGAAAGAAGAAGAAGAAGAAGAAGAAGAAGAAATTTCCCTCGGGAAAAGGAAGAAAATCCAAATGCTATATGTTATTTATTTGTTTGTTTATTTGAGACAGAGTCTTTCTTACTCTGTGACCCAGGCTGGAGTGCAAGTGGCATTATCTCAGCTCACTGAGATAATGAGCCTTCACTTCCTAGCTCAAGTGTTCCTTCCACTTCAGCCTCCAGACTAGCTGGGACTACAGGCACATGCCACTGTGCCTGGCTTATTTTTTTGTACTTTTGTGGAGACGGTTTCATCTTGTTGCCCAGGCTGGTCTCAGACTCCTGAGCTTAAACAATTCACCTGATTTGGCCCCCAAAATCTTAGGATTACGAGTGTGAGCCATGGTGTCTAGCCTGTTTATTAAATATTTAGTTTTGGTTTGGGTAGATAAATTGAGTAGATAATTTTTTTTTCTAAATGATATACCAAGAGATTTTTTATGAAAAAAAGTCAAAGTGAGGCACTTTGGTTTTTCTTGTTGTTGTTTTGTTTTCAAATTTTTTTAGAGGCACAGTCTCACTCTGTCACCTGGGCTGCAGTGCAGTGGTGGGATCTCGGCTCACTACAACCTCCACTTCCCAGGTTCAAGTGATTCTCCTGCTTCAGCCTCCCAAGTAGCTGGGAATAGAGATGCATGCCACTAGACTGGGCTACTTTTTTTTTTTTTTTGAGAAGGAATTTCACTCTTGTTGCCCAGGCTGGAGTGCAATGTCGTGATCTCAGTTCACTGCAACCTCTAGCTCCCAGGTTCAAGCAATTCTTCTTCCTCAGCCTCACGAGGAGCTGGGATTACAGGCGCCTGCCACCACACATGGCTAATTTTGTATTTTTTTTAGTAGAGACGGGGGTTTTGCCATGTTGGTCAGGCTGGTCTTGAACTCTTGACATCAGGTGATTCACCCAACTCAGCCTCCCAAAGTTCAGGGATTACAGGCGTGAGCCACTGCATGCAGCCTAGGGCCTTTGCTTTTAAATTACATTTATTTTTCCCTATGTAATGCTACCTCAGACACCAAGAGGGTTTTGGGCAAGCTGTGGCCTCAATATCTGATTAATAAGACAGGAAATCTGATATAAGAAAATGATATAAGAGGCCAATACTTTTAAAAAAATCTAAAGGGATAACATCAGTAAAAATCATGCCTCCAAAAACAATCTTCTCCATAAAAGCAATGAAAACACGGGCAAAAATAGAAAGAATCAGCTTTTTCAGAACTCTGTATATTGACCAAAGAATTGCAGCAATGTGGGGAGAATGTATTCAGGAAAAACACATAAAGTTGGTAAGAGAGAAAGTTTTGTCATGTGTTGACTTGCCCTATTCCTATCTCACATTCACCAGCTCCACAGTAGCCTTGTTATACAACATCCCATAGTCATGATGAAAACCAACAGGCTGGCAGCTAGTGGAGAGGAAAGAATGAGGTTGGAAACACTTTAGAACCCTCTGTCAAAAGAATTGTCACTATTTGATCTGTCTGGTAGTTTCCTGGAAGACCTAATATGCAAAACTCTTTGTTTGACCTGACTCAGAGCTTGCCCAATGCAAACAGCCTTTTCCTGAGGTTCAACTGCAAACAACCACATGCAATTACTGAACAAATCTGCTGAACGAGTAGTAAATAACAACTGGAGCAAGCAACAGGCTTAAAAAGGAAATGTTTAAAAAGAAAAGCTAGGTAATAAAATGCCATAGGGAGATTTGAAAAACTCTGACATATTTCTCAGAATCTGGAAGTTTGAGGCAGTGTTGTAAAACTGCCTAAAGGAGTGTTGAAGGCATGCCCCAACATGCACAGGGGAGAGAATGGAAATAAGCAGGAGCAAAGATTTTGTATTCTGTTGAAATTCCATTGTTACTAATCAGGAAAAATATTGTTTTAAGTTAAAAAGTAAATTGCAATCCTCATGGCAATAGGAAAGAAAATAACTCAAAAAAAGCTCAGTAAAAGAAATGACAAGATAATTTAAGTGATACAGAAAAAAATATCTATTTAACACACAAAAAGACAGCAGTGGCATACTGGAATTATAATATATACAGAAAATTAACAACAAAATGGCAAAATCTTACCTAATTACTAATCACCTTTAATGTAAATATATTAGACTTTCCAATTAAAAGGTAATGTGACAGAAAGTTAAAAAAAGATCCAACTGTACACTGTCTATAAGAGATACAATTTATATTAAAAGACAAAAATAGGTTAAAAATAAGGTGATGGATAAATATATACCATGCAAAGAGTAGCCAAAAGAAAGCTGGAGTGATTACACTCATATCAGAAAAAATAGACTTCCAGACAAAATTTGTTACAAGAGAAAAAGAAAGATATTTTATGATGATAAAAAGGTCCATCCATTTAGAAGATACTACAATTATATATTTATGGTCAATTGATTTTGACAAGTGTGTCCTTATAATTCCATGGAAAAAGAATAGCCTTTTCAACAAATTGTTCTGGGACAACTGGATATCTACATACAAAACAAGATTGGATTCCCCAGCCTCACACCATATAAACAATTAAACTCAAAATAAATCAAAGGCTTAAAAGTAAAAAGTAAAATTCTAGAATTCATAATAAAAAACATACATGTAAATCTTTGTTGCCTTGGACTAGGCAATGGTTTCTTAGATATGGCAACAAATGCACAAGCAACACAAGAAAAAAAGATAAGTTAAACTTAATCAAAATTTAAAATGTCATGCTTCAAAGGACATTATCAAGAAAATGAAAATACAGCTCAAATCAGAAGAAATATTTGCAAGTCATCTATCTTATAAGGGTCTAGCATCCAAAATATATAAAAAATGATCACAACTCAACAATAAAAAGTACATGTTATAAATAAGCAAAGGATTTTCATAGATATTTCTCCAAAGAAAATAGAGAAATGGCTGACAAACATATGAAATAATGTTTATTTGTCATTGGTGTCGATGAAAAGAGTCAAACTCTGTAAAATATTTGAAAACATTTACTTTGAGCCAAATATGAGTGACCATGATCTGTGATACATCCCTCAAGAGGTCTTGAGAACATGTGCCTAAAGTGGTTGGGGTACAGCTTGGTTTTATATATTTTAGGTAGGCATAAGACATCAATCAAATACATTTAAGAAATACATTGGTTTCGTTCAGAAAGCTGGGACAACTCAAAGCCAGGGGCTTCCAGGCTATAGGTAAACATTTTCTGGTTGACAATTGGTTGAGTTTATCTAAAGACCTGGGGTCAAAGGAAATGTTCAGGTTAAGATAAAGGATTGTGGAGACCAAGTTTTATTGTGCAGAGGAAGCTCTCAGATAGCAGACTTCAGAGAGAGCAGGTTGTAAATTGTTTTTTATCAGACTTAAAAGAGTGCCTGGCTCTTAGATGATTATCTCCTGGATCTGGGAAGGAAGGACGGAAAACAAAGGGAAAATGGGATTCTCCATAGAGTGTGGATTTTTCCCATAAGAGACTTTGCGGGACAATTTCAAGGTATGGCAAGGAAATAAATTTTGGGGTTAAATATTTTTTCCTCGTCTCACAATGTTATGCCAGAGTCAGATTAAAAACTAAGTCACAATATATAGGATCAAATAAAATCCATCTGATGAGAATTTATGGTTTGTAGGCATGACTTCCTAGACCGCTTAGGTAACAATCTGGGAAAGAAAAGAAATCAGAGCTTCGTCCTCTTTGGAAATGCAAATCAAAACCTCAGAGAGCTATGACTTTACACCAACTAGAATGACTATACTAAAATAGACAAGCAACAGCTGTTGGCTAGGATGTGGAGAACTTAGAATATTACTCAGAATAATAAAAAAATGGAAACAATGCAACTATCCATCAGCTGATAAATGGATAAACTTACAATGGGCTACTATCTACCTATATAAGGAATGAAATATTGATTAATGGTATAATATGCAAAAACCTTTAAAATATTAGCTAAGTGAAAAAACCAGACCCTAAAAGCCTTATATTATATCATTCCATGTATAGAGAGTGCCCAGAATAGGCAAGTCCAGAAATAGAAAGTGGATCAAAAGTTGCCAAAGGTTGAGTGTAAGAGGAAATGCAGAGTGACTGCTAAAATCAACAGGAGATTTTTTGGGGAAGGACACCAAAAATGTAGTAAATTAGATATTAATAATGGTCACACAACTTTGTGAATATACCAAATGCCACTGAATTTCATGGTATTTGACTTATATTTTGTTTTCTAAAATGGCTCTAAAATACTCTGTTTTAGCAACTAGACAACATCCCTTACTATAACCTCCTAATTGTCATTGATGGATTTTATATCCATCATTGAGTTGTGGGTTAAGCACCATTGCAGTTAATTTTAAAGATAAAGAAAAAGACACTGAGAAAAGTTAAGAAACTTATGGTTATGCCATGGAGGAGAAGGATTTTAAGGTCTGCTGTTTATGATTCCAAGTTTATCCTCTAAACTTACACATAATGCTACCTCATATGATAATGCAGAACAATTCAGTTTTTTTAGCGTGACTTAATTCAGCTCACAGGGTTAAAATTTTCTTTAGTTTCAGCAATTTAGAAACACTGTTTTTGTCCATTCTGTGAATGGACATTTGGGAGCTCATTGAGGCCAACTGCAAAAAAGCAAATATCCCGGGATAAAAACTAGAAGGAAGCTATCTGGGAAACTGTATTGCGAAGTAAGCATTCATCTCACAGAGTTAAAACTTTCTTTTCACTCAGCAGTTTGGAAACACTGTTTTTGTAGAATCTGCGAAGGGATATTTTGGAGTGCATTGAGGCCTGTGGTGAAAAAGAAAATGTCTTCAGATAAAAAATAGAAATAAGCTTTCTGAGAAACTGCTTTGTGAGGTTTGCATTAATCTCAAATATTTGAAACTTTCTTTTGATTCAGCTATTTGGAAACACTGTTTTTGTCCATTCTGCAAATGGACGTTTGAGAGCTCATTGAGGCCAATGGCGAAAAAGTGAATATCTCAGGATAAAAACTAGAAGGAAGCTATCTGGGAAATGGTTTTGTGATGTGTGCATTCATCTCACAAAGTTAAATCTTTCCTTTCATTCAGCAGTTTGGAAACACTGTATCTGTAGAAACTGTGAAGGGATATTTTGGAGCATATTGAGGCCTATGGTGAAAAAGAAAATATCTTCAGATAAAAACTGGAAAGAAGCTTTCTGAGAAACGGCTCTGTGATGTGTGCATTCACCTCACAGAGTTAAACGTTTCTTTTGATTCAGTAGTTTGGAAACACTGTTTTGGTCTCTTCCATGAATGGACATTTGGGAGCTCATTGAGGTCAATGATGAAAAACCAGATATTCCAGGATAAAAACTAGTTTCTCAGAAAGCATCTTTCTATGTATTATCTGACGATATTTCCTTTTTCCCCAAAGGCCTCAATGTGTTCACAAATATTCCTTCATAGATTCTACCAGAACATTGTTTCCAAACTGCAGAATGAAAAGAAGAGATTAACCTAGTGAGATGAAAGTACACATCACAAAACAGTTTTCCTGAAAGCTTCTTTCTAGTTTTTATCTGGAGATATTTCCTATTTAATCAAAGGCCTCAATACACTCCAAAATTTCTTTTCACAGATACTGCCAAAAAAGTGATTCCAAATGGCTGAATGAAAACAACGTTTTAACTGTAGGAGACGAATGCACCAATCAAAACGTGGTTTCTCAGAGAGCTTCCTTCTATTTTTTATCCTGGGATATTTGCTGTTTCTATATTGGCTTCAAGGAGTTCCAAAATGGCCATTTACAGAATGGACAAAAACAGTGTTTCCAAACTGCTGCATCCAAGGAAAGGTTTAACTCTTGTGAGATAAATGCAGAATCAAAAAACCATTTCTCAGAAAGATTCTTTCTAATTTTTAACTGAAGATATTTCCTATTTCATCAAAGAAGGCCTGATTTCATTCCCAAATTTCCCTTTGCAGATACTGCAAAAAAAAGTGATCCCAAACTGCTGAATGAAAACAATGCTTTAAGAACGTTTGTGATTTTTGTACATTGATTTTGTATCCTGAGACTTTGCTGAAGTTGGTTATCAGCTTAAGGAGAATCAAAAGAGAGGATTAGCTCTGTGATATGAATGCACACATCAGAAAGCAGTTTCTCAGAAAGCTTCTTTTTAGTTTTTATCTGAAGACATTTACTTTTTCACCATAGTCCTCAATGTGCTCAGAAATATTCATTCACAAATTGTACAAAAACATTGTTTCCAAACTGCTGAATGAAAAGAATGGTTTAACTCTGTGAGATGAGTGCACACCTCAAAAACCAGCTTCTCAGATAAATCCTTCTAGTTTTTATCCTGGGATATTCACTTTTTCTCTATTGGCTTCAATGAGCTCCCAAATTTCCATTCTCAGAATTTTCAAAAATAGTGTTTCCAAACTGCTCAGTCAAAAGAAAGTTTGAACTCTGTGAAATGAATGCAAATATCACAAGGCAGTTTCTCCAAAAGCTTCTTTCTAGGCTTTATCTGAAGATTTTTTCCTTTTCCCTGTAGGCCTCAATGTGCTCCCAAATATCCCTTCACAGATTCTACAAAAACAGTGTTTCCAAACTGCTGAATAAAAAGATAGGTGTAACTCTGTGAGATGAATGGACACATCACAACGCAGTTTCTCAGATAGCTTCATTCTTGTTTTTATCCTGGGATATTCGCTTTTTTGCCATTGGCCTCAATGAGCTCCCAAATGACCATTGGCAGAATAGATAAAAACTGTGTTCCCAAACAGATGAATAAATAAAAGGTTTAACTCTGCGAGATGAATGCAAACATCACAAAGCAGCTTCTCAGAAAGTTTCTTTCTAGTTTATATCTGAAGATATCTTACTTTTCACCATAGGCCTAAATGCAATCCCAAATATCCCTTCACAGTTTCTACAAAAACAGGGATTCCAAACTGCTGAATCAAAAAAAAGGTTTAACTCTGTGAGATGAATTCACACATAACAAAGCAGTTTCTTAGAAAGCTTCTTTATATGGTTTATCTGAAGATATTTTCTTTTTCACCATAGGCCTCTATGCGCTCCAAAATATCCCCTTGCAGATTCTACAAAAACAGCATTTCCAAGTGGCTGAATGAAAACAAAGGTTTAACTCTGCAAGATGAATGCACACATCACAATGTGGATTCTCTAATAGCTTCATTCTAGTTTTATCCTGGGATATTTGCTTTTGTGCCATTGGCCTCAATGAGCTACCAAATTACCATTCCCAGAATGAACAAAAACAGTGTTTCCAAACTGCTAAATCAAAATAAAGGTTTAAATCTGTGAGATGAATGTACACATCACAAGGCAGTTTCTCAGAAACAGTCTTTCTAGTTTTTATCTGCACGTATTTTCTTTTTCACCATACACTTCAATGCCCTCCCAAATATCTGTTTGAGGTTCTACAACAAGAGTGTTCCCAAACTGCTCAATCAAAAGAACAGTTTACCTCTTTGAGATGAATGCACAACTCACAAAGCAGTTTCCAAGAAAGCTTCTTTCTAGTTTTTATCTGAAGATATTTTGTTTTTCACCATAGGCCTCAATGCAATCCCAAATATTGCTTCACACATTCTACAAAAAAAAGCCTCCAAACTGCTAAATGAATAGAAAAGTTTAACTCTGAGATGAATGCACACATCACAAAGCAGTTTCTCAGATAGCTTCCTTCTAGTTTTTATCTTGGGATATTCACTTTTTCACCATTGGCCTCAATGAGTTCCAAAATGTCCATTCACAGAATGGACAAGAACAGTGTATCCAAACTGCTGAACCAAAAGAAAGGTTAAACTCTGTGAGATAAATGCACACAACACAAAGCAGTTTCTCAGAAAGCTTCTTTCTAGTTTTTATCTGAACATATTTCCTTTTTCACCATAAACTTCAACGTGCTACAAATATCCCTTTGCAGATTCTAGAAAAACAGTGGTTCCAAACTGATGAAAGAAAAGAAAGGTTTAACTCTGCGAGATGAATGCACACATCACAAAGTGGTGTCTCAGATATCTTCCTACTAGTTTTTATCCTGGGATACTGTGTTTTTCACATTTGGCCTCAAAGAGATCCACAATGACCATTTGCAGAATTTTCCAAAACAATATTTCCAAACTGCTCAGTCAAAGGAAAGGTTTAACTCTGCGAGTTGGATGCACACTTCACAAAGCAGTTTTTCAGAAGATTCTTTCTAGTTTTTATCTGAAGTTATTTTTTTTCACCATAGATCTCAATACGCTCCCGAATATCCCTTTGTAGATACTACAAAAAGAGTGTTTACAAACTGCTGAAGGAAAAGAAAGGTTTAACTCTGAGAGATGAATGGGCACATCACGAAGTGGTTTCTCAGATAACTTTCTTATGGTTTTTAACCTGGGATATTTGGTTTTTCACCATTGGCCTCAATGAGCTCCCAAATGTCCATTCCCAGAATGGACAAAAACAATGTTTCCAAACTCCTGATTCAAAAAAACGGTTTACCTTGGTGAGATGAATGCACACATCACAAAGCATTTTCTGAGAAATCTTCTTTCAAGTTTTTATCTGAACATACTTTGTTTTTCACCATAAGCCTCTATGCACTAACAAATATCCCTTCACAGATTCTACAAAAGCAGTGTTTCCAAACTGCTGAATCAAAAGAAGAGTTTAACTCTGTGAGATGAATGCAAACATCACAAAACTTTTTCTCAGAAAGATTCTTTCTAGTTTTTATCTGTAGATATTTTCTTTTTTTTTATTATACTTTAAGTTTAAGGGTACATGTGCACAACATGCAAGTTAGTTACATATGTATACATGTGGCATGTTGGTGTGCTGCACCCAGTAACTCATCATTTAACATTAGGTATATCTCCTAATGCTATCCCTCCCCCAGATCCCCACCCCACAACAGGCCCCAGTGTGTGATGTTTCCCTTCCTGTGTCCATGTGTTCTCATTGTTCAATTCCCACCTATGAGTGAGAACATGCAGTGTTTGGTTTTTTGACCTTGCGATAGTTTGCTGAGAATGATGGTTCCCAGCTTCATCCATGTCCCTACAAACGACATGAACTCATCATTTTTATGGCTGCATAGTATTCCATGGTGTATATGTGCCACATTTTCTTAATCCAGTCTATCATTGTTGGACATTTGGGTTGTTTCCAAGTATTTGCTATTGTGAATAGTGCCGCAATAAACATACGTCTGCATGTGTCTTTATAACAGCATGTTTTATAATCCTTTGGGTATATACCCAGTAATGGGATGGCTGGGTAAAATGGCATTTCTAGTTCTAGATCCTTGAGATATCGCCACACTGACTTACACAATGATTGAACTAGTTTACAGTCCCACCAACAGTATAAAATGTTCCTATTTCTCCACATCCTTTCCAGCACCTGTTGTTTCCTGCCTTTTTAATGATCACCATTCTAACTGGTGTGAGATGGTATCTCATTGTGGTTTTGATTTGCATTTCCCTGATGACCAGTGATGAAGAGCACTTTTTCATGTGTCTTTTGGCTGCATAAATGTCTTCTTTTGAGAAGTGCCTGTTTATATCCTTCGCCCACTTGTGGATGGGGTTCTTGGTTTTTTCTTGTAAATTTGAGTTCATTGTAGATTCTGGATATTAGCCTATTGTCAGATGTGTAGATTGCAAAAATGTTCTCCCATTCTGTAGGTGCCTCTTCACTCTGATGGTAGTTTTTTTTGCTGTGCAGAAGCTGTTTAGTTTAATTAGATCCCATTTGTCAATTTTGTCTTTTGTTGCCATTGCTTTTGGTGTTTTAGACATGAAGTCCTTGCCCATGCCTATGTCCTGAATGGTATTGCCTAGGTTTTGTTCTAGAGTTTTTATGGTTTTAGGTCTAACATTTAAACCTTTAATACATCTTGAATTAATTTTTGTATGAGGTGTAAGGAAGGGATCCCATTTCAGCTTTCTACATATGGCTAGCCAGTTTTCCCAGCACCATTTATTAAACAGGGTATCACTTCCCCATTTCTTGTTTTTGTCAGGTTTGTCAAAAATTAGATAGTTGTAGATATGTGGCATTATTTCTGAGGGCTCTGTAATGTTTCATTGGTCTATATGTCTGTTTTGGTATCAGTACCATGCTGTTTTGGTTACCGTAGCCTTGTAGTATAGTTTGAAGTCAGGCAGCGTGATGCCTCCAGCTATGTTCTTTTGGCTTAAGATTGACTTGGCAATGGGGGCTCTTTTTTGGTTCCTTATGAACTTCACAGTGTTTTTTTCCAATTCTGTGAAGAAAGTCATTGGTAGCTTGATGGAAATGGCACTGAATCTAGAAATTACCTCGGGCAGTATGGCCATTTTCATGATATTGATTATTCTTACCCATGAGCATGGAATGTTCTTCCATTTGCTTGTATCCTCTTTTATTTCACTAAGCAGTGGTTTGTAGTTCTCCTTGAAGAGGTCCTTCATGTCCCTTGTAAGTTGGATTCCCAGGTATTTTATTCTCTTTGAAGCAATTGTGAATGGGAGTTCACTCATGATTTGGCTCTCTGTTTGTCTGTTATTGGTGTATAAGAATGCTGGTGATTTTTGCACATTGATTTGTATCCTGAGAATTTGCTGAAGTTGCTTATCAGCTTAAGGAGATTTTGGGCTGAGACAATGGGGTTTTCTAGATAAACAATCATGTCACCTGCAAATAGGAGCAATTTGACTCCCTCTTTTCCTAATTGAATGCCCTTTATTTCCTTCTTCTCCCTGATTGCCCTGGCCAGAACATCCAACACTATGTTAAATAGGAGTGATGAGAGGGGGCACCCCTGTCTTGTGCCAGTTTTCAAAGGGAATGCTTCCAGTTTTTGCCCATTCAGTATGATATTGGCTGTGGGTTTGTCATAGATAGCTCTTATTATTTTGAGATACGTCCCATTAATAGCTAATTTATTGAGAGTATTTAGCATGAAGTGTTGTTGAACTTTGTCAAAGGCCTTTTCTGCATCTATTGAGAAAATCATGTGGTTTTTGTCTTTGGTTGTTTTTATATGCTGGATTACGTTTATTGATTTTCATACGTTGAACCAGCCTTGCATCCCAGAGATGAAGCCCACTTGATCATGGTGGATAAGGTTTTTGATGTGTTGCTGGATTTGGTTTGCCAGCATTTTACTGAGGATTTTTGCATCGATGTTCATCAAGGATATTGGTCTAAAATTCTCTTTTTTTGTTGTGTCTCTGCCAGACTTTGGTATCAGGATGATGCTGGTCTCATAAAATGAGTTATGGAGGATTCCTTCTTTTTCTATTGATTGGAATAGTTTCAGATGGAATGGTACCACCTCCTCCTTGTACGTCTGGTAGCATTTGGCTGTGAATCCATTTGGTCCTGGACATGTTTTGGTTGGTAAGCCATTAATTATTGCCTCAATTTCAGAGCCTGTTATTGGTCTATTAAAGATCCAACTTCTTCCTGGTTTAGTGTTGGGAGGGTGTACGTGTCAAGGAATTTATCCATTTCTTCTAGATTTTCTAGTTTATTTGCATAGAGGTGTTTATAGTATTCTCTGATGGTAGTGTGTATTTCTGTGGGATCATTGGTGATATCCCCTTTATTTTTTTATTGCATCTATTTGATTCTTCTATCTTTTCTTCTTTATTAGTCTTGCTAGTGGTCTATCAATTTTCTTGATCTTTTCAAAAACCAGCTCCTGGATTGATTGATTTTTTGAAGGGTTTTTTGTGTCTCTATTTCCTTCAGTTCTGCTCTGATCTTAGTGATTTCTTGCCTTCTGCTAGTTTTTGAATGTGTTTGCCCTTGCTTCTCTAGTTCTTTTAATTGTGATGTTAGGGTGTCAATTTTAGATCTTTCCTGCTTTCTCTTGTGGGCATTTAGTACTATAAATTTCTCTCCACACACTGCTTTGGATGTGTACCAGAGATTCTGGTATGTTCTGTCTTTGTTCTTGTTGGTTTCAAAGAACATCTTTATTTCTGTCTTCATTTTCTTATGTACCCAGTAGTCATTCAGGAGCAGGTTGTTCAGTTTCCATGTATTTGTGGGGTTCTGAGTGAGTTTCTTAATCCTGAGTTCTAGTTTGATTGCACTGTGGTCTGAGCGGAGTTTGTTATAATTTGTATTCTTTTACATTGGCTAAGGAATGCTTTATTTCCAACTGCATAGTCAATTTTGAAATAGATGTGGTGTGGTGCTGAAAAGAATGTATACTCTGTTGATTTGGGGTGGAGAGTTCTGTAGATGTCTATTAGGTCTGCTTGGTGCAGAGCTGAGTTCAATTCCTGGATATCCTTGTTAAATTTCTGTCTCATTGATCTGTCTAATGTTGACAGTGGGGTTTTAAAAATCTTCCATGGTTATTGTGTGGGAGACTAAGTATCTTTGTAGGTCTCTAAGGACTTGCTTTATAAATCTGGATGCTCCTGTATTGGTTACATATACATTTAGGATAGTTAGTTCTTCTTGTTGAATTGATCCCTTTACCATTATGTAATGGCCTTCTTTGTCTCTTTTGATCTTTGTTGGTTTCAAGTCTGTTTTATCAGAAACTAGGATTGCAATCCTTGCTTTTTTGTTTTCCATTTGCTTGGTAGATCTTCCTCCATCCATTTATTTTGAGACTATGTGTGTCTCTGCACATGAGATGGGTTTCCTGAATACAACACACTGATGGGTCTTGACTCTTTATCCAATTTGCCAGTCTGTGTCTTTTAACTGGAGCATTTAGTCCATTTACTTTTAAGGTTAATATTGTTATGTGTGAATTTGATCCTGTCATTATGATGTTAGCTGGTTATTTTGCTCATGAGTTGATGCAGTTTCTTCCTAGCATTGATGGTCTTTACAATTTGGTATGTTTTTGCAGTGGCTGGTACTGGTTGTTCCTTTTCATGTTTAATGCTTCCTTCAGGAGCTCATGTAGGGCAGGCCTGGTGGTGACATATTCTCTCAGCCTTTGCTTGTCTGTAAAGTATTTTATTTCTCCTTCACTTATGAAGCTTAGTTTGGCTGAATATGAAATTCAGGGTTGAAAATTATTTTCTTTAAGAATGTTGAATATTGGCCCCCACTCTCTTCTGGCTTGTGGAGTTTCTGCCAAGAGATCCACTGATAGTCTGATGGCCTTCCCTTTGTGGGTAACCCAACCTTTCTCTCTGGCTCCCCTGAACATTTTTTCCTTCATTTTAACTTTGGTGAATCTGACAATTATGTGTCTTTGGGTTTGTCTTCTCGAGGAGTATCTTTGTGACATTCTCTGTATTTCCTGAATTTGAATGTTGACCTGCTTTGCCAGGTTGGGGAAGTTCTTGGATAATATCCTGCAGAGTGTTTTCTAACTTGTTTCCATTCTCCCCATCGCTTTCAAGTACACCAATCAGACGTAGATTTGGTCTTTTCACATAGTCCCATATTTCTTAGAGGCTTTTCTTTTCTTTTCATTTTTTTTCTCTAAACTTCTCTTCTCACTTCATTTCATTCATTTGCTCTTCAATCACTGATACCCTTTCTTCCAGTTGATCAAATCAGCTATTGAATCTTGTGCAGTTGTGACATAGTTCTCATGCCATGGTTTTCAGCTCAATCAGTTCTTTAATGACTTCTCTGCATTGGTTATTTTAGTTGCCATTCATCTAATCTTATTTCAAGGTTTTTAAATTCTTTGTGATTTATTTGAACTTCCTCCTTTAGCTCAGAGACGTTTGATCATCTGAAGCCTTCTTCTCTCAGGGAAATCCCTTTCATAGCCAAGCAAATCTGTGAGAGATGGCACCTAGAAAATCAGATCACTCCCACCCTAATACTGTGCTTTTCTAACGGTCTTAGCAAATGGCACACCAGGAGATTATATCCTGTGTATCACCAGGGGGTCCGGCACCCACGGATTATTGCTCTTTGCTAGCACAGTAGTCTGAAATCGAACTACAAGGTGGCAGTGAGGCTGGGGAAGGTGTGCCCACCATTGCTGAGGCTTGAGTAGGTAAACAAAGTGACCATGAATCTCAAACTGGGTGGAGCCAACTGCAGCTCAAGGAGGCCTGCCTGCCTCAGGAGACTCCACCACTGCTTTGTGATGTGTACATTCATCTCCTAGAGTTAAAACTTTCTTTGCATTCAGCAGTTTGGAATCACTGTTTTTGCAGTATCTGCAAAGGGAAATTTGGGAGCGCACCCAGGTCTTTCATGAAATAGGAAATACCTTCAGATAAAAAGTAAAAAGATGCTTTTTGAGAAATTGCTTTGTGATGTGTGCATTCCTCTCACAGAGTTAAAACTTTCTTTGGAGGCAGCAGTTTGGGAATGCTGTTTTTGTCCATCCTGTGAATGGACATTTTGGAACTCTTGAAGGCAATAGAGAAAGAACAAATATCCCAGGATAAAAAATAGAAGGAAGCCATCTGAGAAACTGCTTCGTGATGGGTGCATTCATCTCCCAGAGTTACAACGTTGTTTTCATTCAACAGTTTGGAATCAGTGTTTTTGCAGTATCTGAGAAGGGAAATTTAGGAGTGTATTGAGGCCTTTGATTAATAGGAAATATCTCCAGATAAAAACTAGAAAGAAACTTTCTGAGAAACTGCTTTGTGATGTGCACATTCATCTCTGAGAGTTAAAGGTTTCTTTGGATTCAGCAGTTTGGAAACAATGTTTTTGTCCATTCTGTGAATGGACATTTTGGAACTCTTTGAGGCCAATGGTGAAAAGTCAAATATCCCAGGATAAACACTAGAAGGAAGCTATCTGAGAAACTGCTTTGTGATGTGTGCATTCATCTCTGAGAGTTAAACCTTTCTTTCCATTCAGCAGTTTGGAATCACAGTGTTTTGCAGTATCTGTGAAGGGAAATTTGGGAGTGCACTGAGACCTTTACTTAAATAGGAAATATCTTCAGATAAAAACAACAAAGAAGCTTTCTGAAAAACTGCTTGGTGATGTGTGCACGCATCTCACCAAGGTAAACTTTTCTTTGTTTTCCACAATTTAGAAACACTGTTTTTGCCCGCTTGATGAATTGACTTATTGAGCTCACTGAAGCCTATGAGGATAAAGTGAATATCCCAGGATAAATACAATAAGGAAGCTATCTGAGAAACCACGTTGTAATGTATGCATTCATCTTGCAGAGTTAAATTTGTTTTCATTGAGCAGTTCGGAAACACTGTTTTGGAAGAATCTGTGAAGGTGTATTTGGGAACACATTGAGGCCTATGGTGAAAAAGGAAATATCCTTAGATAAAAATTAGAAAGATTTCTGAGAAACCACGTTTTGATGTATGCATTCATCTTGCAGAGTTGAATTTGTTTTCATTGAGCAGTTCGGAAACACTGTTTTGGAAGAATCTGTGAAGGTGTATTTGGGAAAACATTGAGGCCTATGGTGAAAAAGGAAATATCCTTAGATAAAAATTAGAAAGATTTCTGAGAAACTGTTTTGTGAAGTGTGCATTCATCTCACAGAGTTGAACGTTTTCTTTAGATTCAGCAGTTTGGAAACAGTTCTTTTCTCCATTCTGCAAATGGACATTTGGGAGCTCATTGAGGCCAATGGTGAAAATGGGAATATCCCAGGATAAAAAATTAGAATGAAGCTATGTGAGAAATCGCTTTGTGATGTGTGCATTCACTTCACAGAGTTAAAACTTTCTTTTCATTCAGCGGTTTGGAAACACTGTTTTGGTTGAAGCTGCAAAGGGATATTTGGGAGTGCACTGAGGCATTTGATGAAACAGGAAATATCTTGAGATAAAAACTAGAAAGAAATTTTCTGAGAAACTGCTTTGTGATGTGCGCATTCATCTCACAGAGCTTTACATTTCTTTGGATTCCACAGTTTGGAAAAAGTATTTTGGTAGAATCTGCAAAGGGATATTGGGAGGGCATTGAGGACTATGGTGAAAAAAGGAAATATCTTCAGACAAAACTAGAGGGAAGCTTTCTGAGAAATTGCTTTGTGAAGTGTGCATTCATCTCACAGAGTTAAACCTTTCTTTGGATTCAGCAGTGTGGAAACTGATTTTTCCATTCTGTGAATGGATATTTGGGAACTCATTGAGGGCAATGGCAAAAAAAGGAATATCCCAGAATAAAAACTATAAGGAAGCTATCTGTATAATCACTTTGTGATGTATGCATTCATCTTGCAGAGTTAAACCTTTCTTTTCATTCAGCAGTTTGGCAACACAGTTTTGGCAGAACCTGTGAAGGGATATTTGGGAGTGCTTTGAGACCTATGGTGAAAAAAGAAATGTCTTCAGATAAAAACTAGAAAGAAGCTTTTGAGAAATTGCTCTGGAAGTGTCCATTCATCTCACAGAGGTAAACCTTTCTTTGGATTCAACAGTTTGGAAACACTGTTTTGTCCATTCTGTGAATGCATATTTGTGAGCTCATTGAGGGCAGTATCAAAAAAGAGAATACCCCAGGATAAAAACTAGAAGAAAGCTATCTGAGAAACTACTTTGTGATGTGTGCATTCATTTCACAGGGTTAAAACTTTCTTTTCATTCAACAGTTTGGAAACACTGTTTTGATAAAATCTGTGAAAGTATATTTTGCAGCACGTTGAGTCCTATGGTGAAAAAAGACATATCTTTAGATAAAAACTGGAAATAAGCCTTCTGGGAAACAGCTTTGTGATATCTGCTTTCATCTCACAGAGTTAAAACTTTCTTTGGATTCAGCAGTTTGGAAACACTGTTTTTGTCCATTCTGCTAAAGGACATTTGAGATCTTATTGAGGCCACTGTTGAAAAAGGGAATAAACCAGGGTAAATACTAAATGGAAGCTATCTGAGAATCCGTGCTGTAATATGTGCATTCATCTCACAGACTTAAAATTTTCCTTTCATTCATTATTTGGGAAACACTGTTTTGGTTAATTCTGTGAAGAGGTATTTGGGAGCACATTGAAGCCAATGGTGAAAAATGAAATATATTCAGATAAAAACTAGTAGAAGCTTTCTGAGAAACTGCTTTGTGATAAGTACATTCATCTCACAGAATTTAACATTTCTTTGAATTCAGCAGTTTGGAAACACTGTTTTTCTCCACTTTGTGAATGGACATTTGGGAGCTCATTGAGGCCAATGGTGAAAAAGGGAATATCCCTGGATGAAAACTGGAAAGAAGCTATCTGAGAAAGTCCTTAGTGATGTGTGCATTCATCTCACAAAGTTAAACCTTTCTTTTCATTCAGCAGTTTGGAAACACTATTTTGGTAGCATCTGTGAAGGGATATTTCGGAGCGCTTTGAGGCCTACTGTGAAAAAGGAAATATCTTCACATAAAAACTAGAAAGAAGCTTTCTGAGAAACTGCTTCGTGATGTGTGTGTTCATCTACAGAGTTAAGCCATTTTTTTTATTCAGCAGTTATGAAACACTGTTTTTGTGCATTCTACAAATGGACACATTGAGTCCAATGGTGAAAAAGCAAACATCCCAGGATAATTACTAGAAGTAATCTATTTGAGAAACCGCGTTGTGTTGTGGTCATTCATCTCACAGAGTTAAACGATTCTTTTCATTCAGCAGTTGACAAACACCGTTTTGGTAGAAATTGTGAAGGGATATTTGGTAGTGCATTGAGCCCTATGGTGAAAAAGGAAATATCTTCATATAATAACTAGAGAGAAGCTTTCTGAGAAACTGCTTGGTGATGTGTGCATTCATCTCACAGAAGTAAACATTCCTTCAGATTCAGCAGTTTGTAAACACTGTTTTTGTCCATTCAGTGAATGGACATTTTGGAACTCCCTGAAGCCAATAGAGGAAAGAGCAAATATCCCAGGATAAAAACTAGAAGAAAGCTATCTGAGAAACCATTCTGTTACGGGTGCATTCATCTCCTAGAGTTAAAGCATTGTTTTCTTTTTTTTTTAATTTTTTTAAATTATACTTTAAGTTTAAGGGTACATGTGCACAATGTGCAGGTTAGTTACATATGTATACATGTGCCATGCTGGTGCGATGCACCCACAAACTCATCATCTAGCATTAGGTATATCTCGCAATGCTATCCCTCCCCCATCCACCCACCCCACAACAGTCCCCAGAGCGTGATATTCCCCTTCCTGTGTCCATGTGATCTCATTGTTCAATTCCCACCTATGAATGAGAATATGTGGTGTTTGGTTTCTTGTTCTTGCGATAGTTTACTGAGAATGATGATTTCCAATTTCATCCATGTTCCTACAAAGGACATGAACTCATCATTTTGTATGGCTGCATAGTATTCCATGGTGTATATGTGCCACATTTTCTTAATCCAGTCTATCCTTGTTGGACATTTGGGTTGGTTCCAAGTCTTTGCTATTGTGAATCATGCCGCAATAAACATACGTGTGCATGTGTCTTTATAGCAGCATGATTTATAGTCATTTGGGTATATACCCAGTAATGGGATGGCTGGGTCAAATGGTATTTCCAGGTGCAGATCCCCGAGGAATCGCCACACTGACTTCCACAATGGTTGAACTAGTTTACAGTCCCAGCAACAGTGTAAAAGTGTTCCCATTTCTCCACATCCTCTCCAGCACCTGTTGTTTCCTGACTTTTTAATGATTGCCATTCTAACTAGTGTGAGATGGTATCTCACTATGGTTTTGATTTGCATTTGTCTGATGGTCAGTGATGATGAGCATTTTTTCATGTGTTTTTTGGCTGCATAAATGTCTTCTTTTAAGAAGTGTCTGTTCATGTCCTTTGCCCACTTTTTGATGGGGTTGTTTGTTTTTTTCTTGTAAATTTGTTTGAGTTCATTGTAGATTCTGGATATTAGCCCTTTGTCAGATGAGTAGGTTTGAAAATTTTCTCCCATTTTGTAGCTTGCCTGTTCACTCTGATGGTAGTTTCTTTTGCTGTGCAGAAGCTCTTTAGTTTAATTAGATCCTATTTGTCAATTTTGTCTTTTGTTGCCATTGCTTTTGGTGTTTTAGACATGAAGTCCTTGCCCATGCCTATGTCCTGAATGGTAATGACTAGGTTTTCTTCTAGGGTTTTTATGGTTTTAGGTCTAACGTTTAAGTCTTTAATCCATCTTGAATTGATTTTTGTATAAGGTGTAAGAAAGGGATCCAGTTTCAGCTTTCTACATATGGCTAGCCAGTTTTCCCAGCACCATTTATTAAATAGGGAATCCTTTCCCCATTGCTTGTTTTTCTCACGTTTGTCAAAGATCAGATAGTTGTAGATAGGTGGCATTATTTCTGAGGGCTCTGTTCTATTCCATTGATCTATATCTCTGTTTTGGTACCAGCACCATGCTGTTTTGGTGACTGTAGCCTTGTAGTGTAGTTTGAAGTAAGGTAGTCTGATGCCTCCAGCTTTTTTTTTTTTTTTGGCTTAGGATTGACTTGGTGATGCGGGCTCTTTTTTGGTTCCATATGAACTCCAAGTAGTTTTTCCCAATTCTGTGAAGAAAGTCATTGGTAGCTTGATGGGGATGGCATTGAATCTATAATTTACCTTGGGCAGTATGGCCATTTTCACGATATTGATTCTTCCTACCCATGAGCATGGAATGTTCTTCCATTTGTTTGTATCCTCTTTTATTTCCTTGAGCAGTGGTTTGGCGTTCTCCTTGAAGAGGTCTTTCACATCCCTTGTAAGTTGGATTCCTAGGTATTTTATTCCCTTTGAAGCAATTGTGAATGGGAGTTCACTCATGATTTGGCTCAGACCACAGTGCAATCAAACTAGAACTCAAGATTAAGAATCTCACTCAAAGCCACTCAACTACATGGAAACTGAAAAACCTGCTCCTGAATGACTACTGGGTACATAACGAAATGAAGGCAGAAATAAAGATGTTCTTTGAAACCAACGAGAACAAAGACACAACATACCAGAATCTCTGGGACGCATTCAAAGCAGTGTGTAGAGGGAAATTTATAGCACTAAATGCCCACAAGAGAAAGCAGGAAAGATCCAAAATTGACACCCTAACATCACAATTAAAAGAACTAGAAAATCAAGAGCAAACACATTCAAAAGCTAGCAGATGGCAAGAAATAACTAAAATCAGAGCAGAACTGAAGGAAATAGAGACACAAAAAACCCTTCAAAAAATTAATGAATCCAGGAGCTGGTGTTTTGAAAGGATCAACAGAATTGATGGACCGCTAGCAAGAGTAGTAAAGAAAAAAAGAGAGAAGAATCTAATAGACGCAATAAAAAATGATAAAGGGGATATCACCACCGATCCCACAGAAATACAAACTACCATCAGAGAATACTACAAACACCTCTACGCAAATAAACTAGAAAATCTAGAAGAAATGGATAAATTCCTCGACACATACCTCTCCCAAGACTAAACCAGGAAGAAGTTGACTCTCTGAATAGCCCAATAACAGGATCTGAAATTGTGGCAATAATCAATAGCTTACCAACCAAAAAGAGTCCAGGACCAGATGGATTCACAGCCGAATTCTACCAGAGGTATAAGGAGGAGTTGGTACCATTCCTTCTGAAACTATTCCAATCAATAGAAAAAGAGGAAATCCTCCCTAACTCATTTTATGAGGCCAGCATCATTCTGATACCAAAGCCGGGCAGAGACACAACCAAAAAAGAGAATTTTAGACCAATATCCTTGATGAACATTGATGCAAAAATCCTCAGTAAAATACTGGCAAACCGAATCCAGCAGCACATCAAAAACCTTATCCACCATGATCAAGTTGGCTTCATACCTGGGATGCAAGGCTGGTTCAATATACGCAAATCAATAAATGTAATCCAGCATATAAACAGAACCAAAGACAAAAATCACATGATTATCTCAATAGATGCAGAAAAAGCCTTTGACAAAATTCAACAACGCTTCATGCTAAAAACTCTCAATAAATTAGGTATTGATGGGACATATTTCAAAATAATAAGAGCTATCTATGACAAACCCACAGCCAATATCATACTTAATGGGCAAAAACTGGAAGCATTCCCTTTGAAAACCGGCACAAGACAGGGATGCCCTCTCTCACCACTCCTATTCAACATAGTGTTGGAAGTTCTGGCCAGGGCAATTAGGCAGGAGAAGGAAATAAAGGGTATTCAATTAGGAAAAGAGGAATTCAAATTGTCCCTGTTTGCAGGTGACATGATTGTATATCTATAAAACCCCATTGTCTCAGCCCAAAATCTCCTTAAGCTGATAACCAACTTCAGCAAAGTCTCAGGATACAAAATCAATGTACAAAAATCACAAACGTTCTTAAAGCATTGTTTTCATTCAGCAGTTTGGGATCACTTTTTTTTGCAGTATCTGCAAAGGGAGATTTGGGAATGAAATCAGGCCTTCTTTGATGAAATAGGAAATATCTTCAGTTAAAAATTAGAAAGAATCTTTCTGAGAAATGGTTTTTTGATTCTGCATTTATCTCACAAGAGTTAAACCTTTCCTTGGATGCAGCAGTTTGGAAACACTGTTTTTGTCCATTCTGTAAATGGCCATTTTGGAACTCCTTGAAGCCAATATAGAAACAGCAAATATCCCAGGATAAAAAATAGAAGGAAGCTCTCTGAGAAACCACGTTTTGATTGGTGCATTCGTCTCCTACAGTTAAAACGTTGTTTTCATTCAGCCATTTGGAATCACTTTTTTGGCAGTATCTGTGAAAAGAAATTTTGGAGTGTATTGAGGCCTTTGATTAAATAGGAAATATCTCCAGATAAAAACTAGAAAGAAGCTTTCAGAAAAACTGCTTTGTGATGTGTACTTTCATCTCACTAGGTTAATCTCTTCTTTTCATTCTGCAGTTTGGAAACAATGTTCTGGTAGAATCTATGAAGGAATATTTGTGAACACATTGAGGCCTTTGGGGAAAAAGGAAATATCGTCAGATAATACATAGAAAGATGCTTTCTGAGAAACTGCTTTGTGAAGTGTGCATTCATCACATAGAGTTAAACGTTTCTTGGGATTCAGCAGTTTGGAAACACTGTTTTTGTGCATTCTGCAAATGGACATTTGGGAGCTCATTGAGGCCAATGGCAAAAAAAGGGAATATCCCAGGATAAAATATAGAAGAAAGCTACCTGAGAAAAAGGTTTGTGATGTGTGTATTCACCTTCTAGATGTAAACCCTTCTTTTCACTCAGCAATTTGGAATCACTGTTTTTGCAGTATCTTTGAAGGGAAATTGGGGAGAGTATTGAGTCCTTTGATGAAACAGGAAATATCTTCTTATGAAAACTAGAAAGAAGCTTTCTGAGAGACTGCTTTATGATGTGTGCACTAATATCACAGAGTTAACTCTTCCTTTGGATCCAGCAGTTTTGAAACACTGTTTTTGTCCATTCTGCAAATGGATATTTGGGAGCTCATTGATGTCAATTGTGAAAAGGCAAATATCCTGGGGTAAATACTAGAAGGAATCTTTCTGATAAAGAGTGCTGTGATGTATGCATTCATCTCACAGAGTTAAACATTTCTTTTCATTCAGCATTTTTGAAACACTTTTTAGGTGGAATCTGTGAAGGGATATTTGGGAGTGCATGGAAGCCTATGGTGAAAGACAAAATATCTTCAGAGAAAAAATAGAAAGATGCTTTCTGAGAAAGTGCTTTGTGATGTGGGCATTCAACTCACAGACTTAAACTTTTCTTTTGATTCAGCAGTTTGGAAACACTGTTTTTGTCCACTTTGCAATTGAAAATTTTGGAACTCACTGAGTCCAAAGTCAAAAAAGTGAATATCCCAGGATAAAAACTTGAAGGAAGCTATCTGACAAACTGCTTTGTGATATGTGGATTCGCCTCCTAGGGTTAAAATATTCTTTTCATAGCAGTTTGGAATCAATGTTTTTGCAATATCTGAGAAGTGATATTTGGGAGCGCATAGAGGCCTTTTATGAAATAGGAAATATTTTCAGATAAAAACTAGAAAGATGATTTTTAGAAACTGCTTTGTGATGTGTACATTCATCTCACAGGTTTAAACGTTTTTTGAACACAGCATTTTGGAAACACTGTTGTTGTCCATTCTGTGAATGGACATTTTGGAACTCCTTGAAGCCAATAGAGAAAGAGCAAATATCCCAAGATAAAAACGAAAAGAAGCTATCTTAGAAACCTCCTTGTGATGGTTGCATTCCTCTTTTAGAGTTAAAACGTTTTCATTCATCATTTTGGAATCAGTTTTTCTGTATCAGTGAAGGGAAATTTGAGAGTGTATTGAGGTCTTTGATTAAATAGGAAATATCTCCAGATAAAAACTAGAGAGAAGCTTTCTGAAAAACTGCTTTGGGATGTGTGCATTCATCTTGCAGGATTAAACTCTTCTTTTCATTCAGCAGTTTGGAAACAACGTTTTGGTAGAATCTGCAAAGGAATATTTTTGATCTCATTGAGGCCTATGTTGAAAAAGGAAATATCTTCAGAACAAAAGTAGAAAGAAGCTTTCCGAGACTCTCCTTTGTGATGAGTGCATTCTTCTCACAGAATTAAACGTTTCTTGGGATTCAGCAATTTGGAAACACTGTTTTTTTTTGTATTCTGTGAATGGACTTTTGGGAGCTTATTGAGGCCAATTTCAAAAAATGGAATATCCCAGGATAAAAACTAGGAGAAAGCTGTCTGAGAAACCACTTTGTGATGTGTGAATTCATCTCCTAGAATTAAACCCTTCTTTTCACTCAGCAGTTTGGAATCACTGTTTTTGCCATACCTGTGATGAGAATTTCAGGAGCACACTGAGTCCTTTGATGAAATAGGAAATTTCTTCAAATGAAAATGACAAAAAAACTTTCTGAGAAACTGCTGTGTGATGAGTGCACTCATCTCACAGAGGTAAATGTTAGTTTGGATTCAGCAGTTTGGAAACACTGTTTTTTTCCATTCTACAAATGGACATTTTGACTTCATTGAGGCCAATGATGAAAAAGCGAATATCCCAAGATAAATACTACAAGAAAGCTACCTGAGAAACCGCTTTGTGTTGTGAGCATTCATCTCTCACAGCTGAACTTTTCATTAAGCAGTTTGGAAACACTATTTTGGTAGAATCAGTGAAGGGCTATTTGGGAGTGCTTTGAGGCCTATGGTGAAAAAGGAAATATCTTCTGATAAAAATTAGAAAGAAGCTTACTGAGAAACTGTGTTGTGATGTGTGCATTCATCTCACAGAGGTAAACATTTCCTTTCATTCAGCAGTTTAGAACCACTGTTTTGGTGGAACTGTGAAGGGATATTTGGGAGTGCATGGAGGCCTATGGTGAAAAAGGAAATATCTTCAGGTGAAACTAGAAAGAAGATTTCTGAGAAACTTCCTTGTGATATCTGCATTCATATCACAGAGTTAAACTTTTCTTTGGATTCAGCAATTTGGAAGCACTGTTTTTGTCCATTCTGTGAATGTACATTTGGGAACTCACTGAGGCCAGTGGTGAAAAAGTGAATATCGCAGGACAAAACCAAGAAGGAAGCTACCTGAAAAACCACTTTGCGATGTTTACATTCATCTCCTAGAGTTAAAATTTTCTTTTCATTCAGCAGTTTGGAATCACTGTTTTTGCAGTATCTGCTAATGGAAATTTTGGAGCACATGGAGGCCTTTAATGAAAAGAGAAATATCTTCAGATAAAAACTAGAAAGACGCTTTCTCCTAAACTCCTTTGTGATGCGTGCATTCATCTCACAGACTTAACATTTCTTTGGATTCAGCAGTTTCAACATACTGTTTTTGTCCTTTCTGTGAGTGGACATTTCAGAACTCATTGAAGCCTTTGGCGAAAAAGTGAATATGCCAGTATAAAAAGTAAAAAGAATCTGTCTGAGAATCTGCTTTGTGATGCTTGCATTCATCTCTTTGAGTTTAAAACTTTCTTTTCATTTAGCAGTGTGAGATCACTGGTTTTGAAATATCTGTGAAGGGAAATTTTGGAGCACATTGAGGCCTTATATGAAAAAGGAAATATTTCCGATAGAAATAAGAAAAAATATTTCTGAGAATCTGCTTTGGGATGCATGCATTCATCTCACAAATTTAAACACTTTTTCGGATTCAGCAGTCTGGTAACACTGTTTTTGTGCATTCTGTGAATGGACATTTGGGAGCTCATTGAGACCAATGGTGAAAGAGGAAATAACCTAGGATAAAAACTAGAAGGAAGCTATCTGAGAAACACTTTGAGATGCATGCTTTCATCTCGCAGAGTTAAACCTTTCTTTTCATTCAACAGTTTGGAATCACTGTTTTGATAGAATCTACAAAGGGATATTAGGGAGTGCATTTAGGCCAATGGAGAAAAAGGAAATAGCTTAAGATAAAAATTAGAAAGAAGCTTTCTGAGAAACTGCTAAGTGATGTGTTCATTCATCTCACAGAGTTAAACTTTTCTTTGGGTTCAGTAGCTTGGAAACACTGTTTTGTCCATTCTGCGAATGGACTTTTAGGAGTTAATTGAGGCCAATGATGAAAAAGTGAATATCACAGGATAAGTAGTAGAAAGAAGCTATCTGCGAAACCACTTTGTGAAGTCTGCATTCATCTCCTAGATTTAAACACTTCTTATCATTCACCAGTTTGGAATCAGTTTTTGCAGTATGTGTGAGGGAAATTTGTGAGCACATTGAGGCCTTTGATGAAATAGGAGATATCTTCAGATAAAAAATAGAAAGAATCTTTCTGAGAAACTGCTTTGTGATGTTTGCATTCATCTCACAGACTTAAGCATTTCTTTGTATGTAGCAGTTTGGAAACACTGTTTTTGTGCATTCTGCAAATGGACATTTGGGAGCTCATTGAGGCCAGTGGTGAAAAAGGGAATACACTGGGATAAAAACTAGAAGAAGCTATGTGAGAAACACTTTGGGAAGTGTGCCTTTATCTTGCAGTCTTAAAACTGTCTTTTCATTCAACAGTTTGGAAACACTGTTTTGGTAGAATCTACAAAGGATATTAGGGAGCGCATTTAGGCCAATGGTAAAGAAGGAAATAGCTTCAGATAAAAATTAGAAAGAAGCTTTCTGAGAAACTGCTATGTGATGTGTGCATTCATCTTGCAGATTTAAAGCTTTCTTTGGATTCAGCAGTTTGGAAACACTGTTTTTGTCCATTCAGTGAATGGACATTTGGGAACTCATTGAGGCCAATAGCAAAAAAGCAAATATCCCAGGATAAAAACCAGAAAGAAGCTATCTGAGGAAGCACTTTGTGATATGTGCTTTCAACTCCTAGAGTTAAACCTTTCTTTTCATTCAGCAGTTTGTATACACAGTTTTGGCAGAATCTGTGAAGGGATATTTGGGAGCACTTTGAGGCCTATGGTGAAAAAGGAAATATCTTCTGAAAAATGAGAAAGAAGATTTCTGAGAAACTACTTTGTGATGTGTGCATTCATCTCAGAGTTAAAAATCTCTTTGGATTCAGCAGTTTGGAAACACTGCTTTTGTCCCTTCTGTGAATGGATATTTGGGAGCTCATTGAGGCCAAAGCAAAAAAGCCAAGATCCCAGGTAAATACTAGAAGGAAGCTTTGTGAGAAACTACATTGTGATGTGTGCATTCATCTTGCAAAGTTAAACTTTTCTTTCACTCAGCAGTTTGGAAACACTGTTTTGGTATAATCTGCGAAGGGATATTTAGGATTGCTTTGAGGCTTATGGTGAAAAAGGAAATATCTTCAGATAAAAACTAGAAAGAAGCTTTCTGAGAAACTGCTGTATTGTGTGAATTCATCTCATAGAGTTAACCTTTCTTTGGATTCAGCAGCTTTGACACATTCTTTTTGTCCATTCTGCAAATGCACATTTGGGAACTCATTGAGGCTGATGCAAAGCAGCAAATATCCCAGGATAAAAACTAGAAGGACACTATCTGAGAAACTGCTTTCTGATATGTGCATTAATTTCCTAGATTTAAACTTTTCTTTTCATTCAGCAGTTTGGAAACACTGTTTTGGTAGAATCTTTGCAGGTATATTTGGGAGCACATTGAGGCCTATGGTGAAAAAGGAAATATCTTTGGATAAAAACTATAATCTTTTTGAGAAACTGCTTTTTGAAGTTTGCATTCATCTCACAGAGTTAAACCTTTCTTTTCATTCAACGGTCTGGAAACACTGTTTTTGTCCATTCTGTGAATGGATATTTGTGATCTCATTGAGACCAATGGTGAAAAAGCAAAATTCCCAGGAAAAATAATAGAGCAAATCTATCTGAGAAACCACTTTTTTGATGTGTGCATTCATCTCACAGAGTTAAAACTTTCTTTCGATTTAGCAGTTGGTAAAAACAGTTTTTATCTATTCTGAAAATGGATATTTTGGATCTCATTTAGGCCAATGGCAAAAAAGGAAAGATCCCAGGATAAAAATTAGAAGGAAGGTATCTGAGAAACTGCTTTGTGATGTATGCATTCTTCTCACAGAGTTAAACCTTTCTTATCATTCAGCAGTTTGGAAATGCTGTTTTGCTCTAATCTGTGAAGAGATATTTGGGAGCTTGTTGAGGCCTGTGATTAAAAAGGAAATACCTTTGGATAAAATCTAGAAAGGAGCTTTCTGAGAAACTGCTTTCTTATGTGTGAATTCATCTCACAGAGTTAAACTTTTCTTTGAATTCATCTGTTTGGAAACACTGTTTTTGTCCATTCTGCAAATGGACATTTGGAAACTCATTGAGGCCAATGGCAAAAAAGTGAGTATCTCAGAAAAAAAAATTAGAAGGAATCTCTCTGAGAAACCACTTTGTGATGCGTGCATTCATCTCTGAGAGCTAAACCTTTCTTTTCATCCAGCATTTTGGAATCACTGTTTTTGCAGTATCTGCAAAGGGAAAGTTGGGAGGGCAATGAGGCCTTTGTTGAAGTAGGAAATATCTTCAGATAAAAACGAAAAAGAAGTTTTCTGAGAATATGCTTTGTGAAGTGTGCATTCATCTCACAGAGTAAATGTTTCTTTGCATTCAGCAGTTTGGAAACATTGTTTTTGTCCATTCTGTGAATGGATATTTGGGAGGTCATTGAGGCCAATGGGGAAAAAGTGAATATCCCAGGATAAGTACTAGAAGGAAGTGGTCTGAGAAACCACGCTGTGTTGTGTACATTCATCTTTCAGAGTTAAATTTTTCTTTTCACTCAGCCATTTGGAAGCACTGTTTTTGTAGAATCTGTGATGGGATACCTGGGAACACATTGAGGCCTATGGTAAAATAGGAAATAACTTCAGATAAATACTATAAAGAAGCTTTCAGAGAAGCTGCTTTGTGATGTGTGCATTCATCTCAGACTTAAAATTTTCTTTGTATTCATCTGTTTGGAAATACCACTTTTGCCCATTCTGCGGATGGACATTTGGGAACTAATTGAGGCCATTGGTGAAAAAGTGAATATCCCAGGATAAAAACAGAAGGAACCTCTCTGAGAAACCGCTTTGTGATGTGTGCATTCTTCTCAGAGAGTTAAATCTTTCTTTTGATTGAGCAGTTTGGAAACACTGTTTTTGTATAATCTGCAAAGTGACGTTTGGTAGTAATAATAGGCCTATGGTGAACAAGGACATATCTTCAGATAGTAATTGGAAAGAAGCTTTCTGAGACACAGATTTGTGATGTGTGCATTCATCTAACTGCGTTAAATTTTTTCTTTAATGGAGCTGTCTGGAAACAACCTTTTGGCAGAATCTACAATGGGTTATTTTGGAGCGCATTGAAGCCTACAGTGAAAAAGGAAATATATCCAGATAAAAAGCAGAAAGAAGCTTTAAGAGAAACTGCTTTGGGAGGTGTGCACTCATCTCACAGAGTGAAAACTTTGTTTTGATTCAGCAGTTTCGATACACTGTTTTGGTGGAATCTGTGAAGGGATATTTGTCAGCACACTGAGGCCTATGTTGAAAAAGGAAATAACTTCAGATAAAAACTAGAAAGATGCTTTCTCAGATAACACCCTGTGAAGTGTGATTTTTTCACAGAATTATACCTGTTTTTTGATTGAGCAGCTTGGAACACTGTTTTTGTAGGGTCTGCAAAGGGATATTTGGGAGCTCATTGAAGCCTATGGTGAAATAGGAAGTATCTTCAGATAAAAACTGGAAAGAAGCATTATAAGAAACTGCTTTCTGATGTGTGCGTTCATCTCACAGAGTTAAGTCCTTCTTTAGATGGAATAGTGTTTAATCACTGTTTTTGTAGAATCTACGAAGCTATATTTGGGAGGGCATTGAGTCCTATGGTGGAAAATAAAATACCTTCAGAGAAGAATAATACAGAAGCATTCTGAGAAACTGCCTTGAGATGTGTGCATTCACTACACAGTGTTAAACATATTTTTTGATTGATCACTTTGGAAACACTACTTTTGTAGAATCTGAATCTGTGAAGGGATATTTGGGAGTGCACAATGCCTATTTTGAAAAAAGAAATAACTTCAGATGAAAACTAGGAGGAAGCTTTTTGAAAAACTGCTTTGGGATGTCTGCATTCATCTCACAGAGTTAAGTCTTTCTTTTCATTGAGCAATTTGGAAACACTGTTTTTGTAGAATCTGCAAGGGTATATTTGTGAGTGCTATGAGGCCTAGGTTGAAAAGGAAATATCTTCACATAAAAAACTAGAAAGAAGCTTTTAGAGAAACTTCTTTGTGAAGTGTGCATTCAACTCACAGAGTTAAACATGTTTTTTGATTGAGCAGTTTGGAAACACTGTTTTTGTAGAATCTCAGACAGGATATCAGGGAGATTATTGAGGCCTATGGTGATAAAGAAAACATCTCCATATAAAAACTAAGAAGAATCTTTTTGGGAAACTGCTTTGTGATATGTTCCTTCATCTCACAAAGTTAAACCTTTCTTTTGATTCAGCAGTTTGGAAAAAGTTTTTTGTAGAATCTGCCGACGGATATCTGTGAGCGGTTTGAGGCCTATGGTGAAAAAAGAAATATATTCACATAAAAACTAGACAGAAGCTTTCTGAGAAACTTCTTTGGGATGTGTGCTTTCATCTCACAGAGTTGAACCTTTGTTTTGATTGAGCAGTTTGGAAACAGTCTTTTTGTAGCTTCTGCAGAGGGATATTTGTGAGTGGTTTGAAGGCCTATGGTGAAAAAGGAAATATCTTCACATAAAAACTAGACAGAAGCTTTTTGAGAAACTTCTTTGTGATGTGTGCATTCATCTCACAGAGTTGAAGTTTTCTTTTGATTGAGCAGTTTGGAAACAGTCTTTTTGTACAATCTGCAAAGGGATATTTCTGAGCAGTTTGAGGTCTATGGTGAAAAAGAAATATATTCAGATAAATACTAGACAGAAGCATTCTGAGAAACTTCTTTGTGATCTGTGCATTATTCTCACAGAATTAAACGTTTGTTTCGATTGAGCAGTTTGGAAACACTATTTTTGTAGAAACTGCAAAGGGATATATGGGAGTGCAATGATGCATATGGTGAAATAGGAAATATCTTCAGATAAAGACTGGAAAGAAATCCTTTGAGAAGCTGTTTTGTGATGCATGCATTCATCTCACCGAGTTAAACTTTTCTTTTGACTGAGCAATTTGGAAACAATATTTTTGTGTAATCTGTGAAGTGATGTTAAATAGTGCAAAAAGGCCTGTGGCAAACAAGGAAATATCTTCAGATAAAAATTGGAGTGATGCAGTATGAAAAACTGCTTTCTGATGTGTGCATTCATCTCACAGAATTAAATCCTTCTTTTGATGGAACTGTTAAGAAACACTGTTTTTATAGAATCTGTGAAGGGATATTAGGGAGCACTTTGAGACCTTTGGTGGAAAAGGGAATATCATCAGAGAAGAACTAGACAGAAGTTATCTGAGAAATTGCTTTTTGATGTGTGCATTCTTCTCACAGAGTTAAACCTTTCTGTTGATTGAGCAGCCTGGAAAAACTGTTATTGTAGAATCTGCAAAGGTATATTTGGGAGCACTTTGAGACCTTTGGTGGAAAAGGGAATATCATCAGAGAAGAACTAGACAGAAGTTATCTGAGAAATTGCTTTTTGATGTGTGCATTCTTCTCACAGAGTTAAACCTTTCTGTTGATTGAGCAGCCTGGAAAAACTGTTATTGTAGAATCTGCAAAGGTATATTTGGGAGCACACTGAGGCCTCTGGTGAAAAAGGAAATATGTTTGGATAAAAACAGGAAAGAAAGTTTTGAGAACTGCTTTGTGATCTGTGCATTCATCTCACAGAGTTAAACCTTTCTTTTTGATTGATCAGTTTGGAAACTCTTTTTGTAGAATATTTGAGGGGATATTTGGAGTGTGCAAGGACTATGTTAAAAAAGGAAATCACTTCAGATATAAACGAGAAAGGAACTTTCTGAGAAACCACTTTGTGACGTGTGCATTCTTCTCACAGAATTAAACATTTCTTTTGATTGAGCAGTTTCAAAACACTGCTTTTGTAGAAACTGCAAAGGGATATTTGGGAGCACATTGATGCCTATGGTGAAAAGGAAATGACTTCAGATCAAAACTAGAAAGAAGCTTTTTGAGAAACCGTTTGTGACGTATTCATTCATCTCACAGAGTTAAACTTTTCTTTTCATGGAGCAGTTTGGAAACACTCTTTTTGTATAATCTGTGAAGCATTGTTAAGTAACACAAAAAGGCCTACTGTGAACAAGGAAATATCTTCAGATAAAAACTGGAAAGAACCATTATGAGAAACTGATATCAGATGTATGCATTCATCTCACAGAGTTAAATCCTTCTTTTGATGGTACAGTTTAGAAACACTGTTTTTGTAGAATTGGCAAAGCGATATTTGGTAGTGCATTAAGGCCTATGATGGAAAAGGAAATAACTTCAGAGAAGAACTAGACAGAAGTTTTCTGAGAAACTGCTTTGTGATGTGTGCATTCTTCTAAGATAGTTAAAACTTTGTTTTGATTGAGTAGATTGGAAACACTGTTTTTGTAGAACCTGCAAAGCGATGTTTGGGAGCATGAAATGCCTATGGTGAAAAAGGAAATGACTTCAGATAAAAGCTAGAAAGAAGCTTTCTGAGAAACCACTTTGTGATTTGTGCATTCATCTCACAGAGTTAAAACTATCTTTTGATTGAGCAGTTTGGAAACACTGTTTTTGAGAATCTGCAAAAGTATATTTCAGCATTCACTGAGGCCTATGGTGAAAAGGAAATATCTTCAGATTAAAGTAGAAAAGAGCTTTTCAGAAACTGCTTTGTGATGTGGGCATTTGACTCAAAGCAGCTTTTTCATTGAGCAGTTTGGAAACACTGTTTGTGTAGAATCTGTGAAAGTATGTTTCAGAATGCACTGAGGCCTAGGTTGAAAAGGAAATATCTTTGGATTAAACTAGAAAGAAGATTTTTAAGAAACTGTTTTGGGATGTGGGCATTCAGCTCACAGAGTTAAAAGAGTTTTTTCATTGAGCAGTTTGGGAACACTGTTTTTGTAGAATCTGTGATGGGATATTTGGGAGTGCATTGAATCCTATGGTGATAAAGGAAATATCTTCGGATAAAAACTAGAAAGAAGCCTTTTTAGAAACTGCTTTGTGATATGTGCATTCATCTCACAGAGTTAAACCTTTCTTTTAACTGAGCAGTTTGGAAACACTGTTTTCTCAATATTTGCGAAGCTGTATCTGGTAGCACAAAAAAGCCTATGATGAACAAGGAAATATCTTCAGATAAAAACTGGAAAGAAGCATTATGAGAACCTGCTTTCTGATGTGTCCATTCATCTCAGACTGCTAAGTCATTCTTCCAATGGAACAGTTTGGAAAGACTGTTTTTGCAGCATCTGCAAAGGGATATTTGGGAGCACATTGAGGCTTATGGTGGAAAAGGAAATATCTTCAGAGAACAGCCAGACAGAAGCTTTCTGAGAAACTGCTTTGTGATGTGGGCATTCGTCTCACAGAGTTAAAGCAGTTTTTCTCATTGAGCAGTTTTGAAACACCGCTTTTGTAGAATCTGTGATGGGATATTTGGGAGTGCATTGAAGCCTATGGTGATAAAGGAAATATCTTCAGAGAAGAACTAGACAGAAGCTCTCTGAGAAACTGCATTTTGATGTGTGCATTTGTCTCACAGAGTTAAACCTTTCTTTCAATTGAGGAGTTTGGAAACACTGTTTTTGTAGAATCTGTGAAGGGATATTTGAGAGTGCACTGATGCCTATGGTGAAAAAGGAAATATCTTAAGATAAAAACTAGAATAAGCTTTTTGAGAAACTGCTTTGTGATGAGTGCATTCACCTCACAGAGTTAAACATTTCTTTTGATTGTTCAGTTTGGAAACACTGTTTCTGTAGAATCTGTGAAGGGATATTTTGGTGCGCACATGGCCTATGGTGAAAAAGGAAATGACTTCAGATAAAAACTAGAAAGAGGCTTTGTGAGAAACTGCTTGGTGAAGAATACATTCTTCTCACAGATTTAAACATTTCTTTTGATTGAGCAGTTTGGAAGCACAGTTTACATAGAATCTGCAAAGGGATATTTGGGAGTGCATAGATGCCTATGGTGAAAAAGGAAATATCTTCGGATAAAAACCAGGAAGAAGGTTTTGAGAAGCTGCTTTGTGATGTATGCATTCATTTCACAGAGTTAAATTTTTCATTTGACTGAGCAGCTTGGAAACACTGTTTTTGTATTACCTGTGAAACAATGTTCTGTAGCGCAAAAAGGTCTATGGTGAAAAGGAAAATTTCTTCAGATACATTATGAGAAACAGCTTTCTGATGTGTGCATTCATCTCAGAGAGCTAAATTCTTCTTTTGATGGAACAGTTTGGAAACACTGTTTTTAGAGAATCTGAGAAGTGATATTTGGGAGTGCTTTGAGGCCTATCATGGAAATATCTTCAGAGGATAACTAGACAGAAGCTATCTCAGAAACTGCATTGTGATGTGTGTGTTCGACTCACAGAGTTAAACCTGGTTTTTGAATGAGCAGTCTGGAAACACTGTTTTTGGGGAGACTGCAATGGGACATTTGAAAGCCCAGTTAAGCCTATGGTGAAAAAGGAAATATCTTTGGATATAAACTAGAAAGAATTTTTTTCAGTAACTGCTTTGTGATGTGTGCATTCATCTCACAAAGTTAAAACTTTCTTTTGACTGAGCAGTTTGTAAACACTGTGTTTGTATAATCTGAAGAGCTATATTATTTAGTGCAAAAATGCCTATGTTGATAAAGAAATATCTTCAGATAAAAAATGGAAAGAAGCGTTATGAGAAACTGCTTTTGGATGTGTGCATTCATCTCATAGAGTTAAGTCCTCCTTTTGATGTAACAGTTTGGAAAACCTGTTTTTGTAGAATCTGCAAATGTATATTTGGGAGTGCTTTTGAGGCCTATGGTGGAAAAGGAAATATCTTCAGAGAAGAAATAGAAGCTTTCTGAGAAACTGTTTTGGGATGTGTGCATTCATCTCACAGGGTTAAACCTTTCTATTGACTAAGCAGTTTTGAAACATTTTCTTGTGTAGATTATGTGAAGGGATATTTGGGAATGAATTGTATTATAGCTTATGGTGATAAAGGAAAAATCTTCAGATTGAAAACTAGAAAGAAGCTCTTGAGAAATTGCTTTGTGATGTGTGCATTCATCTCACCTAGTTAAACCTTTCTTTTGACAGAGTAGTTTAGAAACACTGTTTTTGTATAACCTACGAAGTGACTTTTTGTAGTGCAAAGAAGCCTATGTTGAAAAAGGAAATATCTTTGGATAAAAACTACAAAGAAGCTTTCTGAAAAACTTCTATCGATGACTGCATTCATCTCACAGAAGTAAAACTTTCTTTTGATTGATCAGTTTGGAAACACTGTTTTTGAAGAATCTGAGAAGGGATATTTGGGAGTGCACTGATACCTAAGATGAAATAGGAAATATCTTCCAAGAAAAACTTGAAAGAAGATTTTTAAGAAACTACTTTGTGATGTGTGTGTTTAGCTCACAGAGTTAAACCCGGTTTTTCACTGAGCAGTTTGGAAACACTGTTATTGGAGAATCTGCAAAGGGATACCTGGGAGCGCATTGAAGCCTAGGGTGATAAGGAAATATCTTTGTTTAAAAACTAGAAAGAAGATTTTTGAGAAAATGCTTTGACATGTGTGCAATCATCTCAAAGAGTTAAGTCCTTCTTTTGATGGAACAGATTGGAAACACTGTTTTTGTAGAATCTGTGAAGGGATATTTGGGAGCACATGGAAGACTATGGTGGAAAAGGAAATATCTTCAGTGAAGAACTAGACAGAAGCTTTCTGAGAAACTTCCTTGAGATGTGAGCATTGACCTTAGCTAATGAAACCTTTCTTTTGATTGAGAAGTTTGGAAGCACTGTTGTTTTAGAATCTACAAAGGGATATTTGAGAGTGCAAAAAAGCCTATGGTGAACAAGGAAATATCTTCAGAAAAAAACTGGAAAGAATTGTTATGGGAAACTGCTTTCTGATGTGTCCATTCATCTCACAGAGTTGAGTCCTACTTTTGTTGGAATTGTATGGAAGCACTGTTTTCATAGAATCTGCAAAGGCATATTAGGGAGTGCGTTGAAGCCTATGGTGAAAGAGGAAATAACTTCAGATAAAAATCAGAAAGAAGCCTTTTGAGAAACTGCTTTGTGATGTGTGCATTCATTTCATAGAGATAAAACTTTCTGTTGATGGAGCATATTGGAAACACTGTTTTTGTAGAATCTGTGAAGGGATACTTGGGAGTGCCCATGGCCTATGGTGAAAAGGAAATATCTTCAGATAAAAACTAGAAAGAAGCATTTTGAGAAACTGCTTTGTGATGTGTGCATTAAACTCAAAGAGTTAAACTTGTTTTTTGATTGAGCAGCTTGGAAACACACTTTTCGTAGAATCTGCAGTAGTTTTGGGAGTGTTTTGAAGCCAGTGGTGAAGAAGTAAATATATCTTTGTATGAAAACTAGAAAGAAGCTTTTAAAGAAACTGCCTTGTGATGTTTGAATTCATCTCAGAGAGGTAAACCTTTCTTTTGACTGAGCAGTTTGGAAACACTCTTTTTGTAAAATCTGTGAAGTGATATTAGGTAGCACAAAAAAGCCTATGGTGAAAAAGGAAATATCTTCAGATAAAAACTGTAAAGAACGGTTATGAAAAACTACTTTCTGATGTGTGCATTCATCTCACAGGGTTAAGTCTTTCTTTTGATGGAACAGTCTGGAAGCACTGTTTTTGTAGAATGTATGAAGGGATATTTGGGAGTGCAATGAGGCCTATTGTGGAAAAGGAAATATCTTCAGAAAAGAACTAGACAGAAGCTCTCTGAGAAAGTGCATTGTGATGTATGCATTCATCTCACAGAGTTAAACTTTCTTTTGATTGACCTGTTTGGAAACATTGTTTTCGTAGAATCTGGGAAGGGATATTTGGGGATCGAGTAAAGCCTATGGTGAAAAAGGGAATATATTTGGATAAAAACTAGAAAGAAGATTTTTGAGAAACTGCTTTTTTATGTCTGCATTCACCTCAGAGACCTAAACCTTTCTTTTGACTGAGAAGTTTGGAAACACTGTTTTTATCAAATTTGCAAAGGGCTATTTGGGAGCACACGAGGCTGAAGGTGGAAAAGGAAATAACTTCAGATAAAAACTAGAAACATTCTTAGAAACCACTTTTTGTTGTGTGCATTTTTCTCACAAAGTTAGATTTTTCTTTTGTTTAAGCAGTTTGGAAACAGTGTTTTTGTAGAATCTGCAAAGGGATATTTGGGAGTCCACAGGTGCCTATGGTGAAAAAGGAAATATCTTCAGATAAAAACTAGAAAGAAAAGTTTTGAGAAACTGCTTTGTGATGTACGCATTCATATCACAGAGTTAAACTTTCCTTTGGTTGAGCAGTTTGGAAACACCGTTTTTGTAGAATCTGCCAGGGTATATTTGGGAGCACACTGAGGCCTATTGTGAAAAATGAAATATTTTTGGATAAACACTAGAAACAAGCTTTTTGAGGAACGGCTTTGTTGTGTGTCCATTCAACTCAGACTTAAACCTGTTTTTTGATTGAGCAATTTGGAAATGCTTTAATTGTAGAATCTGCAATGGGGTATTTGGGAGCACATTGAAGCCTACAGTGATAAAGGAAATACCTTTGGATAAAAACTAGAAAGGAGTTTTTTCAGAAACTGCTTTGTGATGTGTGCATTCATCTCACAGAATTAAAACTTTCTTTTGACTGAGCAGTTTGGAAACCCTGTTTTTACAAAATCTGCGAAGTGATGTTAGGTAGCGCAAAGGCCTATGTTGAACAGGAAAATATCTTCAGATAAAACTTGGAAAGACACATTATGAGAAACTGCTTTCTTATGTATGTGTTCATCTCACAGAGTTAAACCTTTGTGTTGATTGAGCAGTTCAGAAACACTCTTTTGTAGAATCTGGGAAGGGATATTTGGGAGCTCACGTAGCTTACAGTGAAAAAGGAAATATCTTCGGGTAAAAAGTAGACAGAAGCTCTTTGAGAAACTGCTTTGTAATGTCTGCATTCAACTCACAGATTTATACCTGTTTTTTATTGAGCAGTTTGAAAACACTGTTTTTGCAGAATTTGAGCAGGGATATTTTGGAGTGCATTGAATCCTATGGTGATAATTGAAATATCTTTGGATAAAAACCAGAAAAAAAGCATTTTCAGAAACTGCTTTGTGACGTGTGCATTCATCTCACAGAGTTAAACCATTCTATTGACTGATCAGTTTGGAAACACTGTTTTTGCAAAATCTGTGAAACAATATTATGTAGCACAAAAAAGCCTTTAGTGAAAAAGGAAATATCTTCAGATAAAAACTGGAAAGAAGCATTATGAGAAACTGCTTTCTGATGTGTGCCTTCATCTCACAGATTTGAGTCCTTCTTTTGATGGAGCAGTTTGGAAACACTGTTTTTGTAGAATGTGTGAAGGAATATTTGGGAATGCATTTAGGCCTATGGTGGAAAAGGAAGTATACTCAGAGAAGAAGTAGACAGAGGCTTTCCAGGAAGCTGCTTGGTGATGTGTGCATTCATCTCACAGAGTTAAACCTTTCTTTTGAAAGAGCAGTTTCAAAACACTGTTTTTCTAGAATCTGTAAAGGTATACTTTGCTGCACGTGGTGTCTTATGTTGAAAAAGTAAAAATCATTGGATAAAAAATAGAAAGAAGATTTTTGAGAAAGTGCTTTGTGATGTGTGCATTCAACTCATGACTTTAAACCCATTTTTTGATTAAGCCTTTTGGAAACAATGTTTTTGTAGAATCTGTGATGGGATATTTGGGAGCTCTTTGAAACCTATGGTGATAAAGAAAATATCTTCAGATAAAAACGAGAAAAAAATATTTATGAGAAACTGTTCTGTGATGCCTGCATTCATCTCACAGAGTTAAACTTTTCTTTTGAATGACCAGTTTTGAAACACTGTTTTTGTAGAACTTGAGAAGGGATATTTGGAAGTGCATTGAAGCCTATGGTAAAAAAGAGAATATCTTTGGTTAAAACTAGAAAGAAGCTATTTGAGAAACTGCTTTGTGGTGTGTACATTCATTGCACAAAGTTAAAACTTTCTTTTGATTGAACAATTTGGAAACACTGTTTTTGTAGTATCTGCAAAGGTATATTTTGGAGCGCAATGAAGCCTATGGTGAAAAGGGAAATACCTTTGGATAAAAATTAGAGAGCAGGTTTTTGAGAAACTTCTTTTTTTTTTCTTCTTTTCTTTGGGACTGCCCTGATTCTTTTATTTTATTTTATTTTATTTTATTTTTATTATACTTTAAGTTTTAGGGTACATGTGCACAATGTGCAGGTTAGTTACATATGTATACATGTGCTGTGCTGGTGTGCTGCACCCATTAACTCATCATTTAGCATTAGGTATATCTCCTAATGCTATCTGGATTAAGAAAATGTGGCACATATACACCATGGAATACTATGCAGCCATAAAAAATGATGAGATCATGTCCTTTCTAGGGACATGGATGAAATTGGAAATCATCATTCTCAGTAAACTATCGCAAGGAGAAAAAAACCAAACACCACATGTTCTCACTCATAGGTGGGAATTGAACAGTGAGAACACATGGACACAGGAAGAGAAAGGGAACATCAGGAAGGGTAACATCACACTCTGGAGAAACTTCTTTGTGATGTGTGCATTCAACTCACAGTATTAACCCTGTTTTTCATTCAGCAGTTTAGAAACAGTGTTTTTGTAGAATATGCAAAAGGATATTTGGGAGCGCATGAGAACTATGTTGAGATAAAAACTATAAAGAAGCTTTCTGAGAAACTGCTTTGTTATGTGTGCCTTCCTCTCACAGAGTTAAGTCCTTCTTTTCATGGAACAGTTTGGAAACACTGTTTTTGTAGAATATGTGAAGGGGCATTTGGGGGCATATTAAGCCTATGGTGGAAAAGGAAATATCCTCAGAGAAGATGTAGACAGAAGCTTTCTGAGAACCTGCTTTGTGATGTATGTATTCATCTCACTAAATTAAAACTTTCTTCTGATTGAGCTTTTTGGAAACAGTATTTTTGTAGAATAAGTGAAGGCATATTTGGGAGCACATTGATGCCTAGGGTGAAAAAGGAAATATCTTCTAATAAAAACTAGAAAGAAGCCTTTTGAGAAACTTCTATGCAATGTGTGCATTCATCTCACAGAGTTAAACCTTTTTTTGGATTGATGAGTTTGGAAACACTGTTTCGGTAGAATCTGTGAAGGGATATTTGGAAGCGCATGAGGCTTATGGTGAAAAAAGGAATATCTTTGGATAAAAACTGGAAAGGAGTTTTTGAAAAACTGCTTTGTGATCTGTGCGTTCAACTCACACAGTTAAAAGTGTTTCTTGGTTGAGCAGTTTGGACACAATGTTTTTGTAGACCCTGTGAGGGGATATTTGGGCACACATAGAATCCTATGGTGATAAAGGAAATATCTTCAGAGAAAAACTAGAAAGAAGCTTTTTGAGAAGCTGCTTTGTGATGTGTGCATTTATCTCACTGAGTAAAACTTTTCTTTTGACTGAGCAGTTTGGAAAGGCTGTTTTTGCAAAATCTGCAAAGTGATATTATGTACTGCAAAAAAAGCATATGGTGAAAAAGGAAATATCTTCAGATAAACACTGGAAAGAAGCATTAAGAGAAATTACTTTCTGATCTGTGCATTAATCTCACAGAGTTTAGTCCTTCTTTTGATCGAACAATTTGGAAACACTGTTTTTGTAGAATCTGCAAAGGGATATTTTGGAGCGCATTGTGGTCTATGGTCAAAAAAGGATTATCTACAGATAAAAACTAGAAGGAAGCTTTTTGAGAAACTGTTTTGTGATAAGTTTGTTCAACTCAGAGAGTTAAACCTGCTTTTTATTGAGCAGTTTGGAAACAGAGTTTTTGTAGAATCTGTGACAGGAAATTTGGGAGAGCATTGAAGCCTATAGTGATAAAGGAAATATCTTCAGATAATAACCAGAAAGGAGCTTTTTGAGAAACTAATTTGTGATGTATGCATTCATCCCACAGAGTTAAACCTTTCCTTTGACTGAGCAGTTTCAGAACACTGTTTTTCCAAAATCTATGAAGCAATATTAGGTAGCATAAAAAAGCCTACGATGAACAAGAAAATATCTTTAGATAAAAACTGAAAGGAAGTGTTATGGGAAACTGCTTTCTGATGTGGGCATTCTTCTCACAGAGTTAAACGTTTGTTTTGATTGAGCAGTTTGGAAACACTGTTTTTGTAGAATTGGCAAAGGGACATTTGGGAGGGCAATTATGCCTACGGTGAAAAAGGAAATATCTTCATATAAACACTAGAAAGAGCTTTTTGAGAAACTGCTTAGTGATGTCTGCATTCATCTCAGAGACTTAAAAATTACTTTTGGTTGAGCAGTTTAGAAACACTGTTTTTGTAGAATCTACAAAGTGATATTTGGGAGTGCATGAGTCCTATGGTGAAAAAGGAAATATCTTTGGATAAAAACTAGAAAGAAGCTTTTTGAGAAACTGCTTTGTGATGTGTGTGTTCATCTCACAGAGTTAAAACTTTCTTCTTACTGAGCAGTTTGGAAACACTGTTTTTGCAAAATCTGCAAAGCAATATTATACAGTGCAAAAAAAAAGCCTATGGTGAAAAAAGAAATGTCTTCAGATAAAAACTGGAAAAAAATCATTATGAGAGACTGCCTTCTGATGTGTGCATTCATCTCAGAGTTAAGGCCTTCTTTCAATGCAACAGTTTGGAAACACTGTTTTTGTAGAATCTGCAAAGGGATATTTCAGAGTGCATTTAGGCCTATATTGGAAAAGGACTTCATGTAAGAACTACACAGAAGCTTTCTAAGAACTGCTTTGTGATGTGTGCATTCATCTCACAGAGTTAAAACTTTCTTTTGGTTGAGCATTTAGGAGCACAGTTTTGGTACAATCTGCAAAGGAATATTTGGGAGTGCATTGAAGAATATGGTGAAAAAGGGAATATCTTGGATAAAAACTGGAATAATCTATTTGAGAAACTCCTTGGTGATGCTTGCAGTCATCTCACAGAGTTAAATCTTTCTTTTCATGGAGCAGTTTGGAAACACTGTTTTTGTAGAAACTGCGAATGGATATTTGGGAGTGCTTGAGGCCTATGATGAAAAAGGAAATATCTTCAGATAAAAATTAGAAGGAAGCTTCTTGAGAAACTGCTTTGTGATGTGTGCTTACAACTCACAGAGTTAAAGCTGTTTTTTGATTGAGCAGTTTGGAAACACTTTTTGTAGAGTTGGCGACAGGATATTTGGGAGTGCTTTGAAGCATATGGTGATAAAGGAAATAACTTCCAATAAAAAGTAGAAAGAAGCTTTTTCAGGAACTGCTTTGTGATGTGTGCTTTCATCTCACAGAGTTAAATCCTTCTGTTGATGGAACATTTCAGAAATACTGTTTTAAGAGGGTCTGAGAAGGGATATTTTGGAGCACATTGAGGCCTATGTTGGAAAAAGGAATATCTTCAGATAAGAATTATAGAGAAGCTATCTGAGAAACGACTTTGTGATGTGTGCATTCACCACACATATTTAAACCTTTCTGTTGATTCATCAATTTGGAAACACTGCTTTTGTAGAATCTGCAAAGGTATATTTAGGAGACCACTGAGGCCTATGGTGAAAAAGGAATTATCACTGATAAAAACAGGAAAGAAGATTCTTGAGAAACTGCTTTGTGATGTGTGCATTCAACTCACAGAGATAAAGCTGATTTTTGATTGAGCAGCTTCAAAACACTGATTTTGTAGAACCTGCGATGAGCTATTTCGGAGTGCATAGAAGCCTGTGGTGATAAAGGAAATATATTTGGATAAAAACTAGAAAGAAGCTTTTTGAGAAACTGCTTTGTGATATGTGCATTCACCTCACAGAGTTAAACCTTTCTTTTGATGGAGCAGTTTGGAAACACTGTTTTTGCAAAATCTGCAAAGTGATATAATGTAGCACAGAAAAGCCTGTGGTCAAAAAGGGAATGTCTTCAGATAAAAACTGGAAAGAAGGGTTATGAGAAACTGCTTTCTGATGTGTGCATCCATAACACCAAGTTAAGTCCACCTTTTGATGAAAGAATTTGGAAACGCTTTTTTTGTAGAATCTGCATAAGGATATTTGGGAGCTCATTGAGGCCTATGGTGGAAAAGGAAATATCTTCAGAGAAGAATTAGACAGAAGCTTTCTGAGATACTACTTTGTGAGCTGTGCATTCATCTCACACAGTTAAAACTTTCTTCTGATGGAAGAGTTTGGAAACACTGTTTTTGTAGAATCTGTGAAGGCATATTTGGGAGCACATTGAAGCCTACGGAGAAAAAGGAAATATCTCCAGATAAAAACTAGAAAGAAGGTTGTTGAGAAACTGCTTTGTGATGGGTGCATTTATCTTACAGAATTAAACCTTTCTTTTTTGGAACAGTTTGGAAACACTGTTTTGGTAGAATGCACGAAGGGATATTTGGGAGAACAGAGAGGCCCATGGTGGAAAAGGAAATATCTTCAGAGAAGAACTAGACAGAAGCTTTCTGAGAAACTGCTTTGTGATGTGTGTATTCATCTCACAGAGTTAAATCTTTCTTTTGATTGAGAAGTTTGGGTACACTGTTTTTGTAGAATCTGCAAAAAGATATTTGGGAGAGCGTTGAAGCCTATGGATAAAAAGGAAATATCTTTGTATTACAACCAGAAAGAAATATTTTGAGAAAATATTTTGTGATGAGCGGATTCTTCTCACAGAGTTAAACGTTTCTTTTGATTATCAGCTTGTAAACACTATTTTTGCTTAATCTGTGAAGGGATATTTGGGAGTGCATTGAAGCCTCTGGGGAAAAAGGAAATATCTTCAGATAAAAACTGGAAAGAAGCATTATCAGAAACTGATTTCTGACGCGTGTATTAATCTCACAGAGTTAAGTCCTTCTTTTGATGGAGCAGTTTGTAAAAACTGTTTTGTAGAAACTGCGAAGGGATAATTGGGAGTGCATTGAGGCCTATGGTGGAAAATTAAATATCTTCAGAGAAGAATTAGAGAGAAGCTTTCTGAGAAACTGTTTTGTTATGTGTGCATTCTTCTCACAGAGTTAAACCTGCTTTTGATTTATCAGTTTGGAAACACTGCTTTTGTAGAATCTGCAAAGGGATATTTGGGAGTGCAAGAGGCCTATTTTGAAAAGGGACATAACTTCAGGTAAAAACTAGAAAGAAGCTTTCTGAGAAAGTGCTTTGTGATGTGTGCAGTCTTTTCACAGAGTTCAACGTTTCCTTTGACTGAGCAGTTTGGAAACACTGTTTTTGTAGTATCTGCAATGTGCCATTTGGGAGCACACTGAGGCCTATTGGGAAAAAGAAAATATGTTCAGATAAAAACTAGAAAGAAGCTCTTTGAGAAACTGCTTTCTGATGGATGCATTCATCTCACAGAAAAAAAAAACTTTTCTTTTGGCTTACAAGTTTGGAAACACTGTTTTTGTATGATCTGTGAAGTGATGTTAGGTAGCACAAAAAGGCCTATGGTGAACAACGAAATATCTTCAGATAAAAACTGGAAAGAAGCATTATGAGAAACTACTTTCGGATGTGTGCATTCATCTCACAGTTTGAAATCCTTCTTTTGATGGAACAGTTCAGAAACTCTGTTTTTCTAGACTCTGTGAATGGATATTTGGGAGTGAGTTGAGGCCTATGGTGGAAAAGGAAATATCTTCGGAGAAGAACTAGTCAGGATCTATTTGAGAAACAGTTTTGAGATGTGTGCATTCATCTCAGAGTTAAACATTTATTTTGATTGAACAGTTTGCAAACACTGTTTTTGTAGTGTCCACAATGCTCTATTTGGGAGCACACTGAAGCCTATGGTGAAAAAGGAAATATCTTTGGATAAAAAATAGAAGGAAGCTTGAGAAACAGCTTTATGAAGTTTGCATTCATCACACAGAGTTAAACCTATTATTGACTGAGCAGTTTGGAAACACTGTTTTTGCAAAATCTGTGAAACAATATTAGGTAGCACAAAAAAGGTTATGGTCAAAGAGGAAATATCTTCAGATAAAAACTGGAAAGAAGTGTTATTAGAAACTGCTTTCTGATGTTTGTATTCATCTCACAGAGTTAAGTCCTTGTTTTGACGGAACAGTTTTGAAACACTGTTTTTGTAGAATCTGTGAAGGGATATTTGGGAGCACCAGGAGGCCTATGGTGTAAAAGGAAATATCTTCAGAGAAGTAGTAGACAGAAGCTTTCTGAGAAACTGCTTCCTGATGTGTGCATTTATCTCAGAGTTAAATATTTCTTTCGTTTGAGCAGTTTAAAAACACTTTTTTGTAGAATCTGTGAAGGGATATTTTTGAGCGTATTAAAGCCTATGTTGAAAAAAGAAATATCTTGGTATAAAAAGTACAAAGAAAATTTTGATAAACTGCTTTGTGATGTGTGCATTCATCTCAAAGAGTTAAACCTTTCTTTTGATTGAGCAGTTTGGAAACACTCTTTTTGTAGAATCTGCAAAGGGATATTTGGGAGTGCGCTAGGCCTGTGGTAAAAAAGGAAATAACTTCAGATAAAAGCTAGAAAGAAGCTTTCTGAGAAATGCTTTGTGATATGTGCATTCATCTCACATTGTTAAACCTTTCTTGTGATTGAGCAGTTTGGAAACACTGTTTATGTAGAATCTGTGAAGGGATATTTGGGAGAACATTGAAGCCTATGATGAAAAAGGAAATATCTTTGGATACAAATTAGAAACATGAACTTTGAGAAACTGCTTTGTGATGCGTGCAGTCAACTCACAGAGTTAAAACTTTCTTTTGATTGATGAGTCTGGAAACACCGTTTTTTTAGAATTTGTGAAGGGATATTTGGGAGCTCATGAGGTCTATGGTGAAAAAGTTAAGACTTTCCTTTGATTTAGCAGTTTGGAAACTCTGTTTTTGTAGAATCTGTGGAGGGATATTTGTGAACACATAGAAGCCTATGGTTGAAAAGGAAATATCTTCAGATAAAAACTAGACAGAAATATCTTCTGATACATTATGAGAAACTGCTTTCTGATGTGTGCATTCATCTCACAGAGTTAAAACTTTCTCTGGATTGGTCATATTGGAAGCACTGTTTTTGTAGAATCGGTGAAAAGATATTTGGAGTACATGAGGCCTGTGGTGAAAAAGGAAATAATATCATATAAAAACTAAACGGAAGCTTTTTGAAAAACCACTTTGTGATGTGTGCATTTTTATCACAGATTTAAAATTTTCTTTTTATTTAGCAGTTTGGTAACATTGTTTTTGTAGAATCCGCAAAGAGATATTTGAGAGCCCACTGATGCCTACAGTGAAAATGGAAATATCTTCAGAAAAAAAAAACTAGAAAAAAGCTCTTTGAGAAACTGATTCCTGATGGATGCATTCACTTCACAGAAAAAAACTTTTCTTTTGACTGAGCAGTTTAGAAACACTGCTTTTGTATAATCTGTGAAGTGGTGTTGTAGCACAAAAAAGCCTATGGAGTACAAGGAAATAACTTCAGATTTAAACTGGAAAAAAGTGTTATGAGAAGCTGGTAATTGATGTGTGCATTCATCTCACAAAGTCAAGTCCTCCTTTTGATGGAACTATTCTGAAACACTGTTTTTATAGCATCTGCCAAGGGATGTTTGAGCGCATTGAGGCCTAAGGTGCAAAAGGAAATATCTTCAGAGAAGAATTAGACAGAAGCTATTTGAGAAACCGCTTTGTGATGTGTGCATTTATCTCACAGAGTTAAACGTTTCTTTTGATGGAGCAGTTAGGAAACACTGTTTTTGTAGAATCTGTGATGGGATATTTGGGAGCACATTGAAGTCTATGATGATAAAGAAAATATCTTCAGATAAAAACTAGAAAGAAGCTTTTTGAGAAACTGTTTGTGATGTGTGCATTCAACTCGCAGAGTTAAGCCTGTTTTTTGATTGAGAACTTTGAAAACACCAGTTTTTGTAGAATATGCAACAGGATATTTGGGTGCACATTGAAGACTATGGTGATAAAGGAAATATCCTCAGATAAAAACTAGAGAGAAGCTTTTTGAGAAACTGCTTTGTGATGAGTACCTTCATCTCACAGAGTTAAACTTTTCTTTTGACTGAGCAGTTTGGAAACACTGTTTTTGAAAAATCTGCAAAGTGATAATAGGTAGCACAAAAAAGCCTATGGTGAAAAAGGAAATATCTTCAGATAAAAACTGTAAAGAAGCGTTATGAGAAAATGTTTTCTGATGTGTGCATTCATCTCAAAGGGTTAAGTCCTTCTTTTGATGGAAGAGTTGGAAACACCGTTTTTGTAGAATCTGTGCAGTGATATTTGGGAGCACACTGAGGCCTATGGTGGAAAGGATGTATCTTCAGAGAAAAACTAGACAGAAGCTTTCTGAGAAACTGCTTTGTGAAAGGTCCATTGAGGTAAGAAAGATAAACCTTTCTTTTGATTGAACAGTTTGGAAAAACAGTTTTTGTGGACTCTGCAAAGGGATGTTTGCAAGTGCATTGAAGCGTAAGGTAAAGAAGGAAATAACTTCTGATCGAAACTATAAAGAAGCCATTCTAACTGGTGTGAGATGGATTCTTTATAGTTTTTATGAGAAGTTATCACCTTCTTTACCTTAGGCTTCAATGCATTTGCAAACATCCCTTTGCAGATTCCACAAAAACTGTTTTTCCAAACTGGAAGTCAGTGTGGTGATTCCTCGGGGATCTAGAATGAGAAATACCGTTTGACCCAGCCATCCCATTACTGGGTATATACCCGAAGGACTATAAATCATGCTGCTATAAAGACACATGCACACGTATGTTTATTGTGGCACTATTCACAATAGCAAAGACTTGGAACGAACCCAAATGTCCAACAATGATAGACTGGATTAAGAAAATGTGGCACATATACACCATGGAATACTATGCAGCCATACAAAATGATGAGTTCATGTCATTTGTAGGGAAATGGGTGAAATTGGAAATCATCATTCTCAGTAAACTATCGCAAGGACAAAAAACCAAACACCACATGTTCTCACTCGTAGATGGGAATTAAGCAATGAGAACACATGGACACAGGAAGGGGAACATCACACTCTGGGGACTGTTGTGTGGTGGGGGGAGGGACAGCATTAGGAGATATACCTACTGCTAAATGATGAGTTAATGGGTGCAGCACACCAGCATGGCACATGTATACATATGTAACTAACCTGAACGTTGTGCACATGTACCCTAAATCTTAAAGTATAATCATTAAAAAAAACTATAAAGAATCTTTCTGATTAACTGCTTTGTGATGTGTTTGTTCAACTCACCGAGTGAAACCCATTTTTTGATTGAGCAGTTTGGGAACACTGCTTTTGTTGAATCTGTGACAGGATATCTGGGAGCACATTGAGGCCTATGGTGATAAAGGAAATATCTTCGGATAAAAATTAGAAAGAAGATTTCTGAGAAACCGCTTGTGATGTGTGCATTCATCTCACAGTGCTAAACATTTCTTTTGATTGATCAGTTTGGAAACACTGTTTTGTAGAATCTGTGAAGGGATATTTGGGAACACAGGAGGCCTACAGTGAAACAGGAAATAATTCCTGATAAACACTAGACAGAAGCTTTCTGAGAAACTGATATGTGATGTGGGCACTCTTCTCACAGAGGTAAATGTTTCTTTTGATTGAGCATTATGGAAACACTGTTTTTGTAGAATCTCCAAAGGGATATTTGGGAATGCACTGATGCCTATGGTGAAAAAGGAAGAATCTTCAGATAAGAACTAGAAAGAATCTTTTTGAGAATCTGCTTTGTGATGTGTGCATTCATCACACAGAGCTAAACCTTCCTTTTGATAGAACAGTTTGGAAACACTGTTTTTGTAGAATGTGTGAAGGGATATTTGGGAGAACACTGAAACCTGTGGTGAAAAAGGAAATATCTTGTGATAAAAACTGGAAGGAAGGATTTTGAGAAACTGCTCTGTGATGTATGCATTCATCTCACAGAGGTAAACCTGTTTTTCACTAAGCAGTTTGGAAACACTGTTTTTGCAGAAACTGCAAAGGGATGTTTGGGAGCACACTAATGCCTTTGGTGAAAAAGGAAATATCTTGTGACAAAAATGGGAAGGAAACATTTTGAGAAACTGTTTTTTGATGTATGCATTCATCTCAAAGAGGTAAACCTTTCTTTTTACTGAGCAGTTGGGAAACACTGTTTCTGTAGAATCTCCGAAGTGATGTTAGGTACCACAAAAAGCCCTATGGTGAACAAGGAAATTTATTCTGATAAAAACTGGAAAGAAACGTTATGAGAAAGTGCTTTCTGATGTGAGTATTCATCTCACAGAGTTAAATCCTTCTTCTAATGGAACTGTTCAAAAACATTGTTTTTATGGACTCTGTGAAGGGACATTTTGGATCACATTGAGGTCAATGGTGGAAAAGGAAGAATCTTCAGAGAAGAGCTAGACGGAAGCAATCTGATAAACTGCTTTGTGCTTTGTGCATTTATCTCACAGACTTAAACCTTTCTTTTGATTGAGTCGTTTGGAAACATTGTTTTTGTATAATCTGCAAAGGTATATTTCGGAGTGCACTGAGGTCTATGGTGAAAAAGGGAATATCTTCAGAAAGAAACTAAAAAGAATCTTTTTGAGAAACTGCTGTGTGATGTTTGCATTCACCTCACCTAAGTAAACTTGTTTTTGGATTGAGCAGTTTGGTAACACTGTTTTTGTAGAATCTGCGCTGGAACATTTGGGAGCACGTTGAAGCCTGTGGTAAAAAAGGAAGTATCTTCAGATAAAAACTAGAGAGAAGCTATTTGAGAAATTGCTTTGTTATGTGTGCATTCATCACTCAGAGTTAAAACTTTCTTTGACTGATCTGTTTGGCATCACTGTTTTTTATATATCCATACACATGGGCGATAAGTTTATTTCCAGTGTTAACTGATTTCTCAAATATTGTAGTAGTGATATCTTTCTAAAATTTCTTTTTTTTTTGATATTTACTGTTCTTTTTTAAAATTTTATTGTATTATTATTATACTTTAAGATTTAGGGTACATGTGCACAATGTGCAGGTTAGTTACATATGTATACATGTGCCATGCTGGTGTGCTGCACCCATTAACTCGTCATTTAACATTAGGTATATCTCCTGATGCTATCCCTTCCCCCACCCCCCACCCCACAACAGTCTCCAGAGTGTGATGTTCCCCTTCCTGTGTCCATGTATTCTCATTGTTCAATTCCCACCTATGAGTGAGAACATGAGGTGTTTGGTTTTTTGTCCTTGTGATAGTTTATTAAGAATCATGATTTCCAATTTCATCCATGCCCCTACAAAGGACATGAACTCATCATTTTTTATGGCTGCATAGTATTCCATGGTGTATATGTGCCACATTTTCTTAATCCAGTCTATCATTGTTGGACATTTGGATTGCTTCCAATTCTTTGCTATTGTGAATAGTGCTGCAATAAACATACATGTGCAAGTGTCTTTATAGTAGCATGATTTATAGTCCTTTGGGTATATACCCAGTAATGGGATGGCTGGGTCAAATGGTATTTCTAGTTCTAGATCCCTGAGGAATTGCTGCACTGTCTTCCACAATGGTTGAACTAGTTTACAGTCCCACCAACAGTGTAAAAGTGTTCCTATTTCTCCATATCCTCTCCAACACCTGTTGCTTCCTGACTTTTTAATGTTTGCCATTCTAACTGATGTGAGATGCTGTCTCATTGTGCTTTTGATTTGCATTTCTGTGATGGCCAATGATGATGAGCATTTTTTCATGTGTCTTTTGGCTGCATAAATGTCTTCTTTTGAGAAGTGTCTGTTCATGTCCTTCGCCCACTTGTTGATGGGGTTGTTTGTTTTTTTCTTGTAAATTTGTTTGAGTTCATTGTAGGTTCTGGGTATTAGCCCTTTGTCAGATAAGTAGGTTGCAAAAATTTTCTCCCATTTTGTAGCTTGCCTGCTCACTCTGATGGTAGTTTCTTTTGCTGTGCAGAAGCTCTTTAGTTTAATTAGATCCCATTTGTCAATTTTCGCTTTTGTTGCCATTGCTTTTTGTGTTTTAGACATGAAGTCCTTGCCCATGCCTATGTCCTGAATGGTAATGCCTAGGGTTTCTTCTAGGGTTTTTATGGTTTTAGGTCTCACATTTAAGTCTTTACTCCATCTTGAATTAATTTTTGTATAAGGTGTAAGGAAGGGATCCAGTTTCAGCTTTCTACATATGACTAGCCAGTTTTCCCAGCACCATTTATTAAATAGGAAATCCTTTCCCCATTTCTTGTTTTTCTCAGGTTTGTCAAAGATCAGATAGTTGTAGATATGCGGCATTATTTCTGAGGGCTCTTTTCTATTCCATTGATCTATATCTCTGTTTTGGTACCAGTACCATGCTGTTTTGGTTACTGTAGCCTTGTAGTATAGTTTGAAGTCAGGTAGCATGATGGCATCACTGTTTTAGTAGAGTCTACAAGTGTGTATATCAGAGTGCACTGAGGTCTATGTTGAAAAAGGAAATATCTTTGAATAAACACTAGAAAGAAGTTTTTGAGAAAGTTCTTTTGATGTATGCATTCAACTCACAGAGTTTAACCTGTTTTTAGATTGAGCTGTTTGTAAACACTGTTTTTTTATAACCTACAACGTGATATTAGGTAGTGCAAACAGGCCTATGAGGAAAAAAGATGTTTCTTGAGATAAAAAGTGGAAATAACCTTTCTCAGACATTGATTTGTGCTGTCTGCATTCATTTCTTATTGTGAAATCTTACCTTTGATGGAGTCATATGGAAACACTCTTTTGGCAGAATCTGCAAAGAGTTATTTGGGAGCAAATTGAGGCCTATGGTGAAAAAGGAAATATCTAGAGATAAAAACTAGGAAGTTTTCTGAGTAACTGGTTTCCCAAGGTTGCATTCACCTGACAGAGTTAAAACTTTCTCTTGATTGAGCAGTTTGGAAACACCGTTTTGGTATAATCTGCTAAGGGATATTTGGGAGCACACTGACCCTGTGGTGAAAAAGGAAATAACTTCAGGTAAAAACTACAAAGAAGCTATCTGAGAAATTGCTTTGTGATATGTGCATTCTTCTAAAAGATATAAACCTCTCTTTTAATTGAGAAGTTTGGAAAAAATGTTTTTGTAGAATCTGCAATGGGATATTTGAAAGCGCTGTTAGGCCTATGGTGAAAATGGAAATATCTTCGGATAAAAACTAGAAAGAAGCTTTACGAGAAACAGCTTTGTGATGTGTGCATTCATCTCAAATAGTAAAACCATTCTTTTGGCTGAGCAGTTTGGAACCATAGTTTTTGTGTAATATGCAAAGAAATATTAGGTAGCAGAAAAAAGCCAATGGTGAAAAAGGAAATATCTTCAGATAAAAACTGGAAAGAAGCATTGTGAGAAACTGCTTTCTGATGTGTGCATTCTTCTCAAAGAGTTAAGTCCTCCTTTGATGGAACAGTTTGGAAATTCAGTTTGTGTAGAATTATGAAAGGATAATTTGGATCCCATTGAGGCCTAAGGTGGAAAAGGAAATATCTTCATTAAAGAACTAGACAGAAGCTTTCTAAGAAACTGCTTTGTGATGTGTGTGTTCATCTCACTCAGTTAAACCTTGCTTTTGATTGAGCAGATTGGACACATTGTTTTCGTAGAATCTGTGAAGGGATATTTGGGAGCGCATTGATGTCTACAGTAAATATGGAAATATCTTTGGAAAAAACTAGATAGAAACTTTCTGAAATACCACTTTCTGATGTGTGCATTCTTCTCAGAGAGTTAAATATTGCTTTTGATTGAGCAGTTTGGAAGCACTGTTTTTGTAGAACCTGCAAAGGAATATTTGGGGACGTACTGAGGCCTATGATGAGAAAGGAGATCTCTTCGGATAAAAAATAGAAAGATGTTTTTGAGAAACTGCTTTGTGATGTATGCATTCATCTCACAGAGTTAATCTTTTCTTTTGCCTGAGCAGTTTGGAAACACTGTTTTTTATAATCACAAAACGATGTATGTTAGCACAAAAAGGACTGTGGTGAACAAGGAAATTTCTTCAGATAAAAACTGGAAAGAAGCGTTATGAGAAATTGTTTTCTGAGGCGTGTGTTCATGTCACAGAGTTAAACATTTCTTTTGGTGGTGCAGTTTGGAAACACTGTTTTTATAGAATCTGCAAAGGTATATTTTGGAGCACATTGAGGCCTATGGTGGAAAAGGAAATACCTTTGGATAAAAACTAGAGATAAACATTTTGAGAAACTGCTTTGTGATGTGTGCATTCAACTCACAGAATTAAACCTCTTTTAAGATTGAGGACTTTGGAAACAGTGTTTTTGTAGAATCTGCATGGGGATATTTGGGAGCACATAACATCTATGGTGAAAAACTAAATAACTTCACATAAAAACTAGAAAGAAACTTTCTGTGAAACTGCTTTTTGATATGTGTATTCTTCCCACAGAGTTAAACGTTTCTTTTGATTAAGCAGTTTGGAAACACTGTTTTTGTACAATCTGCAGAAGGCTAGTTGGGAGCGCACTGGTGCCTGTGGTGAAAAAGGAAATATCTTCAGACAAAAACTAGAAAGAGGCTTTTTGAGAAACTGATTTGTGATGTATGCATTCATCTCTCAGAGTTAATCTATTCTTTTGCCTGAGCAGTTTGGAAACACTGTTTATTATGATCTGTGAAATGATATTTTGTAGCAAAAAAGGGCTGTGGTGGACAAGGAGATATCTTCAGATGAAAACTGGAAAGAAGTATTATGAGAAACTGTTTTCTGATGTGTGCATTCATCTCACGGTGTTAAATCCTTTTTTGATGGAACATTTCAGAAACACTGTTTTTATAGAATCTGTGACGTGATTTTTTGGAGTGCATTGTGGCCTAGGGTGGAAAAGGAAATATCTTCAGAGAAGAGCTAGACAGAAATTATCTGAGAAACTGCTTGGTGATGTATGCATTCATCTCACAGAGTTAAATTTTTCTTTGGATTGATCAGATTGGAAAAGCTGTTTTTGTATAATATGCAAATGGATATTTGGGAGCTCTTTAAGTCCTATGGTGAAAAGGAAATATCTTCAGAGAAAAACTGGAAAGAAACTTTCTGAGAAACTACTTTGTGATGTGTGTATTCATCTCACTGAGTTAAACCTTTCTTTTAATGGAGCTGTTTAGAGTCACTGTTTTTGTAGAATCTGTGAAGGGATATTTGGGAGCGCATTAAGGCCTGTGTTAAAAAGAGAAATATCTTCAGAGAAAAATTAGAAAGAAACTGTCTGAGAATCTGCTTTGTGATGTGTCTATTCATCTCACAGAGTTCAGCCTTTCGTTTGAAGGAGCAGTTTGAAAGCACCGTATTTGTAGGATCTATGAAGCCATATTTGGGAGCGCTTTCAGGCTTATGGTGAATAGGGAAATATATTAACAGAAACACTAGAAAGAAGCTTTCTGAGAAACTGCTTTGTGATGTGTTCTTTCATCTCACAGAGTTAAACCTCTCTGTTGATGAAGTAGTTTGTAAAGTATGTTTTTGTAAAATTGGTGAAGGTATTTTTTGGAGCACATTTACTCCTATGGTGAAAAGGAAATATATTCATAAAAAACCTAGAAAGAAACTTTCTGAAAAACGACTTTGTGATGTGTACATTCAACTCCCAGAGTTAAACCTTTCTTTTGATGGAGCAGTTTTTTAACTCTCTTTTTGTATAAACTGTGAAGGGATATTTCAGAGCACATTGAGGCCTAGGGTTAAAATGGAAATATCTTTATACAACAACTAGAATGAATCTTTCTGAGAAACTGCCTTGTGATGTGTGAATTTATCTTACTGAGATAAGCCTTTCTTTTGATGAAGAAGTTTGGAAACAATGTATTTGTAGAATCTGAGAAGGGATATTTGGGAGCGCATCGAGGCCTTTTGTGAAAAAGAAATATCTTCAGAGAAAAACTGCAAAGAAGCTTTCTGAGAAACTACTTTGTGATGTGTCCATTCATATCACAGAGTTAAGCCTTTCTTTGGATGGAGCCATTTGGAATCACTGTTTTTGTAGAATATGCAAAGGGATATTTGGGAGCACATTAAGGCCTGTAGTGAAAAGAGAAATATCTTCAGAGATAAACTAGAAAGAAGATTTCTGAGAAATTTCTTTGTGATATGTCCACTCATCTCACGGAGTTCAACTTTTCCTTTGAAGGAGCAGTTTGAAAACACCATATTTGTAGAATCTATGTAGCCATATTTGGGAGCTCCTTCAGGCCTATGGTGAAAAGGGAAATATCTTCAGATGAAAACTAGACAGAAGCTTTCAGAGAAACTTCTTTGTGATGTGTCCACTCATCTCACCAAGTTCAATCTTTCCTTTGAAGGAGCAGCTTAAAAACACTGTATTTGTAGAATCTATGAAGCAATATTTGGGAGCTCATTCAGGCCTATGGTGAAAAGCGAAATATCTTCAGATAAAAATGAGGCAGAAGCTTTCTGAGAAACTGCTTTATGATGTGTCCCTTCATCTCACAGAGATAAACCTTTCTTTTGATGGAGTAGTTAGTAAACACTGTTTTTGTATAATTGGTGAAGGGATATTTGGGAGTGCAATGAGTCCAATGGTGAAAAAGAAATACTTCAGAGAAATCCTGGAAAGAAATTTTTCTGAGAAACTACTTTGTGATGTGTGCATTCATCTAACAGACTTAAAACTTTCTTTTGATAGATCAGTTTGTTTACACTGTTTTTGTATAAATTGCAAAGGGATATTTTGGATCACATTGAGGTCTATGATGAAAATGAAAATATCTTTAGATAAAAACTAGAATGAAGCTTTCAGAGAAACTACTTCACTATAAGTGTATTCATGTCACTGAGTTAAAACTTTCTTTTAATAGAGCTGTTTGGAAACACTGTATTTGTAGAATCTGTGAGGGGATATTTGGGAAGGCATTGAGGCCAATTGTGTAAAAGGAAATATCCTCAGAGAAAAACAGGAAGTAAGTTTCTGAGAAACTGCTTTTTGATGTAGGCATTCATGTCACAGAGTAAAACATTTCTTTGGATGCAGCAGTTTGGAATCACTGTTTTGCAGATTCAGCAAAGGGATATTTGGGAGCACATTAAGGCCTGTGGCAAAAAAAGAAATATCTTCAGAGAAAAACGAGACAGAAGCTTTCTTAGAAACTGCTTTGTGATGTGTCTATTCATCTCACAGAGTTCAAACTTTCCTTTGAAGCAGCAGTTAGAAAACACTGTATTTGTAGAATCTGCAAAGCCATATTGCGGAGAACTTTCATGCCTGTGGTGAAAAGAGAAATACCTTTAGATAAAAACTAGACAGAAGCTTTCTGAGAAACTGCTTTGTGATGTGTGTTTTCATCTCACTGTCTTAAATCTTTCTTTTGATGGAGCAGTTTGGAAACACTGTTTTGTAGAATCTGTGAAGGGATATTTGGGACTGCATTGAGGCCTACTGTGAAAAAAAGGAAATATCTTCAGAGAAAACTAAAAAGAAACCTTCTGAGAAAGTGTTTTGTGATGTGCACATTCATCTGACAGAATTAAACCTTTTTTTGGTGGAGCAGTTTGGAATCACTGGTTTTGTAGATTCTGTGAAGGGATATTTGGGAGCATATTAAGGCCTGTGGTGAAAAGAGAAATACCATCAGAGAAAAACTAGAAAGAAGCTTTCTGAGAAATTGCTTTTTGATGTGTCCATTCATCTCAAGGAGTTCAACATTTCCTTTGAAGGAGCAGATTGAAAACACTGTATTTGTAGAATCTGTGAAGCCATATTTGGGAGCACTCTCAGGCCTATAGACAGAAAATATCTTCAGGTAAAAACCACTGAGAAGCTTTCTGAGAAACCGCTTTGTGCTGAGTGCTTTCATTTCACAGCATTAAACCTTCTTTTGGTGGAGCAGTTTGGGAACACTGTTTTTGTAGAATCTGCAAAGGGATAATTGGGAGCACTTTGAGACCTATGGTGAAAAGAAATATCTTCAGATAAGGGATATTTTGGAGTGCATTGAGGCCTAAGGTGAAAATGGAAATATCTCTAGACAAAAACTAGAATGAAGATTTCTGAGAAACTACTTTGTGATGTGAGCATTTATCTGACAGATTTAAACATTTCCTTTGATGGAGCAGTTTGGAAACACTGTATTTGTAGAATCTGAAAAGTGATATTTGGGAGTACATTGAGGCCTACTGTGAAAAAGAAAATGTCTTCAGAAACAAATAGAAAGAAGCTTTCTGAAAACTGCTTTGTGATGTGTGCCTTTGTCTCACAGAGTTAAAGCTTTCTTTTGATGGAGCAGTTTGGAATCACTGTTTTTTTAGAGTCTGTGAAGGAATATTTAGGAGCACATTAAGTCCTGTGGTGAAAAGAGAAATATCTTCAGAGAAAAACTACAAGGAGGCTTTCTGGAAAACTGTTTTGTGCTGTGTCCATTCATCTCACAAAGTTCAACCTTTCCTTTGAAGGAGCAGTTTGGAAACACTATATTTGTACAATCTGCAAAGACGTATTTGGGAGCACTTTCAGGCTTATGGTTAAAAGGAAATAACTTCAGAGAAAAACTAGAAAGATACTTTCTGAAAAACTAGTTTGTGATGTGTGCATTCATTCTCACAGAATTAAACCCTTCTTTTGATGGAGCTGTTTGTAAACCCTGTTTTTGTATAAACTGCAAAGGGATATTTCAGAGCACATTGGGGCCTATGGTAAAAATGTAATCATCTGTATACAAGAACTACAATTAAGCTTTCTGAGAAACTACTTTGCGATGTGTACATTCATCCCACTGTGTTAAACCTTTCTTTTGATGGATCAGTTTGGAACCACTTTTTGTAGAATCTGCCAAGTGTTATTTGGGAGCACTTTGAGGAATATTGTGAAAAAGGAAATATATTCAGAGAAGAACTAGACAGAAGGACCCTGAGAAACTGCTTTCTGATGTGTGCGTTCATCTCACAGAGATAAACCTTTCTTTTGATTGAGCAGTTTGAAAAAACTGTTTCTGTATTATCTTCAAAGAAATATTTGTAAATGCAGTGGAGCCTATGGTGAAAAACGAAATAGCTTCGGATAAAAACTAGAAATAAGTGTTTTGAGAAACTGCTTTGTGATGTGTGCATTCAACTTACAGAGTTAAACATTTCTTTTGACTGAGCAGTTTGGAAACTGTTTTTGCAAAATCTGCGAAGTGATATTTGGTTGCACGTAAAAGTGTATGGTGAAAAAAGAAATATCTTCAGATAAAACAGACAAGAATCATTATGAGAAACTGCTTTCTGATGTGTGCATTCATTTCACAGTGTTAAGTCCTTCTTTTGGTTGAACAGTTTGGAAACTCTGTTTTTGTAGAATCTGAAAAGGGATGTTTGGGACTGCATTGAGGTCTGTGGTGAAAAAGGAAATATCATCAGATAAAAACTAGAAAAATGCTTTTTGAGAAACTGCTTTGTAATGGCTGCATTAAACTCAGAGAGTTAAACTTGTTTTTTGATCGAGAAATTTGGAAACACTGTTTTTGTAAAATCTGAGATGGGATATTTGGGAGCGCTTTGAAGCCCATGGTGATAAAGGAAATATCTTCAGATAATAACCAGAAAGATGTTTTTTGAGAAACTGCTTTATGATAAGTGCATTCATCCCACAGAGTCAAACCTTTCTTTTGACTGAGCAGTTTTGAAACCCTGTTTTTGCAAAATCTGCAAAGTGATATTTATTAGTGCATAAAAGCCTACAGAGAAAAAGGAAATATCTTCAGATAAAAACTGGAAAGAAGCATCATGAGAAACTGGTTTGTGAGGTGTGCATTCTTTTCACAGAGTTAAACGTTATTTTTGTTTGAGCAGTTTGGAAACACTGCTTTGTAGGATCTGCGAAGGGATATTTGGGAGTGTTGAAACCAATGGTGAAAAAGGAAATAACTTTGGATAAAAACTAGAAAGAAGCTTTTTGAGAAACTGCTTTCTGAAGTGTGCATTCCACTCAGAGACAGACCTGTTTTTTGATTGAGCAGTTTGGAAACACTGTTTTTGTAGAATATGAGATGGGGTATTTGTGAGTGCACTGAAGCCTATGGTGATAAAGGAAATGTCTTTGGATGAACACTAGAAAGAAGTTTTTTGAGAAACTACTTTTTGATGTGTGCATTCCTCTCACAGAGTTAAACCTTTCTCTTGATTGAGCAGTTTGGAAACACTTTTTTTGTAGAATTTTTAAATGGATATTTGGGAGTGCACTGAGGCCTATGGTGAAAAAGGAAATACATTCAGATGAAAACTAGAAAGAATCTTTTTGAGAAACTGCTTTGTGATATATGAAGATTTTTGCAAAATCTGTGAAGCGATATTAGGTAGTGCAAAAAAGCCTAGGTGAACAAGGAATTATCTTCAGATAAAAACGGGAAAGAATCATTATGAGAAACTGTTTTCTGATGTGTGCATTAATCTCACAGAGTTAAGACCTTATTTTGATGGGACAGTTTGGAAACAAGGTTTTTGTAGAATCTGTGATGGGATATTTGAGAGCATATTGAAGCCTATGGTGATAAAATAAGTATCTTCAGATAAAAACTAGAAAAAAAGTTTTTCAGAATCTGCTTCATGATGTGTGTATTCATCTCACTCAGTTAAACCTTTCTTTTCACAGAGCAGTTTGAAAACACTGTTTTTGCAAAATCTGCGAAGTGATATTTGGTTGCACGTAAAAGTGTATGGTGAAAAAAGAAATATCTTCAGATAAAACAGACAAGAAGCATTATGAGAAACTGCTTTCTGATGTGTGCATTCATTTCACAGTGTTAAGTCCTTCTTTTGGTTGAACAGTTTGGAAACTCTGTTTTTGTAGAATCTGAAAAGGGATGTTTGGGACTGCATTGAGGTCTGTGGTGAAAAAGGAAATATCATCAGATAAAAACTAGAAAAATGCTTTTTGAGAAACTGCTTTGTAATGGCTGCATTAAACTCAGAGAGTTAAACTTGTTTTTTGATCGAGAAATTTGGAAACACTGTTTTTGTAAAATCTGAGATGGGATATTTGGGAGCGCTTTGAAGCCCATGGTGATAAAGGAAATATCTTCAGATAATAACCAGAAAGATGTTTTTTGAGAAACTGCTTTTTGATAAGTGCATTCATCCCACAGAGTCAAACCTTTCTTTTGACTGAGCAGTTTTGAAACCCTGTTTTTGCAAAATCTGCAAAGTGATATTTATTAGTGCATAAAAGCCTACAGAGAAAAAGGAAATATCTTCAGATAAAAACTGGAAAGAAGCATCATGAGAAACTGGTTTGTGAGGTGTGCATTCTTTTCACAGAGTTAAACGTTATTTTTGTTTGAGCAGTTTGGAAACACTGCTTTGTAGGATCTGCGAAGGGATATTTGGGAGTGTTGAAACCAATGGTGAAAAAGGAAATAACTTTGGATAAAAACTAGAAAGAAGCTTTTTGAGAAACTGCTTTCTGAAGTGTGCATTCCACTCAGAGACAGACCTGTTTTTTGATTGAGCAGTTTGGAAACACTGTTTTTGTAGAATATGAGATGGGGTATTTGTGAGTGCACTGAAGCCTATGGTGATAAAGGAAATGTCTTTGGATGAACACTAGAAAGAAGTTTTTTGAGAAACTACTTTTTGATGTGTGCATTCCTCTCACAGAGTTAAACCTTTCTCTTGATTGAGCAGTTTGGAAACACTTTTTTTGTAGAATTTTTAAATGGATATTTGGGAGTGCACTGAGGCCTATGGTGAAAAAGGAAATACATTCAGATGAAAACTAGAAAGAATCTTTTTGAGAAACTGCTTTGTGATATATGAAGATTTTTGCAAAATCTGTGAAGCGATATTAGGTAGTGCAAAAAAGCCTAGGTGAACAAGGAATTATCTTCAGATAAAAACGGGAAAGAATCATTATGAGAAACTGTTTTCTGATGTGTGCATTAATCTCACAGAGTTAAGACCTTATTTTGATGGGACAGTTTGGAAACAAGGTTTTTGTAGAATCTGTGATGGGATATTTGAGAGCATATTGAAGCCTATGGTGATAAAATAAGTATCTTCAGATAAAAACTAGAAAAAAAGTTTTTCAGAATCTGCTTCATGATGTGTGTATTCATCTCACTCAGTTAAACCTTTCTTTTCACAGAGCAGTTTGAAAACACTGTTTTTGCAAAATCTGCGAAGTGATATTTGGTTGCACGTAAAAGTGTATGGTGAAAAAAGAAATATCTTCAGATAAAACAGACAAGAAGCATTATGAGAAACTGCTTTCTGATGTGTGCATTCATTTCACAGTGTTAAGTCCTTCTTTTGGTTGAACAGTTTGGAAACTCTGTTTTTGTAGAATCTGAAAAGGGATGTTTGGGACTGCATTGAGGTCTGTGGTGAAAAAGGAAATATCATCAGATAAAAACTAGAAAAATGCTTTTTGAGAAACTGCTTTGTAATGGCTGCATTAAACTCAGAGAGTTAAACTTGTTTTTTGATCGAGAAATTTGGAAACACTGTTTTTGTAAAATCTGAGATGGGATATTTGGGAGCGCTTTGAAGCCCATGGTGATAAAGGAAATATCTTCAGATAATAACCAGAAAGATGTTTTTTGAGAAACTGCTTTTTGATAAGTGCATTCATCCCACAGAGTCAAACCTTTCTTTTGACTGAGCAGTTTTGAAACCCTGTTTTTGCAAAATCTGCAAAGTGATATTTATTAGTGCATAAAAGCCTACAGAGAAAAAGGAAATATCTTCAGATAAAAACTGGAAAGAAGCATCATGAGAAACTGGTTTGTGAGGTGTGCATTCTTTTCACAGAGTTAAACGTTATTTTTGTTTGAGCAGTTTGGAAACACTGCTTTGTAGGATCTGCGAAGGGATATTTGGGAGTGTTGAAACCAATGGTGAAAAAGGAAATAACTTTGGATAAAAACTAGAAAGAAGCTTTTTGAGAAACTGCTTTCTGAAGTGTGCATTCCACTCAGAGACAGACCTGTTTTTTGATTGAGCAGTTTGGAAACACTGTTTTTGTAGAATATGAGATGGGGTATTTGTGAGTGCACTGAAGCCTATGGTGATAAAGGAAATGTCTTTGGATGAACACTAGAAAGAAGTTTTTTGAGAAACTACTTTTTGATGTGTGCATTCCTCTCACAGAGTTAAACCTTTCTCTTGATTGAGCAGTTTGGAAACACTTTTTTTGTAGAATTTTTAAATGGATATTTGGGAGTGCACTGAGGCCTATGGTGAAAAAGGAAATACATTCAGATGAAAACTAGAAAGAATCTTTTTGAGAAACTGCTTTGTGATATATGAAGATTTTTGCAAAATCTGTGAAGCGATATTAGGTAGTGCAAAAAAGCCTAGGTGAACAAGGAATTATCTTCAGATAAAAACGGGAAAGAATCATTATGAGAAACTGTTTTCTGATGTGTGCATTAATCTCACAGAGTTAAGACCTTATTTTGATGGGACAGTTTGGAAACAAGGTTTTTGTAGAATCTGTGATGGGATATTTGAGAGCATATTGAAGCCTATGGTGATAAAATAAGTATCTTCAGATAAAAACTAGAAAAAAAGTTTTTCAGAATCTGCTTCATGATGTGTGTATTCATCTCACTCAGTTAAACCTTTCTTTTCACAGAGCAGTTTGAAAACACTGTTTTTGCAAAATCTGCGAAGTGATATTTGGTTGCACGTAAAAGTGTATGGTGAAAAAAGAAATATCTTCAGATAAAACAGACAAGAAGCATTATGAGAAACTGCTTTCTGATGTGTGCATTCATTTCACAGTGTTAAGTCCTTCTTTTGGTTGAACAGTTTGGAAACTCTGTTTTTGTAGAATCTGAAAAGGGATGTTTGGGACTGCATTGAGGTCTGTGGTGAAAAAGGAAATATCATCAGATAAAAACTAGAAAAATGCTTTTTGAGAAACTGCTTTGTAATGGCTGCATTAAACTCAGAGAGTTAAACTTGTTTTTTGATCGAGAAATTTGGAAACACTGTTTTTGTAAAATCTGAGATGGGATATTTGGGAGCGCTTTGAAGCCCATGGTGATAAAGGAAATATCTTCAGATAATAACCAGAAAGATGTTTTTTGAGAAACTGCTTTTTGATAAGTGCATTCATCCCACAGAGTCAAACCTTTCTTTTGACTGAGCAGTTTTGAAACCCTGTTTTTGCAAAATCTGCAAAGTGATATTTATTAGTGCATAAAAGCCTACAGAGAAAAAGGAAATATCTTCAGATAAAAACTGGAAAGAAGCATCATGAGAAACTGGTTTGTGAGGTGTGCATTCTTTTCACAGAGTTAAACGTTATTTTTGTTTGAGCAGTTTGGAAACACTGCTTTGTAGGATCTGCGAAGGGATATTTGGGAGTGTTGAAACCAATGGTGAAAAAGGAAATAACTTTGGATAAAAACTAGAAAGAAGCTTTTTGAGAAACTGCTTTCTGAAGTGTGCATTCCACTCAGAGACAGACCTGTTTTTTGATTGAGCAGTTTGGAAACACTGTTTTTGTAGAATATGAGATGGGGTATTTGTGAGTGCACTGAAGCCTATGGTGATAAAGGAAATGTCTTTGGATGAACACTAGAAAGAAGTTTTTTGAGAAACTACTTTTTGATGTGTGCATTCCTCTCACAGAGTTAAACCTTTCTCTTGATTGAGCAGTTTGGAAACACTTTTTTTGTAGAATTTTTAAATGGATATTTGGGAGTGCACTGAGGCCTATGGTGAAAAAGGAAATACATTCAGATGAAAACTAGAAAGAATCTTTTTGAGAAACTGCTTTGTGATATATGAAGATTTTTGCAAAATCTGTGAAGCGATATTAGGTAGTGCAAAAAAGCCTAGGTGAACAAGGAATTATCTTCAGATAAAAACGGGAAAGAATCATTATGAGAAACTGTTTTCTGATGTGTGCATTAATCTCACAGAGTTAAGACCTTATTTTGATGGGACAGTTTGGAAACAAGGTTTTTGTAGAATCTGTGATGGGATATTTGAGAGCATATTGAAGCCTATGGTGATAAAATAAGTATCTTCAGATAAAAACTAGAAAAAAAGTTTTTCAGAATCTGCTTCATGATGTGTGTATTCATCTCACTCAGTTAAACCTTTCTTTTCACAGAGCAGTTTGAAAACACTGTTTTTGCAAAATCTGCGAAGTGATATTTGGTTGCACGTAAAAGTGTATGGTGAAAAAAGAAATATCTTCAGATAAAACAGACAAGAAGCATTATGAGAAACTGCTTTCTGATGTGTGCATTCATTTCACAGTGTTAAGTCCTTCTTTTGGTTGAACAGTTTGGAAACTCTGTTTTTGTAGAATCTGAAAAGGGATGTTTGGGACTGCATTGAGGTCTGTGGTGAAAAAGGAAATATCATCAGATAAAAACTAGAAAAATGCTTTTTGAGAAACTGCTTTGTAATGGCTGCATTAAACTCAGAGAGTTAAACTTGTTTTTTGATCGAGAAATTTGGAAACACTGTTTTTGTAAAATCTGAGATGGGATATTTGGGAGCGCTTTGAAGCCCATGGTGATAAAGGAAATATCTTCAGATAATAACCAGAAAGATGTTTTTTGAGAAACTGCTTTTTGATAAGTGCATTCATCCCACAGAGTCAAACCTTTCTTTTGACTGAGCAGTTTTGAAACCCTGTTTTTGCAAAATCTGCAAAGTGATATTTATTAGTGCATAAAAGCCTACAGAGAAAAAGGAAATATCTTCAGATAAAAACTGGAAAGAAGCATCATGAGAAACTGGTTTGTGAGGTGTGCATTCTTTTCACAGAGTTAAACGTTATTTTTGTTTGAGCAGTTTGGAAACACTGCTTTGTAGGATCTGCGAAGGGATATTTGGGAGTGTTGAAACCAATGGTGAAAAAGGAAATAACTTTGGATAAAAACTAGAAAGAAGCTTTTTGAGAAACTGCTTTCTGAAGTGTGCATTCCACTCAGAGACAGACCTGTTTTTTGATTGAGCAGTTTGGAAACACTGTTTTTGTAGAATATGAGATGGGGTATTTGTGAGTGCACTGAAGCCTATGGTGATAAAGGAAATGTCTTTGGATGAACACTAGAAAGAAGTTTTTTGAGAAACTACTTTTTGATGTGTGCATTCCTCTCACAGAGTTAAACCTTTCTCTTGATTGAGCAGTTTGGAAACACTTTTTTTGTAGAATTTTTAAATGGATATTTGGGAGTGCACTGAGGCCTATGGTGAAAAAGGAGATACATTCAGATGAAAACTAGAAAGAATCTTTTTGAGAAACTGCTTTGTGATATATGAAGATTTTTGCAAAATCTGTGAAGCGATATTAGGTAGTGCAAAAAAGCCTAGGTGAACAAGGAATTATCTTCAGATAAAAACGGGAAAGAATCATTATGAGAAACTGTTTTCTGATGTGTGCATTAATCTCACAGAGTTAAGACCTTATTTTGATGGGACACTTTGGAAACAAGGTTTTTGTAGAATCTGTGATGGGATATTTGAGAGCATATTGAAGCCTATGGTGATAAAATAAGTATCTTCAGATAAAAACTAGAAAAAAAGTTTTTCAGAATCTGCTTCATGATGTGTGTATTCATCTCACTCAGTTAAACCTTTCTTTTCACAGAGCAGTTTGAAAACACTGTTTTTGCAAAATCTGCGAAGTGATATTTGGTTGCACGTAAAAGTGTATGGTGAAAAAAGAAATATCTTCAGATAAAACAGACAAGAAGCATTATGAGAAACTGCTTTCTGATGTGTGCATTCATTTCACAGTGTTAAGTCCTTCTTTTGGTTGAACAGTTTGGAAACTCTGTTTTTGTAGAATCTGAAAAGGGATGTTTGGGACTGCATTGAGGTCTGTGGTGAAAAAGGAAATATCATCAGATAAAAACTAGAAAAATGCTTTTTGAGAAACTGCTTTGTAATGGCTGCATTAAACTCAGAGAGTTAAACTTGTTTTTTGATCGAGAAATTTGGAAACACTGTTTTTGTAAAATCTGAGATGGGATATTTGGGAGCGCTTTGAAGCCCATGGTGATAAAGGAAATATCTTCAGATAATAACCAGAAAGATGTTTTTTGAGAAACTGCTTTTTGATAAGTGCATTCATCCCACAGAGTCAAACCTTTCTTTTGACTGAGCAGTTTTGAAACCCTGTTTTTGCAAAATCTGCAAAGTGATATTTATTAGTGCATAAAAGCCTACAGAGAAAAAGGAAATATCTTCAGATAAAAACTGGAAAGAAGCATCATGAGAAACTGGTTTGTGAGGTGTGCATTCTTTTCACAGAGTTAAACGTTATTTTTGTTTGAGCAGTTTGGAAACACTGCTTTGTAGGATCTGCGAAGGGATATTTGGGAGTGTTGAAACCAATGGTGAAAAAGGAAATAACTTTGGATAAAAACTAGAAAGAAGCTTTTTGAGAAACTGCTTTCTGAAGTGTGCATTCCACTCAGAGACAGACCTGTTTTTTGATTGAGCAGTTTGGAAACACTGTTTTTGTAGAATATGAGATGGGGTATTTGTGAGTGCACTGAAGCCTATGGTGATAAAGGAAATGTCTTTGGATGAACACTAGAAAGAAGTTTTTTGAGAAACTACTTTTTGATGTGTGCATTCCTCTCACAGAGTTAAACCTTTCTCTTGATTGAGCAGTTTGGAAACACTTTTTTTGTAGAATTTTTAAATGGATATTTGGGAGTGCACTGAGGCCTATGGTGAAAAAGGAAATACATTCAGATGAAAACTAGAAAGAATCTTTTTGAGAAACTGCTTTGTGATATATGAAGATTTTTGCAAAATCTGTGAAGCGATATTAGGTAGTGCAAAAAAGCCTAGGTGAACAAGGAATTATCTTCAGATAAAAACGGGAAAGAATCATTATGAGAAACTGTTTTCTGATGTGTGCATTAATCTCACAGAGTTAAGACCTTATTTTGATGGGACACTTTGGAAACAAGGTTTTTGTAGAATCTGTGATGGGATATTTGAGAGCATATTGAAGCCTATGGTGATAAAATAAGTATCTTCAGATAAAAACTAGAAAAAAAGTTTTTCAGAATCTGCTTCATGATGTGTGTATTCATCTCACTCAGTTAAACCTTTCTTTTCACAGAGCAGTTTGAAAACACTGTTTTTGCAAAATCTGCGAAGTGATATTTGGTTGCACGTAAAAGTGTATGGTGAAAAAAGAAATATCTTCAGATAAAACAGACAAGAAGCATTATGAGAAACTGCTTTCTGATGTGTGCATTCATTTCACAGTGTTAAGTCCTTCTTTTGGTTGAACAGTTTGGAAACTCTGTTTTTGTAGAATCTGAAAAGGGATGTTTGGGACTGCATTGAGGTCTGTGGTGAAAAAGGAAATATCATCAGATAAAAACTAGAAAAATGCTTTTTGAGAAACTGCTTTGTAATGGCTGCATTAAACTCAGAGAGTTAAACTTGTTTTTTGATCGAGAAATTTGGAAACACTGTTTTTGTAAAATCTGAGATGGGATATTTGGGAGCGCTTTGAAGCCCATGGTGATAAAGGAAATATCTTCAGATAATAACCAGAAAGATGTTTTTTGAGAAACTGCTTTTTGATAAGTGCATTCATCCCACAGAGTCAAACCTTTCTTTTGACTGAGCAGTTTTGAAACCCTGTTTTTGCAAAATCTGCAAAGTGATATTTATTAGTGCATAAAAGCCTACAGAGAAAAAGGAAATATCTTCAGATAAAAACTGGAAAGAAGCATCATGAGAAACTGGTTTGTGAGGTGTGCATTCTTTTCACAGAGTTAAACGTTATTTTTGTTTGAGCAGTTTGGAAACACTGCTTTGTAGGATCTGCGAAGGGATATTTGGGAGTGTTGAAACCAATGGTGAAAAAGGAAATAACTTTGGATAAAAACTAGAAAGAAGCTTTTTGAGAAACTGCTTTCTGAAGTGTGCATTCCACTCAGAGACAGACCTGTTTTTTGATTGAGCAGTTTGGAAACACTGTTTTTGTAGAATATGAGATGGGGTATTTGTGAGTGCACTGAAGCCTATGGTGATAAAGGAAATGTCTTTGGATGAACACTAGAAAGAAGTTTTTTGAGAAACTACTTTTTGATGTGTGCATTCCTCTCACAGAGTTAAACCTTTCTCTTGATTGAGCAGTTTGGAAACACTTTTTTTGTAGAATTTTTAAATGGATATTTGGGAGTGCACTGAGGCCTATGGTGAAAAAGGAAATACATTCAGATGAAAACTAGAAAGAATCTTTTTGAGAAACTGCTTTGTGATATATGAAGATTTTTGCAAAATCTGTGAAGCGATATTAGGTAGTGCAAAAAAGCCTAGGTGAACAAGGAATTATCTTCAGATAAAAACGGGAAAGAATCATTATGAGAAACTGTTTTCTGATGTGTGCATTAATCTCACAGAGTTAAGACCTTATTTTGATGGGACAGTTTGGAAACAAGGTTTTTGTAGAATCTGTGATGGGATATTTGAGAGCATATTGAAGCCTATGGTGATAAAATAAGTATCTTCAGATAAAAACTAGAAAAAAAGTTTTTCAGAATCTGCTTCATGATGTGTGTATTCATCTCACTCAGTTAAACCTTTCTTTTCACAGAGCAGTTTGAAAACACTGTTTTTGCAAAATCTGCAAACACAAATTAGGTAGCACAAAAAAGCCTATGGTGAAAAAGGAAATGTCTTCAGATAAAAACTGGTAAGAAGCGTTATGAGAAACTGCTTTCTGATGTTTGCATTCATCTCATAGAGTACAAAATTTCTTTTGATAAAACAGTTTGGAAACACTGTTTTTATGGAATCTGAGAAGGGATATTTGGGAACCCTTTGATGCCTATGGTGGAAAAGGAAATACCTTCAGAAGAGTACTAAAAAGAAGCTATGTGAGAAACTCCTTTGTGATGTTTGCATTTATCTCACAGAGTTAAACGTTTCTTTTGATTGGGCAGTTTGGAAATACTGTTTTTGTATAATCCATGAAGCGATGTTATGTAGCATCAAAATGCCTATGGTAAACAAGGAAATATAATTAGCTAAAAACTGGAAAGAAGCATTATGAGAAACTGCTTTCTGATGTGTGTGTTCTTCTCCCAGAGTTAAATCCTTCTTTTGATGGAACTGTTCAGAAACAGTGTTTTCTTAGAATCTGAGAATTAATGTTTGGGAGCACATGAGTCCTATGGTGGAAAAAGAAATATCTTCAGAGAAGAACTTTACAGAAGCTGTCTGAGAAACTGCTTTGTGATATGTGCATTCTTGTCACAGAGTTAAACATTTCTTGTGATAGAGCATTTTGGAAACACTTTTTTTGTAGAATCTGTGAAGGGATATTTGGGAGCACATTGAATGCTATGTTGAAAAAGGAAATATCTTTGGATAAAAACAAGTAACACTGTTTCTGTAGATTCTGCAAAGTTATATTTGGGAGGGAACTGAGTCCTACGGAAATATCTTCAGATAAAAAGTACAAAGAAGCTTTTTGAAAAAGCTGTTTTTGTAGAATCTGTGAAGGGATATTTGTGAGCCAATTGAGGCCTATGGTGAAAAAGGGAATATCATCAGAGAACAACTAGAAAGAAGCTTTCTGAGAAACTTCTTTGTTATGTTTGCATTCATCTCACACTGAAGCCTTTCCTGTGATTTAGCAGTTTGGAAACACTGTTTCTGTAGAATCTGCAAAGGGATATTTTGGAGTGCATTCAAGCCTACAATTGAAAAGGAAATATCTTCAGATAAAAACTAGACAGATGTTTTTTGAGAAACTACTGGGTGATGTGTGCATTCATCACACAGACTTAAAACTTTCTTTTGATTGAGCAGTTTGGAAACATAGTTTTGTAGAATCTGCAATGGGGTATTTTGGAGCACATTGAAGCCAATTTTGATAAGTAAATATCTTCAGATAAAAACAAGGAAGTTTTCTGAGAAACAGCTTTATGATGTCTGCATTCATCTCACAGGGTTATAGATTTCTTCTGATTGAACAGATTGGAAACTCTTGTAGAATCTGCGAAGGGACATTTGGGAGCAGATTGTGACATATAGTGGAAAAGGAAATATCATCAATAAAAACTAGAAAGAAGCTTTCTGAGAAACTGCTTTGTGATGTGTTCAGTCATCTCACTGAGCTAAAATTTTCTATTGATTGAACTGTTTGGTAACACTGTTTTTGTATAATCTGTGAAGTGATATTAAGTAGCGCAAACAGGCCTATGGTGAAAAAGGAATTATCTTCAGATAAAAACTGGAAAGAAGCTTTCTGAGACACTGATTTATGATGTGTGCATTCGTTTCACAGTGTTACATTTTTCCTTTGATGGAGCCGTTTGGAAACACCCTTGTGGCAGAATCTGCAAAGGGTTATTTGGGAGCACATTTAGGCCTATGGTGAAAAAGGAAATATCTCCAGATAAAAACATGAAAGAAGCTTTCTGAGAAAATGATTTGTGATGTATGCATTCATCTCACTAAGACAAACATTTCTTTTGATTCAGCAGTTTGAAAACACTGTTTTTATACAATCATCTGCAAAAGGATATTTGGGAGCACATTGAAGCCTATGGTGACAAAGGAAATCTCTTAGGATGAAAACTAAAGAGAAGCTTTTTGAGAAACTTCCTTGTGGTGTGTGCATTGATCTCACAGAGTTAAGCCTTTCTTTTGATGGAGCACTTTGGGAACACTTTTTTGTATAATCTGCAAAGTGATGTCAGTAGCACAAAAAGGAATATGGTGAAAAAGGAAACACCTTCAGATAAAAACTGGAAAGAAGTGTTATGAGAAAATGCTTTCCAACATGTGTGTTCATCTCACAGAGTTAATCCTTCTTTAAAGAACAGTTCAGAAACCTTGTTATCATAGAATCTGCAGAGGGATATTTGGGAGTGCATTGAGGTCTGTGGTGGAAAAGGAAATATCGTCAAAGAAGAACCAGACAGAAGCTATCTGAGAAACTGTTTTGTGATGTGTGCATTCATCTCACAGAGTTAAAACTTTCTTTTGATTGAGCCATTTGAAATTTTTTTTTTTGTAGAATCTGCAAAGAAGGGACATTTGTGAGTACACTGAAGCCTATGGTGAAAAAGGAAATATCTTTGGATAAAACTAGAAAGATTTTTGAGCAACTGCTTTGTGATATGTGCATTCATCTCATAGTGTTAAACCTTTCTTTTGATACAGCACTTTGGAAATACTGTTTTTTTATGACCTGCAAAGTGATATTATGTAGGGAAAAGAGGCCTACGGTGAACAAGGAAATATCTTCAGATAAAAACTGGAATGAAGGGTTAGGAGAAACAGCTTTCTGATGTGTGCATTCATCTCACAAAGTTAAATCCTTCTTTGGATGGAAAAGTTCAGAAACACTGTTTTTATGGAATCTGCAAAGGGATATTTGGGAGCACATTGAGGCTTAAGGTGGAAAAGGAAATATCTTTAGAGGAAAAAGAGACAGAAGCTATCTGAGAAACTGCTTTGTGATATATGCATTCATCTTACAGAGTTAAACCTTCCTTTTGATTGAGCAGCTTGGAAACAATGTTTTCTGTAGAATTTGGAAAGGTATATTTGGGAGCATACTGAGACTTATGGTGAAAACGGAAATATGTTTTGATAAAAAGTAGAAAGAAGTTTTTTGAGAAACTGCTCTGTGAAGTGTGCATTCCACTCACAGAATTAAAACTTTTTTTTAATTGAGCAGTTTGGAAACACTGCTTTTGTAAAAACTGCAATGGGATATTTTAAAACGCAGTTAGGCTTATGGTGAAAAAGGAAATATCTTTGGATGTAAACTAGAAAGAAGCATTTGAGAAACTGCTCTCTGAAGTATGCATTCATCTTACAAAGATAAACATTTCTTTTGACTGAGCAGTTTGGAAACGCTGTTTATACAAAATCTGTGAAGTAATATTTAGTAGTGCAAGAAAAACCTATGGTGAAAAATGAAATACCTTCAGGTAAAAACTGGAAATAATCTTTACTAGAAACTGCTTTCTGGTATGTGCACTCATCTCTCAGAGTTAAGTCCTTCTTTTGATGGAACAGTGGGGAAACATTGTTTTTGTAGAATCTCCAAAGGGATATTTAAAATCACATTGAGCCCTATGATGGAAAAGGAAACATCTTCAGTGAAGAACTGGACAGAAGCTTTCTTTGAAACTTCTTTGTGATGTGCGCATTCATGTCACAGAGTTAAAACTTTCTTTTGATAAAGCAGTTTGGAACACTGTTTTTGTAGAATCTCTGAAGGGATAATTGTGAGCATACTGATGCCTATGGTGAAAAAATAAATATCTTCAGATAAAAATTAGAAAGAAGATTTATGAGAAACTGCTTTGTGATGCATGCATTCATCTCACCAAGTTAAACTTTTATTTTGACAGAGCAGTTTGAAAACTCTGTTTCCGTACAGTCTATGAAGCAAAGTTAAGTAGCGTAAAAAGGCCTACGGTGAACAAAAAAAATCTTCATATAAAAACTGGAAAGAAGCTTTATGTGAAACTGCCTTCTGATGTTTGTGTTCATCTAACAGAGTGAAATTTTTTTGATGGAAAAGTTCAGATACCCTCTTTTTATAGAATCTGTGAAGGAATATACTGGAGCATATTGAGGCTTATGGTCAAAAAGGAAATATTTTCAGAGAAGAACTAGACAGAAGATATATGAGAAAATTCTTTGTGATGTGTGCATTCACCTCACAAAGGTAAAACTTCCTTTCAACTGAGCAGTTTGGAACACTGTTTTTATAGAAACAGCAAAGGGATATTTGGGAGTGTACTGAGGCCTATAGTGAAAAAGAAAATAACTTAGAATGAAAATTAGAAGGAAATTTTTTGAGAAACTACTTTGTGATGTGTGCATTCAAATCACAGAATTAAACCTGTTTTTTGATTGGGCACTTTGGAAACATTGTTAGAATCTGTGATGGGATGTTTGGGAGTGAAATGAAGCCTATGGTGATAAAGGAAATATCTTTGGATAAAAACTAGAAAGAAGCTTTTTGAGAAACCGCTAAGTGAAGTGTGCATGCATCTCGCAGAGTTAAACATTTCTTTAGATGGAGCAGTTGGAAACACTGTTTTTGCAAAATCTGTGAAGTGATATTTGGTAGCACAAAAAGACTATGGTGAACAAGGAAATACCTTCAGATAAAAACTGGAAAGAAGCCTTAGAGAAACTGCTTTCCGATGTGTGTTTCACTTCACAGAGTTAAATCATTCTTTTTTTTTCCTCGTTTAATCATTGCCTTTTTTTTCACTCTATTTCTTTTTTTTTATTACTATACTTTAAGTTTTAGGGTACATGTGCACAACGTGCAGGTTAGTTACATGTGTATACATGTGCCATGCTGGTGTGCTGCACCCATTAACTCGTCATTTAGCACTAGGTATATCTCCTAATGCTATCCCTCCCCCCTCCCCCCACCCCACAACAGTCACCAGAGTGTGATGTTCCCCTTCCTGTGTCCATGTGTTCTCATTGTTCAATTCCCACCTATCAGTGAGAACATGCGGTGTTTGGTTTTGTGTTCTTGCAATAGTTTACTGAGAATGATGATTTCCAATTTCATCCATGTCCCGACAAAGGACAAGAACTCATCATTTTTCATGGCTGAATAGTATTCCATGGTGTATATGTGCCACATTTTCTTAATCCAGTCTATCATTGTTGGACATTTGGGTTGGTTCCAAGTCTTTGCTATTGTGAATAGTGCTGCAATAAACATACGTATGCATGTGTCTTTATAGCAGCATGATTTATAGTCCTTTGGTTATATACCCAGTAATGGGATGGCTGGGTCAAATGGTATTTCTAGTTCTAGATCCCTGAGGAATCGCCACACTGACTTCCACAATGGTTGAACTAGTTTACAGTCCCACCAACAGTGTAAAAGTGTTCCTATTTCTCTACGTCCTCCCCAGCACCTGTTGTTTCCTCACTTTTTAATGATCGCCATTCTAACTGGTGTGAGATGGTATCTCATTGTGGTTTTGATTTGCATTTCTCTGATGGCCAGTGATGGTGAGCATTTTTTCATGTGTTTTTTGGCTGCATAAATGTCTTCTTTTGAGAAGTGTCTGTTCATGTCCTTTGCCCACTTTTTGATGGGGTTGTTTGTTTTTTTCTTGTAAATTTGTTTGAGTTCATTGTAGATTCTGGATATTAGCCCTTTGTCAGATAAGTAGGTTGTGAAAATTTTCTCCCATTTTCTGGGTTGCCTGTTCACTCTGATGGTAGTTTCTTTTGCTGTGCAGAAGCTCTTTAGTTTAAGTCTTTCTTTTGATGGAACAGTTTGGAAACAATGTTTTGTAGAATCGGCGAAGGCATATTTGAGAGTGCATTGAAGCCTATGGTGAAAAAGGAAATATCTTCAGATAAAAACTAGAAACAAGCTTTCTGAGAAACTGCTTTGTGATTTGTGCATTCATCACACAGAATTAAACTTTTCTTTTGATTTATGAGTTTGGAAACACTGTTTATGTAGCATCTGCAAAGGGATACTTGGGAGCCCACGAGGCCTATGGTGAAAAACGAAATAACTTCAGATAAAAACTAGAAATAAACTTTCTGAGAAACTGCTTTGTGAATTGTGCAGTCTTCTCACAAAGTTAAACCTGTTTTCTCATGAGCAGTTTGGAAACACTGTTTTTGTAGAATCTACAAGGGGATATTTGGGAGCGCACTAATGCCTATGGTAAAAAAGGAAATATCTTTGGATAAAAACTAGGAAGAATCTTTTTGAGACACTGCTTTGTGATGTATGCATTCATTTCACAGAGTTAAACTTTTCTTTTGACTGAGCAGTTTGTAAACACTCTGTTTGTATAATCCACTAAGCGATGTTAGGTAGCATAAAAAGGCCTATGGTGAAAAAGTTAATATCTTCAGATAAAAACTGGAAAGAAGCATTAGGAGAAAATGTTTTCTGATGTGTGCATTCATCTCTCAGAGTTAAATCCTTCTTTTGATGGATCAGTTCAGAGACACTGTTTTTATAGAATCTGCAAAGTGATATTTGGGATCGCATTGAGGCCTATGGTGGAAGAGGAAATATCTTCAGAGAGGAACTAGACGGAAGCTATCTGATAAGCTGCTTTGTGATGTGTACATTCATCTCACAGAGTTAAAGCTTTCTTTAGATTGTGCAGTTTGAAAACACTGTTTTTTTAGAATCTGCAAAGGTATATATTGGAGTGCACTGAGGTCTATGCTGAAAAAGGAAATATCTTCAGATAAAAATTAGAAAGAAGGTTTTTGAGAAACTTCTTTGTGATGTGGGTATTTGACTCACAGAGTTAAACCTGTTTTTTGGTTGAGCAGTTTGGAAACACTGTTTTTGTAGAATCTCCGATGGGATTGTTGGGGGGGCATTTTAGACTGTGGCAATAAAGGAAATATCTTCAGAGAAGAACTAGACAGAAGTATTCTGAAAAACTGATTTGTGATGTGTGCATTCATCTCCCTGAGTTAAAACTTTCTTTCAGTTGAGCAGTTTGGAAAAAGATTTTTTGTAGAATCTGCAATGGGATATTTAGGAGCGCATTGAAGCCTATGGTGATAAATGAAATATCTTCAAAAAAAAACTAGAAATAATCTTTTTGAGAAACTGCTTTGTCAAGTGAGCATTCATTTGACAGAGTCAAACCTTTTTTTGATGGACCAGTTTGGAAATACTTTTTTTGCAAAATCTGCAAGGTGATATTAGGTAGTGCAGAAAGCCTATGGTGAACAAGGAAGTTACTTAAGATAAAAACTGGAAAGAAGCATTAGGAGAAACTCTCTCTGATGTGTACATTCATCTCACAGTGTTAAGTCCTTCTTTTGATGGAACAGTTTGTAAACACTGGTTTTGAAGATTCTGCAAAGGGAAACTTGGTAGTGCACTGAGTCCTAAGTTGAAAAAGGAAATTTCTTTGCATACACACTGGAAAGAAACATTTTGAGAAAATGCTTTGTGATGTGTGCATTCACCTCACAGAGTTAAACCTGACTTTTGATTGAGCAGTTTGGAAACGCTGCTTTTGTAGCATCTTATATGCGATGTTTGAAAACTCAGTTAGGCCTTTAGGCCTATGGTGAAAAAGGAAATATCTCCATATAAAAACTAGAAAGAAGCTCTTTGAGAAACTGCTTTGTGATGTGTGCATTCATCTTAAAAAGCTGAACTTTTCTTTTGACTCAGCAGTTTGGAGACACTGTTTTCGCAAATTCTGAGAAGCGATATTTTGTAGCGCAAGAAAAGTCTATGGTGAACAAGGAAATATCCACAGATAAATACTGGAAAGAAGCATTATGAAAAACTACTTTCTGATGTGTATGTCTATCTCACTGAGTTAAGTCCTTCTTTTGATAAAACAGCTTGGAAACTCTACTTTTGTAGAATCTGTTAAGGGATATTTGAGAGCGCTTTGAGGTCTATGGTGGAAAAGGAAGTATCTTCAATTAAGAACAAGAAAGAAGCTTTCTTTGAAATTGCCTTGTGATGTGTGCATTCATCTCACAGAGTTAAACTTTTCTTTTGATTGAGCAGTTTTGAAACACTGTTTTTGTAGAATCTGTGAAGGGATATTTGTGAGCACAGGAGGCCTATGGCGGAAAAGTAAACAACTTCAGATAAAAACTACAAAGAAGCTTTCTGAGAAACCGCTTTGTGATGTGCACATTCTTCTCACAGAGATAAATATTTATTTTGATTAAGCAGTTTGAAAACACTGTTTTTGTAGAATCTGCAAAGTGATATTTGGGAGTGCACTGATGGTTATTGTGAAAAAGGAAATATCTTCAGATAAAAACCAGAAAGAAGCTTTCTGAGAAACGGCTTTGATATGTGTCCACTCTTCTCACAGAGTTCAATCTGTTTTTTGATTGAGCAGTTTGGAAACCCTGTTTTTGTAGAATCTGCAAATGTATATTTGGGAGCTCCCTGATGTCTAGGTGAAAAAGGAAATACCTTCAGGAAAAAACTAAAAAGATGCTGTTTAGGAAACTGCTTCATTAAGTATGCATTCATCTCACAGATTTAAACCTTTCTTTTGACTGAGCAGTTTTGAAACACTGTTTTTGCCAAATCTGCAGAGCAATATTTGGTAGTGCAAAGAGCCTATGGTGAACAAGGAAATATCTTCAGATAAAAACTGGAAAGAACTGTTATGAGAAACTGCTTTCTGATATGTGCATACATCTCACAGAGTTAAGTCTTCTTTTGATGGAACAGATAGGAACCACTGTTTTTATAGAATCTGTGAAGGGATATTTTGGAGTTCAATGAGGCCTATGGTAGAAAAGGAAATATCTTCAGATTAAAACTGGAAAGAAGTGTTATGATAAATTGTTTTCAGATGTGTGTGTTCGTCTCACAGAGTTGTCCTTCTTTTGATGGAACAGTTTGGAAACACTGTTTTTGTAGAACCTGCGAAGGGATATTTGGGAGTGCATTGAGGCCAATGGTGGAAAAGGAAATATCTTCAGAGAAGAACTAGACAGAAGCTTTCTGAGAAACTGCTTTGTGATGTTTGCATTCATCTCACTGTGTTAAACCTTTATTTTGATTGATCAGTTTGGAAACACTCTTTCTGTAGAATCTGCAAAGAGATATTCAGGAGCACATTGAAGCCTATAGTGAAAAAGGATTAAAAAGTAGAAAGAAGCTTTTTGTGAAAGTCCTTTGCAATGTGTGCACTGAGTTAAAACATTCTTTTGACTGATCAGTTTGGAAACACTGCTTTTGTAGAATTTTTGAAAGGATATGTGGGAGCACATGAGATCTACAATGAGAAAGGAAATAACTTCAGATAAAGCCTAGAAAGAAGCTTTCTGAGAGACTGCTTTGTAATGTGTGCATTCTTCTCACAGAATTAAACAATCTTTTTGATTGATCAGTTTGGAAACACTGTTTTTGTAGAATCTGAAAGGGGATATTTGGGAGAGCACTGGTGTCTATGGTGAAAAAGAAAATGTCTTCAGACAAAAATTAGTAAGAAGCTTTTTGAGAAACTGCTTTGTCATGTATGCATTCATCTCTTGGAGTTCAAATTTTCTTTTGATTGAGCACTTTGGGAAAACTCTTTTTATAAAATCTGTGAAGCAATGTTTTGTAGCTTAAAAAGGCCTGTGGTGAACAAGGAAATATCTTCAGATAAAAATTGCAATTAAGAAGTATGGGGAACTGCTTTCTGATGTGTGTTCATCTCACAGACTTAAGTATTTCTTTGGTGTAACAGTTTGTAAACAGTATAAGAAATAGAACCCACGAAGGGATATTTTAGAGTGCATTGAGCCCTATGGTGGAACAGGAAATATCTTCAGAGAAGAAATAGACAGTAGCTATCTGATAAACTGATATCTGATGTGTGCATTCATCTCACAGAGTTAAAGCTTTCTTTTGATTGAACAGTTTAGAAACACTGTTTTTGTAGAATCTGCAAAGGTATATTTGGGAACGCCCTGAAGCCTATGGTGAAAAAGGAAATATCTTTGCATAAAAGCTACAAAGAAGCTTTTTGAGAAACTGTTTTGTGATATGTGCATTCAACTCACAGAGTTAAACTTGTTTTTTGATTGGCCAGTTTGGAAACACAGTTTTTGTAGAATCTGCAACGGGATATTTGGGATATTTGCGTTGAAGTCTATGGTGGTAAAGGATATATCTTTGGATAAAAACTACAAAGAAGATATTAAGAAACTGCTCTGTGATGTGGGTATTCATCTCCCTGACTTAAATATTTCTTTTGACTGAGAAGTTTTGAAACACTGTTTTTGCAAAATCTGCGAAGTGATATTTTGTCACACAAAAAACCTATGGTGAAAAAGAAAATATTTTCAGATAAAAACAGGAAAGAAATGTTATGAGAAACTTGTTTCTGATGTGTGCATTCTACTCAGAGATTTAAGACCTTCTTTTATGGAACAGTTTGGAAACACTGTTTTTGTAGTATCTGCGAAGGGATATATGGGAGCACATTGAAGCCAATGGTGGAAAAGGAAATAACTACAGAGAAGAATTAGATAGAAGCATTCTGACGAAATGCTTTGTGATGTGTGCATTCATCTCACAGAGTTATACCTTTCTTTTGATTGAGCAGTTTGGAAACACTGTTTTTGGAGAATCTGCGAAGGGATATTTGGGAGTGCACTAGGCCTATGGTGAAAAAGGAAATAACCTCAGATAAAAACTACAAAGAAGATTGCTGAGAAACCGCTTTCTGATGTGTGCCTTCTTACAGAGTTAAACGTTTATTTTGATTGAGCAGTTTGGAAACACTGCTTTTGTAGAATCTGCAAAGGAATTTTTTTCCAATGGTTTTTCAATATATTTTTTATTTTATTTTATTATTATACTTTAAGTTTTAGGATACATGTGCACAATGTGCAGGTTTGTTACATATGTATACATGTGCCATGTTGCTGTGCTGTAACCATTAACTCATCATTAAGCATTTGGTATCTCCTAATGCTATCGCTGCCCCTTCCCCCACCCCACAATGGTCCCTGGCGTTTGATGTTCCCCTTCCTGTGTCCATGTGTTCTCATTCTTCAATTCCCACCTATGAGTGAGAACATGTGGCATTTGGTTTTTTGTCCTTGCTATAGTTTGCTGAGAAAGATGGTTTCCATTTTCATCCATGTTCCTTCCAAGGACATGAACTCATCATTTTTTATGGCTGCATAGTATTCCATAGTGTATATGTGCCACATTTTCTTAATCCAGTCTATCGTTGTTGGACATTTAGGTAGGTTCCCAGTCTTTGCTATTGTGAATAGTGCCGCTCTAAACATATGTGTGCATGTGTCTTTATAGCAGCATGATTTATAATCCTTTGAGTATATACTCATTAATGGGATGGTTGGGTCAAATGGTATTTCTAGTTCTAGATCCCTGAGGAATTGCCACACTGACTTCCACAATGATTGAACTAGTTTACAGTCCCACCAACAGTGTAAAAGTGTTCCTATTTCTCCACATCCTCTCCAGCACCTGTTTTTTCCTGACTTTTTATTGATCGCCATTCTAACTGGTATGAGATGGTATCTCATTGTGGTTTTGATTTGCATTTCTCTGATGGCCAGTGATGACGAGCATTTTTTCATGTGTTTTTTGGCTGCATAAATGTCTTCTTTTGAGAAGTGTCTGTTCATATCCTTTTCCCACTTGTTGATGGCTTTGTTTGTTTTTTTCTTGTAAATTTGTTTGAGTTCATTGTAGATTCTGGATATTAGCCCTTTGTCAGATGAGTAGGTTGCAAAAATTTTCTCCCATTCTGTAGATTGCCTGTTCACTCTGATGGTATTTTCTTTTGCTGTGCAGAAGCTGTTTAGTTTAATTAGATCCCATTTGTCAATTTTGGCTTTTGTTGCCATTGCTTTTGGTGTTTCAGAAATGAAATCCTTGTTCATGCCTATGTCCTGAATAATATTGCCTATGTTTTCTTCTAGGGTTTTTATGGTTTTAGGTCTAACATGTAAGTCTTTAATCCATCTTGAATTAATTTTTGTATAAGGTGTAAGGAAAGGATCCAGTTTCAGCTTTCTACCTATGGCTAGCCAGTTTTCCCAGCACCATTTATTAAATAGGGAATCCTTTCGCCATTGCTTGTTTTTTGTCAGATTTGTCAAAGATCAGATAGGTGTAGATATGTGGCATTATTTCTGAGGGCTCTGTTCTGTTCCATTGATCTATATCTCTGTTTTGGTACCAGTACCATGCTGTTTTGGTTACTGTAGCCTTGTAGTATAGTTTGAAGTCAGGTAGCATGATGTCTCCAGCTTCGTTCTTTTGGCTTAGGATTGACTTGGCCATGCAGGCTCTTTTTTGGTTCCATATGAACTTTAAAGTAGTTTTTCCAATTCTGTGAAGAAAGTCATTGGTAGCTTGATGGGGATGGCATTGAATCTGTAAATTACCTTGGGCAGTGTGGCCATTTTCATGATATTGATTCTTCCTACCCATGAGCATGGAGTGTTCTTCCATTTGTTTGTATCCTCTTTTATTTCCTTGAGCAGTGGTTTGTAGTTCTCCTTGAAGAGGTCCTTCTACAGAATAGAGAAATTTTTTGCAACTGACTTATCTGACAAAGAGCTAATATCCAGAATCTACAATGAACTCAAACAAATTTACAAGGAAAAAACAAACAACTCTATTAAAAAGTGGGCAAAGGATATGAACAGACACTTCTCAAAAGAAGACATTTATGCGGTCAAAAAACACATGAAAAAATGCTCATCATCACTGGCCATCAGAGAAATGAAAATCAAAACAACAATGACATACCTTCTCACATCAGTTAGAATGGTGATTATTAAAAACTCAGGAAACAACAGGTTCCAGAGAGGATGTGGAGAAATAGGAACACTTTTACACGGTTGGTGGGACTCTAAGCTAGTTCTACCATTGTGTAAGTCAGTGTGGTGATTCCTCAGGGATCTAGAACTAGAAATACCATTTGACCAACCCAGCCATCCCATTACTGGGTATATACCCAAAGACTATAAATCATGCTGCTATAAAGGCACATGCACAGATATGTTTATTGTGGCACTATTCATGATAGCAAAGACTAGGAACTGACACAAATGTCCAACAATAATAGACTGGATTAAGAAAATGTGGCACATATACATCATAGAATACTATGAAGCCATAAAAAATGATGAGTTCGTGTCCTTTGTAGGGAAATGGGTGAAGCTGGAAACCATCATTCTCTGCAAACTATCACAAGGAGATAAAACAAACACGGAATGTTCTCACTCATAGTTGGGAATTGAACAATGAGAACACATGGACACAAGAAGGGGAACATCACACACTGGGGACAGTTGTGGGGTGGGGTGAGGGGGGAGGGATAGCATTAGGAGATATACCTAATGCTAAATGACGAGTTAATGGGTGCAGCACACCAACATGGCACATGTATACATATGTCACAAACCTGCACGTTTTGCACATGTACACTAAAACTTAAACTATAATAATAATAATTTTTTTTAAAAAAAGAAACTTTTGGAGAATCTGCTTTGGGAGGTATGCATTCAACTCAAAGACTCAAAACTTTCCTTGGTTGAGTGGTTCGGAAACATTGTTTTTGTAAATTCTTCGAAGGGATATTTAGGAACCCACTGAGGCCTATATTGAAAAAGGAAATATCTTCACATAAAAACTAGAAGGAAGCCTTCTGAGAAACTGCTTCATGATGTATGCCTTCATCTCACAAAGAGAAAACTTTCTTTGATTGAGCACTTTGGAAAAAATCTTTTTGTGGAATCTGCAAAGGCATATTTGGGAGCACATTGAGGTCTATGGTGAAAAAGGAAATATCTTCAGAGAAAAACTAGAAAGAAGCTTTCTGAGAACTGCTTTGTGTGGTGTGCATTCATCCCACAGAGGTAAACATTAAACCTATCTTTAGATGGAGCAGTTTAGAAAGACTGTTTTTGTAGAATCTGTGAAGAGATATTTGGGAGCGCTTTGAGGTCTTTGTTGGAAACATGAAATATGCTGGGAGAAAACCAGAAATAAGTTTTCTGAGAAACTGATTTGTAATGTGTGCATTCATCTCACAGAGTTAAACGTTTCTTTTGATGGAGCAGTTTGGAAAAACTGTTGTTTTAGAATCTGTGAAGGGATATTTTGGAGAGCATTGAGGTCTATGGGGAAAAAGGAAATATCTTCAGATAATAACTAGAAAGAAGCTTCTTGGGAAACTGATTTGCAGTGTGTGCGTTCATCTCACAGAGTTAATACATTCTTTTGATTGGGTAGTTTGGAAACATTGTTTTTGTAGAAACTGCATACTGATATTAGCGAGTGCCTTGAGGCCTTTGGTGTAAAAGGAAATATCTTCAGAGAAAACCTAGAAAGTCGCTTTCTGAGAAACTGCTTTGTGTTGTCTGCATTGCTCTCATGGAGTTAAACATTTCTATGGAAGGAGGAGGTTGGAAGCACTCCTATTTTAGAATCTTTGAAAGGATATTTTTGGAGTGCATTCAGGTCTATGGTGAAAAAGGAAATAGTTTAAGAGAGAAAGCAGAAAGAGGTTTTCTGTGAAACTACTTTGTGATATTTGCATTCATCTCACCGAGTGAAATTTTTGTTTTGATGGAACAGTTTGGAAACACTGTTTTTGTTGGAAGTGAGAAAGGATATTCGTAAGCACATTAGGGCCTATGGTAAAAAAAGTATATATCTTCAGATAAAAACTATAAATAATCTTTCTCAGAAGCTGCTTTGTGACGTTTGCATTCATCTCAGAGAAGTAAAGCTTTCTTTTAATAACATAGTTTGCAAACACTTTTTTCGTAGAATCTGTGAAGGTGTATGTTTTAGCACTTTAAGACCTATGGTGGAAAAGGAAATATCTTCAGAGAAAAAATATAAAGAATCTTTCTGAGAAACTGCTTTATGATAAGTGCATTCATTTCACAGACTAAAGCTTTTCTTTTGGTTGCGATATTTGGAAACATGGTTTTTGTAGAATTTGGGAAGGGATGTTTGGGAGTGCATTGAGGGCTATGGTGAAAAAGGAAATATCTTCAGAGAAAAACTAGAAAAAATCTTTCTAAGAAACTGCTTTGTGATGTGTGTATTCATCACACCAAGTTAAAACATTATTTTGATTGAGCTCTTTGGAAAAACTGTTTTTGTAGAATCTGTGAAGGGATATTTGGGAGCACCTTGAGGCTTGTGGTTAAAAGGAAATATCCTCAGGAAAAACTAGAAAGATGGTTTTGAGTAAATGCTTTGTGATGTGTGTAACTTTCTCACAGGGTTAAACCTTTCTTTTGATGGAGCAGTTTGGAAACACTGTTTTGTGGAATTGGGAAAGGGACATATGGTGAAAAATGAAATATCTTCAAAGAAAAACTGGAAAGAATCTTTCTGAGAAACTGGTTTGTGATGTGTGCATCCAACTCACAGAGTTAAACATTCCTTTTGATCAGCTGTTTGGCAACACTATTTTTTTAGAATCAGTGAAGGGACATTTCGAGTGCATTGAGGCTTATGGTGAAAAAGGAAATATCTACAGAGAAAAAGTGAAGACAAGCTTTCTAAGAAACTGCTTGGTAATATGTGCATCCATCTCAGAGAGTTAACCCTTTCTTTTGATAGAGCAGTTTGGAAACACTGTTTTTGTAGGATCTGCAAAGGTATATTTGGGAGTGCACTGAGACCTATTGTGAAAAATTAAGTATCTTTGGTTAAAAAATAGAAAGAAACATTCTGAAAAACTGCTTTGTGATGTGCGCATTCATCTCAAACAGTTAAACATTTGTTTTGATGGAGCAGTTTGGAAACACTGTTTTTGTAGGATCTGCAAAGGTATATTTGGGAGTGCACTGAGACCTATTGTGAAAAATTAAGTATCTTTGGTTAAAAAATAGAAAGAAACATTCTGAAAAACTGCTTTGTGATGTGCGCATTCATCTCAAACAGTTAAACATTTGTTTTGATGGAGCAGTTTGGAAACACTGTTTTTGTAGAATCTGTGAAGGGATATTTGTCAGGGAATTGAGGCCAATGGTGAAAAATGACATATCTTATGGGAGAAAATCAGAAAGAACTTTCTGAGAAACTGATTTGTGAAGTGTGCATTCAAGTCACAAAGTTAAATCTTTCTTTTGATGGAGCAGTTTGCAAACACTGTTTTTGTAGAATCTCCAAAGGGACATTTGGGAGCACCTTGAGGCCTATGGTGAAAAAGAAAATGTCTCAGATAAAGAATTCACAGAAGCTTTCTGAGAAACTGCTTCGTGATTTGTGCATTCATCTCACAGAGTTAAACGTTTCCTTTGATTCAGCGATTTGGAAACTCTGTTTTCGTAGAATCTGTGAAGGGATATTTGTGAGGGAATTGAGACCAATGGTGAAAAACGACATATCTTAAGAGAAAAACCAGAAAGAAGCTTTCTGAGAATCTGATTTGTGAAGTGCACATTCATGTCATGAAGTTAAACCTCTGTTTTGATAGAGCAGTTTGGAAACACTGTTTTTGTAGGATCTGCAAAGGTATATTTGGAGCGCACTGAGACCTATGGTGAAAAATTAAATATCTTTGGATAAAAAGTAGAAAGAAGCTTTCTGAGAAACTGCTTTGTGATGTGTGCATTCATCTCAAAGAGTTAAACTTTTGTTTTGATGGAGGAGTTTGGAAACACCCTTTTTGTAGAATCTGTGAAGGGATATTTGTCAGGGAATTGAGGCCAATGGTGAAAAACGACATATCTTAAGGGAAAAGCCAGAAAGAACTTTCTGAGAAACTGATTTGTGAAGTGTACATTCAAGTCATGAAGTTAAATCTTTCTTTTTGTGGGGCAGTTTGGCAGCACTGTTTTTGTGGAATCTGCAAACGGGCATTTGAGAGCACATTGAGGCCTATGGTAAAAAAGTAATTATCTCAGATAAAGAATTCACAGAAGCTTTCTGAGAAACTGATTTGCGATTTTGCATTCATCTCACAGAGTTAAACGTTTCCTTTGATTCAGCGATTTGGAAACGCTGTTTTCGTAGAATCTGTGAAGGGATATTTGTGAGGGAATTGAGACCAATGTTGAAAAACGACATATCTTAAGAGAAAAACCAGAAAGAAGCTTTCTGAGAATCTGATTTGTGAAGTGCACATTCATGTCATGAAGTTAAACCTCTATTTTGATAGAGCAGTTTGGAAACACTGTTTTTGTAGGATCTGCAAAGGTATATTTGGAGCGCACTGAGACCTATGGTGAAAAATTAGATATCTTTGGATAAAAAGTAGAAAGAAGCTTTCTGAGAAACTGCTTTGTGATGTGTGCATTCATCTCAAAGAGTTAAACTTTTGTTTTGATGGAAGAGTTTGGAAACACTCTTTTTGTAGAATCTGTGAAGGGGTATTTGTCAGGGAATTGAGGCCAATGGTGAAAAACCACATACCTTAAGGGAAAATCAAGAAAGAACTTTCTGAGAAACTGACTTGTGAAGTGCACATTCAAGTCATGAAGTTAAATCTTTCTTTTTATGAAGCAGTTTGGCAGCACTGTTTTTGTAGAATCTGCAAATGGGCATTTGAGAGCACATTGTGGCTTATGTTGAAAAAGAAATTGTCTCAGATAAAAAATTCACAGAAGCTTTATGAGAAACTGCTTTGTGATTTGTGCATTCATCTCACAGAGTTAAATATTTCCTTTGATTCAGCGGTTTAGAAACACTGTTTTTGTAGGTTCTGTGAAGGGATATTTGTGAGGGAATTGAGCCCAATGTTGAAAAACGACATATCTTAAGAGAAAAACCAGAAAGAAGCTTTCTGAGAAACTGATTTGTGAAGTGTGCATTCATGTCATGAAGTTAAACTTTTCTTTTGATGGAGAAGTTTGGAAACACTGTTTTTGTAGAATCTGCAAAGGGACATTTGGGAACACATTGAGGCCTGTGGTAAAAAAGAAAATATCTCAGATAAAAAATTCACAGAAGATTTCTGAGAAACTGCTTTGTGATGTGTGCTTTCATCTTACAGATTTGAACGTTTCTTTGATGGAGAAGTTTGGAAACACTGTTTTTGTAGAATCATCAAAGGGGTATTTGGGAGTGCATTGAGGCCTATGTTCACCATATGGAAATATCTTCAGAGAAAAACTAGAAAGAAGCTTTCTGACAATCTGCTTTGGAATGTGTGCATTCATCTCACTCTGTTACAGCTTCCTTTTGATTGAGCAGTTTGGAAACACTGTTTTTGTAGAATCTGCAAAGGGATATTTGGGATCACATTTAGGCTTTGGTGAAAAAGGAAACATCTTCAGGAAAAACTAGAATAAAACTTTCTGAGAAACTGCCTTTTGACTTGTGCATTCGTCTCACAGAGTTCAAATTTTCTTTTGATTTAGTAGTTTGGAAACACTGTTTTTGTGCAATCTGCAAAGGGATATTTGGGAGCACATTCAGGCCTATGGTGAAAAAAGAAATATCTTCACATAAAAACTATAAAGAAGCTTTCTGAGAAACTCCTTTGTGATGTGTGCATTCACCTAACAGACTCAAAACTTTCTTTTGATGGGGCAGTTTGGAAATACTGTTTTTGTAGTATATGTGAAAGCATGTTTGGGAGCGCAAAGAGGTCTGTTCTGAAAAAGGAAATATCTGCAGAGAAAAACTAGAAAGAATCTTTCTGAGAAACTGACTTGTGTTGTGTGCATTCATCTAACTGACTCAAAACCTTCTGTTGGTGTAGCAGTTTGGAACCACTGTTATTGCAGAATCTGCAAAAAGATACTTGGGAGCACTTTGAGGCCTATGGTGAAAAAGGAAATATCTTCAGACAAAAAGTAGGTGGAAGCTTCCTGAGAAACTGTTTTGTGATGTGGCCATTCATCTCACAGAGTTAAAACTTCGTTTTGAGTTAGCAGCTGGAAACACTTTTTGCAGAATCTGCAAAGGGATATTTGGGAGCCCTTTGAGGCCTGTGGCCAAAAAGGAAATATCTTTAGATAAAAACTAGAAAGAAGCTTTCTGAGAAACTGATTTGTGATGTGTGCATTCATCTCACAGTGTTAAACTTTTATTTTATGGGGCAGTTTGGAAACACAGTTTTTTAGCAATCTGTGAAGGGATATTTAGGAGTGCATTGAGCATTATTGTGGAAAAGGAACTATCTTAAGAGAACAATCAGAAAGAAGATTTCTGAGAAACTGATCTGTTATGTGTGCATTCATCTGAAAGAGGTAAACATTTCTTTTGAAAGAGTAGTTTGGAAATATGGCTTTTGTAGATTCTGTGAAAGGATATTTGGGAGATCATTGAAGCCTATGGTGGAAAAAGGTTATATCTTCGGAGAAAAATTAAGAAGAAGCTTTGTGAGAAACCGCTTTCTGATGTGTGCATTCATCTCACAGAGTTAAACCTTTCTTTTGATGGAGCAGTTTGGAAACGCAATTTTGTAGAATCTGCAAACTGATTTTTGGGAGCACATTGGGATCAGTGGTGAAAAAGAAAATATCTTCAGATAAAAACTTCAGTGGAGCTTTCTGAGAAACTGCTTTATGATATGTGCATTCATCTCCCAGAGTTAAATCTTTCTTTTGATAGAGCTGTTTGGAATCACTGTTTTTGTAGAATCTGTGAAGGGATGTTTGGGAGCACATTGAGGCCTATTGTCAAAAAGGAAATATATTTAGATAAAGACTAGAAAGAAGCTTTCTGAGAAAGTGCATTGTGATGTATGCATTCATCTCACAGAGTTAAAATTTATCTGATTGGAGCAGCATGGAAACAGTGTTTTTGTAGAATCTGCAAAGGGATAGTAGGGAGCACCTTGAGGCTTATGGTGTAAAAGGAAATATCTTCAGAGAAAAACTAGAAACTAGCTTTCTGAGAAACTGCTTTGTGTTGCATGCATTCATCTCACAAAGGTAAACATTTTTTTCAATGGAGTAGTTTGGAAACACGTTTTTGTACAATCTGTGAAGGAATATTTGGGAGAAAATTGAGGCCTATGTTGAAAAACAAAATATCTTTAGCAAAAAGCTAGAAAGAAGCTTTCTGAGAAACTGCCTTGTGATTTGTGCATTTATCTCAAAGACTCAAACCTTTATTCTCTTAGCACAGTTTGGAAACATTGTTTTTGTAGAATCTGTGAAGGGGTATTTGGGAGCACATTGAGGCATGTAGTGAAAAGGGAATTATCTTCAGAGAAAAACTAGAAAGAAGTTTCTGAGAAACCGTTTTCTGTTTTGTTCATTTATCTCACAGAGGCAAACTTTTCTTTTGTTTGAGCAGCTTGGAAACACTGTTTTTGTGGAATCTGCGAAGGAATATTTGGGAGCACATTGAGGAATATGCTAGAAAAGTAAATATCTCCATAGAAAAACTGGAAAGAATGTTTCTGAGAAACTACTTTGTGTTGTGTCCATTCATCTCACAGAGTTTTACCTATCTTTTGATTGAGCAGTTTGGAATCACTGTTTTTTTGGAATCTACGAAAGGATATTTTGGAGCACATTGAGGCCTATGGTGAAAAAGGAAATAACTTCAGAGAAAAACTAGAAGGAAACTTAGTGAGAAGGTGCTATGTGATGTGTGCATTAATCTCCCTGAGTTAAACATTTCCTGTCATTCAGAAGTTTGGAAACACTGTTTTTGTAAAGTCTGCAAACGTGTATTTCCATGCAAACTGAGGCCTGTGATGAAAAAGGAAATATTTTCAGAGAAAAACTAGAAAGAAGTTTGCTGAGAAACTGCTTTGTGATGTGGGCATTCATCTCACAGAATTACACTTTTCTTTTGATGGAGCCCTTTGGAAGCACTGGTTTTGTAGAATTTGAGAAGGGATATTTGGGAGTGCTTTGAGTCCAATGGTGAAAAAGGAAATATCTTCATAGATTCTGTGAAGGGATATTTTGGAATGCAAGAAGGCATGTGGTGAAAAGAGAATTATGTTCAGAGAAAAAGTAGAATGAAGCTTTTTGAGAAACTGCTTTGTGATCTGTCCATTTGTCTCACAGAGTTAAACCTTTCCTTTGAAGGAGCAGTTTGAAAACACTGTATTTGTAGAATCTGGAAAGCCATATTTGAGAGCCCTTTCAGATGAATGGTGAAAAGGGAAATATCCTCAGATAAAAACTAGACAGAAGTTTTCTGAAAAAATGCTTTGTGATGTGTGCTTTCATCTAACAGAGTTAAACTTTTCTTTGATGGAGCATTGGCAATCACTGTTTTCGTAGAATCTGTGAAGGGATATTTGGGATTGCATTAAGGCCTGTGTTGAAAGTGAAATATTTTCAGAGAAAAACTAGAAAGAAGCTTTTGAAGAAATTGCTTTGTGATGTGTCACTTTCTCTCACAGAGTTAAACCTTTCCTTTGAAGGAGCAGTTTGAAAACACTGCATTTGTAGAATATGAGAAGCCATTATTGGGAGCCCTTTAAGGAGTATGGTGAAAAGAGAAATACATTCAGATCAACACTACACAGAAGCTTTTTGAGAAACTACTTTGTGATGTGAGCTTTCATCTCACAGTTAAACTTTTCTTTTGATGGAGTAGTTTGTAAACACTGTTTTTGTATTATCAGCAAAGGGATATTTGGGAACGCATTGAGTCCTATGATGAAAAGGAAATTTGTTCAAAAATTGGGAGGAAACGTTCTGAGAAACTACTTTGTGATTTGTGCATTCATCTCACATAGTTAAAACTTTCTTTTGATGGAGCAGTTTCTTAAACCTGTTTTTGTATCAACTGCAAACGGATAGTTCAGAGCACATTGAGGCCTATGGTGAAAATGGAAATATCTTTAGATGAAAACTAGAATGAAACTTCCTGAGAGACTTCTTTGTAATGAGTGCCTTCATCTCACTGAGTTAAACCTGTCTTTTGATGGAGCAGTTTGGAAACACTGTATTTGTAGAATCTGTGAAGGGATAATTTGGAGTGCATTGAGGCATATTGTGAAAAAGGAAATGTCTTTATAGAAAATCTACAAAGAAGCTTTCTGAGAAACAGCTTTGTGTAGTGTTTATTCATCTCACTGAGTTAAACATTTCTTTGATGGAGCAGTTTGGAATCACTGTTTTCATAGATTCCGTGAAGGGTTACTGTGGAGTGCAAGAAGCCATGTGGTGAAAAGAGAAATATGTTCAGAGAAAAAGTAGAATGAAGCTTTTTGAGAAACTGCTTTGTGATCTGTCCATTCACCTCACAGAGTTAAACCTTTCCTTTGAAGGAGCAGTTTGAAAACACTGTATTTGTGGAATCTGCGAAGCCATATTTGAGAGCGCTTTCAGGCCTATGATGAAAAGGGAAATATCTTCAGATAAACACTACACAGAATCTTTCTGAGAAACTGCTTTGTGATGAGTGCTTTCATCTCAGAGAGTTAAACCTTTCTTTTGATGGAGCCGTTTGAAATCACTGTTTTTGTAGAATTGGCAAAAGGATATTTCAGAGTGCTTTTATGCCTGTGGTGTAAAGAGAAATATCTTCAGAGAAAAACTAGAAAGTAGCTTTCTGAGAAACTGCTTTGTGATGTGTCCATTCATCTCACAGAGTTAAACCTTTCCTTTGAAGGAGCAGGTTGGAAACACTGTATTTGTAGAATCTGTGAAGGGATATTTGGGAGTGCTTTGAGGCCTATGTTGAAAATAAATATCTTCAGATAAATCTAGAAAGAAGCTTACTGAGAAACTGCTTTGTGATGTGTGCATTCATCTCACAGAGGTAAACCTATATTTTGATGGAGCAGGTTGTAAACACTGTTTTTGTATAATCTGCAAATGGATATTTGGGAGTATTTTGAGTCCTATGGTTAAAGGGAAATATGTTCAGAGAAAAACTAAAAGGAAACTTTCTGAGAAACTACTTTGTGATGTGCACATTCATCTCACAGAGTTAAGCCTCCCTTTTGATAGAGCTGTTTGTAAACCCTGTTTTTGTATGAACTGCAAAGGGATATTTGGGAATGCATTAAGGCCTATGGTGAAAATGGAAATATCTTTTTTTCTTTATGTTTTAGCGTACACGAGCACAACGTGCAGGTTTTTTACATATGTATACATGTGCCATATTGGTGTTAAACCTTTCTTTTGATGGACCTGTTTGTAAAGCCTGTTTTTGTATAAACTGGGAAGGGGTATTTTGGAGCACATTGAGGCCTAGGGGAAAATGGAAATATCTCGAGACAAAAACTAGAATGAATCTTTCTGAGAAACTGCTTTGTGTATTCAGCATTTATCTGACAGATTTACACTTTTCTTTTGTTCGAGGAGTTTGGAAACAGTGTATTTGTAGAATCTGCAAAGGGATATTTTGGAGCACATTGAGGCCTATGGTGAAAAAAAATTATCTTCAGAGAAAAACTAGAAAGAAGCTTTCTGAGTAACCGCTTTGTGATGTGTGCATTCATCTCACAGAGTTAAACCTTTCCTTTGAAGGATGAGTTTGAAAACTCTGTATTTGTGGAATGTGAAAAGCCATATTTTGGAGTGCTTTCAGGCCTATGATGAAAAGGGAAATATTTTCAGATAAACACTAGATGGAAGCTTTCTGAGAAACTGCTTCATGATGTGTGTTTTCATCTCACAGAGTTATGCTTTTCTTATGATGGAGTAGTTTGTAAACACTGTTTTTCTGTGGTTGGCAAAGGGATATTTGGGAGTGCATTGAGTCTTATGGTGAAAAGAAAATATCTTCAGAGAAAAATTAGAAAGAAACTTTCTGAAAAACTACTTTGTGATGTGTGAATTCATCTTCCTGAGTTAAACCTTTCTTTTGATGGGGCAGTTTGTTAATCCCATTTTTGTATAAACTGTGAAGGGATATTTTGGAGCACATTGAGGCCTACAGTGAAAATGGAAATATCTTTAGACAAAAACTAGAATGAAGCTTTTGGAGAAGCTGCTTTTGATGTGTTCATTCATATCACATATTTCAACCTTTTTCTTCATAGAGCAGTTTGGAATCACTGTTTTTGTAAAATCTGCAAAGAGATATTTTGGAGTGCATTAAGTCCTGCAGTGAAAAGAGAAATATCTTCAGAGAAAAACTGGAGAGAAGCTTTCTGAGAAACTGCTTTGTGATGTGGGCATTCATCTCACAGAGTTAAACCTTTACTTTCAAGGAGAATTTTGAAAACACTGTATTTGTGTAATCTGCGAAGCCATATTTGGGAGAACTTTCAGACCTATGGAGAAAAGGGAAATATCTTTAGATAAAAACAAGACAGAAGATTTCTGAGAAACTGCCTTGTGATGTTTCCTTTCATCTCAAAGAGTTAAACCTTTCTTTTGATTGAGTAGTTTATAAACACTTTTTGTATAATTGGTGAAGGGACGTATTGGAATGCATTGAGTCCTACAGTGTAAAGGAAATATCATTATATAAAAACTAGAAAGAAACTTGCTGATAAAGAATTTTGTGATGTGTGCATTCACCTCACAGAGTTAACCCTGACTCTTGATGAAGCAGTTTGTTAAGCCTGTTTTTGTATAAATGATGAATAGCTATTTCGGAGCACATTGAGGCCTACAGTGAAAATGGAAATATCTTTAGACAAAAATTAGAATGAAGCTTTCTGAGAAGCTGCTTTGTGATATGTGCATTCATCACACAAAGTTAAAGCTTTCTTTTGATGGAGCAGTCGGGAATCACTGTTTCTGTAGAATCTGCAAAGGGATATTTGGGAGCCAGTTAAGGCCTGTGGTGAAAAGAGAAATACCTTCAAAGAAAAACAAGAAAGAAGTTTTCAGAGAAAGTGCTTTGTGATGTGTCCATTCATCTCACAGAGCTAAAACTTTCTTTGAAGGAGCAGTTTGAAAAAACTGTATTTGTAGAAACTGCAAAGCCATATTTGGGAGCCCTTTCAGGCCTACGGGGAGAAGGGAAATATCTTCAGATAAAAACTAGACTGAGACTTTGTGAGAAACTGCTTTGTGATGTGTGCTTTCATCTCACACAGCTAAACCATTCTTTTGGTGGAGCAGTTTGGAAACAGTTTTTGTAGAATCTGTGAAGGGATATTTTCGAGTGCATTGAGGCCTCTGCTGAAAAAAAATCTTCAGATAAATCTAGAAAGAAGCTTTTGATAAACAACTTTGTGATGTGTGCATTCATCCCACAGATTTAAAACTTTCTTTGGATAGAGAAGTTTGTAAACACTGTTTTTGTATGATCAGTGAAGGGACAAATGGCACACATTAGTCATATGATGAAAAGGAAATATCTTCAGAGAAAAATGAGAAAGAAATTTTCTGAGAAAATACTTTGTGATGTGTGCATTCAACTCACATAATTAAACCTTTCTTTTGATGGAGCAGTTTGTTAAGCCTGTTTTTGTATAAATGAGGAAGGAATATTTTGGAGAACATTGAGGCCTATGGTGAAAATGGAAATACCTATAGACAAAAACCAGAATGAAGCATCTGAGAAACTGTGTTGTGATGTGTGCTTTCATCTCACTGAGATAAAACCTTACTTTTGATGGAACAGTTTGGACACACTATACTTCTAGAATCTGTGAAGACATATTTGGGAATGCATTGAGGCTTAATGTGAAAAAAGGAAATATCTTCAGAGGAAAACTAGAAAGAAGCTTTCTGAGAAACTTCTTTGTGACATGTGTGCATTCTTCTCACAGAGATAAACCCTTCTTTTGTTGGAGCAGTTGGGAATCACTCTTTCTGTAGAATCTGTGAAGGGATATTTGTGAGCACATTAACCCTGGGACGAAAAGAGAAATATCTTCAGAGAAAAATTATAAAGAAAACTTTCTGTGAAACTGCTTTGCAATGTGTCCATTCATCTCACAGAGTTAAACCTTTGCTTTGAAAGAGCAGTTTGAAAACACTGTATTTGTAGAATCTGCAAAGCCACATTTGGGAGTGCTTTCAGGCCTATGGTGAAAACAGAAATATCTTCAGATAAAAACTGGACAGAAGCTTTGTAAGAAACTGCTTTGTGATGTGTGCTTTCATCTCATAGAGTTTAACCTTTCTATAATCTTTTAAACCTTTTGTATAATCTCTGAAGAGATATTCTGGAGCACTTTGAGGCCTATGGTGAAAAGAAATATTTTCAGATAAATCTAGAAAGAAGCTTTCTGAGATACCATTTTGTAATGTGTGCATTCATCTCATGGAATTAAAACTTTCTTTTGATGGAGCATTTTGTAAACAGTTTTAGTATAATCTGCAAATCAATATTTGGGAGTTCTTTGAGTCCCATGGTGAAAAGGAAATATCTCCAGAAAAAAACTAGAAAGAATCTTTCTGAGAAACTACTTTGTGATGTGTGCATTCATCTCACAGAGTTAAACCTTTCTTTTGATGGAGCTATTAGTAAAACCTGTTTTTGTACAAAATGCGATGGAATATTTCAGAGCACTATGAAGCCTATGGTGAAAGTGGAAATATCTCTAGACAAAAACTAGAATGAAGCTTTCTGAGAAACTGCTTTGTGATGTAAGCATTCATTTGACAGATTTAAACAACATTTTTAATGGAGCAGTTTGGAAACACTATTTGTGGAATCTGCAGAAGACTATTTGGGAGCACATTGAGGCCTATAGTGAAAAAGGAAATATCTCCAGAGAATAACTACAAAGAAGCTGCCTAGGAAATTGTTTGTGATGTTTGCATTGATCTCAAAGATTTAAACTTTTCTTTTGATGGAGCAATTTGGAATCACTGTTTTTGTAGAATCTGCAAAAGGGTATTTGGGAGCACATTAAGGCCTGCGGTGAAAATGATATATCTTCAGAAAAAAACTAGAAAGAAACTTTCTGAAAAACTACCTTGTGATATTTGCATTCATCTCACAGAGTTAAACCTTTCCTTTGATGGAGCAGTTCAGAAACACTGTTTTTGTAGAAACTGCAAAATGATATTTGTGAGCATAAGGATAATTTTGAGCCCTTTGTGGACTATCTTGAAAAAGGAAATATCTTTGGATAAAAACTAGAGAGAAGCCTTCTGATCAACTCCTTTGTGATGTGTACATACTTCTCACACAGTTAAACCTTTCTTTTGATTGAGCAGTTTGCAAAGACTATTTTTGCAGAGTCTGCAAAGGTATATTTGGGAGTGCACCGAGGTTTATGGTGGGAAAGGAAATATCTTCAGAGAAAAACTAGACAGAAACTATCTGAGAAACTGCAGTGTGATGGGTCTGTTCATCTCTGACTTAAACGTTTCTTTTGAATGGGCAGTTTGCAAACACTGTTTTTGCAAAATCTGCAGAACAATATTCAGTAGTGCAAAATATGGTGAACTATTTCTATGGTGAACAAGAAAATATCTTAAGATAAAAACTGGTAAGAATTGTTATGAGAAACTGCATTCTGATGTGCATTCATCTCAGAGAGTTAAGTCCTTCTTTTGTTGGAAGAGTTTGGAAACACTGTTTTTGTAGAATCCACAAAGGGATATTTAGGAGTGCATTGTGGCCTATGGTGAAAAATGAAATATCTTCAGATAAAAACTAGAAACAAGCTTTTGGGAAGCTGCATTGTGATGTGTGCATTCATCTGACAGAGTTAAACCTTTGTTTTGACTGAGCAGTTTGGAAACACTGTTTCTGCAAAATTTGTGAAGCGATATTAAGAAGAGCAAAAAAGCCTATGTTGAAAAAGGAAATAATTTCAGATAAAAACTGGAAAGAACTGTTATGAGAAACTGCTTTCTCATGTGTGTATTCGTCTCACAGAGTTAAGTCCTTCTTTTGATGGAACTGTTTGGAAACACTGTTTTTCTAGAATGTGCGAAGGGTTATTTGGGAGCACATTTATGCCTATGGTGGAAAAGGAAATATCTTCAGAGAGAAACTAGACAGAAGCATTCTGAGAAACTTCTTTGTGATGTGTGAATTCTTTTCACAGAGTTGAACCTTTCTTTTGATTGAGCACTTTGGAAACACTATTTTTGTGGTATCTGCAAAGGGATATTTAGGAGCACATTGAAGCCTATGGTGAAAAAGGAAATATCTTAGGATAAAAACTAGAAAGAAGCTATTTGAGAAACTACTTTGTGATGTGTGCATTTATCTCACAGAGTTATACTGTTCTTTTAATTTATCAGTTTGGATGCACTGTTTTTTTTAGGATCTGCAAAGGTATATTTGGTGAAAAAGGAAATACCATCAGATAAAAACTAGAAAGAAGCTTTTTGAGAAACTGCTTTGTGATGTAGGTGTTCAACTCACAGAGTTAAACCTGTTTTTTGATTGAGGAGTTTTGAAACAGTGTTTTGGTAGAATGTGCAAAGGGATATTTTTGAGCACATTGAGGCCTGTGGTGGAAAAGGAAATATCTTCAGGGAAGAACTAGATAGAAACTATGTGAGAAAGTGCTTTGTGACATGTGCATTCATGTGACAGATTTAAAACTTTCTTTTGATTGAGCTGTTTGGAAACACTGTGTTTGTAGTATCAGCAAATGTATATTTGGGAGTACACTGAAGCCTGAGGTGAAAAAGGAAATATCTTCAAATAAAAAACAGAAAAAAGCTTTGAGAAACTGCTTTGTGATGTGTGCATTCAAGTCAGATAGTTAAACGTGTTTTTTGATGGAGCCGTTTGTAAACACTGTTGTAGAATCTGCGATGGGATATTTGGCAGTGCATTGATGCCTATGGTGATAAACGAAATATCTTTGGATAAAAACTACAAAGAAGCATTTTGAGAAACAGCTTTGTGATGTGTGTATTCCTTGCACAGAGATAAATATTTCTGTTGACTGAGCAGTTTGGAAACAGTGTTTTTGTATAATCGATGAAGCGATGTTAAGCAGTGCAAAAATGCCTATTTTGAACAAGGAAATATCTTCAGATTAAAGCTGGAAAGAAGCATTATGAGAAACTGCTTTCTGATGTGTGCATTCATCTCACAGAGTTAAATCCTTCTTTTGATGGAACAGATTGGAAATACTGTTTTTATAGAATCTGCGAAGGGTTATTTGAGAATGCATTGAGGCATATGGTGGAAAAGGAAATATCTTCAGAGAACTAGACAGAATTTTTCTGAGAAGCTGCTTTGTGAGATGTGCATTCAACTCACAGAGTTAAACCTGTTTTTTGATTGAGCAGCTTGGAAACACTGTTTTTGTAGAATCTTCGATGGGGTATTTGGGAGTGCTTTGAAGCCTATGGAGATAAAGGAAATAACTTCGGATAAAAACTAGAAAGAAGCTTTTTGAGAAACTGCTTCTGATAAAAATAGAAAGAAGCTTTCTGAGAAACTGCTTTGTGATGTGTGCATTCAACTAACAGGGTTAGAACTGATTTTTGATTGAGCAGCTTGGCAACAATGTTTTTGTAGTACCTTCAATGGGATATTTGGGAGTGCTTTGAAGCCTATGGTGATAAAGGAAATAACGCTGGATAAAAACTAGAAAGAATATTATTGAGAAACTGCTTTTTGATGTGTGCATTCAACTCAGAGGGTTAAATCTTTCTTTTGACAGAGTAGTTTGGAAACAGTGTTTTTGCAAAATCTGGCAAGCGATAACTGGTAGTGCAAAAAAGCTTATGGTGAACAAGGAAATGTCTTCAGATAAAAACTGGAAAGAAGAATTATGAGTAACTGCTTTCTGATGCATGCATTCATCCTACAGAGTTAAGTCCTTTTTTTCATGGAACAGTTTGGTAACACTGTTTTTGTAGAATCTGTAAAGTGATATTTGGGACTGCATTGATCCTCATGGTGGAAAAGGAAATATCTTCAGGGAAGAAGTAGACAGAAGCTTTCTGAGAAACTTCTTTGTGATTTGTGCATTCATCTCACAAAGTTACACCTTTCTTATGATTAAGCAGTTTGGAAACTGATTTTGTAGAATCCATGAAGGGATACGAGGGAACACATTTACACCTATGGTGAAAAAGGAAATAACTTTGGATAAAAACTAGAAATAAGTTTTTTGAGAAACTTCTTTGAAATGCGAGCATTCATCTCATGGAGTTAAACCTTTCTATTGATTGATTTGTTTGGAAACACTGTTTTTGTGGTATCTACAAAGGGATATTAGTGAGCACATGAGGTCTATGGTGAAAAAGGAAATAACTTCAGATATAAACTAGAAAGAAGCTTTCCGAGAAACTGCTTTGGGATGTGTGCATTCTTCTAAAAGAGTTAAACCTTTTTTTTGTTTGAGCAGTTTGGAAACAGTTTTTTGTACAATCTGCAGAGGGATATTTTGGAGCACACAGATGCCTATGGTGAAAAAGGAAATAACTTTGGATAAAAACTAGAAAGAACGTTTTTGACAAACTGCTTTGTGATGTATGCATTCATCTCACAGAGTTAAAAGTTTCTTTTCCCTGAGAAATTGGAAACACTGTTTTGGTATTATCTGTGAAGCAATGTTATGTAGCCCACAATGGCCTATGGTGAACAAAGAAATGTCTTCAGATAAAAACTGGAAAGAAGCTTTATGAGAAACTGATTTCTGATGTGTGCCTTGATCTGACAGAGATAAATACTTCCTTTGATGGAACACTTCAGGAACACTGGCTTTATGAAAACTGTGAAGGGATATTTCAGAGCACATAGAGGCCTTTGATTGAAAACAAATATCTTCAGAGAAGAACTAGAGAGAAGCTATCTGAGAAGCTGATTTGAGATGTGTGCATTCATCTCACAGAGTTAAACCTTTCTTTTGATTGGGTAGTTTGGAAACACTGTTTTGTAGAATCTGCAAAGGGATATTTAGGAGCTCAGTGATGCCTATGATGAAAAATGAAATATCTCTGGATAAAAACTAGAAAGAAGCTCTTTGAGAAACTGCTTTGTGATGTTTGCATCCATCTCACAGAGTTAAGCTTTTCTTTTGACTGAACAGTTTGGAAACACTGTTTTGAATAAACTGTGAAGTGATGCTAGGTAGCGCAAAAATGCCTATGGTGAACAAGGGAATAACTTCAGGTAAAAACTGGGAAGAAGTATTATGAGAAACTGCTTTGTTATCCTTGCATTTATCTTACAGAGTTAAACTTTTCTTTTGGTTGAGCAGTTTGGAAACACCATTTTTGTAGAATCTGTGAAGAGATATTTGGGAGCGCACTGAAACCTGTGGTGAAAAGGGATATATCTTCAGAGAAGAACTAGACAGAAGCTTTATGACAAGCTTCTTTATGGGGTGTCTGTATTCATCTAACAGAGGTAAACCTTTCTTTAGATTGAGCAGTTTGGAAACAGTTTTTTTAGAATCTGCAAAGGGATATTTGGGAGTGCATTGAAGCCTGGGGTGAAAAAGGCAATATCTTTGGATAAAAACTAGAAAGATGATTTTTGAGAAACTGTTCTGTGAAGTGTACGCTTAACTCACAGAGATAAACCTGTTTTTTGATTGAGTAGTTTGGAAACACTGTTTTTGTAGAATCTGCAACGGGATATTTGGGAGTGAAGGGGTGGGTTGGCCCTCCAAACCTGTGGCTTTTTCTCATTAGGTGGAATGAGAGACTTGGAAAAGAAAGAGACACGGAGACAAAGTATAAAGGAAGAAAAAGGAGGCCCAGGAGACTGGCGTTCAGCACATGGAGGATCCCCACTGGCCTCTGAGTTCCCTTAGTATTTATTGATCATTATTGTGTGTCTCTCCAAGAGGGGCATGTGGCAGGGTCATAGGATAATAGTGGAGAGAAGGTCAGCAGCTAAACACATAAATAAAGTTCTCTGCATCATAAACAAGGTAAATAATTAAGTACTGTGTTTTAGATATGTATACACATAAGTATCTCAATGCCTTAGAGAGCAGTATTGCTGCCCGCATGTCCCACCTCCAGCCCTAAGGTGGTTTTCCCCTATCTCAGTAGATGGAATATACAATCGGGTTTTACACTGAGATGCTCCATTGCCCAGGGATGAGCAGGAGACAGATGCCTTCCTCTTGTCTCAACTGCAAAGAGGATTCCTTCCTCTTTTCCTAATCCTCCTCAGCACAGAGCCTTTACAGGTGTTGGGCTAGGGGATGGTCAGGTCTTTCCATTCCCACAAGGCCATATCTCAGGCTATCACATGGGGAGAGACCTTGGACAATACCTGGCTTTCCTAGGCGGAGGTCCCTGTTGCCTTCCACAGTGTTTTGTGTCCCTGGGTACTTGAGATTAGGGAGTGGTGATGACTCTTAACAAGCTTGCTGCCTTCAAGCATTTGTTTAAGAAAACATACCTTGCACAGCCCTTAATCTATGTAACCCTGAGTGGACACAGCACATGTTTCAGGGAGCACATGATTGGGGGTAGGGTTACAGATTAACAGCATCTCAAGACAGAAGAATTTTTCTTAGTACAGAAAAAAATGGAGTCTCTTATGTCTACTTTCTATATAGACACATTAACAATCTGATCTCTCTTTCTTTTCCCCACATTTCTCCATTATCTTTTCGACAAAACTGCCATCATCATCATGCCTCTTTCTCGATGGTCGCTGTCTCTTCAGAGCTGTTGGGTACACCTGTAGACTAACAACAGACAAAGTAGGAACACAAGGATTAATATGAAATTTATAATCGTAGTACTTCTGATGGTCTTAACCCAAGTGACAGGGTTAAGATTTATGAGGCCATCAGCAACTCCTGCGATTGCCTCAGTCACTGTTACCAAATTTAAATGGGCTTTTGATGCTTTGAAAATTTGTTAACTTAATTTGGAAATGTCTAAAGTGTCATTATCTTCTATTCCCTGCAGATGGCTTCTAACCATGTCACACTGATACTCTGACTCATTATAAACGTGGGGTATGATACAAAAATCTGATGTATTCAAGTCACTGTAACTGGAAATGATGTTCTGAGCTCATGAGCCTGTCTCCCATCCAAATGACGGTTTGTCTAAGATCATTAATTTGATTTGCCAATTTTTGATCAATACCAGATTCTGAATTCCACAATCCAGTAGAATTTTTTTTGCCAATCATTAACAAAGTTTGCTGACTGAACAGAATAGTGCAATGCAACTCCTGCCACAGCAGCCATAGCTGTGACTGCAATTAATCCCATAATCACTGTAATTAAAGTAAAAATGAATCCTTTGGATCTATTTAAAATGTCTTTTAATACTTCAGTCAAAATATGGTTGGATAGCAAGGCCTCCCACGGTCGGTCCATGGATACAGGGATCCAAATGCCTTCTCTTGCTCTCACCAGCAGAATACAGTGCTGCCAATTAAAAGTCGAAACAATGCAAGTAAACAATCTACAATTTTCACAGGTTATAGTTTGAGAGTCTGGTTTAATAATTATATTTCCTACAACTAGCATATAAGGGGGCTTTACACAACTTTGTAAAGGAACTGTTAGACTGGAATTTAGGTCGATAGTATAAAATGGCTTACAGTCTCTTGTTTCTAAAGTTTGATTTCCAGACCAAATTCTAATGCAGTAAGAGGCTACAGTAAGCCTCCACAATTCTGAATATTCAGGACCAGAAACAGGACTTGTTATTTTTGGTCTTAGGGTAGAGATTACTTTTTCTCCCCATTTCCAAGTGTAGAAAGATTGTAATTTCTTATGCTTATGTTCGTCTAAACTTTTGGTTAAGTTGCTATCAACAGTTGGACTCAGTTGTGCACTGGAACACGACTGCGTTTTTCCTGTGCAATTGTGGTAGAATTGACCTCGAGGTGCCCAATCTATAACAGTTCCGAATTCACTGTTTTGTAATATCACTGCACTATTGGCCACACATTCTTCCCAAAGTAAAACTTCTGTATTTTTTTATCCTTTGGGAATTTCCTTGGGGCAAGGTTTCCCTTTAGGTCTAAATTTTAATGACCTTTGATAAGAAAAGTCTTGTAAATAATTTACCTGTGGCCTGAGTGTCATCCAACTTACCATGTTATAAGTGAATCTACTGATGAGACTGACAGTAGGTACTTCTCCCAACCAATTTTGGATTACAGGCATTAAACATCCTGTTGCTCTCCCTAGGCAAATAGGAGGAAAATGGTACCCAGTGGAAATATTTATCATCATCCCTTCTTCCTCAGGTTTGGGAGGACAGCGATCATCTCTGGGGCCAGGTGCCCATACACTATCATTAACATATAATTCAATAGGATTAACCATCCATGTGACTGGTGTTTCCATCTCTGTGGAGGCACTTTTCTTCGCATCTCTGAAGGGTTCACTGTAGAACTTCAAATGTCTAGTGGGTATCCAAACAGGAAGCTGATTTTCTCCTGGTGAAACACAAGCAAAACCTCCCTCCCACATTATCACCTTCCATAATTTCTATGTCTTATTTTTATTATCTTTCCACCAAATCAGTTTTCCTTGAATTGGGCTGTTCTTTTTACCAGTAAGATGTTGCTCTGCAGAAGTAGTAGTCTGATTTCTATAAATGTTTGAAAAATTTAAAGTATAGAGTGCTAGATTAAGTTGCATCTGAGGAGTGGTACACTCCTTACTCTCTCCCCCTTCTTTTTGTTTAACTAATTGAGTTTTGAGTGTTCTATTAGTTCTTTCAACTATGGCCTCTCATTGGGAATTATAGGGAATTACTGTTGTATGTGAAATTTTCCACTGATTTAAGAATTTTTGGGAAGCTTTAGTACAATATCCTCATCCATTGTCAGTTTTAATTTTTTCTGGAACTCCCATTACAGCAAAACAAGATAATAAATGTTTTTTAACATGGGAGGTACTTTCTCTTGTCTGGCAAGTTGCCCATATGAAATGTGAATAAGTATCAACTGTTACATGAACACACGATAATCTTCCAAATGAAGGTACACAGGTAACATCCATTTGCATAATGCATTAGGACACAGACCTCTGGGATTCACTCCTGCCTCTTGAGTGGGCAGGTGTAGGACTTGACACTGGGTGCAATGTTGTACAATATATTTTGCCTGTTTCCATGTAACAACAAATTGGTTTTCTAATCTTGCTGCATTTACATGAGTCAAAGCAAGAAGTTCTTGTGCTTTATGAATGCAGATGATACCAGTAAGTCAGCTTGTTCATATGCTTTAGTCAAAGGCCCTGGTAAATTAGTGTGTGCTTGAATATGAGTAATATAAAATAGGAAATTTCTTTCTCTTACAGTTTGTTGTAATACATTGAATAGCTGGTTTAACTGATCATCCATGCTATGTTTGATTAAAGCTGTCTCAACATTCCTTGTAGCCTGTACTACATATGAAGAATCTGATACAATATTGATAGGTTGATCAAAATCTTGTAACACTGTAATGACTGCAACCAACTCTGCTCTTTGAGCTGATTTATATTGAGTTTTGATTACTCACTCTTTTGGCCCTGTGTAAGCCACTTTTTCCATTGCTGGAACCATTAGTAAATACCATTAAAGCATTTTCTAAAAGTTCATGTCTGGTAATTTTAGGTAAAACCCAGGTAGTCAATTTTAAAAACTGGAAGATTTTTGTTTTTGGATAATGATTATCAATAATTCCCACAAAGTTAGCAAGACCAATCTGCCATGCACCAGAATTGATAAAGCTTTGTCTAACTTGTTCCTTTGTTAAAGGGACAACTATTTTGTCTGAGTCATTTCCACACAATTTTATCATTTATAATCTTGCCTGACTAATTAATGTAGCTATTTGATCCAAGTACAATGTAAAGGTCTTAATTGTACTGTGAGGAAAGAATGACCACTCCACAAGATCAGTATTTTGGACAATGATGCCTGTTGGAGAATGTGCAGTAGCAAAAACCAAAAGTTGGAGTGGGGCTAAGGGATCTATTTATTTGTGCTGACAGAATTTTTTCTTCCACTAATTTAATTTCTTTTGTTGCCCCTGGGGTTAACATTCTCTTACTATTTAAATCTGAGTCTCCTCTTAAGGTAGAGAACATGGCATAATTCTCTATTATGGTAGAGAATTATGGTAGAGAAATTCTGCATGGCATAATTAGGAATGCCTAGATTTGGCTGAATCCAATTAATATCTCCTAGCAGTTTTTGAAAATCATTTAGTGTTTTTAATGTGTCTTTTCTTATTTTGATTTTTTATGACTTAATTTTTCTATTTTCTATCTGCATCCCTAAATAATGAAAAGGAGTAGAGGTTTGAATCTTATCAGATGCTATTGCCAGTCCTGCATTGGCAACCTCTGCTTGCAGAAATGTATTACAGTCAGTCAATTTGTTTCTTGTTTCTGCAGCACAGAAAATATCATCAACATAATGAATGATATAACAGTCTGAAAACTCGTCTCTAACTGGTTGAAGAGCTCGACCTCCAAAGTCTGACAAATAGTTGGACTATTAAGCATTCCCTGAGGTAACACTTTCCACTGAAACCTGGTGGCTTGTTCTTTATTTTTTATGGCTGGTATAGTAAAGTCAAATTTTTCGCCATCCTGCTCTGCCAGAGGAATGGTAAAAAAGCAATCCTTTAGATCATTTATAATTAAAGGCCAGTCTTTTGGGATCATGACTGGAGAGGGCAATCCGGGTTGAAGAGGCCCCATAGGTTGAGTTACAGCATTTACAGTCCTTAAGTCAGTTAACACATACAATTTGCTGGATTTTTTTCTGAATTATAAACACAGGCGAATTCCAAGGCAAGAATGAAGGCTTGATATGTCCCTTTTCTAACTGTACATTTGCTAATAAATGTAAAGCCTCCAGTTTTTGTTTTGATAGAGGCCACTGATTTACCCATACTGGTTTTTCTGTTTTCCAAGTTAATGATATTGGTTTAGGAGGCTCTACACTGTCTGCAACTAAAAAGGATACCCTATTCCTTCTCTTTTTTTATTTCTTTTAGTCTCAATTGGGAATTTAATGCCATTTCTTTTTTTTTTCTAGTCCCTTTCCTGGTATATATCCCAACTTAATCATGATTTTTTGACTCGTGCAGCTATATAATGGAGTGGGCATAGTGATTACTGCACCCTATTGTTGTAATAAAGCTCAACCTTACAGATTAAGAGGAATCGAAGTAATCATTGGCTGAACAGTACTTTCTTGATTATCTGGCCCTAAACAGTGCCAAATCTCAGAACTCTGATACACTTCCGAGAGTGTGCCTATGCCGACAGGTCCTCTAACAGCCTTTTGTTTAGGCCAATTTTTTGGACACTGATTTAAAGCAATGATAGAGACATCTGCTCCAGTGTCTACTAACCCTTCAAAATGTTTTCCTTGAATAATGGCCTTACACACAGGTCTGTTCTCTGAGACCTGACTTGCCCAATATGCAGCCTTTCCTGTCAGACCAATGCTTCCAAACCCTCCTGTTCTTCTTATCTCACTATTTCCAACCTTAATATGAGGCAGCAGTAATAATGGAGCAATCCTGTCTCCTGGACTGGCACTCCAAGGAATTGAAGAGCTAATAACCAATTAAATTTTGCCTTTATAGTATGAATCAACCACACCAGTATGAATTTGAACTCCCTTTAGATTTAGACTTGATCTTCCTAGGATTAGTCCTACAGTCCCCTCGGGCAGTGGGCCATATAGACTGGTGGGGATTTTTGTGAGGGCTCTCCTGGAAGCAGAGAGACTGCTTGTATATTACACAAATCTACTGCTGCACTGCTGCTTGTTGTGGGGGACAATTGTTGTATTGTGGTAACTGGCTCATTCCCTGAGGCACGTGGGACAGTGGGGGTTGTTGTCCCTGAAAACCCTGAGGAAAAAAGCACTGAATTGGGAATGCCCCAGTTTGTTTTAGGGCCTGAGGCTGGCCCCTCTGCTCATTTTCCTATAATGGTTGCCCATTTCTATCCAATTTAGAACAACATTGACTAGCCCAATGTTTTCCTTTTTTACATCTTGGACATAAGTCAGGTGGCTTTTTACCTGTTGTTGTAATAGCTTGAATAGTTACACTTTGTTTATTTGAGGCTGGGCAATTCTTTTTTTAAATGACCAATTTGACCACAATTATAACATTTCCCTCCAAATGTTCTAACTTGTCCTTCTAAAGCAACTCCTGTCATAGCTTGAGCCATAAGCATAGCTTTATGCATAGCTCCTCCAATTCCATCACAGGCTTTTACATACTCTGAGATTACATCTGATCCTGCAAGAATCTTTCCTTTTAATGGCTTAATGGCTGATTGACACTCAGGATTGGCATTTTCTTATGCCAACAACTCCTCTATGACTTTATGGGCATTTTCATCAGCAACTGACTTTTGAGCAACACCTTGGAACCTTGCCACAGAATCAGCATAAAGGATCAATAAAATTGATAGACCGCTAGCAAGACTAATAAAGAAAAAAAGAGAGAAGAATCAAATAGACACAATAAAAAATGATAAAGGGGATATCACCACGGATCCCACAGAAATACAAACTACCATCAGAGAATACTACAAACACCTCTATGCAAATAAACTAGAAAATCTAGAAGAAATGGATACATTCCTCGACACGTACACTCCCCCAAGACTAAACCAGGAAGAAGTTGAATCTCTGAATAGACCAATAACAGGCTCTGAAATTGTGGCAATAATCAATAGTTTACCCCCCAAAAAGAGTACAGGACCAGATGGATTCACAGCCGAATTCTACCAGAGGTACAAGGAGGAACTGGTACCATTCCTTCTGAAACTATTCCAATCAATAGAAAAAGAGGGAATCCTCTCTAACTCAATTTATGAGGCCAGCATCATTCTGATACCAAAGCCGGGCAGAGACACAACCAAAAAAGAAAATTTTAGACCAATATCCTTGATGAACATTGATGCAAAAATTCTCAATAAAATACTGGCAAACCGAATCCAGCAGCACAGCAAAAAGCTTATCCACCATGATCAAGGGGGCTTCATCCCTGGGATGCAAGGCTGGTTCAATATACGCAAATCAATGCATGCAATCCAGCATATAAACAGAGCCAAAGACAAAAACCACATGATTATCTCAATAGATGCAGAAAAGGCCTTTGACAAAATTCAACAACCCTTCATGCTAAAAACTCTCAATAAATTAGGTATTGATGGGACGTATTTCAAAATAATAAGAGCTATCTATGACAAACCCACAGCCAATATCATACTGAATGGGCAAAAACTGGAAGCATTCCCTTTGAAAACTGGCACAAGACAGGGATGCCCTCTCTCACCACTCCTATTCAACATAATGTTGGAAGTTCTGGCCAGGGCAATCAGGCAGGAGAAGGAAATAAAGGGCATTCAATTAGGAAAAGAGGAAGTCAAATTGTCCCTGTTTGCAGATGACATGACTGTTTACCTAGAAAACCCCATCGTCTCAGCCCAAAATCTCCTTAAGCTGATAAGCAACTTCAGCAAAATCTCAGGATACAAAATCAATGTACAAAAATCACAAGCATTCTTTTTTTTTTTTTTGAGACGGAGTCTCGCTCTGTCGCCCAGGCTGGAGTGCAGTGGCGCGATCTCGGCTCACTGCAAGCTCCGCCTCCCGGGTTCACGCCATTCTCCTGCCTCAGCCTCCCGAGTAGCTGGGACTACAGGCGCCCGCTACCACGCCCGGCTAATTTTTTGTATTTTTAGTAGAGACGGGGTTTCACCGTGTTAGCCAGGATGGTCTCGATCTCCTGACCTTGTGATCCACCCGCCTCAGCCTCCCAAAGTGCTGGGATTACAGGCGTGAGCCACCGCGCCCGGCCCACAAGCATTCTTATACACCAATAACAGACAAACAGAGAGCCAAATCATGAGTGAACTCCCATTCACAATTGCTTCAAAGAGAATAAAATACCTAGGAATCCAACTTACAAGGGATGTGAGGGACCTCTTCAAGGAGAACTACAAACCACTGCTCAAGGAAATAAAAGAGGACACAAACAAATGGAAGAACATTCCATGCTCATGGGTAGGAAGAATCAATATCGTGAAAATGGCCATACTTCCCAAGGTAATTTACAAATTCAATGCCATCCCCATCAAGGTACCAATGACTTTCTTCACAGAATTGGAAAAATCTACTTTAAAGTTCATGTGGAACCAAAAAAGAGCCCGCATCGCCAAGTCAATCCTAAGCCAAAAGAACAAAGATGGAGGCATCACACTACCTGACTTCAAACTATACTACAAGGCTACAGTAACCAAAACAGCATGGTACTGGCACCAAAACAGAGATATAGATCAATGGAACAGAACAGAGCCCTCAGAAATAACGCCGCATACCTACAACTATCTGATCTTTGACAAACCTGAGAAAACAAGCAATGGGGAAAGGATTCCCTATATAATAAATGGTGCTGGGAAAACTGGCTAGCCATATGTAGAAAGCTGAAACTGGATCCCTTCCTTACACCTTATACAAAAATCAATTCAAGATGGATTAAAGATTTAAACATTAGACCTAAAACCATAAAAACCCTAGAAGAAAACCTAGGCATTACCATTCAGAACATAGGTGTGGGCAAGGACTTCATGTTCTTTCTAGTTTTTATCTGAAGATATTTCCTATCTCATCAAAGGCCTCAATGCACTCCCAAATATCCCTTGACAGATACTGCAAGAACAGTGATTCCAAACTGCTGTAGGAAAAGAAATGTTTAATTCTAGGAGACGAATGCACACATCAAAAATCAGTTTCTCTGATAGCTTCCTTCTAGCTTATATCCTGAGATTTTCTCTTTTTTGCCATTGGCCTCAATGAGTTCCCAAATGTGCATTCACAGAATGGACAAAATATGTGTTTCTAAACTGCAGAATCCAAAGAAATGTTTAACTCTGTGAGATGAAAGCACACATTACAAATTTGTTTCACAGAAGGCTTTTTTCTAGTTTTCATCCAAAGTTATGTCCTCTTTCAGTAAAGTCCTTCAAAGCACTCCAAAATTGCCCTTCACAAATACTGAAAAAAAGTGATTTCAAACTACTGAATGAAAAGAAAGTTTTATCTCTGTGGGATGAATGCACAAATCAGAAAGCAGTTTCTCAGATAAATTCCTTGTAGTTTTTACCCTGGGATATTCCCTTTTTCATGATTGGCCTCAGTGATACTTAATGTCCATTCACAGAATGGATAAAAATGTTTCCAACTCCTGAATCCAAAGAAAGTTTTAACTCTGTGAGATGAATTCACACACCACAAAGCAGTTTCTCGGAAAATTTCTTTCATGTTTATCTGAATATATTTCCTTTCTCAACCTAGGCCTCAATGTGCTTCCAAATGTCCATTTGCAGATTCTTCCAAAACAGTGTCTCCAAACTGCTGAATGAAAGGAAAACTTTAACTCTAGGACATGAATGCACACATCACAATGCAGTTTCTCAAATACCTTCCTTCCAGCTTTTATACTGGGATATTCGATTTTTTGACATTGGCCTCGGTGAGTTCCCAAGTGTTCATTCACAGAATGGACAAAAACAGTGTTTGCAAACTGCTGATTCCAAAGAATGTTGTACCTCTATTATATGAATACTCACACCACAAAGCAGTTTCTCAGAAACCTTCTTTCTAGTTTTTATTTGAAGATATTTCCTTTTTCATCAAATGCCTCACTGGGCTCCCAAATATCCCTTTGCAGATTCTACCAACATGGGGTTCCCAAACTGCTGAATGAAAAAAAATGTTTAAGTCTGCGAGATGAATGCATCCATACAAAGTGGTTTCTCAAATAGCTTCCTTCTGGTTTTGATCCTGGGATACTGCCTTTTTTGCCATTGGACTCCATGAGCTCCCAAATGTCCATTCACAGAATGCACAAAAACAGTGTTTCCAAACTGCTGAATCCAAAGAAATGCTTAACACATTGAGAATAATGCACACATCACAAAGCAGTTTCTCACAAAACTTCTTCCTAGGTTTTATCTGTACACATTTCTTTTCACCAAAGGCCTCAATGTGCTCCCAAATATCCCTTCACAGATTGTAACAACACAGTGTTTCCAAACTGCTGAGTGAAAAGAAAGCATTAACTCTAGGAGATGAATACACACCCCAAAAAGTGGCTTCTCAGATAGATTCCTTCTTGTTTTTATCCCAGGATATTCTCTTTTTCAGCCTTGGCCTCAATGAGTTCCCAAACATCAATTCACAGAATGTACAAAAACAGTGTTTCCAAACTGCAGAATCCAAAATAATTTTGATCTCTGTGAAATGAATGCATACATCATAAATCAGTTTCTCAGAAAGCTTCTTTCCAGTTTTTATCTGAAGATATTTCCTTTTTCACCGTAAGCCTCAATGCACTCACAAATATCCCTTTGCAGGTATTGCAAAAACAGTGTTTCTAAACTGTTGAATGAAATGAAACGTTTACCTCTAGGAGACGAGTGCACACATCACATTGCAGTTCCTCAGATAGATTCCTTCCAGTTTCTATCCTTGGCAATTTGCATTTTTGACATTGGCCTCAATGAGTACCCAAATGTCCATTCACAAAATGGACAAAAACAGTGTTTCTAAACTGCTGATTCCAAAGAAAGTGTTAATTCTGTGAAATGAATGCAGAAGTCACAACGCAGTTTCTCAGAATGATTCTTTCTAGATTTTTTCTGAGTATATTTCCTTTTTCACCATAGGCCCCAATGTGTTCCCAAATATCCGCTTGCTGATTCTACCAAAACAGTGTTTCCAAACTGCTGAATGTAAAGAAAGTTTTAATTCTGTGAGATGACTGCACACATCACCAAGCAGTTTCTCAGATAGCTTCCTTCAAGCTTTTATAATCTGATATTTGCTTTTTCACAATTGGCCTCAATGAGTTCCGAAAAGTCCATTAGCAGAATGGACTGAAACAATGTTTCCAAACCACTAAATCCAAAGAAAGTTTTAACTCTGTGAGATGTATGCACACATCACAAAGCAGTTTCTCAGAAAGCTTCTTTCTAATTTTATCTGAAGATATTTCATTTTTCACCATAGGCCTCAATGTGCTTTGAAATATCCCTTCGCAGATTCTACCAAAACAGTGTTTCCAAACTGCTCAATGAAAAAAAAAGGTTTAACAGTGATATGAATGCACACATCACAAAGCAGTTTCTCTTGTAGCTTCCTTATAATTTTTATCCTCGGATATTCTCTTTTTCGCCTTTGACTTCAATGAGCTCCTACATGTCCATTTGCAGAATGGACAAAAACAGTGTTTCCAAACAACTGAATCCAAAGAAAAGTTTAACTCTTTGAGATGAATGCACACATCACAAAGCAGTTTCTCAGAAAGTTTATTTCTAGCTTTTATTTGAAGAAATTTCCTATTTCATAAAAGGCCTTAATGCACTCCCAATTTACCTTTGAAGATACTCCAAAAACAATGATTACAAACCGCTGAATGAAAAGAAAGATTTATCTCTGTGAGATGAATGCACACATCACAAAGCCTTTTCTCAGATAGGGTCCTTCTAGTTTTTGTCCTGTAATATTATCTTCTTCACCCTTTTCCTGAATGAGTTCCCAAAAGTCCATTCACAGAATTGACAAAAACAGTGTTTCCAAGCTGTCGAATCCAAAAATGTTTAACTCTGTGAGATGAATGCACATATCACATAGCACGTTCTCAAAAAGCTTCATTCTTTTTTTAATCTTAAAATATTTCCTTTTTTGCAATAGGCCTCTATTCACTCAGAAAGATTCTTCCTAGTTTTTATCTGAAGATCTTTCCTTTTTCACCAAAGGCTTCAAAGCGTTGCCAAATATCCCTTCACAGATTCCAAAATGACAGTGTTTCCAAACTGCTGAATGAAAAGTTTAACTCTAAGAGATGAATAAACACATCAGAAAGTTGTTTCTCACATAGGATCCTTCTAGTGTTTATCCTGTGATATTCACTTTTTCACCATTGGCCCCAATGATCTCTGAAATATCCATTCTCAGAATGGACAAAAACAGTGTTTCCAAAATGCTGAATCCAAAGAAAAGTCTAATTCTGTGAGATGAATTCACTCATCACAAAGCGGTTTCTCATAAATATTCTTTCTAGTTTTTATCTGAACATATTTCATTTTTCACCACAGGCCTCAATTCACTCCTAAGTATAACTTCACAGATTCTACCCATACAGTGTTTCCAAACTGCTGAATGAAAAGGAAGGTTTAACTTTAGGAGGTGAATGCACACATCACAAAGCAGTTCCTAAGGAAGCTTACTTCTACTTGTTAACCTGGAATATTCAGTTTATCACAATTATCCTCAATGAGTTCCCAAATGTCCATTCGCAGAATGGACAAAAACAGTGTTTCCAAACAGATGAATAAAAAGAAAGGTTTAACTCTGTGAGACAAATGCAAACATTAAGAAGTATTTTCTCAGAAAGCTTCTTTCTAGTTTTTATCTGAAGATATTCATTTTTCACCATAGGCCTTAAACACCCTGCCAAATTTCCCTTTGCAGATTCCACCAAAACAGTGTTTCCAAACTGCTGAATGAAAAGAAAAATTTAACTCCACAAGAAGAATGCACACATCACAACACAGTTTCTCAGATAGCTTTCTACTCGTTTTTTTCCTGGGATATTTTCTTTTCTGCCATTTGCCTCAATGAGCTCCCAAATGTCTATTTGCAGAATGGACAAATATAGTGTTTCCAAACTGCTGAATCCAAATAAATTTTAACTCTGTGAGATGAACGCACACAATACAAAGCAGGTTCTCAGAAAGCTTCTTATAGTTTTATCTGAAGATATTTTCTATTTCATCAAATGCCTCAAAGTGCTCCCAAGTATTCCTTCATGGATACTGCAAAAAAAGTGATTCCAAACTGCTGCATGAAAAGAAAGTTTTAATTCAAGCAGACGAATGCACACATCACAAAACATTTTATCAGACAGCTTCACTCTAGTATTTATCCTGGGATATTTGCTTTTTCAACTTTGGCCACAATTACCTCCAAAATTTCCTTTCACAGAATGGACAAAAACAGTGTTTCCAATCTGCTGAATGCAAAGAAATGTTTAAGTCTGTGAGGTGAATGCACACATCACAAAAGAGTTTCTCAAATAGGTTCCCTCTAGTTTTTATCCTGGGATGTTCCTTTTCTCTCCGTTAACCTCAATGAGCTCCCAAACGTCCATTTACAGCATGGACAAAATCAGTGTTTCCAAACTGCTGAATCCAAAGAAATGTTTCACTCTGTGAGATGAATGCACATATCTCAAAGCAGTTTCTCAGAAAGCTTCTTTCTAGTTTTTATCTGAAGATATTTCACTATTCACCATAGGTCTCAAAGGCTAAGAAATATCCATTCGCAGATATTACCAAAAGCATTTCTTTGGATTCAGCAGTTTCATAATACTGTTTGAGAAAGTGCTTTGTGTTGCATGCAAAAAACACTGTTTTCTTCCATTCTGCCAATGGACATTTGGGAGCTCATTGAGGCCAATGGTGAAAAAGCGAGTATTCCAGGATAAATACTAGAAAGAAACTATCTGAGAAACTGCTTTTTGAAGTGCACATTCATGTCACAGTGTTAAACTTTTCTTTTCATTCACCAGTTTGGAAACACTGTTTTGGTTGAATCTGTGAAGGGATATTTCAAAGTACATTGAGGCATATTGTGAAAAAGAAATATCCTCAGATAAAAACTAGAAAAAACTTTCTGAGAAACTGCTTTGTGATGCACGCATTCATATCACACAGTTAAAAGTTTCTTTGGATTCAGCAGTGTAGAAACACTGTTTTTGTCCATTCTGCGAATGAACATTTCAAAGCTCATTGAGGCCACTGGTGAAAAGGGCTAGTCCAGGATAAAAACCAGAAGGAGGCTATCTGAGAAACTGCTTTGTGTTGTACGCATTCATCTCCAGAGTTAAACTTTTCTTTTCATTCAGCGGTTTGGGAACTTTTTTTTAGTAGAATCTGCAAAGGGATGTTTGGGAGTGCATTGAGGCCTATGTTGAAAAACAAAATATCTTCAGATAAAAACTAGAAAGAAGCTTTCTGTGAAACTGCTTTATGATGCATCCATTCATCTCAAGAATTATACCTTTCTTTTGATTCAGCAGTTTGGAACCACTGTTTTTGTGAATTCTGCAAATGGACATCTTGTAACTCATTGAGGCCAATGGTGAAAAAGCAAATATCCCACTACAAAAACAAGAAGGAAGCTATCTGAGGAACAGCTTTGTGATGTGTTCATTCAAGTAGCAGGGTTAAGCCTTTGTTTTCATTCAGCAACTTGGAAACACTGTTTTGGTAGAATCTGTTAAGGGATATTTTGGGGCACATGGTGAAAAACAAAATAACTTCAGATAAAAAATAGAAAGCTGCATTCTGGGAAACTGCTTTTTGATGTATGCATTCAACTCACAGAGTGAAACCTTTCTGTGGATTCAGCATTTTGGAAACACTGTTTTTGTCCAGTCTGCGGATGGAAAATTGGGAACACATTGAGGCCAAAGGCAAAAAAGCGAATATCCTAGGAAAGAAATCTAGAAACAAACTGTCTGAGAAAACACTTTGTGATGTGTGCATTCATTTCCTAAGTTTTAACCTGATTTTTCATTCAGCAGTTTGGAAACACTGTTTTGGTAGAATCTGTGAAGAGATATTTGGGAGCACATTGAGGCCTATGGTGAAAAAGGAAATATCTTCAGATAAAAACTAGAAAGAAGCTTTCTGATAATCTACTTTGGATTGTGTGCATTAATCTCACAGAGTTAATTTTTGCATTCAGCAGTTTGGAAACACTCCTTTGTTGATTCTGCAAATGGATATTTGGGATCTCATTGAGATAAATGGGGGAAAAGCACATATACCAGGATAAATACTAGAAGGAAGATATCTGAGAAACCACTTGGTAATATGTGCATTCATCTTCCAAAGTTAAACCTAGGTTTTCATTCAGCAGTGTGGAATCACTGGTTTTGCAGTATCTGTGAAGTGAAATTTAGGAGCAAAATGAGGCCTTTAATGAAATAGGAAATATCTTCCAATAAAAACTAGAAAGTAGCTTTCTGAGATACTGCTTTGGGATGTCTGCATTCATCTCAAATAGTTAAATGTTTCTTTTGATTCAGCAGTTTGGAAACACTGTTTTTGTCCATTCTGGGAATGGACATTCCAGAGCTCATTGATGCCAATGGCAAAAAAATGAGTACCACAGCATAAATACTAGAAGGAAGCTTCTGATAAACTGCTTTGTGATGTATGCATTCATCTCGCAGAGTTAAACTTTTCTTTTCATTCAACAGTTTGGAAACATTGTTTTGGTAGAATCTGTGAAGGGATATTTGGGAGGGCAGTGAGGTCTATGGTAGAAAAAGAAATATCTTTCAATAAAATCTAGAAATAAGTTTCTGACAAACTGCTTTGTGATGTGTGCTTTCATCCAACAGACTTCAACGTTTCTTTGGATTCAGCAGTTTGGAAACACCGTGTTTGTGTATTCTGCAAATGGACATTTGGGAGCTCATTGAGGCCAACGGTGAAAAAGGGAATATCCCATGATAAAAACTAGAAGGAAGCTATCTGAGAAACAGCTTTGTGAAGTGAGGATTCATCTCCTAGATTTAAACCTTTCTTTTCATTCAGCAGTTTGGAAACACTGTTTTTGTAGTATATGCAAAGGTATAATATGGAGCACATTGAGGCCTATGGTGAAAAAGGAGACTTCATCAGATAAAAACTAGAAAGAAGCTTTCTGAGAAACTGCTTTGTGATGTGTGCATTCATCTCACAGAGTTAAACCTTCCTTTGGATTCAGGAGTTTGGAAACAGGGCTTTTGTCCATTCTGTGAAAAGACATTTGGGAACTCTTTGAGACCAAGGGCAAAAAAGTGAGTATCCCAGGATAAAAACTAGAAGGAAACTATCTGGGAAACTGCTTTGTGAAGTGTGCATTAATTCCCTAACATTAAAGCATTCTTTTCATTCAGCAGTGTGGAATCACAATTTTTGCAGTATCTGCGAAGGAATATTTGGGAGCATATTGAGGCCTTTGATGAAATAGGAAACATCTTCAGATAAAAACTAGAAAGAAGCATTCTGAGAAACTGCATTGCAATGTGTGCATTCATCTCACAGAATTAAGCGTTCCTTTTTATTCAGCAGTGTGAAAACTCTGTTTTTGTCCATTCTGCAAATGGGCATTAGAGAGCTCTTTGAGGTGAATGGCAAAAAAGTGAATAACCCAGGATAAGTAGTAGAAGGAAGCTGTATGAGAAACCGCACTGTGATAAGTGCTTTCACCTCACAGTGATAAACTTTTCATTGCATTCAGCAATTTGGAAACACCGTTTTGGTAAAATCCACGAATAGATATTTCAGAGTACACTGAGGCCCCTAGTGAAAAAGGAAGTATCTTCAGATAAAAACCAGAAAGAAGCTTTCTAATAAACTACTTTGTGATGTGTGCATTCATGTCACAGATTTAAATGATTCTTTGTATTCAACAGTTTGGAAACTCTCTGTTTGTTCATTGTGTGAAAGGACATTTCGGAGCTCACTGAGGCCAATGGCAAAAATTGGAGTATCCCAGGATAAAAACTAGAAGGAAGATATCTGAGGGACTGCTTTGTGATGTGTGCATTCATCTCCTAAAGTTAAACCTTCCTTTTCAGTCAGCAGCTTGGAATCACTGTTTTTGTAGAGTCTGCAAAGGGATATTTTGGAGCGCATTAAGGCCTAAGGGGAAAAATTAAACATCTTCAAATAAAACCTAGAAAGTATTCTGAGAAACCACTTTGTGATGTGTGCATTCATCTCACAGATTTGAACGATTCTTTGGATTCAGCAGTTTGGAAACACTGTTTTTGTGCATTATATGGATGGACATTAGGGAGTTCATTGAGGCCAAGGGTGAAAAAAGGAATATCCCAGTATAAAGACTAGAAGGAAGCTATCTAAGAAAGCACTTTCTGATATGTGTATTCATCTCTCATATTTAAACCTTTATTTTCATTCAGCAGTTTGGAAACACTGTTTTGGTAGAATCTGCAAAGGGATCTTTGGGAGCGCATTAAGGACTATGGTGAAAAAGGAAATATCTTCAGATAAAAACTGGAAAAATTTTTCTGAGAAACTGCTTTGTTATGTTTGCATTCAACTCACAGAGTTAAACCTTTCTTTGTATTCCTCTCTTTGGAAACACTGCTTTGTCCATTCTGCAAATGGACTTTTGGGAATTAATTTAGGCTCATGGCAAAAAAAGTGAATATCCCAGGATAAAAACTACAAGGAAGCTATCTGAAAAATCACTTTGTTATGTTTCCATTCATCTCCTAAAGTTAAACCTTTCTTTTCATTCAGCAGTTTGGATACAGTATTTTGGTAGACTCTCTGAAGGGATATTTGGGAGTGCATTGAGGTCTATAGTAAAAAAGGAAACAACTTCAAAAGAAAACTAGAAATAATGTTTCTGCAAAACTGCTTTGTGATAAGTGCATTCGTCTCACAGAGTTAAACATTTCGTTGGATTCAGCAGTTTGGAAACACTGTTTATATCCATTCTGTGATTGGACATTTGGAAACTCATTGACACCAATGTCGAAAAAGTGAATATTCCAGGATAAAAACTAAAAGGAAGCTATCTGAGAAATCGCTTTTTGATGTGGGCATTCATCTCCTAAAGTTAAGCTATACTTTTCATTCAGCAATTTGGAGACACTATTTTGGTAGATTCTGCAAAGGGATATTTGGGAGAGTATTGTTGCCAATTGAGAAAAAGGAAATATCTTCAGATAAAAAGTAGAAAGTATCTTTTTGAGAAACTCCTTTGTGATGTGTGCACTCATCTCACAGAGTTAAACCTTTCTTTGGATTCATCAGTTTGGAAACACTGTTATTGTCCAGTCTGCAAATGGACATTTGGGAACTCATTGAGGCCAATGAAAAAAAAAATGTCTATCCCAGGATAAAAACTAGAAGGAAGACATCGGAGAAAGTTCTTTGTGATGTGTGCATTCATCTCACAGAGTTAAACCTGCCTTTTCATTCAGCAGATTGGATACAGTGTTTTGTTAGAATCTGTGAAGGGATATTTTGGAGAGTATTGAAGCCTACGGTGAAAAACAAAACATCTTCAGATGAAAATGAGAAAGAATTATGAGAAACTGCTTTGTGATGTGTACATTCAACTCACAAAGTTAAAGCTTGCTTGGATTCAGCAGTTTGGAAACAATGTTTTTGTCCATTCTTTGAAAGGACATTTGGGAGCTCGTAGAGGCCAATGGGGAAAAAGCGAATATCCCAGTATAAAAACTAAAAGGAAACTAAAGCAGAAACCCCTTTGTGATGTGTGCATTCTTCTCCTAGTGGTAAACTTTAGTTTCATTCAGCACTTTCAAATCACTGTTTTTGCAGTATCTGCATAGGGAATCTTGGGAGGGCTTTGAGGCCTTAGATGAAATAGCAAATAACTTCAGATAAAAAAGTAGAAAGAATCCTTCTGAGAAACTGCTTTGTGATGCATACATTCATCTCACAGAGTTAAACATTTCTTTGGATTCAGAAGTTTGGAAACACTGTTTTTGTCCATTTTTGCAAATGGATATTGGGGATCTCATTGAGGCCAATGGCAAAAAGTGAATATCCCAGCATACATACTAGAAGGAAACTCTCTGAGAAACCACATTGTGATGAGTGCATTCATCTCACAGAATTCAACCTTTCTTTTCATTCAGCATTTTGGAAACACTGTTTTGCTAGAATCTGCGAAGAGATATTTGGGAGTGCTTTGAGACCTATGGTGTAAAAGGAAATATCTTCAGATAAATACCAGAGAGAATCTTTCTGGGAAACTTCTTTGTGATGTGTGCATTCATCTCACAGAGTTAAACCTTTCTTTGGATTCAGCAGTTTGGAAACACTGTTTTTGTCCATTCTGTGAATGGACATTTTGGAACTCTTTCAGGCAGATGCTGAAAAAATGAATATCCCAGGGCGAAAACTAGAAGGAAGCTATCAGAGATAGTGCTTTGTGATGTGTGCATTCTTCTCCTAGGGTTAAACTTTTCTTTTCACTCAGTAGTTTGGAAAGAGTGTTTTGGTAGAATCTGCAAATGGATACTTGGGAGTGCATTGAAGCCTACAGTGAGCAAGGATATATCTTCAGAGAAAAACTAGAAAGAATCTTTTGGGAAACTACTTTGTGATGTGTGCATTCATCTCACAGAGTTAAACCTTTCTCTTCATTCAGCAGTTTGGAAACACTGTTTTTGTCCATTCTGCGAATGGACTTTTGGGAACTCATTGAAGCCAATGGCAAAAAAGTGAATAACCCAGGGTAAAAACTAGTAAGAAGCTTTCTGAGAAACCGCTTTGCAACATGTGCCTTCATCTCACAGAGTTAAGTATTTCTTTGGATTCATCTCTTTGGAAACTTTCCTTTTCTCCATTTGTGAATGGACATTTGGGAACCCCTTGGGGGCAATGGCAAAAAAGTGCATATCCCACGGTAAAAAAGAGATGTAGCTATCTGAGAAACCACTTTGTGATATGAGCACTCATCTTCTAAAGTTAAACCTTTCTTTTAATTCAGCAGTTTGGAAAAACTGCTTTGGTATTATCTGCAAAGAGATATTTGGGAGCGCTTTGAGGCCTATGGCAAAAAAGGAAATATATTCAGATAACAACTAGAAAGAATCTTTCAAAGAAACTGCTTTGTGATGTGTTCATTCAGCTCACTGAGTTAAACCTTTCTTTGGATTCAGCATTTTTAAAACACTATTTTTGTCCATTCTTCGAATGGACATTTGGGAACTCATTGAGGCCAATGGCAAAAAAGCAAATGTCCCAGAACAAAAACTAGAAGGGAGCTACCCAAGAACCACTTTATGATGTGTGCATTCATCTCCTAGAGTAAAATCTGTCTTTAGATTCCGCAGGTTAGAATCACTGTTTTTGCTATATCTGCGAAGGCATATTTGGGAGCACATTGATGCCTATGGTGGAAAGGAAATATCTTCAGATAAAAACTAGAAAGAATCTTACTGAGAAACTGCTTTTTGATGTGTGCGTTCACCTCATAGTGTTAAATGTTTCCTTGGACTCAGCAGTTTTGAAAACACTGTTGTTGTCCATTCTGTGAAAGGACATATGGTAACTCATTATGGTCAATGGCAAAAAGCAAATATCACAGGATAAAAACTAGAAGGAAGATATCTGAGAAACTGCTTTGTGATTTGTGCATTCATCTAGCAAAATTAAACCTTAAGTTTCATCCAGCTGTTTGGAAACACTGCTTTTGTAGAATCTGTGAAGGGATATTTGGGATAACATTGAGGCCTAGGGTGAAAAAGGAAATATGTTCAGATAAAAACTGGAAAGAAACTTTCTGAGAAGTTGCTTTGGGATGTGTGCATTCATCTCACAGAGTGAAACATTTCCTTTGCTTCATATGTTTGGAAACACTGTTTTTGTCCATTCTGCAAATGGACATTTTGAAACTCATTTAGGCCAATGGTGAAAAAATAAATATCCCTGGAGAAAAACTAGAGGGAAGAAATCTGAGAAACTGATTTGTGATGTGCGCATTCATCTCCTAAAGTTACACATTTCTTTTCATTCAGCAGCTTGGAAACACTGTTCTGGTTGAAACTGAGAAAGGATATTTGAAGAAAATTGAGGCCTTTGGTGAGAAAGAAACTATATTCAGATGAAAACTAGAAAGAATCTTTCTGAGAAATTGCTTTTTGATGTGTGCATTCATATCACAGAGTTAAACTTTTCTTTCTATTCAACAGTTTGTAAACACTGTTTTTGTCCATTCTGTGAATGAACATTTTTGAGCTCATTGAGGCCAATTGTGAAAAGTGAATATCCCAGGATAAATCCTAGATGGAAGCTTTCTGAGAAACCACGATATGATGTGTGCATTCATCTCGCATATGTAAACATTTATTTTCACTCAGCAGTTTAGAAACACTGTTTTGGTAGAATCTGAGAAGGGATATTTGGGAGCACACTGAGGCCTATGGTGAAAAAGGAAATATATACAGATAAAAATAGTAAGAAATTTTCTGAGAAACTGGTTTGTGTTTTCTGTATTCATCTCAGAAATTTAAAAGTATCTTTGGTTTCATCTATCTGGAAATACTGTTTCTGTCCATTCTGCAAATGGACATTTGGGAACTCATTGAGGCACAGGGTGGAAAAGTGAATATCCCAGAATAAAAACTAGAAGGAAGCTATCTGAGAAACTGCTTTGTGATGCATGCATTCATCTCCTAAAATTAAATGTTTCTTTTCACTTAGCAGTTTGGAAACACTGTTTTGGTTGATTCTATGAAGGGATATTTGGGAGTGCATTGAGGCCTATGGTGAAAAAGGAAATATCTTCAGAGAAAAACGAGAAAGACTCTTTCTGAGAAACTGCTTTTTGATGTGTGCTTTCATGTCAGAGTTAATCCTTTGTTTTGATTCAGCAGTTGGGAAGCACTGATATTGTCCATTCTGTGAATGGACATTTGGGAACTCATTGAGGCCAACAGTGAAAAAGTGATAAAAACTAGAAGGAAGTTATATGAGAAAACACTTTGTGAGGTGTGCACTCATCTCCAGGAGTTAAACCTTTCTTTTTCATTTAGCATGTTAGAATCACAGTTTTGGCAATATCTGCGAAGGCATATTTGGGAGTGCATCGAGGCCTATGGTGAAAAAGGAAATATCTTCAGAGAAAAACTAAAAAGAAGCTTTCTGAGAAACGACTGCTTTGGGACTGTTCATTCATTTCACAGAGTTATACATTTCTTTGGATGCAGCAGCTTTGAAACTATGTTTTTGCCCATTCTGTGAAAGGACATATGGGAACTCTTTGAGGCCAATGGTGAAAAACAGAATATCCCAGGATAAAAATTAGAAGGAAGCTATCTGAGAAACTGCTTAGTGATGTGTGTGCTCATCTCGTAGAGTTAAACTTTTCCTTTCATTCAACAGTTTGGAAACATGGTTCTGGAAGAACCTGCAAAGGTATATTTGGGAGCACACAGAGGCCTATTGTGACAAATGAAGTATCTTCAGAGAAAAACTAGAAAGAAGCATGCTGAGAAACTGCTTTGTGATGTGTGCATTCATCTCACAGAGTTAAAACTTTCTCTGGATTCAGCAGTTTGGAAACACTGTTTTTGTCCATTTTGCAAATGGACATTTTGCAACTCATTCAGGCCAATGGCGATAAAGCGAATATCCCAGACTAAAAACTAGAAGCAAGCTATCTGAGAAACCGCTTTGTGAAGCATGATTTAATCTCCTAGGGTTACACCTTTCTTTTCTTTTGGCAGTTTGAAATCACTGTTTTTGTAGAGTCTGCAAAGGGATATGTGGGAGCTTATTGATTACAAAGGCAAAAAAGGAATATCTTAGAATAAAAACTAGAAGGAAGCTATCTGAGAAACCACTTTGGATGTGTGCATTGGTCTCCTAGAGTAAAACCTTTCCTCTCATTCAGCAGTTTGGAGAAACCGTTTTTGCAATATCTGCAAAGTGAAAAACTGTTTCCAATCTGCTGCATCCAAAGAAATGTTTGACTCTGTGAGATGAATGCACACATGATGAATCAGTCTCTCAGAAAGCTTCTTTCTAGTTTTTCTCTAAAGATATTTCCTTTCTCAGCATAGGCCTCAATGCGCTCCCAAATTTTTCTTCATAGATAATGCAAAAGCAGTGATTTCAAACTACTGAATGAAAAGTAAGGTTTATCTCATGGGATGAATGCACACATCAAAATGCAGTTTCACAGAGAACTTCTTTCTAGTTTTTATCTGAAGATATTTCCTTTTCCACCATAGGCCTCAATGCGCTCCCAAATATCCCTTCATAGATCCTACCAAAACAGTGTTTCCAAACTGCTGAACAAAAAGAAAGTTTTAACTCTAGGAGAGGAATGCACACATCACAAAGCAGTTTCTCAGATACCTTCCTTCTAGTTTTTATCCTGGGTTATTCACTTCTTCGCCATTGGCCTCAGTGAGTTCCCAAATGTCCACTCAAAGAATGGACAAAAACAGTGTTTCCAAACTGCTGAATCCAAAGAAAGGTTTATCTTTTTGTGTTGAATGCACACATCACAAAGCAGTCTCTCAGAAATCTTTCTTCTAGCTTTTATCTGAAGATAATTCCTTTTTCACCATAGGCTTCAAAGTTCTCCTAAATATCCTTTCACAAATTCTACAAAAACGGTGTTTCTAAACTTCTGAAAGAAAAGTTTAACTCTGTCAGATGAATGCACACACCACAACGCTCTTTCTCAGATTCCTTCTTTCTGGTTTTGATCCTGGGATATTCACTTTTTCACAATTGGCCTCATTGATATCCCAAATGTCGATTCACAGAAATTACAAAAACAAACTTTCCAAACTAACGAATGCAAAGAAATGTTTAACTCTTTTTGATGAAGGCACACATCACAAGGCACTTTCTTGGAAAGATTCTTTCCAGTTCTTATGTGATGATATTTCCTTGTTCACCAGAGAGCTCATTACGCTTCCAAATATCCATTCGCAGATCCTACCAGAAAAGTGTTTCCAGACTGGAGGAGCCAAGATGGCCGAATAGGAACAACTCCAGAATACAGCTCCCAGCATGAGCAACGCAGAAGATGGGTGATTTCTGCATTTCCATCTGAGGTACCAGGTTCATCGCAGTAGGGAGTCCCAGAGACAGGGCACAGGTCAGTGGGTGCATGCACCGTGTGCTAGCAGAAGCAGGGTGAGGCATTGCCTCACTCGGGAAGTGCAAGGGGTCAGGGAGTTCTCTTTCCTAGTCAAAGAAAGGAGTGACAGATGGCACCTGGAAAACTGGGTCACTCCAACCGGAATAATACACTTTTCTGACGGGCTTAAAAAATGGCGCACCAGGAGATTATATCCCGCACATGGCTCAAACGGTCCTAGGCCCATGGAATCTCGCTGATTGTTAGCACAGCAGTCTGAGATCAAACTGCAAGGTGGCAGTGAGGCTGGGGGAGGGGCGCCCACCATTGCCGAGGCTTGCTTATGTAAACAAAGCAGCTGGGAAGCTCGAAATGGGTGGAGCCCTCCACAACTCATGGAGGCCTGCCTGCCTCTGTAGGCTCCAACTCTGGGGGCAGGGTGCAGACAAACAAAAACACAGCAGTAACCTCTGCAGACTTAAAAGTCCCTGTCTGACACCTTTGAAGAGAGCAGTGGTACTCCCAGTATGCAGCTGGAGATCTGAGAATGGGCAGACTGCCTCCTCAAGTGGGTCCCTGCCCCCTGCCCCCAAGCAGGCTAACTGGGAGGCACCCCACAGAAGGGACAGACTGACAGCTCACACGGCCGGGTACCCCAACAGACCTGAAGCTGAGGGTCCTGTCTGTTAGAAGGAAAACTAGCAAACAGAAAGGACATCCACACCAAAAACCCATCTGTACATCACCATCATCAAAAACCAAAAGTAGATAAAACCACAAAGATGGGGAAAAAACAGAGCAGAAAAACTGGAAACTCTAAAAAGCAGAGTGCCTCTCCTCCTCCAAAGGAATGAAGTTCCTCACCAGCAACAGAACACAGCTGGATAGAGAATGACTTTGATGAGCTGAGAGAAGAAGGCTTCAGATGATCAAATTACTCCGAGCTACGGGAGGACATTCAAACCAAAGGCAAACAAGTTGAAAACTTTGAAAAAAATTTAGAAGAATATATAACTAGAATAACCAATACAGAGAAGTGCTTAAAGGAGCTGATGGAGCTGAAAACCAAGGCTTGAGAACTACGTGAAGAATACAGAAGCCTCAGGAGCCGATGTGATCAACTGGAAGAAAGGGTATCAGCGATGGAAGATGAAATGAATGAAATGAAGCAAGAAGGGAAGTTTGGAGAAAAAAGAATAAAAAGAAACAAGCAAAGCCTTCAAGAAATATGGGACTATGTGAAAAGACCAAATCTACATCTGACAGGTGTACCTGAAAGTGATGGGGAGAATGGACCCAAGTTGGAAAACACTCCACAGGCTATTATCCAGGAGAACTTGCCCAATCTCACAAGGCAGGCCAATATTCAGATTCAGGAAATACAGAGAATGCCACAATGATACTCCTCGAGAATAGCAACTCCAAGCACATAATTGTCAGATTCAGCAAAGTTGAAATGAAGGAAAAAATGTTCAGGGCAGCCAGAGAGAAAGGTCGGGGTACCCTCAAAGGGAAGCCCATCAGACTAACAGCAGATCTCTTGGCAGAAACTCTACAAGCCAGAAGAGAGTGGGGGCCAATATTCAACATTCTTAAAGAAAAGAATTTTCAACCCAGAATTTCATATCCAGCCAAACTAAGCTTTATAAGTGGAGGAGAAAGAGAATACTTTAAAGACAAGCAAATGCTGAGAGATTTTGTCACCACAAGGCCTGCCCTACAAGAGCTCCTGAAGGAAGCACTAAACATGGAAAGGAACAGCCAGTACCAGCTGCTGCAAAATCATGCCAAAATGTAAAGACCATCCAGACTAGGAAGAAACTGCATCAACTAACGAGCAAAATAACCAGCTAACATCATAATGACAGGATCAAATTCAAACATAGCAATATTAACTTTAAATGTAAATGGACTAAATTCTCCAATTAAAAGACACAGACTGGCAAATTGGATAAAGAGTCAAGACCCATCAGTGTCCTGTATTCAGGAAACCCATCTCACATGCAGAGACACACATAGGCTCAAAATAAAGGGATGGAGGAAGATCTACCAAGCAAATGGAACACCAAAAAAGGCAGGAGTTGCAATCCTAGTCTCTGATAAAACAGACTTTAAACCAACAAAGATCAAAAGAGACAAGGAAGGCCATTACATAATGGTAAAGGGATCAATTCAACAAGAAGAGCTAACTATCCTAAATATATATGCACCCAATACAGGACAACCCAGATTCAAAAAACAAGTCCCGAGTGACCTACAAAGAGACTTAGACTCCCACACATTAATAATGGGAGACTTTAACACCCCACTGTCAACATTAGACAGATCAACCAGACAGAAAGTCAACAAGAATACCCAGGAATTGAACTCAGCTCTGCATCAAGCGGGCCTAATAGACATCTACAAAACTCTCCACCCCATATCAACAGAATATACATTTTTTTCTGCACCACACCACACCTATTCCTAAATTGATCACAAACTTGGAAGTAAAGCTCTTCTCAACAAATGTAAAAGAGCAGAAATTATAACAAGCTATCTCTCAGACCGCAGTGCAATCAAGCTAGAACTCAGGATTAAGAATCTCACTCAAAACCACTCAACTACATGGAAACTGAACAACGTGCTCCTGAATGACTACTGGATACATAACGAAATGAAGGCAGAAATAAAGATGTTCTTTGAAACCAACGAGAACAAAGACACAACATACCAGAATCTCTGGGATGCATTCAAGGCAGTGTGTAGAGGGAAATTTATAGCACTAAATGCCCACAAGAGAAAGCAGGAAAGATCCAAAATTGACACCCTAACACCACAATTAAAAGAACTAGAAAAGCAAGAGCAAACACATTCAAAAGCTAGCAGAATGCAAGAAATAACTAAAATCAGAGCAGAACTGAAGGAAATAGAGACACAAAAAACCCTTCAAAAAATTAATGAATCCAGGAGCTGGTTTTTTGAAAGGATCAACAAAATTGATAGACCACTAGCAAGACTAATAAAGAAAAAAAGAGAGAAAAATCAAATAGATGCAATAAAAAATGATAAAGGGGATATCATCACCGATCCCACAGAAATACAAACTACCATCAGAGAACACTAGAAATACCTCTATGCAAATAAACTAGAAAATCTAGAAGAAATGGATAAATTCCTTGACACATACACTCTCTCAAGACTAAACCAGGAAGAAGTTGAATCTCTGAATAGACAAATAACAGGATCTGAAATTGTGGCAATAATCAATAGCTTACCAACCAAAAAGAGTCCAGGACCAGATGGATTCACAGCCGAATTCTTCCAGAGGTACAAGGAGGAACTGTTACCATGCCTTCTGAAACTATTCCAATCAACAGAAAAAGAGGGAATGCTCCCTAACTCATTTTATGAGGCCAGCCTCATCCTGATACCAAAGCCTAGCAGAGACACAACGAAAAAAGAGAATTTTAGACCAACACCATTGATGAAAATTGGTGTAAAAATCCTCAATAAAATACCGGCAAAACAAAACCAGCAGCACATCAAAAAGCTTATCCACCATGATCAAGTGGGCTTCATCCCTGGGATGCAAGGCTGGTTCAATATACGCAAATCAATAAATGTAATCCAGCATATAAACAGAACCAAAGACAAAAATCACATGATTATCTCAATAGATGCAGAAAAGGCCTTTGACAAAATTCAACAATCCTTCATGCTAAAAACTCTCAATAAATTAGGTATTGATGGGACATATCTCAAAATAATAAAAGCTATCTACGACAAACCCATAGCCAATATCATACTGAATGGGCAAAAACTGGAAGCATTCCCTTTGAAAACTGGCACAAGACAGGGATGCCCTCTCACCACTCCTATTCAACATAGGGTTGGAAGTTCTGGCCAGGGCAATCAGGCAGGAGAAGGAAATCAAGGGTATTCAAATAGGAAAAGAAGAAGTAAAATTGTCCCTGTTTGCAGATGACATGATTGTATCTCTAGAAAACCCCATTGTCTCAGCCCCAAATCTCCTTAAGCTGATAAGCAACTTCAGCAAAGTCTCAGGTTACAAAATCAATGTACAAAAATCACAAGCAATCTTATACACCAACAACAGACAAACAGAGAGCCAAATCATGAGTGAACTCCCGTTCACAATTGCCTCAAAGAGAATAAAATACCTAGGAATCCAAGTTACAAGGGATGTGAAGGACCTCTTCAAGGAGAACTACAAACCACTGCTCAAGGAAATAAAAGAGGACACAAACAAATGGAAGAACATTCCATGCTCATGGGTGGGAAGAATCAATATCATGAAAATGGCCACACTGCCCAAGATAATTTACAGACTCAATGTCATCCCCATGAAGCTACCAATGACTTTCTTCACAAAATTGGAAAAAACTACTTTAACGTTCATATGGAAACAAAAAAGAGCCCTCATCTCCAAGTCAATCCTAAGACAAAAGAACAAAGATGGAGGCATCACACTACCTGACTTCAAACTATACTACAAGGCTACAGTAACCAAAACAGCATGGTACTGGCACCAAAACAGAGATATAGATCAATGGAACAGAACAGAGCCCTCAGAAATAATGCTGCATATCTACAACTATGTGATCTTCAACAAACCTGAGAAAAACAAGCAATGAGGAAAGGATTCCCTATTTAATAAATGGTGCTGGGAAAACTGGCTAGCCATATGTAGAAAGCTGAAACTGGATCCCTTCCTTACACCTTACACAAAAATCAATTCAAGATGGATTAAAGACTTAAATGTTAGACCTAAAACCATAAAAACCCTAGAAGAAAACCTAGGCATTACAATTCAGGACATAGGCATGGGCAAGGACTTCATGTCTAAAACACCAAAAGCAATGGCAACCAAAGCCAAAATTGACAAGTGGGATCTCATTAAACTAAAGAGCTTCTGTACAGCAGAAGAAACTATGATCAGAGTGAACAGGCAACCTACAAAATGGGAGAAAATTTTCACAACCTACTCATCTGACAAAGGGCTAATATCTAGAATCTACAATGAACTCAAACAAATTTACTAGAAAAAAACAACCCCATCAAAAAGTGGGCGAAGGACATGAACAGACACTTCTCAAAAGAAGACATTTATGCAGCCAAGAAACACATGAAAAAATGCTCACCATCACTGGCCATCACAGAAATGCAAATCAAAACCACAATGAGATACCATCTCACACCAGTTAGAATGGCAATCTTTGAAAAGTCAGGAAACAAGATGTACTGGAGAGGATGTGGAGAAATAGGAACACTTTTACACTGTTGGTGGGACTGTAAACTAGTTCAACCATTGTGGAAGTCAGTGTGGTGATTCCTCAGGGATCTAGAACTAGAAATACCATTTGACCCAGCCATCCCATTACTGGGTATATACCCAAAGGACTATTAAATCATGCTGCTATAAAGACACATGCACACGTATGTTTTTGTGGCATTATTCACAATAGCAAAGACTTGGAACCAACCCAAATGTCCAACAATGATAGACTGGATTAAGAAAATGTGGCACATATACACCATGAAATACTATGCAGCCATAATAAATGATGAGTTCATGTCCTTTGTAGGGACATGGATGAAACTGGAAATCATCATTCTCAGTAAACTATCACAAGAACAAAAAACCAATCACCACATATTCTCACTCCCAGGTGGGAATTGAAAAATGAGAACACATGGACTCAGGAAGGGGAACATCACACTCTGAGGACTGTTGTGGGGTGGGGGGAGGGGAGAGATATGGCATGGGGAAATATACCTAATGCTAGATGACGAGTTGATGGGTGCAACACTCCAGCATGGCTCATGTATACATATGTAACTAACCTGCACATTTTGCCCATGTACCCCAAATCTTAAAGTAACATAATAATAAATAAAAAAAGAAAAGTGTTTCCAAACTGCTGAATGAAAAGGAAGGTTTATGTCTATGAGATGAATGCACACATCATAAAGTGATGTCTCACATAGCTACCTTCTAGGTTTTATCCTGGGGTATTCCCTTTTTCACCTTTATCGTCAGTGAACTCCCAAATGTCTATTCACAGAATAGATAAATTGGTGCTTCCAAAATGCTGAATCCAAAGAAAGGTTTAAATTCGTGAGTTAAATGTACACAACAGAAAGCACTTTCTCAGAAATATTCTTCCTACCTTCTATCTGAAATTATTTCCTTTTTCACCATAGACCTGAATGCACCCAAAAATATCCCTTCACAGATTCTACCAAAACAGTGTTTCCAAACTGAAGGATGAAAAGAATGGTTTAACTCTAGGAGGTAAAAGGACACATCACAAAGTGCTTTCTCAGATAGCTTCTGTCTAGGTTTTACTCTGGGATATTTGCTTTTTTTGCCATTGGCCTCAATGAGTTCCCAAATGTCCATTGGCAGAGTCAAAAAAGAAAAAAACTGTTTTTCCAAACTCCTAAATCCCAAGAAAGTTTTAACTCTGTGAGATGAATGCACACTTCACAAAGCAGTTTCTCAGAAAGATTTTTTCTAGTTCTTATCTGAAAGTGTTTCATTTATCACAGTTGGCCTCAGTTTGCTCCCATATATCCCTTTGAAGATTTTACCAAAACAGTGTGTCCAAACTGCTGAATTGAAAGAAACGTTTAACTTGGCGAGATGAATTCAGACATCACAACGTGCTTTCTCGGATAACTTACTTCTAGTTTATATCCTGGGATATTAGCTTTTTTGCCATTGGCCTCAGTGAGCCCCCAAATGTCCATTCAAGAGACAAAAACAGTGTTTCCAAACTGCTGAATCCAAAGAAACGTTTAACTCTGTGAGATGAATGCAAACAACACAAGGCAGCTTCTAGAAATCTTCTTTCTAGTTTTTATCTGAAGCTATTTCTTTTTTCACCATAGGCCCCAATGTGCTTGTAAATATCCCTTCCAAGATTTGACAAAAACAGTGTTTCCAAACTGCTGAATGAAAAGAAAGGTTTAACTCTAGAAGGTTAATGCACTCATCCCAACAAGTTTCTCAGATAGCTTTATTCTAGCTTTTAATCCTTGGATATTTGCTTTTTCTCCATTGACCTCAGTGAGTTCCCAAATGTCCATTCGCGGAATGGACGAAAACCGTGTTTCCAAACTGGCTGCATCCAAAAGAAGGTTTAACTCTGTGAAATAAATGCACACATCACAAAGCAGTTTCTCAGAAAGCTTCTTTCAACTTATTATCTGAAGATAATGCGTTTTTCACCATAGGCGTCAAAAAGCTCCTGAATATCCCTCTGCAGATTCTACCAAAACATTGTTTCCAAACTACTGAATGAAAAGAAAAGTATAACGTTGTAGGATGTATGCACATGTCACAAACACTTTCTCACATAGCTTCCTTGTAGTTTGTATCCTGGGATATTTGCTTTTCCATCATTGATGTCAATGAGCTCCTAAATGTCCAATTGCAAAATGGACAAAAACAGAGTTTCCAAAGTGTAGAAACCATAGAAACGTTTAATTCTATGAGATGAAGGCACACATCACAAAGCAGTTTCTCAAAAAGTCTCTTTCTAGGTTTTATCTGAATATATTTCCTTTTTCACCATAGACCTGATTGCTCTCCCAAATGTCCCTTCACGGATTCTATCAAAAGAGTGCTTCCATACTGCTGAGTGAATGGAAAGGTTTAACTTAAGGAGATGAAAGCACACCTCACAAACAGTTTCTCAGGTAGCTTCCTTCTAGTTTTTATCCTGGGATATTTTCTTTTTTGCCATTGGACTCAATGAATTTCCAAGTGTCCATTCACAGAATGGACAAAAACAGTGTTTGTAACTGTTGAATCAAAACAAAGGTTAACTCTGTGAGATGAATGCACACATCACAAAGCAGTTTTTCAGAAGTATTCTTTCTAGTTTCTATGTGAAGATATTTCCTTTTTCACCATTGGACTCAATGCCCTCCAAAATATACCTTAGCAGATTCTACCAAAAGAGTGTTTCCAAACTGCTGAATGAAGAGAATGGTTTAACTCTAGTAGATTAATGCACACTTCAAAAAACTATTTCTCAAATAGCTTCCTTCAAGCTTTTATCCAGGAATCACTGTTTTTGAAGTATCTACAAAGGGAAATTTGGGAGCACATTGAATTCTTTGATGAAATAGGATATATCTTTAGGTAAAAACTAGAAAGAAACTTTCTGAGCAACTGCTTTGTGATGTCTGCATTCATGTCACCATTCAATGTCTTAAACATTTCTTTGGATTCAGGAGTTTGGAATCACTGTTTTTGTGCATTCTGCAAATGGACAATTCAGAGCTCATTGAGGCCAATGGCGAAAAAGGGAATATCCCAGGATAAATACTAGAAGGAAACTATCTAGAAAATGATGTTGTGATATTTGCATTCATCTCGTAGATGTAAACATTCCTTTTCATTCAGCAGTTTGTAAATATGGTTTTGTTAGAATGTGCAGAGATATATGAGCACACATTGAAGCCTATGGTGAAAAGGAAAATATCTTGAGATGAAAACGAGAAAGAAGCTTTCTGAGAAACTGCTTCATGATGCAGTCATGAAACTGCTTCATTCATCTCACAGAGTTAAACCTTCCTTTGGGTTCATCTGTTTGGAAACACTGCTTTTGTCCATTCAGTGAATGGACATTTGGGAACTCATTGAGGCCAAAGGCCAAAAAGTGAATATCCCAGGATAAAAACTTGAAGGAAGCTATCTGGGAAACCGTTTTGTGATGTGTGCATTCTTCTCCGAAATTTAAACGTTTATTTTCATTCAGCAGTTTGGAAACACTGTTTTTGTAGAATTTGCAAAGGTATTTTTCAGAGCACATTGAGGCCTATGGTGAAAAAGGAACTATATTCACATAAAAACTAGAAAGAATCTTTCTGAGAAACTGCTTTGTGATGTGTGCATTCATCTCACAGGGGTAAATTTCTTTGGATTCTGTAGTTAGGAAACACTGTTTTTTGTCCATTATGTGAATGGACATTTGGGAGCTCATTGAGGCCAATGGTGACAAAAGGGAATATCCCAGGTTAAAAACTGGAAGAAAACTATCTGAGAAACAGCTTTGTGATGTGTGCATTCATCTCAGAGAGCTAAGCCTTTCTTTTCATTCAGCAGTTAGGAAACACAATTTCAGTAGAATCTGCAATGGGATATTTGGGAGTGCATTGAGGTTTTGATGATAAAGGCAATATCTTCAGATAAAAACTAGAAAACATATTTCTCAGAAACTGCTTTGTGATGTGTGCATTCTCTAACACAGTTAAAAGTTTCATTGTATTCAGCAGATTGTAAACACTGTTTTTGTTCATTTGGTGAATGGACATTTGGAAGCTCTTTGAGGACAAGGAGAAAAAGCAAATATCCCAGCTAAATACTAGGAGCAAATTATCTGAGAAACCAATTTGTGATGTGTGCATTCTTCTTTTAAAGTTAAGCATTTCTTTTCATTCAGCAGTTTGGTAACACTGTTGTGATAGAATCTGCAAATGTATATTTGGGAGTGCATTGAGGCCTATGGAGAAAAAGGAAATATCCTCAAATATTCTTTCTCAGAAACTGCTTTTTGATGTGTGCATTCTCTAACAGAGTTAAACATTTCTTTGTATTCAGCAGATTGTAAACACTGTTTTCACCCATTCTGTGAATGGACATTTGGGATTTCATTCAGGCCAATACTGAAAAAGGGAATATCCCAGGATAAAAACTAGAAGGAAGCTCTCTGAGACACCACTTTGTGATGTTTGCATTCATCTGGCAGATTTAAAACTTTCTTTTCATTCAGCAGTTTGGAAACACTATCTTGGTAGAATCTGCAAAGGCATTTTTGGGAGCACATTAAGGCCTATGGTTAAAAAGGAATTATCTTCAGATAAAAATTAGAAGGAATCTCTCTGAGAAATTGCTTTGTGAGGTATGCATTCATCTCACAGAGTTGTAAATTTTTTGATTCAGCATTTTGGAAACACTGTTTTTGTCCATTCTGTGAATGGACATTTGGGAACTCATTGAGGCCAAAGGTGAAAAAGCAAATATCCCAGGATAAAAACTAGAAGGAAGCTATCTGAGAAACCACTTTTCAATGTGTGCATTCCTCTCCTAGAGTTAAAATTTTCTTTTCCTTCAGCAGTTTGTATCAATTTCTTTGCAGTTTCTGGGTAGGGAAATTTGGGAACACTTTGAAGCCTTTGATGAAATAGGAAATATCTTCAGATAAAAACTAGAAAGAATCTTTCCAAGAAACTGCTTTGTCATGTGTGTATTCATCTCACAGAGTTAAACGTTTCTTTGGATTCAGCAGTTTGGAAACACTGTTTTTGTTCATTCTGTGAATGTACATTTGGGAACTCATAGAGGCCAATGGTGAAAAAGCAAATATCCTAGGAGGAATAATAGAAGGAAGCCATCTGAGAAACTGCATTGTGATGTGTGCATTCATCTCACAGAGGTAAAACTTACTTTGGATTCTGCAGTTTGAAAACACTTTTTTGATGCCTTCCTTGAGTGGATATTTGGGACCTCACTGAGGCCAATGGTGAAAAAGTGAATATCCCAGGATAAAAACTAGAAGGAAGCTAGCAGAGAAACCATGATGTGATGTGTGCATTCATCTTGCAGAGTTAAAACTTTCTTTTCATTGAGCATATTGGAAACACTCTTTTGGTTGAATCTCAGAAGGGATATTTGGGAGCGCACTGAGGCCTATGGTGACAAAAGAAATATTTTCAGATAAACCCTAAAAAGAAGCTTTCTGGGAAACTGCTTTGTGATGTGCACATCATTCTCATGGAATTATACTTTACTTTGGATTCAGCAGTTTGGAAACAGTGGTTTTGTCCGTTCAGCAAATGGACATTTGTGAACTCATTGAGGCCAATGGCGAAAAAGTGAATAACGCAGGATAACAACTGGAAGTAAGCTATCTGAGTAACTGCTAAGTGATGTGTGCATTCATCTCCTAAATTTAAACTTGTCTTTTCATTCAGCAGTTTGGAAACACTGTTTTGGTAGCATCTGAGAAGAGATATTTGTAAAAACATTGAGGCTTATGGTGAAAAAGGAAATATCTTAAGATAAAAACTGGAAAGTAGCTTTCTGGGAAATTGCTTGGTGATGTGTACATTCATCTCACAGAGTTAAAACTTTCTTTGGACTCAGCAGTTTGGAAACACTCTTTTTGTCCATTCTGTGAATAGACATTTGGGAACTCATTGAGGCCAAAGGAAAAAAAGCAAATATCCCAGGATAAAAACTAGAAGGAAGATATCTGAGAAAACAATTTGTGATGTGTACATTCATCTCCTAGAGTTAAAACTTTCTTTTAATTCCTGAGTTTATAATCACTGTTTTTGCAGTATCTGTGAAGGGAAATTTGGGATTTCATTGAGACCTTTGATGAAATAGGAAATAACTTCAGATAAAACTAGAAAGAAGCTTTCTGAGAAACAGCTTTTTGATGTGTGCTTTCATGTTACAGAGTTAAACCTTTCTTTTTATTCAGCAGTTTGGAAACACTGTTTTTGTCCATTCTGTGAATGCACATTTGGGAACTCATTGAGGACAATGGTGAAAAAGCGAATATCCCACAATAAAAACTAGAAGGAAACTACCAAAGAAACCTCTTTGTGATGTGTGAATTGATCTCTTAGACTTAAAACTTTCTTTTCATTTAGCATTTTGGAATCACTGTTTTTGCAGTATCTGCATAGGGAAATTTGGGAATGCCTTGTGGCCTTTCATGAAATAGGAAATATCTTTGGATAAAAACTAGAAAGAATCTTTCTGTGAAAGTGCTTTGTGATGTGTGCATTCATCTCACAGAGTTAAATGTGTCTTTGGATTCAGCATTTTGAAAACACTGATTTGTCCATTCAGAGAATGGACATTCGAGAACTCCTTGAGGCCAAAGGCTAAAAAGTGAATATCCCAGGATAAATACTAGAAGGAAGCAATCAGAAACTGCTCTGTGATGCGTGCATTCATCTTGAAGAGCTACAACTTTCTTTTCATTCAGTAGTTTGGAGACACTGTTTTAGTAGAATCTGCAAAGGGATATTTGGGAGTGTATTGTTGCATATGAGGCAAAAGGAAACATCTTCATATAAAAAGTAGAAAGAAGCTTTCTGAGAGACTACTTTGTGATGTGATGTGTGCATTCATCTAACAGAGTTAAACCTTTCTTTGGATTCAGCAGTTTGGAATCACCATTTTTGTCCATTTTGCATATGGACATTTGGGAGCTCATTGAGGCCAAATGTGAAAAAGTGAACATCCCAGGATAAAAACTAGAAGGAAGCTCTAAGAGCAACTGATTTGTGATTGTGCATTCATCTCACAGATTTAAATTCCTCTTTGGATTCAGCAGTTTGTAAACACTGTTTTTATCCATTCTGCGAATGGACATTTTGGAGCTCATTGATGCCAAGGGTGTAAATGTGAATATGTCACTATTAAAACTAGAAGGAAGCTATCTGAGAAGGCACTCTGTGATATGTTCATTCATCAGGTAGAAATAAACCTTTCTTTTAATTCAGCAGTTTTAAAACACTATTTTGGTGGAATGTGCAAATAAATATTTGGGAAAGCAATGAGGCTTATGATGAAAATGGAAATACCTTCAGATAAAAACTAGAAAGAAGCTTTCTGAGAAACTGCATTGTGATGTGGGTATTCATCTCACAGAGGTAAACCTTTCTTTGGATTCTGCAGTTTGGAAACACTGTTTTTGTCTATCTGCGAATGGACATTTCAGAGCTGATTGAGGCCAATGGCGAAAAGGCGAATATCCCAGGATAAAAACTTGAAAGAAGCAATCTGAGAAACTGCTTTATGATGCATGCATTCATCTTGCAGAGCTAAAACTTTCTTTTCATTCAGCAGTTTGGAAGCACTGTTTTGGTAGTATCTGCAAAGGGATATTTTGGAGCATATTTTTGCCTATGGGGAAAAAGCAAATATCTTCAGGTAAAAACTAGAAAGAAGCTTTCTGAGAAATTGGTTTGTGATGTGTGCATTCATCTCACAGTGTTAAAAGTTTCTCTGGATTCATCAGTTTGTAAACACTGTTTTTCTCCAACCTGCAAATGGACATTTGGGAACTCACTGGGGCCAATGGTGAAAAAGTGAGTATCACAGAATAAAACCTACAAGGAAACTATCTGAGAAACTGCTCTGTGATGTATGCGTTCATCTCCTACAATTAAACGTTTCTTTTCATTCAGCAAGTTCGAAACTATCTTTTTAGAATCTGCAAAGTTATATTTGGGCTCGCATTGAGTCTTATGGTAATAAAGGAAATACCTTCAGACAAAATCTAGAAAGAATCTTTCTGAGAGACTGCTTTGTGATGTGTGCATTCATCTTAAAGGCTTAAACCTTTCTTTGGGTTCAGCAGTTTGGAAACACTGTTTATTAAATAATTTGAATGGACATTATGGAGCTTCTTGAGGTCATTATCAACAAAGTGAATATCCCAGGATAAAAACGAGAAGGAAGCTATCTCAGAAACTGGTTTTGGATGTGTCCATTCATCTCACAGACTTAAAATTTTCTTTTCATTCAGCAGTTTGGAAACTCTGTTTTGGTAAAATCTAAAGAATATTTGGGAGTGCTTTGAGGCCTATGGTGAAAAAGGAAATATCTTCAGATGAAAACTACAAGGATGTTTTCTTAGAAACTGTTTTGTGATGTTTGAATTCATCTGACAGTTAAACCTTTCCTTGGATTCAGAAGTTTGGAATCACTGTTTTTGTCCATACTGCAAATGGACACTTGGGAGCTCATTGAGGCAAAGATGAAAAAGTGAATATCCCAGGATGAAAACTAGAAGAAAGCTATCTGAGAAATTGCTTTGTGATGTGTGCATTCATCAGGCAGTGTAAAAGTTTCATTTCATTCAGCAGTTTGGAAACACAGTCTTGGCAGAATCTGCAAAGGGATATTTGGGAGCACATTCACACCTATGGTGATAAAGTAAATATCTTCAGATAAAATCTAGAAATAAGCTTTCTTGGAAACTGCTTTAAAATGTGTTCATTCATCTCACAGAGTTAAACGTTTCTTTGGATTCAATAGTTAGGAAACACTTATTTTGTCCATTCTGTGAATGGACATTTGGGAGCTCATTGAGGCCAATTTCGAAAAAGTGAACATCCCAAGATAAAAACTAGAAGGAAATTATCTGAGAAACTGCTTTGAGATGTGTGCATACATCTCCCAGAGTTAAAAGTTTCTTTGGATTCAACAGTTTGGTAAAACTGTGTTTGTCAAATGTGAGAATGGACATTTCAGAGCTCATTGAGGCCAATGGAGAAAAAGGGAATATCTCAGCATAAAAATTAGAAGAAAGTTATCAGAGAAACAACTTTGTGATGTGTGCATTCATCTTGTAGAGTTAAATCTTTCTTTTCATTCATCAGTTTGGAAATGCTGTTTTGGCTTGCTCTGTGAAGGAATGTTTGGGAGCGTGTTGAGGCCAATGGAGAAAAAGGAAATATCTTCAGATAAAAACTAGAAAGAAGCTTTCTGAGAAACTGCTTTGTGATGTGTGCATTCATCTCACAGATTTAAACCTTTCTTTGGATTCAGCATTTTGGAAATACTGTTTTTGTCCATTCTGTGAATGGACACTTGGAACTCTTTAAGGCCAATGGTGAAAAAGGGAATATTCCAGGATAAAAACTAGAATTAAACGATCAGAGAAACTGCATTGTGATGTGCGCATTCATCTGGCAGTTTTAAACTTTTATTTTCACTCAACAGTCTGGAAACCCTGTTATATTTGAATCTGTGAAGGGATATTTGAGAGCTCATTGAGGCCTATGGTGAAAAAGGAAATGTTTTCAGGTGAAAACTAGAAAGAAGCTTTCTGAGCAACAGCTTCATGATGTGTGCATTCATCTCACAGAGATAAGCTATTGTGTGGAGTCAGCAGTTAGGAAACACTGCGTTTGTCCATTCTGTGAATGGACATTTGGGAGCTCATTGAGACCAAGGGTGAAAAAGGGAATACTCCAGGATAAAAACTAGAAGAAAGCTATCTGAGAAACCGTTTGGTGATGTGTGCATTCATCTCACAGAGTGAATCCTTTCTTTTCATTCAGCAATTTGGAAACTCTGTTATGGTAGGACCTGCGAAGGTATATTTGGTAGCGCATTGAATCCTATGGTGCAAAAGGAGATATTTTCAGATAAAAACTAGAAGGAAGCTTTCTGAGAAACTGCTTTGAGATGTTTGCATACATCTCACAGAGTTTAAACTTGCTTTGGATTCAACAGTTTGGAAAAACTGTTTTTGTCCTATCTGAGAACGGACATTTCAGAGCTCATTGAGGCCAATGGAGAAAATTTGAATATCCCAGGATTAAAACTAGAAGGAAGCTATCAGAGAAACCAGTTTGTGATGTGTGCATTCATGTCACAGAGCTAAACCTTTCTTTTCATTCGTCAGTATGGAAACACTGTTTTGGTAGGATCTGTGAAGGGATATTTGGGAGCATATTGAGGCCAATGGTGAAAAACTAAATATCTTCAGATATAAGCTAGAAAAAAAGCCTTCTGAGAAAGTTCTCTGTGATGTGTGCATTCAACTCACAGAGTTAAACCTTTCTTTTGATTAATCAGCTTGTAAATGCTGTTTTTGTCCATTCTGCAAATGGACTTTTGGGAACTCATTGAGGCCGATGGTAAAAAAGTGCATATCTCTAGATGAAAGCTAGAAGTTAGCTCTCTGGTAAACCATTTTATGATATGTGCATTTGTCTCCCAGAGGTAAACTTTTCTTTTCATTCAGCAGTTTGGAATCACTGTTTTTGCAGTATCTGCAAAGGGAAAGTTGGGAGTGCATTGAGGCCTTTGAAGACATAGGAAATATCTTCAGATAAAAAATAGAAAGAAGGTTTCTGTGAAACTGCTTTGTGATATTTGTGTTCATTTCCCAGATTTAAACATGTCTTTTTATACAGCATTTTGTAAACACTGTTTCTGTCCATTCTGGGAATGGACATTTTGGAACTCTTTGTAGCCAATGGTAAAAAAAAAAAAGTGAATATGTTAGGATAAAAACTAGAAGGAATCTATCTGAGAAACTGCTTTGTGATCTGGGCATTCTTCTCCTAGAAGTAAACCTTTCTTTTCCTTCAGCACTTTGGATACACTGTTTTGGTTGAATCTGCAAAGAGATATTTGGCAGCATAATGAGGTCTATGGTGAAAAACGAAATATCATCAGATAAAAACTAGAAAGAAACATTCTGAGAAACAGCTTTGTGATGTGCACATTCATCTCACAGATGTAAACATTTCTTTGGATTCATCATTTTGGAAACACTGTTTTTGTCTTTCTGTGAATGGACATTTGGGAGCTCATTGAGGCCAATGGCGAAAAAGTGAATATCCCAGGATAAAAACTAGAAGGAAGCTATCTGAGAAACCGTTTTGTGATGTGTGCATTCATCTTTCTTTTCATTCAGCAGTTTGGATACACTGTTTTGGTAGAATATGTGAAGGGATACTTGGGAGGGCTTTGAGGCCTATGGAGTAAAAGGAAATATCTTCAGACAAAAACTAGAAAGACGTTTTCTGAGAAACTGCATTTTGATGTCTGCATTCATCTCACAGATTTAAAACTTTCTTTGGATTCATCTGTTTGGAAACACTGTTTTCATCCTTTCTGTGACGGGACATTTGGGAACTCATTGAGGCCAATGTCTAAAAAGAGAACATCCCTGGATAAAAACTAGAAGGAAGCTATCTGAGGACCCGCTTTGAGATATGTGCATGTATCTTGCAAATTTAAAGCTTTCTTATCATTCTGCAGTTTGGAAACTTTGTTTTGGCATAATCTGGGAAGTGATATTTGGAGCTTCTTGAGGAATATGGTGAAAAAGGAAATATCTTCCGATGAAAACTAGAAAGACTCTTTCTGAGAGACTGTTTTGTGAGGTGTGCGTTCATCTCACAGAGTTAAAACTTTTTTTGGATTCAGCAGTTTGCAAACACTGTCTTTGATCATTCTGCAAATGGACATTTGGGAACTCATTGAGGTCAATGGTGAAAAAGTGAATATCTCAGGATAAAAGCTAGGAAGGAAACCATCTGAGAAACCGCTTTGTGATTTGTGAATTCATCTCACAGAGTTAAACTTTTCTTTTCATTCAGCAGTTTGGAAACACTGTTTTGGTATAATATACATAGGTATATTTTGGAGCGTATTAAGACCTATGGTGAGAAAGGAAATATCTACAGATAAAAGAAGAAAGAAGCTTTCTGAGAAACTGCTTTGTGATTATTCATTCATCTCACAGAGTTAAACTTGTCTTTCAATTCAGCAGTCTGGAAACACTGCTTTTGTCCATTCTGCAAATGGAAATTTTGGAATGCATTGAGGCCAATGGCGAAAAAGCAAATATCCCAGGATAATAACAAGAATGAAGCTATAAGAGAAACCATTTTATGATATAGGCATTCGTATTCAAGAGTTAAAACATTCTTTTCATTCAGCAATTTGGAATCACTGTTTTTGCCGTATTTCCAAAGTGATATTTGAAAGCACGTTGAGACCTTTGATGTAATAGGAAATATCTTCATGTAAAAACTAGAAAGGAGCTTTCTGAAAAACTGCTCTTTTGATGTGTGCTTTCATCTCACAGACTTAAACATTTCTTTGGATTCAGCGGTTTGCAAACACAGTTTTTGTTCATTCTTGGAATGGACATTTTGTTGCTCAGTCAAGCAAACATCTAGAACCTAAATATTCCTGGATAAAAACTAGAAGGAAGCTATCTGATAAACCGCTTTGTGATGTGTGCATTCATCTCCTAGAAATAAAACTTTTCTTTTCATTCAGCACTTTGGAATCAATGTTTTTGCAGAATCTCTGAAGGGAAATTTGGGAGCATTTTGAGGCATCTGACGAAATACAAAATATCTTCAAATAAAAACTAGAAAGAAACTTTCTGAGAAACTGCTTTGTGATGTGTTCATTCATCTCACAGATTTAAAACGTTCTTTGGATTCATCTGTTTGGAAACATTGATTTTGTCTATTCTGCAAATGGACATTTGGAACTCATTGAGGCCGATGGTGAAAAAGAGAATATTCCAGGATAAAAACTAGAATTAAACAATCAGAGAAACTGTGTTGTGATGTGTGCATTCATCTCCTAAAGTTAAACTTTTCTTTTCATTTGCCAGTTTGAAAACACCGTTTTGGTAGAATCTGCGATGGGATATTTGGAGCATATTGAGGAATAAGTTGAAAAAGGAAATATATTCAGATAAAACCAGAAAGAATCTTTCTGAGAAACTGCTTTGTGATGAGTGCATTCCTTTCATAGAGTTAAAACTTTCTTTGGATTCAGCAGTTTGCAAACACTGTATTTGTCCATTCTGTGAATGGACTTTTGGGAACTTATTGAGGCCAATGGCGAAAAAGCTCATATGAGGGGATAAAAACTAGAAGGAAGCTATCTGAGAAACAACTTTGTGACGTGTGCATTCATCTCACAGAGGTAAAGGTTTCTTTTCATTCAGCAGTTTGGAATCACTGTTTTTGCAGAATCTGCAAAGGGAAATTTGGGAGTGCATGGAGGCCTTTAATGAAACAGGAAATAAATTCAGATAAATCCTAGAAAGAAGCATTCTGAGAAAGAGCTTTGTGATGTATTCCTTTATCTCACAGAGTTTATCATTTCTTTGGACTCAGCAGCTTGGGAACACTGTTTTTGTCCATTTGACAAATGGACATTTGGAAGCTCGTAGAGGCCAAAGGCAAAAAAGGGAATATCCCATGATAAATACTAGAAGGAAGATATCTGAAAAACCTCTTTATGATGTGTCTAGTCATCTCTCAGAGTTAAATTTTCTTTTAATTCAGCAGTTTGGAAACACCGTTTTGGTACAATCTGTGAATTGATATTTGGGAGCACATTGAGGCATAAGGTGAAAAAGGAAGTATCTTCAGATAAAAACTAGAAAGTTTTCTGAGAAATTGCTTTGTGATGTCTGCATTCATCTCACAGAGTTAAAAGTTTCTTTGGATTCAGCAGTATGGAAACACTGTTTTTGTCCATTTCACGAATGGACATTTTGTAGCTCATTGAGGCAAATGGCAAAAAAGGCAATATCCCAGTATAAAAACTAGAAGGAATCTATCTGAGAAACTGCTTTATGATGAGTGCATTCGTCTCCTAGAGTTAAAAATTTCTTTTCATTGAGCAGTTTGGAAAAACTGTATTGATAGTATCTGCGAAGGGATGTTTTGGAGCACATTGAGGCCAAAGGAGAAAAAATAAATATCTTCAGATAAAAACTATAAAGAGTCTTTCTGAGAAACTGCTTTGTGATGTGCACATCATTCTCATGGAATTATACTTTACTTTGGATTCAGCAGTTTGGAAACAGTGGTTTTGTCCGTTCAGCAAATGGACATTTGTGAACTCATTGAGGCCAATGGCGAAAAAGTGAATAACGCAGGATAACAACTGGAAGTAAGCTATCTGAGTAACTGCTAAGTGATGTGTGCATTCATCTCCTAAATTTAAACTTGTCTTTTCATTCAGCAGTTTGGAAACACTGTTTTGGTAGCATCTGAGAAGAGATATTTGTAAAAACATTGAGGCTTATGGTGAAAAAGGAAATATCTTAAGATAAAAACTGGAAAGTAGCTTTCTGGGAAATTGCTTGGTGATGTGTACATTCATCTCACAGAGTTAAAACTTTCTTTGGACTCAGCAGTTTGGAAACACTCTTTTTGTCCATTCTGTGAATAGACATTTGGGAACTCATTGAGGCCAAAGGAAAAAAAGCAAATATCCCAGGATAAAAACTAGAAGGAAGATATCTGAGAAAACAATTTGTGATGTGTACATTCATCTCCTAGAGTTAAAACTTTCTTTTAATTCCTGAGTTTATAATCACTGTTTTTGCAGTATCTGTGAAGGGAAATTTGGGATTTCATTGAGACCTTTGATGAAATAGGAAATAACTTCAGATAAAACTAGAAAGAAGCTTTCTGAGAAACAGCTTTTTGATGTGTGCTTTCATGTTACAGAGTTAAACCTTTCTTTTTATTCAGCAGTTTGGAAACACTGTTTTTGTCCATTCTGTGAATGCACATTTGGGAACTCATTGAGGACAATGGTGAAAAAGCGAATATCCCACAATAAAAACTAGAAGGAAACTACCAAAGAAACCTCTTTGTGATGTGTGAATTGATCTCTTAGACTTAAAACTTTCTTTTCATTTAGCATTTTGGAATCACTGTTTTTGCAGTATCTGCATAGGGAAATTTGGGAATGCCTTGTGGCCTTTCATGAAATAGGAAATATCTTTGGATAAAAACTAGAAAGAATCTTTCTGTGAAAGTGCTTTGTGATGTGTGCATTCATCTCACAGAGTTAAATGTGTCTTTGGATTCAGCATTTTGAAAACACTGATTTGTCCATTCAGAGAATGGACATTCGAGAACTCCTTGAGGCCAAAGGCTAAAAAGTGAATATCCCAGGATAAATACTAGAAGGAAGCAATCAGAAACTGCTCTGTGATGCGTGCATTCATCTTGAAGAGCTACAACTTTCTTTTCATTCAGTAGTTTGGAGACACTGTTTTAGTAGAATCTGCAAAGGGATATTTGGGAGTGTATTGTTGCATATGAGGCAAAAGGAAACATCTTCATATAAAAAGTAGAAAGAAGCTTTCTGAGAGACTACTTTGTGATGTGATGTGTGCATTCATCTAACAGAGTTAAACCTTTCTTTGGATTCAGCAGTTTGGAATCACCATTTTTGTCCATTTTGCATATGGACATTTGGGAGCTCATTGAGGCCAAATGTGAAAAAGTGAACATCCCAGGATAAAAACTAGAAGGAAGCTCTAAGAGCAACTGATTTGTGATTGTGCATTCATCTCACAGATTTAAATTCCTCTTTGGATTCAGCAGTTTGTAAACACTGTTTTTATCCATTCTGCGAATGGACATTTTGGAGCTCATTGATGCCAAGGGTGTAAATGTGAATATGTCACTATTAAAACTAGAAGGAAGCTATCTGAGAAGGCACTCTGTGATATGTTCATTCATCAGGTAGAAATAAACCTTTCTTTTAATTCAGCAGTTTTAAAACACTATTTTGGTGGAATGTGCAAATAAATATTTGGGAAAGCAATGAGGCTTATGATGAAAATGGAAATACCTTCAGATAAAAACTAGAAAGAAGCTTTCTGAGAAACTGCATTGTGATGTGGGTATTCATCTCACAGAGGTAAACCTTTCTTTGGATTCTGCAGTTTGGAAACACTGTTTTTGTCTATCTGCGAATGGACATTTCAGAGCTGATTGAGGCCAATGGCGAAAAGGCGAATATCCCAGGATAAAAACTTGAAAGAAGCAATCTGAGAAACTGCTTTATGATGCATGCATTCATCTTGCAGAGCTAAAACTTTCTTTTCATTCAGCAGTTTGGAAGCACTGTTTTGGTAGTATCTGCAAAGGGATATTTTGGAGCATATTTTTGCCTATGGGGAAAAAGCAAATATCTTCAGGTAAAAACTAGAAAGAAGCTTTCTGAGAAATTGGTTTGTGATGTGTGCATTCATCTCACAGTGTTAAAAGTTTCTCTGGATTCATCAGTTTGTAAACACTGTTTTTCTCCAACCTGCAAATGGACATTTGGGAACTCACTGGGGCCAATGGTGAAAAAGTGAGTATCACAGAATAAAACCTACAAGGAAACTATCTGAGAAACTGCTCTGTGATGTATGCGTTCATCTCCTACAATTAAACGTTTCTTTTCATTCAGCAAGTTCGAAACTATCTTTTTAGAATCTGCAAAGTTATATTTGGGCTCGCATTGAGTCTTATGGTAATAAAGGAAATACCTTCAGACAAAATCTAGAAAGAATCTTTCTGAGAGACTGCTTTGTGATGTGTGCATTCATCTTAAAGGCTTAAACCTTTCTTTGGGTTCAGCAGTTTGGAAACACTGTTTATTAAATAATTTGAATGGACATTATGGAGCTTCTTGAGGTCATTATCAACAAAGTGAATATCCCAGGATAAAAACGAGAAGGAAGCTATCTCAGAAACTGGTTTTGGATGTGTCCATTCATCTCACAGACTTAAAATTTTCTTTTCATTCAGCAGTTTGGAAACTCTGTTTTGGTAAAATCTAAAGAATATTTGGGAGTGCTTTGAGGCCTATGGTGAAAAAGGAAATATCTTCAGATGAAAACTACAAGGATGTTTTCTTAGAAACTGTTTTGTGATGTTTGAATTCATCTGACAGTTAAACCTTTCCTTGGATTCAGAAGTTTGGAATCACTGTTTTTGTCCATACTGCAAATGGACACTTGGGAGCTCATTGAGGCAAAGATGAAAAAGTGAATATCCCAGGATGAAAACTAGAAGAAAGCTATCTGAGAAATTGCTTTGTGATGTGTGCATTCATCAGGCAGTGTAAAAGTTTCATTTCATTCAGCAGTTTGGAAACACAGTCTTGGCAGAATCTGCAAAGGGATATTTGGGAGCACATTCACACCTATGGTGATAAAGTAAATATCTTCAGATAAAATCTAGAAATAAGCTTTCTTGGAAACTGCTTTAAAATGTGTTCATTCATCTCACAGAGTTAAACGTTTCTTTGGATTCAATAGTTAGGAAACACTTATTTTGTCCATTCTGTGAATGGACATTTGGGAGCTCATTGAGGCCAATTTCGAAAAAGTGAACATCCCAAGATAAAAACTAGAAGGAAATTATCTGAGAAACTGCTTTGAGATGTGTGCATACATCTCCCAGAGTTAAAAGTTTCTTTGGATTCAACAGTTTGGTAAAACTGTGTTTGTCAAATGTGAGAATGGACATTTCAGAGCTCATTGAGGCCAATGGAGAAAAAGGGAATATCTCAGCATAAAAATTAGAAGAAAGTTATCAGAGAAACAACTTTGTGATGTGTGCATTCATCTTGTAGAGTTAAATCTTTCTTTTCATTCATCAGTTTGGAAATGCTGTTTTGGCTTGCTCTGTGAAGGAATGTTTGGGAGCGTGTTGAGGCCAATGGAGAAAAAGGAAATATCTTCAGATAAAAACTAGAAAGAAGCTTTCTGAGAAACTGCTTTGTGATGTGTGCATTCATCTCACAGATTTAAACCTTTCTTTGGATTCAGCATTTTGGAAATACTGTTTTTGTCCATTCTGTGAATGGACACTTGGAACTCTTTAAGGCCAATGGTGAAAAAGGGAATATTCCAGGATAAAAACTAGAATTAAACGATCAGAGAAACTGCATTGTGATGTGCGCATTCATCTGGCAGTTTTAAACTTTTATTTTCACTCAACAGTCTGGAAACCCTGTTATATTTGAATCTGTGAAGGGATATTTGAGAGCTCATTGAGGCCTATGGTGAAAAAGGAAATGTTTTCAGGTGAAAACTAGAAAGAAGCTTTCTGAGCAACAGCTTCATGATGTGTGCATTCATCTCACAGAGATAAGCTATTGTGTGGAGTCAGCAGTTAGGAAACACTGCGTTTGTCCATTCTGTGAATGGACATTTGGGAGCTCATTGAGACCAAGGGTGAAAAAGGGAATACTCCAGGATAAAAACTAGAAGAAAGCTATCTGAGAAACCGTTTGGTGATGTGTGCATTCATCTCACAGAGTGAATCCTTTCTTTTCATTCAGCAATTTGGAAACTCTGTTATGGTAGGACCTGCGAAGGTATATTTGGTAGCGCATTGAATCCTATGGTGCAAAAGGAGATATTTTCAGATAAAAACTAGAAGGAAGCTTTCTGAGAAACTGCTTTGAGATGTTTGCATACATCTCACAGAGTTTAAACTTGCTTTGGATTCAACAGTTTGGAAAAACTGTTTTTGTCCTATCTGAGAACGGACATTTCAGAGCTCATTGAGGCCAATGGAGAAAATTTGAATATCCCAGGATTAAAACTAGAAGGAAGCTATCAGAGAAACCAGTTTGTGATGTGTGCATTCATGTCACAGAGCTAAACCTTTCTTTTCATTCGTCAGTATGGAAACACTGTTTTGGTAGGATCTGTGAAGGGATATTTGGGAGCATATTGAGGCCAATGGTGAAAAACTAAATATCTTCAGATATAAGCTAGAAAAAAAGCCTTCTGAGAAAGTTCTCTGTGATGTGTGCATTCAACTCACAGAGTTAAACCTTTCTTTTGATTAATCAGCTTGTAAATGCTGTTTTTGTCCATTCTGCAAATGGACTTTTGGGAACTCATTGAGGCCGATGGTAAAAAAGTGCATATCTCTAGATGAAAGCTAGAAGTTAGCTCTCTGGTAAACCATTTTATGATATGTGCATTTGTCTCCCAGAGGTAAACTTTTCTTTTCATTCAGCAGTTTGGAATCACTGTTTTTGCAGTATCTGCAAAGGGAAAGTTGGGAGTGCATTGAGGCCTTTGAAGACATAGGAAATATCTTCAGATAAAAAATAGAAAGAAGGTTTCTGTGAAACTGCTTTGTGATATTTGTGTTCATTTCCCAGATTTAAACATGTCTTTTTATACAGCATTTTGTAAACACTGTTTCTGTCCATTCTGGGAATGGACATTTTGGAACTCTTTGTAGCCAATGGTAAAAAAAAAAAAGTGAATATGTTAGGATAAAAACTAGAAGGAATCTATCTGAGAAACTGCTTTGTGATCTGGGCATTCTTCTCCTAGAAGTAAACCTTTCTTTTCCTTCAGCACTTTGGATACACTGTTTTGGTTGAATCTGCAAAGAGATATTTGGCAGCATAATGAGGTCTATGGTGAAAAACGAAATATCATCAGATAAAAACTAGAAAGAAACATTCTGAGAAACAGCTTTGTGATGTGCACATTCATCTCACAGATGTAAACATTTCTTTGGATTCATCATTTTGGAAACACTGTTTTTGTCTTTCTGTGAATGGACATTTGGGAGCTCATTGAGGCCAATGGCGAAAAAGTGAATATCCCAGGATAAAAACTAGAAGGAAGCTATCTGAGAAACCGTTTTGTGATGTGTGCATTCATCTTTCTTTTCATTCAGCAGTTTGGATACACTGTTTTGGTAGAATATGTGAAGGGATACTTGGGAGGGCTTTGAGGCCTATGGAGTAAAAGGAAATATCTTCAGACAAAAACTAGAAAGACGTTTTCTGAGAAACTGCATTTTGATGTCTGCATTCATCTCACAGATTTAAAACTTTCTTTGGATTCATCTGTTTGGAAACACTGTTTTCATCCTTTCTGTGACGGGACATTTGGGAACTCATTGAGGCCAATGTCTAAAAAGAGAACATCCCTGGATAAAAACTAGAAGGAAGCTATCTGAGGACCCGCTTTGAGATATGTGCATGTATCTTGCAAATTTAAAGCTTTCTTATCATTCTGCAGTTTGGAAACTTTGTTTTGGCATAATCTGGGAAGTGATATTTGGAGCTTCTTGAGGAATATGGTGAAAAAGGAAATATCTTCCGATGAAAACTAGAAAGACTCTTTCTGAGAGACTGTTTTGTGAGGTGTGCGTTCATCTCACAGAGTTAAAACTTTTTTTGGATTCAGCAGTTTGCAAACACTGTCTTTGATCATTCTGCAAATGGACATTTGGGAACTCATTGAGGTCAATGGTGAAAAAGTGAATATCTCAGGATAAAAGCTAGGAAGGAAACCATCTGAGAAACCGCTTTGTGATTTGTGAATTCATCTCACAGAGTTAAACTTTTCTTTTCATTCAGCAGTTTGGAAACACTGTTTTGGTATAATATACATAGGTATATTTTGGAGCGTATTAAGACCTATGGTGAGAAAGGAAATATCTACAGATAAAAGAAGAAAGAAGCTTTCTGAGAAACTGCTTTGTGATTATTCATTCATCTCACAGAGTTAAACTTGTCTTTCAATTCAGCAGTCTGGAAACACTGCTTTTGTCCATTCTGCAAATGGAAATTTTGGAATGCATTGAGGCCAATGGCGAAAAAGCAAATATCCCAGGATAATAACAAGAATGAAGCTATAAGAGAAACCATTTTATGATATAGGCATTCGTATTCAAGAGTTAAAACATTCTTTTCATTCAGCAATTTGGAATCACTGTTTTTGCCGTATTTCCAAAGTGATATTTGAAAGCACGTTGAGACCTTTGATGTAATAGGAAATATCTTCATGTAAAAACTAGAAAGGAGCTTTCTGAAAAACTGCTCTTTTGATGTGTGCTTTCATCTCACAGACTTAAACATTTCTTTGGATTCAGCGGTTTGCAAACACAGTTTTTGTTCATTCTTGGAATGGACATTTTGTTGCTCAGTCAAGCAAACATCTAGAACCTAAATATTCCTGGATAAAAACTAGAAGGAAGCTATCTGATAAACCGCTTTGTGATGTGTGCATTCATCTCCTAGAAATAAAACTTTTCTTTTCATTCAGCACTTTGGAATCAATGTTTTTGCAGAATCTCTGAAGGGAAATTTGGGAGCATTTTGAGGCATCTGACGAAATACAAAATATCTTCAAATAAAAACTAGAAAGAAACTTTCTGAGAAACTGCTTTGTGATGTGTTCATTCATCTCACAGATTTAAAACGTTCTTTGGATTCATCTGTTTGGAAACATTGATTTTGTCTATTCTGCAAATGGACATTTGGAACTCATTGAGGCCGATGGTGAAAAAGAGAATATTCCAGGATAAAAACTAGAATTAAACAATCAGAGAAACTGTGTTGTGATGTGTGCATTCATCTCCTAAAGTTAAACTTTTCTTTTCATTTGCCAGTTTGAAAACACCGTTTTGGTAGAATCTGCGATGGGATATTTGGAGCATATTGAGGAATAAGTTGAAAAAGGAAATATATTCAGATAAAACCAGAAAGAATCTTTCTGAGAAACTGCTTTGTGATGAGTGCATTCCTTTCATAGAGTTAAAACTTTCTTTGGATTCAGCAGTTTGCAAACACTGTATTTGTCCATTCTGTGAATGGACTTTTGGGAACTTATTGAGGCCAATGGCGAAAAAGCTCATATGAGGGGATAAAAACTAGAAGGAAGCTATCTGAGAAACAACTTTGTGACGTGTGCATTCATCTCACAGAGGTAAAGGTTTCTTTTCATTCAGCAGTTTGGAATCACTGTTTTTGCAGAATCTGCAAAGGGAAATTTGGGAGTGCATGGAGGCCTTTAATGAAACAGGAAATAAATTCAGATAAATCCTAGAAAGAAGCATTCTGAGAAAGAGCTTTGTGATGTATTCCTTTATCTCACAGAGTTTATCATTTCTTTGGACTCAGCAGCTTGGGAACACTGTTTTTGTCCATTTGACAAATGGACATTTGGAAGCTCGTAGAGGCCAAAGGCAAAAAAGGGAATATCCCATGATAAATACTAGAAGGAAGATATCTGAAAAACCTCTTTATGATGTGTCTAGTCATCTCTCAGAGTTAAATTTTCTTTTAATTCAGCAGTTTGGAAACACCGTTTTGGTACAATCTGTGAATTGATATTTGGGAGCACATTGAGGCATAAGGTGAAAAAGGAAGTATCTTCAGATAAAAACTAGAAAGTTTTCTGAGAAATTGCTTTGTGATGTCTGCATTCATCTCACAGAGTTAAAAGTTTCTTTGGATTCAGCAGTATGGAAACACTGTTTTTGTCCATTTCACGAATGGACATTTTGTAGCTCATTGAGGCAAATGGCAAAAAAGGCAATATCCCAGTATAAAAACTAGAAGGAATCTATCTGAGAAACTGCTTTATGATGAGTGCATTCGTCTCCTAGAGTTAAAAATTTCTTTTCATTGAGCAGTTTGGAAAAACTGTATTGATAGTATCTGCGAAGGGATGTTTTGGAGCACATTGAGGCCAAAGGAGAAAAAATAAATATCTTCAGATAAAAACTATAAAGAGTCTTTCTGAGAAACTGCTTTGTGATGTGCACATCATTCTCATGGAATTATACTTTACTTTGGATTCAGCAGTTTGGAAACAGTGGTTTTGTCCGTTCAGCAAATGGACATTTGTGAACTCATTGAGGCCAATGGCGAAAAAGTGAATAACGCAGGATAACAACTGGAAGTAAGCTATCTGAGTAACTGCTAAGTGATGTGTGCATTCATCTCCTAAATTTAAACTTGTCTTTTCATTCAGCAGTTTGGAAACACTGTTTTGGTAGCATCTGAGAAGAGATATTTGTAAAAACATTGAGGCTTATGGTGAAAAAGGAAATATCTTAAGATAAAAACTGGAAAGTAGCTTTCTGGGAAATTGCTTGGTGATGTGTACATTCATCTCACAGAGTTAAAACTTTCTTTGGACTCAGCAGTTTGGAAACACTCTTTTTGTCCATTCTGTGAATAGACATTTGGGAACTCATTGAGGCCAAAGGAAAAAAAGCAAATATCCCAGGATAAAAACTAGAAGGAAGATATCTGAGAAAACAATTTGTGATGTGTACATTCATCTCCTAGAGTTAAAACTTTCTTTTAATTCCTGAGTTTATAATCACTGTTTTTGCAGTATCTGTGAAGGGAAATTTGGGATTTCATTGAGACCTTTGATGAAATAGGAAATAACTTCAGATAAAACTAGAAAGAAGCTTTCTGAGAAACAGCTTTTTGATGTGTGCTTTCATGTTACAGAGTTAAACCTTTCTTTTTATTCAGCAGTTTGGAAACACTGTTTTTGTCCATTCTGTGAATGCACATTTGGGAACTCATTGAGGACAATGGTGAAAAAGCGAATATCCCACAATAAAAACTAGAAGGAAACTACCAAAGAAACCTCTTTGTGATGTGTGAATTGATCTCTTAGACTTAAAACTTTCTTTTCATTTAGCATTTTGGAATCACTGTTTTTGCAGTATCTGCATAGGGAAATTTGGGAATGCCTTGTGGCCTTTCATGAAATAGGAAATATCTTTGGATAAAAACTAGAAAGAATCTTTCTGTGAAAGTGCTTTGTGATGTGTGCATTCATCTCACAGAGTTAAATGTGTCTTTGGATTCAGCATTTTGAAAACACTGATTTGTCCATTCAGAGAATGGACATTCGAGAACTCCTTGAGGCCAAAGGCTAAAAAGTGAATATCCCAGGATAAATACTAGAAGGAAGCAATCAGAAACTGCTCTGTGATGCGTGCATTCATCTTGAAGAGCTACAACTTTCTTTTCATTCAGTAGTTTGGAGACACTGTTTTAGTAGAATCTGCAAAGGGATATTTGGGAGTGTATTGTTGCATATGAGGCAAAAGGAAACATCTTCATATAAAAAGTAGAAAGAAGCTTTCTGAGAGACTACTTTGTGATGTGATGTGTGCATTCATCTAACAGAGTTAAACCTTTCTTTGGATTCAGCAGTTTGGAATCACCATTTTTGTCCATTTTGCATATGGACATTTGGGAGCTCATTGAGGCCAAATGTGAAAAAGTGAACATCCCAGGATAAAAACTAGAAGGAAGCTCTAAGAGCAACTGATTTGTGATTGTGCATTCATCTCACAGATTTAAATTCCTCTTTGGATTCAGCAGTTTGTAAACACTGTTTTTATCCATTCTGCGAATGGACATTTTGGAGCTCATTGATGCCAAGGGTGTAAATGTGAATATGTCACTATTAAAACTAGAAGGAAGCTATCTGAGAAGGCACTCTGTGATATGTTCATTCATCAGGTAGAAATAAACCTTTCTTTTAATTCAGCAGTTTTAAAACACTATTTTGGTGGAATGTGCAAATAAATATTTGGGAAAGCAATGAGGCTTATGATGAAAATGGAAATACCTTCAGATAAAAACTAGAAAGAAGCTTTCTGAGAAACTGCATTGTGATGTGGGTATTCATCTCACAGAGGTAAACCTTTCTTTGGATTCTGCAGTTTGGAAACACTGTTTTTGTCTATCTGCGAATGGACATTTCAGAGCTGATTGAGGCCAATGGCGAAAAGGCGAATATCCCAGGATAAAAACTTGAAAGAAGCAATCTGAGAAACTGCTTTATGATGCATGCATTCATCTTGCAGAGCTAAAACTTTCTTTTCATTCAGCAGTTTGGAAGCACTGTTTTGGTAGTATCTGCAAAGGGATATTTTGGAGCATATTTTTGCCTATGGGGAAAAAGCAAATATCTTCAGGTAAAAACTAGAAAGAAGCTTTCTGAGAAATTGGTTTGTGATGTGTGCATTCATCTCACAGTGTTAAAAGTTTCTCTGGATTCATCAGTTTGTAAACACTGTTTTTCTCCAACCTGCAAATGGACATTTGGGAACTCACTGGGGCCAATGGTGAAAAAGTGAGTATCACAGAATAAAACCTACAAGGAAACTATCTGAGAAACTGCTCTGTGATGTATGCGTTCATCTCCTACAATTAAACGTTTCTTTTCATTCAGCAAGTTCGAAACTATCTTTTTAGAATCTGCAAAGTTATATTTGGGCTCGCATTGAGTCTTATGGTAATAAAGGAAATACCTTCAGACAAAATCTAGAAAGAATCTTTCTGAGAGACTGCTTTGTGATGTGTGCATTCATCTTAAAGGCTTAAACCTTTCTTTGGGTTCAGCAGTTTGGAAACACTGTTTATTAAATAATTTGAATGGACATTATGGAGCTTCTTGAGGTCATTATCAACAAAGTGAATATCCCAGGATAAAAACGAGAAGGAAGCTATCTCAGAAACTGGTTTTGGATGTGTCCATTCATCTCACAGACTTAAAATTTTCTTTTCATTCAGCAGTTTGGAAACTCTGTTTTGGTAAAATCTAAAGAATATTTGGGAGTGCTTTGAGGCCTATGGTGAAAAAGGAAATATCTTCAGATGAAAACTACAAGGATGTTTTCTTAGAAACTGTTTTGTGATGTTTGAATTCATCTGACAGTTAAACCTTTCCTTGGATTCAGAAGTTTGGAATCACTGTTTTTGTCCATACTGCAAATGGACACTTGGGAGCTCATTGAGGCAAAGATGAAAAAGTGAATATCCCAGGATGAAAACTAGAAGAAAGCTATCTGAGAAATTGCTTTGTGATGTGTGCATTCATCAGGCAGTGTAAAAGTTTCATTTCATTCAGCAGTTTGGAAACACAGTCTTGGCAGAATCTGCAAAGGGATATTTGGGAGCACATTCACACCTATGGTGATAAAGTAAATATCTTCAGATAAAATCTAGAAATAAGCTTTCTTGGAAACTGCTTTAAAATGTGTTCATTCATCTCACAGAGTTAAACGTTTCTTTGGATTCAATAGTTAGGAAACACTTATTTTGTCCATTCTGTGAATGGACATTTGGGAGCTCATTGAGGCCAATTTCGAAAAAGTGAACATCCCAAGATAAAAACTAGAAGGAAATTATCTGAGAAACTGCTTTGAGATGTGTGCATACATCTCCCAGAGTTAAAAGTTTCTTTGGATTCAACAGTTTGGTAAAACTGTGTTTGTCAAATGTGAGAATGGACATTTCAGAGCTCATTGAGGCCAATGGAGAAAAAGGGAATATCTCAGCATAAAAATTAGAAGAAAGTTATCAGAGAAACAACTTTGTGATGTGTGCATTCATCTTGTAGAGTTAAATCTTTCTTTTCATTCATCAGTTTGGAAATGCTGTTTTGGCTTGCTCTGTGAAGGAATGTTTGGGAGCGTGTTGAGGCCAATGGAGAAAAAGGAAATATCTTCAGATAAAAACTAGAAAGAAGCTTTCTGAGAAACTGCTTTGTGATGTGTGCATTCATCTCACAGATTTAAACCTTTCTTTGGATTCAGCATTTTGGAAATACTGTTTTTGTCCATTCTGTGAATGGACACTTGGAACTCTTTAAGGCCAATGGTGAAAAAGGGAATATTCCAGGATAAAAACTAGAATTAAACGATCAGAGAAACTGCATTGTGATGTGCGCATTCATCTGGCAGTTTTAAACTTTTATTTTCACTCAACAGTCTGGAAACCCTGTTATATTTGAATCTGTGAAGGGATATTTGAGAGCTCATTGAGGCCTATGGTGAAAAAGGAAATGTTTTCAGGTGAAAACTAGAAAGAAGCTTTCTGAGCAACAGCTTCATGATGTGTGCATTCATCTCACAGAGATAAGCTATTGTGTGGAGTCAGCAGTTAGGAAACACTGCGTTTGTCCATTCTGTGAATGGACATTTGGGAGCTCATTGAGACCAAGGGTGAAAAAGGGAATACTCCAGGATAAAAACTAGAAGAAAGCTATCTGAGAAACCGTTTGGTGATGTGTGCATTCATCTCACAGAGTGAATCCTTTCTTTTCATTCAGCAATTTGGAAACTCTGTTATGGTAGGACCTGCGAAGGTATATTTGGTAGCGCATTGAATCCTATGGTGCAAAAGGAGATATTTTCAGATAAAAACTAGAAGGAAGCTTTCTGAGAAACTGCTTTGAGATGTTTGCATACATCTCACAGAGTTTAAACTTGCTTTGGATTCAACAGTTTGGAAAAACTGTTTTTGTCCTATCTGAGAACGGACATTTCAGAGCTCATTGAGGCCAATGGAGAAAATTTGAATATCCCAGGATTAAAACTAGAAGGAAGCTATCAGAGAAACCAGTTTGTGATGTGTGCATTCATGTCACAGAGCTAAACCTTTCTTTTCATTCGTCAGTATGGAAACACTGTTTTGGTAGGATCTGTGAAGGGATATTTGGGAGCATATTGAGGCCAATGGTGAAAAACTAAATATCTTCAGATATAAGCTAGAAAAAAAGCCTTCTGAGAAAGTTCTCTGTGATGTGTGCATTCAACTCACAGAGTTAAACCTTTCTTTTGATTAATCAGCTTGTAAATGCTGTTTTTGTCCATTCTGCAAATGGACTTTTGGGAACTCATTGAGGCCGATGGTAAAAAAGTGCATATCTCTAGATGAAAGCTAGAAGTTAGCTCTCTGGTAAACCATTTTATGATATGTGCATTTGTCTCCCAGAGGTAAACTTTTCTTTTCATTCAGCAGTTTGGAATCACTGTTTTTGCAGTATCTGCAAAGGGAAAGTTGGGAGTGCATTGAGGCCTTTGAAGACATAGGAAATATCTTCAGATAAAAAATAGAAAGAAGGTTTCTGTGAAACTGCTTTGTGATATTTGTGTTCATTTCCCAGATTTAAACATGTCTTTTTATACAGCATTTTGTAAACACTGTTTCTGTCCATTCTGGGAATGGACATTTTGGAACTCTTTGTAGCCAATGGTAAAAAAAAAAAAGTGAATATGTTAGGATAAAAACTAGAAGGAATCTATCTGAGAAACTGCTTTGTGATCTGGGCATTCTTCTCCTAGAAGTAAACCTTTCTTTTCCTTCAGCACTTTGGATACACTGTTTTGGTTGAATCTGCAAAGAGATATTTGGCAGCATAATGAGGTCTATGGTGAAAAACGAAATATCATCAGATAAAAACTAGAAAGAAACATTCTGAGAAACAGCTTTGTGATGTGCACATTCATCTCACAGATGTAAACATTTCTTTGGATTCATCATTTTGGAAACACTGTTTTTGTCTTTCTGTGAATGGACATTTGGGAGCTCATTGAGGCCAATGGCGAAAAAGTGAATATCCCAGGATAAAAACTAGAAGGAAGCTATCTGAGAAACCGTTTTGTGATGTGTGCATTCATCTTTCTTTTCATTCAGCAGTTTGGATACACTGTTTTGGTAGAATATGTGAAGGGATACTTGGGAGGGCTTTGAGGCCTATGGAGTAAAAGGAAATATCTTCAGACAAAAACTAGAAAGACGTTTTCTGAGAAACTGCATTTTGATGTCTGCATTCATCTCACAGATTTAAAACTTTCTTTGGATTCATCTGTTTGGAAACACTGTTTTCATCCTTTCTGTGACGGGACATTTGGGAACTCATTGAGGCCAATGTCTAAAAAGAGAACATCCCTGGATAAAAACTAGAAGGAAGCTATCTGAGGACCCGCTTTGAGATATGTGCATGTATCTTGCAAATTTAAAGCTTTCTTATCATTCTGCAGTTTGGAAACTTTGTTTTGGCATAATCTGGGAAGTGATATTTGGAGCTTCTTGAGGAATATGGTGAAAAAGGAAATATCTTCCGATGAAAACTAGAAAGACTCTTTCTGAGAGACTGTTTTGTGAGGTGTGCGTTCATCTCACAGAGTTAAAACTTTTTTTGGATTCAGCAGTTTGCAAACACTGTCTTTGATCATTCTGCAAATGGACATTTGGGAACTCATTGAGGTCAATGGTGAAAAAGTGAATATCTCAGGATAAAAGCTAGGAAGGAAACCATCTGAGAAACCGCTTTGTGATTTGTGAATTCATCTCACAGAGTTAAACTTTTCTTTTCATTCAGCAGTTTGGAAACACTGTTTTGGTATAATATACATAGGTATATTTTGGAGCGTATTAAGACCTATGGTGAGAAAGGAAATATCTACAGATAAAAGAAGAAAGAAGCTTTCTGAGAAACTGCTTTGTGATTATTCATTCATCTCACAGAGTTAAACTTGTCTTTCAATTCAGCAGTCTGGAAACACTGCTTTTGTCCATTCTGCAAATGGAAATTTTGGAATGCATTGAGGCCAATGGCGAAAAAGCAAATATCCCAGGATAATAACAAGAATGAAGCTATAAGAGAAACCATTTTATGATATAGGCATTCGTATTCAAGAGTTAAAACATTCTTTTCATTCAGCAATTTGGAATCACTGTTTTTGCCGTATTTCCAAAGTGATATTTGAAAGCACGTTGAGACCTTTGATGTAATAGGAAATATCTTCATGTAAAAACTAGAAAGGAGCTTTCTGAAAAACTGCTCTTTTGATGTGTGCTTTCATCTCACAGACTTAAACATTTCTTTGGATTCAGCGGTTTGCAAACACAGTTTTTGTTCATTCTTGGAATGGACATTTTGTTGCTCAGTCAAGCAAACATCTAGAACCTAAATATTCCTGGATAAAAACTAGAAGGAAGCTATCTGATAAACCGCTTTGTGATGTGTGCATTCATCTCCTAGAAATAAAACTTTTCTTTTCATTCAGCACTTTGGAATCAATGTTTTTGCAGAATCTCTGAAGGGAAATTTGGGAGCATTTTGAGGCATCTGACGAAATACAAAATATCTTCAAATAAAAACTAGAAAGAAACTTTCTGAGAAACTGCTTTGTGATGTGTTCATTCATCTCACAGATTTAAAACGTTCTTTGGATTCATCTGTTTGGAAACATTGATTTTGTCTATTCTGCAAATGGACATTTGGAACTCATTGAGGCCGATGGTGAAAAAGAGAATATTCCAGGATAAAAACTAGAATTAAACAATCAGAGAAACTGTGTTGTGATGTGTGCATTCATCTCCTAAAGTTAAACTTTTCTTTTCATTTGCCAGTTTGAAAACACCGTTTTGGTAGAATCTGCGATGGGATATTTGGAGCATATTGAGGAATAAGTTGAAAAAGGAAATATATTCAGATAAAACCAGAAAGAATCTTTCTGAGAAACTGCTTTGTGATGAGTGCATTCCTTTCATAGAGTTAAAACTTTCTTTGGATTCAGCAGTTTGCAAACACTGTATTTGTCCATTCTGTGAATGGACTTTTGGGAACTTATTGAGGCCAATGGCGAAAAAGCTCATATGAGGGGATAAAAACTAGAAGGAAGCTATCTGAGAAACAACTTTGTGACGTGTGCATTCATCTCACAGAGGTAAAGGTTTCTTTTCATTCAGCAGTTTGGAATCACTGTTTTTGCAGAATCTGCAAAGGGAAATTTGGGAGTGCATGGAGGCCTTTAATGAAACAGGAAATAAATTCAGATAAATCCTAGAAAGAAGCATTCTGAGAAAGAGCTTTGTGATGTATTCCTTTATCTCACAGAGTTTATCATTTCTTTGGACTCAGCAGCTTGGGAACACTGTTTTTGTCCATTTGACAAATGGACATTTGGAAGCTCGTAGAGGCCAAAGGCAAAAAAGGGAATATCCCATGATAAATACTAGAAGGAAGATATCTGAAAAACCTCTTTATGATGTGTCTAGTCATCTCTCAGAGTTAAATTTTCTTTTAATTCAGCAGTTTGGAAACACCGTTTTGGTACAATCTGTGAATTGATATTTGGGAGCACATTGAGGCATAAGGTGAAAAAGGAAGTATCTTCAGATAAAAACTAGAAAGTTTTCTGAGAAATTGCTTTGTGATGTCTGCATTCATCTCACAGAGTTAAAAGTTTCTTTGGATTCAGCAGTATGGAAACACTGTTTTTGTCCATTTCACGAATGGACATTTTGTAGCTCATTGAGGCAAATGGCAAAAAAGGCAATATCCCAGTATAAAAACTAGAAGGAATCTATCTGAGAAACTGCTTTATGATGAGTGCATTCGTCTCCTAGAGTTAAAAATTTCTTTTCATTGAGCAGTTTGGAAAAACTGTATTGATAGTATCTGCGAAGGGATGTTTTGGAGCACATTGAGGCCAAAGGAGAAAAAATAAATATCTTCAGATAAAAACTATAAAGAGTCTTTCTGAGAAACTGCTTTGTGATGTGCACATCATTCTCATGGAATTATACTTTACTTTGGATTCAGCAGTTTGGAAACAGTGGTTTTGTCCGTTCAGCAAATGGACATTTGTGAACTCATTGAGGCCAATGGCGAAAAAGTGAATAACGCAGGATAACAACTGGAAGTAAGCTATCTGAGTAACTGCTAAGTGATGTGTGCATTCATCTCCTAAATTTAAACTTGTCTTTTCATTCAGCAGTTTGGAAACACTGTTTTGGTAGCATCTGAGAAGAGATATTTGTAAAAACATTGAGGCTTATGGTGAAAAAGGAAATATCTTAAGATAAAAACTGGAAAGTAGCTTTCTGGGAAATTGCTTGGTGATGTGTACATTCATCTCACAGAGTTAAAACTTTCTTTGGACTCAGCAGTTTGGAAACACTCTTTTTGTCCATTCTGTGAATAGACATTTGGGAACTCATTGAGGCCAAAGGAAAAAAAGCAAATATCCCAGGATAAAAACTAGAAGGAAGATATCTGAGAAAACAATTTGTGATGTGTACATTCATCTCCTAGAGTTAAAACTTTCTTTTAATTCCTGAGTTTATAATCACTGTTTTTGCAGTATCTGTGAAGGGAAATTTGGGATTTCATTGAGACCTTTGATGAAATAGGAAATAACTTCAGATAAAACTAGAAAGAAGCTTTCTGAGAAACAGCTTTTTGATGTGTGCTTTCATGTTACAGAGTTAAACCTTTCTTTTTATTCAGCAGTTTGGAAACACTGTTTTTGTCCATTCTGTGAATGCACATTTGGGAACTCATTGAGGACAATGGTGAAAAAGCGAATATCCCACAATAAAAACTAGAAGGAAACTACCAAAGAAACCTCTTTGTGATGTGTGAATTGATCTCTTAGACTTAAAACTTTCTTTTCATTTAGCATTTTGGAATCACTGTTTTTGCAGTATCTGCATAGGGAAATTTGGGAATGCCTTGTGGCCTTTCATGAAATAGGAAATATCTTTGGATAAAAACTAGAAAGAATCTTTCTGTGAAAGTGCTTTGTGATGTGTGCATTCATCTCACAGAGTTAAATGTGTCTTTGGATTCAGCATTTTGAAAACACTGATTTGTCCATTCAGAGAATGGACATTCGAGAACTCCTTGAGGCCAAAGGCTAAAAAGTGAATATCCCAGGATAAATACTAGAAGGAAGCAATCAGAAACTGCTCTGTGATGCGTGCATTCATCTTGAAGAGCTACAACTTTCTTTTCATTCAGTAGTTTGGAGACACTGTTTTAGTAGAATCTGCAAAGGGATATTTGGGAGTGTATTGTTGCATATGAGGCAAAAGGAAACATCTTCATATAAAAAGTAGAAAGAAGCTTTCTGAGAGACTACTTTGTGATGTGATGTGTGCATTCATCTAACAGAGTTAAACCTTTCTTTGGATTCAGCAGTTTGGAATCACCATTTTTGTCCATTTTGCATATGGACATTTGGGAGCTCATTGAGGCCAAATGTGAAAAAGTGAACATCCCAGGATAAAAACTAGAAGGAAGCTCTAAGAGCAACTGATTTGTGATTGTGCATTCATCTCACAGATTTAAATTCCTCTTTGGATTCAGCAGTTTGTAAACACTGTTTTTATCCATTCTGCGAATGGACATTTTGGAGCTCATTGATGCCAAGGGTGTAAATGTGAATATGTCACTATTAAAACTAGAAGGAAGCTATCTGAGAAGGCACTCTGTGATATGTTCATTCATCAGGTAGAAATAAACCTTTCTTTTAATTCAGCAGTTTTAAAACACTATTTTGGTGGAATGTGCAAATAAATATTTGGGAAAGCAATGAGGCTTATGATGAAAATGGAAATACCTTCAGATAAAAACTAGAAAGAAGCTTTCTGAGAAACTGCATTGTGATGTGGGTATTCATCTCACAGAGGTAAACCTTTCTTTGGATTCTGCAGTTTGGAAACACTGTTTTTGTCTATCTGCGAATGGACATTTCAGAGCTGATTGAGGCCAATGGCGAAAAGGCGAATATCCCAGGATAAAAACTTGAAAGAAGCAATCTGAGAAACTGCTTTATGATGCATGCATTCATCTTGCAGAGCTAAAACTTTCTTTTCATTCAGCAGTTTGGAAGCACTGTTTTGGTAGTATCTGCAAAGGGATATTTTGGAGCATATTTTTGCCTATGGGGAAAAAGCAAATATCTTCAGGTAAAAACTAGAAAGAAGCTTTCTGAGAAATTGGTTTGTGATGTGTGCATTCATCTCACAGTGTTAAAAGTTTCTCTGGATTCATCAGTTTGTAAACACTGTTTTTCTCCAACCTGCAAATGGACATTTGGGAACTCACTGGGGCCAATGGTGAAAAAGTGAGTATCACAGAATAAAACCTACAAGGAAACTATCTGAGAAACTGCTCTGTGATGTATGCGTTCATCTCCTACAATTAAACGTTTCTTTTCATTCAGCAAGTTCGAAACTATCTTTTTAGAATCTGCAAAGTTATATTTGGGCTCGCATTGAGTCTTATGGTAATAAAGGAAATACCTTCAGACAAAATCTAGAAAGAATCTTTCTGAGAGACTGCTTTGTGATGTGTGCATTCATCTTAAAGGCTTAAACCTTTCTTTGGGTTCAGCAGTTTGGAAACACTGTTTATTAAATAATTTGAATGGACATTATGGAGCTTCTTGAGGTCATTATCAACAAAGTGAATATCCCAGGATAAAAACGAGAAGGAAGCTATCTCAGAAACTGGTTTTGGATGTGTCCATTCATCTCACAGACTTAAAATTTTCTTTTCATTCAGCAGTTTGGAAACTCTGTTTTGGTAAAATCTAAAGAATATTTGGGAGTGCTTTGAGGCCTATGGTGAAAAAGGAAATATCTTCAGATGAAAACTACAAGGATGTTTTCTTAGAAACTGTTTTGTGATGTTTGAATTCATCTGACAGTTAAACCTTTCCTTGGATTCAGAAGTTTGGAATCACTGTTTTTGTCCATACTGCAAATGGACACTTGGGAGCTCATTGAGGCAAAGATGAAAAAGTGAATATCCCAGGATGAAAACTAGAAGAAAGCTATCTGAGAAATTGCTTTGTGATGTGTGCATTCATCAGGCAGTGTAAAAGTTTCATTTCATTCAGCAGTTTGGAAACACAGTCTTGGCAGAATCTGCAAAGGGATATTTGGGAGCACATTCACACCTATGGTGATAAAGTAAATATCTTCAGATAAAATCTAGAAATAAGCTTTCTTGGAAACTGCTTTAAAATGTGTTCATTCATCTCACAGAGTTAAACGTTTCTTTGGATTCAATAGTTAGGAAACACTTATTTTGTCCATTCTGTGAATGGACATTTGGGAGCTCATTGAGGCCAATTTCGAAAAAGTGAACATCCCAAGATAAAAACTAGAAGGAAATTATCTGAGAAACTGCTTTGAGATGTGTGCATACATCTCCCAGAGTTAAAAGTTTCTTTGGATTCAACAGTTTGGTAAAACTGTGTTTGTCAAATGTGAGAATGGACATTTCAGAGCTCATTGAGGCCAATGGAGAAAAAGGGAATATCTCAGCATAAAAATTAGAAGAAAGTTATCAGAGAAACAACTTTGTGATGTGTGCATTCATCTTGTAGAGTTAAATCTTTCTTTTCATTCATCAGTTTGGAAATGCTGTTTTGGCTTGCTCTGTGAAGGAATGTTTGGGAGCGTGTTGAGGCCAATGGAGAAAAAGGAAATATCTTCAGATAAAAACTAGAAAGAAGCTTTCTGAGAAACTGCTTTGTGATGTGTGCATTCATCTCACAGATTTAAACCTTTCTTTGGATTCAGCATTTTGGAAATACTGTTTTTGTCCATTCTGTGAATGGACACTTGGAACTCTTTAAGGCCAATGGTGAAAAAGGGAATATTCCAGGATAAAAACTAGAATTAAACGATCAGAGAAACTGCATTGTGATGTGCGCATTCATCTGGCAGTTTTAAACTTTTATTTTCACTCAACAGTCTGGAAACCCTGTTATATTTGAATCTGTGAAGGGATATTTGAGAGCTCATTGAGGCCTATGGTGAAAAAGGAAATGTTTTCAGGTGAAAACTAGAAAGAAGCTTTCTGAGCAACAGCTTCATGATGTGTGCATTCATCTCACAGAGATAAGCTATTGTGTGGAGTCAGCAGTTAGGAAACACTGCGTTTGTCCATTCTGTGAATGGACATTTGGGAGCTCATTGAGACCAAGGGTGAAAAAGGGAATACTCCAGGATAAAAACTAGAAGAAAGCTATCTGAGAAACCGTTTGGTGATGTGTGCATTCATCTCACAGAGTGAATCCTTTCTTTTCATTCAGCAATTTGGAAACTCTGTTATGGTAGGACCTGCGAAGGTATATTTGGTAGCGCATTGAATCCTATGGTGCAAAAGGAGATATTTTCAGATAAAAACTAGAAGGAAGCTTTCTGAGAAACTGCTTTGAGATGTTTGCATACATCTCACAGAGTTTAAACTTGCTTTGGATTCAACAGTTTGGAAAAACTGTTTTTGTCCTATCTGAGAACGGACATTTCAGAGCTCATTGAGGCCAATGGAGAAAATTTGAATATCCCAGGATTAAAACTAGAAGGAAGCTATCAGAGAAACCAGTTTGTGATGTGTGCATTCATGTCACAGAGCTAAACCTTTCTTTTCATTCGTCAGTATGGAAACACTGTTTTGGTAGGATCTGTGAAGGGATATTTGGGAGCATATTGAGGCCAATGGTGAAAAACTAAATATCTTCAGATATAAGCTAGAAAAAAAGCCTTCTGAGAAAGTTCTCTGTGATGTGTGCATTCAACTCACAGAGTTAAACCTTTCTTTTGATTAATCAGCTTGTAAATGCTGTTTTTGTCCATTCTGCAAATGGACTTTTGGGAACTCATTGAGGCCGATGGTAAAAAAGTGCATATCTCTAGATGAAAGCTAGAAGTTAGCTCTCTGGTAAACCATTTTATGATATGTGCATTTGTCTCCCAGAGGTAAACTTTTCTTTTCATTCAGCAGTTTGGAATCACTGTTTTTGCAGTATCTGCAAAGGGAAAGTTGGGAGTGCATTGAGGCCTTTGAAGACATAGGAAATATCTTCAGATAAAAAATAGAAAGAAGGTTTCTGTGAAACTGCTTTGTGATATTTGTGTTCATTTCCCAGATTTAAACATGTCTTTTTATACAGCATTTTGTAAACACTGTTTCTGTCCATTCTGGGAATGGACATTTTGGAACTCTTTGTAGCCAATGGTAAAAAAAAAAAAGTGAATATGTTAGGATAAAAACTAGAAGGAATCTATCTGAGAAACTGCTTTGTGATCTGGGCATTCTTCTCCTAGAAGTAAACCTTTCTTTTCCTTCAGCACTTTGGATACACTGTTTTGGTTGAATCTGCAAAGAGATATTTGGCAGCATAATGAGGTCTATGGTGAAAAACGAAATATCATCAGATAAAAACTAGAAAGAAACATTCTGAGAAACAGCTTTGTGATGTGCACATTCATCTCACAGATGTAAACATTTCTTTGGATTCATCATTTTGGAAACACTGTTTTTGTCTTTCTGTGAATGGACATTTGGGAGCTCATTGAGGCCAATGGCGAAAAAGTGAATATCCCAGGATAAAAACTAGAAGGAAGCTATCTGAGAAACCGTTTTGTGATGTGTGCATTCATCTTTCTTTTCATTCAGCAGTTTGGATACACTGTTTTGGTAGAATATGTGAAGGGATACTTGGGAGGGCTTTGAGGCCTATGGAGTAAAAGGAAATATCTTCAGACAAAAACTAGAAAGACGTTTTCTGAGAAACTGCATTTTGATGTCTGCATTCATCTCACAGATTTAAAACTTTCTTTGGATTCATCTGTTTGGAAACACTGTTTTCATCCTTTCTGTGACGGGACATTTGGGAACTCATTGAGGCCAATGTCTAAAAAGAGAACATCCCTGGATAAAAACTAGAAGGAAGCTATCTGAGGACCCGCTTTGAGATATGTGCATGTATCTTGCAAATTTAAAGCTTTCTTATCATTCTGCAGTTTGGAAACTTTGTTTTGGCATAATCTGGGAAGTGATATTTGGAGCTTCTTGAGGAATATGGTGAAAAAGGAAATATCTTCCGATGAAAACTAGAAAGACTCTTTCTGAGAGACTGTTTTGTGAGGTGTGCGTTCATCTCACAGAGTTAAAACTTTTTTTGGATTCAGCAGTTTGCAAACACTGTCTTTGATCATTCTGCAAATGGACATTTGGGAACTCATTGAGGTCAATGGTGAAAAAGTGAATATCTCAGGATAAAAGCTAGGAAGGAAACCATCTGAGAAACCGCTTTGTGATTTGTGAATTCATCTCACAGAGTTAAACTTTTCTTTTCATTCAGCAGTTTGGAAACACTGTTTTGGTATAATATACATAGGTATATTTTGGAGCGTATTAAGACCTATGGTGAGAAAGGAAATATCTACAGATAAAAGAAGAAAGAAGCTTTCTGAGAAACTGCTTTGTGATTATTCATTCATCTCACAGAGTTAAACTTGTCTTTCAATTCAGCAGTCTGGAAACACTGCTTTTGTCCATTCTGCAAATGGAAATTTTGGAATGCATTGAGGCCAATGGCGAAAAAGCAAATATCCCAGGATAATAACAAGAATGAAGCTATAAGAGAAACCATTTTATGATATAGGCATTCGTATTCAAGAGTTAAAACATTCTTTTCATTCAGCAATTTGGAATCACTGTTTTTGCCGTATTTCCAAAGTGATATTTGAAAGCACGTTGAGACCTTTGATGTAATAGGAAATATCTTCATGTAAAAACTAGAAAGGAGCTTTCTGAAAAACTGCTCTTTTGATGTGTGCTTTCATCTCACAGACTTAAACATTTCTTTGGATTCAGCGGTTTGCAAACACAGTTTTTGTTCATTCTTGGAATGGACATTTTGTTGCTCAGTCAAGCAAACATCTAGAACCTAAATATTCCTGGATAAAAACTAGAAGGAAGCTATCTGATAAACCGCTTTGTGATGTGTGCATTCATCTCCTAGAAATAAAACTTTTCTTTTCATTCAGCACTTTGGAATCAATGTTTTTGCAGAATCTCTGAAGGGAAATTTGGGAGCATTTTGAGGCATCTGACGAAATACAAAATATCTTCAAATAAAAACTAGAAAGAAACTTTCTGAGAAACTGCTTTGTGATGTGTTCATTCATCTCACAGATTTAAAACGTTCTTTGGATTCATCTGTTTGGAAACATTGATTTTGTCTATTCTGCAAATGGACATTTGGAACTCATTGAGGCCGATGGTGAAAAAGAGAATATTCCAGGATAAAAACTAGAATTAAACAATCAGAGAAACTGTGTTGTGATGTGTGCATTCATCTCCTAAAGTTAAACTTTTCTTTTCATTTGCCAGTTTGAAAACACCGTTTTGGTAGAATCTGCGATGGGATATTTGGAGCATATTGAGGAATAAGTTGAAAAAGGAAATATATTCAGATAAAACCAGAAAGAATCTTTCTGAGAAACTGCTTTGTGATGAGTGCATTCCTTTCATAGAGTTAAAACTTTCTTTGGATTCAGCAGTTTGCAAACACTGTATTTGTCCATTCTGTGAATGGACTTTTGGGAACTTATTGAGGCCAATGGCGAAAAAGCTCATATGAGGGGATAAAAACTAGAAGGAAGCTATCTGAGAAACAACTTTGTGACGTGTGCATTCATCTCACAGAGGTAAAGGTTTCTTTTCATTCAGCAGTTTGGAATCACTGTTTTTGCAGAATCTGCAAAGGGAAATTTGGGAGTGCATGGAGGCCTTTAATGAAACAGGAAATAAATTCAGATAAATCCTAGAAAGAAGCATTCTGAGAAAGAGCTTTGTGATGTATTCCTTTATCTCACAGAGTTTATCATTTCTTTGGACTCAGCAGCTTGGGAACACTGTTTTTGTCCATTTGACAAATGGACATTTGGAAGCTCGTAGAGGCCAAAGGCAAAAAAGGGAATATCCCATGATAAATACTAGAAGGAAGATATCTGAAAAACCTCTTTATGATGTGTCTAGTCATCTCTCAGAGTTAAATTTTCTTTTAATTCAGCAGTTTGGAAACACCGTTTTGGTACAATCTGTGAATTGATATTTGGGAGCACATTGAGGCATAAGGTGAAAAAGGAAGTATCTTCAGATAAAAACTAGAAAGTTTTCTGAGAAATTGCTTTGTGATGTCTGCATTCATCTCACAGAGTTAAAAGTTTCTTTGGATTCAGCAGTATGGAAACACTGTTTTTGTCCATTTCACGAATGGACATTTTGTAGCTCATTGAGGCAAATGGCAAAAAAGGCAATATCCCAGTATAAAAACTAGAAGGAATCTATCTGAGAAACTGCTTTATGATGAGTGCATTCGTCTCCTAGAGTTAAAAATTTCTTTTCATTGAGCAGTTTGGAAAAACTGTATTGATAGTATCTGCGAAGGGATGTTTTGGAGCACATTGAGGCCAAAGGAGAAAAAATAAATATCTTCAGATAAAAACTATAAAGAGTCTTTCTGAGAAACTGCTTTGTGATGTGCACATCATTCTCATGGAATTATACTTTACTTTGGATTCAGCAGTTTGGAAACAGTGGTTTTGTCCGTTCAGCAAATGGACATTTGTGAACTCATTGAGGCCAATGGCGAAAAAGTGAATAACGCAGGATAACAACTGGAAGTAAGCTATCTGAGTAACTGCTAAGTGATGTGTGCATTCATCTCCTAAATTTAAACTTGTCTTTTCATTCAGCAGTTTGGAAACACTGTTTTGGTAGCATCTGAGAAGAGATATTTGTAAAAACATTGAGGCTTATGGTGAAAAAGGAAATATCTTAAGATAAAAACTGGAAAGTAGCTTTCTGGGAAATTGCTTGGTGATGTGTACATTCATCTCACAGAGTTAAAACTTTCTTTGGACTCAGCAGTTTGGAAACACTCTTTTTGTCCATTCTGTGAATAGACATTTGGGAACTCATTGAGGCCAAAGGAAAAAAAGCAAATATCCCAGGATAAAAACTAGAAGGAAGATATCTGAGAAAACAATTTGTGATGTGTACATTCATCTCCTAGAGTTAAAACTTTCTTTTAATTCCTGAGTTTATAATCACTGTTTTTGCAGTATCTGTGAAGGGAAATTTGGGATTTCATTGAGACCTTTGATGAAATAGGAAATAACTTCAGATAAAACTAGAAAGAAGCTTTCTGAGAAACAGCTTTTTGATGTGTGCTTTCATGTTACAGAGTTAAACCTTTCTTTTTATTCAGCAGTTTGGAAACACTGTTTTTGTCCATTCTGTGAATGCACATTTGGGAACTCATTGAGGACAATGGTGAAAAAGCGAATATCCCACAATAAAAACTAGAAGGAAACTACCAAAGAAACCTCTTTGTGATGTGTGAATTGATCTCTTAGACTTAAAACTTTCTTTTCATTTAGCATTTTGGAATCACTGTTTTTGCAGTATCTGCATAGGGAAATTTGGGAATGCCTTGTGGCCTTTCATGAAATAGGAAATATCTTTGGATAAAAACTAGAAAGAATCTTTCTGTGAAAGTGCTTTGTGATGTGTGCATTCATCTCACAGAGTTAAATGTGTCTTTGGATTCAGCATTTTGAAAACACTGATTTGTCCATTCAGAGAATGGACATTCGAGAACTCCTTGAGGCCAAAGGCTAAAAAGTGAATATCCCAGGATAAATACTAGAAGGAAGCAATCAGAAACTGCTCTGTGATGCGTGCATTCATCTTGAAGAGCTACAACTTTCTTTTCATTCAGTAGTTTGGAGACACTGTTTTAGTAGAATCTGCAAAGGGATATTTGGGAGTGTATTGTTGCATATGAGGCAAAAGGAAACATCTTCATATAAAAAGTAGAAAGAAGCTTTCTGAGAGACTACTTTGTGATGTGATGTGTGCATTCATCTAACAGAGTTAAACCTTTCTTTGGATTCAGCAGTTTGGAATCACCATTTTTGTCCATTTTGCATATGGACATTTGGGAGCTCATTGAGGCCAAATGTGAAAAAGTGAACATCCCAGGATAAAAACTAGAAGGAAGCTCTAAGAGCAACTGATTTGTGATTGTGCATTCATCTCACAGATTTAAATTCCTCTTTGGATTCAGCAGTTTGTAAACACTGTTTTTATCCATTCTGCGAATGGACATTTTGGAGCTCATTGATGCCAAGGGTGTAAATGTGAATATGTCACTATTAAAACTAGAAGGAAGCTATCTGAGAAGGCACTCTGTGATATGTTCATTCATCAGGTAGAAATAAACCTTTCTTTTAATTCAGCAGTTTTAAAACACTATTTTGGTGGAATGTGCAAATAAATATTTGGGAAAGCAATGAGGCTTATGATGAAAATGGAAATACCTTCAGATAAAAACTAGAAAGAAGCTTTCTGAGAAACTGCATTGTGATGTGGGTATTCATCTCACAGAGGTAAACCTTTCTTTGGATTCTGCAGTTTGGAAACACTGTTTTTGTCTATCTGCGAATGGACATTTCAGAGCTGATTGAGGCCAATGGCGAAAAGGCGAATATCCCAGGATAAAAACTTGAAAGAAGCAATCTGAGAAACTGCTTTATGATGCATGCATTCATCTTGCAGAGCTAAAACTTTCTTTTCATTCAGCAGTTTGGAAGCACTGTTTTGGTAGTATCTGCAAAGGGATATTTTGGAGCATATTTTTGCCTATGGGGAAAAAGCAAATATCTTCAGGTAAAAACTAGAAAGAAGCTTTCTGAGAAATTGGTTTGTGATGTGTGCATTCATCTCACAGTGTTAAAAGTTTCTCTGGATTCATCAGTTTGTAAACACTGTTTTTCTCCAACCTGCAAATGGACATTTGGGAACTCACTGGGGCCAATGGTGAAAAAGTGAGTATCACAGAATAAAACCTACAAGGAAACTATCTGAGAAACTGCTCTGTGATGTATGCGTTCATCTCCTACAATTAAACGTTTCTTTTCATTCAGCAAGTTCGAAACTATCTTTTTAGAATCTGCAAAGTTATATTTGGGCTCGCATTGAGTCTTATGGTAATAAAGGAAATACCTTCAGACAAAATCTAGAAAGAATCTTTCTGAGAGACTGCTTTGTGATGTGTGCATTCATCTTAAAGGCTTAAACCTTTCTTTGGGTTCAGCAGTTTGGAAACACTGTTTATTAAATAATTTGAATGGACATTATGGAGCTTCTTGAGGTCATTATCAACAAAGTGAATATCCCAGGATAAAAACGAGAAGGAAGCTATCTCAGAAACTGGTTTTGGATGTGTCCACTCATCTCACAGACTTAAAATTTTCTTTTCATTCAGCAGTTTGGAAACTCTGTTTTGGTAAAATCTAAAGAATATTTGGGAGTGCTTTGAGGCCTATGGTGAAAAAGGAAATATCTTCAGATGAAAACTACAAGGATGTTTTCTTAGAAACTGTTTTGTGATGTTTGAATTCATCTGACAGTTAAACCTTTCCTTGGATTCAGAAGTTTGGAATCACTGTTTTTGTCCATACTGCAAATGGACACTTGGGAGCTCATTGAGGCAAAGATGAAAAAGTGAATATCCCAGGATGAAAACTAGAAGAAAGCTATCTGAGAAATTGCTTTGTGATGTGTGCATTCATCAGGCAGTGTAAAAGTTTCATTTCATTCAGCAGTTTGGAAACACAGTCTTGGCAGAATCTGCAAAGGGATATTTGGGAGCACATTCACACCTATGGTGATAAAGTAAATATCTTCAGATAAAATCTAGAAATAAGCTTTCTTGGAAACTGCTTTAAAATGTGTTCATTCATCTCACAGAGTTAAACGTTTCTTTGGATTCAATAGTTAGGAAACACTTATTTTGTCCATTCTGTGAATGGACATTTGGGAGCTCATTGAGGCCAATTTCGAAAAAGTGAACATCCCAAGATAAAAACTAGAAGGAAATTATCTGAGAAACTGCTTTGAGATGTGTGCATACATCTCCCAGAGTTAAAAGTTTCTTTGGATTCAACAGTTTGGTAAAACTGTGTTTGTCAAATGTGAGAATGGACATTTCAGAGCTCATTGAGGCCAATGGAGAAAAAGGGAATATCTCAGCATAAAAATTAGAAGAAAGTTATCAGAGAAACAACTTTGTGATGTGTGCATTCATCTTGTAGAGTTAAATCTTTCTTTTCATTCATCAGTTTGGAAATGCTGTTTTGGCTTGCTCTGTGAAGGAATGTTTGGGAGCGTGTTGAGGCCAATGGAGAAAAAGGAAATATCTTCAGATAAAAACTAGAAAGAAGCTTTCTGAGAAACTGCTTTGTGATGTGTGCATTCATCTCACAGATTTAAACCTTTCTTTGGATTCAGCATTTTGGAAATACTGTTTTTGTCCATTCTGTGAATGGACACTTGGAACTCTTTAAGGCCAATGGTGAAAAAGGGAATATTCCAGGATAAAAACTAGAATTAAACGATCAGAGAAACTGCATTGTGATGTGCGCATTCATCTGGCAGTTTTAAACTTTTATTTTCACTCAACAGTCTGGAAACCCTGTTATATTTGAATCTGTGAAGGGATATTTGAGAGCTCATTGAGGCCTATGGTGAAAAAGGAAATGTTTTCAGGTGAAAACTAGAAAGAAGCTTTCTGAGCAACAGCTTCATGATGTGTGCATTCATCTCACAGAGATAAGCTATTGTGTGGAGTCAGCAGTTAGGAAACACTGCGTTTGTCCATTCTGTGAATGGACATTTGGGAGCTCATTGAGACCAAGGGTGAAAAAGGGAATACTCCAGGATAAAAACTAGAAGAAAGCTATCTGAGAAACCGTTTGGTGATGTGTGCATTCATCTCACAGAGTGAATCCTTTCTTTTCATTCAGCAATTTGGAAACTCTGTTATGGTAGGACCTGCGAAGGTATATTTGGTAGCGCATTGAATCCTATGGTGCAAAAGGAGATATTTTCAGATAAAAACTAGAAGGAAGCTTTCTGAGAAACTGCTTTGAGATGTTTGCATACATCTCACAGAGTTTAAACTTGCTTTGTATTCAACAGTTTGGAAAAACTGTTTTTGTCCTATCTGAGAACGGACATTTCAGAGCTCATTGAGGCCAATGGAGAAAATTTGAATATCCCAGGATTAAAACTAGAAGGAAGCTATCAGAGAAACCAGTTTGTGATGTGTGCATTCATGTCACAGAGCTAAACCTTTCTTTTCATTCGTCAGTATGGAAACACTGTTTTGGTAGGATCTGTGAAGGGATATTTGGGAGCATATTGAGGCCAATGGTGAAAAACTAAATATCTTCAGATATAAGCTAGAAAAAAAGCCTTCTGAGAAAGTTCTCTGTGATGTGTGCATTCAACTCACAGAGTTAAACCTTTCTTTTGATTAATCAGCTTGTAAATGCTGTTTTTGTCCATTCTGCAAATGGACTTTTGGGAACTCATTGAGGCCGATGGTAAAAAAGTGCATATCTCTAGATGAAAGCTAGAAGTTAGCTCTCTGGTAAACCATTTTATGATATGTGCATTTGTCTCCCAGAGGTAAACTTTTCTTTTCATTCAGCAGTTTGGAATCACTGTTTTTGCAGTATCTGCAAAGGGAAAGTTGGGAGTGCATTGAGGCCTTTGAAGACATAGGAAATATCTTCAGATAAAAAATAGAAAGAAGGTTTCTGTGAAACTGCTTTGTGATATTTGTGTTCATTTCCCAGATTTAAACATGTCTTTTTATACAGCATTTTGTAAACACTGTTTCTGTCCATTCTGGGAATGGACATTTTGGAACTCTTTGTAGCCAATGGTAAAAAAAAAAAAGTGAATATGTTAGGATAAAAACTAGAAGGAATCTATCTGAGAAACTGCTTTGTGATCTGGGCATTCTTCTCCTAGAAGTAAACCTTTCTTTTCCTTCAGCACTTTGGATACACTGTTTTGGTTGAATCTGCAAAGAGATATTTGGCAGCATAATGAGGTCTATGGTGAAAAACGAAATATCATCAGATAAAAACTAGAAAGAAACATTCTGAGAAACAGCTTTGTGATGTGCACATTCATCTCACAGATGTAAACATTTCTTTGGATTCATCATTTTGGAAACACTGTTTTTGTCTTTCTGTGAATGGACATTTGGGAGCTCATTGAGGCCAATGGCGAAAAAGTGAATATCCCAGGATAAAAACTAGAAGGAAGCTATCTGAGAAACCGTTTTGTGATGTGTGCATTCATCTTTCTTTTCATTCAGCAGTTTGGATACACTGTTTTGGTAGAATATGTGAAGGGATACTTGGGAGGGCTTTGAGGCCTATGGAGTAAAAGGAAATATCTTCAGACAAAAACTAGAAAGACGTTTTCTGAGAAACTGCATTTTGATGTCTGCATTCATCTCACAGATTTAAAACTTTCTTTGGATTCATCTGTTTGGAAACACTGTTTTCATCCTTTCTGTGACGGGACATTTGGGAACTCATTGAGGCCAATGTCTAAAAAGAGAACGTCCCTGGATAAAAACTAGAAGGAAGCTATCTGAGGACCCGCTTTGAGATATGTGCATGTATCTTGCAAATTTAAAGCTTTCTTATCATTCTGCAGTTTGGAAACTTTGTTTTGGCATAATCTGGGAAGTGATATTTGGAGCTTCTTGAGGAATATGGTGAAAAAGGAAATATCTTCCGATGAAAACTAGAAAGACTCTTTCTGAGAGACTGTTTTGTGAGGTGTGCGTTCATCTCACAGAGTTAAAACTTTTTTTGGATTCAGCAGTTTGCAAACACTGTCTTTGATCATTCTGCAAATGGACATTTGGGAACTCATTGAGGTCAATGGTGAAAAAGTGAATATCTCAGGATAAAAGCTAGGAAGGAAACCATCTGAGAAACCGCTTTGTGATTTGTGAATTCATCTCACAGAGTTAAACTTTTCTTTTCATTCAGCAGTTTGGAAACACTGTTTTGGTATAATATACATAGGTATATTTTGGAGCGTATTAAGACCTATGGTGAGAAAGGAAATATCTACAGATAAAAGAAGAAAGAAGCTTTCTGAGAAACTGCTTTGTGATTATTCATTCATCTCACAGAGTTAAACTTGTCTTTCAATTCAGCAGTCTGGAAACACTGCTTTTGTCCATTCTGCAAATGGAAATTTTGGAATGCATTGAGGCCAATGGCGAAAAAGCAAATATCCCAGGATAATAACAAGAATGAAGCTATAAGAGAAACCATTTTATGATATAGGCATTCGTATTCAAGAGTTAAAACATTCTTTTCATTCAGCAATTTGGAATCACTGTTTTTGCCGTATTTCCAAAGTGATATTTGAAAGCACGTTGAGACCTTTGATGTAATAGGAAATATCTTCATGTAAAAACTAGAAAGGAGCTTTCTGAAAAACTGCTCTTTTGATGTGTGCTTTCATCTCACAGACTTAAACATTTCTTTGGATTCAGCGGTTTGCAAACACAGTTTTTGTTCATTCTTGGAATGGACATTTTGTTGCTCAGTCAAGCAAACATCTAGAACCTAAATATTCCTGGATAAAAACTAGAAGGAAGCTATCTGATAAACCGCTTTGTGATGTGTGCATTCATCTCCTAGAAATAAAACTTTTCTTTTCATTCAGCACTTTGGAATCAATGTTTTTGCAGAATCTCTGAAGGGAAATTTGGGAGCATTTTGAGGCATCTGACGAAATACAAAATATCTTCAAATAAAAACTAGAAAGAAACTTTCTGAGAAACTGCTTTGTGATGTGTTCATTCATCTCACAGATTTAAAACGTTCTTTGGATTCATCTGTTTGGAAACATTGATTTTGTCTATTCTGCAAATGGACATTTGGAACTCATTGAGGCCGATGGTGAAAAAGAGAATATTCCAGGATAAAAACTAGAATTAAACAATCAGAGAAACTGTGTTGTGATGTGTGCATTCATCTCCTAAAGTTAAACTTTTCTTTTCATTTGCCAGTTTGAAAACACCGTTTTGGTAGAATCTGCGATGGGATATTTGGAGCATATTGAGGAATAAGTTGAAAAAGGAAATATATTCAGATAAAACCAGAAAGAATCTTTCTGAGAAACTGCTTTGTGATGAGTGCATTCCTTTCATAGAGTTAAAACTTTCTTTGGATTCAGCAGTTTGCAAACACTGTATTTGTCCATTCTGTGAATGGACTTTTGGGAACTTATTGAGGCCAATGGCGAAAAAGCTCATATGAGGGGATAAAAACTAGAAGGAAGCTATCTGAGAAACAACTTTGTGACGTGTGCATTCATCTCACAGAGGTAAAGGTTTCTTTTCATTCAGCAGTTTGGAATCACTGTTTTTGCAGAATCTGCAAAGGGAAATTTGGGAGTGCATGGAGGCCTTTAATGAAACAGGAAATAAATTCAGATAAATCCTAGAAAGAAGCATTCTGAGAAAGAGCTTTGTGATGTATTCCTTTATCTCACAGAGTTTATCATTTCTTTGGACTCAGCAGCTTGGGAACACTGTTTTTGTCCATTTGACAAATGGACATTTGGAAGCTCGTAGAGGCCAAAGGCAAAAAAGGGAATATCCCATGATAAATACTAGAAGGAAGATATCTGAAAAACCTCTTTATGATGTGTCTAGTCATCTCTCAGAGTTAAATTTTCTTTTAATTCAGCAGTTTGGAAACACCGTTTTGGTACAATCTGTGAATTGATATTTGGGAGCACATTGAGGCATAAGGTGAAAAAGGAAGTATCTTCAGATAAAAACTAGAAAGTTTTCTGAGAAATTGCTTTGTGATGTCTGCATTCATCTCACAGAGTTAAAAGTTTCTTTGGATTCAGCAGTATGGAAACACTGTTTTTGTCCATTTCACGAATGGACATTTTGTAGCTCATTGAGGCAAATGGCAAAAAAGGCAATATCCCAGTATAAAAACTAGAAGGAATCTATCTGAGAAACTGCTTTATGATGAGTGCATTCGTCTCCTAGAGTTAAAAATTTCTTTTCATTGAGCAGTTTGGAAAAACTGTATTGATAGTATCTGCGAAGGGATGTTTTGGAGCACATTGAGGCCAAAGGAGAAAAAATAAATATCTTCAGATAAAAACTATAAAGAGTCTTTCTGAGAAACTGCTTTGTGATGTGTGCATTCATCTCAAAGAGTTAAAGATTTCCTTGGATTCAGCTGTTTGGAAAGACTGTTTTTGTCCATTCTGTGAATGGACATTTGAAACTCTTTGAGGCCAATGGCAAAAAAAGTGAATATCCCAGGTTAAAAAGTAGCAGGAAGCTATCTGGGAAACTGCTTTGTGATGTGTGCAGTCATCTCCTGGAATTAAAATTTTCTTTCCATTCAGCAGTTTGGATTCACTCTGTTTGAAGTATCTGTCAAAGGAAATTTGGGAGTGCACTGATTTCTTTGATGAAATAGGAATATCTTCAGATACAAACTGGAAAGAAGCCATCAGTGAAGTTGCTTTGTGATGGGTTCATTCATCACAGAGATTTAAAAATTTCTTTGGATTCAGCAGTATGTAAACACATTTTTTGTCCGTTCTGCGAAAGGACACTTGGGAACTCATTGAGGCCAATGGTGAAAAAGTGAATATCCTAGGAAAAATACTAGAACGAAATCATCTGAGATACTCTGTTGTGAAGTGTGCATTCATCTCACAGTGTTAAACTTTGGCTTTCATTCAGAATTTTGGAAACAGTGTTTGGGATGAATCCTCAAAGGGATATTTGGGAGTGTATTGAGGCCTATGGTGAAAAAGAAAATATCTTCAGATAAAAACTAAAAAAAAAAGCTTTCTCAGAAACTGCTTTTTGATGTGTGCATTCAACCCAAAGAGTTAAACTTTTCTTTGGATTCAGCAGTTTGGAAACACTTTTTGTCCATTCTGCAGATCTACATTTGGGAACTCATTGAGGACAATGGTGATAAAGTGAATATCCCAGGATAAAACCTAGAAAGAAGCTGTCTGAGAAACCGCTTTGTGATATGTGCATTCATCTCCTAATGTTAAACCCTTCTTTTCATTCAGCAGTTGGGAATCACTGTTTTTGCAGTATCTGTGAAGGGAAATTTGGGAGCTCATGGAGGCCTTCTATGAAATAGGAAATTTCTTGAGAAGAAAACTAGAGAGAATCTTTCCAAGAAACTACTTTGTGATGTGTGCACTCATATCACAGACTTAACTGTTTCTTTGGATTCAGCAGCTTTGAAACACTGTTTTTGTCCATTCTACAAATGGATATTTCAGAGCTCATTGAGGCCAATGTCAAAAAAGCAAATATCCCAGGGTAAATTCTAGAAGGAAGCTATCTGAGAAACCACGTTGTGATGTTTGCATTCATCTCACAGAGTTAAACATTTCTTTTAATTCAGCAGTTTAGAAACACTGTTCTTTTGGAATCTGTGCAGGGATACTTGGGAGTGCATGGAGGCCTACGGTAAAAGAAAAAAATATCTTGAGAGAAAAACTGGGAAATAGCATTCTGAGAAACTGCTTTGTGATGTGGGGATTCCACTCAAAGAGTTAAAATTTTCTTTTGATTCAGCACTTTGGAAACACTGTTTTCATCCATTCTGAAAATGAAAATTTTGTAACTCACTGATTCTAATGTCAAAAAAGCAAATATCCCAGTATAAAAATTAGAACGAAGCGATCTGAAAAACCACTTTTTGATATGTGCATTCATCTCCTAGAGTTAAAATTTCTTTCCATTCAGCAGTTTGTAATCACTGTTTTTGCAATATCAGTGAAGTGATGTTTGGGAGTGCATAGAGGCCTTTGATGAAATAGGAAATATCTTCAGATAAAAACTAGAAAGGAGCTTTCTGAGAAACGCTTTGTGATGTGTGCATTCATCTCACAGACTTAAACATTTCTTTGGATTCAACAGTTTGGAAACACTGTTTTTGTCCATTCTGTGAATAGACATTTGGATGCTCATTGAAGCCAATGACAAGAGAGTGAATATCCTAGAATCAATACTAGAAGGAAGCTATCTGACAAAACGCGTTGTGATGTGCACATTCATCTCGCTGATTGAAACCTTTCTTTTTATTCAGCAGTTTGGAAACATTGTTTTGGTAGAATCTGTGAAGGGATATTTGGGAAACCATTGAGGCCTATGGTGAAAACATAAATATCTTCAGATAACAAATGAAAGAAGCTTTCTGAGAAAGCGCTTTGTCATGTGTGCATTCTTCTCACAGAGTTAAACCTTTCTTTGGATTCAAGAGTTTGGAATCACTTTTTTTGTCCATTTTGCAAAAGGACATTTGGGAAATCATTGAGGATTATGGTGAATAAATGAATATCCCAGGGAAAAACTAGAAGGAAGCTATCAGAAAAACCGGTCTGTGATTTGTGTATTCATCTCCTAAAGTTAAAACTTTTTTTAATTCAGCAGTTTTAAACACTGTTTTGGTAGAATCTGCAAAGGGATATTTGGGAGTGAACTGAGGCCTATGGTGAAAAAGGAAGTATGTTCAATTAAAAACTAGAAAGATTTCTGAGAAACTGCCTTGGGATGGGTGCATTCGTCTCAAAGAGTTAAAACTTTCTTTTGATTCACCAGTTTGGAAACACTCTTTTTGTCCATTCTGTGAATGGACATTTGGGAACTCATTCAGGCCAATGTCGAAAAAGTGAATATCCCAGGATAAAAACTAGAAGAAAATTATCTGAGAAACGACTTTGAGATCAGTGCATTCATCTCCTAGAGTTAAAACTATCTTTTCATTCAGCAGTTTGGAATCACTGTTTTTGCAGTATCTGTGAAGGGAAATTTGGGAGTGCATGGAGGCCTTTGATGAAACAAGAATTATCTTCAGAGAAAAACTAGAAAGAAGCTTTTTGAGAGGCTCCTTTTTGATGGGTGCATTCATCTCACAGAGTTGAACATTTCTTTGGACTCAGCAGTTTGGAAACACTGTTTTTCTCCATTCTGCAAATGGACATTTGGGAACTCATTGACACCAATGGCCAAAAAGTGAACATACCAGCATAAAAAAATAGAAGGAAGCTATCTGAGAAACCACTTTGTGTTGTGCACATTCATCTCCTAGAGTTAAACCTTTCTTTTCATTCAGCAATTTGGAATCACTTTTTTTGCAGTATCTGTGAAGGGAAATTTAGGAGCACATTTAGGCCTTTGGTGAAATATGAAATATCTTCTGATAGAAACTAGAAATAAGCTTTGTGAGAAACTGCTTTGTGATGTGCGCATTCACATCACAAATGTTTGAATTCATATTTGGGAGAGCATTGAGGCTGATGGTGAAAAAGAAAATATCTTCCGATAAAAACTAGAAAGAAACTTTATGAGAAACTGCTTTGTGATGTGTGCATGCATCTCACAGAGTTAAACCTTTCTTTGGATTCAGCAGTTTGGAAACACTGTTTTTGTCCATTCTGTGAATAGACATATGGGATCTCATGGAGGCCAATGACAAAAAGTGAATGTCTGAGGATAAATAATAGAAGGAAGCTATCTGAGAAACTGCACTGTGATGTGTGCCTTCATCTCACAGAGTTACACTATTAATTCAGCAGTTTGGAAACACTGTTTTGATAGAATCTGCAAAGGGGTATTTGTGAGTGCATTGAGGCCAATGGTGTAAAAGGCAATATCTTCAGATAAAAACTTGAAAGAATCTTTCTGAGAAACTGCTTTATGATGTGTGCATTCACCTCACAGAGTTAAATCTTTCTTTTGATTCAGAATTTTGGAAAAACTGTATTTTTTTCATTCTGTGAATGGACATTTGGGAACTCTTTGAGGTCAATGGTGAAAAAGAAAATATATCAGGAAAAAATTTAGAAGCAAGCTATCTGAGAAACCTGTTTGTGGTGTGCACATTCATCTCCTAGAGTTAAAACTTTTATTTCTGTCAACAGTTTGGAATATCTGTTTTTACAGTATCTCTGAAGGGATATTTGGGAGAGTTTTGAGGCCTTTTATGAAATAGGAAACATCTTCAGATAAAAACTAGAAAGAAGCTTTCTGAGAAATTGCTTTGTGATGTTTGCACTCATTTCACAGAGTTAAACCTTTCTCTGGATTAAGCAGTTAGGTAATAATTTTTTATTCCATTCTGAGAATGGACATTTTGGAACTCACTGGGACCAATGGTGAAAAAGCAAATATCCCAGGATAAAAGCTAGAGGAAAGCCTTTGAGAAACCACTTTGTGATGTGTGCCTTCATCTCACAGAGTTACACCTTTCTTTTTCCTCAGCAGTTTGGAAAACCTGTTTTGGTAGAATCTGCAAAGGGATAATCGGAGTGCATTGAGGCCTATGGTGAAAAATGAAATAAATTCAGAAAAAGCTAGAAAGAAGCCTTCTGAGAAGCTGCTTTGTGATGTGCGCTTTCTTCTCACAGAGTTAAAACTTTCTTTGGATTCAGCAGTTTGGGAACACAGTTTGTGTCCTTTCTGTGAATGGACTTTTGGGAACTCTTTGAGGCCAATGGCATAAAAGAGAATATCCCAGGAATAAAACTAGAAGGAAGTTCTCTGAGAAACTGCCCTGCAATATGTGCATTCATCTCCTAAAGTTAAACCTTTCCTTTCATTCAGCGGTCTGGAAACACTGATTCTGTAGAACCTGCAAAGAGATATTTGGCAATGCATTGAGGCCTACAGTGAAAAGGGAAATACCTTCAGGTAAAAACCAGAAAAAATATTTCTGGGAAACTGCTCAGTGATGTGTGCATTCATCTCCTAGAGTTAAACCTTTCTTTTAATTCAACAGTTTGGAATCACGTTTTTTGCAGAATTTGTGAAAGGAAATTTGGGAGAGCTCTGTGGCCTTTGATGAAATAGGAAATATGTTCAGATAACAACAAGAAAGAAACTTTCTCAGAAACTGCTCTGTGATGTGTGCATTCACCTCACAGAGTTAAACGTTACTTTGGATTCAGCAGTTTGGAAATGCTGTTACTGTCCATTCTGCAAATGGACATTTCTGAACTCTTTGAGGCCAAAGGCGAAAGAGCAAATATCCCAGGATAAATACTAGAAGGAAGCTATCAGATAAACCACGTTGTGATGTGTGCATTCATCTCACAGAGTTAAACTTTTCATTCAGCAGATTGGAAATACTGTTTTGCTAGAATCTGCAAAGAGATATTTGGGAGTGCCTTGAGGCCTATGGTGAAAAAGGAAATATCTTCAGATAAAAACTAGAAAGAAGCTTTCTGAGAAACTGCTTTGTGATGTGTGCATTCCTCTCATAGACTTAAACATTTCTTTGTATTGAGCAGTTTAGAAACACTGTTTTTGTCCATTCAGCGAATGGACATTTGGCAACTCATTGAAGGCAATGGCGAAAAAGTCAATATCCCAGTATAAAAACCAGAAGGAAGCTATCAAAGAAAAAGCTTTGTGATGTGGGCATTTGTCTCCTAGAGTTAAAACTTTCTTTTCATAGTGCATTTTGGAATCACTTGTTTTGCAGTATCAGTGAAGGGAATTAAGGAGCACATTCAGGCCTTTGACAAAATAGGAAACATCTTCAGTTAGAAAGAAGAAATAAGCAGTCTGAGAAACAGTTTTTAAAAGTTTGCATTCAACTCACAGATTAAACTTTTCATTGGATTCAGCAGTTTAGAAACCTTTTTTTGTCCGTTTTGTGAATGGACATTTAGGAACTCATTGAGACCAGTGGCAAAAAAGGGAATATCCCAGGATAAATGCTAGAAGGATGCTATCTGAGAAAACGAATTGTGATATGCGTATTCATTGCACAGAGATAAACTTTTGTTTTCATTCAGAAGTTTGGAATCACTTATTTTGCTATATCTACAAAGGGAAATATGGGAGCACATTGAGGCCTTTGATGAAATAGGAAATATCTTCAGATAAAAACTTTGAAGAAACTTTCTGAGAAACTGATTTGTGATGTTTGCATTCACTTCAGATACTTAGGCATTTCTTTGAATTCAGCAATTTGGAAACACTGTTTTTGTCGATTCTACGAATGGACATTTGGGAGCCCATTGAGGCCAATGGCAAAAAAGTGAATATCCCAGGATAAAAACTAGAAGGAAGCTATCTGAGAAACCACATTGTGATGTTGCACTCATCTCACAGAGTTAAACTTTTCTTTGGATTCAGCAGTTTGGAAAAAATGTTTTTGTCCATTCTGCAAATGGATATTTGGGAGCTCATTGGGGCCAAACGAGAAAAAGTGAATATCCTAGGATAAATACTAGAAGGAAGCTCTCTGAGAAGCTGCTTTGTGATGTGAGCATTTATCTCACAGATTTCAACATTTATTTTCATTCAGCAGTATAGAAACACTGTTTTGGTAGAACCTGCAAAGGGATATTTGGGAGAGCATTGAGGCCTAAGGTGAAAAAGGTAATATCTTCAGATAAAATTTAGAAAGAAGCTTTCTGAACAATGATTTGTGGTGTGTGCATTCATCTCACAGAGTTAATCTTTTCTTTGGATTCAGCTGTTTGGAAATACTGTTTTTTCCATTCTGCAAATGTACATTACAGATCTCCTTGAGGCCAGTAGCACAAAAGCGATTATCCCAGGATAAAAACGAGAAGGAAGCTATCTGAGAAACTGCCCTGTTATGTGTGCATTCATGTCACAGAGGTAAACCTTTCTTTTCTTTCAGCAGTTTGGAATGAATTTTTGCAGTATCTGTGAAGACAAATTTGGGAGCGTGTAGAGGCCTTTGATGAAATAGGAAGTACTTTCAGAACAAAACTTGAAAGAAGCTTTCAGAGAAATTGCTTTGAGATGTGTGAATTCACAACACAGACATAAACATTTCTTTCAATTCAGCATTTTGGAAAGACTGTTTTTGTCAATTCTGTGAAAGGATATTTTGGAGTTCATTGAGGCCTATGATAAAAAACTGATTATCCCAGGATAAATACTAGAAGAGAGCTATCTTAGAAACCATGATGTGATGTGTGAATTCATCTCACAGAGTTAAACTTTTCTTTTCTTTAGCAGTTTATAAACACTGTTTTGGGAAAATCAGCAAAGGGATATTTTGTAGGGCATTGATGCCTATGGGGAAAAATAAAATATATTCAGATAAAAACTAGAAAGAAACTTTCCTAGAAACTGCTTTGTGATGTATGCATTCATATCACACAGTTAAAACTTTCTTTGGATTTAGCATTTTGGTAACACTGTTTTTGTCCTTTCTGCGAATGGACAACTGTGAACTCATTGAGGCAAATGGTGAAAAAGTGAATTTCCCAGGTTAAAAACTAGAAGGAAGCTGTCTGGGAAAAGGCGTTGAAATGCGTGGATTTATATCCTAGAGTTAAACTTTTCTTTTCTTTCAGCAGTTTGGAAACACTGTTTTGGTAGAATCTGAGAAGGGATGTTTTGGAGCCCATTCAGGCCTATGGTGAAAAACGAAATATCTTCAGATGAAAACTAGAAAGAAGCATTCAGAGAAACTTCTTTGTGATGTGTGCATTCAACTCAAAAAGATAAACGTTTCTTTGGATTCAGCAGTTTGGAAACACTGTTTTTGTCCGTTCTGTGATAGGACACTTGGGAACTCGTTGAGGCCAATGGCAAAAAAGTGAATATCCCAGGAAAAAAACTAGAAGGAAGCTATTGAGAAACTGCTTTGTTACGTGTGCATTTGTCTCCTACAGTAAAACTTTTCTTTTCATTCAGCAGTTTGGAATCACTATTTTTGCAGTAACTGCAAACGGAAATTTCAGAGCACAATAAGGCCTTTGAAGAAATAGGGAATATCTTCAGATAAAAACAAGATAAAACCTATGTGTGAAACTGCTTTGTGATGCATGCATTCATCTCACAGAGTTAAAAATTTATTTTGATTCAGCAGTTTGGAAACACTGTCTATGTTCATTGTGTGAATGACCATTTGGGAACTCATTGAGGCCAACAGTGAAGAAGTGAATAACCCAGGATAAAAACTAGAAGGAAGCTGTCTGAGAAACTGCATTGTGATGTGTGCATTCATCTCACAGAGTTAAACTTCATTCACCAGTTTGGAAACACTGTTTTGACTGATAAAAGCTAGAAAAAAGCATTCTGAGAAACTGCTTTGTTTTGTGTGAATTCAACTCACAGAGTTAAACATTTTTTTGGATTCAGCCATTTGGAAACCCTGTTTTTGTCCATTCTGTGAATGGACGTTTGTTAACTCATTGAGGCCAAGGGTGAAAAAGTGAAAATCCCAGAATACAAACTGGAAGGAAGCCGTCTGAGAAACCACTTAGTGATGTGGGCATTCGTCACCTAGAGTTAAAACTTTCTTTTCATTCAGGAATTTGGAATCACAGTTTATGCAGTATCTGTGAAGGGAAATTTGGGAGCGCATTGAGGCCTTTGCTGAAATAGGAAATTTCTTCAGACAAAACCTAGAAAGAAGTATTCTGAGAAACTGTGTTGTGATGTGTGCATTCAATTCACAGAGTTAAAACTTTCTTTGGATTAATCAGTTTGGAAACATTGTTTTTGTCCATTCTGTGAATGGACATTTATTAACTCATTCAGGCCAATGGCAAAAAAGTGAAAATCCCAGGATAAAAACTAGAAGGATCAATCTGAGAAAGCACTTGTGAAATGTGCATTAATCTCACAGAGTTAAACGTTTCTTTGGATTCAGCAGTTTGGAAACACTGTGTTTGTCCTTTCTGTGAATGGACATTTGGGAGCTCATTGAGGTCAATGGCAAAAAAAAAATCCCAGGATAAATAGTAGAAGGAAGCTAAGTGCAAAACCACGTTGTGATGTGTGCAGTTGTCTACTAGAGTTCAACCTTTCTTTTCATTCAGCAGTTTAGAATCACTGTTTTTGGAGTATCTGTGAATGGATTTTTTAGAGCGCATTGATGCCTTTGATTAAATATGCAATATCTTCAGATAAAAACTAGAAAGAAGCTTTCTGAGAAACTGTTTTTTGATGTGTGCATTCATCTCACCAAGTTAAATGTTTCTTTGGATTCAGCAGTTTGGAAAAACTGTTTTTTTTTTTCCATTCTGTGAATAGACATTTGGGAACCCATTGAGGCCAAAGGCAAAAAAGTGAATATCTGAGGGTAAAAACTAGAAGGAAACTATCTGACAAACCACTTTTTGATGTGTGCATTGATGTCCTAAACTTAAACTTTTCTTTTCTTTCAGCAGTTTTGATTCACTGTTTTGGTAGAATCTGTGAAGGGATATTTGGGAGCATTTTGAGGTCAATGGTGAAAAAGGAAATATCTTCATATAAAAACTAGAAAGAAGCTCAACGAGAAGCTGCTTTGGGATGTGTGCATTTATCTCATGTAGTTAAGCCTTTCTTTAGATTCAGCAGTTTGGAAACACTGTTTTCTTAGAATCTGCAAAGAGATATTTGTTAGTGAATTGAGGCCTAAAGTGAAAAAGCAAATATTTTCAGATAAAAACTAGAAAGAAGCTTAATGATAAACTGGTTTGGGATACGGGCATTCATCTCACAGAGTTAAACCTTTCTTTGGATTTAGCAGTTCGGTAACACTGTTTTTGTCCATTCTACAAATGGACATTTGGGAGATCATGGAGGCCAAAGGCGAAAAAGAGAATATCCCAGGATAGGAACTAGAAGGAAGCTATTTGAGAAACCGATTTGTGTTGTGTGCATTCAACCCACAGAATTAAACCTTCCTTTTCATTCAGCAGCTTGAAAACACTGTTTTTGTAGGATCTGCAAAGGGATTTTTGGTAGTGCATTGAGGTCTCTGTTTAAAAAGGAATTATCTTCAGATAAAAACCAGAAAGAAACTTTCTGAGAAACTACTTTGTGAAGTGTGCATTCACCTCACAGACTTAAACCTTTCTTTGGAATCAGCAGTTTGGTAACACCGTTTTTGTCCATTTTGTGAATGGACATATGGGAGATCATTGAGGTCAATGGCAAAAGTGTGACTATCCTAGGATAAAAACTAAAAGGAATTTATCTGATAAACAGATTTGTGATGTGTGCATTCATCTCACAGAGTTAAACCTTTCATTTCATTCAGTAGTTTGGAAACACTGTTTTCTTAGAATCTGCGAAAAGATATTTGGTAGCACATTGAGGCCTATAGTGAAAATGGAAATCTCTTTAAATGAAAACTAGAAAGAAGCTTAATGAGAAAATGCTTTGGGATGTGTGCATTCATGTGACAGAGTTAAACCTTTCTGTTAATTGGTCAGTTTGGTAACACTGTCTCTGTCCTTTTGTGAACGGATATTTTGGAGCCCATTGAGGCCAATGGTGAAAAAGGGATTACCCCAGGATAAAAGCTAGAAGGAAGCTCTCTAAGAAACTGCTTTGTGATGTGTGCATTCATCTCAGAGAGTTAAACCTTTCTTTTCATTCAGCAGTTTGGAAAAACTGTTTTGTAGAATCTGCAAAAGGTTATTTGACAGTGCACTGAGGCCTATGGTGAAAAAGGAAGTATCTTCAGATATAAACTAGAAAGAAGATTTCTGAGAAATTGCTTTTTGATGTGTTCATTCACCTCACAGCGTTAAATATTTCTTTGGATGCTTCTGTTTGGAAACACTATTTTTGTCCATTCTGTAACTGAATATTTGGGAGCTCCTTGAGGCCAGTGGTGAAAAAGCAAATATCCCAGGATAAAAGCTAGAAGCATGTTATCTGTGAAACTGATTTGTGATGTGGGCATTCATCTCACAGAGTTAAAAGTTTCTTTCAATTTAGTGGTTTGGAAACACTGTTTTCTTAGAGTCTGTGAAGAGATATTTTGTAGCGCAATGAGGCCTACAGTGAAAAAGGAAATATCTTCACATAAAAAGTATAAAGAACCTTTCTGTGACACTGCTTTGTGAAGTGTACATTCATCTCACAGAGTTTAGTCTTTCTTTGTATTCAGCAGTTTGGTAACACTGTTTTTCTCCATTCTGCAAATGGACATTTGGGAGCTCATTGAAGTCAATGGCAAAAAATAGATTATCCCAGGTTAAAAACTAGAAGGAATATACCCGATAAAATGCTTTGTGATGTGTCCATTCCTTTTCATTCAGCAGTTTGGAAAAAGGGTTTTTATTTTTTTATAATTTTTATTTATTTATTTACTTATTTATGTATTTATTTTTATTATTATACTTTAAGATTTAGGGTACATGTGCACATTGTGCAGGTTAGTTACATGTGTATACATGTGACATGCTGATGTGCTGCACCCACTATCTTGTCATCTAGCATTAGGTATATCTCCCAATGCTATTCCTCCCCCCTCCCCCACCCCACAACAGTCCCCAGAGTGTGATATTCCTCTTCCTGTGTCCATGTGATCTGATTGTTCAATTCCCACCTATGAGTGAAAAAGGGTTTTTATAGAGTCTTTGAAGGGATACTTGTCGGCACATTGAGGCCTATGGTGAAAAAGGAAATGTCTTCAGATGAAAACTAGAAAGAATCGTAATTAGAAACTGGTTTAGGAATGTACCCATTCATCTCACAGAATTAAACCTTTCTTTGGATTCAGCAGTTTGGAAATACTGCTTTTGTCCAGTCTGCAAATGGGCATTTAGGACCTCATTAAGGCCAATGGTGAAAAAGCAAATATACCAGGTTAAAAACTAGGAGAAAGTTATCTGGGAAACCAATTTTGTTTGTGTGCATTCATCTAAAAGAGTTAAACCATTCTTTTCATTCAGCAGTTTGGAAACACTCTTTTCTTAGAAACTGAGAAGAGTTATTTAGTAGTGCATTGAGGCCTGTGGTGAAAAAGGAAATATATTCGGATAAAAACTATAAAGAAGCTTTCTAAGATACTGATTTGTGAAGGAACCATTCATCTTACAGAATTAAACCTTTCTATGGATTCAGCAGTTTGGAAACACTATTTTTTCCATTCTGTGAATGGACTTTTGAGAGCTCATTTGAAGCCAATGGCAAAAAAGGAAATATCCCAGGATAAAAATTGGAGGCACATTATCTGAGAAACTGATTAGTGATGTGTGTATTCATCTCACAGAGTTATACTTTTCTTTTAACTCAGCAGGTTGCAAACGAAGTTTTGGTAGAGTCTTTGGGGGGATATTTGAGAGTGCTTTGAGTCCTATGGTGAAAAGGGAAATATCTTCAGATAAAAACTAGAAAGAATCAATCTGAGAAACTGCTTTGTGATGTGTGCATCCATCTCACAGAGTTAAATGTTTCTTTGGATTCAGTAGTTTGGAAACACTATTTTTGTCCATTCTGCAAATGGACATTTAAGAGCTCTTTGAAGCCAATGGCGAAAAAGTGAATATCCAGGATAAAATCTGCAAGGAAGCTATCTGAGAAACCGTTTTTTCATGTGTGCATTCATCTCCTAGGGTTGAACATTTCTTTTCATTCAGCAGTTTTGAATCACTGTTTTGTAGTATCTGCAAGGGAAATTTGGGAGCGAATCGAGGCCTTTGATGAAATAGGAAATATCTTCACATAAAACCTGGAAATCTTTCTCAGAAACTGCTTTGTGATGTGGACATTCACCTCACAGAGTTAAACATTTCTTTGGATTCAGCAGTTTGGAAGCACTGTGTTTGTCCATTCCGTGAATGGACATTTGGGAGCTCATTGAGGCCAATGGCAAGAAAAGGAATATCCCAGGATAAAAACTAGAAGGAAAGTATCTGAGAAACTGCTTTTTGATCTGTGCATTAATATTGAAGAGTTAATCATTTCTTTTCATTCAACAGTTTGGAAAGACTGTTTTGGTAGAATCTGTGAAGGGGTATTTGGGAGCATATTGAGGCCTATGGTAAAAAAAGGAAATACCTTCAGAGATAAACTAGAATAAATGTTTCTGACAAACTAAGTGGTTTGTGAGTTTGCATTCATCTCACAGATTTAAACGTTTGTTTGGATTAATCTGTTTGGAAACACTGTTTTTGTCCATTCTGGAATGGATATTTGGGAGCTCAATGAGGCTAATGGTGAAAAAGCGAATATCCCAGGATAAAAAATAGAAGGAAGCTATGTGAGAAACCACTTTGTGATCTGTGTATTTGTCTCCTAGAGTTAAAACTTTCATTTCATTCAGCAGTTTCGAATCACTGGTTTTGCAGTATCTGCACAGGGAATCTTAAGTGCACATTGAGGCCTTTGGTGAAATAGAAAATACCTTCTGATAAAAGCTAGAAAGAAGCTTTCTGAAAAACTGTTTCATGTTGTGTGCATTCATCTCACAGAGTCATACATTTCTTTCAATTCAGCAGTGTGGACACACTCTTTTTGTCCATTCTGCGAAAGGACAGTTGGGAACTCACTGAGGCCAAATGCAAAAAAGTGAATATCCCAGGATAAAAAATAGAAGGAAGCTATTGGAGAAACTGCTTTGTGATGTCTGCATTTATGTCCTAAACTTAAAGCTTTCTTTTCATTCAGCAGTTGGGAAAGACTGTTTTCATAGAATCTATGAAGGGATATTTGGGAACTCATGGAGGCCTATGGTGAAAAAGGAAATTATCTTCAGAGAAAAACTAGAACAAGTTTTCTAAGAAACTCTTTCAGGATGTGTGCATTCATCTCACAGAGTTAAATGTTACTTTGGATTAATCTGTTTGGAAACACTGTTTTTTATCCATTCTGCGAATGGACATTTGGGAACTCAATGAGGCCAAAGGAGAATAAGTGCTTATCCAGGATAAAAAGTAGAAGGAAGCTATCTGAGAAACTGCTTTGTGATTTGTCCACTCATATTGCAGAATTAAACATTTCTCTGAATTCAGCAATTTGGAATCACCACTTTGGTAGAATCTGTGAAGGGATATTTGGGAGCACATTGAGGCCTATAGTGAAAAAGGAAATATCTTCATATAAAAACTAGAAAGAATCTTTCTGAGAAACTGCTTTCTGATTTGTGCATTCACCTCACTGAGTTAAACCTTTCTTTGGACTCAGCAGTTTGGAAACACTATTTTTGTCCATTCTGTGAATGGACATTGGAACTCTTTGAAGCCACTGGTGAAAAAGCGAATATCCCATGATAAAAACCAGAACAGAGCTATCTGAGAAACTGCTTTATGATGCATGCATTCATCTCCTAGAGCTAAACCTTTCTTTTCATTCAGCAGTTTGGAATCACTGTTTTTGCAGTATTTCTGAAGGGATAATTACGAGAGCATTGAAGCCTATGGTGAAAAGGGAAATAACTTCAGATAAAAACTAGAAATAATCTTTCTGAGAAACTATTTTGTAATGTGTGCATTTAACTTACAGAGTTAAAGTTTTCTTTATATTCAGCAGTTTAGAATTACTGTTATTGCAGTATCTATGAACGGATACTTGGGAGTGCGTTGAGGCCTACGGTGAAAAGGAAAAACATCTTCAGAGAAAAACAAGTTAGAATCTTCCAGAGAAACTGCTTTGTGATGTGTGTGCATTCATCTCAAAGAGTTAAAATTTCTTCTTATTCAGCTGTTTCAAAACACTGGTTTTGTCCATTCTGCTAATGGACATTTGGAAACAAACTCATTGAGGCCATTGGTGAAAAAGAGTATATCCCAAGATAATAACAAGAAGGAAGCTGTCTGAGAAAGTGCTTTGTGATGTTTGCATTCATCTTACAGACTTAAACCTTTCTTTTCATTCAGTAGTTTGGAAACGCTGTTTTGGTAAATCTGTGAAGGGACATTTGGGAGCACCTTGAGGCCCATGGTAAAAAATGAAATAGCTTCAGATAAAAACAAGAAATAAGCATTCTGAGAAACTGCTTTGTGACGTATGCATTCAAGTCTCAGTGTGAAGACTTTCTTTGGATTCAGCAGTTTGAAAACACTGTTTTGGTCCATTCTGAAAAGGACATTTGGGAGCCCTCTGAGGCCAATGGGGAAAAAGTGAATATCCCAGGATAAACCTAGAAGAAAGCTATCTGATAAACTGATATGTGATACGTGCATTCATCTCACAGAGTTAAACTTTTCTTTTCACTCAGCAGTTTGGAAACATTGTTTTGGTGTAATCTGTGAAAGGATATTTGGGAGTGCTTTGAGGCTGATAGTGAAAAAGGAAATATTTTCAGATAAAAACTAAAAGGAATCTTTATGAGAAATTTCTTTGTGATGTGTGCACTCACCTCACAGAGTTAACCCACACTTTGGATTCAGCAGTTTGGAAACACTGTTTTTGTGCATTCTGTGAATGGACATTTGGGAACTACTTGAGGCAAATGGCATAAAAGGGAATATCCCAATATAAAAAGTAGAAGGAAGTTATCTGAGATAGCGCTATGTGCTGTGTGCATTCATCTCTCAGAGTTAAACTTGTTTTTACTTCAGCAGTTTGGAAGCACTTTTTTGGTAGAATCTGTGAAGGCATATTTGGGAGAAACTTGAGGCCTATGGTGAAAAAAAAAATCTTCTGAAAAAAACTAGAAAGAAGCATTTTGAGAAACTGCTTTGTGACAAGTGCATCAACTCAAATAATTAAACCTTACTTTGGATTCAGCAGTTTGGAAAAACTGTTTTTGCCCATTCTGTGAATGGATATTTGGGAACTCATTAGGCCAATGGTGAAAAAGTGATTATCCCAGGATAAAAAGTAGAAGGAAGCTATATGAAAAACTGCTTTGTGATGTTGGCATCCATCTCCTAAAGTTAAACTCTTCTTTACATTCAGCAGTTTGCAAACACTATTTTAGTAGAGCCTTTCAAGGGATATTTGGGGGTGCATTGAGGCCTACAGTGAAAAAGGAAATATCTCCAAATAAAAACAAGAAAGAAGCATTCGGGGAAACTGTTTTGTGATGTGTGCATTCACTTCACAGAATTAAAACTTTCTTTGGATTCGTCTGTTTGGAAACACTGTTTTTGGCCATTCTGTGATGGACGTATGGGAACTCCTTGAGGCCAATGGCGAAAAAGTGAATATCACAGTATAAAAACTAGATGAAGCTATCTGAGACAGCGCATTGTGATGTGTGTATTCATTTTGCAGTGTTAAACTTTTCTTTTCATTCACCATTTTGGAAACACTGTTTTGGTTGAATCTGCGAAGTTATGTTTGGGGGTGCATTGAGGCCTATGGTGAAAATGGAAATACCTTCAGATAAAAACTGGAAAGTAGCTTTCTAAGAAACTACTTTGTGATGTGTGCATTCATCTCACAGAGTTAAACGTTTCTTTGCACTCAGCAGGCTGGAAACACTGTTTTTGTGCATTCTACAAGTGGGCATTAGGGAGCTCATTGAGGTGAATGGCAAAAAAGTGAATATCCCAGGATAAATAGTAGAAGGAAGCTATCTGAGAAAACATTTTGTGATGTGTATATTTGTCTTGCAGAGTTAAACCTTTCTTTTCATTCAGCAGCTTGGAAACACTGTTTTGGTAGAATCTGCCAAGGCATATTTGGGATCACATTGAGGCCTATTGTGGAAAAGGAAATATCTACAGATAAAAACTTGAAAGAATCTTTCTGAGAAACTGCTGCGTGATGCATGCATTCATCTCACAGAGTTAAAACTTTGTTTGGATTTGTCCGTATGGAAACACAGTCTTTGGCCATTCTGCAATGACAATTGGGAACTCCTGAGGCCAATGGTGAAAGAGTGAATATCACAGGATAAAAACTAGAATGAAGCTATCTGAGACACTGCATTGTGACGTGTGTATTCACTTCACAGTTTTAAACTTTTCCTTTCCTTCACTATTTTGGAAACACTGTTTTTGTTGAATCTGTGAAGGGGTATTTGGGAGCACATTGAGGCCTACGATGAAAAAGGAAATACCTTCAGATAAAAACTAGAAAGTAGCTTTCTGAGAAACTGCTTTGTGACGTGTGCATTCATGTCACAAAGTTAAACGTTTCTTTACATTGAGCAGTCTGGAAACATTGTTTTTGTCCATGCTGAGAATGGGCATTACGGAGCTCGTTGAGGTGAATGGCAAAAAAGTGAATATCCCTGGATAAATAGTAGAAGGAAGTTATATGAGAAACCATTTTGTGATGTGTGTATTCATCTCTCAGAATTAAATCTTTCTTTTCATTCAGCAGTTTGGAAAGACTGTTTTGGTAGAATCTGCGAAGGGTATTTGGGATCACATTGAGGCCTATGGTGAAAAATGAAATATCTGCAAATAAAAAATAGAAAGAAACTTTCTGATAAACTGCTTTATGGTGTGCACATTTATCTCACAGATTTAAACCTTTCTTTGGATTCAGCAGTTTGGAAACACGATTTTTGTCATTTGGGAACTCACAGAGGCAAAAGACAAAAAAGCGAATATCCCAGGAAAAATACTAGAAGGAAGCTATCTGAGAAAATGCATTGTGAAGTGTGCATTCATCTCAGAGAGTTAAGCCTTTCTTTTCATTCTGCAGTTTGGAAACACTATTTTGGTAGAATCTCCAAAGGGATATTTGAGAGTGCATTGAGGCCTATGGTGAAAAATGATATGTGTTCAGATAAAAACCAGAAAGAAACTTTCTGAGAAACTGCTTTGTGATGTGTGCATTCATCTCACAGGTTTAAATGTTTCTTTGGATTCAGCAGTTTGGAAACACTGTTTTTTTTCCATTCTGCAAGTGGATATTTTGGAGCTAATTGAGGCTAATGGCAAAAAAGCAAATATCCCAGAGTAAAAGACTGGAGGACAGTATCTGAGAAACTGATCTCTGATGTGTGCATTCATCTCAAATGGTTAAACATTTCTTTTCATTCAGCAGTTTGGAAACACTGTTTTTTTAGAATATGCAAAGAAATAATTTGTAGCGCATTGAGGCCTAACGTGAAAAAGGAAATATCTTCAGATAAAAACTAGAAAGAAGCTTTCTGAGAAACTGCTTTGGGATGAGTGCATTCATCTTACAGAGTTAAAGCTTTCTTTGGATTCAGTAGTTTGGAAACACTGTTTTTTTAGAATCTGTCAAGAGATATTTTGTAGTGCATAGAGGCCTATGATGAAAAATGAAATATCTTCAGCTAAAAACAAGAAAGAAACTTAATGAGAAACAGGTTTTCAATGTGTGCATTCATCTCACAGTGTTAAACCTTCCTTTGGATTCAGCAGTTTGTAAATACTGTTTTTGTCCATTCTGTGAATGGACATTTGGAAGCTAATTGAGGCCAATGGCAAAAAAGGGAATATCCCAGGGTAAAAATTGGAGGAAGCTATCTGAGTAACCACTTTGTGATGTGTGCATTCATCTCTTAGATTTAAACCTTTGCACGCATTCAGCAGTCTGGAATCAGTGTTTTTGCAGTATCTGTTTAGGGAAATTTGGGAGGCCATTGAGGCTTTTGATGAAATAGGAAATATCTTCAGATAAAAACTAGAAAGAATCTTTCTGAGAAACCACTTTGTGATGTGTGCATTCATCTCACAGAGTTCAATCTTTCTTTTGATTCAGCAGATTGGAAACACTGTTTTTGTCCATTCTGTGAATGGACATTCAGGAACTCATTGAGGCCAATGGTGAAAAAGTGAATATTCCAGGATGCAAACTAGAAGGAAGCTATCTGAGAAACGGCTTTGTGATGATGTGTGCATTCATCTCCTGGAGTTAAACATTTCTTTTTCATTCAGCTGTCTGGAATCACTCTTTTTGCAGTATCTGCATAGGGAAATTTAGGAACCCATTGAGGCCTTTGATGAAATAGGAAATATCTTCAGATAAAAACTAGAAAGAAGCTTTCTAAGAAACGGCTTTGTGATGTGTGCATTCATCTCACAGAGTTAAAAGTTTCTAAGGATTCAACAATTTGGAAACACAGTTTTGTCCATTTTTCCTATGGATATTTGGGAGCTCATTGAGGCCAACGGTGAAAAAGGAAATATCCCAGGTAAATACTAGAAGGAAGCTATCTGAAAAACTGCATTGTGATGTGTGCTTTCATCTCTGAGTGTTAAACTCCTTTTTCATTTAGCACTTTGGAAACACTGTTTTGGTAGAATCTGTGAATGGATATGTGGCAGTGTCTTGAGGCCAATGGTGAAAAAGGAAATATCTTCAGATACAAACTAGAAAGAAGCTTTCTGAGAAACTGTTTTGTGATCTGCGCATACGTCTCACAGAGTTAAACGTTTCTTTGGATTCAGCAGTTTGGAAAGACTGTTTTTGTTTTTTCTGCAAGTGGACATTTGAGAGTTCATTGAAGCCAATGCTGAAAAAGGCAATATCCCAGGATTAAAACTAGTAGGAAGATATCTGAGAAACCCCTTTGTGATGTGTGCATTCACCTCCTAAATTTAAAACTTTCTTTTCATTCAGTAGTTTGGAAATATGCCTTGGTAGAATATGTGAAGGGATATTTTGGAGTGCATTGAAGCCTAGGGTGAAAAAAAGTAGCTTCAGAAAACACCAGAAAGAATCTTTCTGAGAAACTGCTTTCTGATGCGTGCATTCATCTCACGATGTTAAAACTTTCTTTGGATTCAGCAGTTTGCAAACATTGTTTTTATCCATTCTGCAAATGGACATTTGAGAACTCGCTGAGACCAATGGTGAAAACGTGAATAATCCAGCATAAAAACTAGACAGAACCTATCTGAGAAACTGCTTTGTGATGTGTGCATTCATCTCCTACATTTAAAGCTTTCTTTTCATTCAGCAGTTTGGAATCACTGTTTTTGCAGTATCTGTGAATGGGAGTTTGGGAGTGCATTGGGCCTTTGATGATATAGGAAATATCTTCAGATAAAAACTAGACAGAAGCTTTCTGAGAAACTGCTTTGTGATGTGTGCATTCATCTCACAGAGTTAAACATTTCTTTCAATGCAGCAGCTTGGAAACACTGTTTTTATTCATTCCACAACTGGACATTTGGGAGCTCATTGAGTCTAATGTTGAAAAAGAAAATATCCCACTTTAAATACTAGAAGGAAGTTATCTGAGAAACCGTGTTGTGAGGTATGTATTCATCTCACAGACTTAAACTTTTCTTTTCATTCAGCAAATTGGAAACAGTGTTTTTGTAGAATCTGAGAAGGGATATTTTGGAGAGCATTGAGGCCTGTGGTGAAAAATGAAATATCTTCTATTATAAACTAGAAAGAAATGTTCTGAGAAAATGCTGTGTGGTGTGTGCATTCATCTCACAGAGTTAAACCTTTCTTTTGATTCAGCAGCTTGGAAACACGCTTTTTGCCTGTCCTGCATTTGGACATTTTGGAACTCATTCAGGTCAATGGGAAAAAAGTGAATATCCCAGGATAAAAATTAGAAGGAAGCGATCTGAGAAAGCACGTTGTGATGTGTGCATTCATCTCACAGAGGCAAACATTTCTTTTCACTCAGCAGTTTAGAAACACTCTTTTGGTAGAATCTGCAAAGGGATATTTGGGAGCGCACTGAGGCCTGTGGTGAAAAATGAAATATATTCAGATAAAAAGTAGAAAGCTTTCTGAGAAACTGCTTTGTGTTGTCTGCATTCATCTCCCAGAATTCAAAGTATCTTTGGATTCATCTATTTGGAAACACTTTTTGTCCATTCTGCAAATGGACATTTGGGAACGCATGGAGGACCATGGTGAAAAAGTGAATATTCCAGAATAAAAACTAGAAGGAAGCTACCTGAGAAAATGCTTTGTGATGTGTGCATTCATCTCCTAAAGTTAAAACGTTATTTTCACTTAGCAGGTTTGGAAACACTGTTTTTGTTGACTCTGTGAAGGGATATTTGGGAGTGCATTGAGGCCTATGGTGAAAAAGGAAATATCATCTTCAGATAAAAAATAGAAAGAATCTTTCTGAGAAACTGCTTTTTGATGTGTGCATTCATATAAAAGATTTAAGCCTTTCTTTTGATTCAGCAGTTTGGAAACACTGTTTTTGTCCATTATGCAAATGGACATTTTGGAACTCATTGAAGCCAATTGTGAAAAAGTGAATATCCCAGGATAAAAACTAGAAGGAAGTTATCTGAGAAACCGCATTGTGTTGTGTGCATTCATCTCCAAGAGTTAAACTTTTCTTTTCATTCAGCAGGTTGGAATCACAGTTTTTGCAGTATCTGTGAAGGCATATTTGGGAGCGCATTGAGGCTTGTGGTGAAAAAGGAAATATCTTCAGAGAAAAACTAGAAAGAATCTTTCTGAGAAACTGCTTTGTGATGTGTGCATTCATCTCACAGAGTTAAACGTTTCTTTGGGTTCAGCAGTTTGGAAACAATGTTTTTGACCATTCCTTGAAAGGATATATGAGAACTCACTGATGCCAAAGGTGAGAAAGCAAATATCCCAGCATAAAAAGTAGAGGGAAGCTACCTGAGAAACTACTTAGTGATGTCTGCATTCATCTTGAAGAGTTAAAATTTTCTTTTCATTCAACAGTTGGGAAACACAGTTCTGAATAGAATCTGTGAAGGGATATTTGGGAATGCATAGAGGCCTATTGTGAAAAACAAAATATCTTCAGAGAAAAACTAGACAGAAACATTCTGAGAAACTTCTTTGTGATTTGCGCACAAAGTTAAAACTTTCTTTGGGTTCAGTGGTTTGAAAACACTGTTTTTGTCCATTCTGTGAATGGACATTTCAGAACTCATTGAGGCCAACAGTGAAAAAGCAAATATACCATAATCAAAACTAGAACAAACCTATCTGAGAAACTGCTTTGTGATCTATGGTTTCATCTTTTAGTGTTAAACTTTTGTTTTCTTTCAGCAGTTTGAAATCACTTTTTAGTAGAATCAGCAAATGGATATGTGGGAGTTCATTGAGTACTAAGGCAAAAACAAATATCCCAGGATAAAAATTAGAAGGAAGCTATCTGAGAAACCACTTTGGATGTGTGCATTCCTCTCCTAGGGTAAAACCTTTCTTGTCATTCAGCAGTTTGGAGACAATATTTTTGCACTATCTGCAAAGGTAAATAGTGTTTCCAAACTGCTGAATCCCAAGAAATGCTTAACTCTGTGAAATGAATGCATGCTTCATGAATCAGTCTCTCACGAAATTTCTTTCTAGTTTTTCTCTAAAGATATTTCCTTTTTCACCATACATCTCAATGTGCTCCCAAATTTTTCTTCACAGATAATGCAAGAACAGTGATTTCAAACTGCTGAATGAAAAGCAAGTTTTATCTATGTGAGATGAATTCACACATCACAAAGCTGTTTCTCAGAAAGCTTCTTTCTAGTTTTTATCTGAAGATATTTCCTTTTTAACCATAAGCTTCAAAGTGTTCCCAAATATCCCTTCATAGGTCCTGCCAAAACATTGTTTCCAAACTGCTGAATGAAAAAAAATGTTTAACTCTAGGAGATGAATGCACACATCAGAAAGCAGTTTTTCAGATAGCTTCCTCCTAGTTTTTATCCTGGGATATTCGCTTCTTTGCCATTGGCCTAAATAAGTTCCCAAATGTCGATTCACAGAAAGGACAAAACAGTGTTGCCAAACTGCTGAATCCAAAGAAAGTTTTAACTATGTAAGATGAATGCACACATCACAGAGCAGTTTCTCAGAAAGCTTCTTTCTAGTTTTTATCTGAAGATATTTCCTTTTCCACCATAGGCCTCAAAGTGCTCTCAAATGTCCTTTCACAGATTCTACCAAAACATTGTTTCCAAACTGCTGAAAGAAAATTTAAACTTTGTGTGACGAATGCACACAACCCAACATGGCTTCTCAGATAGCTTCCTTCTAGTTTTTATCCTGGGATATTCACTCTTTCACCATTGGTGTCAAAGATCTCCCAAATGTCCATTTGCAGAATTTATGAAAACGACCTTTTGAAACTGCTGAATGCAGAGAAAAGTTTAACTCTGTTTGATGAATGCACACATCACAAGGCAGTTTCTCAGAAAGCTTCATCCAAGTTCTTATCTGAAGACATTTCCTTATTCACCAGAGACCTCAATACACTCCCAAATATCCCTTTGTAGATTCTACCAGAACAGTGTTTCCAAACTGCTCAATGAAAAGAAAGGTTTATCTCTATGAGATGAATGCACACATCACAAAGTGATGTCTCAGATAGATTCCTTCTAGATTTTATCCTGGGATATTCTCTTTTTCACATTTATCATCAATGAGCTCCCAAATGTCTACTCACAGGATGGAAAAATCAGTGGTTCCAAAATGTTGAATCCTAAGAAAGTTTTAAATCCATGAGATAAATGCATACAACACAAAGCAGTCTCTCAGAAAGATTCTTTCTAGTTTCTATCCGAAGATATTTCCTTTTACACCATAGGCCTGAATGCGCCCCCAAATATCAGTTTGCAGATTTTACCAAAACAGTGTTTCCAAACTGCTGAATGAAAACAACGTTTTAAATCTAGGAAATGAAAGCACACATCACAGAGCGGAGTCTCAGATAGCTTTCTTCTTCTTTTTATCCTGGGATATTTGCCTTTTTGCCATAGACCTCAATGATAACCCAAATGTCCATTTGCAGATATGGAAAAAACCGTTTTTCCAATCTCCTGAATCCATAGAAAGGTTTACATCTGTGATATGAATGCACACATCACAAAGCAGTTTCTCAGAAAGATTCTTTCAAGTTCTTATCAGAAGATATTTCATTTTTCACTGTAGGCCACAATTTGCTCCCAAATATCCCTTTGCAGATTCTACCAAAACAGTATTTCCAAACTGACGAATTAAAAGAAATGTTAAACTTGGTGAGATGAAAGCATACATCACAAAACCCTTTCTCAGCTAGGTTACTTGGAGTTTTTATCCTGGGATATTCACTTTTTCACCATTGACCTCATTGAGCTCCCAAATGTCCATTAAAGGGACAAAAGCAGTGTTTCCAAACTGCTGAATCCAAAGAAATGTTTAACTCTGAGATGACTGCACACATCACAAAGCAGTCTCTCAGAAAGCTTCTTTCTAGTTTTTATCTGAATATATTTCCTTTTTCAAAATAGGCCCCAATGTGCTTCCAAATATCCCTTCCCAGCTTCTACCAAAACAGTGTTTCCAAATTGCTGAATGAAAAGGAAGTTTTAACACTATAAGAATAGTGCACACATCACAAAGCTGTTTCTCAGGTAGCATCCTTCTAGTATTTATCCTGCGATATTTGCTTTTTCTTCCTTAGCCTCAATGAGTTCCCAAATGTGCATTTGCAGAATGGACGAAAACAGTGTTTCCCAACTCCTGAATTCAAAGGAAGGTTTAATTCTGTGAAATGAATGCACACATTACAAAGCAGTTTCTCAGAAAGCTTCTTTCAACTTTTTATCTGAGGATACTTCCTTTTTCACTGTAGGCCTCAATGCGCTCCCAAATATCCCTTTGCAGATTCTACCATACATTGTTTCCAAAGTGCAGAATAAAAAGAAAAGTTTAAATTTGCAAGATGAATGCACATATCACAAAGCACTTTCTCAGATAGCTTCCTTGTTGTTTACATCCTAGGATACTCGCTTTTTGCCATTGACTTCAAGGAGCTCCCAAATGTCAAATTGCAGACTGGACAATAACAGTGTTTCCAAATTTTAGAATCCAAAAAAACGTTAAAATCTGTGAGATGAAGGCTCACATCACAAAGCAGTTTCTCAGAAAGCTTCTTTCTAATTTTTATCTGAAGATATTTCCTTTTTCACCACAGGCCTGAATGCTCTCCCAAATATTCCTTTGAAGATTCTACCAAAACATTGTTTCCAAACTGCTGAATGAAAGGAAAGTTTTAACTTAAGGAGATTAATGCACATGTCACAAATAGTTTCTCACATAGCTTCCTTCTAGATTTATCATGGGAGATTTGCTTTTTTGCCATTGGCTTCAATGAGTTTTCAAATGTTCATTTGCAGAATTGACAAAAACAGTGTTTCTAAACTGCAGAATCCAAAGAAAAGTTATCTCTGTGAGATGGGTGCACACACCACAAAGTAGTTTGTCACAAAGATTCTTTCTAGTTTCTATCTGAAGATAATTCCTTTTTCTCCATTGGCCTCAATGTGCTCCAAATTATCCCTTCACAGTTTCTACCAAAACAGTGTTTCCAAACTGCTGGATGTAAAGAAAGTTTTAACTCTAGGAGATCAATGCACACATCACAAATTGGTTTCTCAGATTTCTTCCTTCAAGATTTTATCCTGGGATATTTGCTTTTTCACCTTTTGCCGCAATGACTTCCCAACTCTCCATACACGGAAAGGACAAAAACAGTGTTTCCAAACTGTTGAATCCAAAGAAAGGTTTAATTCTGTGAGATGAATGCACATGTCACAAAGCAGTTTGTCAGAAAGTTTCTTTCTAGTTTTTTTCTGAAGATATTTCATTTTTCAAGATAGGCCTCAATGCACTCCCAAATATTCCTTTGGAGATTCTACAAAAACAGTGTTTAAAAACTACTGAATGAAAAGAAAGATTTCACTTTGTGAGATGAATGCACACATCACAAAGCACTTTCTCAGAGAGCTTCCTTCTAGTTTTCATCCCAGGATATTCACCTTCTCGCCACTGGCCTCAATGACCTCCCAAATGTCCTTTTGCAGAATGGAGAAAAATAGTGTTCCCAAACTGCTGAATCCTAAGAAACGTTTAATTCTGTGATATGAATGCACAAATCACAAAGCAGTTTCTCAAAAAGTTTCTTTCTTTTTTTATCTGAAGATATTTCCTTTTTCACCAGAGCCCTTAATGCACAATGAAACATCCCTTCGCAGATTCTACCAAAACACTGTTTCCAAACTGCTTAATGTAAAGAAAGGTTTAACTCTAGATGATGAATGTGCACATCACAAAGCAGTTTCTCAGACAGCTTCCTTCTAATTTTTATCCAGGGATATTCACTTTTTTGCCATTGGCCTCAATGAGTTCCCAAATGTCAATTTGCAGAAAGGACAAAAACAAAGTTTCCAAACTACTGAATCCAAAGAAAAGTTTAAGTTTGTGAAACGAATGCACCCATCAAAAAGCAGATTCTCAGAGAGTTTCTTTCTAGTTTTTATCTGAAGATATTTCATTTTTCATCATAGGCTTCAAGGCGATCCCAAATATCTGTTCACACATTCTACCCTAACAGTGTTTCCAAACTGTTGAATAAAAAGAAATGTTTAACTCTGTGAGATGAATGCCCATAAAACAACACGGTTTCTCAGATAGCATCTTTTAGTTTTTATCCTGGGATAATCCCTTTTCCACCATTGACCTCAAAGAGCTCCAAAATGTCCACTCTCAGAATAGACAAAAACAGTGTTTCCTAACTTCTCAATCCAAAGAAATGTTTAACTCTGTGAGATGAATGTACACATCACAAAGCAATTTCTCACAAAGCCTCTTTCTGGTTTTTATCTGAAGATATTTCCTTTTTCACTATAGGCCTCAAAGGGCTCCCAAATATACCTTTAAAGATTCTACCAAAACAGTGTTTCCAAACTGCTGAATGAAAAGACAGGTTTAACTCCAGGAGATGAGTGCACACATCACAAAGCAGTTTCTCAGATAGCTTCCTTCTAATATTTAGCCTGGGATATTCCCTTGTTTGCCATTGGCCTCAATGAGGTTCCAAATGTCCATTGGCCTCAATGAGTTTCCAAATGTCCATTAGCAGTGTTTCCAAACTGCTGAATCCAAAGAGAGGTTTAACTCTGTGAGATGAATGCACACATCACAAAGCAGTTCTTCAGAAAGCTTCTTTCATGTTTTTATATGAAGATATTTCCTGTTTCACCAAAGGCCTCAATGTGCTCCCAAAATTGCATTCACAGATACAGCAAAAACAGGGATTACAAACTGCTGAATGAAAATAAAGGCTTATCTCTATGAGGTCAATGCACACATCACAAAGCGGTGTGTCAGATAGCTTCCTTCAAGTTTTTATCCTGTGGTATTCTCTTTTTCGCCTTTGGCTTCAATGAGTTCCCAAATATCCATTTGCAGAATGGGCAAAAACAGTGTTTCCAAATTGCTGAATCCAAAGAAAGGTTTAAATATGAGAAATAAATGCTAACAACACAAGGCCATTTTTCAGAATCATTCTTTCTAGTTTCTATTGGAAGATATTTCCTTTTCCATCAAAGGCCTCAATGTACTCCCAAATAACCCTTCACAAATTCTACCAATCAAGTGTTTCCAAACCATTGATTCAAAAAAGGCTTAATGCTAGGAGATGAATGCACACATCACAAAGTGGTTTCTCAGATAGCTTCCTTCCAGTTTTCATCCTGGGATATTCACTTCTTCACCACTGGCCTCAATGAGTTCCCAAATGTGCATTCACAGAATGGACAAAAAACAGTGTTTCCAAGTTAATGAGTCCAAAGAAAGTTTTAAATCTGTGAGATGAATGCACACATCACAAAGCAGTTTCTCAAAAACCTTCTTTCAAAATTTTATCTGAAAATATTTCCTTTTTCACCAGAGACCTCAAAGCGCTCCCAAATATCCCTTCACAGATTCTGCCAAAACACTTTCCAAACAGCTGAATGAAAAGAAAGGTTTAACTCTAGGAGCTTAATGTACACATCACAAAGCTGTTTCTTAGATAGCTTCCTTCTAAGTTTTTACCCTTGGATACTTCCTTTTTTGCCATTGGCCTCGATGAGTTCCCAAATGTCCATTAGCAGAATTGACAAAAACAATCTTTCCAAACTGCTGAATGCAAAGTAAGATTTAACTCTGTGTGATGAATGCACACATCACAAAGCCGTTTCTCAGAAAGCTTCTTTCTAGTTTATATCTGAAGATATTTCCATTTTTGCCACAGGCCTCAATGTGCTCCCAAATATGCCTTTGCAGATTCTACCACAATAGTGTTTCCAAACTGCTGAATGAAAAGAAAAGTTAAATCTGTGGTTAAATGCACACATCACAACATGGTTGCTCAGATAATTTCCTTCTAATTTTTATCCTGGGATATTCCTTTTTTCACCACTGGCCTCTATGAGCTCCCAAATGTCCATTTGCAAAATGGACGAAAACAATATTTACAAACAGCTGAATGCAAAGAAAAGTTTAAGTATGTGGGATGAATGCACACATCACAAGGCGGCTTCTCAGAAAGCTTCTTTCTAGTTTTTATCTGAAGATATTTGCTATTTCATCAAAGGCCTCAATGTGCTCCCAAATATCCCTTTGCAGATACTAGCAAAACAATGTTTCCAAACTGCTGAATGAAAAGAAAGGTTTGTCTCTGTGAGATGAATTCCCACATCAGAAAGCAGTTTCTCAGATAGCTTCATTCTAGTTTTTATAATGTGATATTCTCTTTATCGCCCTTGGCATCAATGATTTTCCAAATATCCATTTGCAGAATAAACAAAAACAGTCTTTCCAAACTGCTGAATCCAAAGAAATTTTTAACACTGTGAGATGAATGCACATATCTCAAACCAGTTTCTCAAAATCTTCTTTCTAGTTTTTATCTGAAGCAATTCTCTTTTTCTCCATAGGCCTCTATATGCTCCCAAATATTCTGTCACAAATTCTACCAAAAGAGTGTTTCCAAACTGCTGAAAGAAAAGAAAGGTTTCCTTCTGTGACATGAATGTGGACATCACAAAGTGGCCTCCCAGATAACTTTCTTCTAGTATTTATTTTGTGATATTCCCTTTTTTGACACTGGCCTCAAGGAGCTCCTAAATGTACATTCACAGAATGGACAAAAGCAGTGTTTTCAATCTCCTAAATCAAAACAAACGTTTAACTCTGTGAGATGAAAGCAAACATCACAAAGCAGTTTCCCAGAAAGCTGCTTACTAGTTTTTATCTGAAGATGTTTCCCTTTTCAGCAGAGGTCTCAATGTGCCTTCAAATATCCCATCACAGAGCGTACCAAAAGAGTGTTTCCAAACTGCCCTATAAAGAAATGTTGAAATCTAGGAGATGAATGCACACATAACAAAGTGGTTTATCAGATAACTTCCTTCTAGTTTTTATCTTGGGATAGTCCCTTTTTCGCCTTTGTCCTCAATAAGCTCCTAAAGGTCCATTCACAGAATGGGCAACAACAGTGTATCCAAATTGCTGAATCCAAAGAAAGTTTTAATCTGTGAGATGAATGCACACCTCACAAACCAGTTTTTGAGAAATCTTCTTTCTAGTTTTTACCTGAGGATATTTCCTATTTCATCAAAGGCCTCAGTGTGCTCAAAAATTTCTCTTTGCTGATACTGCAAAAACAGTGATTCCAGACTGCTGAATGAAAAGAAACTTTCACCTCTGTGAGATGCATGCACCCAACACAACACGATTTCTCATATAGCTTCCTTAGATTTTTTGCCCTGGGATATTCCCTTTTCTGCCATTGACCTCAATGAGCTCCCAAAAGTCCATTTGAAGAATGGACAAAAGCAGTGTTTCCAAACTGCTGAATGCAAAGAAAATTTTACCTCTGCAAGATGAATGCACACATGATGAAGCAGTTTCTCAGATAGCTTCCTTCTAGTTTTCATCCTGGGATATTTGCTTTTTTGCCATTGGCCTCAGTGAGCTCCCAAATGTCCATTTGTAGAATGGGCAAAAACAGTGTTTCCAAACTGGTGAATCCAAAGAAAGTTTTAATCTGTGAGATGAATGCACACATCACAAATCAGTTTCTGATAAATCTTTCTAGTTTTTACCTGGAGATATTTCCTATTTCATCAAAGGCCCCAGTGTGCTCACAAATTTCCCTTTGCCAATACTGCAAAAACAGTGATCCCAAACTAGTGAATGAGAAGAAACGTTTTTCTCTGTGAGATGCATGCACCCATCACAACGTGAATTCTCTGATAGCTTCCTTCTTTGTTATCCTGGGATATTCCTTTTTTTGCCATTGACCTCAATGAGCTCCCAAAAGTCCTTTCAAAGAATGGACAAAAGCAGTGTTTCCAAACTGCTGAATGCAAAGAAATGATTAACTCTATGAGATTAATGTACACATCACAAAGCAATTTCTCAGAAGTTTTCTTTCTAGTTTTTATCTGAAGATATCTCCTTTTTCACTATAGGCCTCAATGTGCTCCCAAATGTCCCTTCACAGATTCTACCAAAAGAGTGTTTCCAAACTGCTGAACAAAAACAAAGGTTAAACTCTGTGAGATGAAAGCCCACATCAGAACAAAGTTTCTAAGATGCCTTCTTTCTAGTTTTTATCCTGGTATATTGGCTTTTCTGCCATTGGCCTCAATGAGTTCCCAAATATCCATTTGCAGAATGGACAAAAACAGTGTTTCCATACTGCTGAATCCAAAGAAAGTTTTAACTCTGTGAGATGAATGCACACACCACAAAGCAGTTTCTTGGAAAGCTTCTTTCTATTTTTATCTGAAGATATTTCCTTTTTCATCAAAGCCTCAAAGTGCTCCCACATTTCCCTTCGCAGATACTGCAAAAACAGTGATTCCAAACTGCTGAATGAAAAGAAGGATTTATCTCTGCAAGATGAATGCAGACATCACACAGTGGTTTCTCAGATACTGTCCTTCTAGTATTTAACCTAGGATATTCTCTTTTTTGCCCTTGGTGTCAATGAGTTCCCAAATGTCCATTCTCAGAAGGGACAAAAACAGTGTTTCCAAACTGGTGAATCCAGAGGAATGTTTAACTCTATGAGATAAATGCACATATCAAAAATCAGTTTCTCAGAAAGCTTCTTTCTTTTTTTTTTATAAGAAGTTATTTCCTTTTTCACAATAGACCTCAATGCACTCAGAAAGCTTCTGTCTGGTTTTTATTTGAAGATATTTCGTTTTTCACCACAGGCTTCAATGCACTCCCAAATATCCCTTTGCAGATTCTACCAAAAAATTGTTTCCAAAGTGATGAATGAAAAGTAAGGTTTAACTCTGTGAGATGAAGGCACACATCGCAAAGCAGTTTCTCAGAAAGCTTTTCTCTAGTTTTTATCTGGAGATATTTCCTTTTCCACCATAGGCCTCAATGCTCTCCAAAATAAATAACCCTTCACAGACTCTGCCAATTGTGTGTTTCCAAAAGGCTCCATCAAAGGAAAAATTTGTCACTGTTAAGTGAATGCACACATCACAAATCAGTGTCCCTTAGAAAGCTTCTTTCCAGTTTTTATCAGAAGATATCTCCCTTTTCACCATTGGCCTCTTTGCACTACTTAATATCACTTCACAAATTGTACAAAAATATTGTTTCCAAACAACTCTAAAAAAAGAAAGGTTTAACTCTGTGAGATGAATGCACACATCGCAAAGCAGTTTCTCAAAAATCTTCTTTCTAGTTTTTATCTGAAGATATTTCCTTTTTAACCATGGGCTTCAATGTGTTCCCAAATATCACTTTGCAGATTCTACAAAAACAGTGTTTCTAAAAGGATCAGTCAAAAGAAAGTTTGAACTCTGTGAGATGAATGCAGACTTCACTGAGCAGTTTCTGAGAAAGCTTCTGTCTACTTCTTCTCTGATGATACTTCCTTTTCTACTGTAGAACTCAATGCACTGCTAAATATCCCTTTGCAGATTCTACAAAAACAGAATTTCCAAACTGTTCCATTAAAAGAAGGACTTAAGTCAGAGAGATGAATGCATACATCAAAAAGCAGTTTCTCATTACACCTTTTTCCAGTTTTTAACTGCAGATATTTCCTTTTTCATCATAGGCTTTTCTGAGCTATGTAATATCGCCTTGCAGATTACCCAAAAACAGTGTTTCCAAACTGTTCCATCAAATGAAAGGTTTAACTCTGTGCAATGAATGCACACATCACAAAACAGTTTCTCAAAAAGCTTCTTTCTAGTTTTAATCCATAGTTATTTATTTTTTTACCATAGGCTTCAATGCTTTCCCCATACACCATCTCAGATTCTACAAAAACAGTGTTTCCAAACTGGGCAATAAAAAATAACTTTAACTCTGTGAGATGAATGCACTCAAGTTTCTCAAAAAGCTTCTGTCTTATTTTTATCCAAAGATATTTCCTTTTTCACTATAGGACTCAATGTGCTCCTAAATATAACTTTGCAGATTCTACAAAACAGTGTTTCCAAACATATCAATCAAAAGATATGTCTAACTCTATGAAAAGAATGCCCATATCACAAAGCAGTTTCTCAGAAGCTTCTTTCCAGTTTTGATCTGAAGATGTTTCATTTTTCAGCATAGGCCACTTTATGCTAATTAATGTCACTTTGCAGTTCATCCAAAATGTGTTTCCAAAGTGCTCTATCAAAAGACAGGTTTAGCCCTGTGAGATGAATCCACACATCACAAAGCAGTTTTTCAAAAAGCTTCTTTCTAGTTTTTATCCGAAGATAATTCATTTTTGAATGTAGGCTTCAATGTGCTCCCAAATATCCCTTCGCAGATTCCTGAAAAACAGTGTTTCCAAAAGTCTCAATCAAAATAAAGGTTTAACTCTGTGAGATTAATGCAGACATTGCAAAGCTGTTTCTCATAAAGCTTCCGTCTAGCTCTTCTCTGATGATACTGCCTTTTCCATGATAGGCCTGAATGCGCTGCCAAATATCCCTTCACAGATTCTACAATAAAAAAGTTTTCAAAGTGTTCCATCAAAAAAAGGACTTAAATCTGTGAGATGAATGCACACATCAGAAAGTGGTATCTCATAACGATTCTTTCCAGTTTTTATGTGAAGATATTTCCTTTTTCATCATAGGCTTTTTGAGCTACCTAATATTGCTTTGCAGATTACACAAAAACAGTGTTTGCAAACTGCTCAGTCTAATGAAATGTTTAACTCTGTGAGACGAATGTACACATCAAAAAGCAGTTTCTCAAAAAGCTTCTTTCTAGTATTTATCTGAAGATATTTCCTTTTTCATCATAGGCCTAACTGCACTTTCAAATATCCAATTGCAAATTCTACTTAAAGAGTGTTTCCAAACTGCTCAATCAAAAGAAATGTTTAAATCTGTGTCAAGAATGCACACATCAAAGAGCTGTTTCTTAGAAAGCTTTTTGTATTTTTTACCGGAATTTATTTCCTTTTTCAGTGTAGGCCTCATTACACTCCCAAATATTCCTTCGGAGATTCTATAAAAACACTGTTTCTGAACTGTTCCATCAAAACAAGAACTTAAATCTGTGATATGAATGCACACATTAGAAAGCAGTTTCTCATAACGCTTCTTTCCAGTTTATATCTAAAGATACTTCCTTTTTCAGCATGGGCCTTTTTGTGCTACCTAACATCACTTTGCAGATTACACATAAACAGTGTTTCCAAACTGCTCAATCAAAAGCCATGTTTAACTCTGAGAGGTGAATGCACGCATCACAAAGCAGTTTCTCAAAAATCTGCTTTCTAGTTTTTATCCGAAGATATTTCCTTTATCACAATTGGCTTCAACATGCTCCCAAATATCCCTTTGCAGATTCTACAAAAACAGTGTTTCCAAACTGCTCAATTAAAAGATAGGTTTAACTATGTGAGTTGAATGCACACTTCACAAAGCAGTTTCTCCAACAGCTTTTTTCCAGTTTTTACCCAAAGTTATTTCCCTTTTCACCATAGGCCACAGTGTGCTCCCAAATATCCCTTTGCAGATTCTACAAAAACAGTGCTTCCAAACTGCTCAATCAAAAGAAAGGTTTAACTCTGTCAGTGGAATGCACATGTCACAAAGCAGTTTCTCAGATAGATTATGTCTAGGTCTTCTCTGAAGATAATTCCTTTTCAAACATAGGCTTGAGTGCACCCCAAAATATACCTCTTCAGATTCTATAAAAATATTGCTTCCAAACTCTTCCATCAAAAGAAAGATTTAATTCTCTGAGGTGAATGCATAAATCAGAAAGCAGTTTGCCATAACTCTTCTTTCCAGGTTTTATCTGAAGTTACTTCCTGTTTCACAATAGGCTGTTTTGTGCTACTTAATATCTTTTCACAGATTTTGCAAAAAGAGTGTTTCCAAACAGCTCAGTCAAAAGAAAAGTTTAACTCTGTGAGATGAATGCACATATCCAAAGCAGTTTCTCAAAAAGCTTCTTTCTAGTTTTTATCTGAAGTTATTTGCTTTTTCACCGAAGGCCTCGTGTGCTGCCAAATATCCCTTTGCAGATTCTACAAAAACAGTGTTTCCAAACTACTCAATCAAAAGAAAAGTTTAACTCTGTGAGAAGAATGCACACATCACACAACTGTTTCTCAGAAATATTCTTTCTAATTTTTATATTGAGATATTTCCTTTTTCACTGTAGTCCTCAATGCACTCCCTAATAGTCCTTCACAGATTCTGAAAAAAGGGTGTTTCCAAATGGCATCATTAAAGGAAAAATTTATCAGTGTGAAATAAATGCCAACATCACAAATCAGTGTCTCAGAAAGCTTCTTTGTAGTTTTTATCTGATGACATTTCCTTTTTCACTGTAGACATCAGTGCGCTCCAAAATATCCCTTTGCAGATTCTACAAAAACACTGATTCTGAGCTGCTCAATAAAAAAAAAAACGTTTAATTCTCTGAGAAGAATGCCCACATAGCAAAGCAGTTTCTCATAAAGCTTCTTTCTAGTTTTTAACTGAAGTTATTTCCTTTTTCACCAAAGGTGTCATGTTCTCACAAATATCCCTTCACAGATTCTTCAAAGTGTTTCCAAATTGCTCAACCAAAAGAATGGTTTAACTGTGTGATATGAATGCACACATCAGAAAGCAGTTTCTCAGCCAGCTTCTGTCTAGTTCTTACCTGAAGATATTTCCTTTTCCACCATAGGCCTCAATGTGCTCCCAAATATCCCTTTGCAGATTCTACAAAAACAGCATTTCCAAACTGTTCCATCAAAAGGAGGACTTAACTCTGTGGGATGAACGTATTCATCAGAAAGCAGTTTCTCATAACTCTTATTTCCAGTTTTTATCTGAAGATATTTCCCTTTTCACCATATGCTTTTGTGCTACCTAATATCACTTCGCAGTTTATATAAAAACAGAGTTTCCAAACTGCTCAGTGAAAAGAAAGGTATAACTCTGTGAGATGAATGCACACCTCAGAAAGCAGTTTCTCAAAAAGGTTCTTTCCAGTTTTTATCTGAAGATATTTCCTTTTCACCTTTGGCCTATCTGTGCTTTCAAGTATCCCATTGCAGATTCTATAAAAATAGTGTTTCCAAACTGCTCAATTAAAAGAAAGATTTAAATCTGTGAGAAGAATACACACATCACAAAACGGTTTCTCAGAAAGCCTCTTGGTAGTTTTTTTTTCCAAATTCATTTCCTTTTTCATCATAGACCTCAGTGTACTCCCATATATTCCATTGCAGATTCTACCAAAAGAGTTGTTTGAAACTTCTCTGTCAAAAGAAAGGTTTAACTCTGTCACATAAATGCACACATCACAAAGTAGTTTCCCAGAAAGCTTCTTTCTAGTTTTTTTCTGGAGATATTACCTTTTTCACTGTAGGCCTCAAAGAGCTCCCAAATAACCCTTCACAGATGCTGCCAAAAGTGTTTTTCCAAATTGTGCCAGCAAAGGCAAGATTTAACACTGTGAAATGTATGCAGAAATCACAAATCAGTGTCTCAGAAAGATTCTTTCAAGTTTTTATTTGAAAATATTTCCTTTTTCACCATAGGCCTCTTTGCACTAGGTAATATCACTTTGCTGATTATACAAAAGCAGTGTTCCCAAACTGCTCTATATAAAAGAAAAGTTTAACTCTGTGAGATGAATGTGCACATCAGAAAGCAGTTTCTCAAAAAGCTCCTTTCTAATTTTTAATGGAAGATAATTCCTTTTTCACCATACCCTTCTATGCGATTCCAAATATCCCTTTGCAGATCCCACAAAAACAGTGTTTCCAAACTGTTCAAACAAAAAAAAAGGTTTAACTCTGTGAGTTGAAGGCACATATGTGAAAGAATATTCTCAAAAAGTTTCCTTCTAGTTTTTATCCTAAGATATTTCCTTTATCACCTTAGGCTTCAATGTGCTCCCAAATATCCCTTTGCATATTCCACAAAACCAGTGTTTCCAAACTCCTCAATCAAAAGAAAGGTTTAACTTAACTCTGTGAGATGAATGCACACATAAACCAGTTTCTCAGAAAGCTTCTATCTAGTTCTTCAATGAAGATACTTCCTTTTCCACCTTAGGCCTCAATGTGCTCCAAAATTTTCCCTTGCAGATTCTACAAAAACACTGTTTCCAAATTGTTCCATCAAAAGAAGGAAAACTCTGTTAGATGAATGTACAGATCAGAAAGCAGTTTCTCATAACACTTCTTTCCTGTTTTTATATGACGATAGTTCCTTTTTCACCATAGGCTTTTTTGTGCTACCTAATATTGCTTTTTAGATTACACAAAAACAGTGTTTCAAAACAGCTCAGTCAAAGGAAAGATTCAAATCTGTGTGGTGAATGGACACATCAAAAAGCCATTTCTCAACATGCTTCTATTTTAATCCAAATTTATTTCCTTTTTCTCCAAAGGCCTGAGATAAGTTCTGGCTAGTTATTCTCTGAAGATATTTCCTTTATCACCATAGGCTTCAATGGGCTGCCAAATATTCCATTGCAGATTCTACAAAGAGACTGTTTCCAAACTGCTCAACAAACAGTGTTAAATTTGTGAGTTGAAGGCACATATCACAGAGCAGTTTCTCAGATAGCTTCTGTCTAGTTCTTCTCTGAAGATATATCCTTTTCCACCATAGGCCTCAATACGCTCAAAAATATCCCTTCACAGATTCTATGAAACTGCTTCTGAACTCTTCCTTCAAAAGAAGGATTTATCACTGTGAGATGAACACACACATCAGAAAGCAGTTTCTCTTAATGCTTCTTTCCAGTTTTTATCTGAAGTTAATTCCTTCTTCACCATAGGCCTTTTTGCGTTACTTAACATCAATTCGCAGATTATACAAAAAGAGTGTTACCAAACTGCTCTGTCAAAAGAAAAGTTTGACTCTTTGAGATGAATGCATATATCACAAAGCAGTCTCTCAACATCTTCTTTCTAGTTTTCACTCTAAGATATTTTGTTTTTAACCATAGGCATCTGTGGGCTCCCAAATATCCCTTTGCAGATTCTACAAAAACAGTGTTTCCAAACTACTAAATTCAAAGAAACATTTAACTTTGTGAGAAGAACACACACATCACAAAGAGATTTCACAGAAATCTTCTTTATAGTTGTTATCTGAAGTTATTTCCATTTTCAGCATAAGCCCCGTGCACACCCAAATATCCCTCCACAGATTGTACAAAAACAGTGCTTCCAAACTGCTCCATCTAAAGAAGGACTTTGTGAGATGAATGTACACATCAGAAAGCAGTTTCTCATAACGCTTCTTTACAGTTTATATCTGTAGATATTTCCTGGTTCACCTTAGGCTTTTTTTGTGCTTCCTGATATGGCTTCTCAGATTTTGCAATAACAGTGTTTCAAAATTGCTCCATTAATAGAAAGTTTTACCTCTGTGAGATGAATGCCCACTTCACAAAGCAGTTTCTCAAAAAGCTTCTTTCTAGTTTATATCTGAAGATATTTCCCTTTTCATCATAGGCCTTGTGCGCTCCCTAATATCCCCTCACAGACTGTACAAAACAGTGTTTCCAGACTGCTCATTCAAACTAAATGTTAACTCACTTCACTAAACAGTTGCTCAAAACTTCTTTGTAGTTTTCATCCAAGGATGAAACTACCTTTTTCTGTTGAAAAAGGCCAATGTTTAGGCCTCAATGTGCTCCCAAATATACTTTTGCAGACACTACAAAAACAGTGTTTCACACCTGCTCAATCAAGAGAAAGGGTTACCTCTGTGAGATGAATGCACACATCTGAAAGCAGTTTCTTATAACGCTTCTTTCCAGATTTTATCTGAAGAAATTTCCTTGTTCAACATAGGCCTTTTGCGTTACCTAACATCAATTCACAGATGATAAAAAAGAGTACTTCCAAACTGCTCCTTCAAAATAAAAGTTTAACTCTGTGAGATGAATGCATCCATCACAAAGCAGTTTCTCAAAGAGCTTCCTTCTATTTTTTATCAGATTATATTTCATTTTTCACCAAAGGCATCAGTGTCTCCCAAATGTCCCTTTGCAGATTCTAAATAACCAGAGTTTCCAAAATGATCTATCCAAAGAAACTTTTATCTGTGAGAAGAATTCATACATCACTGAATGATATCTCAGAAAGCTTCCTTCTATTTTTTATCTGAAATTATTTCCTTTTTCACCATAGGCCTCATGCGCTCCCAAATATCCATTCGCAGATCCTACAAAAACAGTGTTTCCAAGCTGATCAATGAAAAGAAAGGTTTAACCCTGTGAGGTGAACGCACACATCACAAAGCAGTTTCTCAGAAAGCTTCCTTCTAGTTTTTATCTGAAGATATTTCCTTTTTCACCATAGGTTTCAAAGCACTCCAAAATATTCAATTGCAGATTCTACAAAAAACAGTGTTTCCAAACTGCCTAATCAAAAAGCATGTTTAACATCATGAGTTGAAAGCACACATCACCAAGCAGTTTTTCAAAAAACTTCTTTCTATTTTTTATCCAAGATAATCACTTTTTCACCATAGGACAGTGTGTGCACCAAAATATACCTTTGCAGATTCTAGAAAAACAGTGTTTTGAAACTGCTCTTTCAAAAGAAAGGTTTAACTCTGTGAGAGGAATGCACACATCACAAAGCAGTTTCCTGGAAAACTTCTGTCTAGTTCTTCTCTGAAGATATTTCATTGTTCACAATAGGTCTCAGGGCGCTCCCAAATATACCTTGGCAGATTCTACAAAAACAGTGTTTCCAAACTGCTCAATCAAAAGAAGAGTCTAACTCTTTGAGATGAATGTATACATCACAAAACAGTTTCTCAAAAAGTTTCTTTCTAGAATTTATCTGAAGATATTTTCTTTTTCAGCATAGGCATCAGTGGACTCCCAAATATCCCTTGGCAGATTTTACAAAAACACAGTTTCCAAACTGCTCAATCAAAAGAAATGTTTAACTCTGTGAGAAGAATGCACACAACAAAAGTGGTTTCTCAGAAAGTTTCTTTCTAGTTTTTATCTGTAATTATTTCCTTTTCCACATTTGGCCTCATGGGCTGCAAAATATCCCTTTGCAGATTTTTCAAAAACAGTGCTTCCAAGCTGCTCAATCAAAAGAAGCTTTTAACTCTGTGAGAAGAATGCACCGATCACAAAGTAGTTCCTCAGAAAGCTTCTTTCTAGTTTTTATTTAAAGTTATTTCTTTTTCACCATTGGCTTTGTGCACTCCCAAATATCCCTTTGGAGATTCCGCAAAAACATTGTTTCCAAACTGATCAATCAAAACAGAAGTTTAAAACTGTGAGACGAATGCAGACTTCACAAAGCAGTTTGTCAAAAAGCTTCTTTCTAGATTTGATCCAAAGATATTTCCCTTTTCACCATAGGCTTCCATGCACTCCCAAATATCCCTTCACGGATTCCACAAACACAGTGTTTCCAAACTGCTCAATCAAAACAAAGGTTTCAGTCTGTGACATGAATGTACACATCACAAGGCAGTTTCTCAGAAAGCTTCTGCCTATTTCTTCTCTGAAGATATTTCCTTTTCCACCATAGGCCTCTAGGTGCTCCCAAATATCCCCTCCTAGATTCTACAAATACAGTGTTTCTACACAGTTCCATTGAAAGAAGGACTTAACTGTGTGAGACAAATGCACACATCAGAAAGCAGTTTTTCATAATGCTTCTTTCCATTTTTTGTCTGAAGATATTTCCTTGCTCACCACAGGCCTTTTTGCACTACCTAACATCGATTTGCTGATTACACAAAAACAGTGTTTCCAAACTGCTCAGTCAAAAGAAAAGTTTAACTCTGTAAGATCAATGCATCCATCATGAAGCAGTTTCTCAAAGAGCTTCTTTCTAGTTTTTATCTGAATATATTTGCATTTTCACCACAGGGGTTCTTGAGCTACTTGATCTACCTTTGCAGATTTTGCAAAAGCTGTGTTTCCAAACTTCTCAGTCATGAGAAAGGTTTAAATATGTGAGATGAATGCACACATCAAAAAGCAGTTTCTCCAAACCCTTCTTTCTAGTTCTTATATCAAGTTATTTCCATTATCACCATAGGCTTCACTGCACTCCCAAATATCCCTTCACTGATTATACAAGAACAGTGTTTCCAAACTGCTCAGTCAAAAACAGGTTGAACTCTGCAATTGGAACACACACATTACAAAGCATTTTCTCAAAAATCTTCTGTCTAGTTTATATCACAGGATATTTCTTTTATCACCTTAGGTTTCTATGCACTCCCAAATATCCCTTTGCAGATTCTACAAAACCAGTGTTTCCAAATGGTTCAATCAAAATAAAGGTTTAAGTCTGTGAAATGAATGCAGACATCACAAAGCAGTTTCTCAAATAGGTTCTTCCTAGGATTTCTCCAAAAATATTGCAATAATACTCTTCAAAGTGCTCTGAAATATCCCATCAGAGAATCTACAAAAGCAGTGTTTCCAAACTGCTCAATCAAAAACGTGGTTTAACTCTGTGAGATGAAGGCACACAACCCAAAGCAGTTTCTCAGAAAGCTTCTGTCCAGGTCTTCTTTGAAGATATTTTCTTGTCCACTATAACCCTCAATGAGCTTCCAAATATACCTTCACAGATTCTATAAAAACAATGTTTCCCAACAGTTCTATCAAAACAAGGATTAACTCTGTGAGATGAATATAGACATCAGAAAGCATTTTCTCATAACGCTACTTTCCAGTTTTTATTTGAAGATATTTCCTGTTCAGAGTAGGACTTTCTGTACTATGTAACATTGCTTTGCAGATTGTACAAACAGTTTTACCAAACAGCTCAGTCAAATAAAGGTTTAACTCTGTGAGAGGAATGCACACATCACAAAGCAGTTTCTCAGAAAGCATCAGTCTAATTCTTCTCTGAAGATATTTCCTTTTCCACCATATGCCTCAATGTGCTCCCAAATATCCCTTTGTAAATTCTACAAAAACAGTGTTTCCAAACCCCTCCAAGGAAAAAAGGACTTAATTTTCTGAGATGAACGCACACATCAGAAAGCAGTTTCTCATAAAGCTTCTTTCCACTTTTTATCTGAAATCATTTCCTTTTTCACAGTAGGCTTTTTTGTGCTTCCTAATATCGCTTCACAGATTTTGCAAAAACCGTGTTTCCAAACCACCAAGTCAAAAAAATGTTTAACTCTGTGAGATGAATGCACACATCACAAAGCAGTTTCTCAAAAAGCTCCTTTCCAGCTTTTATCTGAACATACTTCCTTTTTCAACAGGGGCTTCAAAGTGCTCCCAAATATCCCTTCACAGATTCTACAAAAACAGTGTTTCCAAACTGCTCAGTCAAAAGAAAGGTTTAACTCTGTGAGATAAATGCAAGCATCTCAAAGCACTTTCTCAGAAAGCATCTGTCTAGCTCTTCTCTGAAGATATTTTTTTTCCACCATAAACCTCAATGCACTCTGAAATATCCCTTTGAAGAATCTACAAAAACAGTGTTTCCAAACTACTCAATCAAAAAAGAGGTTTAACTCTGTGAATTGAATGCACACCTCACAAAGTAGTTTCTCAAAAATCTTCTTTCTAGTTTTTTTCCAAAGATGTTTCCTTTTTCACCATAGGCCTCAGTGCACTCCAAAATATACTTTTGCATATTCTACAAAAACCGTGTTTCCAAACTGCTCAATAAAAAGAAATCCTTAACTCTGTGACATGAATGCACATATCACAAAGCAGTTTCTCAGATAGCTTATGTCAAGTTCTTCTCTGAAGATATTTCCTTTTCCTCTTGAGACCTAAATGCACTCTCAAATATCCCTTCACAGATTTTATAAAAACAGGGCTTCCAAACGGTTCCATCATAACTAGGATTTAACTCTGTGAGATGAACAGACATATGACTAAGCTGTTTCTCATTGAGCTTCTTTCCAGTTTTTATCTGAAGATTGTTCCATGATGACCTTAGGCCTTTTTTCTCTACATAACATCGCTTCACAGATTATACAAAGACAGTGTTTCCAAACTGTTCTGTCAAAATAAAAGTTTAACTCTGTGAGATGAATGCATACGTTACAAAGCAGTTTCACAAAACTTTCTTGTTCATTGTTATTGGAAGATAATTCCTTTTTCACCATAGGCATCAGTGTGCTTCGAAATCTCCCTTTGCAGATTCTAGAAAAACAGTGTCTGCAAGCTGATCAATCAACAGAAACGTTTAACTTAGAGAGAAGAATGCAGACATCACAAAGTTTCTCAGAAAGCTTCCTTCTAGTTTTTATTTGAAGTCATTTCCTTTTTCACCATAGGCCCTGTGTGCTCCCAAATATCCCTTTGCAGATTCTACAAAAACAGTGTTTCCAAACTGTTCCATCAAAAGAAAGTTGTAAGTCTGTGAGATGAATGCACACGTCACAAAACAGTTTCTCAGGGAGCATCTGTCTAGTTTTTCTCTGAAGTTATTTCCTTTTCCACCATAAGTGTTAATTCACTCCCAAATATCCCTTCATAGATACTACAAAACCCGTGTTTCCAAACTGTTCCATCAAAAGAAGGACTTAACTCTGTGAGATGAACTTACACATCAGAAAGCAGTTTCTCATAACACTTCTATTGAGTTGTTATATGAAAATATGTCCATCTGAAGATATTTCCTTGTTCACCATAGGCTTTTTTACACTACCAAATATTGCTTCACAGATTTTGCAAAAACAGTGTTTCCATCTGCCCAGTCATATGAAAGGTTTCACTCCATGAGATGAATACACACATCACAAAGCAGTTTCCCAAAAATCTTCCTTCCAGTTTTTATCCAGAAATATTCATTTATCACCGTAGGCTTCAATGCGCTCCCAAATATCCTGTCGCAGATTCTACAAAAACAGTGTTTCCAAACTGCTCAGTTAAAATAAAGGTTTAACTCTGTGAGATAAACACACACATCACAAAGCAGTTTCTCAGATTGTTTCTGTCTGGTTCCTCACTGAAGATATTTCCTTTTCCACCATAGGCCTCAATGCACTCCAACATATCAATTTGCTGATTCTATTAAAAAGTTGCTTCTGAACTGTTCCATCAAAAGGAGGATTGAACACTGTGAGATGAATGTGCATATGAGAAAGCTGTTTATCATATCTCTTCTTTCCAGTTTTTATCTGAAGTTATTTCCTTCTTCACCATAGGCCTCATGAGCTCCCATATATCTCTTTGCAGATTCTGCAAAAACAGTGTTTCCAAACTGATCAATCAAAATAAAGGTTTAACTCTTTGAGATAAATGCAGACATCACTAAGCAGTTTCTCAAAATGCTTCTTTCTAGATTTTATCAGAAGATATTTCCTTTTCCACCATAGGGCTAATTGCGCTTTCCAATATCCCATTGCAGATTCTACAAAAACAGTGATTCCAAACTCCTCAATCAAAAGATAGCTTTCAGTCTGTGAGAAGAATGTACACTTCACCAAGTGGTTTGTCAGAAATCTTCATTCTGAGAAAGTTGTTATCTGAAGGCATTTCCTTTATTTACAATAGGCCTCAGTGCCTTACCAAATATCCCTTCACAGATTCTACTAAAACAGCATTTCCAAACTGCTCAATCAAAACAATCTTTTAACTTTGTGACAAAAATGCACACATCACAAAGCAGTTTCTCAGAAAGATTCTTTCTAGTTTTTATACAAAGGTATTTCCTTCTTCACCATAGTCTTCAATGCTCTCCCAAATATCCCTTTGATGATTGTACAAATAGAGTGTTTCAAAAATGCTCAATCAAAAGAAACTTTATCTCTGTGAGATAAAAGTACACATAAAAAACCAGTTTCTCAGAAAGCTTCTGTCCAGTTCTCTCTGAAGATATTTCCTTTTCCAGCATAGGACTCGATGCCCTGCCAAATATCCATACACAGGTTCTACAAAAACAGTGTTTCCAAACTGTTCAACCAAAAGAAGGACTTAACTCTGAGATGGATGCACACATAAGAAAACAGTTTCTCATGGAGCTTCTTTACAGTTTTCATCTGAAGGTATTTCCTTTTTCACTTAGGCTTTTTTGTGGTACCAAATATTGCTTCACAGATTTTTGCAAAAACAGAGTATCCAAAGTGCTCAGTCAAAAGAAAGTTTTGACTCTGTGAGATGAATACATGCATCAAAAAGCAGTTTCTCATAAAGCTTCTTTCAGTTTTTATTCAAAGTTATTTTCTTTATCACCATAGGGTTCAACATGCTTCCAAATATCCTGTCACAGATTCTACAAAAACAGTGTTTCCACACTGCTCAATCTAAACTCTGTGAGTTGAACACACATATCACAAAGCAGTTTTCAAAAACCTTCTTTCTAATTGTTATCCAAAAATATTTCCTTTTTCACCATAGACCTCAATGCGCTCCTAAATATACCTTTGCAGATACTACATAAATAGTGTTTGTGAACTGGGCAATCAAAAGAAAGGTTTAACTCTGTGAGATGAATGCACACATCACAAAGCAGTTTCTCAGATAGCTTTTGTCATGTTCTCTGTGAAGATATTTCCTTTTCCACCATTGGCCTCAGTGCACTCCCAAATATCCCTTTGCAGATTCTGTAAAAACAGTGTTTCCAAAATCTTCTGTCAAAAGAAGGACTTAACTCTGAGATGAATGCACACAACAAAAAGCAGTTTTTCATAAAGCTGCTTTCCAGTTTTTATCTTAAGATATTTCATTTTTCACTGTAGGCTTTTTTGTGCTACATAATATCGCTTCACAGATTTTGCAAAAACTGTGTTTTTTCAAACTTATCTGTGTAAATAAAGGTTTAGCTCAGTGACATGAATGCACACATCACAAAGCAGTTTCTCATAAAGCATCTTTCTAGTTTTCATCTGAAGATATTTCCCTTTTACCATATGCCTCAATACACGCCCAAATGCACCTTTGCAGATTCTACAGAAAGAGTGTTTCCAAATTTTTCAATCAAAAGAAAGGTTTAACTCTGTGAGATGAATGCACACATCACAAAGCAGTTTCTCTGATAGCTTCTGTCTAGTTCTACTCTGAAGGTATTTCCTTTTCCACTACAGGACTCAATACACTCTGAAATATCCCTCTGCATTTTCTAGAAAAATAGCTTTTCCTTTGGGTTCCATCAAAAGAAGCATTTAAATCGGTGACATGAATGCAAACATGAGACAGCAGGCTTCATAATGCTTCTTTCCAGTTTTTTATCTGAAGATATTTCCTTGTTCATGATAGGCCTTATTGCACTACCGAGCATCACTTCACAGAATATACAAAAACAGGGTCTCCAAACTTCTCAGTCAAAAGAAAAGTTGAACTCTGTGGGATGAATGCATACATCACAAAGCAGTTTCTCAAAGAGCTTCTTTGTAGTTTTTATTTGTAGATATTTCCTTTTTCACCATAGGCATCAGTGTGCTCCTAATTATCCCTTTGCAGATTCTATAAAAACAATGTTTCCAGCCTGCTAAATCAAATAAAGGTTTAATACTGTTAGAACAATGCACACCCCACAAAGGGATTTCTCAGAAGCTTCTTTCTAATTTTTATCTGAAGTTATTTCGTTTTTCACCATAGGCCTTGTGTATTCCCAAATATCCTTTTGCAGATTGTACAAAAACAGTGTTTCCAAACTGACCAATCAAAAGAAAGTTTTAACTCTGTAAGATGAATTCACACATCACAAAGCAGTTTGTCAAATGGCTTCTTTCTATTTTTTATCTGAAGGTGTTTCCTTTTTCAGCATAGTACTCAATGTGCTCCCAAATATACCTGTGCAGGTTCTACAATAAAAGTGTTTCCAAATTGCTCAATCAAAAGAAAGGTTTAACTCTGTGAGATGAATTCAGGCATCACAAAGCAGTTTCTCAGATAGCTTCTGTCTAGTTCTTCTCTGAACATATTTCCTTTTCCACAGTAGGCCTCAATGCACACCCAAATATCACTTCACAGACTCTATAAAAACATTGTTTCTGAATTGTTCCCTCAAAAGGATTTAACTCTGTGAGATGAACACACACTTTGGAAATCAGTTTCTCATAACTCTTCTTTACAGATTTTATCTGAATATATTTCCTGGTTCACTGGAGGCTTCTTTTGCACTACCTCACGTCGCTTCACAGATTATACAAAAATAATGATTACAAACTGATCATTCCAAAGAAAGGTTTAACTCTGTGAGATGAATGCACACATCACAAAGCCATTTCCCTAAAACGTTCTTTCTAGTTTTTATCTGAAGATATTTCCTTTTCCACCATAGGCATCAATGCACTCCCAAATATGCCTTTGCAGATTCTACAGAAACAGTGTTTCCAAACTGCTCAATCAAAAGAAACATTTAACTTTGTGAGAACAATGGACACAACCCAAAGCAGTTTCTCAAAATCTTCTGTCAAGTTCTTCTCCGAAGATAATTTCTTTTCCACCATAGGCCTCAAATTGCTCCCAAATATCCCTTCACAGATTCTACAAAAACAGTGTTTCCAAACTGTTCCATCAAAAGAAGGACTTATCTCTGTGAGATGAACACACACATCAGAAAGCAGTATCTCATAACGCTTCTTTCCAGTTTTTACCTGAACATATTTCCTTCTTCACCATTGGCTTTTTTGCGCTTCCTAATAATGTTTCGCAAATCTTGCAAGAAGAGCGTTTCCAAACTGCTCAGTCAAAGGAAGGTTTTAACTGTGTGAGATTAATGCACACATCACATAGCAGTTTCTCTAAAATCGTCTTTGTAGTTTTTATCTGAAGATATTTCCTTTTTCACCATAGGTCTCAGTGTGCTCCGAAATACACCTTTGCAGATTCTACAAAAACAGTGTTTCCATACTTGTCAATCAAAAGAAAGGTATAATTCTGTGAGATGAATACACACTCACAAGGCAGTTTCTCAGATGTTTTCTCTCTAGTTCTTCTCTGAAGATATTGCCTTTTCCACCATAGGCCTCAATGTGCTCCCAAATTTTCTTTTGCAGATTCTGTACAAATTGTGTTTCCAACCTGTTCCAGTGAAAGAAGCATTTACCTCTGTGAGGGGAACACACACATCAGAAATCAATTTCTCATAATGCTTTTTTGCACTTTTTTTCTGAAAATATCCCTTGTTCACCATAGGCCTTTTTCCACTACCTAACATTTCTTTGCAGATTGTACAAAAACAGTGTTTCCCAACTGCTCTTTGAAAGGAAAGTTTAACTCTGTGAGATGAATGTATACATCACAAAGGAGTTTCTCAGAAAGCTTCTTTCTAGGTTTTATCTGAAGTTATTTCCTTTTACACTGTAGGCCTCAATGTGCTCCTAAATATCCGTTGGCAGATTCTGCAAAAATATTGTTTCCAAACTGCTCAATCAAAAGTAACGTTTAAATTTGAGAGAAGGTTGTACACATCACAAAGCAGTTTCTCAGAAAGCTATTGTCTAGTTCTTCTCTTAAGATATTTCCTTTTTGACCACAGGCCTCAATGCTCTCCATAATATCCCTTTGCAGATTCTACAGAAACAGTGTTTCTAAGCTGCTCAATCAAAGAACAGGTTTACCTCTGTGATTTGAACACAAACATCACATAGCAGTTTCTCCAAAATTGTCTTAGTAGTTTTTATCTGAAGATTTTTACTTTGTCACCATAGGCTACAGTGCGCTCCCATATATTGCAGCTTCTACAAAAATGGTGTTTCCATACTCCTCAATGAAAAGAAAAGTTTAACTCTGTGAGATGAATACACATCACATAGCAATTTCTCAGATAGTTTCTGTCTATTTCTTCCCTGAAGATATTTCCTTTCCACCATAGGCTTCAATGCGCTCCCAAATGTCCCTTCACAGATTGTGTAAAAGCAGTGTTTCCAAACTGTTCAATGAAAAGGACTTAACTCTGTGAGATGAACACACTCATGAGAAATCAGTTTCTCATAAGGCTTCTTTGCAGTTTTTATGTAAAGATATATCTTGTTCAACATAGACCTCTTTACACTACCTAACATTTCTTTGCAGATTATACAAAAACTGTGTTTCCCCACTGCTCAGTCAAAGGAAAGTTTAAGTCTGTGAGATGAATGCATACAACACAAAGCAGTTAATTAAAAAGTTGTTTCTAATTTTTATCTGAAGATATTTCCTTTTACACCATAGGCCTCAGTGCACTCCCAAATATCCCTTTGCAGATACTGCAAAAACAGTGTTTCCAAACTGCTCAATCAAAAGTAACATTTAGCTTAGTGAGAAGATTGCACACATCACAAAATGGTTTCTCAGAAAGCTTTTTCTAGTTTTTATCTGAAGATAATTTTTTTCAAAAGAGGCCTCTTGTACTCCAAAATATCCCTTCACAGATTCTACAAAAGCAGTGATTTCAAACTGATCAATCAAAAAACAGGTTTAACTGTGTTTGATGAATGCACACATCACAAAGCAGTTACTCAGAAAGCTTCTGCCTAGTTCTTCCCTGAAGTTATTTCCTTTATTATCTTAGGCTTCAATGCACTCTCAAATATCCCATCACAGATTCTACAATAACACTGTTTCCAAACTGCTCAATCAAAAAAGAGTGTTAACTCTGTGAATTGAATGCACATATCACAATGTACTTTCTCAAAACGTTTCTTTCTAGTTTTATCCGAAGATATTTCCTTTATCATCATAGACCACAGGGTGCTACAAAATATACCTTTGGAGATCCTACAAAAAGAGTATTTCCAAAACGCTCAATCAAAAGAATGGTTTAACTCTGTGAGATGAAGGCACATGTCACAAGGGAGTTTCTCAGATAGCTTCTGTCTTCTTCTTCTCTGAAGTTATTTCCTTTTCCACCATAGACCTCAATGTGCTGCCAAATATCCCTTCACAGATTCTTTAAAAAGAGTGTTACCAAAGTGTTCCATGAGAAGAAGGATTTAATTCTGTGAGATGAATACACACATCAGAAAACAGCTTCTCATAACGCTTCTTTCCAGTTTCCATCAGAAGATATTTCATTGTTAACCATAGGGCTTTTTGCGATACCCAAAATCACTTTGCAGATTTTACAAAAAAAGTGTTTCCAAACAGCTCAGTCAAAAGAAAAGTTTAACTAACTCGGTGAGATGAATGCATACATCACAAAGCGGCTTCTCAAAAAGCTTCTTTCTCGTTTTTATCTGAACATGTTTCTTTTTCACCATAGGCATCAGTGCACTCCAAAATATCCCTTTGCAGAAACTACAAAAACAGTGTTTCTGAACTGCTCAATGAAAAGAAATGTTTAACTCTGCGAGAAGAATGCACATATCACAAAGCAGTTTCTTAGAAAGCTTCTTTCTAGTTTTAATCTGAAGTTATTTTCTTTTTCACCATAGGCCTCGTTCACTCCCAAATACCCCTTCGCAGTTTCTACAAAAACATTTTTTCCAAACTGATCAATAAAAACAATGTTTTAAGTCTGTGAGTTGAATGCACACATCACAAAGCAGTTTCTCATAATAATTGTTTCCAGTTTTTATCTGAAGATATTTCTTTTTTTACCATAGGCTTTTTTGTACTACCTAATATCGCTTCATAGATTTTGCAAAAACAGTGTTTCCAAACTGTTGAGTGGAAAGAAAAGTTTAACTCTGTGAGATGAATGCATACATCACAGAGCAGTTTCTCAAAGAGCTTCTTTCTAGTTGTTATCTGAAGATATTTCCTTTCTCACAATAGGCATCAGTACGCTCTGAAATATCCTTTGCAGTTTCGAGAAAAAGAGTCTTTACAAAGTGCTCAATCAAAAGAAATTTGTAACTCTGTGAGAAGAATGCACACATCACAAAGCATTTTTTCAGAAAGATTCTTTCTAGTTTTTATTTGAAGTTATTTCCTTTTTCACCATGGCCCTCATGCTCTCACAAACATCCCTTCACAGATTCTACAAAAACAGTGTTTCCAAACTGCTCAGTTGAAAGAAAAGTTTAACACTCTGAGGTGAATGCATACATCACAAAGCAGTTTCTCAGAAATCTTCTTTCTGGTTTTTATCCAAAGATAATTCCTTTTTCACTATAGGCTTCAGGGCACTTCCAAGTATCCCTTTGCAGATTCTATATAAACAGTATTTCTGAACTGTTCCATCAAAAGAAAGATTTAATTCTGTGAGATGAATGCACACATCACAGTTTCTCTAAAAGCTTCTTTCTAATTTTCATCCAAAATTATTTCCTTTATCACCATTGGCTTCAATGCGCTCATAAATATCCTGTCTCTTATCCTACAAAAACAGTTTCCAAACTGCTCAATCAAAAAACAGATTTATCAGTGAGTTGAATGCACACATCACAAAGCAGTTTCTCAAAAAGCTTCTTTCTAGTTTTTATCCAAAGTTATTTCCTATTTCACCTTTGGTTTCAACACTCCCAAATATCCCATCACAGGTCCTACAAAAACAGTGTTTCCAAACTGCTCAATCAAAAGAAATGTTTAACTCTGTGAAAAGAATGCACACCTCACAAACCAGTTTCTCATAATGCTTCTTTACTGTTTTTATATGAAGATATTTCCTTATTCTGCACCATTTAATATCACTTTGCAGATTTTGCAAAAACAGTGTTTTGAAACTGCTCAGTCAAAAGAAAGATTTAACTCTGTGGGAAGAATGCACACATCACAAAGCAGTTTCTCAAAAAGCTTCTTTCTGGGTATTATCTGAATATATTTCCTTTATTGCCATGGGCTTCAGTGCACTCCAGAATATCCCATCTCAGATTTTATAAATACAGTGTTTCCAAACTGCTCAATCAAAAAACAAGTTTACTTCTCTGAGTTGAATGCACCCATTGCAAAGCAGTTTCTCATAAAGCTTTTTTTCTAGTTTTTATCTGAAGATATTTCCTTTTTCACCACAGACTTCAATGTGCTCCCAAATATCCCTTTGCAGACTCTACAAAAACTGAGTTTACAAACTTTCGATCAGAAGAAGGACTGAACTCTGTGAGCTGAATGCATACATCAGAAAGTAGTTTCTCATTACACATCTTGTCAGTTTTTATCTGAAGATATTTCTTTTTTCACCATAGGTTTTTTTGCACAACAAAATATTGCTTTGCAGATTATGCAAAAACAGTGTTTCCAAACTACTCAGTCAAAAGAAAAGTTTAAGTCTGTGAGTTGAATGCACACATCCAAAAGCAGATTCTCAAATCCTTCTTTCTAGTTTTTATTCAAAGGTATTTCCTTTTGCACCATGTGCCATTGTGCATTCTCAAATATATCTTTGAAGAGTCTACAAAAACAGTTTTTCCAAACTGCTTAATCAAAAGAAAGGTTTGACTCTCTGAGGTGAATGCACAGATCAGAAAGAAGTTTCTCAAGTACCTTCTGTGTAGTTTTTCTCTGAAGATATTTCCTTTTTCATGATATTTTTCAGTGCGCTCCCAAATATCCCTTGGCAGATTCTACAAATACAGTGTTTCCAAACAGATCCATTAAAGGAAATGTTTAACACAGTGAGATGAATGCACACATCACAAAGCAGTTTCTCAGAAAGCTTCATTCTAGTTTTTGTATAGAGATAATTCCATTTTCACCATAGGCCTCAATGTGCTCTGAAATATCCCTTTGCAGTTTATACAAAAAGAGGGTTTACAAACAGCTCCATCAAAAGAAGGGTTTAATTCTGTGAGAATGAATGCACACATCAGAAACTAGTGTCTCAGAAAGTTTCTTTCTACTTTTTGTCTGAAGTTATTTCCTTTTCACCATAGGCCTGAAAGCGCTCCCAAATATGGCTTCACAGATTCTACAAATACAGTGTTTTCAAACTGCTCCTTCAAAGGAAAAGTTGAACTCTGTGTAATGAAGGTATACAACAAAAAACAGTTTCTCAGAGAGCTTCTTTTTAGTTTTTTTCTGAAGATATTTCTCTTTTCACCACAGTCCTTAATGCATTCCTCAAATATCCCTTTGCAGATTCTACAAAAACAATGATTCCAAACTGCTCCATCCAAAGAAAGTTTTATCTCTGTGACATGACTGCACACATCACAAAGCAGTTTCTCATAAAGCTTCTTTCTATTTTTTTGATGATATTTCCTTTTTTCACATTAGGCCTCAATGCACTCCCAAATATCCCTTTGCGGATTCTACAAATACAGTATTTCCAACCTGCTCCATCAAAAGAAAGTTTTAAATTTGTCAGATGAATTCTCACAGCACAAAGAAGTTTCTCAGAAAGATTCATTCTTGTTTTTGTCTAGAGATATTTCCATTTTCAACATAGGCCTCAACACATTCTGAAATATCCCTTATCTGAAGATATTTCTTTTCAACATAGGCTTCATTGTGTTCCCAATGACCATTTTGCAGATTCTACAAAAACACTGTTTCCAAACTGCTGCACCAAAAGAAGATTTAACTCTGTGAGATGAAAGAACACATCACAAAGCAGTTTCTCAGAAAGCTTCTGTCTGGTTTTCATCTGAAGATATTTCCCTTTTGACCATAGGCCTGAGAGTGCTCCCAAATATGTCTTCACAGATTCTACAAATACAGTGTTTTCAAGCAGCTCCTTCAAAGGAAATGTTTAACATTTTGAGATGAATGGACACATCAAAATGCAGTTACTGATGAAGCTTCTTTCCAGCTTTTCTCTAAATTTTTCACCACAGGCATAAATGCAGACCCAAATATCCTTTTGCAGATCCTACAAAACCATTGATTCCAAACTGCTCCACCAAAAGAAAAGTTTAATTCTCTGAGATGAATGTGCACATCACAAGGCAGTTTCTCAGAAAGTTTCTTTCTAGTTTTTCTCTGAAGATATTTCCTTTTTCACAGTAGGCCTCAATGTGCTCCAAAATATCCCTTGGCAGATTCTACAAATACAGTGTTTCCAAACTGCTCATCAAAAGAAAGGTTTAACCCAGTGAGATGAATGCAGACAGCACAGAGTAGTTTCTCAGAAAGCTTCATTCTAGCATTTGTATAGAGATAATACCATTTTCACTATCAGCCTCAATGAACTCTGAAATATCCACGAGCAGTTGATACAAAAACAGAGTTTACAAACAACTCCATCAAAAGAAAATTTTAACTCTGTGAGAATGAATGCACATGTCACAAAGTAGTTTCTCAGAAAGTTTCTTTCTAGTTTTTCTCTGAAGATATTTCGTTTTCACCACAGGACTCAATGTGATCCTAAATATACCTTCACCATTTATACAAAAATAGTGTTTACAAACTAGTCTATCAAAAGAAAGTTTTATCTCTGTGAGATGAAAGCACACATCACAAGGCAGTTTCTCAGAAAGCTTCTGTCAAGTTTTTATCTGAAGATATTTCCCTTTTCACCATAGGCCTGAAAGTGCTCCAAATTATGGCTTCGTAGATTCTACAAATACAGTGTTTTCAATCTCCTCCTTCAAACGAAAGGTTTAACTCTGTGAGATGAATGGACACATCACAAAGCAGTTTCTCAGAATGCTTCTTTCTAGTTTTTCTCTAAAGCTATTTCCGCTATTTCCTTCTTCACTATAGGCCTCTATCTCTCCCAAATATAACTTCGCAGATTCTGCAAATACAGTGTTTCCAAGTTGTTTAATCAAAAGAAATATTTAAATCTGTCAGATGAATTCTCACATCACAAAGCAGTTTCTCATAAAGCTTCATTCCAATTTTTGTCTAGAGACATCTCTATTTTCACCACAGGCCTCAATGCACTCTGGAATATACCTTCACAGTTTATACAAAAACAGGTTTTACAAACAGCTCCATCAAAAGAAATGTTTAACTCACTGAAATGAATGCACACGTCACAAAGCAGTTTCTCAGAAAACTTCTGTCTAGTGTTTACCTGAAGATGTTTCCCTCTTCAGCTTAGGCCTGAAAGTGCTCCCAAATATGGCTTAGAAGTTTCCACAAATACAGTATTTTTAAACTGCTCCTTCAAAGGAAAGGTTGAACTCTGTGAGATGAATGGACTCATCACAAAGCAGTTTCTCAGAAAGCTTTTTCTAGTTTTTCTCTGTATATATTTCTCTTTTCAAAGCAAGACTTAATGTGCTTCCAAATATCCCTCCACAGATTCTACAAAAACAGTGATTACAAACTGCTCCATCCAAAGAAAGTTTTAACTCTGTTAGATGAATGCAGACATCACAAAGCAGTTTCTCACAGAGTTCATTCTAGTTTTTGTCTAAAGGTATTTCCATTTTCACCATAGGCTTCAATGTGCTCTGAAATATCCCTTTGCAGTTTATACGAAAACAGGGTTAACAAACTTCTCTCTTGAAATAAAGGTTTAACTCTGACAGATGAATGCACACATTACAAAGCAGTTTCTCAGAAAGTTTCTTTCTAGTTTTTCTCTGAAGATATTTCCTTTTAACCATAGGATTCAATGAGCTCCAAAATATCCCTTCACTGATTATAAAAACCAGTGTTTACAAACTACTCCATCAAAAGAAAGGTTTAAATCTGTGAGATGAAAGCACACATCACAAAGCAGTTTCTCAGAAAGCTTCTGTCTAGTGTTCATCAGAAGATATTTCCCTTTTCACCATAGGCCTGCAAGTGCTCCCAAATATGGCTTCGCATATTCTGAAAATACGGTGTTTTCAAACTGCTCCTTCAAAGGAAAGGTAAAACCATGTGAGATGAATTCACACATCACAAGGGAGTTTCTCAGAAAGCTTCTGTCTAGTTCTTCCCTGAATATATTTACTTTTCCAACATAGGCCTCAATGCACTGCCAAATATCCCTGCACAGATTCTACAAAAACATTGTTTTCAGAATGTTTCATCAAAAGAAGGACCTAACTATGTGAGATGAATGCACACACCAGAAAACAGTTTCTTATAACGCTTCTTTCCAGTATTTATCTGAAGATATTTCCTTTTTTACCATGGGTTATTTGCATTACCAAATATTGCAACACAGATATTGCAAAAAGTGTGTTTCCAAACTGCTCAGTCAAAAGAAAGTTTGAACTCTTTTAGATGAATGCAGACTTCACAAAGCATTTTCTCAAAAAGCTTCTTTCTAGTTTTTATCTGAAGATATTTCCTTTTTCACTGCAGGCTTCAGTGCAATCCCAAATATACCTTTGCAGATTCTACAAAAACAGTGTTTCCAAACTGCAAAATCAAAGGAAGGTTTACCTCTGTGAGGTGAATGCACACATCACAAAGCAGTTTCTCAAAAAGCTTCCTTCTAGTTTTCTCTGAAGATATTTCCTTTTTCACCACTGGCGTCATTGCACTCCCAAATATCTCTTAGCAGATTCTACACAAACAGTGTTTCCAAACTGATAACTCAAAAGAAACTTTTAAATCTGTGAGTAAAATGCACCCATCACAAAGCAGTTTCTCAGAAAACTTCTTTCTAGTTCTTATCTGAATTTATTTCCTTTTTCAACATAGGATTTGTGCATTCTCAAATATCTCTGCAGATGCTACAAAAACAGTGTTTCCAAACTTCTCAATGAAAAGAAAGGTTTAACTCTGTCAGACGAATGTACACATCACAAAACTGTTTCTCAGAACGTTTCTTTCTAGGTGTTTTCTGTAGATATTTCCTTTTTCATCACAGGCCTTAGTGTGCTCACAAATAACTCTTTGCACTTTCTGCCAGAAGGGTGTTTCCAAACAGCTCCATCAAAGGAAAGATTTAACACTGTGAAATGAATGCACACATCACAAATCAGTGTCTCAGAAAGCTTCTTTCTAGATTTTTTATTATACTTTAAGTTTTAGGGTACATGTGCACAATGTGCAGGTTAGTTGCATATGTATACATGTGCCATATTGGTGTGCTGCATTTTATCTGATGATATTTCCTTTATCACCACAGTCCTCTTTGTATTACATAATATCCTTTCACAGATGCTATAAAAACAATGTTTCCAAACTCCTCAATCAAAAAACAGGTTTAACTCTGTGAGTTCAATGCACACATGACAAATCAGTTTCTCAAAAAGCTTCTTTCTAGTTTTTATCTGAAGATATTTCCTTTATCACCTTAGTCTAAAATGCACCTCCAAATATCCCTACACAGATTCTACAAAAACCGTGTTTCCAAACTGCTCAATCAAAAGAAAGTTTTAACTCTCTGAGATGAATGCACCCATCACAAAGCAGTTTCTCAGATTGATACTGCCTAGTTCTTCTGGAAAGATATTCCCTTTCCTCCATAAGGCTCAATGCACTCCTAAACATCCCTTCACAGACTCTATAAAAACAGTGTTTCCAAACTATTCCATCAAAAGAAGGATTTAACTCTGTGAGATGAACACACACATCAGAAAGCAGTTTCTTATAACACTTCTTATCAGTTTTTATCTGACAATATTTCCTTGTCCACCATAGGCTTTTTTGCAATAACAGATATTGCTTTGTAAATTTTGCAAAAGCAGTGTTTCCAAACTGCTCAGTCAAATGAAAGGTTTAACTCTCTGAGATGAATGCACCCATCACAAAGCAATTTCTCAGATTGATACTGCCTAGTTCTTCTCGAAAGATATTTCCTTTCCTCCATAAGGTTCAATGCACTCCTAAATATCCCTTCACAGACTCTATAAAAACAGTGTTTCCAAACTATTCCATCAAAAGAAGGATTTAACTCTGTGAGATGAACACACACATCAGAAAGCAGTTTCTTATAACGCTTCTTATCAGTTTTTATCTGACAATATTTCCTTGTTCACCACAGGCTTTTTTGCAATAACAGATATTGCTTTGTAAATTTTGCAAAAGCAGTGTTTCCAAACTGCTCAGTCAAATGAAAGGTTTAACTCTGTGAGATGAATGCACACATCACAAAGCAGTTTCTCAAAAACCTTCTTTCTAGTTTTTATCTGAAGATATTTCTTTTATCACCATAGGCTTCAATGCACCCCCAAATATCCTGTCGCACATTCTACATAAACAATGTTTCCAAACTACTCCATCAAAAAGCAGGTTTAACTCTGTGAGTTGAACGCCCACATCACAAAGCAGTTTCTCAAAAAGCTTCTTTCCTGTTTTATATGAATATATTTCCTTTTTCACCATTGTCCTCAGTGCACTCTCAAATATACCTTTGCAGATTCTACAAAAACAGTGTTTCCAAACTGCTCAATCAAAAGAAAGGTTTAACTCTGTGAGATGAATGTACACATCACAAAGCAGTTTCTCAGAAAGCTTCCGTCTGGTTCTTATTTGAAGATATTTCCTTTTCCACCATAGGCCTCAATGTGATCCCGTATATCCTTTCACAGATTCTATAAAAACAGTGTCTCTGAACTTTTCCAAAAAAAGAAGGATTTACCTCTGTGGGATAAATACACACATCAGAAAGTAGTTTCTCATAATGCATCTTTCCAGTTTTTATCTGTAGATATTTCCTTGTTCACAATAGCTTTTTTACACTACCTAATATTACTTCACAGATTTTGCAAAAACAGTGTTTCCAAACTGCTCAGTCAAAAGAAAGGTTGAACTCTGTAAGATGAATGCATACATCACAGAGCAGTTTCTCAAAAAATTTTTAGTATTTATCCAAACATATTTCCTGTATCACCTTAGTCCTCAATGCACTTGAAAATATCTCATCGCAGATTTTACAAAAACAGTGTTTCCAAACTGCTCTGTCAAAACAAAGGTTTAACTCTGTGAGATGAGTGCACACATCACAAAGCAGTTTCTCAGAAAGCTTCTGTCTAATTCTTCTCTGAAGATATTTCCTTTTCCACCATAGTCCTCAATGCGCTCCCAAATATCCCTTCACAGATTCTACAAAAACAGTGTTTCCAAACTGTTCCATCAAAAGAAGGACTTAACTCTTTGGTATGAATGCACACATGCAAATGTAGTTTCTCAAGACGCTTCTTTCCAGTTTTTATCTGAAGTTATTTTTTCTTTCTCAACATAGGCATTTTTGCACTAACAAATATTGCTTCACAGATTATACAAAAATAGTGTTTCCAAACTGCTCAGTCAAAAGAAAGATTTAACTCTGTGGATGAATAGACACATAACAAAGTAGTTAGTCAGACAACTTCTTTCTCATTTACTTCCAAATATGTTTCCTTTTCTACGTAGGACTAACTGTTCTTCCAAATATCCCCTTGCAGATTTTACAAAAACGTGTTTCCAAGCTGCTAAATCAAAAACCAGGTTTAATTCTGTGTGTTGAACACACACATCACAAAACAGTTTGTCAAATAGCTTCTTTCTAGTTCTTATCTGAAGATATTTCCTTTTTACTCATAGGCCTTAGTGAGCTCCCCCATATCCCTTTGCAGATTCTACAAAAATAGTGTTTCCAAACTGCTCAATCTGAAGAAACATTTAACTCTGTGACAAGAATGCACACATCAAAAAGCGGTTTCTCAGAAGGCTTCTTTCTAGTATTTATCTGAAGTTATTTCCTTTTTCACCTTAGGCCCTGGACACTCCAAAATATCCCTTTGCAGACTGTACAAAAACAGTTTTTCCAAACTACTTAATCAAAAAAAGGTTTAATTCTGTGAGATGAATGACACATCACAAAGCAGTTTATCAGACAGCTTCTGTCTAGTTCTTGTCTGAAGATATTTCATTTTCCACAAGAGGCCTCAATGGGTTCCCAAATATCCCTTCACAGTTTCTACAAAAACAGTTTTTCTGAACCTTTCCATCCAAAGAAGGACTTAACTCTGTGAGATGAATGCACACATCATAAAGCAGTTTTTCATAACTCTTCTTTCCAGTTTTTATCTGAAGATATTTCCATTTTCAGTATAGGGTTTTTTGCGCTACCTAATATCACCACACAGATTTTTGAAAAATAGTGTTTCCATACTCCTCAGTCAAAAGAAATGTTTAAATATGTCAGATGAATGCACACATTGAACGCAGTTTCTCAAAAATTTCTTTCCAGTGTTTATCTGAATAATTTTCCTTTTTCACTATAGGCCTCTGTAGGCTCCCAAATATATCTTTGCAGATTCTTCAAAAGCAGTGTTGCCAAACTGCTCAAACTAAAGAAAGTTTTAACTCTGTTATATGAATGCACACTTCTAAAAGCAATTTCTCCAATAGCTTCATTCTAGTTCTTCTCTGAAGATATTTTCTTTTTCACCCTAGGCGTCAATACACTCCCAAATATCCCTTCACTGAATCTATAGTCTGACAAAAGGCTAATATCCAGAATCTACAGTGAACTCAAACAAATTTACAAGAAAAAAACAAAAAACCCATTAAAAGTTAGTGAAGGTTATGAACAGACACTTCTCAAAAGAAGACATTCATGGAACCAAAAGAAGCATGAAAAATGCTCATCATCGCTGGCCATCAGAGAAATGCAAATCAAAACCACAATGAGAAAACTTCTCACACCAGTTGGAATGGCGATCATTAAAAAGTCAGGAAACAACAGGTGCTGTAGAGGATGTGGAGAAATAGGAACACTTTTACACTTTTGATGGGACTGTAAACTAGTTCAACCTTTGTGGAAGTCGGTGTGCCAATTCTTCAGGGATCACAACTAGAAATACCACTTGACCCAGCCATTCTATTAGTGGGTATATACCCAAAGGATTATAAGTCATGCTGCTGTAAAGACACATGCACACGTATGTGTATTGTGGCACTATTCACAGCAGCAAAGACTTGGTACCAACCCAAATATCCAACAATTGTAGACTGCATTAAGAAAATGTGGCACATATATACACCATGGAATAATATGCAGACATAAAAGATGATGAATTCATGTCCTTTGTAGGGACATCAATGAAGCTGGAAACCATCATTCTCAGCAAACTATCACAAGGAGAAAAAACCAAACACTGCATGTTCTCACTCATAAGCGGGAATTGAACAGTGAAAACACATGGACACAGGGAGGGGAACATCACACACCGGGACCTGTTGTGGGGTGGTGGGAGGGGGGAGGGATAGTATTAGGAGATATACCTAACGTTAAATGAAGAGTTAATGGGTGCGGCACACCAACCTGGCACATGTATACATATGTAACAAACCTGCACATTGTGCACATGTGCCCTAAAACTTAAAGTATAAAAATAAGAAAAAAAAAACAGTGTTTCTGAACTGTTGATTAAAGAAGGATTCAGCTCTGTGAGAAGAATGTACACATCAGAAAGTAGTTTCTGTGAACACTTCTTTTCAGTTTTTTTCTGAAGATATGTCCTTCTTCAACATAGGCCTTTTTGCACTACAAAATATCACTTCACAGATTATACAAAAACAGTGTTTCCAAACTGCTCACTCAAAAGAAATACTTAACTCTGTGAGATGAATGCAAACAGCACAAAGCAGTTTTCTCAAAAAGCTTCTTTCTAGTGTTGATCTGAAGATATTTCCATTTCACCATTGGCTTCAGTGCGCTCCCAAATATTCTTTAGAGATTCTACAAAAACAGTAAGTCCAAACTCTTCAATCAAAAGAAACGTTTAACTCTTTGACAAGAAAGCACACATCCCAAAACAGTTCTCAGAAAGCTTCTTTCTAGTTTTTATCTGAAGTTATTTGATTTTTAACCAAGGCCTCACGAGCTCCCAAATATTCATTCGGAGATTCTACAAAAACAGTGTTTCCAAACTGATCAATCTAAGAACTGATTAATTCTGTGAGATGAAAGCAAACGTCTCAAAGCAATTTCTCAAACAGTATCTTTGTAGTTTTTACCCAAAGATATTTCCTTTTTCACCATAGGCATCTGTGGGCTCCCAAATATCCCTTTGCAGATTCTACAAAAAGAGTGTTTCCAAACTGTTCCAGCAAAAAAAGGACTTATCTCTGTGAGATGAACGCACACATAATAATGCAGTTTCTCATAATGCTTCTTTCAAGTTTTTTTCTGAAGATATTTCTTTTATCAACATATGTATTTTTGGGCTAACAAACATCACTTTGCAGATTATACAAAAACAGTGTTTCTAAACTGCTCAGTCAAAAGAAAGTGTTAACTCTGTGAGACGAATGCACATATCAGAAGGCAGTTTCTCAAAAAAATTCTTTCTAGTTTATATCCAAAGTTATTTCCTTTTCCAACATAGGCCCCAATCTGCTCTGAAATATCCCTTCACAGATTCTACAAAAACAGTGTTTCCAAACTGCTCCATCAAAGGTAGGATTTCACTCTGTGAGATGAACACACATATCAGAAAACAGTTTCTCACAATGCTTCTTTCCACTTTTTATCTGAAGATACGTCCATGCTCACCATACGCCTCTTTAGGCTACCTAACATCACTTCACAGAATATACGAAAACAGTGTTTCCAAACTGCTCAATCAGAAAAAAGTTTAATTCTGTTAGATGAATGCATGCATCACAAAGCAGTTTCTCAAAAAGCTTCTTTCTAGTTTTTATCTGAAGATATTTCCTTATTCACAATAGGCATCCATGTGCTCCCAAATATCCCTTTGCAGATACTACAAAAACAGTGTTTCCAAACTGCTCAATCAAAAGCAACATTTAACTCTGTCAGAAGAATGCAGACAACACAAAGCAGTCTCTCAGAAAACTTCTGTCGAGTTTTTATCTGAAGATATTTTCTTTTTCAATATAGGACTCAATGTGCAAAAAAAATACATGCGCTCACAAATATCAATTTGCAGATTCTACAAAAAAGTGTTTCAAAACTGCTCAATCAAAAAACAGATTTATCTCTATCAGTTGAATGCACACATCACAAAGCAGTTCCTCAGATAGCTTCTATCTTGTTCTTCTCTGAAGATATTTTCTTTTCCACCACAGGCCTCAATGTGCTCCCAAATATTCCTTTGTAGATTATGTAAAAATATTGTTTCTGAACTCTTCCATCAAAAGAAGGACTTAACTCTGTGAGATGAATTCACTCTTTAGAAAGCAGTTTCTCACAATGTTTCTTTCCAGTTTTTATCTGAAGATATTTACTTTTTCATCACAGGCTTTTTGTGCTCCCTAACATCACTTCGCAGATTACACAAAAACAGTGTTTCCAAAGTGCTCAAACAAAAGCCATGTTTAACTCTATGAGATGAATGCACACATCACAGAGAGGTTTCTCAAAACGCATTTTTGTAGTTTATACCCAAAGATATTTCCCTTTTCACCATAGTCCTTATTGCGCTCCCAAATGTACCTTTGCAGATTCTACAAAAACTGTGTTTCCAAACAGCTCCATTAAAAGATATGTTTAACTCTGTGAGATGAATGCACATGTGACAAAGCAGTTTCTCAGGCAGTTCATCCCTTTCTTCTCTGAAGATATTTCCTTTACACCATACGTCTCAATGTGCTCCTAAATAGCACTTTTACAGATTCTATAAAAACAGTGTTTGTGAACTGTTCGGTCAAAAGAAGGCTTTAACACTGTGATGTAAAAACAAACTTCAGAGAGCAGTTTCTCATAACGCTTCATTCCAGTATTTTTTTCTGAAGATATTCATCATAGGCCATTTTGTGCTAACATTGCTTCGCAGATTATACTTAAACAGTGTTTCCAAACTGCTCGATCAAAAGAAACATTTAAATCTATTAGAAGAATACATACTTTGCAAAGTCGTTTTCAGAAACTTTCTTCTTTTTATCTGAAGTTATTTCCTTCTTGATTATAGGCCTTGTGCTCTCCGAAATATCCCTTCACAGATTCTTCAAAAACAGTGTTTCCAAACTGATCAATCAGAAGAAAGTTTTAACACTGTGAGATGAATGCACACATTACAAAGCAATTTCTCAGATACATACTGTCTAGTTCTTCTCCAAAGTTATTTCCCTTTACACCATAGGTTTAAGTGCACTCTCAAAAATCCTTTTGCAGACTGTATAAAAACAGGTTTCTGAAATGTTCCATCAAAAGAAGGACTTAACTCTGTGAGATGAATGCACACATCAGAAAGTAGTTTCTCATAATGTTTCCAGTTTTTATCTGAAGATATTTCCCTGTTCACCATAGGCCTTTTTGTGCTACCTAACATCACTTCACAGATTATAAAAAAACAGTGTTTCCAAACTTCTCAGTCAAAAGGAAAGTTTAACTCTGTGAGATGAATGCATACACCACAAAGCAGTTTCTCAATAAGCTTCTTTCTAGTCTTTACCAAAGATAATTCCGTTTTCACTGTAGGCAAATGTGTGCTCTCAAATATCCTTTTCCAGATTCTACATAAACAAGGTTTCCAAACTGCTCAATGAAAAGAAACTTTTAGCTCTGTGAGAAGAATGCATAACACAAAGTGATTTTTCAGAAGGGTTCTTTTTAGTTGTTATCTGAAGTTATTTCCTTTTTCAACATAGATGTCATGTGCTCCCAAATATTGTTTTGCAGATTCTACAAAAACAATGTGTCCAAACTGATCAATCAAAAGATAAGTTTAACTCTGGGAGATGAATGCACACATCACAATGCCATTTCTCTAAAAGTTTCTTTCTAGTTTTTATCCGAATATATTTCCTTTTTCACCATAGGCTTCATGGCTCTCTGAAATATCCCTTCGCAGATTCTACAAAAACAGTGTTTCCAAACTGCTCAATCAAAAGAAAGGATTAACTATGTGATATGAATGCACACATCACAAAGCAGTTTCTAAGAAAGCTTCTCTCTAGTTCTTCTCTGAAGATATTTCGTTTTCCACCATAAGCCTAAATGCACTCCCAAATATCCCATAGCAGATTCTACAAAAACAGTGTTTCCCAAATGTTCAATCAAAAAACAGGTTTAACCCTGTGAATTGAACAGACACATCACAAAGCAGTTGTGAAAAACCTTCTTTCTAGTTTTTATCCGAAGGTATTTCTTTTTCCCCCATAGGCCTCAGAGGGCTACAAAATATACCTTTGCAATTTCTACAAAAGCAATGTTCCAAACTGCTCAGTCAAAAGAAAGGTTTAACTCTGTGACATGAATGTCCACATAACAAAGCAGTTTCTTAGATAGCTTCTTGTAGTTCAATTCTCTAAAGATATTTCCTTTGCCATGATAGGCTTGAAAGTGCTCACAAATATTCCTTCACCAACCCTATAAAAACTGTGTTTCCAAACTGTTCCATCAGAATAATTATTTAACTATGTGAAATGAAAGCACGCATCATAAAGCAGTTTCTCATAATGCTTCTTTCCAGTTTTTATCTGAAGATATTTCCTTCCCCATGATAGGCCTTTCTGCACTACTAAATATCTGTTTGCAGATTACACAAAAACAGTGTATCCAAACTGCTCAGTAAGAAGGAAAGTTTAACTGTGTGAGAAGAATGCATGCATCACAAAGAAGTTTCAGAAAGGGTTCTGTCTAGTTTTTATCCGAAGATATTTCCTTTTTCACCACAGGCATCAGTGCACTTCCCAATATCCCTTTGCAGTTTATAGAATAACAGAGTTTCCAAACTGCTCAATAAAAAGAAACGTTTACATCTGTGAGATGAAAGCACACATCACAAAGAAGTTTCTCAAACAGCTTCTCTCTTGTTCTTCTCTGAGGATATTTTCTTTTCCACCATAGGCCTCCATACACTCCCAAGTATCCCTTCACAGATTCTTCAAAAACAGTGTTTCCAAACTGTTCCATCAAAAACAGGACTTAACCCTGTGAGAGGAAAGCACACACAAGAAAGTGGTTTCTCATAAAGCTTCTTTCCAGTTTTTATCTGAAGAGATTTCCTTTTTCACCATAGACTTTTTTGCACTACCTAATATCACTTGGCTGATTTTGCAAAAACAGTGTTTCAAAACTGCTCAGTGAAAAGAAAGGTTTAACTCTGTGAGATGAATGCACATATCAGAAAGCAGTTTCTCATAATGCTTCTTTTTAGTTTTATCCTATTTCCTTTATCTCCATAGGTTTCAACGTGTTGCCAAATATCCTGTTGCAGATTCTTTATAAACAGTGTTTCCAAGCTGCTCAATCAATAAACAAACAGGTTGAACTCTGTCAGTTGAACACACACATCGCAAAGCCATTTCTCAAAATCTTCTTTCTAGTTTTTATCCAAAGGTATTTCCTTTTTCACCATAGGCCTCAGTGCACTCTTAAATATAACTTTGCAGATTTTACAAAAACATTTTTTCCAAACTGCTCAATGAAAAGAAAGTTTTAACTCTGTGAGACAAATACACACATTACAAAGCAGTTTCTCAGAAAGTTTCTTTGTAGCTTTTATATGGAGATATTTCCTTTTTCATCATAGGCTTCAACGTGCTCACAAATAACATTTTGCATCTTCTGCCAAAGGTTGTTTTGAAAGGGATCCATCAAACGAAAAATTATACACTGTGAAGTGAAAGCAAACATCAAAACCCAGTTTCTCAGAAAGCTTCTGTCTAGTTCTTCTCTGAAGATATTTCATTTTCCACCATAGGCCTCAGTGTACTCCCAAATATCCCTTTGCAAATCCTACAAAAACATGTTCCCAAACTGTTACATCAACAGAAAAAATTAACTCTGTGAGACACTCTGTGAAACACTCTGTGAGAAAGACTTAACTCTGTGAGAACACCCACATCAGAAAGCAGTTTCTCATAAAGCTTCTTTTCCGTTTTTATCTGAAGATATTTCCTTGTTCACCATGGACGTTTTTGCACTACAAACATTGCTTCACAGTTTTTGCAAAAACAGTGATTCTAAACTGCTCAGTCAAAAGAAAGGTTTAACTCTGTCAGATGAATGCACACAGCACAAGGAAGATTCTCAAACAGCTTCTCTTTTTTCCTTCCCTGAAGATATTTCCTTTTCCACCATAGGCCTCAATACATTCCCAAGTATCCCTTCACAGATTCTTCAAAAACAGTGTCTCCAAACTGTTCCGTCAAAAGCAGGAGTTCACCCTGTGAGAGGAAAGCACACCACACCGGAAAACAGTTTCACATAAAGCTTCTTCTTTCCAGTTTTTATCTGAAGAGATTTACTTTTTCACCATGGGCTTTTTTGCGCTAACTAATAACACTCGTAGATTTTGCAAAAACAGTATTTCCAAACTGCTCAGTGAAAAAAAAGGTTTAACTCTGCAAGACGAATGCACACATCACAAGGCAGTTTCTCAAAAAGCTTCATTCTGATTTTATCTGAAGATATTTCCTTTATCACAATAGGCTTCAGTGCACTCCTAAATATCCCATTGCAGATTCTACAAAAACAGTGTTTCCAAACTGCTCAATCAAAAATCAGGTTTAATTTCGTGAGTTGAATGCACACAATACAGAGCAGTTTCTCAAAAAAATTCTTTCTAGTATTTATCCGAAGATATTTCCTTTTTCACCATATAAATCAGTGTGCTCCCAAATATCCATTTGCAAATTCTACAAAAACAGTGTTTACAAAGTGTTCATTCAAAAGAAAAGTTTAACTCTGTGAGAAGAATGCACACTTCACAAAGCAGTTTCTCAGAAAACTTCTTTCTAGTTTTTATCTGAAGTTATTACCTTTTTAACCATAGGCCTCATGTGCTGTCAATTATCCCTTCACAGATTGCATAAAAACAGCATTTCCAAACTGATCAATCAAAAGAAAGTTTTAACTCTCTGAGAGGAATGCACACATCACAAAGTGGTTTCTCTGAAAGTTTCTTTCCAGTTTTTTTCCAAAGGTATTTCCTTCGTCAGCATAGGATTCAATGCTCTCCTAAATATCCCTTCGCTGATTCCACAAAAACAGTGTTTCAAAACTGCTCATTCAAAAGGAACTTTTAACTCAGTGAGATGAATGCACATATCAAAAATCAGTTTCTCAGAAAGCATCTTTCTAGTTCTTCTCTGAAGTTATTTCCTTTTCCACCATATGCCTCATGCACTCACAAATATCACTTTGCAGATACTACAAAAACAGTTGGCCCAAACTGCTCCATCAAAAGCAGGACTTAACCATATGAGAAGAACACACACACCAGAAAGCAATTTCTCATAAAGTTTCTTTTCAGTTTTTATCGGGACAGATTAACTTTTCACCATAGGTTTTTTTGTGTTACCAAATATTGCTTTGCAGATTTGGCAAAAATAGTGTTTCCAAACTGCTCAGTGAAAAGAAAGGTTTACCTCTCTGAGATGAATGCACACATCACAAAGCAGTTTCTCAAAAAGATTACTTCTGGATTTATCTGGAGATATTTCACTTATCACCCTAGGCTTCAAGGCACCCCTAAATATCCCATCACAGATTCTACAAAAACAATATTTCCAAACTGCTCAATCAAATATCAGGTTAAAATCTGTGAGCCGAATGCACACATCACAGAGCAGTTTCTCAAAAACTTCTTTTTAGTTTTTATCCAAAGATATTTCTGTTTTCAGCAGGAACCTCAGTACACTCCCAAGTACAACTTGGCAGGTTCTACAAAAACAGTGATTCCAAACTGTTCAATCAAAAGAAAGGTTTAACTCTGTCAGATGAATGCACACATCACAAACCAGTTTCTCTGACAGCTTCTGTCTACTTCTTCTCTGAAAATATTTCCATTTTCACCATAGGACTCAATGTGCTCCCAAATATCCCTTCGCAGTTTCTATAAAAACCGTGAGTCTGGACACTTCCATCAAAAGAAGGATTTAACTTAGTGTGATGAATGCACATATGAGGAAGCAGTTTCTCATAACGCTTCTTACCAGTATTTATCCAAAGACATTTCCTTGTTCCCGCTAACGTTTTTTCTGCTATTTAATACCGATTAGTGGATATTGCAAAACAGTGTTTCCAAACAGCTCTGTGAAAACAAAGGTTTAACTCTGTGAAATGAATGAATACTTCACAAAGCAGTTTCGCAAAGAGTGTCTTTCTGGTTTTTATCTGAAGATATTCCTTTTTCACCATAGACCTCAGTGTGCTCCCAAATATCCCTTTGCAGATTCTAGAAAAACAGTGTTTCCAAACTGCAAAATCCAAACAAAAGTTTAAATCTGTGAGAAGAATGCACACACCACAGGGCGGTGTCTCAGAAAGCTTCTTTCTACTTTTTGGCCAAAGTTATTTCCTTTTTCACCACAGGCCTCATGCACTCCCAAATATCCCTTTGCAGATTGTACAAAAACAGTGTTTCCAAACTCATTAATCAAAAGAAAGGTTTAACTCTGTGAGATGAAAGCAAATATCACAAAAGAGTTTCTCAAATGGATACTTTCTAGTTTTTATCTGAAGATATTTCCTTTTTCACCGTAGTCTTCTATTACTACAAATAGCTCTTTGGCTATTTTACAAAAACAGTTTTTACAAACTGCTCTATCAAAAGAAAGGTTTAACGCTGTGAGATGAATGCACAAATCAAGAAAGAGTTCCTCAGAAAGCTTCAGTCTGGTTCTATTCTGAAGATATGTCCTTCTCCACCATATTCCTCAATGCACACCAAAATATCTCTCACACACTCTGTAAAAACTTGGATTCTGAACACTTCCATCAAAAAAAGGATTGAACTCTGTGAGAAGAACACACATATCAGAAAGCAGTTTCACATAACGCTTCTTTACAGTTTTTATGTGAATATATTTCCATGTTCACCATAGGCCTTTTTGCCCTACTTAACATCACTTTGCAGATTTTCCAGAAACAGTGACTCCAAACTGATCATTCAAAAGAAAGGCTTAACTCTGTGACATGAATGCACACATCACAAAAGAGTTTCTCAAAAAGCTTCTTTCTAGTTTTTATCCGAAAATATTTCCTTTTCACCATAGGTGTCAGTGCACTCCAAAATATCCCTTTGCAGATTGTATAGAAACAGTGTTTCCAAACTGCTCAATCAAAAGAAACATTTAATTTTATGAGAAGAATGCACACATCACAAAGCACGTTCTCATAATCTTCTGCTGAGATCTTCTCTGAGGATATTTCCTTTTCCACCATAGGCCTCAATGTGCTCCCAGATATCCCTTTGCAGAGTCTACAAAAAAAGTGTTTTCACACTGCTCAATCATAAAATAGGTTTAACTCTGTTTTTTGAATGCACACATCAAATAGCTGTTTCTCAAAAATCTTCTTTGTAGTTTTCATCTGAACACATTTCCTTTTTCACTATAGGCCTCAGTGAATTATAAAATATCCCTTTACAGATTCTACAGAAACAGGGATTCCAAAGTGCTAAATCACAATAAACTTTTAACTCTTTGAGATGAAAGCACATATCACAAAGCAGTTTCTTAGAAAGCTTCAGTCTAGTTCTTCTCTGAAGATATTTCATTTTGCACCATAGACTTCAATGAAATCCCAACTATCACTTCTCGGATTCTACAAAACCGTGTTTCCAAACTGCTCAATCAAAAGAAAGGTTTAACTCTGTGAGTGGAATGCACACATCACAAAGCAGTTTCTCAAAAATCTTCTGTCTACTTCTGTGAAGATATTTCCTTTTCCACTATACACATCTATGCACTCACAAGTATTCCTTTGCAGATTGTACAAAAACAGTGTTTCCAAATTATTCCACCAAAATAAGGAATTTACTCTGTGAGTTGAACATGCATATAAGTAAGCAGTTTCTCATAACAATTCTTTCCAGGTTTTATCTGAAGACATTTACCTTTTCACTGTAGGCTTTTTTGCACTACTTAATATCGCTTTGCAGATTTTTCAAAAACACTGTTTCCAAACTGCTCAGTGAAAAGAAAGGTTTTACTCTGTGAGATGAATGCACACATCAGAAAGCAGTTTCTCAAAAATCTTCTTTCTAGTTTGCATCGTAAGATATTTCCTTTTTCAGTATAGGCTTCAGAGCACTCCCAAATATTCCTTCACAGATTCTGCAAAAAGAGTGTTTCCAAAGTGCTCAATAAAAAGAAAGGTTTAAGTCTGTGAGAAGAATGCACACATCTCAAAGCAGTTTCCCAGAAAGCTTCTGTTTAGCTCTTCTCTGAAGATGTTTCCTTTTCCACCATAGGCCTCAACACATTCCCAAATATCCCTTTGAAGATTCTACAAAAGCAGTGTTTCCAAACTACTCAATCAAAAAACAGGTTTAACTCTGTGAATTGAATGCACTCATCACAAAGTAGTTTCTCAAAAATCTTCTTTCAAGTTTAGTTTTTTCCTTAAGATATTTCCTTTTTCACCACAGGCCTCAGTGCACTCCCAAATATACCTTTGCAGATTCTACAAAAACAGTGTTTCCAAACTGCTCAATTAAAAGAAATGCTTAACTCTGTGAGATGAATGCACACATCACAAGGCAGTTTCTCAGATAGCTTCTGTCTAGTTCTTCTCTGAAGATATTTCCTTTTCCACCTTAGATCTCAATGCACTCACAAATATTCCTTCACAGATGTTATAAAAACAGTTTCCAAACGGTTCTATCAAAACAAGGATTTAACACGGTGAGATGAACACATATGGAGAAGCTGTTTCTCATAGTGCTTCTTTCCAGTATTTATTGGAACTACGTTCTTTGTTCTTTGTTCAACGTAGACCTTTTTGTGCTATGTTCTGTGTTCTTTGTTCAACACAGGCCTTTTTGTGCTAACTAACATCACTTCACAGATGATACAAAAACAGTGTTCCAAACTGCTCTGTCAAAAGAAAAGTTTAACTCTGTGAGATGAATGTGTACATTGCAAAACAGTTTCTCAAAGAGCTTCTTTCTAGTTTTTATTGGAAGATATTTCCTTTTTCACCATAGGCATCAGTGTGCACCAGAATCTCCCATTGTCAGATTCTACAAAAACAGTGTTTCCACACTGTTCTATCAAAAGAAAGATTTAATTGTGTGAGATGAATGCACTCATCCTAAAGCAGTTTCTCAAAAAGCATCTGTCTAGTTTTTCTCTGAAGTTATTTCCTTTTTCACTGTGTCAATGTGCTCCAAAATATCCCTTCATAGATTCTACAAATACAGTTTTTGAAAACTGTTTCATTAAAAGAAGAACTTAACTCTGTGAGATGAACTGACACATCACAAAGCTGTTTCTCATAATGCTTCTGTCCAGTTGTTTTATGAAGATATTTCCATCTGAAGATATTTCCTTGTTCACCATAGGCTTTATTGCACTACATAATATCGCTATGCAGATTTTGCAAAAACAGTGTTTCCATGTACTCAGTCATATGTAGGGTTTCACTCCATGAGATGAATGCACACATCGCAAAGCAGTTTCTCAAAATTCTTCTTTCTAGTTTTTGTCTGAAGATATTTCCTTTATTACCACAGGTTTCAATGCCCTCCCAAATATCTGGTTGCAGATTCTAGAAAAACAGTTTTTCCAAACTGCTCCATCAAAAAGCAGATTTAACTCTGTCAGTTGAACGAACATATCACAAAGAAGTTTCTCAAACAGATTCTTCCTAGTTTTTATCTGAGGATATTTACTCTTTCATCATAGAACTCAATGCACTCCCAAATATACCTTAGCAGATTCTACAAAAACAGTGTTTCGAAGCTGCTCATAAAAAGAAAGGTTTAACTCTATGAGAAGAAGGCACTTATCAGAAAGCAGTTTCTCAGATATATTCTGTCTAGTTATTACAAAATATCCCTTCACAGAATCTACAAAATAGTGTTTCCAAATTGCTCAATCAAAAGAAAGTTTTAACTCTCTAAGGTGAATGCCACTTTTACAAAGCAGTGTCTCAGAAAGCTTCTTTCTTGTTTTTATCTGGAGATATTTCCTTTTTCACCATAGGCCTCAATGAGTTCCCAATTAACCCTTCAAAGACTCTGCCAAAATGGTGTTTACAAAGGGCTCCATTGGAGGAATATTTAACACTATGAAATGAAGGCACACATCAGAAACCAGTGTCTCAGAAACCTTCTTTCAAATTTTAATCTGAATATATTTCCTTTTTCACCATAGGCCTCAATGTGCTCCCTAATATCCCTGAACAGATCCTATAAAAACAGTGTTTCTGAACTGTCCCATCAAAAGAAGTATTTAACTCTCTTAGATGAATTGACACATCAGAAATCAGTTTTTTGTAACGCTTCTTTCAAATTTTTATCTGAATGTCTTTCCTTCTTCATCATAGGCATTTTTGCACTTTCAAACATTGCTTCACAACTTATTCAAAAACAGTGGTTCTAAACTGCTCACTCAAAAGTTTACCTCTGTGATGTGAATGCATATATTGTAAAGCAGTTTCTTAAAATGCTTCTTTCTAGTTTTTATTCGAAGATATTTACTTTTTCACCATAGGCATCAGTGCGTTCCCAAATATCGCTTTGCAGATTCTACAAAAACAGTGTGTCCAAACTGCTCAATCAAAAGTAACGTTTAACTCTGTCAGAAGACTGCACACATCACAAAGCAGACTTTCAGATAGCTTCTTTCTAGTTTTTATCTGAAGATATTTCCTTTTCCAGCATAGGTCTCAATGCGCTACCAAATATCCCTTTGCAGTTTCTATAAAAACAGTGTTTCCGATCTCTTCCATCAAAAGAAGCATTTAACACTGTGAGATGAATTCACACATCAGAAAGCAGTTTCTCATAATGCTTCTTTCTCGTTATTATCTGAAGATATTTCCTTGTTCACCATAGGCCTTTTTGTCCTGCCTATCATTGCTTTGCAAATTCTAGAAAAACAGTGTTTCCAAAATGCTCAATCAAAAAAAGGGTTAACTCTGTGAGTTGAATGCACACATCACAAAGAAGTTTCTCAAAAAAACTCCTTTCTGCTTTTATGTGGAGATATTTCCTTTTTCACCATAGGCCTCAATGAACTCCCAAGAAACCCTTCGGAGACTCCACCAAAAGGGTATTTCCAAGTGGCTCCATCAAAGGAAAGATTAACTCTGTGAAATGAAGGCACACATCACAAATCAGTGTCTCAGAAATTTCTTTCTGGGTTTAATCTGAAGATATTTCCTTTTTCACCATAGGCCCCAGTGTGCTCCCAAATATCCCTGCACAGATTCTATAAAAACAATGTTTCCAAACTGTTCCATTAAAAGCCATTTTTAACTCTATTAGATGAATACACACATCAGAAATCAGTTTCTCATAGCAGTTCTTGCTAGTTTTTACATGAATATCTTTCCTTGTTTACCATAGGCATTTTTGTGCTTTCAAACTTTGCTTTGCAGATTATACAAAAAACAGTGTTTCCAAACTGCTCAACCAAAAGAAAGGTTTAACTCTGTGAGATGAATGCACATATCACAACGCAGTATCTCAGAAAACTTCTGTGTAGTTCTTCACTGAAGATACTTCCTTTTCCATCGTAGGCCTCAATGGGCTGCCAAATCTCCCTTCACACATTCTACAAAAACAGTGTTTCCAAACAGTTCCATCAAAGAAGGAATTAACTCTGTGAGATAAACACACATATGAAGAAAGCAATATCTCATAATGTTTCTTTCCCATTTTTATCTGAAGATATTTACTTTTTCACCATAGGCTTCTTTGTGCTACCTAATATTGCTTTGAATGTTTTGCAAAAACAGTGTTTCCAAACTTCACAGTCAAAAGCAAGGTTTAACTCTGTGAGATGAATGCACACATCACAAAGCAATTTCTAAAAAATTTCTTTCCTGTTTTTATCTGAAGATATTTCCTTTTTCAGCATAGCCTCTGTGTGCTCCTAAGTATAGAGTTGCATTTCTATAAAAACAGTGTTTCCAAACTACTCAATGAAAGGAAAGGTTTAACTCTCTCAGATGAATGCACACATCACAAAGCAGTTTCTCAGATAGCTTCTGTCTAGTTCTTCTCTGAAGATATTTCCTTTTCCACTGTAAGCATCGTGCTCCCATATATCACTTCACAGACTCTATAAAAACAGTGTTTCCAAGTTGTTACATCAAAAGAAGGATTTAACTCTGTGAGATGAATGCTCACATCAAAAATCAGTTTCTCATAAGGCTTCTTTCCAGTTTTTATCTGAAGATATTTCCTTGATCACCATAGGGCTTTTTGTGCTACCAAACATCACTTTGCACATTAAACAAAAACAGTGTTTCCAAACAGCTCAGTCAGAAGAAAAGTTTAACTTTGTGAGATAAATGCACACATCACAAAGCAAAAAATCTTCTTTCTAGTTTTTTTCTGAAGATATCTATTTTTTCAAAACAGGCTTCGATGCTCTCCCAAATATATCCTCACAGATTCTACAAAAACAGTGTTTCCTAAAGGCTCAGTCAAAAAATGTTTCACTCTTTGTCATGAATGATGTTATCACAAAGAAATTTCTCAGAATGCTTCTGTCTACTTCTTCTCTGACAATTCTTCCTTTCCACCATAGGCCTCAATGTGCTGCCAAATATCCCATCGCAGATTCTACAAAAACAGTTTCTTTCTTTTTCTGCTAGTTAACAACGCTTTGCAAATTACACAAAACAGTGTTTTCAAACTGCTCAGTGACATGAAAGATTTAGCTCTGTGAGATGAATGCACACCACAAAAAGCAGTTTCTCAGAAAGCTTCCTTACAGTTTTAATCCAAAGATATTTCCTTTTTCACCATAGGCCTAACTGCTCTTTCAAATATCCCATTGCAGGTTCAACAAGAACAGTGTTTCCAAACTGCTCAATAAAAAGAATGGCTTAAATCTGTGATAAGAATGCACACATCACAAAGCAGTTTCTCAGAAAGCTTTTTGTATTTTGGAACCGAAAGAATTTCCTTTTTCACCATAAGCCTCAGGGTGCTCCAAAATATCCCTTCACAGATTCTGAAAAAACAGTGTTTCCAAACTGTTCAATCAAAAGAAAGGTTTACATCTGTCAGATGAATTCACACGTTACAAAGCTGTTTCTGAGAAAGCTTCTTTCTAGTTTTTATCTGGATATATTTACTTTCTCACACTAGACCTCAATATGCTCCCACATAACCCTTAGCAGATTCTGCCAGAAGGGTGTTTCCAAATGGCTTGATCAAAGAAAAGACTTAACAGTGTGAAATGAATGAACACACAGCAAATCAGTGTCTCAGAAAGCTTCTTTCCATTTTTAATCTGAGGATATTTCCTTTTTCACCATAGGCCTTTTTATGCTATTTAATATCACTTTGCAGATTATAAAACAACAGTGTTTCCAAACTGCTCAGTCAAAAGAAAGGTTTAACTCTGTGAGATGAATGCATACATCACAAAACAGTATCTCAAAAAGCTTCTTTCTAGTTTTTACCACAGATTTTTCCTTTATCACCATGTGCTTCAATGCACTCCCAAATATCCCATTGCCAATTCTACAAAAACAGTGTTTGCAGACAGCTCAATCAAAAAAAAAGTTTTAAAACTGTGAGTTGAATGCACACATCACAAAACAGTTTCTCAAAATTTTTCTTTCTAGTTTTATCCAAAGATATTTCCATAGGACTCAGTGAACACCCAAATATACCTGTACAGAATCTACCACATATCCTTTTTCAACATAGGCTTCAATGTGCTCCCAAATATCAATTTGCAGATTCTACAAAAAGAACATTTCCAAAATGCTCAATAACAAGAAAGGCTTAACCCTGTGCCTCGAATGCACACACCACAAAGCTGTTTTTCAGATATCTTCTCTCAAGTTCTTCGCTGAAAATATTTCCTTTTCCACCGTAGGCTTCAATGCGCTCTCAAATCGCAGATTTAAAAAAAACACTGTTCCTGAACAGTTCCATCAAAAGAAGGATTTAACTCTGTGAGATGAATGCACACATCAGAAAGCAGTTTCCCATAACGCTTCTTTCCTGTTTTTATCTGATGATATTTCCTTGTTCACCATAGTCCTTTTGGCACTACATAACATCGCTTCATGGATTATACTAAAACAGTGTTTCCAAGATTCTCAGACAAAGGAAAGGTTAATTCTGTGAGATGAATGCATACATCAAAAAGCAGTTTCTCAAAAAGATTCTTTCTAGTTTTTATCCAAAGATATTTCCTTTTACACAATAAGCTTCAGGACACTCCAAAATATCCCCTCATAGATTCTATATAAAGAGAATTTCTGAACTGTTCCATCAAAAGAAGGATTTAACTCTCTGAGATAAATGCACAAATGAGAAAGCAGTTTCTCATAAAGCTTTCTTCCAGTTTTTATCTGAAGATATTTCCTTTTCCACCATAGGCCTCAATGCACTCCCAAATATGACTTCACAGATTATACAAAAACAATGTTTCCAAACTCCTCAGTCAAAAGTAAAGTTTAAGTCTGTGAGATGAATGCATACATCACAAAGCTGTTTCTCAAAAAGGTTATTTCTTGTTTTTATCCAAAGAAATTTCCTTTTTCAACATAGGCATCAGTGCACTCCTGAACATCCTGTTTCAGAGTCTACAAAACAGTTTTTCCAAAGTGCTCATCTAAAGAAACTTTTAACTATGTGAGAAGACTGCACACTTCACAAAGTGGTTTCTCAGAAAGGTTCCTTCTATTTTTTATCTGAAGTTATTTCCTTTTTCACCATAAGCCTTATGTGCTCTGAAATATCCTTGAGCAGATTCTATAAATACACTGCTGGCAAACTGATCAATCAAAAGAAAGTTTTAACTCTGTGAGTTGTATGCACACATCACTAATCAGTTTCCCAAAACCTTCTTTCTAGTTTTTATCTGAAGATATTTCCTTTTTCACCATAGGCTTCAACACGCTCTGAAATATCCCTTCTCAGATTCTACAAAGAAAGTGTTCCTGAACTGCTCTATTAAAAGAAAGTTTTAACTCTGTAAGAAGAATGCACACAGCATAAAGCAGTTTCTCAGAAAACTTCTGCCTAGTTCTTCTCTGAAGGTATTTCCTTTTCCGTGCATAGGCCTCAATGCACTCCCAAATATCCCTTTGCAGATTCTAGAAAAACAGTGTTTGCAAACTGTTCCATGAAAAGAAGGAATTAACTCTTTGAGATGAACTCACACATCAGAAAGCAGTTTCTCATAACGCTTCTTTCCAGTTTTTGTCTGAAGATATTTCCTTTTTCACCATAGGCTTTTTTGTACTACATAATATCACCTTGCAGATTACATTAAAACACTGTTTCCAAACTGCTCTATGAAAAGAAAGGTTTAATTCTGTGAGATCCATGCCCATATCACAAAGCAGTTTCTCAAAATCTTCTTTCTAATTTTTATCCATAGTTATTTCCCTTATCACCAAAGTCTTCAAGGCACTCCCAAGTATCCCTTCGCAGATTCTACAAAAACAGTGTTTCCAAACTGCTCAATCAAAAAACAGATTAACTCTGTGAGTTCAACACACACATCACAAAGCTGTTTCTCAAAAAGCTTATTTCTAGTTTTTATCTGAAGATATTTCCTTTTTCACCATATTCCTCAGTGTGCTCCCAAATATCCTTTTGCAGATTCTACAAAAACAGTGTTTCCAAACTGCTCAGTAAAAGGAAACGTTTAACTCTGTGAGAAGAATGCACACATCTCAAAGCATTTTTTCAGAAATATTCTTCCTCTTTTTTATCTGAAGTTATTTCCTTTTTCACCATAGCCCTCATGTGCTCCATAATATCCCTTTTCAGATTCTGCAAAAACGGTGTTTTCAAAGTGATGTATCAAAAGAAAGTTTTAACTCTGTGAGATGAATGCACACATCACAAAGCAGATTCTCAGAAAACTTTTTTCTGGTTTTGATCTGGAGATATTTCCTTTTTCATTGTAGGCCTCCATCTGCTACAAAATAACACTTCACAGATTCTGCCCAAAGGGTTTTCCAAATGCCTCCATCAAAGGAAAGATTACTACTGTGAAATGAATCCACACATCACAAATCAGTGTCTCAGACAGCGTCTTTCCTCTTTTTTATATGAAGATAATTCCTTTGTCACCACTGGCTTTTTTGTGCTACTTAATATCACATCGCAGATTATACAAAAACTGTATTTCCAAACTGCTCTATCAAAATAAAGGTTTAACTCTGTGAGATGAATGCAGAGATCAGAAAGCACTTTCTGCAAATGCTTATTTCTAGTTTTTATCTGAAGATATTTCCCTTTTCACGATAGGCTTCAATGTGCTCCCGAATATCCCTTTGCAGATTCTACAAAAATCAGAGTTTCCAAGCTGCTCAATCAAAAGTAAGGTTTAACTCTGTGAGGTGAATGCACACATCACAAAGCAGTTTCTCAGAAAGCTTCTGGCTAGTTCTTCTCTGAAGGTAATTCCCTTTCCACCATAGGCCTCAATGTACTTCTAAATATCCCTTCACAGATTCTACAAATACAGTGTTTCCAAAGTGTTCCAGCAAAAGAAGGACTTAACTGTGTGAGATGAAAGCACACACTAGAAAACAGTTTCTCTTAACTATTCTTTCCAGTTTTTATCTGAATGTATTTTTTCACCATAGACTTTTTTGTACTAATATTACTTCACAGATTTTTCAAAAACTGTGTTTCCAAACAGCCCAGTCAAAAGAAAGGTTTAACACTGTGAGATGAATGCACACATCACAAAGCAGTTTTTCAAAAAGCTTCTGTCTAGTTTTTATCCGAAAATATTTCCATTATCACCATAGGCTTCTATGCACTCCCAAATATCTCATTGCAGATTCTACAGTGTTTCCAAACTGATCAATCAAAAGAGAGGTTTAACTCTGTGAGGTGAATGCACACATTATAAAGCAGTTTCTCAAAAAGGTTTTATCTAGTCTTTATCTGAAGATACTTCCTTTTATACTGCAGGCCTCAGTGCACTCCAAAATAACCCTTTGCAGATTCCACAAAAACAGTGTTTCCAAACTGCTCAATCAAAAGAAAACTTTAACTCTGTGAGGTGAATGCAAACATCAGAAGGCACTTTCTCAAAAACATCCTTTCTAGTTTTTATCCAAAGATATTTCCTTTTTCGCCATAGGCTTCAATGCTCTCCGAAATATCCCTTTGCAGATTGGAAAAAAAGAAACAGTGTTTCCAAACTACTCAGTCAAAAGAAAGTTTTAACTCCATGAGATGGATGCACACACGAAAATGTAGTTTCTCAAAAGGTTTCTTTCTAGTTTTTATCCAAAGGTACTTTCTTTTTAACCATAGAATTAAGCACTCTCACATATTCTGTCACAGATTCTACAAAAAGTGTGTTTCCAAAGTGCTCAATCAAAACAAGAGCTTAACTCTGTGAGATGAATGCACACATCAGAAAGCAGTTTATCAGGTAGCTTCTGTCTAGTTCTCCTGTGAAGATATTTCCTTTTCCATCATAGGCCTCAATGCACTCCCAAATGTCCCTTCACAGATTCTATAAAAACAGTGTTTCACTGATTGGCAAGTTAACTCTTGCTTATTCTTCAGGTTCCAGCTCAGATGTGGCCTCTTCCAGGGTATTTCTCTGACTGCACCCTCTCCCCTCACTGACTACATAAGGTTTCCCTGTCATGTGCTTTTATGTACTGTTTTTCAAAGTGATTATCAATGTTTATAATTTTGTTCTGTAATTATTTTAAGGCAGCATTGTGTAGTGATTAAGAGCAGGAACAAATGCCTGCAGGGTTGAAACTTCAGCTCTGTCATGTGCAAACTGCGTGAACTTGGGCAAGGTATTTCACCTTTCTTTATTCACTTCCTCATTGGTAGACAGGAGACGACACCACTACTCACTTTTAGGGTTACTTATGACAATTAAATAAGCTAATAAATGTAAAAAAAAAAACAGTGTTTCTGAACTGTTCCATCAAAAGAAAGATTGAACTCTGAGAGATGAACACACATATCAGAAAGCAGTTTCTCATAACACTTCTTTCCTGTTTTGATCTGAAGAAATTTCCTTGTTCACCATAGGCCTTTTGGTGGTACCTACCATTGCTTCACAGATCATACAAAAACAGTGTTTCCAAACTGCTCAGTGAAAAGAAATGTTTAGGTCTGTAAGATTAATGCATACATCACAAAGTATTTTCTCAGAAAACTTCTTTCTAGTTTTTATCCGAAGATATTTCCTTGATCACCATAGGTTTCAATGTACTCTAAAATATCCCATTGCAGATTGTACAAAAACAGTGTTTCCAAACTGTTCCAAAGAAAGAAGGACTTAACTATGTGAAATGAAAGCACACATCAGAAAGAAGCTTCTCATAATGCTTCTTTCCAGTTTTGATCTGAAGATATATTCTTGTTCACCATAGGATATATTGTGCTGCCAATTAACACTAAGCAGCTTTTGGAGAAACAGCATTTCCAAACTGCTCAATCAAAAGAAAAGTTTAATTCTGTGAGATAAATGTAAGCATCACAAAGTAGTTTCTCAAAAAGCTTCTTTCTACTTTTTATCTGAAGATATTTCCTTTTTCACCATAGGCATCAGTGCACTCCAAAATATCCCTTTACAGATTGTGCAAAAACAGTGTTTTCAAACTGCTCAATCAATACAAATATTTACCTGTGTGAGAAGAATGCACACATCACAAAGCAGTTTCTCAAAAACCTTCTTTCTAGTTTTTATCTGAAGGTATTTCCTTTTTCACCATAGGCATCAGTGCACTCCTAAATATCCCTTTGCAGATTCTACAAAAGTAGCATTTCCAAACTGATCAATCAAAAGAAAGGTTTAACTCTATGAGATGAATGCACATATCAGAAAGCAATTTCTCAAAAAGCTTATTTTTAGTTTTTATCCAAAGTTATTTCCTTTTCATCATAGACTTCAATGCACTCCCAAATATCCCATCACAGATTCTACAAAAACAGTGTTTCCAAACTGCTCAGTCAAAAACAGATTTAACTGTGTGAGTTGAATGCACACATCACAAAGCAGTTTCTCAAAAATCTTCTTTCCATGTTTTATCCAGAGATATTTCATTTTTCAACATAGGCCCTATGACACTCCCAAATATACCTTTGCAGTTTCTACAAAAACAGTTTCCAAATTGCTCAATCAAAAGAAAGGTTTAACTCTGTGAGAGGAATGCACACATTGCAAACCAGTTTCTCAGATAGATAGTTTCTTTCTTGTTCTTCACTGAAGGTATGTCCATTTACATCATGGGTCTCAATGCACTATGAAAAATCCCTTAGCAGATTCTATAAAAGAGTGTTTCCAAACAGTTCCATCAAAAGATGGATATAACTCTGTGAGATGAATGCACACATCAGAAAGCTATTTCTAACAACTCTTCTTTCTAGTTTTTATCTAAAGATATTCCCTTGTTCACCATAGGACTTTGTGTGCAACTTACCATCGCTTCACAGATTATACAAAAATATTGTTTCCAAACTGCTAAGTCAAAAGAGAGGTTTAACTTTGTGAGATGAATGCATACATCCCAAAGCAGTTTCTTAAAAAGCTTCTTTCTAGTTTTTGTCTGAAGATATTTCCTTTTTCACCATGGGCCTCCATGGCTCCCAAGTATCCCTTTGCAGCTTCTACAAAAACAGTGTTTCCAAACTGCTCAATCAAAAGCAACGTTTAACTCTCTCAGAAGACTGCACACATCACAAAGCAGTTTCTCAGAAACGTTCTTTCCAGTTTTTATCTGAAGTTATTTCCTTTTTCACCATAGGCCATGTGAGCTCCAAAATATCCCTTCACATATTTTACAAAAACTGTGTTTCCTAACAGATCAATCACAAGAAGGTTTTAACTCTGTGAGATGAATGCACACATCACAAAGCAGTTTTTCAAAAAGCTATTTTCTAGTTTTTCCTTTTTCACCAAAGGCATCATTGCACTCCTAAATATCCCATTGTAGATTCCACATAAACAGTGTTTCCAAACTGCTCAAGCAAAAGAAAAGTTTAACTCTGTGAGAAGAATGAACTCATCTCAAAGTGGTTTCTCTGAATGTTTTGTTCTAGTTTTTATCTGAAGTTATTTCCTTTTTTGCCATAGGCTTTGTGCGCTCCCAAGAATCCCTTCACAAATTCCTCAAAAACTGTGTTTCCAAACTGATGAGTCAAAAGAAAGGTTTAATTCTGTGAGATGAATGCACACATCAGAAAGCAGTTTCTCAAAATGTTTCTTTCTAGTTTTTATCCAAAGATATTTCCTTTTTCACCAGTCTTCAATGCGCTCCAAACTATCCTTTCGCAGATTCCACAAAAGCAGTTTTTCCAAACTGCTTAATCAAAGAAAAAGTTAACTCTGTGAGATGAATGCTTACATCACAAAGAAGTTTCTCAGATAGCTTCTGTCTAGTTCTTCTCTGAAGATATTTCCTTTTCCATCATAGGCCTCAAAGCACTCCCAAATATCCCTTTGCAGAGAGTATAAAAACAGTGTTTCCAAACTGTACCATCAAAAGAATGATTTAACTCTGTGAGAAGAATGCCCACCTCAGAAAGCAGTTTCTCATAAAGCTTCCTTCCAGTTTTTCTCTGAAGATATTTCCTTCTTCACCATAGGCCTTTTTGTGATACATGTCATCGCTTGGCAGATTATACAAAAATAGTGTTTCCAAGCTACTCATTCAGCGGAAAAGTTTAAGTCTGTGAGATGAATGCACATATCACAAAGCAGTTTCTGAAAATGCTGCATTCTAGTTCTTATCAAAAGATATTTCCTTATTCACAATAGGCATCATTGTGCTCCAAAATATGCCTTTGCAGATGCTACATAAAGTGTGTTTCAAAAGTGCTCAATCAAAAGAAACATTTACCTCTGTGAGAAGAATGCTTTCATCACAAAGCAGTTTCTCAGAAAGCTTCTATCAAGTTCTTATCTGAAGTTATTTCCTTTTTCACGACACGCTTCATGTGCTGCCAAATATCGCTTCACAGATTCTACAAAAACAGTGTTTCCAAACTGATCAATCAAAAGAAATATTTAACTCTGTAAGATGAATGCACATATCACAGAGCAGTTTCTCAGAACGTTTCTTTCTAGTTTTTATCCGAAGATTTTTTTATCACCATAAAGTTAAATGTGCTCTGAAATATCCCATTGCAGATGCTACAAAAACACTGTTTCCAAACTGCTCAATGAAAAAACAGGTTTATCTCTATGAGCTGAATGCATGCATCACAAACCCATTTCTCAAAAAGCTTCTTTCTAGTTTTTATCTGAAGATAATTCCTTTTGCACCATAGGCCTCAGTATGCTCCCAAATATCCTGTCACATATTCTACAAGAACAGTGCTTCCAAACTATTCCATCAAATGAAAGACTAAACTCTGTGAGATGAATGCACACATCAGAAAGCAGCTTCTCATAAGGCTTCATTCCAGTTTTTCTCTTAAGATATTTCCATTTTCACCATAGTCCTATTTGCACTACCAAAGATGGCATCACAGATTATACAGAAATACTGTTTCCAAACTGCCAAATCAAAAGAAAAGTTTAACTCTGTGAGATGAATGCATACATCCAATGCAGTTTCTCAAAGAACTTCTTTCTATTTTTTATTTAAAGATATTTCCTTTTTCTCCATAGGCTTCCATGCAGTCCCAAATATGCCTTCGCAGATTCTAGAAAAACAGAGTTTCCTGAAAGCTTTAACTCTGTAAGATGAATGCACATATCACAAAGCAGTTTCTCAGAAAGCTTCTGTCTAGTTCTTCTCTGAAGATAATATCCTTTTCCACCATAGGCCTCAATGCACTCCCAAATATCCATTCACAGATTATACAATTACAGTGTTTCCAAATTGTTCCATCAAAAGAGGGACTTAACTCTGTGAGATGAATGCACACATAAGAAAACAGTTTCTCATAACGCTTCTTTCCATTTTTTATCTGAAGATATTCCCATGTTCTCCATAGGCTTTTTTGCACCACCCAATATTTCTTCCCAGATTTTGCAAAAACAGTGTTTCCAAACTACTCAGTCAAAAGAATGGTTTAAATCTGTGATGTGAATGCACTCATCACAAAGCCGTTTCTCAAAAAGTTTCTTTCTACTTTTTTCCCAAAGATAATTCCTTTATAACCATAGGCTTTAAGGTACTCCCAAATATCCCTTTGCAGACTCTAAACAAACAGTGTTTTCCAAATGCACAATCAAAAAACAGTCATAACTCTGTGAGTTGAATGGTGGCATCATAAAGCAGTTTCTCAAAAAGATTCTTTCTAGTTTTTATCTGAAGATATTTCATTTTTGACCATAGGCCTCAGTGCACTTCCAAATATACATTTGCAGATACTTCAAAAACAGTGTTTCCAAACTAATCAATCAAGGGAAACATTTAACTGTGTGAGATGAATGCACACATCACAAAGCAGTTTCTCAGATAGCTTCTTTCTTGTTCTCTCTGAATATATTTCCTTTCCCACCATAGGCCACAAAGCACTCCCATATATCCCTTTGCAGATTCTATAAAAGCAGTGTTTCTGAACTGTTCCATCCAAAGAAGTATTTAATTCTGTGAGATTAATGCACACATCAGAAAGCAGTTTCTCATAACGTTTCTTTCCAGTTTTTATCTGAAGACATTTCATTGTTCACCAGTGGCCTTTTTCTGTTACCTAACATTGTTTCACAGATCACACAAAAACAGTGTTTCCAAAATGCTCAGTCAAAAGAAAATTTTAACTCTGTGAGATGAATGCATACATCAGAAATCAGTTTCTCAAAAAGCTTCTTTCTACTTTTTATCCAAAGATATTTCCTTTATCCTCATAGGATACAGTGTGCCCCCAAATATCCCTTTGTAGATTCTACAAAAACAGTGTTTCCAAACTGCTTAATTAAAAGAAACGTTTAACTGTGTGAGAAGAATGCAAGCATCAGAAAGCTGTTACTCAGAAAGCTTCTTTCTAGTTTTTATCTGAAGTTATTTCCTTTTTTACCATAGGCCACGTGCTATCCCAAATGAACCTTCACAGATTCTACAAAAATAGTGTTTCCAAACTGATCAATGAAAAGAAAGGTTTAAATCTATGAGATGAAAGCACACATCACAAAGCAGTTTCTCAAAAATCTTCTTTCTAGTTTTCATCCAGAGATATTTCCTTTATCACCATAGGCTTCAATGTGTTCCCAAATATCCCTTTGCAGATTCTACAATAACAGTGTTTCCAAAGTGCTCAATTAAAAGAAAGGCTTAACTCTATGAGATTAATGCACACCACACAAAGCAGTTTCTCAGCTTCTGTCCTGTTCTTATCTGAAGATAATATATTTTCCACAATAGGCCTCAATGTGCTCCCAAATATCCCTTTGCAGAATCTACAAATCAGTGTTTCCAAACTGTTCCATCAAAACAAGGACTTCACTCTGGGAGATGAAGCCGCATATCAGATAGCAGTTTCTCACAACGCTTCTTTCCACTTTTTATCTGAAGATATTTCCTTTTTTACCATAGGCTATTTTGCACTAGCAAATATCTCTTTGCAAATTACACAAAAATAGTGTTTCCAAACTACTCAGTCAATAGAAATGTTTAATTCTTTGAGATGAATGCACTCATCATGAAGCAGTTTCTCATAATTCTTCTTTCAAGTTTTTATCCATATATATTTCCTTTTTCACCATAGGCCTAAATGTGCTTTCAAATATCCCATTGCTGATTCTACAAAAACAGTTTTTCTAAACTCTGGAATGAAAACAAAATTTTAAATCTGTGAGAAGAATACATACATCCAAAAGCAATTTCTCAGAAACCTTCTTCGAAGTTTTTATCTGAAGTTATTTCCTTTTTCATACTTGGGTCAGTGCAATCCCAAATATCCCTGGCAGATTCTACCAAAACAGTGTTTCCAAACTGCACAATCAAAAGAAAGGTTTAAATCTGATGGATGAATGCACAAATCACAAAGCAGTTTCTCAGAAATTTTCTTTCTAGGTTTTATCTGGAGATATTTCCTTTTTCACCATAGGCCTCAATTCACTCCAAAATAACTCTTTGCAGATCCCACCAAAAGTGTTTTTCCAGATGGCTCCATCCAAGGAAAGATTTAACTCTGTGAAATGAATGTGCATCTCATAAATCAGTACCTCAGAAAGCTTCTTTCCAGTTTTTATCTGAAGATATTTACTTTTACTCCACAGGCCTCTTTGAGCAACAAAATATCACTTTGCAGGTTATACAAAAACAGAGTTTCTAAACTGTTCTATCAAAAGAAAGGTTTAGCTCTGTGAGATGAATGCACACATCACAAAGTAGTTTGTCAGAAAGCTTGTTTCTAATTTTAATCTGGAGATATTAACTTTTTCACCATAGGCCTCAATTTGCTCCCAAATAACCCTTTGTAAATTCTTCCAAAAGGGTGTTTCCAAACGGCACCATGAAGGGAAAGATTGAACACTGTGAAGTGTATGCAGCCATCACAAATAAGTGCCTCAGACAGTTTCTTTCCAGTTTTTATCTGTAGATATTTCCTATTTCACAATAGGCCTCTTTGCACTACTAAATATCACTTCGCAGATTATACAAAAACAGTATTTCCAAACTGCTCTATCAGAAGAAAGGTTTAATTCTGTGAGATGAAAGCACACATCAGGAAGCATATTCTCAGAAAGCTTCTGTCAAGTTCTTCTCTGAACTTGTTTCCTTTTCCACCATAGGCCTTGATGCAATCCCAAATATGACTTCGCAGATTCTACAAAAACAGTGTTTCCAAACTGTTTCATCAAAAGAAGGTCTTAATTCTGTGAGATGAACACACACATCAGAAGGCAGTTTCTCATAACACTTCTTTCTGCTTTTTATCTGCAAATGTTTCCTTTTTCACCACAGGCTTTTTTCTGGTACCTAATATTGCTTTGGAGATTTTGCAAAAACAGTGTTTCCAAACTGGTCAGTCAAAAGAAAGGTCACACCGTGAGATGAATGCACACTTCACAAAGCAGTTTCTCTAAAAGCTTCTTTCCGGTTTTTTTCCAAAGATATTTCCTTTACCACCATAGGCCTCAAGGTGCTCCCAAATATCCTGTTGCAGATTCTACAAAAACAGTGTTTCCAAACTACTCAATCAAAAAACAGTTTTAACATTGTGAGTTGAATGCACACATCACAAAGAAGTTTCTCAAGTAGCTTCTTTGTAGTTTTTATCTGAACATAATTCCTTTTTCATGATAGGCCTCGTGGATTCCCAAATAATCATTCCAGATTCTACAAAAACAGTGTTAACAAGCTGATCAATGAAAAGAAAGGTTTAACTCTTCAAGATGAATGCACACATCACAAAGCAGTTTCTCAAAATGCTTATTTCTAGCTTTTTTCTGAAGATATTTCCTTTTTCACCATAGGTTCCTGCACTACCAAATATGCCTTTGCAGATTCTACAAAAACAATTTTTTAGAACTGCTCAATCAAAAGAAAGATTTAACTCTGTGAGATGAAAGCTGACATCACAAAGCAGCTTCTCAGAATGTTTCTGTCTAGTTTTTCTCTGAAGTTATTTCTTTTTCCACCATAGGCCTCAATGCCTTCCCAAATATCCCTTCACAGATTCTACAAAAACAGTGTTTCCAAACTGTTCTATGAAAAGAAGGACTTACCTCTGTGAGATGAATGCACACATTGGAAAGCAGTTTCTCATAACACTTCCTTGCAGTTTTTTTCTCAAGGTATTTCTTTGCTTACCATAGGTCTCATGTACTCCCAAATAATCATTCCAGATGCTACAAAAACAGTGTTTCCAAACAGATCAATGAAAAGAAAAGTTTAACTCTGCGAGATGAATACACACATCACAAAGCAGTTTCTCAAAAAGCTTATTTCTAACTTTTTTCTGAAGATATTTCCTTTTTCACCATAAGTTCATGCACTCCCTAATATGCCTTCGTGGATTCTACAAAAACAATTCTTCAGAACTGCTCAATCAAAAGAAAAGTTTAACTGTGTGAGATGAATGCTGACATCACAAATCAATTTCTCAGAATGTTTCTGTCTAGTTTTTCTCTGAAGTTATTTCCTTTTCCACCATAGGCCTCAATTCACTCCCAAATATCCCTTCACAGATTCTACAAAAACAGTGTTTCCAAACTGTTCTATCAAAAGAAGGACTTACCTCTGTGAGATGAACACACACATCCAGAAGCAGTTTCTCATACTGCTTCCTTGCACTTTTTATCTCAATGTATTTCCCTGCTCATCATAGGCCTTTTGCACTACCTAACATCTCTTTGCAGATTATACAAAAATGATGTTTCCAAACTGATGAATCAAGACTTTTTTAACTCTGTGAGATGAATACACACATCATGGTGTAACTCTGTGAGATGCATGCACTCATCACAAAGCAGTTTCTCAGAATGCTTCTGTCTAGTTTTTTTCTCTTAAGATATTTCCTTTTCCACCGCAGGCCTCAATGCACACCCAAATATCCCTTCACAGATTCTACAAAAGCAGTGTTTCCAAACTGTTTCATCAAAAGAAGGACTTAACTCTGAGGGATGAAAGCACACATCAGAAAGCAATTTCTCATAATGCTTCTTTCCACTTTTTGTCTGAAGATACTTCCTTTTTCACCATAGGCTTTTTTGTGCTACCTAATATCACCTCACAGATTTTGCAAAAACAGAGTTTCCAAACTGCTCAGTCAAAAGAAAGGTTTAACTTTGTAAGATGAATGCACACATCACAGATCAGTTTCTCAAAAAGCTTCTTTCTAAATTTTATGAAGATAGTCCCTTTCAATAAGCCTAATGCATTTTCAAATATGTCATTGTAGATTTTACAAAAGCAGTGTTTCCAAACTGCTCAATCAAAAACAGGTTTAACTCTATGAATTGAACACACACATCACAAAGCAGTTTCTCCAAAACCTTCTTTCTAGTTTTCATCTGAAGATATTTCCATTTTAACCATAGCTTTCCATGAGCTCTGAAATATCCCTTTGCAGATTCTACAAAGCAATGTTTCCAAACTCTTCAATCAAAAAACAGGTTTAACACTGTGAGTTCAATGCACACAAGGCAAAGCAGTTTCTCAAAAACTTCTTTCTAATTTTTATCCGAAGATATTTTCTTTATCGCCTTAGGCTTCAATGCACTCCCAAATATCCCTTTGCAGATTTTCCAAAATCAGTGTTTCCAAACTCCTCAATCAAAAGAAAAGTTTAACTCTCTGAAATGGAGGCACCCATCACAAAGAAGTTCCTTGTCCACCATAGGCCTCAGTGAGCTCCTAATTGTCCCTATGCAGGCTCTGTAAACATAGTGTTTCCAAAGTGTTCCATCAAAAGAAGGATTTAACTCTGTGACATGAATTCACACATCAGAAAGCAGTTTCTTATAACACTTCTTTCCAGTTTTTATCTGAAGATATTTCCTGGTTCATGATAGTCTTTTTTGCAATAACAGATATAGCTTTGTAAATTTTGCAAAAACAGTGTTTGCAAACTGCTCAGTCAAAAGAAAGCACTAACTCTGTGAGATTAATGCACATATTACAAAGCAGTTTCTCAGAAAGCTTCCCTCTAGTTTTTGTAGAAAGATAGTTCCTTTGTCACCATAGGCTTAAATGTGCTCCCAAATATCCCATGGCAGATTTTACAAAAATAGGGTTTCCAAACTGCTCAATCAAAAAACAGGTTTAACCCTGTGATTTAAATGCTGACATCACAAAGCAGTTTTTCAAAAAGCTTCTTTCCTGTTCATCCAAAGATATTTCCTTTTTCACCGTAGTCCTCAGTGCACTCCCAAACATACCTTTGCAGAGTCTACAAAACAATGTCTCCAAACTACTCTATCAAAAGAAAGGTTTAACTGTGAGATGAATGCACACATCACAAAGCAGTTTCTCAGATGGCTTCTGTCTAGTTCTTTTCTAAACTATTTCTTTTTCCACCATAGGCCTCAATGCGCTCCCAAATATGCCTTCACAGACTCTATGAAAACAGTGTTTCTGAGCTGAACCATCAAAAGAAGCATTTAACTCTGTGTGATGAACACACATCAGAAAGCAGTTGCTCATAACGCTTCTTTCCAGTTTTTATCTAAAGATATTTCCTTGCTCACCATAGGACTTTTTGCACTACAAACATCCCCTCACACATTATACAAAAACAGGGTTTCTAAACTGCCCAGTCAAAAGAAAAGTTTAACTATGTGAGATGAATGTGTACATCACAAACCAGTTTCTCAAAAAGCTTCTTTCTAGTATTTTTCTGAAGATATTTCCTTTTTCAATACTGGTATCAGTGCACTCCCAAATATCCCTTTGTGGATTCTTCAAAAACGGTTTTTGCAAACTGCTCTATGAAAAGAAAGTTTTAACTCAGTGTGATGAATGCACACACCACACATTTCTCATAAAGATTCTGTCTAGTCCTTATGTGAAGATATTTTCTTTGCTCCCAAGTATCCCTAGCAGATCCTAGAAATGCAGTGTTTACAAAGAGCTCAATCAAAAGAAATATTTAACTCTGTGAAAAGAAGCACACATATGAAAGCAGTTTTTCAGAAAGCTTCCTTCTAGTTTTTATCTGCAGTTAGTTCCTTTTTCACCATAGTCCTCATGCCCTCGCAAACATCCCTTCACAGATTCTACAAAAACAGTGATTCCAAAAAGATAAGTCAAAAGAAAGTTTAAGCTCTGTGAAGTGAATACACACATGACAGAGCAGTTTCTCAGAAAGCTTCTTTCTAGGTTTTCTCTGAAGGAATTTTCTTTTTCAATATAGGTATCAGTGTGCTCCTAAATATCCCTTTGCAGATTCTTCAAAAACAGTGTTTCCAAACTGCTCTATTTAAAGAACGTTTTAACTCTCTGAGATGAATGCACACATCATGAAGCAGTTTCTCATAAATGTTCTGTCTAGTTCTTAGGAGAAGATATTTCCTTTTCCACCATAGGCCTCAACGCACTCCCAAATATCCCTTCACACATTCTTCAAAAGCAGTGTTACCAAATTGTTCCATCAAAAGTAGGACGTAACTCTGTGAGATGAATGCACCCATCAGAAAGTAGTTTCTCATAATGACTCTTTCCAGGATTTAGATGAACATATACACTTTTTCACCATAGGTTTTTTGTGCTACCTAATATCACTTCACAGATTTTGCAAAAACAATGTTTCCAAACTAGTGAGTGAAAAGTTAAACTCTGTGAGATGAATGCATACATCACAAAGCAGTTTCTCAAAGAGTTTCTTTCTAGTATTTATCTGAAGATATTTCCTTTTTCACCATTGGCATCAGTGTGCTCCTAAATATCCTTAGCAGATTCTAGAAACACATTGTTTACAAAGTTCCTGATCAAAAGAAACCTTTAACTCTCTGAGAAGAATGCACACATCACAAAGCGTTTTTCAGAAAGCTTCTTTCTAGTTTTTATCTGAAGTTATTTCCTTTTTCACCATAGGACTCCTGCCCTCACTAACATCCCTTTGCAGATTCTACAAAAACAGTGTTTCCAAAAAGATAATTCAAAAGGAATTTAAAACCTGTGAGGTGAATGCACACATCAAAGAGCAGTTTTTCAAAAAGATTCCTTCTAGTTTTTATCTGTAGATATTTCCTTTTTTCAACATTGGCTTTAATGTGCTCCCAAATATCCCTTCGGAGAGCCTGGAAAAACAGTGTTTCCAAACTGCTAAATCAAAAGAAAGTTCTAACTATGTGAGATGAATGCACACATCACAAAGCAGTTTCCCAGAAAACTTCTGTCTAGTTCTTCCCTGAAGATATTTCCTTTTCCACTGTTGGCCTCAATGTGCTCCCAAATATCCCTTCACATATCCAAAAAAACAGTTTTTCCAAACTCTTCCATCAAAAGAGGGACTTAACTCTGTGGGATGAACACACACATCCAAAAGAAGTTTCCCACAATGCTTCTTTCCAATTTTTATCTGAACATATTTCCTTTTTCACCATAGACTTTTAGGCGCTACATTATATCACTACGCAGATTTTACAAAAACAGTGTTTCCAAACTGCTTGGTCAAAAGAAAAGTTTAACTCTGTGAGATGAATGCACACATCACAAAGCAGTATCTTGAAAGCCTTCTTTCTAGTTTTTATTCAAAGATATTTCCTTTATCACCTTAGGCTTCAATGTGCTCCCAAAAATCCCATGGCAGATTCTACAAAAACAGAGTTTCCAAACTGCTCAATCAACAAACAGATTTAACTCTGTGAGTTGAACCCACACAATACAAAGCAGTTTCTCAAGAAGCTTCTTTGTAATTTTTACATGAAAATATTTCCTTTATCATCTTATGTTTATTTCTGCTCTGATGATATTTCTTTTTCCATCATAGGCCTCTATGCTCTCCCAAATATCCTTTCACTAATTCTATAAAAACAGTGTTTCTTGACTGTTCCATCAAAGAAGATTTTAACTCTGTGAGGTGAATGCACTCATCAGAAAGCAGTTTCTCATAACTCATCTTTCCCGTTTTTTCTGAAGATATTTCCTTGTTCAACATAGACCTTTTTGTGCTACCAAAAATCGCTTTGCAGATTATACATAAAGAGTGTTTCCAAACTGCTCAGTCAAAAGAAAGGTTTAACTCTGTCAGATGAATGCATACATGAAAAAGCAGTTCCTCAAAGTGCTTCTTTGTAGTTTTTATCCAAAGATATTTCATTTTTCACCATGGGCATCAGTGCACTCCCAAATATCCCATTGCAGATTCTAGAAAAACAGTGCTTACAAAATGTTCAATCAAAAGAAATGTTTAACTCGGCAAAGATAATGCACACATCACAAAGCAGTTTCTCAGAAAGCTTCTTTCTATTTTTTATCTGAAGTTATTTTTCACCTTAGGCATTGTGGGTTCACAAATATCCCTTCACAGATTGTAGGAAAACAGTGCTTCTGAACACTTCCATAAAAAGTAGGACTTACTTCTTTGAGATGAATGCACACATCACAAAACACTTTCTCAAAAAGCTGCTTTCTAGTTTTGATCCGTAGATGTTTCCTTTATCACTAGAGACTTCAAAGTGCTCCCAAATATGCCTTTGCAGATTCTTCAAAAACAGTGTTCCCAAACTGCTCAGTGAAAAGAAAGGTTTATTTCTGTTAGACGAGTGCTCACATCACAAAGCAGTTTCTCAGAAAGATTCTTTCTAGTTTTTGTCCTATTTCTTTTATCACCATAGGCTTCAGTGTTCTCCCTAATATATCACTAAGCAGATCATACAAAATCATTGTTTCCAAACTGCTCAAACAAAAATTCAAAAACAGGTTTAGTTCTTTGAGTTGAAGGCACACATCACAAAACAGTTTCTCAAAAAGCTTATTTCTGGTTTTTATCTAATGATATTTCCTTTTTCACCATAGGCCTCAGTGCTCTCCCAAATGTATGTTTTCAGATTCTACAAGAACAGTGTTTCCAAACTGCTCAGCCAAAGAAAGGTTTAACCTTGTGAGAGGAATGAAAACATCATAAAGCAGTTTCTCAGATACCTCCTGTCTAGATCTTCTCTGAACATATTTCCTTTTCTACCATTAGGCCTCAATGTGCTCCCAAATATCCCTTCGCAGATTCTATAAAAACAGTGTTTCCAAACTGTTCCATCAAAAGAAGGATTTAATTCTGTGGGATAAATGCACAAATCAGAAAGCAGTTTCTCACAACCCTTCTTTCCAGTTTTTATATGACGTTAATTCCTTGTTCATCATAGGCCTTTTTGTGTAAGAAAACAATGCCTCACAAATTGTGCAAAAAGAGTATTTCCAAACTTCCCAGTCAAAAGAAAAGTTTAATTCTGGGAGTTGAGTGCTTACATCACAAAGGAGTTGCACAGAAAGATTCTTTCTAGTTTTTATACGAAGATATTTCCTTTTTCACCATTGGCATCAGTTCACTCCCAAATATCCCTTTGCAGATGCTACCAAAACAGTGTTTCCAAACTGCTCAGTCAAAATAAATGTTTAAACCTGTGGGATGAATGCACACATCACAAAACAGTTTCTCAAAAAGTCTCTATCTAGTTTTTTTCGGAGTTATTTCCTTTTACACCATAGGCATCTGTATGCTCCCAAATTTCCCTTTGCAGATTCTGCAAAAATAGTGTTTCAAAACTGCTCAAACAAAATAAATATTTAACTCTGTGAGAACAATGCACCCCTCACAATGTGCTTTCTCAGAAGGCTTCTTTCTAGCTTTTATCTGAAGTTATTCCCATTTTCACCATAGGCATCAATTCGCTCTCAAATATCCCTTTGCAGATTCTACAACAACAGTGTTTCCAAACTGCTCAAACAAACAAAAAAAGGTTTAAATCTATGAGCTGTATGCACACATCACTAAGAGGTTTCTCAGAAAGCTTCTGTCTAGTTCTTCTCTGAAGATATTTCTGTTTGTTTCCACCATAGGCTTCAATGTGCTCCCAAATATCCCTTCGCAGATTGTAGAAAAACAGTGTTTCAAAACTGTTCCATCAAAAGAAGGACTTATCTCTGTGAGATGAATGCACACATCAGAAAGCAGTTTCCCATAATGATTCTTTCTAGTTTGTATCTGAAGATATTTCCTTATTCACCATAGGCTTTTTATCCTACCAAATGTTACTTCACAGGTTCTGCAAAAACAGTGTTTACAAACTGCTTGGTCAAAAGGAAGGTTTAACTCTGTGAGACGAAAGCACACACCACAAAGCAATTTCTCAAAAACCTTCTTTCTAGTTTTTATCTGAAAAAACTTTCCTTTATTACCATAGGCTTCAATGTGCACCAAAATATCCCATTGCACATTCTACAAAAACACTGTTTCCAAACAGCTCAACCAAAAAACAGGTTTAATTCTGTGTATTGAATGCACACATCACAAAGCAGTTTCTCAAAATGCTTCTTTCCACTTTTTATCTGAAGCTATTTCCTTTTTCACCAAAGGCCTCAGTGCACTCCCAAATATCCCTTTGCAGATTCTACAAAAACAGTGTTTCCAAACACTTCAATCAAAAGAAAGGTTTAATTCAGTGAGATAAATGAACACCTAACAAAGCAGTTTCTCATTTAGCTTCAGTCTAGTTCATCTCTCAAGATATTTCCTTTTACACCATAAGCCTCAATGAGCTCCCAAATATACCTTCACAGATTCTATAAAAACTGTTTCTGAACTGTTCCAACAAGAGATCCATTTAACTCTGTGAGGTGAATGAACATATCAGAAAGCAGTTTCTCTTAACGTTTCTTTCCAGTTTTTATCTGAAGGTATTTCCTTCTTCACAACAGGCCTTTTTGTGCTGTGAAACATTGCTTCACAGATTCTACAAAAACAGTGTTTCCAAACTGCTCAGTCAAAAGAAAGGGTTATCTCTGTGATCTGAATGCACACATCAAAAGTAGTTTCTCAAAAAAACTTCTTTCTAGTTTTTATCTGAAGATATTTCCTTCTTCACCATAAGTGTCATGCACTCACAAATATCCTTATGCAGATTCTCGAAAAACAGTGCTTCCAAACTAGTCAACTGAAAAAAAGTTTTACTCTGTGAGACAAATTCACACATCACAAAGCAGTTTCTCATAAAGCTTCTTTATAGTTTTCATCCAAAGACATTTCCTTTTTAACAAAAGGCTTCAATGCACTCCCAACTATCCCTTTGCAGATTCTACAAAAACAGTGTTTCCAAATTGATCCATCAAAAGAAAGGTTTAACTCTGTCAGATGAATGCACACATCACAAAGTAGTTTCTCAGAAATCTTATTTCTACGTTTATCTGAAGATATTTCTTTTCACCATAGGCGTAAATGTGCTCCCAAAGATCCCTTCACAGATTCTACAAAAACAGTGTTTCCAAACTGCTCAATCAAAAGAAACTTTTAAATCTGTGATGAGAATACATGGATCACAAAACTGTTTCACAGAAGGCTATTTGGCAGTATTTAAGCTGAAGGTATTTCCTTTTTCCCCATAGGCAACATGGGCTCACAAATATCCTTTCACAGATTCTACAAAAACAGTGTTTCCAAACTGCTGTATCAAAAGAAAGATTTAATTCTGTCAGATGAATGCACACATCACAGAGCAGTTTCTCAGAAAGTTTCTGTCTAGTTCTTTTCTGAAGATACTTCCTTTTCCACCATAGGCCTCAAAGCACTCCCAAATATCCCTTCACCGGTTCTACAAAAACAGTCTTTTCAAACTGTTCTATCAAAAGTGGTACTTAACTCTGTAGGATGAACACACACATCCAAAAGAAGTTTCTCACAATGCTTCTTTCCAGATTTTATCTGAAGTTATTTTTTCTTTATCAACATAGGCATATTTGCACTAATTAATATCGCTTCACAGATTATACAAAAACAATGATTCCAAACTGCTCAGTAAAATAAAGGTTTAAACCTGTGAGATGAATACACAGATCACAAAGCAGTTCTCATAGCCTTCATAACTCTGTGATAAGAATGCAGACATCACAAAGTGGTATTTCAAAAGCTTTTTTGTAGTTTTTATCCAAAGATATTTCCATTTTCAACAGAGGCTTTAATGCACTCCCAAATATCCCTTTGCAGATTCCACAAAACAGTGTTTCCAAACTGCTCAGTCAAAAGAAATGCTTAACTTTGTGAGATGAATGCACACATCACAAAGCTTTCTCACATAGCTTCTGTCTAGTTTTTACCCTAAGATATTTCCTTTACAACAATAGGCTTCAATGTGCTGCCAAATATCACATCACAGATAGTACTAAAACACTGTTTACACACTGATCAATCAAGGGACAGGTTTAAATTGGTGAGTTGAATGCACACAATAAAAAACAGTTTCTCCAAAAGCTTCTTTCTAGTTTTTATCCGAATAATTCATTTTTCACCATAGGCCTCAGAGTGCTCCCAAATATACCTTTACAGATTCTACAAAAACACTATTTCCAAACTGCTCAACCAAAAGAAAATTTAACTCTGTGAGAAGAATGCACACATCACAGGGTGGTTTCTTAGAAATCTTCTTTCTAGTTTTCATCTGAAGTTATTTCCTTTTTCAGCATAGACCTCAGGCGCTCCCAAATATCCCTTCACAGATTCTACAAAAACAATGTTTCCAAACTGATCAATCAAAGGAAAGATTTAACCAAGTGAGATGAATGCACACATCACAAAGCAGTTTCTCAAAAACCTTTTTCTAGTTTTCCTCTGAAGATATATGCTTTTTCACCATAGGTTTCTGAGCGCTCCCAAATATCCCTTCGCAGATTCTATAAAAACAGTGTTTCTAAAACAGTATTATCTCTGTCAGTTGAATGCACACATCACAAAGCAGTTTCTCAAAAACAGTTCTTTCTAGTTTTTATCTGAATATATTGCATTTTTACCATAGGCCTCATGGCACTCTCAAATATACCATTGCAGATTCTACAAAAACAGTGTTTCCAAATTGCTCAATCAAAGGAAAGGTTTAACTCTGTGAGATGAACATACACATTGGAAAGACATTTCTCTTAATGTTTCTTTCTAGTTTTTATCTGAAGATATTCCTTGTTTACCATAGGCTTGTATTCACTACCAAATATTGCTTTATAGATTTTGCAAAATCAGTGTTTCCAAACCACTCAGTCAAAACAAATTTTTAACTCTGTGGGTTGAATTCACACAACACAAGGGAATATCTCAGATAGCTTCTGTTTAGTTCTTCTCTGAACATATTTCCTTTTCCACCATAGGCCTCAATGTGCTCCCAAATATCCATTCGCATATTTCACAAAAACAGTGTTTCAAAACTGTTCCATGAAAGGAAGCAGTTGACTCAGAGATGAACGCACACATCACAAAGCAGTTTCTCATATAGGTTCTTTATAGTTTTTATCTGAAGATATTATTTTTTCCACGATAGGCCTCAGTGTGCTCCCAAATATAACTTGCAGATTCTAAAAACCCATTGGTTCCAAATGGATCAATCAAAAGAAAGGTTTAACTCTGTTAGATAAATGCAGACATCTCAAAGCAGTTTCTCTAAAAGTTTCCTCCTGGTTTTTATCTGAATATATTTTCTTTTTCACCCTAGGCTTCAAAGATTTCCCAAATATCCCTTTGCAGATACTAAAAAACCAGTGTTTCCAAACTGCTCAATCAAAAGAAAGGTTTAACTCTGTGAAACAAATGCACACATCACAAAGAAGATTCTCAGAAAGTTTCTGGTTAGTTCTCCTCTGAAGATATTTCCTTTTCCAAAATAGGCCTCAATTCACTCCAAAAGACCCCTTCACAGATTCTATAAAACAGTGTTTCCAAACTGTTCCACAAAAGAAGGACTTATATCTGTGAGATGAGCACACACATCAGAAAGCAGTTTCTCATAACACTTCTTTCCAGTTTTTACCTGAGCTTATTTTCCTCATCGACATAGGCATTTTTGTGCTATGTAATATGGCTTCAGAGATTATACAAAAACAGTGATTCTAAAATGCTCAGTCAAAAGAAAGGTTTAGCTCAGTCAGATGAACACACACGGACCAAACCTGTTTCTCAAAAAAGTTCTTTCTAGTTTATAACTGAAGATATTTCCTTTTTCACCAAAGTCCTAACTGTGCTTTCCAATATGCCACTGCAGATCATACAAAACCAGGTTTCCAAGCTGCTCAATGAAAAAATAGGTTTCACTCTATGAGTTTAATGCAGACATCACAAAGCAGTTTCTCAAAAAGCCTTTTTCTAGTTATTTTCCAAAAATATTTCCTTTTTCAATATAGGCATCACTGAGCTCCCAAATATCCCTTTGCAGATTCTACTTAAACAATGTTTCCAAACTACCCAATCACAAGAAACTTTTAACTCTGTGAGTAGAATGCACACATCACAAAGTGGTTTCTCAGAAAGCTTCTTTCTAGTTTTTATCTGAAGTTATCTCCGTTTTCAACATTGGACTCATATGCTGCCAAATATTCCTTTGCAGATTCTACAAAAACAGTGTTTCCAAATGGACCAATCAAAAGAAAGGTTTAGCTCTGTGAGACAAATGCAAACATCACAAAGCAGTTTCTCAGAAAGCTTCTTTCTAGTTTTCATCCAAAGATATTTCCTTTTTCACCCCAGGCTTCAATGTGCTCCCAAATATCCCCTCATGCATTCTACAAATGAACAGTGTTTCCAAACTGCTCAGTGAAAAGAAAGGTTTAACTCTGTGAGTTGATTGCACACATCACAAAGCAGTTTCTAAGAAAGCTTCTGTCTCCTTCTTCTCTGGAGGTATTTCCTTTTCCACCATAGGCCTCAATGCTCTCCCAAATATTCCTTCACATAATCTACAAAAACAGTGTTTCCAAACTGCTCATTCAAAAGATGGACTTAATTCAGTGAGATGAATGCATGCATCAGAAAGCAGTTTATCATAGCTCTTCTTTCCATTTTTTATCTTAAGATATTTATTTCCTTTTTCACCATAAACTTTTTTGCGCTACAAAATACAGGTTCACAAATTTTGTCAAAATTGTGCCTCCAAACTGTCAGTCAAAAGAAAGGTTTAACTCTGTGAGATGAATGCACACATCACAAAACAGTTTCTCAAAAAGGTTCTTTCTATTTTTATCCTAAGATATTCCCTTTTCACCATTGGCCTCCGTCCACTACCAGATGTCACTTCATAGATTAGACAAAAACAGTGTTTCCAAACTGCTCAAGCAAAAGAAAGGTGTAACTCCATGACCTGAATGTTCACATCAAAATGCAGTTTCTCACATAGGTTCTGTCTAGTTCTTCTCTGAATATATTTCCTTTTCCACCATAGGCCTCAATGTGCTCCAATTATCCCTTCCAGATTCCATAAAAAGAATGTTTCCAAACTGTACCATTAAAAGAAGGGTTTATCTCTGTGAGATCAATGCACACACAGCAGTTTCTCATAACTCTACTATCTAGTTTTTATCTGGAGACATTTCCTTGTTCAACATAGGCCTTTTTGTGATACCTAACATCCCTTCACAGAATATACAAAAACAGTGTTTCCAAACTGCTCTGTCAAAAGAAAAGTTTAACTCTCTGTGATTAATTCATACATCACAAAGCAGTTTCTCAAAAAGCTTCCTTGTAGTTTTTATCCAAAGATACTTCCTTTTTCACCATAGGCTTCAGTGGGCACCAAAATATCCTTTTGCACATTCTACAAAACAGTGTTTCCAAGCTGCTCAATCAATAGAAACTTTTAACTGTTTGAGAAGAAAGCACACATCACAAAGCAGTATTTTAGAAAGCTTCTTTCTAGCTTTTATCTGAAGATATTTTCTTTTTCACCGTAGACATCAATGCGCTCCAAAATACCCCATCGCAGAATCCACAGAAATAGTGTTTCCAAAGTGCTCAATCAAAACAAAGGTTTAACTCTGTTGGATAAATGCACATATCAGAAAGCACTTTCTCAGAAAGATTCTTTCTAGGTTTTATCTGTAGATATTTCCTTTCTCACCGTAAGCCTCAATGTGCTCCAAAATAACGATTCGCAGATTCTACAAAAAGGGTGTTTCCAAACGGATCCATCAAAGGAAAGATTTAACACTGTGAAATGAATGCACACATCACAAATCAGTGTCTCAGAAAGCTTCTTTCCAGTTTTTATCAGAAGACATTTCCTTTTTCAAAATAGGCCTCTTTGTGCTACATAATATCACTTTGCAGGTTATACAAAAACATTGTTTCCAAACTGCTCAGTCAAAAGAGAAGCTTCACTCTGTCAGATGAATGCATGCATCACAAAACAGTTTCTCAAAAATTTCTTTCTAGTTTTTATCCACGTAAATTTTCTTTTTTCACTGTTGGCCACAATGCCCTCACAAATATCCCTTTGCAGATTCTACAAAAACAATGTTTCCAAACTGCTGAATCAAAAGAAAGGTTTAACTCTGTGAGATGAATGCACACTTCACAAAGCAGTTTCTCTGAAAGCTTCTCTCTAGTTCTTCTCTGAAGATAATTTCTTTTTCACCACAGGCTTCAATGCACTCCCAAATATCCCTTTGCAGATTCTACAAAAACAGTGTTTCCAAACTGTTCCAGAGGTAAACCTGTTTGTTTTTTGATTGAGCAGTTTGGACACAGTGTATTTGTGTAACCTGCTTTGGGATATTTGGGAGTGCATTGAGCCTATGGTGATAAAGGATATACACATGGATAAAAACTAGAAAGAAGCTTGTAGATAAACTGCTTTGTGACGTGCGCATTCATCTCACAGAGTTAAACCTTTCTTTTGATAGAGCAGTTTGTACTCACTGTTTTTGTAGAGTCTGCAAAGGTATATTTGGGAGCGCATTGAACCCAATGGCGAAAAAGGAAATATCTTCAGATAAAAACAGATAAGAAGCTTTCTGTGAAACAGCTTTATGATGTGTGCATTCATCTCAGAGAATAAACGCATTTTTTTTTATTGAGCAGTTTGTAAACACTGTTGTTGTAAAATCTCTGTAAGGATACATGGGAGTGGACTGAGACTTATGGTGGAAAAGGAAATATCTTCTGATAAAAACTAGAAAGAAACATTCTGAGAGACTGCTTTGTGACACATTCACTCACTTCACTGAGTTAAACCTTTCATTTGATTGAGAAGTTTGGAAACGTTGCTTTTGTAGAATTGCCATGACATTTCTGAGTGCTGAGAAACTTTTGAGAGCATTGAGGCCTATGTTGAAATAGGAAATATATTCAGATAAAAACTAGAGAGAAGCTTTCTGAGAAAATCCTTTGTGATGTGTGCATTCTTCTCACACATTTAAAACTTTCATTTGATTCAGCAGTTTGGAAACACTGTTTTTGTAGAATCTGCCATGGTATATTTTGGAGTGCATTGAGGCCTACTGTGGAAAAGGAAATATTTTCAAACAAGATGTAGATAGAAGCTATCTGAGAAACTGCTTTGTGATGTGTGCATTCATCTCAGAGTTAAACCATTCTTTTGATTGAGCAGCTTGGAAACACAGTTTTGTAGAATCTTCCAAGGGATATTTTGGAACTCACGTGGCCTATGGTGAAAAAGGAAATAACTTCAGATAACAATAATAAAGAACCATTCTGAGGAACTGCTGTGTGATGTGTGCATTCTCCTCACTCATTCAAATTGTTCTTTCATTTGAGCACTTGGAAACACTGTTTTGGTAGAAATTGTGAAGGGATATTTGGGAGCACACTGATGCCTATGATGAAAAAGGAAATAACTTTGGATAAAAACTAGAAAGAAGCTTTCTGAGAAACTGCTTTGTGATGTAGGCATTCATCTCAGAGAGTTAAATTTTTCTTTTGGATGAGCAGTTTGGAAACACTCTTTTTGCATAATCTGCAAAGTGATATTAGGTAGCACAAAGAGGCCAGTGGTGAAAAAGGAAATATCTTCAGAAAAAACTGGAAATAAGCATTATGAGAAACTGCTTTCTGATGTGTGCATTCATCTCACAGAGTTAAGTCATTCCTTTGATGGAACTCTTTGGAAACATTGATTTTATATAATCTGTGAAGCAATATTTTGTGCAGCAAAAAGGCATGTGGAGAAAAAGGAAATTTCTTCAGATACAAAATGGAAGGAAGCTTTATGAGAAACTGATTTCTGATGTGTGTGTTCATCTTACAGAGTTAAATCCTTCTTTTGATGGAACAGTTTGGAAATACAGTTTTTATAGAATCCGTCAAGGGATATTTGGGAGAGCTTTGAGGCCTATGGAGGAAAAAGAAATATATTCAGGGAAGAACTAGACAGAAGCTATCTGAGAAACTTATTTGTGACGTGTGCATGTATCCCACAGAGTTAAACCTGTCTTTTGATTGAGCAGTTTGGACAAACAATTTTGTAGTATCTGCAAAGGTATATTTGGGAGCGCATTGTAGCCTGTGGTGAAAAAGGAAATACCTTCGGATAAAAACTAGAAAGAATGTTTTTGAGAAACTGATACATGATGTGTGCATTCATCTCACAGAGTTAAACTTTTCCTTCAATAGAGCAGTTTGGAAATTCTGTTTTTGAATAATGTGCAAAACAATGATAAGTAGCTCAAAAAGGCCTATGGTGAACAAGGAAATACCTTCAGATAAAAACTTTGAAAAAACTTTAGAAGAATGTATAACTAAAATAACCAATAAAGAGAAGTGCTTAAAGGAGCTGATGGAGCTGAAAACCAAGGCTCAAGATCTATGTAAAGAATGCAGAAGCCTCAGGAGCCGATGTGATCAACTGGAAGAAAGGGTATCAGCAATGGAAGATGAAATGAATGAAATGAAGTGAGAAGGGAAGTTTAGAGAAAAAAGAATAAAAAGAAATCAGCAAAGCCTCCAAGAAATATGGGACTGTGTGAAAAGACCAAGTCTATGTCTGTTTGGTGTACCTGAAAGTGATGGGGAGAATGGAACCAAGTTGGAAAACATGCTGCAGGATACTATCCAGGAGAACTTCCCCAATCTAGCAAGGCAGGCCAACATTCAGATTCAGGAAATACAGAGAATGACACAAAGATACTCCTCGAGAAGAGCAACTCCAAGACACATAATTGTCAGATTCACCAAAGTTGAAATGAAGGAAAAAATGTTAAGGGCAGCCAGAGAGAAAGGTCGGGTTACCCTCAAAGGGAAGCCTATCAGACTAACAGCGGATCTCTTGGCAGAAACCCTACAAAAGAGAAGAGAGTGGGATTCAATATTCAACATTCTTAAAGAAAAGAATTTTCAACCCAGAATTTCATATCCAGCCAAACTAAGCTTCATAAGTGAACGAGAAATAAAATACTTTACAGACAAGGAAATGCTGAGAGATTTTGTCACCACCAGGCCTGCCCTAAATGAGCTCCTGAAGGAAGCACTAAATATGGAAGGGAAAAACCGGTACCAGCCACTGAAAAATCATGCCAAAATGTAAAGATCATTGAGACTAGGAAGAAACTGCATCAACTAACGAGCAAAATAACCAGCTAACATCAAAATGACACGATCAGATTCACACATAACAATATTAACTTTAAATGTAAATGGACTAAATGCTCCAATTAAAAGACACAGACTGGCAAAATGGATAAAGAGTCAAGACCCATCAGTGTGCTGTATTCAGGAAACCCATCTCACATGCAGAGACACACATAGGCTCAAAATAAAAGGATGGAGGAAGATCTACCAAGCAAATGGAAAACAAAAAACGGCAGGGGTTGCAATCCTGGTCTCTGATAAAACAGACTTTAAACTAACAAAGATCAAAAGAGACAAAGAAGGCCATTACATAATGGTAAAGGGATCAATTCAACAAGAAGAGCTAACTATCCTAAATATATATGCAACCCATACAGGAGCACCCAGATTCATAAAGCAAGTCCTGAGTGACCTACAGAGAGACTTAGACTCCCACACATTAATAATAGAAGACTTTAACACCCCACTGTCAACATTAAACAGATCAACGAGACAGAAATTCAACAAGGATACCCAGGAATTGAACTCAGCTCTGCACCAAGCGGACCTAATAGACATCTACAGAGAGAAGAATCAAATAGATGCAATAAAAAATGATAAAGGGGATATCACCACCGATCCCACAGAAATACAAGCTACCATCAGAGAATACTACAAACACCTATACGCAAATAAACTAGAAAATCTAGAAGAAATGGATAAATTCCTCGACACATACACTTTCCCAAGACTAAACCAGGAAGAAGTTGAATCGCTGAATAGATCAATAACAGGATCTGAAATTGTGGCAATAATTAATAGCTTACCAATGAAAAAGAGTCCAAGACCAGATGGATTCACAGCCGAATTCTACCAGAGGTACAAGGAGGAACTGGTACCATTCCTTCTGAAACTATTCCAATCAGTAGAAAAAGAGGGAATCCTCCCTGACTCATTTTATGCGGCCAGCATCATTCTGATACCAAAGCCAGGCAGAGACACAACCAAAAAACAGAATTTTAGACCAATATCCTTGATGAATATTGATGCAAAAATTCTCAATAAAATACTGGCCAACTGAATCCAGCAGCACATCAAAAAGCTTATCCACCATGATCAAGTGGGCTTCATCCCTGGGATGCAAGTCTGGTTCAATATACACAAATCAATAAATGTAATCCAGCATATAAACAGAGCCAAAGACAAAAACCACATGATTATCTCAATAGATTCAGAAAAAGCCTTTGAAAAAATTCAACAACCCTTCATGCTAAAAACTCTCAAAAAATTAGGTATTGATGGGACATATTTCCAAATAATAAGAGCTGTCTATGACAAACCCACAGCCAATATCATACTGAATCGGCAAAAACTGGAAGCATTCCCTTTGAAAAGTGGCACAAGACAGGGATGCCCTCTCTCACCTCTCCTATTCAACATAGTGTTGGAAGTTCTGCCCAGGGCAATCAGGCAGGAGAAGCAAATAAAGGGTATTCAATTAGGAAAAGAGGAAGTCAAATTGTCTCTGTTTGCAGACGACATGATTGTATATCTAGAAAACCCCATCGTCTCAGCCCAAAATCTCCTTAAGCTCACAAGCAACTTCAGCAAAGTCTCAGGATACAAAATCAATGTACAAAAATCACAAGCATTCTTATACACCAATAACAGACAAACAGAGAGCCAAATCATGAGTGAACTCCCATTCACAATTGCTTCAAAGAGAATCAAATACCTAGGAATCCAACTTACAAGGGATGTGAAAGACCTCTTCAAGGAGAACTACGAACCACTGCTCAAGGAAATAAAAGAGGATACAAACAAATGGAAGAACATTCCATGCTCATGGGTAGGAAGAATCAATATCATGAAAATGGCCATACTGCCCAAGGTAATTTACAGATTCAATGCCATCCCCATCAAGCTACCAATGACTTTCTTCACAGAATTGGAAAAAACTACTTTAAAGTTCATATGGAACCAAAAAAGAGCCCTCATCACCAAATCAATCCTAATCCAAAAGAACAAAGCTGGAGGCATCACACTACCTGACTTCAAACTATACTACAAGACTACACTAACCAAAACAACATGGTCCTGTTACCAAAACAGAGATATAGATCAATGGAACAGAACAGAGCCCTCAGATGTAACGCTGCATATCTACAACTATCTGATCTTGACACACCTGAGAAAAACAAGCAATGGGGAAAGGATTCCCTATTTAATCAATGGTGCTGGGAAAACTGGCTAGTCATATGTAGAAAGCTGAAACTGGATCCCTTCCTTACACCTTATACAAAAATCAATTCAAGATGGATTAAAGACTTAAACGTTAGACCTAAAACCATAAAAACCCTAGAAGAAAACCTAGGCATTACCATTCAGGACATAGGCATGGGCAAGGACTTCATGTCTAAAACACCAAAAGCAATGGCAACACAAGACAAAATTGACAAACGGGATCTAATTCAACTAAAGAACTTCTACACAGCAAAAGAAACTACCATCAGAGTGAACAGGCAACCTACCAAATGGGAGAAAATTTTCGCAGCCTACTCATCTGACAAAAGGCTGATATCCAGAATCTACAATGAACTCAAACAAATTTACAAGAAAAAAACAAACAACTCCATCAAAAAGTGGGCGAAGGACATGAACAGACACTTCTCAAAAGAAGACATTTATGAAGCCAAAAAACACATGAAAAAATGCTCATTATCACTGGCCATCAGAGAAATGGAAGTCGAAACCACAATGAGATACCATCTCACACCAGTTAGAATGGCAATCATTAAAAAGTCAGGAAACAACAGGTGTTGGAGAGGATGTGGAGAAATAGGAACACTTACACTGTTGGTGGGACTGTAAAGTAGTTCAACCATTGTGGAAGTCAGTGTGGTGATTCCTCAGGAATCTAGAACTGGAAATACCATTTGACCCAGCCATCCCATTACTGGGTATATACCCAAAGGACTGTAAATCATGCTGCTATAAAGACACATACACATGTATGTTTATTGTGGCATGATTCACGATAGCAAAGACTTGGAACCAACCCAAATGTCCAACAATGATAGACTGGATTAAGAAAATGTGGCACATATACACCATGGAATACTATGCAGCCATAAAAAATGATGAGTTCATGTCCTTTGTAGGGACATGGATGAGATTGGAAATCATCAGTCTCAGTAAACTATCGCAAGAACAAAAAACCAAACACCATATATTCTCACTCATAGGTGGGAATTGAACAATGAGAACACATGGACACAGGAAAGGGAATATCACACTCTGGGGACTGTTGTGGGGTTGGGGCAGGGGGAGGGATAACATTGGGAGATATACCTAATGCTAGATGACGAGTTAGTGGGTGCAGCGCACCAGCATGGCACATGTATACATATGTAAGTAACCTGCACAATGTGCACATGTACCCTAATACTTAAAGTATAATAAAGAAAAAACAACTTCCTGCTAGTTTTTATCCGAAGGTATTACCTTTTTCATGAAAGGCCTCACTGCACACCCAATTTTGCCTTTGCAGATTCTACAAAAAGAATGTTTCCAATCTGCTCAATCAATAAGGATGTTTAACTCTGGGAGAAGAATGCACACATGTCAGAGCAATTTCTCAGAAAGCTTCTTTCTAGCTTTTATCAGAGGATATTTGCTTTGTCAGCAGAGGACTCATTGTGCTCAAAAATATCTCTGCACTCACAAATATCCCTTTGCAGATTCTACAAAAACAGCATTTCCAAAGTGATCAATCAAAAGCAAGTTTTAACTCAGTGAGATGAATACAAACATCACAAAGCAGTTTCTCAAAAAGATTCTTTCTATTTTTTATGTAAATGTAATTCCTTTTGCCCTGTAGTCTTCAATGTGCTCCCAAATATCCCTTTACAGATTCTACAAAAACAGCATTTCCAAACTGCTCAGTGAAAAGAAAGTTGTAACTCTGTAAGAAGAATACACATATCACAAAGCAATTTCTCAGAAAGCTTCTGTATAGTTATTCTCTGAAGATATTTCCTATACCACATTAGGCATCAATGCGCTGCCAAATATCCTTTTGCAGTTTCTACAGAAACAGTGTTTGCAAACTGTTCCATCAATACAAGGACTTAACTCTGTGGGATGAATGCACATATCAGAAAGCAGTTTCTCATGAGGTTTCTTTCCAATTTTTATCTCAAGATATTTCCTTGTTCACCATAGGCTTTTTGAGCTACCAAATATTTCTTTGCAGAATTTGCAAAAACAGTGTTCCCAAACTCCTCAATCAAAAGAAAGGTATAACACTTTGAGATGAATGCACACATCACAAAGCAGTTGCTCAAAAATCTTCTTTCTAGTTTTTATCTGAAGATATTTTCATTTTCACCATTGGCTTCAATATGTTCCCAAATGTCCCGTCGCAGATTCTACATAAACAGTGTTTCCAAATGGATAAATCAAAAGAAAGCTTTAACTGTGATATGAATGCACACATCACAAAGTACTCTCTCAAAAAAATTCTGTCTAGTTTTTACCTGAAAATATTTCCTTTTCAACCCTAGGCCTCAACTCTCTCCCAGATGTCCCTTTCCAGATTCTACAAAAACAGTGTTTCCAAACTGCTCAGTGAAAGGAAAGCCTTAACTCCATGAGATGAAAGCGAATATCACAAAAAACTTCCCCAGAGGGCTTCTTTCTACTTCTTCTCTGATGATACATCCTTTTTCACCATAGGCCTCAATGCGCTCCCAAATATTCCTTGGCAGATTCTACAAAAAGAGTGTTTCCAAAATTCTCAATCAACAAAAAGGTTTAACTCTGTGAGTTGAGCGCACACATCACATAGCAGTTTCTCAAAAAGCTTCTTTGCAGTTTTTGTGTGAAGATATTTCCTTTTTCACCATAGGACTAAAGGCACTGAAAAATATACCTTAGAAGATTCTACAAAAAGAGTGTTTCCAAACTGTTCCATCAAAAGAAGGACTTAACTCTGTGAGATGAATGCAAAAATAAGAAAGCAGTTTCTCATAACTCTTCTTTCCAGGTTTATCTGAAGGTATTTCCTTCTTCACCATGGGCTTTTTTGTGCTACCTAACATCGCTTCTCAGATTTTGTCAAAACAGTGTTTCCAAACTGCTCAAAAGAAAGGTTTAAGTCTGCTCAAAAGAAAAGGTTTACCTCTGTGAGATGAATGCACATCACAAAGCTGTTTCTCTGAAATATTCATTCTCATTTTTTATTGGAGATATTTCCTTTCTCAACATAGGCTTCAATGTACTCCCAAATATCCCTATGCAAATTCTATAAATACAGAGTTTATGAAGTGTTCCATCAAAAGAAGGATTTAACTTTGTGAGATGCACACTTTCCAGTGAGAATGCAGAATTTCCAGTTTTTATCTGAAACTATTGCCTTGTTCGCCACAGGCCATTTTGTGCTACCTGGGATCATTTTGCAGGTTATACAAAAACAATGTTTCCAAACTGCTCAGTCAAAAGAAAAGTTTAACTTTGTGAGAGGAAGGCAAACATCTCAAAGCAGTTTCTCAAAAAGGCTTTTTCTTCTTTTTCTCTGAAGATATTTCCCTTTTCACCATAGGCCTCAGTGCACTCCCAAATATCCCCTTGCTTATTCTACAAAACCAGTGTTTCCAAACAGCTCAATCAAGAGAAACATTTAACACTGTGAGAAGAATGCACACATCACAAAGCGGTTTCTCAGAAAGCTGCTTTCTAATTTTAACCTATGGTTATTTCCTTTTCCATGTTAGGCCAGGTACATTCCCAAATATCACTTTGCAGATTCTACAAAAACAGTGTTTCCAAACTGATCAATCAAAAGAAAGGTTTACCTTTGTGAGGGAAATGCACACATCACAAAGCAGTTTCTTAAAAAGCTTCCTTCTAGTTTTTATCTGTACCTATTTCCTTTTTCATCATAGGCTTCAATGCACTCCCAAATATCCCTTCGTAGATTCTACAAATACAGTGTTATCAAACTGCTCAATCAAAAGAAAGATTTAACTCTGTGAGATGAAGGCACGTTTCAGAAGGCAGTGTCTCAGAAAGCTTCTGCCTACTTCTTCTTTGAAGATATTTCCCTTTCCAACATAGGGCTCTATGCACTCCCAAATATCCCTTCGTAGATTCTACAAATACAGTGTTATCAAACTGCTCAATCAAAAGAAAGATTTAACTCTGTGAGATGAAGGCACGTTTCAGAAGGCAGTGTCTCAGAAAGCTTCTGCCTACTTCTTCTTTGAAGATATTTCCCTTTCCAACATAGGGCTCAATGCACTCCCAAATATCACTTCACAGTTGCTACAAAAGCAGTTTTTCCAAACTGTTCCCTCAAAAGAAGGACTTATCTCTATGAGACAATTGCAGATATCAGAAAGCAGTTTCTCATAACGCTTCTTTCCCATTTTTATCTGAATATATTTCCTTGTTCATCGTAGGCCTTTTGCACTACCTAATCTCACTTGGCAGATTACAGAAAAACAGTGTTTCCAAACTGCTCAGTCAAAAGAAAGCTTTAACTCTGTGAGATGAATGCATCCATGCTTCAGCAGTTTCTCAAAGAGCTTCTTTCAACTTCTAATCCAAAGATATTTCCTTTTTCACAAAAGCATCAGTGCACTCCAAAATATCCCTTTGAAGATTCTATATAAAGACTGTTTCCAAACTGCTCAACCAAAGACCTGCTTAACTCTCTGAGAAGAATGCACACATCACTATCCAGCTTCTCAGAAAGGATCCTTCTGGTTTTTTGCTGAAGTTATTTCCTTTTTCAATATAGGCCCCTTGTGCTCCCAAATATCCATTTGAGGATGCTTGAAAAACAGTGTTCCCAAACTAATCAATCAAAAGAATACACACATCATAAAGAAGTTTCTCAGAATGCTTCTGTGTAGATTTCATATGAAGATATTTGCTTTTCCACTGTAGTCCTCAAAGTGCTCCAAAGAGCCATTTGCAGATTTAGAAAAACAGTGTTTTGAAACTGCTTAATCAAAAGAAAGTTTCAACTATGTGAGATGAATGCACACATCATAAAGAAGTTTCTCAGAATGCTTCTTTGTAGTTTTTATATGAAGATATTCCTTTTCCACAATACACCACAAAGTGCTCCAAATATCCACTTGCAGATTGTACAAAAAGAGTGTTTCAAAACTGTTCAGTCATGAGATAGGTTCAACTCTATGAGTTGAATGCACACATCATGAAGAAGTCTCTCAGAATGCTTCTGTGTAGCTTTTATTTGAAGACATTTCCTTTTCCACCATAGGCCACAGAGGGCTCCAAATAACAACTTGCAGATTCTAAAAAAAAGGGAGATTCAAACTGCTCAATAAAAAGATATGTTCAACTCTGTGAGTTGAATGTACACATCACAAAGAAGTTTCTCAGAATGCTTCTGTGTAGTTTTTATGTGAGGATATTTCCATTTCAACCATAGGCCTCAAAGCGCTCCAAATATCCACTTGCACATTCTACAAAAAGAGTGTTTCAAAACTGCTCAATCAAAAGAGAGGTTCAACTCTGTGAGATGAATGGACACATCACAAAGAAGTTTCTCAGAATGCTTCTGGTGCAGTTTTTATGTGAAGACATTTCCTTTTCCACAATAGGCATCAAAGCCCTCCAAATATCTACTAGAAGGTTCCGCAAAAAGAGTGTTTCCAAACTGCTCAATCAAAAGAAAAGTTCAACTCTGTGAGATGAATGCACACATCACAAAGAAGATTCTAAGAAAGTTTCTGTATAGTGTTTATGTGAAGATAGATATTTCCTTTTCCACCATAAGCCACAAACGGCACCAAATATCCAGTTGCAGATTCTACAAAAAGAGAGATTCAAAACTGCTCAATCAAAAGATAGGTTCAACTCTGTGAGTTCAATGCACACATCAAAAAGAAGTTTTTCAGAATGCTTCTGTTTAGTTTTTATGTGAGGATATTTCCTTTTCCACCATAGACCTCAAACATCCCAAATATTCACTTGCAGACTCTGCAACAAGAGCGTTTCCAAACTTCTCAAACAAAAGAAAGGTTCAAATCTGTCAGATGAATGCACACTCGAAAAGAAGTTTCTCAAAATGCTTCTGTGTAGTTTTCATGTGAAGATATTTCCTTTTCCACGAGAGGCCTCAAAGCGCTCCAAATACCCATTTGCAGATTCTACAAAAAGAGTGGTTCAAAATGGCTCAATCATAAGATAAGTTCAACTCTGAGAGTTGAATGCACACAACACAAAGAAGTTTCTCAGAATGCTTCTGTGTATTTTTTATGTGAAGATATTTCCTTTTCCACCATAGGCCGCAAAGGGCTCCAAATATCAACTTGCAGAACCTACAAAATGAGAGATTCAAAACTGCTGAATCAAAAGAAAGGTTCAACCCTGCGAGATGAATGCACACATAACAAAGAAGTTTCTCAGAATGCTTCTGTGTAGATTTTACGGGAAGATATTTGCTTTTCCACTGTACGCCTAAAAGCACTCAAAATATTCACTTGCAAATTATACAAAAAGAGAGGTTCAAAACTGCTCAATCAAAAGAAAGTTTCAACTCTGTGAGATGAATGCACACATCACAAAGAATTTTCTCAGAATGTTTCTATGTAGTTTTTATGTGAAAATATCTACTTTTCCACAATAGGCCTCAAAGTGCTCCAACTATCCACTTGCAGATTCTACGAAAAGAGTGTTTCCAAACTGCTCAATCAAAAGAAAGGTTCACCTCTGTGAGACGAATGCACACATCACAAAATGTTTCTCAGAATGCTACAGTGTAGTTTTATGTGAAGTTATTTCCTTTTCCACATCAGGCCTCAAAGCGCTCCAAATAGCTAATTGCAGATTATACAAAAACAGTGTTTCAAAACTACGCAATCAAAAGAAAGGTTCAACTCTGTGAGATGAATGCACACATCACAAAGAAGTTTCTCATAATGCTTCTGTGTACTTTTTATGTGAAGATATTTCCTATTCCATGATAGGTTTCAAAGCGCTCCGAATATCCACTTGCAGATTCTACAGAAAGAGTGGTTCAAAACTGCTCAATCATAAGATAGGTTCAACTCTGTGAGTTAAATGCACACATCATGAAGAAGTTTTTCAGAATGCTTCTGTGTACTTTTTATGTGAAGATATTTCCTTTTCCACCATAGGCCACAAAGGGCTCCAAATATCCACTTGCAGATGGTACGAAAAGAGAGATTCAAAACTACTCAATCAAAGGATAGGTTCCACTCTGTGAGATGAATGCACATATCACAAAGAACTTTCTCAGAATGCTTCTGTGCAGATTTTATGTGAAGATATTTGCTTTTCCACTGTACACCACAAAGCGCTCCAAATATCCATTTGCAGATTCTACAAAAAGAGGGTTTTAAAACTGCTCAATCAAAAGAAACGTTCAACTATGTGAGAGGAGGCACACATCGCAAAGAAGATTCTCAGAATTCTTCTATGTAGTTTTTATGTGAAGATATTTTCCTTTCCACCAAAGGACACAAAAGGCTCCTAATACCCACTTCCAGATTCTACAAAAAGAGTCTCACAACTGCTCAATCAAAAGATAGGTTCAACTCTGTGAGTTGAATGCATGCATCACAAAGAAGTTTCTCAGAATGCTTCTCTGTAGTTTTTATGTGAAGATATTTCCTTTTCCACAATAGGCCGCAAAGCGCTCCAATTATCCACTTGCAGATTCTACAGAAAGAGTGTTTCAAAATTGCTTAATGAAAAGAAGGTTTCAACTCTGTGAGATGAATGCACACATCAAAAAGAAGTTTCTCAGAATTCTTCTGTGTAGTTTTTATGTGAAGATATTTCCTTTACCTCCATAGGCCACAAATAGCTCCTAATAGCCATTACCAGATTCTACAAAAAGAGAGTTTCAAAGCTGCTCATTCGAAAGCTAGTTTCAACCCTGTGAGTTCAATGCCCAAATAACAAAGAGGTTTCTCAGAATGCTTCTGTGTAGTTTTTTGTTCAGATATTTCCTTTTCCACCTTAGACTTCAAAGTGCTCCAAATATCCACTTGCAAATCCTACAAAAAAGAGTGTTTCAAAACAGCTCAATCAAAAGGAAAGTTCAACTCTGTGAGATGAATGCACACATCACAAAGAAGTTTCTCAGAATTCTTCTGTGTAGTTTTTAGGTGAAGATATTTCCTTTTCCATCTTAGGCTGCAAAGGGCTCCAAATATCCACTAGCAGATTCTACAAAAAGAGATGTTCAAAACTGCTTAATTAGAAAATAGGTTCAACTCTGTGAGTTGAATGCACACATCACAAAGAAGTTTCTCAGAATGCTTCTTTGTATTTTTCATTTGAAGATATTTCCTTTTCTGCCATAAGCCTCAAAGCACTCCAAATATCCACCTGCAGATTCTAGAAAAAGAGTGTTACCAAACTGCTCAATGAAAAGAAAGATTCAACTATGGCAGATGAATTCACACATCACAAAGAAGTTTCTCAGAAAGCTTCTGTGTAGTTTTTACGTGAGGATATTTCCTTTTCCACCATAGGCTGCTAAGGGCTCCAAATATCCAATTGCAGGCTCTACAAATAGAGAGATTCAAGACTTCTCAATCAAAAGAAACGTTCAGCTCTGTGAGTTGAATGCACACATCACAAAAATTTTCTCAGAATATTTCTGTGTAGTTTTTATGTGAAGATATTTCCTTTTCCACAACAGGTCTCAAAGAGCTCCAAATATCCACTTGAAGATTCTACAAAAATGTGTTTCCAAACTGCTCAATCAAAAGAAAAGTTCAACTCTGTGAGGCGAATGCACACATCACAAAGAAGTTTCTCAGAATGCTTCTGTGTAGTTTTTAGGTGGAGATATTTCCCTTTTCACCATAGGCCACAAAGGGCTCCAAATATCCATTTGCAGATTCTATAAAAAGACAGATGCAAAACTGCTCAATCCAAAGATAGGATCAACTCTGTGAATTAAATGCACACATCACAAATAAATTTCTCAGAATGCTTCTGTGTAGTTTTTATGTGAAGATATTTCCTTTTCCAACATAGTCGTAAAAGCACTCCAAATATCCACTTGCAGATTCTACAAAAAGGGTGTTTCCAAACTGCTCAAACAAAACAAAGGTTCAATTCTTTCAGATGAATGCACACATTGCAAAGAAGTTTCCTACAATGCTTCTTTGTAGTTTTTATGTGAAGATATTTCATTTTCCAAAATAGGCCTCAAAGCCCGCCAGGTATACACTTACAGATTCTACAAAAAGCGTGTTTCAAAACTGCTCAATGAAAAGATATTTTCAACTCTCTGTGATGAAGGCACTCATCACAAAGAAGTTTCTCAGAATGCTTCTGTGTAGTATTTATCTGAAGATAAGACCCTTTCCACAATAGGCCTCAAAGCACTCAAGTATCCACTTGCAGATTCTATAAAAAGGGAATTTCAAAACTTCTCAATCAAAAGAAAAGATCAACTCTATTAGAAGAATGTACACACCACAAGGAAGTTTCTCAGAATGCTTCTGTGTAGTTTTTATGTGAATATATTTCCTTTTTCACAATATACCTCAAAGCGCTCTAAATAGCCACTTGCAGATTCTACAAAAAGAGAGATTCAAAACTGCTCAATCAAAAGATAAGTTCAACTCTGTGAGTTCATTGCACACATCCCAAAGAAGTTTTTCAGAATGCTTCTGTGTAGTTTTTATGTGAAGATATTTCCTTTTCCTCAATAGGCCTCAAATCGATCCAAACATCCACATGCAGATACTGCAAAAAGAGAGATTCAAAACTGCTAAATTAAAAGGTAGGTTCAACTCTGTGAGTTGAATGTACACATAACAAAGAAGTTTCTCAGAATGCTTCTGTGTAGTATTTATGTGAAGATAATTCTTTTTCCAAAATATGCCTCAAAGCCCTCAAAAATATTCACTTGCAGATTTTACAAAACAGTGTTTCAAAACTGCTAAGTCAAAAGAAAGGATGAACTCTGTGAGATGAATGCACTCATCTCAAACGAGTTTCTCAGAATGGTTCTGTGTAGTTTTTATGTGAAGAAAATTCCTTCCCTGCAATAGGCCTCAAATCCCTCCAAATATCCACTTGCAGATTCTACAAAAAGAGAGATTCAAAACTGATAAGTAAAAACATAGTTTCAACTCTGTGAGTTGAATGCACACATCACAAAGAAGTTTCTCAGAATGCTTCTGTGTAGTTTTTATTTGAAGATATTTCATTTTACACCATAGGCGGCCAAAGGGTCCAAATATCCACTTGCAGATTCTACAAAAAGAGAGATTAAAAACTACTCAATCAAAACATAGGTTCAACTCTGTGAATTGAATGCACACATAACAAAGAAGTTTCTCAGAATGCTTCTGTCTAGCTTTTATGTGAACATATTTCCTTTTCCACAATAGGCCTCAAATCGCTCCAAATATCCACATGCATATACTACAAAAAGAGAGATTCAAAACTGCTCAATCAAAAGATAGGTTCACCTCTGTGAGTTGAATGCACACATAATAAAGAAGCTTCTCAGACTGCTTCTGTGTGGTTTTTATGGGAAGACATTTCCTTTTCCATAATAGGCCTCAAATCACTCCAAATATACACATGCAGATTCCACAAAAAGAGTGTTTCAAAACTGCACAGTCAAAATACAGGTTCAACTCCGTGAGTTGAATGCACACATAACAAAGAAGTTTCCCAGAATGCTTCTGTATAGCTTTTATGTGAAGATATTTCCTTTTCAACAATAGGCCTCAAAACGCTCCATATATCCACTTGCAGTTTCTACAAAAAGTGTTTCAAAACTGCTCAATCAAAACATAGGTTCAACTCTGTAAGTTGAATGCACATATAAAAAAGAAGTTTATCAGAATGTTTCAGTGTAGTTTTTATTTGAAGATATTTCCTTTTTCACCATAGGCCACAAAGGGCTCCAAATATCCACTTGCAGATTCTACAGAAGGCGAGATTCAAAACTGCTCAATCAAAAAATAGGTTCAACTCTGTGAGTTGAATGCACACATAACAAAGAAGTTTCTCAGAATGCTTCTGTGTAGTTTTTATGTGAAGATATTTCATTTTCCACCATAAACCTCAGATCACTCCAATTATCCACATGCAGATACTGTGAAAAGAGAGACTCAAAACTGCTCAATCAAAAGATAGGTTCAACTCTGTGTGTTGAATGCACACATCCCAAAGGAGTTTCTCAGAATGCTTCTGTGTAATTTTTATGTGAAGATATTTGCTTTCCAAAATAGGCCTCAAAACGCTCAACATACCCACTTGCAGATTCTACAAAAACAGAGACTCAAAACTGCTCAATCAAAACATAAGTTCAACACAGTGAGCTGAATGCAATCATCACAAAGAAGTTTCTCAGAATGCTTCTGTGTAGTTTTTATTTGAAGATATTTCCTTTTCCACCATAGGCCGCAAAGGGATACAAATATCCACTTGCATATTCTACAAAAAGAGAGATTCAAAACTGCTCAATCGAAAGATAGTTTCAACTCTGTGAGGTGAATGCATACATCACAAAGAAGTTTCTCAAAATGCTTCTGTGTACGTTTTATTTGAAGATTTTTCCTTTTCCACAAAAAGCAGACAAGGGCTCCAAATATCAACTTGCAAATTCTACAAAAAGAGAGATTCAAAACTGCTCAATCAAAACACAGGTTCAACTCCGTGAGTTGATTGCACACATCACAAAGAGGTTTCTCAGAATGCTTCTGTGTAGTTTTTGTCTGAAGATATTTCCCTTTACACCACAGGCAGCTGTGGGCTCCAAATATCCACTTGCAGATTCTACAAAAAGTTAGATTCAAAACTGCTCAATGAAAAGATAGGTTGAACTCTCTGAGTCGAATGCACACATCACAGAGAAGTTTCTGAGAATGCTTCTGTGTATTTTTTATGTGAAGATATTTCCTTTTCCACGATAGGCCTCAGATCGCTCCAAATATCCACATGCAGATACCGTGAAAAGAGAGATTCAAAACTGCTCAATCAAAAGATAGGTTCAATTCTGTGAGTTGAATGCACACATAGCAAAGAAGTTTCTCGGAATGCTTCTGTGTAGTTTTTATGTGAAGATATTTCCTTTTCCACAATAGGCCTCAAAGCAATCCAAATATACACTTGCAGATTCTACAAAAAGAGAGATTCAAAACTGCTCAATGAAAAAATAGGTTCAACTCTGTGAGTTGAATGACCATATAAAAAAGAAGTTTCTCAGAATGCTTCAGTGTAGTTTTTATTTGAAGATATTTCCTTTTCCACCATAGGCTGCAAAGGACTGCAAATATCCACTTGCAGATTGTACAAAAAGAGAGATTCAAAACTGCTCAGTCAAAAGATAGGTTCAACTCTGTGAGTTGAATGTACTCATATAAAAGTAGTTCCTCAGAATGTTTCTGTGTAGCTTTTATGTGAAGATATTTCCTTTTCCACCATAGGCCTCAATGCACTCCAAATATCCACTTGCAGTTTCTACAAAAAAAGTGTTTCAAAACTTCTCTATCAAAAGAAAGGTTCAACTCTGTGAGTTGAATGCCCACATCACAAAGTAGTTTCTCAGAATGCTTCTGTGTAGTTTTTATTTGAAGATATATCCTTTTCCACCACAGGTAGCCGAGGGCTCCAACTATTCACTTGCAGATCCTACAAAAAGAGAGATACAAAACTGCTCAATCAAAAGATAGGTTCAACTCTGTGAGGTGAATGCACACATCCTGAAGAACTTTCTCATAATGCTTCTGTGTAGTTGTTATGAGAAGATATTTCCTGTTCCACAATAGTCCTCAGGTCGCTCCAAATATCCACATGCAGACACTGCAAAAAAAGAGATTCAAAACTGCTAAATCAAAAGATAGGTTCAACTCTGCTAGATGAATGCACACATAACAAAGAATTTTCTCAGAATACTTCTGTGTAGTTTTTAGGTGAAGATATTCCCTTTTCCACAATAGGCCTCAGAACGCTCCCAATATCCACTTACAGATTCTACAAAAACAGTGTTTTAAAACTGCTCAATCAAAACATAGCTTCAAGTTTTTGAGTTGAATGCGCACATAACAAAGAATTTTCTCAGAATGCTTCGGTGTAGTTTTTATTTGAAGATATTTCCTTTTCCAACATAGGCCACAAAGGACTCCAAATATCCACTTGCAGATTCTACAAAAAGAGAGATTCAAAACTGCTCAATCAAAAGATAGGTTCAAATCTGTGAGTTGAATTCTCACATCCCAAAGAAGTTTCTCAGAATGCCTCTGCATAGTTTTTACGTGAATCTGTGTAGTTTTTATGTGGAAATATTTCCTTTTCCAAAATATGCCTCAAAGCCCTCCAAATAACCCTTTGCAGATTCTAAAGAGCAATGTTTCAAAACTGCTCAATCAAAAGAAAAGATCAACTCTGTGAGATGAGTGCACTCATCACAAAGAAGTTTCTCAGAATGCTTCTGTGTAGTTTTTCTGTGAAGATATTTCCTTTTCCACAATAAGCCTCATAGTGCTCCAAATATCCACTTGCAGATTCTACAAAAAGAGAGATTCAAAACTGCTCAATCAAAACACAGGTTCAACTGTGTGTGTTGAATGCACACATCACAAAAAGTTTCTCAGAATGCTTCTGTGTAGTTTTTATTGGAAGATATTTCCTTTTCCACCACAAGCAGCCAAGGGCTCCAAATATACACTTGCAGATTCTACAAAAAGAGAGATTCAAAACTGAAAAATCAAAACATAGGTTGAGCTCTGTGAGTTGAATGCACACATTACAAAGAAGTTACTCAGAATGCTTCTGTTTAGTTTTTATTTAAAGATACATCCTTTTCCACCATAGGCAGCCAAGGGCTCCAAATATCCACTTCCAGATCCTACAAAAAGAGAGATACAATACTGCTCAATCAAAAGATAGGTTCAACACTGTGAGGTGAATGCACACATCCTAAAGAAGTTTCTCAAAATGATTCTGCGCAGTTTTTTGAGAAGATATTTCCTTTTCCACAAAAGGCCTCAGATCGCTCCAAATATCCACATGCAGATACTGTGAAAAGAGACGTTCAAACTACTAAATCAAAAGATAGGTTCACCTCTGGGAACTGAATGCACACATCTCAAAGAAGTTTCTCTGAGTGCTTCTGGGTAGTTTTTATGTGAAGATATTTCCTTTTCCAACTAGGCCTCAAAGTGTTCCAAATATGCTCTTGCAGATTTTACAAAAAGAGTATTTCAAAACTGCTCTAATGAAAGAAAGGTTCAACACTGTGAGTTGAATGCACACCTCAAAAAGAAGTTCCTCAGAATGCTTCTGTCTAGTTTTTATGTGAAGACATTTCCTTTTACACCACAGGCCTCAAAGGAAACAAAGTATCCAACTGCAGATTCTACAAAAAGAGTGTCTCAAATCTGCTCTATCAAAAGAAAGTTTCGTCTCAGTGAGATAAATGCACACATCATGAAGAAATTTCTGAGAATGCTTCTGTTTAGTTTTTATGTGAAGATATTTCCTTTTCCACAATAGACCTCAAAGCACTAAAATTATCCGTTTGAAGATTCCACAAAAAGAGTGTTATAAATCTGCTCTATCAAAAGAAAGTTTCAACTCAGTGAGTTGAATGCACACATCATGAAGAAATTTCTGAAAATGCTTCTGCCTTTTTTTTATGTGAAGATATTTCCTTTTCCACATTAGGCATCAATGCCTTCTAAATATCCACTTGCAAATTCTACAAAAAGTGTGTTTCAAAACTGCTCTATCAAAAGCAAGGTTCAACTCTGTGAGTTGAATGCACACATCACAAAGAAGTTTCTGAGAATGCTTCTGTCTCGTTTTTGGGTGAAGATACTTCGTTTTCCGCAATAGGCCTCAAAGGGAACAAAATATCCACTTGCATATTCTACAGAAAGAGTGTTTCAAAACTGCTCTATTGAAAGCAAGGTTCAACTCTGTGAGTTGAATGCACACATCACAAAGAAGTTTTGGAGAATGCTTCTGTCTAGTTTTTATGCGAAGATATTTCCTTTTCACAATAGGCCTCAAAGTGCTCCAAATATCCACTTGCAAATTCTACAAAAAGAGTATCTCAGAACTGCTCTATCAGAAGAAAGGTGGAACTCTGTGAGTTGAATGCACACATCACAAAGAAGTTTCTGAGAACTCTTCTGTCTAGTGTTTATGTGAACATATTTCATTTTCCGCCACAGGCCTCCAAGCGCTCTGAATATCCACTTGCAGATACTACAAAAAGAGAGTTTCAAAACTGCTCTATCAGAAGAAAGGTTCAACTCTGTGTGTTGAATGCACACATCACAAAGAAGTTTCTGAGAATGCTTCTACTTTTTCTGTGAAGATATTTCTTTTTCCACCATAGGCCTGAAACCTCTCCAAATATCCACTTGCAGATTCCACAAAAAGAGTGTTTCAAAACTGCTCTATCAAAAGAAAGCTTCCACTCTGGGAGTTGAATGCTCACATCAAAAAGAAGCTGGTGAGAATGCTTCTGTCTAGTTTTTATTTGAAGATATTTCATTTTCCAACATAGGCCTCAAAGGAAACAAAATATCCACTTGCAGATTCTTCAAAAAGAGTGTTTCAAAACTCCTCTGTCAAAAGAAATGTTAATCTCTGTGAGTTGAATGCACACATCAAAAACAAGTTTCTGAGAATGCTTCTGTTATATTTTATGTGGATATTTCCTTTTCCAACATAGGCTTCAAAGGAAACCAAATATCCACTTGCAGATTCTTCAAAAAGAGTGTTTCAAAACTCCTCTGTGAAAAGAAATGTTAATCTCTGTGAGTTGAATGCACCCATCAAAAACAAGTTTCTGAGAATGCTTCTGTTATATTTTATGTGAAGATATTTCCTTTTCCAAAATAGGCCTCAAAGGAAACCAAATATCCACTTGCAGATTCTACTAAACGAGTGTTTCAAAGCTGCTATATAAAAAGAAAAGTTCAAATCTGTGAGTTGAATGCAAATATCACAAAGAAGTTTCAGAGAATGCTTCTGTCTAGTTTTTATGTGAAGATATTTCCTTTTCCACCATAGGCCTCAAAGCGCTCCAAATATCCACTTGCAGATTCTACAAAAAGAATGTCTCAAATGTGCTCTACCAAAAGAAAGGTTTAAGACTATGAGTTGAATGCACAAATCAGAAAGAAGTTTTAGGGAATGCTTCTGTCTAGTTTTTATGTGAAGATATTTCGTTTTCCAATATAGGCCTCAAAGGGAACAAATTATCCCCTTTGAGATTCGACAAAAAGTGTGTTTTGAAACTGTTCTATCAAAAGAAAGGTTCAACCCTGTGAGTTGAATGCACACATCACAAAGAAGTTGTCAGAGAATGCTTCTGTCTAGTTTTTATGTGAAGATATTACCTTTTCCAATGTAGGCCTCCAAGCGCTCCAAATATCCACTTCCAGTTTCTACAAAAAGAGTGCTTCAAAACTGATCTATCAAAAGAAATGTGCAAATCTGTGAGTTGAATGGACACATCACAAAGAAGTTTCTGAGAATGCTTGTGTCTAGTTTTTATGTGAATATATTTCCTTTTCCACCATAGGCCTCAAAGCACTCAAAATGCCCACTTACAGATTCTACAAAAAGAGTGTTTCAAAACTGCTCTATCAAAAGAAAGGTTGCATTCTGTGAGCTGAATGCTCACATCACAAAGAAGTTTGTGAGAATGCTTCTGTCCATTTTTTATTTGAGGATATTTCATTTTCCAACATAGGCCTCAAAGGAAACAAAATATCCACTTGCAGACTCAACAAAAAGAGTGTTTCAAAACTGCTCTAGAAAGGAAAGTTTAATCTCTGTGAGTTGAATGCACACATCACAAAGCAGTTTTTGAGAAAGCTTCTGTCTGGTTTTCATGTGAAGATATTTCCTTTTCCACCATAGGACCCAAAGAGCTCCAAATATCCACTTGCAGAATATACAAAAGAATGTTTCAAAAGTGCTCTATCAAAAGAAAGGTTCCACTCTTTCAGTTGAATGCACACATCACAAAGACGTTTCTGAGAATGCTTCTGTCTGGTTGTTACGCAAAGATATTTCCTTTTCCAAAATAGGCCTCAAAGCCCTTTAAATATCCCTTTGCAGATATTACCAAAACAGTGTTTCAAAACTGCTCAATCAAAAGATAGGTTCAACTCTGTGAGTTGAATGCACACATCATGAAGAAGTTTCTCAGAATGCTTCTGTATAGTTTTTATTTGAAGATATTTTCTTTTCCACAACAGACCACAAAGGGCTCCAAATATCCACTTGCAGATACCACAAAAAGAGAGATTCAAAACTGTTCCATTAAAAGTTAGCTTCAACTCTGTGAGTTGAATGCACACATCCCAAAGATGTTTCTCAGAATGCTTCTGTATAGTTTTTATTTGAAGATATTTTCTTTTCCACAACAGGCCACAAAGGGCTCCAAATATCCACTTGCAGATACTACAAAAAGAGAGATTCAAAACTGTTCCATTAAAAGTTAGCTTCAACTCTGTGAGTTGAATGCACATATCCCAAAGACGTTTCTCAGAATGCTTCTGGGTAGTGTTTATTTGAGGATATTTCCTTTCCACAATAGGCCTCAAATCGCTCCAAATATCCACATGCAGATACTGCAAAAAGAGAGATTCAAAACTGCTCAATCAAAAGATAGGTTCAACTCTGTGAGTTGAATGCACACATAACAAAGAAGTTTCTCAGAATGCTTCTATGTAGTTTTTATGTGAAGATATTTCTTTTTCCAAAATAGGCCTCAAAGCCTTCCAAATATCCCTTTGCAGGTCCTAAAAAACACTGTTTCAAAACTGCACAACCAAAGGAAGGGACCAGCTCTGTGAGATGAGTGCACTCATCACAAAGAAGTTTCTCAGAATGCTTCTGTGTAGTTTTTCCATGAATATATTCCCTTTTCCTCAATAGGCCTCAATGGGCTCCAAATATACACTTGCAGATTCTACAAAAAGAGAGATTCAAAACTGAAAAATCAAAACATAGGTTCAGCTCGGTGAGTTGAATGCACACATTACAAAGATGTTACTCAGAATGCTTCTGTTTAGTTTTTATTTAAAGATATATCCTTTTCCACCATAGGCAGCCAAGGGCTCCAAATATCCACTTCCAGATCCTACAAAAAGAGAGATACAATACTGCTCAATCAAAAGATAGGTTCAACACTGTGAGGTGAATGCACACATCCTAAAGAAGTTTCTCAAAATGATTCTGCGCAGTTTTTTGAGAAGATATTTCCTTTTCTACAAAAGGCCTCAGATCGCTCCAAATATCCACTTGCAGAGTTTACAAAAAGAGTGTTTCAAAACTGCCCTAATGAAAGAAAGGTTCAGCACTGTGAGTTGAATGCACACCTCACAAAGAAGCTCCTCAGAATGCTTCTGTCTAGTTTTTATGTGAAGACATTTCCTTTTACACCACAGGCCTCAAAGGAAACAAAGTACCCAACTGCAGATTCTACAAAAAGTGTGTCTCAAATCTCCTCTATCAAAAGAAAGGTTCATCTCAGCGAGATAAATGCACACATCATGAAGAAATTTCTGAGAATGCTTCTGCTTAGTTTTTATGTGAAGATATTTCCTTTTCCACAATAGACATCAAAGTGCTCCAAATATCCACTTGCAGATTCCACAAAAAGAGTGTTATAAATATGCTCTATCAAAAGAAAGTTTCAACTCAGTGAGTTGAATGCACACATCATGAAGAAATTTCTGAAAATGCTTCTGCCTTTTTTTTATGTGAAGATATTTCCTTTTCCACCATAGGCATCAAAGCATTCCAAGTATTCTCTTGCAGATTCTACAAAAAACTGTGTTTCAAAACTGCTCTATTAAAAGCAAGGTTCAACTTTGTGAGTTGAATGCACACATCACAAAGAAGTTTCTGAGAATGCTTCTGTCTACTTTTTGGGTGAAGATACTTCGTTTTCCACCGTAGGCCTCAAAGGGAACAAAATATCCACTTGCATATTCTACAGAAAGAGTGTTTCAAAACTCCTCTATCAAAAGAAAGTTTGAACTCTGTGAGTTGAATGCCCACATCACGAAGAAGTTTTGGAGAATGCTTCTGTCTAGTTTTATGTGAAGATATTTCCTTTTCAAAATAGGCCTCAAAGCGCTCCAAATATCCACTTGCAGATTCTACAAAAAGAGTGTCTCAGAACTGCTCTATTAGTAGAAAGGTTGAACACTGTGAGTTGAATGCACACATCACAAAGAAGTTTCTGAGAATGCTGCTGTCTGGTTTTTATGTGAAGATAATTGCTTTTCCACTATAGGCCACAAAGGGAACAAAATATCCACTTGCAGATTCTACAAAAAGAGTGTTTCAAAACTCCTCTGTCAAAAGAAAGGTTCAAATCTGTGAGTTGAATGCACACATCACAAGGAAGTTTCTGAGAATCCTTCTGTGTAGTTTTCATGTGAATATATTTCCCTTTCCACCATATGGCCTCAAAGGGAACCAAATATCCACTTGCAGATTCTACAAAAAGAGTGTTTCAAAACTGCTCTATCAAAAGACAGGTTAAAGTCTGTGAGTTGAATGCACACATCACAAAGTAGTTTCTGAGAATTCTTCTGTCTAGTTTTTATGTGAAGATGTTTTGTTTTCCGCCACAGGCCTCCAAGCGCTCTGAATATGCACTTGCAGATACTACAAAAAGAGTGTTTCAAAACTGCTCTATCAAAAGAAAGGTTCAACTCTGTGAGTTGAATGCACACATCCCAAAGAAGTTTCAGAGAATGCTTCTGTCTAGTTTTTATGTTAAGATATTTCCTTTTCCAACGTAGGCCTCCAAGCGCTCCAAGTATCCACTTGCAGATTCTACAAAAAGAGTGTTTCAAAACTGATCTATCAAAAGAAATGTCCAAATCTGTGAATTGAATGGACACATCAAAAAGAAGTTTCTGAGAATGCTTCTGACTAGTTTTTATGTGAAGATATTTCCTTTTCCACCATAGGCATCAAAGCGCTCCAAATGTCCACTTGCAGATTCCACAAAAAAGAGTGTTCCAAAACTGCTCTATCAAAAGAAAGGTTCCACTCCATGAGTTGAATGCTCACTTCACAAAGAAGTTTGTGAGAATGCTCTGTCCAGTTTTTATTTGAGGATATTTCATTTTCCAACATAGGCCTCAAAGGAAACAAAACATCCACTTGCAGATTGAAGAAAAAGACTGTTTCAAAACAGCTCTATGAAAGGAAAGGTTAATCTCTGTGAGTTGAATACACACATCAAAAAGCAGTTTTTGAGAATGCTTCTGTATGGTTTTTATGTGAAGATATTTCCTTTTCCACCATAGGACCCAAAGAGCTCCAAATATCCACTTGCAGAATATACAAAAAGAATGCTTCAAAAGTGTTGTATCAAAAGAAAGGTTCCACTCTTTGAGTTGAATGCACACATCACAAAGAAGTTTCTGAGAATGCTTCTGTGTAGTTTTTATTTGAAGATATTTTCTTTTCCACAACAGGCCACAATGGGCTCCAAAAGGAGAGATTCAAAACTGTTCCATCAAAAGATAGGTTCAATTCTGTGAGTTGAATGCACACATCCCAAAGACTTTTCTCAGAATGCTTCTGGGTAGTTTTTATGTGAGGATATTTCCTTTCCACAATAGGCCTCAAATCGCTCCAAATATCCACATGCAGATACTGCAAAAAGAGATATTCAAAGCTGCTTAATCAAAAGATAGGTTCAAATCTGTGTTTTGAATGCACACATAACAAAGAAGTTTCTCAGAATGCTTCTATGTAGTTTTTATGTGAAGATATTTTCTTTTCCAAAATAGGCCTCAAAGCCCTCCAAATATCCCCATGCAGATTCTACAAAAGCAGTGTTTCAAAACTGCTCAATCAAAGAAAAGAATCAGCTGTGTGAGATGAGTGCTCTCATCACAAAGAAGTTTCTCAGAATGTTTCCGTGTAGTTTTTCTGTGAATATATTCCCTTTTCCTCAATAGGCCTCAATGTGCTCCAAATATACACTTGCAGATTCTACAAAAACAGAGATTCAAAACTGCTCAATCAAAACAGAAGTTCAGCTCTGTGAGTTGAATGCACACATCACAAAGAAGTTTCTCAGAATGCTTCTGTTTAGTTTTTATTTGAAGATATATCCTTTTCCACCATAGGCAGCCAAGGGCTCTAAATACCCTCTTCCAGATCCTAGAAAAAGAGAGATACAATAATGCTCAATCAAAAGATAGGTTCAACACTGTGCAGTGAATTCACACAACACAAAGAAGTTTCTCTGAATGCTTCTGGGTAGTTTTTGTGAGAAGATATTTCCTTTCCCACCATAAGCCTCAAAGCGTTCCAAATATCCACTTTCAGATTTTCCAAAAAAAGTGTTTCAAAACTGCTCTAATGAAATAAAGTTCAACACTGTGAGTTGAATGCACACATCACAAAGAAGTTCCTCAGAGTGCTTCTGTCTAGTTTTTATGTGAAGACATTTCCTTTTACACCACAGGCCTCAAAGGAAACAAAGTATCCAACTGCACATTCTACAAAAAGTGTGTCTCAAATCTGCTCTATCAAAAGAAAGTTTCATCTCAGCGAGATAAATGCACACATCATGAAGAAATTTCTGAGAATGCTTCTGTTTAGTTTTTATGTGAAGATATTTCCTTTTCCACAATAGACCTCAAAGCTCTCCAAATATCCACTTGAAGATTCCACAAAAAGAGTGTTATAAGTCTGCTCTATCAAAAGAAAGTTTCAACTCAGTGAGCTGAATGCACATATCACAAAGAAGTTTCTGAAAATGCTTCTGCTTTTTTTTTTTTTGAGAAGATATTTCCTTTTCCACCATAGGCATCAAAGCTTTCCAAGTATCCACATGCAGATTCTACAAAAAGTGTGTTTCAAAACTGTTCTATGAAAAGCAAGGTTCAACTCTGTGTGTTGAATTGACATATTACAAAGAAGTTTCTGAGAATGCTTCTGTCTACTTTTGGGGTGAAGATACTTCGTTTTCTACCATAGCCCTCAAAGGGAACAAAATATCCACTTGCAAATTCTACAGATAGAGTGTTTCAAAACTGCTCTATGGAAAGAAAGGTTGAACTCTGTGAGTTGAATGCCCACATCACAAAGAATCTTCGGAGAATGCTTCTGTCTAGTTTTTATGGGAAGATATTTCCTTTTCACAGTAGGCATCAAAGTGCTCCAAATATCCACTTGCAGATGCTACAAAAAGAGTGTCTTAGAGAACTGCTCTATCAGAAGAAAGGTTGAACTCTGTGAGTTGAATGCACACATCACAAAGAGGTTTCTGAGAATGCTGCTGTCTGGTTTTTATGTGAAGATATTTGCTTTTCCACCATAGGCTTCAAAGGGAACAAAATATCCACTTGCAGATTTTACAAAAAGAGTGTTTCCACACTGCTCTGTCAAAAGAAAGGTTCAGATCTGTGAGTTGAATGCACACATCACAAAGAAGTTTCTGAGAATCCTTCTGTCTAGTTTTTATTTGAATGTATTTCCTTTTCCACCATAGGCCTCAAAGGGAACCAAATATCCATTTGCAGATTCTACAAAAAGAGAGTTTCAAAACTGCTCCATGAGCAGGTATGTTTAACTCTCTGAGATGAACACAATCATCACAAAGAAGTTTCTGAGAATGCTTCTGTCTAGTTTTTTTGTGGAGATATTGCCATTTCCAATGAAGACCTCAAACCTGTCCAAATATACACTTGCAGATTCCACAAAAAGAGTGTTTCAAAACTGCTGTATCAAAAGAAAGGTTCAAGTCTGTGAGGTGAATGCACACATCCCAAAGAAGTTTCTGAGAATGCTTCTGTCTAGTTTTTATGTGAAGATATTTCCTTTTCCCCATAGCCCTCAAAGCACTCCAAATGTATACTTACAGATTCTACATAAAGATTGTTTCAAAACTGCTCTACCAAAATGAAGGGTGAACTCTGTGAGTTGAATGCACACATCACAAAGAAAATTCTGAGAATGCTTCTGTCTAGTTTTTATGTGAAGATATTTCCTTTTCCACCCTGTGCCTCAAAGCTCTCCAAATGTCGACTTGTAGATTCTACAAAAAGAGTGTTTCAAAGCTGCCCTAGCAAAAGAGAGGTTCAACTCTGTGAGTTGAATGCACACAACACAAAGTGGTTTCTGAGAATGTTTCTGTCTAGTTTTTATATGAAGATATTTCCTTTTCTACCATAGGCCTCAAAGTGCTCCAAATGTCTGCTTGTAGATTCTACAAAAAGAGTGTTCGAAAACTACTCTATCAAAAGGACAGTTCACATCGGTGAGCTGAATGCACACATCACAAAGAAGTTTCTGAGAATGCTTCTGTCTAGTTTTTATGTGAAGATATTCCCTTTTCCAACGAAGGCCTCAAACCGGTCCAAACATCGACTTGCAGATTCTAAAGAGTGTCTCAAAACTGTTCTATCAAAAGAAAATTCAACTCGGTGAGTTCAATGCACACACCACAAAAAACTTTCTGAGAATGCTTCCATCTAGTATTTATGTGAAGATATTTCCTTTTGCACCGTAGCCCTCAATGCACTTCAAATGTCTACCTGCAGATTCTACACAAAGAGTGTTTAAAAACTCCTCTATCAAAAGGAAATTTCAAATCTGTGAGTTGAATGCACACATCACAAAGAAGTTTCTGAGAATGCTTCTGTCTTGTTTATATGTGAAGATATTCCTATTGCCAATGAAGGCCTCAAAGCGGGCCAAACATACACTTGCAGACCCTTCAAAAAGAATGTTTGAAAGCTGCTCTATGAAAATGTATGTTCATCTCTGGGAGATGAATGCAAACGTCACAAAGAAGTTTCTGATAATGCTTCTACCTATTTTTCATGTGAAGATATTTCCATTTCCACCATAACCCTCAAAGTGCTCCAATGTACACTTGCAGAGTCTACAAAAGGAGTATTTCAGAACTGCTCTATCATAAGGAAGATTCAACTCTGTGAGTTGAATGCAAAGATCACACAGTAGTTTCTGAGAAAGCTTCTGTCTAGTTATGAGAATATATACCCATTTCCAGGGAAGGACACAAAGCACTCCAAATATCCACTTACAGAATCTACAAAAAGAGTGTTTCAAAATGCTATTTGAAAAGGTATGTTCAACACTGTGAGTTGAATGCAAACATCACAAATTTTCTGAGAAGGCTTCAGTCTAGTTTTTATGTGAAGATATTTCCTTTTCCACCATAGCCATGAAAGCGCTCAAAATGTCCACTTGCAGATTCTACAAAAAGAGGGTTTCAAAACTACTCTATGAAAAGGAGGGTTCACCTCTGTGAGTTGAATGCACACATAACAGAGTAGTTTCTGAGAATGCTTCTATCTAGTTTTTATGTGAAGAGATTCCCGTTTCCAACCAAGGCCTCAAAGTGGTCCAAATATACACTTGCAGATTTTACAAAAAGCATCTTTCAAAGCTGCTCTATGAAAAGGTATGTTCAACTCTGTGAGTTGTATGCAAACATCACACAGAAGTTTCTGAGAATACTTCTGTCTAGTTTTTATGTGAAGATATTCCCGTTTCCAATGAAGGCCTCAAACCTGTCTAAATATCCACTTGCAGATTCTTTAAAAAGCGTGTTTAAAAACTGCTCTATCAAAAGAAAGGTTGAACTCGGTGAGTTGAATGCACACATGACAAAGATGTTTCTGAGAATGTTTCTGTCTAGTTTTCATGTGAGGATATTTCCTTTTCCACCATAGCCCTCAAAGCGCTCCAAAAGTCCACTTGCAGATTCTATAAAAAGAGTGTTTCAAAACTGCTCTATCAAAAGAAATGTTCAACTCTGTGAGGTGAGTGCGTACATCACAAAGTAGTTTCTGAGAATGCTTCCATCTAGTTTTTATGAGAAAATAATCCCGTTTCCAACTAAGGCCACAAAGCAGTCCAAATATCCACTTGCATATTCTACAAAAAGAGTTTTTAAAAACTGCTCTATGAAAAGGAAGGTTCAACTCTGTGAGTTTAATGCAGACATCACAAAGAAGTTTCTGAGAATGCTTCTGTCTAGTTTTTATGTGAAGATATTCCCGTTTCCAACGAAGGCCTCAAAGCGTTCCAAATATTCACTTGCAGATTCTACAAAAAGAATATTTCAAATCTGCTCTATGAAAACATATGTTCAACTCTGTGAGTTGTATGCAAACATCACAAAGAAGCTTCTGAGAATGGTTCAATCTTTTATGTGAAGATATTTCATTTTCCACCATAACCCTCAAAGTTCTCCAAATGTAAACTTGCAGATTCTACAAAAAGAGTATTTCAAAACTGCTCTATCAAATGGAAGGTTCAACTCTGTGAGTTAAACAAACAGCACAAAGTAGTTTCTGAGAATGCTTCTGTCTAGTTATCAGAATATATACCCATTTCCAATGAAGGCCACAAAGCAGTCCAAATATCCACTAGCAGATTCTACAAAAAGAGTGTTTAAAAACTGCTCTACCAAAAGGAAGCTTAAATTCTGTCAGTTGAATGCAGACATCACAAAGAAGTTTCTGAGAATGCTTCTGTCTAGTTTTTATATGTAGATATTCCCCTTTCTGATGAAGGCCTCAAACTGGTCCAAATATCCACTTGCAGATTCCACAAAAAGACTGTTTCAAAACTGCTCTATGAAAAGGTATGCTTAACTCTGTGAGTTGAATGCCAACATCACAAAGAAGTTTCTGAGAATGCTTCTGTCTAGTTTTTATGTGAAGATATTTGATTTTCCACCACAGCCCTCAAAGTGCTCCAAATGTCCACTTGCAGATTTTACAGAAAGAGTGTTTCAAAACTGCTCTATTGAAAGGAAGTTTCAAGTCTGTGAGGTGAATGCACACAACACAAAGAAGTTTCTGAGAATGCTTCTCTCTGCTTTTATGTGAAGATATTCCCGTTTGCAATGAAGGCCTCAAAGCAGTCGAAATATACACTTACAGATTCTACAAAAAGAGTCTTTCACAGCTGCTCTATGAGAAGGGATGTACAACTCTGTAAGTTGAATGCAAACATCACAAAGAAGTTTCTGAGAATGCTTCTATCTAGTTTTTATGTGAACATGTTTCATTTTCCACCATAACCCTCAAAGCATTCCAAATGTACACTTGCAGATTCTACAAAAAGAGTATTTCAAAACTGCTCTATCAAAAAGTAGGTTCAACTCTGTCAGTTGAATGTGAACATCACAAAGTAGTTTCTGAGAATGCCTCTTTCAAGTTTTTATGAGAATAAAATCCTGTTTCCAAGGAAGGCCACAAAGCAGTCCAAATAACCACTTGCAGATTCTACAAAAAGAATGTTTAAAAACAGTCCTACAAAAGGAAGTTTCAACTCTGTTAGTTGAATGCACACATCACAAAGAAGTTTCTGAGAATGCTTCTGTCTAGTTTTTATGTGAAGATATTTCCTTTTCCACCATAGGCCTCAAAGCTCTATAAATGTCCACTTGCAGATTCTACAAAAAGAATGTTTCAAAGCTGCTCTATCAAAAGAGAGGTTCAACTCTGTGAGTTGAATGCACACAACAAAAAGTAGTTTCTGAGAATGTTTCTGTATCGTTTTTATACGAAGATATTTCCTTTTCTACAATAGGCCACAAAGCGCTCCAAATGTCTGCTTGCACATTCTACACGAAGAGTGTTTCAAAACTGCTCTATCAAAAGAAAGGTTCACATCTGTGAGTTGAATGCACACATCACAAAGCAGTTTCTGAGAATGATTCTGTCCAGTTTTTATGGGAAAATATTCCCGTTTCCAATGAAGATCTCAAACCAGTTCAAATATCCACTTGCAGATCCCACAAAAAGAGTGTTTCAATACTGCTCTATCAAAAGCAAAGTTCAACTCTCTGAGTTGAACGCACACATCACCAAAAGTTTCTGTGAATGCTTCTGTCCAGTTTATATGAAAAGATATTTCCTTTTCCACCATAGCCCTCAAAGCTCTCCAAATGTCCACTTGCAAATTCTGCAAATAGATTGTTTCAAAACTGCTCTATCACCTAGAAGGTTCAACCCTTTGAGTTGACATCACAAAGAAGTTTCTGAGAATACTTTGCCAATTTTTTGTGAGAAGATATTCCCGTTTACAACGAAGACCACAAATCAGTCCAAATATCCACTTGCAGATTCTAGAAAACGAGTGTTTAACAACTGCTCAATGAAAAGATATGTTCAACTCTGTGAGTTGAATGCAAACATCTCAAAGAAGTTTCAGAGAATGCTTCTCTCTAGTTTTTAGGTGATGATATTCCCGTTCCCAGTGAATTCCTCAAACTGGTCTAAGTACCCATTTGCAGAATCTACAGAGAGAGAGTTTCAAAACTGCTCTATGAAAACAAAGATTCAACTCTATGAGTTGCATGCACACGTCACAAAGCAGTTTTTATATGAAGATATTTTCATTTCGTCCATAGCCCTCAAAGTGCTCCAAATGTCCACTTGCGGATTCTACAAAAGTGTTTCAAAACTGCTCTATCAAAAGATAGGTTCAACTCTATGAGTTGAATGCACACATCCCAAAGAAGTTTCTGAGAATGCTTCTGTCTAGTTTTTATGTGAAGATATTTCCTTTTCCACCTTGGCCTCAAAGTGCTCCAAATATCCACTTGCAGATTCTACAAAAAGAATGTTTCAAAACTGCTGCATGAAAAGAAAGGTTCAACCCTGTGAATCGATTGCACACATCACAACGAAGTTTCTGTGAATGCTTCTGTATAGGTTTTATGTGAAGATATTTCCATTTACACTTTGGCCTCAAAGTGCTCCAAATGTCCACTTGCAGATTCTACAAAAAGAGTGTTTCAAAACTGCTCTATCCAAAGGAAGGTTCAACACTCTGAGTTAAATGCAAAAATCAAAAAGTAGTTTCTGAGAATGCTTCTGCCTATTTATCAGAAGATATACCCGTTTCCAACGAAGGCCACAAAGCAGTCCAAATATTCACTTGCAGATTCTACAAAAAGAGTGTTTCAAAACTGCTCTACGAAAAAGCATATTCAACTCTGAGCTGAATGCACACATCACAAAGAAGTTTCTGAGAATGCTTCTGTCTAGTTTTTAAGTGAAGATATTTTGTTTTCCACCACAGCCTTCAAAGAGCTCCAAATGTCCACTTGCAGATTCTGCAAATACATTGTTTCAAAACTGCCCTATCAAAAGGAAGTTTCAAATCCGTGGGTTGAATGCACACATCACAAGGAAGTTTCTCAGAATGCTTCTGTCTAGTTTTCATGTGAAGATATTTCCTTTTTCACCTTGGCCTCAAAGTGGTCCAAATGTCCACTTGCAGATTCTACAAAAAGAGTGTTTCAAAACTGATCTATCAAATGGAAGGTTCAACTCTGTGAGTTGAATGCATACATCACAAAGTAGTTTCTGAGAATGCTTCTGTCTAGTTTTTATTTGAAGATATTCCCATTTCCATCAAAGGCCTCAAAGCAGTCCAAATATACAGTTGCAGATTCTTCAAAAAGAGTGTTTCAAAGCTGCTCTATGAAAAGGTATGTTCAACTCTGTGAGTTGAATGCAAACATCACAAAGAAGTTTCTGAGAATGCTTCTATCTAGTTTTTATGTGAAGATATATCCTTTTCCACCTTATCCCTCACAGCACTCCAAATGTTCACTTGCAGATTCTGCAAATAGAGTGTTTCAAAACTGCTCTATAAAAAGGAAGGTTCAACTCTCTGAGTTGAATGCGCATATCACAAAGAAGTTTCTGAGAATGCTTCTGTCAATTTTTTAAGAGAGGATATTCCCGTTTCCAATGAAGGCCACAAATCAGTCCAAGTATCCACTTACGGATTCTGCAAAAAGAATGTTTAAAAACTGCTCTGTGAAAATTTATGTGCAACTCTGTGAGTTGAATTCAAACATCACAAAGAAGTTTCTGAGAATGCCTCTGTCTAGTTTTTATGTGAAGATATTCCCGTTTCCAACGAATTCCTCTAACCGGTCTAAATATCCAGTTGCAGATCCTACCAAAAGAGTGTTTAAAAACTGCTCCATGAAAACGTTTGTTCAACTCTGTTAGTTGAATACAAACATCACAAACAAGTTTCTGAAAACGCTTCTGTCTAGTTTTCATGTGAAGTTATTTCATTTTCCACCATAGCCTTCAAAGCGATCCAAATGTCCACTTGCAGATTCTTAAAATGGAGTGTTTCAAAATTGCTCTTTGAAATGAAAGCTTCAACTCTGTGAGTTGAATGCACACATCACAAAGAAGTTTCTGACAATTCATCTGTCTATTATTTATGTGAAGATATTTCCTTTTCCACCATAGCCCTCAAATCACTCCAAACATCCACTTGCAGATTCTACAAAAAGAGTGTTTCAAAACTGCTGTATGAAAAGGTAAGTTCAAATCTGTGATTTGAATGCAAACATCACAAACAAGTTTCTGAGAAGGCTTCTGTGTTGTTTTTATGTGAAGATATTCCCGATTCCAAGGAAGACCACAAACCAGACTAAATAACCACTTGCAGATTCTACAAAAAGAGTGTTTCAAAACTGTTCTGTGGAAAGGTACGTTCAACTCCATGAGCTGAATGCACACATCACAAAGAAGTTTCTGAGAATGTTCTGTCTCGTTTTCATATGAAGATGTTTCCATTTCCTCCATAACCCACAAAGTGCTCCAAATGTCCACTTGCAGATTCTACAAAAAGACTGTTTCAAAACTGCTCTTTCAAAAGGAAAGTTCAAGTCTGTGAGTTGAATGCATACATTACCAAGCAGTTTCTGAGAATTCTTCTGTCTAATTTTTAAGAGAATATAATCCCGTTTCCAATGAAAGCCAGAAAGCAGTCCAAATATCCACTTGCAGATTCTACAAAAAGAGTGTTTAAAAACTGCTCTACCAAAAGGAAGGTTGAACTCTGTGAGTTGAATGCAAACATCAAAAAGAACATTCTGAGAATGCTTCTGTCTAGTTCTTATGAGAAGATATTTCCATTTCCACCGTAGGCCTCAAAGCTCTCCAAATGTCTACATGCAGATTCTACAAAAAGAGTGTATCAAAACTGCTCTATCGAAAGGAATGTTCAACTCTGTCAGATGAATGCACGAATCACAAAGAAGTTTCTGAGAATGCTTCTGTCTAGTTTTTATGTGAAGATATTCCTATTTCCAATGCATCCCTCTAAGTGGTCCAAATATACACTTGCAGATTCTACAAAAAGAGTGTTTCAAAGCTGCTCTATGAAAAGGTATGTTCAACTCAGTGAGTTGAATGCAAACATCACAAAGAAGTTTCTTAGAATCATTCTATCTTTTTTTTAAGTGAAGATATTTCATTTTCCACCATAAACCTCCAAGCACTCCACATGTACACTTGCAGATTCTACAAAAAGAGTATCTCTAAACTGCTCTATGAAAAGGCAGGTTCAACTCTGTGAGTTGAATGAAAACATCACAAAGTAGTTCCTGAGAATGCTTCTGTTTAGTTATGAGGAGATATACCCGTTTCCATCGAAGGCCACAAAGCAGTCCAAATATCCACTTGCAGATCCTACAAAAAGAGTGTTTCAAAACTGCTCTATGAACAGGTATGTTTTACTCTGTGAGCTGAATGCACACATCACAAAGAAGTTTCTGAGAATGCTTCTGTCTAATTTTTATGTGAAGATATTCCCGTTCCCAATGAATTCCTCAAACCGGTCTAAATATCCACTTGCAGAGTCTACAAAAAGAGTGTTTCAAAATTGCTCTATAAAAAGGTATGTTCCATTCTGTGAGTTGAATGCAAACATCACAAAGAAGTTTCTGAGAATGCTTCTGTCTAGTTTTTATATGAAGATATTTCCTTTCCCACCACAGCACTCAAAGCGCACCAAATGTCCACTGGCAGATACTTCAAAAGCAGTGTTTCAAAACTGCTCTATCAAATGGAAGGTTCAATTCTGTGAGTTGAATCCATACATCACAAAGTAGTTTCTGAGAATGCTTCTTTCTAGTTTTTATGGGAAGACATTCCCCTTTCCAATGAAGTTCTCTAAGCCGTCCAAATATCCACTTGTAGATATCATAAAAAGTGTTTCAAAACTGCTCTATCAAAAGCAAGCTTCAACTATGTGAGTTGAAGGCACACATCACATGAAAGTTTCTGAGAATGCTTCTGTCTAGTTTTTATGTTAAGATATTTTCTTTTCCACCATAGGCCTCAAAGTTCTGCAAATGTCCACTTGCAGATTCTACAAAAAGTGTGTTTCAAAGCTGCTATATCAAAAGAGAGGATCAACTTTGTGAGTTGAATGCACACAACACAAAGTAGTTTCTGAGAATGCTTCTGTCTAGTTTTTATGTGAATATATTTCCTTTTTTGCAATTGACCTCAAAGCGCCCCACAAATGCACTTGCAGATTCTCCACAAAGAGTGTTTCAAAACTGCTCTAACAAAGGGAAGGTTCACCTCTGTGAGTTGAATGCACACATCACAAAGAAGATTCTGAGAATGCTTCTGTCTAGTTTTTATGTGAAGATATTCCCGTTTCCAACAAAGGCCTCAAACCGGGCCAAATAACCACTTGCAGATTTTAAAAAAAATGTGTTTCAAATCTGCTCTATCAAAACAAAGGTTCAACTCGGTAAGTTGAATGCACACATCACAAAGAAGTTTCTGAGAATGCTTCTGTCTAGGTTTTATGTGAAGATATTTCCTTTTCCACCATAGCCCACAAAGCGCTCAAAATGTACACTTGCAGATTCTACAAAAAGAGTGTTTGCAAACTGCTCTATCAAAAGGTGTGTTCAATTCTGTGAGTTGATTGGAAACATCACAAAGAAGTTTCTGAGATTGCTTCTGTCTAGTTTTTATGTGAAGATATTCCCATTTCCAATGAAGCATTCAAAGTGGTCCAAATAGACATTTTCAGATTGCACAAAAACAGTGTTTCATACCTGCTCTATGAAAAGGTATGTTCTACTCTGTGAGCTGAATGCACACATCACAAAGAAGTTTCTGAGACTGCTTCGGTCCAGTTTTTCTATGAAGATATTTCCATTTCCTCCATAGCCCACAAAGCACTCCAAATGTCCACTTGCAGATTCTATGAAAAGAGTGTTTCAAAACTGCTCTATCAAAAAGAAGGTACAAATCTGTGATGAATGCACACATCACAAAGCAGTTTCTGAACATTCTTCTGTCTAGTTTTAATGAGAATATAATCCCGTTTCCAACGAAGGCCACAAAGCAGTCCAAATATCCACTTTCAAATTCTACAAAAAGTCTGCTTAAAAACTGCACTTCCAAAACGAAGGTTCAACTCTGTGAGAGGAATGCAGGCATCAAAAAGATGTTTCTGAGAATGCTTCCATCCAGCTTTTGTTTGAAGGTATTCCCTTTTCCAACGAAGGCCTCAAACCGGTCCAAATATCCACTTGCAGATTACACAAAAAGAGTGTTTCAAAACTGCTCCATCAAAACGATGGTTCAACTCTGGGAGTTGAATGCGTACATCACAAAGAAGTTTTTGAGAATGCTTCTGTCAAGTTTTTATGAGAAGATATTCCCGTTTCCAATGAAGGCGACAAAGCAGTGCAAACATCCACTTGCAGATTCTACAAAAAGAGTGTTTCAAAACTGCTATATTGAAAGGAGTGTTCAACTCCGTGAGTTGAATGCACACATCACAAAGAAGTTTCTGAGAATCCTTCTGTCTAGTTTTTATGAGAAGATAATCCCGTTTGCAATGAAGGTCTCAAAGCACACCAAATATACAACTGCTGATAATACAAAAAGAGTGTTTCAAAGCTGCTCTATGAAAAGGTAAGTTCAACCCTGTGAGTTGAATGCAAACATCACAAAGAAGTTTCTGGGAATGCTTCTGTCTAGTTTTTATGTGAAAATATTTCCTGTTCCACCATAGCCCTCAAAGAGCTCCAAATGTCCACTTGCAGATTCTACAAAAGGAGTATTTCAAAACTGTTCTATGAAAAGAATGTTTCGACTCTGGCGGTTGAATGCATACATCACAAAGAAGTTTTGCAGAGTGCTTCTGTCTAGTTTTTATGTGACGATATTTCCTTTTCAACTTTAGGCCTCAAAGAGCTCCAAATATCCACATGCAGATTCCAAAAAAAGAGTATTTCAAAACTGCTCTGTCAAAAAGAGGGTTCAAGACCGTGACTTCAATGCACATATCAAAAAGAAATTTCTCAGAATGCATCTGTCTAGCTTTATGTGAAGATATTTCCTTTTCCACAATAGCCCTCAAATGCTCCAAATGTCCACTTGAAGATTCTACAAAAAGAGTGTTTCAAAACTACTCCATCAAAAGGAATGTTAAAATCTGTGAGTTGAATGCACAATTCACAAACAAGTTTTGGAAAAAGCTTCTGAATTCTCAGAATGCACAGTGTGCATTCAACTCACAGACTGGAACCGCACTTCTGATAGAGCAGTTTTGAAACAGTCTTTCTGTGGAATCTGCAAGTTTGGAGCGCTTTGAAGCCTACGGTGGAGAAGGAAATATCTTCACTTAAAAACTGGACAGAAGCATTCCGAGCAAATCCTTTGAGATGTGCCCACTCAACAGACAGAGTTGAATCTGTGTTTTGATAGAGCAGTATTGAAACACTCCTTTTGGAGGATCTGCTTGTGGATATATGTAACACTTTGAGGAATTCGTTGGAAAAGGGTACCTTCCCCAACAATTAGACAGAAGTATTCTGAGAAAATTCCTTCTGATGGGGGCAATAACCTCACAGAGTTGAAGCTCTCTTTTGATAGAGCAGTTTTGAAACACACTTTTTGTGGAATCTGCAAGTGTTCATTTGGAGCGCTTTGATGCCTACAGCGGAAAAGGTAATATCTTATGATAAAAACTAGACAGAAGCATTCTCAGAAGCTTTGTAGTGATGTGTGCATTCAACGGCCAGAGTTGAACCATGCTTTTGATAGAGCAGTTTTCAAACACTCCTTTTGTACCGTCTGCTTTTGGATATTTGGAGCTCTTGGAGGAATTCGTTGTAAACGGGAAATCTTCACATACAAACTAAACAGAATCGTTCTCAGGAACTGCTTTGGGATGTGTGCATTCAACTCACAGAGTTGAGCCTTCCTTTTGACAGAGCAGTTTTGAAACAGTCTTTTTGCAGAATCTGCATGTGGATATTTGGAGACATTTGATGCCTGTGATGGAGATGGAAATATCTTCCCATAGGAACTAGACAAAAACTTTCTCAGAAACTGCTTTGTGATGTGTGTATTCACATCACAGACTGGAACCCTACTTCCAATAGAACAGTTTTGAAACAGTCTTTCTGTAGAATCTGCAAGTGTTCATTTGGAGCACTTTGAAGCCTACGGTGGAGAAGGAAATATCTTCACTTAAAAACTGGACAGAAGCACTCCGAGCAAATTCTTTGAGATGTGCGCACTCAACTAACAGAGTTGAAACTGTGTTTTGATAGAGCAGTATTGAAACACTCCTTTTGTAGGATCTGCTTGTGGATATATGTAACACTTTGAGGAATTCGTTGGAAATGGTATTTCTCATATAAAACTAGACAGAAGTATTCTGAGAAAGTTCCTTGTGATGTGGGCAATCATCTCACAGAGTTGAAGCTTTCTTTTGAGAGAGCAGTTTTGAAACACACTTTTTGTGGAATCTGCAAGTGTGCATTTGGAGCGCTTTGTCACCTACAGCGGAAAAGGAAATATCTTATGATAAAAACAAGACAGAACCATTCTCAGAAGCTTTGTAGTGATGTGTGCATTCAACGGCCGGAGCCGAACCATGCTTTTGATAGAGCAGTTTTGAAACACTCCTTTTGTACCGTCTGCTTTTGGATATTTGGAGTTCTTGGAGGAATTCGTTGTAAACGGAAAATCTTCACTTACAAACTAAACATAAGCTGTCTCAAGAACTGCTTTGGGATGTGTGCATTCAACTCACAGAGTTGAGCCTTCCTATTGACAGAGGAGTTTTGAAACAGTCTTTTTTCACAATCTGCAAGTGGATATTTGGAGACATTGGACGCCTGTGATGGAGATGGAAATATCTTCCCATAGGAACTAGACAGAAGCTTTCTCAGAAACTGCTTTGTGATGTGTGTATTCACATCACAGACTGGATCTCTACTTCCGATAGAGCAGTTTTGAAACAGTCTTTCTGTAGAATCTGCAAGTGTTCATTCGGTGCGCTTTGAAGCCTACGGTGGAGAAGGAAATATCTTCACTTAAAAACTGGACAGAAGCATTCCAAGCAAATTCTTTGAGATCTGCGCACTCAACAGACAGAGTTGAATCTGTGTTTTGATAGAGCAGTTTTGAAACACTCGTTTTGTAGGATCTGCTTGTGGATATATGTAACACTTTGAAGAAGTCGTTGGAAACGGGATTTTTCATATAAAACTAGACAGAAGTATTCTGAGAAAGTTCCTTGTGATGTGGGCAATCATCTCACAGAGTTGAAGCTTTCTTTCGATAGAGCAGTTTTGAAACACACTTTTTGTGGAATCTGCAAGTGTGCATTTGGAGCGCTTTGTCGCCTACAGCGGAAAAGGAAATATCCTATGATAAAAACTAGACAGAAGCATTCTCAGAAGCTTTGTAGTGATGTGTGCATTCAACGGCCAGAGCTGAACCGTGCTTTTGATAGAGCAGTTTTGAAACACTCCTTTTGTACCGTCTGCTTTTGGATATTTGGAGCTCTTCTAGGAATTCGTTGTAAACGGGAAATCTTCACTTACAAACTAAACAGAAGCGTTCTCAGGAACTGCTTTGGGATGTGTGCATTCAACTCACAGAGTTGAGCCTTCCTGTTGACAGAGTAGTTTCGAAACAGTCTTTTTGAATAACTTGCAAGAGGATATTTGGAGACATTTGACGCCTGTGATGGAGATGGAAATATCTTCCCATAGGAACTAGACAGAAGCTTTCTCAGAAACTGCTTTGTGATGTGTGTATTCACATCACGGACTGGAACTCTACTTCCAATGGAGCAGTTTTGAAACAGTCTTTCTGTAGAATCTGCAAGTGTTCACTTAGAGCGCTTCGAAGCCTACGGTTGAGAAGGAAATATCTTCACTTAAAAAATGGACAGAAGCATTCCGAGCAAATCCTTTGAGATGTGCGCAGTCAACTAACAGGGTTGAATCTGTGTTTTGATAGAGCAGTATTGAAACACTCGTTTTGTAGGATCTGCTTGTGGATATATGTAACAATTTGAGGAATTCATTGGAAACGGGATTTTTCATATAAAACTTGACAGAAGTAGTCTGAGAAAGTTCCTTGTGATGTGGGAAATCATCTCACAGAGTTGAAGCTTTCTTTTGATAGAGCAGTTTTGAAACACACTTTTTGTGGAATCTGCAAGTGTTCATTTGGAGCGCTTTGATGCCTACAGCGGAAAAGGTAATATCTTATGATAAAAACTAGACAGAAGCATTCTCAGAAGCTTTGTAGTGATGTGTGCATTCAACGGCCAGAGTTGAACCATGCTTTTGATAGAGCAGTTTTCAAACACTCCTTTTGTACCGTCTGCTTTTGGATATTTGGAGCTCTTGGAGGAATTCGTTGTAAACGGGAAATCTTCACATACAAACTAAACAGAATCGTTCTCAGGAACTGCTTTGGGATGTGTGCATTCAACTCACAGAGTTGAGCCTTCCTTTTGACAGAGCAGTTTTGAAACAGTCTTTTTGTAGAATCTGCATGTGGATATTTGGAGACATTTGATGCCTGTGATGGAGATGGAAATATCTTCCCATAGGAACTAGACAAAAACTTTCTCAGAAACTGCTTTGTGATGTGAGTATTCACATCACAGACTGGAACCCTACTTCCAATAGAACAGTTTTGAAACAGTCTTTCTGTAGAATCTGCAAGTGTTCATTTGGAGCACTTTGAAGCCTACGGTGGAGAAGGAAATATCTTCACTTAAAAACTGGACAGAAGCACTCCGAGCAAATTCTTTGAGATGTGCGCACTCAACTAACAGAGTTGAAACTGTGTTTTGATAGAGCAGTATTGAAACACTCCTTTTGTAGGATCTGCTTGTGGATATATGTAACACTTTGAGGAATTCGTTGGAAATGGTATTTCTCATATAAAACTAGACAGAAGTATTCTGAGAAAGTTCCTTGTGATGTGGGCAATCATCTCACAGAGTTGCAGCTTTCTTTTGAGAGAGCAGTTTTGAAACACACTTTTTGTGGAATCTGCAAGTGTTCATTTGGAACGCTTTGACGCCAACAGCAGAAAAGGAAAGATCTTCCGATAAAAACTGGACAGAAGCATTCTCAGAAGCTTTTAGTGATGTGTGCATTCAACGGCCAGAGTTGAACCATGCTCTCAATAGAGCAGTTTCCCAACACTGCTTTTGTACCGTCTGCATTTGCATGTTTGGAGCTCTCAGAGGAATTCGTTTTTAATGGGAAACCTTCACATACAAACTAAACAGAAGAGTTCTGAGGAACTGCTTTGGGATGTGTGCATTCAACTCACAGAGTTGAGCCTTCCTTTTGACAGAGTAGTTTTGAAACAGTCTTTTTGTAGAATGTGCAAGTGGATATTTGGAGGCATTTGACGCCTGTGATGGAGATGGAAATATCTTCCCATAGGAAGTAGACAGAAGCTTTCTCAGAAACTGCTTTGTGCTGTGTGTATTCACATCACAGACTGGAACCCCACTTCCAATAGAGCAGTTTTGAAACTGTCTTTCTGTAGAATCTGCAAGTTTTCATTTGATGCGCTTTGAAGCCTGCGATGGAGAAGGGAATATCTTCACTTAAAAACTCGACAGTAGGATTCCGAGCAAATTCTTTGAGATGTGCGCACTCAACAGACAGAGTTGAATCTGTGTTTTGATAGAGCAGTATTGAAACACTCGTTTTGTAGGATCTGCTTGTGGATATATGTAACACTTTGAGGAATTCGATGGAAATGGTATTTTTCATATAAAACTAGACAGAAGTATTCTGAGAAAATTCCTCGTGATGTGGGCAATCATCTCAAAGACTTGAAGCTTTCTTTTGAGAGAGCAGTTTTGAAACACACTTTTTGTGGAATCTGCAAGTGTTCATTTTGAGCGCTCTGACGCCAACAGCGGAAAAGGAAATATCTTCTGATAAAAACTAGACAGCAGCATTCTCAGAAGGTTTGTAGTGCTGTGTGCATTCAATGGCCAGATTTGAACCGTGCTTTTGATAGAGCAGTTTTCAAACACTCCTTTTGTACCGTCTGCATTTGGATATTTGTAGCTCTCAGAGGAGTTCGTTGTAAACGGGAAATCTTCACATACAAACAAAACAGGAGCAGTTTCAGGAACTGTTTGGGATGTGTGCATTCAACTCACAGAGTTGAGCCTTCCTTGTGACAGAGCAGTTTTGAAACAGTCTTTTTGTAGAATCTGCATGTGGATATTTGGAGACATTTGACACGTGTGATGGAGATGGAAATATCTTCCCATAGGAACTAGACAGAAGCATTCTCAGAAACTGCTTTGTGATGTGTGTATTCACATCACAGACTGGAACCCCACTTCCAATAGAGCAGTTTTGAAACAGTATTTCTGTGGAATCTGCAAGTGTTCATTTGGAGCGCTTTGAAGCCTACGGTGGAGAAGGAAATATCTTCACTTAAAAACTGGAAAGAAGCATTCCGAGCAAATTCTTTGAGATGTGCGCACTCAACTAACAGAGTTGAATCTGTGTTTTGATAGAGCAGTATTGAAACACTCCTTTTGTAGGATCTGCTTGTGGATACATGTAACACTTTGAGGAATTCATTGGAAATGGTATTTTTCATATAAAACTAGACAGAAGTATTCTGAGAAAGTTCCTTGTGATGTGGGCAATCATCTCACAGAGTTGAAGCTTTCTTTTGAGAGAGCAGTTTTGAAACACACTTTTTGTGGAATCTGCAAGTGTGCATTTGGAGCGCTTTGTCACCTACAGCGGAAAAGGAAATATCCTATGATAAAAACAAGACAGAACCATTCTCAGAAGCTTTGTAGTGATGTGTGCATTCAACGGCCGGAGCCGAACCATGCTTTTGATAGAGCAGTTTTGAAACACTCCTTTTGTACCGTCTGCTTTTGGATATTTGGAGTTCTTGGAGGAATTCGTTGTAAACGGAAAATCTTCACTTACAAACTAAACAGAAGCTGTCTCAGGAACTGCTTTGGGATGTGTGCATTCAACTCACAGAGTTGAGCCTTCCTATTGACAGAGGAGTTTTGAAACAGTCTTTTTTCACAATCTGCAAGTGGATATTTGGAGACATTGGACGCCTGTGATGGAGATGGAAATATCTTCCCATAGGAACTAGACAGAAGCTTTCTCAGAAACTGCTTTGTGATGTGTGTATTCACATCACAGACTGGATCTCTACTTCCGATAGAGCAGTTTTGAAACAGTCTTTCTGTAGAATCTGCAAGTGTTCATTCGGTGCGCTTTGAAGCCTACGGTGGAGAAGGAAATATCTTCACTTAAAAACTGGACAGAAGCATTCCAAGCAAATTCTTTGAGATCTGCGCACTCAACTAACAGAGTTGAATCTATGTTTTGATAGAGCAGTTTTGAAACACTCGTTTTGTAGGATCTGCTTGTGGATATATGTAACACTTTGAAGAAGTCGTTGGAAACGGGATTTTTCATATAAAACTAGACAGAAGTATTCTGAGAAAGTTCCTTGTGATGTGGGCAATCATCTCACAGAGTTGAAGCTTTCTTTCGATAGAGCAGTTTTGAAACACAGTTTTTGTGGATTCTGCAAGTGTGCATTTGGAGCGCTTTGTCGCCTACAGCGGAAAAGGAAATATCCTATGATAAAAACTAGACAGAAGCATTCTCAGAAGCTTTGTAGTGATGTGTGCATTCAACGGCCAGAGCTGAACCGTGCTTTTGATAGAGCAGTTTTGAAACACTCCTTTTGTACCGTCTGCTTTTGGATATTTGGAGCTCTTCTAGGAATTCGTTGTAAACGGGAAATCTTCACTTACAAACTAAACAGAAGCGTTCTCAGGAACTGCTTTGGGATGTGTGCATTCAACTCACAGAGTTGAGCCTTCCTGTTGACAGAGTAGTTTCGAAACAGTCTTTTTGTAGAATCTGCAAGTGGATATTTGGAGACATTTGACGCCTGTGATGGAGATGGAAATATCTTCCCATAGGAACTAGACAGAAGCTTTCTCATAAACTGCTTTGTGATGTGTGTATTCACATCACAGACTGGAACCCTACTTCCGATAGAGCAGTTTTGAAACAGTCTTTCTGTAGAATCTGCAAGTGCTCATTTGGAGCGCTTTGATACCTAAGGTGGAGAAGGAAATATCTTCACTTAAAAACTGGACAGAAGAATTCCGAGCAAATTCTTTGAGATGTGCGTACTCAACTAACAGAGTTGAATCTGTGTTTTGCTAGAGCAGTATTGAAACACTCGTTTTATAGGATCTGCTTGTGGATATATATAACACTTTGGGGAATTCGTTGGAAACGGGATTTTTCATATAAAACTAGACAGAAGTATTCTGAGAAAGTTCCTTGTGATGTGGGCAATCATCTCACAGTTGATGCTTTCTTTTGATAGAGCAGTTTTGAAACCCACTTTTTGTGGAATCTGCAAGTGTTCATTTGGAGCGCTTTGACGCCTACAGCAGAAAAGGAAATATCTTGTGATAAAAACTAGATAGAAGCATTCTCAGAAGCTTTGTAGTGATGTGTGCGTTCAACGGCCAGAGCTGAACCGTGCTTTTGATAGAGCAGTTTTGAAACAGTCCTTAAGTACCGTCTGCTTTTGGATATTTGGAGCTCTTCGAGGAATTCGTTGTAAACGGGAAATCTTCACTTACAAACTAAACAGAAGCGTTCTCAGGAACTGCTTTGGGATGTGTGCATTCAACTCACAGAGTTGAGCCTTCCTATTGAGACAGTAGTTTTGAAACAGTCTTTTTGAATAACTTGCAAGAGGATATTTGGAGACATTTGACGCCTGTGATGGAGATGGAAATATCTTCCCATAGGAACTAGACAGAAGCTTTCTCAGAAACTGCTTTGTGCTGTGTGTATTCACATCACGGACTGGAACTCTACTTCCAATGGAGCAGTTTTGAAACAGTCTTTCTGTAGAATCTGCAAGTGTTCACTTAGAGCGCTTCGAAGCCTACGGTTGAGAAGGAAATATCTTCACTTAAAAAATGGACAGAAGCATTCCGAGCAAATCCTTTGAGATGTGCGCAGTCAACTAACAGGGTTGAATCTGTGTTTTGATAGAGCAGTATTGAAACACTCGTTTTGTAGGATCTGCTTGTGGATATATGTAACAATTTGAGGAATTCATTGGAAACGGGATTTTTCATATAAAACTTGACAGAAGTAGTCTGAGAAAGTTCCTTGTGATGTGGGAAATCATCTCACAGAGTTGAAGCTTTCTTTTGATAGAGCAGTTTTGAAACACACTTTTTGTGGAATCTGCAAGTGTTCATTTGGAGCGCTTTGATGCCTACAGCGGAAAAGGTAATATCTTATGATAAAAACTAGACAGAAGCATTCTCAGAAGCTTTGTAGTGATGTGTGCATTCAACGGCCAGAGTTGAACCATGCTTTTGATAGAGCAGTTTTGAAACACTCCTTTTGTACCAGTCTGCTTTTGGATATTTGGAGCTCTTGGAGGAATTCGTTGTAAACGGGAAATCTTCACATACAAACTAAACAGAATCGTTCTCAGGAACTGCTTTGGGATGTGTGCATTCAACTCACAGAGTTGAGCCTTCCTTTTGACAGAGCAGTTTTGAAACAGTCTTTTTGTAGAATCTGCATGTGGATATTTGGAGACATTTGATGCCTGTGATGGAGATGGAAATATCTTCCCATAGGAACTAGACAAAAACTTTCTCAGAAACTGCTTTGTGATGTGAGTATTCACATCACAGACTGGAACCCTACTTCCAATAGAGCAGTTTTGAAACTGTCTTTCTGTAGAATCTGCAAGTTTTCATTTGATGCGCTTTGAAGCCTGCGATGGAGAAGGGAATATCTTCACTTAAAAACTGGACAGTAGGATTCCGAGCAAATTCTTTGAGATGTGCGCACTCAACAGACAGAGTTGAATCTGTGTTTTGATAGAGCAGTATTGAAACACTCGTTTTGTAGGATCTGCTTGTGGATATATGTAACACTTTGAGGAATTCGATGGAAATGGTATTTTTCATATAAAACTAGACAGAAGTATTCTGAGAAAATTCCTCGTGATGTGGGCAATCATCTCAAAGACTTGAAGCTTTCTTTTGAGAGAGCAGTTTTGAAACACACTTTTTGTGGAATCTGCAAGTGTTCATTTTGAGCGCTCTGACGCCAACAGCGGAAAAGGAAATATCTTCTGATAAAAACTAGACAGCAGCATTCTCAGAAGCTTTGTAGTGCTGTGTGCATTCAATGGCCAGATTTGAACCGTGCTTTTGATAGAGCAGTTTTCAAACACTCCTTTTGTACCGTCTGCATTTGGATATTTGTAGCTCTCAGAGGAGTTCGTTGTAAACGGGAAATCTTCACATACAAACAAAACAGGAGCAGTTTCAGGAACTGTTTGGGATGTGTGCATTCAACTCACAGAGTTGAGCCTTCCTTGTGACAGAGCAGTTTTGAAACAGTCTTTTTGTAGAATCTGCATGTGGATATTTGGAGACATTTGACACGTGTGATGGAGATGGAAATATCTTCCCATAGGAACTAGACAGAAGCATTCTCAGAAACTGCTTTGTGATGTGTGTATTCACATCACAGACTGGAACCCCACTTCCAATAGAGCAGTTTTGAAACAGTATTTCTGTGGAATCTGCAAGTGTTCATTTGGAGCGCTTTGAAGCCTACGGTGGAGAAGGAAATATCTTCACTTAAAAACTGGAAAGAAGCATTCCGAGCAAATTCTTTGAGATGTGCGCACTCAACTAACAGAGTTGAATCTGTGTTTTGATAGAGCAGTATTGAAACACTCCTTTTGTAGGATCTGCTTGTGGATACATGTAACACTTTGAGGAATTCATTGGAAATGGTATTTTTCATATAAAACTAGACAGAAGTATTCTGAGAAAGTTCCTTGTGATGTGGGCAATCATCTCACAGAGTTGAAGCTTTCTTTTGAGAGAGCAGTTTTAAAACACACTTTTTGTGGAATCTGCAAGTGTTCACTTGGAGCGCTTTGACGCCAACAGCGGAAAAGGAAATATCTTCCAAAAAAAACTAGACAGAAGCATTCTCAGAAGCTCTGTAGTGACGTATGCATTCAACGGCCAGAGTTGAACCGTGGTTTTGATAGAGCAGTTTTGAAACACTCGTTTTGTACCGTCTGCTTTTGCATATTTCGAGCTCTCAGAGGAGTTCGTTGTAAACGGGAAATCTTCACATACAAACTAAACAGGAGCAGTTTCAGGAACTGTTTGGGATGTGTGCATTCAACTCACAGAGTTGAGCCTTCCTTGTGACAGAGCAGTTTTGAAACAGTCTTTTTGTAGAATCTGCATGTGGACATTTGGAGACATATGACGCGTGTGATGGAGATGGAAATATCTTCCCATTGGAGCTAGACAGAAGCTTTCTCAGAAACTGCTTTGTGATGTGTGTATTCACATCACAGACTGGAACCCCACTTCCAATAGAGCAGTTTTGAAACAGTATTTCTGTGGAATCTGCCAGTGTTCATTTGGAGCACTTTGAAGCCTACGGTGGAGAAGGAAATATCTTCACTTAAAAACTGGACAGAAGCATCCCGAGCAAATTCTTTGAGATGTGCGCACTCAACTAACAGAGTTGAATCTGTGTTTTGATAGAGCACTATTGAAACACTCGTTTTGTAGCATCTGCTTGTGGATGTATGTAACATTTTGAGGAATTCATTGGAAAAGGGATTTCTCATTTAAAACTGGACAGAAGTATTCTGAGAAAGTTCCTTTTGATGTGGGCAGTCATCTCACAGAGTTGAAGCTTTCTTTTGAGAGAGCAGTTTTGAAACACACTTTTTGTGGAATCTGCAAGTGTTCATTTGGAGCGCTTTGTTGCCAACAGCGGAAAAGGAAATATCTTCCGATAAAAACTTGACAGAAGCATTCTCATAAGCTTTGTGGTGATGTGCACATTCAACGGCCAGAGTTAAACCATGCTTTTGATAGAGCAGTTTTCAAACACTCCTTTTGTACTGTCTGCTTTTGGATATTTGGTGCTCTCAGAGTAATTCGGTGTAAACGGGATATCTTCACATACAAACTAAACAGAAGCATTCTCAGGAACTGCTATGGGATGTGTGCATTCAACTCACAGAGTTGAGCCTTCCTTGTGACAGAGCAGTTTTGAAACAACCTTTTTGCAGAATCTGCATGTGGATATTTGGAGACATTTGACGCCTGTGATGGAGATGGAAATATCTTCCCATAGGAAATAGACAGAAGCTTTCTCAGAAACTGCTTTGTGATGTGTGTATTCACATCACAGACTGGAACTCTACTTCCAATAGAGCAGTTTTGAAACAGCCTTTCTGTGGAATCTGCAAGTGTTCATTTGGAGCGCTTCGAAGCCTACGGTGGAGAAGGAAATATCTTCACTTAAAAACTGGACAGAAGCATTCCGAGCAAATTCTTTGAGATGTGCGCACTCAACTGACAGAGTTGAATCTGTGTTTTCATAGAGCAGTATTGAAACACTCGTTTTGTAGGATCTGCTTGTGGATATATGTAACACTTTGAGGAATTCGTTGGAAACGGGATTTTTCATATAAAAGTAGACAGAAGTATTCTGAGAAAGTTCCTTGTGATGTGGGAAATCATCTCACAGAGTTGAAGCTTTCTTTTGATAGAGCAGTTTTGAAACACACTTTTTGTGGGATCTGCAAGTGTTCATTTGGAGCGCTTTGATGCCTACAGCGGAAAAGGTAATATCTTATGATATAAACTAGACAGAGGCATTCTCAGAAGCTTTGTAGTGATGTGTGCATTCAACGGCCAGAGTTGAACCATGCTTTTGATAGAGCAGTTTTCAAACACTCCTTTTGTACCGTCTGCTTTTGGATATTTGGAGCTCTTGGAGGAATTCGTTGTAAACGGGAAATCTTCACATACAAACTAATCAGAAGCGTTCTCAGGAAGTGCTTTAGGATGTGTGCATTCAACTCACACAGTTGAGCCTTCCTTTTGACAGAGTAGTTTTGAAACAGTCTTTTTGTAGAATCTGCAAGTGGATATTTGGAGACATTTGACACCTGTGATGGAGATGGAAATATCTTCCCATAGGAACTAGACAGAATCTTTCTCAGAAACTGCTTTGTGATGTGTGTATTCACATCACAGACTGGAACTCTACTTCGGATAGAGCAGTTTCGAATCAGTGTTTCTGTGGAATCTGCAAGTGTTCATTTGGAGCGCTTTGAAGCCTACGATGGAGAAGGAAATATCTTCACTTAAAAACTGGACAGAAGCATTCCGAGCAAATTCTTTGAGATGTGCGTATTCAACTAACAGAGTTGAATCTGTGTTTTGATAGAGCAGTATTGAAATACTCGTTTTGTAGGATCTGCTTGTGGATGTATTTTAACACTATGAGGAATTCGTTGGAAAAGAGATTTTTCATATAAAACTAGACAGAAGTATTCTGAGAAAGTTCCTTGTGATGTGGGCAATCATCTCACAGAGTTGAAGCTTTCTGTTGATAGAGCAGTTTTGAAACACACTTTTTGTGGAACCTGCAAGTGTTCATTTGGAGCTCTTTGATGCCTACAGTGGAAAAGGGAATATCTTCACTTAATAACTGGACAGAAGCATTCCGAGCAAATTCTTTGAGATGTGCGCACTCAACTAACAGAGTTGAATCTGTGTTTTGATAGAGCAGTATTGAAACACTCGTTTTGTAGGATCTGCTTGTGGATACATATAACACCTAGAGGAATTCGTTGGAAACGGGATTTTTCATAAAAAACTAGAGAGACGTAGCCTGAAAAAGTTCCTTGTGATGTGGGCAATCGTCTCACAGAGTTGAAGCTTTCTTTTGATAGAGCAGTTTTGAAACACACTTTTTGTGGAATCTGCAAGTGTTCATTTGGAGCTCTTTGATGCCTACAGTGGAAAAGGGAATATGATAAAAACTAGACAGAAGCATTCTCAGATGCTTTGTAGTGATGTGTGCATTCAACGGCCAGAGTTGAACCATGCTTTTGATAGAGAAGTTTTGAAACACTCCTTTTGTACCATCTGCTTTTGGATATTTGGAGCTCTTGGAGGAATTCGTTGTAAACGGGAAATCTTCACATACAAACTAAACAGAAGCGTTCTCAGGAACTGCTTTGGGATGTGTGCATTCAACTCACAGAGTTGAGCCTTCCTATTGACAGAGTAGTTTTGAAACAGTCTTTTTGTAGAATCTGCAAGTGGATATTTGGAGACATTGGACGCCTGTGATGGAGATGGAAATATCTTCCCATAAGAACTAGACAGAAGCTTTCTCAGAAACTGCTTTGTGATGTGAGTATTCACATCACAGACTGGAACTCTACTTCTGCTAGAGCAGTTTGAAACAGTCTTTCTGTAGAATCTGCAAGTGTTCATTTGGAGGGCTTTGAAGCCTACAGTGGAGAAGGAAATATCTTCACTTAAAAACTGGACAGAAGAATTCCGAGCAAATTCTTTGAGATGTGCGTATTCAACTAACAGAGTTGAATCTGTGTTTTGATAGAGCACTATTGAAACACTCGTATTTTAGGATCTGCTTGTGGATATATGTAACACTTTGAGGAATTCTTTGGAAAAGGGATTTTTCATATAAAACTAGACAGAAGTATTCTGAGAAAGTTCCTTGTGATGTGGGCAATCATCTCACAGAGTTGAAGCTTTCTTTTGATAGAGCAGTTTTGAAACACACTTTTTGTGGAATCTGCAAGTGTGCATTTGGAGCGCTTTGTCACCTACAGCGGAAAAGGAAATATCTTATGATAAAAACAAGACAGAACCATTCTCAGAAGCTTTGTAGTGATGTGTGCATTCAACGGCCGGAGCCGAACCATGCTTTTGATAGAGCAGTTTTGAAACGCTCATTTTGTACCGTCTGCTTTTGGATATTTGGAGTTCTTGGAGGAATTCGTTGTAAACGGAAAATCTTCACTTACAAACTAAACAGAAGCTGTCTCAGGAACTGCTTTGGGATGTGTGCATTCAACTCACAGAGTTGAGCCTTCCTATTGACAGAGGAGTTTTGAAACAGTCTTTTTTCACAATCTGCAAGTGGATATTTGGAGACATTGGACGCCTGTGATGGAGATGGAAATATCTTCCCATAGGAACTAGACAGAAACTTTCTCAGAAACTGCTTTGTGATGTGTGTATTCACATCACAGACTGGATCTCTACTTCCGATAGAGCAGTTTTGAAACAGTCTTTCTGTAGAATCTGCAAGTGTTCATTCGGTGCGCTTTGAAGCCTATGGTGGAGAAGGAAATATCTTCACTTAAAAACTGGACAGAAGCATTCCAAGCAAATTCTTTGAGATCTGCGCACTCAACTAACAGAGTTGAATCTATGTTTTGATAGAGCAGTTTTGAAACACTCGTTTTGTAGGATCTGCTTGTGGATATATGTAACACTTTGAAGAAGTCGTTGGAAACGGGATTTTTCATATAAAACTAGACAGAAGTATTCTGAGAAAGTTCCTTGTGATGTGGGCAATCATCTCACAGAGTTGAAGCTTTCTTTCGATAGAGCAGTTTTGAAACACAGTTTTTGTGGATTCTGCAAGTGTGCATTTGGAGCGCTTTGTCGCCTACAGCGGAAAAGGAAATATCCTATGATAAAAACTAGACAGAAGCATTCTCAGAAGCTTTGTAGTGATGTGTGCATTCAACGGCCAGAGCTGAACCGTGCTTTTGATAGAGCAGTTTTGAAACACTCCTTTTGTACCGTCTGCTTTTGGATATTTGGAGCTCTTCTAGGAATTCGTTGTAAACGGGAAATCTTCACTTACAAACTAAACAGAAGCGTTCTCAGGAACTGCTTTGGGATGTGTGCATTCAACTCACAGAGTTGAGCCTTCCTGTTGACAGAGTAGTTTCGAAACAGTCTTTTTGTAGAATCTGCAAGTGGATATTTGGAGACATTTGACGCCTGTGATGGAGATGGAAATATCTTCCCATAGGAACTAGACAGAAGCTTTCTCATAAACTGCTTTGTGATGTGTGTATTCACATCACAGACTGGAACCCTACTTCCGATAGAGCAGTTTTGAAACAGTCTTTCTGTAGAATCTGCAAGTGCTCATTTGGAGCGCTTTGATACCTAAGGTGGAGAAGGAAATATCTTCACTTAAAAACTGGACAGAAGAATTCCGAGCAAATTCTTTGAGATGTGCGTACTCAACTAACAGAGTTGAATCTGTGTTTTGCTAGAGCAGTATTGAAACACTCGTTTTATAGGATCTGCTTGTGGATATATATAACACTTTGGGGAATTCGTTGGAAACGGGATTTTTCATATAAAACTAGACAGAAGTATTCTGAGAAAGTTCCTTGTGATGTGGGCAATCATCTCACAGTTGATGCTTTCTTTTGATAGAGCAGTTTTGAAACCCACTTTTTGTGGAATCTGCAAGTGTTCATTTGGAGCGCTTTGACGCCTACAGCAGAAAAGGAAATATCTTGTGATAAAAACTAGATAGAAGCATTCTCAGAAGCTTTGTAGTGATGTGTGCGTTCAACGGCCAGAGCTGAACCGTGCTTTTGATAGAGCAGTTTTGAAACAGTCCTTAAGTACCGTCTGCTTTTGGATATTTGGAGCTCTTCGAGGAATTCGTTGTAAACGGGAAATCTTCACTTACAAACTAAACAGAAGCGTTCTCAGGAACTGCTTTGGGATGTGTGCATTCAACTCACAGAGTTGAGCCTTCCTATTGAGACAGTAGTTTTGAAACAGTCTTTTTGAATAACTTGCAAGAGGATATTTGGAGACATTTGACGCCTGTGATGGAGATGGAAATATCTTCCCATAGGAACTAGACAGAAGCTTTCTCAGAAACTGCTTTGTGATGTGTGTATTCACATCACGGACTGGAACTCTACTTCCAATGGAGCAGTTTTGAAACAGTCTTTCTGTAGAATCTGCAAGTGTTCACTTAGAGCGCTTCGAAGCCTACGGTTGAGAAGGAAATATCTTCACTTAAAAAATGGACAGAAGCATTCCGAGCAAATCCTTTGAGATGTGCGCAGTCAACTAACAGGGTTGAATCTGTGTTTTGATAGAGCAGTATTGAAACACTCGTTTTGTAGGATCTGCTTGTGGATATATGTAACAATTTGAGGAATTCATTGGAAACGGGATTTTTCATATAAAACTTGACAGAAGTAGTCTGAGAAAGTTCCTTGTGATGTGGGAAATCATCTCACAGAGTTGAAGCTTCCTTTTGATAGAGCAGTTTTGAAACACACTTTTTGTGGAATCTGCAAATGTTCATTTGGAGCGCTTTGACGCCAAGAGCGGAAAAGGGAATATCTTCCGATAAAAACTAGACAGAAGCATTCTCAGAAGCTTTGTAGTGATGTGTGCATTCAACGGCCCGAGTTGAACCGTGCTTTTGATTGAGCAGTTTTGAGACACTCCTTTTGTACCGTCTGCTTTTGGATATTTGGAGCTCTTGGAGGAATTCGTTGTAAACGGGAAATCTTCACATACCAACTACACAGAAGCGTTCTCAGGAACTGTTTTTGGATGTGTGCATTCAACTCACAGAGTTGAGCCTTCCTTTTGACAGAGTAGTTTTCAAACAGTCTTTTTGTAGAATCTGCAAGTGGATAATTGGAGACATTTGACGCCTGTGATGGAGATGGAAATATCTTCCCATAGGAAGTAGACAGAAGCTTTCTCTGAAACTGCTTTCTGATGTGTGTATTCACATCATGGACTGAAACCCTACTTCTGATAGAGCACTTTTGAAACAGTCTTTCTGTAGAATCTGCAAGTAATCATTTGGAGCACTTTGAAGCCTACGGTGGAGAAGGAAATACCTTCACTTAAAAACTGGACAGAAGCATTCCGAGCAAATTCTTTGAGATGGGCGCACTCAATAGACAGAGTTGAATCTGTGTTTTGATAGAGCAGTATTGAAAAACTCCTTTTCTGGATCTGCTTGTGGATATATGTAACACTGAGGAATTCGTTGGAAATGGGATTTCTCATATAAAACTAGACAGAAGTATTCTGAGAAAATATCTTGTGATGTGGGCAATCATCTCACAGAGTTGAAGCTTCCTTTTGAGAGAGCAGTTTTGAAACACACTTTTTGTGCAATCTGCAAGTGTTCATTCGGAGCGCTTTGACGCCAACAGCGGAAAAGGAAATATCTTCTGATAAAAACAAGACAGAAGCATTCTCAGAAGCTTTGTAGTGATGTGTGCATTCAATGGCCGGAGTTGAACTGTGCTTTTGATAGAGCAGTTTTCAAACACTCCTTTTGTACCGTCTGCGTTTGGATATTTGGAGATCTTGTAGGAATTCGTTGTAAACGGAAAATCTTCACATACAAACTAAACAGAAGCCTTCTCAGGAACTGCTTTGGGATGTGTGCATTCAACTCACAGAGTTGAGCCTTCTTTGTGACAGAGCAGTTTTGAAGCAGTCTTTTTGTAGAATCTGCAAGTGGATATTTAGAGACATTTGACGCCTGAGATGGAGATGGAAATATCTTCCCATAGGAAGTAGACAGAACCTTTCTAAGAAACTGCTTTGTGATGTGTGCATTCACATCACAGACTGGAACCCTACTTCTGAAAGAGCACTTTTGAAACAGTCTTTCTGTAGAATCTGCAAGTGTTCATTTGGAGCGCTTTGAAGTCTACGGTGGAGAAGGAAATATCTTCACTTAAAAACTGGACAGAAGCACTCCGAGCAAATTCTTTGAGATGTGCGCCCTCAACTAACACAGTTGAATCTGTGTTTTGATAGAGCAGTATTGAAACATTCATTTTGTAGGATCTGCTTGTGGATATATGTAACATATTGAGGAATTCGTTGGAAAAGGTATTTTTCATATAAAACTAGACAGAAGCATTCTGAGAAAGTTCCTTGTGATGTGGGCAATCATCTCACAGAGCTGTAGCTTTCTTTTGATAGAGCAGTTTTGAAACACCCTTTTTGTGGTATCTGCAAGTGGTCATTTGGAGCGTTTTGAAGCATACGGTGGAGAAGAAAATATCTTCACTTAAAAATTGGACAGAAGCATTCCGAGCAAATTCTTTGAGATGTGCGCACTCAACTAACAGAGTTTTAATAGAGCAGTATTGAAACACTCGTTTTGTAGGATCTGCTTGTGGATATATGTAACACTTTGAGGAATTCGTTGGAAATGGGATTTCTCATATAAAACTAGACAGTATAGAGAAAGTTCCTTGTGATGTGGGCAATCATCTCACAGAGTGGAAGCTTTCTTTTGATAGAACAGTATTGAAACACACTTTTTGTGGAATCTGACAGTGTTCACTTGGAGCGCTTTTAACGCCAACAGCGGAGGAGGAAATATCTCCCGATAAAAACTAGACAGAAGGATTCTCAGAAAGTTCCTTGTGATGTGGGCAATCATCTCACGGAGTTGAAGCTTTCTTTTGATAGAGCAGTTTTGAAACACACTTTTGGTGGAATCTGCAAGTGTTCATTTGGAGCGCTTTGACGCCTGAAGCAGAAAAGAAAATATCTCATGATAAAAACTAGACAGAAGCATTCTCAGAAGCTTTGAAGTGCTGTGTGCATTCAACGGCCTGAGTTGAACCGTGCTTTTGATAGAGCAGTTTTGAAACACTCCTTTTGTACCGTCTGCTTTTGTATATTTGGAGCTCTTGGAGGAATTAGTGGTAAACGGGAAATCTTCACATACAAACTAAACAGAAGCGTTCTCAGGAAGTGCTTTAGGATGTGTGCATTCAACTCACACAGTTGAGCCTTCCTTTTGACAGAGTAGTTTTGAAACAGTCTTTTTGTAGAATCTGCAAGTGGATATTTGGAGACATTTGACACCTGTGATGGAGATGGAAATATCTTCCCATAGGAACTAGACGGAATCTTTCTCAGAAACTGCTTTGTGATGTGTGTATTCACATCACAGACTGGAACGCTACTTCGGATAGAGCAGTTTCGAATCAGTGTTTCTGTGGAATCTGCAAGTGTTCATTTGGAGCGCTTTGAAGCCTACGATGGAGAAGGAAATATCTTCACTTAAAAACTGGACAGAAGCATTCCGAGCAAATTCTTTGAGATGTGCGCACTCAACTAACAGAGTTGAATCTGTGTTTTGATAGAGCAGTATTGAAACACTCGTTTTGTAGGATCTGCTTGTGGATGTATTTTAACACTTTGAGGAATTCGTTGGAAAAGAGATTTTTCATATAAAACTAGACAGAAGTATTCTGAGAAAGTTCCTTGTGATGAGGGCAATCATCTCACAGAGTTGAAGCTCTCTTTTGATAGAGCAGTTTTGAAACTCACTTTTTGTGGAATCTGCAAGTGTTCATTTGGAGCGCTTTGAAGCCAATGGTGGAGAAGGAAATACCTTCACTTACAAATTGGATAGAAGCATTCCGAGCAAACTCTTTGAGATGTGTGCACTCAACTAACAGAGTTGAATCTGTGTTTTGATAGAGCAGTATTGAAACACTCCTTTTGTAGGATCTGCTTGTGGATATATGTAACGCTTTGAGGAATTCGTTGGAAACGGGATATTTCATGTAAAATTAGACAGAAGTATTCTGAGAAAGTTCCTTGTGATGTGGGCAATCATCTCACAGAGTTGAAGCTTTCTGTTGATAGAGCAGTTTTGAAACACACTTTTTGTGGAACCTGCAAGTGTTCATTTGGAGAGCTTTGACGCCTACAGCAGAAAAGAAAATATCTTCACTTAATAACTGGACAGAAGCATTCCGAGCAAATTCTTTGAGATGTGCGCACTCAACTAACAGAGTTGAATCTGTGTTTTGATAGAGCAGTATTGAAACACTCGTTTTGTAGGATCTGCTGGTGGATATATGTAACACTTTGAGGAATTCGTTGGAAACGGGATTTTTCATATAAAACTAGAGAGACGTAGCCTGAAAAAGTTCCTTGTGATGTGGGCAATCGTCTCACAGAGTTGAAGCTTTCTTTTGATAGAGCAGTTTTGAAACACACTTTTTGTGGAATCTGCAAGTGTGCATTTGGAGCTCTTTGATGCCTACAGTGGAAAAGGGAATATGATAAAAACTAGACAGAAGCATTCTCAGATGCTTTGTAGTGATGTGTGCATTCAACGGCCAGAGTTGAACCATGCTTTTGATAGAGAAGTTTTGAAACACTCCTTTTATACCATCTGCTTTTGGATATTTGGAGCTCTTGGAGGAATTCGTTGTAAACGGGAAATCTTCACATACAAACTAAACAGAAGCGTTCTCAGGAACTGCTTTGGGATGTGTGCATTCAACTCACAGAGTTGAGCCTTCCTATTGACAGAGTAGTTTTGAAACAGTCTTTTTGTAGAATCTGCAAGGGGATATTTGGAGACACTGGACGCCTGTGATGGAGATGGAAATATCTTCCCATAAGAACTAGACAGAAGCTTTCTCAGAAACTGCTTTGTGATGTGTGTATTCACATCACAGACTGGAACTCTACTTCTGCTAGAGCAGTTTGAAACAGTCTTTCTGTAGAATCTGCAAGTGTTCATTTGGAGGGCTTTGAAGCCTACAGTGGAGAAGGAAATATCTTCACTTAAAAATTGGACAGAAGCATTCCGAGCAAATTCTTTGAGATGTGCGTATTCAACTAACAGAGTTGAATCTGTGTTTTGATAGAGCACTATTGAAACACTCGTATTTTAGGATCTGTTTGTGGATATATGTAACACTTTGAGGAATTCTTTGGAAAAGGGATTTTTCATATAAAACTAGACAGAAGTATTCTGAGAAAGTTCCTTGTGATGTGGGCAATCATCTCACAGAGTTGAAGCTTTCTTTTCATAGAGCAGTTTTGAAACACACTTTTTGTGGAATCTGCAAGTGTGCATTTGGAGCGCTTTGTCACCTACAGCGGAAAAGGAAATATGATAAAAACAAGACAGAAGCATTCTCAGAAGCTTTGTAGTGATGTGTGCATTCAACGGCCGGAGCTGAACCGTGCTTTTGATAGAGCAGTTTTGAAACACTCATTTTGTACCGTCTGCTTTTGGATATTTGGAGTTCTTGGAGGAATTCGTTGTAAACGGAAAATCTTCACTTACAAACTAAACAGAAGCTGTCTCAGGAACTGCTTTGGGATGTGTGCATTCAACTCACAGAGTTGAGCCTTCCTATTGACAGAGGAGTTTTGAAACAGTCTTTTTTCAGAATCTGCAAGTGGATATTTGGAGACATTGGACGCCTGTGATGGAGATGGAAATATCTTCCCATAGGAACTAGACAGAAGCTTTCTCAGAAACTGCTTTGTGATGTGTGTATTCACATCACAGACTGGATCTCTACTTCCGATAGAGCAGTTTTGAAACAGTCTTTCTGTAGAATCTGCAAGTGTTCATTCGGAGCGCTTTGAAGCCTACGTTGGAGAAGGAAATATCTTCACTTAAAAACTGGACAGAAGCATTCCAAGCAAATTCTTTGAGATGTGCGCACTCAACTAACAGAGTTGAATCTGTGTTTTGATAGAGCAGTATTGAAACACTCGTTTTGTAGGATCTGCTTGTGGATATATGTAACACTTTGAGGAAGTCGTTGGAAACGGAATTTTTCATATAAAACTAGACAGAAGTATTCTGAGAAAGTTCCTTGTGATGTGGGCAATCATCTCACAGAGTTGAAGCTTTCTTTCGATAGAGCAGTTTTGAAACACACTTTTTGTGGATTCTGCAAGTGTGCATTTGGAGCGCTTTGTCGCCTACAGCGGAAAAGGAAATATCCTATGATAAAAACTAGACAGAAGCATTCTCAGAAGCTTTGTAGTGATGTGTGCATTCAACGGCCAGAGCTGAACCGTGCTTTTGATAGAGCAGCTTTGAAACACTCCTTTTGTACCGTCTGCTTTTGGATATTTGGAGCTCTTGGAGGAATTCATTGTAAACGGGAAATCTTTACATACAAACTATACAGAAGCGCTCTCAGGAACTGCTTTGGGATGTGTGCATTCAACTCACAGAGTTGAGCCTTCCTATTGACAGAGTAGTTTTGAAACAGTCTTTTTGTAGAATCTGCAAGTGGATATTTGGAGACATTGGACGCCTGTGATGGAGATGGAAATATCTTCCCATAGGAACTAGACAGAAGCTTTCTCAGAAACTGCTTTGTGATGTGTGTATTCACATCACAGACTGGAACTCTACTTCTGCTAGAGCAGTTTGAAACAGTCTTTCTGTAGAATCTGCAAGTGTTCATTTGGAGGGCTTTGAAGCCTACAGTGGAGAAGGAAATATCTTCACTTAAAAACTGGACAGAAGCATTCCGAGCAAATTCTTTGAGATGTGCGTATTCAACTAACAGAGTTGAATCTGTGTTTTGATAGAGCACTATTCAAACACTCGTATTTTAGGATCTGTTTGTGGATATATGTAACACTTTGAGGAATTCTTTGGAAAAGGGATTTTTCATATAAAACTAGACAGAAGTATTCTGAGAAAGTTCCTTGTGATGTGGGCAATCATCTCACAGAGTTGAAGCTTTCTTTTCATAGAGCAGTTTTGAAACACACTTTTTGTGGAATCTGCAAGTGTGCATTTGGAGCGCTTTGTCACCTACAGCGGAAAAGGAAATATGATAAAAACTAGACAGAAGCATTCTCAGAAGCTTTGTAGTGATGTGTGCATTCAACGGCCAGAGCTCAACCGTGCTTTTGATAGAGCAGTTTTGAATCACTCCTTTTGGACCGTTAGCTTTTGGATATTTGGAGCTCTTGGAGGAATTTGTTGTAAACGGGAAATCTTCACATAAAAACTAAACAGAAGCGTTCTGAGGAACTGTTTGGGATGTGTGCATTCAACTCACAGAGTTGAGCGTTCCTATTGACAGAGTAGTTTTGAAACAGTCTTTTTGTATAATCTGCAAGTGGATATTTGGAGACATTGGACGCCTGTGATGGAGATGGAAATATCTTCCCATAGGAACTAGACAGAAGCTTTCTCAGAAACTGCTTTGTGATGTGTGTATTCACATCACAGACTGGAACTCTACTTCTGCTGGAGCAGTTTTGAAACAGTCTTTCTGTAGAATCTGGAAGTGTTCATTCGGAGCGCTTTGAAGCCTACGGTGGAGAAGGAAATATCTTCTCTTAAAAACTGGATACAAGCATTCCGAGCAAATTCTTTGAGATGTGCGCACTCACCAAACAGATTTGAATCTGTGTTTTGATAGAGCAGTATTGAAGCACTCGTTTTGTAGAATCTGCTTGTGGATATATGTAACTCTTTGAGGAATTCGTTGGAAAAGGGATTTTTCGTATAAAACTAGACAGAAGTATTCTGAGAATGTTCCTTGTGATATGGGCAATCATCTCACAGAGTTGTAGATGTCTTTTGATAGAGCAGTTTTGAAACACACTTTTTGTGGATTCTGCAAGTGTGCATTTGGAGCGCTTTGACGCCTACAGCGGAAAAGGAAATATGATAAAACTAGACAGAAGCATTCTCAGAAGCTTTGTAGTGATGTGTGCATTCAACGGCCAGAGCTGAACCGTGCTTTTGATAGAGCAGTTTTGAAACACTCCTTTTGTACCGTCTGCTTTTGGATATTTGGAGCTCTTCTAGGAATTCGTTGTAAACGGGAAATCTTCACTTACAAACTAAACAGAAGCGTTCTCAGGAACTGCTTTGGGATGTGTGCATTCAACTCACAGAGTTGAGCCTTCCTGTTGACAGAGTAGTTTCGAAACAGTCTTTTTGTAGAATCTGCAAGTGGATATTTGGAGACATTTGACGCCTGTGATGGAGATGGAAATATCTTCCCATAGGAACTAGACAGAAGCTTTCTCATAAACTGCTTTGTGATGTGTGTATTCACATCACAGACTGGAACCCTACTTCCGATAGAGCAGTTTTGAAACAGTCTTTCTGTAGAATCTGCAAGTGCTCATTTGGAGCGCTTTGATACCTAAGGTGGAGAAGGAAATATCTTCACTTAAAAACTGGACAGAAGAATTCCGAGCAAATTCTTTGAGATGTGCGTACTCAACTAACAGAGTTGAATCTGTGTTTTGCTAGAGCAGTATTGAAACACTCGTTTTATAGGATCTGCTTGTGGATATATATAACACTTTGGGGAATTCGTTGGAAACGGGATTTTTCATATAAAACTAGACAGAAGTATTCTGAGAAAGTTCCTTGTGATGTGGGCAATCATCTCACAGAGTTGATGCTTTCTTTTGATTGAGCAGTTTTGAAACCCACTTTTTGTGGAATCTGCAAGTGTTCATTTGGAGCGCTTTGACGCCTACAGCAGAAAAGGAAATATCTTGTGATAAAAACTAGATAGAAGCATTCTCAGAAGCTTTGTAGTGATGTGTGCGTTCAACGGCCAGAGCTGAACCGTGCTTTTGATAGAGCAGTTTTGAAACAGTCCTTAAGTACCGTCTGCTTTTGGATATTTGGAGCTCTTCGAGGAATTCGTTGTAAACGGGAAATCTTCACTTACAAACTAAACAGAAGCGTTCTCAGGAACTGCTTTGGGATGTGTGCATTCAACTCACAGAGTTGAGCCTTCCTGTTGACAGAGTAGTTTCGAAACAGTCTTTTTGAATAACTTGCAAGAGGATATTTGGAGACATTTGACGCCTGTGATGGAGATGGAAATATCTTCCCATAGGAACTAGACAGAAGCTTTCTCAGAAACTGCTTTGTGATGTGTGTATTCACATCACGGACTGGAACTCTACTTCCAATGGAGCAGTTTTGAAACAGTCTTTCTGTAGAATCTGCAAGTGTTCACTTAGAGCGCTTCGAAGCCTACGGTTGAGAAGGAAATATCTTCACTTAAAAAATGGACAGAAGCATTCCGAGCAAATCCTTTGAGATGTGCGCAGTCAACTAACAGGGTTGAATCTGTGTTTTGATAGAGCAGTATTGAAACACTCGTTTTGTAGGATCTGCTTGTGGATATATGTAACAATTTGAGGAATTCATTGGAAACGGGATTTTTCATATAAAACTTGACAGAAGTAGTCTGAGAAAGTTCCTTGTGATGTGGGAAATCATCTCACAGAGTTGAAGCTTCCTTTTGATAGAGCAGTTTTGAAACACACTTTTTGTGGAATCTGCAAGTGTTCATTTGGAGCGCTTTGATGCCTACAGCGGAAAAGGTAATATCTTATGATAAAAACTAGACAGAAGCATTCTCAGAAGCTTTGTAGTGATGTGTGCATTCAACGGCCCGAGTTGAACCGTGCTTTTGATTGAGCAGTTTTGAGACACTCCTTTTGTACCGTCTGCTTTTGGATATTTGGAGCTCTTGGAGGAATTCGTTGTAAACGGGAAATCTTCACATACCAACTACACAGAAGCGTTCTCAGGAACTGTTTTTGGATGTGTGCATTCAACTCACAGAGTTGAGCCTTCCTTTTGACAGAGTAGTTTTCAAACAGTCTTTTTGTAGAATCTGCAAGTGGATAATTGGAGACATTTGACGCCTGTGATGGAGATGGAAATATCTTCCCATAGGAAGTAGACAGAAGCTTTCTCTGAAACTGCTTTCTGAGGTGTGTATTCACATCATGGACTGAAACCCTACTTCTGATAGAGCACTTTTGAAACAGTCTTTCTGTAGAATCTGCAAGTAATCATTTGGAGCACTTTGAAGCCTACGGTGGAGAAGGAAATACCTTCACTTAAAAACTGGACAGAAGCATTCCGAGCAAATTCTTTGAGATGGGCGCACTCAATAGACAGAGTTGAATCTGTGTTTTGATAGAGCAGTATTGAAAAACTCCTTTTCTGGATCTGCTTGTGGATATATGTAACACTGAGGAATTCGTTGGAAATGGGATTTCTCATATAAAACTAGACAGAAGTATTCTGAGAAAATATCTTGTGATGTGGGCAATCATCTCACAGAGTTGAAGCTTCCTTTTGAGAGAGCAGTTTTGAAACACACTTTTTGTGCAATCTGCAAGTGTTCATTCGGAGCGCTTTGACGCCAACAGCGGAAAAGGAAATATCTTCTGATAAAAACAAGACAGAAGCATTCTCAGAAGCTTTGTAGTGATGTGTGCATTCAATGGCCGGAGTTGAACTGTGCTTTTGATAGAGCAGTTTTCAAACACTCCTTTTGTACCGTCTGCGTTTGGATATTTGGAGATCTTGTAGGAATTCGTTGTAAACGGAAAATCTTCACATACAAACTAAACAGAAGCCTTCTCAGGAACTGCTTTGGGATGTGTGCATTCAACTCACAGAGTTGAGCCTTCTTTGTGACAGAGCAGTTTTGAAGCAGTCTTTTTGTAGAATCTGCAAGTGGATATTTAGAGACATTTGACGCCTGAGATGGAGATGGAAATATCTTCCCATAGGAAGTAGACAGAACCTTTCTAAGAAACTGCTTTGTGATGTGTGCATTCACATCACAGACTGGAACCCTACTTCTGAAAGAGCACTTTTGAAACAGTCTTTCTGTAGAATCTGCAAGTGTTCATTTGGAGCGCTTTGAAGTCTACGGTGGAGAAGGAAATATCTTCACTTAAAAACTGGACAGAAGCACTCCGAGCAAATTCTTTGAGATGTGCGCCCTCAACTAACACAGTTGAATCTGTGTTTTGATAGAGCAGTATTGAAACATTCATTTTGTAGGATCTGCTTGTGGATATATGTAACATATTGAGGAATTCGTTGGAAAAGGTATTTTTCATATAAAACTAGACAGAAGCATTCTGAGAAAGTTCCTTGTGATGTGGGCAATCATCTCACAGAGCTGTAGCTTTCTTTTGATAGAGCAGTTTTGAAACACCCTTTTTGTGGTATCTGCAAGTGGTCATTTGGAGCGTTTTGAAGCATACGGTGGAGAAGAAAATATCTTCACTTAAAAATTGGACAGAAGCATTCCGAGCAAATTCTTTGAGATGTGCGCACTCAACTAACAGAGTTTTAATAGAGCAGTATTGAAACACTCGTTTTGTAGGATCTGCTTGTGGATATATGTAACACTTTGAGGAATTCGTTGGAAATGGGATTTCTCATATAAAACTAGACAGTATAGAGAAAGTTCCTTGTGATGTGGGCAATCATCTCACAGAGTGGAAGCTTTCTTTTGATAGAACAGTATTGAAACACACTTTTTGTGGAATCTGACAGTGTTCACTTGGAGCGCTTTTAACGCCAACAGCGGAGGAGGAAATATCTCCCGATAAAAACTAGACAGAAGGATTCTCAGAAAGTTCCTTGTGATGTGGGCAATCATCTCACGGAGTTGAAGCTTTCTTTTGATAGAGCAGTTTTGAAACACACTTTTGGTGGAATCTGCAAGTGTTCATTTGGAGCGCTTTGACGCCTGAAGCAGAAAAGAAAATATCTCATGATAAAAACTAGACAGAAGCATTCTCAGAAGCTTTGAAGTGCTGTGTGCATTCAACGGCCTGAGTTGAACCGTGCTTTTGATAGAGCAGTTTTGAAACACTCCTTTTGTACCGTCTGCTTTTGTATATTTGGAGCTCTTGGAGGAATTAGTGGTAAACGGGAAATCTTCACATACAAACTAAACAGAAGCGTTCTCAGGAAGTGCTTTAGGATGTGTGCATTCAACTCACACAGTTGAGCCTTCCTTTTGACAGAGTAGTTTTGAAACAGTCTTTTTGTAGAATCTGCAAGTGGATATTTGGAGACATTGGACGCCTGTGATGGAGATGGAAATATCTTCCCATAGGAACTAGACAGAAGCTTTCTCAGAAACTGCTTTGTGATGTGTGTATTCACATCACAGACTGGAACTCTACTTCTGCTAGAGCAGTTTGAAACAGTCTTTCTGTAGAATCTGCAAGTGTTCATTTGGAGGGCTTTGAAGCCTACAGTGGAGAAGGAAATATCTTCACTTAAAAACTGGACAGAAGCATTCCGAGCAAATTCTTTGAGATGTGCGTATTCAACTAACAGAGTTGAATCTGTGTTTTGATAGAGCACTATTCAAACACTCGTATTTTAGGATCTGTTTGTGGATATATGTAACACTTTGAGGAATTCTTTGGAAAAGGGATTTTTCATATAAAACTAGACAGAAGTATTCTGAGAAAGTTCCTTGTGATGTGGGCAATCATCTCACAGAGTTGAAGCTTTCTTTTCATAGAGCAGTTTTGAAACACACTTTTTGTGGAATCTGCAAGTGTGCATTTGGAGCGCTTTGTCACCTACAGCGGAAAAGGAAATATGATAAAAACTAGACAGAAGCATTCTCAGAAGCTTTGTAGTGATGTGTGCATTCAACGGCCAGAGCTCAACCGTGCTTTTGATAGAGCAGTTTTGAATCACTCCTTTTGGACCGTTAGCTTTTGGATATTTGGAGCTCTTGGAGGAATTTGTTGTAAACGGGAAATCTTCACATAAAAACTAAACAGAAGCGTTCTGAGGAACTGTTTGGGATGTGTGCATTCAACTCACAGAGTTGAGCGTTCCTATTGACAGAGTAGTTTTGAAACAGTCTTTTTGTATAATCTGCAAGTGGATATTTGGAGACATTGGACGCCTGTGATGGAGATGGAAATATCTTCCCATAGGAACTAGACAGAAGCTTTCTCAGAAACTGCTTTGTGATGTGTGTATTCACATCACAGACTGGAACTCTACTTCTGCTGGAGCAGTTTTGAAACAGTCTTTCTGTAGAATCTGGAAGTGTTCATTCGGAGCGCTTTGAAGCCTACGGTGGAGAAGGAAATATCTTCTCTTAAAAACTGGATACAAGCATTCCGAGCAAATTCTTTGAGATGTGCGCACTCACCAAACAGATTTGAATCTGTGTTTTGATAGAGCAGTATTGAAGCACTCGTTTTGTAGAATCTGCTTGTGGATATATGTAACTCTTTGAGGAATTCGTTGGAAAAGGGATTTTTCGTATAAAACTAGACAGAAGTATTCTGAGAATGTTCCTTGTGATATGGGCAATCATCTCACAGAGTTGTAGATGTCTTTTGATAGAGCAGTTTTGAAACACACTTTTTGTGGATTCTGCAAGTGTGCATTTGGAGCGCTTTGACGCCTACAGCGGAAAAGGAAATATGATAAAACTAGACAGAAGCATTCTCAGAAGCTTTGTAGTGATGTGTGCATTCAACGGCCAGAGCTGAACCGTGCTTTTGATAGAGCAGTTTTGAAACACTCCTTTTGTACCGTCTGCTTTTGGATATTTGGAGCTCTTCTAGGAATTCGTTGTAAACGGGAAATCTTCACTTACAAACTAAACAGAAGCGTTCTCAGGAACTGCTTTGGGATGTGTGCATTCAACTCACAGAGTTGAGCCTTCCTGTTGACAGAGTAGTTTCGAAACAGTCTTTTTGTAGAATCTGCAAGTGGATATTTGGAGACATTTGACGCCTGTGATGGAGATGGAAATATCTTCCCATAGGAACTAGACAGAAGCTTTCTCATAAACTGCTTTGTGATGTGTGTATTCACATCACAGACTGGAACCCTACTTCCGATAGAGCAGTTTTGAAACAGTCTTTCTGTAGAATCTGCAAGTGCTCATTTGGAGCGCTTTGATACCTAAGGTGGAGAAGGAAATATCTTCACTTAAAAACTGGACAGAAGAATTCCGAGCAAATTCTTTGAGATGTGCGTACTCAACTAACAGAGTTGAATCTGTGTTTTGCTAGAGCAGTATTGAAACACTCGTTTTATAGGATCTGCTTGTGGATATATATAACACTTTGGGGAATTCGTTGGAAACGGGATTTTTCATATAAAACTAGACAGAAGTATTCTGAGAAAGTTCCTTGTGATGTGGGCAATCATCTCACAGAGTTGATGCTTTCTTTTGATTGAGCAGTTTTGAAACCCACTTTTTGTGGAATCTGCAAGTGTTCATTTGGAGCGCTTTGACGCCTACAGCAGAAAAGGAAATATCTTGTGATAAAAACTAGATAGAAGCATTCTCAGAAGCTTTGTAGTGATGTGTGCGTTCAACGGCCAGAGCTGAACCGTGCTTTTGATAGAGCAGTTTTGAAACAGTCCTTAAGTACCGTCTGCTTTTGGATATTTGGAGCTCTTCGAGGAATTCGTTGTAAACGGGAAATCTTCACTTACAAACTAAACAGAAGCGTTCTCAGGAACTGCTTTGGGATGTGTGCATTCAACTCACAGAGTTGAGCCTTCCTATTGAGACAGTAGTTTTGAAACAGTCTTTTTGAATAACTTGCAAGAGGATATTTGGAGACATTTGACGCCTGTGATGGAGATGGAAATATCTTCCCATAGGAACTAGACAGAAGCTTTCTCAGAAACTGCTTTGTGATGTGTGTATTCACATCACGGACTGGAACTCTACTTCCAATGGAGCAGTTTTGAAACAGTCTTTCTGTAGAATCTGCAAGTGTTCACTTAGAGCGCTTCGAAGCCTACGGTTGAGAAGGAAATATCTTCACTTAAAAAATGGACAGAAGCATTCCGAGCAAATCCTTTGAGATGTGCGCAGTCAACTAACAGGGTTGAATCTGTGTTTTGATAGAGCAGTATTGAAACACTCGTTTTGTAGGATCTGCTTGTGGATATATGTAACAATTTGAGGAATTCATTGGAAACGGGATTTTTCATATAAAACTTGACAGAAGTAGTCTGAGAAAGTTCCTTGTGATGTGGGAAATCATCTCACAGAGTTGAAGCTTCCTTTTGATAGAGCAGTTTTGAAACACACTTTTTGTGGAATCTGCAAATGTTCATTTGGAGCGCTTTGACGCCAAGAGCGGAAAAGGGAATATCTTCCGATAAAAACTAGACAGAAGCATTCTCAGAAGCTTTGTAGTGATGTGTGCATTCAACGGCCCGAGTTGAACCGTGCTTTTGATTGAGCAGTTTTGAGACACTCCTTTTGTACCGTCTGCTTTTGGATATTTGGAGCTCTTGGAGGAATTCGTTGTAAACGGGAAATCTTCACATACCAACTACACAGAAGCGTTCTCAGGAACTGTTTTTGGATGTGTGCATTCAACTCACAGAGTTGAGCCTTCCTTTTGACAGAGTAGTTTTCAAACAGTCTTTTTGTAGAATCTGCAAGTGGATAATTGGAGACATTTGACGCCTGTGATGGAGATGGAAATATCTTCCCATAGGAAGTAGACAGAAGCTTTCTCTGAAACTGCTTTCTGAGGTGTGTATTCACATCATGGACTGAAACCCTACTTCTGATAGAGCACTTTTGAAACAGTCTTTCTGTAGAATCTGCAAGTAATCATTTGGAGCACTTTGAAGCCTACGGTGGAGAAGGAAATACCTTCACTTAAAAACTGGACAGAAGCATTCCGAGCAAATTCTTTGAGATGGGCGCACTCAATAGACAGAGTTGAATCTGTGTTTTGATAGAGCAGTATTGAAAAACTCCTTTTCTGGATCTGCTTGTGGATATATGTAACACTGAGGAATTCGTTGGAAATGGGATTTCTCATATAAAACTAGACAGAAGTATTCTGAGAAAATATCTTGTGATGTGGGCAATCATCTCACAGAGTTGAAGCTTCCTTTTGAGAGAGCAGTTTTGAAACACACTTTTTGTGCAATCTGCAAGTGTTCATTCGGAGCGCTTTGACGCCAACAGCGGAAAAGGAAATATCTTCTGATAAAAACAAGACAGAAGCATTCTCAGAAGCTTTGTAGTGATGTGTGCATTCAATGGCCGGAGTTGAACTGTGCTTTTGATAGAGCAGTTTTCAAACACTCCTTTTGTACCGTCTGCGTTTGGATATTTGGAGATCTTGTAGGAATTCGTTGTAAACGGAAAATCTTCACATACAAACTAAACAGAAGCCTTCTCAGGAACTGCTTTGGGATGTGTGCATTCAACTCACAGAGTTGAGCCTTCTTTGTGACAGAGCAGTTTTGAAGCAGTCTTTTTGTAGAATCTGCAAGTGGATATTTAGAGACATTTGACGCCTGAGATGGAGATGGAAATATCTTCCCATAGGAAGTAGACAGAACCTTTCTAAGAAACTGCTTTGTGATGTGTGCATTCACATCACAGACTGGAACCCTACTTCTGAAAGAGCACTTTTGAAACAGTCTTTCTGTAGAATCTGCAAGTGTTCATTTGGAGCGCTTTGAAGTCTACGGTGGAGAAGGAAATATCTTCACTTAAAAACTGGACAGAAGCACTCCGAGCAAATTCTTTGAGATGTGCGCCCTCAACTAACACAGTTGAATCTGTGTTTTGATAGAGCAGTATTGAAACATTCATTTTGTAGGATCTGCTTGTGGATATATGTAACATATTGAGGAATTCGTTGGAAAAGGTATTTTTCATATAAAACTAGACAGAAGCATTCTGAGAAAGTTCCTTGTGATGTGGGCAATCATCTCACAGAGCTGTAGCTTTCTTTTGATAGAGCAGTTTTGAAACACCCTTTTTGTGGTATCTGCAAGTGGTCATTTGGAGCGTTTTGAAGCATACGGTGGAGAAGAAAATATCTTCACTTAAAAATTGGACAGAAGCATTCCGAGCAAATTCTTTGAGATGTGCGCACTCAACTAACAGAGTTTTAATAGAGCAGTATTGAAACACTCGTTTTGTAGGATCTGCTTGTGGATATATGTAACACTTTGAGGAATTCGTTGGAAATGGGATTTCTCATATAAAACTAGACAGTATAGAGAAAGTTCCTTGTGATGTGGGCAATCATCTCACAGAGTGGAAGCTTTCTTTTGATAGAACAGTATTGAAACACACTTTTTGTGGAATCTGACAGTGTTCACTTGGAGCGCTTTTAACGCCAACAGCGGAGGAGGAAATATCTCCCGATAAAAACTAGACAGAAGGATTCTCAGAAAGTTCCTTGTGATGTGGGCAATCATCTCACGGAGTTGAAGCTTTCTTTTGATAGAGCAGTTTTGAAACACACTTTTGGTGGAATCTGCAAGTGTTCATTTGGAGCGCTTTGACGCCTGAAGCAGAAAAGAAAATATCTCATGATAAAAACTAGACAGAAGCATTCTCAGAAGCTTTGAAGTGCTGTGTGCATTCAACGGCCTGAGTTGAACCGTGCTTTTGATAGAGCAGTTTTGAAACACTCCTTTTGTACCGTCTGCTTTTGTATATTTGGAGCTCTTGGAGGAATTAGTGGTAAACGGGAAATCTTCACATACAAACTAAACAGAAGCGTTCTCAGGAAGTGCTTTAGGATGTGTGCATTCAACTCACACAGTTGAGCCTTCCTTTTGACAGAGTAGTTTTGAAACAGTCTTTTTGTAGAATCTGCAAGTGGATATTTGGAGACATTTGACACCTGTGATGGAGATGGAAATATCTTCCCATAGGAACTAGACGGAATCTTTCTCAGAAACTGCTTTGTGATGTGTGTATTCACATCACAGACTGGAACGCTACTTCGGATAGAGCAGTTTCGAATCAGTGTTTCTGTGGAATCTGCAAGTGTTCATTTGGAGCGCTTTGAAGCCTACGATGGAGAAGGAAATATCTTCACTTAAAAACTGGACAGAAGCATTCCGAGCAAATTCTTTGAGATGTGCGCACTCAACTAACAGAGTTGAATCTGTGTTTTGATAGAGCAGTATTGAAACACTCGTTTTGTAGGATCTGCTTGTGGATGTATTTTAACACTTTGAGGAATTCGTTGGAAAAGAGATTTTTCATATAAAACTAGACAGAAGTATTCTGAGAAAGTTCCTTGTGATGAGGGCAATCATCTCACAGAGTTGAAGCTCTCTTTTGATAGAGCAGTTTTGAAACTCACTTTTTGTGGAATCTGCAAGTGTTCATTTGGAGCGCTTTGAAGCCAATGGTGGAGAAGGAAATACCTTCACTTACAAATTGGATAGAAGCATTCCGAGCAAACTCTTTGAGATGTGTGCACTCAACTAACAGAGTTGAATCTGTGTTTTGATAGAGCAGTATTGAAACACTCCTTTTGTAGGATCTGCTTGTGGATATATGTAACGCTTTGAGGAATTCGTTGGAAACGGGATATTTCATGTAAAATTAGACAGAAGTATTCTGAGAAAGTTCCTTGTGATGTGGGCAATCATCTCACAGAGTTGAAGCTTTCTGTTGATAGAGCAGTTTTGAAACACACTTTTTGTGGAACCTGCAAGTGTTCATTTGGAGAGCTTTGACGCCTACAGCAGAAAAGAAAATATCTTCACTTAATAACTGGACAGAAGCATTCCGAGCAAATTCTTTGAGATGTGCGCACTCAACTAACAGAGTTGAATCTGTGTTTTGATAGAGCAGTATTGAAACACTCGTTTTGTAGGATCTGCTGGTGGATATATGTAACACTTTGAGGAATTCGTTGGAAACGGGATTTTTCATATAAAACTAGAGAGACGTAGCCTGAAAAAGTTCCTTGTGATGTGGGCAATCGTCTCACAGAGTTGAAGCTTTCTTTTGATAGAGCAGTTTTGAAACACACTTTTTGTGGAATCTGCAAGTGTGCATTTGGAGCTCTTTGATGCCTACAGTGGAAAAGGGAATATGATAAAAACTAGACAGAAGCATTCTCAGATGCTTTGTAGTGATGTGTGCATTCAACGGCCAGAGTTGAACCATGCTTTTGATAGAGAAGTTTTGAAACACTCCTTTTATACCATCTGCTTTTGGATATTTGGAGCTCTTGGAGGAATTCGTTGTAAACGGGAAATCTTCACATACAAACTAAACAGAAGCGTTCTCAGGAACTGCTTTGGGATGTGTGCATTCAACTCACAGAGTTGAGCCTTCCTATTGACAGAGTAGTTTTGAAACAGTCTTTTTGTAGAATCTGCAAGGGGATATTTGGAGACACTGGACGCCTGTGATGGAGATGGAAATATCTTCCCATAAGAACTAGACAGAAGCTTTCTCAGAAACTGCTTTGTGATGTGTGTATTCACATCACAGACTGGAACTCTACTTCTGCTAGAGCAGTTTGAAACAGTCTTTCTGTAGAATCTGCAAGTGTTCATTTGGAGGGCTTTGAAGCCTACAGTGGAGAAGGAAATATCTTCACTTAAAAATTGGACAGAAGCATTCCGAGCAAATTCTTTGAGATGTGCGTATTCAACTAACAGAGTTGAATCTGTGTTTTGATAGAGCACTATTGAAACACTCGTATTTTAGGATCTGTTTGTGGATATATGTAACACTTTGAGGAATTCTTTGGAAAAGGGATTTTTCATATAAAACTAGACAGAAGTATTCTGAGAAAGTTCCTTGTGATGTGGGCAATCATCTCACAGAGTTGAAGCTTTCTTTTCATAGAGCAGTTTTGAAACACACTTTTTGTGGAATCTGCAAGTGTGCATTTGGAGCGCTTTGTCACCTACAGCGGAAAAGGAAATATGATAAAAACAAGACAGAAGCATTCTCAGAAGCTTTGTAGTGATGTGTGCATTCAACGGCCGGAGCTGAACCGTGCTTTTGATAGAGCAGTTTTGAAACACTCATTTTGTACCGTCTGCTTTTGGATATTTGGAGTTCTTGGAGGAATTCGTTGTAAACGGAAAATCTTCACTTACAAACTAAACAGAAGCTGTCTCAGGAACTGCTTTGGGATGTGTGCATTCAACTCACAGAGTTGAGCCTTCCTATTGACAGAGGAGTTTTGAAACAGTCTTTTTTCAGAATCTGCAAGTGGATATTTGGAGACATTGGACGCCTGTGATGGAGATGGAAATATCTTCCCATAGGAACTAGACAGAAGCTTTCTCAGAAACTGCTTTGTGATGTGTGTATTCACATCACAGACTGGATCTCTACTTCCGATAGAGCAGTTTTGAAACAGTCTTTCTGTAGAATCTGCAAGTGTTCATTCGGAGCGCTTTGAAGCCTACGTTGGAGAAGGAAATATCTTCACTTAAAAACTGGACAGAAGCATTCCAAGCAAATTCTTTGAGATGTGCGCACTCAACTAACAGAGTTGAATCTGTGTTTTGATAGAGCAGTATTGAAACACTCGTTTTGTAGGATCTGCTTGTGGATATATGTAACACTTTGAGGAAGTCGTTGGAAACGGAATTTTTCATATAAAACTAGACAGAAGTATTCTGAGAAAGTTCCTTGTGATGTGGGCAATCATCTCACAGAGTTGAAGCTTTCTTTCGATAGAGCAGTTTTGAAACACACTTTTTGTGGATTCTGCAAGTGTGCATTTGGAGCGCTTTGTCGCCTACAGCGGAAAAGGAAATATCCTATGATAAAAACTAGACAGAAGCATTCTCAGAAGCTTTGTAGTGATGTGTGCATTCAACGGCCAGAGCTGAACCGTGCTTTTGATAGAGCAGCTTTGAAACACTCCTTTTGTACCGTCTGCTTTTGGATATTTGGAGCTCTTGGAGGAATTCATTGTAAACGGGAAATCTTTACATACAAACTATACAGAAGCGCTCTCAGGAACTGCTTTGGGATGTGTGCATTCAACTCACAGAGTTGAGCCTTCCTATTGACAGAGTAGTTTTGAAACAGTCTTTTTGTAGAATCTGCAAGTGGATATTTGGAGACATTGGACGCCTGTGATGGAGATGGAAATATCTTCCCATAGGAACTAGACAGAAGCTTTCTCAGAAACTGCTTTGTGATGTGTGTATTCACATCACAGACTGGAACTCTACTTCTGCTAGAGCAGTTTGAAACAGTCTTTCTGTAGAATCTGCAAGTGTTCATTTGGAGGGCTTTGAAGCCTACAGTGGAGAAGGAAATATCTTCACTTAAAAACTGGACAGAAGCATTCCGAGCAAATTCTTTGAGATGTGCGTATTCAACTAACAGAGTTGAATCTGTGTTTTGATAGAGCACTATTCAAACACTCGTATTTTAGGATCTGTTTGTGGATATATGTAACACTTTGAGGAATTCTTTGGAAAAGGGATTTTTCATATAAAACTAGACAGAAGTATTCTGAGAAAGTTCCTTGTGATGTGGGCAATCATCTCACAGAGTTGAAGCTTTCTTTTCATAGAGCAGTTTTGAAACACACTTTTTGTGGAATCTGCAAGTGTGCATTTGGAGCGCTTTGTCACCTACAGCGGAAAAGGAAATATGATAAAAACTAGACAGAAGCATTCTCAGAAGCTTTGTAGTGATGTGTGCATTCAACGGCCAGAGCTCAACCGTGCTTTTGATAGAGCAGTTTTGAATCACTCCTTTTGGACCGTTAGCTTTTGGATATTTGGAGCTCTTGGAGGAATTTGTTGTAAACGGGAAATCTTCACATAAAAACTAAACAGAAGCGTTCTGAGGAACTGTTTGGGATGTGTGCATTCAACTCACAGAGTTGAGCGTTCCTATTGACAGAGTAGTTTTGAAACAGTCTTTTTGTATAATCTGCAAGTGGATATTTGGAGACATTGGACGCCTGTGATGGAGATGGAAATATCTTCCCATAGGAACTAGACAGAAGCTTTCTCAGAAACTGCTTTGTGATGTGTGTATTCACATCACAGACTGGAACTCTACTTCTGCTGGAGCAGTTTTGAAACAGTCTTTCTGTAGAATCTGGAAGTGTTCATTCGGAGCGCTTTGAAGCCTACGGTGGAGAAGGAAATATCTTCTCTTAAAAACTGGATACAAGCATTCCGAGCAAATTCTTTGAGATGTGCGCACTCACCAAACAGATTTGAATCTGTGTTTTGATAGAGCAGTATTGAAGCACTCGTTTTGTAGAATCTGCTTGTGGATATATGTAACTCTTTGAGGAATTCGTTGGAAAAGGGATTTTTCGTATAAAACTAGACAGAAGTATTCTGAGAATGTTCCTTGTGATATGGGCAATCATCTCACAGAGTTGTAGATGTCTTTTGATAGAGCAGTTTTGAAACACACTTTTTGTGGATTCTGCAAGTGTGCATTTGGAGCGCTTTGACGCCTACAGCGGAAAAGGAAATATGATAAAACTAGACAGAAGCATTCTCAGAAGCTTTGTAGTGATGTGTGCATTCAACGGCCAGAGCTGAACCGTGCTTTTGATAGAGCAGTTTTGAAACACTCCTTTTGTACCGTCTGCTTTTGGATATTTGGAGCTCTTCTAGGAATTCGTTGTAAACGGGAAATCTTCACTTACAAACTAAACAGAAGCGTTCTCAGGAACTGCTTTGGGATGTGTGCATTCAACTCACAGAGTTGAGCCTTCCTGTTGACAGAGTAGTTTCGAAACAGTCTTTTTGTAGAATCTGCAAGTGGATATTTGGAGACATTTGACGCCTGTGATGGAGATGGAAATATCTTCCCATAGGAACTAGACAGAAGCTTTCTCATAAACTGCTTTGTGATGTGTGTATTCACATCACAGACTGGAACCCTACTTCCGATAGAGCAGTTTTGAAACAGTCTTTCTGTAGAATCTGCAAGTGCTCATTTGGAGCGCTTTGATACCTAAGGTGGAGAAGGAAATATCTTCACTTAAAAACTGGACAGAAGAATTCCGAGCAAATTCTTTGAGATGTGCGTACTCAACTAACAGAGTTGAATCTGTGTTTTGCTAGAGCAGTATTGAAACACTCGTTTTATAGGATCTGCTTGTGGATATATATAACACTTTGGGGAATTCGTTGGAAACGGGATTTTTCATATAAAACTAGACAGAAGTATTCTGAGAAAGTTCCTTGTGATGTGGGCAATCATCTCACAGAGTTGATGCTTTCTTTTGATTGAGCAGTTTTGAAACCCACTTTTTGTGGAATCTGCAAGTGTTCATTTGGAGCGCTTTGACGCCTACAGCAGAAAAGGAAATATCTTGTGATAAAAACTAGATAGAAGCATTCTCAGAAGCTTTGTAGTGATGTGTGCGTTCAACGGCCAGAGCTGAACCGTGCTTTTGATAGAGCAGTTTTGAAACAGTCCTTAAGTACCGTCTGCTTTTGGATATTTGGAGCTCTTCGAGGAATTCGTTGTAAACGGGAAATCTTCACTTACAAACTAAACAGAAGCGTTCTCAGGAACTGCTTTGGGATGTGTGCATTCAACTCACAGAGTTGAGCCTTCCTATTGAGACAGTAGTTTTGAAACAGTCTTTTTGAATAACTTGCAAGAGGATATTTGGAGACATTTGACGCCTGTGATGGAGATGGAAATATCTTCCCATAGGAACTAGACAGAAGCTTTCTCAGAAACTGCTTTGTGATGTGTGTATTCACATCACGGACTGGAACTCTACTTCCAATGGAGCAGTTTTGAAACAGTCTTTCTGTAGAATCTGCAAGTGTTCACTTAGAGCGCTTCGAAGCCTACGGTTGAGAAGGAAATATCTTCACTTAAAAAATGGACAGAAGCATTCCGAGCAAATCCTTTGAGATGTGCGCAGTCAACTAACAGGGTTGAATCTGTGTTTTGATAGAGCAGTATTGAAACACTCGTTTTGTAGGATCTGCTTGTGGATATATGTAACAATTTGAGGAATTCATTGGAAACGGGATTTTTCATATAAAACTTGACAGAAGTAGTCTGAGAAAGTTCCTTGTGATGTGGGAAATCATCTCACAGAGTTGAAGCTTCCTTTTGATAGAGCAGTTTTGAAACACACTTTTTGTGGAATCTGCAAATGTTCATTTGGAGCGCTTTGACGCCAAGAGCGGAAAAGGGAATATCTTCCGATAAAAACTAGACAGAAGCATTCTCAGAAGCTTTGTAGTGATGTGTGCATTCAACGGCCCGAGTTGAACCGTGCTTTTGATTGAGCAGTTTTGAGACACTCCTTTTGTACCGTCTGCTTTTGGATATTTGGAGCTCTTGGAGGAATTCGTTGTAAACGGGAAATCTTCACATACCAACTACACAGAAGCGTTCTCAGGAACTGTTTTTGGATGTGTGCATTCAACTCACAGAGTTGAGCCTTCCTTTTGACAGAGTAGTTTTCAAACAGTCTTTTTGTAGAATCTGCAAGTGGATAATTGGAGACATTTGACGCCTGTGATGGAGATGGAAATATCTTCCCATAGGAAGTAGACAGAAGCTTTCTCTGAAACTGCTTTCTGAGGTGTGTATTCACATCATGGACTGAAACCCTACTTCTGATAGAGCACTTTTGAAACAGTCTTTCTGTAGAATCTGCAAGTAATCATTTGGAGCACTTTGAAGCCTACGGTGGAGAAGGAAATACCTTCACTTAAAAACTGGACAGAAGCATTCCGAGCAAATTCTTTGAGATGGGCGCACTCAATAGACAGAGTTGAATCTGTGTTTTGATAGAGCAGTATTGAAAAACTCCTTTTCTGGATCTGCTTGTGGATATATGTAACACTGAGGAATTCGTTGGAAATGGGATTTCTCATATAAAACTAGACAGAAGTATTCTGAGAAAATATCTTGTGATGTGGGCAATCATCTCACAGAGTTGAAGCTTCCTTTTGAGAGAGCAGTTTTGAAACACACTTTTTGTGCAATCTGCAAGTGTTCATTCGGAGCGCTTTGACGCCAACAGCGGAAAAGGAAATATCTTCTGATAAAAACAAGACAGAAGCATTCTCAGAAGCTTTGTAGTGATGTGTGCATTCAATGGCCGGAGTTGAACTGTGCTTTTGATAGAGCAGTTTTCAAACACTCCTTTTGTACCGTCTGCGTTTGGATATTTGGAGATCTTGTAGGAATTCGTTGTAAACGGAAAATCTTCACATACAAACTAAACAGAAGCCTTCTCAGGAACTGCTTTGGGATGTGTGCATTCAACTCACAGAGTTGAGCCTTCTTTGTGACAGAGCAGTTTTGAAGCAGTCTTTTTGTAGAATCTGCAAGTGGATATTTAGAGACATTTGACGCCTGAGATGGAGATGGAAATATCTTCCCATAGGAAGTAGACAGAACCTTTCTAAGAAACTGCTTTGTGATGTGTGCATTCACATCACAGACTGGAACCCTACTTCTGAAAGAGCACTTTTGAAACAGTCTTTCTGTAGAATCTGCAAGTGTTCATTTGGAGCGCTTTGAAGTCTACGGTGGAGAAGGAAATATCTTCACTTAAAAACTGGACAGAAGCACTCCGAGCAAATTCTTTGAGATGTGCGCCCTCAACTAACACAGTTGAATCTGTGTTTTGATAGAGCAGTATTGAAACATTCATTTTGTAGGATCTGCTTGTGGATATATGTAACATATTGAGGAATTCGTTGGAAAAGGTATTTTTCATATAAAACTAGACAGAAGCATTCTGAGAAAGTTCCTTGTGATGTGGGCAATCATCTCACAGAGCTGTAGCTTTCTTTTGATAGAGCAGTTTTGAAACACCCTTTTTGTGGTATCTGCAAGTGGTCATTTGGAGCGTTTTGAAGCATACGGTGGAGAAGAAAATATCTTCACTTAAAAATTGGACAGAAGCATTCCGAGCAAATTCTTTGAGATGTGCGCACTCAACTAACAGAGTTTTAATAGAGCAGTATTGAAACACTCGTTTTGTAGGATCTGCTTGTGGATATATGTAACACTTTGAGGAATTCGTTGGAAATGGGATTTCTCATATAAAACTAGACAGTATAGAGAAAGTTCCTTGTGATGTGGGCAATCATCTCACAGAGTGGAAGCTTTCTTTTGATAGAACAGTATTGAAACACACTTTTTGTGGAATCTGACAGTGTTCACTTGGAGCGCTTTTAACGCCAACAGCGGAGGAGGAAATATCTCCCGATAAAAACTAGACAGAAGGATTCTCAGAAAGTTCCTTGTGATGTGGGCAATCATCTCACGGAGTTGAAGCTTTCTTTTGATAGAGCAGTTTTGAAACACACTTTTGGTGGAATCTGCAAGTGTTCATTTGGAGCGCTTTGACGCCTGAAGCAGAAAAGAAAATATCTCATGATAAAAACTAGACAGAAGCATTCTCAGAAGCTTTGAAGTGCTGTGTGCATTCAACGGCCTGAGTTGAACCGTGCTTTTGATAGAGCAGTTTTGAAACACTCCTTTTGTACCGTCTGCTTTTGTATATTTGGAGCTCTTGGAGGAATTAGTGGTAAACGGGAAATCTTCACATACAAACTAAACAGAAGCGTTCTCAGGAAGTGCTTTAGGATGTGTGCATTCAACTCACACAGTTGAGCCTTCCTTTTGACAGAGTAGTTTTGAAACAGTCTTTTTGTAGAATCTGCAAGTGGATATTTGGAGACATTTGACACCTGTGATGGAGATGGAAATATCTTCCCATAGGAACTAGACGGAATCTTTCTCAGAAACTGCTTTGTGATGTGTGTATTCACATCACAGACTGGAACGCTACTTCGGATAGAGCAGTTTCGAATCAGTGTTTCTGTGGAATCTGCAAGTGTTCATTTGGAGCGCTTTGAAGCCTACGATGGAGAAGGAAATATCTTCACTTAAAAACTGGACAGAAGCATTCCGAGCAAATTCTTTGAGATGTGCGCACTCAACTAACAGAGTTGAATCTGTGTTTTGATAGAGCAGTATTGAAACACTCGTTTTGTAGGATCTGCTTGTGGATGTATTTTAACACTTTGAGGAATTCGTTGGAAAAGAGATTTTTCATATAAAACTAGACAGAAGTATTCTGAGAAAGTTCCTTGTGATGAGGGCAATCATCTCACAGAGTTGAAGCTCTCTTTTGATAGAGCAGTTTTGAAACTCACTTTTTGTGGAATCTGCAAGTGTTCATTTGGAGCGCTTTGAAGCCAATGGTGGAGAAGGAAATACCTTCACTTACAAATTGGATAGAAGCATTCCGAGCAAACTCTTTGAGATGTGTGCACTCAACTAACAGAGTTGAATCTGTGTTTTGATAGAGCAGTATTGAAACACTCCTTTTGTAGGATCTGCTTGTGGATATATGTAACGCTTTGAGGAATTCGTTGGAAACGGGATATTTCATGTAAAATTAGACAGAAGTATTCTGAGAAAGTTCCTTGTGATGTGGGCAATCATCTCACAGAGTTGAAGCTTTCTGTTGATAGAGCAGTTTTGAAACACACTTTTTGTGGAACCTGCAAGTGTTCATTTGGAGAGCTTTGACGCCTACAGCAGAAAAGAAAATATCTTCACTTAATAACTGGACAGAAGCATTCCGAGCAAATTCTTTGAGATGTGCGCACTCAACTAACAGAGTTGAATCTGTGTTTTGATAGAGCAGTATTGAAACACTCGTTTTGTAGGATCTGCTGGTGGATATATGTAACACTTTGAGGAATTCGTTGGAAACGGGATTTTTCATATAAAACTAGAGAGACGTAGCCTGAAAAAGTTCCTTGTGATGTGGGCAATCGTCTCACAGAGTTGAAGCTTTCTTTTGATAGAGCAGTTTTGAAACACACTTTTTGTGGAATCTGCAAGTGTGCATTTGGAGCTCTTTGATGCCTACAGTGGAAAAGGGAATATGATAAAAACTAGACAGAAGCATTCTCAGATGCTTTGTAGTGATGTGTGCATTCAACGGCCAGAGTTGAACCATGCTTTTGATAGAGAAGTTTTGAAACACTCCTTTTATACCATCTGCTTTTGGATATTTGGAGCTCTTGGAGGAATTCGTTGTAAACGGGAAATCTTCACATACAAACTAAACAGAAGCGTTCTCAGGAACTGCTTTGGGATGTGTGCATTCAACTCACAGAGTTGAGCCTTCCTATTGACAGAGTAGTTTTGAAACAGTCTTTTTGTAGAATCTGCAAGGGGATATTTGGAGACACTGGACGCCTGTGATGGAGATGGAAATATCTTCCCATAAGAACTAGACAGAAGCTTTCTCAGAAACTGCTTTGTGATGTGTGTATTCACATCACAGACTGGAACTCTACTTCTGCTAGAGCAGTTTGAAACAGTCTTTCTGTAGAATCTGCAAGTGTTCATTTGGAGGGCTTTGAAGCCTACAGTGGAGAAGGAAATATCTTCACTTAAAAATTGGACAGAAGCATTCCGAGCAAATTCTTTGAGATGTGCGTATTCAACTAACAGAGTTGAATCTGTGTTTTGATAGAGCACTATTGAAACACTCGTATTTTAGGATCTGTTTGTGGATATATGTAACACTTTGAGGAATTCTTTGGAAAAGGGATTTTTCATATAAAACTAGACAGAAGTATTCTGAGAAAGTTCCTTGTGATGTGGGCAATCATCTCACAGAGTTGAAGCTTTCTTTTCATAGAGCAGTTTTGAAACACACTTTTTGTGGAATCTGCAAGTGTGCATTTGGAGCGCTTTGTCACCTACAGCGGAAAAGGAAATATGATAAAAACAAGACAGAAGCATTCTCAGAAGCTTTGTAGTGATGTGTGCATTCAACGGCCGGAGCTGAACCGTGCTTTTGATAGAGCAGTTTTGAAACACTCATTTTGTACCGTCTGCTTTTGGATATTTGGAGTTCTTGGAGGAATTCGTTGTAAACGGAAAATCTTCACTTACAAACTAAACAGAAGCTGTCTCAGGAACTGCTTTGGGATGTGTGCATTCAACTCACAGAGTTGAGCCTTCCTATTGACAGAGGAGTTTTGAAACAGTCTTTTTTCAGAATCTGCAAGTGGATATTTGGAGACATTGGACGCCTGTGATGGAGATGGAAATATCTTCCCATAGGAACTAGACAGAAGCTTTCTCAGAAACTGCTTTGTGATGTGTGTATTCACATCACAGACTGGATCTCTACTTCCGATAGAGCAGTTTTGAAACAGTCTTTCTGTAGAATCTGCAAGTGTTCATTCGGAGCGCTTTGAAGCCTACGTTGGAGAAGGAAATATCTTCACTTAAAAACTGGACAGAAGCATTCCAAGCAAATTCTTTGAGATGTGCGCACTCAACTAACAGAGTTGAATCTGTGTTTTGATAGAGCAGTATTGAAACACTCGTTTTGTAGGATCTGCTTGTGGATATATGTAACACTTTGAGGAAGTCGTTGGAAACGGAATTTTTCATATAAAACTAGACAGAAGTATTCTGAGAAAGTTCCTTGTGATGTGGGCAATCATCTCACAGAGTTGAAGCTTTCTTTCGATAGAGCAGTTTTGAAACACACTTTTTGTGGATTCTGCAAGTGTGCATTTGGAGCGCTTTGTCGCCTACAGCGGAAAAGGAAATATCCTATGATAAAAACTAGACAGAAGCATTCTCAGAAGCTTTGTAGTGATGTGTGCATTCAACGGCCAGAGCTGAACCGTGCTTTTGATAGAGCAGCTTTGAAACACTCCTTTTGTACCGTCTGCTTTTGGATATTTGGAGCTCTTGGAGGAATTCATTGTAAACGGGAAATCTTTACATACAAACTATACAGAAGCGCTCTCAGGAACTGCTTTGGGATGTGTGCATTCAACTCACAGAGTTGAGCCTTCCTATTGACAGAGTAGTTTTGAAACAGTCTTTTTGTAGAATCTGCAAGTGGATATTTGGAGACATTGGACGCCTGTGATGGAGATGGAAATATCTTCCCATAGGAACTAGACAGAAGCTTTCTCAGAAACTGCTTTGTGATGTGTGTATTCACATCACAGACTGGAACTCTACTTCTGCTAGAGCAGTTTGAAACAGTCTTTCTGTAGAATCTGCAAGTGTTCATTTGGAGGGCTTTGAAGCCTACAGTGGAGAAGGAAATATCTTCACTTAAAAACTGGACAGAAGCATTCCGAGCAAATTCTTTGAGATGTGCGTATTCAACTAACAGAGTTGAATCTGTGTTTTGATAGAGCACTATTCAAACACTCGTATTTTAGGATCTGTTTGTGGATATATGTAACACTTTGAGGAATTCTTTGGAAAAGGGATTTTTCATATAAAACTAGACAGAAGTATTCTGAGAAAGTTCCTTGTGATGTGGGCAATCATCTCACAGAGTTGAAGCTTTCTTTTCATAGAGCAGTTTTGAAACACACTTTTTGTGGAATCTGCAAGTGTGCATTTGGAGCGCTTTGTCACCTACAGCGGAAAAGGAAATATGATAAAAACTAGACAGAAGCATTCTCAGAAGCTTTGTAGTGATGTGTGCATTCAACGGCCAGAGCTCAACCGTGCTTTTGATAGAGCAGTTTTGAATCACTCCTTTTGGACCGTTAGCTTTTGGATATTTGGAGCTCTTGGAGGAATTTGTTGTAAACGGGAAATCTTCACATAAAAACTAAACAGAAGCGTTCTGAGGAACTGTTTGGGATGTGTGCATTCAACTCACAGAGTTGAGCGTTCCTATTGACAGAGTAGTTTTGAAACAGTCTTTTTGTATAATCTGCAAGTGGATATTTGGAGACATTGGACGCCTGTGATGGAGATGGAAATATCTTCCCATAGGAACTAGACAGAAGCTTTCTCAGAAACTGCTTTGTGATGTGTGTATTCACATCACAGACTGGAACTCTACTTCTGCTGGAGCAGTTTTGAAACAGTCTTTCTGTAGAATCTGGAAGTGTTCATTCGGAGCGCTTTGAAGCCTACGGTGGAGAAGGAAATATCTTCTCTTAAAAACTGGATACAAGCATTCCGAGCAAATTCTTTGAGATGTGCGCACTCACCAAACAGATTTGAATCTGTGTTTTGATAGAGCAGTATTGAAGCACTCGTTTTGTAGAATCTGCTTGTGGATATATGTAACTCTTTGAGGAATTCGTTGGAAAAGGGATTTTTCGTATAAAACTAGACAGAAGTATTCTGAGAATGTTCCTTGTGATATGGGCAATCATCTCACAGAGTTGTAGATGTCTTTTGATAGAGCAGTTTTGAAACACACTTTTTGTGGATTCTGCAAGTGTGCATTTGGAGCGCTTTGACGCCTACAGCGGAAAAGGAAATATGATAAAACTAGACAGAAGCATTCTCAGAAGCTTTGTAGTGATGTGTGCATTCAACGGCCAGAGCTGAACCGTGCTTTTGATAGAGCAGTTTTGAAACACTCCTTTTGTACCGTCTGCTTTTGGATATTTGGAGCTCTTCTAGGAATTCGTTGTAAACGGGAAATCTTCACTTACAAACTAAACAGAAGCGTTCTCAGGAACTGCTTTGGGATGTGTGCATTCAACTCACAGAGTTGAGCCTTCCTGTTGACAGAGTAGTTTCGAAACAGTCTTTTTGTAGAATCTGCAAGTGGATATTTGGAGACATTTGACGCCTGTGATGGAGATGGAAATATCTTCCCATAGGAACTAGACAGAAGCTTTCTCATAAACTGCTTTGTGATGTGTGTATTCACATCACAGACTGGAACCCTACTTCCGATAGAGCAGTTTTGAAACAGTCTTTCTGTAGAATCTGCAAGTGCTCATTTGGAGCGCTTTGATACCTAAGGTGGAGAAGGAAATATCTTCACTTAAAAACTGGACAGAAGAATTCCGAGCAAATTCTTTGAGATGTGCGTACTCAACTAACAGAGTTGAATCTGTGTTTTGCTAGAGCAGTATTGAAACACTCGTTTTATAGGATCTGCTTGTGGATATATATAACACTTTGGGGAATTCGTTGGAAACGGGATTTTTCATATAAAACTAGACAGAAGTATTCTGAGAAAGTTCCTTGTGATGTGGGCAATCATCTCACAGAGTTGATGCTTTCTTTTGATTGAGCAGTTTTGAAACCCACTTTTTGTGGAATCTGCAAGTGTTCATTTGGAGCGCTTTGACGCCTACAGCAGAAAAGGAAATATCTTGTGATAAAAACTAGATAGAAGCATTCTCAGAAGCTTTGTAGTGATGTGTGCGTTCAACGGCCAGAGCTGAACCGTGCTTTTGATAGAGCAGTTTTGAAACAGTCCTTAAGTACCGTCTGCTTTTGGATATTTGGAGCTCTTCGAGGAATTCGTTGTAAACGGGAAATCTTCACTTACAAACTAAACAGAAGCGTTCTCAGGAACTGCTTTGGGATGTGTGCATTCAACTCACAGAGTTGAGCCTTCCTATTGAGACAGTAGTTTTGAAACAGTCTTTTTGAATAACTTGCAAGAGGATATTTGGAGACATTTGACGCCTGTGATGGAGATGGAAATATCTTCCCATAGGAACTAGACAGAAGCTTTCTCAGAAACTGCTTTGTGATGTGTGTATTCACATCACGGACTGGAACTCTACTTCCAATGGAGCAGTTTTGAAACAGTCTTTCTGTAGAATCTGCAAGTGTTCACTTAGAGCGCTTCGAAGCCTACGGTTGAGAAGGAAATATCTTCACTTAAAAAATGGACAGAAGCATTCCGAGCAAATCCTTTGAGATGTGCGCAGTCAACTAACAGGGTTGAATCTGTGTTTTGATAGAGCAGTATTGAAACACTCGTTTTGTAGGATCTGCTTGTGGATATATGTAACAATTTGAGGAATTCATTGGAAACGGGATTTTTCATATAAAACTTGACAGAAGTAGTCTGAGAAAGTTCCTTGTGATGTGGGAAATCATCTCACAGAGTTGAAGCTTCCTTTTGATAGAGCAGTTTTGAAACACACTTTTTGTGGAATCTGCAAATGTTCATTTGGAGCGCTTTGACGCCAAGAGCGGAAAAGGGAATATCTTCCGATAAAAACTAGACAGAAGCATTCTCAGAAGCTTTGTAGTGATGTGTGCATTCAACGGCCCGAGTTGAACCGTGCTTTTGATTGAGCAGTTTTGAGACACTCCTTTTGTACCGTCTGCTTTTGGATATTTGGAGCTCTTGGAGGAATTCGTTGTAAACGGGAAATCTTCACATACCAACTACACAGAAGCGTTCTCAGGAACTGTTTTTGGATGTGTGCATTCAACTCACAGAGTTGAGCCTTCCTTTTGACAGAGTAGTTTTCAAACAGTCTTTTTGTAGAATCTGCAAGTGGATAATTGGAGACATTTGACGCCTGTGATGGAGATGGAAATATCTTCCCATAGGAAGTAGACAGAAGCTTTCTCTGAAACTGCTTTCTGAGGTGTGTATTCACATCATGGACTGAAACCCTACTTCTGATAGAGCACTTTTGAAACAGTCTTTCTGTAGAATCTGCAAGTAATCATTTGGAGCACTTTGAAGCCTACGGTGGAGAAGGAAATACCTTCACTTAAAAACTGGACAGAAGCATTCCGAGCAAATTCTTTGAGATGGGCGCACTCAATAGACAGAGTTGAATCTGTGTTTTGATAGAGCAGTATTGAAAAACTCCTTTTCTGGATCTGCTTGTGGATATATGTAACACTGAGGAATTCGTTGGAAATGGGATTTCTCATATAAAACTAGACAGAAGTATTCTGAGAAAATATCTTGTGATGTGGGCAATCATCTCACAGAGTTGAAGCTTCCTTTTGAGAGAGCAGTTTTGAAACACACTTTTTGTGCAATCTGCAAGTGTTCATTCGGAGCGCTTTGACGCCAACAGCGGAAAAGGAAATATCTTCTGATAAAAACAAGACAGAAGCATTCTCAGAAGCTTTGTAGTGATGTGTGCATTCAATGGCCGGAGTTGAACTGTGCTTTTGATAGAGCAGTTTTCAAACACTCCTTTTGTACCGTCTGCGTTTGGATATTTGGAGATCTTGTAGGAATTCGTTGTAAACGGAAAATCTTCACATACAAACTAAACAGAAGCCTTCTCAGGAACTGCTTTGGGATGTGTGCATTCAACTCACAGAGTTGAGCCTTCTTTGTGACAGAGCAGTTTTGAAGCAGTCTTTTTGTAGAATCTGCAAGTGGATATTTAGAGACATTTGACGCCTGAGATGGAGATGGAAATATCTTCCCATAGGAAGTAGACAGAACCTTTCTAAGAAACTGCTTTGTGATGTGTGCATTCACATCACAGACTGGAACCCTACTTCTGAAAGAGCACTTTTGAAACAGTCTTTCTGTAGAATCTGCAAGTGTTCATTTGGAGCGCTTTGAAGTCTACGGTGGAGAAGGAAATATCTTCACTTAAAAACTGGACAGAAGCACTCCGAGCAAATTCTTTGAGATGTGCGCCCTCAACTAACACAGTTGAATCTGTGTTTTGATAGAGCAGTATTGAAACATTCATTTTGTAGGATCTGCTTGTGGATATATGTAACATATTGAGGAATTCGTTGGAAAAGGTATTTTTCATATAAAACTAGACAGAAGCATTCTGAGAAAGTTCCTTGTGATGTGGGCAATCATCTCACAGAGCTGTAGCTTTCTTTTGATAGAGCAGTTTTGAAACACCCTTTTTGTGGTATCTGCAAGTGGTCATTTGGAGCGTTTTGAAGCATACGGTGGAGAAGAAAATATCTTCACTTAAAAATTGGACAGAAGCATTCCGAGCAAATTCTTTGAGATGTGCGCACTCAACTAACAGAGTTTTAATAGAGCAGTATTGAAACACTCGTTTTGTAGGATCTGCTTGTGGATATATGTAACACTTTGAGGAATTCGTTGGAAATGGGATTTCTCATATAAAACTAGACAGTATAGAGAAAGTTCCTTGTGATGTGGGCAATCATCTCACAGAGTGGAAGCTTTCTTTTGATAGAACAGTATTGAAACACACTTTTTGTGGAATCTGACAGTGTTCACTTGGAGCGCTTTTAACGCCAACAGCGGAGGAGGAAATATCTCCCGATAAAAACTAGACAGAAGGATTCTCAGAAAGTTCCTTGTGATGTGGGCAATCATCTCACGGAGTTGAAGCTTTCTTTTGATAGAGCAGTTTTGAAACACACTTTTGGTGGAATCTGCAAGTGTTCATTTGGAGCGCTTTGACGCCTGAAGCAGAAAAGAAAATATCTCATGATAAAAACTAGACAGAAGCATTCTCAGAAGCTTTGAAGTGCTGTGTGCATTCAACGGCCTGAGTTGAACCGTGCTTTTGATAGAGCAGTTTTGAAACACTCCTTTTGTACCGTCTGCTTTTGTATATTTGGAGCTCTTGGAGGAATTAGTGGTAAACGGGAAATCTTCACATACAAACTAAACAGAAGCGTTCTCAGGAAGTGCTTTAGGATGTGTGCATTCAACTCACACAGTTGAGCCTTCCTTTTGACAGAGTAGTTTTGAAACAGTCTTTTTGTAGAATCTGCAAGTGGATATTTGGAGACATTTGACACCTGTGATGGAGATGGAAATATCTTCCCATAGGAACTAGACGGAATCTTTCTCAGAAACTGCTTTGTGATGTGTGTATTCACATCACAGACTGGAACGCTACTTCGGATAGAGCAGTTTCGAATCAGTGTTTCTGTGGAATCTGCAAGTGTTCATTTGGAGCGCTTTGAAGCCTACGATGGAGAAGGAAATATCTTCACTTAAAAACTGGACAGAAGCATTCCGAGCAAATTCTTTGAGATGTGCGCACTCAACTAACAGAGTTGAATCTGTGTTTTGATAGAGCAGTATTGAAACACTCGTTTTGTAGGATCTGCTTGTGGATGTATTTTAACACTTTGAGGAATTCGTTGGAAAAGAGATTTTTCATATAAAACTAGACAGAAGTATTCTGAGAAAGTTCCTTGTGATGAGGGCAATCATCTCACAGAGTTGAAGCTCTCTTTTGATAGAGCAGTTTTGAAACTCACTTTTTGTGGAATCTGCAAGTGTTCATTTGGAGCGCTTTGAAGCCAATGGTGGAGAAGGAAATACCTTCACTTACAAATTGGATAGAAGCATTCCGAGCAAACTCTTTGAGATGTGTGCACTCAACTAACAGAGTTGAATCTGTGTTTTGATAGAGCAGTATTGAAACACTCCTTTTGTAGGATCTGCTTGTGGATATATGTAACGCTTTGAGGAATTCGTTGGAAACGGGATATTTCATGTAAAATTAGACAGAAGTATTCTGAGAAAGTTCCTTGTGATGTGGGCAATCATCTCACAGAGTTGAAGCTTTCTGTTGATAGAGCAGTTTTGAAACACACTTTTTGTGGAACCTGCAAGTGTTCATTTGGAGAGCTTTGACGCCTACAGCAGAAAAGAAAATATCTTCACTTAATAACTGGACAGAAGCATTCCGAGCAAATTCTTTGAGATGTGCGCACTCAACTAACAGAGTTGAATCTGTGTTTTGATAGAGCAGTATTGAAACACTCGTTTTGTAGGATCTGCTGGTGGATATATGTAACACTTTGAGGAATTCGTTGGAAACGGGATTTTTCATATAAAACTAGAGAGACGTAGCCTGAAAAAGTTCCTTGTGATGTGGGCAATCGTCTCACAGAGTTGAAGCTTTCTTTTGATAGAGCAGTTTTGAAACACACTTTTTGTGGAATCTGCAAGTGTGCATTTGGAGCTCTTTGATGCCTACAGTGGAAAAGGGAATATGATAAAAACTAGACAGAAGCATTCTCAGATGCTTTGTAGTGATGTGTGCATTCAACGGCCAGAGTTGAACCATGCTTTTGATAGAGAAGTTTTGAAACACTCCTTTTATACCATCTGCTTTTGGATATTTGGAGCTCTTGGAGGAATTCGTTGTAAACGGGAAATCTTCACATACAAACTAAACAGAAGCGTTCTCAGGAACTGCTTTGGGATGTGTGCATTCAACTCACAGAGTTGAGCCTTCCTATTGACAGAGTAGTTTTGAAACAGTCTTTTTGTAGAATCTGCAAGGGGATATTTGGAGACACTGGACGCCTGTGATGGAGATGGAAATATCTTCCCATAAGAACTAGACAGAAGCTTTCTCAGAAACTGCTTTGTGATGTGTGTATTCACATCACAGACTGGAACTCTACTTCTGCTAGAGCAGTTTGAAACAGTCTTTCTGTAGAATCTGCAAGTGTTCATTTGGAGGGCTTTGAAGCCTACAGTGGAGAAGGAAATATCTTCACTTAAAAATTGGACAGAAGCATTCCGAGCAAATTCTTTGAGATGTGCGTATTCAACTAACAGAGTTGAATCTGTGTTTTGATAGAGCACTATTGAAACACTCGTATTTTAGGATCTGTTTGTGGATATATGTAACACTTTGAGGAATTCTTTGGAAAAGGGATTTTTCATATAAAACTAGACAGAAGTATTCTGAGAAAGTTCCTTGTGATGTGGGCAATCATCTCACAGAGTTGAAGCTTTCTTTTCATAGAGCAGTTTTGAAACACACTTTTTGTGGAATCTGCAAGTGTGCATTTGGAGCGCTTTGTCACCTACAGCGGAAAAGGAAATATGATAAAAACAAGACAGAAGCATTCTCAGAAGCTTTGTAGTGATGTGTGCATTCAACGGCCGGAGCTGAACCGTGCTTTTGATAGAGCAGTTTTGAAACACTCATTTTGTACCGTCTGCTTTTGGATATTTGGAGTTCTTGGAGGAATTCGTTGTAAACGGAAAATCTTCACTTACAAACTAAACAGAAGCTGTCTCAGGAACTGCTTTGGGATGTGTGCATTCAACTCACAGAGTTGAGCCTTCCTATTGACAGAGGAGTTTTGAAACAGTCTTTTTTCAGAATCTGCAAGTGGATATTTGGAGACATTGGACGCCTGTGATGGAGATGGAAATATCTTCCCATAGGAACTAGACAGAAGCTTTCTCAGAAACTGCTTTGTGATGTGTGTATTCACATCACAGACTGGATCTCTACTTCCGATAGAGCAGTTTTGAAACAGTCTTTCTGTAGAATCTGCAAGTGTTCATTCGGAGCGCTTTGAAGCCTACGTTGGAGAAGGAAATATCTTCACTTAAAAACTGGACAGAAGCATTCCAAGCAAATTCTTTGAGATGTGCGCACTCAACTAACAGAGTTGAATCTGTGTTTTGATAGAGCAGTATTGAAACACTCGTTTTGTAGGATCTGCTTGTGGATATATGTAACACTTTGAGGAAGTCGTTGGAAACGGAATTTTTCATATAAAACTAGACAGAAGTATTCTGAGAAAGTTCCTTGTGATGTGGGCAATCATCTCACAGAGTTGAAGCTTTCTTTCGATAGAGCAGTTTTGAAACACACTTTTTGTGGATTCTGCAAGTGTGCATTTGGAGCGCTTTGTCGCCTACAGCGGAAAAGGAAATATCCTATGATAAAAACTAGACAGAAGCATTCTCAGAAGCTTTGTAGTGATGTGTGCATTCAACGGCCAGAGCTGAACCGTGCTTTTGATAGAGCAGCTTTGAAACACTCCTTTTGTACCGTCTGCTTTTGGATATTTGGAGCTCTTGGAGGAATTCATTGTAAACGGGAAATCTTTACATACAAACTATACAGAAGCGCTCTCAGGAACTGCTTTGGGATGTGTGCATTCAACTCACAGAGTTGAGCCTTCCTATTGACAGAGTAGTTTTGAAACAGTCTTTTTGTAGAATCTGCAAGTGGATATTTGGAGACATTGGACGCCTGTGATGGAGATGGAAATATCTTCCCATAGGAACTAGACAGAAGCTTTCTCAGAAACTGCTTTGTGATGTGTGTATTCACATCACAGACTGGAACTCTACTTCTGCTAGAGCAGTTTGAAACAGTCTTTCTGTAGAATCTGCAAGTGTTCATTTGGAGGGCTTTGAAGCCTACAGTGGAGAAGGAAATATCTTCACTTAAAAACTGGACAGAAGCATTCCGAGCAAATTCTTTGAGATGTGCGTATTCAACTAACAGAGTTGAATCTGTGTTTTGATAGAGCACTATTCAAACACTCGTATTTTAGGATCTGTTTGTGGATATATGTAACACTTTGAGGAATTCTTTGGAAAAGGGATTTTTCATATAAAACTAGACAGAAGTATTCTGAGAAAGTTCCTTGTGATGTGGGCAATCATCTCACAGAGTTGAAGCTTTCTTTTCATAGAGCAGTTTTGAAACACACTTTTTGTGGAATCTGCAAGTGTGCATTTGGAGCGCTTTGTCACCTACAGCGGAAAAGGAAATATGATAAAAACTAGACAGAAGCATTCTCAGAAGCTTTGTAGTGATGTGTGCATTCAACGGCCAGAGCTCAACCGTGCTTTTGATAGAGCAGTTTTGAATCACTCCTTTTGGACCGTTAGCTTTTGGATATTTGGAGCTCTTGGAGGAATTTGTTGTAAACGGGAAATCTTCACATAAAAACTAAACAGAAGCGTTCTGAGGAACTGTTTGGGATGTGTGCATTCAACTCACAGAGTTGAGCGTTCCTATTGACAGAGTAGTTTTGAAACAGTCTTTTTGTATAATCTGCAAGTGGATATTTGGAGACATTGGACGCCTGTGATGGAGATGGAAATATCTTCCCATAGGAACTAGACAGAAGCTTTCTCAGAAACTGCTTTGTGATGTGTGTATTCACATCACAGACTGGAACTCTACTTCTGCTGGAGCAGTTTTGAAACAGTCTTTCTGTAGAATCTGGAAGTGTTCATTCGGAGCGCTTTGAAGCCTACGGTGGAGAAGGAAATATCTTCTCTTAAAAACTGGATACAAGCATTCCGAGCAAATTCTTTGAGATGTGCGCACTCACCAAACAGATTTGAATCTGTGTTTTGATAGAGCAGTATTGAAGCACTCGTTTTGTAGAATCTGCTTGTGGATATATGTAACTCTTTGAGGAATTCGTTGGAAAAGGGATTTTTCGTATAAAACTAGACAGAAGTATTCTGAGAATGTTCCTTGTGATATGGGCAATCATCTCACAGAGTTGTAGATGTCTTTTGATAGAGCAGTTTTGAAACACACTTTTTGTGGATTCTGCAAGTGTGCATTTGGAGCGCTTTGACGCCTACAGCGGAAAAGGAAATATCTTATAATAATAACTAGACAGAAGCATTCTCAGAAGCTTTGTAGTGATGTGTGCATTCAACGGCCAGAGTTGAACCGTCCTTTCGATAGAGAAGTTTTGAAACACTCCTTTTGTACCGTCTGGTTTGGATATTTGGAGCTCCTGGAGGAATTCATTGAAAACGGGAAATCTTCACATACAAACTAAACAGAAGCGCTCTCAGGAACTGATTTGGGATGTGTGCATTCAACTCACAGAGTTGAGCCTTCCTATTGACAAAGTAGTTTTGAAACAGTCTTTTTGTAGAATCTGCAATTGGATATTTGGAGACATTTGACGCCTGTGATGGAGATGGAAATATCTTCCCGTAGGAACTAGACAGAAGCTTTCTCAGAAACTGCATTGTGATGTGTGTATTCACATCACAGATTGGAACTCTACTTCCGATAGTGCAGTTTTGAAACAGTCTTTCTGTAGAATCTGAAGTGTTCATTTGGAGCGCTTTGAAGCCTACGGTGGAGAAGGAAATATCTTCACTTAAAAACTGGACAGAAGAATTCCGAGCAAATTCTTTGAGATGTGCGCACTCAACTAACAGAGTTGAATCTGTGTTTTGATAGAGCAGTTTTGAAACACTCGTTTTGTAGGATCTGCTTGTGGATATATGTAACAATTTGAGGAATTCTTTGGAAATGTCATTTTTCATATAAAAGTAGACAGAAGTATTCTGAGAAAGTTCCTTGTGATGTGGGCAATCATCTCACAGAGTTGAAGCTTTCTTTTCATAGAGCAGTTTTGAAACACACTTTTTGTGGAATCTGCATGTGTTCATTTGGAGCGCTTTGACACCTACAGCGGAACAGTAAATATCTTCACTTAATAAATGGACAGAAGAATTCCGAGCAAATTCTTTCAGATGTGCGCACTCAACTAACAGAGTTAAATCTTTGTTTTGATAGACAGTATTGAAACACTCGTTTTGTAGTATCTGCATGTGGATATATGTAACACTTTGAGGAATTCGTTGGATACGGGAATTTTCATAGAAAACTAGACAGAAGTATTGTGAGAAAGTTCCTTGTGATGTGGGCAATCATCTCACAGAGTTGAAGGTTTCTTTTGATAGAGCAGTTTTGAAACACACTTTTTGTGGAATCTGCAAGTGTTCATTTGGAGCGCTTTGATGCCTACAGCGGAAAAGGAAATATGATAAAAACTAGACAGAAGCATTCTGTGAAGCTTTGTAGTGATGTGTGCATTCAACGGCCAGAGTTGAACCGTCCTTTTGATAGAGCAGTTTTGAAACACTCCTTTTGTACCGTCTGCTTTTGGATATTTGGAGCTCTTGGAGGAATTCGTTGTAAATGGGAAAACTTCACATACAAACTAAACAGAAGCGTTCTCAGGAACTGCTTTTGGATGTGTGCATTCAACTCACAGATTTGAGCCTTGCTATTGACAGAGTAGTTTTGAAACAGACTTTTTGTAGAATCTGCAAGTTGATATTTGGAGGCATTGGACGCCTGTGTTGGAGATGGAAATATCTTCCCATAGGAACTAGACAGAAGCTTTCTCAGAAACCGCTTTGTGATGTGTGTATTCACATCACAGACTGGAACCCTACTTCTGATAGAGCAGTTTTGAAACAGTCTTTCTGTAGTATCTGCCAGTGCTCATTTGGAGCGCTTTGAAGCCTACGGTGGAGAAGGAAATATCTTCACTTAAAAACTGGACAGAAGGATTCCGAGCAAATTCTTTGAGATGTGCGCACTCAACTAACAGAGTTGAATCTGTGTTTTGATAGAGCAGTATTGAAACACTCGTTTTGTAGGATCTGCTTGTGGATATATGTAACAGTTTGAGGAATTCGTTGGAAACTGTATTTTTCATATAAAACTAGACAGAAGTATTCTGAGAATGTTCCTTGTGATGAGGGCAATCATCTCACAGAGTTGATAAAAACTAGACAGGAGCATTCTCTGAAGCTTTGTAGTGATGTGTGCATTCAACGGCCAGAGTTGAACAGTTCTTTTGATAGAGCTGTTTTGTAACACTCCTGTTGTACCGTCTGCTTTTGGATATTTGGAGCTCTTGGAGGAATTCTCTGTAAACGGGAAATCTTCACATACAAACTAAACAGAAGCGTTCTCAGGAACTGCTTTGGGATGTGTGCATTCAACACACAGAGTTGAGCCTTGCTATTGATAGAGTAGTTTTGAAACAGTCTTTTTGTAGTATCTGCAAGTGGATATTTGGAGAAATTGGACGCCTATGATGGAGATGGAAATATCTTCCCATAGGGACTAGACAGAAGCTTTCTCAGAAACTGCTTTGTGATGTGTGTATTCACATCACAGACTGGAACTCTACTTCCAATAGAGCAGTTTTGAAACAGACTTTCTGTAGAATCTGCAGGTGTTCATTTGGAGCGCTTTGAAGCCTACGGTGGAGAAGGAAGTATCTTCCATTAAAAACTGGACAGAAGCATTCCGAGCAAATTCTTTGAGATGTGCGCACTCAGCTATCAGAGTTGAATCTGTGTTTTGATAGAGCAGTATTGAAACACTCGTTTTGTAGGATCTGCTTGTGGATATATGTAACACTTTGAAGAATTCGCTGGAAACGGTATTTTTCATATAAAACTAGACAGAAATATTCTGAGAAAGTTCCATGTGATGTGGGCAATCATCTCACAGAGTTGAAGCTTTCTTTTGATAGAGCAGTTTTGAAACACACTTTTTGTGGAATCTGCAAGTGTTCATTTGGAGCACTTTGAAGCCTACCGCGGAAAAGGAAATATCTTATGATAAAAAATAGACAGAAGCACTATCAGAAGCTTTGTAATGATGTGTGCATTCAACGGCCAGAGTTGAACAGTGATTTTGATAGAGCAGTTTTGAAACACTCCTGTTGTACCGTCTGCTTTTGGATATTTGGAGCTCTTGGAGGAATTCTTTGTAAACGGGAAATCTTCACATACAAACTAAACAGAAGCGTTCTCAGGAACTGCTTTGGGATGTGTGCATTCAACACACAGAGTTGAGCCTTGCTATTGACAGAGTAGTTTTGAAACAGTCTTTTTGTAGAATCTGCAAGTGGATATTTGGAGACATTGGACGCCTATGATGGAGATGGAAATATCTTCCCACAGGGTCTAGACAGAAGCTTTCTCAGAAACTGCTTTGTGATGTGTGTATTCACATCACGGACTGGAACTCTACTTCCAATAGAGCAGTTTTGAAACAGACTTTCTGTAGAATCTGCAGGTGTTCATTCGGAGCGCTTCGAAGCTTACGGTGGAGAAGGAAATATCTTCACTTAAAAACTGGACAGAAGCATTCCGAGCAAATTCTTTGAGATGTGCGCACTCAACTAACAGAGTTGAATCTGTGTTTTCATAGAGCAGAATTGAAACACTCGTTTTGTAGGATCTGCTTGTGGATATATGTAACAATTTGAGGAATTCGTTGGAAACGGGTTTTTTCATATAAAACTAGACAGAAGTATTCTGAGAAAGTTCCTTGAGATGAGGGCAATCATCTCACAGAGTTGAAGCTTTCTTTTGATAGAGCAGTTTTGAAACACACTTTTTGTGGAATCAGAAAATGTTCATTTGCAGGGCTTTGACGCCTACAGGGGAAAAGGAAATATCTTATGATAAAATCTAGACAGAAGCATTCTCAGAAGCTTTGTAGTGATGTGTGCATTCAACGGCCAGAGTTGAACCGTGCTTTTGATAGAGCAGTTTTGAAACACTCTTTTTGTACCGTCTGCTTTTGGATATTTGGAGCTCTTGAAGGAAATCGTTGTAAACGGGAAATCTTCACATACAAACTAAACAGAAGCGTTCTCAGGAACTGCTTTGGGATGTGTGCATTCAACTCACAGAGTTGAGCCTTCCTATTGACAGAGTAGTTTTGAAACAGTCTTTTTGTAGAATCTGCAGGTGGATATTTGGAGACATTTGACGCCTGTGATGGAGATGGAAATATCTTCCCATAGGAACTAGACAGAAGCTTTCCCAGAAACTGCTTTGTGATGTGTGTATTCACATCACAGACTGGAACCCTACTTCTGATAGAGCAGTTTTGAAACAGTCTTTCTGTAGTATCTGCCGGTGATCATTTGGAGCGCGTTGAAGCCTACGGTGGAGAAGGAAATATCTTCACTTAAAAACTGGACAGAAGCGTTCTGAGCAAATTCTTTGAGATGTGCGCACTCAACTAACAGAGTTGAATCTGTGTTTTGATAGAGCAGTATTGAAACACTCGTTTTGTAGGATCTGCTTGTGGATACATATAACACCTAGAGGAATTCGTAGGAAACTGGATTTTTCATATAAAACTAGACAGAAGTATTCTGAGAAAGTTCCTTGTGATGTGGGCAGTCATCTCACAGAGTTGAAGCTTTCTTTTGATAGAGCAGTTTTGAAACACACTTTTTGTGGAATCTGCAAGTGTTCATTTGGAGCGCTTTCATGCCTACAGCGGAAAAGGAAATATCTTATGATAAAAAATAGACAGAAGCACTATCAGAAGCTTTGTAATGATGTGTGCATTCAACGGCCAGAGTTGAACAGTGATTTTGATAGAGCAGTTTTGAAACACTCCTGTTGTACCGTCTGCTTTTGGATATTTGGAGCTCTTGGAGGAATTCTCTGTAAACGGGAAATCTTCACATACAAACTAAACAGAAGCGTTCTCAGGAACTGCTTTGGGATGTGTGCATTCAACACACAGAGTTGAGCCTTGCTATTGATAGAGTAGTTTTGAAACAGTCTTTTTGTAGTATCTGCAAGTGGATATTTGGAGACATTGGACGCCTGTGATGGAGATGGAAATATCTTCCCATAGGAACTAGACAGAAGCTTTCTCAGAAACTGCTTTGTGATTTGTGTATTCACATCACAGACTGGAACTCTACTTCCAATAGAGCAGTTTTGAAACAGACTTTCTGTAGAATCTGCAGGTGTTCATTTGGAGCGCTTTGAAGCCTACGGTGGAGAAGGAAGTATCTTCACTTAAAAACTGGACAGAAGCATTCCGAGCAAATTCTTTGAGATGTGCGCACTCAGCGATCAGAGTTGAATCTGTGTTTTGATAGAGCAGTATTGAAACACTCGTTTTGTAGGATCTGCTTGTGGATATATGTAACACTTTGAAGAATTCGCTGGAAACGGTATTTTTCATATAAAACTAGACAGAAATATTCTGAGAAAGTTCCATGTGATGTGGGCAATCATCTCACAGAGTTGAAGCTTTCTTTTGATAGAGCAGTTTTGAAACACACTTTTTGTGGAATCTGCAAGTGTTCATTTGGAGCACTTTGAAGCCTACCGCGGAAAAGGAAATATCTTATGATAAAAAATAGACAGAAGCACTATCAGAAGCTTTGTAATGATGTGTGCATTCAACGGCCAGAGTTGAACAGTGATTTTGATAGAGCAGTTTTGAAACACTCCTGTTGTACCGTCTGCTTTTGGATATTTGGAGCTCTTGGAGGAATTCTTTGTAAACGGGAAATCTTCACATACAAACTAAACAGAAGCGTTCTCAGGAACTGCTTTGGGATGTGTGCATTCAACACACAGAGTTGAGCCTTGCTATTGACAGAGTAGTTTTGAAACAGTCTTTTTGTAGAATCTGCAAGTGGATATTTGGAGACATTGGACGCCTATGATGGAGATGGAAATATCTTCCCACAGGGTCTAGACAGAAGCTTTCTCAGAAACTGCTTTGTGATGTGTGTATTCACATCACGGACTGGAACTCTACTTCCAATAGAGCAGTTTTGAAACAGACTTTCTGTAGAATCTGCAGGTGTTCATTCGGAGCGCTTCGAAGCTTACGGTGGAGAAGGAAATATCTTCACTTAAAAACTGGACAGAAGCGTTCTGAGCAAATTCTTTGAGATGTGCGCACTCAACTAACAGAGTTGAATCTGTGTTTTCATAGAGCAGAATTGAAACACTCGTTTTGTAGGATCTGCTTGTGGATATATGTAACAATTTGAGGAATTCGTTGGAAACGGGTTTTTTCATATAAAACTAGACAGAAGTATTCTGAGAAAGTTCCTTGAGATGAGGGCAATCATCTCACAGAGTTGAAGCTTTCTTTTGATAGAGCAGTTTTGAAACACACTTTTTGTGGAATCAGAAAATGTTCATTTGCAGGGCTTTGACGCCTACAGGGGAAAAGGAAATATCTTATGATAAAAACTAGACAGAAGCATTCTCAGAAGCTTTGTAGTGATGTGTGCATTCAACGGCCAGAGTTGAACCGTGCTTTTGATAGAGCAGTTTTGAAACACTCTTTTTGTACCGTCTGCTTTTGGATATTTGGAGCTCTTGAAGGAAATCGTTGTAAACGGGAAATCTTCACATACAAACTAAACAGAAGCGTTCTCAGGAACTGCTTTGGGATGTGTGCATTCAACTCACAGAGTTGAGCCTTCCTATTGACAGAGTAGTTTTGAAACAGTCTTTTTGTAGAATCTGCAGGTGGATATTTGGAGACATTTGACGCCTGTGATGGAGATGGAAATATCTTCCCATAGGAACTAGACAGAAGCTTTCCCAGAAACTGCTTTGTGATGTGTGTATTCACATCACAGACTGGAACCCTACTTCTGATAGAGCAGTTTTGAAACAGTCTTTCTGTAGTATCTGCCGGTGATCATTTGGAGCGCGTTGAAGCCTACGGTGGAGAAGGAAATATCTTCACTTAAAAACTGGACAGAAGCGTTCTGAGCAAATTCTTTGAGATGTGCGCACTCAACTAACAGAGTTGAATCTGTGTTTTGATAGAGCAGTATTGAAACACTCGTTTTGTAGGATCTGCTTGTGGATACATATAACACCTAGAGGAATTCGTAGGAAACTGGATTTTTCATATAAAACTAGACAGAAGTATTCTGAGAAAGTTCCTTGTGATGTGGGCAGTCATCTCACAGAGTTGAAGCTTTCTTTTGATAGAGCAGTTTTGAAACACACTTTTTGTGGAATCTGCAAGTGTTCATTTGGAGCGCTTTCATGCCTACAGCGGAAAAGGAAATATCTTATGATAAAAAATAGACAGAAGCACTATCAGAAGCTTTGTAATGATGTGTGCATTCAACGGCCAGAGTTGAACAGTGATTTTGATAGAGCAGTTTTGAAACACTCCTGTTGTGCCGTCTGCTTTTGGATATTTGGAGCTCTTGGAGGAATTCTCTGTAAACGGGAAATCTTCACATACAAACTAAACAGAAGCGTTCTCAGGAACTGCTTTGGGATGTGTGCATTCAACACACAGAGTTGAGCCTTGCTATTGATAGAGTAGTTTTGAAACAGTCTTTTTGTAGTATCTGCAAGTGGATATTTGGAGAAATTGGACGCCTATGATGGAGATGGAAATATCTTCCCATAGGGACTAGACAGAAGCTTTCTAAGAAACTGCTTTGTGATGTGTGTATTCACATCACAGACTGGAACTCTACTTCCAATAGAGCAGTTTTGAAACAGACTTTCTGTAGAATCTGCAGGTGTTCATTTGGAGCGCTTTGAAGCCTACGGTGGAGAAGGAAGTATCTTCACTTAAAAACTGGACAGAAGCATTCCGAGCAAATTCTTTGAGATGTGCGCACTCAGCTATCAGAGTTGAATCTGTGTTTTGATAGAGCAATATTGAAACACTCGTTTTGTAGGATCTGCTTGTGGATATATGTAACACTTTGAAGAATTCGCTGGAAACGGTATTTTTCATATAAAACTAGACAGAAATATTCTGAGAAAGTTCCATGTGATGTGGGCAATCATCTCACAGAGTTGAAGCTTTCTTTTGATAGAGCAGTTTTGAAACACACTTTTTGTGGAATCTGCAAGTGTTCATTTGGAGCGCTTTGAAGCCTACCGCGGAAAAGGAAATATCTTATGATAAAAAATAGACAGAAGCACTATCAGAAGCTTTGTAATGATGTGTGCATTCAACGGCCAGAGTTGAAGAGTGATTTTGATAGAGCAGTTTTGAAACACTCCTGTTGTACCGTCTGCTTTTGGATATTTGGAGCTCTTGGAGGAGTTCGTTGTAAACGGGAAACCTTCACATACAATCTAAACAGTAGCGTTCTCAGGAACTGCTTTGGGATGTGTGCATTCAACTCACAGAGTTGAGCCTTCCTATTGACACAGTAGTTTTGAAACAGTCTTTTTGTAGAATCTGCAAGTGGATATTTGGAGACATTGGACGCCTGTGATGGAGATGGAAATATCTTCCCATAGGAACTAGACAGAAGCTTTCTCAGAAACTGCTTTGTGATTTGTGTATTCACATCACAGACTGGAACTCTACTTCCGATAGAGCAGTTTTGAAACAGTCTTTCTGTAGAATCTGCATGTTTTCATTCGTAGCGCTTCGAAGCCTACGGTGGAGAAGGAAATATCTTCACTTAAAAACTAGACAGAAGCATTCCGAGCAAATTCTTTGAGATGTGCGAACTCAACTAACAGAGTTTAATCTGTGTTTTGATAGAGCAGTATTGAAACACTTCTTTTGTAGGTTCTGCTTTGGATATATGTAACACCTTGTGGAATTCGTTGGAAATGGGATTTTTCATATAAAACTAGACAGAAGTATTCTGAGAAAGTTCCTTGTGATGTGGGCAATCATCTCACAGAGTTGAAGCTCTCCTTTGATAGAGCAGTTTTGAAACACAATTTTTGTGGTATCTGCCAGTGTTCATTTGGAGCGCTTTGACGCCAAATGCGTAAAAGGGAATATCTTCCGATAAAAACTAGACAGAAGCATTCTCAGAAGCTTTTTATTGATGTGGGCATTCAACGGCCAGAGTTGAACCGTGCTTTTTATAGAGCAGTTTTGAAACACTCCTTTTGTACCGTCTGCTTTTGGATGTTTGGAGCTCTCAGAGGAATCCGTTGTCAACGGGAAATCTTCACATACAAACTAATCAGAAGCATCCTCAGAAACTGATTTGGGATGTGTGCATTCAACTCACAGAGCTGAGCCTTCTTTGTGACAGAGCAGTTTTGAAACAGTCTTTTTGTAGAATCTGCAAGTGGATATTTGGAGACATTTGACGCCTGTGATGGAGATGGAAATATCTTCCCATAGGATCTAGACAGGAGCATTCTCAGAAACTGCTTTGTGATGTGTGTATTCACATCACAGACGGCAACCGTACTTCTGATAGAGCAGTTTTGAAACAGTCTTTCTGTATAATCTTCAAGTGTTCATTTGGAGTGCTTTGAAGCCTATGGTGGAGAAGGAAATATCTTCACTTAAAAACTGGACAGAAGCATTCCGAGCAAATACTTTGAGATGTGTGCACTCAACTAACAGAGTTGAATGTGTGGTTTGATAGAGCAGTATTGAAACACTCGTTTTGTAGGATCTGCTTGTGGATATATGTAACACTTTGAGGAATTCGTTGGAAACGGTATTTTTCATATAAAACTGGACAGAAGTATTCTCAAAAAGTTCCTCTTGATCTGGGCAATCATCTCACAGACTTAAAGCTTTCTTTTGGTAGAGCAGTTTTGAAACACACTTTTTGTGGAATCTGCAAGTGTTCACCTGGGGCGCTTAGAGGCCAACAGCGGAAAAGGAATTATCTTCCGAAAAAACTAGACAGAAGCATTCTCAGAAGCTTTGTAGTGATGTGTGCATTCAACGGCCAGAGTTGAACCGTGCTTTCGATAGAGCAGTTTTGAAACACTCCTTTTGTGCCGTCTGCTTTTGGATGTTTGGAGCTCTCGGAGGAATTCGTTGTAAACGGGAAATCTTCACATAGTAAATAAACAGAAGCATTCTCAGGAACTGCTTAGGGATGTGTGCATTCAACTTACAGAGTTGACCCTTCCCTTTGAGAGAGCAGTTTTGAAACAGTCTTTCTGTAGAATCTGCAAGCGGATATTTGGAGACATTTGAGGCCTGTGATGGGGATGGAAATATCTTCCCATAGGAACTAGACAGAAGCTTTCTCAGAAACTGCTTTGTGATGTGTGTATTCACATCACGGACTGGAAACCTTCTTCCGATAGAGCAGTTTTGAAACAGTCTTTCTGTAGAATCTGAAAGTGTTCATTTGGAGCGCTTTGACGCCAACAGCGGAAAAGAAAATATCTTCCGAGAAAAACTAGACAGAAGCATTCCCAGAAGTTTTTCAGTGATGTGTGCATTCAACGCCAGAGTTGAACCGTGCTTTTGATAGAGTAGTTTTGTAGCACTCCTTTTGTACCGTCTGATTTTGGATATTTGGAGCTCAAGGAGGAATTCGTTGTAAACGGGAAATCTTCACTTACAAACTATACAGAAGCATTCGCAGGAACGGCTTTGGGATGTGTGCATTCAACTCACAGAGTTGAGTCTTCATTTTGAGAGAGCAGTTTTGAAACAGTCTTTTTGTAGAATCTGCAAGTGGATATTTGGAGACATTTGACGCCTCTGATGGAGATGGAAATATCTTCCCTTAGGAACTAGAGAGAAGCTTTCTCAGAAACTGCTTTGTGATGTGTCTATTCACATCTCGGACTTGAACCCTACTTCTGATAGAGCAGTTTTGAAACAGTCTTTCTGTAGAATCTGCAATTGTTCATTTGGAGCGCTTTGAAGCCTACGGGGGAGAAGGAAATATCTTCACTTAAAAACTGGACAGAAGCATTCTGAGCAAATTCTTTGAGATGTGCACACTCAACTAACAGAGTTGAATCTGTGTTTTGATGGAGCAGTATTGAAAGACTCCTTTTGCAGGATCTGCTTGTGGATATATGTAACACTTTGAGGAATTTGTTGGAAACGGGATTTTTCATATAAAAGTAGACAGAAGTTTTCTGAGAATGTTCCTTGTGATGTGGGCAATCATCTCACGGAGTTGAAGCTTTCTTTTGACAGTGCAGTTTTGAAACACACTTTTTGTGGAATCTGCAAGTGTTCACTTGGAGCGCATTGATGCCAACAGCGGAAAAGGAAATATCTTCCGATAAAAACTACACAGAAGCATTCTCAGAAGCTTTGTAGTGATGTGTGCATTCAACGGCCAGAGTTGAACCGTGCTTTTGATAGAGCAGTTTTGAAACACTCCTTTTGTACCGTCTGCTTTTGGATGTTTGAAGCTCTCGGAGGAATTCGTTGTAAATGGGAAATCTTCACATACAAAATAAAAAGAAGCATTCTCAGGAACTGCTTAGGGATGTGTGCATTCAACTTACTGAGTTGACCCTTCCCATTGGGAGAGCAGTTTTGAAACACTCTTTTTGTAGAATCTGCAAGCGGATATTTGGAGACATTTGAGGCCTGTGATGCGGATGGAAATATCTTCCCATAGGAACTAGACAGAAGCTTTCTCAGAAACTGCTTTGTGATGTGTGTATTCACATCATGGACTGGAACCATACTTCCGATAGACCAGTTTTGAAACAGTCTTTCTGTAGAATGTGCAAGTGTTCATTTGGAGCGCTTTGACGCCAACAGCGGAAAAGGAAATATCTTCCGATAATAACTAGACAGAAGCATTCCCAGAAGATTTTCAGTGATGTGTGCATTCAACGGCCAGAGTAGAACTGTGCTTTTGATAGAGCAGTTTTGAAGCACTCCTTTTGTACCATCTTCTTTTGGATATTTGGAGCTCAAGGAGGAATTCATTGTAAACGGCAAATCTTCACTTACAAACTATACAGAAGCCTTCGCAGGAACGGCTTTGGGATGTGTGCATTCACCTCACAGAGTTGAGCCTTCATTTTGACAGAGCAGTTTTGCAACAGTCTTTTTGTATAATCTGCAAGTGGATATTTGGAGACATTTGACGCCTCTGATGGAGATGGAAATATCTTCCCTTAGGAACTAGAGAGAAGCTTTCTCAGAAACTGCTTTGTGATGTGTGTATTCACATCTCGGACTTGAACCCTACTTCTGATAGAGCAGTTTTGAAACAGTCTTTCTGTAGAATCTGCAATTGTTCATTTGGAGCGCTTTGAAGCCTACGGGGGAGAAGGAAATATCTTCACTTAAAAACTGGACAGAAGCATTCTGAGCAAATTCTTTGAGATGTGCACACTCAACAAGGAGAGTTGAATCTGTGTTTTGATAGAGCAGTATTGAAACACTCGTTTTGTAGGATCTGCTTGTGGATATATGTTACTCTTTGAGGAATTCGTCGGAAACGGGATTTTTCATATAAAACTAGACAGAAGTATTCTCAGAAAGTTCCTTGTGATGTGGGCAGTCATCTCACAGAGTTGAATCTTTCTTTTGATAGAGCAGTTTTGAAACACACTTTTTGTGGAATCTGCAAGTGTTCATTTGGAGCGCATTGACGCCAACAGCGGAAAAGGAAATATCTTCCGATAAAAACTAGACAGAAGCATTCTCAGAAGCTTTGTAGTGATGTGTGCATTCAACGGCCAGAGATGAACCCTGCTTTTGATAAAGCAGTTTTGAAACAATCCTTTTGTGCCGTCCGCTTTTGGATAATTCGAGTTCTTGGAGGAATTCGGTGTAAACGGGAAATCTTCACATTCAAACTAAACAGAAGCGTTCTCAGGAACTGCTTTGAGATGTGTCCATTCAACTCACAGAGTTGAGCCTTCCTTTTGACACAGCAGTTTTCAAACAGTCTTTTTGTAGAATGTGCAAGTGGATATTTGGAGACATTTGACGCCTGTGATGGGGATAGAAATATCTTCACATAATAACTAGACAGAAGCTTTCTCAGAAACTGCTTTGTTATGTGTGTATTCACACCACAGACTGGAACTCTACTTCCGATAGAGCAGTTTTGAAACAGTCTTTCTGTAGAATCTGCAAGTGTTCATTTGAAGCGCTTTGAAGCCTACGGTGGATAAGGAAACATCTTCACTTAAAAACTGGACAGAAGCACTCTGAGAAAATTCTTTGAGATGTGCGCACTCAACTAACAGAGTTGAATCTGTGTTTTGATAGAGCAGTATTGAAACTCTCCTTTTGTAGGATCTGCTTGTGGATATATGCAACTCTTTGAGGAAGTCGTTGGAAATGGGATTTTTCGTATAAAACTAGACAGAAGTATTCTGAGGAACTTCCTTGAGATGTGGGCAATCATCTCAAATAGTTGAAGCTTTCTTTTGATAGAGCAGTTTTGAAACCCACTTTTTGTGAAATCTACAAGGGTTCATTTGGAAGGCTTTGAAGCCTTCGTTGGAGAAAGAAATATCTTCACTTAAATACTGCACAGAAACATTCTGAGCAAACTCTTTGAGATATGCACACTCAACTGACAGAGTTGAACCTGTGTTTTGATAGAGCAGTATTGAAACACTCGTTTTGTAGAATCTGCTTGTGGAAATTTGGAAGCCGTTGAGAAATTCGTTGGAAACAGGATTCTTCACACAAAAACTAGACGGAAGCATTCTCAGAAACTTCCTTGTGATGTTTGCGTTCAACTCACCGAGTTGCAGCTTTCTATTAATTGAGCAGTTTTGAAACACAGACTTGTAAAATCTGCAAGTGTTCTGTTGGAGCGCTTTGAAACCTACGGTGTAAAAGCAAACATCTTCCCTTAAAAACTAGACAGAAGCATTCTGAGGAACTACTTTGAGATGTGTGCATTCAACTAAGAGAGTTGAATATGTCTTTTGGTAGAACAGTATTGAAACACTCCTTTTGTAGGATCTGCTTGTGGATATATGTAACTCTTTGGGGATTTCGTTGGAAACGGTTATCTTCCCTTACAAATAGAAATATCTTCACTTAAAAACTGGACAGAAACATTCTGAGTAAATTCTTTGAGATGGGAGCACTCAACTACAGAGTTGAATTTGTGTTTTGACAGAGCAGTGTTGAAACGCTTCTTTTGTAGGATCTGCTTGTTGATATATGTAACTCTTTGAGGAATTCGTTGGAAACGGGACTTTTCATACAAAACTAGACGGAAGTGTTATGAGAAAGTACTTTGTGATGTGGGCAATCATCTGACAGAATTGGAGCTTTCTTTGATAGAGCAGTTTTGAAACACACTTTTTGCGTTATCTGCCAGAGTTCACTTGGAGCGCTTTGACGCCTACAGCAGAAAAGGAAATATCTTCCGATGAAAGCTAGACAGAAGCATTCTCAGAAGCTTTGTAGTGATGTGTACATTCAACTGCCAGAGTTGATCTTTGCTTTTGACAGAGCAGTTTTGAAACACTCCTTCTGTACTGTCTGCTTCTGGATATTTGGAGCTCTAGGAGGAAATCGTTGTAAACGGGAAATCTTCACATACAAACTAAACAGAAGCATTCTCAGGAACTGCATTGGGAGGTGTGCCTGCAACTCACAGAGTTGAGCCTTCCTTTTGACAAAGCAGTTTTTAAACAGTCTTTTTGTAGAATCTGGAAGTGGATATTTGGAGACATTTGACGCCTGTGATTGTAATGGAATTAGCTTTCCATAGGAACTATACAGAAGCTTTCTCAGAAACTGCTTTGTGATGTGTGTATTCACATCACTGACTGGAACGTTACTTGTGATACTGCAATTTTGAAACAGTCTTTCTGTAGAATCTGCAGGTGTTCATTTGGAGCGGTTTGAATCCTATAGAGGAGAAGGAAATGTCTTCACTTAATAACTGGAGAGAAGCATTCTGAGCAAATCCTTTGAGATGTGCGCACTCAATTAACAGAGTTGAATCTGTGTTTTGATAGAGCAGTATTGAAACACTCCTTTTGTACTATCTGCTTGTGGATATATGTTACTCTTTGAGGAATTCGTTGGAAACGGGATTTTACATATAAAACTAGACAGAAGTATTCTGAGAAAGTTCCTTGTGATGTGGGCAATCATCTCACAGAGTTGAGGCTTTCTTTTGAAAGAGCAGTTTTGAAACACACTTTTTGTGGAATCTGCAAGTGTTCATTTGGAGCGCTTTGATGCCAACAGCTGAAAAGGAAATATCTTCCGATAAAAACTACACAGAAGCATTCTCAGAAGCTTTGTAGTGATCTGTGCATTCAACGGCCAGAGTTGAACCGTGCTTTTGATAGAGCAGTTTTGAAACACTCCTTTTGTACCGGCTGCTTTTGGATATTTGGAGCTCCTGGAGGAATTCGTTGTAAACGGGAAATCTTCACATACAAACTAAACAGAGCATTCTCAGGAACTGCATTCAGATGTGTGCATTCAACTCTCAGAGTTGAGCCTTCCTTTTGACAGAGCAGTTTTGAAACAGTCTTTTTGTAGAATCTGCAAGTGGATATTAGGAAACATTTGACGCCTGTGATGGAGATGGAAATATCTTCTCATAGGAAGTAGACAGAAGCTTTCTCAGAAACTGCTTTGTGATGTGTGTATTCAAATCACAGACTGGAACTCTCCTTCCAATAGAGCAGTTTTGAAACAGTCTTTCTGTAGAATATGCAAGTGTTCATTTGGAGGGCTTTGAAGCCTACGGTGGAGAAGGAAATATCTTCACTTAAAAACTGGACAGAAGCACTCTGAGCAAATACTTTGAGATATGCCCACTCAACGAACAGAGTTGTAACTGTGTTTTGATAGAGTAGTACTGAAACACTCCTTTTGTAGGATCTGCTTGTGGATATATGTAACACTTTGAGGAATTCGTTGGAAATGGGATTTTTCGTATAAAACTATACAGAAGTATTCTGAGAAAGCTCCTTGAGATGTGGGCAATCATCTCACAGAGTTGAAGCTTTCTTTTGATAGAGCAGTTTTGAAACACACTTTTTGTGAAATCTACAAGAGTTCATTTGGAGCGCTTTGAAGCCTACGGTGGAGAAGGTAATATCTTCACTTAAATACTGCACAGAAGCATTCTGAGCAAATTTTTTGAGATATGCGCACTCAACTGACAGAGTTGAATCTGTGTTTTGATAGAGCAGTATTGAAACACTCGTTTTGTAGAATCTGCTTGTGGAAATTTGGAACCCTCTGAGAAATTCTTTGGAAATGGTATTCTTCACTTAAAAACTAGACAGAAGCATTCTCAGAAACTTCCTTGTGATGTTTCGTTCAACTCACCGAGTTGCAGCTTTCTATTGATAGAGCAGTTTTGAAACACACATTTGTAGAATCTGCAAGGGTTCTTTTGGAGCGCTTTGAAGCCTACGGTGGAGAAGGAAATATCTTCCCTTAAAAACTAGACAGAAGCATTCTGAGGAACTACTTTGAGATGTATGCATTCAACTAAGAGAGTTGAATATGTCTTTTGGTAGAGCAGTATTGAAACAATCCTTTTGTAGAATCTGCTTGGGGAAATTTGCAACTCTCTGAAGAATTCATTGGAAACGGGATTCTTCACATGAAACTAGACAGAAGTATTGTCAGAAAGTTATTTGTGACGTGTGCATTCAACTCAGAGGTTTGAGGCATTCTTTTGATACAGCAGTTTTGAAACACACTTTTTGTAGAATCTGCAAGTGTTCATTTGGAGCCCTTTGAGGCCTGCGGTGGAAAAGGAAATATCTTCACTTAAATACTGCACAGAAGCTTTCTGAGCACATTCTTTGAGATGTGCACTGTCAACTAAGAGAGTTGAATCTGTGTTTTAATAGAGCAGTATTGAAACACTCCTTTTGTAGTATCCGCTTGTGGAAATTTGGAGCCCTCTGTGGAATTCGTTGGAGACGGGATTCTTCACATGAAAACTAGAGAGAAGCATTTTCAGAAAGTTCTTTGTGATGTTTGAATTCAACTCACAGAGTTGACCCTTTGTTTTGATAGAGCAATTTTGAAACACACTTTTGGTAGAATCTGCAGATTTCTTTGGAGCGCTTTGAAGACTATGGTGAAGAAGGAAATATCTGCACTTAAAAACTGGACTGAAGCATTCTGAGGAACTTCTTTGAGATGTGTGCGTTCAACTAACAGTTGAATATTTCTTTTGATAGAAAAGTATTGAAACACTCCTTTTGTAGGATCTGCTTGTGGATTTATGTAACTCTGTGAGGAATTCGTTGGAAACGGGTATCTTCCCATGAAAGTGGACAGAAGCATTCTCAGAAAGTTCATCTTGAGGACAATCATCTCACAGAGTTGAATCTTTCTTTTGATAGAGCAGTTTAGAAACACACGTTTTGTGGAATCTGCAAGTTTTCATTTGGAGCGCTTTCACGCAAATAGTGGAAAAGGAAATATCTTCCGTTAAAAACTGGACAGAAGCATTCTCAGAAGCATTTTTAGTGATGTGTGCATTCCACTGCCAGAGTTGAACCGTGCTTTTGATAGAGCAGTTTTGAAACACTCCTTTTGTACAGTCTGCTTGTGGATATTTGGAGCTGTTTTAGGAATTCATTGTAAACGGGAATCTTAACATACAAACTAAACAGAAGCACTCTCAGGAACTGCATTGGGATGTGTGCATTCAACTGACAGAGATGAGCATTCCTTTTGACTGAGCAGTTTTGAAACAGTCTTTTTGTAGAATCTGCAAGTGTATAGTTGGAGACATTTGACGTCTGTGATGGAGATGTATATATTTTCCCATAGGAACTAGACAGAAGCTTTCTCAGAATCTGCTTTGTGTTGTGTGTATTCACATCACAGATTGAATGAGTTAGGGAGGATTCTGTCTTTTTCTATTGATTGGAATAGTATCAGAAGGAATATTACCAGTTCCTCCTTGTACCTCTGGTATAATTCCGCTGTGAATCCATCTGGTCCTGGACTCTTTTTGGTTGGTAAGCTATTGATTATTGCCACAATTTCAGCTCCTGTTATTGGTCTATTCAGAGATTCAACTTCTTCCTGGTTTAGTCTTGGGAGAGTGTATGTGTCGAGGAATTTATCCATTTCTTCTTAATATGGGACTATGTGAAAAGACCAAACCTACGTCTGATTGGTGTACCTGAAAGTGACGGGGAGAATGGAACCAAGTTGGAAAACACTCTGCAGGATATTATCCAGGAGAACTTCCCCAATCTAGCAAGGCAGGCCAACGTTCAGATTCAGGAAATGCAGAGAACCCCACAAAGATACTCCTCGAGAAGAACAACTCCAAGACATATAATTGTCAGATTCACCAAAGTTGAAATGAAAGAAAAAATGTTAAGGGCAGCCAGAGAGAAAGGTCGGCTTACCCTCAAAGGGAAGCCCATCAGACTAATGGCAGATCTCTCGGCAGAAAATCTACAAGCCAGAAGAGAGTGGTGGCCAATATTCAACGTTCATAAAGAAAAGAATTTTCAACCCAGAGTTTCATATCCAGCCAAACTAAGCTTCATAAGTGAAGGAGAAATTAAATACTTTACAGAGAAGCAAGTGCTGAGAGATTTTGTTACCACCAGACCTGCCCTAAAAGAGCTCCTGAAAGAAGCACTAATGATGGAAAAGAACAACCGGTACCAGCTGCTGCAAAATCATGCCAAAATGTAAAGACCATCGAGACTAGGAAGAAACTGCATCAACTAACGAGCAAAATAACCAGCTAACATCAGAATGACTGGATCAAATTCACACATAACAATATTAACTTTAAATGTAAATGGACTAAATGCTCCAATTAAAAGACACAGACTGGCAAATTGGATAAAGAGTCAAGATCCATCAGTGTGCTGTATTCAGGAAACCCATCTCATGTGCAAAGACACACATAGGCTCAAAATAAAAGGATGGAGGAAGATCTACCAAGCAAATGGAAAACCAGGAAAGGCAGGGGTTGCAATCTTAGACTCTGATAAAACAAACTTTAAACCAACAAAGATCAAAAGAGACAAAGAAGGCCATTACACAATGGTAAAGGGATCAATTCAACAAGAAGAGCTAAGTATCCTACATATATATGCACCTGATACAGGAGCACCCAGATTCATAAAGCAAGTCCTGAGTAACCTACAAAGAGACTTAGACTCCCACACATTAATAATGGAAGACTTTAACAACTCACTGTCAATATTAGACAGATCAACGAGACAGAAAGTCAACAAGGATACCTGGGAATTGAACTCACCTCTGCACCAAGCAGACCTAATAGACATCTACAGAACTCTCCACACCAAATCAACAGAATATACATTTTTTTCAACACCACACCTATTCCAATATTGACCACATACTTGGAAGTTAGGCTCTCCTCAGCAAATGTAAAAGAACAGAAATTATAACAAACTATCTCTCAGGCCACAGAGCAATGAAACTAGAACTCAGGATTAAGAATCTCACTCAAAACCACTCAGTTACATGGAAACTGAATAACCTGTTCCTGAATGACTACTGGGTACATAATGAAATGAAGGCAGAAATAAAGATGTTCTTTGAAACCAATGAGAACAAAGACACAACATACCAGAATCTCTGGGACCCATTCAAAGTAGTGTGTAGATGGAAATTTATAGCACTAAGTGCCCACAAGAGAAAGCAGGAAATATCCAAAATTGACACCCTAACATCACAATTAAAAGAACTATAAAAAGCAAGAATAAACATATTCAACAGCTAGCAGAAGGCAAGAAATAACTAAAATCAGAGCAGAACTGAAGGAAATAGAGACACAAAATCCCTTCAAAAAATTAATGAATCCAGGAGCTGATCTTTTGAAAGGATCAACAAATTTGATAGACCGTTGGCAAGACTAATAAGGAAAAAAAGAGAGAAGAATCAAATAGACGCAATAAAAAATGATAAAGGGGTTATCACCACCGATCTCACAGAAATACAAACTACCATCAGAGAAACATTCTTATTTAGAATCTGCAGGTGGATATTTGGACTGCTTTGAGGCCTTCATTGGAAACGGGAATATCTTCATATAAAAACTAGACGGAAGCATTCTCAGAAACTTCATTGTGATGTGTGCAGTTAACTCACAGACGTGAAACTTCCTTTTGAGAGCAGTTTTGAAACACTCTTTGTGTAGTATCTGCAAGCGTACATTTGGAGCACTTTGAGACCTGTGGTAGAAAAGGAAATAACTTCATATAAAAACTAGACTGAAGCATTCTCAGAAAATGCTTTGTATTGTGTGCATTCAACTCAGAGAGTTGAACCTTTCTTTTGATAGAGCAGCTTTGAAACACTCTTTTTGTAGGATCTGCAAGTGGACATTTGGAGCGCTTTGAGGGCTACGGTGGAAAAGTAAATATCTTCATATAAAAACTAGGCAGATGCATTCTCAGAAACTTCTTTGTGATGTTTGCATTCAAATGAAAGAATTGAACATGCCTTTTTATAGAGCAGTTTTGAAACACTCTTTTTGTAGAATCTGCAAGTGGATATTTAGACCGGTTTGAGGCTTTCATTGGAAACGGGAATATATTCACATAAAAACTAGACAGCAGCATTCTCAAAACTTCTATGAGATGTGTGCATTCAACTCACAGAGTTGAACCTTCCTTTTGATAGAGCAGGTTTGAAACACTGTTTTTGTAGAATCTGCAATTGGATATATGGACTGCTTCATGGCCTTCATTAGAAACGGGTATATCTTCTCAAAACTAGACAGAAGCATTCTCAAAACTTCTATGAGATGTGTGCATTCAACTCACAGAGTTGAACCTTCCTTTTGATAGAGCAGGTTTGAAACACTGTTTTTGTAGAATCTGCAAGTGGATATATGGACTGCTTTATGGCCTTCATTAGAAACGGGTATATCTTCTCATAACTAGACAGAAGCATTCTCAGAAACTTCTTTGTGATGTTTGCTTTCAACTCACAGAGCTGAACCTTCCTTTTGATAGAGCAGTTTTGAAACACTCTTTTTGTGGAATCTGCAAGTGGACACTTGGAGTGCTTTGAAGCCAAGGTGGAAAAGGAAATATCTTCACATAAAAACTAGACAGAACCATATTCAGAAACTTGTTTGTGATGTTTGCAATCATCTCACAGAGTTGAACATACCTTTTCATAGAGCAGTTTTGAAACACTCTTTTTGTAGAATCTGCAAGTGGATATTTAGACCCGTTTGAGGCCTTCATTGGAAACAGGAATATCTTCACATAAAAACTAGAGAGAAGCATTCTTAGAAACTTCTTCGGATGTGTGCATTCAAATCACAGAGTTGAACCGTCCTTTTGATAGAGCAGTTATGAAACACTCTTTTTGTAGAATCTGCAAGTGTACACTTGGAGAGGTATGAGGGCTATAAAGGAAAAGGAAATATCTTCACATAAAAACTAGACAGAAGCATTTTCAGAAAATTCTTTGTGATGTGTGCACTCAACCCACAGAGTTGAACCCTCCTTTTCATAGAGCATTTTTGAAACACTCTTTTTGCAGAATTACAAGTGGACATTTTGAACGCTTTGAGGGTTATGATGGAAAAGGAAATATCTTCACATAAAAACTAGACGGAAGCATTCTCAGAAACTTCTTTGCTATGTGTGCATTCAACTAGCAGAGTGGAAACTTTCTTTTGATAGAGCAGTTTTGAAACACGGTTTGTGTAGCATGTGAAAGTCGACAATTGCAGCGCTTTGAGGCCTATGGCAGAAACGTGTATATCTTCATATAAAAACAAAACAAAATCATTCTCAGAATCTACTTTGTGTCGTGTGCTTTCAACTCACAGAGTTGGACCTCTCTTTTGATAGAGCAGCTTAGAAACATTCTTTTTGTAGAATCTGCAAATGGACTTTTGTAGAGCTTTGAGGCCTATGGTGGAAAAGGAAATATCTTCACATAAAAACTAGACAGAAGCATTCTCAGAAACTACTTTGTGATGTGTGGATTCAACTCACAGAATTGAACCTTACTTTTGATAGAGGAGTTTTGATGCACTCTTTGTGTAGAATCTACAAGTGGACATTTGGAGCCCTTTGAGGGCTATGGGGAAAAGGAAATATCTTCACATAAAAACCAGACACCAAACACCACATATTCTCACTGATAGGTGAGAATTGAACTGGGTATATACCCAAAGGGCTATGAATCATGCTGCTATAAAGACACATGCACAAGTATGTTTATTGTGGCATTATTCACAATAGCAAAGACTTGGAACCAACCCAAATGTCCAACAATGATAGACTGGATTAAGAAAATGTGGCACATATACACCATGGAATACTACGCAACCATAAAAAATGATGAGTTCATGTCCTTTGTAGGGACATGGATGAAATTGGAAACCATCATTCTCAGCAAACTATCGCAAGAACAAAAAACCAAACACCACATATTCTCACTGATAGGCGGGAATTGAACAATGAGATCACATGGACACAGGAAGGGGAACATCACACTCTGGGGACTGTTGTGGGGTTGGGGGAGGTGGGAGGATAGCATTGGGAGATATACCTAATGCTAGATGACGAGTTAGTGGGTGCAGCACACCAGCATGGCACATGTATACGTATGTATCCTATGGCTGCATAGGATAGAGCAGTTTTGAAATACTATTCTTGTAGAATCTGCAAGAGTACATTTGTGGCACTTTGAGGGTTACTGTGGAAAATGAAACATCTTCACATAAAAAATAGATGGAAGCATTCTCAGAAAATTCTTTATGAAAGTTGCATTCAACTCACAGAGTTGAACATAACTTTTCATAGAGCAGCTTTGATAAGCTCTTTTTGTAGAGTCTGCCAGTGGATATTTGGATTGCTTTGAGGCCTTCGTTGGAAACGAAAATATCTTCAAATAAAAACTAGACAGAAGAATTCTCAGGAACTTCTTTCTGATGTTTGCATTCAATTCACAGAGTTCAACCCTCCTTTAGATAGAACAGTTTTGAAAAACTCTTTTTGTAGAATCTGCAAGTGGACATTTGGAAAGCTTTGAGGGGTAATGTCGAAAAGGAAATATCTTCACATAAATATTTGACAGAAGCATTCTCAGAAACTTCTTTGTGATGTGTGCATTCAACTCACAGTGTTGAAACCTCCTTTTTTTAGAGCAGTTTTGAAACACTCTTTTTGTAGGATATGCATGTGGACATTTGGAGCACTTTGAGGCCTTCTGTGGAAAAGAAGTATCTTCACATGAAAACTAGACAGAAGCATTCTCAGAAACTACTTTGAGATGGGTGCATTCAGCTCACAGAGTTGAACCTTTCTATTGATATAGCAGTTTTGAAACACTCTATTTGTAGAATCTGCAAGTGCACATTTGAAGCACTTTGAGGGCTGTGGTGGAAAAGGAAATATCCTCATATAAAAACCAGACAGAAGCATTCTCAGAAACTTCTTTGTGATGTTCACATTCAACTCACGGATTTGAACATTTCTTTCGATAGAGCAGTTTTGAAACATTATTTTTGTAGAATCTGCAAGTGGATATTTGGACCGCTTTCAGGCCTTCATTGGAAATGGGAATATCTTCACATAAAACAAGACAGAAGCGTTCTCAGAAACATATTTGTGATGTGTGCATTCGACTCATAGAGGTGAACCATCTTTTTGATAGAGCAGTTTTGAAACACTCTTTTGTAGAATCTGCAGGTGGATATTTTGAGTTATTTGAAGCATTCTTTTGAAAAGGGAATAACTTCACGTAAAAACTAGATAGAAGCATTCTGAGAAACTTCTTTGTGATGTGTGCATACAACTCACAGTTTAGAACATTCCTTTTGATAGGGCAGTTTTGAAACACTCTTTTGGTAGAATCTGCAAGTGGATATTCGGAGCGCTTAGAGGCCTGTGGTGGAAAAGAAAATATCTTCACATAAAAACGAGATAGAAGCATTCTCAAAAACTTCTTTGGCATGTGTGCATTCAAATCACAGAGTTGAACCTTCCTTTTGATAGAGCAGTTTTGAAACACTCTTTGCAGAATCGAAAAGTGAACATTTTCAGTGCTTTGTGGCCGATGGTAGAAAAGTAAATATCTTCACATAAAAACTAGACAGACTCATTCTCAAAAACTTCTTTGTCATGTTTGCATTCAACTCACAGAGTTGAAAATTCCTTTTCATAGAGCAGTTTTTAAACACTCTTTTTGTAGAATCTACAAGTGAGTATTTTGAGTGCTTTGAGGCCTTTGGTGGAAAAGAAAATATCTTCCCATAAAAAACAGAGAGAAGCATTCTCAGAAACGACTTTGTGATATGTGCATTCAAATCACACAGTTGAACCTTTCTTTTGATAGAACAGTTTTGAGACACTCTTTTTGTAGAATTTGCAATTGGACATTTGGAGGGCTTTGAGCCCTATGGTGGAAAAGGACATATATTCACATAAAACTAGCAGAAGCATTTTCAGAAACTTCTTTGTGATGTGTGCATTCAACTCACAGAGTTGAAAATTCCTTTTCATAGAGTAGTTTTGAAACAATCTTTGTGTATTTTCTGCAAGTATATAATGTGACCACTTTGAGACATTCATTGGAAATGGTTATATCTTCACATAAAAACTAGACAGAAGCATTCTGCGAAACTGCATTGTGAGGTGTGTATTCAACTCACAGAGTTGAACATTTTTTTTGATAGAGCAGTTTTCAAACACTCTTTTTGTAGAATCTGCAAGTGGACATTTGGAGTGCTTGGAGGCCTATGGTGAAAAAGGAAATATCTTCACATAAAAACTAGACAGAAGCATTCTCCTAAACTGCATTGTGAGGTGTGTATTCAACTCACAGAGTTGAACTTTTTTTTGATAGAGCAGTTTTGAAATGCTCTTTTTGTAGCATCTGCAAGTGGATATTTGGAGGGCTTTGAGACCTTCGGTGGAAACGGGTATATCTTCACATAAAAACTAGACAGAAGCATTCTCAGAAATTTCTTTGTGATGTGTGCATTCAAGTCATAGAGTTTTACCTTTCCTTTGATAGAACAGTTTTGAAACACACTTTTTGAAGGATCTCCAAGTGGGCATTTGGAGCACTTAGAGGCCTGTGGTGGAAAAGGAAATATCTTCACATAAAGACTAGACAGAAGCATTCTCAGAAATTTCTTTGTGATGTGTGCATTCAACTCACAGAGTTGAACCTTCCTTTTGATAGAACAGTTTTGAAACACTCTTCATACAATCTACTACTCGATATTTGCAGCGCTTTGAGGCATATGGCAGAAAAGGAAATATCTTCGTGTAAAAACTAGACAGAAGCATTCTCAGAAACTTCTTTGTGATGTGTGCATTCAACTCACATAGTTAAACCTTTCTTTTGATACAGCAGTTTTGAAACACTCATTTTGTAGAATATGCAAGTGGACATTTGGAGCCTTTAGAGGCCTGTTGTTTAAAAGGAAATGTGTTTTCACAGAAACTAGACGGAAGCATTCTCAGAAACAACTTTTTGATGTGTGCTTTGAAGTCACAGAGTTGTACCTTTCTTTTGATAGAACAGTTTTGAAACACTCTTTTTGCAGAATCTGCAAGCGGACATTTGGAGTGGTTAGAAGCATGTGGTGGAAAAGGAAATATCTTCACATAAAAACTAGGGAGAAGCATTCTCCAAAACTTCTTTGTGATGTGTGCATTCAACTCACAGAGTTGAAGTTTCCTTTTGATAGAGCAGTTTTGAAACACTCTTCGTAGAATCTGCAACTGGATATTTGCAGTGCTTTGAGGCATATGGTAGAAAGGGAAGTATCTTCATGTAAAAACTAGACGGAAGCATTCTCAGTAACTTCTTTGTGATGTGTGCATTCAACTCACAGAGTTGAACATTCCTTTTCATAGAGCAGTTTTGAAACACTTATTTTGTAGAATCTGCAAGTGAATATTTTGAGTGCTTTGGGGCCTTCAGTGGAAAAGAAAATATCTTCCCATAAAAAATAGAGAGTAGCATTCTCAGAAACCTCTTTGTGATATGTGCATTCAAATCACACAGTTGAACCTTTCTTTTGATAGAACAGTTTTGAGACACTCTTTTTGTAGAATCTGCAATTGGACATTTGGAGGGCTTTGAGGCCTATGGTGAAAAAGGACATATTTTCACATAAAAACTAGCAGAACCATTTTCAGAAACTTCTTTGTGATGTTTGCATTCAACACACAGAGTTGAAAATTCCTTTTCATACAGTAGTTTTGAAACAATCTTTTTGTATACTTTGCAAGTGGATAATGTGACCGCTTTGAGGTCTTCATTGGAAACGGATATGTCTTCACATAAAAGCTAGACAGAAGCATTCTCAGAAACTTCTTTGTGATGTGTGCATTCAACTCACAGAGTTAAACCTTTCTTTTGATACAGCAGTTTTGAAACACTCATTTTGTAGAATATGCAAGAGGACATTTGGAGCCTTTAGAGGCCTGTTGTTTAAAAGGAAATATCTTCACATAGAAACTAGACAGAAGCATTCTCAGAAACAGCTTTGTGATGTGTGCATTCAGGTCACAGAGTTGTACCCTTCTTTTGATAGAACAGTTTTGAAACACTCTTTCTGTAGAATCTGCAAGCAGACATTTGGAGCGGTTAGAGGCATCTGGTGGAAAGGAAATATCTTCACATAAAAACTAGGGAGAAGTTTTCTCAGAAACTTCTTTGTGATGTGTGCATTCAACTCACAGAGTTGAACCTTCCTTTTGATAGAGCAGTTTTTGAAACACTCTTCGTAGGATCTACAACTGGATATTTGCAGCGCTTTGAGGTATATGGTAGAAAAGGAAATATATTCATGTAAAAACTAGACGGAAGCATACTCAGTAACTTCTTTGTGATGTGTGCATTCAACTCACAGAGTTGAACCTTTCTGTTGATAGGCAGTTTTGAAACCCTCATTTTGTAGAATCTGCAAGTGGATATTTGGAGTGCTTTGAGGCCCATGGTGGAAACGGGAGTATCTTCGCATAAAAACTAGACAAAAGCATTCTCAGAAACTTCTTGGTGATGTGGGCATTCAACACAGAGAGATGAACCTTCCTTTTGATAGAACAGTTTTGAGACACTCTTTTTGTAGAATCTGCAAGTGGATATTTGGAGTGCTTTGAGGTCAATGGTAGAAAAGGAAATATCTTCATATAAGAACTAGACAGAAGCATTCTCAGAACCTCCTTTGTGATGTGTGCATTCAACTCTCAGAGTTAAACCTTTCTTTTGGTACAGCAGTTTTGAAACACTCATTTTGTAGAATATGCAAGTGGACATTTGGAGCCTTTAGAGGCCTGTTGTTTAAAAGGAAATATCTTTACATAGAAACTAGACAGAAGCATTCTCAGAACCTTCTTTGTGATGTTTGCATTCAACTCACAGAAGTGAACATTCCTTCTGATAGAGCAGTTTTGAAACAAACTTTTTGTAGATTCTGAAAGTGGATAATTTGATGGCTTTGATGTCTTCGTTGGAAACGGGTATATCCTCACATGAAAACTAGACAGAAGAATTCTCAGAAACTTCTTTCTGATGTGTGCGTTCAACTCAGCGAGTTGAACTTTCCTTTTGATAGAGTAGTTTTGAAACACTCTTTTAGAAAATCTGCAAGTGGATATTTGGAGCTCTTTGAAGCCTACTATGGAAAAGGGAATATCTTCACATAAAAACTAGACAGAAGCAATCTCAGAAACTTCTTTTTGATATGTGCATTCAACACAGAGTGTTGAAACTTCCTTTTGATAGAGCACTTTTGAAACACTCTTTTTGCAGAATTTGCAAGTGGATATTTGGAGCGCTTTGAGGCCTATGGTAGAAAAGGAATTATCTTCATATAAAAACTAGACAGAAGCTTTCTCAGAAACTGCTTTGTGATGAGTGCATTCAACTCACAGAGTTAAAACTTTCTTTTGACAGAGCAGTTTTGAAACACTCTTTTGTAGAATCTGCAAGTGGATATTTCGAGTGGATTGAGGCCTTCAGTGGAAACGGGAATGTCTTCACATAAAAACTAGACAGAAGCATTCTCAGAAACAACTTTGTGATGAGAGCATTCAACTCACAGAATTGAAATTTTCTTTCGACCGGGCAGTTTTGAAACACTCCTTTTGTAGAATCTGCAATTGGATATTTGGAGCTCTTTCAGGCCTCCTGTGGAAACGGGAATAACTTCCCATAAAAACTAGACAGAAGCACTCTCAGAAAATCCGTTGTGATGTTTGCATTCAAGTCACAGAGTTGAATATTCCTTTTCATAGAGGAGTTTTGAAACACTCTATGTAGAATCTGCAAGTGGATATTTGGAGTGCTTTGAGGCCTTCAGTGGAAGCAGGAATACCTTCACATGAAAACTAGACAGAAGCATTCTCAGAAACTTCTTTGTAATGTGCGCATTCAACTCCCAGAGCTGTGCCTTTCTTTTGATAGAGCACTTTTGAAACACTCTTTGTGTAGAATCTGCAAGTGGACATTTGCAGCACTTAGAAGTCTGTGGTGGAAAACGAAATAACTGCACATAAAGACTAGACAGAAGCATTCTCTGAAAGGTCTTAGTGATATGTGGATTCATCTCACAGACTTGAACCTTTCTATGGATAGAGCAGTTTGGAAACACTCTGTTTGAAGAATCTGCAAGTGGATATTTGATTCCCTTTGAGACCAATCTTGGAAAACAAAATATCTTCACATAAAAACTAGACAGAAGCGTTCTCAGAAACTGATTTGTGATGTGTGCACTCAACTCACAGACTTGATCCATTCTTTTGATAGAACCGTTTTGAAACACTCATTTTGTAGAATATGCAAGTAGATATTTGGTTTCCTTTGAGGCCTATGATGGAAAGTGAAATATCTTCACAATGAAACTAGACAGAAGCATTCTCAGAAACTGCTTTGTGATGTGTGCATTCAACTCATGGAGTTGAACCTTTCTTTTGATAGAGCAGTTTTGAAACACACTTTTTGTAGAATCTGCAAGTGGATATTTTGTTCCCTTTGAGGACTATGGTGTAACAGGAGATAACTTCACATAAAAACAAGACACGAGCATTCTCTGAAAGTTCTTTCTGATGTACGCATTCAACTCACAGAATTGAAGCTTTCTTTTGATAGAGCAGTTTTGAAACACTCTTTTTGTAAAATCTGCAAGGGGATATTTTGTTCCCTTTGTTGCCTATGGTGAAAAAGGAAATATCTTCACATAAAAATTAGACTCAAGCATTCTCAGAAACTACATTGTGTTGTGTGCATTCAACTTACAGTGTTCAACATTTCTTTTGACAGAGTAGTTTTGAAACACTCTTTTTGTGGAATCTGCAAATGGATATTTGGAGCGCTTTGAGGTCTATGGTGGAAAAGCAAATATCTACACGTAAAAACTAGACAGAAGCATTTTCCGAAACTTCTTTGTGATGGGTGCATGCAACTCACAGAGTTGAACGTTTCTTTTGATAGAGCAGTTTTGAAACACTCTTTTTGGAGAATCTGCAAGTGGATATTTTGTTTCCTTTGAGGTCTATGTTTGAAAATGAAATATCTTCACAGAAAAACAAGACAGAAGCATTTTCCGAAACTTCTTTGTGATGGGTGCATGCAACTCACAGAGTTGAACCTTTCTTTTGATAGAGCAGTTTTGAAACACTCTTTTTGGAGAATCTGCAAGTGGATATTTTGTTTCCTTTGAGGCCTATGTTTGAAAACGAAATATCTTCACAGAAAAACAAGACAGAAGCATTCTCCGAAACTTCTTTATGATGTGTGCATTAATATCACAGAGTTGAACCTTTCTTTGATAGAGCAGTTTTGAAACACTCGCTTTGTAGAATCTGCAAGTACATATATTGTTCCATTTGAGGACTATGGTGAAAATGGAAATCTCTTCATTTAATAACTAGACAGAAGTATTCTCTGAAACATCTTTGTGATGTCTGCATTCAACTATCAGAGTTGAACCTTTCTTTTGATAGAGCAGTTTTGAAACATTATTTTTTAGAATCTGCAAGTGGAGATTTTGTTCCCTTTGAGGGCTATGTTGGACAGCGAAATATATTCACATAAAAACTAGACAGAAGCATTCTCAGAAACTGCTTTGTGATATGTGCATTTAACTCACAGAATTGAAACTTTCTCTGTAAAGAGCAGTTTTGAAACCCTCTTTTTGCAGAATCTGCAAGTTGATATTTCGTCTCTTTTGAGGCCTATGTTGGAAAAGGAAATATCTTCACACAAAAACTAGACAGAAGCATTCTCAGAAACTTCTTTGTGATCTGTACATTCAATTCAGAGGTGAAACTTTTTTTGATAGATCAGTTTTGAAACTCTCTTTTTGTAGAACCTGCAAGTGGATATTTGTTTCCCTTTGAGGACAATTGTAATAAAGGAAATATCTTCACATTAAAACTAGATGCAAACATTCTCCGAAAGTTCTTTGTGCTGCTTGCATTGAACTCACAGAGTTGAACCTTTCTTTTGATAGAGCAGTTTTGAAAACCTCTTTTTCTAGCGTCTGCAAGTGGATATTTTGTTTCCTTTGAGGCCTATGAGAGAAAACGAAATATCTTCACATAAAAACTAGACACAAACATTCTCCAAATGTTCCTTGTGATGTGTGGATTCAACTGACGGAGTTGAACCTTTCTTTGGACAGAGCAGTTTGGAAACACTCTGTTTGTAGAATCTGCAAGCGGATATTTGGTTCCCTTTGAAGCCAATGTTAGAAAAAAAAATATCTTCACATAAAAACTAGACAGAAGCATTCTCAGAAACTGCTTTGGGATGTGTACATTCAACTCACAGACTTGATCCTTTCTTTTTATAGAGCTGTTTTGAAACACTATTTTTGTAGAATTTGCAAGTGGATATTTGGTTTCTTTTGAGGTCTATGATGGAAAGCGAAATATCTTCACAATAAAACTAGACAGAAGCATTCTCAGAAACTGCTTTGTGATGTGTGCATTCAACTCACAGAGTTGATCCTTTCTTTTGATAGAACAGTTTTGAAACACTCTTTTTGTAGAATCTGCAAGTGTATATTTTGTTCCCTTTGAGGACTATGGTGAAAAAGAAAACTTCACACAAAAATTAGACACAAGCATTCTCCAAAATTTCTTTGTGATATGTGCATTCAACCAACAGAGTTGAACAATTCTTTTGATAGAGCAGTTTTGAAACACCCTTTTTGTAGAATCTGCAGGTGGATATTGTGTTCCCCTTTAGGACTGTTGTGGAAAACGAAATAACTTCACATAAAAAGTAGACACAAGTATTCTCTGAAAGTTCTTAGTGATGTGTGGATTCAATTCACAGAGTTGAACCTCTCTATGGATAGAGCAGTTTGGAAACACTCTGTTTGTAGAATCTGGAAGTGGATATTTGATTCCCTTTGAGACCAATCTTGGAAACCGAAATATCTTCACATAAAAACTAGACAGAAGCGTTCTCAGAAACTGCTTTGTGATGGTGCATTCAACTCACAGACTTGACCCTTTCTTTTGATAGAGTCATTTTGAAACAGTCTTTTGTAGAATATGCAAGTGGATATTTGGTTTCCTTTGAGGCCTATGATGGAAAGCGAAATATCTTCACAATAAAACTAGACAGAAGCATTCTCAGAAACTGCTTTGTGATCTGTGCATTCAACTCATAGAGTTGAACCTTTCTTTTGTTAAAGCAGTTTTTAAATACACTTTTTGTAGAATCCACAAGTGGATATTTTGTTCCCTTTGAGGATTATGGTGAAAAAGGAAATACCTTCACATAAAAACTAGACACGAGCATTCTGTGAAAGTTATTTCTGATGTATGCATTCAACTCACAGAATTGAAGCTTTCTTTTGATAGAGCAGTTTTGAAACACTCTTTTTGTAGAATCTGCAAGTGGATATTTTGTTCCCTTTGTTGCCTATGGTGAAAAAGGAAATATCTTCACATAAAAATTAGACTCAAGCATTCTCAGAAACTACATTGTGTTGTGTGCATTCAACTTACAGTGTTCAACATTTCTTTTGATAGAACAGTTTTGAAACACTCTTTTTGTGGAATCTGCAAGTGGATATTTGGAGCGCTTTGAGGTCTATGGTGGAAAAGCAAATATCTTCACGTAAAAACTAGACAGAAGCATTTTCCGAAACTTCTTTGTGATGGGTGCATGCAACTCACAGAGTTGAACCTTTCTTTTGATAGAGCAATTCTGAAACACTCTTTTTGGAGAATCTGCAAGTGGATATTTTGTTTCCTTTGAGGCCTATGTTTGAAAACGAAATATCTTCACAGAAAAACAAGACAGAAGCATTCTCCAAAACTTCTTTATGATGTGTGCGTTAATATCACAGAGTTGAACCTTTCTTTTGATAGAGCAGTTTTGAAACACTCGTTTTGTAGAATCTGCAAGTACATATATTGTTCCATTTGAGGACTATGGTGAAAATGGAAATATCTTCACTTAAAAGCTAGACAGAAGTATTCTCTGAAACATCTTTGTGATGTCTGCATTCAACTCTCAGAGTTGAACCTTTCTTTTGATAGAGCAGTTTTGAAACACTCGTTTTGTAGAATCTGCAAGTACATATATTGTTCCATTTGAGGACTATGGTGAAAATGGAAATATCTTCACTTAAAAGCTAGACAGAAGTATTCTCTGAAACATCTTTGTGATGTCTGCATTCAACTCTCAGAGTTGAACCTTTCTTTTGATAGAGCAGTTTTGAAACACTATTTTTTAGAATGTGAAAGTGGATATTTTGTTCCCTTTGAGGCCTATGTGGGAAAGCGAAATATATTCACATAAAAACTAGACAGAAGCATTCTCAGAAACTGCTTTGTGATATGTACATTTAACTCACAGAGCTGAACCTTCCTTTGTAAAGAGCAGTTTTGAAACCGACTTTTTGTAGAATCTGCAAGTGGATATTTCGTCTCATTTGAGGCCTATGTTGGAAAACGAAATATCTTCACATAAAAGGTTGACAGAAGCATTCTCAGAAACTGCTTTGGGATGTGTGCATTCAACTCACAGACTTGATCCTTTCTTTTGACAGAACAGTTTTGAAACTCTCTTTTTGTAGAACCTGCAAGTGGATATTTGCAATGCTTTGTGGACCATGGTGAAAAAGTAAATATCTTCATATAAAAATTAGACACAAGCATTCTCTGAAAGTTCTTTGTGATGTGTGCATTCAACTCACAGAATTGAACCTTTCTTTTGATAGAGCAATTTTGAAACACTCTTTTTGTAGAATCTGCAAGTGGATATTTGGACCAGTTTGAGGCCTTCGTTGCAAACGGGAATATCTTCTCATAGAAACTGCAAGTGGATATTTGGAGCACAGTCAGGCCTATGGTGGAAAAAGAAATATCTTCACATAAAAACTAGACACAAGCATTCTCAGAAACTGCTTTCTGATGTGTGCATTCAACTATCAGAGTTGAACCTTTCTTTTGATAGACCAGTTTTGAAACATTCCTTTTGTAGAATCTGCTTGTAGATATTTGGATCTCTTTGAGGACTTCGTTGGAAACGGGTGTATCCTCACATAAAAACTAGACCAAAGCATTATCAGAATATGCTTTGTGATGTGTGCTTTCAACTCACACACTTCAACCTTTCTTTTTGGAGAGCAGTTTTGAAACAGTCTTTTTGTAGAATCTGCAAGTTTTCATTTTGAGCGCTTTGAGGCCTAGGTGGAAAAGGAAATATCTTCACATAAAAAGTAGACAGAAGCATTCTCAGAAACTTCTTTCTGATGTGGGAATTCAACTCACAGAATTGAAACTTGCTTTTGAGTGAGCAGTTTTGAAACAGTCTTTTTGTAGAATCTGCAACTGGATATTTGGAACGATTTGAAGCCTATGGTGGAAAAGGAAATATCTTCACATAAAAACTAGAAAGAAGCATTCCTAGAAACTTCTTTGTGATGTGTGCATTCAACTCACAGAGTTGAACCTTTATTTTGAAAGAGCAGTTTTGAAACACTCGTTTTGTAGTATCTACAAGTGGATATTTAGAGCGATTTGAGGCCTATGGTGGAAAAGGAACTACCTTCACATAAAAACTAGACAGAAGCATTCTCAGAAACTTCTTTAGATGTGCGCATTCACTTAACAGAGTTGAACAGCTGTTCAACTCTGTCTTTTGATAGAGCAGTTTTGAAACGCTCCTTTTGTAGAATCTTCTTTTGGATATTTGGAGCTCTTTGAGGCCTTCGTTGGAAACGGGTTTATCTTCACATAAAAACTAGACAATAGCATTCTCAGAAACTGCTTTGTGATGTGTGCATTCAACTGACAGAGATGAACCTTTCTTTTGATAGAGCACTTTTGAAACAGTCTTTTTGTAGCATCTGCAAGTGTTCATTTGGAATGCCTTGAGGCCTATGGTGGAAAAGGAAATATCTTCACATAAAAACAAGACAGAAACATTCTCAAAAACTTCTTTGTGATGTGTGAATTCAACTCACAGAGTTGAACCTTGCTTTTGAGAGAGCAATTTTGAAACACTCTTTTTGTGGAATCTGCAAGTTGATATATGGACCTCTATGAAACCTTCGTTGGAACCGGGATATCTTCCCATAAAAACTAGACAGAAGCATTCTGAGAAACTTGGTTGTGATGTGTGCATTCAACTAACAGAGTTGAACCTTTCTTCTGAGAGAGCAGTTTTGAAACACTCTTTTTGTAGGAAGTACAGGTGGATATTTTGTTTCCTTTGAGGCCTATGTTGGAAAACAGGATATCTTCATATAAAAACTAGACAGAATCATTCTCAGAAACTTCTAAGTGATGTGTGCATTCAACTCACAGAGTTGAAGCTTCCTTTTAATAGAGCAGTTTTGAAACACTCTATTTGCAGAATCTGCATGTGGACATTTGGAGCGCTTTGAGGCCTATGGTGGAAAATGAAATATCTTCACATGAAATGTAGACAGAAGCATTCTCCCAATGTTCTTTGTGATGTGTGCATTCAACTCACAGAGTTGAACATTTCTTTTGATAGAGCAGTTTTGAAACACCGTTTTGGCAGAATCTGCAAATGCATATTTGGAGCACTTTGAGGCCTATGGTGGAAAAGGAAATATCTTCACAGAAAAACTAGATAGAAGCATTCTCTGAATCTTCTTTGGGATGCTTGCATTCACCTCACACAGTTGAATCTTTCTTATGATAGAACACTTTTGAAACACTCTTTTTGTAGAATCTGCAAGTGGATATTTGATTTCCTTTGAGGGTGATATTGGAAAATGAAATATCTTCACATAAAAACTAGACAGAAGCATTCCCCGAAACTTCTTTGTGATGTGTGCATTCAACTCACAGAGTTGAAATTTTGTTTTGATAGAGCCGTTTTCAAACACTCCTTTTTTAGAATTTTCAAGGGGATATTTAGTTCCCTTGGTGGCCTATGTTGGAAAACGAAATATCTTCATATAAAAACTAGACACAACCATTCTCAGAAACTTCTTTGTGATGTGTACATTCAAGTCGCAGAGTTGAACCTTTCTTTTGATAGAGCAGTTTTGAAGCAGTATTTTTGTAGAATCTGCAAATGGATATATGGAGCGGTTGGAGGGCTATGGTGGAAAAGGCAATATCTTCACAAAAAAACTAGACAGAAACATTCTCAGAAATATCTTTGTGATGTGTGCATTCAACTCAAAGAGTTGAAGATTTCTTTTGATAGAGCCGTTTTGAAACACTGTTTTTTGCAGAATCTGCTAGTGGGTATTTGTTTCCCTTTGAGGACGATGGTGAAAAGGAAAATATCTTCACATAAAAACTAGACAGAAGCATTCACAGAAACTTCTTTGTGATGTGTGAATTCAAGTGACAGAGTTGAACCTTTATTTTGGTAGAGAAGTTTTGAAACACTCTTTTTGTAGAATCTGCAAGTGGATATTTGGAGCACTTTGAGGCCTATGGTGGAAAAGGAAATATCTTCACATAAAAACTAGACACAAGCATTCTCCAAAACTTCTCTGTTATGAGTGCATTCAACTCACAGAGTTGAACCTTTCCTTTGTTAGAGCAGTTTTGAAACTCTCTTTTTGTAGAATCTGCAAGTGGATATTTGGAGAGATTGTAGGCCTATGGTGGAAAAGGTAATATCTTCACATGAAAACTAGACACAAGCATTCTCAGAAAATACTTTGTGACGTTTGCATTCAACCCACATAATTGAACCTTTTTATGATAGAGCAGTTTGGAAACACTCTTTTTGTAGAATCTGCATGAGGATATTTGGAGCACTTTGAGGCCTATGGTGTAAAAGGAAATCTCTTCATATAAAAACTAGACAGAAGCATTCTTAGAAACTTCTTGGTGATGTGTGCATTCACGTGACAGAGTTGAACATTTCCTTTGATAGAACAGTTTTGAAACACTATTTTGTAGAATCTGCAAGTGGATATTTGGAGTGCTTGGAGGGCTATGGTGGATAGGGAAATATCATCACATAAAAACTAGACACAAGCATTCTCAGAAACCTCCTTGTGATGTGTCCATTCAACTTACAGGGATGAACTTTCGTTTTGATAGAGCAGTTTTGAAACCCTCTTTTTGTAGAGTCTGCAAGTTGATATTTGGAACGTTGGAGGGCTTTGTTGGAAAAGGAAAGATCTTCATGTAAAAACTAGACACAAGCATTCTCAGAAACTACTTTGTGATGTGTGCATTCACCTTACAGAGTTGAACCTTTATATTGATAGAGCAGTTTTGAAACACTCTTTTTGTAGAATCTACAAGTGGATATTTTGAGCGCATTGAGGCCAAATATGGAAAAGGAAATATCTTCACAAAATACTAGACAGAAGGATTCTCAGAAACTTCTTTTTGATGTGTGCCTAACACCCTCACACTTGAACCTTTCTTTTGATAGAGCAGTTTTGATACACTCTTTAAGTGGAACCTGCAAGGGATATTTGTTTTCCTTTGTGACCTAGTTTGGAAAATGAAATATCTTCAGGTAAAAAGAAGACAAAAGCATTCTCAGAAACATCTTTGTGATGTGTGCATTCAACTCACAGAGTTGAACCTTTCTTTTGATAGCACAGTTTTGAAACACTCTTTATGTAGAATCTGCAAGTGGATATTTTGTTTCCTTTGAGGCCTAATTTGGAAAATGAAATATCTTCACATAAAAAGTTGACGAAAGCATTCTCAGAAACAGCATTGTGATGTGTGCATTCACCTCACAGAGTTGAACCTTTCTTTTGATAGTGCAGTTTTGAAACACTCTTTTTGTAGAATCTCCCTGTGGATATTTGGAGTGCTTTGAGGCCTGTGGTGGAAAAGGAAATATCTTCACATAAAAACTAGACAGAAGCATTCTCGGAAACTTCTTTGGATGTGTGCATTCAACTCACAGAGTTGAAAATTTCTTTTGTTAGAGCAGTTTTGAAACTCTCTTTTTGTAGAATTTGCAAGGGGATATTTGGTTCCCTTTGTGGCATATGTTGGAAAACAAAATATGTTCACATAAAAATTAGACACAAGCATTCTGAGAAACTTGTTTGTGTTGTGTGCATTTAACTCCCAGAGTTGAACATTCCTATTGATAGAGAAGTTTTGAAACACCCTTTTTGTAGAATCTGCAAGTGGATATTTGGTTTCCTTTGAGGCCTATGTTGGAAAAAAAGATATCGTCATATAAAAACTAGACATAACCATTATCAAAAAGTGCTTTGTGATGTGTGCATTCAACTCACAGAGTTGAATCATTCTTTTGATAGAACAGTTTTGGAAGACACTTTTTCTAGAATCTGCAAGTGGATATTTGCAGTGCATTGAGGCCTATGTCTGAAAACGAAGTAACTACCCATAAAAACTAGACAGAAGGATTCTCCGAGAGTTCTCTGTGATGTGTGCATTCAGCTCACAGAGTTGAACATTCCTTTTGATAGAGCATTTGTTTTGTTTTGAAACAATCTTTTTGAAATATCTGAAAGTGGATATTTGATTTCCTTTGAGGACGATGTTGGAAAATGAAACATCTTCACATAAAAACTAGACAGAAGCATTCCCTGAAACTTCTTTGTGATGTGTGCGTTCATTTCATAGAGTTGAACTTTTGTTTTGATAGAGCCGTTTTGAAACACTCTTTTTGTAGCATTTTCAAGGGGTTATTTTGTTCTCTTGCTGGCCTTCGTTGGAAAACGAAATATCTCCATATAAAAACAAGACACAATCATTCTCAGAAACTTCTTTGTGATGTGTGCATTCAACTCACAGAGTTGAACTTTTCTTTTGATAGGGCAGTTTAGAAATACACTTTTTGTAGAATCTGCAAGTGGATATTTCAAGCACTTGGAGGGCTATGATGGAAAAGGAAATATCTTCACATAAAATCTAGACAGAAGCTTTCTCAGAAACTTCTTTATAATGTGTTTCTTTTGATAGAGAAGTTTTGGAACACTCTGCTGCACAATCTGCAAGTGGATATTTTGTTCCCTTTGAGACCTATGGTGAAAAGAGAAATTTCTTCACGTAAAAACTGGACAGAGGCATTCTCGGAAATTTTGTTGGATTTATACCTTCATCTCACAGAGTTGAAACTTTCTTTTGATACAGCAGTTTTGAAACCCTGTTCTTTCAGATTTTGCAAGGGGCTATTTTGTCCCCTTTGAGGCATATGTTGGAAAACGAAATACGTTCACATAAAAGCTAGACACAAGCATTCTCAGAAATTTCTTTGTGATGTGTGCATTCAACTCACAGAGTTGAACCTTTCTTTTGATAGAGTACTTTTGAAACACACTTTTTGTAGAATCTGCAAGTGGATATTTGCAGAGTTTGGAGGCCTGTGGTGGAAACGGAAATAACTCCACATGAAAACTACACAGAAGCATTCTCAGATACTACTTTGGGATGTTTGCGTTCAACTCGCATAGTTGAAGCTTTCTTTTGATACAGCAGTTTTGAAACACTCTTTTTGTAGAATCTGCATGAGGATATTTGGAGCACTTTGAAGCCTGTGGTGGAAAAGGAAATATCTTCAAAATAAAACTAGACAGTAGGATTCCCCAAAACTTCCTTGTGATGTGTGCATTAAACTTACAGAGTTGAACATTTCTATTGTTAGAGCAGTTTTGTAAAACTCTTTTTGTAGAATCTTCAAGTGGATATTTGGAGCGCATTGAGGACTATGGTGGAAAAGGAAATATCTTCACATAAAAACTAGACACAAGGATTCTCAGAAACTGCTGAGTGATGTGTGCTTCCAACTATCAGAGTTGAACCTTTATTTTGATAGACCAGTTTTGAAACACTCCTTTTGTAGAATCTGCTTGTGGATATTTGGAGCTCTTTGAGGCGTTTGTTGGAAACAGGTGTATCTTCACATAAAAACTAGACTGAAGCATTCTCAGAATCTGCGTTGTGATGTGTGCTTTCAACTCACACACTTGTACCTTTCTTTTGAGAGAGCAGTTTTGAAACAGTCTCTTTGTAGAATCTGCAAGTTTTCATTTTGAGCGCTTTGAGGCCTATGGTGGAAAAGGAAATATCTTCACATAAAAAGTAGACAGAAGCATTCTCAGAAACTTCTTTGTGAAGTGGGCATCCAACGCACAGAATTGAAACTTGCTTTTGAGAGAGCAGTTTTGAAACAGTCTTTTTGTAGAATCTGCAACTGGATATTTGGAGCGTTTTGATGCCTATGGTGGAAAAGGAAATATCTTCACATAAAAACCAGACAGAAGCATTCCTAGAAACTTCTTTATGATGTGTGCATTCAACTCACAGAGTTGAACCTTTATCTTGAAAGGGCAGTTTTGAAACAGTCGTTTTGTAGAATCTGCAAGTGAATATTTAGAGCGATTTGAGGCCAATGGTGGAAAAGGAACTATCTTCACATAAAAACTAGGCAGAAGCATTCTCACAAACTTGTGATGTGCGCATTCACCTAAAAGAGTTGAACATTTATTTTGATAGAGCAGTTTTGAAACACTCCTTTTGTAGAATCTTCTTGTGGATATTTGGAGCTCTTTGAGGCCTTCATTGGAAACGGGTTTATCTTCACATAAAAACTAGACTGAAGCATTATCAGAAACTGCTTTGTGATGTGTGCATTCAACTCACAGATTTGAACATTTCTTTAGAGAGAGCATTTTTGAAACAGTCTTTTTGTAGCATCTGCAAGTGTTCATTTGGAGCGCATTGAGGCCTACGGTGGAAAAGGAAATATCTTCACATAAAACCTAGACAGAAGCGTTCTCAAAAACTTCTTTGTGATGTGTGCATTCAACTCACACAGTTGAACCTTGCTTTTGAGAGAGCAGTTTTGGAACAGTCTTTTTGTAGAATCGGCAAGTGGATATTTGGAGCGCTTTGAGGCCTATGGTGGAAAAGGAAATATCTTCACATAAAAACTAGACAGAAGCATTCTCTGAAACTTCTTTGGGATGCATGCATTCACCTCACAGAGTTGAACTTTTAATATGATAGAACATTTTTGAAAAACTCTTTTTGTAGAATCTGCAAGTGGATATTTGATTTTCTTTGAGGACGTTGTTGGAAAATGAAATATCTTCACATGAAAACTAGACAGAAGCATTCTCCGAAACTTTTTTGTCATGTGTGCATTCAAATCACAGAGTTGAAGTTTTGTTATGATAGAGCCGTTTTGAAACACTCTTTTTGTAGAATTTTCAAGGGATATTTGTTACCTTGGGAGACTTTGTTGGAAAACGAAATATCTTCATATAGCAACTAGACACAAGCATTCTCAGAAACTTCTTTGTGATGTGTGCATTCAACTCACAGAATTGAATCTTTCTTTTGATAGGGCAGTTTTGAAACACACTTTTTGTAGAATCTGCAAGAGGATATTTGGAGCGCTTGGAGGGCTATGGTGGAAAAGGAAATATCTTCTCATAAAATCTAGACAGAAGCATTCTCAGAAACTTCTTTGTGATGTGTACATTAAACTCAAAGAGTTGAAGCTTTCTTTTGATAGAGAAGTTTTGGAACACTCTTTTGCACAATCTGCAAGTGGATATTTTGTTGCCGTTGAGGCCTATGGTGAAAAGGGAAATTCCTTCACGTAAAAACTGGAGAGAAACATTTTCGGCAACATCTTTGGATTTGTGCCTTCAACTCACAGAGCTGAACCTTTCTTTTGATAGAGCAGTTTTGAAACACTCCTTTTGTAGAATCTTCTTGTGGATATTTGGAGCTCTTTGAGGCCTTCGTTGGAAATGGGATATCTTCACATAAAAAGTAGACAGAAGCATTCTCAGAATCTGCTTTGTGATGTGTGCTTTCATCTCACAGAGTTGAAGCTTTCTCCGGATTGAGCAGTTGTGAAAAACTCTTTTTGTAGAATCTGCAAGTGGACATTTGGAGCACTTTGAGGCCTATGGTGGGAAAGCAAATATCTTCACATAAAAACTAGATAAAAACATTCTCAGAAACTTCTTTGTGGTGTGTACATTCAACTCATGGAGTTGAACCTTCGTTTTAGAGAACAGCTTTGAAACAGTCTTTTTGTAGTATCTGCAAGTGGATATTTGGAGCTATTTGAGGCCTGTGGTGGAAAAGGAAATATCTTCACAATAAAACTAGACAGAGGCATTCTCCGAAACTTCTTTGTGATGTGTGCACTAAACTTGCAGAGTTTAACATTTCTATAGATAGAGCAGTTTTGAAACTCTTTTTGTAGAATCTGCAAGTGGATATTTGGAGCATATTGAGGGCTATGGTGGAAAAGGAAATATCTTCACATAAAAACTAGACATAAGCATTCACAGAAACTTCTTTGTGATGTGTGCATTCAACTCATAGAATTGAAACTTGCTTTTGAGAGAGCAGTTTTGAAACAGTCTTTTTGTAGAATCTGCATGTGGATATTTGCAGTGATTTTAGGCCAATGGTTGAAAAGGAAATATCTTCACATAAAAACTAGACAGAAGCACTCTCAGAAACTTCTTTGTGATGTGTGTATTCAACTCACAGAGTTGAACCTTTCTTTTGAAAGAGCAGTTTTGAAACAGTCGTTTTGTAGAATCTGCAAGTGGATATTTCGAGTGATTTGAGGCCTGTGGTGGAAAAAGAACTATCTTCACATAAAAACTAGACAGAAACATTCTAGAAACTCCTTTGTGATGTATGCATTCGACTCACAGAATTGAACCTTTCTTTTGATAGAGCAGTTTTGAAACAGTCTTTTTATAGAATCTGCAAATGGATATTTGGAGATTTTTGTGGCCTTCATTGGAAAGGGGAATATCTTCTCATAAAAACTAGACAGAAGCATTATCAGAAAGCTATCTGTGATGTGTGCATTCAACTCGCAGAGCTGAAGCTTACTTTTGATAGAGCAGTTTTGAAGCAGTATTTTTGTAGAATCTGCAAGTATTCATTTGGAGTGCTTGGAGGCCTATGGTGGAATAGGAAATATCTTCACATGAAAACTAGACATAAGCATGCTCACAAACTTCTTTGTGATGTGTGCATTCAACTCTCAGAGATGAACTTTTCTTTTGATAGAGCAATTTTGAAAGACTCCTTTTTTAGAACCTGCTTGTGGATATATGGAGCTCTTTGAGAACTTCGTTGGAAACAGCAATATCTTCACATAAAAACTAGACAGAAGCATTCTCAGAAACTGCTTTGTGATGTGTGCATTCAACTCACAGAGTTGAACCTTTCTTTTGAGAGAGCAGTTTTGAAACAATCTTTTTGTATAATCTGCAAGTGTTCATTTGGAGCGCTTTGAGTCCTATGGTGGAAAAGGAAATATCTTAGCATAAAAACTAGACAGAAGCATTCTCAGAAACTTCTTTGTGATGTGTGCATTCAACTCACAGAGTTTAACCTTGCTTTTGAGATAGCAGTTTTGAAACAGTCTTTTTGTAGAGTCTGCAATTGGATACTTGGAGTGATTTGAGGCCTATGGAGGAAAAGGAAATATCTTCACATAAAAACTAAAAAGAAGCATTCTCAGAAACGTCTTTGTGATGTATTCATTCAACTAACAGAGTTGAACATTTCTTTTGATAGAGCAGTTTTGAAACACAACTTTTATAGAATCTGGTTGTGGATATTCGGAGCATTTTGAAGCCTTTGTTCTAAACAGGAGATCTTCACTTAAAAACTAGACAGAAGCATTCTCACAAACTTCTCTGTGATGTGTTCATTGAAATCACAGAGTTGAACCTTCCTTTTGAGAGAGCGGTTTTGAAAAAGTCTTTTTGTAGAATCCCCAAGTGGATATTTGGAGCGATTTGTGGCCTATGGTGAAAAAGAAAATATTGTCACATTAAAAACTAGACAGAGGAATTCTCAGAAACTTCTTTGTGATGTGTGCATTCAACTCGCAGAGTTGGACCTTTTTTTTGATAGAGCAGTTTTGAAACACTCTTTTTGTAGATTGTGCAATTGTTCATTTGGAGTGCTTTGCGGCCTGTGGTGGAGAAGGAAATATCTTCACATAAAAACTAGACAGAAGCATTCTCAGAAACTTCTTTGTGCTGCGTGCATTCAACTTACAGAGTTGAACCTTCCTTTTGATAGAGCAGTTTTGAAACACTCTTTTTGTAGAATCTGGAAGTATTCATTTGATGTGCTTTGAGGCCTATGGTGGAAAAGGAAATATCTTCACATCAATACTAGACAGAAGCATTCTTACAAACTTCTTTGAAATGTGTGCATTCAACTCACAGAGTCGAACCTTCCTTTTGACAGAGCAGTTATGAAACATTCCTTTTGTAGAAGCTGCTTGTGGATATCTGGATCCCTTTGAGGCCTGTCTTGGCAATGGGATATCTTCACAAAAAACTAGACAGAAGCATTCCCAGAAACTTCTTTTTGATATGTGCATTCAACTAACAGATTTGAACATTTTTTTGATAGACCAGTTTTGAAACACTCCTTTTGCAGAATCTGCTTGTGGATATTTGGAGCTCTTTGAGGCCTTCGTTTGGATCGGGTTTATCTTCAAACAAAAACTAGACTGAAGCATTCTCAGAAACTGCTTTGTGATGTGTGGATTCAACTCACAGAGTTGAACTTTTCTTTTGAAAGACCAATTTTGAAGCACTGCTTTTGTAGAATCTGCTGGTGGATATTTGGAGGTCTTTACGGCCTTCATTGGAAATGGGATATCTTCACATAAAAACAAGAAAGAAACATTCTCAGAAACCTCTTTGTGATGTGTGCTTTCATCTCACAGAGTTGAACCTTCCTTTTGATAGAGCAGTCTTGAAACACTCCTTTTACAGAATCTGTAATTGGATACTTGGTTCCCTTTGAGGACTATGGTGAAAATGAAAATATCTTCACATAAAAACTTGACAGAAGCATTCTGAGAAACTGCTTTGTGATGTGTGCATTAAAATCACAGAGTTGTACCTTTCTTTGATAGAGCAGTTTTGAAACACTCTTTTTGTAGAATCTGCCAGAGGATAATTTGTTCCCTTTGAGCACTAGTGGGAAAGCGAAATATCTTCACGAAAGAAGCATTCTCAGGAGCTTCTTTGTGATGTGTGCATTCAACTCACAGAGTTGAACCTTTCTTTTGAAAGAGCAGTTTTGAAACAGTCTTTTTGTAGAATCTGCAAGTGTTCATTTGGAGCGCTTGGAGACCTATGGTGGAATAGGAAAGATCTTCACATAAAAACTAGACGGAAGCATGCTCAGAAACTTCTTTGTGATGTGTGCATTCAACTCTCAGAGTTGAACGTTTCTTTTGATATTGCAGTTTTGAAACACTCCTTTTGTAGAATCTGCTAATGGATATTAAGGGATTTTTGAGGCCTTCGTTGGAAACGGGAATATCTTCACATAAAACTAGACAGAAACATTCTCAGAAAGTTCTTTGCGATGGGTCCATTCAATTGCAGAGTTGAACCACTCTTTTGATAGAACAGTTTTGAAACACTCTTTATTTTTTTAGAATCTGCAAGTGTTAGTTTGGAGCGCTTTGAGGCCTATGGTGGAAAAGGATATATCTTCATATAAAAAGTAGACAGAAGCATTCTCAGAAACTTCTTTGTGATGTGTGCATTCAAATTACAGAGATGAACCTTGCTTTTGAGAGAGCAGTTTTGAAACAGTCTTTTTGTACAATCTGCAACTGGTCATTTGGAGCGCTTTGAGGCCTATGGTGGAAAAGGAAATATCTTCACCTTAAAACTAGACAGCAGTATTCTCAGAAACGTCTTTGTGATGTGTGCATTGAACTCACAGAGTTGATCCTTTCTTTTGATAGAGTAGTTTTGAAACACTCCTTTTGTAGTATCTGCTAGTGGACATTTGGAGCTCTTTGAAGCCTTCGTTGGAAACGGGAATATCTTCCCATAAAAACATGAGAGAAGCATTCTAAGAAACCGCTCTGTGATGTATGCATTCAACTCACACAGTTGAACCTTTCTTTTGACAGAGCAGTTTTGAAACACTCTTTTTGTAGAATCTGCCTATGGTGGAAAAGGAAATATGTTCACATAAAAACTAGACAGAAGCATTCTCAGAAACTGCTTTATGATTTGTGCATTCAACTGACAGAGTTGAACCTTTCTTTTGATAGAGTAGTTTTGATACACTCTTTTTGTAGAATCTGCCAGTGTTCATTTGGAGCACTTTGAGGCCTGTGATGGAAAAGGAAATATCTTCACATAAAAACTAGGCAGAAGTATTCTCAAAAGCTTCTTTGTGATATGTGCATTCAACTTACAGAGTTTACTCTTCCTTTTGAGGGAGCAGTTTTGGAACAGTCTTTTTGTAGAATATGCAGGTGGATATTTGGAGCGATTTGAGGCCTATGGTGGAAAAGGGAATATCTTCACATAAAAACTAGACAGAAGCATTCTCAGAAACTTCTTTGTGATGTGTACATTCATCTGACAGTTATGAACCTTCCTTTTCACAGAGCAGTTTTGAAATAGTCTTTTGTAGAATCTGCAAGTGGATATTTGAAGCGATTTGAGGCTAATGGTGGAAAAGGGAATATCTTTGCATAAAAACTAGAGAGAAGCATTCTCAGGAACTGCTTTGTGATGTGTGCATTCAATTCACAGAGTTGATCCTTTCTTTTGATAGAGCAGTCTTGAAACACTCCTTTTGTAGGATCTGCTTGTGGATATTTGGAGCTCTTTGAGGCCTTCATTGGAAACGGGAATATCTTCACTTAAAAACTAGATAGAAGCTCAGAAACTGCTTTGTGATGTGTGCATTCAACTCACAGAGTTGAACCTTTCTTTTTAGAGAGCAGTTTTGAAACAGTCTTTTTGTAGAATCTGTAAATGTTCATTTGGAGCACTTTGAGGCCTGTGGTGGAAAAGGAAGTATCTTCACATAAAAACTAGGCAGAAGTATTCTCAAAAGCTTCTTTGTGATGTTTGCATTCAACTCACAGAGTTGAACCTCTCTTTTGATAGAGCAGTTTTGAAACACTTCTTTTGTGGAATATGCTTGTGGATATTTGGAAATCTTTGAGGCCTTCATTGGAAACGGGAATATCTTCATATAAAAACTAGAGAGAAGCATTCTCAGAAACTTCTTTGTGTTGTGTGCATTCAACTAACAGAGTTGAACCTTCCTTTTGATACAGCAGTTTTGAAACAGTCTCATTGTAGATTCTGCATTTGGATATTTGGAGCGCTTTGAGTCCTATGTTGGAAAAGGAAATATCTTCACATAAAAACTAGACAGAAGCATTCTCAGAAACTTCTTTGTGATGCGTGCATTCAACTCACAGTGTTGAAACATCCTTTTCACAGAGGAGTTTTGAAACAGTCACAGCCCCAGCCCCAGCCCCACCCTAGTCCCTTTGGTTCCCTGACATTTGTTTCAGACAGAAGATCATGGGAGTCAGTCCACCTAGGAGCAGAGGAGAGGATGTCCTTCAAGAATGAGACAGGAACTGCAGAGGAAATGTGACACCACCTGTCCTGGAAGACAAGGCCTGTCACGCTCTCCTAGAGCTCATTCTAGGCAATCCACCCACCCATGAGGGGAATCGTGGGGAAGAAGGAAGCTTCCCTGCCTGAGACATGTATGGAAGCCAAGAGCTCCAGGGTCATGAGACCTGCCCAATCTAGCAGAAAAACATTTGGAGAGAGAAACAGTCATGACACGGATCTCCAGGAAGTGTCTCCCTGACGGACTGGGAAGTCATCTTTGTTGAAGACATTTGGCCAGAGCGAGAGGCATCCAGGCCCCTGAGAAACAGGGAAGGCAGAGCGAGAGGGAGGACAGAGCAGAGGCCGGAGCCCAGGCAGGGTACAGCACCGTGCCACCCCCATGGGCATAAGAGGAGGGGTTCCAAAATGGTGGCTTGCCCAGAGAGGCCAGCTTTCCAGTGACAGGGATTGTTGCCATCTCCCATTCCCTGCTTCCTTTGCAGACCGTATCGTGGTGTGGCTTCATCTCTCAGACAAGAGCCGTGAAAAGATACAAGCATCTTCTCTGACGTGGGTCCGCTGCTCTACTGCGGGACAAAGAGCTCCTGTGGGGCTCTTGTCCTCGGCTGCAGTGTGTTCATCTCGATCCTAGGAAAGAGACCGCTGAGGATGGGGATGAGATTTCAATTGCTGCGGGACAGACGCATCTCCTCACGTGGGCCAGGCCTTCACACATCCAAAGCGGATCCGCGGCGGCGAAAACGATTGACAACCGGACTCATGACCCAGGCAGAGACGCAGAAAGAGGCTCACCAAAGACAGGCCGCCATGCGAGAAACCGCTTTGTGGTGCACAGGGCACATTCGGACAAAGACACAAACGCACACCGGCACACACACACAAACCGACAGAGAGAGGGAAAGAAACACACAGAGACTGAGAGACAGAAAGAAAAGAGAGAGGGACACACACACACAGACACACACACACAGACACAGACACAGACACACACACAGATTCCTACAGCAGAGGCATTGGAACACACCCCCAGGCAACCCCTGAGGCTGCGGGGTTCTGCTCTCGACGAGAACGACCCTCGGGCTAGAGAGCAGCCCAGGAGCACGCAGGCTGACCTTTCTTCGAGATCAGGGCGGCACGACATTTGGCGAGACTGTCCCCAACCAACACCGCCCGGGCAGGCCTGAGGTTAGGATTCCGTGCTGTTTCTCCCAGACTCCGCCTGGGGTTTCCTCATCCTGGTTGGTCCTTTGCGACTCCTGGTATCCTGAGACGTTCCCGTCGACCCCGTGGAGAGGTCAGGCCAGGGCCTCAGATCCCCGACACCCAAGCACTGCCGCGGAGGGTTCCTGCTTTGCCAAGCCTCAAGGACTAGTTTCTAAGACAACCGTGGGAACCACTGTGACCGGAGAAGCAGCTGGCGCCTCGCGCATGAGCATTGGCTAGGCCGACTCGCTCTCCGCTCCTGGCAGTCAGGCTGCGTTCCCTTTAAATAACGCCACCGCTGCGCGGCGGCAGCGAGGCTCCTGCTGCAGCCGTGGCGGCGACTGGATCCGGGCTCCAGTTTGGGGCGGCATGGGAGAGGGGACGGCTGGTGTCTTGCCCTGTCCCAGGGCCAAACCCCCAGGAGTCCTGTCTTCAGGACCTCCTTGAGCCGACTTCCACCGAGGGAGGGAGGGGGAGCTTCAGGACGCCTGCTGTGTTCTCAGGACTCCCCTTCAGATCCCATTTTGGCCCCCTCCGAGTGAGATAGGATGGGCTCCCCAAATCTGTTGAGGCAGGCAGGGCCTCACTGCAGCACAGAATGATCCCATAGGTCTCAAGGTCTAATGTCAGGTGCAAATTCACTGATCCATCAGCCCCCTGCCTCCCTCCTCCTTTGAAAGATCAGCGGCCTGTCCCGCTTCTAGAAGCCTTAGGGCTCCGGACAGCCCAACGCGCTTTACAGGACTTGTGCAAACAGGAACACGGGCGAATCCGAGGTGGAGACCATGTGACAACCCGTGGCACTGTCGTATCCCACAGCAGATGGTGTGAATGTGCGAATATCCACATTCAGATTCTAAAAAAAGAGTGTTTCAAAACTGCTCTATCAAAAAAAAAGGTTCAACTCTGTGAGTTGAATGCACACATCACAAAGAAGTTTCTGAGAATGCTTCTGTCTAGCTTTTATGTGAAGATATTTCGTTTTCCATTATAGGCCTCAAAGGAAACAAAATACCTACTTGCAGATTCTACAAAGGAGTGTTTGAAAACTGCTCTAACAAAAGAAAGGTTCATCTCTGTGAGTTGAAAGCACACATCACAAAGAAGTTTCTGAGAATGCTTGTGTCTAGTTTTTATGTGAAGATATAAACTTTTCCACCATAGGCCTCCAAACGCTAATATCCACTTGCAGATTCTACAAAAAGAGTCTTTCAAAACTGCTCTATCAAAAGAAAGGTTCAAGTCTGAGTTGAATGCACACATCACAAAGAAGTTTCGAAGAATGCTTGCGTCTAGTTTTTATGTGAAGATATTTCATTTTCCAACATAGGCCACAAAGGGAACTAAATATCCCCTTGCAAATTCTACAAAAAGAGTGTTTCAAAACTCCTCTATCAAAAGAAAAGTTCAACTCTGTGAGTTGAATAGGGTGCACACAACCATAGAAATCTCCGAGAGTGCTTCTGCCTAGTTTTTATGTGAAGATATTTCCCTTTTCACTATAGGCCTCAAAGAGAACCAAATATCCACATGAATATTCTGCAAAAAGATTGTTACAAAACTGCTCTATCAAAAGAAAGGTACAACTCTGTGAGTTTTATTCGCACATCACAAATAATTTTCGGAGAATGCTTCTGTCTAGTTTTATGTGAAGATACTTCGTTTTCCAACATCAACCTCAAAGGAAATCAAATATCCACTTGCAGATTCTACAAAAACAGTGTTTCAAAACTGCTTTATCAAAAGAAACATTCAACTCCGTGAGTTGAATGCACACATCACAAAGAAGTTTCTGAGAATGCTTGTGTCTAGTTTTTATGTGAAGATATTTCCTTTTCCACGACAGCCCTCCAAGCGCTCTAAATGTCCACTTGCAGATTCTACAAGAAGACTGTTTTAAAACTGCTCTATCAAAAGAAAGTTTCAAGTCTATGAGTTGAATGCACACATCACAAAGAAGTTTCTGAGAATGCTTCTGTCTAGTTTTTATTTGAAGATATTACCTTTTGGAACACAGGCCTCAAAGTTCTCCAAATATCAACTTGCAGATTATACAAAAAGAGTGTTTCAAAACTGCTCTGTCAAAAGAAAGGTTCAACTCTGTGTGTTGAATGCACACATCACAAAGAAGTTTCTGAGAATACTTCTGTCTAGTTTTTATGTGAAGATATTTCGTTTTCCCACATAGGCTTCAAAGGAAACAAAGTCTCCACTTGCAGATTCTAGAAAAAGAGCGTTTCAAAACTGCTCTGAGTTGAATGCACACATAAGAAAGAAGTTTCTGAGAATGCTTCTGTCTAGTTTTCCTGTGAAGATATTTCGTTTTCCATCATATGCCTCAAAAGGAACCAAATATCCACTTGCATATTCTGCAAAAAGAGTGTTTCAAAACTGTTCTGTGAATAGAAAGGTTCAACTCTGTGGATTGAATGCACACATCACAAAGTAATTTCGGAGAATGCTTCTGTCTAGTTTTTATCTGAAGACATTTCTTTTTCCACCATAGGCCTTCTAGCGTTCCAAATATCCACTTGAAGATTATAAAAAGAGAGTGTTTCCAAACTGCTCTATCAAAAGAAAGGTTCAACTCTTTGAGTTGAATGCACACATCACAAAGTAGTTTCAGAGAATGCTTCTGTCTAGTTTTTATGTGAAGATATTTCCTTTTTCACCGCAGCCTCAAAGCACTCCAAATATCCACTTGCAGATCTTACAGAAAGAGTGCTTCAAAACTGCTCTATCAAAAGAAGGGTTCAACACTGTGAGTTGAATGCACACTTCAAAAAGAAGTTTTTGAGAATGCTTCTGTCTATTTTTTATGTAAGGATATTTCATTTTCCACGATAGGCCTTAAAGGAAAAAAAATCCACTTGCAGATTCCTCAAAAAGCGTGTTTCAAAACTGCTCTATCAAAAGAAAGTTCAACTGTGTGAGTTGAATGCACACAAAACAGAGATGTTTCTGAGAATGCTTCCGTCTAGTTTTTTTGTGAAGATATTTCATTATCCACCAAAGGCCTCAAAGTGCTCCAAATATCCACTTGCAGATTCTACAAAAAGAGTGTTTCAAAACTGCTCTATGAAAAGAAAGTTTCAACCCTGAGAGTTGAATGCACACATAACAAAGTAGTTTCAGAGAATGCTTCTGTCTAGTTTCTATTTGAATATATTTCGTTTTCCAACATAGGCCTCAAAGGAAACAAAATATCCTCTTGCAGACTCTACAAAATCAGTGTTCAAAAATTGCTCTATGAAAAGAAAGGTCGAACTCTGTGACATGAATGCACACATCACAGAGAAGTTTCTGAGAATGCTTCTGTCTAATTTTTATGTGAGGATATTTCGTTTTCCAACACAGGCCTCAAAAGCAACCAAATATCCACTAGCAGATTCAACAAAAAAGTGTTTCAAAACTGCTCTATCAAAACAAAGGAGCAACTCTGTGAGTTTAATGCACACATCACAGAGAAGTTCCCGAGAATGCTTGTGCCTATTTTTTATGTGAAAATATTTCCTTTTCCACCATAGGCCTCAAAGCGCTCCAAATATCCACATGCAGATTCTACAAAAAGAGTGTTTCAAAACTGCTCTGTCAAATGAAAGGTTCAACTCTGTGAGTTGAATGTACACGTCACAAAGAAGTTTCTGAGAATGCTTCTGTCTAGTTTTTATGTAAGGATATTTTGTTTTCCACCATAGGCCTCAAGTGGAAACAATATCCACTAGCAGATTCCACAAAAAGAGTGTTTCAAAACTGCTGTATCAAAAGAAAGGTTCAACTCTGTGGGTTGAATGCACACATCACAAAGAAATTACAGACACTGCTTCTGTCTAGTTTTTATGTGAAGATGTGTCCTTTTCTACCATATGCCTCAAAGACCTCCAAACATGCACTTGCAGATTCTACAAAAGGAATGTTTCTAAACTGCTCTATGAAAAGAGCAGTTTCAAAAGAAAGGTTCAACTCTTTGAGTTGAATGCACACATCACAAAGTTGTTTCTGAGAATGCTTCTGCCCAGTTTTTATGTGAAGATATTTCCTTTTCCAACCTAGGCCTCAAACGGAACAAAATTTCCCCTTGCAGATTCTACACAAAGAGTATTTCAAAACTGCTCTATCAAAAGGAACGTTCAACTCTCTGAGTTGAATACACACATCACAAAGTAGTTTCGGAGAATTCTTGTGTCTAGTTTTTATCTGAAGATATTTCCTTTTTCACCGTAGGCCTCAAAGGGAACTAAATATCCACTTGCAGATTTTACAAAAAGAGTGTTTCAAAACTTCTCTATCAAAACAAAAGTTCAACTCTGTGACTCGAATGCACACATCACAAAGAATTTTCTGAGAATTCTTGTGTCTAGTTTTTATGTGAAGATATTTCCTTTTTCACCACAGGCCTCAAGGGGAACAACATATCAACTTTCAGATTCTACAGAAGATATTCCCTTTTCTACCACAGGGCTACAAGTACTCCAAATATCCACTTGCAGATTCTACAAAAAGAGTGTTTTGAAACTGCTATATCAAAAGAAAGGTTCAAGTCTGTGAGATGAATGCACACTTCACAAAGTAGTTTCTGAGAAGGCTTCTGTCTAGTTTTTATGTGAAGATATTCCCGTTTCCAACGAAGGCTTCAAAGCACTCCACATATCCAGCAGAAGATTCAACAAAAAGTTTGTTTCCAAACTGCTCTAAGAAAATGTTTGTTCAAATCTGTGAGTTGAATGCAAACATCACAGAAAAGTTTCTGAGAGATCATCTGTCTGGTTTTTAAGTGAAGATATTTCCTTTTCCTCCACAGTCCTCAATGCGCTCTAAATGTCCACTTGCAGATTCTAGAAAAATATTGTTTAAAAACTGCTCTGTCCAAAGGAAGTTTCAACTCTGTGATTTGAATGCACACATCAGAAAGAAGTTTCTGAGAATGATTCAGTCTGCTTTTTATGTGAAGATACTTCCTTTTCCACCAAAGGCCTCAAAGAGATCCAATTGTCCACTTTCAGATTCTACAAAAAGAGGTTTTCAAAGCTGCTCTATCCAAAGAAAGATTCAATTCTGTGAGTTGAATGCACACATCGCAAAGAAGTTTCTGAGAATGCTTCTGTCTAGTTTTTATGTGAAGATATTCCCGTTTCCAACGAAGGCCTCAAAGTGCTCAAAATATCCACTTTCAGATTCTACAAAAAGAGTGTTTCAAAAATGCTCTATGAAAAGGTATGTTCAACTCTGTGAGTTGAATGCAAACATGACAAAGAAGTTTTTGAGAATGCTTCTGTCTAGTTTTTATGTGAAGATATTTCCTTTTCAGCCATAGACTTCAAAGCGTTCCAAATGTCCACTTGGAGATTCTAAAAAAAGAGTGTTTCAAAACTGTTCTATGAAAACGAAAGTGCAACTCTGTGAGTTGAATGCAAACATCACAAAGCAGTTTCAGAGAATGCTTCTGTCTAGTTTTTATGTGAAGATACTCCGGTTTCTAACAAGGGCATCATACCGGTCAATGTATCCACTTGCAGATTCCACAAAAAGAATGTTTCAAAACTGCTCTTTCAAAAGAAAGGTTCAAGTCTGTGAGTTGAATGTACACATCACAAAGAAGTTTCTGAGAATGCTTCTGCCTATTTTTTATGGGAAGACATTTCCTTTTCCACCATATCCCTCAAAGCGCTCTAATTGTCCACTTGTAGATTCCACAAAAAGAGTGTTTCAAAACTGCTTAATCAAAAGAAAGATTCAAATTTGTAAGTTTAATGCACATATTTCAAGAAGTTTCTGGGAATGCTTCTGTCTAGTTTTTATGTGAAGATATTTACTTTTCCACAATTGTCATCGAAGATCTCCAAATGTCCACTTGCAGATTCTACAAAAACAGTGTTTCAAATCTGTTCTATCAAAAGAAAGGTTCAACTCTGTGAGTTGAATGCACACAAGACAAAGTAGTTTCTGAGAATGCTTCTGTCTTTTTATATGACGATATTTACAATTCTACCATAGGCCTAAAAGCGCTCGAAATGTCCACTTGCAGATTCCACACAAAGAGTGTTTTCAAACTGCTCTATCAAAAGGAAGGTTCATCTCTGTAAGTTGAATGCACACATCACAAAGAAGTTTCTGAGAATGCTTCTGTCTAGTTTTTATGTGAAGATATTTCCTTTTCCACCATAGCCTTCAAACCGCTACAAATATCCCCTTGAATATTCTACACAAACAGTGTTTCAAAACTGCTCTATCAAAAGGAAGGTTCAACTCTGTGAGTTGAATGCACATATCACAAAGCAATTTCTGAAAATGCTTCTATCTAGTTTTCATGTGAAGATGTTCGCGTTTCCAACGACGGCCTCATACCGCTCCAAATATCCACTAGCAGATTCTGCAAAAAGAGTGTTTCAAAACTGCTCTATCAAAAGAAGGGTTCAACTCTGTGTGTTGAATGCACAAATTGCAAAGTAGTTTCTGAGAATGCTTCTTTCTAGTTTTTCTTTGAAGAGATTTCATTTTCCACCACAGTCCTCACAGCTCTCATAATGTCCACTTGCAGATTCTACAAAAAGAGTGTTTCAAAACTGCTCTATGAAAAGGTGTGTTCAACTCTGTGAGTTGAATGCAAACATCACAGAGAAGTTTCTGAGAATGCTTCTTTCTAGTTTTTATGTGAAGATGTTTCATTCTCCACCATAGACTTCAAAGTGCTCCAAATGTACACTTACAGATTCTGCAAAAAGAGTGTTTCAAAACTGCTCTATCCAAAGGAAGGTTCAACTGTGTGAGATGAATGCATACATCACAAAGTAGTCTCTGAGAACTCTTCTGTCTAGTTTTTATGAGAAGATAATGCCGTTTCCAATGAAGGCCACAAAGCAGTCCAAATATCCACTTTCAGATTCTACAAAAGGAGTGCTTCAAAACTGCTCTATCAAAAGGAAGATGCAACTCTGTGAGTTGAATGCACACATCACAATGTAGTTTCTGAGAATCCTTCTGTCTAGTTTATAAATGAGGATATTTCCTTTTGAACTGTAGTCCTCAAAGTGCTCCAAATATCCACTTGCAGATTCTACAAAAAGAGTGTTTCAAAACTGCTCTATCAAAAGGAAGATGCAACTCTGTGAGTTGAATGCACACATCACAAAGAAGTTTCTGAGAATGCTTCTGTCTAGTTTTTATGTGAAGATATTCTCGTTTCCAACGAAGGCCTCAAAGTGGTCCAGTTAGCCACTTGCAGGTTCTATAAAAAGAGTGTTTAAATACTTCCCTATGAAAAGGTATGCTAAACTCTGTGGGTTGAATGCAAACGTCACAAAGAAGTTTTTGAGAAAGCTTCTATCTAGTTTTTATGTGAAGATATTCCCGTTTCCAACGAAGGCCTTAAAGCGATCCAAATATCCACTTGCAGATTCTACAAAAAGAGTGCTTCAATACTGCTCTATCAAAAGGAATGTTCAACTCTGTGAGTTGAATATAAACATGACAAAGAAGTTTCTGAGAATGCTTCTGTCTAGTTTTTATATGAAGATATTCCCGTTTCCAATGAAGACCTCAAAGCCGTCTGATTATCCACTTGCAGATTCTACAAAAAGTGTGTTTCAATACTGCTCTATCAAAAGGAAGTTTCAAATCTGACAGCTGAATGCACACATCAAAAAGAAGTTTCGTAGAATGCTGCTGTCTGTTTTTTTATGTAAAGACATTTCCTTTTCCAGCATAGCCACAAAAGAGCTCCAAATGTCCCATGCAGCTTATACAAAAAGAGTGATTCAAAACTGCTGTATCAAAAGAAAGTTTCAACTCTCTGATTTGAATGCACACGTCACAAAGAAGTTTCTGAGAATGCTTCTGTCTAGTTTTTATGTGAAGATACTTCCTTTTCTACCATAAGCCTCAAAGCAATCCAAATATCCACTTGCCGATACTACAAAAGGAGTGTTTCTGAACTGGTCTATCAAAAGGAAGATTCAACTCTGTGAGTTGAATGGAAACATGACAACGAAGTTTCTGAGAATGCTTCTGTCTAATTTTTATATGAAGATATTCCCGTTTCCAACGACATCCTCAAAACTGTCCAAATATCTACTTGCAGATTCTACAAAAAGAGTGATTCAAAACTGCTCTATCCAAAGGGAGGTTGAATACTGTCAGTAGAATGTACACATCACGAAGAAGTTTCAGAGAATGCCTCAGTGCTGTTTTTATAAGAAGATATTACCTATTCCACCATAGCCCTCAAAGAGCTCCAAATGTCCACTTGCAGATTCTACAAAAAGAGTGTTTCAAAACTGCTGTATCAAAATGAAGGTTCAATTCTGTGGGTTGAATTCACACGTTACAAATAAGATTCTGACACATGGAAAAATGCTCGCCGTCACTGGCCATCAGAGAAATGCAAATCAAAACCACAATGAGATACCATCTCACACCAGTTAGAATGGCAATCATTAAAAAGTCAGGAAAAAACAGGTGCTGGAGAGGATGTGGAAAAATAGGAACACTTTTACACTGTTGGTGGGACTGTAAAGTAGTTCAACCATTGTGGAAGTCAGTGTGGCGATTCCTCAGGGATCTAGAACTAGAAATACCGTTTGACCCAGCCATCCCGTTACTGGGTATATACCCAAAGGACTATAAATCATGCTGGTATAAAGACACAGGCACACGTATGTTTATTGCGGCATTATTCACAATAGCAAGACTTGGAACCAACCCAAATGTCCAACAATGATAGACTGGATTAAGAACATATGGCACATATACATCATGGAATACTATGCAGCCATAAAAAATGATGAGTTCATTTCCTTTGTAGAGCCATGGATGAAATTGGAAATCATCCTTCTCAGTAAACTATCGCAAGAAGAAAAAAGCAAACACCACATATTCTCACTCATAGGCGGGAATTGAACGATGAGATCACATGGACACAGGAAGGGGAACATCACACTCTGGGGACTGTTGTGGGGTGGGGGGAGGGGAAATAATAGCAGTGGGAGATATACCTAATGCTAGATGACTTATTAATGGGTGCAGCACACCAGCATGGCACATGTATATGTATGTAACTAACCTGCACAATGTGCACATGTACCCTAAAACTGAAAGTATAATAATAAAAATAAAGAAAGAAAGAAAGAAAGAAAGAAAGAAAGAAAGAAAGAAGTTTCTGAGAATGCTTCTGTCTAGTTTTTATGTGAACATATTTCCTTTTCCACCGAAGGCCTAAAAGAGCTCGAAATTTCCCCTTGCAGATTCAACAAAAAGAGTGTTACAAAACTTTCCTATCCAAAGAATGGTTCAACTCTGTGAGTTGAATACACACATCACAAAGAAGTTTCTGAGAATTCTTCCGTCTAGTTTTTATGTGAAGATATACCCATTTCCAACGAAGACCTCAAAGCGGTCCAAATATCCACTTACAGATTCTAGAAAAAGAGAGTTTCAAAACTGCTCTATGAAGAGGTATGCTTAACTCTGTGAGTTGAGTGCAAACATCACAAAGAAGTTTCTGAGAATGTTTCTCTCTGGTATTTATGTGAAGATATTTCCTTTTCCACCATAGCCCTCAAAGAGCCCTAAATGTCCACTTGCAGATTCTACAAAAAGCGTGTTTCAAAACTTCTCTTATCCAAAGAAAGTTTCAACTCTGCAAGTTGAATGCACACATCACGAAGAAATTTCTGAGAATGCTTCTGTCTAGTTTTATGTGAAAATATTCCCATTTCCAATGGAGGACTCAAAGCCGTATAAATATCCACTTGCAGATTCTTCAAAAAGAGTGTTTCAAAACTGTTCTATCAAAATAAATGTTAAACTCTGTGACTTCAATGCACACATCCAAAGCAGTCTCTGAGAATGCTTCTGTCTAGTTTTTATATGAAGATATTTCCTTTTCTACAATAGGCCTCAAAGCTCACCAAATATCCACTTGCAGATTCTACAAAAAGAGTGTTTCAAAACTGCTCTATCAAAAGGAAGGTGCAAATCTGTGAGTTGAATGCACACATCAGAAAGAAGTTTCTGAGAATGCTTCTGTCTTGTTTTTAATGTGAAGATATTCACGTTTCCAACGAAGGCCACAAAACGGTCCAAATATCCACTTGCAGATTCCACAAAAGGAGTGTTACAAAACTGCTCTATGAAGAATTATGTTAAATTCTGTGGGTTGAATGCAAACATCCCAAAGAAGTTTCTGGAAATGCATCTGTCTAGTTTTTCTGTGAAGATATTCCCGTTTCCAACGAGGACCTAAAAACGCTCCAAATATCCAGTTGCAGATATCCAAAAAGTGTGTTTCAAAACTGCTCTACCAAAACGAAGTTTCAATTCTGTGAATTGAATGGACACATCCAAAGAAGTTTCTGAGAATGCTTCTGTCTAGTTTTTAAGTTAAGATAGATCACTTTCCAACGAAGGCTTCAAAGCACTCCAAATATCCACTTGCAGATCCTACAAAAAGATGGTTTTTGTAGGATGCTGTATCAAAAGGAAGGTTCAAATCTGTGTCTTGAATGCAGCCATCACAAAGAAGTTTCTGAGAATGCTTCTGTCTGGTTTTTATGTGAATATAATTCCTTTCCACCAGAGGCCTCAAAGTGATCCAAATATCCACTTGCAGATTCTACAAAGGAGTATTTCAGAAGTACCTTATGAAAAGATAGGTTTAACTATGTCAGTTGAATGGAAACATCTAAAAGAAGTTTCTGAGAATGCTTCTGTCTAGTTTTTATGTGAAGATATTCCCTTTTCCAACAAAGGCTTCTAAGTACTCCAAATATCCACCTTCAGATTCTACAAAAAGAGTGTTTCTAAACTACTCTACCAAAATTAACGTTCAACTCTGTGAGTTGAATGCACACATCACAAAGAAGTTTCTGAGAATGCTTCTGTCTAGATTTTAAGTGAAGATATACCCGTTTCCAATGAAGGTTTCAAAGTACTCTAAATATCCACTTGCAGATACCACAAAAAGAGTGTTACAAAACTGCTCTATCAAAATGAAGTTTCAAATATGTGAGTTGAATGCACACACCACAAAGGAGTTTCTGAGAATGCTTTTGTCCAGTTTTTATGTGAAGATACTTCCTTTTCCACCAAAGGCTTCAAAGAGCATGAAATGTCCCCTTGCAGAATCTATAAAAAGAGTGTTACAAAACTTTTCTATGCAAAGAAAAGTTCAACTCGTTGATTTGAATGCGCACATCTCAAAGAAGTTTCTGAGAATGCTTCTGTCTCGTTTTTATTTGAAGATATACCCGTTTCCAATGAAGGCCTCAAAGCGGTCCAAATATCCACTTGCAGATGCTACAGGAAGAGTGTTTCAAAACTGCTCTATGAAAAGGTATGTTCAAATCTGTGAGTTGAATGCAAACATCACAAAGAAGTTTCTGAGAATGCTTCTATTTTTTATGTGAAGATATTTCCTTTTCCACCTCAGGCCTCAAAGCGCTCCAAATGTCCACTTGCAGATTTTACAAAAAGAGTGTTGCAAAACAGCTCTATGAAAATAAAGCTTCAACTCTGTTAGTTGAATGCACACATCACAAAGTAGTTTCTGAGAACGCTTCTGTCTAGTTTATATATGAAGATATTTCGTTTTCTACAATAGGCCTCAAAGCGCTCCAAATATCCACTTGCAGATTCTTCTACAAAGAAGTGTTTCAAAACTGCTCTAAGAAAAGAAAGGTGCAACTCTGTGAGTTGAATGCACACATCACAAAGAGGTTTGTGAGAATGCTTCTGTCTAGTTTTTATTTGAAGATATCATGTTTCCAGCGAAGGCCTCAAAGCGTTGCAATTATCCACTTGCAGAATCTATAAAAATAGTGTTTCAAAACTGCTCTATGAAAAGGTGTTTTAAACACTGAGTTGAATGCAAACATCACAAAGAAGTTTCTGAGAATACTTCTGTAAAGTTTTCATGTGAAGATATTCCCATTTCCAATGAAGACCTTAAAGCAGTCTATATATCCAATTTCAGATTCTACAAAAAGATTGTCTCAAAAACTTCTCTATCAAAAGAAAGGGTCAACTCCGTAAGTTGAATGCAAACATCACAAAAAAGTTTCTGAGAGTGCTTCTGTCTGGTTTTTATGTGAAGATATTTCCTTTTCAACCACAGCCCTCAAAGTGCTCCAGAAGTCCACTTGCAGATCCTATAAGTAGGGTGTTTCAAAACTGCTCTATCAAAAGAAAAGTTAAACTCTGTGAGTTGAATTCACACATCACAAAGTACTTTCTGAGAATGCTTCTGTCTAGTTTTTACATGATGATAATTTCTTTTATACCGTAGTCTTCAAACCGCCCCAAATAAACACTTACAGATACTACAAAAGGAGTGTTGCAAAACTGCTCTATCTAAACAAAGTTTTAACTCTCTGAGTTGAATGCCCACATGACAAAGATGTTTCTGAGAATGCTTCTGTCTGGTATTATGTGAAGATATTCTCGTTTTCAACGAAGGCCTCAAAGCAGTCCAAATATCCACTTGCAGATTCTACAAAAAGAGTGTTTCAAAACTGCTCTTCCAGAGAAAGGTTGAATTCTGTGAGTTGAATGCAAACGTAATAAAGAAGTTTCTGAGAATGCTTCTGTCTAGTTTTTAGGTGAACATATTTCCATTTCCACCGGAAACCTCAAAGTGCTCCAAATGTCCACTTGCAGATTCCACAAAAGAGTGTTTCAAAACTTCTCTTTGAAAAGTTATCTTAAATTCTGTGTGTTGAATGCAAACATCACAAAGAAGTTTCTGAGAATGCTTCTGTATAGTTTTTATGTGAAAATATTTCCTTTCCCAAAGAAGGCCTCAAAGCGGTCCAAAAATCCTCTGGCAGATTCTACAAAAAGAGTGTTTCAAAACTGGCCTATCAAAAGGAGGGTTCAACTCTGTGAGTTGAATGCACACATCACAAAGAAGTTTCTGAGAATGTTTCTGTCTGCTTTTTCTGTGAAGGTATTTTCTTTTCCACCATAGGACTCAAAGGGATCCAAATATCCATTTGCAGATTCTACAAAAAGGGTGTTGAAAAAGTGATCTATCAAAAGGAAGGTTCAACTCTGTGAGTTGAATGCACTCATCACAAAGTCATTTCTGAGAATTCTTCTGTCTAGTTTTCATGTGAATATAACTCCTTTTCCACCTCAGTCCTCAAAGAGGTCCAAATATCCACTTGCAGAATCTACAAAAAGAGTGTTTCAGAACTGCTCTATGAAAAAGTATGTTCAACTCTGTGAGTTGAATGCAAACTTCACAAAGAAGTTTCTGAGAATGCTTCCGTATAGTTTTTATGGGAAGATATTTCCTTTTCCACCATAGCCCTCAAGGCGCTCCAAATGTCCAGTTGCAGATTCTACAAAAAGTGTGTTGCAAAACAGCTCTATCAAAGGAAAGCTTCAACTCTTTGAATTGAATGCACACATCACAAAGTAGTTTCTGAGAATGCTTCTGTCTACTTTATATATGAATATATTTCCTTTTCTACCATAGGCCTCAAAGCACTCCAAATATCCACTTGCAGATTCTACAAAAAGAGTGTTTCAAAATTGCTCTATCAAAAGGAAGGTGCAACTCTGTGAGTTGAATGCACACATCACAAAGAAGTTTCTGAGATTGCTTCTGTCTAGGTTTATGTGAAGATATTCCCATTTCCAACGAAGACCTCAAAGCGGTCCAAATATCCACTTGCAGATTCTACAAAAAGTGTTTCAAAACTGCTCTATCAAAAGAAAGGTTCACTTCCGTGAGTTGACTGCAAACGTAACAAAGAAGTTTCTGAGAATGCTTCTGTCTAGTTTTTAGGTGAACATATTTCCTTGTCCACCACAGACCTCAAAGTGCTCCAAATGTCCCCTTGCAGATGCTACAAAAAGAGTGTTTCAAAACTGCTGTATGAAAAGGTATGTTAAATTCTGTGAGTTTTGTGCTAACATCACAAAGAAATTTCTGAGAATGCTTCTGTCTAGTTTTTATGTGAAGATATTCCCATTTCCAACGAAGTCCTCAAAATGGTCCAAATATCCACTTGCAGATTCTACAAAAAGAGTGTTGCAAAACTGCCCTATCAAAAGTAAGTTTCAAATCTGTGAGGTGAATGCACAAATCACAAAGAAGTTTCTGAGAATGCCTCTGTCTAGTTTTTATGTGAAGATATTACCGTTTCCAAAGAAGACCTCAAAACCGTCCAAATATCCACTTGCATATTCTACTAGAAGAGTGTTTCAAAACTGCTCTATCAAAAGGAAGGTTCAACTCTTTGATTTGAATACACACATCACAAAGAAGTTTGTGATAATGCTTCTGTCTAGTTTTGTGTGAAGATATACCCGTTTCCAACGATGGCCTCAAACGGTCCAAATATTGACTTGCAGATTCTACAAAAACACTGTTTCAAAACTGCTCTATCTAAAGATATGTTCAACTCCGTAATTTGAATGCAAACATCACAAATAAGTTTCTGAGAATGCTTCTGTCTAGTTTTGATGTGAAGATATTTCCTTTTCGAACATTGCCCACAAAACGCTCCAAATGTCCACTTGCACACTCTGCAAATAGAGTGTTTCAACACTGCTCTATCGAAAGGAAGGTTCAGCTCTGTGAGTTGAATGTACACATCACAAAGTAGTTTCTGAGAATGCTTCTGTCTAGTTTCTATGAGAATATATTCCCGTTTCCAAAGAAGGCCACAAAGCACTCCAAATATCCACTTGCAGATTCTACCAAAAGAGTGTTTAAAAACTGCTCTACCAAAAGGAAGTTTCAACTCTGTGAGTTGAAAGCAGACATCACAAAGAAGTTTCTGAGAATGCTTCTGTCTAGTTTTTAGGTGAACATATTTCCTTTTCCACCAGAAACCTCAAAGTGCTCCAAATGTCCACTTGCAGATTCTATAAAAAGGGTGTTTCAAAACTGCTCTATGAAAAGGTATGTTGAACTCTGTGAGTTGAATACAGACATCACAAAGAAGTTTCTGAGAATGCTTCTGTCTAGTTTTTATGTGAAGATATTCACGTTTCCAATGAAGGCCTCAAAGCATTCCAAATATAGACTTGCAAATTCTACAAAAGGAGTGTTACAAAACTGCTCTACGAAAAAGTATGTTAAACTCTGTGGATTGAATGCAAACATCACAAAGAAGATTCTAAGAATGCTCCTCTCTAGCTTTTATGTGAAAATATTCCCTTTTCCAATGAAGACATCAAAGGGCCCCAAATATCAACTTGCAGATTCTACAAAAAGAGTGTTTCAAAACTGCCCCATGAAAAGCGCACTCTTTTTGCAGAATCTGCGAATGGACATTTTGAGCACTTTGAAGGTGATGGTGGAAAAGGAAATCTCTTCACATAAAAACTAGACAGAAGGATTCTCAGAAACTTCTTTGTGATGTGTGGATTCAACTCACAGAGTTGAAAATTTCTTTTGATAAAGCAGGATTGAAACACACTTTTGTTAGAATCTGCAATTTTACATATGGAGCGCTTTGAGGGTTATGGTGGAAAATGAAACGTCTTCACATAAAAACTAGACAGAAGCCTTCTAAGAAACTTCTTTCTGATGTTTCCATTCAACTCACAGAGTTGAACATATCTTTTCGTAGAGCAGCTTTGAAACACTCTTTTTGTAGAATCTGCAAGTGTATATTTGGATCGCTTTGAGGCCTTCATTGGAAACGGGAATATCTTCACATAAAAACTAGACAGAAGCCTTTTCAGAAACCTCTTTGTGATGTGTGCATTCAACTCAAAGAGTTGAACCTTCCTTTTGATAGAGCAGTTTTGAAACACTCTTTTGTAGAATCTGCAAGTGAACATTTGGAGTGCTTTGAGGGCTGTGGTGGAAAAGGAAATATCTTCACATAAAAACTAGACTGAAGCATTTTCAGAAACTACTTTGTGATGTGTACATTCAGCTCACAGAGGTGAACCTTCCTTTTGATAAAGCAGTTTTGACACACTCCTTTTGTAGAATATACAATGGATATTTGGACCGGTTTGAGGACTTCGTCAGAAGAGGGAATATTGTCACATCAAAACTTGACAGAAGCATTCTCAGAAACTTCTTTGTGATGTGTGCATTCAAGTCACAGAGTTGACACACCTTTTCATAGAGCAGTTTTGAAACACTCTTGTTGAAGAATCTGCAAGTGGATATTTGGACCGCTTTGAGGCATTCGTTGGAATCGGGAATCTCTTCACATAAAAACTAGACAGAGGCATTCTCAGAAACTTCTTTGTGATGTGTACATTCAGCTTACAGAGATGAACCTTCCGTTTGATACAGCAGTTTTGAAACACTATTTTTGTCGAATCTGCAAGTGGACAATTGGAGTGCTTTCAGGGCTATGGTGCAAAAGGAAATATCTTCACATAAACACTAGACAGAAGCATTCTCAGAAACTTCTTTGTGATGTGTGCATTCAACTCACAGAGTTGAACCTTTCTTTTCATAGAGCAGTTTTGAGACCCTCTTTGTGTAGAACCTGCAAGCGGACATTTGGTGCGCTTTCAGGTCTATGGTGGAAAAGAAAATATCTTCACGTAAAAAGTACACACAAACCTTCTCAGAAACTTCTTTGTGATGTTTGCATTCAACTCACAGAGTTGAACGTACCTTTTCATAGAGCAGTTTTGAAACACTCTTGTTTTAGAATCTGCAAGTGGATATTTGAACGGGTTTGAGGCCTTCGTTGGAAATGGGAATATCTCCATATAAAAACTAGAGAGAAGCATTCTCAGAAACTTTTTTGTGACGTTTGCATTCACATCACAGAGTTGAACGTACCTTTTCATACAGCAGTTTTGAAACACACATTTTGTAGTTTCTGCAAGTGGATATTTGGACTGCTTTTTGGCCTTCATTGGAAACGGAAATATATTCTCATAAAAACTTGATGGAAGCATTCTCAGATACTTCTTTGTGATGTGTGCATTCAACTCACAGGTGAAACTTTCTTTTGATAGAGCAGTTTTGAAACACTCTTTGTGTACAATCAGCGAGCGGACATTTGGAGTGCTTTGAGGACTATGGTAGAAAAGGGAATATCTTCACATAAAAACTAGACACAAGCATTCTCTGAAACTTCTTTGTGATGTGTGCATTCAAGTCACATAATTGAACCTTTACTTTGATAGAGCAGTTTTGAAAAACTCTTTTTGTGGAATCTGCAAGTGGATATTTGGACCGGTTTGCAGCCTTCGTTAGGAAACGGGAATATCTTCCCAAAAAAACTAGACAGAAGAATTCTCAGAAACTTCTTAGTGATGTTTGCTTTCAACTCACAGAGTTGAGGCTTCTTTTTGGTAGAGCAGTTTTTAAAAACTCTTTTTGTAGAATATGCAGGGGGATATTTGGACTGCTTTGTGGTCTTCGTTGGAAACGGGATTAACTTCTCACAAAAAATAGATGGAAGCGTTCTCAGAAGATGCTTTGAGATAGATGCATTCACCTCAAAGAGTTGAACCTTCCTTTGGATAGAGCACTTTTGAAACACTCTTTTTGCAGAATTTGCAAGTGGACATTTTTAGCTCTTTGAGGCCAAGGTGTAAAAGGAAATATCTTCACATAAAAACTAGACAGAAGCATTCTCAGAAACTTCTTTGTGAAGTGTGCATTCTACTCACAGAGTTGAACCTTTCTTTTCATAGAGCACTTTTGAAAGACTCTTTCTGTAGAACCTGCAAGTGGACATTTGGAGCACTTTGAGGGCTGTGATGGAATAGGAAATATCTTCACATAAAAACCAGACAGAAGCATTCTTAGAAAGTTCTTTGTGAAGTGCGCATTCAACTCACAGAGTTGAAACTTTCTTTTCATAGAGAAGTTTTCAAACACTCTTTTTGTAGAACCTGCAAGTGGACATTTGGACCGCTTTGAGGGCTGTGATGGAATAGGAAATATCTTCACATAAAAACCAGACAGAAGCGTTCTCAGAAACTTCTTTGTGATGATTGCTTTCAAATCACACAGCTGAACAAATCTTTTCATACAGCAGTTTTGGAAAACTCTTTTTGTACAATCTGCAAATGGATATTTGGACTGCTTTGTGGCCTTCATTGGAAATGGGAATATCTTCTCTTAAAAACTTGTCAGAAGCATTCTCAGAAACTTCTTTGTTATGTGTGTATTCAACTCACAGGGTTGAACCTAGCTTTTGGTAGAGAAGTTTTGAAACACTCTTTTTGTGGAATCTGCCAGTGGATATTTTGACCTTGTAGAGGTCTTCACTGGAAACGGGAATATATTCCCGTAAAAACTATACAGAAGCATCCTCAGAAACTTCTTTGTGATGTTTCCATTCAACGCACAGATTTGAACCTTACTTTTGGAAGAGCAGTTTTTAAGCAATTTTTTTTTTGTAGAATCTGCAAGTGGATATTGGGACTGCTTTGTGGCTTTTGTTGGAAACGGGGTTATCTTCTCATAAAAACTAGACAGAGTCATTGTCATAACCTTCTTTGTGATGTTTGCATTCAACTAACAGGGTTAAACCTTCCTTTTGTTAGAGCAGTTTTGAAACACTCTTTTTGTAGAATCTGCAAGTGGACATTTGGAGAGATTTGAGGCCAAGGTGAAAAAGGAAATATCTTCACATAAAAACTAGACAGAAGCATTCTCAGAAACTTCTTTGTGAAGTGTGCATTCAAGTCAGAGTTGAGCCTTTCTTTTCATAGAGCAGTTTTGAAACACTCTTTTTGTAGAATCTGCAAGTGGACATTTGGAGAACTTTGATGGCTGTGATGGAATAGGAAATATCTTCACATAAAAACCAGACAGAAGCATTCTCAGAAACTTCCTTGTGATGTTTGCATTCAACTCACAGAGTTGAACACACCTTTTCATAGAGCAGTTATGAAACACTCTTTTTGTAGAATCTGTAAGTGGTTATACAGACTGGCTTGAACCTTTCGTTGGAAACTGGAATATCTTCCCATAATAACTACACAGAAACATTCTCAGAAACTTCTTTGTGATGTTTCCATTCAACACACAGAGTTGAACATTCCTTTTGGTGGGGCAGTTTTGAAACACTCTTTTTGTACCATCTGCAAGTGGATATTTGGACCGCTTTGTGGCCTTCGTTGGAAACGGGATTATTTTCTCATAAAAACTAGACAGAGGCATTCTCAGAAACCACTTTGTGATGTATGCATTCAACTCAGAGAGTTGAACCTTCCTTTCTGGTAGAACAGTTTTTAGACACTCTTTTTGTAGATTCTGCAAGTGTATATGTGTACTGCTTTGTGGCCTTCTTTGGAAACAGGTGTATATTCTCATAACTATACAGAAGCATTCTCAGAAACATCTTTGTGATGTTTGCATTCAACTCACAGTGTTGAACCTTCCTTTTGATAGAGCAGTTTCAAAATAAACTTTTTGTAGAATCTGCAAGTCTACATTTGGAGAGCATTGCGGGCTATTATGGAAAAGGTAATATCTTCACATAAAAACTAGGCAGAAGCATTCTCAGAAACTTAAGTGTGATGTGTGCATTCAACTCACAGAGTTGAACGTTCCTTTTGATACAACTGTTTTGAAACACTCTTTGTGTAGAATCTGCAAGTGGACATTTGGAGCCCTTTGAGGTCTCTTGTAGAAAAGGAAATATCTTCATATAAAAACTAGACAGAAACATTCTCAGAAACTACTTTGTGTTGTGTGTATCCAGCTCACAGAGTTGAACACTTCTTTTGATAGTGCAGCTTTGAAACCCTCTTTTTGTAGAATCTGCAAGTGAACATTCGGAGAGCTTTGAGGCCTATGGTGGAAAAGGAAATATCTTCCCATAAGAACTAGATGGAAGCTTTCTCAGAAACTTCTTTGCAATATTTGAATTCAACTCACAGAGTTGATGATTCCTTTTGATACAGCCGTTTTGAAACACTGTTTTTCAAGGATCTGCAAGTGGATATTTGGGGCGTTTTGAGGCCTATAGTTGAAACGGAAATATCTTCAGATGAAAACCAGACAGAAGCATTCTCAGCAACCACTTTGTGATGTATGCATTCAACTCACAGAGTTGAACCTTCCTGTTGATAGAATAGTTTTGGTACACTCTTTTTGTGGAATTTGCAAGTAGATATTTGGAACAGTATGAGGCCTTCGTTGGAAACGGGAATATCTTCAAATAATAAATAGACAGAAGCATTCTCAGAAGATTCTTTGTGACATGTGCATTCAACTCACAGGTAAACCTTTCTTTTGATAGAGCATTTTTGAAACACTCTTTCTGTACAATCTGCAAGCGAACATATGGAGTGCTTTGAGGACTATGGTAGAGAAGGAAATATCTTCACATAAAAACTAGACAGAAGCATTCTCAGAAACTTCTTTGTGAAGTGTGCATTCAACTCACAGAGTTGAACCTTTCTTTTCAGAGAGCAGTTTTGAAACACTATTTTTGTAGAATCTGCAAGTGGACATTTGGAAGGCTTTGACGGCTGTGATGGAGTAGGAAATATCTTCGCATAAAAACCAGACAGAAGCATTCTCAGAAACTTCTTTGTGATGTTTGCATCCAACTCACAGAGTTGCACAAACCTTTTCATAGAGCAGTTTTGAAACACTCTTTTTGTAGAATCTGTAAGTGGATATAAAGACTGGCTTGAACCCTTCGTTGGAAACTGGAATATCTTCCCATAATAGCTACACAGAAACATTCTCAGAAACTTCTTTGTGATGATTCCATTCAACGCACAGAGTTGAACCTTCCTTTTGGTAGAGCAGTTTTGAAACACTCTTTTTGTACAATCTGTAAGTGGATATTTGGACCGCTTTGTGGCCTTCGTTGGAAACGGGATTATCTTCTCATAAAAACTAGACAGAGGCATTCTCAGAAACCACTTTGTGAAGTATGCATTCAACTCACAGAGTTGAACCTTCCTTTCTGGTAGAACAGTTTTTAGACACTCTTTTTGTAGATTCTGCAAGTGTATATTTGTACTGCTTTGTGGCCTTCATTGGAAACGGGTGTATATTCTCATAACTATACAGAAGCATTCTCAGAAACAACTTTGTGATGTTTGCATTCAACTCACAGAGTTGAACCTTCCTTTTGATAGAGCAGTTTCAAAATAATCCCTTTGAAGAATCTGCAAGTCTACATTTGGAGCGCTTTGAAGGCTATTGTGGAAAAGGTAATATCTTCACATTAAAACTAGGCAGGGGCATTCTCAGAAACTTACGTGTGATGTGTGCATTCAACTCACAGAGTTGAACGTTCCTTTTGATAGAACAGTTTTGAAATACTCTTTGTGTAGAATCTGCAAGTGGACATTTGGAGCTCTTTGAGGCGTCTTGTAGAAAAGGAAATATCTTTATATAAAAACTAGACAGAAACATTCTCAGAAACTACTTTGTGTTGTGTGCATCCAGCTCACAGAGTTGAACACTTCTTTTGATAGTACAGCTTTGAAACCCTCTTTTTGTAGAATCTGCAAGTGAACCTACAGAGAGCTTTGAGACCTATGGTGGAAAAGGAAATATCTTCCCATAAGAACTAGACGGAAGCTTTCTCAGAAAATTCTTTGCGATATTTGAATTCAACTCACAGTGTTAAACACTCCTTTTGATACAGCAGTTTTGAAACACTGTTTTTCATGCATCTGCAAGTGGGTATTTGGGGCGTTTTGAGGCCTACAGTTGAAACGGAAATACCTTCAGAGGAAAACTAGACAGAAGCATTCTCAGCAACCACTTTGTGATGTATGCATTCAACTCACAGAGTTGAACCTTCCTTTTGATAGAACAGTTTTGGTACCCTCTTTTTGTGGAATTTGCAAGTAAATATTTGGAACAGTTTGAGGCCTTCATTGGAAACGGGAATATCTTCACATAAAAACTAGACAGAAGCAGTCTCAGAAAATTATTTGTGACGTGTGCATTCCACTCACAGAGTTGAACCTTTCTTTTGATAAAGCGGTTTTGAAGCACTGTTTTTTTGAACCTGCAAGTGGATATTTGGAACGGTTTGACGCCTTCATTGGAAACGGGAATATCTTCACATAAAAACTAGACGGAAACATTCTCAGAAACTACCTTGTGTTGGGTACATTCAACTCACAGAGTTGAACTTTTCCTTTGATAGAGCAGCTTTGAAACACTTTTTGTAGAATCTTCAAGTGGACTTTTGGAGTGCTTTTAGAGCTATGGTGGAAAAGAAAATATGTTCACATAAGAACTAGAATAATGCATTCTCAGAAACTTCCTTGTGATGTTTGTATTCAACTCACAGAGTTGAACATACCTTTTTATAGAACAGTTTTGAAACATTCTTCTTGAAGAATCTGCAACTGGATATTTTGAGCGGTCTGAGGTCTTTGTTGTAAATGGGAATATCTTCACATAAAAACTAGACAGCAGCATTCTCAGAAACTTCTTTGTGATGTTTGCATTGAACTCACCGAGTCGAACCTTTCTTTTGATACAGCAGTTTGGAAACACTGATTTTTTAGAATCTGCTAGTGGATATTTGGAGCACTTTGAGGGCTGTGGTGGAAAAGGAAATATCTTCACATAAAAACCAGAAAGAAGCATTCTCAGAAACTCCTTTTTGATGTGTGCACTCAACTCACAGAGTTGAAACTTCCTTTCAATAGAGCAGTTTAGAAACACTCTTTTTCTGGTATCTGTAAGTGGACATTTCGAGTGCTTTGAGGGCTGTGGTGGAAAAGGAAATATCTTCAAATAAAAACTAGACAGATGCATTCTCAGAAACTTCTTTGTGATGTTTGCATTAAGCTGACAGAGTTGAACATACCTTTTCATAGAGCAGTTTTGAAACACGCTTTTTGCAATATCTGCAAGTAGACATTCGGAGCTCTTTGAGTGATATGGTGCAAAAGGAAATATCTTCACATAAAAACTAGACGGAAGCATTCTGACGAACTTCTTTGTGATGTTTGCATTCAACTCATAGAGTTGAGCCTTTCTTTTGATAGAGCAGTTTGGAAGCACTCTTTTTTTAGTATCTGCAAGTGGATATTTGAACCGGTTTGAGGCCTTCAATGGAAACGGGAATAATTTAACATAAAAACTAGACAGAAGCATTCTCCGAAACTTCTTGGTGATGTGTGCATTCAACACACTGAGGTGAACCTTCCTTTTGATAGAGCAGTTTTGAAACACTGTTTTTGTACAATCCACAAGAGGACATTTAGAATGCTTTGAGGAGAATTGTGGAAAAGGAAATTTCTTCATATAACAACTAGACAGAACCATTCTCAGAAACTAATTTGTGTTGTTTGCATTCTTCTCACAGAGTTAAACCTTCCTTTTGATGGAGCAGTTTTGAAACACTCTTTTTGTAGAATCTGCAAGTGGACATTTGGAGCGCTTTTTGGGCTATGGTGGGAAAGGAAATATCTTCACATAAAAACTAGACCGATACATTCTCAGAACCTTCTTTGTGATGTTTGCATTTCAACTCACAGAGCTGAACATACCTTTTCAAAGAGCACTTTTGTAACACTCTTTTTGTAGAATCTGCAAATGGATATTTATACTGGTTTGAGGCCTTCATTGGAAACGGGATTATCTTCACATAAAAACTAGGCAGCAGCATTCTCAGAAACTTCTTGGTGATGTTTGCATTCAACTCACAGTGTTGAAACTTCCTCATGATAGAGCAGGTTTGAAACACTCTTTTTGTAGAATCTGCAAGTGGATATTTGGAGTGCTTTCTGGCCTTTGTTGGAAACAGGTATATCGGCTCATAGATAGACAGAAGCATTCTCAGAAACTTCTTTGTGATGTTTGCATTCCACTCACAGAGGTGAAACTTCCTTTTGATAGAGCAGTTTTGAAACACCCTTTGTGTAGGATATGCCAGCGGACATTTGGAGTGCTTTGAAGCCTATGGCAGAAGAGGAATTATCTTCATCTAAAAAATAGACAGAAGCTTTCTCAGAAACTACCTTGTGTTGTGTGCCTCCAGCTCACAGAGTTGAACACTTCTTTTGATAATGCAGCTTTGAAACCCTCTTTTTGTAGAATCTGCAAGTGAATATTCAGAGAGCTTTGAGGCCTATGGTGGAAAAGGAAATATCTTCACATAAGAACTAGACGGAAGCTTTCTCAGAAACTTCTTTGCGATATTTGAATTCAACTCACAGAGTTGAGCATTCCTTTTGATACAGTAGTTTTGATACACTGTTTTCCTAGAATCTGCAAGTGGATATTTGGGGCGTTTTGAGGCCTGCAGTTGAAACGGAAAAATCATCAGATGAAAACTAGACAGTAGCATTCTCAGAAACCACTTTGTGATGTATGCATTCAACTCACAGAGGTGAACCTTCCTTTTGATAGAACAGTTTTGGAACACTGTTTTTGTAGAATATGCAGGTGGGCATTTGGAGCACTCTTAGGGCTACTGTGGAAAAGGAAATATATTCAGATAAAAACTAGACAGACACATTCTCAGAAGCTTCTTTGGGATGTGTGCATTCAACTCACAGAGTTAAACCTTCCTTTTCATAGAGCAGTTTTGAAACACTCTTTGTGTAAAATCTGCAAGTGGACATTTGGAGCTCTTTGAGGGCTGTGATGAAAAAGGAAATATCTTCACATAAAAATTATATGGAAGCATTCTCAGAAACTTCTTTCAGATGTGTGCATTCATCTCACAGAGTTGAACGTTTCTTTGGATAGAACAGTTTTGGAACACACTTTTTGTGGAATTTGCAAGTGGATATTTGGCACAGTTTGAGGTCTTCTTTGGAAACGGGAATATCTTCACATAAAAACTAGACAGAAGCATTCTCAGAAACTTCTCTGTGATGTGTGCATTCAACTCACAGAGTTGAACCTTTCTTTTGATAGAGCAGTTTTGAGACACTCTTTTTCTAGGATCTGCAAGTGGACATTTTGAGCGCTTTGAGGGCTATCGTGGAAAAGGAAATATCTTCATATAAAAACTAGACAGATGCATTCTCAGAAACCTCTTTGTGATGTTTGCATTGAACTCACAGAGTTGAACATAACTTTTCATATAGCAGTTTTGAAACACGATTTTTGTAAAATCTGCAAGTAGACATTTTGAGCGCTTTGAGGGCTATGGTGCAATAGGAAACATCTTCACATAAAAACTAGACAGAAGCATTCTGAGAAACTTCTTTGTGATATGTGCATTCAGCTCACAGAGTTGAACCTTCCTTTTGAGAGAGTAGTTTTAAAGCCCTCTTTTTTTACAATCTGCAAGTGGATATTTGAACTGGTTTGAGTCCTTCGATGGAAATGGGAATAACTTCACATAATAACTAGACAGAAGCATTCTCAGAAATTACTTTGTGATGACTGCATTCAACTCACAGAGTTCAACCTCCCTTTTGGTAAAGCAGTTTTGAAACACTCTTTTTGTAGAATCTGCAAGTGGATATTTGGACTGCTTTGTGGCCTTCGTTGGAAACGGGATTATCTTCTCATAAAAACTAGAAAGAAGCATTCTCAGAAACTACTTTGTGATGTAAGCATTCATCTCAAGGAGTTGAACCTTCCTTTTGATAGAGCAGTTTTGAAACACTCTTTTTGTACAGTCTTCAAGTGGACATTTGGAGTGCATTGAGGCCAAGGTGGAAAAGGAAATATCTTCATATGAAAACTAGACAGAAGCATTCTCAGACACTACTTTGTGCTGTGTGCATTCAACTCAAAGAGTTGAACATTTCCTTTAATAGAGCAAATTTGAAACACTCTTTTTGTAGAATCTGCAAGTGGACATTTGGAGCACAATGAGGGCTATGGTGGAAAAGGAAATATCTTCACATAAAAACTAGACAGAAGCATTCTCAGAAACTTCTTTGAGGTGTGTGCATTCAACTCACAGAGTTGAATCTTCCTTTTGTTGGAGCAGTTTTGAATCACTCTTTTGTAGAATCTGCAAGAGGATATTTGAACTGCTTCATGGCTTTCGTTAGAAACGGGAATATCACCTCATAAAAACTTGACAGAAACATTCTCAGAAATTTCTTTCTGATGTGTGCATTCCACTCACAGGGTTGAAGTTTGCTTTTGATAGAGTAGTTTTGATACACTCTCTTTGTGGAATCTGCAAGTGGTTATTTGTACCGGTTTGAGGACCTTGTTGGAAATGGGAATATCTTCCCATAAAAACTAGACAAAAGCATTCTGAGAAACTTCCTTGTGATGTTTGCATTCAACTCACAGAGTTGAACCTTCCTTTTGGTAGAGCAGTTTTTAAACACTCTTTTTGTAGAATGTGCAAGTGGATATTTGGACTGATTTGTGGACTTCGTTGAAAATGAGATTACCTTCTCATAAAAATTAGACAGAAACATTCTCAGAAACTACTTTGTGATGTATGCATTCAACTCACAGAATTGAACCTTTCTTTTGATAGAGCAGTTTTGAAACACTGTTTGTGTAGAATCTACAAGCAGACATTTTGAGGACTATGAGGCCTATGGTAGAAAGGAAAATATCTTCATATAAAAACTAGAGAGAATAATTCTCACAAAATGCTTTGTGTTTTGTGCATTGAACTCACAGAGTTGAAACTTTTCTTTGATAGAGAAGGTTTGAAACACTCTTTTTGTAGAATCTGCAAGTGGACATTTTGAGAGCTTTTAGGCCTATCGTTGAGAAGGAATTATCTTCACAAAAAACTAGACAGAAGCATTCTCAGAAACAACTTTGTGATGTGTGCATTGAACTCACGGAGTTTAACCTTATTTTTGTTAGAGCAGTTTTGAAATACTCCTTCTTTAGTATCTGCAAGTGTACGTTTGGAGAGCATTGAGGGTTATGGTGTAAAATGAAATATCTTCACATAAAAACTAGACAGAATCATTATCAGAAACTTCTTTGTGATGTGTGCATTGAACTCACAGAGATAAACATACCTTTTCATAGAGCAGTTTTGAAACATTATTTTTGTAGATTCTGCAAGTGGATATTTGGACGGCTTTATGGCCTTCTTTAGAAACGGGAATATCTCCTCATAAAAAGTTGACAGAAGCATTCTCAGAATCTTCTTAGTGATGTGTATATTCAACTCACAGAGTTCAACCTTCCTTTTGATAGAGCAGTTTTGAAACACTCTTTGTGTGGAATCTGCAAGCTGACATTTTGAGCACTTTGTGGCCTATGGTAGAAAATAAAATATCTTCATATAAAAACTAGACAGAATCATTCTCAGAAAATGCTTTGTGTTGTGTGCATTCAACTCACAGAGTTGAAACTTTTCTTTGGTAGAGCAGCTTTTAAACACTCTTTTTGTAAAATTTCCATGTGGACTTTTGGAGAGCTTTGAGGCATATGGTGGAAAAGGAAATATCTTCACATATAAACTAGACAGAAGCATTCTCAGAAACTTCTTTGTGATGTGTGCATTCAACTGACAGTGTTGTACCTTCTTTTTGTTAGAGCAGTTTTGAAATACTCCTTGTGTAGAATCCTCAAGTGTACATTTGGAGGGCTTTGAGGGTTATGGTGGGAAATGAAATATCTTCACATAAAAACTAGACAGATTCATTCCCAGAAACTTCTTTGTGATGTGTTCATTCAACCCACAGAGTTAAACACACCTTATCATAGAGCAGTTTTGAAACACTCTTTTGTAGAATCTGTAAGTGGATATTTGGACAGCTTTGTGGCCTTCATTGGAAACGGGAATAACTTCTCATAAAGAGTTGACAGAAGCATTCTCAGAAACTACTTTGTGATGTGTGTATTCAACTCACAGTTTTGAACCTTCCTTTTGGTAGAGCACTTTTGAAGCACGCTATTTCCAGAATCTGCAAGTGGACATTTGGAGCACTTTGAGGTCTATGGTGGAAAATGAAATATCTTCATATAAAAACTAGACAGAAGCATTCTCAGAAACTTCTTTGGGATGTGTGCATTCAATTAACAGATGTGAACCTTCCTGTTGATAGCACAGTTTTGAAACTCTCTTTGTGTAGGATCTGCCAGTGGACATTTGGAGTGCTTTGAGGCCTATGGTAGAAAAGGAAATATCTTCATATAAAAAGTAGATAGAAGCAATCTCAGAAACTACTTTGTGTTGTGTGCATTCAACTCACAGAGTTGAACATTTCTTTCAAAAAAGCAGCTTTGAAACACTCTCTTTGTAGAATCTGCAAATGGACATTTGGAGCTCTTTGAGGACTATCGTGGAAAAGGAAATATCTTCATATAAAAACTAGACAGATGCATTCTCAGAAACTTCTTTGCGATGTGTCCATTCAACTCACCGAGTTGAAACTATCTATTGATAGAGCAGTTTTGAAACACTCTTTTTTTAGAATCTGCAACTGGATATTTGGACCGGTTTGAAGGCTTCATTGGAAACGAGAATATCTTTACATGAAAACCAAAAAGAAGTATTCTCAGAAACTTCTTTGTGATGTTTGCATTGAAATCACGGAGTTGAACATACCTTTTCATTCAGCAGTTTTGAAACACTGTTTTAGTAGAATCTGCAAGTGGATATTTTGACTGCTTTTTGGCCTTCGTTGGAAAGGGGTATATCTTCTCATAACTAGACAGAAGCATTCTCAGAAACTTCCTTGTGATGTTTGCATTCAAGTAACAGAGATGAACCTTCCTTTTGATTGAGCAGTTTTGAAACACTCTTTTTTCAGTATCTGCAAGTGGATATTTGGTCCGGTTTGAGGCCTTCATTTGAAACGGGAATATCTTCACATAAAATCTAGACAGAAGTATTTCAGAAACTAGTTTGTGATTTGTGCATTCAATTCACGGAGGTGAACCTTCCTTTTGAGAGGGCAGTTTTGAAACACTCTTTCTGTAGGATCTGCAAGTGGACATTTGGAGCGCTTTGAAGCCTATGCTAGAAAAGGAAATATCTTCACTTAATAACTAGGCAGAAGCATTCTCTGAAACTTCTTGGTGATGCGTGCATTCAACTCACAGAGGTGAACCATCCTTTTGATAGAGCAGTTTTGAAACACTCTTTGTGTACAATATTCAAGAGGACATTTAGAATGCTTTGAGGACAATTGTAGAAAAGGAAATATCTTCACATAAAAACTAGACAGAACCATTCTCAGAAACCATTTTGTGTTGTGTGCATTCAACTCACAGAGTTGAATCTTTCTTTGATAGAACAACTTTGAAACACTCTTCTTGTAGAATCTGCAAGTGGACATTTGGAGCGCTTTGTGGGCTATGGTGGGAAAGGAAATCTCTTCTCATAAAAACTAGACAGATGGATTCTCAGAACCTTCTTTGTGATGTGTGCATTCAACACACAGAGATGAAACTTTCTTTTGTTAGAGCAGTATTGAAACACTCATGTTTTAGAATCTGCAACTGGATATTTGGACCAGTTTTAGGCCTTCGTTGGAAATGGGAATATCTTCACATAAAAATAAGACAGAAGCATTCTCAGAATCTTCTTTATGATGTGTGCATTCAACTCACAGAGTTGAAACCTTTTGTTAGTGCAGTTTTGAAACAATCTTTTTGTACAATCTGAAAGTGAACATTTGGAGTGCTTTGAGGGCTATGGTGGAAAAGGAAATATCTTCACATAAAAACCAGACAGAAGCATTCTCAGAAAATGCTTTGTGTTGTGCACATTCAACTCACAGAGTTGAAACTTTTCTTTGAGAGAGTAGCTTTGAAACACTCTTTTTGTAGAATCTGCAAGTGGACATTTTGAGAGCTTTGAGGCCTATGGTGGAAAAGGAAGTATCTTCACATAAAAACTAGACAGAAGCATTCTCAGAAACTTCTTTGTGATGTGTGCAATCAACTCACAGAATTGAACCTTCTTTTTGTTAGAGCAGTTTTGAAATACTCCTTTTGTAGAATCTGCAAGTGTAAATTTGGAGCGCCTTGAGGTTTATGGTGGAAAATGAAACATCTTCACATAAAAACTAGACGGAATCATTCTCAGAAACTTCTTTGTGATGTGTGCATTCAACTCACAGAGTTAAACATACCTTTTCATAGAGAAGTTTTGATACACTCTTTTCGTAGAATCTGCAAGTGGATATTTGGACGGCTTTGTGGCCTTCCTTGGAAAAGGGGATATTTTCTCATAAAAAGCTGACAGAAGCATTCTCAGAAACTTCTTTATGATGTTGGCATTCAACTCACAGATTTGAACCTTCCTTTTCAATAGAGCAGTTTTGAATTACTCTTTTTGTGGAATCTGCAAGTGTACTTTTGGAGCACTTTGAGGGTAAAGGTGGAAAATTAAATATCTTCACATACAAACTAGAGAGAGGCATTCTCAGAAACTTCTTTGTGATGTTTGCATTCAACTCACAGTGTTGTACATACATTTTCAAAGAGCAGTTTTGAAACCCTCAATTCAAATAATCTGTAAGTGGAAATTTGCAGCACTTTGAGGGCTATGGTAGAAAAGGAAATATCTTCACTTATAAACTAGACAGAAGCATTCTCAGAAACTTCTTTTTGATGTGCGCATTCAACTCACCGTGGTGTATCTTCCTTTTGATAGAGCAGTTTTGAATCACTCTATTTGCAGAATCTGCGAGTGGACATTTGGATCCCTTTGAGGGTTATGGTGGAAAAGGAAATATCTTCACATAAAAACTAGACAGAAGCATTCTCAGAATGTTCTTTGAGATGTGTGCATTCATCTCACAGAGTTGAACCTTTCTTCTGATAGAGCAATTTTGAAACACTACTTTTTAGAATCTGTAAGTGGATATTTGGAGTGGTTTGAGGCCTTCGTTGGAAGCAGGAATATCTTCACATAAAAACTAGACAGAAGCATTCTCAGAAACTTCTTTGTGATGTGTGCATTCAACTCACAGTGGTGAAACTTTCTTTTGACAGAGCAGTTTTGAAACACACTCTCTGTAGAATCTGCAAGCGGACATTTGGAGTACTTTGAGGCCTATGGTAGAAAAGGAAATATCTTCATATAAAAACTAGACAGAAGCATTCTCAGAAACTACTTGTTGTTGTGTGCATTCAACTCACAGAGTTGAACCTCTGATTTGATAGAGCATCTCTGAAACATTCTTTTTGAAGAATCGGCAAGTGGACATTTGGAGAGCTTTGAAACCTATGGTGGTAAAGTAAATATCTTCACATAAAAACTAGACAGAAGCATTCTCAGAAACTTCTTTGTGATGTGTGCATTCAACTCACAGAGTTGAACCTTCCTTTTGATAGCGCAGTTATGAGACACTCTTTGTGTAGAATCTGCAAGTGGACATTTGGAGCGCTTTGAGTCCTCTTGTAGAAAAGGAAATATCTTCATATAAAAACTAGAGAGAAACATTCTCAGAAACTACTTTGTGTTGAGTGCATCTGACTCCAAGAACTGAACACTTCTTTTGATAGTGCAGCTTTGAAACACGCTTTTTGTAGTATCTGCAAGTGAACATTTGGAAAGCTTTGAGGCCTATGTTGGAAAAGGAAATATCTTCACATAAGAACTAGATGGAAGCATTCTCAGAAACTTCTTTGTGAGGATTCAATTCAACTCACGGAGTTGAGCATTCTTTTTGATAAAGCAGTTTTGAAACACTCTTTTTGAAGGATCTGCCAGTGGATATTTGGAGCGTTTTGAGGCCTACGGTTGAAACGGGAATATCTTCACATGAAATGTAGACAGAAGTATTCTCGGAGACTTCTTTGTTATGTTTGCATTAAACTCACAGAGTTGAACCTTCCTTTTCATAGAGGAGTTTTGAAACACTCTTTGTGTAAAATCTGCAAGTGGAAATTTGGAGCGCTTTGAGGGCTATGGTGGAAAAGGAAACATATTCACATAAAAACTATACAGAAGCATTCTCAGAAACTTCTTTGTGATGTGTGCATTCAGCTCACGGAGTTAAACCTTTCTTTCAATGGAGCAGTTTTGAAACACTCTTTTTGTGGAATCTGCAAGTGGATATTTGGAACGGTTTGAGGTCTTTGTTGTAAACGGGAATATCTTCACATAAAAAAGAGACAGAAGGATTCTCAGAAACAACTTTGTGATGCGTGCATTCAACTCACAGAGTAGAACCTTCCTTTTGATAGAATAGTTTTGAAACACTCTTTTTGAAGAACCTGCAAGTGGACATTTGAAGTGCTTTGAGAGCGATGGTGCCAAAGGAAATATCTTCACACAGAAACTTTACAGCAGCATTCTCAGAAACATATTTGTGTTTGGTGAACTCAACTCATAGGGTTGAACCTTTCTTATGATAGAGCAGTTTTTAAAAACTCTTCTTTTAGAATCTGCAAGTGGATATTTGGACCGGTTTGAGGCCTTCGTTGGATACAGGAATATCTTCATATAAAAACAAGAGAGAAGCATACTCAGAAACTTCTTTGTGATGTGTGCATTCAACTCACAGACGTGAACCTTTCTTTTGATAGAGCAGTTTTGAAACACTCTTTGTGTAGAATCTGCAAGCGGACATTTTGAGCACTCTGAGGCCTATGGTAGAAAAGGAAATATCTTCTCATAAAAAATAGACAGAAGCATTTTCAGAAAATACTTTGTCCTCTGTGCATTCAACTCACAGAGTTTAACCTTTCTTTTGATAGAGCAGCTTTGAAACATTCTTTTTATAGAATCTGCAAGTGGACATTTGGAGAGCTTTCAGGCCTGTGGTGGAAAAGTAAATATCTTCACATAAAAACTAGACAGAAGCCTTCTCAGAAACTTCTTTGTGATGTGTGCATTGAACTCACAGAGTTCAACTTTGCTTTTGGTAGAGCAGTTTTGAAACACTCTTTTTGTGGAATCTGTAAGTGGATATTTGGAGCGATTTGAGACCCAGGTAGAAAAGGAAATATCTTCACATAAAAGTTAGACAGAAGGATTATCAGAAAATTCTCTGTGATGTCTACATTAAACTCACAGAGTTGAACCTTCCTTTTGATAGAGCAGTTTTTAAACACTCTTTTTGTAGAATCTGCAATTGGAAATTTGGAGCGCTTTGAGGGCTATGGTGGAAAAGGAAATATCTTCATATAAAAACTAGACAGAAACGTTCTCAGAAACTTCTTTGTGATGTGTGCATTCAACTCACAGATTTGAACCTTCCTTTTGATAGAGCAGTTTAGAAACACTCTTTTTTAAGAATCTGCAAGTGGATATTTGGACCGGTTAGAGGTCTTCGTTGGAAACGGGAATATGTTCACTTAAACTCTAGACAGAAGCATTCCCAGAAACTTCTTTGTGATGTGTGCATTCAACTCACAGAAGTGAAAATTACTTTTGATAAAGCAGTTTAGAAACACTCTGTGTAGAATCTGCAAGCGGACATTTGGAGCGCTTTGAGGCCTATGGTAGAAAAGAAAATATCTTCATATAAAAACTAGACAGAAGCATTCTCAGAAACTACTTAGTGTTGTGTGCATTCAACTGACAAAGTTGAAACTTTCCTTTGATAGAGCAGCTTTGAAACATCTTTTTGTAGAATATGTAAGTGGACATTTGGAGAGCTTTGAGACCTATTGTGGAAAAGGAAATATCTTCACATAAACTAGACAGAAGCATTCTCAGAAACTTCTTTGTGATGTGTGCCTTCAACTCACAGATTTGAAACTTGCTTTTGATACAGCAGTTTTGAAACACTCTTTTTGTGGAATCCGCAAGTGGATATTTGGAGCAGTTTGAGGCCTTTGTTGGAAACGGGAATATCTTCCCATAAAAAATAGACAGAAGCATTCTCTGAAACTTCTTTGTGATGTTTGCATTCAACTCACAGAGGTGAACATTCCTTTTGGTGGAGCAGTTTTTAAACTCTCTTTTTGTAGAATCTGCAAGTGGATATTTGGACAGCTTTGTAGCCTCCCTTGGAAACGGGATTATCTTCTCATAATTATAGACAGAATAATTTTCAGAAACTACTTTGTAATGAATGCATTCAACTCACAGAGTTGAGCTTTCCTTTTGATAGAGCAGTATTGAAACACTCTTTTTGTAGAAGGTGCAAGTGGACATTTGGAGCGCTTTGAGGACAAGATGGAAAAGGAAATATCTTCACAGAAAAACTAGACAGAAGCATTCTCAGAAACTACTTTGTGTTGTGTGCATTCGAGTGACAAAGTTGAAACTTTCCTTTGCTAGAGCTGCTTTGAAACACTCTTTTTGTAGAATCTGCAAGTGGACATTTGCAGAGCTTTGAGACCTATTGTGGAAAAGGAAACATCTTCACATAAAAACAAGACAGAAGCATTCTCAGAAACTTCTTTGTGATGTGCGCCTTCAACTCACAGATTTGAACCTTGCTTTTGATACAGCAGTTTTGAAACCCTCTTTTTGAGGAATCTGCAAGTGCATATTTGGGCAGATTTGAGGCCTTTGTTTGAAACGGGAATATCTTCCCATAAAAAATAGACAGAAGTATTCTCTGAAACTTCTTTGTGATGTTTGCATTCATCTCACAGAGCTGAACATTCCTTTTGGTGGAGCAGTTTTTAACCACTCTTTTTGTAGGATCTGCAAGTGCATATTTGAACACCTTTGTAGCCTTCCTTGGAAATGGGATTATCTACTTATAAGTATAGACAGAAGCATTTTCAGAAACTACTTTGTGTTGAATGTATTCAACTCACAGAGTTGAGCTTTCCTTTTGAGAGAGCAGTTTTGAGACACTCTTTTTGTAGAATCTGCAAGTGGACATTTGCAGCGCTTTGAGGCCCAGGTAGAAAAGGAGATATCTTCACATAAAAACTAGACTGAAGCATTCTCAGAAACTCCTTTGTGATGTGTTCATTCAACTCACCGATTTGAACCTTCCTTTTAACAGAGCAGTTTTGAAACAATCCATTTGCAGAATGTGAAAGTGGATATTTGCACTGGTTTGAGGCCTTCATTGGAAACAGGAATATCTTCACATATAAACTAGACAGAAGCATTCTCAGAAAATTCTTGGTGATGTTTGCATTCAACTCACAGAGTTGAATATACCGTTTTATACAGCAGTTTTGAAACACTCTTTTTGTAGAATCTGCAAGTGGATATTTGGACTGCTTTGTGGCCTTCTTTGGAATCGAGATTATCTTCTCATAAATACTAGACAGAATCATTTTCAGAAACTGCTTTGTGATGTATGCGTTCAACTCACTGGGTTGAACCTTCCTTTTGATAGAGTAGTTTTGAAACACTCTTTTTGTTGGATCTGCAAGTGGACTTTTAGAGGGCTTTGAGGCCAAGATGGAAAAATAAATATCTACACATAAAAACTAGACAGAAGCATTCTCAGAAACTTCTTTGTGATGTTTCCATTCAACTCACAGAGTTGAACGTGCCTTTTGATAGAGCAGTTTTTAAACACTCTTTTTGTAGAATCTGCAAGTGGATATTTGGACTGGTTTGTGGCCTTCGTAGGAAACGGGATTATCTTCTCATAAAAACTAGACAGAAGCATTCTCAGAAACTACTTTGTGATGTATGCATTCAACTCACAGAGTTGAACCTTCCTTTTGATAGCACTATCAAAAGTTTTGAAACACTCTTTTTCTAGAATCTAGAAGTGGACATTTGGAAAGCTTTGAGGCCAAGGTGGAAAAAGAAATATGTTCACATAAAAACTAGACAGAAGCATTCTCAGAGACTTCTTTGTGATGTGTGCATTCAACTCAGTGAGTTTAACCTTTCTTTTCAAATAGCAGCATTGAAGCACTCTTTTTGTAGTATCTGCAAGTTGACATTTGGAGAGCTTTGACAACAATGGTGGATAAGAAAATATCTTCACATAGAAACTAGACAGAAGCATTCTCAGAAACTTCTTTGTGGTGTTTGCATTCACCTCACAGAGTTGGACATAACTTTTCATAGAGAAGTTTTGAAACAATCTTTTTGAAGAATCTGCAAGTGGATATTTAGACTGGTTTGAGGCCTTCATTGGAAACGGGAATATCTTCACACAAAAACTAGAAAGAAATATTCTCAGAAACTTCTTTCTGATGTGTGTATTCAATTCACAGAGGTGAACCTTCCTTTTGATAGAGCAGTTTTGAAACACTCTTTCTGTAGAATCTACAAGCGGACATTTGGAGCGGTTTGAAGCCTATGTTAGAAAACGAAATATCTTCATATAAAAAGTAGGCAGAAGCATTCTCGCAACCTACTTTGTATGTGTGAATTCTTCTCACAGCGTTGAACCTTTCTTTTAATGGAGAAGCTTTCAAACACTCTTTTTGTAGAATCTGCAAGTGGACATTTGGAGAGCTTTGAGGCCTATGGGGAAAAAGGGAATATACTCACATAAATACTAGATAAAAGCATTCTCAGAAACTTCTTTGTGATGTGTGCCTTCAACTCACAGAGTTGAAACTTTCTTTTGATAGAGCAGTTTTGAAAAACTTTTTTTGTGGAATCTGCAAGTGGATATTTGGTCCGCTTTGAGGCCTTCGTTGGAAAAGGGAATATCTTCCCTTAAAAACTAGACAGAAGCATTCTCAGAAACCTCATTGTGATGTTTGCATTCAACTCACAGATTTGAACCTTCCTTTTGGTGGAGGAGTTTTTAAACACTGTTTTTGTAGAATCTGGAAGGGGACATTTGGAGCGCTGTGTGGCCTTCGTTGGAAACGTGTATATCTTCACTTAAAAACTAGACAGAAGAATTCGCAGAAACTTCTTTGTGATGTGCGCATTCAAATCACAGAGTTCAACCTTCCTTTTGATAGAAGAGTTTTGAAACACTCTTTTTGTGGAATCGGCAAGTGTATGTTTAGACCGGTTTGATGACTTCATTGGAAACGGTAATATCTTCCCATAAAAAGTAGGCAGAGGCATTGTCAGAAGCTTCTTTGTGATGTTTACATTCAACTCACAGAGTTGAACCTTCCTTTTGTTAGAGCAGTTTTGAAACACTCTTTTTGTAGAATCTCTAAGTGGACATTAAGAGCGCTTTGATTGCTATTGTGGAAAAGGAAATATTTTCACATAAAAACTTGACAGAAACATTCTAGGAATATTCTTTGTGATATGTATATTCAACTCACAGAGTTGAATCTGTCTTTTGATAGAGCAGTTTTTTTAATTTTTTTTAATTTTTATTTTTATTTTATTTTTTATTATTATTACGATACTTTAAGTTTTAGGGGACATGTGCAAAACGTGCAGGTCAGTTACATATGTATACATCTGCCATGCTGGTGCGCTGCACCCACCAACTCATCATCTAGCATTTGGTATATCTCCCAATGCGATCCCTCCCCCCTCCCTGCACCCCACAACATTCCCCAGAGTGTGATGTTCCCCTTCCTGTGTCCATGTGTTCTCATTGTTCAACTCCCATCTATGAATGAGAATATGCGGTGTTTGGTTTTTTCTCCTTGCTATAGTTTACTGAGAATGATGATTTTCAATTTCATCCATGTCCCTACAAAGAACATGAAGTCATCATTTTTTATGGCTTCATAGTATTCCATGGTGTATATGTGCCACATTTTCTTAATCCAGTCTATCATTGTTGGACATTTGGGTTGTTTCCAAGTCTTTGCTATTGTGAAGAATGCCACAATAAACATAGGTGTGCATGTGTCTTTACAGCAGCATGATTTATATTCCTTTGGGTATATACCCAGTAATGGGATGGCTGGGTCAAATGGTATTTCTACTTTTGGATCCCTGAGGAATCACCACACTGATTTCCAAAATGGTTGAACTAGTTTACAGTCCCACCAACAGTGTAAAAGTGTTCCTATTTCTCCACATCCTCTCCAGCACCTGTTGTTTCCTGACTTTTTAATGATTGTCATTCTTACTGGTGTGAGATTGTATCTCATTGCGGTTTTGATTTGCATTTCTCTGATGGCCAGTGATGGTGAGCATTTTTTCATGTGTTTTTTGGCTGCATAAATGTCTTCTTTTGAGAAGTGTCTGTTCATGTCCTTTGCCCACTGTTTGATGGGGTTGTTTGTTTAGTTCTTGTAATTTTGTCTGAGTTCATTGTAGATTCTGGATATTAGCCCTTTGTCAGATGAGTAGGTTGCAAAAATTTTCTCCCATTTTGTAAGTCGCCTGTTCACTCTGATGGTAGTTTCTTTTGCTGTGCAGAAGCTCTTTAGTTTAATTAGATCTCATTTGTCAATTGTGGCTACTGTTGCCATTGCTTTTGGTGTTTTAGACATGAAGTCCTTGCCCATGCCTATGTCCTGAATGGTAATGCCTAGGTTTTCTTCTAGGGTTTTTATGGTTTTAGGTCTAACGTTTAAGTCTTTAATCCATCTTGAATTGATTTTTGTATAAGGTGTAAGGAAAGGATCTAGTTTCAGCTTTCTACATATGGCTAGCCAGTTTTCCCAGCACCATTTATTAAATCGGGAATCCTTTCCCCATTGCATGTTTTTCTCTGGTTTGTCAAAGATGAGATAGTTGTAGATATGCGGCATTATTTCTGAGGGCTCTGTTCTATTCCATTGATCTATAACTCTGTTCCTATACGGGTACCATGCTGTTTTGTTTACTGTAGCATTGTAGTATAGTTTGAAGTCAGGTAGTGTGATGCCTCCAGCTTTGTTCTTTTGGCTTAGGATTGACTTGGTGATGTGGGCTCTTTTTTGGTTCCATATGAACTTTAAAGTAGTTTTTTCCAATTCTGTGAAGAAAGGCATTGGTAGCTTGATGGGTATGGCATTGAATCTGTAAATTACCTTGTGCAGTATGGCCATTTTCATGATATTGATTCTTCCTACCCATGAGCATGGAATGTTCTTCCATTTGTTTGAATCCTCTTTTATTTCGTTGAGCAGTGGTTTGTAGTTCTCCTTGAAGAGGTCCTTCACATCCCTTGTAAGTTGGATTCGTAGCTATTTTATTTACTTTGAAACCATTGTGAATGGGAGTTCACTCATGATTTGGCTCTGCTTGTCTGTTATTGGTGTATAAGAATGCTTGTGATTTTTGCACATTGATTTTGTATCCTGAGACTCTGCTGAAGTTGCTTATCAGCTTAAGGAGATTTTGGGTTGAGACAATGGGATTTTCTAGATATACAATCATGTCGTCTGCAAAAAGGGACAGTTTGACTTCCTCTTTTCCTAATTGAATACCCTGTATTTCCTTCTGCCTAATTGCCCTGGCCAGAACTTCTAACAGTATGTCAAATAGGAGTGGTGAGAGAGGGCATCCCTGTCTTGTGCCAGTTTTCAAAGGGAATGCTTCCAGTTTTTGCCCGTTCAGTATGATATTGGCAGTGGGTTTGTCATAGATAGCTCTTATTATTTTCAATTACGACCCAACAATACCTAATTTTTGAGAGTTTTTAGCATGAAGAGTTGTTGAATTTTGTCAAAGGTCTTTTCTGCATCTTTTGAGATAATCATGTGGTTTTTGTCTTTGGTTCTGTTTGTATGCTGGATTACATTTATTGATTTGCATATATTGAACCAGCCTTGCATCCCAGGGATGAAGCCCACTTGATCATGGTGGATAAGCTTTTTGATGTGCTGTTGGATTTGCTTTGCCCGTATTTTACTGAGGATTTTTGCATCAATGATCATCAAGGATATTGGTCTAAAATTCTCTTTTTTGGTTGTGCCTCTGCCCGGCTTTGGTATCAGGATGATACTGGCCTCTTAAAATGAGATAGGGAGGATTCCCTCTTTTTCTATTGTTTGGAATACTTTCAGAAGGAATGGTACCATTTCTTCCTTGTACCTCTGGTAGAATTCGGCTGTGAATCCATCTGGTCCTGGACTCTTTTTGGTTGGTAAGCTATTGATTATTGCCACAATTTCAGATCCTATTATTGGTCTATTCAGAGATTCAACTTCTTCCTGGTTTAGTCTTGTGAGGGTGTATGTGTCAAGGAATTTATCCATTTCTTCAAGATTTTCTAGTGTATTTGCGTAGAGGTGTTTGTAGTATTCTCTGATGGTAGTTTGTATTTCTGTGGGATTGGTGCTGATATCCACTTTAGCATTTTTTATTTCATCTATTTGATTCTTCTCTCTTTATTAGTCTTGCTAGTGGTCTATCAATTTTGTTGATCTTTTCAAAAAACCAACTCCTGGATTCATTAATTTTTTGAAGGGTTTTTTGTGTCTCTATTTCCTTCAGTTCTGTTCTGATTTTAGTTATTTCTTGCCTTCTGCTAGCTTTTGAATATGTTTGCTCTTGCTTTTCTAGTTCTTCCAATTGTGATGTTAGGGTGTCCATTTTTGATCTTTCCTGCTTTCACTTGTGGGTATTTAGTGCTATAAATTTCCCTCTACACACTGCTTTGAATGCATCCCAGAGATTCTGGTATGTTGTGTCTTTGTTGTTGTTGGTTTCAAACAACATCTTTATTTCTGCCTTCATTTCGTTATGTACCCAGTAGTCATTCAGGAGCAGGTTGTTCAGTTTCCATGTATTTGAGTGGTTTTGAGTGAGATTCTTAATCCTGAGTTCTAGTTTGATTGCACTGTGGTCTGAGAGATAGTTTGTTATAATTTCTGTTCTTTTACATTTGCTGAGGAGAGCTTTACGTCCAAGTATGTGGTCAATTTTGGAATAGGTGTGGTGCTGAAAAAAATGTGTATTCTGTTGATTTGGGGTGGAGAGTTCTGTAGATGTCTATTAGGTCTGCTTGGTGCAGAGCTGAGTTCAATTCCTGGGTATCCTTGTTGACTTTCTGTCTCGTTGATCTGTCTAATGTTGACAGTGGGGTGTTAAAATCTCCCATTATTAATGTGTGGGAGTCTAAGTCTCTTTGTAGGTCACTCAGGACTTGCTATATGAATCCTGGTGCTTCTGTATTGGGTGCATATAATAGGAACAGCTCTGATCTACAGCACCCAGTGTGAGCAGCAGAGAAAATGGGTGATTTCTGCATTTCCATCTGAGGTACCAGGTTCGTCTCACCAGGGAGCACCAGACAGTGGGCGCAGGTCAGTGGGAGCATGCACCATGCACGAGCTGAAGCATGGCAAGGCATTGCCTCACTCAGAAGGGCAAGGGGTCATGGAGTTCCCTTTCCTAGTGAAAGAAAGGGGTGACAGGGGCACCTGGAAAATCGGGTCACTCCCACCTGAATACTGCACTTTTCTGATGTGCTTAAAAAACAGTGCACAAGGAGATTATATCCTGCACCTGGCTCAGAGAGCCCTATGCCCACAGAGTCTGGCTGATTACTAGCACAGCAGTCTGAGATCAAACTGCAAGGTGGCAGTGAGGCTGGGGGAGGGGCGCTCGCTATTGCTCAGGCTTGTTTATGTAAACAAAGCAGCTGGGAACTTCAAACTGGGTGGAGCCCACCACAGCTCAAGGAGGCTCCACCTCTCAGTGCAGGGCAAGGACAAACAAAAAGAAAGCAGTAACCTCTGCAGACTTAAATGTCCCTGTCTGACAGCTTTGAAGAGCACAGTGATTCTCCCAGCAGGCAGCTGGAGATATGAGAATGGGCAGACTGCCTCCTCAAGTGAGTCCCTGACCCCTGACCCCTAAGCAGCCTAACTGGGAGGCAACCCCCAGCAGGGGCACACTGACACCTCACAGGGCCTGGTACTCCAACAGACCTGCAGCTGAGGGTCCTGTCTGTTAGAAGGAAAACTAACAAACAGCAAGGACATCCACATCAAAATCCCAACTGTTCATCACCATCATCAAAGACCAAAAGTAGATAAAACCACAAAGATGGGGAAAAAACAGAGCAGAAAACCTGGAAACTCTAAAATGCAGAGTGCCTCTCCTCCTCCAAAGGAACGCAGTTCCTCACCAGTAATGGAACAGAGCTGGATGGAGAATGAGTTTGACGAGCTGAGAGAAGAAGGCTTCAGATGATCAAATTACTCTGAGCTACAGGGAGGACATTCAAACCGAAGGCAAAGAAGTTGAAAGTTTTGAAAAAAATTTAGAAGAATATAAAACTAGAAAAACCAATACAGAGAAGTGCTTAAAGGAGCTGATGGAGCTGAAAACCAAGGCATGAGAGCTACGTGAAGAATGCAGAAGCCTCAGGAGATAATGTGATCAACTGGAAGAAAGGGTATCAGTGATGGCAGATGAAATGAATGAAATGAAGTGAGAAGAGAAGTTTAGAGAAAAAAGAATAAATAGAAATAAGCAAAGCCTCCAAGAAAAATGGGACTATGTGAAAAGACCAAATCTACTTGTGATTTTTGTACCTGAAAGTGACGAGGAGAATGGAACCAAGTTGGAAAACACTCTGCAGGATATTATCCAGGAGAACTTCCCCAATCTAGCGAGGCAGGCCAACATTCAGATTCAGGAAATACAGACAACGCCACCAAGATACTCCTCGAGAAGAGCAAATCCAAGACACATAATTGTCAGATTGACCAAAGTTGAAATGAAGAAGAAAATTTAAAGGACAGCCAGAGAGAAAGGTCGGGTTACCCTCAAAGGGAAGCCCATTAGACTAACAGCAGATCTCTCAGCAGAAACTCTGCAAGTCAGAAGACAGTGGGGGCCAATATTGAACATCCTTTTTTTTTTAATCTACATAAATTATACTTTTTAAAATTATACTTTAAGTTTTATGGTACATGTGCACATTGTGCAGGTTAGTTACATATGTATACAGGTGACATGCCAGTGTGCTGCACCCACTAACTCTTCATCTAGCATTAGGTATATCTCTCAATGCTATCCCTGCCTCCGCCCCCCACCCCACAACAGTCCCCAGAGTGTGATATTCCCCTTCCTGTGTCGATGTGATCCCATTGCTCAATTCACACCTATGAGTGAGAATATGCAGTGTTTGGTTTTTTGTTCTTGCGATAGTTTACTGAGAATGATGATTTCCAATTTCATCCATGTCCCTACAAAGGACATGAACTCATCATCATTTATGGCTGCATAGTATTCCATGGTGTATATGTGCCACATTTTCTTAATCCAGTACATCATTGGTGGACATTTGGGTTGGTTCCAAGTCTTTGCTATTGTGAATAATGCCACAATAAACATACGTGTGCATGTGCCTTTATAGCAGCATGATTTACAGCCCTTTGGGTATATACCCAGTAATGGGATGGCTGGGTCAAATGGTATTTCCAGTTCTAGATCCCTGAGGAATCTCCACACTGACTCCACAATGGTTGAAGTACTTTACAGTCCCACCAACCGTGTAAAAGTGTTCCTATTTCTCCACATCCTCTCCAGCACCTGTTGTTTCCTGACATTTTAATGATTGCCATTCTAACTGGTGTGAAATGGTATCTCATTGTGGTTTTGATTTGCATTTCTCTGACAGCCAGTGATGAAGAGCACTTTTTCTTGTGTTTTTTGGCTGCATAAATGTCTTCTTTTGAGAAGTGTCTGTTCATGTCCTTCGCCCACTTTTTGATGGGGTTGTTTGTTTTTTTCTTGTAAATTTGTTTGAGTTCATTGTAGATTCTGGATATTAGCCCTTTGTCAGGTGAGTAGGTGTGAAAATTTTCTCCCATTTTGTAGTTTGCCTGTTCACTCTGATGGTAGTTTCTTTTGCTGTGCAGAAGCTCTTTAGTTTAATTAGATCCCATTTGTCAATTTTTTCTTTTGTTGCCATTGCTTTTGGTGTTTTAGACATGAAGTCCTTGCCCATGCCTATGTCCTGAATGGTAATGCCTAGGTTTTCTTCTAGGGTTTTTATGGTTTTAGATCTAACGTTTAAGTCTTTAATCCATCTTGAATTGATTTTTGTATAAGGTGTAAGGAAGAGATCCAGTTTAAGTTTTCTATATAAGGCTAGCCAGTTTTCCCAGCACAATTTATTAAATAGGGAATCCTTTCCCCATTGCTTGTTTTTCTCAGTTTGTCAAAGATCAGATAGTTGTAGATATGTGGCATTATTTCTGAGGGCTCTGTTCTGTTCCATTGATCTATATCTCTGTTTCTTTACCAGTACCATGCTGTTTTGGTTACTGTAGCCTTGTAGTATAGTTTGAAGTCAGGTAGTGTGATGCCTCCAGCTTTGTTCTTTAGGCTTAGGATTGACTTGGCAATGCGAGCACTTTTTTGGTTCCATATGAACTTTAAAGTAGTTTTTTTTCCAATTCTGTGAAGAAAGGCATTGGTAGCTTGATGGGCATTGCATTGAATCTGTAAATTACCTTGTGCAGTATGGCCATTTTCACGATACTGATTCTTCCTACCCATGAGCTTGGAATGTTCTTCCATTTGTTTGTATCCTCTTTTATTTCCTTGAGCAGTGGTTTGTAGTTCTCCTTGAAGAGGTCCTTCACATCCCTTGTAAGTTTGATTCCTAGGTGTTTTACTCTCTTTGAAGCAATTGTGAATGGGAGTTCACTCATGATTTTGCTCTCTGTTTGTCTGTTGTTGATGTATAAGAATGCTTGTGATTTTTGTACATTGATTTTGTATCCTGATACTTTGTTGAAGTTGCTTATCAGCTTAAGGAGATTTTGGGCTGAGACGATGGGGTTTTCTAGATATACAGTCATGTCGTCTGCAAACAGGGACAATTTGACTTCCTCTTTTCCTAATTGAATACCCTTTATTTCCTCTTCCTGCCTAATTGCCCTGGCCAGAACTTCCAACACTGTGTCAAATAGGACTGGTGAGAGAGGGCATCCCTGTCTTGTGCCAGTTTTCAAAGGGAATGCTTCCAGTTTTTGCCCATTCAGTATGATATTGGCTGTGGGCTTGTCATAGCTCTTATTATTTTGAAATACATCCCATCAATATCTAATTTATTGACAGTTTTTAGCATGAAGAGTTGTTGAATTTTGTCAAAGGCCTTTTCTGCATATTTTGAGATAATCATGTGGGTTTTGTCTTTGGTTCTGTTTATATGCTGGATTACTTTTATTGATTTGCATATATTGAACCAGCCTTGCATCCCAGGGATGAAGCCCACTTGATCATGGTGGATAAGCTTTTTGATGTGCTGCTGGATTCAGTTTGCCATTATTTTATTGAGGATTTTTGCATCAATGTTCATCAAGGATATTGGTCTAAAATTCTCTTTTTTTGTTGTGTCTCTACTCGGCTTTGGTATCAGAATGATGCTGGCCTCATAAAATGAGATAGGGAGGATTCCCTGTTTTTCTATTGATTGGAATAGTTTCAGAAGGAATGGTACCATTTCCTCCTTGTACCTCTGGTAGAATTCGGCTGTGAATCCATCTGGTCCTGGACTCTTTTTGGTTGGTAAGCTATTGATTTTTGCCACAACTTCAGATCCTGTTATTGGTCTATTCAGAGATTCAACTTCTTCCTGGTTTAGTCTTGCGAGGGTGTATGTGTCAAGGAATTTATCCATTTCTTCAAGATTTTCTAGTTTATTTGCGTAGAGGTGTTTGTAGTATTCTCTGATGGTAGTTTGTATTTCTGTGGGATTGGTGCTGATATGCACTTTAGCATTTTTTATTTCATCTATTTGATTCTTCTCTCTTTATTAGTCTTGCTAGTGGTCTATCAATTTTGTTGATCTTTTCAAAAAACCAACTCCTGGATTCATTAATTTTTTGAAGGGTTTTTTGTGTCTCTATTTCCTTCAGTTGTGCTCTGATTTTAGTTACGTCTTTCCTTCTGCTATCTTTTGAATATGTTTGCTCTTGCTTTTCTAGTTCTTTTAACTGTGATGTTAGGGTGTCAATTTTGGATCTTTCCTGCTTTCTCTTGTGGGCATTTAGTGCTGTAAATTTCCCTCTACACACTGCTTTGAATGCATCCCAGAGATTGTGGTATGTTTTGTCTTTGTTCTCGTTGGTTTCAAAGGACATCTTTATTTCTGCCTTCATTTCGTTATGTACCCAGTAGTCACTCTGGAGCAGGTTGTTCAGTTTCCATGTAGTTGAGCAGTTTTAAGTGAGATTCTTAATCCTGGGTTCTTATTTGATTGCACTGTGGTCTGAGAGTTTGTTATAATTTCTGTTCTTTTGCATTTGCTGAGGAGAGCTTTACTTCCAAGTATGTGGTCAGTTTTGGAATAGATGTGGTGTGGTGCTGAAAAAAAATGTATATTCTGTTGATTTGGGTTGGAGCGTTCTGTAGATGTCTATTAGGTCCGCTTGGTGCAGGGCTGAGTTCAATTCCTTGGTATCCTTGTTGACTTTCTGTCTCATTGATCTGTCTAATGTTGACAGTGGGATGTTAAAGTCTCCCATTATTAATGTGTGGGAGTCTAAGTCTCTTTGTAGGTCACTCAGGACTTCCTTTATGAATCTTGGTGCTCCTGTATTGGGTGCATATATATTTAAGATAGTTTGCTCTTCTTGGTGAATTGATCCCTTTACCATTATGTAATGACCTTCTTTTTCTCTTTTGATCTTTGTTCGTTTAAAGTATGTTTTATCAGAGAATAGGATTGCAACCTCTGCCTTTTTTTGTTTTGCATTTACTTGGTAGATCTTCCTCCATCCTTTTATTTTGAGCCTATGTGTGTCTCTGCACATGAGATGGGTTTCCTGAATACAGCACAGTGATGGGTCTTGACTCTTTATCCAATTTGCTCGTCTGTGTCTTTTAATTGGAGAATTTAGTCCATTTACATTAAAAGTTAATATTGTTATGTGCAAATTTGATCCTGTCATTATGATGTTAGCTGGTTATTTTGCTCTTTCGTTGATGCAGTTTCTTCCTAGTCTTGATGGTCTTTACATTTTGGCATGATTTTGCAGCAGCTGGTACCATTTGTTCCTTTCCATGTTTAGTGTTCCCTTCAGGAGCTCTTTTAGGGCAGGCCTGGTGGTTACATAATCTCTCAGCATTTACTTGTCTGTAAAAGATTTTATTTCTCCTTCCCTTATGAAGCTTAGTTTGGCTGGATATGAAATTCTGGGTTGAAAATTCTTTTTTTAAAGAATGTTGAATATTGGCCCCCACTCTCTTCTTGCTTGTAGAGTTTCTGAAGAGAAATCTACTGTTAGTCTTATGGGCTTCCCTTTGAGGGTTACCTGACCTTTCTCTCTGGCTGCCCTTAACGTTTTTTCCTTCATTTCAACTTTGGTGAATCTGACAATTATGTGTCTTGGAGTTGCTCTTCTCGAGGAGTATCTTTGTGGCATTTTCTGTATTTTCTGAATCTGAACGTTGGCCTGCCTTGCTAGATTGGTGAAGTTCTCCTGAATAATATCCTGCCGAGTGTTTTCCAACTTGGTTCCATTCTCCCCATCACTTTCAGGTACACCAGTGAGACGTAGATTTGGTCTTTTCACATAGTCCCATATTTCTTGGCGGCTTTGCTCATTTCTTTTTATTCTTTTTTCTCTAAACTTCCCTTCTTGCTTCATTTCATTCATTTCATCTTCCATCACTGATACCCTTTTTTCCAGTTGATCGCATCAGCTCCTGAGGCTTCTGCCTTCTTCACGTAGTTCTCGAGCTTTGGTTTTCAGCTCCATCAGCTCCTTTAAGCACTTCTCTGTATTGGTTATTCTAGTTTTACATTCTTCTGAATTTTTTTCAAAGTTTTCAACTTCTTTGCCTTTGGTTTGAATGTCCTCCCGTAGCTCAGAGTAATTTTATCGTCTGAAGCCTTCCTCTCTCAGCTCGTCAAAATCATTCTCCATCCTGATTTGTTCCATTGCTGGTGAGGAACTGCGTTCCTTTGGAGGAGTAGAGGCGCTCTGCTTTTTAGAGTTTCCTGTTTTTCTGTTCTGTTTTTTCCCCATCTTTGTGGTTTTATCTACTTTTGGTCTTTGATGATGGTGATGTACAGAGGGGATTTTGGTGTGGATGTCCTTTCTGTTTGCTAGTTTTCCTTCTAACAAACAGGACCGTCAGCTGCAGGTCTGTTGGAATACCCTGCCTTGTGAGGTGTCAGTGTGCCCATGCTGTGGGGTGCTACCCAGTTAGGCTCCTCGGGGGTCAGGGGTCAGGGACCCATTTGAGGAGGCAGTCTGCCTGTGCACAGATCTCCAGCTGTGTGCTGGGAGAACCACTGCTCTCTTCAAAGCTGTCAGACAGGGACATTTAAGTCTGCAGAGGTTACTGCTGTCTTTTTGTTTGTCTGTGCCCTGCCCCCAGAGGTGGAGCCTACAGAGGCAGGCAGGCCTCCTTGACCTGTGGTGGGCTCCACCCAGTTCAAGCTTCCAGGCTGCTTTGTTTACCTAATCAAGCCTGGGCAATGGTGGGTGCCCTTCCCCCAGCCTCGCTGCCCCCTTTCAGTTTGATCTCAGACTGCTGTGCTAGTAATCAGGTAGACTCCGTGGCATAGGACCCTCCGAGCCAGCTGTGGGATATAATCTCGTGGTGCACCGTTTTTTAAGCCCTCTGGAAAAGCGCAGTATTCGGGTGGGAGTGACCCGATTTTCCAGGTGCCATCTGTCACCCCTTTCTTTGACTCAGAAAGGGAACTCCCTGACCCCTTGTGCTTCCCGAGTGAGGCAATGCCTCGCCCTGATTAGGTTCACGCAGGGTGCACACACCCACTGACCTGCACCCACTCTCTGCCACTCCCTAGTGAGATGAACCCAGTACTTCAGATGGAAATGCAGAAATCACAATCTTCTGCATTGCTCACTCTGGGAGTTGTAGACCGGACTTCTTCCTATTCTAAAAGAAAAGAATTTTCAACCCAGGATTTCATATCCAGCCAAACTAAGCTTCATAAGGGAAGGAGAAATAAAATACTTTACAGACAAGCAAATCCTGAGAGAGTTTGTCACCACCAGGCATGCCCTAAAAGAGCTCCTGAAGGATGCACTAAACTTGGAAAGGAACAACCGGTAGCAGCCGATGCAAAATCATGCCAAAATGTAAGGTCCATCGAGACTAGGAAGAAACTGCATCAACTAACGAGCAAAATCAGCAGCTAACATCATAATGACAGGATCAAATTCAGACATAACAATACCAACTTTAAATGTAAATGGACTAAATACTCAAATTAAAAGACACGGACTGGCAAATTGGATAAAGATTCAAGACCCATCAGTGTGCTGTATTCAGGAAAGCCATCTCAAGTGCAGAGACACATAAAGGCTCGAAATAAAAGGATGGAGGATCATCTACCAAGCAAATGGAAAACAAAAAAACGGCAGGGGATGCAATCCTAGTCTCTGATAAAACAGACTTTAAACCAACAAAGATAAAAGAGACAAAGAATGCCACTACATAATTTTAAAGGCATAGAGTAGTTTTGAAACACCCCCTATTTAGAATCTGCAAGTGGATATTTGGAGCAGTTTGAGGCCTTCATTGGAAATGGGAATATCTTCACATAACAGAAAGACAGAAGCATTCTCAGAAACTTCTTTGTGATGTGTGCATTAAACCCACAGAGGTGAAAATTCCTTTTGATCGAGCAGTTTTGAAACACTCTTTGTGTAGAATCTGCAAGCATACCTTTGGAGCACTTTGAGGCCTATGGTAGAAAAGGAAATATCTTCATATAAAAACTAGACAGCAGCATTCTCAGAGACTACATTGTGTTGTTTGCATTCAACCCACAGTGTTGAACCTCTGATTTGATAGAGCAGCTTAGAAACACTCTTTTTGTAGAATCTGCAAGTGGATATTTGGAGGGCTTTGAGGCCTATTGTGGAAAAGGAAATGTCTTCCCATATAAACTAGACAGAAGCATTCTCAGAAATTTCTTTGTAATGTGTGCATTCAATTCACAGATTTGAACCTTCCTTTTGATAGAGCAGTTTAGAAACACTCTTTGTGTAGAATCTGCAAGTGGACATTTGGAGCACCTTGAAGGCTATGGTGGAAAAGGAAATAACTTCATATAAAAATTAGACAGAAGCATTCTCAGAAACTACTTTGTGTTGTGTGCATTCATCTCACAGAGTTGAACATTTCTTTTGATAGTGCAGCTTTGAAACACTCTTTTTGGAGAATCTGCAAGTGGATATCTGGAGCGTTTTGAGGCCTACGGTTGAAACGGGAATATCTTCACATGAAAACTAGACAGAAGCATTCTCAAAAACTTCTTTGTGATGTGTGCATTCAACTTACAGAGTTGAACCTTCCTTTTCATAGAGCAGTTTTGAAACACTCTTTGTGTAAAATCTGTAAGTGGATATTTGGAATGCTTTGATGGCTATGGTGGAAAAGGAAATATCTTCACATGAAAACTATACAGAAGGATTCTCAGAAACTTCTTTGTGATGTGTGCATTCAGCTCACAGAGTTGAACCTTTGTTTGTATAGACCAGTTTTAAAACCCTCTTTTTGTGGAATCTGCAAGTGGATATTTGGACCAGCTTGAGGCCTTCGTTGGAAACGGGAATATCTTCACATAAAAGGTAGACAGAAGCATTCTAAGAAACTTCTTTGTGATTTCTGCATTCAACTCACAGAGTTGAACCTGGCTTTTGGTAGAGTAGTTTAGAAACACTCTTTTTGTAGAATCTGCAACTGGATATTTGGACTGATTTGTGGACTTCCTTGGAAACGGTATTATATTCTCATAAAAACTAGCCTGAAACATTCTCAGAAACTACTTTGTGACGTATGCATTCAACTCCCAGAGTTGAACATTTCTTTTGATAGAACAGGTTTAAAACACTCCTTTTGTAGAATCTGCAGGTGGATATTTGGACTGATTTGTGGCCTTCGTAAGAAAAGGGTATATCTTCTCATAAATAGACAGAAGCATTCTCAGAAACTGCTTTGTGATGTTTGCATTCAACTCAAAGAGTTGAACCTTCCTTTTGATAGAGCAGCTTTCAAACACTGTTTTTGTAGAATCTGCAAGTGAATATTTTGACCGCTTTGAGGCCGTCATTGGAAATGGGTATATCTTCACATAAAAAGTAGACAGAAGCATTCTTAGAAACTTCTTTGTGATGTGTGCATTCAACTCACAGAGTTGAACTTACCATTTCATAGAGCAGCTCTGAAACACTCTTTTTGTAGAATCTGCAAGTGTACATTTGGAGTGCTTTGAGGGCAATGGTGGAAAAGGAAATATCTTCACATAAAAACTAGACAGAAGAATTCTTAGGAACTTCTTTGGATGTTTGCTTTCAACTCACAGAGTTGAACATACCTCTTCATAGAGCAGTTTTGAAACTCTCTTTCTGTAGAATCTGCAAGTAGGTATTTGGAGCGCTTTGAGGGCTATGGTGGGAAAGGAAATGTCTTCACATAAAAACTAGACAGAAGAATTCTCAGAAACTTCTCTTTGACGGTTGCATGCAACTCACAGAGTTGAACATACCTTTTCATAGAGCAGTTTTGAAACACTCTTTTTGTAGAATCTGCAAGTGGATATTTGGACTGCATTGTGGCCTTCGTTGGAAATGGGAATATCCTCTCCTTAAAACTTGACAGAAGCATTCTCAGAAACTTCTTTGTGATGAGTGCATTCAACTCACAAATTTGAAAGTTTCTTTTGATAGAGCAGTTTTGAAACAATATTTTTGTAGAATCTGCAATTGGACATTTGGAGCATTTTGAGCACTACCGGGGAAAGGGAAATATCTTCACATAAAAACTAGACAGAAGCATTCTCAGAAACTACTTTGTGATGTGTGCATTCAGCTCACAGAGTTGAACCTACCTTTCCACAGAGCAGTTTTGAAAAACTCTTTTTGTAGAACCTCCAAGGGGATATTTGGAGCTCTTTGAGGGTTACGGTGGAAAAGGAAATATCTTCACATAAAAGCTATACAGAAGCATTGTCAGAGACTTCTCTTTGATGTTTGCATGCAGCTCACAAAGTTGAACAACCTTTTCATAGAGCAGTTTTGAAACACTCTTTTTGTAGAATCTGAAAGTGGATATTTGGACTGCATTGTGGCCTTCATTGGAAACGGGAATAACTTCTCATTAAAACTTGACAGAAGCATTCTCAGAAACTTGTTTCTGATGTTTGCATTCAACTCACAAAGTTGAAAATTTCTTTTTATACAGCAGTTTTGAAAAACTTTATTTGTAGAATCTGCAAGTGGACATTCGGAGTGATTTGAGGGATATGGTGGAAAAGGAAATATCTTCACATAAAAACTAGACAGATGCATTCTCATTAACTTTTTTCTGATGTTTGCATTCAGCTCAAAGGGTTGAACACACCTTTTCATAGAGCAATTTTGAAACACTCCTTTTGTAGAATCTGCAAGTGGATATGTAGACCGGTTTGACGCCTTCATTGGAAACGGGAATATCTTCATATAAAAACTAGACAGTAGCATTGTCAGAAACTTCTTTGTGATGTTTGCATTCCACTCATAGAGTGGAACCTTCCTTTTGATAGAGCAAGCTTGAAACACTCTTTTTGCAGAATCTGCTAGTGGATATTTTGACTACATTGTGGCCTTCGTTGGAAACAGGTATATCTTCTCATAACTAGACATAAGCATTCTCAGAAACTTCTTTGTGACGTTTGTATTCAACTCACAGATTTGAATCTTCTTTTTGAATAGAGCAGTTTTGAAATACTCTTTTGGTGGAAAATGTGAGTGTACATTTGAAGCTCTTAGTGGGTAAATGTGGAAAATGAAATATCTTCACATAAAAACTAGACAGAAACATTCTCAGAAACTTCTTTGTGATGTGTGCATTCAGCTCACAGAGTTGAACCTACCTTTCCATAGACCAGTTTTGAAAAACTCTTTTTGTAGAACCTCCAAGGGGATATTTGGAGTGCTTTGAGGGTTACGGTGGAAAAGGAAATATCTTCACATAAAAGCTATACAGAAGCATTGTCAGAGACTTTTCTTTGATGTTTGCATGCAGCTCACAAAGTTGAACACACCTTTTCATAGAGCAGTTTTGAATCACTCTTTTTGTAGAATCTGAAAGTGGATATTTGGACTGCATTGTGGCCTTCATTGGGAACGGGAATACCTTCTCATTAAAACTTGACAGAATCATTCTCAGAGACTTGTTTCTGATGTTTGCATTCAACTCACAAAGTTGAAAATTTCTTTTTATACAGCAGTTTTGAAAAACTTTATTTGTAGAATCTGCAAGTGGACATTCGGAGTGATTTGAGGGATATGATGGAAAAGGAAATATCATCACATAAAAACTAGACAGATGCATTCTCATTAACTTTTTTCTGATGTTTGCATTCAACTCACAGGGTTGAACATACCTTTTCATAGAGCAATTTTGAAACACTCTTTTTGTAGAATCTGCAAGTGGATATGTAGACCGGTTTGATGCCTTCATTGGAAACGGGAATATCTTCATATATAAACTAGACAGTAGCATTGTCAGAAACTTCTTTGTGATGTTTGCATTTCACTCATGGAGTGGAAACTTCCTTTTGATAGAGCAGGTTTGAAACACTCTTTTTGCAGAATCTGCTAGTGGATATTTTGACTACTTTGTGGCCTTCGTTAGAAACGGGTATATCTTCTCATAACTAGACATAAGCATTTTCAGAAACTTCTTTGTGATGTTTGCATTCAACTCACAGACTTCAACCTTCTTTTTGAATAGAGCAGTTTTGAAATACTCTTTTGGTGGAATCTGCAAGTGTACATTTGAAGCTCTTAGTGGGTAAATGTGGAAAATGAAATATCTTCACATAAAAACTAGACAGAAGCATTCTCAAAAACTTCTTTGTGATGTTTGCATTCAACACACAGAGTTGAACATACCTTTTCATAGAGCAGATTTGAAACACTCTATTTGTAGTATCTGCAAGTGGACATTTGGAGCGCTTTGAGGGCAATGGTGGAAAAAGAAATATCTTCATACAAAAACTAGGTAGAAACATTCTCAGAAACTTCTTTTTGTTGTGTGAATTCAATTCACAGCATTGAACCTTTCTTTTGGTAGAGCAGTTTTGAAACACTCTGTTTGTAGAATCTGCAAGTGACATTTGGAGCACTTTGAGGGCTATGGTGGAATAGGAAATATCTTCACATAAAAACTAGACAGAAGCATTCTCAGAAAATTCTTTGGGATGTGTGCATTCATCTCAGAGAGTTGAACTTTCCTTTTGATAGAGCAGTTTTGAAACACCCTTTTTGTAGAATCTGCAAGTAGATATTTGGAGCCCTTTGAGGGCTATGATGGGAAAGGAAATATCTTCACATAGAAACTAGACAGAAGCATTCTCAGAGACTTCTCTTAGACGTTTGCATGCAACTCACAGAGTTGAGCAAACCTTATCATAGAGAAGTTTTGAAAGACTATTTTTGTAGAATCTGCAAGTGGACATTTGGACTGCTTTGTGTCCTTCATTGGAAACGGGAAAATCTTCTCATTAAAACTTGACAGAAGCATTCTCAGAAACTACTTTCTGATGTGTGCATTCAACTCACAAAGTTGAACCTTTCTTTGATAGTGCCGTTTTGAAACACTCTTTTTGGAGAATCTACAAGTGGACATTTGGAACACTTTGAGGGCTACGGGGGACATGGAAACATCTTCACATAAAAACTAGACAGAAATATTCTCAGAAACTATTTTGTGATGTGTTCATTCAGCTCACAGAGTTGAACATACCTTTTCATTGAGCAGTTTTGAAACACTCTTTTTGTAGAACTGCAAGTGTACATTTGGAGGGCTTGGAGGGCTATGGTGGAAAAGGAAACATCTTCATATTAAAACTAGACAGAAGCATTGTGAGAGACTTCTCTTGATGTTTGCATGCAACTCACAGAGTTGAACACACCTTTTCATAGAGCAGTTTTGAAACACTCTTTTTGTAGAATCTGCAAGTGAATATTTTGACCGTTCTGAAGCCGTCATTGGAAACGGTTATATCTTCAAATAAAAAGTAGACAGAAGCATTCTTAGAAACTTCTTTGTAATGTGTGCATTCAACTCACAGAGTTGAACATACCATTTCATAGAGCAGTTTTGAAACACTCTTTTTGTAGAATCTGCAAGTGTACATTTGGAGCGCTTTGAGGGCTACAGTGGAAAAGGAAATATCTTCACATAAAAACTAGACAGAAGAATTTTTAGAAACTTCTTTGGATGTTTGCATTCAACTCAGCGTTGAACATACCTTTTCATAGAGCAGTTTTGAAACACTCTTTTTGTAGAATCTGCAAGTAGATATTTGGAGCACTTTGAGGGCTATGGTGGAAAAGGAAATATCGTCACATAAAAACTAGACAGAAGAATACTCAGAGACTTCTCTTTGACGGTAGCATGTAACTCACAGAGTTGAACATACCTTTTCATAGAGCAGTTATGAAACACTCTTTTTTTTTATAATCTGCAAGTGGATATTTGGACCAGTTTGAGGCCTCCGTTGGACATGGATATATCTTCACATAAAAACTAGACAGAAGCATTCTCAGAAAATTATTTGTGATGTCTACATTCAACTCACAGAGGTGAGCCTTCCTTTTGATAGAGCAATTTTGAAACACTCTTTTTGAAGAAGCTGCAAGTGGACATTTGGAGCGCTTTGAGGGCTATGGTGGAAAGGGAAATATCTTCACATGAAAACTAGACGGAAGCATTCTCAGAAACTTCTTTGTGATGTTTGCATTCAACTCACAGAGTTCAACATACCTTTTCATAGAGCAGTTTTTAAACACACTTTTTGCAGAATCTGCAAGTGGATAATTGGACTGCTTTGTTGCATTCGTTGGAAACAGGAATATCTTCTCATAACAACTTGACAGAATCATTCTTAGAAACTTCTTTGTGATGTGTGCATTCAACTCACAGAGTTGAACTTAGCTTTTGATAGAGCAGTTTTGAAACTGTTTCTGTGTAATCTGCAAGTGGATATTTGGACCAGTTTGAGGCCTTCGTTAAAAACGGGAATATCTTCCCATAAAAATTAGAGAGAAGCATTCTCAGAAAATTCTTTGTGATGTTTCCATTCAACCAATAGAGTTGAAACTTCCTTTTTGTAGCCCAGTTCTTAAACACTCTTTTTGTGGAATCTACAGTTGGATATTTGGAATGCTTTGTGGTCTTCGTTGGAAACGGAAATATCTTCTCATAACCAGACAGAAGCATTTTCTGAAACTTCTTTGTGATGTGTGCATTCAACTCACAGAGGTGAACCTTCTTTTTTATAGAAAAGATTTGAAGCACTCTTTGTGTAGAATCTGCCAGCGGACATTTGGAGCTCTTTGAGGACTATGGTAGAAAAGGAAATATCTTCTTATAAAACCTAGACAGAGGCATTCTCAGAAACTTCTTTTTGGTGTGTTCATTCAACCCACAGAGTTGAACCTTCCTTTCAATAGAGCAGTTTTGAAACACTCTTTTTGTGGAATGTGCAAGTGGACATTTGGAGCACTTTGAGGGCTATTGTGGAAAAGGAAATATCTTCCCATAAAAACTAGACAGAATCATTCTCATAAACGTCTTTGTGATGTGTGCATTCAACTCACAGAGTTGAACCCTCCTTTTGATAGAGCAGTTTTGAAACACTCTTTTTGTGGAATCTGAAGTGAATACTTTTACTGGTTTGAGGCCTTCATTGGAAACGGGAATATCTTCACATAAAAACTAGACAGAAGTGTTCTCAGAAACTTCTTTGTGATGGCTGCATTCAACTCACAGAGTTGAAACTTCCTTTTGGTAGAGCAGTTTTGAAACACTCTTTTTGTGGAATCTGCAAGTGGATATTTGGACCCGTTTGAGGCCTTCATTGGAAACGGCAATATCTTCCCATAAAAACTACACGGAAGCATTCTCAGAAACTTATTTGTGATGTTTGCATTCAACTCACAGAGTTCAAACTTCCTTTTGTTAGAGCAGTTTTGAAACACTCTTGTTATAGAATCTGCAAGTGGATATTTGTGCTGCTTTGTGGCCTTCGTTGGAAACTGGTTTATCTTTTCATAAAAACTAGAGAGAAGAATTTTCAGAAACTACTCTGTGATGGATGCATTAAGTTGACAAATTTGACACTTGCTTTTGATAGAGTAGTTTTGAAACACTCTTTTTGTAGAATTTGCAAGTGGATATTTAGAGCGGTTGGAGGCCATCGTTGGAAACATGAATGTCTTCACATAAAAACTAGACAGAAACATTCGCAGAAACTTCTTTGTGATGTTTGCATTCAACTCACAGAGTTTAACCTTCCTTATGTTGGAGCAGTTTTTAAACACTCTTTTGGTAGAATCTGCAAGTGAATATTTGGACTGCTTTGTGGCCTTTGTTAGAAACGGTTTATCTTCTCATAAAAACTAGACAGAAAAATTCTCAGAAACGACTTTATGTTTTGTGCATTCATCTCACAGGGTTGAAACTTTCCTTTCATAGGGCAGCTTTGAAACACTCTATTTGTGGAATCTCCAAGTGGACATTTGGAGTGCTTTGAGACCAAGGTGGAAAAGGAAATATCTTCACATGAAAATTAGACAGAAGCATTCTCAGAAACTTCTTCGGGATTTGTGCATTCAACTCACAGATTTGAACCTTTCTTTTCATGGAGCAGTTTCGAAACACTCTCTTTGTGGAATCTGCAAGTGGACATTTGGAACGCTTTGAGGGCTGTGGTAGAAAAGGAAATATCTTCACATAAAAACTAGACAGAAGTAGTCTCAGAAACTTCTTTGTGATGTTTGCATTTAACTCACAGAGTTGAATATACCTTTTCATAGAGCAGTTTTGAAACACTCTTTTTGTAGAATCTGCAAGTGTACATTAAGAGTGCCTTGAGGGCTACGGTGGAAAAGGAAATATCTTCACATAAAAACTAGACAGTAGAATTCTCAGAAAATTCTTTGGATGTTTGCATTCAACTCATAGAATTGAACATAAGTTTTCATGGAGAAGTATTGAAACACTCTCTTTGTAGAACCCTCAAATGGAAATTTGGAGCCCTTTGAGGGCTATAGTGGAAAAGGAAATATCTTCATATAAAAACTAGACAGAAGAATTCTTATGAATTACTTTGTGATGTATGAATTCAACACCCAGATTTGAACCTTCCTTTTGATAGAGCAGTTTTGAAACACTCGTTTTATAGAATCTGCAAGTGGACATTTGGAGCGCTTTGAGGCCAATGTTGAAAAGGAAATACCTTCACATAAAATCTAGACAGAAGCATTCTCAGAAACTTCTTTGTGATGTATGCATTCGACTCACAGAGTTCAACCTTTCTTTTCATCGAGCAGTTTTGAAACATTCTTTTTGTAGAATGTGCATGTGGACATTTGGAGCGCTTTAAGGGCTATGGTGCAAAAGCAAATATCTTCACTTAAAAACTAGTCAGAAGCATCCTCAGAAACTTCTTTGTGATGTTTACACGCAACTCACAGAGTTGAAAATACCTTTTCATTGAGCAGTTTTGAAGCACACTTTTTGTAGAACCTGCAAGTTGATATTTAGACAGGTTTGTGGCCTTCGTTGGAAACGGGAATATCTTCACATAAAAACTAGACAGAAGCATTCTCGGAAACTCCTTTGTGATGTTTGCATTCAACTCACAGAGTTGAACGTACCTTTTCTTATAGCAGTTTTGAAACATTCTTTTTGTAGTATCTGCAAGTGAATATTTGGACTGATTTGTGGCCTTCTTTTGAAAAGGGATTATCTTCTCATAAAAACTTGACAGAAACATTCTCAGAAACTTCTCACTGATGTGTGCATTCAAATCACAGAGTTGAACATACCTTTTCATCCAGCAGTTTTGAAACTCAATTTTTGTAGAATCTGCAAGTGGATATTTGGATCGATTTGAATCCTTTGGAAATGTTAATATCTTCACTTAAAAACTAGACAGAAGCATTCTCAGAAACATCTTTGTGATGTGTGCATTCAACTCACAGAGGTGAACCTTACTTTTGATACAGCAATTTTGAAACACTCTTTGTGTAGAATCTGAAAGCGAACATTTGCAGTGCTTTGAAGCCTATGGTAGAAAAGAAAATATCTTCATATAAAAACTATACGGAAGCATTCTCAGAAACTGCTTTGTTTTCAGTGCATTCAACTCACAGAGTTGAACATTTCCTTTGATAGAGCAGCTTGAAACACACTTTCTGTAGAATCTGCAAGTAGACATTTGGAGAGCTTTGAGGCCTATGGTGGAAAAGGAAATATCTTCACATAAAAACTAGACAGAAGAATTCTCAGAAACTTCTTTTTGATGGCTGCCTTCAAGTCACAGAGTTGAACCTTGCTTTTGATAGAGCTGTTTTGAAACACTCTTTGTGGAATCTGAAATTGGATATTTGGACCGGTTTGAGGCTTTCATTGCAATCGGGAGTACCTTCCCATAAGAACTAGACAGAAGCCTTCTCAGAAACTTCTTTGTAATGTTAGCATTCAACTCACAGAGTTCAAACTTTCTATTGTTGGAGCAGTTTTTAAACACTCTTTTTGTAGAATCTGCAAGTGGGTATTTGTACTGCTTTGTGGCCATCGTTAGAAACGGGTTTGTCTTCTCATAAAAACTAGAGAGAAGAATTTTCAGAAACTACTTTGTGATGTATGCATTCAACTGACAGAATTGAACCTTGCTTTTGATAGAGTAGTTTTGAAACACTCTTTTGGTAGAATCTGAAAGTGGATATTTAGAGCGATTGGAGACCATCTTTGGAAACGGGAATATCTTCATATGAAAACAAGACAGAAGCATTCTCAGAAATTTCTTTGTGATGTTTGCATTCAACTCAAAGAGTTTAACCTTCCTTTTGTAGGAGCAGTTTTTGAATCCTCTTTTTGTAGAGTCTGTAAGTGGATATTTGGTCGGCTTTGTGGCCTTCGTTGGAAACAGCTTTATCTTCCTCCTAAAAACTAGACAGAAGCATTCTCAGAAACTACTTTGTGTTGTGTGCATTCATCTCACAGAGTTGAAACTTTCCTTTGATAGAGCAGCTTTGAAACATTCTCTTTGTAGGATCTACAGGTGGACATTTGGAGTGCTTTGAGGGCTATGGTGGAAAAGGAAATATCTTCACATAAAAACAAGACAGAAGCATTCTCAGAAACTTCTTTGTGATGTTTGCATTCAACTCAGAGTTGAACATACCTTTTCATTGAGAAGTTTTGCAACACTCTTTTTGTAGAATCTGCAAGTGTACGTTTGGAGCACCTTGAGGTCTATGGTGGAAAAGGAAATATCTTCACATAAAAACTAGACAGAAGCATTCTCAGAAACTTCTTTGTGATATTTGCATTCAGCTCACAGATATGAACGTACCTTTTCATACAGCAGTTTTTAAATACTCTTTTTGCAGAATCTGCAATTGGATATGTGGAGTGCTTTGTTGCCTTCCTTGGAAACGGTAATATCTTCCAATAAAAAATTGACAGAATCATTCTCAGAAACTTCTTTGTGATGTGTGCATTCATCTCACGGAGTTGAACCTACCTTTTGCTAGAGCAGTTTTGAAACACTCTTTTTTTAAGACTCTGCAAGTGGTTATTTGGACCGGTTTGAGGCCTTCATTGGAAGAGGAATATCTTCACATAAAAACTTTACAGAGGTATTCTCAGAAACTTCTTTGTGATGTGTGCATTCAACTCACAGATTTGAACCTTCTTTTTAATAAAGCAGTTTTGAAACACTCTTTTTGTAGAATCTGCAAGTGGACATTTGGAGAGCTTTGAGGCCTATGGTGGAAAAGGAAATATCTTCAAATAAAAACTACACAGAAGCATTCTGAGAAACTTCTTTGTGATATGTGTATTCAACTCACAGAGTTGAAGCTTTCTTTTGATAGAGCAGTTTTGAAACACTCTTTTTGTGGAATCTGCAAGTGGATAGTTGAAACGGTTTGAGGCCTTCATTGGAAACGGGAATATCTTCACATAGCAACTAGACAGAAGCATTCTCAGAAACTACATTGTGTTGTGTGCATTCAATTCTCAGAGTTGAACTTTCCATTTGGTAGAGCAGTTTCAAAACACTCTTTTTGTAGAATTTTCAAGTGGATATTCTTACTGCTTTGAGGTCTTTGTTGGAAACGGGGTTATATTCCCATAAAAACTAGACAGAAACATTCTCAGAAAGTACTTTGTGATGTATGCATTCAACTCACAGAGTTGAACCTTCCTTTTGATAGAGCAGATTTGAAACACTCTTTTTGTAGAATCTGCAAGCGGATATTTGGACTGCTTTGTGGCCTTCGCTGGGAAAGGGTATATCTTCTCATAACTAGACAGAAGAATCTCAGAAAATTCTTTATGATATTTGCATTCAACTCTCAGAGTTGAATATTCCTTTTGATAGAGCAGTTTTGAAATACTCTTTTCGTAGCATCTGCAAGAGTATATTTGGAGCGCTTAGAGGGTTATGGTGGAAAATAAAATATCTTCAAATAAAAACCAGACAGCAGCATTCTCAGAAACTTTTTTGTGACATTTGTATTCAACTCACAGAGCTGAACATAGCTATTCATAGAGTAGTTTTGAAAAACCCTTTTTGTATAATCTGCAATTGTATACTTGTACGCTTTGACCCCTTCATTGGAAACCGGAATATCTTCACATAAAAACTAGACAGAAGCATTCTCAGAAATTAATTTGTGATGTGTGCATTCAACTCAAAGAATTGAACCTTCCTTTCTATAGAGCAGTTTTGAAACACTGTTTTTATAGAATCTGCAAGTGGACATTTGGAGAGATTTGAGGGCTATGGTGGAAAAGGAAATATCTTCACATACAAACTAGACAGAAGCATTCTCAGAAACTTCTTTCGGTTGTGTGCATTCAACTCACAGAGTTGAGCCTTCCTTTTGATAGTGCAGTTTTGAAACACTCTTTCTGTAGAATCTGCAAGCGGATATTTGGAGCGATTTGAAGCCTATGGTAGAAAAGGAAATATCTTCATATAAAAACTAGACAGAAGCATTCTCAGAAACTACTTTGTGTTGTGTACATTCAACTCACAGAGTTGAAACTTTCCTGTGATAGAGCAGCTTTGAAACACTCTTTTTGTAGAATATGCAGGTGGACATTTGGAGAGCTTTGAGGCCTGTGGTGGAAAAGGGAATATCTTCACATAAAAACTAGACAGAAACATTCCCAGAAATTTGTGATGTGTGCATTCAACTCTCAGAGTTGAACATTGCTTTTGATAGAACAGTTTTGAAACACTCCTTTGTGGAATCGGCAAGTGGATATTTGGACGGTTTTGAGGCCTTCGTTGGAAACGGGAATATCTTCCCATAAAAACTAGACAGAAGGATTATCTGAAACTTCTTTGTGATGTTTGCAATCAACTCATAGATTTGAACCTTCCTTTTGGTAGAGCAGTTTTTTAACACTCTTTTTGTAGAATCTGCAAGTGGATATTTGGACTGCTTTATTGCCTTCATTGGAAACGGGATTTTCTTCTCATAAAAACTAGAGAGAAGCATTCTCGGAAACTACTTTGTGATGTATGCTTTCAACTCCCAGAGTTGAACCTTCCTTTTGAGAGAGCATTTTTGAAACACTCTTTTTGTACAGTCTGCAAGTGAAGACTTTGAGAGCTTTGAGGCCAATATGGAAAAGGAATTATCTTCACAAAAAAACTAGACAAAAGCATTCTCAGAAACTTCTTTGTGATGTGTGCATTCAACTCAGAGAGTTCAACCTTTCTTTTCATAGAGCAGTTTTGAAACACTCTTTTTGCAGAATGTGCATGTGGACATTTGGGGTGCTATAAGGGCTATGGTAGAACACGAAATATCTTCACATAAAAACTAAGCAGAAACATTCTCAGAAACTTCTTTGTGATGTGTGCATTCATCTCACAGAGTTGAACCTTTCTTTCGATAGAGGAGTTTTGAAACACTCTTTTTTTTGGGATCTGCAAATGGATATTTGGACCGGTTTGGGGCCTTCAATGGAAATGGGAATATCTTCACATAAAAACTAGACAGAAGCATTCTCAGAAGCTACTTTGTGATGTATGCATTCAACTCCCAGAGTTGAACCTTCCTTTTGATAGAGCAGTTTTGAGACACTCTTTGTGTACAATCTGCAAGCGGACATTTGGACTTCTTTGAGGCCTATGGTAGAAGAGGAAATAACTTCATATAAAAAGTAGACAGAAGAATTTTCAGAATCTACTTTGTGTTGTGTGCATTCAACTCACAGAGTTGAACCTTTCTTTTGACAGAGCAGCTTTGAAACACTGTTTTTGTAGAATCTGCAAGTGGACATTTTCAGCGCTTTGAGTGATATGGTGGAAAAGGAAATATCTTCACCTGATAACTAGACAGATGCGTTCTGAGAAACTTCTTTGTGATGTTTGCATTCAACTCACAGTGTTGAACATTCCTTTTCATAGAGCAGTTTTGAAACACCCTTTTTGTAGAATCTGCTAAACGATATTTGGACCGGCATGAGGCCTTCATTGGAAACGGGAATATCTTCACCTAAAAACTAGACAGAAGAATTCTCAGAAACTTCTTTGTGATGTCTGCATTCAACTCACAGAGTTGAACCTTTCTTTCGATAGAGCAGTTTTGAAACACTCTTTTTTTAGGATGTGCAAGTGGACATTTGGATGGCTTTGAGGGCTATGGTGGAAAAGGAAGTATCTTCACAAATAAACTAGACAGAAGCATTCTCAGAAACTTTTTTTGATGTGTGCATTTAGCTCACAGTGCTGAACCTTTCTTTTGATGAAGCAGTTTTGAAACACTCTTTTTGTAGAACCTGCAAGTGCACATTTGGAGCGCTATGAGGGCTATCGTCGAAAAGGAAATATCTTCATATAAAAACTAGGCAGAAGAATTTCCATAAAGTTCTTTGTGATGTGGGCATTCAACTCAGAGAGTTGAACCTTTCTTTTGATAGAGCGGTTTTTTTACTTTTTTTATTTGTTTTAATTTATTTAGTCATTTATTTTTATTGTTATTATACTTTATGTTTTAGGTTACATGTGCACAATATGCAGGTTAGTTACATATGTATACATGTGCCTTGCTTGTGCACTGCACCCACTTACTCATCATCTAACATTAAGTATATCTCCCAATGCCATCCCTCCTCCTTCCTCCCACCCCACAACGGTCCCCGGTGTGTGATGTTCCCCTTCCTGTGTCCATTTGTTCCCATTGTTCAACACCCACCTATGAGAGAAAATATGCGATGTTTGGTTTTTTCTAATTGTGATAGTTTACTGAGAATAATGATTTCAAATTACATCCATGTATCTACAAAGGACTTGAACTCATCTTTTTTTATGGCTGCATAGTATTCCATTGTGTATATGTGCCACATTACTTAATCCAGTGTATCATTGTTGGACATTTGGGTTGTTCCCAAGTCTTTCCTATTGTGAATAAAGCTGCAATAAACATACGTGTGAATGTGTGTTTATTACAGCATGATTTATAGTCCTTTGGGTATATACCCAGTAATGGGGTGGCTGGTTCAAATGGTATTTCTTGTTCTAGATTCCTGTGGAATCATCACACTGACTTCCACAATGGTTGAACTAGTTTACAGTCCCACCAACAGTGTAAAAGTTTTCCTATTTCTCCACATCCTCTCTGTCACCTGATTTTTCCTGACTTTTTAATGATTGCCATTCTAACTGGTGTGAGATGGTATCTCATTGTGGTTTTGATTTGCATTTCTCTGATGGCCAGTGTGGTAAGCATTCTTTCATGTGTTTTTTGGCTGCATAAATGTCTTCTTTTGAGAAGTGTCTGTTCATGTCCTTCACCCACTTTTTGATGGGTTTGTTTGATTTTTTCTTGTAGATTTGTTTGTGTTCATTGTAGATTCTGGATATTAGACCTTTGTCAGATGAGTAGGTTGTGAAAATTTTCTCCCATTTTGTAGGTTGCGTGTTCACTCTGGTGGTAGTTTCTTTTACTGTGCAGGAGCGCTTCAGTTTAATTAGAACCCATTTGCCAATTTTGGCTTTCGTTGCCATTGCTTTTGGTGTTTTAGACATGAAGTCCTTGCCCATGCCTATGTCCTGAATGGTAATGCCTAGGTTTTCTTCTAGGGTTTTTATGGCTTTAGTTCTAACGTTTCAGTCTTTAATCCATGTTGAATTAATTTTTGTATAAAGTGTAAGGATGGGATCCAGTTTCAGCTTTCGACATATGGCTAGCCAGTTTTCCCAGCACCATTTGTTAAATAGGGAATCCTTTCCCCATTGCTTGTTTTTCTCAGGTTTGTGAAAGATCAGATAGTTGTAGATATGCAGCATTATTTCTGAGGGCTCTGTTCTGTTTCATTGATCTATATCTCTGTTTCTGTACCAGTACCACGCTGTTTTGGTTACTGTAGCCTTGTAGTATAGTTTGAAGTCAGGTAGTGTGATGCCTCCAGCCTTGTTCTTTAGGCTTAGGATTGACTTGGTGATGTGGGCTCTTTTTTGGTTCCATATGAACTTTAAAGTAGTTTTTTCCAATTCTGTGAATAAAGTCATTGGTAGCTTGATGGGGATGGCATTGAATATGTAAATTTCCTTGGGCAGTATGGCCATTTTCATGATATTGATTCTTCCTACCCATGAGCATGGAATGTTCTTCCATTTGTTTGTATCCTCTTTTATTTCATTGAGCAGTGGTTTGTAGTTCTCCTTGAAGAGGTCCTTCACATACCTCGTAAGTTGGATTCCTAGGTATTTTATTCTCTTTGAAGCAATTGTGAATGGGAGTTCACTCATGATTTGGCTCTCTGTTGGTCTGTTATTGGTGTGTAAGGATGCTTGTGATTTTTGTACATTGATTTTGTATCCTGAGACTTTGCTGAAGTTGCTTATCAGCTTAAGGAGATTTTGGGCTGAGAAAATGGGGTTTCCTAGATATACAATCATGTCATTTGCAAACAGGGATAATTTGAATTCCTATTTTCCTAATTGAATACCCTTTATTTCCTTCTCCTGCCTAATTGCCCTGGCCAGAACTTTCAACACTATGTCAAATAGGAGTGGTGAGAGAGGGCATCCTTGTCTTGTGCCAGTTTTCAAAGGGAATGCTTCCAGTTTTTGCCCATTCAGTATGATATTGGCTGTGGGTTTTTCATAGATAGCTCTTATTATTTTAAAATAAGTCCCATCAATACCTAATTTATTGAGAGTTTTTAGCATGAAGTGTTGTTGAATTTTGTCAAAGGCCTTTTCTGCATCTATTGAGATAATCATGTGGTTTTTGTCTTTGGTTCTGTTTATATGCTGGATTACATTTATTGATTTGCATATATTGAACCAGTTTTGCTTCCCAGGGATGAAGCCCACTTGATCATGGTGGATAAGCTTTTTGATGTGCTGCTGGATTCAGTTTGCCAGTATTTTATTGAGGATATTTTCATCAATGTTCATCAAGGATATTGGTCTAAAATTCTCTTTTTTTGTTGTGTCTCTGCTCGGCTTTGGTGTCAGGATGATTCTGGCCTCATAAAAAGAGTTAGGGAAAATTCCCTCTTATTCTATTGTTTGGAATATTTTCAGAAGGAATGGTACTGGTCCTGGACACTTTTTGGTTCGTAAGCTATTGATTAGTGCCCCAATTTCAAATCCTTTTTTTGGTCTATTCAGAGATTCAACTTCTTCCTTGCTTCGTCTTGGGAGGGTGTATGTGTCGAGGAATTTATCTATTTCTTCTAGATTTTCTAGCTTATTTGTGTAGAGGTGTTTGTAGTATTCTCTGATGGTAGTTTTTATTTCTGTGGGATCGGTAGTGATATCCCCTTTATCATTTTTTATTGCGTCTATTTGATTCTTCTCTCTTTTTTTCTTTATTAGTCTTGCTTGCGGTCTATCAATTTTGTTGATCCTTTCAAAAAACCAGCCCCTGAATTCATTAATTCTATGAAGGGATTTTGTGTCTCTATTTCCTTCAGTTCTGCTCTGATCTTAGTTATTTCTTGCCTTATGCTAGCTTTTGAATATGTTTGTCCTTGCTTTTCTAGTTCTTTTCATTGTGATGTTAGGGTGTCAATTTTGGTTCTTTCCTGCTTTCTCTTGTGGGCATTTAGTGCTATAAATTTCCCTCTACTCACTGCTTTGAATGCATCTGAGAGATTCTGGTATGTTGTGTCTTTGTTGTCATTGGTTTCAAAGAACATCTTTATTTCTGCCTTCATTTCGTTATGTACCCAGTAGTCATTCAGGAGCAGGTTGTTCAGTTTCCATGTAGTTGAGTGGTTTTGAGTGAGATTCTTAATCCTGAGTTCTAGTTTGATTGCACTGTGGTCTGAGAGATAGTTTTTTGTAATTTCTGTTCTTTTACATTTGCTGAGGAGAGCTTTAAAGTATGTGGTCAATTTGGGAATAGGTGTGGTGTGGTGCTGAAAAAAATGTATATTCTGTTGATTTGGGGTGGAGAGTTCTGTAGATGTCTATTAGGTCTGCTTGGTGCAGAGCTGAGTTCAATTCTTGGGTATCCTTGTTGACTTTCTGTCTCATTGATCTGTCTAATGTTGACAGTGGGGTGTTAAAGTCTCCCATTATTAATGTATGGGAGTCTAAGTCTCTTTGTATGTCACTCAGGACTTGCTTTATGAATCTGGGTGCTCCTGTATTGAGTGCTTATAATAGGAACTGCTCCGATCTACAGCTCTTAATGTGAGCAATGCAGAAGATGGGTGATTTCTGCATTTCCATGACAGGTACCATGTTCATCTCACTAGGGAGTACCAGACAGTGGGCACAGGTCAGTGGGTGCTTGCACCCTGCACAAGCCAAAGCAGGGTGAGGCAGTTCCTCACCCAGGGAGTGCAAGGGGTCAGGGAGATCCCTTTTCTAGTCAAAGAAAGGGGTGACAGACAGCACCTAGAAAATTGGGTCACTCCCCCCAAAATAGTATGCTTTTCCAATGGGCTTAAAAAACGGCACACCAGGAGATTATATTCGGCAACTGGCTCAGAGGGTCCCATGCCCCCAGAGTCTCACTGATTGCTAGCACAGCAGTCTGAGATCAAACTGCAAGGCAGCAGTAAGGCCGGGGGAGGGGCGCCTGCCATTGCCCAGGCTTGCTTAGGTAAACAAAGCAGCCTGGATGCTCGAACTGGGTGGAACCCACCACAGCTCAAAGAGGCTTGCCTGCCTCTGTAGGCTCCACCTCTGGGGGCAGGGCAAAGACAAAGAAAAAGACAGCGGTAACCTCTGCAGACTTAAATATCCCTGTCTGACAGCTTTGAAGAGAGTAGTGGTTCTCCCAGCACGCAGCTGGAGATCTGAGAACAGGCAGACTGCCTCCTCAAGTGGGTCCCTGACCCTTGACCCCGGAGCAGCCTAACTGGGAGGCACCCCACAGCAGGGGCACACTGACACATCACAAGGCCGGGTACACCAACAGACCTGCAGCTGAGGGTCCTGTCTGTTAGAAGGAAAACTAACAAACAGAAAGGACATCCACACCAAAATCCCATCTGTACATCACCACCATCAAAGACCAAAAGTAGATAAAATCACAAAGAAGGGGAAAAAGCAGAGCAGAAAAACTGGAAACTCTAAAAAGCAGAGCACCTCTCCTCCTCCAAAGGAACGCAGTTCCTCTCCAGCAATGGAACAATGCTGGAAGGAGAATGACTTTGATGAGCTGAGAGAAGAAGGCTTCAGACGATCTAATTACTCCGAGCTACTGGTGGACATTCAAAACAAAGGCAAAGAAGTTGAAAACTTTGAAAAAAATTCAGAAGAATGTAAAACTAGAATAACCAATACAGAGAAGTGCTTAAAAGAGCTGATGGAGCTGCAAACCAAGGCTCGAGAACTACGTGAAGAAAGCAGAAGCCTCAGGAGCAGATGCAAACATTTCAAAGAAAGGGTATCTGTGATGGAAGATGAAATGAATGAAATGAAGTGAGAAGGGAAGTTTAGAGAATAAAGAATAAAAGGAAATGAGCAAATCCTCCCAGGAATATGGGACTTTGTGAAAAGACTAAATCTACGTCTGATTGGTGTACCCGAAAGTGATGGGGAGAATGGAACCAAGTTGGAAAACACTCGGCAGGATATTATCCAGGAGAACTTCCCCAATCTAGCAAGGCAGGCCAACATTCAGATTCAGGAAATACAGAGAACACCACAAAGATACTCCTCGAGAAGAGCAACTCCAAGACACATATTTGTCAGATTCACCAAAGTTGAAATGAAGGAAAAAATGTTGATGGCAGCCAGAGAGAAAGGTCAGGTTAGGCTCAAAGGGAAGCCCATCGGACTAACAGCAGATATCTCAGTAGAAACTATACAAGCCAGAAGAGAGTAGGGGCCAATATTCAACATTCTTAAAGAAAAGAATTTTCAACCCAGAATTTCATATCCAGCCAAACTAAGCTTCACAAGTGAAGGAAAATAAAATACTTTACAGAAAGCAAATGCTGAGAGATTTTGTCACCACCAAGCCTGCCCTAAAAGAGCTCCTGAAGGAAACACTAAACATGGAAGGGAACAACAAGTACCAGCTGCTGCAAAATCATGCCAAAATGTAAGGACCATCGAAACTAGGAAGAAACTGCATCAACTAACATGCAAAATAACCAGCTAATATAATAATGACAGGATCAAATTCACACATAACAATATTAACTTTAAATGTAAATGGACTAAATGCTTCAATAGAAAGACACAGACTGGCAATTTGGTTAAAGAGTCAAGACCCATCAGTGTGCTGTATTCAGGAAACCCATCTCACCTGCAGAGACACACATAGGCTCAAAATAATAGGATGGTGGAAGATCAACCAAGCAAATGGAAAACAAGAAAAGGCAGGGGTTGCAATCCTAGTCTCTGATAAAACAGACGTTAAACCAACAAAGATCAAAAGAGACAAAGAAGACAATTACATAATTGCAAAGTGATAGAGCAGTTTTTAAACACACTTTTTTTAGAATCTGCAAGTGGATATTTGGAGCGATTTGAGGCCTTTGTTGGAAACGGGAATACCTTCACATAAAAACTAGACAGAAGCATTCTCAGAAATTACTTTGTGATGTGTGCATTCAACCCACAGAGGTGAACCTTCCTTTTGATAGAGCAGTTTTGAAACACTCTTTCTGTAGAATCCGCAAGCGGACATTTGGAGAGCATCGAGGCCTATGGTAGAAAAGGAAATATCTTCATGTAAAAACTAGACAGAAATATTCTCTGAAACTACTTTGTGTTGTGCACATTCAACTCACAGAGATGAACCTCTGATTTGATAGAGCAGCTTTGAAACACTCTTTTTGTAGAATCTGCAAGTGGACATTTGGGGCACTTAGAGGGCTATGGTGGAAAAGAAAATATCTTCACATAAAAACTAGACAGAAGCATTCTCAGAAACTTCTTTGTGATATGTGCATCCAACTCACAGAGTTGAACCTTTCTTTTGATAGAGCAGTTTTGAAACACTCTTTTTGTGGAATCTGCAAGTGGACATCCGGAGTGATTTGAGGGCTGTGGTGGAAAAGGAAACATCTTCACATAAAAAATAGACAGATACATTCTCATTAACTTCTTTGTGATGTTTGCATTCAACTCACAGGGTTGAACATAAATTTTCATAGAGCAGTTTTGAAACACTCTTTTTGTAGAATCTGCAAATTGATATTTGGACCGGTTTAAGGCCTTTGTTAGAAACGGGAATATCTTCACAGAAAAACTTTACAGAAGCATTCTCAGAAACTTCTTTTTGATGTGTGCATTCAACTCACAGAGGTGAATCTTTCTTTTGATAGAGTAGTTTTGAAACACTCTTTGTGTAGAATCTGCAAGCAGACATTTGGAACACATTGAGGCCTTTGGTAGAAATGGAAATATCTTCATATAAAAACTAGACAGAAGCATTCTCAGAAACTACTTTGTGTTGTGTGCATTAAAATCACAGAGTTGAACCTGTGATTTGATAGAGAAGCTTTGAAACACTCTTTTGTAGAATCTGTAAGTGAACATTTGGAGAGCTTTGAGGCCTATGGTGGAAAAGGAAATGTCTTCAAATAAAAACTAGACAGAAGCATTCTCAGAAACTTCTTTGTGATGTCTGCATTCAACACACAGAGTTGAACCTTACTTTTGATAGAGCAGTTATGAAACGCTCTTAGTGTGGAATCTGCAAGTGGAAATATGGCGCACTTTGAGGGCAATGGTGGAAAAGGAAATACCTTCACATAAAAACTAGACAGAAGCATTCTCAGAAACTTCTTTGTGATGTGTGCATTCAACTCAGAGAGTTGAACCTTCCTTTGGGTAGAGCAGTTTTGAAAAACTCTTTTTGTAGAATCTGCAAGTGGAAATTTTGATCGCTTTGAGTGCTATGGTGGAAAAGGAAATATCTTCACATAAAAATTAGAGAGAAGCATTTTCGGAATCTTCTTTGTGATATTTGCATTTAACTCACAGAGTTGAACATACCTTTTCATAGCACAGTTTTGAAACACTCTTTTTGTAGAACCTGCAAATGGATATTTAGGCCAGTTTGAGGTCTTCGTTGGAAATGGGAATATCTTCACGTAAAAAGTAGACAGCAGCATTCTCAGAAACTACTTCTTGATGTTTGCATTCAACTCACAGAGCTGAAACTTCCTTTTGGTAGAGCAGTTTTAAAACACTCTTTTTGTAGGATCTGCAGGTGGATATTTGGACCACTTTGTGGCCTTCGTTGGAAACGGGATTGTCTTCTCATAAAAACTAGACAGAAGCATTTTCAGAAACTACTTTCTGACGTATGCATTCATCTCACAGAGCTGAACCTTCCTTTTGATGGAGCAGTTTTGAAACACTCTTTTTGTAGAATCTGCAAGTGGACATTTGGAGTGCTTTAAGACCAAGGTGGAAAAGGAAATATCTTCACATAAAAACTAGACAGAAGCATTCTCAGAAACTACCTGGTGATATGTGCATTCAGTTCAGAGTTGAGCCTTGCTTTTCATAGAGTAGTTCTGAAACTCTCTTTTTGTAGAATCTGCAAGTGGACATTTGGACCGTTTTGAGGTCTTCGTTGGAAACGGGAATATCTTCACATAAAAACTAGACAGAAGCATTCTCAGAAACTTATTTGTAATGTGTGCATTCAACTCACAGAGGCGGACCTTCCTTTTGATGGAGCAGTTTTGAAACACTCTTTCTCTAGAATCTGCAAATGGACATTTGGAGCGCTTTGAAGCCTAAGGTAGAAAAGGATATATCTTCATATAAAAACTGGACAGAAGCATTCTCAAAAACTACTTTGTGATGTATGCATTCAACTCACACAGTTGAAGCTTACTTTGGGTAGAGTAGTTTTGAAAAACTCTTTTTGTAGAATCTGCAAGTGGACATTTGGAGCACTTTGAGGCCAAGGTGGAAAAGGAAATATCTTCACATAAAAACTTCACAGAAGCATTCTCAGAAACTTCTTTGTGATGTTTGCATTCAACTCACAGAGTTGAACCTTCTTTTTGGTACAGTAGTTTTTAAACACTCTTTTTGTAGAATCTATAAATATATATTTTGACTGCTTTTTGTCCTTCTTTGGAAACGGTAATATATTCTCATAACTATACAGAAGCATTCCCAGAAACATCTTTGTGATATTTGCATTCAACTCACAGACTTGAATTTTCATTTTGATAGAGCAGTTTTGAAATACAGTTTTTGTAGAATCTGCAAGTGTACTTTTGGATTGCTTTGATGGTTATGGTGGAAAATGAAATATCTTCACATAAAAACTAGACTGAAGCATTCTCAGAAACCTCTTTGTGATGTGTGCATTCAACGCACAGAGTTGAAACTTGCTTTTGGTAGAGCACTTTTGAAACACTCTTTTTGTGGAATCCGCAAGTGGATATTTGGATTGCTTTGAGGCCTTCGTTGGAAACGGAAATATCTTCCCATATAAGCTAGACAAAAGCATTCTCAGAAACTTCTTTTTGATGTTTGCATTCAACTCACAGATTGAACCTTCCTTTTGGTAGAGCAGTTTTTAAACACTCTTTTTGTAGAAACTGCAAGTGGATGTTTGGACTGCTTTGTGGCCTTCTTTGGAAACGGGTTTATCTTCTCATAAAAACTAGACAGAAGCATTCTCAGAAACTTCTTTGAATCGTGTGCATTCAACTCACAGACCTGAAACTTCCTTTTGATAGAGCAGTTTTTAAACACCCTTTGTGTAGGATCTGCAAGCAGACATTTGGAGCGCTTTGAGGCGTATGGTAGAAAAGAAAATATCTTCATATAAAAAGCAGACAGAAGCATCCTGAGAAACGACTTTGTGTTGTGTGCATTCAACTCACAGAGTTGAACCTTCCTTTGATAGAGCATCTTTGAAAAACTCTTTTTGTAGAATCTGCAAGTGGACATTTGGAGAGCTTTGATGCCTGAGGTGGAAAAGGATATATCTTCACATAAACACTAGACAAAACATTCTCAGAAACTTATTTGTGATGTGTGCCTTCAACTCACAGGGTTGTACCTTGCTTTTGATAGAGAAGTTTTAAAGCACTCTTTTGTTAGGATCTGCAAGTGGACATTTGGACTGCTTTGCAGCCTTCCTTGGAAACGGGATTATCTTCCCATAAAAACTACACAGAAGCATTCTCAGAAAATACTTTGTGACGTATGCATTCAACCCACAGAGTTAAACGTTTCTTTTGTTAGAGCAGTTTTGAAACGCTCTTTTTGTAGAATCTGCAAGTGGACATTTGTAGCTCTTTGAGGCCAATGTGGAAAAGGTAATATCTTCACATAAAAAATAGACAGAAGCATTCTCTGAATCTTCTTTGTGATGTTTCCATTCAACTCACAGAGTTGAACATTCTTTTTGGTAGAGCAGTTTTTAAGCACTTTTTTTGTGGTATCTGCAAGTGGATATTGAGATTGCTTTGTGGCCTTCGTTGGAAACGGGATTATCTTCTCATTAAAACTAGACAGAGGCATTCTCTGAAACCACTTTGTGATGTACGCATTCAACTCACAGAGCTGAGCCATCCTTTTGATAGAGAAGTTTTGAAACACTCTTTTTGTAGAATCTGCAAGTGGGCATTTGGAGCGCTTTGAGGCCAAGGCGGAAAAGGAAATATCTTCACATAAAAACTAGACAGAACCATTCTCAGAAACTTTTTTGTGATGTGTGCATTCAACTCACAGAGTTGAAAATGGGTTTTGATAGAACAGTTTTGAAACGCTCTTTTTGTGGAATCTGCAAGTGAATATTTCGACCGGTTTGAGGCCTTCGTTTGAAACGGGAATCTCTTACCATAAAAACTAGACAGAAGCATTCTCAGAAATTTCTTTGTGATGTTTGCATTCAACTCACAGAGTTGAACCTTCTTTTTGCTGGAGCAGTTTTTAAACACTTTTTTTGTAGAATCTCCATGTGGATATTTGGAGTATTTTGTGGCCTTCTTTGGAAACGGAATTATCTTCTCATAAAAACGAGACAGAAGCATTTTCAGAAACTACTTTCTGATGTACGGATTCAACTCCCATGTTGAACTTTCCTTTTGATAGAGCAGTTTTGAAACACTTTTTGTAGAATCTGCAAGTGGACATTTGGAGCACTTTGAGTTCTGTGGTGGATAAGGAAATATCTTCACACAAAAACTAGACAGAAGCATTCTCAGAAATTTCTTTGTAATGTTTGCATTCAACTCACAGAGTTGAACCTTCTTTTTGCTGGAGCAGTTTTTAAACACTCTTTTTGAAGAATCTCCATGTGGATATTTGGAGTGTTTTGTGGCCTTCTTTGGAAGTGGAATTATCTTCTCATAAAAACGAGACAGAAGCATTTTCAGAAACTACTTTCTGATTTGCGGATTCAACTCCCAGAGTTGAACCTTCCTTTTGATAGAGCAGTTTTGAAACACTCTTTTTGTAGAATCTGCAAGTGGACATTTGGAGCGCTTTGAGTTCTGTGGTGGAAAAGGGAATATCCTCACACAAAAACTAGACAGTAGCATTCTCAGAAAATTCTTTGTTATGTTGGCATTCAACTCAGAGAATTGAACATACCTTTTCATAGAGCAGCTTTGAAACACTGTTTTTGTTGAATCTGCAAGTGGATATATAGACAGGTTTGAGGCCTTCATTGGAAACGGGAATATCTTGACATAAAAACTAGGCAGAAGCATTCTCAGAAACTTCTTTGTGATGTTTGCATTCAACTCACAGTGTTGAACATACGTTTTCATAGAGAAGTTTTTAAACACTCTTTTGGTAGTATCTGTAAGTGGATATTTGGACTGCTTTGTTTCGTTCATTGGAAACGGGAATATCTTCTTATAAAAACTTGACAGAAGCATTCTGAGAAACTTCTTTGTGATGTGTGCCTTCAACTCACAGAGTTGAAACTTTCTTTTGATAGAGCAGTTTTGAAACACTCTTGTTGTTGAATCGGCAAGTGGATATTTGGACCGGTTTGAGGCCGTCATTGTAAACGGAAATATCTTCCCATAGAAGTAGACAGAAGCATTCTCAGAAACTTCTTTGTGATGTTTGCATTCAACTCACAGAGTTGAACCTGCCTTTTAGTAGAGCAGTTTTTAAACACTCTTTTTGTAGAATCTGCAAGTGGAAATTTGGACTGCTTTGTGGACTTCGTTGGAAACGGAATTATCTTCTCATAAAAACTGGACAGAAGCATTCTCAGAAACTACTTTGTGATGTACTCATTAAAAACTCAGAGTTGAATCTTCCTTTTGATAACTCTCTCAAAAGTTTTGAAACACTCTTTTTGTAGAATCTGGAAGTGGACATTTGGAGTGCTTTGAGGCCTTCGTTGGAAATGGTAATATCTTCACTTAAAAACTAGACAGATGCATTCTCATAAACTTCTTTGTGATGTGTGCATTTAATTCAGAGAGTTGAAACTTTCTTTTCTTAGAGCAGCTTTGAAACACTCTTTTGGTAGCATCTGCAAGTTGACATTTGGAGTGCTTTGAGGGCTATGGTGTAAAAGGAAATATCTTCACATAAAATCTAGACAGAATCATTGTCAGAATCGTCTTTGTGATGTTTGCATTCAACTCACAGAGTTGAACATACGTTTTCATAGAGTAGTTTTTAAACACTCTTTTTGTAGAATCTGCAAGTGGATATTTGGACTGCTTTGTTGCCTTCGCTGGAAACGGGAATATCTTCTCACAGAAACTTGAGAGAAGCATTCTCAGAAACTTCTTTGTGATGTGTGCGTTCAACTCAGAGTTGAACCTTCCTTTTGAGAGAACAGTTTTGAAACCCTCTAATTGCAAAATCTGCAAGTGGCCATATGGAAGGCTTTGAAATTTATGGTGGAAAAAGCAATATCTTCACCTAAAAACTAGACAGAATCATTCTCAGGAACTTCTTTATAATGTGTGGATTCAACTCACAGAGTTGTACCTTCCTTTCGTTAGAGCAGTTTTGAAACACTCTGTTTGTGGAATCTGCAATTGGACATTTGGAGCGCTTAGAGGGCTAAGGTGGAAAAGGCAATATCTTCACATAAAAATTAGACTGAAGGATTCTCAGAAACTTCTTTGGGATATGTGGATTCAACTCACCGAATTGAACTTTTCTTTTGATAGGGTAGTTTTGAAACACTCTTTTTTAGTATCTGCAAGTGGATATTTGGACCGGCTTGAGGCCTTCGTTGGAAACGGGAATGTCTTCACATAACAACTATACAGAAGTATTCTCAGAAACTTCTTTGTGATGTCTACATTCAACTCACAGAGTTGAACATTGCTTTTGGTACAGCAGTTTAGAAACACTCTTTTTGTAGAATCTGTACGTGGATATTTGGAATGCTTTGTGGTGTTCATTGGAAACGGGATGATATTCTCATAAAAACTAGACAGAACCATTCTCAGAAACTACTTTGTGATGTATGCATTCAGCTCACACAGTTGAACTTTCCTCTTGATAGAGTAGGTTTGAAACACTCTTTATGTAGTATCTGCAAATGGATATTTGGACTGCTTTGTGTCCTTCATTGGAAACGGGAATATCTTCACATAAAAACTAGACAGAAACATTCTCAGAAACTGCTTTGTGATGTGTGCATTCAACTCACAGAGTTGAAGATTTCTTTTCATAGAACAGTTTTGAAACACTCTCTTTGTAGAATATGCAAGTGGACATTTGGAGCACTTGCATGGGCTATGGTGGAAAATAAAATATCTTCACATAAAATCTAGACAGAAGCGTTCTCAGAAACTTCTTTGTGATGTTTGCATTCAACTCAGAGAGTTGAACATATCTTTTCATAGAGCAGTTTGGAAATACTCTTTTGGTAGGATCTGCAATGGATATTAAACCGGCTTGAGGCCTTCATTAGAAGCGGGTATATCTTCTCATAAAAGCTTGACAGACGAATTCTCAGAAACTTATTTCTGATGGGTGCATTCACCTCAAAGAGTTGCACCTTGGTTTTGAAAGAGCAGTTTTGAAACACTCTATTTGCAGAATCTGCAAGTGAATATTTGGAGCGGATTGAGAGCGATGGTGGAAAAGGGAATATCTTCACATAAAAACTAGACATAAACATTCTCAGGAACTTCTTTGTGATGTGTGCATTCAACTCCCACAGTTGTAACCTCCTTTTGATAGAGCAGTTTTGAAACACTGTCTTTGTAGAATCTGCAAGTGGATATTGAGACCATTTTGAGGCCTTCATTGGAAACGGGTATATCTTCTCATAAAAACTTGACAGAAGAATTCTCAGAAACTTCTTGTGATGTGTGCATTCACCTCACAGAGTTGAAACTTCCTTTTGATAGAGCAGTTTTGAAACACTCTATTTGCAGAATCTGCAAGTCGACATTTGGAGCGCTTTTAGGGCTATGGTGGGAAAGGGAATATCTTCACATAAAAACTAGACAGAAGTATTCTCAGAAACTTCTTTGTGATGTTTGCATACAACTCACAGTGTTGAACATATCTTTTCATAGAGTAGTTTTGAAACACTCTTTTTGTAGAATCTGCAGGTAGATATTTGGACCAGTTTGAGGCCTACGTTGGAAATGGGAATATCTTCACATAAAAACTACACAGAAGCATTATCAGAAACTTCTTTGTGATGTGTGCATTCAACTCACTGACGTGAACCTTCATTTTGATAGAGCAGTTTTGAAACTCTCTTTATGTAAAATCTGCAAGCGGACATTTGGAGTGCTCTGAGGCCTATGGAAGAAAAGGATATATCTTCATATAAAAACTACACAGAAGCATTCGCAGAAAATGCTTTGTGTTGTGCACATTCAACTCACAGAGTTGAAGCTTTCCTTTGATAGAGCAGCTTTGAACCACTCTTTTTGTAGAATCTGCTAGTGGACATTTGGAAATCTTTGAGGCCTATGGTAGAAAAGTAAATATCTTCATATGAAAACTAGACAGATGAATTCTCAGGAACTACTTTGTGTTGTGGGCATTCAACTCACAGAGTTGAAACTTTCTTTTGATAGAGCAGCTTTGAAACACTCTTTTTGTAGAATCTGCATGTGGACATTTGGAGCGCTTTGAGGGCTATGGTTGAAAAGGAAATATCTTCATATAAAAACTAGAAAGATGCATTGTCAGAAACTTCTTTGGGACGTGTGTATTCAACTCACCAAGTTGAAACTTTCTATTGATAGAGAAGTTTAGAAACACTCTTTTTTTTAGAATCTGCAACTGGATATTTGGACTGGTTTCAGGCCTTCATTGGAAACGGGAATATCTTCACATAATAATTAGACAGAAGCATTCTCAGAAACTTTTTTTATATGTGCATTCAACACACAGACGTGAAACTTCCTTTTGATAGAGCAGTTTTGATGCGCTCTTTGTGTAGAATCTGCAAGCGGACATTTGGAGCGCTTTGAGGCCTAGGGTAGAAAAGAAAATATTTTCATGTAAAAACTAGAGAGAAGCATTCTCAGAAACTATTTTGTGTTGTGTGCATTCAACTCACAGAGTTGAATCTTTCCTTTAATAGAGCAGCTTTTAAACACTCGTTTTGTAGAATCTGCAAGTGGACATTTGGAGAGCTTTGAGGCCTACGGTTTAAAGGAAATATCTTCTCATAAATCTAGACAGAAGCATTCTCAGATACTTCCTTGTGATGTGTGCCTTCAACTCACAGAGTGGAACCTTCCTTTCGGCAGAGCAGTTATTATTATTATTATTAGTAGTAGTAGTAGTATTATACTTTAAATTTTAGGGTATATGTGCACAATGTGCAGGTTAGTTACATACGTATACTTGTGCCATGCTGGTGTGCTGCACCCACTAACTCATCATCTAGTATTAGGTATATCTCCCAATGCTATCCCTCGCCCCTCCCTCCACCTCACAGCTGTCCCCAGAGTGTGATGTTTTCCTTCCTGTGTCCATGTGTTCTCATTGTTCGATTCCCATCTATGAGTGAAAATATGCGGTGTTTGGTTTTTTGTTCTTGCGATAGTTTACTGAGAATGATGATGTCCAATTTCATCCATGTCCCTACAAAGGAGATGAACTCATCATCTTTTATGGCTGCGTAGTATTCCATGGTGTATATGTGCCACATTTTCTTAATCCAGTCTATCATTGTTGGACATTTGGGTTGGTTCCAAGTCTTTGCTTTGTGAATAATGCTGCAATAAACATACGTGTGCATGTGTCTTTATAGCAGCATGATTTATAGTCCTTTGGGTATATACCCAGTAACGGGATGGCTGGGTCAAATGGTATTTCCAGTTCTAGATCCCTGAGGAGTTGCCACACTGACTTCCACAATGATTGAACTAGTTTACAGTCCCACCAACAGTGTAAAATTGTTCCTATTTCTCCACATCCTCTCCAGCACCTGTTTTTTCTTGACCTTTTAATGATTGCCATTCTAATTGGTGTGAGATGGTATCTCATTGTGGTTTTGATTTGCATTTCTCTGGTGGCCAGTGATGGTGAGCATTTTTTCACGTGTTTTTTGGCTGCATAAACGTTTTCTTTTATGTATGTCTGTTCATGTCCTTCACCCACTTTTTGATGGGGTTGTTTGTCTTTTTCTTGTAAAGTTGTTTGAGTTCATTGTAAACTCTGGATATTAGCCATTTGTCAGATGAGTAGGTTACAAAATTTTTCTCCCTTTTTTTAGGTTTCCTGTACACTCTGATGGTAGTTTCTTTTGCTGTGCAGAAGCTCTTTAGTTTAATTTGATCCCATTTGTCAATTTTGTCTTTTGTTGCCATTGCTTTTGGTGTTTTAGAAATGAAGCCCTTGCCCTTGCCTATGTCCTGAATGGTAATGCATAGGTTTTCTTCTAGGGTTTTTATGGTTTTAGCTCTAAAGTTTAAGTCTTGAATCTATCTTGAATTGATTATTGTATAAGGTATAAGGAAGGGATCCAGTTTCAGCTTTCTACAGTTTTTAAAAACTCTTTCTGTAGAATCTGCAAGTGGATATTTGGATTGCTTAGTGGAGTTCATTGGAAAAGGGTATATACTCTCATAACTATACAGAAACATTCTCTGAAACTTCTTGGTGATGTGTGCCTTAAACTGACAGAGTTGAACCTTCCTTTTCATAGAGAAGTTTTGAAACACGCTATTTCCAGAATCTGCAAGTGGACATTTGGAGCGCTTTGAGGGCCACGTTGGAAAAGGAAATATCTTCGCATAAAAACTAGACAGAGGATTCTCAGAAACTTCTTTGTGATGTGTGCATTCAACTCACAGAGTTGAACCTTCCTTTTGATAGAGCAGGTTTGAAACACTCTCTTTGTAGACTGTGCAGGAGGATATTTGGATTGCTTTGTGGTCTTCATTGGAAACAGTATATCTCCTCATAACTAGACAGAAGCATTCTCCGAAACTTCTTCATGATGTTTGCATTGAACTCACAGAGTTTAACCTTCCTTTTGAAGAGAGCATTTTTGAAATACTCTTTTCATAGAATCTGCAAGTGTACATTTGGAGCGCTTTGAGAATTATGGTGGAAAATGAAATATCTTCACATAAAAACTAGACAGAAACATTCTCAGAAACTTCTTTGTGATGTTTGCATTCAATTCACAGAGCTGAACCTACCTTTTCATAGAGCAGCTTTGATACACCCCTTTGGAAGTATCTGAAAGTGTATATTTGCACTGCTTTGAGGCCGTCATTGGAAACGGGTATATCTTCACATAAAAAGTAGATAGTAGTATACTGAAAAACTTCTTTGTGATGTGTGCATTCAACTCACATAGTTGAACCTTCCTTTGGATAGAGCAGCTTTGAAACAGTGTAGGATCTGAAAGTGGACATTTGGAGCGCTTTGAGGGCTATTGTGGAAAAGGAAATATCTTCATATAAAAACTACACAGAAGCATTCTCACAAGCTTCTTTGTGATGTTTGCATTCAATTCACAGAGCTGAACCTACCTTTCCATAGAGCAGCTTTGAAACACCCCTTTGGAAGAATCTGAAAGTGTATATTTGCACCACTTTGAGGCCGTCATTGGAAACGGGTATATCTTCACATAAAAAGTAGATAGAAGTATACTTAGAAACTTCTTTGAGATGTGTGCATTCAACTCACAGAGTTGAACCTTCCTTTGGATAGAGCAGCTTTGAAACACTGTTTTTGTAGGATCTGAAAGTTGACATTTGGAGCACTTTGAGGGCTATTGTGGAAAAGGAAATATCTTCATATAAAAACTACACAGAAGCATTCTCAGAAACTTCTTTGTGATGTTTGTATTCAACTCACAGAATTGAACATAGCTTTTCATAGAGCAGTTTTGAAACACTGTTTTTGTAGAATCTGCAAGTGTACACTTGGAGCGCTTTGAGGGCTATGGTGGAAAAGGAAATATCTTCACATAAAAACTAGTCAGAAGCATTCTCAGAAACTTTTTGTGATGTGTGCATTCAACTCACAGAGTTGAACCTTCCTTTTTATACAGTAGTTTTGAAACACACTTTCTGTTGAACCTGGAAGCGGACATTTGGTGCGCTTAGAGGTCCATGGGAGAAAAGGAAATATCTTCATGTAAAAACTAGACAGAAGCATTGTCAGAAACTATTTTGTGTTGCATGCACTCAACTCACATAGTTGAACCTCTGATTTGATTGAGCAACTTTGAAACACTATTTTTGTAGAATCTGCAAGTGGACATTCAGAGAGATTTGTGGTCTATGGTGGAAAAGGAAATATCTCCACAAAAAAAGCAGAGAGAAGCATTCTCAGAAACATCTTCATGATGTGTGCATTCAACTCACAGAGTTGAACTTTAGTTTTGATAGAGGAGATTTGAGACACTCTTTGTGTAGAATCTGCAAGTGGACATTTGTAGCACTTTGAGGGCTATCGTAGAAAAGGAAATATCTTCATATAAAAACTAGACAGAAGCGTTCTCAGAAACTTCTTTGTGATATGTGCATTCAACTTACAGAGTTGAACCTTTCTTTTGATAGAGCAGTTTTGAAACACTCTTCATGTGGAATCTGCAAGTGGATATTTGGACTGGATTGAGGCCTTCATTGGAAACGGGAATATCTTCACATAAAAACTAGACAGAAGGATTCCAAAAAACTTCTTTCTGATGTCTGCATTCAACACACAGATTTGAACCTTCCTGTTGGTAGAGCAGTTTTGAAACATTATTTTCGTGGAATCTGCAAGTGGATATTTGGACTGCTTTGTGGCCTTCACTGGAAATGGGATTTTATTCTCATAAAAACTAGACAGAAGCATTCTCAGAAACTAATTTGTGATGTATGCATTTAACTCCCAGTGCTGAACCTTTCATTTGATTGAGCAGTTTGAAACATTCTTTTTGTAGAATCTGCAAGTGAATATTTGGACTGCTTTGTGGCCTTCGTTGGAAACGGGTATATCTTCTCATAACTAGACAGAAGCATTCTCAGAGAGTTCTTTGTGGCGGTGGCATTCAACTCACTGAGTTCGACCTTCCTTTTGAAAGAGCAGTTTTGAAACACTCTTTTCATAGAATCTGCAAGTGTACATTTGTAGTGCTTTGAGGTTTATGGTATAAAATGAAATATCTTCACATAAAAAGTAGACAGAAGCATTCTTAGAAATTTCTTTGTGATGTGTGCATTCAACTCACAGAGTTGAAACTTCCTTTTGATAGAGCAGGTTTGAAACACTCTTTTTGTAGAATCTGCAACTGGACATTTGGAGGGCTTTGAGGGCTATTTGGAAAAGGAAATATCTTCACATGAAAACTAGACAGAAGCATTCTCAGAAACTTCTTTGTGATGTGTGCACTCAACTCACAGAGTTGAACCCTCCTTTTGATAAAGCTGTTTTGAAACACCTTTTTGTAGGATCTGCAAGTGTACTTTTGGAGCGCTTTGAAGGCTATGGTGGAAAAGGAAATATCTTCACATAAAAACTAGACAGAAGAATTGTCAGAAACTTCTTTGTGATATTTGGATTCAACTCACAGAGTTGAACATACCTTTTCATAGAGCAGTTTTGAGACACTCTTTTTGTAGAATCTGCAAGTTGTTATTTGGACTGCTTTGCGGCCTTCATTGGAAACGGTATATCTTCTCATGAAAACTTGACAGAATTGTTCTCAGAAACTTATTTGTTATGTGTGCATTCAACTCACAGAGTTGAAATTTCCTTTTGATAGAGCAGATTTGAAACATTCTATTTGCAGTATCTGCAAGTGAACATTTAGAACGCTTTGAGGGCGATGGTGGAAAAGGAAATATGTTCACATAGAAACCAGATAGAAACATTCTCAGAAACATCTTTGTGAGGTGTGCATTGAACTCATAAAGTTGAACCTTTCTTATGATAGAGCAGTTTTGAAACACTCTTTTTTTAAATCTGCAAGTGGATATTTTGACCATTTTGAGGCCTTCGTTGGAAACTGGAATATCTTTACATAAAAACTAGACAGAAGCATTCTCAGAAACCTCTTTGTTATGTGGGCATTCAACTCACAGAGGTGAACCTTCATTGTGATAGAGAAGTTTTTAAACAATCTTTGTTTAGAATCTGCAAGTGGACATTTGGAGAGCTTTGAGGCCTAAGGTGGGGAAGGAAATATTTTCATATAAAAACTAGATAGAAGCATTCTCAAAAAGTACTTTGTGTTTGGCGCATTCAACTCACAGAGTTGAAACCTTCCTTTGATAGAGCAGCTTTGAAGCCCTCTTTTTGTAGAATCTGCAAGTGGGCATTTGGAGAGCTTTGAGGCCTATTGTGGAAAACTAAATATCTTCACATAAAAACTAGACAGAAGCATTCTCAGAAACTCCTTTGTGATGTGTGCATTCAACTCACAGATTTGAACATTACTTTTGATAATGCAGCTTTGAAACACTCTTTTTATAGAATCTGCAAGTGAACATTCAGAGAGCTTTGAGGCCTATGCTGGAAAAGGAAATATTTTCACACAAGAACTAGACAGAAGCTTTCTCAGAAACTTCTTGGTGACGATTGAATTCAACTCACAGAGTTGAGCATTCCTTTTGATACAGCAGTTTTGAGACACTCTTTTTGTAGAATCTGGAAGTGGATATTTGGAGCATTTTGAAGCCTACGGTTGAAACGACAGTATCTTCACATGAAAACTAGACAGAAGCATTCTCAGAAACTTCTTTGTGATGTGTGCATTCAACTCACAGAGTTGAACCTTCCTTTTCATAGAGCAGTTTTGAAACACTCTTCTTGTAGAATATGCAAGTAGATATTTGGACTGGTTTGAGGCCTTCGTTTTAAACGGGAATATCTTCACATAAAAACTAGACAGAAGCATTCTAAGAGACTCCTTTGTTATGTGTGCATTCAACTCACAGATTTGAACATTACTTTTGATAATGCAGCTTTGAATCACTCTTTATAGAATCTGCTAGTGAACATTCAGAGAGCTTTGAGGCCTGTGGTGGAAAAGGAAATATCTTCATATAAGAACTAGACAGAAGCTTTCTCAGAAACTTCTTGGTGACGATTGAATTCAACTCACAGAGTTGAGCATTCCTTTCAATACTGCAGTTTTGAGACACTCTTTTTGTAGAACCTGGAAGTGGATATTTGGAGCGTTTTGAAGCCTACGGTTGAAACGACAGGATCTTCATATGAAAACTAGACAGAAGCATTCTCAGAAACTTCTTCATGATGTCTGCATTCAACTCACAGAGGTGAACCTTCCTTTTGATAGAGCAGTTTTGAAACACTCTTTGTGTAGAATCTGCAAGCGGACATTTGGAGTGCTTTGAGGCCTCTGGTACAAAAGGAAAGATCTTCATATAAAAAGTAGACAGAAGCATTCTCAGAAACTACTTTGTGATGTGTGCATTCAACTCACAGAGTTGAACCTCTGTTTTGATAGAGCAGCTTTGAAACACTCTTTTTGTAGAATCTGCAAGTGGACATTTGGAGAGCTTTGGGGCGTATGATGGAAAAGGAAATATCTTCACGTAAAAACTAGACAGAAGCATTCTGAGAAACTACTTTTTGATGTATACATTCAACCCCTAGAGTTGAACCTTCTTTTGATAGAGCAGGTTTGAAACACTCTTTTTGTATAATCTGCAAGTGGATAATTGGACTGCTTTGTGGCCTTCTTTGGAAATGGGTATATCTTCTCATAACTAGAGAGAAGCATTCTAAGACACTTGTTTGTGATGTTTGCATTCAATTCACAGAGTTGAAGCTTCCTTTTTAAAGAGCAGTTTTGAAATACTCTTTTCGTATAATCTGCAAGGGTATGTTTTGCGCGCTTTGAGGGTTATGGTGGGAAATGAAATATCTTCACATAAAAACTAGACAGAAGCATTCTCAGAAACTCCTTTGTGATGTTTGCATTCATCACACAGAGTTAAACATACCTATTCATAGAGCTGCTTTGAAACACTGTTTTTGTAGAAACTGCAAGTGTATATTTGGACCGCCTTGAGGCTGTAGTTGGAAACGGGTTTATTTTCACATAAAAAGTAGACAGAAGCATTGTTAGAAAGTTCTTTGTGATGTGTGCCTTCAAATCACAGAGTTGAACCTTCCTTTCGATAGAACAGTTTTGAAACACTGTTTTTGTAGTATCTGATAGTGGATATTTGGACTGCCTTGTGGCGTTTGTTGGAAACAGGTAAAAGTTCTCATGAAACCTTGACAGAAGAATTCTCAGAAACTTCTTTTTGATGTGTGCATTCAACTCACAGAGTTGAACATACCTTTTCATAGAGCAGTTTTGAAACACTCTTTTTGTAGAACTTGTAAGTGGACATTTGGAGCGCTTTGAGGGCTATGGTGGAAAAGGAAATATCTTCACATAAAAGCTAGACAGAAGCATTGTCAAAGACTTTTCTTTGATGTTTGCATGCAACTCACAGAGTTGAACACACCTATTCATAGAGCAGTTTTGAAACCGTCTTTTTGTAGAATCTGCAAGTGGATATTTGTACAGATTTGTGACCTTCGTTGGAAACGGGAATAACTTCTCATTAAAACTTGATAGAAGCATTCTCAGAAACTTCTTTCTGATGTGTGCATTCAACTCACATAGTTGAATATACCTTTTCATAGAGCAGTTTTGAAACACTCTTTTTGTAGAACCTGCAGGTGGACATTTGGAGTGCGTTGAGGACTACGGTGGAAAAGGAAATATGTTCACATAAAAACTAGACAGAAGCATTGTCAGAAACTTCTTTGAGATGTTTGCGTTCAACTCACAGAGTCGACCTTCCTTTTCATAGAGCAGTTTTGAACCACTCTTTTTGTAGAATATGCAAGTGGATATATGGACTGGTTTCAAGCCCTCGTTTTAAACGGGAATATCTTCACATAAAAACTAGACAGAAGCATTCTCAGAAACTCCTTTGTGATGTGTGCATTCAACTCACAGACTTGAACGTTACTTTTGATAATGCAGCTTTGAAACACTCTTTATAGAATCTGCTAGTGAACATTCAGGGAGCTTTGAGGCCTATGCTGGAAAAGGAAATATCTTCACATAAGAACTAGACAGAAGCTTTCTCAGAAACTTCTTGGTGACGATTGAATTCAACTCACAGAGTTGAGCATTCCTTTTGATACAGCAGTTTTGAGACACTCTTTTTGTAGGATCTGGAAGTGGATATTTGGAGCGTTTTGAAGCCTACTGTTGAAACGACAGGATCTTCATATGAAAACTAGACAGAAGCATTCTCAGAAACTTCTTTGTTATGTGTGCATTCAACTCACAGAATTGAACCTTCCTTTTCATAGAGCAGTTCTGAAACCCTCTTTGTGTAAAATCTCCAAGTGGACCTTTGGAGAGCTTTGAGGGCAATGGTGAAAAATGAAATATCTTCACAGAAAAACTGTACAGAAGCATTCTCACAAACTTCTTTGTGATGTGTGCACTCAACTCACAGAGTTGAACCCTCCTTTTGATAGAGCATTTTTGAAACACTCTTTTTGTAGGATTTGCAAGTCTACATTTGGCGTGCTTTGAGGGCTACGGTGGAAAAAGAAATATCGTCACATAAAAACCAGACAGAGGAATTCTCAGAAACTTCTTTGTGATGTGTGCATTCAACTCACAGAGTTGAACCTTGCTTTTGATAGAGCAGTTTTGAAACACTCTTTGTAGAATCTGCAAGGAGACATTTTGAGCACTTTGATTGCTATGGTGGAAAAGGAAATATCTTCACATAAAAACTAGACAGAAGCATTCTCAGAATGTTCTTTGTGATGTGTGCAAGCAACTCACAGAGTTGAACATTTCTTTTGATAGAGCAGTTTTGAAACCCTTCTTTTTTTTTAGAATCTGCAAGTGGACATTTGGAAAGCTTTGAGGCCAATGGTGGAAAAGGAAATATCTTCACATAAAAACTAGACAGAAGCATTCTCAGAAACTTCTTCATGATGTCTGCATTCAACTCACAGAGGTGAACCTTCCTTTTGATAGAGCAGTTTTGAAACACTCTTTGTTTAGAATCTGCAAGTGGACATTTGGAGTGCTTTGAGGCCTACGGTACAAAAGGAAATATCTTCATAAAAAAATAGACAGAAGCATTCTCAGAAACTACTTTGTGATGTGTGCATTCAACTCACAATATGAGCATCTGTTTTGATAGAGCAGCTTTGAAACACTCTTTTTGTAGAATCTGCAAGTGGACATTTGGAGAGCTTTGGGGCATATGGTGGAAAAGGAAATATCTTCACATAAAAACTAGACAGAAGCATTCTGAGAAACTACTTTGTGATGTATGTATTCAACTGCCAGAGTTGAACCTTCCTTTTGATAGTGCAGGTTTGAAACAGTCTTTTTGTAGAATCTGCAATTCAATAATTGGACTGCTTTGTGGCCTTCTTTGGAAATGGGTATATCTTCTCATAACTAGACAGAAGGATTCTCAGACACTTGTTTGTGATGTTTGCATTCAACTCACAGACTTGAAGCTTCCTTTTGAAAGAGCAGTTTTGAAATACTCTTTTCGAATTATCTGCAAAGGTATATTTTGAGTGCTTTGAGGGTTATGGTGGAAAATGAAATATCTTCACATAAAAACTAGACAGAAGCATTCTCAGAAACTCCTTTGTGATGTTTTTATTCACCACACAGAGTTGAACATACCTATTCATAGAGTTGTTTTGAAACACTCTTTTTGTAGAATCTGCAAGTGTATATTTGGACTGCCTTGAGGCTATAGTTGGAAATGGGTATATTTTCATATAAAAAGTAGACAGAAACATTGTTAGAAAGTTCTTTGTGATGTGTGCCTTCAAATCACAGAGTTTAACCTTACTTTCGTTAGAGCAGTTTTGAAAGACTCTTTTTGTAGAATCTGAAAGTCGATTTTTAGACTGCTTTGTGGCCTTCATTGGAAACAGGTATAACTTCTCATGAAACCTTGACAGAAGAATTCTCAGAAACTTCTTTGTGATGTGTGCATTCGACTCACGGAGTTGAATCTTCCTTTTGATAGAGCAGTTTTGAAACACTCTAATTGCGGGGTCTGCAAGTGGACATGTAGAGTGCTTTGAGGGCGATTGTGGAAAAGGAAATATCTTCACATAGAAACTAGACAGAAACATTCTCAGAGACTTCTTTGTGATGTGTGCATTCAGCTTATAGAGTTGAACCTTTCTTATGCTTTTTTTAGTATCTGCAAGTGGATATTTGGACCGTTTTGAGGCCTTTGTTGGAAACGGGAATATCTTCATATAAAAACTAAATGGAAGCATTTTCAGAAGCTGCTTTGTGATGTGTTCATTCAGCTCACAGACGTGAACCTTCCTATTGATAGAGCAGTTTTGAAACACTCATTATGTAGAATCTGCAAGCGGACATCTGGAGCACTTTGAGGCCTAAGGTAGAAAAGTAAATATCTTCATATAAAAACTAGAAAGGAGCATTTTCAGAAAATACTTTGTGTTGTGTGTATTCAACTCACAGACTCGAACCTTTTTTTTGATAAAGCAGCTTTGAAACACTCTTTGAGTAGAATCTGCAATTGGAAATTTTGAGCGCTTTCAGGGCTATGGTGGAAAAGGAAATATCTTCACATAAAAACTAGACAGAAGTATTCTTGGAAACTTCTTTGTGATGTGTGCATTCAACTCACAGAGTTGGACCTTTCTTTTCATAGAGCGGTTTTTAAAAATTCTTTTTGTGGAATCTGCAAGTGGATGTTTGGACTGGTTTGAGGCCTTCATTGGAAACGGGAATATCTTCACATAAAAACTAGACAGAAGCATTCTCAGCAACTCCTTTGTGATGTCGGCTTTCAGCTCACAGAGTTGAACCTTCCTTTTGGTAGAGCAGTTTTGAAGCACTCCTTTTGTAGAATCTGCAAGTGGATATTTGGAATGCTTTGTGGCCTTCCTTGGAAACGGGATTATTTTCTCATGAAAACTAGACAGAAGCATTCTCAAAAACTACTTTGTGATGTACGCATTCAACTCACAGAGTTGAACCTTCCTTTTGATACTGCAGGTTTAAAACATTCTTTTTGTAGAATCTGCAGGTGGATATTTGGACTGCTTTGTGGCCTTCTTTGGAAACGGGTATATCTTCTCATAACTAGACCGAAGCATTCTCAGAAAATTCTTTATGATGTTTGCATTCATCTCACACTGTAGAACCTTCCTTTTGATAGAGCAGTTTTGAAATACTCTCCATAGAATCTGCAAGTATACATTTGGAGCACTTTGAGGGTTATGTGGAAAATGAAGTATCTTCACATAAAGACTAGACAGAAGAATTCTCGGAAACTTCTTTGTGATGTGTGCGTTCAACTCACAGAGTCGAATCTTTCTTTTCATAGAGCGGTTTTGAAAAATTCTTTTTGTGGAATCTGCAAGTGGATATTTGGACTGGTTTGAGGCCCTCGTTGGAAAAGGGTAGATCTTCACATAAAAAGTAGACAGAAGCATTCTTTGAAACTACTTTGTGATGTGTGCATTCAACTCACAGAGTTGAACCTTCCTTTCCATAGAGCAGTTTCGAAACACTCTTTTTGTAGAATATGCAAGTGGACATTTGGAGCGCTCTGTGGGATATTGTGTAAAAGGAAATATGTTCCCATAAAAACTCGACAGAAGCACTCTCACAAAATTCTCTGTGATATGTGCACTCAACTCACATAGTTGAACCCTCCTTTTGATAGAGTAGTTTTGAAACACTCTTTTTGTAGAATCTGCAAGTGGACATTTGGAGCGCTTTGAGGGCTATTTGGAAAAGGAAATATCTTCACATAAAAACTAGGCAGAACCATTCTCCGAAACTCCTTTGTGATGTGTGCACTCAACTCACAGAGTCGAACCCTCCTTTTGATAGAGCAGTTTTGAAACACTCTTTTTGTAGGTTCTGCAAGTGTACATTTGGAGCGCTTTGAGGGATATGGTGGAAAAGGAAATCTCTTCACATAAAATCTAGACAGAAGAATTCTCAGAAAGTCCTTTGTTATGTGTGCATTCAGCTTAGAGAGTTGAACCTTCCTTTTGATACGGTAGTTTTGAAATACTCTTTTTGTAGGATCTGCATGTGTGCTTTTGAAGCACTTTGAAGTTTATGGTGCAAATTGAAATATCTTCACATAAAAACTAGACAGAAGCATTCTCAGAAACGTCTTTGTGATGTTTGCATTCAACTCTCAGAGTTGAACATAGCTTTTCATAGAGTAGCTTTCAAAAACTCTTTTTCTTTTGAATCTGCAAGTGCATATTTGGACCGCTTTGAGGCCTTCATTGGAAACGGGAGTAACTTCACTTAAAAAGTTGACAGAAGCATTCTCAGAAACTTCTTTGTGATGTGTGCATTCAATCACAGTGTTGAACGTTCTTTTCAATAGAGCAGTTTTGAAACACTCTTTTTGTAGAATCTGCAGGTGGACATTTTGATCGCATTGAGGGCTTTGGTGGAAAAGGAAATACCTTCACCTAAAAACTAGACAGAAGCATTCTCAGAAACTTTTTTTGGGATGTGTGCATTCAACTCACAGAGTTGAAGCTTTCTTTGATAGAGCAGTTTTGAATCACCCTTTTGCGGAGTCTGCAAGTGGATATTTCGAGTGCTTTGCAGCTTTCTTTGGAAACGGGAATATCATCTCAGAAAAATTTGACAGAAGCATTCTCAGAAACTTCTTTGTGATGTGTGCATTCAACTCACAGAGTTGAACCTTCCTTTTGATAGGGCAGGTTTGAAACACTCTATTAGCAGAATCTGCAAGTGGACGTTTGGGGCGCTTTGTGGGCGATGGTGGAAAAGGAAATATCGTCACATAAAAACTAGACAGAAGCATTCTCAGAAACTTCTCTGGATGTTTGCATTCAACCCACAGAGCTGAACCTACCTTTACAGAAAGCAGTTTTGAAACACTCTCTTTTTAGAATCTTCAAGTGGATATTTAGACCGGTTTTAAGCCGTCGTTGGAAACAGGAATATCTTCCCATAACAGCTAGACAGAAGCATTCTCAGAAACTTCTTTGTGATGTTTGCATTCAACTCACAGAGTTGAACATACTTTTTCATAGAGCAGTTTTGAAACACTCTTTTTGTAGAATCTGCAAGTGGATATTTGGAATGCTTTGTGGCCTTCATTGTAAACAGGTGTTATCTTCACATAAAAACTTGACAGAAGCATTCTCAGGAAATTCTTTGTGATGTGTGCATTCATCTCGCAGATTTAAACCTTGGTTTTGATAGAGCAGTTTTGAAACACTCTTTTTGTGGAACCTGCAAGTGGATATTTAGACAAGTTTGAGGCCTTCATTGGAAACGGAAATTTCTTCCCATTAAAAACTAGACGGAAGCATACTCAGAAACTTCTTTATGATGTTTGCATTCAACTCACAGAGTTGATCCTTCCTATTGATAGAGCAGTTTTGAAGCACTCTTTTTGTAGAATTTGGAACTGGATATTTGGGCCGGTTTGGGGCCTTCGTTGAAAACGGGAATAACTTCACATACAAGATAGAAAGAAGCATTCTCAGAAACTTGTATGTGATGTGTGCATTCTACTCACAGAGTTGAACCTTCCTTTCGATAGAGCAGTTTTGAGACACTTTTTTTGTGGAATCTTCAATTGGACATTTGGAGCCCTTTGAGGGCTATGGTGGAAAAGGAAATATCTTCACATAGAAACTAGACAGAAGCATTCTCAGAAACATCTTTGGGATGTGTTTATTCAACTCAAAGAGCTGTACATTTCTTATTATAGAGCACCTTGGATATACTCTTTTTTTAGAATCTATAAGTGGATACTCGGACCGGTTTGAGGCCTTCATTGGAAACCAGAATATCTTCATATAAAAACTAAACAGTAGCATTGTCAGAAACTTCTTTGTGATGTTTGCATTCAACTCATAGAGTTTAACTTTACTTTTGATAGAGTAGTTTTTAAACCCTCTTTTTGTAGAATATACACGTGGACATTTGGAGCGCTTTGAGGGCTGTGGTGTAAAAGGAAATATCTTCACATAAAAACTTGACAGAAGCATTCTCAGAAACTTCTTTGTGATGTGTGCATTCAACTCACAGAGTTGAACTTTCTTTTGATAGAGGCGTTTTGAAACACTCTTTTTTTTTGAATCTGCAGGTGGACATTTGGAGAGCTTTGAGGCCTGTGGTAGAAAAAGAAATATCTTCACAGAAAAGCTAGACAGAAGCATTTTCAGAAACTTCTTCATGATGTGTGCATTCAACTCACAGAGGTGAATCTTCCTTTGATAGAGCAGTTTTGGAACACTCTTTGTGTAGAATCTGCAAGCAGACATTTGGAGAGCTTTGTGGCCTATGGTAGAAAAGGAAATATCTGCATATGAAAACTAGACAGAAGCATTCTCAGAAACTACATTGGGTTGTGTGCATTCAACTCACAGAGTTGAACCTCTGACTTGATAGTGTTGCTTTGAAACACTCTTTTTGTAGAATCTGCAAGTGGACGTTTGGAGAGCTTTGAGGCTTGTGTTGGAAAAGGAAATATCTTCACCTAAAAAGTAGACAGGAGCATTCTCAGAAACTTCTTTGTGATGTGTGCATTCAACTTAGAGTTGAACCTTCCTTTTGATGTAGCAGTTTTGAAACACTCTTTGTGGAGAATCTGCCAGTGGACATTTGCAGCGTTTTGAGGGCTCTGGTGGAAAAGAAAATATCTTCACATAAAATCTAGACAGAAGCATTCTTAGAAACTTCTTTGAAATGTGTGCATTCAACTCACAGAGATGAACCTTTCTTTTGATGGAGCAGTACTGAAACATTCTTTTTCTGGAATGTGCAAGTGGATATTTGGACTGGTTTGACGCCTTCGGTGGAAACGGGAATATCTTCACATAAAAATTAGACAAAAGCATTCTCAGAAACTTCTTTGTGATGTCTGCATTCAGCTCACAGAATTGAACTTTCCTTTTGGTAGAACAGTTTTGAAACACTCTTTGTGTAGAATCTACAAGTGGATATTAGTACGCTTTGTGGCCTTCGTTTGAAAATTGATTATATCCTCATAAAAACTAGACAGATTTGGCTCTCTTTTTGTCTGTTGTGGGTGTATAGGAATGCTTGCAATTTTTGCACATTGATTTTGTATCCTGAGACGTTGCTAAAGTTGCTTATCAGCTGAAGGAGATTTTGGGCTGAGACAAAAGGGTTTTCTAGATATACAATCATGTCATCTGCAAACAGGGACAATTTGACTTCCTCTTTTCCTAATTGAATACCCTTTATTTCCTTCTCCTGCCTAATTGCCTGGGCCAGAATTTCCAACACTATGTTGAATAGGAGTGGTGAGAGATGGCATCCCTGTCTTGTGCCAGTTTTCAAAGGGAATGCTTCCAGTTTTTGCCCATTCAGTATGATATTGGCTGTGGGTTTGTCATAGATAGCTGTTATTATATTGAAATGTGTCCCATCAATACCTAATTGATTGAGAGTTTTTAGCATGAAGCATTGTTGAATTTTGTCAAAGGCCTTTTCTGCATCTATTGAGATAATCATGTGGTTTTTGTCTTTGGTTCTGTTTTTATGCTGGATTACATTTATTGATTTGCATATATTGAACCAGCCTTGCATCCCAGGGATGAAGCCCACTTGATCATGGTGGATAAGCTTTTTGATGTGCTGCTGGATTCAGTTTGCCAGTATTTTATTGAGGATTTTTGCATCAATGTTCCTCAAGGATATTGCTCTAAAATTCTCTTTTTTGGTTGTGTCTCTGCCCGGCTTTGGTATCAGAATGATGCTTGCCTCATAAAATGAGTTAGGGAGGATTCCCTCTTTTTCTATTGATTGGAATAGTTTCAGAAGGAATGGTACCATTTCCTCCTTGTACCTCTTGTAGAATTCGGCTGTGAATTCATCTGGTCCTGGACTCTTTTTTGTTGATAAGCTATTGATTATTGTCACAATTTCAGATCCTGTTATTGGTGTATTCAGAGATTCAACTTCTTCCTGGTTTAGCCTTGGGAGAGTTTATGTGTCCAGGAATTTATCCATTTCTTCTAGATTTTCTAGTTTACTTGCATAGAGGTGTTTGTAGTATTCTCTGATGGTAGTTTGTATTTCTGTGGGATTGGTGCTGATATCCCCTTTATCATTTTTTATTGCATCTATTTGATTCTTCTCTCTTTTTTTCTTTATTAGTCTTGCTAGAGGTCTATCAATTTTGTTGATCCTTTCAAAAAACCAGCTCCTGGATTCATTAATGTTTTGAAGGGTTTTTTGTGTCTCTATTTCCTTCAGTTCTGCTCTGATTTTAGTTATTTCTTGCCTTCTGCTAGCTTTTGAATGTGTTTGCTCTTGCTTTTCTAGTTCTTTTAATTGTGACGCTAGGGTGTCAATTTTGGATCTTTCCTGCTTTCTCTTGTGGGCATTTAGTGCTATAAATTTCCCTCTAAACACGCTTTCAATGTGTCCCAGAGATTCTGGTATGTTGTGTCTTTGTTCTCGTTGGTTTCAAAGAACATCTTTATTTCTGCCTTCATTTCGTTATGTACCCAGTAGTCATTCAGGAGCAGGTTGTTCAGTTTCCATGTAATTGAGTGGTTTTGAGTGAGATTCTTAATCCTGAGTTCTAGTTTGATTGCACTGTGGTCTGAGAGATAGTTTGTTATAATTTCTGTTCTTTTACATTTGCTGAGGAGAGCTTTACTTCCAGGTATGTGGTCAATTTTGGAATAGGTGTGGTGTGGTGCTGAAAAAAATGTATATTCTATTGATTTGGGCTGGAGAGTTCTGTAGATGTCTGTTAGGTCTGCTTGGTGCAGAGCTGAATTCAATTCCTTGGTATCCTTGTTGACTTTCTCTCCTGTTGATCTGTCTAAAGTTGACAGTGGGGTGTTAAAGTCTCCCATTATTAATGTGTGGGAGTCTAAGTCTCTTTGTAGGTCACTCAGGACATGAAGGACCTCTTCAAGGAGAACTACAAACCGCTGCTCAAGGAAATAAAAGAGGATAGAAACAAATAGAACATTCCATGCTCATGGGTAGGAAGAATCAATATCGTGAAAATGGCCATACTGCCCGAGGTAATTTACAGATTCCATCCCATCCCCATCAAGCTACCAATGCCTTTCTTCACAGAATTGGAAAAAACTACTTTAAAGTTTATATGGAAACAAAAAAGAGCCCGCATCTCCAAGTCAATCCTAAGCCAAAAGAACAAAGCTGAGAGCATCACGCTACCTCACTTCAAACTATACTACAAGGCTACAGTAACCAAAACAGCATGGTACTGGTACCAAAACAGAGTTATAGATCAATGGAACAGAACGGAGCCCTCAGAAATAATGCCGCATATCTACAACTATCTGATCTTTGACAAACCTGAGAAAAACAAGCAATGGGGAAAGGATTCCCTATTCAATAAATTGTGCTGGGAAAACTGGCTAGCCATATGTAGAAAGCTGAAACTGGATCCCATCCTTACACCTTATACAAAAGTCAATTCAAGATGGATTAAAGACTGAAACGTTAGAGCTAAAACCATAAAAACCCTAGAAGAAAACCTAGGCATTACCATTCAGGACATAGGTATGGGCAAGGACTTCATGTCTAAAACACCAAAAGCAATGGCAACAAAAGACAAAATTGACAAATGGGATCTAATTAAACTAAAGAGCTTCTTCACAGCAAAAGAAACTACCATCAGAGTGAACAGGTGACCTACAAAATGAGAGAAAATTTTGGCAACCCACTCATCTGACAAAGGGCTAATATCCAGAATGTACAATGAACTCAAACAAATTTACAAGAAAAAAACGAACAACCACATCAAAAAGTGGGCAAAGGATATGAACAGACACTTCTCAAAAGAAGACATTTATGCAGCCAAAAACACATGAAAAAATGCTCACCATCACTGGCCATCACAGAAATGCAAATCAAAACCGCAATGGGATACCATCTCACACCAGTTAGAATGGCAGAAACAACAGGTGCTGGAGAGGATGTGGAGAAATAGGAACACTTTTACACTGTTGTTGGGACTGTAAACTAGTTCAACCATTGTGGAAGTCAGTGTGGCGATTCCTCAGGGATCTAGAACTAGAAATACCATTTGACCCAGCCATCCCATTACTGGGTATATAACCAAAGGACTATAAATCATGCTGCTATAAAGACACATGCACACGTATGTTAATTGCGGCATTATTCACAATAGCAAAGACTTGGAACCAACCCAAGTGTCCAACAATGATATACTGGATTAAGAAAATGTGGCACATTGTAGGGACATGGATGAAATTGGAAATCATCATTCTCAGTAAACTCTCGCAAGAACAAAAAACCAAACACCGCATATTCTCTCTCATAGGTGGGAATTGAACAATGAGATCACATGGACACAGGAAGGGGAACATCACACTCTGGGGACTGTTGTGGGGTGGGGGGAGGGGGAGGGATAGCATTGGGAGATATACCTAATGCTAGATGACGAGTTAGTGGGTGCAGCACACCAGCATGGCACATGTATACGTATGTAACTAACCTGCACAATGTGCACATATACCCTAAAACTTAAAGTATAATAATAAAAAAAAAACTAGGCAGAAGCATTCTCAGAAACTACTTTGTGTTGTGTGCATTCAAACCAGAGAGTTGAACATTTCTTTTGATAGTGAAGCCTCGAAACACTCTTTTTGTAGAATCTGCAAGTGTACATTGAGAGATCTTTGAGGTCTTTGGTGGAAAAGGAAATATCTTCATATAACAACTAGACAGAACCTTTCTGAGAAACTTCTTTGCGATGATTGAATTCAACTCACAAAGTTGAGCATTCCTTTTGATAAAGCAGTTTTGAAACACTCTTTTTGTAGAATCTGCATGTGAATATTTGGAACGTTTAGAGGCCTACGGTCGAAACGGGAATATCTTCACATGAAAACTAGAAAGAAGTATTCTCAGAAACTTCTTTGTGATGTGTCCATTCAACTCACAGAGTTGAACTTTCCTTTTCGTAAAGCAGATTTGAAACAATCTTTGTGCAAATTCTATAAGTTGACTTTTGGAGTGCTTTGAGGGCTATGGTGGAAAAGGAAATATCTTCACATAAAAACTATACAGAAGCATTCTCAGAAACTTCTTTGTGATGTGTGCATTGAACTCACGGAGTTGAAACTTTCTTTGGATAAAGCAGTTTTGAAACACTCTTTTTGTGGAATCTGCATGTGGATATTTGGGCCGGTTTGAGGCCTTCATTCGAAACGGGAATATCTTCACATAAAAAGTAGACGGCAGCATTCTCAGAAACTTCTTTGTGATTTCTGCATTCACCTCACAGCTTTGAACCTTCCTTTTGGTAGAGCAGTTTTGAAACACTGTTTCTTTAGAATATGCAAGCGGATATTTGGACTGCTTTGTGGCCTTTGTTGGAAACGGGATTATATTCTTATAAAAACTAGACAGAAGCCTTCTCAGAAACTAATTTGTGATGTATGCATTCAACTCCCAGAGTTGAACCTTCCTTTTGATAGAGCAGGTTTGAAATACTCTTTTTGTAGTATCTGTAGGTGGATATTTGGACTGCTTTGTGGCCTTCTTTGGCAACGGGTGTTTATTCTCATAACTAGACAGAAGGATGTATGCATTCAACTCACAGACTTGAACATTCCTTTTGATAGAGCAGGTTTGAAATACTCTTTTTGTAGAATCTGTAGGTGGATATTTGGACTGCTTTGTGGCCTTCTTTGGCAACGGGTGTTTATTCTCTTAACTAGACAGAAGGATGTATGCATTCAACTCACAGACTTGAACATTCCTTTTGATAGAGCAGTTTTGAAATACTCTTTTTGTGGAATCTGCAAGTATACCTTTGGAACGCTTTGAGGGCAATGTTGGAAATGGAATTATCTTCACATAAAAATTAGACAGAGGAATTCTCAGAAACTTCTTTGTGATGTTTGCTATCTACTCACAGAGTTGAACACAACTTTTTATAGAGCAGCCTTGAAACACTCTTTTTCTAGTATATGCAAGTGTACATGTGGACCGCTTTGAGCCCGTCATTGGAAATGGGTATATCTTTACATAAAAATTAGACAGAAGCATTCTTAGAAACTTCTCTGTGATGTGTGCATTCAACTCAGAGAGTTGAACATTCCTTTCGATAGAGCAGTTTTGAAACACTCTTTTTGTAGGATCTGCAAGTGGACATTTGGAGCACTTTGAGGCCTATGGTGGAAAAGGAAATACCTTCACATAAAAATTAGATGGAAGCATGCTCAGAAACTTCTTTGAGATGTTTGCATTCAACTCACAGGTTCGAACTTTCCTTTCATAGAGCAGTTCTGAAACACTCTTTTTGTAGAATCGGCAATTGTACATTTGGAGCGCTTTGAGGACTATGGTGAAAAAGGAAATATCTTCACATAAAAACTAGACAGAAAAACTCTCAGAGACTTCTTTGGATGTTTGCATTAAACTCACAGAGTTGAACATAACTTTTCATAGAGCAGTTTTGAAACAGTCTTTTTGTGGAATCTGCTAGTGGATATTTGAACCGGTTTGAGGCTTTTCGTGGAAACGGGAGTATCTTCACATAAAAATGAGACACAATGTTTCTCAGAAACGTCTTCATGATATCTGCATTCAACTCACAGAGTTGAACCTTCCTTTTGATAGAGCAGGTTTGAATCCCTCTTTTTGTAGGATCTGTAAGTGGATATTTGGAGCAATTTGTGACCTTCGTTGGAAACGAGTATATCTTCTCATAACTAGACAGAATCATTCTCAAAAACTTCTTTGTGATGTTTGCATTCATCTCACAGTGGTGAACCTTCTTTTTGATACAGCAGTTTTGAAATACTCTTTTCATAGAACCTGCAAGTGTGCATACGGAGCGCTCTGAGGGTTATGGTGGAAAATGAAATATCTTCACAGAAATACTAGATGGAAGCATTCTCAGAAACTTCTTTGTGATGTTTGCATTCAACTCAGAGAGTTGAACCTTCCTTTTGATAGGATAGTTTTCAAATCCTTTTTTTGTTGAATCTGCATGTGTACATATGGAGCACTTTAAGTGTTATGGTGGAAAAGGGAATATCTTCACATAAAACTAGAAAGAAGCATTCTCAGAAACTTTTTTGTGATGTTTGCATTCAACTCACAGAGTTGAACATACGTTTTCATAGAACAGTTTTGAAACACTCTTTTTGTAGAATCTGCAAGTGGACATTTGGAGGGCTTTGACCTTATGGTGGAAAAGGATATATCTTCACATAAAAACTAGACAGAAGCATTCTCAGAAACTTCTTTGTGATGTGTGCATTCAACTCACCGAGTTGAAGATTTCTTTTGATAGAGCAGTTTTGAAACACTGTTTTTTTAGAATCTACTAGTGGGTATTTGCACTGGTTTGAGGATTTCATTGGAAACGGGAATATATTCACAAAAAAATTAGACAGAAGCATTCTCAGAAACTTCTTTATGATCTGTGCATTCACCTCACAGAGTTGAACATACCTTTTCAAAGAGCAGTTTTGCAACACTCTTTTTGTAAAATCTGCAAGTGGACATTTAGAAAGGTTTGAGGCCTTCATTGGAAATGGGAATATCTTCACATAAACATTAGACAGAAGCATTCTCAGAAACTTCTTTGTGATGTTTGCATTAAATTCACAGAGTTGAACATACCTTCTAATAGAGGAGTTTTTTTAACACTCTTTTTGTAGAATCTGAAAGTGGATATTTTGACTGCTTTGTTGCCTTCATTGGAAACGGGAGTATCTTCTGACAAAAAGTTGACACAAGCATTCTCAGAAACTTCTTTGTGATGTGTACATTCAAGTCACAATGTTGAACCTTCCTTTTGGTAGAGCAGTTTTGAAACACTCTATTTGCAGATTCTGCAAGGGGACATTTGGAGCCCTTTGAGGACTATGGTGGAAAAGGAAATATCTTCACATAAAAACTAGATAGAAGCATTCTCAGAAACTTGTTTGTGATATGTGCATTCAAGTCACCCAGTTGAAACTTTCTTTTGACAGAGCAGTTTTGAAACACTCTTTTTTTAGAACATGAAAGTGGATATTTGGACCAGTTTGAGGCTTTCGTTGGAAACCGGATTTTCTTCACACTAAAATCTAGACAGAAGCATTCTCAGAAACTTCTTTGTGATGTGTGCATTCAACTAACAGAGTTTAACTTTGCTTTTGATAGGGCATTTTTGAAACACTCATTTTGTGGAATCTTCAAGTGGATATTTGGACCGATCCGAGGCCTTCGTTAGAAACGGTAGTATCTTCATATAAAAACTAGAAAGAAGCATTCTCATAAACTTCTTTGTACTATTTGCATTTAACTCAAAGAGTTGAACCTTTCTTTTGATAGAGCAGTTTTGAAACACTCTATTTGAGGAATCTGCAAGTGGACATTTGGAGGGCTTTGAGTACTATGGTGGAAAAGGAAATACCTTCACATAAAAACTAGACAGAAGCATTCTCAGAAACTTCTTTGTGATGTGTGCATTCAACTCACCGAGTTGAACCTTCCCTTTGGTAGAGCAGTCATGAAGCACTCTGTATGAAAAATCTGGAAGTGGACATTTGGAGCTCTTTGAAGTCTATGGTGGAAAAGGAAATATCTTTACATAAAAACTAGACAGAAGCATTCTCAGAAACTGCTTTGTGATGTGTGCATTCTACTCAAAGAGTTGAAGTTTTCTTTTCAGAGAGCAGTTTTGAAAAACTCTCCTTGTAGAATCTGCAAGTGGTCATTTTGAGCGCTTTGAGGGCTATGTTGGAAAAGTAAATATCTTCACATAAAAAGTAGACAGAAGCATTCTCAGAAACTTTTTTGTGATGTTTGCATTGAACTCACAGAGGTGAACATCCCTTTTCATAGAGCAGTTTTGAAACACTCTTTTTGTAGAATCTGCAAGTGGATATTTAGACCGATTTGAGGCCTGCTTTGGGAACGGGAATATCTTCACATAAAAACTATACAGAAGCATTCGCAGATATTTCTTTGGGATGTTTGCATTCACCTCACGGATTTGAACATACCTTTTCACAGAGTAGTTTTATAACACCCTGTTTGTGGAATCTGCAAGTGGATATTTTGACTGCTTTGTGGCCTTCTTTGTAAATGGGAAGAACTTCTCATAAAAAATTGACAAAAACATTCTCAGAAACTTCTTCATGCTGTGTGCATTCAACTCACAGAGATGAACTTTGCATTTGTTAGAGGAGGTTTGAAACACACTTTTTGTGGAATCTGCAAGTGCATATTTGGACCAGTTTGAGGCCTCCATTGGAAATGGGAATATCATCCCATAAATACTAGACAGAAGCATTCTCAGAAACTTCTTTGTGGCATTTGCATTCAAACCACAAATGTGAACCTTCCTTTTGATAGGGCACTTTTGAAACACTTTTGTGTAGAATGTGCAAGTGGATATTTGGACCAGTTTGAGGCCTCCATTGGAAACGGGAATATCATCCCATAAAAACTAGACAGAAGCATTCTCAGAAACTTCTTTGTGGCATTTGCATTCAAACCACAAATGTGAACCTTCCTTTTGATAGGGCACTTTTGAAACACTTTTGTGTAGAATGTGCAATCGGACATTTCGACTGCTTTGAGGCCTATGGTAGAAAAGGAAATATCTTCATATAAAAAATTGACAGAAATATTCTCAGAAACTATTTTGTGTTGTGTGCATTCAACTCACAGAGTTGAACCGCTCTTTTGACAGAGTAGCTTTGAATCACTCTTTTTGTAGAATCTGCAAGTGGATGTTTGGAGAGCTTTGATGCCAATGGAGGAAAAGGAAATATCTTCACATAAAACCTAGACAGAAGCATTCTCAGAAACTTCTTTGTGATGTGTGCATTCAACTCACAGAGTTGAACCTTCCTTTTGATAAAGCAGTTTGAAATTCTGTTTGTGTAGAATCTGCAAGTAGACATTTGGAGAGTTTTGAGGGCTATAGTTGAAAAGGAAATATCTTCACATGCAAACTAGACAGAAGCATTCTCAGAAACCTCTTTGTGATGTGCACTTTCAACTCACAGAGTTGTACCCTCCATTTGATATAGCAGTTTTGAAACACTCTTTGTGTAGAATCTGCAAGTGGACATTTGGAGAGCTTTGAGGGCAACGGTGGAAAAGCAAATATCTTCACATAAAAAGTAGACAGAAGCACTCTCAGAAACTTCTTTGTGATGTGTGCATTCAACTCATAGAGTTGAACCCTCCTTTTGATAGAGTAGTTTTGAAACACTCTTTTCGTAGGAACTGCAAGCGAATATTTGGAGCGCTCTGAGGGCTATGGTGGAAAAGGAAATATCTTCACATAAAAATTAGACAGAAGCATTTTCAGAAACTTCTTTGTGATGTTTGCATTGAACTCACAGAGTTGACCATAACTTTTTGTAGAGCAGTTTTGAAACAGTCTTTTTCTAGAATCTGCAAGTCGATATTTGGACTGCTTTGTGGCCTTCGTGGGAAACGGGAATATTTTCTCATAAAACCTTGACAGAAAAATTTTCAGAAAGTTCTTTATCATGTGTGCATTCAACTCACAGCGTTGAATCTTTTTTTGATAGAGCAGTTTTGAAACACTCAATTTGCAGAATTTGCATGTGGACATTTGGAGCGCTTTGAGGGCTATACTGGAAAAGGAAATATCGTCACATAAAAATTAGACAGAAGCATTCTCAGAAACTTCTTTTGGATATGTGCATTCATCTCACAGAATTGAAGCGTCCTTTGTATAGAGCAGTTTTGAAACACCCTTTTTGTAGAATCTGCAAGTGGACATTTGGAGGGGTTTGAGGCCTATGGTGGAAAAGAAAATATCTTCACATAAAAACTAGAAAGCAGCATTCTCAGAAACTTCTTTGTGATGTGTGCTTTCAGCTCCCAGAGTTGAACCTTTCTTTTGATAGAGCAGTTTTTAAACGCCCTATTTGCAGAATATGCAAGTGGACATTTGGAGCGCTTTGAGGGCAATGGTGGGAAAGGAAATATCTTCACATAAAAACTAGACAGAACCATTTCCAGAAACTCCTTGGTGATGTGTGCATTCAACTCACAGAGTTCAACCTTCCTTTCGATAGAGTAGTTTTGAAACAATCTTTGTGTAGAATCTGCAAGTCGACATTTGGAGCACTTTGATGGCTATGGTGGAAAAGGAAATATCTTCACATAATAACTAGACAGAAGCATTATCCGATACTTCTTTGTGATGCGTGCATTCAACTCAAAGAGTTGAACCTTCCTTTTGATGAAGCAGTTTTGAAACACTCTTTGTGTAGAATCTGTAAGCAGACATTTGGAGTGCTTGGAGGCCTATGGTAGAAAAGGAAATATCTTCATAGAAAAACTAGACAGAAGCATTCTCAGAAACTACTTCATGTTGTGTGCATTCAACTTACAGAGTTGAACCTTTCTTTTGATAGATCAGCTTTGAAACACTCTTTTTGTGGAATCTGCAAGTTGACATTTGGAGAGCTTTGTGGCCTGTGGTAGAAAAGGAAATATCTTCACATAAAAACTAGAAAGAAGCATTCTCAGAAGCTACTTCTTGTTGTGTGCATTCAACTCACAGAGTTCAATCTTTCTTTTGATAGAGCAGCTTTGAACCACTCTTTCTGTAGAATCTGCAAGTGGACATTTGGAGAGCTTTGAGGCCTGTGGTAGAAAAGGAAATATATTCACATATAAACAAGACAGAAGCATTCTCAGAAACTTCTTTGTGATGTGTGCATTAAACTCACAGAGTTGAACTTTCCTTTTGATAGAGCAGTTTTGAAACACTCTTTTTGTAGAATCTGCAAGTGGACATTTGGAGCGCTTGGAGGGCTATGCTGGAAAAGGAAATATCTTCACATAAAAACTACAGAGAAGCATTCTCAGAAACTTCTTTGTGATGTATGCATATATCTCACAGAGTTGAACCTTTATTTTGATGGAGCAATTTTGAAACACTTTTTGTGGAATCTGCAAGTTTATTTTTGGACCAGTTTGAGGCATTCGTTGGAAACGGGATTATATTCTCATAAAAGCTTGACAGAAACATTCTCAGAAACTACTTTGTGATGTATCCATTCCACTAACAGAGGTGAAACTTCCTTTGATAGAGCAGTTTTGAAACACTCTTTTTGTAGAATCTTCAATTTTACATTTGGAGTGCTTTGAGGGCTGTGGTGGAAATGGAAATATCTTCACATAAAACCTAGACAGAAGCATTCTCAGAAACTTCCTTGTGGTGTCTGCATTCAGCTCGCAGAGTTGAACATATTTTTTCATAGAGCAGTTTTGAAACACTCTTTTTGTAGAATCTGCAAGTGGATATTTAGACAGCTTTGAGGCTTTCGTTGGAAATGGGGATATCTTCACATAAAAACTAGACAGAAGGATTCTCAGAATCTTCTTTGTGATGTGTGCATTCAACTCCCAGAAATGAACCTTCCTTTTGATAGAGCAGTTTTGAAACACTCTTGTGTTTCGAAACTGCTCTATCAAAAGAAAGTTAAACTCTGTGAGGTGAATGCGAACGTCACAAAGTAGTTTCTGAGAACACGTTTGTCTAGTTTAAACAGGAAAATACTTACTTCTCTACCGTAGGCATCAAAGCATTCCAAATATCCACTTGCAGATTCTACAAAAAAGTTGTCTCAAAACTACTCCAAAAAAAGAAAGGTTCAACTCCGTGAGTTGAATGCACACGTCAGAAAGAAGTTTCTCATAATGCTACTCTCTAGTTTTTATGGGAAGATATTTCCTTTTCCACCATAGCCCTCAAAGCACTCCAAGTGTCCACTTGAAGATTATCCAAAGGATTGTTTCAAAACTCCTCTATGAAAAGGTATGTTCAACTCTGTGATTTGAATGCAAACATCACATAAAAGTTTCTGATAATGCTTCTGTCTAGTTTTTATATGAACATATTTTCTTTTCCACCACAGACCTCAAAGTGCTTCAAATGTCCACTTACAGATTCTACAAAAAGAGTGTATCAAAACTGCTCTATCAAAAGACAGGTTCAACTCTATGAGTTGAATGCACACATAACAAATGAGTTACTGAGAATGCTTCTGTCTAGTTTTATGTGAAGATATTTCCTTTTCAACCATAGCTCTCAAAGCGTTCCAAATATCCACTTGCAGATTCTAGAAAAAGAGTGTTTCAAAACTGCTCTAGGATGAGGTGTGTTAAACTCTGTGTGTTGAATGCAATCATCACAAAGAAATTTCTGAGAATGCTTCTGTCTAGTTTTTATGTGCAGATATTTCCTTTTCCAACATAGCCTTCAAAGCTCTCCAAATGTCCACTCGCAGACTGTACAAAAAGACTTTTTCAAAACAGCTCTATAAAAAGAAGGTTCAACGTTGTGAATTGAATGCACACATCACTAAGTAGTTTCTGAGAATGCTTCTGCCTAGTTTTTATATGAAGATATTTCCTTTTCTACCATAGGCCTCAATGCACTCCAAGTATCCACTTGCAGGTGTTACAAAAAGAGTGTTTCAAAACTGCTCTATTAAAAGGAGGTGCAACTCTGTGAGTTGAAAGCACACATCACAAAGAAGTTTCTGAGAATGCTTCTGTCTCGTTTTTATGTGAAGATATTCACATTTCCAACGAAGGCCTCAAAGCGCTCCAAGTATCCACTTGCAGATTCTATAAAAAGATTGTTTCAAAACTGCTCTATGAAAAGATATGTTCAACTCTGTGAGATGAATGCAAACATCATGAAGAAGTTTGTGAGAATGCTTCTGTCTAGTTTTTATGTGAAGATATTCACGTTTCCAATGAAGGCCTCAAAGCGGCCCAAATATCCACTTGCAGATTGCACAAAAAGAGTGTTACAAAACTGCTCTATGAAAAGGTGTTCTAAACTCTGTGGGTTGAATGCAAACATCACAAAGAAGTTTCTGAGAGTATTTCTGTCTGGCTTTTATGTGAAGATATTCCTGTTTCCAACGAAGACCTCACAGCGCTCCAAATATCCACTTGCAGATTCTACAAAAAGAGTGTTTCAAAACTCCTCTATCAAAACGATGGTTCAACACAGTGAGTTGAATGCACACGTCACAAAAAAGTTTCTGAGAATGCTTCTGTCTAATTTTTAAGTGAAGTTATTCCCGTTTCCAATGAAGGCTTCAAAGATTTCCAAATATCAACTAGCAGATCCGACAAAAAGAATGTTTCATAACTGCTCTATTAAAAGGAAGGTTCAAATCTGTGAGTTGAATTCACACATCACAAAGCAGTTTCTGAGAATGCTTCCGTCTAGTTTTTTTTTTTAATTAAAACAATCAGAATCTATAGCAAATAGTAATTATTATTATTATTATTATACTTTACATTTTAGGGTACATGTGCACAACGTGCAGGTTAGTAACATATGTATACATGTGCCACAATGGTGCACAGCACCCACTAACTCATCATCTAGCATTAGGTATATCTCCCAATGCTATCTCTCCCCTCTCCCTGAAACCCACAACAGTCCCCAGAGTGTGATGTTCCCCTTCCTGTGTCCATGTGTTCTCATTGTTCAATTCCCACCTATGAGTGGGAATATGCGGTGCTTGGTTGATTGTTCTTGCGATAGTTCACTGAGAATGATGATTTCCAATTTCATCCATGTCCCTACAAAGCACATGAACTCATCATTTTTATGGCAGCATAGTATTCCATGGTGTATATGTGCCACATTTTCTTAATCCAGTCTATCATTGTTGGACATTTGGGTTGGTTCCAAGTCTTTGCTATTGTGAATAATGCCGCATTAAACATACATGTGCATATGTCTTTATAGCAGCATGATTTATAGTCCTTTGGTTATATACCCAGTAATGGGATGGCTGAGTCAAATGGTATTTCTAGTTCTAGATCCCTGAGGAATCGCCACACTGACTTCCACAATGGTTGAACTAGTTTACAGTCCCACCAACAGTGTAAAAGTGTTCCTATTTCTCCACATCCTCTCCAGCACCTGTTGTTTCCTGACTTTTTAATGATTGCCATTCTAACTGGTATGAGATGGTATCTTATTTTGGTTTTGATTTGCATTTCTGTGATGGCCAGTGATGGTGAGCATTTTTTCATGTGTTTTTTGGCGGCATAAATGTCTTCTTTTGAGAAGTGTCTGTTCATGCCCTTTGCCCAATTTTGATGGGGTTGTTGGTTTTTTTTCTTGTAAATTTGTTTGAGTTCATTGTAGAATCTCGATATTAAACCTTTGTCAGATGAGTAGGTTGTGAAAATTTTCTCCCATTTTGTAGGTTGCCTGTTCACTCTGATGGTAGTTTCTTTTGCTGTGCAGAAGTTCTTTAGTTTAATTAGATCCATTTGTCAATTTTGGCTTTTGTTGTCATCGCTTTTTGTGTTTTAGACATGAAGTCCTTTCCCATGCCTATGTCCTCAATGGTAATGCCAAAGAGGTATCTATGACAAACCCACAGCCAATATCATACTGAATGGGCAAAAGCTGGAAGCATTCCCTTTGAAAACTGGCACAAGACAGGGATGCCCTCTCTCACCACTCCTATTCAACATAGTGTTGGAAGTTCTGGCCAGGGCAATTAGGCAGGAGAAGCAAATAAAGGGTATTCAATTAGGAAAAGAGGAAGTCAAATTGTCCCTGTTTGCAGAGACATGATTGTATATCTAGAAAACTCCATTGTCTCAGCCCAAAATCTCCTTAAGCTGATAAGCAACTTCAGCAAATTCTCAGGATACAAAATCAATGTACAAACATCACAAGCATTCTTATACACCAACAACAGATAAACAAAGAGCCAAATCATGAGTGAACTCCCATTCACAATTGCTTCAAAGAGAATAAAATACCTAGGAATCCAACTTACAAGGGATGTGAAGGACCTCTTCAAGGAGAATTACAAACCACTGCTCAAGGAAATAAAAGAGGATAAACAAATGGAAGAATATTCCATGCTCATGTGTAGGAAGAATTAATATCGTGAAAATTGCCACATTGCCCAAGGTAATTTACTGATTTAATGTCATCCCCATCAAGCAACCAATGACTTTCTTTACAGAATTGGAAAAAACTACTTTAAAGTTCATATGGAACCAAAAAAGAGCCTGCATTGTCAAGTCAAACTTAAGCCTAAAGAACAAAGCTGGAGGCATCACGCTACCTGACTTCAAACTATACTCCAAGGCTACTGTTACCAACACTGCATGGTACTGGTACCAAAACAGAGATATAGATCAATGGAACAGAACAGAGCCCTCTGAAATTATGCCACATATCTACAACTATCTGATCTTTGACAAACCTGAGAAAAACAAGCAATGGGGAAAGGATTCCCTATTTAATAAGTGGTGCTTGGAAAACTGGCTAGCCATATGTAGAAAGCTGTAACTGGATCCCTTCCTTACACCTTATACAAAAATCATTTCAAGATGTGTTAAAGACTTAAACGTCAGACCTAAAACCATAAAAAGCCTAGAAGCTTCTGTCTAGTTTTTAAGCAAAAATACTTCCTTTTCCAACGAAGGCCTCAAAGAGCTCGAAATGTCCCCTTGCAGATTCTACAAAAAGAGTGTAACAAAACTTCTCTATCCAAAAAAAGGTTCAATTCCGTGGGTTGAATGGACAGATCACAAAGAAGTTTATCAGAATGCTTCTGTCTAATTTTTATGTGAAGATATACCCGTTTCTAACAAAGGCCCCAAAGCGGTCCAAATATGCACTTTCAGATTCTGCAAAAAGAATGTTTCATAACTGTTCTATGAATACGTATGTTAAACTGTGTGAGTTGAATGCAGACATCACAATAAGTTTCTGAGAATGTTTCTGTCTTCTTTTTATGTGAATATAATTACTTTTCCATCACAGACCTGAAATGGGATCAAATATCCACTTGCAGATCCTACGAAAAGAGTGTTTCTAAACTGCTCTATCAAAAGGAAATTTCAACTCTGTGAGTTGAATGCACACATGAAAAGAAGTTTTTGAGAATTCTTCTGTCTAGTTTTTATATGAAGACATTCCCGTTTCCAAAGAAGTCCTCAAAGGGGTACAAATATCCACTTGCAGATTCTACAAAAAGAGTGTTTCAAAACTGCTCTATCTAAAGGAAAGTTCAACTCTGTCAGTTGAATGCACATATCACAATGAAGTTTCTGGGAATGCTTCTGTCTGGTTTTTATGTGAAGATATTTCGTATTTCACCATAGCCCTCAAAGAGCTCCAAATGTCCACTTGCAGATTGTACAAAAAGAGTGCTTCAAATCTACTCTATCAAAGGAAATGTTCAACTCTGTGAGTTGAATGCACACAACACAAATTATTTTCTGAAAATTCTTCTGTCTGGTTTTTATATGAAGATATTTCCTTTTCTACCATATGCCTCAAAGTGCCCCAAATTTCCGCTTGCAGATTCTACACAAAGAGAGTTTCAAAACAGCTCTATCAAAAGAAATGTTCAACTCCGTGAGTTGAATGTAAACATCACAAAGAAGTTTCTGACAATGCTTCTGTCTAGTTTTTATGTGAAGATATTTCCTTTTCCACCACAACCCTCAAAGTGCTCCAAGTTTCCACTTGCAGATTCTACAAAAAGAGTGAGTCAAAACTGCTCTATCAAAAGAAAAGTTAAACTCTCTGAGTTTAATGCACACATCACAAAGTAGTTTCTCAGGATCCTTCTGTCTAGTTTTTATATGAAGATACTTCCTTTTCTACCATAGGCCTCAAAGCGCTCCGAATAGCCACTTGCAGATTGTACAAATAGAGTGTTGCAAAACTGCTCTATCAAAGGGAATGTTCAAACCTGTGAGTTGAATGCAATCATCACAAAGAAGTTTCCGAGAATGCTTCTGCCTAGTTTTTATGTGAAGATATTTCCGTTTCCAACGAAGGCTTCAAAGCACTCCAATTATCCACCTGCAGATTCTACAAAAGAGTGTTTCAAAACTGCTCTATCAAAGGAAGGTTCAACTCTGTGAGTTGAATGTACCCATCACAAAGAAGTTTCTGAGAATGCTTCTTTCTAGTTTTTATGTGAATATAATTCCTTTTCCACCGCAGGCCTCCCAGTGGTCCAAATATCTACTTGCAGATTCTACAAAAAGAGTGTTTCAAAACTGCTCTATGAAAAGCTATGTTCCACTTTGTGACTTGAATGCAAACATCTAAAAGAAGTTTCTGAGAATGCTTCTCTCTCGTTTTTCTGTGAAGATATTTCCTTTTCCAACAAAGCCCTCCAAGCGCTCCAAATGTCCACTTGCAGATTCTACAAAAAGAGTGTTGCAAAACAGCTCTATCAAAAGAAAGGTTCAACTCTGTGAGTTGAATGCACACATCAAAAAGTAGTTTCTGAGAATGCTTCTGTCTAGTTTAAATATGAATATGTAACCTTTTCTACCATAGGCCTCAAAGCGGTCCAAATATCCACTTGCAGATTCTACAAAAAGAGTGTTTCAAAACTGCTGTATGAAAAGGTATGTGCAACTCTGTGAATTGAATGCACACATCACATAGAAGTTTCTGAGAATGCTTCTGTCTAGTTTTTATGTGAAGATATTCACGTTTCCAACGAAGGCCTCAAAGCAGTCCAATTATCCACTTGCAGAATCTATAAAAAGAGTGTTTCAAAACTGCTCCATGAAAATGTATTTTAAAGTCTGTGAGTTGAATGCAAACATCAAAAAGAAGTTTCTGAGAATGCTTCTGTCTAGTGTTAATGTAAAGATATTCCCGTTTCCAACGGAGGCGTTAAAGAGGTCCAATTATCCACTTGCAGATTCTACAAAAGAATGTTTCAAAACTGCTCTATCAAAAGGAAAGTTCAACTCTGTGAGTTGAATGCAAACATGAAAAAGAAGTTTCTGAGAATGCTTCAGTCTAGTTTTTATAGGAAGGTATTCCCGTTTCCAACGAAGTCCTCAAAGCGATCCAAATATCCACTTGCAGATACTACAAATAGAGTGTTTCAAAACTCCTCTATCAAAATGAAGGTTCAACTCCGTCATTTGAATGTACACATCACAAAGACATTTTTGAGAATGCCTCTGTCTGGTTTTGCATTCAACTTTGTGAGTTGAATGCAAACATCACAAAGAATTTCCTGAGCAGGCTTCTGTCTAGTTTTTTGTGAAGATACTCACTTTTCCAACAAAGGCCTCAAAGCAGTCCAAATATCTACTTGCAGATTCTACAAAAAGAGTATTTTAAAACGGCTCTATCAAAAGAAAAGTTTAGCTCCGTGAGTTGAATGCAAACACCACAAAAAAGTTTCTGAGAATGCTTCTGTCTAGTTTTTATGTGAAGATATTTCCTTTTCCTCCACAGCCTTCAAAGCGCTCCAACTGCCCACTTGCAGATTCTACAAGTAGAGTGTTTCAAATCTGCCCTATCAAAAGAAAGGTTAAAGGCTGTGAGTTGAATGCACACATCACAAAGTAGTTTCTGAGAATGCTTCTGTATAGTTTTTACATGAAGATACCTCCTTTTCTACCATAGGCCTCAAAGCACTCCAAATATCCACTTACATATTCTACAAAAAGATTGTTGCCAAACTGCTATATCAAAACGAAGGTTTACCTCTGTGAGTTGAATGCACACATCACAAAGAAGATTCTGAGAATGCTTCTGTCTAGTTTTTATGTGAAGATATCTTCGATTCCAACGAAGGCTTCAAACACTCCAAATATCGACCTGCAGATTCTCCAAAAATAGTGTTTCAAAACTGCCCTCTGAAATGGTATGTTCAACTCTGTGAGTTGAATACAAACGTCACAAAGAAGTTTCTGAGAATACTTCTATCTAGTTTTTATGTGAAGATAATTCCTATTCCACCACAGAACTCAAAGAGCTCTAAATATCCACTTGCAGATGCTACAAAAAGAGTGTTTCAAAACTGCTTTATCAAAAGAAAGGTTCAAGTATGTAAGTTGAATGCACACATCAAAAAAAATATCTGAGAATACTTCTGTCTACTTTTATGTGAAGATATTCCCGTTTCCAATGAAGGCCTGAAAGCCGTCCAAATATCCACTTGCAGATTTTACAAAAAGAATGTTTCAAACTTCTCTATCAAAAGAAAGGTTCAGTTCCATGAGTTGAAGGCAAACGTAAGAAAGAAGTTTCTGAGAATGCTTCTGTCTAGTTTTTAGGTGAACATATTTCGCTTTCAACCACAGACCTCAAAGTGCTCCAAATGTCCAATTGCGGATTCTACAAAAAGAGTCTTTCAAAACAGCTCTATCAAAAGAAAGGTTCAACTCTGTGAGTTGAATGCACATATCACAAAGTAGTTTCTGAGAATGCTTCTGTCTAGTTTTTATATGAAGATATTTCCTTTTCTACCATAGGCCTCATAGCACTCCAAATATCCATTTGCAGATTCCACAAAAAAGAGTGTTTCAAAACTGCTCTATCAAAAGAAACGTTAACTCTGTGAGTTGAATGCACCCATCACAAAGTAGTTTCTGAGAATGCTTCTGTCAACTTTTTATATGAAGATAATTCCTTTACTACCATAGGTCTCAAAGCACTCCAAATATCCACTTGCAGATTCTACAAATGAGTGTTGCAATTCTGCTCTATCAAAAGGAAGGTTGAACTTTGTGGTGTGAATGCACACATCACAAAGAAGTTTCTGAGTATGGTTCTGTCTAGTTTTTATGTGAGGATATTCCCGTTTCCAATGAAGGCATCAAAGTTCTCCAAATATCCACATGCAGCTTCTACAAGAAGAGTGTTTCAAAACTGCTCTATGAAAAAGTATGGTAAACTCTGTGAGTTGAAAGCAAATATCACAAAGAGGTTTCCGGAATGTTTCTGTGTAGTTTTTATGTGAATATATTTCCTTTTCCACCACAGGACTCAAAGCCGTCCAAATATCCACCTGCAGATTCTACAGTAAGAGTGTTTCAAAACTACTCTATTAAAAGGAAGGTTCAGCTCTGTGAGTTAAATGCACACATCATAAAAAAGTTTCTCTGAATTCTTCTGTCTAGTTTTTATATGCAGATACTTCTTTTTCCATCGAAGGCCTCAAAGAGCTCGAATTGTCCACTTGCAGATTCTACAAAAAGAGAGTTTCAAAACTGCTCTATCAAAAGAAAGATTCAACTCTGTGAAGTGAATGCACACATCACAAAGTAGTTTCAGAGAATGCTTTCGTCTAGTTTCTATGCGAAGATTTTTCCTTTTCAAACGAAGGCCTCAAAGTGGTCAAAATATCCACTTGCTGATTCTACAGAGAGTGATTCAAAAATGCTCTATGAAAACGTATGTTCCACTCTGTGAGTTGAATGCAAACATCACAAAAAGTTTCTGAGAATGCTTCTGTCTAGTTTTTATGTGACGATGTTTCCTTTTCCACAGTAGCCCTCAAAGCATTCCAAATGTCCACTTTCGGATTCTACAAAAAGAGTGCTTAAAAGCTGCCCTATCAAAAGAAAGGCTCAACTCTGTGGGTTGAATGCACCCATCACAAAGCAGTTTCTGAGTGTGCTTCTGTGTAGTTTTATATGATGATATTTCCTTTTCTACCATAGGCATCAAAGCAGTCCAAGTATCCACTTGTAGATTCTACAAAAAGAGTGTATCAAAAGTGCTTTATCAAAAGGAAGGTTCAATTCTCTGAGTTGAATGCACACATCACAAAGAAGTTTCTGAGAATGTTTCTGTGTAGTTTTTATGTGAGGATATTCCCGTTTTCACCAAAGGACTCAAAGCTGTCCAAATATCTACTTGCAGATTCTACAAAAAGAGTGTCTCAAAACTGCTCTTTCAAAAGAAAGTTTCAACTCTGTGAGTTGAATGCACACAAAACAAAGAACTTTCAGAGAATGCTTCTGTCTATTTTTTTTTTTGTGTATATATTTACTTTTCCAACACTGTCCTCAAGGGAAACCTAATATCCACTTGCAGGTCCTACAAAAAGAGTGTTGCAAAAGTTTTCTATCATCAGAAGAAAGGTTCAACTCTGTGAGTTGAATGCACACATCACAAAGCATTTTCTGAGAAGGCTTGTGTCTAGTTTTTATGTAATGATAATACCTTTTCCACCATAGGCAGTGAAGCACTCCAAATATCCACTTGCAAATGCTACAAAAAGAATGTTTCAAAACTGCTATATCAAAATAAAGTTTGAACAATTTGAGTTGAATGCACGCACCACAAAGAAGTTATGGAGAATGCTTTTGTCCAGTTTTTATGTGAAGATATTTCCTTTTCCACCATAGACCTCCAAGTGCTCCACATATCCACTTGCAGATTCTCCAAAAAGAGTGTTTCAAAAGTGGTCTATAAAAAAAAAAGGTTCAACTCTGTGAGTTGAATGCACACATCACAAAGAGGTTTCTGAGAATGCCTCTGTCTAGTTTTTATGTGATGATACTTCATTTTCCAACATAGGCCTCAAAGAAATGAAATATTCACTTGCAGATTCTACAAAAAGAGTGGTTCAAAAGTGATTTATAAAAACAAAGGTTCAACTCAGTGAGTTTAATGAACACATCACAAAGAAGTTTGGGAGAATGCTTCTGTCTAGTTTTTATGTGAAGATATTTCGTTTTCCACCATAGGCCTCTAAGCGCTCCAAATATGCAATTGCAGGTTCTACAAAAAGAGTGCTTCAAAACTGCTGTCTCATAAGAATGGTTCAACTGTGTGAGTTGAAAGCACATATCACAAAGATGTTTCTGAGAACGCTTCTCTCTACTTTTTATGCGAGAATATTTCATTTTCCAACATAGAACTCAAAGGGAAAGAAATATCCACATTCTGATTCAACAAAAATTGTGTTTCAAAACTGCTCTATAAAAAGAAATTTTCATATATGTGAGTTAAATGCACACATCACAAAGGAATTTCAGAGATTTCTTCTGTCTAGTTTTTATGTGAAGATATTTCGTCTTCCACAATAGGCCGCAAAGCAATAAAAATATTCACTTGCAGGTTCTACAAATAAAGTGTTTCAAAACTGCTCTATCAAAAGAAAGATTCAACACTGTGAGTTGAATGCACACATCACCAAGAAATTTCGGAGAAAGCTTGTCTAGTTTTCATGTGATGCTATATCCTTTTCCAGCATAGGCCTCCAAGTGCTCCAAATATCCACTTGCAGATTTTAGAAAAAGAGTGTTTCAAAACTGCTCTATCAAAAGAAAAGTTCAACTCTGTGAGTTGAATGCACACATCACAAAGGAGTTTCTGAGAATGCTTCTGTCTAGTGTTTATGTGAAGATATTTCCTTTTCCACCATAGGCCTCAAAGTGTTCCGAATATCCACTTACAGATTCTACAAAACACGTGTTTCCAAACCGCTCTATCAAAAGAAACGTTCAACACTTTGAGTTGAATGCACTCATCACAAAGCAATTTCTGAGAATGCTTGTCTTTAATTTTTATGTGAAGACATTTCCTTTTCCACCATAGGCTTCGAAGGGCTTGAAATATCCACTTGCAGATTCTACAAAAAGAGTGCTTCAAAACTGCTCTATCAATAGAAAGGTTCAACTCTGTGAGTTGAATTCATACATCACAAAGTGGTTTCTGAGACTGCTTCTGTCTAGTTTTTATGTGAAGGTGTTTCGTTTTCCAACATATGCCTCCAAGGGAACCAAATATCCCCTTGCAGATTCTACAAAAAGAGTTTTTCAAAACTGCTCTATCAAAAGAAAGCTTCAACTTTTTGAGGTGATTGCACACATCACAGAGCAGCTTCTAAGAATGCCTCTGTCTAGGTTTTATGTGAAGATAACTAGTTTTCCAACATAGGCCTCAAAGGGAAGCAAATATCCACTTGCAGATTCTTGAAGAAGAGTGTTTCAAAACGGCTCTATCAAAAGAAAGATTCAACTCTGAGTGTTTAATGCACACATCACAAAGAAGTTTCAGACGATGCTTTTGTCTAGTTTTTATGTGAAGATATTTCCTTTTTCACCATAGGCCTGAAAGGGAATCAAATATCCACTATCAGATTCTACAAAAAGTGTTTCAAGACTGCTCTATCAAAGGAAAGGTACAACTCTGTGTGTTGAATGCACACATCACAAAGAAGTCTCGGAGAATGCTTCTGTCTAGTTTTTATGTAAAAATATTTCCTTTTCCAACATAGGCCTCAAAGGAAACCAAATATCCACTTGCGGATTCTACAAAAAGAGTGTTTCAAAACTGCTCTATCAAAAGGAAGATTCAAATCTGTGAGTTGAATGCTGACATCACAAAGAAGTTTCTGAGAATTCTTCTGTCAAGTTTTTATGTGAAGATATTCCCGTTTCCACCAAAGGCCTCAAAGTGCTCCAAATATCCACTTGCGGATTCAACAAAAAGATGTTTTCAAAACTGCTCTCTGAAAAGCAATGTTCAAAATTGTGAGTTGAATGCACACATCACCAAGAAGTTTGTGAGAATGCTTCTGTCTTGTTTTTATGTGAAGGCATTATTTTTTTCACCAAAGACTTCAAAGGGAACAAAATATCCACTTGTAGATTCCACAAAAAGAGTGTTACAAAACTGCTCTATTAAAAGGAAGGTTCAACTCTGTGAGTTGAGTGCACACATCACAAGGAAGTTTCTGAGAATGTTTCTTTCTAGTTTTTATGTGGAGATATTTCGTTTCTCACCGTAGGCCTCAAAGCACTCCCAATGTCCACTTGCAGATTCTACAAAAAGAGTGTTTAAAATCTGCTCTATCAAAAGAAAGGTTCAACTCTGTGAGTTGAATGCACCCATCACAAAGCAGTTTCTAAGAGTGCTTCTGTCTAGTTTTATATGATGATATTTCCTTTTCTACCATAGGCCTGAAAGTTCTCCAAATATACACTGGTAGATTCTACAAAAAGAGTGTATCAAAAGTGCTTTATCAAAAGGAGGGATCAATTCTCTGAGTTGAATGCACACATCACAAAGAAGTTTCTGAGAATGTTTCTGTCTAGTTTTTATGTGAAGATATTCCCGTTTTCACCAAAGGCCTCAAAACGGTCCAAATATCCACTTGTAGATTCTATAAAAAGAGTGTTTCAAAACTGCTCTATGGAAAGGAATGTTCAACTCTGTGAGTTGAATACAAACATCACAAAAAAGTTTCTGAGAATGCTTCCGTCTAGTTTTTATGTGAAGATATTCCCATTTCCACCGAAGGACTCAAAGCCGGCCAAATATCCACTTGCAGATTCTACAAAAAGAGAGTCTCAAAATTGCTCTTTCAAAAGAGAGTTTTAACTCTGTGAGTTGAATGCACACAACACAAAGAACTTTCAGAGAATGCTTCTGCCTAGTTTTTTTGTGAAGATATTTACTTTTCCAACACTGTCCTCAAAGGAAAACAAATAGCCGCTTGTAGATCCTACAAAAAGAGTGTTGCAAAACTTTTCTATCAAAAGAAAGGTTCAACTCTGTGAGTTGAATGCACACATCACAAAGCAGTTTGTGAGAATGCTTGTGTCTAGTTTTTATGTGATGATAATTCCTTTTCCACCACAGGCAGCGAAGCACTCCAAATATCCACTTGCAAATGCTACAAAAAGAATGTTTCAAAACTGCTATATCAAAACAACGTTGAACCCTTAGAGTTGAATGCAAACACAACAAAGAAGTTTTGGAGAAAGCTTGTGTCCAGTTTTTAGGTGAAGATATTTCCCTTTCCACCGTAGGCCTCCAACCGCTCCAAATATCCAATTGCAGATTCTCCAAAAAGAGTGTTTCAAAACTGCTCTATCAAAAAAAAAGGGTTCAACTCTGTGAGTTGAATGCACACATCATAAAGAAGTTTCTGAAAATACCTCTGTCTAGTTTTTATGTGAAGATATTTCTTTTTCCAACATAGGCCTCAAAGGAAACGAAATATTCACTTGCAGATTCTACAAAAATTGTGTTTCAAAACTGCTCTATAAAAAGAAAGTTTCAAATATGTGAGTTGAATGCACACATCAGAAAGAAATTTCAGAGATTGCTTCTGTCTAGTTTTTATGTGAAGATATTTCCTCTTACACAATAGGCCGCAAAGCGCTCAAAATATTCATTTGCAGGTTCTACAAATAAAGTGTTTCAAAACTGCTCTATCAAAAGAAAGATTCAACACTGTGAGTTGAATGCACACATCACAAAGAAATTTCTGAGAAAGCTTCTATCTAGTTTTGATGTGATGATATATCCTTTTACACAATAGGCCTCCAAGCCCTCCAAATATCCACTTGCAGAGTTTACAAAAAGAATGTTTCAAGACTGCTCTATCAAAAGAAAGTTTCAACTCTGTGTGTTGAGTGCACACATCACAAAGAAGTTTCTGAGAATGTTTCTGTTAATTTTTTATGTGAAGATATTTCCTTTTCAACCATAGGCATCAAAGCGTTCCGAATATCCACTTACGGATTCTACAAAGATGTGTTTCCAAACTGCTTTATCAAAAGAAAGGTTCAACACCTCGAGTTGAATGCACACATCAGAAAGCAATTTCTGAGAATGCTTGTGTATAGTTTTTATGTGAAGACATTTCCTTTTCCACCACAGGCCTCCAAGTGCTCAAAATATCCACTTGCAGATTCTACAAAAAGAGTGCTTCAAAACTGCTCTACCAATAGAAAGGTCCAACTCTGTGAGTTGAATTCAGACATGACAAAGTAGTTTTTAAGAATACTTTTGTCTAGTTTTTGTATGAAGGTGTTTCGTTTTCCAACACATGCCTCAAAGGGAATCAAATATCCCCTTACAGATTCTACAAAAAGAGTGTTTCAAAACTGCTCTATCAAAGGAAAGTTTCAACTCCTTGAGGTGATTGCACACATCACAGAGCAGCTTCTGAGAATGCTTCTGTCTAGGTTTTATGTGAAGATAACTCGTTTTCCAACATAGGCCTCAAAGGGAAGCAAATATCCGCTTGCAGATCCTTGAAAAAGAGTGATTCAAAACTGCTCTATCAAAAGAAAGATTCAACCCTGCGTGTTGAATGCGCACATCACAAAGAAGTTTCGGACAATGCTTGTGTCTATTTTTTATGTGAAGATGTTTCCTTTTTCACCATAGTCCTGAAAGGGAATCAAATATCCACTATCAGATTCTACAAAAAGTGTTACAAAACTGCTCTATCAAAGGAAAGGTTCAACTCTGTGAGTTGAATGCACACATCACAAAGAAGTTTTGGAGAATGCTTCTGTCTAGTTTTTATGTGAAGATATTTCGTTTTCCAACATAGGCCTGAAAGGAAACAAAATATCCAGTTGCAGGTTCTACAAAAAGAGTGTTTCAAAACTGTTCTATCAAAAGGAAGGTTCGAATCAGTGAGTTGAATGCACACATCACAAAAAAGTTTCTGAGAATGCTTCCGTCTAGTTTTTATGTGAAGATATTCCCGTTTCCACCAAAGTCCTCAAAGTGCTCCAAATATCCATTTGCAGATTCTACAAAAAGATTGTTTCGATACCACTCTCTGAAAAGCAATGTTCAAAACTGTGGGTTGAATGTACACATCATCAAGAAGTTTCTGAGAATGCTCCTGTCTTGTTTTTATGGGAAGATATTCCCATTTCCACCGAAGGCCTCGAAGCCCTTCAAATATCCACTTGCAGATTCAACGAAAAGAGTGTTTCAAAACTGCTCTATGAGAAGGAATGTTCAACTCCATGAGTTGAATGCAAACAGCACAAAGAAGTTTCTGAGAATCCTTCTTTCTAGTTTTTATGTGAAGATATTTCCTTTTTCACCATAGGCCTCAAAGCCCTCCAAATCTCCACTTGCAGATTCTACAAAAAGAGTGTTTCAAAACTGTTCTATCAAAAGAGAATTTCAACTATGTGAGTTGAATGCACACATCACAAAAGGGTTTCTGTGAATGCTTCTGTGTAGTTTTTATATGAAGTTACTTCCTCTTATACCATAGGCCTCAAAGTGCTGCAAATATCCACTTCCAGATTCTACTGAAAGAGTGTTTTGAATCTGCTCTACCAAAAGAAAGGTTCAACTCCCTTAGTTGAATGCACATGTCAAAGAATTTTCTGAGAATGCTTCTGTCTACTTTTTATGTGAAAATATTCCCGTTTCCCCCGTAGGTCTCAAAGGGCTGCAAATATCTACTTGCAGATTCTACATAAAGACTGTTTCTAAACCATTCTATCAAAATTAAGGTTCAACAATTTGAGGTGAATGCACACATCACAAAGAAGTTTCTGACAATGCTTCTGTATAGTTTCTATGTAAAGATATTTCCCTTTCCACTACAGGACTCTAAGCGCTCCAAATGTCCCCTTGCAGATACTTCAAAAAGAGTGTTTCAAAACTGCACTATGAAAAGAAAGTTTCAATTCTGTGAGTTGAATGTGTACATCACAAAGGAGTTTCTGAGAATGCTTCTGTCTAGTTTTTATGTGAAGATATTCCCGTTTCCACCGAAGGCCTTAAAGCGCTCCAAATATCCACTTGGAGATGCTGCAAAAAGAGTGTTTCAAAACTGCTCTATGAAAAGGAATGTTTAACCCTGTGAGTTGAATGCAAACATCACAAAGAAGTTTCTGAGAATGCTTCTGTCTAGTTTTTATGTGAAGATATTTCCCTTTTCACAGTAGGCCTCAATGTGCTCCAAATGTCCACTTGCAGATTCTACATAAAGAGTGTTTAAAAACTGCTCTGTCAAAAGAAAGGTTCAACTCTGTGAGTTGAATGCACCCATAACAAAGAAGTTTCTGAGAGTGCTTCTGTCTAGTTTTATATGATGATATTTCCTTTTCTACCATAGGCCTCAAAGCTGTCCAAGTATCCACTTGCAGATTCTACAAAAAGAGTGTATCAAAAGTGCTTTATCAAAAGGAAGGTTCAATTATCTTAGTTGAATGCACACATCACAAAGAAGTTTCTGAGAATGTTTCTGTATAGTTTTTATGTGAAGATATTCCCGTTTTCACCAAAGGCCTCAAAGCGGTCCAAATATCCACTTGCTGATTCTACAAAAAGAGTGTTTCAAAGCTGCTCTATGAAAAGGAATGTTCAACTCTGTGAGTTGAATACAAACATCACAAAAGAGTTTCTGAGAATGCTTCTGTCTAGTTTTTATGTGAAGATATTTCCTTTTTCACCGTAGGCTTCAATGTGCTCCAAATGTCCAATTTCGGATTCAACAAAAAGAGTGTTTAAAAACTGCTCTATCAGAAGAAAGGTTCAACTGTGTGAGTTGAATGCACCCATCACAAAGCAATTTCTGAGAGTGCTTCTGTCTAGTTTTATATGATGATATTTCCTTTTCTACCATAGGCCCCAAAGCAGTCCAAGTATCAACTTGCAGATTCTACAAAAAGAGTGTATCAAAATTGTTTTATCAAAAGGGAGGCTCAAATCTCTGCCTTGAATGCACACATCACAAAGATGTTTCTGATAATGTTTCTGTCTAGTTTTTATGTGAAGGTATTCCCGTTTTCACCAACGGCCTCAAAGCGGTCCAAATATCCACTTGCAGATTCTACAAAAAGAGTGTTTCAAAACTGCTCCATGGAAAGGAATGTTCAACTCTGTGAGTTGAATACAAACATCACAAAAGAGTTTCTGAGAATGCTTCTGTCTAGTTTTTACGTGAAGATATTCCCGTTTCCACCGAAGGACTCGAAGCTGGCCAAATATCCACTTACAGATTCTACAAAAAGAGAGTCTCAAAACTGCTCTTTCAAAAGAAAGTTTCAACTCTGTGAGTTGAATGCACAGAACAAAAAGTACTTTTGGAGAATGCTTCTGTCTAGTTTTTTTGTGAAGATATTTACTTTTCCAACACTGTCCTGAAAGGAAACCAAATATCCACTTGCAGATCCTACAAAAAGAGTGTTGAAAAACTGTTCTATCAAGAGAAAGGTTCAACTCTGTGAGTTGAATGCACACATCACAAAGCAGTTTCTGAGAAGGCTTGTGTCTAGTTTTTATGTGATGATAATACTTTTTCCAACATAGGTTGTGAAGCACTCCAAATATCCACTTGCAAATACTACAAAAAGAATGTTTCAAAACTGCTGTATCAAAACAAAGCTTGAACCCTTTGAGTTGAATGCACAACCCACCATAGGCCTACAAGCACTCCAAATATCCACTAGCAGATTCTACAAAACGAGTGTTTCAAAACTGCTCTATCAAAAAATAGTTCAACTATTTGAGTTCAATGCACACATCACAAAGAAGTTTCTGAGAATGCCTCTGTCTAGTTTTTATATGAAAATATTTCATTTTCCAACATTGGCCTCAAATTAAACCAAATATCCACTTGCAGATTCTACAAAGACAGTGTTTCAAAACTGCTCTATCAAAAGAAAGGTTCAACTGTGTGAGTTGAATGCACACATCACAAATAAGTTTCTGAGAATGCTTCTGTCTAGTTTTTATGTGAAGATATTTCCTTTTCCACCATAGGCATCAAAGCACTCTGAATATCCGCTCACAGATTCTACCAAAAACATGTTTCCAAACTGCTTTATCAAAAGAAAGGTTCAACACTTTGAGTTGAATACACACGTCACAAAGAAATTTCTGAGCATGCTTGCATATAGTTGTTATGAGAAGACTTTTCCTTTTGCATCATAGGCCTCCAAGTGCTCGAAATATCCACTTGCAGATTCTACAAAAAGAATGCTTCAAAACTGCTCTATCAATAGAATGGTTCTACTCTGTGAGTTGAATTCATACATCACAAAGTGGTTTCTGAGAATGCTTCTGTCTAGTTTTTATGTGAAGGTGTTTCGTTTTCCAACATATCCCTCAAAGGGAATCAAATATCCCCTTACAGATTCTACAAAAAGAGTGTTTCAAAACTGCTCTATCAAAAGAAAGATTCAACTCTTTGGGGTGATTGCACACATCACAGAGCAGCTTCTGAGAATGCTTCTGTCTAGGTTTTATGTGAAGATAACTCGTTTTCCAACATAGGCCTCAAAGGGAAGCAAATATCCGCTTGCAGATTCTTGAAAAAGAGTGATTCAAAACTGCTCTATCAAAAGAAAGATTCAACTCTGAGTGTTGAATGCACACATCACAAAGAAGTTTCGGACAATGCTTGTGTCTATTTTTTATGTGAAGATGTTTCCTTCTCCACCATAGGCCTGAAAGGGAATCAAATATCCACTATCAGATTCTATAAAAAGTGTTTCAAAACTGCTCTATCAAAGGAAAAGTTCAACTCAGTGAGTTGAATGCCCACATCACAAAGAAGTTTCAGAGAATGTTTCTGTCTAGTTTTTATGAAAAGATATTTCGTTTTCCAACGTAGGCCTCAAAGGAAACCAAATATCCAGTTGCAGATTCTACAAAAAGAGTGTTTCAAAACTGTTCTATCAAAAGGAAGGTTCCACTCTGTGAGTTGAATGCACACATCACAAAAAAGTTTCTGAGAATGCTTCTGTCTAGATTTTACGTGAAGATACTTCCTTTTCCACCAAAGACCTCAAATAGCTCGAAATGTCCACTTGCAGATTCTACAAAAACAGTGTTTCAAAACTGCAAAAAAAAAAGGTTCAACTCTGTGTGTTGAATGCACACATCGCAAAGAAGTTTCTGAGAATGCTTCTGTCTAGTTTTTATGCAAAGATATTCCCATTTCCAGCAAAGGCCTCAAAGCCTTCCAAATATCCACTTGCAGATTCTACAAATAGAGTGTTTCAAAACTACTCTATGAAAAGGTATGTTCAACTCTCTGAGTTTATTGCAAACATCACAAAGAAGTTTCTGAGAATGCTTCTGTCTAGTTTTTATGTCAGGATATTTCCTTTTCCACCATAGCCCTCAAGGGGCTCCAAATGTCCACTTGCAGATTGTACAAAAAGAGTGCTTCAAATCTACTCTATCAAAGGAAAGGTTCAACTCTGTGAGTTGAATGCACACAACACAAATTATTTTCTGAAAATTCTTCTGTCTGGTTTTTATATGAAGATATTTCCTTTTCTACCATATGCCTCAAAGTGCCCCAAATTTCCGCTTGCAGATTCTACACAAAGAGAGTTTCAAAACAGCTCTATCAAAAGAAATGTTCAACTCCGTGAGTTGAATGTAAACATCACAAAGAAGTTTCTGACAATGCTTCTGTCTAGTTTTTATGTGAAGATATTTCCTTTTCCACCACAACCCTCAAAGTGCTCCAAGTTTCCACTTGCAGATTCTACAAAAAGAGTGAGTCAAAACTGCTCTATCAAAAGAAAAGTTAAACTCTCTGAGTTTAATGCACACATCACAAAGTAGTTTCTCAGGATCCTTCTGTCTAGTTTTTATATGAAGATACTTCCTTTTCTACCATAGGCCTCAAAGCGCTCCGAATAGCCACTTGCAGATTGTACAAATAGAGTGTTGCAAAACTGCTCTATCAAAGGGAATGTTCAAACCTGTGAGTTGAATGCAATCATCACAAAGAAGTTTCCGAGAATGCTTCTGCCTAGTTTTTATGTGAAGATATTTCCGTTTCCAACGAAGGCTTCAAAGCACTCCAATTATCCACCTGCAGATTCTACAAAAGAGTGTTTCAAAACTGCTCTATCAAAGGAAGGTTCAACTCTGTGAGTTGAATGTACCCATCACAAAGAAGTTTCTGAGAATGCTTCTTTCTAGTTTTTATGTGAATATAATTCCTTTTCCACCGCAGGCCTCCCAGTGGTCCAAATATCTACTTGCAGATTCTACAAAAAGAGTGTTTCAAAACTGCTCTATGAAAAGCTATGTTCCACTTTGTGACTTGAATGCAAACATCTAAAAGAAGTTTCTGAGAATGCTTCTCTCTCGTTTTTCTGTGAAGATATTTCCTTTTCCAACAAAGCCCTCCAAGCGCTCCAAATGTCCACTTGCAGATTCTACAAAAAGAGTGTTGCAAAACAGCTCTATCAAAAGAAAGGTTCAACTCTGTGAGTTGAATGCACACATCAAAAAGTAGTTTCTGAGAATGCTTCTGTCTAGTTTAAATATGAATATGTAACCTTTTCTACCATAGGCCTCAAAGCGGTCCAAATATCCACTTGCAGATTCTACAAAAAGAGTGTTTCAAAACTGCTGTATGAAAAGGTATGTGCAACTCTGTGAATTGAATGCACACATCACATAGAAGTTTCTGAGAATGCTTCTGTCTAGTTTTTATGTGAAGATATTCACGTTTCCAACGAAGGCCTCAAAGCAGTCCAATTATCCACTTGCAGAATCTATAAAAAGAGTGTTTCAAAACTGCTCCATGAAAATGTATTTTAAAGTCTGTGAGTTGAATGCAAACATCAAAAAGAAGTTTCTGAGAATGCTTCTGTCTAGTGTTAATGTAAAGATATTCCCGTTTCCAACGGAGGCGTTAAAGAGGTCCAATTATCCACTTGCAGATTCTACAAAAGAATGTTTCAAAACTGCTCTATCAAAAGGAAAGTTCAACTCTGTGAGTTGAATGCAAACATGAAAAAGAAGTTTCTGAGAATGCTTCAGTCTAGTTTTTATAGGAAGGTATTCCCGTTTCCAACGAAGTCCTCAAAGCGATCCAAATATCCACTTGCAGATACTACAAATAGAGTGTTTCAAAACTCCTCTATCAAAATGAAGGTTCAACTCCGTCATTTGAATGTACACATCACAAAGACATTTTTGAGAATGCCTCTGTCTGGTTTTGCATTCAACTTTGTGAGTTGAATGCAAACATCACAAAGAATTTCCTGAGCAGGCTTCTGTCTAGTTTTTTGTGAAGATACTCACTTTTCCAACAAAGGCCTCAAAGCAGTCCAAATATCTACTTGCAGATTCTACAAAAAGAGTATTTTAAAACGGCTCTATCAAAAGAAAAGTTTAGCTCCGTGAGTTGAATGCAAACACCACAAAAAAGTTTCTGAGAATGCTTCTGTCTAGTTTTTATGTGAAGATATTTCCTTTTCCTCCACAGCCTTCAAAGCGCTCCAACTGCCCACTTGCAGATTCTACAAGTAGAGTGTTTCAAATCTGCCCTATCAAAAGAAAGGTTAAAGGCTGTGAGTTGAATGCACACATCACAAAGTAGTTTCTGAGAATGCTTCTGTATAGTTTTTACATGAAGATACCTCCTTTTCTACCATAGGCCTCAAAGCACTCCAAATATCCACTTACATATTCTACAAAAAGATTGTTGCCAAACTGCTATATCAAAACGAAGGTTTACCTCTGTGAGTTGAATGCACACATCACAAAGAAGATTCTGAGAATGCTTCTGTCTAGTTTTTATGTGAAGATATCTTCGATTCCAACGAAGGCTTCAAACACTCCAAATATCGACCTGCAGATTCTCCAAAAATAGTGTTTCAAAACTGCCCTCTGAAATGGTATGTTCAACTCTGTGAGTTGAATACAAACGTCACAAAGAAGTTTCTGAGAATACTTCTATCTAGTTTTTATGTGAAGATAATTCCTATTCCACCACAGAACTCAAAGAGCTCTAAATATCCACTTGCAGATGCTACAAAAAGAGTGTTTCAAAACTGCTTTATCAAAAGAAAGGTTCAAGTATGTAAGTTGAATGCACACATCAAAAAAAATATCTGAGAATACTTCTGTCTACTTTTATGTGAAGATATTCCCGTTTCCAATGAAGGCCTGAAAGCCGTCCAAATATCCACTTGCAGATTTTACAAAAAGAATGTTTCAAACTTCTCTATCAAAAGAAAGGTTCAGTTCCATGAGTCGAAGGCAAACGTAAGAAAGAAGTTTCTGAGAATGCTTCTGTCTAGTTTTTAGGTGAACATATTTCGCTTTCAACCACAGACCTCAAAGTGCTCCAAATGTCCAATTGCGGATTCTACAAAAAGAGTCTTTCAAAACAGCTCTATCAAAAGAAAGGTTCAACTCTGTGAGTTGAATGCACATATCACAAAGTAGTTTCTGAGAATGCTTCTGTCTAGTTTTTATATGAAGATATTTCCTTTTCTACCATAGGCCTCATAGCACTCCAAATATCCATTTGCAGATTCCACAAAAAAGAGTGTTTCAAAACTGCTCTATCAAAAGAAACGTTAACTCTGTGAGTTGAATGCACCCATCACAAAGTAGTTTCTGAGAATGCTTCTGTCAACTTTTTATATGAAGATAATTCCTTTACTACCATAGGTCTCAAAGCACTCCAAATATCCACTTGCAGATTCTACAAATGAGTGTTGCAATTCTGCTCTATCAAAAGGAAGGTTGAACTTTGTGGTGTGAATGCACACATCACAAAGAAGTTTCTGAGTATGGTTCTGTCTAGTTTTTATGTGAGGATATTCCCGTTTCCAATGAAGGCATCAAAGTTCTCCAAATATCCACATGCAGCTTCTACAAGAAGAGTGTTTCAAAACTGCTCTATGAAAAAGTATGGTAAACTCTGTGAGTTGAAAGCAAATATCACAAAGAGGTTTCCGGAATGTTTCTGTGTAGTTTTTATGTGAATATATTTCCTTTTCCACCACAGGACTCAAAGCCGTCCAAATATCCACCTGCAGATTCTACAGTAAGAGTGTTTCAAAACTACTCTATTAAAAGGAAGGTTCAGCTCTGTGAGTTAAATGCACACATCATAAAAAAGTTTCTCTGAATTCTTCTGTCTAGTTTTTATATGCAGATACTTCTTTTTCCATCGAAGGCCTCAAAGAGCTCGAATTGTCCACTTGCAGATTCTACAAAAAGAGAGTTTCAAAACTGCTCTATCAAAAGAAAGATTCAACTCTGTGAAGTGAATGCACACATCACAAAGTAGTTTCAGAGAATGCTTTCGTCTAGTTTCTATGCGAAGATTTTTCCTTTTCAAACGAAGGCCTCAAAGTGGTCAAAATATCCACTTGCTGATTCTACAGAGAGTGATTCAAAAATGCTCTATGAAAACGTATGTTCCACTCTGTGAGTTGAATGCAAACATCACAAAAAGTTTCTGAGAATGCTTCTGTCTAGTTTTTATGTGACGATGTTTCCTTTTCCACAGTAGCCCTCAAAGCATTCCAAATGTCCACTTTCGGATTCTACAAAAAGAGTGCTTAAAAGCTGCCCTATCAAAAGAAAGGCTCAACTCTGTGGGTTGAATGCACCCATCACAAAGCAGTTTCTGAGTGTGCTTCTGTGTAGTTTTATATGATGATATTTCCTTTTCTACCATAGGCATCAAAGCAGTCCAAGTATCCACTTGTAGATTCTACAAAAAGAGTGTATCAAAAGTGCTTTATCAAAAGGAAGGTTCAATTCTCTGAGTTGAATGCACACATCACAAAGAAGTTTCTGAGAATGTTTCTGTGTAGTTTTTATGTGAGGATATTCCCGTTTTCACCAAAGGACTCAAAGCTGTCCAAATATCTACTTGCAGATTCTACAAAAAGAGTGTCTCAAAACTGCTCTTTCAAAAGAAAGTTTCAACTCTGTGAGTTGAATGCACACAAAACAAAGAACTTTCAGAGAATGCTTCTGTCTATTTTTTTTTTGTGTATATATTTACTTTTCCAACACTGTCCTCAAGGGAAACCTAATATCCACTTGCAGGTCCTACAAAAAGAGTGTTGCAAAAGTTTTCTATCATCAGAAGAAAGGTTCAACTCTGTGAGTTGAATGCACACATCACAAAGCATTTTCTGAGAAGGCTTGTGTCTAGTTTTTATGTAATGATAATACCTTTTCCACCATAGGCAGTGAAGCACTCCAAATATCCACTTGCAAATGCTACAAAAAGAATGTTTCAAAACTGCTATATCAAAATAAAGTTTGAACAATTTGAGTTGAATGCACGCACCACAAAGAAGTTATGGAGAATGCTTTTGTCCAGTTTTTATGTGAAGATATTTCCTTTTCCACCATAGACCTCCAAGTGCTCCACATATCCACTTGCAGATTCTCCAAAAAGAGTGTTTCAAAAGTGGTCTATAAAAAAAAAAGGTTCAACTCTGTGAGTTGAATGCACACGTCACAAAGAGGTTTCTGAGAATGCCTCTGTCTAGTTTTTATGTGATGATACTTCATTTTCCAACATAGGCCTCAAAGAAATGAAATATTCACTTGCAGATTCTACAAAAAGAGTGGTTCAAAAGTGATTTATAAAAACAAAGGTTCAACTCAGTGAGTTTAATGAACACATCACAAAGAAGTTTGGGAGAATGCTTCTGTCTAGTTTTTATGTGAAGATATTTCGTTTTCCACCATAGGCCTCTAAGCGCTCCAAATATGCAATTGCAGGTTCTACAAAAAGAGTGCTTCAAAACTGCTGTCTCATAAGAATGGTTCAACTGTGTGAGTTGAAAGCACATATCACAAAGATGTTTCTGAGAACGCTTCTCTCTACTTTTTATGCGAGAATATTTCATTTTCCAACATAGAACTCAAAGGGAAAGAAATATCCACATTCTGATTCAACAAAAATTGTGTTTCAAAACTGCTCTATAAAAAGAAATTTTCATATATGTGAGTTAAATGCACACATCACAAAGGAATTTCAGAGATTTCTTCTGTCTAGTTTTTATGTGAAGATATTTCGTCTTCCACAATAGGCCGCAAAGCAATAAAAATATTCACTTGCAGGTTCTACAAATAAAGTGTTTCAAAACTGCTCTATCAAAAGAAAGATTCAACACTGTGAGTTGAATGCACACATCACCAAGAAATTTCGGAGAAAGCTTGTCTAGTTTTCATGTGATGCTATATCCTTTTCCAGCATAGGCCTCCAAGTGCTCCAAATATCCACTTGCAGATTTTAGAAAAAGAGTGTTTCAAAACTGCTCTATCAAAAGAAAAGTTCAACTCTGTGAGTTGAATGCACACATCACAAAGGAGTTTCTGAGAATGCTTCTGTCTAGTGTTTATGTGAAGATATTTCCTTTTCCACCATAGGCCTCAAAGTGTTCCGAATATCCACTTACAGATTCTACAAAACACGTGTTTCCAAACCGCTCTATCAAAAGAAACGTTCAACACTTTGAGTTGAATGCACTCATCACAAAGCAATTTCTGAGAATGCTTGTCTTTAATTTTTATGTGAAGACATTTCCTTTTCCACCATAGGCTTCGAAGGGCTTGAAATATCCACTTGCAGATTCTACAAAAAGAGTGCTTCAAAACTGCTCTATCAATAGAAAGGTTCAACTCTGTGAGTTGAATTCATACATCACAAAGTGGTTTCTGAGACTGCTTCTGTCTAGTTTTTATGTGAAGGTGTTTCGTTTTCCAACATATGCCTCCAAGGGAACCAAATATCCCCTTGCAGATTCTACAAAAAGAGTTTTTCAAAACTGCTCTATCAAAAGAAAGCTTCAACTTTTTGAGGTGATTGCACACATCACAGAGCAGCTTCTAAGAATGCCTCTGTCTAGGTTTTATGTGAAGATAACTAGTTTTCCAACATAGGCCTCAAAGGGAAGCAAATATCCACTTGCAGATTCTTGAAGAAGAGTGTTTCAAAACGGCTCTATCAAAAGAAAGATTCAACTCTGAGTGTTTAATGCACACATCACAAAGAAGTTTCAGACGATGCTTTTGTCTAGTTTTTATGTGAAGATATTTCCTTTTTCACCATAGGCCTGAAAGGGAATCAAATATCCACTATCAGATTCTACAAAAAGTGTTTCAAGACTGCTCTATCAAAGGAAAGGTACAACTCTGTGTGTTGAATGCACACATCACAAAGAAGTCTCGGAGAATGCTTCTGTCTAGTTTTTATGTAAAAATATTTCCTTTTCCAACATAGGCCTCAAAGGAAACCAAATATCCACTTGCGGATTCTACAAAAAGAGTGTTTCAAAACTGCTCTATCAAAAGGAAGATTCAAATCTGTGAGTTGAATGCTGACATCACAAAGAAGTTTCTGAGAATTCTTCTGTCAAGTTTTTATGTGAAGATATTCCCGTTTCCACCAAAGGCCTCAAAGTGCTCCAAATATCCACTTGCGGATTCAACAAAAAGATGTTTTCAAAACTGCTCTCTGAAAAGCAATGTTCAAAATTGTGAGTTGAATGCACACATCACCAAGAAGTTTGTGAGAATGCTTCTGTCTTGTTTTTATGTGAAGGCATTATTTTTTTCACCAAAGACTTCAAAGGGAACAAAATATCCACTTGTAGATTCCACAAAAAGAGTGTTACAAAACTGCTCTATTAAAAGGAAGGTTCAACTCTGTGAGTTGAGTGCACACATCACAAGGAAGTTTCTGAGAATGTTTCTTTCTAGTTTTTATGTGGAGATATTTCGTTTCTCACCGTAGGCCTCAAAGCACTCCCAATGTCCACTTGCAGATTCTACAAAAAGAGTGTTTAAAATCTGCTCTATCAAAAGAAAGGTTCAACTCTGTGAGTTGAATGCACCCATCACAAAGCAGTTTCTAAGAGTGCTTCTGTCTAGTTTTATATGATGATATTTCCTTTTCTACCATAGGCCTGAAAGTTCTCCAAATATACACTGGTAGATTCTACAAAAAGAGTGTATCAAAAGTGCTTTATCAAAAGGAGGGATCAATTCTCTGAGTTGAATGCACACATCACAAAGAAGTTTCTGAGAATGTTTCTGTCTAGTTTTTATGTGAAGATATTCCCGTTTTCACCAAAGGCCTCAAAACGGTCCAAATATCCACTTGTAGATTCTATAAAAAGAGTGTTTCAAAACTGCTCTATGGAAAGGAATGTTCAACTCTGTGAGTTGAATACAAACATCACAAAAAAGTTTCTGAGAATGCTTCCGTCTAGTTTTTATGTGAAGATATTCCCATTTCCACCGAAGGACTCAAAGCCGGCCAAATATCCACTTGCAGATTCTACAAAAAGAGAGTCTCAAAATTGCTCTTTCAAAAGAGAGTTTTAACTCTGTGAGTTGAATGCACACAACACAAAGAACTTTCAGAGAATGCTTCTGCCTAGTTTTTTTGTGAAGATATTTACTTTTCCAACACTGTCCTCAAAGGAAAACAAATAGCCGCTTGTAGATCCTACAAAAAGAGTGTTGCAAAACTTTTCTATCAAAAGAAAGGTTCAACTCTGTGAGTTGAATGCACACATCACAAAGCAGTTTGTGAGAATGCTTGTGTCTAGTTTTTATGTGATGATAATTCCTTTTCCACCACAGGCAGCGAAGCACTCCAAATATCCACTTGCAAATGCTACAAAAAGAATGTTTCAAAACTGCTATATCAAAACAACGTTGAACCCTTAGAGTTGAATGCAAACACAACAAAGAAGTTTTGGAGAAAGCTTGTGTCCAGTTTTTAGGTGAAGATATTTCCCTTTCCACCGTAGGCCTCCAACCGCTCCAAATATCCAATTGCAGATTCTCCAAAAAGAGTGTTTCAAAACTGCTCTATCAAAAAAAAAAGGGTTCAACTCTGTGAGTTGAATGCACACATCATAAAGAAGTTTCTGAAAATACCTCTGTCTAGTTTTTATGTGAAGATATTTCTTTTTCCAACATAGGCCTCAAAGGAAACGAAATATTCACTTGCAGATTCTACAAAAATTGTGTTTCAAAACTGCTCTATAAAAAGAAAGTTTCAAATATGTGAGTTGAATGCACACATCAGAAAGAAATTTCAGAGATTGCTTCTGTCTAGTTTTTATGTGAAGATATTTCCTCTTACACAATAGGCCGCAAAGCGCTCAAAATATTCATTTGCAGGTTCTACAAATAAAGTGTTTCAAAACTGCTCTATCAAAAGAAAGATTCAACACTGTGAGTTGAATGCACACATCACAAAGAAATTTCTGAGAAAGCTTCTATCTAGTTTTGATGTGATGATATATCCTTTTACACAATAGGCCTCCAAGCCCTCCAAATATCCACTTGCAGAGTTTACAAAAAGAATGTTTCAAGACTGCTCTATCAAAAGAAAGTTTCAACTCTGTGTGTTGAGTGCACACATCACAAAGAAGTTTCTGAGAATGTTTCTGTTAATTTTTTATGTGAAGATATTTCCTTTTCAACCATAGGCATCAAAGCGTTCCGAATATCCACTTACGGATTCTACAAAGATGTGTTTCCAAACTGCTTTATCAAAAGAAAGGTTCAACACCTCGAGTTGAATGCACACATCAGAAAGCAATTTCTGAGAATGCTTGTGTATAGTTTTTATGTGAAGACATTTCCTTTTCCACCACAGGCCTCCAAGTGCTCAAAATATCCACTTGCAGATTCTACAAAAAGAGTGCTTCAAAACTGCTCTACCAATAGAAAGGTCCAACTCTGTGAGTTGAATTCAGACATGACAAAGTAGTTTTTAAGAATACTTTTGTCTAGTTTTTGTATGAAGGTGTTTCGTTTTCCAACACATGCCTCAAAGGGAATCAAATATCCCCTTACAGATTCTACAAAAAGAGTGTTTCAAAACTGCTCTATCAAAGGAAAGTTTCAACTCCTTGAGGTGATTGCACACATCACAGAGCAGCTTCTGAGAATGCTTCTGTCTAGGTTTTATGTGAAGATAACTCGTTTTCCAACATAGGCCTCAAAGGGAAGCAAATATCCGCTTGCAGATCCTTGAAAAAGAGTGATTCAAAACTGCTCTATCAAAAGAAAGATTCAACCCTGCGTGTTGAATGCGCACATCACAAAGAAGTTTCGGACAATGCTTGTGTCTATTTTTTATGTGAAGATGTTTCCTTTTTCACCATAGTCCTGAAAGGGAATCAAATATCCACTATCAGATTCTACAAAAAGTGTTACAAAACTGCTCTATCAAAGGAAAGGTTCAACTCTGTGAGTTGAATGCACACATCACAAAGAAGTTTTGGAGAATGCTTCTGTCTAGTTTTTATGTGAAGATATTTCGTTTTCCAACATAGGCCTGAAAGGAAACAAAATATCCAGTTGCAGGTTCTACAAAAAGAGTGTTTCAAAACTGTTCTATCAAAAGGAAGGTTCGAATCAGTGAGTTGAATGCACACATCACAAAAAAGTTTCTGAGAATGCTTCCGTCTAGTTTTTATGTGAAGATATTCCCGTTTCCACCAAAGTCCTCAAAGTGCTCCAAATATCCATTTGCAGATTCTACAAAAAGATTGTTTCGATACCACTCTCTGAAAAGCAATGTTCAAAACTGTGGGTTGAATGTACACATCATCAAGAAGTTTCTGAGAATGCTCCTGTCTTGTTTTTATGGGAAGATATTCCCATTTCCACCGAAGGCCTCGAAGCCCTTCAAATATCCACTTGCAGATTCAACGAAAAGAGTGTTTCAAAACTGCTCTATGAGAAGGAATGTTCAACTCCATGAGTTGAATGCAAACAGCACAAAGAAGTTTCTGAGAATCCTTCTTTCTAGTTTTTATGTGAAGATATTTCCTTTTTCACCATAGGCCTCAAAGCCCTCCAAATCTCCACTTGCAGATTCTACAAAAAGAGTGTTTCAAAACTGTTCTATCAAAAGAGAATTTCAACTATGTGAGTTGAATGCACACATCACAAAAGGGTTTCTGTGAATGCTTCTGTGTAGTTTTTATATGAAGTTACTTCCTCTTATACCATAGGCCTCAAAGTGCTGCAAATATCCACTTCCAGATTCTACTGAAAGAGTGTTTTGAATCTGCTCTACCAAAAGAAAGGTTCAACTCCCTTAGTTGAATGCACATGTCAAAGAATTTTCTGAGAATGCTTCTGTCTACTTTTTATGTGAAAATATTCCCGTTTCCCCCGTAGGTCTCAAAGGGCTGCAAATATCTACTTGCAGATTCTACATAAAGACTGTTTCTAAACCATTCTATCAAAATTAAGGTTCAACAATTTGAGGTGAATGCACACATCACAAAGAAGTTTCTGACAATGCTTCTGTATAGTTTCTATGTAAAGATATTTCCCTTTCCACTACAGGACTCTAAGCGCTCCAAATGTCCCCTTGCAGATACTTCAAAAAGAGTGTTTCAAAACTGCACTATGAAAAGAAAGTTTCAATTCTGTGAGTTGAATGTGTACATCACAAAGGAGTTTCTGAGAATGCTTCTGTCTAGTTTTTATGTGAAGATATTCCCGTTTCCACCGAAGGCCTTAAAGCGCTCCAAATATCCACTTGGAGATGCTGCAAAAAGAGTGTTTCAAAACTGCTCTATGAAAAGGAATGTTTAACCCTGTGAGTTGAATGCAAACATCACAAAGAAGTTTCTGAGAATGCTTCTGTCTAGTTTTTATGTGAAGATATTTCCCTTTTCACAGTAGGCCTCAATGTGCTCCAAATGTCCACTTGCAGATTCTACATAAAGAGTGTTTAAAAACTGCTCTGTCAAAAGAAAGGTTCAACTCTGTGAGTTGAATGCACCCATAACAAAGAAGTTTCTGAGAGTGCTTCTGTCTAGTTTTATATGATGATATTTCCTTTTCTACCATAGGCCTCAAAGCTGTCCAAGTATCCACTTGCAGATTCTACAAAAAGAGTGTATCAAAAGTGCTTTATCAAAAGGAAGGTTCAATTATCTTAGTTGAATGCACACATCACAAAGAAGTTTCTGAGAATGTTTCTGTATAGTTTTTATGTGAAGATATTCCCGTTTTCACCAAAGGCCTCAAAGCGGTCCAAATATCCACTTGCTGATTCTACAAAAAGAGTGTTTCAAAGCTGCTCTATGAAAAGGAATGTTCAACTCTGTGAGTTGAATACAAACATCACAAAAGAGTTTCTGAGAATGCTTCTGTCTAGTTTTTATGTGAAGATATTTCCTTTTTCACCGTAGGCTTCAATGTGCTCCAAATGTCCAATTTCGGATTCAACAAAAAGAGTGTTTAAAAACTGCTCTATCAGAAGAAAGGTTCAACTGTGTGAGTTGAATGCACCCATCACAAAGCAATTTCTGAGAGTGCTTCTGTCTAGTTTTATATGATGATATTTCCTTTTCTACCATAGGCCCCAAAGCAGTCCAAGTATCAACTTGCAGATTCTACAAAAAGAGTGTATCAAAATTGTTTTATCAAAAGGGAGGCTCAAATCTCTGCCTTGAATGCACACATCACAAAGATGTTTCTGATAATGTTTCTGTCTAGTTTTTATGTGAAGGTATTCCCGTTTTCACCAACGGCCTCAAAGCGGTCCAAATATCCACTTGCAGATTCTACAAAAAGAGTGTTTCAAAACTGCTCCATGGAAAGGAATGTTCAACTCTGTGAGTTGAATACAAACATCACAAAAGAGTTTCTGAGAATGCTTCTGTCTAGTTTTTACGTGAAGATATTCCCGTTTCCACCGAAGGACTCGAAGCTGGCCAAATATCCACTTACAGATTCTACAAAAAGAGAGTCTCAAAACTGCTCTTTCAAAAGAAAGTTTCAACTCTGTGAGTTGAATGCACAGAACAAAAAGTACTTTTGGAGAATGCTTCTGTCTAGTTTTTTTGTGAAGATATTTACTTTTCCAACACTGTCCTGAAAGGAAACCAAATATCCACTTGCAGATCCTACAAAAAGAGTGTTGAAAAACTGTTCTATCAAGAGAAAGGTTCAACTCTGTGAGTTGAATGCACACATCACAAAGCAGTTTCTGAGAAGGCTTGTGTCTAGTTTTTATGTGATGATAATACTTTTTCCAACATAGGTTGTGAAGCACTCCAAATATCCACTTGCAAATACTACAAAAAGAATGTTTCAAAACTGCTGTATCAAAACAAAGCTTGAACCCTTTGAGTTGAATGCACAACCCACCATAGGCCTACAAGCACTCCAAATATCCACTAGCAGATTCTACAAAACGAGTGTTTCAAAACTGCTCTATCAAAAAATAGTTCAACTATTTGAGTTCAATGCACACATCACAAAGAAGTTTCTGAGAATGCCTCTGTCTAGTTTTTATATGAAAATATTTCATTTTCCAACATTGGCCTCAAATTAAACCAAATATCCACTTGCAGATTCTACAAAGACAGTGTTTCAAAACTGCTCTATCAAAAGAAAGGTTCAACTGTGTGAGTTGAATGCACACATCACAAATAAGTTTCTGAGAATGCTTCTGTCTAGTTTTTATGTGAAGATATTTCCTTTTCCACCATAGGCATCAAAGCACTCTGAATATCCGCTCACAGATTCTACCAAAAACATGTTTCCAAACTGCTTTATCAAAAGAAAGGTTCAACACTTTGAGTTGAATACACACGTCACAAAGAAATTTCTGAGCATGCTTGCATATAGTTGTTATGAGAAGACTTTTCCTTTTGCATCATAGGCCTCCAAGTGCTCGAAATATCCACTTGCAGATTCTACAAAAAGAATGCTTCAAAACTGCTCTATCAATAGAATGGTTCTACTCTGTGAGTTGAATTCATACATCACAAAGTGGTTTCTGAGAATGCTTCTGTCTAGTTTTTATGTGAAGGTGTTTCGTTTTCCAACATATCCCTCAAAGGGAATCAAATATCCCCTTACAGATTCTACAAAAAGAGTGTTTCAAAACTGCTCTATCAAAAGAAAGATTCAACTCTTTGGGGTGATTGCACACATCACAGAGCAGCTTCTAAGAATGCTTCTGTCTAGGTTTTATGTGAAGATAACTCGTTTTCCAACATAGGCCTCAAAGGGAAGCAAATATCCGCTTGCAGATTCTTGAAAAAGAGTGATTCAAAACTGCTCTATCAAAAGAAAGATTCAACTCTGAGTGTTGAATGCACACATCACAAAGAAGTTTCGGACAATGCTTGTGTCTATTTTTTATGTGAAGATGTTTCCTTCTCCACCATAGGCCTGAAAGGGAATCAAATATCCACTATCAGATTCTATAAAAAGTGTTTCAAAACTGCTCTATCAAAGGAAAAGTTCAACTCAGTGAGTTGAATGCCCACATCACAAAGAAGTTTCAGAGAATGTTTCTGTCTAGTTTTTATGAAAAGATATTTCGTTTTCCAACGTAGGCCTCAAAGGAAACCAAATATCCAGTTGCAGATTCTACAAAAAGAGTGTTTCAAAACTGTTCTATCAAAAGGAAGGTTCCACTCTGTGAGTTGAATGCACACATCACAAAAAAGTTTCTGAGAATGCTTCTGTCTAGATTTTACGTGAAGATACTTCCTTTTCCACCAAAGACCTCAAATAGCTCGAAATGTCCACTTGCAGATTCTACAAAAACAGTGTTTCAAAACTGCAAAAAAAAAAGGTTCAACTCTGTGTGTTGAATGCACACATCGCAAAGAAGTTTCTGAGAATGCTTCTGTCTAGTTTTTATGCAAAGATATTCCCATTTCCAGCAAAGGCCTCAAAGCCTTCCAAATATCCACTTGCAGATTCTACAAATAGAGTGTTTCAAAACTACTCTATGAAAAGGTATGTTCAACTCTCTGAGTTTATTGCAAACATCACAAAGAAGTTTCTGAGAATGCTTCTGTCTAGTTTTTATGTCAGGATATTTCCTTTTCCACCATAGCCCTCAAGGGGCTCCAAATGTCCACTTGCAGATTCTACAAAAAGAGTGTTTCAGAACTGCTCTACCAAAAGAAAGGTTCAACTCTGTGATTTGAATGTACCCATAACAATGAAGTTTCTGAGAATGCTTCTTTCTACTTTTTATGTGAAGATAATTCCTTTTCCACCATAGGCCTGAAAGCTCTCCAAATATTCCCTTGCAAATTCTCCATAAAGGGTGTTTCAAAACTGCTCTATCAAAAGAAAGGTTCAAATCGGTAAGTTGAGTGCACACATCAGAGAAAAGTTTCAGAGAATGCTTCTGTTTAGTTTTTATGTGAAGATAATTCATTTTCCAACATAGGTCTCAAAGAAACCAAATATCCACTTTCAGATTCTACAAAAAGAGTGTATCAAAATTGGTCTATGTAAAGAAAGGTTCAACATGGTGAGTTTAATGCACACATCACAAAGAAGTTTCTGAGAATGCTTCCGTCTAGTTTTTATGTGAAGATACTTAATTGTGTAACATTCGTCTCAAAGGAAACCAAATATCCACTTGCAGATTCTAGAAAAAGAGTGTTTCAAAACTGCTCTACCAAAAGAAAGGTTCAATTCTGTAAGTTGAATGCACTCATCACAAGGAAGTTTCTGAGAATGCTTCTGCCTAGTTTTTATGTGAAGATATTTCCTTTTCCACGATAGTCCTCGAAGCACTCCAAATATCCACTTGCAGATTCTACAGAAAGAGTGTTTCAAAACTGCTCTATGAAAAGAAAATTTCAAGACTGTGAGTTGAACACACACATCTCAGGGAAGTGTATGAGAATGCTTCTCAGGGATGTGTATGAGAATGCTGCTGTCTAGTTTTTATGTGAAGATATTTCGTTTTCCAACGTAGGCCTCAAAGGGAAATAAATATCCACTTTCTGATTCTACAGAAAGAGTGTTTCAAAACTTCTCTACCAAAAGACAGTTTCAACTCTGTGAGTTGAATGCACGCATCACAGGCACTTTCTGAGAAAAGAGATTTTCAAAAGTGCTCTATCAAAAGATAGGCTCAACTCTGTGTGTTGAATGCACACATCACAGAGCACTTTCTGAGAATGCTTCTGTCTAGTTTTTATGTGAAGATACTTCCTTGTTTAAAATAGACCTCAAAGCGCTCCAAATATCCACTTGCAAATTCTACAAAAAGAGTGATTCAAAACTGCTCTATCAAAAGAAAGGTTCACCACTGTGAGTGGAAAGCACACATCACAAAGAAGTTCCTGAGAATGTTTCTGTCTAGTTTTTATGTCACGATATTTCATTTTCCACCATAGGCCTCCATGTGTTCCGAATATCCACTTGCAGATTCCACAAAAAGAGTGTTTCAGAATTTCTCTATCAAAGGAAAGGTTCAACTATGTGAGTTGAATGCACACATCACAAAGAAGTTTCAAAGAACGCTTCTGTCTAGTGTTCATGTGAAGATATTTCCTTTTCCACCATAGGCCTCAAAGACAAAAAATATCCACTTGCAGTTTCTACAAAAAGAGTGTTTCAATACTGCTCTATCAAAGAAATGTTCAACTCTGTGAGTTGAATGCACACATCACAAAGAAGTTTTGGAGAGTGCTTGTGTCTAGTTTTTAAGTTAAGATATTTCCTTTTTCATAATAGGCCTCAAAGGGAACAAAATATCCACTTTCAGATTCCACAAAAAGAGTTTTTCAAAACTGCTCTATCAAAAGAAATGTTCAACTCTGTGAGTTGAATGCACACATCACCAAGAAGTTTCGAAGAATGCTTCTGTCTAGTGTTCATATGAAGATATTTCCTTTTCCACCACAGTCCTCAAAGACAAAAAATATCCACTTGCAGATTCTACAAAAAGAGTGTTTCAAAACTGCTCTATCAAAGAAATGTTGAACTCTGTGAGTTGAATGCACACATCACAAAGAAGTTTCTGAGAATGCTTCTGCCCAGTTTTTATGTGAAGGTATTTCGTTTTCCAACATAGGCCTCAAAGGGAACAAAATATCCACTTGCAAATTCTACAAAAAGAGTGTTTCAAAATGGCTCTATCAAAAGAAAGGTTCAAGACTGTGAGTTGAATGCACACATCAGAAAGAAGTTTCAGAGAGTGCTTGTGTCTAGTTTTTATGTAAAGATATTTCCTTTTTCACCATATGCCTCAAAGGGAACAAAATATCCACTTTAAGATTCCACAAAAAGAGTTTTTCAAAACTGCTCTATCAAAAGAAATGTTCAACTCTGCGAGTTGAATGCACACATCACAAAGACTTTTCTGAGTATTCTTCTGTCTAGGGTTTATGTGAACATATTTCTTTCTCCAACAGAGGAATCAAAGGAAACCAAATATCCACTTGCAGATTCTACACAAAGAGTTTTTCAAAACTGCTCTCTCAGAAGAAAGGTTGAACTCTGTGAGTTGAATGCACACGTCACAAAGAAGTTTCGGAGAATTCTTCCGTCAAGTTTTTTATGTGAAGATATTTCCTTTTCCACCTTAGGCCTCAAAGCGCTCCAAATATCCACTTGCAGTTTCTACAGAAAGAGTGTTTCAAAACTGCTCTATGAAAAAAAAAAAAATTCAACTATGTGAGTTGAATGCACACATCACAACAAAGTTTCGGAGTATGCTTCTGTCTACTTTTTATGTGAGGATATTTTGTTTTCCAACATAGGTCTCAAAAGGAAAAAAAATCCACTTGCAGATCCTAAAAAAAGAGTGTTTCAAAACTGCTCTATCAAAAGAAATGTTCAATTCTGTTAGTTGAATGCACACATCACAAAGGAATTTCAGAGATTTCTTCTGTCTAGTTTTTTTGTGAAGATAAATCTTTTTCCACCATAGGTCTCTAAGCGTTCCATATTTCCACTTGCAGATTCTACAAAAAGAGTGTCTCAAAAATGCTCTATCAAAAGAATGTTTCAACTCTGTTAGTTGAATGTCCACATAACAAAGAAGTTTCTGAGAATGCTTCTGTCTACTTTTACTGTGAAGATATTTCCTTTTCCAGCATAGGCTTCAAAACGCCCCAAATATCCACTTGCAGATTCCACAAAAACAGTGTTTCAAAGCTGCTCTATCAAAAGAAAGGTTCCACTCTGTGAGTTGAATGGACACATCACAAAAGTTTCTGAGAATGCTTCTGTCTAGTTTTTATGTGAACATATTTCGTTTTCCACTATAGGCCTCATAGTGAACAAAATAACCACTTGCAGATACTTCAAAAAGAGTGTTTCATAACTGCTCTATCAAAAGAAATGTTCAGTTCTGTGAGTTGAATGCACACATCACAAAGGAATTTCTGAGTTTCTTCTGTCTAGTTATTATGTGAAGATATATCTTTTTCCACCTCTAAGCGTTCCAAATATCCACTTGCAGATTCTACAAAAAAAGTGTCTCAAAAATGCTCTATCAAAAGGAAGTTTCAACTCTGTGAGTTAAATGCCCACATAACAAAAAAGTTTCAGATAATGCTTCTGTCTATTTTTAATGTGAAGATATTTCCTTTTCCAGCACAGGCCTCAAAACACCCCAAATATCCACTTGCAGATTCTACAAAAACAGTGTTTCAAAGCTGCTCTATCAAAAGAAAGGTTCCACTCTGTGAGTTGAATGCACACATCACAAAGAAGTTTCTGAGAATGCTTCTGTCTAGTTTTTATGTGAAGATATTTCATTTTCCGATATAGGCCTCACAGGGAACAAAATACCCACTTGCAGATATTTCAAAAAGAGTGTTTTGAAAGTGCACTATCAAAAGAAATATTCAACTCTCTGTGTTTAATTCACGCATTGCAAATAAGTTTCAGACAATGCTTTTGTCTAGTTTTTATGTGAAGATATTCCCTTTTTCACCATAGGCCTCAAATCATGCCAAATATCCCCTTGCAGATTCCACAAAAAGAGTGTCTCAAAACTGCTCTATCAGAAGAAAGGTTCAACTCTGTGAGTTGAATAAACATAACAAAGAAGTTTCTGAGTATGCTTGTGTCTAGTTTTTATGTGAAGATATTTCATTTATCAAAATAGGCCCCCAAAGGAACCAAATATTCCCTTGCGAATTCTACAAAAAGAGTGTTTCAAAACTGCTCTATCAAAACAAAAGTTCAATTCTGTGAGTTGTATGCACACATCACAAAGAAGTTTCACAGAATGCTCTGTCTAGTTTTTACGTGAAGATATTTCCTTTTCCACCGTAGGCCTCAAAACGCCCCAAATATCCACTTGCAGATTCTACAAAAAGAGTGTTTGAAAACTGCTCTATCTAAAGAAATGTTCAACTCTGTGAGTTGAATGCACACATCACAAAGGAGTTTGGGAGAATGCTTATGTCTAGTTTTTATGTGAAGATATTTCCTTTTCCACCAAAGGCCTCCAAGAGCTCCAAATATTCACTTGCAGATACTACAGAAAGAGTGTTTCAAAAGTGTTCTATCTAAAGAAACTTTAAACTCTGTGAGATGAATTCATACATCACAAAGAAGTTTCTGAGAATTCTTCTTTCTAGTTTTTGTGTGAAGATATTTCGTTTTCCAACATAGGGCTCAATGGAAACAAAATGTCCACTTGCAGATCCCACAAAAAGAGTGTTTCAAAACTGCACTATCAACAGAAATTTTCAACTTTGTGAGTTGAATGCACACATCACAAAGAAGTTTCTGAGAATTTTTCTGTCTAGTTTTTATGTGAAGATATTCCCGTTTCCACAGTAGGCCTCAAAGAGCTCCAAATATCTACATGCAGATTCTACAAAAAGAGTGTTTCAAAACTGCTCCATCAAAAGAAAGTTTCAACTCTGTTTGTTGAATGCATACATCACAAATAAGTTTCTGAGAATGCTTCTTTCTAGAGTTTATGTGAAGATATTCCCCTTTCCACAGTAGGCCTCAAAGCGCTGCAAAGATCCACTTGCAGATTCTACAAAAAGAGTGATTCAAAACTGATGTATTAATAGAAAGGTTCAACTTTGTGGGTTAAATGCACATATCACAAAGAAGTTTCTGAGAACGCTTCTTTCCAGTTGTTATGTGAAGAGATTCCCGTTTCCACCGTAGGCTTCAAAGAGTTCCAAATAACCCCTTGCAGATTATACAAAAAGAGTGTCTCAAAACTGCTCTATCAAAGGAAAGGTTCAACTCTGTAAGCTCAATGCACAAATCACAAAGAGGTTTCTCAAAATGCTTCTGTCTAGTTTTTATGTGAAGATATTACCATTTCCACTGAAGCTCTCAATGCGATCCAAAAATCCACTTGCAGATTGTGCAAAAAGAGTGTTTCAAAACTGCTCTATCAAAAGAAAGGTTCAACACTGTGAGTTGAATGCACATGTCACAAATAAGTTTCTGATAATTTTTCTGTCTAGTTTTTATGTGAAGATATTACCATTTCCACTGAAGCTCTCAATGCGATCCAAAAATCCACTTGCAGATTGTGCAAAAAGAGTGTTTCAAAACTGCTCTATCAAAAGAAAGGTTCAACACTGTGAGTTGAATACACATGTCACAAATAAGTTTCTGATAATTTTTCTGTCTAGTTTTATGTGATAATTCCTTTTCTACCCTAGGCCTCGAAGTTCTCCAAGTATCTACTTGCACATTCTACAAACAGAGTGTTTCAAATATGCTCTATCAAAAGGAAGTTTCAACTCTGTGAGTTGAATGCACACATCACAAATAAATTTCTAAGAATGCTTCTGTCTAGTTTTTATGTGAAGATATTGCCGTTTCCACCATAGGTCTCAAAGCACTGCAAATATCCAATTGCAGATTCTACAAAAAGTGTGTTTCAAAACTGCTCTATGAAAAGGAATGTTCAACTCTGTGAGTTGAATGCACACATCACAAAGAAGTTTCGGAGAATGCTTCTGTCAAGTTTTTACTTGAAGATATTTCCTTTTCTACCTTAGGCCTCAAAGCGGTCCAAATATCCACTTGCAGATTCTACAAAAAGAATGTTTCAAAACTACTCTATCAAAAGGAAGGTTCGTATCTGTGTGTTGAATGCACACATCACAAAGAAGTTTTTGACAATGCTTCTGCGTAGTGTTTATGTGAAGATATTCCCATTTCCACTGTAGGCTTTAAGGATATCCAAATATCCACTTGCAGATTCTACAAAAAGAATGTTTTAAAACTGCTCTATCAAAAGAAAGGTTCAACTCTGTTAGTAGAATGCACTCATCACAATGAAGTTTCTGAGAATGTTTCTGTCTAGTTTTCAGTGAAGATATTGCCGTTTCCACTGTATGCCTGAAAACGCGGCTAATATCCACATGAAGAATCTACAAAAACAGTGTTTCAAAACGGCTGTATTAAAAGGAATGTTGAACTCTCTGTGTTTAATGCACACATCACAAAGTATTTCTGAGAATGCTTCTGTCTAGTTTTATGTGAAGATATTTCCGTTTCCAACATAGGGTTCAAAGAGCTCCAAATATCCACTTGAGGATTCTACAAAAAGAGTGCTTCAAAACTGCTCTCTCAAAAGAAAGGTTCAACTCTGTTAGTTGAATGCACACATCACAAAATAGTTTCTGAGAATGATTCTGTATAGTTTTTATGTGAAGATATTGCGGTTTCCATCGTAAGACTCAAAGTGCTGCAAATATCCACTTGCAGATTGTACAAAAAGAATGTTTCAAAACTGCTCTATCAAAAGGAAGGTTCAACTCTGTGAGCTGAATGCACACATCACAAAGAAGTTTCTGAGAATGCTTCTGTCTCGTTGTATGTGAGGATATTTCCTTTTCCACTACACTCCTCTAAGCACTCCAAATATCCACTTGCAGATTGTACAAAAAGTCTTTCTAAACTACTCTAAAAAAATGAAAGTTCAACTCTCTGAGTTGAATGCACACATCACAGAGAAGTTTCTGAGAATGCTTCCGTCTAGTGTTTATGTGAAGTTATTCCGTTTCCACTGAAGGCCTCAAAGCTGTCCAAGTATCCACATGCAGATTTTACAAAAAGAGTGTTTCAAAAATGCTCTATGAAAAGGAATGTTCAACTCTGTGAGTTGAATGTAAACATCACAAAGAACTTCCTGAGAATGCTTCTGTCTAGTTTTTATGTGAAGATAATCCCTTTTCCACCGAAGGCCTCAAGGCCCTCCAAATATCCACTTGCAGATTCTACAAGAAGAGTGTTTCAAAACTGCTCTATCAAAAGAAATGTTCAACTCTGTGACTTGAATGCACACATCACAAAGCAGTTTCTGAGATGGCTTCTGTCTCGTTTTTATATGAAGATATTCCCGTTTCCACCATAGGCCTCAAAGCCCTCCAAATATTTAATTGCAGATTCAACAAAAAAGGTGTTTCAAAACTGCTCTATCAAAAGGTAGAGTCAACTCCGTGAGTTGAATGCACCCATTACAAGGAAGTTTCCAAGAATGCTTCTGTCTCGTTTGTATGGGAGGATATTTCCTTTTCCACCACAGGCCCCTAAGCACTCCAAATGTCCACTTGCAGATTCTACAAAAAGAGTGTTTCAAAACTCCACTATCAAAAGAAAGTTTCAACTCTGTGGGTTTTATGTGCACATCACAAAGTAGTTTCTGAGAATGCCTCTGTCTAGTTTTTATGTGAAGACATTCCGTTTCCACCAAAGGCCTCAAAGCAGTCCAAATATCCACTTGCAGATTCCACAAAAAGAGTGTTTCAAAACTGCTTTACCAAAATAAAGGTTCAACTCTGTGAGTTGAATGCACACATCTCAAATAAGTTTCTGAGAATGATTCTGTCTAGGTTTTATGTGAACATATTCCCGTTACCACTGAAGGCCTCCAAGTGCTCCAAATATCCACTTGCAGATTCTACAAAAAGATTGTTTCATAACTGCTCTATCAAAAGGAAGATTCAACTCCCTGAGTTGAATGCACACATCACAAAGAAGTTTCTGAGAATGCGTCTGTCTAGTTTTTATGTGAATATATTCCCGATTCCACTGAAGGCCTAAAAGCGGTCCAAATATCCACTTGCAGATCTAAAAAAACTAATGTTTCAAACCTGCTCTATGAAAAAGAATATTCAACTCTGTGAGATGAATGCAAACACCACAAATTAGTTTCTGAGAATGCTTCTGTCTAGTTTTTATGTGAAGATAATCCCGTTTCCACCAAAGGCCTCAAAGCACTTCCAATATCCACTTGTGGATACTACAAAAAGAGTGTTTCAAAACTGTTTTATCAAAAGAAAGGTTCAGCTCTGTGAGTTGAAAGCACAGATCACAAAGAATTTTCTGAGAATACTTCTGTCTTGTTTTAATGTGGAGATATTTCCTTTTCTACAATAGGCCTCAAATGGCTAAAAATATCCACTTGCAGATTCTACAGGAGAGTGTTTCAAATCTGCTCTATCAAAAAGAAGGTTCAACTCTCTATGTTGAATGCACACATCACAAAGAAGTTTCTGAGAATGCTTCTGTCAAAGTTTTATGTGAAGATATTCCCATTTCCACCGTAGGTATCAAAGCGCTCCAAATATCCACTTCCAGATACTAAAAAAAAAGTGTTTCAAATGGCTCTATCAAAAGAAAGGTACAACTCTGTTAGTTGAATGTACACATCAAAGGAAGTTTCTCAGAAGGCTTCTGTCAAAGTTTTATGTCTAGTTATTATGTGAAGATATTCCGGTTTCCACTGTAGGTCTTAAAGTGCTGCAAATATCCACTTGCAGATTCTACAAAAAGAGTGTTACAAAACTGCTCTATCAAAAGAAATTTTCAACTCTGTGAATTGAATGTACACTTCACAAAGCAGTTTCTGAGAATGCTTTTGTCTAGTTTTTCTATGAAGACGTTTCCTTTGTTACATAGGCCTCAAGGCGCTCCAAATATCCGCTTGCAGATTCTACAAAAAGAGTGTTTCAAATGTGCTCTATCAAAAGAAAGGTTCAATTCTGTGAGCTGAATGCACTCATAAGAAAGAAGTTTCTGAAAATGCTTTTGTCTATTTTTTATGTAAAGTTATTCCCATTTCCACTGAAGACCTCAAAGCGCTCCAAATATCTACTTGCAGATTCTACAGAAAGAGTGTTTCAAAACTGCTCTATCCAAAGGAAGGTTCAGCTCTCTGAGTTGAAAGCACACATCACAAAGAAGATTCTGAGAATGCTTCTGTCAAGTTTTTATGTGAAGATATTCCCGTTTCCACCAAAGACCTCAAAGTGGTGCAAATATCCACTTGCAGATTCTATAAGAAGAGTGTTTCAAAACTCCTCTATGAAAAGGAATGTTCAGCACAGTGAGTTGAATGCAAACATCACAAAGAACTTTCTCAGAATTCTTCTGTCTAGTTTTTATGTGAAGATACTTCCTTTTATACCATAGGTCTCAAAGCGCTCCAAATGTCCACTTGCAGATTCTACAAAAAGCGTGTTTCAAAACTGCTCCATGAAAAGAAAGTTTCAAATCCGTCAGTTGAATGCACATATCACAGAGCAGTTTCTGAGAATGATTCTGTCTAGTTTTTATAGCAAGATATTTCCTTTTCTACCATAGGCCACAAAGCGCTCCAAATATCCACTTCCAGATTCTTACAAAAGAGTTTGTCAAAACTGCTCTATCAAAAGGAATGTTCAACACTGAGTGTTGAATGAACACATCCCAAAATAGTTTCTGAGAATGCTTCTGTTAGTTTTTATATGAATATATTCCAGTTTCCAAAATAGGCCTCAAAGAGCTCCAAATATCCACCTGCAGCTTCTACAAAAAGAGTGTTTCAAAACTGCTCTATCAAAAGAAAGATTCAACTCACTCTGTTGAATGCACACATCACAAATGTGTCTCTGAGAATGCTTCTGTCTAGTTTTTATGTGAAGATGTTTCCTTTTCCACCATAGGCCTCAAAGTGTTCGAAATATCCACTAGCAGATTCTACAAAAATAGTGTGTCAAAACTGCTTTATCAAACAAAATTTCAACTCTGTAATTTGAATGCACACATCACAAAGAAGTTTCTGAGAGTGCCTCAGTCTAGTTTTTATCTGAAGATATTCCCGTTACCACCGTAGGCCTTAAAGCACTGCAAATATCCACTTGCAGATTCTACAAAAAGATTGTTACAAAACTGCTCTTTCAAAAGAAAGGTTAAACACTGTGAACTGAATGCACACATTCAAAGCAGTTTCCAAGAATTCTTCTGTCAAGTTTTTATATGAAGATATTTCATTTTGTTCCATAGGCCTCAAAGCGCTCCAAATATCCACTTGCAGATTCCACAAAAAGAGTGTTTTAAATCTGCTCTATCAAAAGAAAGGTTCAACTCTGTGAGCTGAATGCACACGTCATAAAGAAGTTTCTGAGAATGCTTTTGTCTAGTTTTTATGTGAAGATATTCCGGTTTCCACCGAAGGCCTCAAAGCGCTCCAAATATACAATTGCAGATTCTACAGAAAGAGTGTTTCAAAACTGCTCTATCAAAAGGAAGGTTCAACTATGTGAGAGGAATGCACACATCACAAAGAAGTTTCTCAGAATGCTTCTGTCTGGTTTTTATGAGAAGATATTTCCTTTTCCACCATAGGCCTCAAAGTGCTACAAATATCCACTTGCAGATTGTACAAAAAGTGTTTCAAAAGTACTCTAGCAAAAGAAAGGTTCAACACTTTGAGTTGAATGCCCACATCAGAAAGAAGTTTCTGAGAATTCTTCTGTCTAGTTTTTATGTGAAGATATATCACTTTCCTACATAGGCCTCAAAGGGAACAAATTATCCACTTGCAGATTCTACAAAAAGTGTGTTTCAAAACTGCTCTAACAAAAGAAAGTTCAACTCTGTGGGTTGAATGCACATATAACAAAGAAGTTTCTCAGAATGCTTCTGTGGAGTTTTTATGTGAAGATATTTCCTTTTCCACAATAGGCCTCAAAGTGCACAAAATATCCACTTGCAGATTCTATAAAAAACAGTGTTTCAAAATTTTTCAATCAAAATAAAGGATCAACTCTGTGAGATGAGTGCACTCACTCATCACCAAGATGTTTTTCAGAATGCTTCTGTGTAGTTTTTCTATGAAGATATTTCCTTTTCCTCAATAGGCCTCAAAGCACTCCAAATATCCATTTGCAGATTCTACAAAAAGAGGGATTCAAAACTGTTCAATAAAAACATAGGTTCAACTCTGTGTGTTGAATGCACACATCACAGAGTATTATCTTAGAATGCTTCTTTGTAGTTTTTATTTGAAGATATTTCCTTTTCCACCATAGGCAGCCAAGGGCTCCAAATATCCACTTGCACATACTGTGAAAGACAGATTCAAAACTGCTCAATCAAAAGATAGGTTCAATTCTGTGAGTTGAATGCACATATCCCAAAGAAGATTTTCAGAATGCTTCTGTATAGTTGTTATGTGAAGATATTTCCTTTTCCACAATAGGACTCAGATCGCTCCAAATATCCAAATGTAGATACTGCGAAAAGAGAGCTTAAAAATTACTCAATCAAAAGATAAGTTCATCTCTATGAGTTGAATGCACACATAACAAAGGAGTTTCTCGGAATGCTTCTTGTAGTATTTATGTGAAGATATTTCCTTTTCCATAACAGGATTCAAAACGCTCCAAATATCCACTTGTAAATTCCACAAAAACAGTGTTTCAAAACTGCTCAATGAAAACATAGGTTCAACTCTGTGAGTTGAATGCACACATCCCAAAGTAGTTTCTCAGAATGCTTCTGTGTAGTTTTTATGTGAAGATATAACTTTTTCCACAATAGGCCTCAAATCGCTCCAATTATCCACATGCAGATACTGCAAATGAGAGATTCAAAACTTCTCAATGAAAAAATAGTTTCAACTCTGTGAGTTGAATACACACATCACAAAGTATTATCTTAGAATGCTTCTTTGTTGTTTTTATTTGAAGATATTTCCTTTTCCACCATAGGCAGCCAAGGGCTCCAAATATCCACTTGCAGATACTGTGAAAAGAGAGATTCAAAACTGCTCAATCAAAACATAGGTTCAACTGTGTGAGCTGAATGCACACATCTCAAAGAAGATTTTCAGAATGCTTCTGTGTAGTTTTTATGTGAAGATATAACTTTTTTCACAATAGGAGTCAAATCGCTCCAAATATCCACATGCAGATACTGTAAACGAGAGATTCAAAACTGCTCAATGAAAAGATAGGTTCAACTCTGTGACTTGAATGGACACATAACAAAGTTGTTTCTCAGAATACTTCTGTATAGTTTTTATGTGAAGATATTTCCATTTCCAAAACATACCTCAAAGCCTACAAATATCCCTTTGCAGATTCTACAAAAACAGTGTTTCAAAACTGCTCAATAAAAAGAAAGGATCAACTCTGTGAGATGAGTGCACTCATCACAAAGAGGTTTCTCAGAATGCTTCTGTGTAGTTTTTCTCTGAAGAGATGTCCTTTTCCAATGTAGGCCACAAAGTGCTCCAAATATCCACTTGCACATTCTACAAAAAGAGAGATTCAAAACTGCTCAATAAAAGAAAGGTCAAACTCTGAGTTGAATGCACCCATCCCAAAGTAGTTTCTCATAATGCCTCTGTGTATTATTTATGTGAAGATATTTCCTTTTCCACAATAGGCCCCAGATCGCTCCAAAAATCCACATGAAGATACTGTGAAAAGAGAGATTCAAAACTGCTACATCAAAAGATAGGTTCATCACAGTGTGTTGAATGCACACATAACAAATAAGTTTCTCAGAATGCTTCTGTGTAGCTTTTATGTGAAGATATTTCCTTTTCCACAATAGGCCTCAAAGCGCTCCAAATATCCCTTGCAGATTCTACAAAAACAGTGTTTCAAAACTGCTCAATCAAAACATAGTTTCATCTCTGTGGGTTGAATGCAGACTTCACAAAGAAGTTTCTCAGAATGCTTCAGTGGAGTTTTTATTTGAAAATATCTCCTTTTCCACCGTTGGCAGCAAAGGATTCCAAATATCCACTTGCAGATACAAGAAAAAGAGAGATTCAAAACTGCTAAATCAAAACATAGGTTCAACTCTGTGAGTTGAATGCACACATCCCAAAGAAGTTTCTCAGCATGCTTCTGTGTAGTTTTTATGTGAAGATATTTCCTTTTCCACGATAGGACTCATATCGCTCCAAATATCCACATGCAGATACTGCGAAAAGAGAGATTCAAAACTGCTCAATCAAAAGATAGGTTCAACTCTGTGAGTTGAATGCACACATCACAAAGGAGTTTCTCAGAATGTTTCTGTGTAGTTTTATTTGAAGATATTTCCTTTTCCACCATAGGCAACCAAGGTCTCCAAATATCCACTTGCAGATTCTGCAAAAAGAGAGATTCAAAACTGCTCAATCAAAAGATAGGTTCAACTCTGTGAGCTGAATGCACACATCACAAAGAAGTTTCTCAGAATGCTTCTTTGTAGTTTTTAATGTGAAGATAATTCTTTTTCCAAAATAGGCCTCGAAGCCCTCCAAATAACCCTTTGCAGATCCTAGAAAAACAGTGTTTCAAAACTGCCCAACCAACAGAAAGGATCAACTCTCTGAGGTGAGTGCACTCATCATAAAGAAGTTTCTCATAATGCTTCTGGGTAGTTTTTCTGTGAAGATATTTCCTTTTCGATACAGGCCTCAAAGCGCTCCAAATATCCACTTGCAGATTCTACAAAAACAGTGTTTCAAAAATGCTCAATGAAAACACACGTTCAACTCCGTGAGGTGAATGCATACATCCCAAAGAGGTTTCTTAGAATGCTTCTGTGTAGTTTTTATTTGAAGACATTTCCTTTTCCATCATAGGCCTCAAAGGCTCCAATTGTCCTGTTGCAGATTCTACAAAAAGAGTGTATCAAAACTGCTCTATCAAAAGAAAGGTTCAACACTGTTAGTTGATTGCACACATCACAAAGAAGTTTCTGAGAATGCTTCTGTCTAGTTTTTATATGAAGATATTTCCTTTTCAACCATAGGCCTCAAAGCGCTTCAATTGTCCTCTTGCAGATTCTACAAAAAGAGTTTCACAACTGCTCTATCGAAAGGAAGGTTCAACTATGTGAGTTGAATATCCACATCACAAAATAGTTTCTGAGAAGGCTTCTGTCTGGTTTTTATGTCAAGATATTTCCTTTTTCACCATAGACCTCCAAGGAAACAAAACATCCACTTGCAGATTATTCAAAAAGTGTGTTTCAAAACTGCTCCAGCAAAAGAAAGGTTCACCTCTGTGAGTTGAATGCATACATTGCAAAGAAGTTTCTGAGAATGCTTCTCTCTGGTTTTTATGTGAAAACATTTCCATTTCCACAATATGCTTCAAAGGGAACAAAATATCCACTTGCAAATTCTACAAAAGGAGTGTTTCAAAACTGGTCTATCAAAAGAATAGTTCAACTCTATGAGTTGAACGCCCAGATCACAAAGAAGTTTCTGAGAAGGCTTCTGTCTAGGTTTTATGAGAAGATATTTCCTTTTCCACCATAGGCCTCAAAGCATTCCAAATATCCTCTTGCAGATTTTACAAGAAGACTGTTTCAAATCTGCTCTATCAAAAGAAAAGTTCAACTCTGTGAGTTGAATGCACACATCACAAAGAAGTTTCTGAGAATGTTTCTGTCTGGTTTATACGTGAAGATATTTCCTTTTCCACCACAGGCTTCAAAGCGCTCCAAATATCCACTTTCAGATTCTACAAAAAAACTGTCTCAAAATTGCTCTATCAAAAGAATGGTTCAACTGTGTGAGTTGAATGCACACATCACCACGAAATTTCTGAGAATGCTTCTGTCTAGTTTTTATGTGAAAATATCTCCTTTTCCAATGTAGCCCTCAAAGCGCTCCAAATGACCACTTGTAGATTCTTCAAAAAGAGTGTTTCAAAACTGCTCTACCAAAAGGAATGTTCAACTCTGTGAAATGGATGCAGACATCACAAAGCAGTTTCTGAGAATGCTTCTGTCTTCTTTTAATGTGAAGATATATCGTTTTCCACCATAGGCCTCAAAGGGAACAAAATATCCACTTGAAGATTCTACAAAAAGATTATTTCAAAACTGCTCTATCAAAAGGGAGCTTGAATTCTGTCCGTTGAATGCCCACATCACAAAGTAGTTTCGGAGAATGCTTCTGTCTAGTTTTTATGTGAAGATATTTCCTTTTCCACCATAGACCTCAAAGTGCTCCAATATCCACTTGCAGATTGTACAAAAAGAGTGTTCCAAAACTGCTCTATCAAAAAAAAGGTTGAATACTGTCAGTTGAATGCCCACAAAAAAAAGAAGTATCAGAGAATGATTCTATCTAGTTTTTATGTGAAGATATTTCATTTTCTACCATAGGCCTGAAAACACTCCAAATGTCCACGTGCAGATTTTACAAAAAGAGTGTTTCAAAACTGCTCTGTCAAAAGAAAGGTTCAACTCTGTGAGTTGAATGCCCACATCACAAAGAAGTGTCTGAGAATGCTTCTGTCTAGTTTTTATGTGAAGATATTTCCTCTTCCACAAAGGCCTCAAAGTGCTGCAAATATCCACCTGCAGATTATACAAAAGGGTCTTTCAAAACTGCTCTATCAAAAGAAAAGTTCAACTCTGTGACTTGAATGCACTCAAACAAAGAAGTTTCTGAGAATGCTTGTGTCGTTTTTATGTGAAGATATAAACTTTTTCACCATAGGCCTCAAAGGGAACTAAATATCCACTTGCAGATTATAAAAAATAAGCGTTTCAAAACTGTTACATCAAAACAAAAGTTCAACTCTGTGAGTTGAATGCCCACATGACAAAGAAGTTTCTGAGAATTCTTCTTTTTTTTATGTGAAGATATCTGCTTTTCCGCCATAGGCCTCAAAGCACTCCAAATATCCACATGCAGATTCTACAAAAAGAGTGTTATAAAGCTGCTCTATCAAAAGAAAGGTTCAACTCTATTGGTTCAATGTACACATCACAAAGCAGTTCCTGAGAATGCTTCTGTCTAGTTTTTATGTGAAGATATTTTCTTATCCACCACAGGCTTCAAAGCGCTCCAAATATCCACTGGCAGAATCTACAAAAAGAGTTTTCAAAACTGCTGTATCAAAAGAAAGCTTCAACTCTGTGAGTTGAATGCCCACATCACAAAGAAGTTTCAGAGAATGCTTCTGTCTAGTTTTTCTGAGAAGACATTTACTTTTCCAACATTATCCTCAAAGCGCTCCAAATATCCACTTGCAGATTCTACAAAAAGAGTGTTTCAAAACTGCTCTATCAAAAGAAAGCTTCAACTCTGTGAGTTGAATGCCCACATTGCAAGGAAATTTCTGAGAATTCTTCTGTATAGTTACTATGTGAAGATATTTCCTTTTCCGCAATAGGCCTCAAAGCACTCCAAATATCCACTTGCAGATTCTACAAAAAGTGTGTATCAGAACTGGTCTATCAAAAGAAAGGTTCAACACTGTGAGTTGAATGCACACATCACAAAGAAGTTTTTGAGAATGCTTCTGTCTAGTTTTTATGTGAAGATATTTCGTTTTACACCATAAGCCTCAAAGAGAACAAAACAACCCCTTGCATATTCTACAACAAAAGTGTTTCAAAAATGCTTTATCAAAAGAAAGGTTCAACTCTGTGAGTTGAATACACATATCACAAAGAAGTTTCTGAGAATGGTTCTGTCTAGTTTTTATGTGAGGATATTTCCTTTTCCACCATAGGCCTCAAAGTGCTCCAAAAGTCGTCTTGCAAATTCTACAAAAAGAGTGTTTAAAAACTACTGTGTCAATAGAAAGTTTCAATCCTGTGAGATGAACTCGCACATCACAAAGAAGTTTCTTAGAATGCTTCTGTATAGTTTTTATGTGAAGATATTTCATTTTCCTACACAGGACTCAAAGGGAGCCAAAGATACACTTGCAGATTCTACAAAAAGAGTGCTTCAAAACTGCTCTATCAAAAGAAATTTTCAACTCTGTGATTTGAATGTATACATCACAAAGAATTTTTTAGAAATGCTTCTGTCTAGTTTTCATGGAAGATATTTCATTTTCCAACATAAACTTCAAAGAGAACCAAATATCCACTTGCAGATTCTACAAAAAGAGTGTTTCAAAACTGCTCTATCAAAAGAAAGGTTCAACTCTGTGAGATGAAGGCCCACATGACAAAGAAGTTTCTGAGAATGTTTCTGTCTTGTTTTTATATGAAGATGTATGCTTTTCCCCCATAGGTCTCAAATTGCTCCCAATATCCAATTGCAGATTCTACAAAAAGAGCATTATAAAACCTCTCTACCAAAAGAAAGGTTCAACTCTGTGAGTTGAATGCACACAGCACAAAGAAGTTTCTGAGAATGCTTCTGTCTGGTTTTTATTTGAACATATTTCCATTTCCACCATTGAACTCAAAGGGAACAAAAGATCCACTTTCAGAGTCTACAAAAAGGGTGTTTCAAAACTGCTTTATCAAAAGAATGGTGCAACTCTATGAATTGAATGGACACATCACAAAGAAGTTTCTGAGAATGCTTCTGTCTAGTTTTTATATGAAGATATTTTGTTTTCCACCATAGGCCTCAAAGCACTCCAAATATCCACTTGTAGATTCTACAAAAAGAGTGTTTAAAAATTGCTCTATCAAAAGAAAGGTTCAACTCTGTGAGTTGAATGCCAGCATCACAAAGAAGTTTCTGAGAATGCTTCTCTCTAGTTTTTATGTGAAGATATTTCCATTTCCACCATAGGCCTCAAAGGGCAGCAAATATCCACTTGCAGATTCTACAAAAATAGGGATTCAAAACTGCTCTATCAAAAGAAAGCTTCAACTCTGTGAGTTGAATATCCCCCTCACAAAGAAGTTTCGGAGAATGCTTCTGTCTAGTTTTTATGGGAAGATATTTACTTTTCCACCAAAGGCTTCCAAGCGCTCCAAATATTCACTTGCAGATTCTACAAAAAGAATGTTTCAAAACTGCTGTATGAAAAGAAAGGTTCAACTCTGTGAGTTGAATGCACCCATCTCAAAGAAGTTTCTGAGAATGCCTCTCTAGTTTTTATGTGAAGATGTTTCCTTTTCCAACATAGGCCTCAAATGGCTCCTAATATCCACTTGCAGAATCATCAAAAAGAGTGTGATAAAACTGCTGTATCAAAAGAAGGTTTCAGCTCTGTGAGTTGTGTTCACACATCACAATGAAGTTTCTGAGAATGCTTCTGACTGGTTTTTACGTGAAGATATTTCGTTTTCCACCGTAGGCCTCAAAGCGAACTTAATATCCACTTGCAGATTCTACAAAAAGAGTGTTTCAAAACTGATCTATCTAAAGAAAGGCTCAACTCTGTGAGTTGAATGCACACACGACAAAGAAGTTTTTCAGAATGATTCTGTCTAGCTTTTATGTGAAGATATTTCATTTTCCTACATAGGCCTCAAATGGAACCAAATATCCACTTTCGGATTCTACAAAAGGAGTGTTATAAAACTGCTCTATCAAAAGAAAGTTTCAGATCTGCGAATTGAATGCTCACATCACAAAGAAGTTTCTGAGAAAGCATCTGTGTAATTTTTATGTGAAGAAATTTCCTTTTCCTCCATAGTCCTCAAAGAGCTCCAATTATCCACTTGCAAATTATACAAAAAGTGTGTTTCAAAACAGCTCTATCAAAAGAAAGGTTGAACTCTGTCAGTTCAATGCACACATCACAAAGAAGTTTTGGGGACTGCTTGTGTCTAGTTTTTATGTGAAGATATTTCCCTTTTCACCATTGACCTCAAAGGGAACAAAATATCCACTTTCAGATTCTACAAAAAGAGTGTTTCAAAACTGCTTTATCAAAAGAAAGTTTCAACTCTGTGATTTGAAAACAAACATCAAAAAAGGAGTTTCCGAGAATGTTTCTGTCTAGTTTTTATGTGAAGATATTTCCTTTTCCCACGTATGCCTCAAAGCGCTCCAAATATTCACTTGCAGATTCTACAAAAAGAGTGTTTCCAAACTGATCAATCAAAAGAAGGGTTCAACTCTGTGAGATGAATGAACACATCACAAAGTAGTTTCACAGAATGCTTCTGTCTAGTTTTCATGTGAAGATATTTCCTTTTCCACCCTAGACCTTAATGCGCTCCAAATATCCACTTGCAGATTCTACAAAAAAGTGTTTCAAAACTGCTTAATGAGAACATAGGTTCAACACTGGAGTTGAATGCACACATCACAAAGAACTTTCTCAGAATGCTTCAGAGTAGTTTTTATTTGAAGATACTTGTTTTTCCACAATAGGCCTCACATAGCTCCAAATATCCACATGTAGATACTGCAAAAAGAGAGATTCAAAACTGCTCAATCAAAAGGTAGGTTCAACTCTGTGAGTTGAATGCACACATAACAAAGAAGTTTCTCAGAATGCTTCAGTGTAGTTTTTATTTGAAGATATTTCCTTCTCCATTGTAGGCCACAAAGGACTGCAAATATCCACTTGCAGATTTGGCAAAAAGAGAGATTCAAAACTGTTAATCAAAAGATAGGTTCAACTCTGTGAGTTGAATGCAGACATCCCAAAGAAGTTTCTCGGAATGCTTTTGTGTATTTTTTATGTGAAGATGTTTCCTTTTCCACAATAGGCCTCCAATCACTCCAAATATCCACATGCAGATACTGCAAAAAGAAATATTAAAAACTGCTCAATCAAAAGATAGGTTCAACTCTGTGAGTTGAATGCACACATAACAAAGAAGTTTTTCAGAATGCTTCTGTGTAGTTTTTAATGTGAAGATATTTCATTTTCCAAAATAAGTCTCAAAGGACTCCAAATATCCACTTGCAGCTTCTACACAAAGAGAGATACAAAACTGCTCAATCAAAAGATAGGTACAACTCTGTGTGTTGAATGCACACATCCCAAAGTAGTTTCTCAGAATGCTTCTGTGTAGTTTATATGTGAAGATATTTCCTTTCCACAACAGGCCTCAAATAGCTCCAACTATCCACATGCAGATACTGCAAAAAGAGAGATTAAAAACTGCTCAATCAAAGTGTAGGGTCAACTCTTTGAGTTGAATGCAGACATCACATAGAAGTTTCTCAGAATGATTCTGTGTAGTTTTTATTTGAAGATATTTCCTTTTCCACCATAGGCCGCAAAGTGCTTTAAATATCCACTTGCAGATTCTACAAAAAGAGAGATTCAAAACTGCTCATTCAAAAGATAGGTTCAACTCTGTGAGTTGAATGAACACATCCCAAAGAAGTTTCTCAGAATTCCTCTATGTAGTTTTTCTGTGAAGATTTACTTTTCCACAATAGGCCTCAAATCGCTCCAAATATCCACATGCAGATACTGGAAAAAGAGAGATTCAAAACTGCTCAATCAAAAGATAGGTTCACCTCTGTGAGTTGAATGCACACATAACAGAGCAGTTTCTCCGAATGATTCTGTGTAGTTTTTATCTGAAGTTTTTTCCCTTTCCAAAATAGGCCTCAAAGCCCTCCAAATATCCCTTTGCAGATTCTACAAAAACATTGTTTCAAAACTGCTCAATCAAAACTAATGTTCAAATCTGTGAGATGAGTGCACTCATCACAAAGAAGTTTCTCAGAATGCTTCCGTGTAGTTTTTCTGTGAAGATATTTCCTTTTCCAAAATTGGCCTCAAAACACTCCATATATCGACTTGCGGATTCTACAAAAAGAGAGGTTCAAAACTGCTCAATTAAAACATAGGTTCAACTCTGTGACTTGAATGTACACATCTCAAAGAAGTTTCAGAGACTTATTCTGTGTAGGTTTTAATTGAAGATATTTCCTTTTCCACAATAGGCCTCAAAGGGTTCCAAATATCCACTTGCAGATTCTACAAAAAGAGAGATTCAATACTGCTCAATCAAAACACAGGTTCAACTCTGTGAGTTGACTGCACACATCACAAAATAGTTTCTCAGAATACTTCAGTGTAGTTTTAATTTGTAGATATGTCCTTCTCCACTGGAGGAGGAAGAGGACTCCAAATATCCACTTGCAGATTCTACAAAAAGAGAGACTCAAAACTGCTCAATCAAAGGATATATTCAACTCTGTGAGTCGAATGCACACATAACAAAGAAGTTTCTCAGAATGCTTCTGTGGAGTTTTTTTGTGAAGATATTTCCTTTTCCAAAATAGGCGTCAAAGCCCTCCAAATATCCCTTTGCAGATTCTACAAAAACAGTGTTTAAAAACTATTAAAGGAAAGGATCAAATATGTGAGATGAGTGCACTCCTCACAAAGAAGTTTTTTAGAAGAATTCTGTGTAGTTTTTCTGTGAAGATATTTCCTTTTCCACAATAGGCCACAAAGCACTCCAAATATCCACATGCAGATTCTACAAAAAGAGTGTTATAAAGCTGCTCTATCAAAAGAAAGGTTCAACTCTATTGGTTCAATGTACACATCACAAAGCAGTTCCTGAGAATGCTTCTGTCTAGTTTTTATGTGAAGATATTTTCTTATCCACCACAGGCTTCAAAGCGCTCCAAATAGCCACTGGCAGAATCTACAAAAAGAGTTTTCAAAACTGCTGTATCAAAAGAAAGCTTCAACTCTGTGAGTTGAATGCCCACATCACAAAGAAGTTTCAGAGAATGCTTCTGTCTAGTTTTTCTGAGAAGACATTTACTTTTCCAACATTATCCTCAAAGCGCTCCAAATATCCACTTGCAGATTCTACAAAAAGAGTGTTTCAAAACTGCTCTATCAAAAGAAAGCTTCAACTCTGTGAGTTGAATGCCCACATTGCAAGGAAATTTCTGAGAATTCTTCTGTATAGTTACTATGTGAAGATATTTCCTTTTCCGCAATAGGCCTCAAAGCACTCCAAATATCCACTTGCAGATTCTACAAAAAGTGTGTATCAGAACTGGTCTATCAAAAGAAAGGTTCAACACTGTGAGTTGAATGCACACATCACAAAGAAGTTTTTGAGAATGCTTCTGTCTAGTTTTTATGTGAAGATATTTCGTTTTACACCATAAGCCTCAAAGAGAACAAAACAACCCCTTGCATATTCTACAACAAAAGTGTTTCAAAAATGCTTTATCAAAAGAAAGGTTCAACTCTGTGAGTTGAATACACATATCACAAAGAAGTTTCTGAGAATGGTTCTGTCTAGTTTTTATGTGAGGATATTTCCTTTTCCACCATAGGCCTCAAAGTGCTCCAAAAGTCGTCTTGCAAATTCTACAAAAAGAGTGTTTAAAAACTACTGTGTCAATAGAAAGTTTCAATCCTGTGAGATGAACTCGCACATCACAAAGAAGTTTCTTAGAATGCTTCTGTATAGTTTTTATGTGAAGATATTTCATTTTCCTACACAGGACTCAAAGGGAGCCAAAGATACACTTGCAGATTCTACAAAAAGAGTGCTTCAAAACTGCTCTATCAAAAGAAATTTTCAACTCTGTGATTTGAATGTATACATCACAAAGAATTTTTTAGAAATGCTTCTGTCTAGTTTTCATGGAAGATATTTCATTTTCCAACATAAACTTCAAAGAGAACCAAATATCCACTTGCAGATTCTACAAAAAGAGTGTTTCAAAACTGCTCTATCAAAAGAAAGGTTCAACTCTGTGAGATGAAGGCCCACATGACAAAGAAGTTTCTGAGAATGTTTCTGTCTTGTTTTTATATGAAGATGTATGCTTTTCCCCCATAGGTCTCAAATTGCTCCCAATATCCAATTGCAGATTCTACAAAAAGAGCATTATAAAACCTCTCTACCAAAAGAAAGGTTCAACTCTGTGAGTTGAATGCACACAGCACAAAGAAGTTTCTGAGAATGCTTCTGTCTGGTTTTTATTTGAACATATTTCCATTTCCACCATTGAACTCAAAGGGAACAAAAGATCCACTTTCAGAGTCTACAAAAAGGGTGTTTCAAAACTGCTTTATCAAAAGAATGGTGCAACTCTATGAATTGAATGGACACATCACAAAGAAGTTTCTGAGAATGCTTCTGTCTAGTTTTTATATGAAGATATTTTGTTTTCCACCATAGGCCTCAAAGCACTCCAAATATCCACTTGTAGATTCTACAAAAAGAGTGTTTAAAAATTGCTCTATCAAAAGAAAGGTTCAACTCTGTGAGTTGAATGCCAGCATCACAAAGAAGTTTCTGAGAATGCTTCTCTCTAGTTTTTATGTGAAGATATTTCCATTTCCACCATAGGCCTCAAAGGGCAGCAAATATCCACTTGCAGATTCTACAAAAATAGGGATTCAAAACTGCTCTATCAAAAGAAAGCTTCAACTCTGTGAGTTGAATATCCCCCTCACAAAGAAGTTTCGGAGAATGCTTCTGTCTAGTTTTTATGGGAAGATATTTACTTTTCCACCAAAGGCTTCCAAGCGCTCCAAATATTCACTTGCAGATTCTACAAAAAGAATGTTTCAAAACTGCTGTATGAAAAGAAAGGTTCAACTCTGTGAGTTGAATGCACCCATCTCAAAGAAGTTTCTGAGAATGCCTCTGTCTAGTTTTTATGTGAAGATGTTTCCTTTTCCAACATAGGCCTCAAATGGCTCCTAATATCCACTTGCAGAATCATCAAAAAGAGTGTGATAAAACTGCTGTATCAAAAGAAGGTTTCAGCTCTGTGAGTTGTGTTCACACATCACAATGAAGTTTCTGAGAATGCTTCTGACTGGTTTTTACGTGAAGATATTTCGTTTTCCACCGTAGGCCTCAAAGCGAACTTAATATCCACTTGCAGATTCTACAAAAAGAGTGTTTCAAAACTGATCTATCTAAAGAAAGGCTCAACTCTGTGAGTTGAATGCACACACGACAAAGAAGTTTTTCAGAATGATTCTGTCTAGCTTTTATGTGAAGATATTTCATTTTCCTACATAGGCCTCAAATGGAACCAAATATCCACTTTCGGATTCTACAAAAGGAGTGTTATAAAACTGCTCTATCAAAAGAAAGTTTCAGATCTGCGAATTGAATGCTCACATCACAAAGAAGTTTCTGAGAAAGCATCTGTGTAATTTTTATGTGAAGAAATTTCCTTTTCCTCCATAGTCCTCAAAGAGCTCCAATTATCCACTTGCAAATTATACAAAAAGTGTGTTTCAAAACAGCTCTATCAAAAGAAAGGTTGAACTCTGTCAGTTCAATGCACACATCACAAAGAAGTTTTGGGGACTGCTTGTGTCTAGTTTTTATGTGAAGATATTTCCCTTTTCACCATTGACCTCAAAGGGAACAAAATATCCACTTTCAGATTCTACAAAAAGAGTGTTTCAAAACTGCTTTATCAAAAGAAAGTTTCAACTCTGTGATTTGAAAACAAACATCAAAAAAGGAGTTTCCGAGAATGTTTCTGTCTAGTTTTTATGTGAAGATATTTCCTTTTCCCACGTATGCCTCAAAGCGCTCCAAATATTCACTTGCAGATTCTACAAAAAGAGTGTTTCCAAACTGATCAATCAAAAGAAGGGTTCAACTCTGTGAGATGAATGAACACATCACAAAGTAGTTTCACAGAATGCTTCTGTCTAGTTTTCATGTGAAGATATTTCCTTTTCCACCCTAGACCTTAATGCGCTCCAAATATCCACTTGCAGATTCTACAAAAAAGTGTTTCAAAACTGCTTAATGAGAACATAGGTTCAACACTGGAGTTGAATGCACACATCACAAAGAACTTTCTCAGAATGCTTCAGAGTAGTTTTTATTTGAAGATACTTGTTTTTCCACAATAGGCCTCACATAGCTCCAAATATCCACATGTAGATACTGCAAAAAGAGAGATTCAAAACTGCTCAATCAAAAGGTAGGTTCAACTCTGTGAGTTGAATGCACACATAACAAAGAAGTTTCTCAGAATGCTTCAGTGTAGTTTTTATTTGAAGATATTTCCTTCTCCATTGTAGGCCACAAAGGACTGCAAATATCCACTTGCAGATTTGGCAAAAAGAGAGATTCAAAACTGTTAATCAAAAGATAGGTTCAACTCTGTGAGTTGAATGCAGACATCCCAAAGAAGTTTCTCGGAATGCTTTTGTGTATTTTTTATGTGAAGATGTTTCCTTTTCCACAATAGGCCTCCAATCACTCCAAATATCCACATGCAGATACTGCAAAAAGAAATATTAAAAACTGCTCAATCAAAAGATAGGTTCAACTCTGTGAGTTGAATGCACACATAACAAAGAAGTTTTTCAGAATGCTTCTGTGTAGTTTTTAATGTGAAGATATTTCATTTTCCAAAATAAGTCTCAAAGGACTCCAAATATCCACTTGCAGCTTCTACACAAAGAGAGATACAAAACTGCTCAATCAAAAGATAGGTACAACTCTGTGTGTTGAATGCACACATCCCAAAGTAGTTTCTCAGAATGCTTCTGTGTAGTTTATATGTGAAGATATTTCCTTTCCACAACAGGCCTCAAATAGCTCCAACTATCCACATGCAGATACTGCAAAAAGAGAGATTAAAAACTGCTCAATCAAAGTGTAGGGTCAACTCTTTGAGTTGAATGCAGACATCACATAGAAGTTTCTCAGAATGATTCTGTGTAGTTTTTATTTGAAGATATTTCCTTTTCCACCATAGGCCGCAAAGTGCTTTAAATATCCACTTGCAGATTCTACAAAAAGAGAGATTCAAAACTGCTCATTCAAAAGATAGGTTCAACTCTGTGAGTTGAATGAACACATCCCAAAGAAGTTTCTCAGAATTCCTCTATGTAGTTTTTCTGTGAAGATTTACTTTTCCACAATAGGCCTCAAATCGCTCCAAATATCCACATGCAGATACTGGAAAAAGAGAGATTCAAAACTGCTCAATCAAAAGATAGGTTCACCTCTGTGAGTTGAATGCACACATAACAGAGCAGTTTCTCCGAATGATTCTGTGTAGTTTTTATCTGAAGTTTTTTCCCTTTCCAAAATAGGCCTCAAAGCCCTCCAAATATCCCTTTGCAGATTCTACAAAAACATTGTTTCAAAACTGCTCAATCAAAACTAATGTTCAAATCTGTGAGATGAGTGCACTCATCACAAAGAAGTTTCTCAGAATGCTTCCGTGTAGTTTTTCTGTGAAGATATTTCCTTTTCCAAAATTGGCCTCAAAACACTCCATATATCGACTTGCGGATTCTACAAAAAGAGAGGTTCAAAACTGCTCAATTAAAACATAGGTTCAACTCTGTGACTTGAATGTACACATCTCAAAGAAGTTTCAGAGACTTATTCTGTGTAGGTTTTAATTGAAGATATTTCCTTTTCCACAATAGGCCTCAAAGGGTTCCAAATATCCACTTGCAGATTCTACAAAAAGAGAGATTCAATACTGCTCAATCAAAACACAGGTTCAACTCTGTGAGTTGACTGCACACATCACAAAATAGTTTCTCAGAATACTTCAGTGTAGTTTTAATTTGTAGATATGTCCTTCTCCACTGGAGGAGGAAGAGGACTCCAAATATCCACTTGCAGATTCTACAAAAAGAGAGACTCAAAACTGCTCAATCAAAGGATATATTCAACTCTGTGAGTCGAATGCACACATAACAAAGAAGTTTCTCAGAATGCTTCTGTGGAGTTTTTTTGTGAAGATATTTCCTTTTCCAAAATAGGCGTCAAAGCCCTCCAAATATCCCTTTGCAGATTCTACAAAAACAGTGTTTAAAAACTATTAAAGGAAAGGATCAAATATGTGAGATGAGTGCACTCCTCACAAAGAAGTTTTTTAGAAGAATTCTGTGTAGTTTTCTGTGAAGATATTTCCTTTTCCACAATAGGCCACAAAGCACTCCAAATATCCACTTGCAGATTCTACAAAAAAAGAGAATCAAAACTGCCCAATTAAAACATGGTTTCAACTCTGTAAGTTGAATGCACACATCACAAAGAAGTTTCTCACAATGCTTCTGTGTAGTTTTTATTTGAACATATTTCCTTTTCCACTGTAGGTCACAAAGAAATCCAAATATCCTATTGCAGATCCTACAAAAAGAGAGATTCAAAACTGCTCAAACAAAACATAGATACAACTCTGCGAGATGAATGCACACATCACAAAGAAGTTTCTGAGAATGGTTCTGTCTAGTTTTCACGTGAAGATAGTCCCTTTTCCACCATAGGCTTCAAAGCGTTCCAAATATCCACTTGCAAATTCTACAAAAAGAGTGTTCCAAAACTGCTTTATCAAAAGAAAGTTTCAACTCGGTGAGTTCAATGCAGACATCACAAAGAAGTTTCAGAGAATGCTTCTGTCCGGTTTTTAAGTGAAGATATAGCCTTTTCTTCCATAGGTCTCAAAGCGCTCCAAATATGCACTTGCAGATTCTACAAAAAGAGAGATTCAATACTGCTTAATCAAAACATAGGTTCAATTCTGTAAGTTGAACGCACACATCACAAAGAAGTTTCTCAGAATGCTTCTGTGTAGTTTTTATTTGAGCATATTTCCTTTTCCACCATAGGTCGCAGAGGAATCCAAATATCCTATTGCAGATCTTACAAAAAGAGAGATTCAAAACTGCTCAAACAAAACATAGGTACAACTCTGTGAGATGAATGCACACATCACAAAGAAGTTTCGGAGAATGCTTCTGTCTAGTTTTCATGTGAAGATAGTTCCTTTTCCACCATAGGCTTCAAAGCATTCCAAATATCCACTTGCAAATTCTACAAAAACAATGTTTCAAAACTGCTCTATCAAAAGAAAGTTTCAACTCGGTGAGTTCAATGCAGACATCACAAAGAAGTTTCAGAGAATGCTTCTGTCCGGTTTTTATGTGAAGATATATTCTTTTCTACCATAGGCCTCAAAGTGCTCCAAACATGCACTTGCAGATTCTACAAAAAGAGAGTTTCAAAACTGCTCTATCAAAACAATGGTTCAACTCTGTGAATTGAATGCAAACATCACAAAGAAATTTCTGATAATGCTTCTGTCTAGGTTTTATGTGAAGATATTTCATTTTGCACAATAGGCCTCAAAGTGCTCCAAATATCCACTTGCAGATTCAACAAAAAGAGTTTTTCAGAACTACTCTATCAAAAGAAATTTCAACTCTGAGAGTTGAATGCACACATCACAAAGAAGTTTCTGAGAATGCTTCTGTCTAGTTTTTATGTGAAGACATTTCGTTCTCCAACATAGGCCTCAAAGGAAACCAAACATCCACTTACAGATACTACAAAAAGAGTGTTTCAAAACTGCTCTATCAAACTGTGTGTGTTGAATGCACACATCACAAAGAAGTTTTGGAGAAGGCTTCTCTCTAGTTTTTATGTGAAGATATTTCCTTTTCCACCATAGGCCTCAAATCGCTCCATATATCCACTTGCAGATTTTACAAAAAGAGTTTCAAAAATGCTCTATCAAAACAAAGGTTCAACTCTGTGCGTTGAATGCACAAATCACAAAGAAGTTTCCGACTATGCTTCTGTTTAGTTTTTATATGAAGATATTTCGTTTTCCAACATAGGCCTCAAATGAAATATCCACTTGCAGCTTTTAGAAAAAGACTGTTTCAAAACTGCTCTATCAAAAAAAAGGTTCAACTCTGTGAATTGAATACAAAAATCACAAAGAAGTTTCACAGAATGCTTCTGTCTAGTTTTTATGTGAAGATATTTCCTTTTCCACCACAAGTCTCAAAGCGCCCCAAATATTCACTTTCAGATTCTACAAAAAGATTGTTTCAAAAAAGCTCTATCAAAAGAAAGTTTAAACTCTGGGAGTTGAATGCACACACCACAAAAAGTTTCGGAGAATGCTTCTGCCTAGTTTTTATGTGAAGATAATTCCTTTTACACCATAGGCATCAAAGTGCTCCAAATATCCACTTGCAGATTCTACAAAAAGAGTGTTTCAAAAGTGCTCTATCAAAACAAAGGTTCAACACTGTGAGTTGAATGCACACATCACAAAGAAGTGTCTGAGAATGCTTCTGTCTGATTTTTATGAGAAGATATTACCTTTTTCACCATAGGCCTCACAGGGAACAGAATATTCACTTGCAGATTTGAAAAAAAGTGTCTTTCAAAACTACTCTATGAAAAGAAAGGTTCAACTCTGTGAGTTGAATGCCCACATCTCAGAGAAGATTCTGGGAAGACTTCGATCTAGTTTTTATGTGAAGATATTTCCTTTTCCTCCATAGACCTCAAAGCACTCCAAATATCCACTTGCAGATTCTGCAACAAGAGTGTTTTAAATCTGCTCTATCAAAAGAAAGGTTCCAGTCTCAGATGAATGCACACATCACAAAGAAGTTTTGGAGAATGCTTCTTTCTAGTTTTTATGTGAAGATATTTCCTATTCCACCATAGGCCTCAAAACGCTCCAAATATCCACTTGCAGATACTACAAATAGAGAGTTTCAAAATTGCTCTATGAAAAGAATGGTTCATCTCTGTAAGTTGAATGCACACATAATAAAGAAGCTTGTGAGAATGCTTCTGTCTGGTTTTTATATGAAGATATTTCCTCTTTCACCATAGGCCTCAAAGGGAACAAAATATCCCCTTGCAGATTCCACAAAAAGAGTGTTTCAAAACTGCTCTATCAAAAGAAAGGTTCAACTTTGTTAATTGAATGCACACATCACAAAGAAGTTTCGGAGAATGCTTCTGTCTAATTTTTATGTGAAGATATTTCCTTATCCACCGTAGGCCTCAAAGCGCTTCAAATATCCACTTGCAGATTCTACAAAAACAGTTTTACAAAACTGCTCTATGAAAAGGAATTTTCAACTCTGTGTGTTGAATGCAAACATCACAAGGAACATCCTGAGAATGCTTCTGTCTACTTTTTATGTGAAGATATTTCCCTTTCCTCCATAGGTGTCAAAGCACTCCAAATATACACTTGCAGATTCTGTGACAAGAGCGTTTCAAAACTGCTGTAAAAAACAAAGTTTCAAGTCTGATTTGAATGCACACATCACAAATAAGTTTCGGAGAATGTTTCTGGCCAGTTTTTACATGAAGATATTTCCTTTTCCACCATAGGCCTCAAAAGACACCAAATATGAACTCGCAGATTCTACAAAAAGAGGTTTCAAAACTGCTCTATCAAAATAAAGGTTCAAGACAGTGATTTGAATGCACACAGCACAAAGAAGTTTCAGAGAGTGCATCTGTCTAGTTTTTATGTGAAGATATTTCCTTTTCCACCATAAACCTCAAAGCGCTCCAAATATCCACTTACAGATTCTACAAAAAGAGTGTTTCAAACTGCTCTATCAAAAGAAAGGTTGAAGTCTGTGAGTTGAATGCACACATCACATAGAAGTTTCTCAGAATGCTTCTGTCTTGTTTTTATGTGAAGATAATTCCTTTTCCACCATAGGCCTCAAAGCTTTCAAAATATCCACTTGCAGATTCTACAAAAAGATTCTTTCAAAACTGCTCTATCAAAAGAAAAGTTCACCTTTGTGAGTTCAATGCACACCACTCAAAGAAGTTTCTGAGAATGCGTCTGTCTAGTTTTTATGTGAGATATTTCGTTTTCCAACACAGGCCTCCAAGCGAACCAAATATCCACTTGCAGATTCTAAGAAAAGAGTGTTTCATAACTGCTCTATCAAAATAAAGGTTCAACTCTGTGAGTTGAATGCGCACATCAGAATGAAGTTTCGGAGAATGCTTCTGTCTAGTTTTTATGTGAAGATATTTCCTTTTCCATCATACGCCCCAAACAAACTCTCTAAATGTCCACTTGCAGATTCTTCAAAAAGAGTGTTTCAAAGCTGCTCTATCAAAAGAAAGTTTCAACGCTGTGAGTTGAATGCACACATGACAAAGAGGTTGCTGAGAATGCTTCTGTCTAGCTTTTATGTGAAGATATTTCGTTTTCCAACGTTGACCTCAAAGGGAATCAAATATCCCCTTGCAGATTTTACATAAAGAGCGTTTCAAAAATGCTCTATCAAAAGAAAGGTTCAACTCTGTGAGTTGAATGCACACATCACATAGATGTTTCTCAGAATGCTTCTGTCTAGTTTCTATGTGAAGATACTTCCTTTTCCTTTATAGGCAGCCAAGGGCTCCAAGTATGCAATTGCTGATTCTACAAAAAGAGAGATTCAAAACGGCTCAATCAAAAAATAGGTTCAACTCTGTGTGTTGAATGCACATGTCACAAAGAAGTTTCTGAGAATGCTTCTGTCTAGTTTTTATGTGAAGATATTTCCTTTCCCACAATAGGCATCAAAGTGCCCCGAATATCCACTTACAGATTCAACAAAAAGAGAGATGTAAAACTGATCAATTGAAACATAGGTTCAACTCTGTAAGTTGAATGCACACATCGCAAAGTAGTTTCTAAGAATGCTTGTGTGTAGTTTTTATGTGAAGATATTTCCTTTTCCGAAACAGGCCTCAATGCTGTGCATATATCCCTTTGCAGATTCTACAAAAACACTGTTTCAAAACTGCTCAATCAAAAGAAAGGATCAACTCTGTGAAGTGAATGCACTCATCACAAAGTGGGTTCTCAGAATGATTCTGTGTAGTTTTTCTCTGAAGATATTTCCTTTCTCACAATAGGCCTCAAAACCCTCCAAATATCCATTTGCAGATTCTACAAAAAGAGAGATTCAATACTGCTCAATGAAAGCATAGGTTGAACTCTGTGTGTTGAATGCACACATGACAAAGAAGTTTCTCAGAATGCTACTGTGTAGTTTTGATTTGAAGATACTTCCTTTTACAACTTAGGCAGCCAAGTGTTCCAAATATCCACTTGCAGATACTACAAAAGGAGAGATTCAAAACTGCTCAATCATAAGATAGGTTCAACTCTGTGAGTTGAATCCATACATCCCAAAGTAGTTTCTCAGAATGCTTCTGTGTAGTTTTTATGTGAAGATATTTCCTTTTCCACAATAGGCCTCAGATCACTCCCAATATCAACATGCAGATACTGCAAAAAGAGAGATTAAAAACTACTCAATTAAAGATAGGTTTAACTCTGTGAGTTTAATGCTCTCATAAGAGAGAAGTTTCTCAGAATGCTTCTGTGTAGCTTTTATGTGAAGATATTTCCTTTTCCACAATTGGCCTCAAAGCACTCCAAATATCCACTTACAGATTCTACAAAACAGTGGTACAAAACCGGTCAATCAAAACATAGGTTCCACTCTGTGAGTTGAATGCACACATCATAAAGAGGTTCCTCAGAATGCTTCTGTGTAGTTTTTTTGTGAAGATATTTTCTTTTCCAAAATAGGCCTCAAATCCCTCCAAATATCCCTTTGCAGATTCTACAAAACAGTGTTGCAAAACTGCTCAAAAAAGGGATCAACTCTGTGAGATCAGTGCACTAATCACAAAGAAGATTCTCAGAATGCTTCTGTGTAGTTTTTCTGTGAAGATATTTTCTTTTCCACAGTAGGCCTCAAAGCGCTCCAAATATCCACCTGCAGATGCTACAAAAAGAGAGATTCAAAACTGCTCAATCTAAACATATGTTCAACTCTGTGAGTTGAATGCTCACATCACAAAGAAGTTTATCAGAAAACTTCTGCGTAGTTTTAATTTGAAGATATTTCCTTTTCCACCGTAGGCTGCAAAGGAATCCAAATATCCACTTGCAGATTCTACAAAAAGAGAGATTCAAAACTGCTCAATCAAAACATAGGTTCAACTCTGTGAGTTGAATGCTCACATCACAAAGAAGTTTCTCAGAAAGCTTCTGTGTAGTTTTAATTTGAAGATATTTCCTTTCCCACTCTAGGCTGCAAAGGAATCCAAATATCCACTTGCAGATTCTACAAAAAGAGAGGTTCAAATCTCCTCAATCAAAACATAGGTACAACTCTGTGAGTTGAATGCACACATCACAAAGAAGTTTCTGAGAATGTTTCTGCCTAGTTTTTATGTGAAGATATTTGCTTTTCCACCATAGGCTTCAGAGCGTTCCAAATATCCACTTGCAGAAACTACAAAAAGATTGTTTCAAAACTGCTTTATCAAAGGAAAGGTTCAAGTCTGTACATTGAATGCACACATCACAAAGAAGTTTCTGAGAATGGTTCTGTCTAGTTTTTATGTGAAGATGTTTTCTTTTCCACCATAGGACTGAAAGTGCTCCAAATATCCAATTGCAGAAACGACAAAAAAGTTTTATAAAACTGCTGTACAAAAAGAAAGATTCAACGCTGTACTCTGCCTTGTTTTTATGTGAAGATACTTCATTTTCCACCATAGGCTTCAAAGGGAACAAAATATCCCATTGCAGATTCTACAAAAAGAATGTTTGAAAACTGCTCCATCAAAAGAAAAATTCAAGTCTGCAAGTTGAATGCACAGATCACAAAGAAGTTTCAGAGAATGCTTCTGTCTAGTTTTTATGTTAATATATTTCCTTTTCCACCATAGGTTTCAAAGAACTCCTAATATACCATTGCGGATTCTACAACAAGGGTGTTTGAAAACTGCTCTATCAACAGAAAAGTTCAACAATGTGAGTTGAATGCACACGTCACAAAAATGTTTCTGAGAATGCTTCTGTCTAGTTTTTATGTGGAGATATTTCCTTTTCCACCACAGGCCTAAAATCGCTCCAAATATCCATTTGCAGATTCTACAAAAATAGTGTTTCAACACTGTTCTATCAAAAGAAAGGTTCAACTCTGGGAATTGAATGTACACATCACGAAGAAGTTTCTGAGAATGCTTCTGTCAAGTTTTTATGTGAAGATATTTCCTTTTCCACCATAGGCCTCAAATTGCCCCTAATATCCACTTGCAGATTCCACAAAAAGAGTTTTTTAAAACTGCTCTATAAAAAGAAATGTTCAACTCTGCGAGTTGAATTCACACATCACAAAGAAGTTTCTGAGAATGCTTCCATCTGGTTTTTAAGTGAAGATATTTCTTTTCCACCATTGGCCTCAAAGGGAAAAAAATATCCACTTGCAGATTCTACAAAAAGAGTGTTTCAAAACTGCTCTCTCAAACAGTAGATCAGCTCTGTATGTTAAATGCACCCATCACGAAAAAGTTTCGGAAAATGCTTCTGTCTAGTTTTTATGTGAAGATACCTCGTTCATCAACATAGGCCTCAAAGGGAACAAAATATCCCCTTGCAGATCCTACAAAAATAGTGTTTCAAAACTGCTCTATCAAAAGAAAGGTGCAACTCTGCGAGATGAATGCACACATCACAAATAAGTTTCAGAGAATTCTTCTGTGTAGTTTTTCTGTGAAGATACTTCATTTTCCACCACAGGCCTCAAAGCGTTCCAAATATCCCCTTGCACATTCTACAAAAACAGCGTTTCAAAACTGTTCTATCAAAAGAAAGGTTCAACTCTGTGAGATGAATGCACACATCACAAAGAAGTTTCTGAGAATGCTTCTGTCTAGGTTTTATGTGAAGTTATTTCCTTTTCCACCATAGGCCTCAAAGTGCTCCAAATATCCACTTGCAGATTCTACAAAAACAGTGTTTCAAAAATTCTGTATCATAAGAAAAATTCAACTCTGTGAGTTGAATGGACTCATCTCAAAGAAGTTTCTGAGATTGCTTCTGTCTGATTTTTATGTGAAGATATTTCCTTTTTCACCATAGGCCTCATAGGGAACAGAATATCCACTTGCGGATTTTAAAAAAAGTTTCTTTCAAAACTGCTCTATCAAAAGAAATGTTCAACTCTGTGAGTTCAATCTCCACATCACAAAGAAGATTCTGAGAAAGCTTTTGTCTAGTATTTAGGTGAAGATATTTCCTTTTCTTCCATAGGCCTCAATGTGCTATAAATATCCACTTGCAGATTCTGCAACAAGAGTGTTTTAAATCTGCTCTATCAAAAGAATGGTTCAAATCTCAGTTGAATGCACACATCACAAACAAGTTTCGGAGAATGCTTCTGTCTATTTTTTATGTGTAGATATTTCCTTTTCCCCCATAGGCCTCAAAACGCTCCAAATATCCACTTGCAGATTCTACAAAAACACTGTTTCAAAACTTCTCTATCAAAATAATGGTTCATCTCTGTGCGTTGAATGCACCCATCACAAAGAAGTTTCTGTTAATGCTTCTGTCTGGTTTTTATGTGAAGATATTTCCTCTTTCACCATAGGCCTCAAAGGGAACAAAATATCCCCTCTCAGATTCCACAATAAGAATGTTTCAAAACTGCTCTATCAAAAGAAAGGTTTAATTCTGTGAGCTGAATGCACACATCACAAAGATGTTTTGGGGAATGCTTCTGTCTAGTTTTTATGTGAAGCTATGTCCTTTTCCACCATAGGCCTCAAAGCGCTTCAAATATCCAATTGCAGATTCTACAGAAAGAGTTTTATAAAACTGCTCTATGAAAAGAAATTTTCAACTCTGTGAGTTGAATGCACACATCACAAAGAAGATCCTGAGAATGCTTCTGTCAAGTTTTTATGTGAAGATATTTCCCTTTCCTCCATAGGTTTCAAAGTGCTCCAAATATTCACTTGCAGATTCTGAAACAAGAGTGTTTCAAAACTGCTCTATCAAAAGAAATGTTCAAGTCTGAGTTGAATGCACACATTACAAAGAAGTTTCGGAGAATGCTTCCCTCGAGGTTTCACGTGAACCTATATCCTTTTTCACCGTATGTCTCAAAGCACTCCAAACATCCACTTGCAGATAATTCAAAAATAATGTTTCAAAACTACTGTATCAAAAGAAAGGTTCAACTCTGTGAGTTGAATGCAAACATCACAAAGAAGTTTCTGAGAATAGTTCCGTCTGGTTTTTATGTGAAGATATTACATTTACCACCATAGTCCTCAAAGGGAACAAAATATCCACTTGCAGATTCTACAAAAGGAGTGTTACAAAAGGGCTCTACAAATCAAAGTTTCAAGTCAGAGTTGAATGCACACATCACAAAGAAGTTTGTGAGAATCCTTCTGTCTAGTTTTTACGTGAAGATATTTCCTTTTCCACCATAGGGCTCAAAGCGCTCCATATATCCACTTGCAGATTCTACAAAAAGAGTGATTCAAAACTGCTCTATCAAAACAAAGGTTCACCTCTATGAGTTGAATGCACACATTACAAAGAAGTTTCTGAGAATTTGTCTGTTTAATTTTTATGTGAAGGAATTTCCATTTCAACCATAGGCCTCAATGCGCTCAAAATATCCATTTTCAGATTCTACAAAAAGAGTGTTTCAAAACTGCCCTATCAAAAGAAAGGTTCAACTCTGTGAGTTGAATGCACACATCACAAAGTAGTCTCTGAGAATGCTTCTGTCTAGTTTTGATGTGAAGATATTTCCTTTTCCACCATAGGCCTCAAAGCGCTCCAAATATCCACTTGCAGATTCTACAAAAAGAGTGTTTCAAAACTGCTCTATCAAAAGAAAGGTTCAACTCTGTGAGTTGATTGCACACATCACTAAGAAGTTTCCGAGGATGCTTCTTTCTAGTTTTTATGTGAAGATATTTCGTTTTCCAAAAAAGACCTCCAAGTGAACAAAATATCCACCTGCAGATTCTAAAAAAAGAGTGTCTCATAACTGCTCTATCAAAAGCAATGTTCAACTGTGTGAGTTGAATGCAAACATCACAAAGACGTTTCGGAGAATGCCTCTGTCTCGTTTTTATGTGAAGATATTTCCTTTTCCACCATAGGCCTCAAAGCGTTCCAAATATCCACTTGCAGATTCTACAAAAAGAGTGTTTCAAAACTGCTCTATCAAAAGAAAGGTAAAACTCTGTGAGTTGAATGCACACATCACACAGAAGTTTCTAAGAATGCTTCTGTCTAGCTTTTATGTGAAGATATTTCGTTTTCCAACATTGGCCTGAAAGGGAAATAAATATCCCCTTGCAGATTCTACATAAAGTGTGTTTCAAAACTGCTCTATCAAAAGAAAGGTTCAACTCTGTGAGTTGAATGCACACATCACATAGAGGTTTCTCAGAATGCTTCTGTCTAGTTTCTATGTGAAGATACTTCCTTTTGCATCATAGGCCTCAAAGTGCTCCAAATATTCACATGCAGATTCTACAAAAAGAGTGTTTCCTATCTGCTGAACAAAGGAAAGTTTAAACTCCATGAGATGAATGCACACATCACAAAGAAGTTTCCCAGAATGCTTCTGCCTAGTTTTTATGTGAGGATATTTCCTTTTCCAAAATAGGCCTCATACCTCTCCAAATATCCCTTTGAAGATACCAGAAAAACACTTTTTCCAAACTGCGCTATCAAAAGAAGTGTTCAACACTGTGAGTTAAATGTACACATCACAGGAAGTTTCTCAGAATTCTTCTGTGTAGTTTGTATGTGAAGATATTTCCTTTTCCACAATAGACCTCAAAGCGCTCCAAATATCCACCTGTATATTATACAAAAAGAGTGTTTCAAAACTGCTCAATCAAAAGAAATATTCAACTCTGTGAGATGAATGCCCACATCACAAAGTAGTTTCTCAGAATGCTTCTGTGCAGTTTTTTTCTGAAGATATTTCTTTTTCCACCGTAGGCCTCCAATCGCTAAAAATATTCACTTGCAGATTATTCAAAAAGAGTGTTTCAAAACTGATGAATCAAAAGAAAGGTTCAACACCAGGAGATGAATGCACACATCACAAAGTACTTTCTCAGAAAGCTTCTGTCCAATTTTTATTTGAAGATACTTCCTTTTCCACGATAGGCATCGAATTGCTCCATATATTCCCTTGCAGATGGTACAAAAAACGTGTTTCAAAACTGCTCAACCAAAAGAAAGGTTCAACTCTGTGAGTTGAATGCACACATCACAAAGAAGTTTCTCAGAATGCTTCTTTGTAGTTTTTATATGAAAATATTACCTTTTGCACTGTAGGCCACAAAGGGCTCCATATATCCACTTGCTGATTCTACAAAAAGAGTGTTTAAAAACTGATCACAAGAAAGAAACTTTCAACTCTGTGAGTTGAACACACACATGAGAAATAATTTTTTCAGAATGCTTCTGTGTAGTTTTTATGTGAAGATATTACTTTTTCCACCATAGGTCTCAGAGCACTGCAAACATCCACTTGCAGATTCTACAAAAAGAGTGTTTCCAAAATACTCAATCAAAATAAAGTTTCAACTCTACGAAATGAGTGCACACGTCACAAAGAAGTTTCTCAGAATGTTTCCGTATAGGTTTTATCTGAAGATATGTCCTTTTCCACAAGAGCCCGCAAAGTGCTCCTGATATCCACATGCAGATTCTACAAAAAGTGTGCTTGAAAACTCCTAAATCAATAGAAAGTTTCAACTCTGTGAGTTAAATGCACTCTTCACAAAATTGTTTCTCAGAATGCTTCTGTGCAGTTTTTATGTAAAGATATTTCCTTTTACACCTTAGATCTCAAAGTGCTCCAAATATCCACTTGCAGATTCTACAAAAAGGGTGTTTCAAAACTGATGAATCAAAAGAAAGTTTCAACATTGTGAGATGAACACACGCATCACAAAGAAGTATCTCAGAATGCTTCTAATTTTTATTTGAAGATATTTACTTTTCCACTAAAGGTCTCAAATTGCTCCAATTACCCAATAGCAGATTATACAGAAAGAGTATTTCAAAACTGCTCAACAAAAAGAAAGTTTCAATACAGTGAGATGAATACACATATCACAAAGAAGTTTCTCAGAATGCTTCTGTGTAGTTTTTATGTGAAGATATTTCCTTTTCCACCATAGGCTGCAAAGGGCTCCACATATCCACTTGCAGATTCTACAAAGAAAGTGTTTCAAAACTGATGAATCAAAAGAAAGTTTCAAAAGAAAGATGAATGCACACATTACAAAGTATCTTCTCAGAATTTATTTGTGTAGTATTTATGTGAAGATATTTCATTTTCCACAATAGCCTTAAAGCATTCCAAATGTCTATTTAGAGATTCTACAAAATGGGGTTCAATACTGCTCAATCAAAAGAAAGGTTGAACTCTGTGCGATGAACGCACACATCATAAAGAAGTTTCTCAGAATACTTCTGTTTAGTTTTTTAAGTGAAGACATATCCATTCCAACCATAGGTGAAAAGAGCTCCAAATATCCACTTACTCATTCTACAAAAAAGGGTTTCAAAACTGTTCTATTAAAAGAAAGTTTCAACTCTGTGAGTTGAACACACACATGACAAAGAAGTTTCTCAGAATGACTCTGTGTAGTTTTTATGTGAGGATATTTGCTTTTCCACCATAGGCCTCAAAGCGCTCCAAATATCCACTTTCAGACTCTACAAAAAGAGGGTTTCCAAATTTCTCAATCATAAGAATGGTTCAAATCTGTGCGATGAATGTACACATCACAAAGTAGTTTCTCAGAATGCTTCTGTCCAGTTTTTATGTGAAGATATTTCCTTTTCCACCATAGGCCTTAAAGCGCTCCAAATATCCACTTGCAGATTCTTCAAAAAGAGTGTTTCCAAACATCTCAATCAAAAGAAAGTTTCAATTCTCTGAGTTGAACGCACACAAAACAGAGAAGTTTCTCAGAATGCTTCTGTCTAGTTTTTATGTGAGGATATTTCCTTTTCCACCATAGGCCTCAAATCGCTCCAAATATCCACTTGCAGATACTACAAAAAGAGTGTTTCAATACTGCTCAATCAAAAGAAATGTTCAGAAGTTTCTCAGAATGCTTCTGTCTAGTTTTTATGTGAGGATATTTCCTTTTCCTCCATAGACCTCAAAGTGCTCCAAATATCCCCTTGCAGAGTCTTCAGAAAGAGTGTTTCCAAACAGCTCAATCAAAAGAGAGGTTCAATTCTGTGAGAGGAATGCACACATCACAAAGAAGTTTCTCAGAATGCTTCTGTGTAGTTTTTATATGAAGATATTTCCTTTCTCACTGTAGGCCGTAAAGGGCTCCAAATATCCACTTGCAGATTCTACAAAAAGAGAGTTTCAAAACTGATCAATCAAAATACAGGTTCATCTCTCTGACCTGAATGCACACAAACAAAGAAGTTTCTCAGAATGCTTCTGTCTAGTTTTTATGTAAGGATATTTCCTTTTCCACCATAGGCCTCAAATCACTCCAATTATCCACTTGCAGATTCAACAAAAAGAGTTTTTTCAAACTGCTCAATCAAAAGTAAGGTTGAACTCTGTGACTTGAACCCACACATCACAAAGAAGTTTCTCAGAATGCTTCTATCCAGTTTTTATGTGAAGATATAGTTTTTCCACATTGACCTCAAAATGCTTGAAATATCCACTTGCAGATTCTACAAAAAGAGTGTTTCAAAACTGCTCAATGAAAACAAAATTTCAACTCTGTGAGATGAATGCACACATCAGAATGAAGTTTGTCACAATTCTTCTGTCTATTTTTTATGTGAAGATATTTCTTTTTCCACAACAGGCCTCAAAGTGCTCTAAATTGCAGAATCTACAAATTGTGTTTCAAAACTACTCAATCAAATGAAAGGTTCAACCCTGTGAGTTGGATGCACACATCACAACGAAGTTTCTCAGAATGCTTCTGCGCAGTTTTTATGTGAGGATATTTCCTTTTCCACCATAGGCCTCCAAGCGCTCCAAATATCCACCTGCAGATTCTTCAAAAAGAGTGTTTCAAAACTGCTCAATGAAACCAAAGTTTCACCTCTGTGAGATGAATGGACTCATCAGAAAGAAGTTTCTCAAAATGCTTCTGTCTATTTACTATGGGAAGATATTACCTTTTCAAACATAGGCCTAAATGTGCTCCAAATATTCACTTGCAGAGTCTACCAAAATTTTGTTTCAAAACTGCTTAATGAAAACAAAGGCTCAAATCTGTGAAATGAATGCACACATCAGACAGAAGTTGGTCAATATGCTTCTGTCTAGTTTTTATGTGACGATATTTCCTTTTCCACCATAGGACTCAAAGCGCTCCAAATATCCACTAGCAGATTCTACAAAAGAGTGGTTCAAAACTGCTCAATCAAAAGAAAGGTTCAACCCTGTGAGTTGAATCCACCCATCCCAAAGAAGTTTCTCTGAATGTTTCTGTGTAGTTTTTATGTGAGGATATTTCCTTTTCTACCATACGCCTCAAAGTGCTCTAAATATCCACTTGCAGATGGGACAAAAGAGTGTTTGAAAACTGCTCAATCAAAAGAAAGGTAGTACTCTGTGAGACGAATGCACACATAACAAAGAAGTTTCTCAGAATGCTTCTGTCTAGTTTTTATGTGAAGATATTTCCTTTTTCCACAATAGGTCTCAAAACCCTCCAAATATCCACTTGTAGATTCTCCAAAAAGAGTGTTTCAAAACGGCTCAATGTAAAGAAAGTTTCAACTCAGTGAGTTGAATGCACCCACCAAAAAGAAGTTTCTCAAAATGCTTCTGTCTAGTTTTTATGTAAAGATATTTCCTTTTCCACAAAAGGCTGCAAAGGGCTCCAAATATCCACTTGCAGATTCTACAAAAAGAGAGTTTGAAAACTGCTCAATCAAAAGAAAGGTTCAACCCTGTGAGTTGAACGCACACATCACAAAGAGGTTTCTCAGAGTGCTCCTCTGCAGTTTTTATGTGAAGATATTTCCTTTTCCACCATAGGCCTTCAAGCGCTCCAAATGTACACTTGCAGAATCTACAAAAAGTGTGTTTAAAACTCCTCAATGTAAACAAAGGTTCAGCTCTGTGAGATGAATGGACACATCAGAAAGAAGTTTCTCAAATGCTTCCATCTAGTTATTATGTGAAGTTATTTCCTTTTCCACCATAGGCCTAAAAGCACTCCAAATATTTACTTGCAGTATCTACAAAAAGTGTGTTTCAAAACTGCTCAATCAAAAGAAAGTTTCAACTCTGTGAGTTGAATGCACACATCACAAAGAAGTTTCTCAGAATGCTTCTGTGAAGTTTTTATGTGAAGATATATTCTTTTCCACCATAGGCTGCAAAGCACTCAAATATCCACTTGTAGATTTTCCAAAACGAATGTTTCAGTACTGCTGAGTCAAAAGAAATATTCATCTCTGTGAGTTAAACAAACACATCGCAAAGAAGTTTTTCAGAATGCTTCAGTGAAGTTTTCATAGGAAGATATTTCCTTTTGCACCATAGGCCTCAAAGCGCTCCAAATATACACTTGCAGAGTCTACAAAAAGAGTGTTTCCAAACTACTCACTCAAAAGAAAGGTACAACTCTGTGAGTTGAACGCACACATCACAAAGAAGTTTGTCAGAATTCTTCCGTTTTTTATGTGAAGATATTTCCTTTTCAACAAAAGGCCTCAAAGTACTCCAAATATCCACTTGCAGAATCTGCAAAAATAGTGTTTCAAAACTGATCAATCTAAAGAAAGGTTGAACTCTGTGAGATGAATGCACACATCACAAAGAAGCTTCTCAGAATGCTTCTGTGTAGTTTTTATGTGAAGATATTTCCTTTCCCACCATAGGACGAAAAGGGCCCCAAATATCCAATTGCAGTTTCTCCAAAAGGAGAGTTTCAAAACTTCTCAAACAAAATATAGGTTCAAATCTGTGAGTTGAACGCACACATCACAGAGAAGTTTCTCAGAATGTTTCTGTGTAGTTTTTATGTGAAGATATTTCCTTTCCCATTATTGGCCTCAGAGCACTCCAAATATCCACTTTCAGATTCTACAAAAAGAGTGTTTCAAAACTGCTCAATGAAAACAAAATTTCAACTCTGTGAGATGAATGAACACATCAGAAAGAAGTTTATGAGAATTGTTCTCTGTAGTTTTTATGTGAAGATATTTCCTTTTCCACAATAGGCCTCGAAGAGCTCCAAATATCCACTTGCAGCCTCTACAAAAAAAGGGTTTCAAGACTGCTCAATCAAAAGAAAGTTTCAACTCTGTAAGTTGAATGCTCACATCACAAAGAAGTTTCTCAGAATGCTTCTGTCTAGTTTGTAGGTGAAGATATTTCGTTTTCCACATTAGCCCTCAAAGCACTCCAGATATCCACTTGCAGTTTCTACAAAATACACCAAATATCCACTTGCAGTTTCTACAAAAAGAGTGTTACAAAACTGCTCAATGGAAAAAAAGTTTCAACTCTGTGAGATGAATGCACATATCACAAAGACTTTCTCAAAATGCCTCTGTGTAGTTTTTATTTAAAGATATTTCCGTTTCCACCATAGGCTTCAAAATTCCAAATATCCATTTTCAGATAGCACGAAAACAGTTTCCAAAGTGCGAAATCAAAATAAAAATTCCAATATCTGAGTTAAGTGCACAAGTCACGATGAAGTTTCTCAGAACGCTTCTGTGTAGTTTTCATGTGAAGGTATTTCCTTTTCCACAATAGGCCTCAAAACACCCCAAATATCCACTTGGAGATTCTAGAAAAAGAAAGTTTCAAAACCACTCAATCAAAAGAATTGTTCAACTCTGTGAGATGAATGCACACATCACAAAGAAGTTTCTCACAATGCTTCTGCCTAGTTTTTATATGAAGTTATTTCCTTTTGCACTATAGGCCACAAAGTGCTCCTAATATCCACATGCAGATTCTCCAAAAAGAGTGTTTCAAAACTCCTCAATCAAAAGAAAGTTTAACCTCTGTGAGTTGAATGCACACATCACAAAGTGGTTTCTCAGAATGCTTCTGTTTAGTTTTTATGTGAAGATATTTCCATTCCCCCCAAAGGCCCCAAAGTGCTCCAAATGTTTGGAGCTTCTTCAAAAAGAGTGCTTCAAAACTGCTCAATGAAAAGAAAGTCTCAACACTGTGAAATAAATGCACACATCACAAAAAAGATTCTCAGAATGCTTCTGTCTAGTCTTTATATGAACATATTTCCTTTTCCATTGTAGGCCTCAAAGCGCTCCAAATATTCACTTGCAGACTCTACAAAAAGAGCATTTCGAAAATGATCAATCAGAAGAAAGTTTCAACTCCGTGAGATGAACGCACCCATCAGAAAGAAGTTTGTCAGAATGCTTCTGTGTAGTTTTTATGTGAAGATATTACCTTTTCACAATATGCCTCAAAGCGCTCCAAATATCTACTTGCAGATTCTACAAAAAGTGTGTTTCAAAACTGCTCAATCCAAAGAAGGGTTCAACTCTGTGAGATGAATGCACACATCACAAAGAAGTTTCTCAGAATGCTTCTGTATAGTTTTTATGAGAAGATATTCCCTTTTCCACTTTAGGTCTCAAATTGCTCCTATTGTCCACTTGGAGATTCTACAAAAAGAGACTTTCAAAACTGCTAAATGCTAAGAAAGATGCAACTCTTTGAGATGAATGCATGCATCACAGGGAAGTTTCTCAGAATGCTTCTGTCTAGTTTTTAGGTAAAATTATTTCCTTCTCCACCATAGGCCTCAATCCTCTCCAAATATCCATTTGCAGATACCACAAAAACAATGTTTCCAAAGTGCGCAATCAAAACAAAGGTTCAATTCTGTGAGTTAAATGCACACATAACAAGGAAGTTTCTCAGACTGCTTCCATGTGGATTTTACATGATGATATTTTCTTTTCCACAATAGGCTTCAAAGTGATCAAAATATCCTCTTGGTGATTCAGCAAAAAGAATGTTTCAAGATTGCTCAATCAAAACAAATGTTCAACTCTGTGAGATGAATGCACACATTACAAAGGAGTTTCTCATAATGCTTCTGTATAGTTTCTGTGTGAAGATATTTCCTTTTCCACAAAAGGCCTCCAAATACTCCAAATAACCACTTGCAGATTCTACAAAAAGAGAGTTTCAAAACTACTCAATCAAACAATAGGTTCAACTCTGTGAGTAGAAAGCACACATCACAAAGAAGTTTCTCTGAATGGTTCTGTGAAGTTTTCAATGAAGATATTCCCTTTTCCACCATAGGCCTTAAAGCGCTCCAAATATCCACTTGCAGATTCTACATAAAGGGTGTTTACAAACTGCTCAATCCAAAGAAATGTTCAACTCTGTGAGATAAATGCACACATCACAAAGAAGTTTCTCAGAATGCTTCTGTGAAGTTTTTAATGAAGATATTCCCTTTTCCACCATGGGCCTCAAAGCGCTCCAAATATCCAATTGCAGATTCTGCAGAAAGGGTGTTTACAAACTGCTCAATCAAAGAAAGGTTCGACTCTGTGAGATGAATGTACACATCACAAAGAAATTCCTCAGAATACTTCTGTCTAGTTTTTATTTGAAGATATGTCCTTTTCAACCATAGGCCTCAAAGTGCTCCAAATTTTCACTTGCAGATCCTTCAAAAAGACTGTTTCAAAACTGCTCAATGAAAAGAAAGGTTCAACTCTGTGAGATGAATGCATGCATTACAAAGACATTTCTAAGAATGCTTCTGTCTAGTTTTTATGTAAAGATATTTCCTTTTCCACCATAGGCCTCAAACCACACCAAATATCCATTTGCAGATACCACAAAAACACTGTTTCCAAACTGCGCAATCAAAAGAAAAATTCAACTCTGTGAGTTAAGTGCAAACATCACAAAGTACTTTCTTAGAATGCTTCTGTTTAGTTTTTAAGTCAAGATATTTCCTTTTCCAAAGTAGGCCTCAAAGCGCTCTAAATATACACTTAAATATTCTTCAAAATGAGTGTTTCAAAACTACACAATAAAACCAACGTTTCAACTCTGTGATATGAATGCACACATCACAAAGAAGTTTTTCAGAATGCTTCTGTCTAATTTTTATGTGAAGATATATCCTTTTCAACATAAGGCCTCCAAGTGCTCCAAATATGCACTTGCAGATTCAACAAAAAGAGTGTTTAAAAACTGATGAATTATAGGAAAGTTTCAACTCTGCTAGATGAATGGACATATCACAAGGAAGTTTCTCACAATGCTTTTGTCTAGTTTTTATTTGAAGATATTTCCTTTTCCACCATAGGCCTCAAAGCACTTCAAATATCCACTTGGAGATATTTCAAAAAGATTGTTTCAAAACTGCTCAATCAAAAGAAAGGTTCAACTCTCTGAGATGAATGCACACATCACAAAGAAGTTTCTGAGAATGTTTTTGTCCAGTTTTTTAATGAAGATATTTCCTTTTGCACTATAGGCCACAAAGTGCTCCTAATATCCACATGCAGATTCTACAAAAAGATTGTTTCAAGATTGTTCAATCAAGGGAAAGTTTCAACTCTGTGAGTTGAAGGCACACATCACAAAGAAGTTTCTCAGAATGCTTCTGTCTAGTTTTTATGTGAAGATATTTCCTTTTCCATCTTAGGCCTCAAACCTCCCCAAATATCCGTTTGCTGATACCACAAAAGCCCTGTTTCCAAACTACGCAATAAAAGATAGTTTCAACTCTGTGACTTAAATGCACACATCACAAAAAAGTTTCTCAGAATGCTTCTGTGTAGTTTTTATGTGAGTATATTTCCTTTTCCACAAGAGGCCTCAAAGCGCTAAAAATATCCACTTGCAGATTCTACAAAAAAAGTGCTGCAAAACTGCTCAATCAAAGAAATGTTCAACTCTGTGAGGTGAATGCACACCTAAAAAGAAGTTTCTCATAATGCTACTGTGCAGTTTTTATGTGACAGCATTTATTTTTCCACCGTAGGCCTCCTAGCACTCCAAATATCCACTTGCCGATTAAAAAAAAAGAGTGTTTCAAAATTGCTCAATCAAAAGAAAAGTTCAACTCTGTGAGATTAATGCAAACATCACAAAGAATTATCTCAGAATGCTTTTGTATAGTTTTTATGTGAAGATATTTCCTTTTCCACCATAGACTTCAACGTGCTCCAAATATCCAATTTCAGATTCTACAAAAAGAGTTTTTCAAAACTGCTCAATGAAAAGAAAGATTCAACACTGTGAGATGAATGCACACATCACAAAGAAGTTTCTCAGAATGCTTCTGTGTAGTTTTTATGTGAAGATATTTACTTTTCCACAATAGGCCGAAAAGGGCTCAAAATATCCACTTGCAGATTCTACGAAAAAGGAGTTTCAAAACTACTCAATCAAAATATAGATTCAACACTGTGAGTTGGAGGCACACTTAACAAAGCAGTCTCTCAGAATTTTTCTGTGTAGATTTTAGGTGAAGATATATCCTTTTCAAGACCTAGGCTTCAAAGCACTCCAAATATCCACCTGCAGATTCTAACTAAAAGAGTGTTTCCAAACTGCTCAATCAAAAGAAAGGTTCACCTCTGTCAGATGAATGCACACATCACAAAGAAGTTTCTCAGAAGGATTCTGTCTAGTTTTTATATGAAGATATTTCCTTTTCCACAATAGTCTCAAACCTCTCTAAATATCCATTTGCTGATACCACAAAAACACTGTTTCCAAACTGCTCAATAAAAGAATGTTTCAACTCTGTGAGATGAATGCACACAATATAATGAAGTTTCTCAGAATGCTTTTGTCTAATTTTTACGAGAAGATATTTCCTTTTCCACCATGGACCACAAATGGCTCCAAATATCTGCTTGCAGACTCTACAAAAAGTATGTTTCAAAACTGCCCAATCAAAAGAAAAGTTCACCTCTGTCAATGTAATGCACACATCACAAAGTAGTTTCTCAGAATGCTTCTGTGTAATTTTTAAGTGAAGATATTTCCTTCTCCCACAAAGGCCTCAAAGCGCACCAAATATCCACATCCAGATTCTACAAAAACAGTGTTTCCAAACTGCTCAATCAAAAGAAGGGTTCAACTCTGTGAGATGAATGCACACATCACAACGAAGTTTCACAGAATGTTTCTATCTAGTTTTTATGTGAAGATATTTCCTTTTCCACTCTAGGCCTCAAATCAATCCAAATATCCACTTGCAGATTATACAAAAAGAGTTTTTAAAAATTTCTCAATGAAAAGAAAGGTTCAACTCTGTGAGATGAATGCACATATCACAAAATATTTTATTAGAATTCTTCTGTCTAGTTTTTGTATGAAGATATTTCCATTTCCACCATAGGCTTCAAAACGCTTCCAATACCTGCTTGCATATTCTACAAAAAGAGTTTTTCCAAACTGCTGAATCAAAAGAAAGGTTCAACACTGTGAAATGAATGCACACATCACAAAGAAGTTTCTCAGAATACTTCTGTCTACTTTTTATGTGAAGATATTTCCTTTTCCACCATAGGCATCACAGCACCCCAAATATACACTTGCAGATGCTAAAAAAGAGTGTTTCAAAATTGCTCAATGAAAAGAAACGTTCAACTATGTGAGATGAATGTGAACATCAAAAAAAAAAGTTTCTCAGAATCCTTCTATTCACTTTTTATGTGACGATATTTCCTTTTCCACCGTAGGCCTCCAAGCACTCCAAATATCCACTTGCTGATTCTACAAAAAGAGTGTTTCAAAACTGCTCAAAAAAAAAAAAAGAAAGTTTCAGCACTGTGAGATGACTGCAGATATCAGAAAGAAGTTTTTCAGAATGCTTCTGTCTAGTTTTTACTTTAAAATATTTCCTTTTCCAGCATAGGCCTCAAATTGTTCCAAATATCCACTTGCAGATACTACAAAAACAGGGTTTCAAAACGGCTCAATCAAAAGAAAGTTTCAATTCTTTGAGATGAATGTACACATCAAAAATAAGTTTCTCAGAATATTTTGTCTAGTTTTTATGTGGAGATATTTACTTTTCCACCGTAGGCCACAAATCGCTCCAAGTATCCACTTGCAGATTCTACAAGGACAGTGTCTCAAAACTGCCCAATCAAAAGAAAGGTTCAACTCTGTGAGATGAATGCACACATAACAAAGGAGTTTCTCAGAATGCTTTGGTCTAGTTTTTATGTGAAGATATATCCTTTTGCATTGCAGGTCACAAAGCGCTCCAAATATCCACTTGCAGATTCTACAAAAAGAATGTTTTCAAACTTCTCAATCGAAAGAATTGTTCAAATCTCTGAGATGAATGCACAGATGACTAAGAAGTTTCTCAGCATGCTTTTGTCTAGTTTTTATGTGAAGATATTTCCTTTTCCACCATAAGCCTCAAACCTCTCAAAATACCCAATTGCTGATACCACAATAAAACTTTTTCCAAACTGCACAATAAAAGAAGGTTTCAACTTTGTGAGTTAAGTGCACACATCAAAAAGTAGTTTCTCAGAATGCTTCTGTGTATTTTTTATGTGAAGACATTTCCTTTTCCACAATAGGCCTCAAAGCATTCCAAATATCCACTTGCCAATTCTACAATAAGAGTGTCTCAAAACTGCTCAATCAAAAGGAATATTCAATTCAGTGAGACGAATTCACAAATCACCAAAAATTTCTCAGAATGCTTCCGTATAGTCTTTATGTGAAGATATTTCCTTTTCCACCATAGACCTCAAAACGCTCCAAATATCCACTTGCTGATTCTACAAAAAGAGTGTTTCAAAACTGCTCAATATAAAGAAAGTTTCAAATCTGTGAGATGAATGCACCCATGACAAAGAAGTTTCTCAGAATGCTTCTATCTATTCTTTATGTAAAGAAATATCCTTTTCCTTAAAACGCTGCTAAGGGCTCCAAATATCCACTTGCAGATTCTACAAAAGAAGAGTTTCAAACTGCTCAATCAAAAGTAAGTTTCAACTCTGTGTGTTGAACACACACATCACAAAGAAGTTTCTCAGAATGCTTCTCTCTAGTTCTTATGTGAAGATATTTCCTTTTCCACTATAGGAATCAAAGTGCTCCAAATATCCATTAGCAGATTCTACAAAATAGTGTTTCCAAAAAGCTCAATCAAAAGAAAGGTTCAACTCTATGAGTTGAATGTACACATCACAAAGAAGTTTCTCAGAAAGCTTCTGTCTAGTTTTTATGTGAAGATATTTTCTTTTCCACCATAGGCCTCAAAGTGCTCCAAATATGCACTTGCGAATTCTACAAAAGGAGAGTTTCAAAACTGCTCAATCAAAATATAGGTTCAACTCTGTGAGTTCCATGCACGCATCACAAAGCAATTTCTCAGAATGCTGCTTTCTAGTTTTTATGTGAAGATATTTCCTTTTCCACCATAGGCCTCAAAACTCTCCAAATATCCACTTGCAGATTCTCCAAAAAGAGTGTTTCAAAACTGCTCAATTAAAGCAAAGGATCAACTCTGTGACATGAATGCACACATCAGAAAGAAGTTTGTCAAAGTGCTTCTGTCTAGTTTTTGTGTGAAGATATTTCATTTTCCACAGTAGGCCTCAAAGCACTCCAAGTATCCACATGGAGCATATACAAAAAGAGTGTTTCAAAACTGCTAAATGAAAAGAAAGGTTCAACTCTGTGAGATGAATGCACACATCTCAAAGAAGTTTCTCAGTATGCTTCTGTGTAGTTTTTATGTGAAGACGTTTCCTTTCCCACCATAGGCTGGAAAGGGCTCCAAATATCCACTTTCAGATTCTACAAAAACAGATTTTCAAAACTGCCCAATCAAAATACAGATTCAACTCTGTGAGTTGAAAGCACACATAATAAAGAAGTTTCTCAGATTGCTTCTGTCTAGTTTTTATGTGGAGATATTTCCTTTCCCACCTAAGGCCTCAAAGCGCTCCAAATATCCACTTGTAGATTCTACAAAAAGAGTGTTTCAAAAATGTTGAATGAAAACAAATGTTTAACTCTTTGAGATGAATGAACACATCAGAAAGAAGTTTCTCAGAATGCTTCTGTCTAGTTTTTATGCAAAAATATTTCCTTTTCCACCATGGGCCAAAATGCACCCCAAATATCCAGTTGCAGAATCTGCAAAAAGAGTGATTCAAAACTGTTCAATCAAAAGAAAGGTTCAACTATGCGAGTTGAACGCTCACATCCCATAGTAGTCTCTCAGAATAATCCTGTGTAGTTTTTATATGAAGATATTACTTTTTCCTTCATAGGCCTCAAAGCTCTCCAAATATCCACTAGCAGATTCTACAAAAAGGTTTTTTCCAAACTGCTCAATCAAAAGAAAGGTTCCACCGTGTGAGATGAATGCACATATCACAAAGTAGTTTCTCAGAATGCTTTTGTCAAGTTTTTATTATGAAGATATATCCTTTTCCACCATAGGCCTGAAAGTGCTCCAAATATCCACTTGCAGATTTTACAATAAGAGTGTTTCCAAACTGCTCAATGAAAGCAAAGTTCAACCCTGTTAGATGAATGCACACATCAGAAAGTAGTTTGTCAGAATGCTTCAGTCTAGTTTTTATGTGAAGATATTCCCTTTTGCAATATAGGTCTCAAATCGCTTCAAATATCCACTTGAAGAAGCTACAAAAAGAGTGTTTCAGAACTGCTCAATCAAAAGTTCAACACTGTGAGTTGAACACACACAACAAAAAGAAGTTTCTCAGAATGCTTTTGTGTAGTGTTAATGTGAAGATATTTACTTTTCCAACATAGGCATGAAAGCGTTCCAAATATCCACTTGCAGATTCTGCAAAAACAATGTTTCCAAACTGCTCAATCAAAAGAAAGGTTCAACTGTGTGAGATGAATGCACGCATCACAAAGGAGTTTCTCAGAATGGTTCTGTGTAGTTTTTATGTTAAGATATTTCCTTTCCCACCACAAGCCATAAACGGCTCCAAATATCCACTTGCAGATTCTACAAAAAGAGTTTCAAAACTGCTCAATCAAAAAATGGGTTCAACTCTGTGAGTTGAACGCGAACATCACAAAGTAGTTTCACAGAATGCTTCTGTCTAGTTTTTATTTGAAGATATTTCCTCATCCAGCATAGGCCTCAAAGTGCTCCAAATATCCACTTGCACATTCTACAAAAAGAGAGTTTCAAAACTGCTCAATCAAAAAATGGGTTCAACTCTTTGAGTTGAAAGCACACTTCAAAAGGAAGTTTCTCAGAATGCTTCTGCCTAGTTTTTAAGTGAAGACATTTCCTTTTCCACCATAGGCATCAAAGTGCTCCAAATATCCACGTGCAGATTCTAGAAAAAGAGTGTTTCAAAACTGCTCAATGAAAACAAAGTTTCAACTCTGTGAGATGAATGCACTCATTGGAAAGAAGTTTTGAAGAATGCTTCTGCCTAGTTTTAATGTGAAGATATTTCCTTTTTCACTGTAGGCCTCAAAGTGCTCCAAATATCCACTTACAGAATCTATGAAAAGAGTGATTCAAAACTGCTCAATAAAAAGAAAGGTTCAAATATGTTAGGTGAACGTTCACATCAAAAAGAAGTTTCTCAGAATGCCTCCGTGAACTTTTTATGTGAAGATATTTCCTTTTCCATCTTTGGCCTTATGGCACTCCAAATAATAGCCACTTGCAGATTCTTCAGAAAGAGTGTTTCCAAACCGCACAATGAAAACAAAAGTTCAACTCTGTGAGATGAATGCACAAATCAGAAACAAGTTTGTCAGAATGCTTTTGTGCAGTTTTTATGTTAAGATATTTCCTTTTGCACCATAGGCCTCCACGTGCTCCAAATATCCACTTGCAGATTCTACAAAAAGAGTGTTTCCAAACTCTTCAATCAAAAGAAAGGTTCAACTCTGTGGGATGAATGCACACATCACAAAGAAGTTTGTCAGAATGCTTCTGTATAGTTTTTCTGTGAAGACATTTCCTTTCCCAACATAGGCGGTAAAGGGATCTAAATATCCACTTCCAGATTCTACAAAAAGAGAGTTTCAAAACTGTTCCATCAAATTATAGGTTCAACTCTGTGAGTTGAACGCACACATAGCAAAAAAGTTTCTCAGAATGCTTCCTTCTAGTTTTTATGTGAAGATATTTCCTTTTCCATCATAGGGCTCAAAGCACTCCAAATATCCACTTGCAGTTCTGCAAAAACAATGTTTCCAAACTGCTCAATCAAAAAAGGGTTTAACTCTGTGAGATGAATGAACACATCAGAAAGGAGTTTCTCAGAATGATTCTGTATAGTTTTTATGTTAAGATATTTCCTTTCCCACCATAAGCCATAAACGGCTCCAAATATCCAATTGCAGATTCTACAAAAAGAGTGATTCAAAACTGCTTAACCAAAGGAAAGGTTCAACTCTGTGAGTTCAGTGCATACATCACAAAAAGTTTCTCTGAATGCTTCTGTCTAATTTTTATGTGAAGATATTTCCTTTTCCATCATAGGACTCAAAGCGCTCCAAATATCCACTTGCAGATTCTACAAAAAGATTGTTTGCAAAGTGCTCAATGAAAACAAAGATTCCACTCCATGAGATGAATGCACACATCACAAAGTAGTTACTCAGAATACTTCTGTCTAGTTTTCATATGAAGATATTTCCTTTTCCATCGAAGGCCTCTAACCTCTATAAATATCCATTTGCAGATATCACAAAAACACTGTTTCCAAACTTTGCAACCAAAAGAAAGTTTCAATTCTCTGAGTTAAATGCACTAGTCACAAAAAAGTTTCTCAGTATGCTTCTGTGTAGTTTTTATGAGAAGATATTTCCTTTTCCACAATAGGCCTCTAAGTGCTCCAAACATCCACTTGCAGATTCTACAAAAAGAGTGTTTCCAAACTGCTCAATCAAAAGAAAGTTTCAACTCTGTGAGATGAATGCACACATCAGAAAGAAGTTTGTCAGAATGCTTTTGTCTATTTTTTATAGGAAGACAATTCCTTTTCTGCAGTAGGCCTAAATGCTCTCCAAATATCCACTTGCAGAATATATAAAAAGAGTGTTTCAGATCTGCTCAATGAAAACAAATGTTCAAATCCATGACATGAATGCTCACATCAGAAAGAAGTTTGTCAGAATGCTTCTGTCTAGTTTTTATGTGAAGATATCTAATTTTCCACCATAGGACTCAAAGCTGTCAAAATATCCATATGCAGAAACTACAAAAAGAGTGTTTCAAAACTGCTCAATCCAAAGAAAGTTTCAACTCTGTGAGATGAACGCCCACATCACAAAGAAGTTTCTCATAATGCTTCTGTGTACTTTTCATATGAAGATGTATCCTTTTCCACCATTGGCCTCAATGAGTGTTTCCAAACTGTTTAATCAAAGCAAAGTTCTGCTCTGTGAGATGAATGCACACATTATGAAGAAGTTTCTCAGAATACTTCTGTCTAATTTTTATGTGAATATATTTCCTTTTCCACCATAGGCCTCAAAACGCTGCAAATATCCACTTGCAAGTTCAACAAAAAGAGTGTTTCAAAACTGCTCAATCAAAAGAAAGGTTCAACTCTGTGAATTGAATGCACACATCACAAAGAAGTTTCTCAGAATGCTTCCATGCAGTTTTTCTCTGAAGATATTTCTTTTTCCAACATGGGCCTCTAATTGCTCCAAATATCCACTTACAGATTCTACAAGAAGAGTGTTTCAAAACTGCTCAATGAAAACAAAAGTTCAACTCTTTGAGATGAATGCACACATCAGAAAGAAGTTTCTCAGAATGCTTCTGTGTAGTTCTTATGTGAGGATATTTCCTTTTCCACGATAGGCCTCATATCGCTACACATATCCAATTGCAGAATATACAAAAAGAGTTTTTCAAAAGAGCTCAATCAAAAGAAAGGTTCAACTCTGTGAGTTGATGCCCACATCACAAAGAAGTTTCTCAAAATGCTCTGTGTAGCTTTTATTTGAAGATATTTCCTTTCCCACCATAGGCCATGAATGGCTCCAAATATCCACTTGTAGATTCTACAAAAAGGGAGATTCTAAACTGCTCAATCAAAATATAGGTTCAACTCTGTGAGTTGAATGCACACATCACAAAGTAGTTTCTCAAAATCCTTCTGTCTTGATTTTATGCGAAGATATTTCCTTTTTCACCATAGTCCTCAAATTGCTCCAAGTATCCACTTGCAGAATCTACAAAAAGAGTGTTTCAAAACTGCTCAACCCAAAGAAAGGTTCAATTCTGTGAGTTGAACGCACATATCACAGACAAGTTTCTCAGAATGCTTCTGTCTAGTGTTTATATGGAGATAATTCCTTTTTCCACCATAGGTCTCAAAACGCTCCAAGTATCCACTTACAGATTCTACAAAAAGAGTGTTTCAGAACTGCTCAATCAAAGTAAACAATGAACTCTGTGGGATCAATGCACACGTCACAATCAAGTTTCTCAGAATGCTTCTGTCTGGTTTTTATGTGAAGATATTTCCTTTTCCACCATAGGCCTCAAAGCTCTCCAAATATCCACTTGCAGATTCTGTAAAAAGAGTGTTTCAAAACTGATGAAAGAAAACAAAGTTTGAACACTGTGATATGAATGGACACATCGAAAAGAAGTTTGTCAAATGCTTCTGTCTGGTGTTTATGTGAAGGTCTTTCCTTTTCCACAGTAGGGCACAAAGCGCTCCAAATAACCACTAGCAGAATCTACAAAAAGAGGGTTTCAAAACTGCTCTATCAAAAGAAAGGTTAAAATCTGTGAGTTAAACGCAGACGAAACAAAGTGATTTCTCAGAATGCTTCTGTCTAGTTTTTATGTGACGATATTTCCTTTTACATCATAGGCCTGAAAGCGTTCCAAATATCCACTTGCAGATTCTACAAAAAGAGTGTTTGAAAACTGCTCAATGAAAAGAAATGTTCAACTCTGTGACTTGAATGCACCCATCACACAGAAGTTTCTCAGAATGCTTCTGTGCAGTTTTTAGGTGAAGATATATCCTTTTAAACCAGATACCCCAAAGCACTCCAAATATCCAGTAGCAGATTTTGCAAAAAGAGTGTTTCCAAATTGCTCAAACAAAACAAAGGTTCAACCCTGTGAGACGAATGCACACATCCCAAAGATATTTCTCAGAATGCTTGTGTCTAGTTTTTATTGAAAGATACTTCCTTTTCCGCCATAGGCCTCAAACCTCTCCAAATATCCTTTTGTAAATACCAAAAAACACTGTTTTCAAAAAAAGAAATTTTCAACTCTCTGAGTTAAATGCACACATCACAACGAATTTTCTCAGAATGCTTCTGTCTAGCTTTTATTTGAAGATATTTCCTTTTCCACCTTAGGCCTCAAATCGGTCCAAATATCCAATTGCAGATACTACAAAAAGAATGTTTCAAAACTGCTCAATTGAAAGAAAGGTTCAACTCTGTGAGATGAATGCACACATCACAAAGAAGTTTCTCAGTATGCTTCTGTCTAGTTTTTATGTGAAGATATTTCCCTTTCCGCAACAGGCCTCAAACCTCTCCAAATATCCATTTGCTGATACCACAAAAACACTGTTTCCAAAGTGTGCAATCAAAAGAAAGTTTCAACTCAATGAGTTAAATGCACACATCACAAAGAAGTTTCTCAGAATGCTTCTGTGTAGTTTTTATTTGAAGGTATTGCCTTTTAAACAATGGGACTCAAAGTGCTCCAAATATCCACTTGCAGATTCTGCAAAAAGTGTGTTTCCAAACTGCTCAATCAAAAGAAAGGTTCACCTCTGTGAGATGAATGCACACATCACAAAGAATTTTCTCAGAATGCTTCTGTCTAGTTTTTAGGTGAAGATATTTCCTTTTACAACATAGGTCTCTAAGCACTTCAAATATCCTCTTGCAGGTTCTACAAAAAGGGCGTTTCTAAACTGCTCTACCAAAAGAAAGGTTCAACTATGTGAGTTGAACGCACACATCATGAAGAAGTTACTCATAATGCTTCTGTGTAGTTTCTATTTGAAGAGATTTCCTTTTACACCGTAGGCATCAAAGTGCTCAATATATCTACTTGCAGATTCTACAAAAAGCGTATTTCAAACTGCTCAATGAAAACAAAGGTTCATCTCTGGGAGACAAATGGACATTTCAGAAGGAAGTTTGTCAGAATGCTTCTGTCTAGTTTTTAGGTGAAGATATTTCTTTTTCCACCATAGGCTTCAACAAGCTCCAAATATCCACTTGCAGAACCTACAAAAAGAGTGTTTCAAAACTGCTCAATGCAAAGAAAGTTACAAGCTCTGTGAGTTGAACGCACACATCACAAACAAGTATCTCAGAATGCTTCTGCCTAGTTTTTATGTGTAGATATTTCCTTTTTCCACAATGGGTTTCAAAGCGCTCCAAGTATCCACTAACAGATTCTACAAAAAGAGTGTTTCAAAACTGCTCCATCAAAGGAAAGGCTAAACTCTGTGAGATGAATGCACACATCACAAAGTAGATTCTCAGAATGCTTCTGTCTAGTTTTTATGTGAAGATATATCCTTTTCCACAAGAGGCTGCAAAGCACTCCAAATATCCACATGCAGATTCTACAAAAAGAGTGTTTCAAAACTCCTCAATCAGAAGAAAGCTTCAACTCCATGAATTGAATGAACACATCACAAATAAGTTTCTCAGAATGCTTCTGTGTACTTTTTATGTGAAGATATTTTCCTTTCCACAGCAGTACTCATAGCACTCCAAATATCCACTTGCAGATTCTACAAAAGGAGTGTTTCAAAACTGCTCCATCAAAAGAAAGGTTTAAATCTCAGTGACGAATGCAGACATCGCAATGAAGTTTCTCAGAATGCTTCTGTCTACTTTTCTGTGAAGACATTTCCTTTTCCACCATAAGCCGAAAAGGGCTCCAAATATCCACTTATACATCCTACAAAAGGAGTGTTTCCAAACTACTCAATCAAAAGAAAGGTTCAACTCTGTGAGATTAATGCACACATCAGAAAGAAGTTTCCAGAATGCTTCCCTCTAGTTTTTATGTGAAGATATTTCCTTTAGCAATATAGGCCGCAAAGCTCTCTTAATACCCACATGCAGATTCCTCAAAAAGAGTGTTTCAAAACTGCTCGATCAAAAGAAAGTTTCAACTCTGTGAGTTGAAGGCATACATCAAAAGAAGTTACTCAGAATGCTTTTGTGTAGTTTTTGTGTGAAGATATATAATTCTCCACCATAGGCTGAAAAGGACTCCAAATAGCCTCATGAAGATTATAAAAAAGGATAGTTTCAAAGCTGCTCCATCAAAATATAGGTTCAACTCTGTGATTTGAATGCAGACATCACAAAGAAACTTCTCAACATGATTCTGTCTAGTTTTTATGTTAAGATATTTCATTTTTCACCATAGTCTTCAAAGCACTCCAATTGTCCACCAGCAGATTCTACAAAAAGAGTGTTTCCAAACTGCTCAACAAAAGAAAGTTTGAACTTTGTGAGATGAATGCACACATCACAAAGAAGTTTCTCAGAATGCTTCTGTCCAGTTTTTATGTGAAGTTATTTCCTTTTCCACCATAGGCCTCAAAGCACTCAAAATATCCACTTTTAGATTCAACAAAAAGATTGTTTGAAAACTGCTCAATCAAAAGAAAGTTTCAACTCCGTGAGATGAATACACACATCACAAAGAACTTTCTCAGAATACTTCTGTCCAGTTTTTATTTGAAGATATTTCCTTTTCCCCCACAGACCTCAAATCGCTCCATCTATCGTCTTGCAGATTCTACATAAATAGTGTTTCAAGACTGCTCAATCAAAAGAAAGGTTCAACTCTGTGAGAGGAATGCACACATCACAAAGAAGTTTCCCAGAATGCTTCTGTCTAGTTTTTATGTGAACATATTTCCTTTTACACAATAGGCGGCAAAGCACTTCTAATACCCACATGCAGATTGTACCAAAAGAGTGTTTCAAAACTGCTCAATCAAAAGAAATTTTCAACTCTGTGAATTCACTGCACACATCACAAAGATGTTTCTCACAAGGCTTCTGTGTAGTTTTTATATAAAGATATTTCCATTTCCACCATAGGCCAACAAGGGGTCCAAATATCCACATGCAGATTCTACAAAAAGGGAGTTTCAAAACTGCTCAATCAAAAGAAAGGTTCAGCTCTGTTAGATGAATGCACACATCTGAAAGAATCTTTTCAGAATGCTTCTGTCTAGTTTTTATGTGAAGATATTTCCTTTTCCACAATAGGCCTTAAAGCACTCCAAATTTCCACTTGCAGATTCTTCAAAAAGAGGGTTTCAAAACTGCTGAATCAATAGAAAGGTTCAACTCCGTGAGATGAATGCACCCATCACAAAGAAGTTTCCCAGAATGCTTCTGTGTATTTTGTATGTGAAGATTTTTCCTTTTCCACCATAGGCCAAAAAGGGATCCAAATATCCACTTGCAGATTCTACAAAAAGAAACTTTCAAATCTGCTCAATCAAAATCTAGGTTCACCTCTGTGAGTTGAATGCACACATCACAAAGAAATTTCTCAGAATGCTTCTGTCTACTTTTTATGTGAAGATATTTCCTTTTTCACCATAGGTTTCACAGCGCTCCAAACATCCACAGGCAGATTCTACAAAAAGAGTGTTTCCAAACTGCTGAATCAAAAGAAAGTTTCAACTCTGTGAGATGAATGCACACATCACAAAGAAATTTCTTGGAGTAATTCTGTCTAGTTTTTATGTGAAGATATTTACTTTTCCACCTTAGGCTTCAAAGTGCTCCAAATATCCACTTGGAGATCCTACAAAAAGTGTTTTTCAAAACTGCTCAATGAAAAGTAAATTTCAACTCTGTGAGATTAATGCACACATCACATAGAAGTTTCCCAGAATGCTTCTGTGTAGTTTTTATGTGAAGATATTTCCTTTTCCACCATAGGCCTCCAAGCACCCCAAGTATCCACTTGCAGATTCTTCAAAAAGTGTGTTTCAAAACTGCCCAATGAAAAGAAAGTTTCAAATCTGTGAGATGAATGCACACATCACATAGAAATTTCTCAGAATGCTTCTGTCAAGTTTTTATGTGAAGATATTTCCTTCTCCACCATAGGCCTCAAACCTCCACAAATATCCATTTGCATGTACCACAAAACAGTGTTTCCAAACTGTGCAATAAAAAGAAATTTTCAACACTGTGAGTTACATTCACACATCACAAAGAAGTTTCTCAGAATGCTTCTGTGCAGTTGTCATGTGAAGATATTTCCTTTTCCACCATAGACCTCAAAGCGCTCCATATATTAACTTACAGATACTTCAAAAAGGGTGTTTTAAAACTGCTCAATCAAAAGAAGGGTTCAACTCTGTGAGTTGAATGCACACATCACAAAGACGTTTCTCAGAATGCTTCTGTCTAGTTTTTATATGAAGATGTTTCCTTTTCCACTATAGGCTGCAAAGCACTCCTAATATCCACAGGCAGATTCTACAAAAAGAGTGTTTCAAAACTGCTCAATCAAAAGAAATTTTCAACTCTTTGAAATGAATGCACACATCACAAAGAAGTTTCTCAGAATGCTTCTGTGTAGTTTTGATGTGAAGATATTTCCTTTACCACAATAGGCTGCGAAGGGCCCCAAATATCCACTTGCAGATTCTACAAAAAGAGTGTTTCAAAACTGCTCAATCAAAAGATATTTTCAACTCTGAGAGATGAATGCACACTTCACAAAGAAGTTTCTCAGAATGCTTCTGTGTAGTTTTTACGTGAAGGTGTTTCCTTTTGCACGATAGGCTGCAAGGGCTCCAAATATCCACTAACAGATTCTACAAAGAGAGAGTTTCAAAAGTGCTCAATCAAAAGATAGGTTCAACTCTGTGAGCTGAATGCACACATCACAAAGAAGTTTCTCAGAATGCTTCTGTGTAGTTTTTATGTGAAATTATTTCGTTTTCCACCATAGACCTCAAAGCATTCGAAATATCCACTTGCAGATTCTACAAAAACTGTGTTTCCAAACTGCTCAATCAAAAGAAAGATTCAGCTATGTGAGAGGAATACACACTTCACAAAGATGTTTCTCAGAATTCTTCTGTCTAGTTTTTATGTGAAGATATTTCCTTTTCCACCATAGGCCTCAAAGCACTCCAAATATCCACTTGCAGAATTTACAAAAAGAGTTTTTCAAAACTGTTCTATGAAAAGAAATTTTCAACTCTGTGAGTTGAACGCACACATAACAAATTAGTTAGTCAGAATGTTTCTGTCTACTTTTTATGTGGAGATATTTCCTTTTCCACTAGTGGACAAAACGCACTGCAAATATCCACCTGCAGATACTATAAAAAGTGTTTCAAAGCTGCTCAATCAAAGGAAAGTTTCAACTCTGTGAGAGGAATGCCCATATCACAAAGTAGTTTCTCAGAATGCTTATGTCTAGTTTTTATGTGAAGATATTTCATTTTCCACCTTAGGGCTGAAAGCGCTCCAAATATCCACTTACAGATTCTACAAAAAGAGTGTTTCACAACTGACGAATCAAAAGAAAATTTCAAGTCTGTGAGATAAATGCACAGATCGCAAAATAGTTTCTCAGAATTATTCTGTCTACTTTTTATTTGAAGTTATTTCCTTTCCCAACATAGGCCTCAAAGCGTCCCATATATGCACTTCCAAATTCTACAAAAAGAGTGTTTCAACACTGCTCAATCAAAAGAAAGGTTCAAGTCTGTGAGATTACCACCCACATCACAAAGAAGTTTCTCAGAATGACTCTGTGTAGTTTTTATGTGAAGATATATCCTTTTCCACCATAGGCCTCAAAGTGCTCGAAATATCTACTTGCAGATTCTTCAAAAAGAGTGTTTCCAAACTGCTCAATCAAAAGAAAGGTTCAACTCTGTGAGGTGAATGCACATTTCACGAAGAAGTTTCTCAGAATGCTTCTGTGTAGTTTTAATGTGAAGATATTTCCTTTCCCACCATAGCCCATAAAGGGGCCCATATATCCACTTTCAGATTATACAGAAAGAGAGTTTCAAAACTACTCAATCAAAATACTGGTTCAATTGTTTCAGTTGAACGCACACATCACAATGAAGTTTCTCAGAATGCTTGTGTCTAGTTTTTATGTAAAGATATTTCCTTTTGCACAATAGGCCACAAAGTGCTCCAAATATCCACTGCAGATTCTACGAAAAGAGTGTTTCAAAACTGCTCATTGAAAACAAATTTCAGCTCTCTGATATGAATGCACACATTAGAAAGAAGTTTGTCAGATTGCTTCTGTCTAATTTTTTTGTGAAGGTATTTCCTTTTCCACCATAGGCTGAAAAGGGATCCAAATATCCACTTGCAGATTCTACAAAAAGAGAGTTTCAAAACTGCTCAACCAAAATATAGGTTCAACTCTCTGAGTTGAAGGGACATGTAACAAAGAACCTTGTCAGAATGCTTCTATCTAGTTTTTAAGTGAAGATATTTCCTTTTCCACCATAGGCCTTAAAGCGCTCCAAATATCCACTTGCAGATTTTTAAAAAAGAGTGTTTCCAAACTGCTCCATCAAAATAAAGGTTCAACTCTGTGAGGCGATAGCACACATCACAAAGAGGTTTCTCAGAATGCTTCTGTCTAGTTTTTACGTGAAGATATTACCTTTTCCACCTTAGGCATGAAAGCGCTCGAAATATCCTGTTGAAGATTATGCAAAAAGAGTGTTTAAAACTGCTCAATGTAAAAAAAGTTTCATGTCTGTGAGATGAATGCACACATCACAAAGAAGTTTCTCAGAATGCTTCTGTCTGGTTTTTATATGAAGATATTTCCTTTTGCACTATAGGCCGCAAAGCGCTGCTAATATCCACATGCAGAATCTACAAAAAGAGTGTTTCAAACTGCTCAATCAAAAGAGAGTTTCTACTCTGTGAGTTGAATGCTCACATCTCAAAGAAGTTTCCCAGAATGCTTCTGTCTAGTTTTCATGTGAAGATATTTCCTTTTCCACCATATGCCTCAAAGTGCTCCAAATATCTACTTGCAGATTCTTCAAAAAGAGTGTTTCCAAACTTCTCAATTGAAAGAAAGGTTCAACTCTGTGAGGTGAATGCATATTTCACGAAGAAGTTTCTCAGAATGCTTCTGTGTAGTTTTAATGTGAAGATATTTCCTTTCCCACCATAGCCTGTAAAGGGGTCCAAATATCCACTTTCATATTCTACAGAAAGAGAGTTTCGAAACTACTCAGTCAAAATATTGGTTCAATTCTGTCAGTTGAATGCTCACATCACAATGAAGTTTCTCGAAATGCTTGTGTCTAGTTTTTATGTAAAGATATTTCCTTTTGAACAATAGGCCACAAAGCACTCCAAATATCCATTGCAGATTCTACAAAAAGAGTGTTTCTAAACTGCTCAATGAAAACAAAGGTTCAACTCTCTGATATGAATGCACACATTAGAAAGAAATTTGTCAGAATGCTTCTGTCTAATTTTTTTGTGAAGATATTTCCTTTTCCACCATAGGCTGAAAAGGGCTCCAATTATCCACTTTCAGATTCTATAAAAAGAGAGTTTCAAATCTGCTCAATCAAAATATAGGTTCAACTCTCTGAATTGAAGGCACACGGAAGAAAGAAGTGTCTCAGAATGCTTCTATCTAGTTTTTATGTGAAGATATTTCCTTTTCCACCATAGGCCTTAAAGCCCTCCAAATATCCACTTGCAGATTTTTAAGAAAGAGTGTTTCCAAACAGCTCTATCAAAATAAAGGTTCAACTCTATGAGATGAGGGCACACATCACAAAGAAGTTTCTCAGAATGCTTCTATCTAGATTTTACATGAAAATATTACCTTTTCCACCTTAGACATGAAAGCGCTCCAAATATCCTGTTGTAGATTCTGCAAAAAGAGTGTTTAAAACTGCTCAATGTAAAAATAGTTTCATCTGTGTGAGATGAATGTACACATCACAAAGAAGTTTCTCAAAATGCTTCTTTCTGGTTTCTATATGAAGATATTTCCTTTTGCACTATAGGCCGCAAAGCACTGCTAATATCCACATACAGAATCTACAAACAGAGTGTTTCAAACTGCTCAATGAAAAGAGAGTTTCTACTCTGTGAGTTGAATGTTCACATCTCAAAGAAGTTTCTCAGAATGCTTCTGTCTGGTTTTTATATGAAGATATTTCCTTTTGCACTATAGGCCGCAAAGTGCTGCTAATATCCACATGCAGAATCTACAAAAAGAGTGTTTCAAACTGCTCAATCAAAAGAGAGTTTCTACCCTTTGAGTTGAATGCTCACATCTCAAAGAAGTTTCTCTGAATGCTTCTGTATAGTTTTCATGTGAAGATATTTCCTTTTCCACAATAGACCACAAAGGGCTCCAAATGTCCACTTGCAGATTCTGCAAAAAGAGTGTTTCAAAACTGCTCAATCAAAAGAAAAGTTCAACTCTGTCAGTTGAACGCACACATCACAAAGAAGTTTCTCAGAATGCTTCTGTGTAGTTTTTATTTGAAGATATTTCCTTTTCCACCTAGGCCTCAAAGTGTTCTTAATATCCACTTGCAGATTCTACAAAAAGAGTGTTTCAAAACTGCTCAATCAAGAGAAAGGATCAACCATGTGTGATGAATGCGCACATCACAAAGAAGTTTCTAAGAATGCTTCTGTGTAGTTTTTATGTGAAGATATTTCCTTTTCCACCATAGGCCTCAAAACTCTCCTAATATCCATTTGCATGTACCACAAAACAGTGTTTCCAAACTGGGCAATCAAAAGAATGTTTCAATACTGTGAGTTAAATTCACACATCAGAAAGAAGCTTCTCAGAATGCTTCTGTACAGTTTTCATATGAAGATATTTCCTTTTCTGCCATTGACCCCAAAGCGCTCCATAGATTCACTTTCAGATTCTTGAAAAAGAGATTTTTAAAACTGCTCAATCCAAAGAAAGGTTCAACTCAGTGAGATGTATGCACAAATCACAAAGAAGTTTTTCTGAATGCTTCTGTGTAGTTTTTATGTGAGGATATTTCCTTTTCCACCTTCGTCCGAAAAGCACTCCAAATATCCACTTGCAGATACTATGAAAAGAGTTTCAAAACTGCTCAATCAAAATATAAGTTCAACTCTGTGAGTTGAATGCTCACATCACAAAGAAGTTTTTCAGAATGCTTCTCTGTACTTTTTCTGTGACGATATTCCCTTTTCCAGCATGGGCCATGAAGAGCTTTAAATATCCACTTGCAGATTCTACAAAAAGAGTGTTTGAAATCTCCTCAATGAAAACTAAGATTCAACTCTGTGAGATGAATTCACACATCAGAAAGAAGTTTGTCAGAATTCTTCTGCCTAGTTTTTTTTTTTTTTTTTTTTTTTTTTAGAGACAGTCTCGCTCTTTCTCCCAGGCTGGACTGCAGTGGCACTATCTCGGCTCACTGCAAGCTGCGCCTCCCGGGTTCACGCTATTCTCCTGTCTCAGCCTCCCGTGTAGCTGGGATTACAGATGGCTGCAACCACGCCCAGCTAATTTTTTGTATTTTTAGTAGGGACAGGGTTTCACCGTGTTAGCCAAGATGATCTCGATCTCCTGACCTTGTGATCCACCCACCTTGGCCTCCCAAAGTGCTGGGATTACAGGAGTGAGCCACCGCGCCCGGCCCTGTCTAGTGTTTATATGAAGATATTTCCTTTTCCACAATAGGCCTCAAAGCAGTCCAAACATCCACTTGCATTTTCCACAAAAAGAGTGTTTCAAAACTACTCCATCAAAAGAAATGGTCAACTCTGTGAGTTGATTGCACACATCACAAAGAAGTTTCTCAGGATTCTTCCTTCTCATTTTTAGGTGAAGATATTTCGTTTTCCACCTTAGGCTTCAAAGTGCTCCAAATATCCACTTGCAGTTTCTACAAAAAGAGTATTTCAAAGCTGCTCAATGTAAAGACAGTTCCAATTCTGTGAGATGAATGCACACATCACAAAGAACTTTCTCAGAATGCCTCGTCTAGTTTTTATGTAAAGATATTTCCGTTTCACCATAGGCTTCAAAACTCCAAATATCCATTTGCAGATAGCACAAAAACAGTTTCCAAACTGCGAAATCAAAAGAAAAATTCCACTCTCTGATTTAAATGCACACATCACAAATAAGTCTCTCAGAATGCTTCTGTGTAGTTTTTATGGGAAGAAATTTCCTTTTCCACAATAGGCCTCAAAGCACTCCAAATATCCACTTGGAGATTCTACAAAAAGAAATTTCCAAAACTGCTCAATCAAAAGAATTGTTCAACTCTGTGAGATGAATGCACACATCACAAAGAAATTTCTCACAATGTTTCTGACTAATTTTTATATGAAGATATTTCCTTTTGCACTATAGGCCGTATGTCACTCATAATATCCACATACAGATTCACCAAAAAGGTTGTTTCAAAACCGCTTGATCAAAACAAAGTTTAAACATTGTGAGTCTAATACACACATCACAAAGTAGTTTCTCAGAATGCTTCTGTGTAGTTTTTATGTGAAGTTATAATTTTTTCCACCATAGGCCACAAAGCGTTTCAAATATCCACTTGCAGATTCTACAAAGTGAGTGTTTCCAAACTGCTCAATCAAAAGAAAATTTCGACTCTGTGAGATGAATGCACACATCACAAAGAAGTTTATAGGAATGCTTCTGTCCAGTTTTAATGTGAAGTTATTTCCTTTTCCACCATATGCCACAAAGCGCTCCAAAGATTCACTTGCAGATTCTACAAAAAGAGTGCTTCAAAACTGCCCAATGAAAAGAAAGGTTCAACTCTGTGGTATGAAGGCACACATCACAAAGAAGTTTCTCAGAATGCTTCTGTCTAGTTTTTATGTAAAGATATTTACTTATCCACTTTAGGTCTCAAACCTCTCCAAATATCCATTTGCAGATACCACAAAAGTACTGTTTCCAAACTGCACAATCAAAAGAATGGTTATACTCTGTGAGTTAAATGCACCCATCACAAAGAAGTTTCTCAGAATGCTTTTGCCTAGTTTTTATTTGAAGATTTTCCTTTTTCACAAAAGGCTTTAAAATGCTCCAAATATCCACATGCAGATTCTACAAGAAGAGTGTTTCCAAACCGCTCAATCAAAGGAAATTTTCAACTCTGTGAGATGAATGCACACATCACAAGAAAGTTTCTCAGAATGCTTCCGTCTAGTTATTATGAGAAGATACTTCCTTTTCTAGAATAGGCCTCAAAGCGCCCAAAATATCCACTTGCAGATTCTACAAAAAGAGTGTTTCAAAACTGTTTAATGTTTAGTTAGATCCCATTTGTCAATTTTGGCTTTTGTTCCCATTGCTTTTGGTGTTTTAGACATGAAGTCTTTGGCCATGCCTATGTCCTGAATGCCTAGGTTTCCTTCTAGTGTTTTTACGGGTTTAGGTCTAACGTTTCAGTCTTCAATCCATCTTGAATTGATTTTTGTATAAGGTGCAAGGAAGGGATCCAGTTTCAGCTTTCTACATATGGCTAGCCAGTTTTTCCAGCACCATTTATTAAATAGGGAATCATTGCCCCATTTCTTGTTTTTCTCAGGTTTGTCAAAGATCAGATAGTTGTAGATATGTGACATTATTTCTGAGGGCTCTGTTCTGTTCCATTGATCTATATCTCTGTTTTGGTACCAGTACCATGCTGTTTTGGTTACTGTAGCCATGTAGTATAGTTTGAAGTCAGGTAGCATGATGTCTCCAGCTTTGTTCTTATGGCTTAGGATTGACTTGCTGATGCGGGCTGTTTTTTGGTTCCATATGAACTTTAAAGTAGTTTTTTCCAATTCTGTGAAGAAAGTCATTGGTAGCTTGATGGGGATGGCATTGAATCTGTAAATTACCTTGGGCAGTATGGCCATTTTCACGATATTGATTCTTCCTACCCATGAGCATGGAATGTTCTTCCATTTGTTTCTATCCTCTTTTATTTCCTTGAGCAGTGGTTTGTAGTTCTGCACAGAAAAAGAAACTATCATCAGAGTGAACAGGCAACCTGCAAAATGGGAGAAAATTTTCACAACCTACTCATCTGACAAATGGCTAATATCCAGAATCTGCAATGAACTCAAACACATTTACAAGAAAAAAACAACCCCATCAAAAAGTGGGTGAAGGACATGAACAGACACTTCTCAAAAGAAGACATTTATGCAGCCAAAAAACACATGAAAAAATGCTCACCATCACTGGCCATCAGAGAAATGCAAATCAAAACCACAATGAGATACCACCTCACACCAGTTAGGATGGCAATCATTAAAAAGTCAGGAAACAACAGGTGCTGGAGAGGATGTGGAGAAATAGGAACACTTTTACACGGTTGGTGGGACTGTAAACTAGTTCAACCATTGTGGAAGTCAGTGTGGCGATTCCTCAGGGATCTAGAACTAGAAATACCATTTGACTCAACCATCCCATTACTGGGTATATACCCAAAGGACAGTAAATCATGCTTCTATAAAGACACATACACACTTATGTTTATTGTGGCATTATTCACAATAGCAAAGACTTGGAACCAACACAAATATCCAACAATCATAGACTGGAGTAAGCAAATGTGACACATATACACCATGGAATACTATGCAGCCATAAAAAATGATGAGTTCATGTCCTTTGCAGGGACATGGATGAAATTGGAAGTCATCATTCTCAGTAAACTATCACAAGAACAAAAATCCAAACACCACATATTCTCACTCATAGGTGGGAATTGAACAATGAGAACATATGGACACAGGGAGGGGAACATCACACTCTGGGGACAGTTGTGGGGTGGGGGAAGGGGGGAGGGATAGCATTAGGAGATATACCTAATGCTATATGATGAGTTAGTGGGTGCAGTGCGCCAGAATGGCACATGTATGCATATGTAACTAACTGCACATTGTGCACATGTACTCTAAAACTTAAAGTATAATAATAAAACATAATTTTAAAAATGCTCAATGTAAAGAAAGTTTCAACACTGTGAGATGAATGCATACATCACAAAGAAGTTTGTTAGAATGCTTCTGTCTAGTTTTATGTGAAGATATTCCTTTTTCACCATAGGCCTCAAATCGGTCCAAATATGCACCTGCATATTCTACAAAAAGGATCTCAATACTGCCCAATCAAAAGAAAGGTTCACCTCTGTGAGATGAATGCGCAAATCACAAAGAAGTTTCTCAGAATTCTTCTGTCTAGTTTTTATGTGAAGATATTTCCTTTTCCAACATAGGCCTCAAAGCGCTCCAAATATCCACATGCAGATTCTACAAAAATAATTTTTCGAAGCTGCTCAATCAAAAGAAATGTTCAAAGCTGTGAGATGAATGCAAACCGATTCTACAAAAAGAGTGTTTCAAAACTGCTCAATAAAAAGAATGGTTCAACTCTGTGAGATGAATACACACATCACAAAGAAGTTTCTTAGAGTGCTTATGTCTAGTTTTTATGTGAAGACATTTCCATTTCCACATTAGGCTGCAAAGCGCTCCAAATATCCACTTGCAGATTCTACAAAAAGAGAGTTCCAAAACTGATCAAGCAAAAGAAAACTTCAACTCTGTGAGTTGAATGCACACATCACAAAGACGTTTTTCTGAATGCTTCTGTCTCGTTTCTATGTGAAGATATTTGCTTTTCCACCACAGGTCTCAAAGCACTCAGAATGCTTCTGTACAGTTTTTATGTGAAGATATTTCTTTTTCCACCATAGGCCCCAAACCTCTCCAAATATCCACTTGCAGATACCACAAATACACTGTTTCCATACTGCATAATCAAAAGAAAGGTTCAACTCTGAGTTGAATGCACACATCACAAAGGTGTTTCTCAGAATGCTTCTGTGTAGTTTTTATGTGAAGATATTTCATTTTGCACCAAAGGCCTCAAAATGCTCCAAATATACACATGCAGACAGATTCTATAAAAAGAGTGTTTCCAAACCGCTCAATCAAAGGAAATGTTCAATTCTGTGAGATGAGTGCACACATCACAAAACAGTTTCTCAGAATGATTATGTCTAGTTATTATGAGAAGATACTTCCTTTTCTAACAAAGGCCTCAAAGCGCCCAAAATATCCACATGCAGATTCTACAAAAAGCGTGTTTCAAAACTGCTGAATGAAAAGAAAGCTTCAACACTGTGAGATGAATGGTCACATCACAAAGAAGTTTGCCAGAATGCTTCTCTCTAGTTTTATGTGAAGATATTCCTTTTTCACCAATGACCTCAAATCGGTCCAAAATATACACCTGCATATTCTACAAAAAGTGTTTAATACTGCTCAATAAAAAGAAAGGTTCAACTCTGTGAGATGAATGCACACAACAGAAACAAGTTTATCAGAATGCTTCTGTCTAGTTTTTAAGTGAAGATATTTCCTTTTCCAACATAGGCCTCAAAGCCCTCCAAATATCCACATGCAGATTCTACAAAAAGTGTTCTTCGAAGCTGCTCAATCTAAAGAAATGTTCAAGGCTGTGAGATGAATGAAGACATCACAAAGAAGTTTCTCAGAATGCTTCAGTCTTGTTCTTATGTGAAGATATTTCCTTTTCCACCACAGGCATCAAATCGCTCCAAATATCCACTTGCAGTATCTACAAACAGAGTGTTTCAAGTCTGCTCAATCAAAAGAAAAGTTCAACTCTGTGAGATGAATGCACACATTAGAAATAAATTTGTCAGAATGCTTCAATCTAGTTTTTAGGTGAAGATATTTCCTTTTTCACAATAGGCCCCAAAGCGCTCCAAATATCCACTTGCAGAATATACAAAAAGAATGTTTCAAGACTGCTCAATCAAAAGAAAGGTTCAACTCTGTTAGATGAATGTAAACATCACAAAGAAGTTTCTCGGAATGCTTCTGTGTAGTTTTCATATGAAGACATTTCCTTTCCCACCAGAGGCTGAAAAGGGCTCAAAATATCCACTTGCAGATTCTACAAAAAGGGAGTATCAAAACTGCTCAATCAAAATATAGGTTCAACTCTGTGAGATGAATGCACACAAAACAGAGGAGTTTCTCAGCATGCTTCTGTCTAGTTTTTGTGTGAAGATATTTCCATTTCCGCCACAGGCCTCAAAGCACTCCAAATAACCACTTGTAGAATCTACAAAAAGAGTGGTTCAAAACTGCTCAAAAAAAAAACAAGGGTTCAAATCCGTGAGTTGAATGCACACATCACAAAGAAGTTTCTCAGAATGCTTCTGTGTAGTTTTTACGTGAAGATATTTCCTTTCCCACCATAGGCCCGAAAGCGCTCCAAATATCCACTTGCAGAATCGACAAAAAGGGTATTTCAAAACTGCTCAATCGAAAGAATGGTTCAACTTTGAGAGTTGGCCGCACACAAAAACAAAGTAGTTTCTCAGAATTTTTCTATTTTATAAGTGAAGATATTTTCTTTTCCACCAAATGCCTTGCAGTTCCTTCAAAAAGACTGTTTCAAAACTGCTCAATGGAAACAAAGGTTCAATTCTGTGAGATGAATGGACACATCAGAAAGATGTTTCTCAGAATGCTTCTGTGTAGTTTTTATGTGAAGATATTTCCCTTCCCAGCTTAGGCCATAAAGGGCTTCAAATATCCACTTGCAGATTTGACAAAAGAGAGGTTTAAAACTGGTCAATCAAAATATAGATGCAACTCTGTGACTTGAATACACACATCAAAAAGAAGTTTCTCAGAATGCTTCTGTCTAGTTTTTATGTGAAGATATTTCCTTTTCCACTATAGGACTCAAAGGACTCCAAATATCCACATGCAGATTCTTCAAAAAGAGTGTTTGAAAACTGCTCAGTCAAAATATAGGTGCAACTCTGTGAGTTTGATGCACATATCACAAAGGAGTTTCTCAGAATGCTTCTTTGAAGTTTTTATGTGAAGATATTTCCTATCCCAGCATAGGCCTTAAAGGGCTTCAAATACCCACATGCAGATTCTACAAAAAGAGAGTTTTAAAGCTGGTCAATCAAAATATAGATTCAACTCTGTGAGTTGATCACACACATCAAAAATAAGTTTCTCAGAATGCTTCTGTCTGGTTTCTATGTGAAGATATTTCCTTTTTCACCATAGGCCTCAAAGCACTACAAATATCCACTTGCAGATTCTACAAAAAGAGTGTTTCAAAACTGTTCAATGAAAACAAAAATTCAACTCAGTGAGATGAACGGACACATAGGAAAGAAGTTTGTCAGAATGCTTCTGTCTAGTTTTTATGTGAAGATATTTCCTTTTCCATCATAGGCCTCAAAGCACTCCAAATATCCACTTGCAGGTTGTACAAAAAGAGAATTTCGAAACTGCTTAATCAAAAGAAAGTTTCAACTCTGTGAGATGAATGCACACATCAGAAAGAAGTTTGTCAGAATTCTTCTGTGTAGTTTTTATGTGAAGATATTTCCTTTTTCACAATATGCCTCAAAGTGCTCCAAATATCTACTTGCAGATTCAACAAAAAGGGTGTTTCAAAACTGCTCAATCAAAAGAAAGGTTCAACTCTGTGAGATGAATGCAAATAACACAAAGAAGTTTCTCAGATTGCTTCTGTGTAGGTTTTAGGTGGAGATATTTCCTTTACCACCATAGGCCTCAAAGTGCTTCAAATATCCACTTGCAGATTCTACAAAAAGAGTGTTTCCAAACTGCTCAATAAAAAGAAAGGTTCAATTCTGTGAGATGAATGCACTCATCACAAAGAAGTTTCTCAGAATGCTTCTGTATAGTTTTTATGTGAAGATATTTCCTTTTCCACCTTAGGCCTCAAATTGCTCCAATTATCCACTTGGAGATTCTACAAAAAGAGACTTTCAAACCTGCTACATGTAAAGAAAGATTCAAATCTGTGAGATGAATGCACACATCATAGAGAAGTTTCTCATAATGCTTCTGTCTAGTTTTTAAGTAAAATTATTTCCTTCTCCACCATAGGCCTCAAACCTCTCCAAATATCTTTTTGCAGATGCCACATAAACACTGTTTCCAAAGTGTGCAACCAAAAAAATGTTCAACTCTGTGAGTTGTATGCACACATCACAAGGAAGTTTCTCAGAATGCTTCTGTGTAGATTTTATATGACCATATTTCCTTTTCCACAATAAGCCTCAATGTGCTCCAAATATCCTCTTGGAGATTCAGGAAAAAGAATGTTTCAAGACTGCTCAATCAAAACAAATGTTCAACTCTGTGAGACGAATGCACACATTACAAAGAAGTTTCTCAGAATGCTTCTGTCTAGTTTTTATGTGAAGATATTTCCTTTTCCACAATAGGCCTCCAAATGCTCCAAATATCAACTGGCAGATTCTACAAAAAGAGTGTTTCAAAACTGATGAATCAAAAGGAAGGTTCAACTCTGTGAGATGAATGCACACATTACGAAGAAGTTTCTCAGAATGCCTCTGTGTAGTTTTTATGTGAAGATATTTCATTTTCCACCTTTGGCTGCAAAGCGCTCCAAATATACACTTGCAGATTCTACAAAGAGAGTGTTTCCAAACTGCTTAATCAAAACAAAATTTCAACTCTGTGAGATGAATGCACACATCTCAAAGTAGTTTCTCAGAATGCTTTTGTCTAGTTTTTATGTGAAAATATTTCCTTTTCCACCATAGGGCTCAAAGTGCTCCAAATATCCACTTGCAGATTCTACAAAAAGAGTGTTTCAAAACTGATGAATCAAAAGAAAGTTTCATCACTGTGAGATGAATGCACCCATCACAAAGTGGTTTCTCAGAACGCTTATGTCTAATTTTAATTTGAACATATTTCCTTTTCCATCATAGGCCTCAAATTGCTCCAGATATCAACTTGCAGATTGTACAAAAAGAGTATTTCAAAACTGCCCAACAAAAAGAAAGGTTCATCACTGTGCCACAAATTCACATATCACAACGAAGTTTCTCAGAATCTTATGTGTAGTTTTTTTATGAAGTTATTTCCTTTTGCAATATAGGCCTCAAAGCGCTCCTGAAATCCACATGCAGATTCTACAAAAAGAGTATTTGACAACTGCTCAATGAAAAGAAATTTCAACTCTGTGAGTTGAATGTGCACATCACAAAGAAGTTTCTCAGAATTCTTCTGCATAGTTTTTATGTGACGATATTTCCTTTTCCACCATAGGCCACAAAAGGCTGCAAATATCCACTTGAAGATTGTAGAAAAAGAGTGTTTCCAAACTGCTGAATCAAAACAAAGTTTCATCTCTGAGAGATGAATGCACGCATCTCAAAGTAGTTTCTCAGAATGCTTTTGTCTAGTTTTTATGTGAAAATATTTCCTTTTCCACCATAGGCCTCAAAGTGCTCCAAATATCCACTTGCAGATTCTACAAAAAGACTGTTTCAAAACTGCTCAATGAAAACAAAAGTTCAACACTGTGAGATGAATAGACACATAAGAAAGAAGTTTGTCAGAGTGCTTCTGTCTAGTTTTTATGTGAAGATGTTTCCGTTACCACAGTAGGCCTCAAGGCGCTCCAAATATCCACTTGCAGAGTCTACAAAAAGTGTTTCAAAACTGCTCAATCCAAAGAAAGGTTCAACTCTGTGAGTTGAATGCACACTTCACAAAGTCGTTTCTCAGAATGTTTCTCTGTATTTCTTAAGAGAAGATATTTCTTTTTCCACCGTAGTCTTCAAAGTGCCCCAAAATATCCACTTGCAGATTCTACAAAATGAGTGTTTCAAAAATGCTCAAAGAAAACACAGTTTCAACTCTGTGAGATGAATGCACACATCAGAAAGATGTTTGTCAGAATGCTTCTATCTAGTTTTTATGTTAAGACATTTCCTTTCCCACATAGGATGAAAAGGGCTCCAAATATCCACTTGCAGAATCTAAAAAAAGAGAGTTTCAAAGCTGCTCAACCAAAATATAGGTTCAACTCTGTGAGATGAACGCACATAAAACAAAGAAGTTTCTCAGAATGCTTCTGTGTAGTTTTTATGGGAAGATAATTCCTTTCCCAACACAGGCCATAAAGGGTTCCAAATATCCACCAGCAGATTCTATAAAAAGAGATTTTGATACGTGTTCAATGAAAATATATGTTCAACTCTGTGAGTTGAATGCACACATCACAAAGAACTTTCTCAGAATTCTTCCGTCTAGTTTTTATGTGAAGATATTTGCTGTTCCACCATAGTCCTCAAAGCGCTCCAAATATCCACTTGCAGATCCTACAAAAAGAGTGTTTCCAAACTGCTCAATCAAAAGAAAAGTTCAACTCTTTGAGATGAATGCACACATCACAAAGAAGTTTCTCAGAATGCTTCTGTCTATTTTTTATGTGAAGATATTTCCTTTTCCACCGTAGGCCTCAAAACACTCCAAATATCCATTGCAGATTCTACAAAAAGAGTGTTTCAAAACTGTTCAATGAAAACAAAGTTTGAACTCTGTTGGATGAATGGAGATATAAGAAAAATGTTTGTCGGAATGCTTCTGTCTAGTTTTTATGTGAAGATATTTCCTTTTCCACAATAGGCCTCAAACGCTCCAAATATCTTCTTGCAGAATCTACAAAAAGAGTGTTTGAAAACTGTTCAATCAAGAGAAGTTCAACTCTGTGAGTTGAATGCACACATCACAAAGAGGTTTCTCAGAATGCTTCTGTGGAGTTTTTATGTGAAGATATTTATTTTTCCATCCATAGGACTCAAAGTTCTCCAAATGCCCACTTGCAGATTCTAAAAATAGAATGTTTCCAAACTGCTCAATAAAAAGAAAGGTTCAACTCTGTGAGTTGAACTAACACATCTCAAAGAAGTTTCTGAGAATGCTTCTGTCTATTTTTTATGTGAAGATATTTCCTTTTCCACCGTAGGCCTCAAAGCACTCCAAATATCCACTTCCAGATTCCACAAAAAGAGTGTTTCAAAAAAGCTCAATGAAAACAATGGTTGAAATCTGTGAGACAAAAGCACACATCAGACAGAAGTTTGTCAGAATACTTCTGTCTAGTTTTTATGTGAAGATATTTCCTTTTCCTCAAAAGGCCTAAAAGTGCTCTAAATATCCACTTGCAGATTATAGAAAAGGAGTGCTTGAAAAATGCTGAATCAAAAGAAAGGTTCAACTCTGTGATATGAATGCACACATCACAAAGTGGTTTCTCAGAATGTTTCTGTGTAGTTTTTATGTGAAGACATTTACTTTCACACCACAGGCTGAAAACGGCTCCAAATATCCACTTGCAGATTCTACAAAAAGAGAGTTTCAAAACTGCTCCATCAAAATATACATTCATCTCTGTGAGTTTGACGCACACACACAAAAAGAAGTTTCTCAGAATCTTCTGTTTAGTTTTAATGTGAGGATATTTCCTTTACCACCATAGGCTGCAAAGGGCTCCAAATATCCATTTGCGGATTCTACAAAAAGAATGTTTCAAAACTGCTCAATCAAAAGAATGTTTCAACTCTGTGAGATGAATAAACACATCACAAAGGAATTTCTCAGAGTGCTTCTGTCTAGTTTTAATGTGAAGATATTTCCTTTTCCACAATAGGCCTCAAACCTCTCAAAATATCCATTTGCAGATACCACAAAAACACTATTTCCAAACTGCACAATCAAAAGAAAAGTACAACTTTGTGATTTAAATGCAAATAACGCAAAGAAATTTCTTAGAATGTTTCTGTGTAGTTTTTATATGAAGATATTTCCTTTTCCTCTGTAGGCCACAAAAAGATCTTAATGTCCACATGGAGATGCTAGAAAAAGAGTGTTTAAAAACTGCGCTATCAAAAGAAAGCTTCAACTCTGTGAGTTGAACGTACACATCACAAAGAAGTTTCTGAGAATGCTTCTGTCTAATTTTTACTTGAAGATATTTCCTTTTCAACCATAGGCCTCAAATCGCTCAAATATCATTTTCAGGTCCTACTAAAAGAGTGTTTCAAAACTGCTCAATCAAAAGGAAGGTTCAACACTGTGAGTTGAATGCACACATCACAAAGAAGTTTCCCAGAATGCTTCTGTGAAGTTTTTATGTGAAAATATTTCTTTTTCCACCTTAGGCTGGAATATTCCAGCCTAATATTCCAATATATTCACTTGCAGAGTCTACAAAAAGAGTTTTTCCAACCTGCTCAATCAACAGAAAGGTTCAACTCTGTGAGATGAATGCACCATCAAAAAGAAGATTCTCAGAATGCTTCTATCTAGTATTTATGTGAAGATATTTTCTTTTCCACCATCAGCCTCAAAGCACTTCAAATATCCATTTGGAGATTCTACAAAAACAGTGTTTCAAAACTGCTCAATGAAAAGAAAGGTTGAAATCTGTGAGATGAATGCACACATCACAAAGAAGTTTCTCAGAATGCGTCTGTCTATTTTTTATGTGAAGTTATATCCTTTTCCATTAGAGGTGTCAAAGCGCTCCAAATATTCACTTGCAGATTCTACAAAAAGATTGTTTCAAAACTCCTCAATCCAAAGAAAGGTTCAACTCTATCAGTTGTATGCACACATCACAAAGGAGCTTCTCCTAATGCTTCTGTGTACTTTTTATGTGAAGGTATTTAACTTTCCACAGTAGGCTCGTTAGTGCTCCAAATATCCACTTGCAGATTCTACAAAAGAAGTATTTCAAATCTGCTCAATCAAAAGAAAGGTCTAACTTTGTGCGATGAATGCACACATCCCAAAGAAGTTTCTCTGAATGCATCTCTCTAGTTTTTATATGAAAATATTACCTTTTGTACTGTAGGCTGCAAAGCGCTCATAATATCCACATGCAGATTCTACAGAAAGAGTGCTTCAATGCTGCTCAATCAAAATACAGTTTCAAATCTGTGAGTTGAATACACACATCCCAAAGAAGTTTCTCAAAATACTTCTCTGTAGTTTTTATGTGAAGATATTTCCTTTTCCCCCATAGGCCTCAAATATCCATTTGGAGACTCTACAGAAAGAGTGTTTCAAAACTGCTCAATGAAAAGAAAGTTTCAACACTGGGAGATGAATCCGCAGATCAAAAAAATGATTCTCAGGATGCTTCTGTCTCGTTTTTATATGAAGATATTTCCTTTTCCATCATAGGCCTGAAAGTGCTCCAAATATCCACTTGCAGATTCTACAAACAGAGCATTTTGAAACTGCTCAATCAAAAGAAAGTTTCAATTCTGTGAGATGAATGCACACATGAGAAAGAATTTTCTCAGAATGCTTCTGTGTAGTTTGTATGTGAAGATATTTCCTTTTCCACAATATGCCTCGAAGCACTCCAAATATCTACTTGCCGATTCTACAAAAAGGGTGTTTCAAAACCGCTCAATCAAAAGAAAGTTTCAACTCTGTGAGATGAATGCAAATATCACAAAGAAGTTTCTCAGATTGCTTCAGTGTAGTTTTTAAGTGGAGATATTTCCTTTTCCACCATAGGCCTGAAAGCGCTTCAAATATCCACTTGCAGATTATTCAAAACGAGTGTTTCCAAACTGCTAAATGTAAAGAAAGATTCAAGTCTGTGAGATGAATGCACACATCATAGAGAAGTTTCTCAGAACGGTTCTGTCTAGTTTTTAGGTAAAATTATTTCCTTCTCCACCATAGGCCTCAAAACTCTCCAAATATCCATTTGCACATACCACAAAAACACTGTTTCCAAAGTGCGCAATCAAAACAAAGGTTCAACCCTGTGAACCTTTGTACACGTCACATGAAGTTTCTCAGAATGCTTCTGCGTAGGTTTTATATGACAATATTTCCTTTTCCACAATAGGCCTCATTGTGCTCCAAATATCCTCTTGCAGATTCACCCAAAAAAATGTTTCAAGACTTCTCAATCAATACAAATGTTCAACTCTGTGAGACAAATGCGCACATTACAAAGAAGTTTCTCAGATTGTTTCTGTCTAGTTTTTGTGTGAAGATATTTCCTTTTCCACAGCAGGCCTCCAAACCCTCCAAATATCCACTGGCAGATTCTACAAAAGAGTGTTTCAAAACTGATGAATCAAAAGGAAGGTTCAACTCTGTGAGATGAATGCACACATTACAAAGTAGTGTCTCAGAATGCTTCTGTCTAGTTTTATTTGAAGATATTAACTTTTCCACCATATGCCTCAAATTGCTCCAAATATCCACTTGCAGATTCTACAAAAAAAGTGTTTCAAAACTGATGAATCAAAAGAAGGGTTCAACTCTGTGACATAAATGCACACATCACAAAGAAGTTTCTCATAATGCTTCTGTGTAGTTTTTATGTGAAGATATTTCCTATTCCACCATAGGCCTCAAAACTCTCCAAATATACATTTGCAGATACCAGAAAACACTGTTTCCAAACTGTGCAATCAAAAAAAAGTTCAACTCTGTGAGATGAATGCACACATCTGAAGGAAGTTTCTCAGAAATCTTCTGTCTAGTTTTTACGTGAAGATATTTCCTTTTCTACATTAGGCCTCAAAGCATGCCAAATATCCACTTGCAGAATCTGCAAAAAGGGTGTTTCAAAACTGCTCAATGAATAGAAAGTATCAACTCTGTGAGATATATGCACATATCACAAAGAAGTTTCTCAGAATGCTTCTGCCTGGTTTTTATGTGAAGATATTTACTTTCCACCTTAGGCTTCAAACCTCTCCAAATATCCATTTGCTGATACCACAAAAACACTGTTTCCAAACTGTGCAATCAAAAGAAAGTGTCATCTCTGTGACTTAAACGCACACATAACAAAGAAGTTTCCCAGAATGCTTCTGTCTAGTTTTATGTGAAGATATTTCCTTTTCCACAATAGGTCTGAAAGCGCTCCAAATATCCACTGCCAGATTCTACAAAAAGAGTGTTTCAAAACTGCTACATCAAAAGAAAGTTTCAATTCTGTGAGTTCAACGCACACATCACAAGAAGCTTCTCAGACTGATTCTGTGTAGTTTTTATGTAAAGATATTACTTTATCCACCATAAGCATCATACCTCTCCAAATATCTATTTGCAGATTCCACAAAAACACTTTTTCCAAACTGCGAAATCAAAAGAAAGTTTCAACTCTGTGAGTTAATTTCACACATCACAACGAAGTTTTTCAGAAAGCTTCTGTCTAGATTTTATGTGAAGATATTTCCTTTTCCACTAGTTGCTGCCAAGTGCTCCAAATATCCACTTACGGATTCTAAAAAAAGAGTGTTTCAAAACTACTCAAGCAAAAGAAAGGTTCAACTCTGTCAGTTGAATACACACATCACAAAGAGTTTCTGAGTATGCTTCTCTCTAGTTTTTATGTGAAGATATTTCCTTTTCCACGATTGTCCTCAAAGTGCTCCAATTCTTCACTTGCAGATTCTACAAAAAAAAGTTTAAAAACTGCTCAATGTAAAGAAAGGTTCAACTCTGTGAGATGAATGCACACATCACAAAGAAGTTTCTCAGAATGTTTCTGGCTAGTTCTTATGTAAACATATTTCCTTTTCCAACATAGGTGTCAAACCTCTCCAAATATCCATTTGCAGTTACCACAAAAACATGGTTACTAAACTGCACAAAGGAGGGTTCAACTCCATGAGTTAAACTCACACATCACAAAGCAGTTTCTGAGAATGCTTCTGTGTAGTTTTTATGTGAAGATATTTCCTTTTCCACAATCAGCCTCAAAGTGCTCCAAATATCCACTTGGAGATTCTACAAAAAGAGTGTTTCAAAACTGCTCAGTCAAAAGAAAGATTCAACTCTGTTAGATGAATGCACACATCACAAAGAAGTTTCTCAGAATGCTTCTGTCTAGTTTTTATTTGAAGATATTTCCTTTTCTACATTAGGCCTCAAAGCGTGCCAAATATCCAGTTGCAGATTCTACAAAAAGAGTGTTTCAAAACTGCTCAATCAAAAGAAAGTTTCAATTCTGTGAGTTGAACGCACAAATCACTAGAAATTTCTCAGAATGCTTCTGTGTAGTTTTTAGGTGAAGATATTTCCTTTTCCTCTAGGGTTTTTATGGTTTTAGGTCTAATGATTAAGTCTTTAATCCATCTTGAATTGATTTTTGTATAAGGTGTAAGGAAGGTATCCAGTTTCAGCTTTCTACATATGGCTAGCCAGTTTTTCCAGCACCATTTATTAAATAGGGAATCCTTTCCCCATTGCTTGTTTTTCTCAGGTTTGTCAAAGATCAGATAGTTGTAGATATGCAGCATTATTTCTGAGGGCACTGTTCTGTTCCATTGATCTATATCTCTGTTTTGGTACCAGTACCATGCTGTTTTGGTTACTGTAGCCTTGTAGTACATTTTGAAGTCAGGTAGCGTGATGTCTCCAGCTTTGTTCTATTGGCTTAGGATTGACTTGGCGATGTTGACAATTTTTTAGTTCCATATGAACTTTAAAGTAGTTTTTTCCAATTCTGTGAAGAAAGTCATTGGTAACTTGATGGGTATGGTGTTGAATCTATAAATTACCTTGGGCAGTATGGCCATTTTCATGTTATTGATTCTTCCTACCCATGAGCATGGAATGTTCTTCCATTTGTTTGTATCCTCTTTTATTTCATTGAGCAGTGGTTTGTAGTTCTCCTTGAAGAGGTCCTTCACATCCCTTGTAAGTTGGATTCCTAGGTATTTTATTCTCTTTGAAGCAATTGTGAATGGGAGTTCACACATGATTTGGTTCTGTGCTTGTCTGTTATTGGTGTATAAGAATGCTGGTGATTTTTGTACATTGATTTTGTATCCTGAGACTTTGCTGAAGTTGCTTATCAGCTTAAGGAGATTTTGGGCTGAGACAATGGGGATTTCTAGATATACAATCATGTTGTCTGCAAACACGGACAATTTGCCTTCCTCTTTTCTTAATTGGATAGCCTTTATTTCCTCCTCCTTTTTAATTGCCCTGGCCAGAACATCCAACACTATGTTGAATAGGAGTGGTGAGAGAGGGCATCCCTGTCTTGTGCCAGTTTTCAAAGGGAATGCTTCCAGTTTTTGCCCATTCAGTATGATATCGGCTATGGGTTTGTCATAGATTGCTCTTATTATTTGGAGATACGTCCCATCAATACCTAATTTATTGAGAGTTTTTAGCATGAAGGTTGTTGAATTTTGTCAAAGGCCTTTTCTGCATCTATTAAGATAATCATGTGGTTTTTGTCTTTGGTTTTGTCTATATGCTGGATTACATTTATCGATTTGCATATATTGAAACCAGCCTTGCATCCCAGGGATGAAACCCACTTGATCATGGTGGATAAGCTTTTTGACGTGCTGCTGGATTCTGTTTGCCAGTATTTTATTGAGGATTTTTGACCAAAAGCAATGGCAACAAAAGCCAAAATTGACAAATGAGATCTAATTAAACTGAAGAGCTTCTGCACAGCAAAAGAAACTACCATCAGAGTGAACAGGCAACCTACAAAATAGGAGAACATTTTTGCAACCTACTCATCTGACAAAGGGCTAGTATCCAGAATCTACAATGAACTCAAACAAATTTACAAGTAAAAAACAAACAACCCCATCAAAAAGTGGGCAAAGGACTGAACAGACACTTCTGAATAGAGGACATTTATGCAGCCAAAAAACACATGAAAAAATGTTCATCATCTCTGGCCATCAGAGAAATGCAAATCAAAACCACAATATGATACCATCTCACACCAGTTAGAATGGCAATCATTAAAAAGTCAGGAAACAACAGGTGCTGGAGAGGATGTGGAGATATAGGAACACTGTCACACTGTTGGTGGGACAGTAAACTAGTTCAACCATTGTGGAAGTCAGTGTGGTGATTCCTCAGGGATCTAGAACTAGAAATACCACGTGACACAGCCATCCCATTACTGGGTGTATACCGAAAGGACTATAAATCATGCTGCTATAAAGACACATGCACATGTATGTTCATTGTGGCAGTATTCACAGCAACAATGACTTGGAACCAATCGAAATGTCTAACAATGATAGACTGGATTAAGAAAATGTGGCACATATACACCATGGAATACTATGCAGCCATAAAAAAATGATGAGTTCATGTCCTTTGTAGGGACATGGGTGAAATTGGAAATCATCATTTTCAGTAAACTATCACAGGGACAAAATACCAAACACCACAGTTTCTCACTCATAGGAGGAAATTGAACAATGGGAACACATGGACACAAGAAGGGGAACATCACACGCTGAGGACTGTTGTGGGGTGCGGGGATGGGGGAGGGATAGCATTGGGAGATGCACCTAATGCTAAAAGATGAGTAAATGGGTGCAGCACACCAACATGACATATGTATACATATGCAACTATTGTGCACATTGTGCACAAGTACCCTAAAACTGAGTATAATAATAATAATAAAGGGAAAGTTTCAACCCTGTGATATAAATGCACACATCACAAAGAAGTCTCTCAGAATGCTTCTCTCTAGTTTTTATGTAAACATATTTCATTTTTCCACCATAGGACGAAAAGGGTTCCAAATATACACTTGCAGATTCTACAAAACGTGTGTTTCAGAACTGCTGAATGAAAACAAAGGTTCAACTCTGTGAGATGAATAAACACATCTGAAAGAATTTTGTCAGAATGCTTCTGTCTAGTTTTTATGTGAAGATATTTCTTTTTCCACCTAAGGCCTCAAAGTGCTCCAAATATCACTTGCAGATTACATAAAAAGTGTGTTTCCAAACTGCTCAATCAAAAGAAAGCTTCAATTCTGTGAGATGAATGCACATATCAAAAAGAACTTTCTCAGAATGCTTCTGCCTAGTTTTTATGTGGAGATATTTTATTTTCCACTATAGGCCTCAAAGCACTGGAAATATCCACTTACAGATTCTACAAAAAGAGTGTTTCAAAGCTGCTCTATCAAAAGAAATGTTCAACTCTGAGAGCTGAACGCACTCATCACAAAGGAGTTTCTCAGAATGCTTCGGTATACTTTTTATGTGAAGATATTTCTTTTTCCACCATAGGCCTCAAAGCACTCCAAATATCCACTTGCAGATTCTACAAAAAGAGTGTTTCCAAACTGCTCAATGAAAAGAAAGTTTCAACTCTGTGAGATGAATGCACACATCAGAAAAATTTTCTCAGAATGCCCCAGTATAGTTTTTATGTGAAGATATTTCCATTTCCACAATAGGCAACAAAAAGCTCCCAATACCACAAGCAGATTCTACAAAAAGAGAGATTCAAAACTACTCAATCAAAAGAAAGATTCAAGTCTGTGAGATGAATGCACACATCAGAAAGAAGTATGTCAGAATGCTTCAGTCTAGCTTTTATGTGAAGATATTTCCTTTTGCACCATAGGCCTCACAGCACTCCAAATTTCCACTTCCAGATTCTACAAAAAGAGTGTTTCCAAACTGCTCAGTCAAAAGAAAGGTACAACTCTATGAGATGAATGCACCCATCAGAAAGTAGTTTGTCAGAATGCTTCTGTCTAGTTTTTATGTGACGATATTTCCTTTTCCACCTAAGGCCTCAAAATGCTCCAAATATCCACTTGCAGATTACATAAAAAGCATATTTCCAAACTGCTCGATCAAAAGAAAGGTTCAACTCTGTGAGATGAATGCACATATCAAAAAGAAGTTTCTCAGAATGCTTCTGCTTAGTTTTTATGTGAAGATATTTTCTTTTCCACAATAGGCCTCAAACGAAACCAAATATCCACTTGCAGATTCCACAAAAAGAGTGCTTCTAAACTGCTAAATGAAAAGAAAGTTTCAACTCTGTAAGATGAATGAACACATCAGAAAAAGTTTCTCAGAATGCCCAATCTAGTTTTTATGTGAAGATATTTTCTTTTCCACAATAGGCAACCAAAAGCTCCTAATACCACATGCAGATTCTACAAAAAGAGATATTCAAAACTTCTCAATCAAAAGAAAGTTTCAACTCTGTGGGTTGAAAGCACACATCACAAAGAAGATTCTCTGAATGCTTCTCTGTAGTTTTTATGTGAAGACATTTCCTATTCCACCATAGGTGAAAAAGGGATCCAAATATCCACTTGCAGATTCTACAAAAAGAGTGTTTCAAATCTGCTGAATCAAAAGAAATGTTCAACTCTGTGATTTGAAAGCACACATCACAAAGAAGTTTCTCTCAATTCTTCTGTGTAGTTTTTGTGGGAAGATATTTCCTTTTCCACCATAGTCCTCAAAGCACTCCAAATATCTACTTGCAGAATCTACAAAAAGTGTTTTTCAAAACTGCTCAATCAAAAGAAATGTTAAATTCTGTGAGATGAATGCACACATCAGAAAGAAGTATCTCAGAATGCTTCAGTCTAGCTTTTATGTGAAGATATTTCCTTTTGCACCATAGGCCTCAAAGCACTCCCAATATCCACTTCCAGATTCTACAAAAAGAGGGTTTCCAAACTGCTTAATCAAAAGAAAGGTACAACACTGTGAGATGAATGCACACATCAGAAAGTAGTTTGTCAGAATGCCTCTGTCTAGTTTTTATATGAAGTTATTTCCTTTTCCACAATAGGCCTCTAAGTGCTCCAAATATCCTCTTGCAGATTCTACAAAAAGAGTGTTTCAAAACTGCTCAGTCAAAAGAAAGGTTCAACTCTGTGAGATGAATGCACACATCCCAAAGAAGTTTCTCAGAATACTTCTGTGTAGTTTTTATGTGAATATATTTCCTTTTCCACCATAGGACGAAAATGGCTCCAAATATCCACTTGCAAATTCTACAAAAAGATAGTTTCAAAACTACTCAATCAAAATATAGGTTCAACTCTGTGATTTGAATGCACACATCATGAAGAAGTTTCCCAGAATGCTTCTGTCCAGTTTCTATGTGAAGATATTTCCTTTTCCACCATAGGCCACAAAGCACTCCAAATATCCACATGCAGATTATACAAAAAGGGAAATTCCAAACTGCTCAATTAAAATAAAGGTTCAACTCTGTGAGATGAATGCACACATCACAAAGAAGTTTCTCAGAGTGCTTCTGTCTGGTTTTTAGGTGAAGATATTTCCTTTTCCACCTTAGGCGTCAAAGCGCCCCAAATATCCACATGGAGATTCTACAAAAAGAGTGTTTCAGAACAGGACAATGAAAAAGTTTCAACTCTGTGAGGAGAATGCACACATCACAAAGACCTTTCTCAGAATGCTTCTGTCTAGTTTTAATGTGAAAATGTTTCCTTTTCCATGATAGGCCTCAAAGCCCTCCAAATATCGACTACCAGATTATACAAAAAGAGTGTTTCAAAACTGCTAAATGAAAACAGAGGTTCAACTCTGTGATATGAATGCACACATTAGAAAGAAGTTTGCCAGAATGCTTCTGTCTCGTTTTTATAAGAAGATATTTCCTTTTCCACAATCGGACTCAAACTACTCCAAATATCCACTTGCAGTATAAACACAAAGTGTGTTCCAAAACTGCTCAATCAAAAGAAAGTTTTAACTCTGTGAGATGAACACACACATCACAAAGAATTTACTTAGAATGCTTTTGAGTAGTTTTTATGTGAAGATATCTCCTTTCCCACCATATGCCAAAAAGGGCTCCAAATATGCACTTTCAGATTCTCCAAAAAGAGAGTTTCAAAACTGCTCAATCAAAATATAGGTTCAACTCTGTGAGGTGAAAGCACACATCACAAAGAAGTTTCTCAGAATGTTTCCATCTAGTTTTTATGTGAAGATATTTCCTTTTCCACCATAGGCCTCAAAATGCTCCAAATATCCACTTGCAGATGCCACAAAAAGAGTTTTTCAAAACTGCTCAGTGTAGAAAAAGGTTCAACTCTGTGAGATGAATGCACACATCACAAAGAAGTTTTTCAAAATGCTTCTGTCTAGTTTTTATATGAAGATATTTCCTTTTGCACTATAGGCCACAAAGCACCCCTAATATCCACATGCAGATTCTACAAAAAGAGTGTTTCAAAACTGCTCAATCAATAGAAATTTTCAATTCTGTGAGTTGAATGCACACATCACAAAGAAGTTTCCCAGAATGCTTCTGTGTAGTTTTTATGTGAAGATACTTCCTTTTCCACTATAGACCACATAGGACTCCAAATATCTACTTGCAGATTCTACAAAAAGAGTATTTCAAAACTGCTGAATCAAAAGAAAGATTCAACTCTCTGTGTTGGACCTTTGGCTTCAAAGTGCTCCAAATATCCACTTGGAGATTCTAAAAAAAAGTGTTTCAAAATTGGTCAATGTAAAAAAAGATTCAACTCTGTGAGATGAATGCACATATCTCAAAGTCGTTTCTCAGAATGTTTCCGTTTAGTTTTTTGTGAAGATATATCCTTTTCCACCATAGGCCACATAGAGCTCCGAATATCTACTTTCCAGATTCTCCAAAAAGAGAATTTCAAAGCTACACAATCAAAATGTAGGTTCAACTCTGTGAGTTGAAACCACACGTCACAATGAAGTTTGTCAGAATGTTTCTGTCTAATTTTTATGTGAAGATATTTCCTTTTCCACAATAGGCCACAAAGCACTCCAAATATCCACTTGCAGAATCTAGAAAATGAGTGTTAAAAGCTGATCAAAGTAAAGAAAGTTTGAACACTGTAAGATGAATATACCCATCACAAAGGAATTTCTCAGAATGCTTAAGTCTAATTTTTATGTAAAGATATTTCGTTTTCCACAATAGGCCACAAAGGGCTCCAAATACGCACTTGCAGATTCTACAAAAAGAGAGTTTCAAAACTGCTCAATCAAAAGAAATTTTCAACTCTGTGAGTTGAAAGCACATATCACAAAGAAGTTTCTCAGAATGCTTCTGTCTAGTTTTTATGTGAAGATATTTCTTTTTCCACCATAGGCAGAAAAGGGCTCCAAATATCCACTTGCAGATTCTATAAAAAGAGAGTTTCAAAACTGCTCAATCAAAACATAGGTTCAACTCTGAGAGTTGAATGCACACATCACAAAGAAGTTTCTCAGAGTGCTTCTTTCCAGTTTTTATGTGAAGATATTTCCTTTTCCTCCACAGGCCTCAAAGCGCTACAAACATCCACATGCAGATCCTACAAAAGAGTGTTTCCAATTTGCTCAATCAAAGGAAGGTTCAACATTGTGAGATGAATGCATACATCACAAAGAAGTTTCTCAGAATGCTTCTGTCTACTTTTTATGTGAAGATATTTCCTTTTCCACCTTAGGCATAAAAGCACTCCAAATATCCAGTTGGAGATTCTTCAAAAAGAGTGTTTCAAAACTGCTCAATGTAAAGAAAGTTTCAACTCTGGGAGGTGAATCCACACATCACAAAGAAGTTTCTCAAAATGCTTCAGCCTAGTTTTTATATGAAGAAAATTCCTTTTGAAATATAGGCTGCAAAGCGCTGCTAATAGCCACATGCAGATTCGACAAAAAGAGTGTTTCAAAACTTCTCATTCAAAAGAAATTTTCAACACTGTGAGTAGAATGCACACATCACAAAGAAGTTTCTCAGAAAGCTTCTGTGTCGTTTTATGTGAAGATGTTTCCTTTACCCTAATGCGCCTCAGAGTGCTCCAAATTTCCACTTGCAGATTCTACAAAAAGAGTGTTTCCAAACTGCTCGATCAAAAGAAAGGTTCAACTCTGTGAGATGAATGCACACATGAAAAAGAAGTTTGTCAGAATGCTTCTGTCTAGTTTTTATCTGAAGATATTTCCTTTTCCACAACAGTCCTCAAAGCACTCCAAATATCCAGTTGCAGAATCTTCCAAAAGAGGCTGTCAAAACTGCTCAATCGAAAAACAGGTTCAACTCAGTGAGAGGAATGCACACATCACAAAGCAGTTCTCCGAATGCTTGTGTGTAATTTTTATGTGAAGATAGTTTCTTTCCCAACATAGGCTGAAAATGGCTCCAAATATCCACTTGCAGAACCTACATAACACGAGTTTCAAAACTGCTTTATCAAAATATAGCCTCAAATCTGTTAGTAGAATGCATGCATCACAAAGAAGTTTCTGAGAATGCTTCTGTGTAGTTTTTATGTGAAGATATTCCATTTTCCACCATAGACCTTAAAGCATTTCAAATATCCACTTGCAGATTCTACAAAGAGTGTTTCAAAACTGCTCAGTGGAAACAAGGTTCAACACTTTGAGATGAATGCACACATCAGAGAGAAGTTTGTGAGAAGGCTTCTCTCTAGTTTTTATTTGAAGATATTTCATTTTCCACATTAGGCCTCAAAGCGCTTCAAATACCCACTTACAGAATCTACAAAAAATGTGTTTCAAAACTGCTCAATCAAAAGAATGGTTCACCTCTGTGAGTAGAACGCAAACATCAAAAAGTTTCTCAGAATGCTTCTGTGTAGTGTTTATGTGAGGATATATTTGCTTTTACACCTTATTCTGAAAAGCGTTCCAATATCCATTGGAGATTCTAAAAAAAGAGTGTTTCCAAACTGCTTAATCAAAAGAAAGGTTCAACTCTGTGAGATGAATGCACACATCAGATAGAAGTTTGCCAGAATGCTTCTGTCTAGTTTTTATGTAAAGATACTTCCTTTTCCGCCATAGGCCTCAAAGCCCTCGTAAAATCCACTTGCAGATTCTACAAAAAGAGTGTTTCAAAAGTGCTCAAAGAAAACAAAGTTTCAACTCTGTGAGATGAATGCACACATCAGAAAGTAGTTTGTCAGAATGCTTCTGTCTAATTTTTATATGAAGATATTTCCTTTTCCACCATAGGCCTCAAAGTGCTCCAAATATCCACTTGCAGACTCTACAAAAAGAGTATTTCCAAACTGCTAAATAAAAAGAAATTTTCAACACTGTGAGGTGAATGCTCACATCACAAAGAAGTTTCACAGAATGCTTCTGTGTAGATTTTATGTGAAGATATTTCCTTTCCCAAAATAGGCCATAAAGGGCTCCAAATATCCACTTGCAGATTCTACAAAAAGACTGTTTCAAAAATGCTCAATCAAAAGAAATGTTCAACTCTGTGAGCTGAACGCACACATCAGAAAGAACTTTCTCAGAGTGCTTCTATCTAGTTTTCATTTGAATATATTTCCTTTTCCACCATAGGCCTCAAAGTGCTCCAAATTTCCACTTACAGATTCTACAAAGAGAGTGTTTCAAAACTGCTCAATGAAAATAAAGTTTCAACTCTGTGTGATGAAAGGACACATCAGACAGTGGTTTGTCAGAATGCTTCTGTCTAGTTTTTATGTGTAGATAGTTCCTTTTCCACCATAGGTCTCAAAGTGCTTCAAATATCCACTTGCACAATCTACAAAAAGAGTTTGTCAGAACTGCTCAATCAAAGTGAACGCACACATGACAAAGAAGTTTCTCAGAATATTTCTGTGTAGTTTTTATGTGAAGATATTTCCTTTTCCAACATAGACCTCAAAGCATTCCAAATATCCACTTACAAATTCTGCAAAAAGAGTGTTTACAAACTGCTCAATGGAAACAAGTTTCAACTCTTTGAGATGAATGCAAACATCATAAAGAAGTTTGTCAGAAAGCTTCTGTCTAGTTTTAGTGTGAAGATATTTCCTTTTCTGCAATAGACCTCCAAATGATTCAAATATCCAATTGCAAAATCTACCACAAGAGTGTTTCAAAACTGCTCAATCAAAAGATAGTTTCAACTCTGTGAGTTAAACCCACACATTACAAAGAAGTTTCTCAGAATGCTTCTGTATACTTTTAAAGTGAAGATATTCGTTTTCCACGATAGGCCTCATGTCGCTCCAAATATGCACCTGAAGATTCTACAAAAACTGTGTTTCCAAACTACTCAATCTAAAAAAAGGTTCAAATCTGTGAGATGAATGCACACATCACAAAGAAATTTCTCAGAATCCTTCTGTCTAATTTTTTGTGAAGATATTTCCTTTTCCACCATAGACCTCAAAGTGCTCCAAATATTCACTTGTAGATTCTACAAAAAGAGTGTTTCAAAACTGCTCTATGAAAACAAAGGTTCAACTCTGTGAGGTGAATGCACACACCAGAAGAAAGTTTGTCAGAATTCTTCTGTCTATATTTATGTGAAGATATTTCCTTTTCCGCAAGTGGCCTCAAAGCGCTCCAAATATCCACTTGCAGAATATACAAAAAGAGTGTTTCCAAACTGCTCAATCAAAAGAAAGGTTCCACTCTGTGAGATGAATGCACACTTCACAAAGAAGTTTCTAAGAATGCTTCTGTGTAGTTTTCATGTGAAGACATTTCCTTTCCCACTCAAGGCTGAAAATTGCTCCTAATATCCAATTGCAGATACTACAAAAAGAGAGTTTCAAAACTGCTCAATCAAAAGATAGGTTCAACTCTGTGAGTTGAATGCGCACATCACAAAGAAGTTTCTCAGAATGCTTCTGTCTAGTTTTATATGTGAAGATATTTCCTTTTCCAACATAGGAATGAAAGCGCTCCAAATATGCACTTAGAGATTCTACAAAAAGTGTGTCTCAAAACTGCTCAATGAAAACAAAGGTTGAACTCTGTGAGATGAATGGACACATCAGAAAGTAGTTCGTCAGAATGCTTCTGTCTAGTTTTTATGTGAAGATATTTCCATTTCCAGCATAGGCCTCAAAGTGTTTCAAATATCCACTTGCATAATCTACAAAAGAAGTGTTTCAAAACAGCTCAATCAAAGTGAACGCACACGTCAGAAAGACGTTTCTCAGAATTATTCTGCATAGTTTTTATGTGAAGGTATTTCCTTTTCCACCATAGCCCACAAAGCACTCCAAATAGCGACTTGCAGATTCTAGAAAAAGAGAGTTTCAAAACTGCTCAATGAAAAGAAAGTTTCAACCCTGTGAGGTGAATGCACATAACAAAAAGTAGTTTCTCAGAATGCTTCTGTCTAGTTTTTATGTGAAGATATTTCCTTTTCCATCCTAGGACTGAAAGCGCTCCAAATATCCCCTTGCAGATTCTACAAAAAGAGTGTTTCAAAACTACTCAATGAAAACAAAGGTTCAACTCTGTGAGATGAATGGACAAATCAGAAAGACGTTTGACGAAATGCTTCTGTCTAGTTTTTATGTGAAAATATTTCCTTTTCTCCCATAGGCCTCAAAGAGCTCCAAATAACCATTTGCAGAATCTACAAAAACAGTGTTTCAAAACTGCTCAATCAAAGTGAACACACACTTGAAAAAGAAGATTCTCAGAATGCTTCTGTGCAGTTTTTGTGTGAAGATATTTCCTTTTCAACAATAGGCCTCAAAGCGCTCCAAATATCCACTTGCAGATTCTACAAAAAGAGTGTTTTGAAACTGCTCAATGGAAAGAAAGTTTCAACTCTGTGTGATGAATGCACACATCACAAAGAAGTTTCTCAGAATGCTTCTGTGTAGTTTTTATGTGAAGACATTTCCTTTCGCACCATAGGCTGAAATGGACTCCAAATATCCACTTGCAGATTCTACAAAAAGAGAGTTTCAAAACTGCTAAATGAAAATATATTTTCAACTCTGTGAGTTGAATGCACACATCACAAAGTAGTTTCTCAGATGTCTTCTGTCTAATTTTTATGTGAAGACATTTCCTTTTCCACCATAGGCCTCAAAGTGCTCCAAATATCCACTTGCAGATTTTACAAAAAGAGTGTTTCAACACTACTTAATGAAAACAAGTGTTCAACTCTGTGATGAGAATGGACACATCAGAGACAAGTTTTTCAGAATGCTTCTGTGTAGTTTTTATACGAAGATATTTCCTTTTCCACCATAGGCTACAAAGCGCTCCAAATATACACTTGGACATTCTACAAAAAGAGTGTTTCAAAACTGCTCCATTCAAAGAAAGTTTCAACTCTGTGAGGGGAATGCACACATCACAAAGAAGTTTCTCTGAATATTTCTGTCTAGTTTTTATGTGAAAATATTTATTTTTCCACCATTGGCCTCAAAGCACTCCAAATATCCACTTGCAGAATCTACAAAAAGTGTGTTTCAAAACTGCCCAAGAGAAAGAAAAGTTCAACTCTGTGAGTTGAATGCACATATCACAAAGAAGTTTCTCAGAATGATCCTGTGTAGTTTTTATGTGAAGATATTTCCTTTTCCACCATAGGCCTCAACGTGCTCCAAATATGCAATTCCAGATTCTACAAAAAAGGGTTTCCAAATTGCTCAAACAAAAGAAAGTTTCTACTCTGTGACATAAATCCACCCATCACAAAGATGTTTCTCAGAATGCTTCTGTATAGTTTTTATGTGAAGATGATTACTTTCCCAGCACAGGCAATAAAGGCTCCAAATATCCACTTGCAGATTCCACAAAAAGAGAGTTTCAAAACTGCTCAGTCAAAATATAGGTTCAACTCTGTGAGTTGAACGCCCACATCACAAAGAATTTTTTCAGAATCCTTCCGTCTACTCTTTATGTGAAGATATTTCCTTTTCCACCTTAGGCCTTAAAGCGCTCCAAATATACACTTGCAAAATCTACAAAAAGAGTGTTTCAAAACTGCTCAATCAAAAGAAAGGTTCAACTCTGTGAGTTGAATGCACACATCACAGAGAAATTTCTCAGAATGCTTCTGTGTAGTTTTTATGTGAAGATATTTCCTTTCCCACCATAGGCCAAAAAGAGCTCCAAATATCCACTTGCAGATGCTACAAAAAGAAAGTTTCAAAACTGCTCAATGAAAATATAAGTTCAAACGTGTGAGTGGAATGCACACATCACAAAGAAGATTCTCAGAATGCTTCTGTCTAGTTTCTATGTGAAGACATTTCCTTTTCCACCATAGGCATCAAAACGTTCCAATTATCCATTTGCAGATTCAGCAAATAGAGTGTTTCAAATCTTCTCTATGTAAAGAAAGGTTCATCTCTGTGAGATGAATACACACATCACAAAGAAGTTTCTCACAATGCTTCAGTGTAGTTTTTATATGAAGATATTTCCTTTTCCACCTTAGGTCTCAAAGTGCTCCAAATATCCACTTGGAGATTCTACAGAAAGAGTGCTTGAAAACTGCTCAATGTAAAGAAAGTTTCAGCTCTGTGAGATGAATGCACACACCACAAAAATTTTCTCAGAATGCTTCTGTCTAGTTTCTATGTGGAGATATTTCCTTTTCCACTATGGGCCGCAAAGCACTCCAAATATCGACTTGCAGAATCTATGAAAAGAGTGCTTCAAAACTGCTCAATCAAAAGAAAAGTTCAACTCTCTGAGTGGAATGCACACATCACAGTGAAGTTTCTGAGAATGCTTCTGCGTAGTTTTTATGTGAAGATATTCCCTTTTCCACCATAGGCCTCAAAGCGCTCCAAATATCCAATTGCAGATTCAACAAAACGAGTGTTTCCAAACTGCTCAATCAAACGAAAGGTTCAACTCTGTGAGATGAATGTACATACTACAAAGAAGTTTCGCAGAATGCTTCTGTGTAGTTTTTATGTGAAGATATTTCCTTTCCCACCATAGGCCGAAAAGGGCTCCAAATATCCACTTGCAGATTCTACAAAAAAAAAGAGTTTGAAAACTACTCAAATAAATATACTTTCAACTCTGTGAGTGGAACGCACACATCACAAAGAAGATTTTCAGAATGTTTCTGTGTAGTTTTTATGTGAAGATATTTCCTTTTCCACCATAGGCCTCTAAACGCCACAAATATCTACTTGCGGATTCTACAAAAACAGTGTTTCAAAACTGCTCAATAAAACAAAGGTTAAACTCGGTGAGATGAATGCACATATTAGAAAGAAGTTTGTCAGAATGCTTCTGTCCAGTTTTTATGTGAAGATATTTCCTTTTAATCAATAGGCATCAAAGAGCTCCAAATATCCACTTGCAAAATCTGCAAGAAGAGTATTTCAAAACTGCTCAATCAAAAGAAAAGCTCAACTCTGTGATGCGAATGCACACATCACAAAGGAGTTTCTCAGAATTCTTTGTAGTTTCAATGTGAATATATTTCCTTCCCCACTGAAGGCCAAAAAGGGCTACAAATATACACTTGAAGATTCTACAGAAAGAGTGTTTCAAAACTCCTCAATGAATATATAGTTTCAACTCTTTGAGTTCAACACACACTACACAAAGAAGTTTCTCCGAATGTTTCTGTCTAGTTTTTATGAGAAGATATTTCCTTTTCCACCATAGGCCTCAAAGTGCTCCAAATATTAACTTGCGGATTCTACAAAAACAGTGTTTCCAAACTGCTCAATCAAAAGAAATATACAACTCTGTGAGATGAATGCACAGAACACAAAGACCTTTCTCAGGATAGTTTCATCTAGTTTTTATGTGAAGATATTTCCTTTTCTACCATAGGCAACAAAGCGCTACAAATATCCACTTGCAGATTCTACAAAAAGTGTGTTCCAAAACTGCTCAATGAAAGCAAAGGTTCAACGCTGTGAGATGAATGCACACATCAGAAAGAAGTTTGCCTAAATGCTTCTGTCTCGTTTTTATGTGAAGATATTCCTTTTCCCACCTTAGGCATAAAAGGGCTCCAAATATGTACTTACATATTCTACAGAATGGGAGTTTCAAAACTGCTGAATCAAAACATATTTTCAACTCTGTGAGTGGAACGCAAACATCACAAACAAGATTCTCACAATGCTTCTGTATAGTTTTTATGTGAAGATATTTCCTTTTCCACCATAGGCCTCAAAGCGCTCCAAAAATCCACTTGCAGATTCTACAAAAGGGGTGTTTCAAAACTGCTCAATGAAAACAGAGGTTGAACTCTTTGAGATGAATGCACACATCAGAAAGAATTTGTCTGAATGCTACTGTCTAGTTTTTATGTGAAGATGTTTCCTATCCCACTGTAGGCTGAAAAGGGCTCCAAATATCCACTTGCAGATTCTACAGAAAGAGAGTTTCAAAACTTCTCAATCAAAATCTAGGTTCAACTCTGTGAGTCGAACTCACACATCACAAAGAAGTTTCTCAGAATGCTTCTGTCTAGTTTTTAAGGGAGGATATTTCCTTTTCCACCATAGGCCTCAAAGCGCTCCAAATATACACTTGCAGAATCTACAAAAACAGTGTTTCAAAACTGCTCACTCAAAATGTATGTTCAACTTTGTGAGTTCAACGCACACATCACAAAAAAGTTTCTCAGAATGCTTCTGTCTAGTTTTTATGTGAAGATATTTCCTTTTCAACCATAGGCCTCAATGCGCTCCAAATATACACTTAGAGAATCTACAAAAAGAGAGTTTCAAAACTGCTCAATCAAAATACACACTTAACTCTCTGAGTTGAATGCACACATCAAAATGAAGTTTCTCAGAATGCTTCTGTCTAGTTATTATGTGAAGATATTTCCTTTTCCACCACAGGCCTCAAAGTACTCCGAATATCCACTAGCAGATTCTACAAAAAGATTGTTTCAAAACTGCTCAATCAAAAGAAAGGTTCCACTCTGTGAGTGGAATGCACACATCACAATGAAGTTTCTGAGAATGCTTCTGTGTAGTTTTTATGGGAAGATATTTCCTTTCCCACCATAGGCCTCAAAGCGCTCAAAATGTCCAAATGCAGAATCTACAAAAAGTGTGTTCCCAAACTGCTCAATCAAATGAAAGTTTTATCTCTGTGAGATGAATGCACACATCAGAAAGAAGGTTGTCAGAATGCTTCTGTCCAGTTTTTATGAGAAGATATTTCCTTTTTCACCATAGGCCTCAAAGCGCTCCAATTATCCACTTGCAGAAACTACAAAAAGAGTGTTTCAAAACTGCTCCATCAAAAGAAAGGTTCCACTCTGTGAGTGGAATGCACACATCACAATGAAGTTTCTGAGAATGCTTCTGTGTAGTTTTTATGGGAAGATATTTCCTTTCCCACCATAGGCCTCAAAGCGCTCAAAATGTCCAAATGCAGAATCTACAAAAAGTGTGTTCCCAAACTGCTCAATCAAATGAAAGTTTTATCTCTGTGAGATGAATGCACACATCAGAAAGAAGGTTGTCAGAATGCTTCTGTCCAGTTTTTATGAGAAGATATTTCCTTTTCCACAATAGGCCTCAAAGGGCTCCAAATATCCACTTGCAGATTCCACAAAAAGAGTGTTTCAAAACTGCTTGATGAAAACACAATGTTCATCCATGTGAGATGAATGCACATATAAGAGAGATGTCTGCCAGAATGCTTCTTTGTAGTTTTTATGTGAAGATATTTCCTTTTCCACAATAGGCCTCAAAAAGCTCCAAATATCCACTTGCAGAATCTATAAAAAGAGAGTTTCAAAACTGCTCAATCAAAAGAAAGATTCAACCCTGTGAGATGAATGCACAACTCACAAAGTAGTTTCTCAGAATGCTTCTCTGCAGTTTTTATGTGAAGATATTTCCTTTTCCACCTTAGGCCAAAAAGGGCTCGAAATAGCCATGTGCAGATTCTACAAAAAGCGAGATTCAAAGCTGCTCAATCAAAATACAGGTTCAACTCTGTGAGATGAACACACAGATTAAAAAGAAGTTTCTCAGAATGCTTCTGGATAGTATTTATGTGAAGATATTTCCTTTTCCACCGTAGGCCTCAAAACGCCACAAATATATACTTTCAGATTTTACAAAAAGAGTGTTTCAAAACTGCTCAATAAAAGGAAAGTTTCCACTCTTTGAGATGAATGCACACATCCCAAAGAAGTTTGTCAGAATGCTTCTGTCTAGTTTTTTTTTTAAAGATATTTACTTTTGCACCACAGGCCTCAAAGGGCTCCAAATATCCACTTGCAGGTTTCACAAATAGAGAGTTTTGCAACTGCTCAATGAAAAGAAATGTTCAACTCTGTGATATGAATGTACACATCACAAAGAAGTCACTCAGAATGCTCTCTCTAGTTTTATGTGAAGATATATCCCTTTCCACCATAGGCCTGAAATTGCTCCAAATATCCACGTGCAGGTTCTACAAAAAGAGTGTTTCAAAACTGCTGAATGAAAACAAAGATTTAACTCTGTGAGATGAACGCACACATCACAAAGAAGTTTCTCAGAATGCTTCTGTACGGTTTTTATGTGAAGATATTTCCTTTTCCACAACAGGCCTCAGAGTACTGCAAATATCCACTTGCAGAATCTACAAAAAGATTGTTTCAAATCTGCTCAATAAAAAGAAAGCTTCAACTCTGTGAGATTAATGCACACATCACAAAGAAGTTTCTCAGAATGCTTTTGTGTAGTTTTAATGGAAGATATTTCCTTTTCTGCCATAGGCGGCAAAGGGCTCCAAATATCCACTTGCAGATTCTACAAAAAGAGAGTTTCAAAACTGCTCAATCAAAACATAGGTTTATTTCTGTGACTGGAAGACACACATCACAAAAAAGTTTCTCGGAATGCTTCTGTGTAGTTTTTATGTGAAGATATTTTCTTTACCACCATAGGCCTCACAGAGCTCCAAATATCCACTCACAGATTCTACAAAAAGAGTCTTTCCAAACTGCTCAATGAAAAGAAAGGTTCCACTCTGTTAGATGAATGCCCACATCAGAAAGAAGTTTGTCAGAATGCTTCTGTCTAGTTTTTATGTGAAGATATTTCCTTTTTCACCATAGGCCTCAAAGCACTCCAAATATCCACTTGCAGAAACTACAAAAAGAGTGTTTCAAAACTGCTCCATCAAAAGAAAGTTTCAACTCTGTGAGTGGAATGCACACATCACAATGAAGTTTCTGCGAACGCTTCTGTGTAGTTTTTATGTGAAGATATTTCCTTTTCCACCATAGGCCTCAAAGCGCTCCAAATGTCCAAATGCAGATTCTACAAAAGTGTGTTTCCAAACTGCTCAATCAAACTAAAGTTTTAACTCTGTGAGGTGAACGCGCACATCACAAAGAAGTTTGTCAGAATGCTTCTGTCCAGTATTTATGAGACGATATTTCCTTTTCCACAACAGGCCTCAAAGCACTGCAAATATCCACTTGCAGATTCCACAAAAAGAGTGTTTCAAAGCTGCTCAATGAAAACACAATGTTCAACCATGTGAGATGAATGCACACATAAGAAAGATGTTTGTCAGAATACCTCTGTCTAGTTTTTATGAGAAGACATTTCCTTTTCCACAATAAGCCTCAAAGCGCTCCAAATATCCACATGCAGAATCTACAAAAAGAGTGTTTCAAAGCTGCTCAATCCCAAGAAAGGTTCAACTGTGTGAGTGGATTGTACACATCACAAAGTAGCTTCTCAGAATGCTTCTGTGTATTTTTTATGTGAAGATATTTTCTTTTCCACTGTAGGCCTCAAAGTGCTCGAAATATCCACTTGCAGATGCTACAAAAAGATTGTTTCAAAACTGCTCAAAGAAAACAAATGTGCAACTCTGTGAGGTGAATGCACACATCAGAAAGAAGTTTATCAGAATGCTTCTGTCTAGTTTTTATGTGAAGTTATTTCCTTTTCCACCATAGACCTCAAAGCGTTCCAAATATCCCCTTACAGAATCCACAAAAAGAATGTTTCTACCCTGCTCATTCAAAAGAATAGTTCAACTCTGTGTGTTGAACGCACACAGCACATAGAAGTTTCTCAGTATGATTCTGTCTAGTTTTTAAGAGCAGATATTTCCTTTCTCATCATAGGCTGAAAAGTGCTCTAAATATCCATTTGCAGATTCTAGGAAAACAGTGTTTCAAAACTGCTCAATCAAAAGAAACGTTCAACTCTATGAGATGAATGCACACATCATGGAGAAGTTTCTCAGAATGCTTCTGTCTCGTTTGTATGTGATGAAATTTCCTTTTCGACAACAGGCTTCAAAGTGCTTTGAATATCCACTTGCAGATTATAAAAATGAGTGTTTCAAAACTGCTCAATGAAAAGAAAGTTTCAACTCTGTGAAATGGGTGCACACATCACAAAGAAGTTTCTCAGAATGCTTCTATGTAGCTTTTATTTGAAGACATTTCCTTTCCCACCATAGACTGAAATGGGCTCCAAATATCCATTTGCAGATTCTACAAAAAGAGAGTTTCAAAACTGCTCAATCAAAATATAGGTTCAACTCTCTCAGATGAATGCACACATAGCAAAGAAGTTTCTAAAAGTGCTTCTGTCCAGTTTTTATATGAAGGTATTTCCTTTTTCCACCATACGTCCCAAAACGCTCCAAAAATCCAACTGCAGAATCTACAAAAAGACTGTTTCAAAACTAATTAATGTAAAGAAAGTGTCAACTCTGTGAGATGAATGCACCTATCACAAAGAAGTTTCTCAGAATGCGTCTGTCTAGTTTTTATGTAAAGATATTTCCTTTTCCACAATGGGCCGCAAAGGGCTCCAAAAAGAGAGCTTCAAAACTGCTCAATCAAAAGAAAGGTTCAACTCTGTGAGTTGAACACACACATCACATAGAAGTTTCTCAGAATGCTTCTGTGTAGTTTTTATCTGAATATATTTCGTTTTCCACCATAGGCCTCAAAATGTTACAAATATCCATTTCCAGATTATACAAAAAGAGTGTTTCAAAAGGGTACAATATAAAGAAAGGTTCAACTCTGTGAGATGAGTGCACTCATTAGAAATATATTCGTCACAATGCTTCTGTCTAGTTTTTATGTGAAGATATTTGCTTTTCCACCATAGGAGTCAAAGCGCTCCAAATATCCACTTGCAGAATCTACAAAAAGAGTGATCCAAACTGCTCAATCAAAAGAAAGGTTCAACTCTGTGAGATGAACGCACACATCACAAAGAAGTTCCTCAGAATGCTTCTAACTCGTCATCTAGCATTAGGTATATCTCCCAGTGCTATCCCTCCCACCTCACCCCACCGCACAACAGTCCCCAGAGTGTGAAGTTCCCCTTCCTTTGTCCATGTGATCTCATTGTTCAATTCCCACCTATGAGTGAGAATATGTGGTGTTTGGTTTTTTGTTCCTGCGAGAGTTTACTGAGAATGATGTTTACCAATTTCATCCATGTCCCTACAACGGACATGAACTCATCATTTTTTATGGCTGCATAGTATTCCATGGTGTATATGTGCCACATTTTCTTAATCCAGTCTATCATTGTTGGACATTTGGGTTGGTTCCAAGTCTTTGCTATTGTGAATAATGCCACAATAAACATACGTGTGCCTGTGTCTTTATAGCAGCACGATTTATAGTCCTTTGGGTATATACCCAGTAATGGGATGGCTGGGTCAAACGGTATTTCCAGTTCTAGATCCCTGAAGAATCGCCACACTGACTTCCACAATGGTTGAACTAGTATACAGTCCCACCAACAGTATAAAAGTGTTCCTATTTCTCCACATCCTCTCTAGCACCTGTTGTTTCCTGACTTTTTAATGATTGCCATTCTAACTGGTGTGAGATGATATCTTATTGTGGTTTTGATTTGCATTTCTCTGATGGCCAGTGATGATGAGCATTTTTTCATGTGTTTTTTGGCTGCATAAATGTCTTCTTTTGGGAAGTGTCTGTTCATGTCCTTAGCCCACTTTTTGATGGGGTTGTTTGTTTTTTTCTTGTAAATTTGTTTGTGTTCATTGTAGATTCTGGATATTAGCCCTTTGTCAGATGAGTAGGTTGTGAAAATTTTCTCCCATGTTGTAGGTTGCCTGTTCACTCTGATGGTAGTTTCTTTTGCTGTGCAGAAGCTCTTTAGTTTAATTAGATCCCATTTGTCAGCTTTGGCTTTTGTTGCCATTGCTTTTGATGTTTTAGACATGAAGTCCTTGCCCATGCCTATGTCCTGAATGGTAATGCCTAGGTTTTCTTCTAGGGTTTTTATGGTTTTAGGTCTAACATTTAAGTCTTTAATCCAACTTGAATTGATTTTTGTATAAGGTGTAAGGAAGGGATCCAGTTTCAGCTTTTCTACATATGGCTAGCCAGTTTTCCCAGCACCATTTATTAAATAGGGAATCTGTTCCCCATTGCTTGTTTTTCTCAGGTTTGTCAAAGATCAGATAGTTGTAGATATGCGGCATTATTTCTGAGGGCTCTGTTCTGTTCCATTGATCTATATCTCTGTTTTGGTACCAGTACCATGCTGTTTTGGTTACTGTAGCCTTGTAGTATAGTTTGAAGTCAGGTAGCATGATGCCTCCAGGTTTGTTCTTTTGGCTTAGGATTGACTTGGCAATGCGGGCTCTTTTTAGGTTCCATATGAACTTTAAAGTAGTTTTTCCAATTCTGTGAAGAAAGTCGTTGGTAGCTTGATGGGGATGGCATTGAATCCGTAAATTCCCTTGGGCAGTATGGCCATTTTCACGATATTGATTCTTCCTACCCATGAGCATGGAATATTCTTCCATTTGTTTGTATCCTCTTTTATTTCCTTGAGCAGTGGTTTGTAGTTCTCCTTGAAGAGGTCCTTCACATCCCTTGTAAGTTTCATTCCTAGGTATTTTATTCTCTTTGGAGCAATTGTGAATGGGAGTTCACTCATGATTTGGCTCTCTGTTTTTCTGTTGCTGGTGTATAAGAATGCTTGTGATTTTTGTACATTGATTTCGTATCCTGAGACTTTGCTGAAGTTGCTTATCAGCTTAAGGAGATTTTGGGCTGAGACAATTGGGTTTTCTAGATATACACTCATGTTATCTGCAAACAGGGACAATTTGACTTCCTCTTTTCCTAATTGAATATCCTTTATTTCCTTCTCCTGCCTAGTTGCCCTGGCCAGAACTTCCAACACTATGTTGAATAGGAGTGGTGAGAGAGTTAGTAGGTGCAGTGCAGCAGCATGGCACATGTATACATCTGTAACTAACCTGCACAATGTGCACATGTACCCTAAAACTTAAAGTATAATTAAAAAATATAAAATAAAATAAAATAAAATAAAACAAAATAAATGACATTGTTAGTTGAGGGGCACATAAATAAGTAATATCACCACAGACACATATGAGGAATATACATAACAAGCAGCTGGCCTCTCTTTAAAACAAAACAATTATAGAAAGCAAAAAAAAATTTACAACTTTATACATTATGAACAAAATAATACAATTGTATAATTATGGTTTTATGCAGTTATCTTTAATCAGTTAAAATAAAAAAGTAAAAGTGTATATTATCTTTTATTTACCTATGTAATGACTTTAATCAGTGCTCATTATTTCTTTGTGTGGATTCCAGTGACCATCACCTTCATCCTAAAGAACTTTAATATTTCTTATTAGGAAAGTCTGCTAGCAACAAAGGCTTTCAGTCCTTATCTGCAATTCTCTCTTTTTATCTATATTTTGAGAGAGAATATTCTGGATATAGAATTCTTGGTTGACTGGTAGAGTTTTATTTGTTTTTTGTTTTGTTTTGTTTTATTTTTTGTTTTTGTTTGTTTGTTTTTAGTACTTTGAATCTCATCCCACTGCCTTTTGGTCTCTGTTGTTTCTGATGAGAAGTCAGCCAGTAGTCCTGTTGAGAATCTCGTTTATATGATGAATAATGTTTCCCTTGCTGTTTTCAAGATTCCCCTTTGTTCTTGGCGTCTGACAATTTGACTCTGGGGTAGCTCTCCTTGAGACATGTTGATTAAGTATTGATATCTGGGTTTATCCCACTTGGAGTGTGTTCACATTCTTATAAATGTAGGGGTGTGTGTGTGTGTGTGTGTGTGTGTTCAACTTCTCAAAGAGTTTGGCCATTATTTTTCAAGCAGTTTTTCTTTTTCTTTCCTTCTGACCCTCCTCTTATATGTATGCTGGTTTGCTTGACGGTGTACTACATGCCTCTGATGCTTTCTTCATTTTTATTCCTTCTGTTTTTCTTTCTGTTCTTCAGACTGAATAATTTTATTGACCTATTTTCAAGTTCACTAATTCTTTTTTCAGGTTAAATCTGCTATGAGTTCTTCTAGTGAATTTTTCATTTCAGTTATTGTACTTTTCAACTCTAGAATTTCTACTTGGTTCTTTCATTGCAGTAATAATTTCCATCTCTCTGTCAATAGTCTCTGGCAGGACATTATTGTCATACTCTTCTTTAAATTCTTTACATATGGCTTGTTTTAGTTCTTTGAACATAATTAAAATAGCTGCTTTCAGACCTTTGCTAAATCTAACATTTTTGCTGTCTCAGAGACAGTTGTCTATAGCTGCTTCATTCCCATCCCCTCTGAGTGAGCTACTTGGATTCTTTAGCTCCTGTGAAAGTTTGTTTATGCATAGATATACGTTTAAATTGATGTTTCTGTGAGAGCTAAGTGCTGGAAAGTCCCATTCTGCTATCTTGCTGACATCACTCCTGTTAAGATTTTCTATTTTTTCTTGAGTCAGTGATAGTTTGTGTGTTTCTAGGAATTTTTCCTTTCCATTTAGGTTATTTTGTTGACATAGAATGGTTTATAATTTTCTTCTATCATCATTTTCATTTTTGTAAGTTTAGTAATGTCTCCACTTCCAGCTCTGACTTTAGTAATTTTGGTGTTTTCTCTTTTTTCTTGTTCAGTCCTGCTACAGTTTTGCCACTTTTTTTGATCTTTTCAAAGAACCAGTTTTTAATTTTGTAAATTTTCTCTATTATTCTTCTATTTTCTATTTAATCTCACCTCACTTTTATCTTTATTATTTCCTTTCTTCTCCTGGTTTTGCTTTTTTTTTTCTATTTTTCATATTCTAATTCCTAAGTGTATACAGTTAGGTCATTGATTTGACATATTTCCTCCTTTTTATGGGCATGTAGAGCTATAAATTTTTCCCTGAGCAGTAAGCATCTCATGAACTTTAGTAAATTTGTATTTATCTAAAATGTTTTCTAAATTCTCTTTTTATTTGTTCTTTAACTCTTTGGTTGTTTAAGATTCTGTTGATTTGGCACAAAACAGCGATATCATCTATCCTTACTCCTATTCAGTATAGAAATTCAACAGAATTTCGGTTATCAGAACTTGCCAACATGAAGACAATGGGATTTAGTCCTACAAATTAAGGAAGAAACTGAATAAATAAAGTCATGAACTAAAAAAAAAAAAAAAAAAAAAAAAAAAAAAAAAAAAAAAAAGAAGTTCCTCAGAATGCTTCTGTATGGTTTTTTTGTGAAGATAGTTTCTTTTCCATCATCGACCTCAAAGCACTCCAAAAATCCACTTGCGGATTTTACAAAATGAGTGTTTCCAAACTGCTCAATCAAAAGAAAGGTTCAACTCAGTGAGATGAATGCCCACATCACAGAGTAGTTTCTCAGAATGCTTCTTTCTAGTTTTTATGATGTGAAGATATTTCATTTTGCACTACAGACCACAAAGCTCTCCTAATATCCATGTGCAGATTCCACAAGAAGGTTGTTTCAAAACTGCTCAATCAAAAGAAAGGTTCTATTCTGTGCGATGAATGTAGATATCACAAAAAGTTTCTGAGAAAGGTTTCTGTGTAGTTTATATGTTAAGATATTTCCTTTTAAACCAGAAGCCACAAATGGCTCCAAATATCCACTTGCAGATTCCACAAAAAGAGTGTTTCAAAATTACTCAATCTAAAGAAAGGTTCAACTGTGTGAGTTGAATGCACACATCACAAAGAAGTTTCTCAGAATGCTTCTGTGTAGTTTTTATATGAAGATATTTCCTTTTCCACCATAGACCTCAAAGCACCCCAAATATCCACTTACAGATTCTATAAAGAGTGTTTCGAAATGCTCAATGAAAAGAAAGGTTCAACTCGGTGTGATGAATGCAAACATCAGAAAGAAGTTTATCAGAATGCTTCTGTGTGTGTTTTACGTGAAGATATCTCCTTTTCCACAATAGGCCTCAAAGCGCTCAAAATATCCACTTGCAGATTCTACAAAAAGAGTGTTTCAAAACTGCTCAATGAAAAGAAAGGTTCAACTCTGTGAGATGAATGCACACATCAAGAAGAAGTTTCTCAGAATTCTCCTGTGTAGTTTTTATTTGCAGATATTTCCTTTTTCACCATAGGTCGAAAAGGGCTCCAAATATCCACTTACAGTTTCTACAAAAAGAGGTGTTCAAAATGGCTGAATCAAAAAAGCTTCAACTCTGTGAGATGAATGCACATATCACAAAGATGTTTCTCAGAATGCTTCTATCTAGTTTTTATGTGAAGGTCTTTCCTTTCACACTATAGCCCTCAAAGCCCTCCAAATATCCACTTGCAGATTCTACAAAAAGAGCATTTCCAAACCTCTCGATCAAAAGAAATTTTCAACTCTGTGAGGTGAAAGCACCCATCACAAAGAAGTTTCTCAGCATCCTTCTGTGTAGTTTTTATGTGAAGATATTTCCTTTTCCACCATAGGACTCAATGTGATCCAAATATCCATTTGCAGATTGTACAAAAAGAATGTTTCAAAACTGCTCAATCAAAAGAAAGGCTCAACTCTGTGAGATGAATGCACACATCACAAAGAAGTTTCTCAGAATGCTTCTGTCTAGTTTTTATGAGAAGATATTTCCTTTTCTACCATAGGCCTCCAAGCGCCCAAAATATCCACTTGTAGATACTACAAAGAGATTGTTTGAAAACTGCTCAATAAAAAGAAAGGTTCAACACTGTGAGATGAATGCACACATCACAAAGAAGTTTATGAAAATGCTTCTGTGTACTTTTTATTTGAAGATATTTCCTTTTCCACCATAGGCTTCAAAGCCCTCCAAATATCCACTTGCAGATTCTACAAAAAAAGTGTTTCAAAACTGCACAATGAAAACAATGGTTAAACACTGTCTGATGAATTCACACAGTATAACGTAGTTTGTCAGAATGCTTCTGTGTGGTTTTTATGTGAAGATATTTCCTTTTCCAAAATAGGCGTCAAAGTTCTGCAAGTATCCACTTGCAGATTCTACAAAAAGAGTGTTTCATAACTGCTCAATCAAAAGAGAAGTTCAACTCTGTAAGTATAATGCACACATCACAAAAAAGTTTCTCAGAATGCTTCTGTGAAGTTTTTATGTGAGGATATTTCCTTTTCCACCGTAGGCCTCAAAGCACTCCAAATATTCAATTGCAGACTCTGCAAAAAGAGTGTTTCAAAACTGCTCAATGAAAACAAAGTTTCAGCTCCATGGGATGAATGCACTCATCAGAAAGAAGTTTGTCAGAATGCTTCTGTCTAGTTTTTATGTGATGATATTTCCTTTTCCACAACAGGCCTCAGAGCGCTCCAAATATCCACTTGCAGAATCTGCAAAAGGAACGTTTCAAATCTGCTAAATCAAAAGAAAGGTTCAACTCTGTGAGATGAATGCACACATCACAAAGAAGTTTCTCTGAATTCTTCTGTATTGTTTACATATAATGGTATTTCCTTTTCAACCATAGGCCTCAAACCTCTCTAAATATCCATTTGCAGACACCACAAAAAAACTCTTTCCAAACTGCACAATCAAAAGAAAAGTTAAATTGTGTGTGTTAAATGCACACATCACAAAGAAGTTTCTCAGAATGCTTCTGTGTAATTTTTATGTGAAGATATTTCCGTATCCAATGAAGACCTCAAAGCGCTCTAAATACCCACTTGGAGATTCTACAAAAAGAGTGTTTCAAAACTGCTCAATCAAAAGAAATGTTCAACTCTGTGATTTGAATGCACACATCAAAAAGAAGTTTCTCAGAATGGTTCCTTTTAGTTTTCATGTGAAGATATTTCCTTTTCCACCGTAGGCCTCCAATCACTCTCAATATCCATTTGCAGATCCTAAAAAAAGAGTGTTTCAAAACTGATGAATCAAAACAAAAATACAAGTCTGTGTGATGAATGCACACATCAAAAAGAAGTTTCTCAGAATGCTTCTGTCTAGTTTTTCTTTGAAGACATTTCCTTTTCCACCATAGGCCTCAAAGAGCTCCAAATATCCAATTGTGGATGCCTCAAAAAGAGTGTTTCAAAACTGCTCAAAGAAAAGTAAAGTTCAACTCTGTGAGATGAATGTACACATCACAAAAAGTTTATCAGAACGCTTCTGTGTAGTTTTTATGTGAACATATTTCCTTTTCCAAAACAGGCTGCCAAGGGCTCCAAATATCCACTTACAGATAGTACAAAAAAAGTTCATCAGAACTGCTCAATCAAAAGAAAGTTTCAACTCTGAGTTGAATGCACACATCACTAAGAAGTTTCTCAGAATGCTTATGTCTAGTTTTTATGTGAAGATATTACCTTTTCCACAATAGGCCTCAATGCACTCCAAATATCCACTTGCAGATTCTACAAAAAGAGTGTTTCAAAACTGCTTAATGTAAAGAAAATTTCAACTCTGTGAGAAGAATGCACACATCACAATTAAGTTTCCCAGAATGCTTCTCTCTAGTTTTTATGTAAAGATATTTCCCTTTCCACCATAGGCCTCAAACCTCTCCAAATATCCGTTTGCAGATACCACAAAAACACTGTTTCCAAACTGCGCAACCAAAGGAAGATTGAACTCTGTGAATAAAATGCACGCATCACAGAGAAGTTTGTCAGAATGCTACTGTATAGTTTTTAGGTGAAGATATTTCCTTTTCCACCGTAGGCCTCGAAGCACTCGTAACATCCATTTGCATATCCTACAAAAAGAGTGTTTCAAAACTGATGAATCAAAAGAAAGATTCAACTCTTTGAGATGAACGCAGACATCACAAAGAAGTTTCTCAGCATGTTTCTGCGTAGTTTTTTATGTGAAGATATTTCTTTTCCACCATAGGCCACAAGGAGCTCCAAATATCCACTTGCAGATTCTATAAAAAGCGTGTTTCAAAACTGTTCAATCAAAAGAAAGATTCAACTCTGTGAGTTGAACGCATACATCACAAAGAAGTTTCTCAGAATGCTTCTGTGTATTTTTTATGTGAAGATATTTTCTTTCCCACCATCAGCCTCAATGCACTCCAAATATCCACATGCAGATCCTACAAAAAGAGTGTTTCAAAACTGTTCAACGAAAAAAATATTCAACTCTGTGAGATGAATGCACACATTGCAAAGAAGTTTCTCAGCATGAATCTGTGAATTTTTTTGTGAATATATTTCCTTTTCCACCATAGGTCTAAAATGGCTCCAAATATCCACTTGCAGATTCTACAAAAAAAGAGTATCAAAATTGCTCAATCAAAATATAGGTTCAACTCTTTGAGTTGAATGCACAAATCACAAAGAAGTTTCTCCAAATGATTCTGTGTAGTTTTTATATGAAGATAATACCATTTCCACCATAGGCCTCAGATCGCTCCAAATATCCACTTGCAGATTCTACAAAAAGAGTGTTTCCAAACTGCTCAATCAAAAGAAAATTTCAATTCTGTGAGATGAATGCACACATCACAAACAGGTTTCTCAGAATGCTTCTTTCTGGTTTTTTTGTGAAGATATTTCCTTTTCTACTAGATGCCACAAAGTGCTCCAAATATCCAGTTGTAGATTCTAAAAAAACACTGTTTCAGAACTACCCCATGTAAAGAAAGGTTCAACTCTGTGAGATGAATGCACACATCATGAAGAAGTTTCTCTGAATGCTTCTGTCTAGTTTTTATAGAAAGATATTTCCTTTTCCACCATAGGCCTCAAAACTCTCCAAATATCCATTTGCAGATACCACAAAAAAACTGTATACAAACTGTGCAATCAAAAGAAAAGTTAAATTGTGTGAGTTAAATGCACACATCACAAAGAAGTTTCTCAGAATGCTTCTCTGTAGCTTTTATTTGAAAATATTTCCTTATACACAATAGGCCTCGAAGCTCTCCAAATATCCACTTGGAGATTCTACAAAAAAGAGTGTTTCTAAACAGCTCAAACAAAAGAAATGTTCAATTCTGTGAGATGAATGCACACATCAAGAACAAGTTTCTCAGAATGTTTCTGTGTAGTTTTTATGTGAAGAGAATTCTTTTTCCACCATAGGCCTCCAAGCACTCTTAATATCCACTTCCAGATCCTTCAAAAAGAGTGTTTCAAAACTGCGCAATCCAAAGAAAGACTCACCTCTGTGAGATGAATGCACACATCACAAAGTAGTTTCTCAGAATGCTTCTGTGTTGTTTTTATTTGAAGATATTTCCTTTTCCACCATAGGCCTCAAATAGCTCCAAATACGCACTTGCAGATTTTTAATAAAGAGTGTTTCAAAACTGCTTAATCAACAGAAACATTCAAAAATGTGAGATGAATGCACATATCACAAAGAAGTTTCTCAAAATGCTTCTGTGTAGTTTTTATGTGAAGATATTTACCTTTCCACAATAGGCCTCAAAGCTCTGAAAATATCCACTTGCAGACTATACAAAAGGAGTGTTTCAAAACTTCTCAATCAAAAGAAAGGTTCAACTCTGTGAGATGAAGGCACACATCACAACGAAGTTTCTCAGAATGCTTCTATCTACTTTTTATATGAAGACATTTCCTTTTCCACCATAGGCCAGTAAGCATTCCAAATATTCACTTGCAGATACATCAAAGAGTGTTTCAAAACTGCACAATGAAAAGAAAGGTTCAACTCTGTGAGATGAATGCACACATCACAAAGAAGTTTCCCAGAATGCTTCTGACTAGTTTTTATGTAAAGAAATACCCTTTTCCAAAATAGGCCTCAAAGCTCTACAAATATCCATTTGCAGTTACCACCAAAACACTGTTTCCAAACTGTGCAATCAAAAGAAAGTTTCAAATCTGTGAGTTAAATGCACACAGCACAAAGAAGTTTCTCAGAATGCTTCCGTGTAGTTTTTTTATGAAGATAATTCCTTTTGCACTGTAGGTCGCAAAGCACTCCTAATATCCACAAGCAGATTCTACAAAAAGAGTTTTTCAAAACTGCTCAATTGAAAGAATGTTTCAACTCTGTGAGGTAAATACACCCATCACAAAGATGTTTCTCAGAATGCTTCTGTGTAATTTTCATGTGAATATATTTCCTTTTCCACCTCAGGCCACAAAGGGCTCCAAATATCCACTTGCAGATTCTACAAAAAGAGTGTTTGAAAACTGCTCAATGGAAAGAAAAGTTCAACTCTGTGAGATGAATGCACACAAAACAAAGAGGTTTCTCAGAATGCTTCTATGTAGATTTTTGTGAAGACATTTTCTTTTCCACTAGAGGCCGCAGCGTGCTCAAAGCACTCCAAATATCCCTTGCAGATGGTAAAAAATGAGTGTTTCATAACAGCTCAATCAAAAGAAAAGTTCCACTCTGTGAGATGAATGCACACATCAAAAAGAAGTTTCTCAGAGTGCTTCTGTCTAGTTTTTATTTGAAGATATTTCCTTTTCCACCATAGGCCACAAATTGGTCCAAATATCCACTTGCAGATTCTACAAAAAGAGTGTTTCAAAACTGCTCAATGAAAACAACTTTTCAACTCTGTGAGATGAATGCAAGCATCACAAAGAAGTTTCTCAGAATGCTTCTTTGTAGTTTTTATGTGAAGATATTTACTTTTCCACAACAGGCCTCAGAGTGCTCCAAATATCCACTTGCAGAATCTACAAAAAGAATGTTTCAAATCTGCTCCATCAAAAGAAAGGTTCAACTCTGTGAGATGAATGCACACATCAGAATGAAGTTTGTCAGAATGCTTCTGTCTAGTTTTTATGGAAGATATTTCCTTTTCCACAATAGGCCTCAAAGTGCTAAAAATATCAACATGGAGATTCTACAAAGAGAGTGTTTCAAAACTGCTCAATCAAATGAAAGTTTCTAATCTTGAGATGAATGCACACATCAAAAAGAAATTTTTCAGAGTGCTTCTGTGTAGTTTTTATGTGAAGATATTTCCTTTTCCACTGTAGGCCTAAAGGGCTCCAAATATCCACTTGCAAATTCTACAAAAAGAGAGTTTCAAAACTGCTCAATCAAAAGAAAATTTCAAATATATGAGTGAACGCATGCATCACAAAGTAATTTCTCAGAATGTTTCTGTGTAGTTTTTATGTGAAGATATTTCCTTTTCCACCACGGGCTGCAAAGGGCTCAAAATAGTCACTTGCAGATTCTACAAAAAGAGTGTTTCAAAACTTTTCAATATAAGAAAGTTTCAACTCTGTGAGTTGAACGTGCACATCACAAAGAAATTTCTCAGAATGGTTCTGTGTAGTTTTTATATGAAGATATTTCCTTTTCCACCATAGGCCTCAAAGCGCCCCAAACATCCACTTGCAGATTCTACAAAAAGAGAGTTTCAAAACTGCTCAGTGAAAAGAAAGGTTCAACTCGATGTGATGAATGCACACATCAGAAAGTTTGTCAGAATTCTACTGTGTAGTTTTTATGTGAATATATTTCCTTTTCCACAATAGGCCTCAAATCTCTCAAAATATCCACTGGCAGATTCTACAAAAAGAGTGTTTCAAATCTGCTAAATTAAAAGAAAGGTTCAACTCTGTGAGATGAATGCACACATCACAAAGTTGTTTCTCTGAATTCTTCTGTATTGTTTATATATAATGGTATTTCCCTTTCAACCAGAGGCCTCAAACCTCTCTAAATATCCATTTGCAGACACCACAAAAAAACTCTTTCCAAACTGCACAATCAAAAGAAAAGTTAAATTGCATGCATTAAATGCACACATCACAAAGAAGTTTCTCAGAATGTTTCTGTGTAATTTTTATGGGAAGATATTTACTTATCCACTGAAGGCCTCAAAGCGCTCTAAATATCCACTTGGAGATTCTACAAAAAGAGTGTTTCAAAACTGCTCAATCAAAAGAAATGTTCAACTCTGTGAGTTGAATTCACACATCACAAAGAAGTTTCCCAGAATGCCTCTGTGTCGTTTTTATGTGAAGATATTTCCTTTTACACCATAGGTTGAGAAGGGCTCCAAATATCCACTTGAAGATTCTACGAAAACAAAGTTTCAAAAGTGCTCAACAAAAGAAAGTTTCAAGGCTGTGAGACGAATGTACACATCACAAAGAAGTTTCTTAGAGTGCCTCTTTCTAGTTTTTATGTGAAGATATTTCCTTCTGCACTGTAGGCCGCAAAGCCCTCCTAATATCCACATACAGATTCCACAAAGAGATTGTTTCAAAACTGCTCAATCAAAAGAAACTTTCAACTCTGTGAGTTGAACTCAGAAATCACAAAGAAGTTTCTCAAAATGCTTCTGTTTAGTTTTTATGTGAACATAGTTCCTTTTCTACCATAGGCGAAAAAAGGGCTCTAAATATCGGCTTTCAGATTCTACAAAAAGAGAGTTTCAAAACTGCTCAATCAAAAGATAAATTCAACTCTGTGAGTTGAATGCACACATCACAAAGTAGTTTACCAGAAGGCTTCTGTGTAGTTTTTATGTGAAGATATTAACTTCTCCACCATAGGCCTCAAAGTGCCCCAAATATCCAGTTGCAGATTCTACAAAAAGAGTGTTTCAAAACTGCTCAATGAAAATAAAGGTTCAACTCAGTGAGATGAATGCACACATCAGAAAGAAGTTTGTCAGAATGCTTCTGTGTACTTTCTTTGTGAAGATAATTCCTTTTCTGAACTAGGCCTCAAAACGCTAAAAGTATCCACTTGCAGATTCTACAGAAAGTGTGTTTCAAAACTGCTCAATCAAAACAAAGGTTCAACTCTGTTAGATGAATGCACACATCACAAAGAAATTTCTCCAAATGCTTCTGTATAGATCTTATGTGAAGATATTTCCCTTTCCACAATGGGCCTCAAATCGCTCCAAATATCCAGTAGCAGATTTACAGAAAGAGTCTTTCCAAACCGCTCAATCAAAAGAAAGTTTCAACTCTGTGAGATGAAGGCACAAATCACAAAGAAGTTACTCAGAGTGCTTCTGTCTAGTTTTCATGAGGAGCTATTTCCTTTTCTACCATAAGCCTCAATGCGCCCCAAATATCAACTTGCAGATTCTACAAAAGGAGTGTTTCAAAACTGCTCAATAAAAGCACAGGATCAACTCTGTGATATGAATGCAGACATCACAAAGAAGTTTGTCAAAATTCTTCTCTCTAGTTTTTAAGTGAAGATATTTCCTTTTCCACCATAGTCTTCAAAGTGCTCCAAATATCCAATTGCAGATTCTAGAAAAAGATAGTTTCAAAACTGCTCAATCAAAGGAAAGGTTCAACTCTGTGAGTTGAATGCACCCATCACACAGAAGTTTCTCAGAATGCTTCTGTGTAGTTTTTAGGTGAAGATATTTCCTTTTAAACCAGACGCCTCAAAGCACTACAAATATCCACGTGCAGATTCCACAAACAGAATGTTTGCAAACTGCTCAAACAAAAGAAATGTTCAGCTCTGTGAGATGAATGCGCACATCCCAAAGAAATTTCTCAGAATGCCTCTTTCTCGTTTTCATGTAAAGATATTTCCTAAAATCTCTATAAATATACATTTGTAGATACCACAAAAACACTGTTTTCAAACTGTAAAATAAAAAGAAAGTTTCAACTCTCTGAGTTAAATGCAGACATAACAACGAATTTTCTCAGAATGATTCTGTCTAGCTTTTATTTGAAGATATTTCCTTTTCCACCATAGGCCTCAAATCAGTCCAAATATCCAATTGCAGATTCTACAAAAAGAGTTCTTCAAAACTCCTCATTGAAAAGTAAGTTTCAACCCTATGAGATGAATGCACACATCACAAAGAAGTTTCTCAGAATGCTTCTGTCTAGTTTTTATGTGAAGATATTTCCCTTTCCACCACAGGCCTCAAACCTCTCCAAATATCCATTTGTTGATACCACAAAAACACTGTTTCCAAACTGCAGAATCAAAGAAAGTTTCAACTCTGTGAGTTAAATGGAGACGTCATAAAGAAGTTTCTCCGAATGCTTCTGTGTAGTTTTTATGTGAAGATATTTCCTTTTCCACAATGGGCCTCAAATCGCTACAAATATCCACTTGCATATTCTACAAAAAGAGTGGTTCCAAACTGCTCAATCAAAAGAAACGTTGAACTCTGTGAGATGAATGCACACATCCCAAAGAAGTTTCTCAGAATGCTTCATTCTCTTTTTTATTTGAAGATATTTCTTTTTGCACTGTAAGCTGCAAAGCGCTACTAATATTCACATACACATTCCACACAAAGAGTGTTTCCACACTGCTCAATCAAAAGAAATGTTCAACCTCTGAGATGAATGCGCACATCAAAAAGAAGTTTCTCAGAATGCTTCTGTGTAGTTTTTATATGAAGATATTTCCTTTTCCACTTGGTCTTAAAGAGCTCTAAATATCCACTTTCAGAAGGTACAAAAAGAGAGTTTCAAAACTGCTCAATCAAAAGAAAGGTTCAACTCTGTGAGATGAATGCACACATCACTAAGAAGTTTCTCAGAATGCTTCTATGTAGTTTTTAATTGAAGATATTCCCTATTCCACCATAGGTATCAAAGTGCTCCAAATATCCACTGCAATTTCTACAAAAGAGTGTTTCCAAAATACTCAATGAAAAGAAAGTTTCAATTCCTTGTGATGAATGCACACATCACAAAGAAGTTTCTCAGAATGCTTCTGAGTAGTTTTTATGTGAAGGTATTTCCTTGTCCACCATAGGCCTCAAAGCGTTACAAATATCCACTTGCAGATTCTACAAAAAGAGTGATTCAAAACTACTCAATCAAAAGAGAATTTGAACTCTGTGTGTTCAAAGCACACATCATAAAGAATTTTCTCAGAATGCTTCTGTGTAGTTTTTAATTGAAGATATTGCTTTTTCAACAATAGGCCTCAAAGTGCTCCAAATATCCACTTGCAGATACTACAAAAGGAGTGTTTCAAAAGTATTCAATGTAAAGAAAGGTTCACCTCTGTGAGATGAATGTAACCATCACAAAGAAGTTTCTCAGAATGCTTCTGTCTAATTTTTATGTAAAGATATTTCCTTTTCCACAATAGGCTGAAAAGGCTCCAAATATCCACTTGCAGAATCTACAAAAAGAGTGTTTCAAAACTGCTCAATCCAAAGAAAGGTTCAAACTCTGTGAGTTGAATGCATATATCACAAACAAGTTTCTCAGAATGCTTCTGTCTAGTTTTTATGTGTAGATATTTCCTTTTTCCACCGTAGGTCTCAAAACACTCCAAGTGTCCACTTACAGATTCTACAAAAAGAGTGTTTCAAAACTGCTCAATCAGAGGAAAGGTGGAACTCTGCACACTGAATGCACACATCACAATCAAGTTTCTCATAATGCTTCTGTCCAGTTTTTATGTGAAGATATTTCCTTGTCCACCAAAGGCCTCAAAACTCTCCAAATATCCACTTGCAGATTCTGCAAAAAGCGAATTTCAAAACTAATCAAAGAAAACAAAGTTTGAACACTGTGATATGAATAGACACATCAGAAAGAAGTTTGTCAAATGCTTCTGTCTAGTGTTTATGTGAAGATATTTCCTTTTCCACAGTAGGCCACAGAGTGCTCCAAATAACCACTTGCAGAATCTACAAAAAGAGGGTTTCAAAACTGCTCGATCAAAAGAAAGGTTCAAATCTGTCAGTTGAATGCACACGAAATGAAGAAGTTTCTCAGAATGCTTCTGTCTAGTTTTTATGTGAAGATGTTTCCTTTTCTAAAATAGGCCTCACAGCGCTCCAAATATCCACTTGCAGATTCTACAAAAAGAGTGATGTCAAACTGCTCAATGAAAACAACATTCAACTCTGCGATGAATGGCCATATCAGAATGAAGTTTCTCAGAATGCTTCTATCCAGTTGTTATGTCAAGATATATCCTTTTCCATCATAGGCCTCAAAACCCTCCAAATATCCACTTGCAGATTCCACAAAAAGAGTTTCCAACTGCTCAATGAAAACAAAGGTTCAACTATGTGAGACGAACTCACACATCAGAAAGATGTTTGTCAGAATGCTTCTTTCTAGTTTTTATAGGAAGATATTTCCTTTTCCACCATAGGCCTCAAAGTGCCCCAAATATCCACTTGTGAATTCTACAAAAAGAGAGTTTCAAAACTGTTCAGTGAAAAGAAAGGTTCAACTCGATGAGATGAATGAACACATTAGAAAGAAGTTTGTCAGAATGCTTCTGTGTAGTTTTTATTTGAAGATATTTCCTTTTCCACAATAGGCCTCACAGTGCTTAATATATCCACTTGCAGATTCTACAAAAAGAGAGTTTCAAAACTGCTTCATCAAAATATATGTTCATCTCGGTGAGTTCAACGCAGACATCACAAAGAAGTTTTGGAGAATGCTTCTGTCTAGTTTTTATTTGAAGATATTGCCTTTTCCTCCATAGGACTCAAAGCACTCCAAATATCCACTTCCAGAGTCTACAAAAGGAGTGTTTCCAAATTGCTCAATCAAAAAGAAGATTCGACTCTGTGCGATGAATGCACACATCACAAAGAAGTTTCTCAGAATGCTTCTGTCTACTTTTTATATGAAGATATCTCCTTTTCCACTTTAGGCCTCAAAATGTTCCAAATATCCACTTGCATATCTTACAAAAAGAGTGTTTCAAAACTACTCAATCAAAAGAAAAGTTCAACTCTGAGTTGAACGCATACATCAGAAAGAAGTTTCTCAGAATGCTTCCATGTAGTTTTTATGTAAAGACATTTCCTTTCCTACCATAGGCTGAAAAAGGCTCCAAATAGCCACCTGCAGAATCTACAAAAACAGAGTTTCAAAACCGCTCAATCAAAATATAGGTTCAACTCTGTGAGTTGAATGCACACATCAGAAAGAAGTTTCTCAGAAAGCTTCTGACTAGTTTTTATGTGAAGATATTTCCTTTTCCACCATAGGCCTCAAAGCACTCCAAATATCCACTTGCAGAATCTACAAAAAGAGTGTTTCAAAACTGCTCAGTCAAAAGACAGGTTCAACTGTGTGAGTTGAAGGCACACATCACAAAGATGTTTCTCAGAATTCTTCTGTGTAGTTTTTAAGTGGTGATATTTCCTTTTCCGCCGTAGGCCTCAATGCGCTCCAAATAACCACTTGCAGATTCCACAAAAAGAGTGTTTCAAACTGCTGAATCAAAAGAAAGGTTCGACTCTGTGAGAAGAAAGCACACGTCACAAAGAAGATTCTCAAAATGCTTCTGTCTAGTTTTATGTGAAGTTATTTCCTTTTCCAAAATAGGCCTCAAAGTGCTACAAATATCCACTTGCAGAATATAAAAAAAAGAGTGTTTCAAAAGAGCTCAATGAAAAGAAAAGTTCAGCTCTGTGAGATGAATGGAAACATCACAAAGAAGTTTCTCAGAATGTTTCTATGCAGTTTTTATGTGAAGAGATTCCCTTTCCACCATAGGCTGAAAAGGTCCCCAAATATACACTTCAGATTCTACAAAAAGAGTGTTTCAACTCTGCTCAATCAAAGAAAGGATCAACTCTGTGAGTTGAACACCCATATCATGAAGAATTTTCTCAAAATGCTTCAGTCTAGTTTTTATGTGAAGATATTTCCCTTTCCACCATAGACCTCAAAGTGCTCCAAATATCCACATGCAGAATCTACAAAAAGAGTGTTTCAAAACTGCTCAGTCAAAAGGCAAGTTCAACTGTGTGAGTTGAATGCGCACATCACAAAGATGTTTCTCAGAATGCTTCTGTGTAGTTTTTAAGTGATGATATTTCCTTTTCCACCATAGGCCTCAATGTGCTCCAAATAACCACTTGCAGATTCCACAAAAAGAGTGTTTCAAACTGCTGAATCAAGAGAAAGGTTCGACTCTGTGAGAAGAAAGCACACGTCACAAAGAAGATTCTCAAAATGCTTCTGTCTAGTTTTATGTGAAGTTATTTCCTTTTCCAAAATAGGCCTCAAAGTGCTACAAATATCCACTTGCAGAATATAAAAAAAAGAGTGTTTCAAAAGAGCTCAATGAAAAGAAAAGTTCAGCTCTGTGAGATGAATGGAAACATCACAAAGAAGTTTCTCAGAATGCTTCAGTGTAGTTTTTATGTGAAGAGATTCCCTTTATACCATAGGCTGAAATGGGCTCCAAATGTACACTTGCAGAATCTACAAAAAGAGTGTTTCAAATCTGCTCAATCAAAGAAAGGATCAACTCTGTGAGTTGAAAGCCCCCATCACAAAGAATTTTTCAAAATGCTGCAGTCTAGCTTTTATGTGAAGATATTTCCTTTTCCACCATAGACCTCAGTGCTCCAAATATCCATATGCAGAATCTACAAAAAGAGTGTTTCAAAACTGCTCAATTAAAACAAAGGTTCAACTCTGTTAGATGAATGCACACATCACAAATCACTTTCTCAGAATGCTTCTGTTTACTTTTTATGTGAAGATATTTCCTTTACCAAAGTAGGCCTCAAAGCACTCCAAATTTCCACTTGCAGAATCTACAAAAAGAGTGTTTGAAAATGGCACAATCAAAAGAAAGGTTCAAATGTGTGAGAAGAATGCACACATCACAAAAAAGTTTCTCACAATGCTTCTGGGTAGTTTTCATGTGAGGATATTTCCTATGACACCATAGGCCTCAAAGCGATCCAAATATCCACTTGCAGATTCTACACAGAGTGTTTCAAAAGTGGTCAACCAAAAGAAACGTAGAAATCTGTGAGACGAATGCACATATCATTAAGGAGTTTCTTGGAATGCTTCTTTCTAGTTTTTATGTGAAGATATTTCCTTTTTCCATAATTGGCCTCAAAACCCTCCAAATATCCATTTGCAGATTCCACAAAAGGAGTGTTTGAAAACTGCTCAATGTAAAGAAATGTGCAACTCTGTGAAATGAATGCACACATCACAAAGAATTTCCTCAGAATGCTTTTGTCTAGTTTTTATGTAAAGATATTTCCTTTTCCACAAAAGGCTGCAAAGGGCTCCAAATATGCACTTCCAGATTCTACAAAAAGAGGTTTTGAAAACTGCTCAATCCAAAGACAGTTTCAGCTCTGTGAGTTGAATGCACACATCACAAAGAAGTTTCTCAGAATACTTCTGTTTAGTTTTCATGTGAAGATAATTCGTTTTCCACCATAGGCCTAAAAGCACTCCAAATATCCACTTGCAGATTCTACAAAAAGAGTGTTTCAAAACTGGTCAATGTAAAGAAAGGTTCAACTGTGTGAGATGAATGCACACATGACAATTAAGTTTCTCAGAATGTTTCTGTCTAGTTTTTATGTGTAGATATTTCATTTTTCCACAATAGGTCTAAAAACGCTCAAAATACCCACTTGCAGATTCTACAAAAAGAGTGTTTCAAAAGTAGTCAATGTAAAGAAAGGTTCAACTGTGTGAGATGAATGCACACATAAAAAAAAAGTTTGTCAGAATGCTTCTCTCTAGTTTTTATGTGAAGATATTTCCTTTTCCAACATAAGCCTCAAAGCGCTCCAGATATCCAAATGCAGATTCTACAAAAAGATAGTTTCAAAACTTCTCAATGAAAACAAATGTTGAACAATGTGAGATGAATGCACACATCAGAGAGAAGTTTGTCAGAATGCTTCTGCCTAGTTGTTATGTGAAGATATTTTCTTTTATACCGTCGGCCTCAAAGCACTCCAAATATCCACTTGCACTATCTACAAAAAGTGTGCTTCAAAACTGCTCATTAAAAAGAAAAGTTAAACTCTGTAAGTTGAAAGCACACATCACAAAGAAGTTTCTCAGAATGCTTCTGTGTAGTTTTAATGTGAAGATATTTCCTTTTCCACAATAGATCTCAAAGTGCTCCAAATATCCACTTGCAGATTCTACAAAAACAGTGTTTCCAAACTGCTCAATCAAAAGAAACGTTCAACTCTGTGAGATGAATGCACACATCACAAAGAAGATTCCCAGAATTCTTCTTTGTAGTTTTTATGTGAAGATATTTCCTTTCCCACCATAGTCCTTAAGGGGCTTTAAATATCCACTTGTAGATTCTACAAAAAGAGAGTTTCAAAACTGGACAATCAAAATATAGGATCAACTCTGTGAGATGAATGCACACATCAGAAAGAAGTTTCTCAGAATGCTTCTGTCTAGTTTTTAAGTGAAATTATTTCCTTTTCCAACATAGGCCTCAAAGTGCTCCAAATGTCCACTTGCAGATTCTACAAAAACAGTATTTCAAACTCCTCAATGAAAACAAAGCTTTAACTCTGTGAGATGAATGCACCCATCAGAAAGAAGTTTGTCCGAATATTTCTATCTAGTTTTCATGTGAAGATATTTCCATTTCCACCACAGGCTTCAAAGCGCTCCAAATATTCTCTTGCAGATTCTACAAAAAGAGAGATTCAAAACTGCTTAATCAAAAGAAAGGTTCAACTCTTCTAGTTGAATGCACACATCAGAAAGGAGTTTTTCAGAAAGCTTCTGTGTGGTTTTGATGTGAAGAAATTTCCTTTTCCACTAGAGGCTCCAAAGAACTCCAAATATTTACTTGCAGATTCTACAAAAAGAGTGTTTCCAAACTGCACCATTAAAGGAAAGGTTGAACTCTGTGAGATGAATGCACACAACACCAAGCAGTTTCTCAGAATGCTTCTGTGTAGTTTTTATGTGAAGATATTTCCTTTCGAACCATAGCCCCTAAAGGGCTCCAAATATCCACTTGCAGATTCTACAAAAATAAGGTTTCCAAAATCCTCAATGAAAATAAAGGTTCAACTCTGTGAGATGAATGCACACATCACAAAAAAGATTCTCAGAATGCCTCTGTCTGGTTTTTATGTGAAGATATTTTCTTTTCCACCATAGGCCACAAAATGCTCCAAATATCCACTTGCAGATTCTACAAAAAGAGTGTTTCAAAACTGCTCAATCAAAAGTAAGGTTCAACACTGTGAGATGAATGTGCACATCACAAAGAAGTTTCTCAGAATCCTTTGGTCTAGTTTCTATGTGAAGATATTTCCTTTTCCTCCATAGGCCTGAAAGCATTCGAAATATCCACTTTCAGATTCTACAAAAAGAGTGTTTCAAAACTGCTCACTGAAAGCAAAGGTTTAACTCTGTGAGATGAATGCACACATCACAAAGAAGTTTCTCAGAATCCTTCTGTCTAATTTCTATGTGAAGATATTTCATTTTTGACCATAAGCCTCAAGGCCCTCCAAATATCCACTTTCAGATTCCATAAAAACAGTGTTTCAAAACTGCTCAATGAACACAAAGGTTCAACTCTGTGAGATGAATGCACACATCACATCACAAAGAAGTTTCTAAGGATGCGTCTGTCTAGTTTTTATGTGAAGATATTTCCTTTTCCACTATAGGCCTCAGTGTGCTCCAAATATACACTTGCAGACACTACAAAAAGAATGTTTCAAAACTGCTCTATGAAAACAAAGGTTCAACTCTTTGAGATGAATGCACACATCAGAATGTAGTTTATCAGAATGCTTCTGTCTAGTTTTTATATGAAGATATTTCCTTTTCCATCATAGGTCTCAAAGTGCCCCAAATATCCACTTGCAGATTCTACAAAAAAAGAATGTCAATACTGTTCAATCAAAGTAAAGGTTCAACTCTGTGAGTTGAACGCACACATCACAAGGAAGTTTCTCAGAATGCTTCTGTCTAGTTTTTAAGTGAAGATATTTCCTTTTCCACCATAGGCCTCAAAGCGCTGCAAATATCCACTTGCAGATTCTACAAAAACAGTGTTTTAAACCTCCTCAATGAAAACAAAGGTTCAACTCTGTGAGATGAATGCACCCATCAGAAAGAAGTTTGTCTGAATACTTCTGTCTAGCTTTTATGTGAAGATATTTCCTTTCCAACCGTAGGCCCTAAAGGGCTCCAAATATCCACTTGCAGAGTCTACAAAAAGAGTGTTTCCGAATTTCTCAATGAAAACAAAGGTTCAACCCTGTAAGATGAATGCACACATCACAAAGAAGCTTCTCAGAATGCTTCTATCTGGTTTTTATGTGAAGATATTTTCTTTTCCACCATAGGCCACAAAGTGCTCCAAATATCCACTTGCAGATTCTGCAAAGAGAGTGTTTCAAAACTGCTCAATCAAAAGTAAGGTTCAACCCTGTGAGATGAATGCACACATCACAAAGAAGTTTCTCAGAATCCTTCTGTCTAGTTTCTCTCTGATGATATTTCCTTTTCCACCATAGGCCTCAAAGGGCTCCAAATATCCACTTTCAGATTCTATAAAAAGGGTGTTTCAAAACTGCTCAATGAAAACAAAAGTTCAACTCTGTGAGATGAATGCATGCATCACAAAGAATTTCCTAGGAATGCTTCTGTCTAGCTTTTATGTGAAGATATTTCCGTTTCCACTATTGGCCTCAATGTGCTCCAAATATCCACTTGCAGATACTACAAAAAGAGTGTTTCAAAACTGCTCTGTGAAAACAAAGGTTAAACTCTTTGAAATGAATGCACACATCAGAATGTAGTTTATCCGAATGCTTCTGTCTAGTTTTTATATGAAGATATTTTCTTTTCCAGCATAGGTCTCAAAATGCCCCAAATATCCACTTGCAGATTCTACAAAAAGAGAATTTCAATACTGCTCAATGAAAGTATAGGTTCACCTCTGTTAGTTGAACACAAACATCACGAAGAAGTTTCTCAGAATGCTTCTGTGTACTTTTTATGTGAAGATATTTCCTTTTCCACCAGAGGCCTCAAAGCGCTCCAAAAATCCACTTGCAGATTCTACCAAAAGAGTGTTTCCAAACAGCTCAATTAATAGAAAGGTTCAACTCTGTTAGATTAATGCACACATCACCAAGAAGTTTCTCAGAATGCTTCTGTCTAGATTTTATGTGAAGATATTTCCTTTTCCACCATAGGCCTCTAATCACACCAAATATACACTTCCACATTCCTCAAAAAGAGTGTTTCAAAACTGCTCAATTAAAACAAAGGTTTAACTCTCTGAGATGAATGCACAGATCAGAAGGAAGTTTGTCAGAATGCTTCTATGTGGTTTTTATGTGAAGATACTTCCTATTCCACCATAGGCTTCAAAGCACACCAGATAGCCACTCGCAGAATCTACAAATAGAGTGATTCAAAACTGTTCAATCAAAAGAAAGGTTCAACTCTGTGAGTTGAACGCACACATCAGAAAGCATTTTGTCAGAATGCTTCTGTCTAGCTTTTATGCGAAGATATTTCCTTTTCTATCATAGGCCTCAAAGCCCTCCAAATATCCAGTTTCAGATCCTACAAAAAGAGTGTTTCCAAACTGCTCAATGAAAACCAGGGTTCAACTCTGAGATGAATGTGCACATCACAAAGAAGTTTCTCATAATGATTCTGTCTAGCTTTTATGTGAAGATATATTCTTTTCCACCATAGGCCTCAAAGTGCTCCAATTATCCACTCGCAGATTCTACAAAAGAGTGTTTCCAAACTGCTCAATCAAAAGAAAGTTTCAACTCTGTGAGATGAACGCACACATCACAAAGAAGTTTCTCAGTATGCTTCTGTGTAGTTTTTATGTGAATATATTTCCTTTCCCACCATAGGCCGTAAAGGGTTCTAAATATACACTTGCAGAATCTACAATAAGAGAGTTTCAACACTACTCAATCAAAACATAGCTTCAACTCTGTGAGTGGAAAGCACACATCACAAGAAGTATCTCAGAATGCTTCTGCCTAGTTTTTACATGAAGATATTTCCTTTTCTACCAAAGGCCTCAAAGCGCTCCAAATATCCACGTACAGATTCTACAAAAACAGTGTTTCAAAACTGCTCAATGAAAACAAAGGTTCAACTCTGTGAGTTTAATGCAAACATCAGAAAGAAGTTTGTCAGAATGCTTCTGTCTAGTTTTTATGTGAAGATATTTCCATTTCCACCATAGGCCTCAAAGCGCTCCAAATATCCACTTGCAGAATCTTCAAAAAGAGTGATTCAAAACTGCTCAATCAAAAGAAAGTTTCAACTCTGTGAATTTAACGTAAGCATCACAAAGAAGTTTCTCAGAATGCTTCTGTGTAGTTTTTATGTGAAGATATTTCCTTTTCCATCATAGGACACAAAGCGCTCCAAATATCCACTTGCAGATTCTACAAAAAGAGTGTTTCCAAACTGCTCAATCTAAAGAAAGTTTCAACTCTGTGAGATGAATTCACACATCACAAAGAAGTTTCTCAGAATGCTTCCATCTAGTATTTATGAGAAGATATTTCCTTTTCCATCATAGGCTGAAAAGGGATCCAAATATCCACTTGCTCATTCTACAAAAAGAGAGTTTCAAAACTGCTCAATCAAAATATATGTTCAACTCTGTGATTTGAACGCACACAAAACAAAGTAGTTTCTCAGAATACTTCTTTCTAGTTATTATTTGAAGATATTTCCTTTTCCACCATGGGCTTCAAAGTGCTCCAAATATCCACTTGCAGAATCTACAAAAAGAGTGATTCAAAAGTGCTCAATCAAATATAAGTTTCAACTCTGTGAGTTGAATGCACACATCACAAAGAAGTTTCTCAGAATGCTTCTGTGTAGTTTTAATGTGATGATAATTCCTTTTCCCACATAGGCCAAAAAGCACTCCAAATACCCACTTACAGAGACTACAAAAGAGTGTTTCCAAACTGCTCAATCAAAAGAAAGATTCAACTCTGTGTGGTGAATGCACACAACCCAAAGAAGTTTCTCAGAATGGTTCTATCTAGGTTTTATGTGAGGGTATTTCCTTTTCCACCATAGGCCTCGAAATGGTCCAAATATCCACTTGCAGATTCTACAAAAACAGGGTTTCAAAACTGCTCAATCAAAAGAAAAATTCGACTCTGTTGAATGAATGCACACATCAAGAATTTTATCAGAATGCTTCTGTGTAATTTTTATGTGAAGATATTTCCATTTGCACCATAGGCCAAAATAGGCTCCCAATATCCTCTTGCAGATTCTACAAAAAGAGAGTTTCAAAACTGCTCAATCAAAATATAGTTTCAACTCATTGAGTTGAATGCACACTTCACAAAGAAGTTTCTCAGAATGCTTCTGTGTAGTTTTTATGGGAAGTTATATCCTTTTCCACCATAGGCCCCAAAGCACTCCAAATATCCACTTGCAGATTCTACAAAAAGAGTGTTTCAAAACTGCTCAATGAAAACAAAGTTTCAACTCAGTAAGATGAATGCACATATGACAAAGAAGTTTCTCAGAATGCTTTTGTTTAGTTTGTATGTGAAGATATTTCCTTTTCCACCATAATCCTCAAACCTGTCCAAATATCCAATTGCTGATACCACAAAAAAACTGTTTCCAAACTGTGTATTAAACGAAGTTTCAACCCTGTGAGTTAAACGCACACATCAAAAAGTAGTTTCTCAGAATGCTTCTGTTTAGTTTTTATGTGAAGATATTGCTTTTTCCACGATAGACCTCAAAGTGCTACAAATATCCACTTGCGGATCCTAAAAAAGAGTGTTTCAAAACTGCTCAATCAAAAGAAATGTTCAACTCTGTGAGTTGAATGCACACATCACAAAGAATTTTCTCAGAATGCTTCTTTGTAGTTTTTACATGAAGATATTTCCTTTTCCCACATAGGCCTCAAAACGCTCCAAATATCCACTTGCAGATACTACAATAAGTGCGTTTCCAAACTGCTCATTCAAAAGAAAGGTTCAACTCTGTCAGATGAATGCACACATCACAAAAAGTTTATCAGAATACTTCTGTCTAGTTTTTGTGTGAAGATATTTCCTTTTCCACTGTAGGCTTCAAAGCTCAAAAATTATCCACTTACAGATCCTACAGAAAGAGTGTTTCCAAACTGCTCAATCAAAAGAAAGGTTCAACTCCATACCTCACAGAGAAGTTTCTCAGAATGCTTCTGTCTACTTTTTATGTGAAGATATTTCCCTTTCCACCACAGGCTTCAAAGTGCTCCAAATATCCACTTTCAGTTTCCACTAAAACAGAGTTTCAAAACTGCTCAATCAAAAGAAAGATTCACCTCTGTGAGATGAATGCACGCATCACAAAAATGTTTCTCAGAATGCTTCTTTGTAGTTTTTATGTGAAGATATTTCCTTTTCCACTGTAGGCCTCAAAGAGCTCCAAATATCCACTTGCAAATTGTGCAAAAGAGTCATTCCAAACAGCTCAATCAAAAGAAAGGTGAAACACTGTAAGATGAATACACACATCACAAAAAGTTTCTCAGAATGCTTGTGTCTAGTTTTTATGTGAAGATGTTTCCTTTTCCACAATAGGCCTCAAAGATCTCCAAATTCCCACTTGCAGAATATTCAAAAAGAGTGTTTCAGAACTGCTCAATCAAAACAAAATTTCAACTCTGTGAATCGAACCCACACATCACAAAGAAGTTTCTCAGAATGCTTCTGTGTAGTTTTTATGTGAAGATATTTACTTTTCCCACATAGGCCTCTAGGGGCTCAAAATATCCACTTGCAGAATCTACAAAAAGATTGTTTCAAAACTGCTCAATGAAAAGAAATTTTCAACTCTGTGAGATGAATGCACACATCACAAAGATGTGTCTCACAATGCTTCTGTCTAGTTTTTATGTGAAGATATTTCCTTTTCCACTACAGGCCTCAAACCTCTCTGAATATCCAATTGCAGATACCACTAAAACACGGTTTCCAAACTGCACAATCAAAAGAAAGGTTCAGTTCTGTGAGATGAATGCACATATCACAAAGAAGATTGTCAGAATGCTTCTGTGTAGTTTTTAGGTGAAGATATTTCGTTTTCCACAATAGGCCTCCAGGCGCTCCAAATATCCAGTTGCAGAATATACAAAAAAAAGTGTTTCATAACTGCTCTAACAAAAGAAAGGTTCGACTCTGTGAGATGAACGCACACATCCCAAAGATGTGTCTCAGAATGCTTCTGTCTAGTTTTTATGTGAAGATGTTTCCTTTTCCACTACAGGCCTCAAACCTCTCCGAATATACAATTGCAGATACCACTGAAACACGGTTTCCAAACTGCACAATCAAAAGAAAGCTTCAATTCTGTGTGATGAAGGCGTACATCACAAAGAAGATTGTCAGAATGCTTCTGTGTAGTTTTTAGGTGAAGATATTTCGTTTTCCACAATAGGCCTCAAGGCACTCCAAATATCCAGTTGCAGAATATACAAAAAAAGTGTTTCAAAACTGCTCTATCAAAAGAAAGGTTCAACTCTGTGAGATGAACGCACACATCACAAAGAAGTTTCTCAGAATGTTTCTGCCTAGTTTTTATTTGAAGATATTTCCTTTTCCACCATAGACTTCAAAGCGCTCCAAATATCCACTTGGAAATTCTCCAAAAAGAAGTTTCAAAACTGCTCTATTAAAAGAAATGTTCAACTCTGTGAGATGAATGCACACATCACAAAGAACTTTCTCAGAATGTGTCTGTGTAGTTTTTATTTGAAGATATTACCTTTTCCACCTTAGGCCTAGAAGCACTCCAAATATCTACTTGCAGATTGTATAAAAAGAGTGTTTCAAAACTGATGAATCAAAAGAAAGGTTCAACTCTGAAACAAATGCACTCATCACAAAGAAGTTTCTCAGAATGCTTATGTGTAATTTTTATGTGAATATATTTCCTTTTCTACCATAGGCCGAAGAGGGCTCCAAATATCTACTTGCAGATACTACAAAAAGAGAGTTTCAAAACTGCTCCCACAAAATATATGTTCAACTCTGTGAGTTGAAGGCACATATCACAAAGATGTTTCTCAGACGGCTTCTATGCAGTTTTTATGTGACGATATTTCCTTTTTCACCATAGGCCTCAAGGCGCTCCAAATATCCACTTGCAGATTCTACAAAAACAGTGTTTCCAAACTGCTCAATCAAAAGCAAGGTTCAACTCTGTGAGACGAATGCACACATCACAAAGAAGTTTCTCAGAATGCTTCTGTGTAGTTTTTATGTGAAGATATATCCTTTCTACTGTAAGCCTCAAAGCACTCAAAATATCCAGTTGGAGATTCCACAAAAAGATTGTTTCAAAACTGCTCAATGAAAAGAAAGGTTCAACTCTGTGAGATGAATGCACACATCACAAAGAGTTTCACAGAATGCTTCTGTGTAGTTTTTATGAGAATATATTTCCTTTTCCACAATGGGCCACAGAGTGCTCCAAATATCAACTTGCAAATTCTACAAAAAGAGAGTGTCAAAACTGTTCAATCAAAAACTAAGCTCAACTCAGTGAGTTGAAAACACACATCACAAAGAAGTTTCTCATAATGTTTCTGTGTAGTTTTTACGAAATGATACTTCATTTTCCACCATAGGCCTCAAAGCTCTCCAAATATCCCCTTGCCTATTCTACAAAAAGTGTGTTTCCAAAGCGCTCAATTAAAAGAAAGGTTCAAATCTGTGAGACAAATGCAGACATCACAAAGTAGATTCTCAGAAAGATTCTCTCTAGTTTTTATGTGAAGATATTTCATTTTCCACCATAGGCCTCAAAGCGCTCAAAATATCCACATGTAGATTCTTCAAACAGAGGGTTTCAAAACTGCTCAACGAAAAGAAAGATTCAACTCTGTGAGATGAATGCACACATCACAAAGAAGTTTGTCCGAAGGCTTCTGTCTAGTTGTTATGTGAAGATATTTCCTTTTCCACAATAGGTCTCAAAGTGCTCCAAATATCCACTTGCAGATACAACAAAAAGGGTGTTTCAAAACTGCTGAATGAAACAAAAGGTTCAAATCTGTGAGATGAATGTGCGCATCACAAGGAAATTTCTCAGAATGCTTCTGTGTAGTTTTCATGTGAAGATATTACCTTTTCCACCATGGACTTCGAAGCACTCCAAATAACCACTTGCAGATTCTACAAACAGAGTGTTCCCAAACTGCTCAATCAAAAGACAGGTTCAATTCTGTGAGATGAACGTGCACATCACAAAGAAGTTTCTCAGAATCCTTCTGTCTAGTTTTTATGTGAAGATATTTCCTTTTCCAGCATAGTCCTCAAAGCCACCCAAATATCCATTGCAGAGTCAAAAACAGAGTGTTTCAAAACTGCTCAATGAAAAGAAAGTTTAAACTCTGTTAGATGAATGCACACATCAGAAAATAGTTTCTCAGAATGCTTCTGTCTAGTTTTTATGTGAAGATATTTCCTTTTCCACCAGAGGCCTCAAACCCCTCCAGATATGCATTTGCAGATACCACCAAAACACTGTTTCCAAACTGCGCAATCAAAAGAAAGTTTCAACTCTGTGTGTTAAATGCACACATCACAAAGAAGTTTCTCAGAATGCTTCTATGTAGTTTTTATGTGAAGCTATTTCCTTTTCCACTACAGGTCACAAAGTTCTCCAAATATCCAATTGCAGATTCTACATAAAGAGAGTTTCAAAACTGCCCAAGCAAAAGAAAATTTCAACTCTGTGAGTTGAATGTACACGTCACAAAGAAGTTTCTCAGAATGCTTCTGTCCAGTTTTTATGTGAAGATACTTCCTTTTCACAATAGACCTCAAAGCGCTCCAAATATCCACTTATAGATTCTACAAAAAGAGGGCATCAAAACTGCTCAATCAAAAGAACGGTACAACTCTGTGAGATGAATGCACACATCACAAACAAGTTTCTCAGAATGCTTCTGTGTAGTTTTTATGTGGAGATATTTCCTTTTCCATAATAGTCCTCAAAGCGCTACAAACATCCACTTGCAAATTCTACAAAAAGAGAGTTTCATAACTGCTGAATCAAAAGATAGGTTCAACTCTGTTACTTCAACACACACATCAAAAAGAAGTTTCTCAGAATGCTTCTGTGTAGTTTTTATCTGAAGATATTTCCTTTTCCACCATAGGCCTCAAACTGCTCCAAATATCCACTTGCAGATTCTATAAAAAGAGAGTTTCAAAACTGCTCAATGAAAACAAAGATTCAACTCTGTGAAAAGAATGCACACATCAGAAAGAAGGTTGTCAGAATGCTTCTGTCTAGTTTTTATGTGAAGATTTTTCCTTTTCCACCATGGGCCTCAAAGCGCTCCAAATATACACTTGCAGAATCTACAAAAACAGTGTTTCAAAACGGCTCAATCAAAAGAAAGGTTCAACTCAGTGAGAAGAATCCACACATCCCAAATAAGTTTTTCAGAATGGTTCTGTGTAGTTGTTATGTGAAGATATTTCCTTTTCCACCATTGGCCTCAAAGCGCTCCAAATATCCACTTGCAGATTCTACAAAAAGAGTGTTTCCAAACAACTCAATCAAAAGAAAGGTTCAACTCTGTAAGATGAATGCGCACATCAGAAAGAAGTTTCTCAGAATGCTTCTGTCTAGTTTTTATGTGAAGATATTTCCTTTTCCACTAGAGGTCGCAAAGCGCTCCAAATATCCACTTGGAGATACTACAAAAAGAATGTTTCAAAACTGCTCAAGCAAAAGGAAGTTTTACCTCTGTGAGTTCAATGCATACGTCACAAAGAAGTTTCTCAGAATGCTTCTGTCCAGTTTCTATGTGAAGATATTTCCTTTTCACAACAGGCCTCAAAGCACTCCAAATATCCACTAGCAGATTCTACAAAGAGTGTTTAAAAACTGATCAAGGAAAAGAAAGCCTGAACTCTGTGAGATAAATGCACACATCACAAAGAAGCTTCTTAGAATGCTTCTGTCTAATTTTTATGTAAAGATATTTCCTGTTCCACCATAGGACTCAAACCTCTCCAAATATCCATTTACAGATACCACAAAAACACTGTTTCAAAACTGCCCAATCAAAAGAAAGTTTCAACTCTGTGAGTTAAATGCACACATCATAAAGAAGTTTCTCAGAATGCTTCTCTGTAGTTTTTATGGGAAGATATTACCTTTCCCACAATAGGCCTCAAAGCGCTCCAAATATCCACTTGCAAATTCTAGAAAAAGAGTGTTTCGAAACTACCGAATCAAAAGAAATATTCAACTCAGTGAGATGAATGCACACATCAAGAAGAAGTTTCTCAGAATGCTTCTGTGTAGTTTTTATTTGAGGATATTTCCTTTTCCACTATGAGCCGCAAAGGGCTCCCAATATCGACTTGCAGATTCTACGAAAACAGAGTTTCCAAACTGGTCAATCAAAATGTAGGTTCAACATTGTGAGGTGAACACACACATCACAAAGAAGGTTCTCAGAATGCTTACATGTAGTTTTTATGTGAAGATATTTCCATTTTCACCATAGGCTGAAAAGGGCCTCAAATATCCACTTGCACGTTCTACAAAAAGAGTGTTTCAAAACTCCTCAATCAAAAGAAAGGTTCAACACTGTGAGTTGAATGCACACATCACAAAGAAGTTTCTCAGAATGCTTCTGTCTAGTTTTTAGGTGAAGATATATCCTTTTCCACCATAGGTCTCAAAGCGCTCCTAATATCCCCTTGCAGAGTCTACAAAAAGAGTGTTTCAACATTACTCAATCAAAAGAAAGGTTCACCTTGTGAGACGAATGCACACATCACAAAGAAGTATCTGATAATGATTCTGTCTAGTTTTTATGAGAACATATTTCCTTTTCAGTGATTGGTCTCAAAGATCCCAAAATATCCCTTTGGAGATACTACAAAAAGCATGCTTCCAAACTGCTCAATCAAATGAAAGTTTCAATCTGTGAGTTGAATGCACACATCAGAAAGAAGTTTCAGAGAATGCTTCTGTCTAGTTTTTATGCAAAGATATTTCCTTTTCCACCAAAGGCCTCAAAGCACTCCAAATATCCACTTGCAGATTCCACCTAAAGAGTGTTTTAGAACTGCTCAATCTAAAGAAAGGTTCAACTCTTTGTGATAAATGCACTCATCCCAAAGAAATTTCTCAGAATGCTTCTGTCTAGTTTTGAAGTGAGGATATTTCCTTTTCAAATATAGGCCTCAAAACACTCCAAATATCTAATTACAGATACTACAAAAAGAGTGTTTCCAAACTACTGAATCAAAACAATGGTTCAACACTGTGAGATGAATGCACACATCACAAAGAAGTTTCTCAGAATGCTTCCGTCTAGTTTTTATGTGAAGGTATTTCCTTTTCAACTAAAGGTCTCAAAGAGCTCCAAATATCCATTTGCAGATACTACAAAAAGAGTGTTTCCAAACTGCTCAATCAAAAGAAAGGTTTAACTCTGCGAGTTGAATGTGCAAATCACAAAGAAATTTCTGAGAATGCTTCTGTCTACTTTTTATGTGAAGATATCTCCTTTTCCACCATAAGCCTCAAAGCGCTCCAAATATCCACTTGAAGATTCTACAAAAAGAGTGTCTCAAAACTGCTCTATCAAAAGAAAGTTGCAAGTCTGTGAGATGAATGCACACATCACAAAGAAGTTTCTCAGAATGATTCTGTCTAGTTTTCATGTGAAGATATTTCCTTTTCAACTGTTGGCAACAAAGTGCTCAAATTATCAATTTGCAGATACTACAAAAAGATTGTTTCCAAACTGCTCAATCAAAAGAAAGGTTCAACTCTGTGGGTTGAATGCACGCATCACAAAGAAGTTTCTGATAATATTTCTGTCTAGTTTCTATGTGAAGATATTTCCTTTTCCATCATAGGCCTCATAGTGCTCCAAATACTCACTTGCAGATTCTACAAAAAGAGTGTTTCAAAACTGCTCTATCAAAAGAAAGGTTCAACTCCTTCAGATGAGTGCACACATCACAAAGAAGTTTCTCAGAATTCTTCTGCCTAGTTTTAATATGAAGATATTTCCTTTTCAACTATTGGACTCAAAGCGCTCCATTTATCCATTTGCTGATACTACAAAAAGAGTGTTTCCAAATAGCTCAATCAAAAGAAAAGTTCAACTCTGTGACTTCAATGCACACATCAAAAAGAAGTTTCTGAGAATGCTTCTGTCTAGTTTTTATGTGAAGATATTTCCTTTTCCACCATAGGCCTCAAATCGCTCCAAATATCCAATTGCATTTTCCACAAAAAGAGTGTCTCAGAACTGCTCAATCGAAGAAAGGTTCAACCATTTGTGATGAATGCACTCATCCCAAAGAAGTTTCTCAAATTGCACTGCCTAGTTTTTATATGAGGATATTTCCTTTTCAACTATAGGCCTCAAAGCGCTCCATATATCCATTTGCAGATACTACAAAAAGAGTACTTCCAAACTACTCAATCAAAAGAAAGGTGCAACTCTGTGAGTTGAATGCACACAACAAAAAAATGTTTCTGAGAATGCTTCTGTCTAGTTTTTATGTGACGATATTTCCTTTTCCTCCATAGACCTCAAAGCGCTCCAAACATGTCCTTGCAAATTCCACAAACAGAGTATTACAGAGCTGCTCGATCAAAAGAAAGGTTCAACTCTGTGATATGAATGCGCACATCACAAAGAAGTTTCTCAGAATGCTTCTGTCTAGTTTTAATGTGAAGATATTTCCTTTTCAACTATAAGCCTCAATGCACTTCAAACATCCATTTGCAGATACTACAAAACGAATGTTTCCAAATTCTTCAATCAAAAGAAAGTTTCATTGCTGTCTGTTGAATAAACAAATCCCAAAGAAGTTTCTGAGAATGCTTCAGTCTAGATTTTATGTGAAGATCATTCCTTTTCCACCACAGGCCTCAAAGCGCTCCAAATATCCTCTTGCGGATTATAGAAAGAGAGTGTTTCAAAACTGCTCAATCAAAAGAAATTTTTAACTCGGTGAGATGAATTGATACATCACAAAGAAGGTTCTCAGAATGCTTCTGTCTAGTTTTTATGGGAAGATATTTACTTTTCAACTATAGGTCCGAAAGTGTTCAAATTATCCATTTGCTGATACTAGAAAAAGAGTGTTTCCAAAGTTCTCAATCAAAAGAAAGGTTCAACTGTTTGAGTTGAATGCACACATCACAAAGAAGTTTCTGAGAATATTTCTGTCTAGTTTTTATGTGAAGATATTTCCTTTTCCACCATTGGCCTCAAATCGCTCCCAATATCCACTTTCAGATTCCACAAAAAGAGTGTTTGAAAACTGCTCAACCAATAGAAATGTTAAACTCTGTGAGATAAATGCACACATTACCAAAGAACTTTCTGAGAATGCTTCTGTCAAGTTTTAATATGAAGATATTCCTTTTTCAGCTTCAGGACTCCAAGCGCTCCAAATATCCACCTGCAGACTCTACAAAAGGAGTGTTTCCAAACTGCTCAATCAAAAGAAATTTCAATTCTGTGACTTGAAAGCACACATCAAAAAGAAGTTTCTGAGAATGCTTCTGTCCAGTTTTTATGTGAAGATATTTCCTTTTCCATCATAGGCCTCAAAGCGCTCCAAATATCCACTTGCAGATTCCACAAAAAGAGCCTTTCAGAACTGCTCCTTCAAAAGAAATGTACAATTCCTTTTGATGAATGGACTCATTTCAAAGAAGTTTCTCAGAATGCTTCTGTCTGGTTTTTATGTGAGGATATTTCCTTTTCAACTCTAGTCCTCAAAGCGCTCCAAATATCCATTTGCAGATACTACAATAAGAGTGTTTCCAAACTAATCATTCAAAAGAAAGGTTCAACTCTGTGAGTTGAACGCACGCATCACAAAGAAATTTCTGAGACTACTTCTGTCTAGTTTTTATGTGAAGATATTTCCTTTTCCACAATAGACCTCAAAGAGCTCCAAATATCCACTTGCACATTCTACAAAAAGATTGTTTGAAAACAACTCAATCAAAAGAAAGGTTCAACTCTGTGAGATGAATGCACACATCATAAAGAAGTTGCTCAGAATGCTTCTGTCTAGTTTTTATGTGAAGATATTTCCTTTTCAAATATAGGCCTCAAAGCCCTCCAAATATCCATTTGCAGATAATATAAAAAGAGTGTTTCTAAACTGCTCAATCAAAAGAAATTCAACTCTGTGAGTTGAATGAATACATCACAAAGGAGTTTCTGAGAATGATTCTGCCTACTTTTTGAGTGCAGATATTTCCTTTTCTACAATAGGCCTCAAAGCTTTAAAAATATCCACTTGCAGATTTTAGAAAAAGAGTGTTTCAAAAGTTTTCAATCAAAAGAAAGGTTCAACTCTATGAGATGAATGCACACAACACAAAGTAGTTTCTCAGAATGCTTCTGTGTAGTTTTTATATGACGATATTTCCTTTTCAACTATAGGAGTCAAAGCGCTCCATATATCCATTTGCAGATACTACAAAAAGAGTGTTTCCAAAGTGCTCAATCAAAAGAAAGGTTCAATTCTGTGGCTTGAACACACACATCTTAAAAAAGTTTCTGAGAATGCTTCTGTCTAATTTTTATGTGAAGAAATTTGCTTTTCCACCATAGGCCTCAAAGTGCTCCAAATATCCATTTGCAGATACTACAAAAAGACTGTTTCCAAACTGCTCAATCAAAAGAAAGCTTCAACTCTGTCACTTGAAGGCACACATCACAAAGAAGTTTCTGAGAATGTTGCTGTCTAGTTTTTATGTGAATATATTACCTTTTCCACCATAGGCCTCAAAGCGCTCCAAATATCCACTTGCAGATTCTACAAAAAGAGGGATTCAAAACTGTTCGATCCAAAGAAAGATTCAACCCTGTGAGATGAATGCAGACATCAAAAAGAAGTTTCTGAGAATATTTATGTCTAGTTTTTATGTGAAGATATTTCCTTTTCAACTATACTCCTCAAAGCACTCCAAATATCCATTTGCAGATACTACAAAAAGAGTGTTTCTAAACTGCTCAATCAAAAGAAAGGATCATCTCAGAGAGTTGAAAGTACAGATCACAAAGAAGTTTCTGAGAATGCTTCTGTCTAGTTTTTATGTGAAGATATTTCATTTACCACCATAGGCTTCAAAGCACTCTAAATATCCACTTGCTGAGTCGACAAAAATAGTGTTTCAAAACTGCTAAAGCAAAAGAAACGTTCAACACTGTGAGATGATTATGCAAATCACAAAGAAGTTTCTCAGAATGCTTTTGTCTGGTTTTTATGAGAAAATATTTCCTTTTCAACTATAGTCCTCAAAACGCTCTAAATTTACTTTTGCAGATACTACAAAAAGTGTTTCTAAACTGCTCAATCAAAAGAAAGGTTCAACTCTGTGAGTTAAATGCACACATCACAAAGAAGTTTCTGAGAATGCTTCTGTCTAATTTTTATGTAAATATATGTCCTTTTCCACCATAGGCCTCAAAGCTCTCCAAATATCCACTTGCAGATGCCACAAAGAGTGCTTCAAAGCTGCTCATTCAAAAGAAAGGTTCAACTCTGTGAGATGAATGCACACATTGCAAAGGAGTTTCTCAGAATGCTTCTGTCCAGTTTTTACGTGAAGATATTTCCTTTTCAACTATAGGCCTCAAAGCGCTGCAAATATCCATTTGCAGATCCTACAAAAAGAGTGTTTCCAAACTGCTGAATCAAAAGAAAGGTTCAACTCTGTGAGATGAATGCACACATTGCAAAGGAGTTTCTCAGAATGCTTCTGTCCAGTTTTTACGTGAAGATATTTCCTTTTCAACTATAGGCCTCAAAGCGCTGCAAATATCCATTTGCAGATCCTACAAAAAGAGTGTTTCCAAACTGCTGAATCAAAAGAAAGGTTCAACTCTGTGAGATGAATGCACACATTGCAAAGGAGTTTCTCAGAATGCTTCTGTCCAGTTTTTACGTGAAGATATTTCCTTTTCAACTATAGGCCTCAAAGCGCTGCAAATATCCATTTGCAGATCCTACAAAAAGAGTGTTTCCAAACTGCTGAATCAAAAGAAAGGTTCAACTCTGTGAGATGAATGCACACATTGCAAAGGAGTTTCTCAGAATGCTTCTGTCCAGTTTTTATGTGAAGATATTTCCTTTTCAACTATAGGCCTCAAAGCGCTGCGAATATCCATTTGCAGATCCTACAAAAAGAGTGTTTCCAAATTGCTGAATCAAAAGAAAGGTTCAACTCTGTGAGTTAAATGCACACATCACAAAGAAGTTTCTGAGAATGCTTCTGTCTAATTTTTATGTAAAGATATGTCCTTTTCCACCATAGGCCTCAAAGCTCTCCAAATATCCACTTGCAGATGCCACAAAGAGTGCTTCAAAGCTGCTCATTCAAAAGAAAGGTTCAACTCTGTGAGATGAATGCACACATTGCAAAGGAGTTTCTCAGAATGCTTCTGTCCAGTTTTTACGTGAAGATATTTCCTTTTCAACTATAGGCCTCAAAGCGCTGCAAATATCCATTTGCAGATCCTACAAAAAGAGTGTTTCCAAACTGCTGAATCAAAAGAAAGGTTCAACTCTGTGAGATGAATGCACACATTGCAAAGGAGTTTCTCAGAATGCTTCTGTCCAGTTTTTATGTGAAGATATTTCCTTTTCAACTATAGGCCTCAAAGCGCTGCGAATATCCATTTGCAGATCCTACAAAAAGAGTGTTTCCAAACTGCTGAATCAAAAGAAAGGTTCAACTCTGTGAGATTAATGCACACATAACAAAGAAGTTTATGAGAATGCTTCTGTCTAGTTTTCATGTGATGATATTTCCTTTTCCACCGTTGGCCTCAAAGCACTAAAAGTATCCAGGTGCAGATTCTACAAAAAGTGTGTTTCAAAACTGCTCAAATAAAAAAAATTCCACTCTGTGAGTTGAATGCACTCATCACAAAGAAGTATCTCAGAATACTGCTGTTTAGTTTCAATGTGAAGATATTTCGTTTTCAACTATAGGCCTCAAATTACTCCAAATATCCACTTGCAGATTTGACAAAAAGATGGTTTCCAAACTGCTCAATCAAAAGGAAGTTTCAACTGTGTCAGTTGAATGCACACATCACAAAGAAGTTCCTGAGAATACGTCTGTCTAGTTTTTATGTGAAGATATTTCCTTTTCCACCATAGGCCTGAAAGCACTCCAAATTTCCATTTGCAGAACTCACGAAAAGTTTGTTTCAAAACTGCTCAATCAAAAGGAAGGTTCATCTCTGTGAGATGAAAGCACGCACCAAAAAGAAGTTTCTTAGAATGCTTCAGTCTAGTTTTTAGGTGAAGATATTTCCTTTTCCACCATAGGCCTCAAAGCGCTCCCAATATCCATTGCAGATTCTACAAAAAGAGTGTTTCAAAATTGCTCAATCAAAAGCAAGTTTCAACTCTGTGAGATGAATGCACACATCCCAAATAAGTTTCTCAGAATGCATCTATCTAGTTTTTATATGAACATATTTCCTTTTCAACTAAAGGCCTGAAAGTGTTCCAAATAACCATTTGTGGATACTACAAAAAGAATGTTTCCAAACTGCTAAATAAAAAGAAAGGTCCAACTCTGTGAGATGAATGCACACATCACAAAGAAGTTTCGGAGAATGCTTCTGTCTAGTTTTTATGTGAAGATATTTTCTTTTCCACCATAGGCCTCAAAGCACTCCAAATATCCACTTGCAGATTCTACAAAAAGAGTGTTTCAAAACTACTATCAAAAAAAGTTTCAACTCTGTGAGACGAATGCACACATCACAAAGAAGTTTCTCAGAATGCTTCTGTCTAGTTTTTATGTGATGATATTTCTTTTTCAACTATCAGCCTCAAAGTGCTCCAAATATCCATTTGCAGATATTACAAAAAGAGTGTTTCCAAACTGCTCAATCAAAAGAAAGTTTCAGCTCTCTGAGGTAAATACACACATCACAAAGGAGTTTCTGAGAATGCTTCTGACTTGTTTTTATGTGAACACATTTCTCTTCCACCATAGGCCACAAAGTGCTCCAAATATCCACTTTCAGTTCTACAAAAAGGGTGTTTAAAAACCACTCAATCAAAAGAAAGGTTCAAATCTGTGAGATGAAGACACACATCACAAAGAAGTTTCTCAGAATGCTTCTGTCTAGTTTTTATGTGAAGATATTTCCTTTTCAAGTATAGGCCTCAAAGTGCTCCAAATATCCATTAGCAGATACTACAAAAAGAGTGTTTCCAAACTGCTCCATAAAAATAAAGGATCAACTCTGTGAGTTGAATTCATCCATCACAAATATGCTTCTGAGAATGCTTCCATCTAGTTTTTATGTGAAGATAGTTCTTTTCCACCATAGGCTTCAAAGTGCTCCAAATATCCACTTGCAGATTCTACAAAAAGGGTGTTTCAAAACTGCTCATTCAAAAGAAATGTTCAAGTCTGTGAGATGAATGCATACATCACCAAGAAGTTTCTCAGAATGCTTCTGTATAGCTTTTTTTTCTTTTCTTTTCTTTTATTGTTATTATACTTTAAGTTTTAGGGTACTTGTGCACAATGTGCGGGTTAGTTACATATGTATAATTTTGCCTTTCTGGAGTGCTGCACCCATTAACTCATCATTAACATTAGGTATATCTCCTAATGCTATCCCTCCTCCCTCCCCCACCCACAACAGTCCCCAGAGTGTGATGTTCCCCTTCCTGTGTCCATGGGTTCTGATTGTTCAATTCCCAACTACGAGTTAGAACTTGCGGTGTTTGGTTTTTTGTCCTAGTGATAGTTTACTGAGAATGATGATTTCCAATTTCATCCATGTCCCTACAAAGGAAATGAACTCATCATTTTTTATAACTGCATAGTATTCCTTGGTGTATATGTGCCACATTTTCTTATTCCAGTCTATCATTGATGGACATTTGGGTTGGTTCCAAGTCTTTGCAATTGTGAATAGTGCCACAATAATCATATGTGTGCATGTGTCTTTATAGCAGCATGATTTATAGTCCTTTGGGCATATACCCAGCAATGGGATGGCTGGGTCAAATGGTATTTCCAGTTCTAGATCCCTGAGGAATTGCCACACTGACTTCCACAATGGTTGAACTAGTTTACACTTCCACCAACAGTGTAAAAGTGTTCCTATTTCTCCACATCCTCTCCAACGCCTGCTGTTTCCTGACTATTCAATGATTGCCATTCTAACTGGTGTGAGATGTCATCCCATTGTGGTTTTGCTTTGCACTTCTCTGATCGCCAGTGATGGTGAACATTTTTTCATGTGTTTTTTGGCTGCACAGATGTCTTCTTTTGAGAAGTGTCTGTTTATGTTCTTCTCTCACTTTTTGATGGGGTTGTTTGTTTTTTTCTTATAAACTTGTTTGAGTTCATTGTAGATTCTGGATATTAGCCCTTTGTCAGATGAGTAGGTTGCAAAATGTTTCTCCCATTTTGTAGGTGGCCTGTTCACTCTGATGGTAGTTTCTTTTGCTGTGCAGAAGCTCTTGAGTTTAATTAGATCCCATTTGTCAATTTTGGCTTTTGTTGCCATTGCTTTTGGTGTTTTAGACATGAAGTCCTTGCCCATGCCTATGTCGTGAATGGTAATGTCTAGGTTTTCTTCTAGGGTTTTTATGGTTTTATGTCTAACGTTTAAGTATTTAATCCATCTTGACAAAACTTCCAGATGAATGATCAGACAGCAGCATTCGCCATTGCATGAAAATCCGCTGGTCTGCAGCCACTGCTGCTGATACCCAGGCAAACAGGGTCTGCAGTGGACATCTAGCAAACTCCAACAGACTTGCAGCTGAGGGTCCTGTCTGTTAGAAGGAAAACTAACAAACAGAAAGGACATCCACACCAAAAATCCCTCTATACATAACCATCATCAAAGACCAAAAGAAGATAAAACCAAGAAGATGGGGAAAAAACAGAGCAGAAAAACTGGAAACGCTAAAAAGTGGAACGCCTCTCCTCCTAAAAAGGAGCACAGATCCTCACCAGCAAAAAAACAAAGCTGGATGGAGAATGACTTTGACGAGTTGAGAGAAGAAGGCTTCAGACAATCAAACTACTCCGAGCTGCAGGAGAAAATTCAAACCAAAGGCAAAGAAGTTGAAAACTTTGAAAAACATTAGACGAATGTATAACTAGAATAACCAATACACAGAAGTGCTTAAAGGAGCTGATGGAGCAGAAAGCCAAGGCTTGAGATCTATGTGAAGAATGAAGAAGCCTCAGGAGCTGATGCGATCAACTGGAAGAAAGGGTATCAGTGATTGAAGATGAAATGAATGAAATGAAGCGAGAAGGAAAGTTTAGAGAAAAAAGAATAAAAAGAAATGAATAAAGCCTCCAAGAAATATGGGACTATGAGAGAAGACCAAATCTACGTCTGATTGGTGTACCTGAAAGTGACGGGCAGAATGGAACCAAGTTGGAAAACACTCTGCAGGATATTATCCAGGAGAACTTCCCCAATCTAGCAAGGCAGGCCATCATTCAGATTCAGGAAATACAGAGAATGCCACAAAGATACTCCTCGAGAAGAGCAACTACAAGACACATAATTGTCAGATTTATCAAAGTTGAAAAAAGGAAAAAATGTTAAGGCAGCCAGAGAGAAAGGTCAGGTTACCCACAAAGGGAAGCCCATCAGACTAACAGCACATCTCTTGGCAGAAACTCTACAAGCCAGAAGAGAGTGGAAGCCAATATTCAACATTCTTAAAGAAAAGAATTTTCAACCCAGAATTTCATATCCAGCTAAACTAAGCTTCATAAGTGAAGGAGAAATAAAATACTTTACAGACAAGCAAATGCTGAGAGATTTTGTCACCACCAGCCCAACCCAAAAAGAGTTCCTGAAGGAAGCCCTAAACATGAAAAGGAACAACCGGTACCAGCCGCTGCTAAATCATGCCAACATGTAAAGACCATCAAGACTAGGAAGAAACTACACCAACTAATGAGCAAAATAACCAGCTAACATCATAATGACAGAATCAAATTCACACATAACAATACTAACTTTAAATGTAAATGGACTAAATGCTCCAATTAAAAGACACAGACTGGCAAATTGGATAAAGAGTCAAGACCCATCAGTGTGCTGTATTCAGGAAACCCATCTCATGTGCAGAGACAAACAAAGGCTCAAAATAAAAGGATGGAGGAAGATCTACCAAGAAAATGGAAAACAAAAAAAGGCAGGGGTTGTAATCCTAGTCTCTGATAAAACAGACTTTAAAACAACAAAGATCAAAAGAGACAAAGAAGGCCATTACATCATGGTAAAGGGATCAATTCAACAAGAAGAGCTAAATATCTTAAATGTATATGCACCCAATACAGGAGCACCCAGATTCATAAAGCAAGTCCTGAGTGACCTACAAAGAGACTTAGACTTCCACACAATAATAATGGGAGACTTTAACACCCCACTGTCAACATTAGACAGATCAATGAGAGAGAAAGTTAATGAGGATACCCAGGAATTGAACTCAGCTCTGCACCAAGCGGACCTAATAGACATCTACAGAACTCTCCACCCCAAATCAACAGAATATACATTTTTTTCAGCACCACACCACACCTATTCCAAAATTGACCACATAGTTGGAAATAAAGCTCTCCTCAGCAAATGTAAAGAACAGAAATTATAACAAACTCTCTCTCACACCACAGTGCAATCAAACTAGAACTCAGTATTAAGAAACTCACTCAAAACTCCTCAACTACATGGAAACTGAACAACCTGCTCCTGAATGACTACTGGGTACATAACAAAATGAAGGCAGAAATAAAGATTTCTTTGAAACCAACGAGAACAAAGACACAACATGCCAGAATCTCTGGGACACATTCAAAGCAGTGTGAAGAGGGAAAATTTTAGCACTAAATGCCCACAAGAGAAAGGAGGAAATATCCGAGATTGACACACTTCTGAGAAGCGTTCAAGAAGTTTCTGAGAATGCTTCTGTGTAGTTTTTAAGTGAAGATATATCCCTTTCCACTATAGGCCTCAAATCGCTCCAAATATCCATTTGCAGATGTATGAAAAGAGTGATTCCAAACTGCTCAATAAAATCAGGTTGAACTCTGTCAGATGAATGGACACATCACTAAGAAATTTCTCAGAATTCTTCTGTCTAGTTTTTAGGTGAAGATATTTCCTTTTCAGCTACAGGACAGAAAACGCTACAAATATCCATTTGCAGATACTACAAAAAGAGTGTTTCCAAGGAGCTTAATAAAAAGAAAGTTCAACTCTGTGAGTTTTATGCACACATCACAAAAAATTTTCTGAGAATGCTTCTGTCCAGTTTTTGTGTGAAAATATTTTCTTTTCCACCATAGGACAGAAAGTGCTCCAAATATCCACTTGCAGACCCTACAAAAAGAGTGTTTCAAAGCTTCTCAATCAACAGAAAGGTTCAACTCTGTGAGATGAATGCACACATGACAAAGAAGTTTCTCAGAATGCTTCTGTCCAGGTTTTATGTGATGATATTTCTTTTTCAACTATAGGCCCCAAAGCTCTCCAAATATCCATTTGCAGATACTACGAAAAGAGTTTTTCCAAACTGCTCACTCAAAAGAAACGTTCAGATCTGTGAGTTGAATGCACACATCACAAAGAAGTTTCTGAGAATGCTTCTGTCTAGTTTTTGTGTGAAGATATTTCCTTTTCAACTGTAGGCAATGAAGTGCTCCAAATATCCATTTGCAGATACTAGAAAAAGAGTGTTTCCAAACTGCTCAATCAAAAGAAAGTTTCAACTCTCAGAGTTGAATGTACACATCACAAATAAGTTTTGGAGAATGCTTCTGTCTAGTTTTTATGTGAAGATATTTCCTTTTCCACCATAGGCACCAAAGCGCTCCAAATATCCACTTGTAGATTCTACAAAAAGAGAGTTTCAAAATTGCTCAATAAAAAGAAAGCTTCAACTCTGTGAGATGAATGTACACATCACAAAGAAGTTTCTCACAATGCTTCTGTCTAGTTTTGATGTGAAGATATTTCCTTTTAAGTTATTGGCTCAAAGCGCTCAAAAAATCCGTTTGCAGATATTAAAAAAAGAGTGTTTCCAAACTGCTCAATAAAAGAAAGGTACAACTTTATTAGTTGAACGCACACATCACAAAGCATTTTCTGAGAATGCTTCTGTCTAGTTTTTATGTGAGGATATTTCCTTTTGTACCATAGGCTTCAATGTGCTCCAAATATCCACTTGCAGATTCTACCATAAGAATGTTTCAGCACTGCTCAATCAAAAGAAAGGTTCAACTCTGTGAGACGAATGCACACCTCACAAAGAAGTTTCTCAGAATGCTTCTCTCTATTTTTTATGTGAAGATATTTCCTTTTCACCAATAGGCCACAAAGCACTTCAAATATCCATTTGTAGATACTACAAAAAGAGTGTTCCCTAACTGACCAATCAAAAGAAAGTTTGAACTCTGTGAGTTGAATTCACACATCAGAATGAAGGTTCTCAGAATTCATCTTTCTAGTTTTTATGTGAAGATATTTTCTTTTCAACTACAGGCCTCAAAACACTCCAACTATACATTTGCAGATACAACTACAAAAAGATTGTTTCAAAACAGCTCAATCAAAAGAAAGGTTCAACTCTGAGAGATGAATGCACACATCACAAAGAAGTTTCTGAGAATGCCTCTGTCTACTTTTTAGGTGAAGATATTTCCTTTTCCACCATAGGCCTCAAAGCGCTCCCAATATCCATTGCAGATTCTACAATAAGAGCGTTTCAAAATTGCTCAATCAAAAGGAAGTTTCAACTCTGTGAGATGAATGCACACATCCCAAATAAGTTTCTCAGAATGCATCTATCTAGTTTTTATATGAATATATTTCCTTTTCAACTAAAGGCCTGAAAGTGCTCCAAATAACCATTTGTGGATACTACAAAAAGAATGTTTCCAAACTGCTAAATAAAAAGAAAGGTTCAACTCCATGAGATGAATGCACACATCACAGAGAAGATTCGGAGAATGCTTCTGTCTAGTTTTTATGTGAGGATATTTTCTTTTCCACCATAAGCCTCAAAGCACTCCAAATATCCACTTGCAGATTCTACAAAAAGAGTGTTTCAAAACTACTCTATCAAAAAAAAGTTTCAACTCTGTGAGATGAATGCACACATCAAAAAGAAGTTTCTGAGAATGCTTCTGTCTAGTTTTTATCTTATGATATTTCCTTTTCCACCATAGGCCTCAAAGTGCTCCAAATATCCGATTGCAGATTCCACAAAAAGAATGTTTCAAAACTGCTCAATCAAAAGAAAAGTTCAACTCTGTGAGATAAGTGCACACAGCACAAAGAAGTTTCTCAGAATGCTTCTGTCCAGTTTCTATGTGAAGATATTTCCTTTTCAACTATAGGCCTCAAAGGGTTCCAAATATCCATTCCCAGTTACTACAAAAAGAGTGTTTCCAAACTGCTCAATCAAAATTTATATTCAACTCTGTGAGTTGAATGCACACATCACCAGGTGGGTTCTGAGAATGCTTTTGTCTAGTTTTTATGGGAAGATATTTTCTTATCCACTATAGGTCTCAAAGCGCTCCAAATATCCATATGCAGATTCTACAAAAGAGTATTTCAAAACTGCTCAATCAAAAGAAAGGTTCAGCTCTGTGAGATTAATGCTCACATCACAAAGATGTTTCTCAGAATGGTTCTGTCTAGTTTTAATGTGAAGTATTTCCTTTACAACTATAGGCCTCAAAGCGCTCCAAATATCCATTTGCAGATACTACAAAAAGAGTGTTTCAAAACTGCTCAATCAATAGAAAGTTTCAACTCTGTGAGTTGAATGCACACATCAAAAGAAGTTTCTGAGAATGCTTCTATCTAGTTTTCATTTGAAGATACTTCCTTTTCCACCATAGGCCTCAAAGCGCTCCAAATATCCACTTGCAGATTCTACAAAAAGAGTGCTTCAAAACTGCTCAATCAAAGAAAAGGTTCTACTTTGTGAGATGAGTGCAAACATTACAAAGTGGTTTCTCAGAATGCTTCTGTCTAGTTTTTATGTGAAGATATTTCCTTTTCCACCATAGGCCTCAAAGCACTCCAAATATCCAGTTGCAGATACTACAAAAGGAGTGTTTCCAAACTTCTCAATCTGAAGGAAAGTTCAACTCTGTGAGATGAATTAACAAATCACAAAGAAGTTTATCAGAATGCTTTTCTCTAGTTTTTATGTGAAGATGCTCAATCAAAAGAAAGGTTCAACTCTGTGAGATAAATGCACACATCAAAAAGAAGTTTCTGAGAATGGTTCTGTCAAGTTTTTCTGGGAAGATTTTTCATTTTCACCTATAGGCCTCGAAGCGCTCCAAATATCCATTTGCAGGTACGACAAAAAGGTTGTTTCAAAACTGCTCAATCTAAAGAAAGATTCAACTCTGTGAGTTGAATGCACACATCACACGGAAGTTTCTGAGAATGCTTCTGTCTCATTTTTATGTGAAGATATTTCCTTTTCCACCGTAGGTCTCAAAGCACTCCAGATATCCACTTGCAGATTCTACAAAATGGGTTTCAAAACTGCTCAATCAAAAGAGAGGTTCAACTCCGTCAGGTGAATGCACACATCACAAAAGAGTTTCTCAGAATGTTTCTGTCTAGTATTTATGTGAAGATATTTCCTTTTCAACTATTTATCTCAATGCTCTCCAAATATCCAACTGCAGATACAACAAACAGATGGTTTCCAAACTGCACAAACAAAAGAAAATTTCAACTCTGTGTGTTGAATGCAAATATCACAAAGTAGTTTCTGACACTACTTCTGTCTAGTTAAAAACTTAAAAAGTGAAGATATTTTCATTTCCACCATAGGCCTCAAAGTGCACCAAATATCCACTTGCAGATTCCACAAAAAGAGTGGTACAAAACTGCTCAAACAAAAGTTCAACACTGTTAGATGAATGCATGTATCACAAAGAATTTTCTCAGAATGCTTCTGTCTAGTTTTAATGTGAAGTATTTCCTTTTCAACTATAGGCCTCAAAGCGCTCCAAATATCGATTCACAGACACCACAAAAAGAGTTTTTCCAAACTGCTCAATCAATAGAAAGTTTCAACTCTGTGAGTTGAGTGCACACATCACAAAGAAGTTTCTCAGAATGCTTCTGTCTTGCTTTTATGTGAAGATATTTCCTTTTCCACAACAGGCCTCAAAGAACTCCAAATATCCACTTACGGATTCTACAAAGAGTGTTTCATTTCAGCTCAATCAAAAGAAAGTTTCACCGCTGTGAGATGAATGCACACATCCCAAAGAAGTTTCTCAGAATGCTGCTGTCTAGTTTTTATTTGAAGATATTTCTCCTTCAACTATAGCCACTAAGCACTCCAAATATCCATTTGCAGATACTACAAAAAGAGTGTTTCCAAACTGTTCAATCAAAAGAAAAGTTCAACTATGTGAGCTGAATGCACGTATGACAAAGAAGTTTCTGAGAATGCTTCTGTATAGTTTTTATGTCACGATATTTCCGTTTCCACCATAAGTCTCAGAGCGCACCAAATATCCACTTGCAGATTCTACAAAAAGAGTGTTTCAAAACTGCTCAAAGAAAAAAAAAAGGTTCAACACTGTGAGATGAATGCATGCATCAGAAAGACGTTTGTCAGAATACTTCTCTCCATTTCTTATGTGAAGATATGTCCTTTTCCTCAATAGGCCTCGGTGCGCTCCAAATATCCACTTGCAAATTCTACAAAAAGAGTGTTTCAAAACTGTTCAATCAAAAGAAAGTTTCAGCTCCGTGAGATGAATGCACACGTCACAAAGATGTTTCTCAGAATGCTTCTGTCTAGTTTTGATGGGAAGATATTTCTTTTTCAACCATAGGCCTCAAAACGCTCCAAATATCCACTTGCAGATTCTACAGAAAGAGTGTTTCCAAAGTGCAAAATCAAAAGAAATGTTCAGCTCTGTGAGTTGAATGCACACATCACAAACGAGTTTCTGAGAGGGCTTCTGTCTAGTTTTTATGTGAAGATATTTCTTTTTCCACCGTATGCCTCGAAGTACTCCAAATGTCCATTTTCAGAAACTACAAAAAGAGTGTTTCCAAACAGCTCAATCAAAAGAAAGGTTCAACTCTGTGAGATGAATGCAAACATGACAAAGTAGTTTCTGAGAATGCTTCAGTGTAGTTTTTATGTGAAGATATTTCATTTTATACAATAGGCCTCACAGCGCTCCAGATATCCACTTGCAGGTTCTACAAAAAGTGTGTTTCAAAACTGTTCAATCAAAAGAAATTTCAAATCTGTGAGACGAATGCACACATCACAAAGAAGTTTCTCAGAATGCTTCAGTCTAGCTTTTATGTGAAGATATCTCCTTTTCAGCTATAGGCCTCAAAGCACTCCAAATATCAACTTGCAGGTACTACAAAAAGAGTCTTTCAAAACTGCTCAATCAAAAGAAAGTTTCAATTCTTTGAGATGAATGCACACATCACAAATTAGTTTCTCAGAATGCTTCTGTCTAGTTTTTATGTGAAGTATTTCCTTTTCAACTATAACCCTCAAAGCGCTCCAAATATCCGTTTGCATATAGTACAAAAAGGAGTTTCCATCTGCTCAATCAAAAGAAAGTTTCAACTCTGTGAGTTCAATGTGCACATCACAAAGAATTTACGGAGAATTATTCTGTCTAGTTTTTAAATGAAGGTATTTCGTTTTCTGCCATAAGCCTCAAAGCGCACCAAATATCGACTTGCAGATTTTACAAAAAGAGTGTTTCAAAGCTACTCAATCAAAAGTAAGCTTCAACACTGTGAGATGAATGCCCACATCACAAAAAAGTTTCTGAGAATTCTTCTGTCTACTTTTATGTGAGTGTATTTCCTTTTCCACCGTAAGCCCCAAAGCATTCCAAATATCCACTTGCAGATATTACCAAAGCGGGTTTCAAAACTGCTCAATCAAAAGAAAGGATAAACTCTGTGAGATGAATGCCTACATCACAAAATATTCTGAGAATGCTTCTCTCTTGTTTTTATAAGAAGATATTTCCTTTTCAGCTATAGGCCTTAAAGCGCTCCAAATATCCATTTGCAGAAACTACATAAAGAGTGTTCCCTAACCACTCAATCAAAGCAAAGGTTCAACACGGTAAGTTGAATGCGCACATCACAAAGAAGTTTCTGAGAATGCTTCTGTCTAGTTTTTCTGTGAAGGTGTTTCCTTTTCCACCATGGGCCTCAAAGCGCTCTAAATATTCACTTGCACATTCTACAAAAAGAGTGTTTCAAAACTGCTCAATCAAAAGAAAGTTTCGACACTGTGAGATGAATGCACACATCACAGAGAAGTATCTGAGAATGCTTCTGTCTACTTTTTATGTGAAGATATTTCCTTTTCCACCGTAGGCCTCAAAGTGATCCAAATATCCACTTGCAGATTCTGCAAAAGAGAATACAAACTTCTCAATCAAAAGAAAGTTTTAACTGTGGAAGTTGAATGCACACATCACAAAGAAGTTTCTGAGAATGATTCTGTCTGGTTTTTATGTGAAGATATTTCCTTTTTCACAATAGGCCTCAAAGCTCTCCAAATATCCACTTGCAGATTCTACAAAAAGAGTGTTTCCAAACTCCTGAATCAAAATAAAGGTTCAACTCTGAGAGATGAATGCACACATCACAAAGAAGTTTCTCAGAATGTTTCTGTCTAGTTTTAATTTGAAGATATTTTCTTTACAACTATAGGCCTCAGAGCACTCCAAATATCCACTTGCATATTCTACATAAAGAGTGTTTCCAAACAGCTCAATCAAAAAAAAGATTCAACTCTGTGAGTTGAATGCTCACATCACAAAGACGTTTCTGAGAATGCTTCTGTCTAGTTTCTTTGTGAAGGTATTTCCTTTTCCACCATACGCCTCAAAGCGCTCCAAATATCCACTTGCAGATTCTACAAAAAGAGTGCTTCAAAACTGCTCAATCAAAAGGAAGGTTCGCCTCTGTGAGACGAATGCACACATCACAAAGAGGTTTCTCTGAATGCTTCTGTCTAGTTTTTATGTGAAGATATTTCCTTTTCATCTATAGGCTTCAAGGGCTCCAAATATCCATTTGCAGATACTACATAAAGAGTGTTTCCAAACTGCTCAATCAAAAGAAATGTTCAACTCTGTGAGTTGAATGCACACATCAAAAGCAGTTTCTGAGAATGCTTCTGTCTAGTTTTCATGTGAAGATACTTCCTTTTCCACCATAGGCCTCAAAGCGCTCCAAATATCCACTTGCAGATTCTACAAAAAGAGGGTTTTCAAACGGCTCAATCAAAAGAAAAGTTCAACTCTGTGAGATGAATACACACATCACAAAGAAGTTTCTCAGAGTGCTTTTGTCTAGTTTTTATGTGAAGATATTTCCTTTTCAGCTATAGGAATCAAAGTGCTCCAAATATCCACTTGCAGATACCACAAAAAAAGTGTTTACAAACTGCTCAATAAAAAGAAAGGTTCAGCTCTGTTACTTGAATGCACACATCAAAAAGAACTTTCTCAGAATGCTGCTGTCTAGTTTTTATGTGAATATATTTCCTTTTCAGCTATTGGTATCAAAGCACTCCAAATATCCATTTGCAGATACTACAAAAAGAGTGTTTCCAAACTGCTCAATCAAAAGAAAGGTTCAATTCTGTGAGTTGAATGCACACATCACAAAGAAGTTTCTGAGAATAGTTCTGTCTAGATTTTATGTGAAGATATTTCCTTTTCAGCTATAGGCCACAAAGCGCTCCAAATATCCATTTACAGATACTACAAAAATAGTGTTTCCAAACCGCTCAATCAAAAGAAAGACATAACTCTGTGAGACGAATGCACACATCACAAACAAGTTTCTGAGAATGCTTCTGTCTAGTTTTTACATGAAGACATTTTCTTTTCTACCTTAGTCTTCAAAGCGCTCCAAATATCCACTTGCAGCTTCTACATAAAGAGTGCCTCCAAACTTCTCAATCAAAAAAAACTGTTCAATTCTGTGAGTTGAATGCACACATCACAAAGAAGTTTCTGAGAACGCTTCTGTCTAGTTTTTTATGTGAAGGTATTTCATTTTCCACCATAGGCCTCAAAGCACTCCAAATATCCACTTTCAGATTCTACAAAAAGAGTGTTTCAAAACTGCTCAATCAAAAGGAAGGTTCAACTCTGTGAGATTAATGCACACATCACAAAGAAGTTTCTCTGAATGCTTCTGTCTAGTTTTTATGTGAAGATATTTCCTTTTCATCTATAGACCTCAAGGGCTCCTAATATTCATTTGCAGATATTACATAAAGAGTGTTTCCCAACTGCTCAATCAAAAGAAAGGTTCAACTCTGTGAGTTGTATGCACACATCAAAAGAAGTTTCTGAGAATTCTTCTCACTAGTTTTCATGTGAAGATATTTCCTTTTCCACCATAAGCCCCAAAGTGCTCCAAATATCCACTTGCAGGTTCTACAAAAAGAGTGTTTCCAAAATGGTCAATCAAAGGAAAACTTCAATTCTGTGAGATGAATACACACATCACAAATAAGTTTCTGAGAAGGCTTCTGTCTAGTTTTTATGTGAAGATATTTCCTTTTCAGCTATAGGAATCAAAGCGTTCCAAATATCCATTTGCAGATAGTACAAAAAGAGTGTTTCCAAACTGCTCAATCAAAAGAAAGGTTCAACTCGGTTAGTTGAATGCACACATCACAAAGAAGTTTCTGAGAATGCTTCTGTCTAGTTTTTATGTGAAGTTACTCAAAGCACTCCAAATATCCACTTGCAGATTCTACAAAAAGAGTGTTTCAAAACTGCTCATTCAAAAGAAAGATTCAACTCTGTGAGATGCATGCACACTTCACAAAGAAGCTTCTCAGAAGGCTTCTCTCTTGTTTTTATGTGAAGATATTCCCTTTTCAGCTATAGGCCTCAAAGTGCTCCAAATATTCATTTGCAGATACTACATAAAGATTGTTTCCTAACTGCTTAATGAATAGAAATGTTCAACTTTGTGAGTTGAATGCACACACCACAAAGAAGTTTCTGAGAATGCATCTGTCTAGCTTTTATGTGAATATATTTCCTTTTCCACCATAGGCTTCAAAGCACTCCAAATATAAACTTGCAGATTCTATAAAAAGAGTGTTTCAAAACTGCTCAAACAAAGGAACGGTTCAACTCTGTGAGATGAATGCACACATCACAGATAGTTTCTCAGAATGCTTCTGTCTAGTTTTTATATGTGAAGATATTTGCTTTTCAGCTATAGGAATCGAATCGCTCCAAATATCCATTTGCAGATACTACAAAAACAGTGTTCCTGAACTGCTCAATCAAAAGAAAGATTCAACTCTCTGAGTTGAATGCTTACTTCACAAAGTTTCTCAGAATGTTTCTGTCTAGTTTTTATATGAGGATATTTCCTTTTGTGCTATAGGCCTGAAAACGCTCCATATATCAATTTGCAGATATTACAAAAAGTCTGTTTCCATGCTGCTCAATCAAAAGAAAGGTTCAATTCTGTGAGATGAGAGCACACATCACAAAGAAGTTTCTCAGAATTCTTCTGTCAAGTTTTTATGTGAAGATATTTCCTATTTCCCCATTGGTTTCAAGGGGCTCACAAATATCCCTTTGTGAATTCTACTAAATGACTGTTTCCAAACTGCTCAATTGAGAAAAGGTTCAATTTTGTGAGATGAATGCACACATCACAAAGAAGTTTCTCAGAATTCTTCTGTCCAGTTTTTATGTGAAGATATTTCCTATTTCCCCATTGGTTTCAAGGGGCTCACAAATATCCCTTTGTGAATTCTACTAAACGACTGTTTCCAAACTGCTCAATCCAAACAAATGTTCAACTCTGTTAGATGAATGTACACATCAAAAAGAAATTTCTCAGCATGCTCTGTCTAGTTTTTTTGTGAAGATATTTCCTTTTCGATCATAGTCCTCAACATGCTCAAAACATCCACTTGCATATTCTACAAAAAGAGAGTTTTGAAATAGCTCAAATAAAAGAAAGTTTCAACTGGGTGAGATTACAGTACACATCAAAAAGAGGTTTCTGAGAATGTTTCCGTTTAGTTTTTATGTGAAGATATTTCGTATGTCCCCATAGGCCTCAAGGACCCCCATATATCCCTTTGCAGATTCTACAAAACGACTGTTTCCAAACTGGTCAATCAAAAGAAATGTTCAAATCTGTGAGATGAAATCACACATCACCAAGTAGTTTCTCAGAATGCTTCTTTCTAGTTTTTATGTGAAGATATTTCCTTTTCCACCATAGGCCTCAAAGCTCTCCAAATATTCACTTGCAGATTCTACAAAAAGAGTGTTTCCAAATTGCTCAATCAAAGGAAAGGTGCAACTCTGTGAGTTGAATGCACACATCACAAAGTAGTTTCTCAGAATGTTTCTGTCTAGTATTTATATGAAGATATTACCTTTTTCCTCATAGGCCAAAAAGAGCTCAAAATATCCATTTGCAAGTACTACAAAAAGATTGTTTCCAGACCTCTCATTCAAAAGAAAGGTTCAACTCTGTGAGATGCATGCACACGTGACAAAGAATTTTCTCAGAATGCTACTTTGTCCAGTTTTTATGTGAAGATATTTTCTTTTTCACCCTAGGCCTCAAAGCACTCCAAATATCCCTTCTCAGATACTACAAAAAGACAGTTTTCAAACTGCTCAATCAAAATAAATTTTCAACTCTGTGAGATGAATGCACACTTCACCATGGAGTTTCTCAGAATGCTTCTGTCTAGTTTTTATGTGAAGATATTTCCTTTTCCACCACAGGCCTCAAAGCTCTCCAAATATCCACTTGCAGATACTTCAAAAAGAGTGTTTCAAAACTGCTCAATCAAAAGAAATGTTCAACTCTGTGAAATGAATGCACACATAACAAAGAAGTTTATCAGAATGCTTCTGTCTAGTTTTTATGTGAAGATATTTCCTTTTCCACCACAGGCCTCAAAGCTCTCCAAATATCCACTTGCAGATACTTCAAAAAGAGTGTTTCAAAACTGCTCAATCAAAAGAAATGTTCAACTCTGTGAAATGAATGCACACATAACAAAGAAGTTTATCAGAATGCTTCTGTCTAGTTTTTATGTGAAGATATTTCCTTTTTCACCATAGTCCTCAAAGTGCTCCAAGAATCCATTTGCAGATGATACAGATAGACAGTTTCCAAACTGCTCAATCAAAATAAATGTTCAACTCTGTAAGATGAATTCACACCTCACAAAGAAGTTTCTCAGAATGCTTCTGTCTAGTTTTTATGTGAAGATATTTCATTTTCCACAATAGGCCTCAAAGCACTCCAAATATCCACTTGCAGATTCTACAAAAAGATTGCTTCAAAGCTACTCAATAAAAAGAAATGTTAAACTCTCTGAGATGAATGCACATATCACAAAGAAGTTTCTCAGAATGCTTCTGTCTAGTTTTTATGTGAATATATTTCCTTTTTCTCAATAGGCCTAAAAGCGCTCCACATATCCATTTGCAGATACTATAAAAAGACTGTTTCCAAACCTCTAAATCAAGAGAATGTTTCTACCATGTGACTTGAATACACACATCACAAAGAAGTTTCTCAGAATGCTTCTGCCTGTTTTTTATGTGAAGATATTTCCTTTTGCAGAGTAGGCCTCAAAGTGCTCCAAATATCCAATTGCAGATTCTACAAAAGTGTTTCCAAACTGCTCAATCAAAAGAAAGGTTCATCTCTGTGATACAAATGCCCACATCACAAAGGAGTTTCTCAGAATGCTTCTGTTTATTATTATTTTTTGCAGATATTTCCTTTTAATCCATAGGCCTCAAAGCGCTCCAAATATCCACTCACAGATACTACAAAAAGACATTTTCCAAACTGCTCAATCAAAAGAAAGGTTCAGCTCTGTGAAATGAATACACACATCACAATGAAGTTTCTCAGAATGCTTCTGTCTAGTTTTTATCTGAAGATATTTCCTTTTCCACCGTAGGCCTCAAAGCGCTCCAAATATCCACTTGCAGATTCTAAAAAAAGAAGTTTCAATACTGCTCAATCAAAAGAATGGTTCAACTCTGTGAGATGAATGCACACATCACACACAAGTTTTTCAGGATGCTTCTTTCTAGTTTTTATGTGGAGATATTTCCTATTTCCCCATAGGCCTCAATTGGCTCACAAATATCCCTTTGCAGATTCTGCAAAATGAATGTCTCCAAACTGCACAATCAAAAGAAATATTCAACACTGTGAGATGAATGCACAAATCACAAAGATGTTTCACAGAGTGTTTCAGTCTAGTTTTTATATGATGATGTTTCCTTTTCCCCCATAGACCTCAAAGCACTCCAAATATCCACTTGAAGATTCTTCAAAAAGCATGTTTCAAAACTGCTCAATCAAAAGAAAGGTTCAACTCTCTGAGACGAATGCCCACATCACAAAGGAGGTTCTGAGAATGCTTCTGTCTAATTTTTATGTGAAGATATTTCCTTTTCCACCCAAGGCCTCAAAGTGCTCCAAATATCTATTGCGGAGTCTATAATAGAGTGTTTCAAAATTGCTCAATCAAAATAAAGTTTCGGCTCTGTGATATGAATGCACACATCACCAAGAAATTTATCAGAATCCTTCTGTCTAGTTTTTATGTGAAGATACTTCCTTTTTCACGATAGGCCTCAAAGCACTCAAAGAAAACTTTTCCAGATACTACAAAAAGACACTTTCCAAACTGCTCAATCAAATGAAATATTCAACTCTTTGAGATGAAAGCACAGATCACAAAGATGTTTTACACAATGCTTCTGTATAGTTTCCACGTGGAGATATTTTTTTTTCACCATAGGCCTCAAAGCATTTCAAATATCCATTTGCAGATACTACAGAAAGACAGTTTCCAAACTGCTCAATCAAAACAAATGTTCACCTATGTGAGATGATTGCACACATCACAAAGAAGTTTCTTAGAATGTTTCTATCTAGTTGATATGTGAAGATATTTCCCTCTCCACCATAAGCCACAAAGTGCTCCAAATATCCACTTGCATATTCTACAAAAAGAGTGTTTCAAAACTGGTCAATCAAAAGAAAGGTTCAAATCTTTGAGAACAATGCACACATCACAAAGGGGTTTCTCAGAATACTTCTGTCTACTTTTTCTGTGAAGATATTTCTTTTTCACCATAGGCTTCAAATGGCTAGGAAATATCCCTTTGCAGATTGCACAAAGAGAATGTTTCCAAGCTGCTCAATGAAAAGAAAATTTCAGCTCTCTTAGATGAATGCAGATATCACAGAGAAGTTTCTCACAATCCTTCTGTCTAGTTTTTTTTGTGTAGATATTTGCTTTTTCACCATAGGCCTCAAAGCGCTCCAAATATCCATTTCCAGATTCTACTAAAAGACCGTTTCCAAACTGCTCAATCAAAAGAAAGGTTCAACTCTCTGAGATGAATGCACGCATCTCAAAGCAGTTTCTAAGAATGCTTCTGTCTAGTTTTTAAGTGAAGATGTTTCCGTTTTCACCATAGGCCTCAAAGCGCTCCAAATATCCACTTGCAGATTCTACAAAAAGAGTGTTTCAAAACTGCTCTATGAAAAGAAAGGTTCAACTCTGTGAGATGAATGAGAAAATCAAAAACAGGTTTCTCAGAAAGCTTCTGTCTAGTTTTATGTAAAGGTATTTCCTTTTTCACCATAGGCCTCAAACCACTCAAAAATATCCCTTTGAAGATACTACAAAAAGAGTGTTTCCAAACTGCTCAATGGAAGAAAGGTTTAAATCTGTGAGATGAAAGCACACATCACAAAGATGTTTCTCAGAATGTTTCTATCTAGTTTTTATGTGAAGATACTTCTTTTTCACCATAGGCCTCAAACTACTCACAAATATGAGTCTGCAGATCCTACAAAAAGACCGTTCCCAAACTGCTCAATCAAAAGAAAAGTTCAACTCCTGAGATGAATGCACACAGCACAAAGTCGTTTCTCAGAATGCTTCTGTCTAGTTTTTATGTGAAGATATTTCCTCTTTCACCATAGGCCTCAAAGCACTCCAAATATCAATTTAGAGATTCTACAAAAAGACTGGTTCCAAACTCCTCATTGAAAACAAAGGTTGAACTGTGTGAGATGAATGGAGGCATCACAAATAAGTTTCTCAGAAAGCTTCTCTCTACTTTTTATGTGAAGATATTTCTTATTTCATCATAGGCCTCAATGGGCTCACAAATAGCCCTTTGCAGATTCTACAAAAGGACTATTTCTAAACTGCTCAATGAAAAGAAAACTTCAACTCTGTGTGATGAATGCACACATCACAAAGAAGTTCTCAGAATGCTTCTGTCTAGTTTTTATGTGAAGATATCTCCGTTTTCACCATAGGCCTCAAAGCGCTCCAAATATCCATTTGCAGATTCTACAAAAATACTGTTTCCAAGCTACTCAATCAAAAGTATGGTTCAACTCTGTGAGAAGAAAGCAAGCCTCACAAAGAAGTTTCTCAGAAAGCTTCTGTCTAGTTTTTATGTGCAGATATTTCCTATTTCACCATGGGCCATGAAGGACTCACAAATGTCCCTTTGCAGATAGTACAAAAAGACTCTTTCCAAACTACTCTACCAAAAGAAAGATTCAACACAGTGAGAGGAATGGACACATCACAAGGAAGTTTCACAGAATGCTTCTGTCTAGTTTTTATGTGAAGACACTTCTTTTCCACCATAGGCTACAAATGGCTCAGAAATAAACTTTTGCAGATTGTACAAAAGACTGTTTCCAAACTGTTCAATCAAAAGAAAGTTTTAACTCAATGAGATGAATACACACATAAAAAAGAAGTTTCTCAGAATGCTTCTGTCTACGTTTCATGTGAAGATATTTCCTTTTTCACCATAGGCCTCAAAGTGCTCTAAATATCCATTTGCAGATATTACAAAAGACTGTTTCCAAGCTGCTCAATAAAAAGAAAGGTTCAACTCTGTGGGATGAATAAACACATCACAATAAAGTTTCTCAGAATGCATCTGTCTAGTTTTTATGTGAATACATTTCCTTTTTCACCAAAGGCTCTAAATCACACACAAATATCCCTCTGCAGACACTACAAAAAGACTGTTTCCAAACTGCTCCATAAAAAGAAAGGTTCAACTCTGTAGACGAATGCACACATCACAAGGAAGTTTCTCAGAATGCTTCTATGTAGTTTTTATGTGAAGATATTTCCTTTTTCACCATAGGCCTCAAAGCACTCCAAATATGTGTTTGTAGATTCTACAAAAAGAGTGTTTCCAAACTGCTCAATCAAAAGAAACTTTCAACTCTATGAAATGAAAGCACACATCACACAGAAGTTTCTCAGAAACTTTCTATCTAGTATTTATGTGAAGATATATCGTATTTCACCATAGGCCTCAATGGGCTCAGAAATACCCTTTGCAGATTCTACAAAAGGACATTTTCCAATCTGCTGAAGCAAAAGAAAGGGTCGACTCTGTGAGATGAATGCACACATCACAAAGAAGTTTCTCAGAATGCTTCTGTCTAGTTTTTATGTGAAGAGATTTGCTTTTTCACAATAGCCTCAAACGGCTCAGAAATATCCCTTTGCAGATTGTACAAAAAGACCCTTTCCAAACTGCTCAATCAAAAGAAAGTTTCAAGTCTCTGATATGAAAGCACACATCACAAAGAAGTTTCTCAGAAAGCTTCTGTCTAGTTTTTATGTGAAGATATTTCCTTTTTCACCATAGACCTCAAACCGCTCACAAATATCCCTTTGCAGATTCTACAAAAAGACTGTTTCCAAATTGCTCAATCAAAACAAATGTTCAACTCTGTAGGATGAAAGCACACATCACAAAATGTATCTCAGAATGCTTCTGTTTAGTTTTTATGTGAAGATATTTCCTTTTCAACTACAGGCTTCAAAGCACTCCAAATATCCATTTGCAGATACTACAAAAAGAGTGTTTACAAACTGCTCAATCAAAAGAAAGATTCAACTCTGTAGGATGAATGCACACATCACAAAGAAGTTTCTCAGAATGCTTCTGTCTAGTTTTTTTGTGAAGAAGTTACCTTTTTCACCACAGGCCTTAAACTGCTCTCAAATATCCCTATGGAGATACTACAAAGAGACTGTTTCCAAACTGCTCAAGCAAAAGAAAGGTTCAAATCTGTGAAATGAATGCACACATCATGAGGAAGTTTCTCAGAAAGCTTCTGTTTAGGTTTTATGTGAAGATATTTCCTTTTTCACCATAGGCCTCAAAGCGCTCCAAATACCCATTTCCAGATTCTACAAAAAGACTCTTTCCAAATTGCTCAATCAAAACAAATGTTCAACTCTGTAGGATGAATGCACACATCACAAAGAAATTTCTCAGAATGCTTCTCTCTAGTTTTTTGTGAAGTTGTTTCCTTTTTCAGCATAGGCCTTAAACTGCTCTCAAATATCCCTATGGAGATACTACAAAGAGACTGTTTCCAAACTGATCAATCAACGGAAAGGTTCAACGCTGTGAGATGAATGCACACACCACAAGGAAGTTTCTCAGAATGCTTCTTTCTAGTTTTTATGTGAAGATATTTCCTTTTCCACCATAGGCCTGTAGGCGCTCAAAATATCCAATTGCAGATTCTACATAAAGAGTGTTTCCAAACTGCTCAATCAATAGAAAGCTTCAACTCTGTGAGATGAAAGCAGGCATCACAAAGAAGTTCCTCAGAAAGCTTCTGTCTAGTTTTTATGTGAAGATATTTCCTTTTTCACTGTAGGCCATAAATGGCTCAAAAATATTCCTTTGCAGATTCTATGAAGAGACACTTCCCAAACTGCTCAATCAAAAGAAAGATTCAACTCTGTGAGTTGAAATGACACATCACAAAGGAGTTTCCCAGAATGCTTCTGTCTAGTTTTTATGTGAAGATATTTCTTTTTCACCACATTGTACAAAAAGACTGTTTCCAAACTGCTCAATCCAAAGAAAGTTTCAAGGGGAGGAACCAAGATGGCCAAATTGGAACAGCTCCAGTCTACAGCTCCCAGCATGAGTGACACAGAAGTCAGATGATTTCTGCATTTCCAACTGAGTTACCGGGTTCATCTCACTGCAGAGTGCCAGACAGTAGGTACAGGACAGTGTGTGCTGCGCAATGTGCATGGACTGAAGCATGGTGAGGCATTGCCTCACCCAGGAAGTGCAAGGGGTCAGGGAATTCCCTTTCCTAGTCAAAGAAAGGGGAGACAGATGGCACCTGGAAAATTGGGCCACTCCCACCCTAATAGTGTGCTTTTCCAATGGGCTTCAAAAATGGCACTCCAGGAGATGATATACTGCACCTGGCTTAGAGGGTCCTACGCCCATGGAGTCTCACTCATTGCTAGCACAGCAGTCCAAGATCAAACTGCAAGGCAGCAGCAAGGCTGGGGAAGGGGCATCCACCATTGCCTAGTTAGTTGTTTGATTAGGTTAATAAAGTGGCCAGGAAGCCTGAATTTGGTGGAGCCCACCACAGCTCAAGGAGGCCTGCCTGCCTCTCTAGGCTCCATCTCTGGGGGTAGGGCACAGACAAACAAAAAGACAGCAGTAACCTCTGCAGACTTAAATGTCCCTCTCTGACAGGATTGAAGAGACTAGTGGTTCTCCCAGCACGCAGCTTGAGATCTGACAATGGGCATACTACCTCCTCAAGTGAGTCCCTGAGTAGCCTAACTGGTAGGCACCACCCAGTAGGGGTGGACTGACACCTCACATGGCCGGGTACTCCTCTGAGACAAAACTTGCAGAGGAAAGATCAGGCAGCAGCATTTGCGGTTCACCAATATCTGCTGTTCTGCAGACACTGCTGCTGATACCCAGGCAAACAGGGTCTGGAGTGGACCTCTAACAAACTCCAACAGACCTGCAGCTGAGGGTCCTGTCTGTTAGAAGGAAAACTAACAAAAAGAAAGGACATCCACACCAAAAACCCTTCTGTACGTCACCATCATCAAAGACCAAAGGTAGATAAAACCACAAAAAAGGGAAAAAAACAGAGCAGAAAAACTTTAAACTCTAAAAATCGGAGTGCCTCTCCTCCTCCAAAGAAACGCAGCTCCTCACTGCAACAGAACAAACCTGGACAGAGAATGACTTTGACAAATTTAGAGAAGAAGGCTTCAGACGATCAAACTACTCTGAGCTAAAGGAGGAAATTTGAGCCAATGGCAAAGAAGTTAAAGCTTTGAAAAAAAATTAGATGAATGGTTAACTAGAATAACCAATGCAGAGAAGTCCTTAAAGGACCTGATGGAGCTGAAAGCCATGGCAGGAGAGCTATGGGATGAATGCAGAAGCCTCAGGAGCAGATGCAATCAACTGGAAGAAAGGGTATCAGTGATGGAAGATGAAATGAATGAAATGAAGCCAGGAGAGAAGTTTAGAGAAAAAGAATAAAAAGAAATGAACAAAGCCTCCAAGAAATATGAGACTATGAGAAAAGATCAAATCTACATCTGATTGGTGTACATGAAAGTGACGGGGAGAATGAAATCAAGTTGGAAAACACTCTGTAGGATAATGTCCAGGAAAAACTCCCCAATCTAGCAAGGCAGGCCAACATTCAAATTCAGGAAATACAGAGAACACCATGAAGATACTCCTCAAGAAGAGCAACTCCAAGACACATAATTGTCAGATTCACCAAAGTTGAAATGAAGGAAAAAATGTTAAGGGCAGCCAGAGAGAAAGGTTGGGTTACCCACAAAGGGAAGCCCATCAGACTAACAACTGATCTATCGACAGAAACTCTGCAAGCCAGAAGAGAGTCGGGACCAGTATTCAACATTCTTAAAGAAAAGAATTTTCAAGCCAGAATTTCATATCCGGCCATACTAAGCTTCATAAGTGAAGGAGAAATAAAATACTTTACAGACAAGCAAATGCAGAGAGATTATGTCACCACCAGGCCTGCCCTAAAAGAGCTCCTGAAGGAAGCACTAAACATGGGAAGGAAAAACCAGTACCAGCCACTGCAAAAACATGCCAAAATATAGAGACCATCAAGGTTAGGAAGAAACTGCAACAACTAACAAGCAAAATAACCAGCTAACATCAAAATGACTGGATCAAATTCACACATAACAATATTAACTTTCATTGTAAAAGGGCTAAGTGCTCCAATTAAAAGACACAGACTGGCAAATTGGATAAAGAATCAAGACCCATCAGTGTGCTGTATTCAGGAAACCCATCTCACATGCAGAGGCACACATAGGCTCAAAATAAAGGGATGGAGGAAGATCTACCAAGCAAATGGTAAACAAAAAAAGGCAGGGGTTGCAATCCTAGTCTCTGATAAAACAGACTTTAAACCAACAAAGATCTAAAGAGACAATGAAGGCCACTACATAATCGTAAAGGGATCAAAACAACAAGAAGAGCTAAGTATCTTAAATATATATGCACCCGATAGAGGAGCACCCAGATTCATAAAGCAAGTCCTTGGTGACCTACAAAGAGACTTAGATTCCCACACATTAATAATAGGAGACTTTAACACCCCACTGTCAACATTAGACAGATCAACGAGACAGAGAGTTAACAAGGATATCCAGGAATTGAACTCAGATCTGCACCAAGCGGACCTATTAGACATCTAAAGAACTTTCCACCCCAAATCAACAGAATGTAGATTCTTTTCAGCACCACAGCACACCTATTCCATAATTGACCACATACTTGGAAGTAAAGCTCTCCTCAGCAAATGTAAAAGAACAGAAATCTCTCAGACCACAGTGCAATCAAACTAGAACTCAGGATTAAGAAATGCACTCAAAACTGCTCAACTACATGGAAACTGAACAACCTGCTCCTGAATGACTACTGGGTACATAACAAAATGAAGGCAGAAATAAAGATGTTCTTTGAAACCGAGAACAAAGACACTACATACCAGAATCTCTGGGACACATTCAAAGCCGTGTGAAGAGTTAAATTTATAGCACTAAATGCCGACAAGAGAAAGCAGGAAAGATCTAAAATTGACAACCTAACATCACAATTAAAAGAACTAGAAAAGCAAGAGCAAACACATTCAAAAGCTAGCAGAAGGCAAGAAATAACTAACATCAGAGCAGAAATGAAGGAAATGGAAACACAAAAAACCCTTCAAAAAATTAATGAATCCGGGAGCTGGCTTTTTGAAAAGATCAACAAAATTGACAGACCACCAGCAAGACTAATAAAGAAGAAAAGAGAGAAGAATCAAATAGATGCAATAAAAAATGATAAAGGGGATATCACCGCCAATCCCACAGAAATACAAACTACCATCAGAGAATACTATAAACACCTCTACGTGAATAAACTAGAAAATCTAGAAGAGTTGGATAAATTCCTCGACACACACGTCCTCCCAAGACTACACTAGAAAGAAGTTGAATCTCTGAATAGACCATTAACAGGCTCTGAAAATGAGGCAATAATCAATAGCTTATCAACAAAAAAGATTCCAGGACGAGATGGATTCACATACGAATTCTAACAGAGGTACAAAGAGTGGCTGGTACCACTCCTTCTAAAACTATTCCAATCAATAGAAAAAGAGGGAATCCTCCCTAACTCATTTTCTGAGACCAGCGTCATCCTGATACCAAAGCCTGGCAGAGACACAAAAAAAGAGAATTTTAGACCAATATCCTTGATGAACATCGAGGAAAAAATCCTCAACAAAATACTGGCAAACCGAATTCAGCAGCACATCAAAAACTTATCCACCATGATCAAGTGGGCTTCATCTGTGGGATGCAAGGCTGGTTCAACATACACAAATCAATAAATGTAATCCAGCATATAAACAGAACCAAAGACAAAAACCACATGATTATCTCAATAGATGCAGAAAAGGCCTTTGACAAAATTCAACATCGCTTCATGATAAAAACTCCCAGTAAATTAGGTATTGATGGGACGTATCTCAAAATAATAAGTGCTATCTATGACAAACCCACAGCCAATATCATACAGAATGGGCAAAAACTAGAAGCATTCCCTTTGAAAACTGGCAAAAGACAGGGATGCCCTCTCTCACCACTCCTATTCAACATAGTGTTGGAAGTTCTGAACAGGGCAATTAGGCAGGAGAAGAAATAAACGGTATTCAATTAGGAAAAGAGGAAGTCAAATTGTCCCTGTTTGCAGATGACATGATTGTATATCTAGAAAACCCCATTGTCTCAGCCCAAAATCTCCTAAAGCTGATAAGCAACTTCAGCAAAGTCTCAGGATACAAAATCAATGTACAAAAATCACAAGCATTCTTATACATCAATAACAGACAAACTGAGAGCCAAATCATGAGTGAATTCCCACTCATAATTGCTTCAAAGAGAATAAAATACCTAGGAATCCAAATTACAAGGGATGTAAAGAACATCTTCAAGGAGAACTACAAACCACTGCTCAATGAAATAAAAGAGGATACAAACAAATGGAAGAACATTCCATGCTCATGGGTAGGAAGAATCAATATCGTGAAAATGGCCATACTGCCCGAGGTAATTTATAGATTCAATGCCATCCCCATCAAGCAACCAATGACTTTCTTCACGGAATTGGAAAAAAACACTTTAAAGTTCATATGGAACCAAAAAAGAGCCTGCATTGCCAAGTCAATCCTAAACCAAAAGAATAAAGCTGGTGGCATCACGCTACCTGACTTCAAACTATACTGCAAGGCTACAGCAACTAAAACAGCATGGTACTGGTACCAAAACAGAGATATAGACAAATGGAACAGAACAGAGCTCTCAGAAATAATGCCACATATCTACAATTATCTGATCTTTGACAAACCTGAGAAAAACAAGAAATGGGGAAAGGATTCCCTAGTTAACAAATGGTGCTGGGAAAACTGGCTAGCCATATGCAGAAAGCTGAAACTTGACCCCTTCCTTACACCTTATACAAAAATTAATTCAAGATGGATTAAAGACTTACATGTTAGACCTAAAACCACAAAAACCCTAGAAGAAAACCTAGGCAATACCATTCAGGACATAGGCATGGGCAAGGACTTCATGTCTAAAACACCAAAAGCAATGGCAAGTAAAGCCAAAATTGACAAATGGGATCTAATTAAAATAAAGAGCTTCTGCACAGCAAAAGAAGCTACCATCAGAGTGAACAGGCAACCTACAGAATGGGAGAAAATGTTGGCAATCTACTCATCTGACAAATGGCTAATATCCAGAATCTACAATGAACTCAAACAGATTAACAACAGAAAAAAAAACAACCCCTATAAAAAGTTGGCAAAGGATATGAACAGACACTTCTCAAAAGAAGACATATATGCAACCAAAACACACATGGAAAAATGCTCATCATCACTGGCCATCAGAGAAATGCAAATCAAAACCACAATGAGATACCATCTCACACCAGTTAGAATGGCGATCATTAATAAGTCAGGAAAAAACAGGTGCTGGAGAGAATGTGGAGAAATAGGAACACTTTTACACTGTTGGTGGGACTGTAAACTAGTTCAACCATTGTGGAAGTCAGTGTGGCGATTCCTCAGGGATCTAGAGCTAGAAATACCATTTGACCTAGCCATCCCATTACTGGGTATATACCCAAAAAATTATAAATCACCCTGCTATAAAGACACATGCACACGTATGTTTATTGCAGCACTATTCACAATACCAATGACTTGCAACAAACCTAAATATCCAACAACGATAGACTGGATTAAGAAAATGTGGCACATATGCACCATGGAATACTATGCAACCATAAAAAATGATGAGTTCATGTCCTTTGTAGGGACATGGATGAGACTGGAAACCATCATTCTCTGCAAACTATTGCAAGGACAAAAAACCAAACATGGCATGTTCTCGCTCATAGGTGGGAATAGAAGAATAAGAACACATGGACACAGGAAGGGGAACATCACACACTGGGGACCAGTGTGGGGTGGGCAGAGTGGGGAGGGATACAGTTAGGAGATACACATAATGCTAAATGACGAGTTAATGGTTGCAGCACACCAACATGGCACATGTATGTATGTGTAATGAACCTGCACGTGGTGAACATGTACCCTAAACCTTAAAGAATAATAATAATAATAAAAGAAAAGAAAAAAGTAAATAAATCCCTAATTTATTTAAAGCAAAAAAAAATAAAAAGGTTCAACTCTGTGAGATGAATGCAGGCTTCACAAAGAAGTTTCTCAGAATGCTTCCATCTAGTTTTTATGTGAAGATATTTCCTTTTTCACCATAGGCCTCAAAGTGCTCCAAATATCAATTTGCAGATTCCACAAAAAGACTGGTTCCAAACTGCTTAATCAAAAGTCAGGTTCAACTCTGTGAGATGAAATCATAAAACACAAAGAAGTTTCTCAGAAAGCTTCTGTCTGGTGTTTGGGTGAAGGTATTTCTTATTTCACCATAGGCCATGAAGGGCTCAAAAATATCCCTTTGCAGATTCTAGAAAAAGACTGTTTCCAATCTGCTGAATGAAAAGAAAGTTTCAACTCTGTGAGACGAATGCACACATCACAAAGAAGTTTCTCAGAATGCTTCTGTCTAGTTTTTATGTGCAGATATTTACTTTTTCACCATAGACCTTAAACTGCTGACAAATATCCCTTTGAAGATACTACAAAAAGACTGCTTCCAAACTGCTCCATCAAAAGAATGGTTCGACACTGAGAGATGAATGCACACATCACAAAGAAGTTTCTCAGAATGCTTCTGTCTCCTTTTTTTGTGAAGATATTTCCTTTTTCACCATAGGCTTCAAAGCACTCCAAATATCCATTTGCAGATTCTGCAAAAATACTGTTTCCAAACTGCTTAAGCAAAAGACAGGTTCAACTCTGTGAGATGAAAGCATACATCACAAAGAAGTTTCTCAGAAAGCTTCTGTCTAGTTTTTGTGTTAAGATAATTCATACTTCACCATAGGCCATAAAGGACTCAAAACCATCCCTGTGCAAATTCTAGAAAAAGACTGTTTCCAAACTGCTGAATCAAAAGAAAGGTTCAACTCTGTGAGATGAATGCACACATCACAAAGAAGTTTCTCAGAAAGCCTCTGTCTGGTTTTTATGTGAAGATATTTCCTATTTCACCATAGGCCATAAAGGGCTCACAAATATCCCTCTATGGATTCTACAGGAAGACTGTTTCCAAACTGCTCAATTCAAAGAAAGTTTCAACCCTGTGAGATGAATGGACACATCACAAAGAAGTTTCTCAGAATGCTTCTGTCAAGTTTTTATGTGAAGGTGTTTCTTTTTCACCATAGGCCTCAAACTGCTCAAAAATATCCCTTTGCAGATGGTACAAAAGACTGTTTCCAAACTGCTCAATCAAAAGAAACGTTCAACTCTGTGAGATGAAAGCAAACATCACAATGAAGTTCCTCAGAAAGCTTCTGACTAGTTTTTATGTGAAGATATTTCCTATTTCACAACAGGCCATAAAGGGCTCACTAATATCCCTCTGTGGATTCTATGAAAAGACTGTTTCCAAATTGCTCAATCAAAAGAATGGTTCACCTCTGTGAGATGAATGGACACATCACAAAGAAGTTTCTCAGAATGATTCTGTCTAGTTTTTATGTGAATATATTTCTTTTTCAACATAGGCATCAAAATGTTCAGAAATATCCCTTTGCAGATAGTACAAAAACTGTTTCCAAACTGCTCAAAATCAAAAGAGAGGTTCATTTCTGCGAGATGAATGCACACATTACAAAGGAGCATGTCAGAACTCTTCTGTCTAGCTTTTATGTGAAGATATTTCCTTTTTCACCAAACACCTCAAAGTGCTCCAAATATCCATTTGCAGATTGTACAAAAGGACTGTTTCCAAGCTGCTCAAGCAAAAGAGAGCTTCAACTCTGTGAGAAGAAAGCATGCATCGCAAAGAAGTTTCTCAGAATGCTTTTGTCTACTTTTTATGTGAAGATATTTCCTTTTTCGCCATAGACCTCAAAGCGCTCTAAATATCCATTTGCAGATTCTTCAAAAAGACTGTTTGCAAACTGCTCAATCAAAAGAAAGTTTCAACTCTGTGAGAGGAAAGAACATATCACAAACAAGTTTCTCAGAATGCTTCTGCCTAGTTTTTATGTGAAGATACTTCCTATTTCAACACAGGCCTCAATGGACTCAAAAAATACCTTTTCAGATTCTACAAAAAGTCTGTTTCCTAACGTCGCAATCAAAAGAAACTTTCCACTCTCTGAGATGAATGCGCACGTCAAAAAGAAGTTTCTCAGAACTTTTCTGTCTAGTTTTTCTTTTTTTTAGGTTGCTAATGTTTTATTTTTTATTTTTTTATTTTATTATTACTATACTTTAAGTTTTAGGGTACATGTGCACAATGTGCAGGTTAGTTACATATGCATACATGTGCCATGCTGGTGTGCTGTACCCATAAAATCATCATTTAGCATTAGGTATATCTCCTAATGCTATCCCTCCCCACTGTCCCCACCCCACCACAGTCCCCAGAGTGTGATGTTCCCCTTCCTGCATCCATGTATTCTCATTGTTCAATTCCCACCTATGAGTGAGAATATGCGGTGTTTGGTTTTTTGTCCTTGTGATAGCTTGCTGAGAATGAAGATTTCCAATTTCATCCATGTCCCTACAAAGGACATGAACTCGTCCTTTTTTATGGCTGCATAGTGTTCCATGGTGTATATTTGCCACATTTTCTTAATCCAGTCTATCATTGTTGGACATTTGGGTTGGTTCCAAGTCTTTGCTATTGTGAATAGTGTCTCATTAAACATATGTGTGCATGTGTCTTTATAGTAGCATGATTTATAGTCCTTTGGGAATATACCCAGTAATGGGATGGCTGGGTTAAATGGTATTTCTAGTTCTAGATCCCTGAGGAATCACCACACTGACTTCCACAATGGTTGAACTAGTTTACACTCCCACCAACAGTGTAAAATTGTTCCTATTTCTCCACATCTTCTCCAGCACCTATTGTTTCCTGACTTTTTAATGATTGCCATTCTAACTGGTGTGAGATGGTATCTCATTGTGGTTTTGATTTGCATATCTCTGATGGCCAGTGATGGTAAGCATTTTTTCATGTGTTTTTTGGCTGCATATATGTCTTCTTTTGAGAAGTGTCTGTTCATGTCCTTCGCCCAGTTTTGAAGGGGTTGTTTGCTTTTTTCTTGTAAATATCTTTGAGTACCTTGTAGATTCTGGATATTAGCTATTTGTCAGATGAGTAATTTGCAAAAATTTTCTCCAATTTTTTAGGTTGCTTGTTCACTCTGATGGTAGTTTCTTTTGCTGTGCAGAAGCTCTTTAGTTTAATTAGATCCCATTTGTCAATTTTGGCTTTAGTTGCCATTGCTTTTGGTGTTTTAGACATGAAGTCCTTGCCCATGCCTATGTTCTGAATGGTAAAGCCTAGGTTTTCTTCTGGGGTTTTTATGGTTTGAGGTCTAACGTTTAAGTCTTTAATCCATCTTGAATTAATTTTTGTATAAGGTGTAAGGAAGGGATACAGTTTCAGCTTTCTACATATGGCTAGCAAGTTTTCCCAGCACCATTTATTAAATAGGGAATTCTTTCCCCATTGCTTGATTTTCTCAGGTTTGTCAAAGATCAAATGATTGTAGATACACAGCGTTTTTTCTGGGGGCTCAGTTCCATTCCATTCATCTATATCTCTGTTTTGGTACCAGTACCATGCTGTTTTGGTTACTGTAGCCTTGTAGTATAGTTTGAAGTCAGGTAGCGTGATGTCTCCTGCTTTGTTCTTTTGGCATAGGATTGACTTGGCGATGTGGGCTCTTTTTTGGTTCCATATGAACTTTAAAGTGGTTTTTTCCAATTCTGTGAAGAAAGTCATTGGTAGCTTCAAGGGGATGGCATTGAATCTATAAATTACCTTGGGCAGTACGGCCATTTTCAAAATATTGATTCTTCCTACCCATGAACATCGAACGTTCTTCCATTCATTTGTATCCTCTTTTATTTCATTGAGCAGTGGATTGTAGTTCTCCTTGAAGAGTTCCTTCATATCCCTTGCCAGTTGTATTCCTAGGTATTTTGTTCTCTTTGAAGAAATTGTGAATGGGAGTTCACTCACGATTTGGCTCTCTGTTTGTCTGTTATTTGTGTATATGAATGCTTGTGATTTTTGTACATTGATTTTGTATCCTGAGATTTTAATGAAATCGCTTATCAGCTTAAGGAGATTTGGGGATGAGACAATGGGGTTTTCTAGATGTACACTCATGTCATCTGCAAACAGGGACAATTTGACTTCCTCTTTTCCTAATTGAATACACTTTATTTCCTTTTCCTGCTTAATTGCCCTGTTCAGAACTTCCAACACTATGTTGAATAGGAGTGGTGAGAGAGGGCATCCCTGTCTTGTGCCAGTTTTCAAAGGGAATGCTTCCAGTTTTTGCCCATTCAGGATGATATTGGCTGTGGGTTTGTCATAGATAGCTCTTATTATTTTGAGTTATGTCCCATCAATACCTAATTTATTGAGAGTTTTTAGCATGAAACATTGTTGAATTTTGTCAAAGGCCTTTTCTGCGTCTATTGAGATAATCATGTGGTTTTTGTCTTTGGTTTTGTTTATATGCTGGATTACATTTATTGATTTGTGTATATTGAACAAGACTTGTATCCCAGGGATGAAGCCCACTCGATCATGGCGGATAAGTTTTTGATGTGTCACTGGATTCGGTTTGCCAGTATTTTAGTGAGGATTTCTGCATCAATGTTCATCAAGGTTATTGGTCTAAAATTCTCTATTTTGGTTGTGTCTCTGCCAGGCTTTGGTATCAGGATGATGCTGACCTCATAAAATGAGTCAGGGAGTATTCCCTCTTTTATGGTTGAATGAAATAGTTTCAGAAGGAATGGTACCAGTTCCTCCTTGTACCTCTGGTAGAATACGGGTATGAATCCATCTGGTCCTGGAGTCTTTTTTGTTGGTAAATTATTGATTATTGTCACAATTTCAGAGCCTGTTACTGGTCTATTCAGAGATTCAACTTCTTCCTGGTTTAGTCTTGGGAAAGTGTATGTGTCGAGGAATTTATCCATTTCTTCTAGATTTTCTAGTATATTTGCATAGAGGTGCTTGTAGTATTCTCTGATGGTAGTTTGTATTTCTGCGGGATCGGTGGTGATATCCCCTTTATCATTTTTTATTGCATCTATTTGATTCTTCTCTCTTTTTTTCTTTATTAGTCTTGCTAGCGGTTTATCAATTTTGTTGATCATTTCAAAAAAGCAGCTCCTGGATTCATTAATCTTTTGAAGGGTTTTTTGCATCTCTATTTCCTTCAGATCTGCTCTGATTTTAGTTATTTCTTGCCTTCTGCTAGCTTTGGAATGTGTTTGCTCTTGCTTTTCTAGTTCTCTTAATTGTGATGTTAGGGTGTCAATTTTGGATCTTTCCTGCTTTCTCTTGTGAGCATTTATTGCTATAAATTTCCCTCTACACACTGCTTTGAATGCGTCCCAGAGATTCTGGTATGTTGTGTCTTTGTTCTCATTGGTTTCAAAGAACATCTTTATTTCTGCCTTCATTTTGTTATGTACCCAGTAGTCATTCAGGATCAGGATGTTCAGTTTCCATGTAGCTGAGCGGTGTTGAGTGAGATTCTTAATCCTGAGTTCTAGTTTGATTGCACTGTGGTCTGAGAGATAGTTTGTTATAATTTCTGTTCTTTTACATTTGCTGAGGAGTGCTTTACTTCCAAGTTTGTGGTCAATTTTGGAATAGGTGTGGTGTGGTGCTGAAAAAAATGTATATTCTGTTGACTTGGGGTGGAGAGTTCTGTAGATGTCTATTAGGTCCGCTTGGTGCAGAGCTGAGTTCAATTCCTGGGTATCCTCGTTAACTTTCTCTCTCGTTGATCTGTCTAATGTTGACAGTGGGGTGTTAAAGTCTCCTATTATTAATGTGTGGGAGTCTAAGTCTCTTTGTAGGTCACTCAGGAATTGCTTTATGAATCTGGGTGCTCCTGTATTCGGTGCATGTGTATTTATGATAGTTAGCTCTTTTTGTTGAAATGATCCCTTTACCATGATGTAATGGCCTTCTTTGTCTCTTTTGATCTTTGTTGGTTTAAAGTCTGTTTTATCAGAGACTAAGATTGCAACCCCTACCTTTTTTTGTTTTCCATTTGCTTGGTAGATCTTCCTCCATCCCTTTATTTTGAGCCTATGTGTGTCTCTGCACCTGAGATGGGTTTCCTGAATACAGCACACTGATGGGTCTTGACTCTTTATCCAATTTGCCAGTCTGTGTCTTTTAATTGGAGCATTTAGTCCATTGACATTTAAAGTTAATATTGTTATGTGTGAATTTGATCCTGTCATTATGATGTTAGCTGGTTATTTTGTTCATTAGTTGATGCAGTTTCTTCCTAATCTCGATGGTCTTTACATTTTTGCATGATTTTGCCATAGCTGGTACCGGTTGTTCCTTTCCATGTTTAGTGCTGCCTTCAGGAGCTCTTTTAGTGCAGGCCTGGTGGTGACAAAATCTCTCAGCATTTGCTTGTCTGTAAAGTATTTTATTTCTCCTTCACTTATGAAGCTTAGTTTGGCTGGATATGAAATTCTGGGTTGAAAATTATTTTCTTTAAGAATGTTGAATAATGGCCCCCACTATCTTCTGGCTTGTAGTTTCTGCCGAGAGATCCACTGTCAGCCTGATGGGCTTCCCTTTGTGGGTAAACCAACCTTTCTCTCTGGCTGCCCTTAACATTTTTTCCTTCATTTCAACTTTGGTGACTCTGACAATTATGTTTCTTGGAGTTGCTCTTCTAAGGGAGTATCTTTGTGGCATTCTCTGTATTTCCTGAATCTGAATGTTGGCCTGCCTTGCTAGATTGGGGAAGTTCTCCTGGATAATATCCTGCAGAGTGTTTTCCAACTTGGTTCCATTCTGCCCGTCACTTTCAGGTACACCAATCAGATGCAGATTTGGTCTTTTCACATAGTCCCATATTTCTTGGAGGCTTTGTTTGTTTCTTTTTATTCTTTTTTCTCTAAACTTCCCTTCTTGCTACATTTCATTCATTTCATCTTCCGTCAGTGATACCCTTTCTTCCACTTGATCGTATCATCTCCTGAGACTTCTGATTCTTCACATAGTTCTCGAGCCTTGACTTTCAGCTCCATCAACTCCTTTAAGCACTTCTCTGTATTGGTTATTCTACTTATACATTGGTCTAAATTTTTTCAAAGTTTTCAACTTTTTTGCCTTTGGTTTGAATTTCCTCTTGTAGCTCAGAGTAGTTTGATCATCCGAAGCCCTCTTCTCTCAACTCGTCAAAGTCATTCTCCATCCAGCTTTGTTCCGTTGCTGGTGAGGAACTGCGTTCCTTTGGAGGAGGAGAGGCACTCTGCTTTTTAGAGTTTCCAGTTTTTCTGTTCTGTTTTTTCCCCATCTTTGTGGTTTTATCTACTTTTGGTCTTTGATGATGGTGATGTACAGATGGGTTTTTGGTGTGGATGTCCTTTCTGTTTGTTAGTTTTCCTTCTAACAGACAGGACCCTCAGCTGCAGGTCTGTTGGAGTTTGCTAGAGGTCCACTCCAGACCCTCTTTGACTGGGCATCAGCAGCAGTGTCTGCAGAAGCATGGATTTTCATGAACTGCGAATGCTGCATCTGATCATTCCTCTGGAAGTTTTGTCTCACAGGAGTACCCGGCCATGTGAATTGGCAGTCTGCTCCTACTGGGTGGTGTCTCCCAGTTAGGCTGCTCAGGGGTCAGGGGTCAGGGACCCACTTGATGAGGCAGTCTGCCCATTCTCAGATCTCCAGCTGTGTGCTGGGAGAACCATTGCTCTCTTCAAAGCTGTCAGACAGGGACATTTATGTCTGCAGAGGTTACCACTCTCTTTTTGTTTGTCTGTGCCCTGTTCCCAGAGGTGGAGCCTACAGAGGCAGGCAGGCCTCCTTGAGCTGTGGTGGGCTCTAGCCAGTTCGAGCTTCCCGGATGCTTTGTTTACTTAAGTGAGCCTGGGCAATGGCAGGTGCCCCTCCCCCAGATTCGCTGCCACCTTGCAGTTTGATCTCAGACTGCTGTGCTAGCAATCAGCAAGACTCCGTGGGCATAGGACACTCCGAGCCATGTGTGGGATATAATCTCCTGGTGTGTCATTTCCTAAGCCTGTCAGAAAAGCACAGTATTTGGGTGGGTGTGACCTGATTTTCCAGGTGCCATCTGTCACCCCTTTCCTTGACCAGGAAAGGGAACTCCCTGACCCCTTGCACTTCCTGAGTGAGGCAATGCCTTGCCCTGCTTCGGCTCATGCATGGTGCGCTGCACCCAGTGTCCTGCGCCCACTTTCTGGCACTCCATAGTGAGATGAGCCCAGTACCTCAGATGGAAATGCAGAATTCACCCATCTTCTGTGTCACTCATGCTGGGAGCTGTAGACCAGAACTGTTCCTATTTAGCCATCTTGGCTGCCCTCTCCTGTCTAGTTTTTATGTAAAGATATTTCTATTTTCACCATAGACCTCTAACTGCTCATGAATATCCCTCTGCAAATCCTACAAAAAGACTGTTTCCAAACTGCTCAATCAAAAGAAATATTCAAATCTGTGTGATGAAAGCACACATCACAAAGAAGTTTCCATGAAAACTTCTGTCTAGTTCTTATGTGAAGATATTGCCTTTTTCAGAAAAGGCCTCAAAGGGCTCAAAAATGTACTTTTACATAGTCTACAAAAAGACTGTTTTTAAATTGCTCAATCAAAAGAAAGGTTCAACTCTGTGAGATGAATGCACACATCAGAAAGAAGTTTCTCAGAAAGCTTCTGTCTAGTTTTTTTGTGAAGATATTTCCTTTTTCACCATGGCCTCAAACCACTAACAGATATCCCTCTGCAGATACTACAAAAAGACTGTTTCCAAACTGCTCAATCAAAAGAAAATTTCAACTCTGTGAGATGAATGCACACATCACAAAGAAGTTTCTCAGAAATTTTCTGTCTAGTTTTTATGTGAAGATATTTCCTTTTTCACCGTAGGCCTCTAAGTGCTCCAAATATACATTTGCAGATTCTACAAAAAGACTGTTTCCAAACTGCTCAAGCAGAAGAAAGCTTCAACTCTGTGAGATGAAAGCACACATCCCAAAGAAGTTCCTCAGAAAGCTTCTGCCTAGTTTTTATATAGAGTAGGCAAATGGGAGGGTCTCATCACTGATGCACTTATGTTTTGTAAAGGGATGTTTGAAATAAATCATCAAAAAAAAGACTGAAGCTGTAAGAAATTTTTCATGAGTTCCTATTCCAAAAAGAAATTTAGTATTCTTGGTATGCTTCAATTTAATTTCAGTTTCTTATTCTGCTTCATGAGACCATAATTATTGCATCTTTCCTTAAAAAATAGCATGAAGTTCTTAATTGTGAGCTTCATATTGCTTATAGAATAGTTTATAAGTGATGCTCATGTTTTATCTATTTCTCTTTTTAAATATTTCCTTACTTTTTGTATAAACTTGAACAGATCACTAGAAGATCACCAGAATCCTGAAAACTGAGAAGTGTCTTCTTAGGAAGCTTTTCAAAGAAACTTGGAGTGAAGAGTATGCTTTCCTAGATTTCTGCTGTTTCATCTAGAAACTCATCAATTCAAGAACAGAAATCTCAGTTTTTAATTGATGTTAGAACCTGAGTTAAGCCTTTTAAGAATATTAGGAGTCTTATGACTAGAGATTCAGGGATGCCTGAATCCTGTCCTGATAATCACTCTTCTTTCTGTGGAATGGCAAAAATATTATAAAAACACAAGCATACGCATGCACACACACAGATGGAAATAGTTACTACTGTGAAACAAGTTAGTTATTTAACATTATATGCATGAATGCGGCACATATACAACATGGAATATTATACAGCCATATAAAATGATGAGTTCATGTCCTTTTCAGGGACATGGATGCATCCAGAAACCATCATTCTGAGCCAACTATCACAAGGACAGAAAACCAAACACCACATGTTCTCAGTCATAGGTGGGAAATGAACAGTGAGAACACTTGGACATAGGGCAGGGAACATCACACCCTGGGACCTGTCGTGGGGTTGGGGCAGAGGGAGGGATAGCATTAGCAGAAATACCTAATGTAAATGACGAGTTAATGGGTGCAGCAAGCCAACATGGCACATGTATACCTATGCACATGTACCCTAGAACTTAAAGTACATTTAAAAAAATTATATGCATGAATGCCCAATACCCCTAAGGCAAAGTGTTTTGGTAAAAGTTAGGTTGCAGAACACATCTAAATCTAAATTCTACATGGGACTCTACCTTTTCATGTGGACATGTTGGATTTTATCACTTTCTGGTAAGCCACATGTTAAAGATGACCAATTATGAGAACTAAGTGAATGTGTGTTAAAAGCAGAAAAGCCAGCTGTTTGATGCTCAATGGATCCAGTCTCAATTTCCAATGGACTCAAATAAGCAGGCTAGCTCAACTAACATATCTAGAAAAATGCAGGAGAGAGAAGGAAGGAAAAGACAAGATAACAAATTCTTTCTGAATGTCTAGGCATGAGTGAACTTAATATTTTGGCAGTGTGGAAGATGGAAGCAAGAGAGAGAAACTGTGTGTGTGTGTGTGTGTGTGTGTGTATTTTTTAAATACAGTTGACCCTTGAACAACATGAGTCATGAGTTTGAACTCTGTGGGTACACTTACACATGGATTTTTTTCTGCTTGTGCCACTCCTGAGGCAGCAAGACCAACCCCACCTCTTATTCCTTCTATCCCACTAAATGTGAATACGATGAGCATGAAGACCTTTGTGAAGATCCACTTCCACTTAATAAGTATTAAATATATATTCTTTTCTTATGATTTTCTTAATAACATTTTATTTTCTCTACTTTATTGTAAGAATACAGTATATAATACATGTAATATATAAAATATGTATTAGTCAACTACTTATGTTTTCAGTAAGCCTCTGGTCAACAGTAGGTTATTAGAAGTTAAATTTGGAGAGAGTCAAAATTTATACTTAGATTTTCAACTGTACAGGGAATTGCCACCCCTAACACCTGCATTGTTCAAGGATCAACTGCACAGTGGTTCTTCCTCTGATAAACACAGCCCACTAAAATTCCCTTAAACTTACTTAGCAGAAAACTTCCACTACCTACTGACTTAGAGATGGGAAAATATGGATATTCTCAGAGTGAAATAGAAGAGTGGGAATTTTCTGGCTCCCTAGTTACAATGAGAATTGTGAGACTAGGATATAACATTAGGTTTCTTTTTCAAAATATTTTAGGACAAGTAGACTTTTCTTCCTATAACTCACTCATTCAACCATCCTATCCTGACTCTTACATACTCAGGACTAAGCTAAGCATGGAGGATAGAAAGATGACCAGTTCAGCACTTATCTTTGGATACCTGCAGTGCAGAGACAGCAATGAGTATAAATAATTACACTGGTGTGTGATACGTGATATAATTTGGCAATTTTCAAAGTACTGTGAAAATATATAAACTAAATACTTTTCAGTTTCCTCTTCATCCCTTTGTGTTGCCCAAAATTATTACTGAACTTCTTAGTTCACTTTTCTTCTTGTAAACTTAAACTATTTAAGATTATATGCTATTCAAATTATTGTCAGCTCATGAAAACTATATGCCAAACTTACAAGTGAATTGTGTAACTGATTTTTTTAAATGCGGACATCTAATATATAGAATCACTAGTTTGTATAAATGAATCACGTTAAGACACATCTATAAATACGTGGTGGAAGAAACTTAGATATAATATTTAGCTAGGCCAAACTACTGAAATAAATAGACCAATAGTGTAAACACAGAAGATGATTTCTTGCTCATGAATTAGAGAAGGTAGATATTACTGGTATGTATTCTACAAGCCACACATGACTGAAGTCAAGGTATCCATCATGAAAAGTTCTTATCTGGAAGCTTTAGAGAAGAATCTGCTTCCAAGTTCATTGCAGTTTCTTGTGGTTGCAGTTCTAAGGTCCCCATATCCTTGCCAGCTGTCAACTGGTAGTTGGCCTCTGCTTCTGGTCGCTACCTGAATTTCTTCTCACATGGCTTCCTTTACCATTGAAGTCAAGGATTCTACATCAAGTTTTCCCCATGTTTCAAATCTCCCTGACTTCTCCTTCTGTCATCAGCAAAGAAAACCTCTCTGTATTTAAGAATGCATGTGATTAAATCATTACAATCCAGATAGTCCCCCTTAAAAGTCTGTTGTGCCAAAAAAACATAAGTATGAAATAATATCTCCCCATAATCACAGTTTCCAGGAATTATCACAAACATCCTTAAAAAGCCCAGCCAAGTTTCTTCCAACCTTCTAGACTCACCTCCTTAGGTGGGGAAAAATATAGTCAACAGGGGCCAGGGTTTAAAAGAATAGGAGGAATACAGAAGGAATGCTGCAGATAGGTAGGCAATGGAGAAAGAGGGGAAAATAGCTCTACCACTGGAGAAACACTTGGAAAAGACACAGCCTCAAGATATAGGCTCACTAAAAACTAAAATTTAATCAAAAGATTGTAGAATGTTATTTTTCCACACTTCTCAACAATAATTTATGGCTCTGATGTAACCACTGTTTTATGGCTTACTATCATCTACTGTAACAGTAGACAACAGCTGAAATACCTGGAAGACATAGACTTTCTGAAGAAGAATACACAGAAAAGAACAATGTGAGAAGGGGATAAAAAACAAGAACACTAAGGCAACTTGAGCCTCTAATGCCTGTTACAGCTACAATAACCATTAAACATAGTCTAAAACCTGAACAGATTAACATAAATCTATATACTAAAGGCTTATGTTCCTTTTATTTGATACATCACGCCTAGCTTTCAAAATACGAGACAAAACACAGACTGAAGAGAAAAAAACAGCATCAGAATTCACATTCAGATATGATACAGGTGTTGGAATTAATACCTATATTAAAATACATTAAGGGATGTAATGTAAGAAATTGACAACATGAAAAAATAGATATTGTGAAAATAAATAGAAACTTTAGAAACCAATCAAAAGAAAATGCTGAAAATAAAAAACATTGTAACAAAAATTAACAACGATTTTCTTAATCCAGTCTATCATTGTTGGACATTTGGGTTAGTTCCAAGTCTTTGCTACTGTGAATAATGCCGCAATAAACATACGTGTGCATGTGTCTTTATAGCAGCATGATTTATAGTCCTTTGGGTATATACCCAGTAATGGGATGCCTGGGTCAAATGGTATTTCCAGTTCTACATCCCTGAGGAATCGCCACACTGACTTCCACAATGGTTGAACTAGTTCACAGTCCCACCAACAGTGTAAAAGTGTTCCTATTTCTCCACATCCTCTCCAGCACTTGTTGTTTCCTGACTTTTTAATGATTGCCATTCTAACTGGTGTGAGATGGTATCTCATTGTGGTTTTGATTTGCATATCTCTGATGGCCAGTGACGATGAGCATTTTTTCATGTGTTTTTTGGCTGCATAAATGTCTTCTTTTGAGAAGTGTCTGTTCATGTCCTTCGCCCACTTTTTGATGGGTTTTTTTTTTTCTCGTAAATTTGTTTGAGTTCATTGTAGATTCTGGATATTAGCCCTTTGTCAGATGAGTAGGTTGTGAAAATTTTCTCCCATTTTGTAGGTTGCCTGTTCACTCTGATGGTAGTTTCTTTTGCAGAAGCTCCTAGTTTAATTAGATCCCATTTGTCAATTTTGTCTTTTGTTGAAAATGTGACACATATACACCATGGAATACTATGCAGCCATAAAAAATGATGAGTTCATGTCCTTTGTAGGGACATGGATGAAATTGGAAATCATCATTCTCAGTAAACTATCACAAGAACAAAAAACCAAACACCCCATATTCTCACTCATAGGTGGGAATTGAACAATGAGATCACATGGACACAGGAAGGGGAATATCATACTTTGGGGACTGTGTTGGGGTGGGGAGAGGGGGGAAGGATAACATTGGGAGATATACCTAATGCTAGATGATGAGTTAGTGGGTGCAGTGCACCAGCATGGCACATGTATACATATGTAACTAACCTGCACAATGTGCACATGTACCCTAAAACTTAAAGTATAATAAAAAAAAAATTAACAACGAGTTTGATGGGCACTTAGTAGTCTCAGTAAACTGAGGAAAGCATCAATGAGCTTGAAGATAAATCAGTAGAAACTCATTAAACTGAAATATAAAGAGGAAAAATAGAATTAAATAACAGAACAGAACATCCAAGAACTGTTACACCATTGCAAAAGATGCAATATATGTGTAATTGCAGTAACAGAAGAAGAAGAAAGGGAGATCAAAGAAGAGTAAATATTTGAACTATTAGATGCTTAGAGTTGCAACTTCTCAGGAGGATGACATAGGAGGATTACTCAAGCCCAGGAGTTCAAGGCTGCAGTGAACTATGATGGTGCCACTGCACGCCAGCCTGGGCAACAAAGCACAGCAGCAATCCCATTTCAAAACAAACCTCAAAACCACACACATATAGATCCAGGAAACACAGAAAACACAAAGCAGGATAAATTCCAGTTACAAACATACACACACACAACTCTAAGCATATTATACTGAAATCAAAGACAAAGTCATGAAAGAAGCCTAAGGAAAAAAACATCCCTACTTATGGAAAAATAAGAACAAGCATTACAATGAACTTCTCAGAAATCATGCATGCCTGAAGAGAATAAAATATTTAAAGCATTAAAAAAATTCACCAACCTAGAATTCTATATCCAGCAAAACTATTCTTCAGAAGGAGGAATAATGCTACCTCAAATAAGCAAAAAAATAATATAAGTCCTCTTTGACAGGTAGAACCTATGAGAAATTATAAAGTAATTCAGACAGGAAATTATATAGTTCATACATTTGAGTTAATATAAAGGATGGTTGGAGAAGGAATAAAGGTAAATTAAATTTTGTATTGATCTTATTTTTAATTTATCTAAAAGATTTTTGTTTAAAGTAAAAATAGTAACAACAAATTGGGTATTTCTGGCATATGGAAAACATACCAGAATCTCTGGGACACATTCAAAGCAATGTGTAGAGGAAAATTTATAGCACTAAATGCCCATAAGAGAAAGGAGGAAAGATCTAAAATTGACAGTCTAACATCACAATAAAAAGAACTACAGGAGCAAGAGCAAACACATTCAAAACCTAGCAGAAGGCAAGAAATAACTAAGATCAGAGCAGAACTGAAGGAAATAGAGACAAAAAAAAACCTTCAAGAAATCAATGAATACAGGAGACTTTTTTGAAAAGATCAAAAAAATTGTTAGACCGTTCGCAAGATGAATAAAGAAGAAAAGATAAAACAAACAAATAGACACAATAAAAAATGATAAATGGGTTATCACCACCAATCCCACAGAAATATAAACTACCATCAGAGAATATTATAAACATCTTTATGCAAATAAACTAGAAAATCTAGAAGAAATGGACAAATTCCTGGACACATACACCCTCCAAGACTAAATCAAGAAGAAGTTGAATTTCTGAATAGGCCAATAACAGGCTCTGAAATTGAAGCAATAACTAATAGCTTACCAACCAAAAAGACTCCAGGACCAGATGGATTCACAGCCGAATTCTACCACAGGTACAAGGAGGAACTGGTACCATTCCTTCTGAAACTATTCCAATCAATAGAAAAAGAGGAAATACTCCTTAACTCATTTTATGTGTCCAGCATCATCCTCACACCAAAGCCGAGCAGAGACATAAACAAAAAAGACAATTTTAGACCAATATCCCAGATGAACATCGATGCAAAAATCCTCAATAAAATAATGGCAAACCGAATCCAGCAGCATATCAAAAAGCTTATCCACCATGATCAAGTGGGCTTCATCCTGGGATGCAAGGCTGGTTCAACGTATGCAAATCAATAAAAATAATCCAGCATATAAAGAAAACCAAAGATAAAAACCACATGATTATCTCAATAGATGCAAAAAAGGCCTTTGACAAAATTCAACAACGTTCCTGCTAAAAACTCTCAATAAATTAGGTATTGATAGGACATATCTCAAAATAGTAACAGCTAACTATGAAAAAGGCACAGCCAATATCATACTGAATGGGCAAAAACTGGAAGCATTCCCTTTGAAAACTGGCACAAGACAGGGATGCCCTCTCTCACCACTCCTATTCAACATAGTGTTGGAAGTTCTGGCCAGGGAAATCAGGCAGGAGAAGGAAATAAAGGGCATTCAAATAGGAAAAGAGGAAGTCAAATTGTCCCTGTGTGCAGATGACATGACTGTATATCTAGAAAACCCCATTGTCTCAGCCCAAAATCTCCTTAAGCTGATAAGCAACTTCAGCAAAGTCTCAGGATACAAAATCAATGTACAAAAATCACAAACATTCTTATACACCAACAACACAAACAGAGAGCCAAATCATGAGTGAAGTCCCATTCACAATTGCTTCAAAGAGAATAAAATACCTAGGAATCCAACTTAAAAGGGAAATGAAGGACCTCTTCAAGGAGAACTACAAACCACTGCTCAATGAAATAAAAGAGGATACATACAAATGGAAGAACATTCCATGCTCATGGGTAGGAAGAATCAATATCATGAAAATGGCCATACTGCCCAAGGTAATTTATAGATTCAATGCCATCCCCATCAAGCTACCAATCACTTTCTTCACAGAATTGGAAAAAACCTACTTTAAAGTTCATATGGAACCAAAAAAGAGTCCGCATCACTAAGTCAATCCTAAGCCAAAAGAACAAAGCTGGAGGCATCACGCTACCTGACTTCAAACTATACTACAAGGCTACAGTAACCAAAACAGCATGGTACTTGTACCAAAACAGAGATATAGACCAATGGAACAGAACACAGCCCTCAGAAATAAAGTCACATATCTACAACTATCTGATCTTTGACAAACCTGACAAAAACAAGCAATGTGGAAAGGATTCCCTATTTAATAAATGGTGCTGGGAATACTGGCTAGCCATATGTAGAAAGCTGAAACTGGATCCCTTCCTTACACCTTACACAAAAATTAATTTGAGATGGATTAAAGACTTACATGTTAGACCTAAAACCATAAAAACCCTAGAAGAAAACCTAGGCAATACCATTCAGGACATAGGCATGGGCAAGGACTTCATGTCTAAAACATCAAAAGCAATGCAACAAAAGCCAAAATTGACAAATGGGATGTAATTAAACTAAAGAGCTTCTGCACAGCAAAAGAAACTATCATCAGAGTGAACAGGCAACTTACAGAATGAGAGAAAATTTTTGCAAACTTCTCATCTGACAAAGGGCTAATATCTAGAATCTACAATGAACACAAACAAATTTACAAGAAAAAAACAAACAACCCCATCAAAAAGTGGGCAGAAGATATGAACAGACATTTCTCAAAAGAAGACATTTATGCAGCCAAAAGACACATGAAAAAATGCTCATCATCACTGGCCATCAGAGAAATGCAAATCAAAACCACAATGAGATACCATCTCACACCAGTTAGAATGGCGATCATTAAAAAGTCAGGAAACAACAGGTGCTGGAGAGGACGTGGAGAAATGGGAACAGTTTTACACTGTTGGTGGGACTGTGAACTAGTTCAACCAGTGTGGAAGTCAGTGTGGCAATTCCTCAGGGATCTAGAACTAGAAATACCATTTGACCCAGCCATCCCATTACTGGGTATATACCCAAAGGATTATAAAACACGCTGCTATAAAGACACATGCACACGTATGTTTATTGTGGCACTATTCACAATAGCAAAGACTTGAAACCAACCCAAATGTCCACCAATGATAGACTGGATTAAGAAAATGTGACACATATACACCATGGAATACTATGCAGCTATAAAAAATGATGAGTTCATGTCCTTTGTAGGGACATGGATGAAGATGGAAGCCATCATTCTCAGCAAACTATGGCAAGGACAAAAAACCAAACACCGCATGTTCTCACTCATAGGTGCGAATTGAACAATGAGAACATATGGACACAGGAAAGGGAACATCACACACCGGGGCCTGTTGTGGGGTGGGATGAGGGGGAGGGATAGCATTAGGAGATATACCTAATGTTAAATGATGAGTTAATGGGTGCAGCACACCAACATGGCACATGTATACATATGTAACTAACCTGCACGTTGTGCACATGTACCCTAAAACCTAAAGTATAATAAAAAATAAATAAAAATAAATAAATAGAGAAATATTCTATATTCGTGGATTGGAAGATTCAATATTGTTAAAATATCAATGCTTTCCAATTTGATCAGTACATTTAACACCTTATTAAAATGATGACATTTGGTGTTTTATTTGTTCACTTGCTTTTATTGTTTCATTACTTGTTTTCTGCCTTTTGTATTTTGGAGGGGGCGGCTGTTTTGTTTTGTTTTGGAGGTTGACAGAGGAAGTTTGCTTGATGTGCCTTGTTTTGTTCCCAGAAACCCAACACATGTATATCTGATGGACTGACTGGAGTTCAAAAAAATAGATGAAGGAAGATTTGCAGTTATCTCAGCAAGAAGATAAAAGGTAAAGATGTCAATTCATATCCATTTATAGATTTGATGCAATTTTTATCAAAATCTTTGCAAGTTATTTTATAGATATCAATAAACTGATTCTAAAATATATATAGAAAGACAGGTTTCAGAAGAACCAATTCAATACAAAGAACAAATTTCAGGGACTCACACTACCTGATTTTATGACTTATTTTAAGCTACAGTAACCAAGACAATGTGGCCTTTATATATAAACACATATGTATATGTAGATCAATGAAATAGAATGGTGAGTCCAGAAATCAAACCCCACAAATATATTTAACCGGTTTTTTGTTTATTTGATTTTTTGTTTGTTTTGAGAAGGAGTCTCACTGTTGTCAACCAGGCTGGAGTGCAGTGGCACAATCTCGGCTCATGGCAACCTCCGCCTCCCAGGCTCAAACAATTCTCTTGCCTCAGCCTCCCAAGTAGCTGTAATTACAGGCGTCCACCAACCACTCCTGGCTAATTTTTGTATTTTTTTAGTAAAGATGAGTTTTCACCATGTTGGCCAGGCTGGTCTTGAACTCTTGACCTCAGGTGATATGCCCACCTTGGCCTCCCAAAGTGCTGGGATTACAGGTGAGAGCCACCACGCCCAGCCTTCAACTGATTTTTGACAAAGGTGCAAAGGCAATTCAACGGAAAAGGATTAAGTTTTCAATAAATATTGCTGTAATGATTGAATGATCAGACTTGGTTTTTTTACTTGTTTACTTGCTTTTATTTGTTTACTTTCTTTTATTGTTTGTTTTTTGCTTTTTGTTTAGGGGAAGATTTTTTTGTTTTGTTTTGTTTGGGGGGGGTGTTGGGAGAGGAGATTTGGGTATTTTGTTCTGTTTTGTTTCTAGAAACCTAACACCGAAAATGTGATGACCTGGCTGAAGTTCAAAAGATGAAAATGTGATGACCGGGCTGGAGTTCAAAAGACAGGTGAAGGAAGATTTGCAATTATTTCAGCAAGAAGATAAAAGGTCTGTATTAATTCCAACATGTGTTTTTGTGATAGAATACATAGCATTTCAGGACCTATTGGTTGAGGAGAAGGAAGTGAAGGGAGAAGACTAACTTGTGACTTAGGAACCTATTTTTTGATAGTATAATAAATAAAATAGGGCATTCAGAGGCAAGAAGGGAAGAAGCTTTTAAGAATACAATAAAATTTTATTTGAGATAGGTGCATGTGAGATGGCTTCCAGGTATCAATGAGGTAATATATGAAAATATGTAGAAACATATGTCGAGTGGACAATTGAAAATAAATGTCTGCAACAGTATTAGTTTCATATTGTTGTTTAACAAATTATTACAAACTTGGTGGCTTAAAGCAACATACATGTGTTATTTCAGCATTTCCATGGGTCAGGAATCCAGCACCACTGCTTAGCTAGAGCATAAAAAGCAGAGTGATCACAAACTGATACCTAAATATACGGCAGACAATGCCTGAGGACTCCCTAAAATACATGGCAGTAGGAAATATTGCTGATGGGACTCTGATATTACAGCCATGAGGGTAGGGGCTTGAAACGTGAAAAAATTAGATTTCCTATTAATATGACTTCATTGCTAACCATATGAGACCCATAATATTTTGGTTACATAAAAAACTGCTGGAAAAAAATAAATATTTTTTTTAAATAAGAAGGGGAATCAGAGGTGATTAAAGTGCTGTTGAAAAGACAAAATGATGAGACACAAACCAGGAATATAATTGTTAAAGAAGGCAAAGAACAAAAATGATAAGAAAGTGATATTACCTTAGCTTCTACAGAGAGATTAAATAGAATGCTGTGTGAGTCTGCTTCCAAACCCACCGTTCTATAGGTATTACCAATAGTAAGCCTTTAGTATGGGGAGCTGGTTACACAGATGATAAAAAGCTGAAAAGCCAAATAAAACAAGGTGAGACAACCAAAAGATCAGCCACTTCAAGAAGCCCCTACTATCCCTGAGGTTAAAAGGACAGCAGGGAGAGGTAGTGTTAATATTATAAACTGGATGGCTTAAACAACAGAAATTGTTTCTGTATTTCTCACAGATTTGGAGACTGCGAAGTTTAAGATTCGACAACCAGCATGGTCGGTGAGGGTCCTCTTCGTAGTTTGGGGATGGCCTTCTGCTTATATCGTCACATAGTGGAGGGGAAGAAAGAGAGAAAGAGCCAGAGAGCCAGGGAGACATTCCCCCCTGTCTCTTGTTAGAAGGAGACTAATTCTATTGTGAGGGCTCCACCCTCATGACCTAATTACCTCCCAAACGCCCCCCCCATCTCCAAAACCATCACATTAAGAATTAGGGTTTCAAAATGTGAATTTTGAGAAGACATGCCCATTCAGCCTATAACACGTTGGAAAGTGGAACTGTAGGGGAGGAACTCTATCTGGCATCGGAGCCATGGAGGAAACTCAGTAGCTGCTGCAGGTGCTGCTTAAGACAGAAGGAGACAGTGAGATCAACTCTCCACCTTCCACCAGGGCTTCCCACTGGCCCGAGCTACCTGGAAACACATAGGCAATCCTGGGGAAAGCATCCTTTTTGCATGGAGGGTTTTGTTAGAGAAGGGAGAAGGGAAAAGGAAGGAGCCTGAGGTATAGAGCTGATGAAGCCCAGATGAAGACTGGAAAGAGGCCATTTTCAGTTTGAAATCTCTATATTTAACATAAACAATCTTCAAATTTTAGGTAAGAACATTGTTGCAATAATGTGACTGGCCTGAGTACAACTGAGGTGAGATTAAAACATGAAATTCTTGTTCATACATGACTTCAGAAATCAGTCTTTCTAGTCTCATTTTATTTCAAACAGTCCTATAAGAAACAAAATTATTTTCTAAGAAGTAATTAAAATCATGCAGTTGATTAAATAAAAGGAGACTAGAAAATAAGCACAATTTTAGTATAGTGAGCTTTTGAATTTGGTCCAAAAATGTATCCATGGGGAAAACACATTTGCTATAAATTAATCCCCAATGTGCTTTAAACGAAAATTATTTCTAAACAAATCCAGTTTATAAAAGGTCATTGAACTTTCCCTTTGATAAAATACTCATTTCCTTAAACACTGCTGCTAAGTGTTCATGGAAAAAAAAACTGAACATGGAATCTGGAATAGCATCTAGTTGAAACAGAGGCCAAGTGCCAAGGCTGTATATCCCTCACTGCCACTAATTGCTTATGCAAACTTTGGTAAATTAATTACCAAAGGATGTCTCAGCTCTGACTTGTAGTACTTAAGAATAAATATTCCTGTCCCATTAATCACACAGTTGTATTGAGGTTCAGAATAATTGGATGTTTATAAAGTACAACATGTAAAAAGTTAATAAAGTACAACATCGTAAAATTAAAAATGGCTAAGTCATAAAATAGCGACAATCATTCAAAATGGGAATGTAAATTAGTTCAACCCCTATGGTAGACAATATGGAGATTTCTCAAAGAACTAAAAATAGAATTACCATTTCATCCAGCAGTCCCACTACTGGGTATCTGCCAAAGGAAAAGAAATTGTTTTATCAAAAGACACCATATTCCTATGTTTATCACAGCATTATTCACAATAGAAAAGTCATAGAATCAACCTAAGCATCCATCAGTGGTGGAATGGATAAAAGAAATGTGCTACATAGGCACCATGGTGTACTAAGCAGCCATAATAAAGAATTAAATCATGTCCTTCGCAGCAACATGGATACAGCTAGAGGCCATTATCCTAAATGAACTAACTCAGAAACAAAAAATAAAATACTTCATGTCCTCACTTATAAGTGGGAGCTAAACAATGGGTACACATTAACATAAAGATGAAAACAATAGATAGTGGGGACTTCAAAAGTAGGGACAGCAGAACAGGGTGAGGATGAAAAATTTACCTATTAAATACAGTATTATGTTAATTATTTGCGTGATGGGGTCACTAGAAGCCTAAACCCAGCACTACACAATATATCCATGTAACAAATCTGCACATGTACTCCCTGAATCTGTAATTTTAATAATAAGAAGAACTGTTTAACAAACTTCTAAAATAATGTAGTGTACATTCACTGTTTATTGCAGAAGTAGCTTTCAGGAGAATTGCTTATATAAATTAATTGAACTGAAAAAAAAAACTTCAGTAAAGTGATTCCCTAGACTATTGTAGACATTAAAATTTGCTTTCAAAAATCCCAGAACTTTGGAACTAACCAAATTTATCCTATTTGCCAGTTAAGTGTTGAAAATATTAACTGTATAATAATATAACGATTATTATTTTTATTATTATTTGTTTATTAATTTTGTTTGTTGTGGCTTTTTTAAAGTCAGGCACAATTATTTTTTTGAAATATCATCAATGTTATTATCAACCCTTGAGACTGAGGGAAATGAAAACAATGAACTAGTTAAATTGAAGAGATCATTCCAATATTGAATAATTATCAAATATATAGAAATTGCATAGGGAATAAAAACAGTTCTGTATCTCTTGACAATATTATCTTATTTTAGTCTAAGACAATAACAAAAAGGAAAGATTTCCTAACAGATAAATAAACTAATATATTAATAATATATAAAGGAAACAAAGATTAACTAGGCAGTCCTGCTAAACCCTATAGAGGCAATATATTAACAAAAGGGTCAAGGAACACCAAGAGCCCAAATTCCAACCAGTGATGTTCATAGATGGGCTTGTAAGTCCCATGCCAAGACTCCAGCAATAAATACATTTCCATTTATTAAACCATATTATGTAAACATCAACATTACTTAAATAAAATAATCTGATCCCTCTTAGTATATATTTACCCTTCTTTTTCTGACATCTAAAGTAGTTGGCATTTCCCATTATATTCTATCTTATTTTATAGCATTGTTTTTCAAATATTTGATGACAGAAATGTTTTGTGTGTGGGTTTTCTTATGTTTTGCTTTATTCCAAATTATCATCTTAAGCAAGATTTTCTTTGAAAAACATTTCGGGAATACGTTTTTTAAACCATTGATATACTTGTCTGTGGGCTGCTTTGTGAACACACTCATTGAAAAAAATGTGACATGCCTTACTCATTGGTGTATGTATAATGTTGTGCCTAGCACAGTGCATTGTACACAAAAGATAATAGTTACTTAAAAATATGAGTCAAGGAATTCTGCTCCTTATTAGGAGAATTTGGTAGACATAGTATTTTGAGATATGACAATTTAATGTCTAAAAAGACTAAGAACTTCAAAAAACTACCATGTAAGAATTAAAAGTATAATACAAAGAATATTAGTTTAAAATTAAAGGACTTAAAAACTATAAGATTTTTTAAAATGTAGTTTAATGCCACCATTTAATTAATAAAATAAAACATTATTTTTATTTTTGATGTTTTATTTATAGATTGGTTATAAACTAGTTGTTAAGTTTTACAGATTTTATTTTAATTTAAAAATATAGGGTGAAAAGTTTCAAGACTTCTATTTTGTTTTAATTTATGGATATTGGGTATGGAATAAAGAATGAAGAATTCAGTATTAAGAACTATGGTATTCCGACGCTCTCTCCAATATGGCTAAAATTGTAAGGACTGAAAATACCAAGTGTTGGTGAGCATGTGAGCAAAATGCTCATGCATTGATGGGAGAAGGGAAGCTAGTACAACCACTTTGGAAACTACTTCAGTATCTAAAAAATATAAACATAATCTACATCTCAAAAATTCCATCTCAGGATATATGTCCAATGAAAATAAGTGCATTTGTCCACCACACAATATGGACAATTCATAATAGTAAAAACAGGAATAACCAGAATATCCATTAAAATAAAATAAATATATTATTATTTATTATTCATGCAAGAAATTCTAAACAACATAGAAAAAGAATGAACTACTGCTATATATAATGACATGGAGAAATTTTACAGACATAATGTCATGTCTGTGACATGACCAAACAGACTAGCCCTCCCATTGTATAAAACTCTATTCTCAAAATAGCTGATGTAACTTCTCAGAGGTTGGACAGCAGACAGCAAACTACTGTGATCTAAAAACAAGGAGGAAAATGAGATGAGCCCCTAAACTGCCCCATGATTATCCATACCCTGTGGAGTCTGCACAGATAGTCCATGGTTATCTCACTAAGCCCAGGGGACAGAAATTGGAATTTAGGGCTACTGAGAAGGTTGCAATTTGCTAGCAGGATACCAGAGAAAAAGGATCTCCAAGAAAGGAGGAGGTCTAATTAAGATGATTAGATGATTGATCATCTAAACTGGAACACTGGAGAGTCAAGGAAGAGATAAGCGATTAATAATTATGCCAGGATTAAACATATGAATAGGACCTGTCTTTGGCAGGTAGGTATAATCAACCCACAACCACATTCTCCTTGCTATCACCAAGGGATTTCTGTTGAAGATGGGTTCTAAATAGTGGTCTGGAACACACAGGTTGCCTTTGTTCTGCCAGCCCCACAGAGACCATGGTAGTGCCTCTTTCACACTCTATTTTCAGGGTGCAAATAGTTCTTTTTGCATACATGGAGCGGCTTCTCCAAACCTTTAGCATCAGTCACATACTTCACCTAATCAGTTTCTATGAACACTTTTAGAGAGTGGTGATGGCTGCAAATTCTGAAAATACAGTAAAAACTGTAAACTATACATTTTTAAAAGGTGAATTTCATGGTATGTGGATTATATGTCAATTAAGCTTTAAAAAATATATTGCACTGAACATAAGACACAAACTCAAACATTTTACCAGGTAACTTCAGTTTGGGAACCTTATGTAATCTCCATCTGAGTCATGCTCCTGTAAATTTGGATCTCAGAAAGTGCCAGTGAAAAATCAGAATTTCTCTCCTATAAGGCGGGCCCTAAGCTTCATATGCAAATTAGTTCATGATGATTTCTGTATACCAAGAAGTGTGTAACAGTAGTTTTCAAACCTTAGTATATATTCATTAGAAATATCTGGAGGACTTATTAAAAAACAGCTAGGAGGTAGTGGGAGCCAAGATGGCCGAATAGGAACAGCTCCGGTCTACAGCTCCCAGCGTGAGCTACACAGAAGATGGGTGATTTCTGCATTTCCATCTGAGGTACCAGGTTCATCTCACTAGGGAGTGCCAGACAGTGGGCTCAGGTCAGTGGGTGCACGCACCATGCGCGAGCCGAAGCAGGGAGAGGCATTGCCTCACTGGAGAAGTGCAATGGGTCAGGGAGTTCCCTTTCCTAGTCAAAGAAAGGGGTGAGAGCACCTGGAAAATCAGGTCACTCCCACCCAAATACTGCGCTTTTCCAACGGGCTTAAAAAATGGCGCACCACAAGATTATATCCCGCACCCGGCTCACAGGCTCCTATGCCCACGGACTCTCCCTGATTGCTAGCACAGCAGTCTGAGGTCAAACAGCAAGGCAGCAGCGAGGCTGGGGGAGGGCCTCCCGCCATTGCTTAGGCTTGCTTAGGTAAACAAAGCAGCCAGGAAGCTCGAACTGGGTGGAGCCCATCACAGCTCAAGGAGGCCTGCCTGCCTCTGTAGGCTCCACCTCTGGGGGCAGACACAGACAAACAAAAAGACAGCAGTAACATCTGCAGACTGAAATGTCCTTGTCTGACAGCTTTGAAGAGAGCAGTGGTTCTCCCAGCACAGCTGGAGATGTGAGAACGGGCAGACTGCCTCCTCAAGTGGGTCCCTGATGCCTGACCCCCGAGCAGACTAACTGGGAGGCACCCCACAGCAGGGACACACTGACACCTCACACGGCCAGGCACTCCAACAGACCTGCAGCTGAGGGTCCTGTCTGTTAGAAAGAAAGCTAACAAACAGAAAGGACATCCACACCAAAACCCATCTGTACATCACCATCATCAAAGACCAAAAGTAGATAAAACCACAGAGATGGGGAAAAAACAGAGCAGAAAAACTGGAAACTCTAAAAAGCAGAGCCCCTCTCCTCCTCCAAAGGAACGCAGTTCCTCACCAGCAACGGAACAAAGCTGGATGGAGAATGACTTTGACGAGCTGAGAGAAGGCTTCAGACGATCAAATTACTCCAAGCTATGGGAGGACATTCAAACCAAAGGGAAAGAAGTTGAAAACTTTGAAAAAAATTTAGAAGAATGTATAACTAGAATAACCAATAGAGAGAAGTGCTTAAAGGAGCTGATGGAGCTGAAAACAAAGGCTCGAGAACTATGTGAAGAATGCAGAAGCCTCAGGAGCCAATGTGATCAACTGGAAGATAGGGTATCAGCGATGGAAGATGAAATGAATGAAATAAAGTGAGAAGGGAAGTTTAGAGAAAAAAGAAGAGAAAGAAACAAACAAAGACTCCAAGAAATATGGGACTATGTGAAAAGACCAAATCTACGTCTGATTGGTGTACCTGAAACTGATGGGAGAATGGAAGCAAGTTGGAAAACACTCTGCAGGATATAATCCAGGAGAACCTCCCCAATCTAGCAAGGCAGGCCAACATTCAGATTCAGGAAATACAGAGAATGCCACAAAGATACTCCTCGAGAAGAGCAATTGCAAGACACAAAATTGTCAGATTCACCAAAGTTGAAATGAAGGAAAAAATGTTAAGGGCAGCCAGAGAGAAAGGTTGGCTTACCCTCAAAGGGAAGCCCATCGGACTAACAGCGGATCTCTCGGTAGAAACTCTACAAGCCAGAAGAGAGTGGGGGCCAATATTCAACATTCTTGAAAAAAAGAATTTTCAACCCACAATTTCATATCCATCGAAACTAAGCTTTATAAGTGAAGGAGAAATAAAATACTTCACAGAAAGCAAATGCTGAGAGATTTTGTCACCACCAGGCCTGCCCTGAAAGAGCTCCTGAAGGAAGTGCTAAACATGGAAAGGAACAACTGGTACCAGCTGCTGCAAAATTATGCCAAAATGTAAAGACCATTGAGACTAGGAAGAAACTGCATCAACCAACGAGCAAAATAACCAGCTAACATCATAATAACAGGATCAAATTCAAACACAAAAATATTAACTTTAAATGTAAATGCACTAAATGCTCCAATTAAAAGACACAGACTGGCAAATTGGATAAGGGGTCAAGACCCATCAGTCTGCTGTATTCAGGAAACCCATCTCACATGCAGAGACACACATAGGCTCAAAATAAAAGGATGGAGGAAGGTCTAACATGCAAATGGAAAACAAAAAAAGGTAGGGGTTGCAATCCTACTCTCTGATAAAACAGACTTTAAACCAACAAAGATCAAAAGAGACAAAGAAGGCCATTACATCATGGTAAAGGGATGAATTCAACAAGAAGAGCTAACTATTCTAAATATACATGCACCCAATAGAGGAGCACCCAGATTCATAAAGCAAGTCCTGAGTGACCTACAAAGAGACTTAGACTCCCACACATTAATAATGGGAGACATTAACACCCCACTGTCAACATTAGACAGATCAACGTGACAGAAAGTCAACAAGGATATCCAGGAATTGAACTCACCTCTGCACCAAGAGGACATAATAGACATCTATAGAACTCTCCACCCCAAATCAACAGAATATACATTTTTTTCAGCACCACACCACACCTATTCCAAAATTGACCACATACTTGGAAGTAAAGCACCCCTCAGCAAATGTAAAAGAACAGAAATTATAACAAACTGTCTCTCAGACCACAGTGCAATCAAACTAGAACTCAGGATTAAGAATCTCACTCAAAACTGCTCAACTACATGGAAACTGAACAACCTGCTCCTGAATGACTACTGGGTACATAACAAAATGAAGGCAGAAATAAAGATGTTATTTGAAACCAAGGAGAACAAAGACACAACATACCAGAATCTCTGGGACTCATTCAAAGCAGTGTGTAGAGGGAAATTTATAGCACTAAATGCCCACAAGAGAAAGCAGGAAAGATCTAAAACTGACACCTTAACATCACATTTAAAAGAACTAGAAAAGCAAGAGCAAACACATTCAAAACCTAGCAGAAGGCAAGAAATAACAAAATGAGAGCAGAACTAAAGGAAATAGAGACACAAAAAACCCTTCAAAAAATCAATGAATCCAGGAGCTGGTTTTTTGAAAGTATCAACAAAATTGATACACTGCTAGCAAGACGAATAAAGAAAAAAGGAGAGAAGAATGAAATAGATGCAAAAAAAAATGATAAAGGGGATATCACCACCGATCCCACAGAAATACAAACTACCATCAGAGAATATTACAAACACCTCTATGCACATAAACTAGAAAATCTAGAAGAAATGGATAAATTCCTGGACACATATACTCTCCCAAGACTAAATCAGGAAGAAGTTGAATCTCTGAATAGACCAATAGCAGGATCTGAAATTATGGAAATAATCAATAGCTTACCAAGCAAAAAGAGTCCAGGACCAGATGGATTCAAAGGAGAATTCTACCAGAGGTACAAGGAGGAACTGATACCATTCCTTCTGAAACTGTTCCAATCAATAGAAAAAGAGGGAATCCTCCCTAACTCATTTCATGAGACCAGCATCATCCTCATAGCAAAGCCGGGCAGAGATGCAATGAAAAAAGAGAATTTTAGACCAATATCCTTGATGAACATTGATGCAAAAATCCTCAAAAAAATACTGGCAAACTGAATCCAGCAGCACATCAAAAAGCTTATCCACCATGATCAAGTGGGCTTCATCCCTGAGAAGCAAGGTTTGTTCAACATATGCAAATCAATAAATGTAATCCAGCATATAAACAGAACCAAAGACAAAAACCACATGATTATCTCAATAGATGCAGAAAAGGCCTTTGACAAAATTCAACAACCCTTTGTGCTAAAAACTCTCAATAAATTAGGTATTGATGGGACGTATCTCAAAATAATAAGAGCTATCTATGACAAACTCACAGCCAATCTCATATTGAATGGGCAAAAACTGGAAGCATTCCCTTTGAAAACTGGCACAAGACAGGGATGCCCTCTCTCACCACTCCTATTCAACATAATGTTGGAAGTTCTGGCCAGGGCAATTAGGCAGGAGAAGGAAATAAACGGTATTCAATTAGGAAAAGAGGAAGTCAAATTGTCCCTGTTTGCAGATGACATGATTGTATATCTAGAAAACCCCATTGTCTCAGCCCAAAATCTCCTTAAGCTGATAAGCAACTTCAGCAAAGTCTCAGGATACAAAATCAATGTACAAAAATCACAAACATTCTTATACACCAACAACAGACAAACAGAGAGCCAAATCATGAGTGAACTCCATTCACAATTGATTCAAAGAGAACAAAATACCTAGGAATCCAACTTATAAGGGACATGAAGGACCTCTTCAAGGAGAACTACAAACCACTGCTTAAGGAAATAAAAGAGGATACAAACAAATGGAAGGACATTCCATGCTCATGGGTAGGAAAAATCAATATTGTGAAAATGGCCATACCGCCCAAGATAATTTACAGATTCAATGCCATCCCCATCAAGCTACCAATGACTTTCTTCACAGAATTGGAAAAAACTACTTTAAAGTTCATATGGAACCAAAAAAGAGCCCACATCACCAAGTCAATCCTAAGCCAAAAGAACAAAGCTGGAGGCATCACGCTACCTGACTTCAAACTATACTACAAGGCTACAGTAACCAAAAGAGCAGGCTACTGGTACCAAAACAGAGATATAGATCAATGGAACAGAACAGAGCCCTCAGAAATAGCGCCGCATATCTACAACTATCTGATCTTTGACAAACCTGAGAAAAACAAGCAATGGGGAAAGGATTCCCTATTTAATAAATGGTGCTGGGAAAACTGGCTAGCCATATGTAGAAAGCTGAAACTAGATCCCTTCCTTACACCTTATACAAAAATTAATTCAAGATGGATTAAAGACTTAAATATTAGACCTAAAACCATAAAAACCCTAGAAGAAAACCTAGGCATTACCATTCAGGACATAGGCATGGGCAAGGACTTCATGTCTAAAACACCAAAAGCAATGGCAACAAAAGCCAAAATTGACAAATGGGATCTCATTAAACTAAAGAGCTTCTGCACAGCAAAAGAAACTACCATTAGAGTGAACAGGCAACCTACAAAATGGGAGAAAATTTTCACAACCTACTCATCTGATAAAGGCTAATATCCAGAATCTACAATGAACTCAAACAAATTTACAAGAAAAAAACAAACAACCCCATCAAAAAGTGGACAAATGAAATGAACAGACACGTCTCAAAAGAACACATTTATGCAGCCAAAAAACATATGAAAAAATGCTCATCATTACTGGCCATCAGAGAAATGCAAATCAAAACCACAATGAGATACCATCTCACACCAGTTAGAATGGCGATCATTAAAAAGTCAGGAAACAACAGGTGCTGGAGAGGATGCGGAGAAATAGGAACACTTTTACACTGTTGGTGGGACTGTAAACTAGGTCAACTATTGTGGAAGTCAGTGTGGCGATTCCTCAGGGATCTAGATGTAGCAAATGGTTGGAACCAACCCAAAAGTCCAGCAATGATAGACTGGATTAAGAAAATGTGGCACATATACACCATGGAATACTATGAAGCCATAAAAAATGATGAATTCATGTCCTTTGTAGGGACATGGATGAAATTGGAAATCATCATTCTCAGTAAACTATTGCAAGAACAAAAAACCAAACACCACATATTCTCACTCATAGGTGGGAATTGAACAATGAGATCACATGGACACAGGAAGGGGAACATCACACTCTGGGGACTTTTGTCGGGTGGGGGTAGTGGGGAGGGATAGCATTGGGAGATACACCTAATGCTAGATGACGAGTTAGTGGGTGCAGCGCACCAGCATGTCACATGTTTACCTATGTAACTAACCCGCACATTGTGCACATGTACCCTAAAACTTAAAGTATAATAATAATAATAAAATTTAAAAAAAGAATGGACCAATCAGCAGGATGTGGGTGGGGCCAGATAAAGGAATAAATGCAGGCTTCCCTAGCCAGCAGTGGCAACCCGCTCAGGTCACCTTCCCTACTGTGGAAGCTTTGTTTTTTTTTTTTTTTTTTTATTATACTTTAAGTTTTAGGGTACATGTGCACATTGTGCAGGTTAGTTACATATGTATACATGTGCCATGCTGGTGCGCTGCACCCACTAACTCGTCATCTAGCATTAGGTACATCTCCCAATGCTACCCCTCCCCCCTCCCCCCTCCCCACCACAGTCCCCAGAGTATGATATTCCCCTTCCTGTGTCCATGTGATCTCATTGTTCAGTTCCCACCTATGAGTGAGAATATGCGGTGTTTGGTTTTTTTGCTCTTTGCAATAAATCTTGCTGCTGCTCACTCTTTGGGTCTGCACTGCCTTTATGAGCTGTAACACTCACCACGAATGTCTGCAGCTTCACTCCTCAGCCAGCGATACCACTAACCCACCAGAAGGAAGAAACTCTGAACACATCTGAACATCAGAAGGAGCAAACTCCGGACACACTGCCCTGAAGAACGGTAACACTCACCGCGAGGGTCCACGGCTTCATTCTTGAGGTCAGTGAGACCAATAACCCACCAATTCCAGACACACTATGTACATAACTTTAACTTCTTAACACATAAGATATTCCAGCTTCACTTCTCAGACTTCAACCTTTTACTAGTTTTAATGTAACACTATTTAATTTTTCTCTAACAAATGAGGAATACAAATGAAGAAATACAAATGAGGAAATAATTGCTTATAATCATATGGTTGTAATCTAGTATTGAAGACAAATAATAATTTTGAATCCAAATGTCTACTTAAGACATAACTTTAGGAAATTTTAGGACTCAGGATTATATGCCTAAATGTAGTTCCTTGACTGATTTTTGGAAAAGTATTCAAAAAAAGGATAAGAGACAAGAAAACTTTGCAGTGAATGACATTATAGTTCTCAATAAGCACTTTTACACCAGATCCTCGGGAAGAACTGGAACATTTGCTAGGTTTTTTCCAAGTTGAATTCCCGAGCTATCAATTAGAAATGGAAAATTACTTAAATCGTGCTTGTAGCCCACAGTAACTATTCAAACTTTTGTTTCTCTTAGGATCCTTAGTTATACCTCTTAAAGAGAACACAGAAAAGAAACAAAGAAGTCTTCAGTTACTTAAAACAAAGATATAGAGTAGAAAATACAAATATCTGGATTTTTTTTTTACATCAAGAAGCATCTAGGATAATCTGCTTAACCTTTTCCACTGAATACATGGCATAGGAAATTTAATATGGCCCTCAGGGAGCCAGGGACATAGCCCAAAGGTGCCATCTAAAATGTGAAATATTTAAAGTGCCAGTATGACTCTTTAAAATGTTTGCAAATTTCACATTCTACTCCTTGATCTATCAATGTTTATTTTAATGTAAAAATGGTTTCTGCCACCTACAGGTTAAATTATTAACACTTTTCACAAATCTTTGCATGAAATGAATGCTCTCAAAAATAGTGTCACGTGCATTTTAGATTTTGTATATCTGAGTACACCTCTAAATATACCCATACCCATTTTTACATAGCTTAAGAAGCATGACCTACGCACAATCTAAAGGTTTCTGTGTGAAGAGCACACTCCTAAGGATAACGCTGAAGCCTCCAGGGTTCCAGAGATGGAGGACTGCCTGCTCTCCAGTTGTTGAATGTTGTCAATGTGTTAGACTTTTTTATTACTTAGGAAAACAGGTGATACATATACTACTGGGTTGTACTTGAGGCCAGAGAAGAGGAAGAATTTTCTCTCTTTAGTTAAAATAAGGAGAATTCAAAGAAAATTCAATGCTTCTCTCAGCTTGTCATGTTCATTCTTATATCAATAGCAGTTGAACCAAAAATCAAATGCCATAATTACCCCAATATTAAACTGTCAAGTTTTAGGCCCCATACTAGTCCAATGGTGTAGGATGAGGAACGGTAATTGGAAATCTGAACAACTTTGTGATTGAATCGGGGGAAAATGGCCTTCTGCAATGGGGAACACTACTATTACCTGCAGACACGAGATGCAGACAGAAAAAACCCAGTGTTAGTTAAGTTATTCTGTCCATATATCCTCACAGTGTCTTCCTAAATTGATAAATACTTGTACTGTCCATTTCATTGTATGAAACTTTAGTGCAAGGAGTTTTTCTCTCTTATTCTAACTGCCTTAAGCATACCAAATATCTTATTGCCTTAAGCTTACCAAATATCATTTAGTTGCAAAATGGCGTAATAATCACTTTTCTACTAGAAATCAATAGTGAATCATTAATAATATGAATACTAATAATACCTTCATCGTTCCCTCTCTCTGTTTCTCTCCCCCACTCCCCCTTTGTCTCTCAATGTTGTTATTAATAATTTTTTTCTATTTCTGGGAAGTTTATACATTCTTGCATAAACTTCTACAATTTTTCTATTAGGGTTTATTTCTTAAATGGAAAGAAATAAGATCTACCTTTCCCTCCCCAGATGTATTAATGTTTGGCTGGAGAAGCTAATCACAAAACCTAATTAGCATGCTACCCTTTGCAGCTGTGGGTGCTACTGAAGCGTCCTTCATTCATATTAAAATCATCATTTTTGTGGAGGCTATGGAACAAGTAACATAATATCTGGTGGACTGGCTAAAATATGCCACACAATTCAGTTGGCTAAATTGCAATAAACTGAAAAAGTAAATGGCTAAAAAAGAGTGTTTTATTCATTGGGGCTCTTCTTGAAAACAAGCATGCACGCTTTTTTAAAAAAGACAGAGACACAATCTAAAGTAACTAAGAAACACCAGGTCCTTTTCAATGAATTATGAGCAGTTGGTTATTTCCCCCAAGTAACTGTGAACACAGATTGTAAAATATTAATCAGCTTCAGCCTCTATTTATCATGCAGCACAGATGGAAACCTCAGACACAAATGTTATTAGCCATGACTCAGGTCATTTGGAAAAGTAACTTCTGGAGCTGGCAAGAGTGGGTCAGAAGTTCAGGACAAATGTGATTGGACAGTAGAAAGTAGAATGATGTCACTGGTTAAGTCAGCTGAGACAGGTAGTCTGGAGGCTGCACCTTAATTCTCATACCGTCTTCATAACTGTCAGATAAAATTAATGACACATTCCAAACAACAAAGGACTGTTGTTTGGTACAAATTACTTGCAAGGTCACTGCAAGTGAACACCACATACTTTGTTAACCTCAGGCTGAGATAATCAAGAGGGAAATAATGAATTTGATTCCAACAAACCCCCAATAAATGACAAAGTTTTTAATTTTTTCATTCAATTACCATCATAACTCATACACATAAGTACAATTATTTGCCGTCATAGAACTGAGGCATTAATCTGATTATAGTAAAAAAAATACAGACCCATGCAAATAATAATTTTAGGGCAAAATGCATATATGGATGACCGGAATAAATGGATGAATAACGAACTTTTTAATGATTATACAATATCCGGCATGAGACCAACGGTTTTACACACACTATATCATTTAATCTTCAAAACTATGAGAAGATAATACTATCATCGTATCCATTTTGTAGACAAACAACTAAGGTACAGTGAGATAATATCTTGCCCAATGTTGTTGCAGATATTGTCAGAACACCTAGGTTTGAATCTCAACCTAATCACCTACTAACTGGGTGTATTGAAAAATACAGAAAGCTGTTCAATATTTTAAATATTTTAATATAACAATAACATATCACAATAATATTCTGCCAGTGTATTAATATGGAGAGAAAGAGGGAGAGGGAGAAAAAGAGAGAGAGAGAGAGATTTTGTGCCTATATGGAAGGGCAAATTTTCCTTTCTTCTAGCTAATAGCATCTTGAAGAAGACATGTTTTGACAAAGGTAATGCCCTCCAGTTATATTTCATTGAAGAGGTCAGTGGCTGAGCAAACCCGAGTGACTGTACAGCCATTCAATTTACCAGAAGTTTCAAAATCATTTTTAGATGGTATGTCAAATTATATTTTAGTGTACTAGGTTTTATTAGGCATCTTTATTGCCTTACTTATTGATGTGATGAACACTGCATGACATACTGCCTGAAAAGGTTACAAAAATAACTTAGCATAAGAAATTTAAATAATGGCTGAAGAAGATATGAAAAATACAGCAGAAGCTGGCTGTATAAGAAATATTGACTGATATATCCTATATGTAGAGTGTAACGGCAATTTTTGTAACAACTTATGTAAGAAAGCTGTCCAATATTTTGAATTATTTCAGTAACATCAAAATTTCTTATTAACACAATATTTTTAATTTGCCAGAACTATACTATTTAGTAGAAAGCTTATGGTACTTCAATTTTAGTAACAGATAGCTTTATTCTTTTTGTGGATTAGCATGAATTCCATGGGCGGTTTGTTAGTATTCAATGACCTAGAGACTAAACGCTGGAGTCAGATAATGGGTTGGAGGGCTGGAAGCACATTGTTTTTCAGCTGTGTGATCTCAGAGGTATTGTTTAAGTTCTCTGAAAGCCAATTTTTCTAACTCAAATTATAGCACTTAATTGTATACTCCTAAAAAGTAAAGAAAAAAGTAATATAAAGCAAGAAAAGGACTTACTACAGTATCATGTACCTGGTAAATACAAGTTGTTATAAAATATTATATTTTATTAAAATATAATATTATTTTCCATTTCCAGGTGTGATGCTGTGAGTACCTTCCATCCTGCCTCTCCCACTCACTGCACCTAAAAATCTTGGACATAATGTATGGAGCTGTTATTCAAGAACTCTGAAAAGTAGTGGCAGAGATATTGTGGAAGAAAACCAGAATTAGAAGTTCTCTGAATGGTTGATGAGTTTATCATTTTTATTGCACCCCAGTATTTCTCAACCTGGTTTCAATAAAGCCTCAGATCTTCAAACAGAAGAGCTGAGGAGAAGCCTTCAGCTCCAGCTCAAGGATTAGGAAAGGAGCTTCATAATGCTCAGAGAGAAAAATGGAGAGCTGTCATTTGTTTTCTTTTCATTTCTGTCTCTTGCCCCAGACTATGATGACCCACAGGTGCTTAAAACTCTGGGGAAAGAAAAATAGCCTCTCTGTTAAGAGGAACTGTGGGTACAAAATTAGGGGCATAACTTACTGCTTTTTATGTCTCTCTGTTCTCCCACTGCTTGGCTCCAGACATGAGCACATTCAAGGGAAATGAGTGTCAGTACTGAGTAAATAAAATCCCGTATTTCCAGCTAGATGAGTCACAGTGAATCAGAAAGTACTCATGACATTGCAAAGAGGGAGAAGCTTGGGACAGTGACCCTATAGTTTATAAGCTGTTGAATCCACCATTGAGCTCTACATATGTGGTTTTAACCCTAAGCAGTATACCATAGACTTCGAAACTGAACTAAGATGTAGATCAGTACTCAGGACTCACAATGGCCACTGGGTAGTACATAAGTAGGGAAGATCCACATGGTACTAAAAAGACTTTGACAACAGAATTAACATTGTAACTACAACCGATAGAAAGCTGGTTCGAACCTGTGACCTGAATGTCATTGGATGTTTTGCCTATTACAAAAAAAAAGTCAACATTCTACATAGAATTTAATAAGACTCAAAGTCTCATAATGTAATATACAAAATGTTCAGGATACAATCCCAACTTGCCTAGAATATGAAGAACCAGGAAAAGCTCCATTTGCATGGAAAAAGATAATAAATAAAGACCAACACTGAGCTGACAGAAATGCAAAAATTGTTTGGCAAGGACTTTAATAGAGCTATTTTTTAAATGTTGCAAAAAGTATGGACAAAAACTCTTGAAATGAATGGAAAGCTAGAAAGATAATTATGAAGAGGAATTAAATAAAAATTCTCAAGGTAAAATAATAATAAAAATTTTAAAATATCACTTGATGGGCTTAATAGCAGAATGGAGCTAACAGAGAAATAAATAAATAAACTTGAAAAGAAATCAACAGAAAAAATGTAATCCTCTTAACACAGAAAAAAAATTCTTTTTAAATAAATGAACTCAGAAAACTGTGGAGAAATACCAAAAGACTTGATGTTTGTATAAACAAAATCTTAGAAAAAGAAGAGAAAAGTGTGGTGTAAAAAATAAATTTAAAGAAATAATAGATAAAAACATCCCAAATTTAGTGAAAACTTAACCTACCTATTCAAGGAGCTTTTTAAAGCCCAAATAGGATCAACATAAAGAAATCCATACCCACGAAACATCACAATCAAACTGTTGCAAACCAAAGGTAAATAATCCTGAGAGTGGCCAAAGGAAAATGTCACACTACTTCTAACAGGAAATGATTTCAAAAAACTGGAGATTTCTCATCAGAAACAACAAATGCCAGAAGGAAGTGGAATAACTTTTATTAAGTGATCCAAAAAATTGAACATCGGACTTCTATATGCAGCAAAAATATTTTAAAGAAATAAGGATGAAATGGAGACTAACGAAGGAAAAAATAGAATACTCAGAGTTAGCACAACTGCTTTAAAATAATTGCTGAAGAAAGCTCCTCTGGCAGAAAGGAAATTACAACATAGGGAAGTTTTGAACTTCAAGAATGAAAAGACTATAATAGAAAGGATAATATATGAGTAAATATAATAGACTATTTTTATCTTCATATTTTTAACATATATTTGATGGATGAAAGAAAAAATAACACTTTCCGATGGAGTTTTGAAGTATGTAGATAAAATATGTAAGACAACTACATTGAAAAGAAGGGTAAAAAAAGCCTATATGGTAATATAATTTTTATATCACACTTGAAGTAGTAAAATTTTGACCCTTAATAACCTGTGAAAACTGTATGCATTTGTAAACTCTAGAGCAGCCAGTAAAGAGTGGCTCAAAGAAATATAGTAAAATACAATCAATAATATAGTAAAATATATTGAAATAACTTAAGAAAGCAAAAAAAGGGGAGACATCACAACAAATAATAAAACTAACTTTCAGAAAATATATAATGGTATACCTAATTCCAAACATGTCTATCATTACATTAAATGTAAACAAAATAAACATATAAATTAAAAGTCAGTGATCATCAACATGGATTTGAAATAAAGTTATATATACATATATATATATATATATATACCATGCAATAGTGAATCAAAGGAAAGCTGCAGTGTTTATATTAATATCAGAAAAAGTAGGCTCTAGAGCAAAGAAAAGTTTTAGGAATAAATAGGGACATTATGTGATGATAAAAAGAATCAATACACGATGATAAAAGTAGTTCAGCAAAAGACTTAATAAATCTGAACGTGAATTCATCTAACTAAACACTCAAATACATAAAATAAAAACTGACAAAACTAAAGTGAAAAGGAGTTAATATCACCGATATAGCTGGAAACTTCAACACTACTCTCTCAGTGATAAATTGAACTAGTAAATAGAAAATCAACAAGGTGTAAAACTGAACAATGTGATCAATCCACAGAATATAAGTGACATTTATAGAACACTCCTTTCAATAAAAACACAATGCCCATTATTTTCAAATACATATGGATAATTGCTAAGACAGAACATATCCTAAATGATAAAGTAACTGTTAACAGACTTAAGTGAAATAAAATTATACAAAGCATAATGGAATTAAACTAAAATTAATAATATATATCAGGTAAAATCTCCAACACTTGGGAATTAAACAACCCATTTTTAAATGAACCATGATTCTAGGAGTGACCTTCAAAGAAAATAAGAAAGTAATTTAAGTTAAATGGAAGTAAATAACATATTATAATTTACCAAATGCAGGTAAGGAAGAGCTTAAAGGAATATTTATAGTGTCAAATGCTTATCGTAGAAAAAGAAAAACTGAAATCAATAAACTAAGCATCCACCTAAATAAACCAAAGAAAGAAGAACAATATAAAACCAAAGAAAGCAGGAGAAAGTAAATAATAAAAATAAAAGCAGAAGTCAAGGAAATAAACACCAGAATTGAAACAACTTTTGTAAAGTGATGAAAGAAAAAAAAAGGGAAACCAGATAATCAGAAGTAGAGAAATAGAGAAAACTTAGGAAACCAAATCTGGGTCTTTGAAAAAGTTAATAAAATTGATAAAGTTCTAGCATGACTGACAAAGAAAAAAGAGAGAAGGCACAAATTGCCAGTACTGGAAATGAACAAAAGGCTATGACTACAGAGCATTCAGACATTAAAATGGCAATAATGGAATATTATAAAAAACTCTATATAAATAAAATCAACAACTTAGATGAAATGGACTAATGAGTTGAAAACTACAAGCTACCAAAACTCACCCAAAATGAGGTAATCTGAATAGCTTTATAATTATTTAAAATATTAAATCTATAATTAAAATCTTCCGAATAAGAGGTCTACAGGCCAAAATAGTATCTCAGAGGATTTCTACCGAACATTTAAGGGAAGTCCTAAGAAAATAAAATTAAAATAAACTTTAAAAAATAAAAGAAATAATTTTTAAAATCTTAATACATCTTAAGAAAATAGAAGAACAGTACATACTTCCTAACTCATTTTATGAACACATCTTTGACCTGATACTAACATGAAAAAATGTTCATCATCACTGGCCATCAGAGAAATGCAAATCAAAACCACAATGAGATACCAGTTAGAATGGCGATCATCAAAAAGTCAGGAAACAACAGGTGCTAGAGAGGATGTGGAGAAATAGGAACACTTTTACACTGTTGGTGGGACTGTAAACTAGTTCAACCATTGTGGAAGTCAGTGTGGCGATTCCTCAGGGATCTAGAACTAGAAATACCATTTGACCCAGCCATCCCATTACTGGGTATGTACCCAAAGGATTATAAATCATGCTTCTATAAAGACACACGCACACGTATGTTTATTGCGGCACTATTCACAATAGCAAAGACTTGGAACCAACCCAAATGTCCATCAATGATAGACTGGATGAAGAAAATGTGGCACATATACACCATGGAATACCATGCAGCCATAAAAAATGAAGAGTTCATGTCCTTTGTAGGGACGTGGATGAAGCTGGAAACCATCATTCTCAGCAAACTATCGCAAGGACAAAAAACCAAACACTGCATGTTCTCACTCATAGGTGGGAACCCATTAACTGCACCCATTAACTCATCATATAACATTAGGTGTATCTCCTAATGCTATCCCTCCCCCCTCCCCCCACCCCCACCCCACAACAGACCCCAGTGTATGATGTTCCCCTTCCTGTGTCCATGTGTTCTCATTCTTCAATTCCCCCATATGAGTGAGTACATGCAGTATTTGGTTTTTTGTCCTTGATATAGTTTGCTCAGAATGATGGTTTCCAGCTTCATCCATGTCCCTACAAAGGACATGAACTCATCATTTTTTATGGCTGCATAGTATTCCATGGTGTATATGTGCCACATTTTCTTAATCCAGTCTATGATTGATGGACATTTGGGTTGGCTCCAAGTCTTTGCTATTGTGAATAGTGCCGCAATAAACATACGTGTGCATGTGTCTTTATAGCAGCATGTTTTGTAATCCTTTGGGTATATACCCAGTAATGGGATGGCTGGGTCAAATGGTATTTCTAGTTCTAGATCACTGAGGAATTGCCACATGGACTTCCACAATGGTTGAACTAGTTTACAGTCCCATCAACAGTGCAAAACTGTTCCTATTTCTCCATATCCTCTCCAGCACCTGTTGTTTCCTGACTTTTTAATGATCGCCATTCTAACTATTGTAAGATGGTATCTCAATGTGGTTTTGATTTGCATTTCTCTGATGGCCAGTGATGATGAACATTTTTTCATATGTCTTTTGGCTGCATAAATTTCTTCTTTTGAGAAGTGTCTGTTCATATCCTTTGCCCACCTTTTGTTAGGGTTGTTTGTTTTTTTCCTTGTAAATTTGTTGGAGTTCATTGTAGATTCTGGATATTAGCCCTTTGTCAGATGAGTAGGTTGCAAAAAGTTTCCCCCATTCTTTAGCTTTGCAGAAGCTCCTTAGTTTAATTAGATCCCATTCGTCAACTTTGGCTTTTGTTGCCACTGCTTTTGGTGTTTTAGACATGAAGTACTTGCCCATGCCTATGTCCTGAATGGTAATGCCTAGGTTTTCTTCTAGGGTTTTTATGGTTTTATGTCTAATGTTTAAGTCTTTAACCGATCGTGAATTAATTTTTCTATAAGATGTAAGGAAAGGATCCAGTTTCAGCTTTCTACATATGGCTAGCCAGTTTTCCCAGCACCATTTATTAAATAGGGAATGCTTTCCCCATTGCTTGTTTTTCTCAGGTTTGTCAAAGATCAGATGGTTGTAGATATGCAGCATTATTTCTGAGGGCTCTATTCTGTTCCATTGGTCTATATCTCTGTTTTGATACCAGTACCATGCTGTTTTGGTTTGAAGTCAGGTAGCGTGATGCCTCCAGCTTTGTTCTTTTGGCTTAGTATTGACTTGGCAATGTGGGCTCCTTTTGGTTCCATATGAACATTAAAGTAGTTTTTTCCAATTCTGTGAAGAAAGACATTGGTAGCTTCATGGGATGGCATTGAATCTATAAATTACCTTGGGCAGGAGGGCCATTTTCACGATATTGATTCTTCCTACCCATGAGCATGGAATGTTCTTCCATTTGTTTGCATCCTCTTTTATTTCCTTGAGCAGTGGTTTGTAGTTCTCCTTGAAGAGTTCCTTCACATCCCTTGTAAGTTGGATTCCTAGGTATTTTATTCTCTTTGAAGCAATTGTGAATGGGACCTCACTCATGATTTGGCTCTCTGTTTGTCTGTTGTTGGTGTATAAGAATGCTTGTGATTTTTGTACATTGATTTTGAATCCTGAGATTTTGCTGAAGTTGCTTATCAGCTTAAGGAGATTTTGGGCTGAGACAATGGGGTTTTCTAGATATACAATCATATCACCTGCAAACAGGGACAATTTGACTTCCCCTTTCCCTAATTGAATACCCTTTATTTCCTTCTCCTGCCTAATTGCCCTGGCCAAAACTTCCAACACTATGTTGAATAGGAGTGGCGAGAGAGGGCATCCCTGTCTTGTGCCAGTTTTCAAAGGGAATGTTGAGAGATTTTTCACCACCAGGCCTGCCTTAAAAAAGCTCCTGAAGAAAGTGCTAAACATGGAAAGGAAAAACCGGTACCAGCCACTGCAAAATCATGCCAAAATGTAAAGACCATCGAGACTAGGAAGAAACTGCATCAACCAACGAGCAAAATAACCAGCTAACATCAGAATGACAGGATCAAATTCACACATAACAATATTAACTTTAAGTGTCAATGGACTAAATGCTCCAATTAAAAGACATAAACTGGCAAATTGGATAAAGAGTCAAGACCCATCAGTGTGCTGTATTCAGGAAACCCATCTCATGTGCAGAGACACACATAGGCTCAAAATAAAAGGATGGCAGAAGATCTACCAAGCAAATGGAAAACAAAAAAGGCAGGGGTTGCAACCCTAGTCTCTGATAAAACAGACTTTAAACTAACAAAGATCAAAAGAGACAAAGAAGGCCATTACATCATGGTAAAGGGATCAATTCAACAAGAAGAGCTAACTATCATAAATATATATGCACCTAATAGAGGAGCACCCAGATTCATAAAGCAAGTCCTGAGTGACCTACAAAGATACTTAGACTCCCACACATTAATAATAGGAGACTTTAACACCCCACTGTCAACATTAGACAGATCAGCGAGACAGAAAGTCAACAAGGATACCCAGGAATTGAACTCAGCTCTGCACCAAGAGGACCTAATAGACATCTACAGAACTCTCCACCCCAAATCAACAGAATATACATTTTTTCAATCACCGCATCACACCTATTCCAAAATTGACCACATACTGGGAAGTAAAGCTCTCCTCAGCAAATGTAAAAGAACAGAAATTATAACAAACTATCTCTCAGACCACAGTGCAATCAAACTAGAACTCAGGATTAAGAATCTCACTCAAAACTGCTCAACTACATGGAAACTGAACAACCTGCTCCTGAATGACTACTGGGTACATAACGAAATGAAGGCAGGAATAAAGATGTTCTTTGAAACCAAGGAGAACAAAGACACAACATACCAGAATCTCTGGGACGCATTCAAAGCAGTGTGTAGAGGGAAATTTACAGCACTAAATGCCCACAGGAGAAAGCAGGAAAGATCCAAAATTGACCCCCTAACATCACAATTAAAGGAACTAGAAAAGCAAGAGCAAACACATTCCAAAGCTAGCAGAAGGCAAGAAATAACTAAAATCAGAGCAGAACTGAAGGAAATAGAGACACAAAAAGCCCTTCAAAAAATTAATGAACCCAGGAGCTGGTTTTTTGAAAGTATCAACAAAATTGATAGACTGCTAAAAGACTAATAAAGAAAAAAAAGAGAAGAATCAAATACATGCAATAAAAAATGATAAAGGGGATATCACCACCAATCCCACAGAAATACAAACTACCATCAGAGAATACTACAAACACCTCTACGCAAATAAACTAGAAAATCTAGAAGAAATGGATAAATTCCTGGACACATACACTCTCCCAAGACTAAACCAGGAACAACTTGAATCTCTGAATAGACCAATAGCAGGATCTGAAATTGTGGCAATAATCAATAGCTTACCAACCAAAAAGAGTCCAGGACCAGATGGATTCACAGCTGAATTCTACCAGAGGTACAAGGAGGAACTGGTACCATTCCTTCTGATACTATTCCAATTAATATAAAAAGAGGGAATCCTCCCTAACTCATTTTATGAAGCCAGCAGCATCCTGATACCAAAGCCGGGCAGAGACACTACCACAAAGGAGAATTTTATACCAATATCCTTGATGAACATTCATGCAAAAATCCTCAATAAAATACTGGCAAACTGAATCCAGCAGCACATCAAAAAGCTTATCCACCATGATCAAGTTGGCTTCATCCCTGGGATGCAAGGCTGGTTCAATATACACAAATCAATAAATGTAATCCAGCATATAAACAGAACCAAAGACAAAAACCACATGATTATCTCAATAGATGCAGAAAAGGCCTTTGACAAAATTCAACAACTCTTCATGCTAAAAACTCTCAATAAATTAGGTTTTGATGGGACATATTTCAAAATAATAAGAGCTATCTATGACAAACCCACAGCCAATATCATACTGAGTGGGAATGTGCTGGTCTTTAAACTTCCTCATGAGCCTGTAGTGATTTGAAGATTCCGGATTTCAATAATCCCTCTTTAGATGTTTATAAATATGTCCTTCTTATTAAAGAGGTGGTTCTCTAAAAAATATTTTATTAAGATTTTTTTGAAAACATTACTTCTCCTCCAACTCTTATATTGTAAAAAAAAGAGACCTCTGTTTACTTCACTTGTCAAAGTGTATGTAACTTCTATTTCTAAAATGTCTTGCTCAAGATTCTGAGAGCTAAGCTGACTACAGAACTAAACTTCATCTTACAGTTAATTGAATTTTTTAGTTAACCCTCAATGCACTGAGCAGAAACCGGAAACTTCTGCGAGCCTAGGCAAACTGCTATAGTTACATCCTGTAGTGCTGAAGTATGTGTAAGTCAAATGCATTACAGCTACTTATTGCATTTCTGTTGAATTCCATTTCTTGAGATAATACATCTCATAAACCTTTATAGACACAAAAAATGTTTGGGCTACATACAAACCCGCAATCCTCACTGGGCTATGCCCTCAAATCATTTGGTACTATTTCTGTATGTAAATACCATGTTTCCCGGAAGGGGTTGGAGTTCGAAAGGTTTTGTCCCTTAGATTGTATTTGTAGTTAAAATTGTTATTTAACATTCTTGTTTCCTTATTCTCAAGTTACTAATTTACAAAAATAATGAAATAAATATTACTAATCTCTGGAAAAAAGATTTGATAACACAAGAGATCAAGGGAAACTCCATCCTGGGACTTTGACTAGCATTTGTGTTACGCCTTAGCAGTAAGTCAGATGCTAACTAAATCACAAACATATTAACGATTACAATGCTCACTTCTAGGGAGCCTTTTATCAGTTAAATTGCGACAATGTTGAGTGACAGAGTCTTGCATGGATTAAATTATAATTTCGTTGTATTTGAGGAAAGTGGAATACTCTGTGGATCAATCTGGCCTGACACAGGCCCATCATTTGGTTTATTGAACAAGCGAAATGAAGTACAATGGGATATGTGATTTCACATTAGAAACTTAACTTTCCTGTGGAAAAATGGAATTTCAGAAATTAAAAATATGTGTATGTTTACCATGGTTCAGTCAAAGGAATTCTGGGACTCATATGGCAGAAAGAGACATGAGGGACTCTGAACCCCAATGAATCCACTTATTTCCTTTTTTTTTTTCTTGAGACAAGGACCCACTCTGTCATCGAGGTGGGAGTGCAGTGGTGCAATCATGCTCACTGCAGTCTTGAAATCCTGGCCTCAACCAATCCTTCTCCCTCAGCCGCCCCAGTGGCTAGGAATACAGATGTGAGCCACCATGCCCAGATAATTTTTTTATTTTTTATTTTTCTTGTAAAGATGAGATCTTGCTAGCATGTCCAGGCTGGTCATGAATTCCTGGCCTCAAGTGATTCTCCTGCCTTGACCTCCCAAAGCACTGGGACTATTTACTTTGTCAAAAGGAACGACTGAGGCACATATGTCTGAAGTAATTTGGCTAAAGTAGTGCCAAAAATGCCAGAGATTACTCAATATCTTGTCACCCATATTATTTCTACCAGCTCAAAACATTTCTGTACAATTGACTCTAAAAGTAAAAGTAACAAAAAAGAAGCTAACTCAAGTCGTTTCAGTTGCTTCTTTCCCCAGTCCATTTATTAAAATTTAATTTAATAATCTAGTTAGGCATTTAGATTAATTACAGTTCAGGAAATATAACCAATACTTCAGAATGAGACATTTGATCATAGTTCAAGATTTACGAAAGGCAGTTAAGAGAAATATCCTAACAATTGAGGAATGGGCGTCTACACACAGCAAGTCATCAATCATCTCTGTTTGGCAGCCCTCGGGGAACAAGTCTATTCATTTCTCACTCTGGGTATAACATTCACCAGATATTAAGGAATGTGGAAAATTGGCATGGAAAACTGCTAACCGTCCCTACTTCTCAGTAATCAGCAAACAAATTTCTGGAGAAAGGATGATCAGATGGAAACTTAATGGTCTTTCCCTGGAGTAATACTAGTCCCTTATCAGGCAGGAAATGAGGATTGTTTCATGAACTAACCCTTACAATGCAAGACTGACTTTCTACAAAATGTCTAAGATTTACTTTAGAGAAGCATTTTATATTTTCTCTCCTATCCCCTTATCTTTTTTTATTCCCTTTTCCTGCATTTTTTTCCTTCTGTGTTCAACACACATATCTTTGTCTCTTTCTTTATAAGAAGGAAGATTCATTTCTTAGGGGAAAACAAAATAATTACGTCTACTTTATAAGTTTTCTTATTTCTTTCAACTTCTTAGTTCTAAATGATACTGAAGAAAAAATAAACTTAGAGTTTATTTAAAAAAAAATACAGTATCTAGAAAAAAAAAACAGTGACTCCCCATCCAAATTTAACCACCCTTCACATCTTGTCATTTTAGATCACTTTATCTTTTGTATTCACTCTCTCATTTCCATGGGGATTGCATACACTCATTATAAAGAATCAAACAATACAGGATGTACAAAGGCAAACACTAAGAACTCACCCCAAAACAACCACTGAGAAATTATTCTCATTACCATTAGGTGACTGTCATTCTAACGTATTGGAATAAATAGAGATAACGAAGTGAAAATGTACAAGGGAGACTGGTGGATAAATTGATAAGTGGATGGAAAGAAGATAGATGCTAGTAATATTTTTATTAAAAGAAATCAGAATAAAGAGGGTTTTTTAAAAAAATTAAAAACATTCCAAATATTTCATTTATATTGAGTTAATTTAATAATGAAAAAGCAAAACTAAACAATTTGAACCTTGAATTATTCTTTACTATGCAAAATATTGTTTCCTAAAGTATCTCATGAAGGTGTAAATGAGAAAAGAAAACAGAGCATACATACTTTCGACTAGTGTGAACCATGTGTTTCTATTTCTACTGACCCCTTGCTTTGAAGGCTAGAGAATTTTAGCATTCTCCCCTGTCTTCTCATCTTCCTTGCCTCAAGTACCTTGAACATTTGTATTAGCTATACTATCTTATTAATATATCTCAGGTTTATATTATATCACAGGCATTATTTTCTGTTATATATCCATTATTACCATTTTGCTCAGTATGAGTCCTGTGTTTCAATGCTTTCAATATTTTCAACTAGTCTTTATTAGACTACATGGCCTTAGTTTTGTTGTTTGTTTGTTTATAATCCTGAGATGTTGTTATTAGTCCTATTCTAGGGATACTATCTCACTAAGGTTGTCAGGTCTAGCAAAGAAAAATGCAGCATACACAGGTAAATTGGAACTTCAGATAAGCACTAATTTTATATTATTATAAGTATGTCCCATACAATATTTGAGATATACTAAAATAATATTCATTGTTTATCTGAAATTCAGATTTATTGGGATGTCTTGTATTTTTATTTGCAACAAGATGTCTAGTTAACTAGAAATTTCAGATAAACAGTATGTAATTGTTATTATTAGTAAGTATTTAGTCTGGCAACTTTTTACTCCATTGAGTTTGGAGTGAAAGTAGGGAGGAAGGGTAGGCCATTGGTGGGAGAAATGGCATTACACTATGGATTATTTCCTCAGTTTGAGGTAACACTGGTGTTTCAATTCCAAAGGCCTATTAGTCTTTTTTTCCTTGCACTTCTCCTATTAGAGGTCTCCACTACACTTCTTCAGAAGTAGAGGGGAAGAAGGATCAACACTTCTTTATTTTGTACCAGGTTTGGGGATATGACTGGAAATTCATATCCATACCCAAGAGTGTTTGTGGACTTGGGGAGAGAGTGAGGAACAACACCAGGCTGTGCTTTTCTACTCTGTTTGGAAATGTATGTTTTATTCTTTACCAACAGTTTTGTTTTACTTTTCCTTGTTTGTTTGCTGCCATTTAAAATTAATGTATGCTATTGACCCTGTGGAGATGGTATTAGTAAATTTATTGAGTTGGTTCTTTGTTTCCCCCTTTTCCATTCGTGCATGTTTTTAAGTTTTGGGAGGGCAAGTGGAGTCCATGAAGAAGTTATAATCTGTTTTCTTATCCCAGAAAAACGATCTTTAGAATTTCCACTGAATATACACAACCTGAAATTATTTCAGGTAAAATCTTGTAGAAACAAACACAAGTTTTCAACACTTGGGTTGTAGTACAGAGTGCCTGCAACTCGGGCCCTTGAATCAAACTGTCTGAATTCAAAGCCCAGTTCTACCTTCCCTATCTGAAAACCTGAGCAAAGCACTATCACATGATGCTTCACTTTCCCACTTGGCAATGAAGCATAAGAGCAAACCTTTTTACGAGATGTTTTCTGAAAATAAGATGAAATAAGGCATGTTTCTTAGAGTGTCTGGCATGTGCAAAATGCTCATTAAACATTGACCACTTTTTTTTTTTTTTGAGATGGAGTCTCACTCCGTCACCCAGGCTGGAGTGCAGTGGTGCGATTTCAGCTCACTACAACCTCCACCTCCCAGGTTCAAGCGATTCTCCTGCCTCAGCCTCCCAAGTAGCTGGGATTACAGGTGCTCGCGACCATGCCCAGCTAATTTTTTGTATTTTTAGTAGAGACGGGGTTTCACCATGTTAGCCAGCATGGTCTCAATCTCCTGACCTCGTGATCCACATGCCTTTGCCTCCCAAAGTGCTGGGATTACAGGCATGAGCCACCGCGCCCGACCAATGACAATTATTATTTCAACCATTAAAGAATATCCTACTTTTAGAATTGCAAAATGTTAAAACTGGAAGAACCCTTCACACATACTCAAAAAATTTTAAATGCATGGAGTAGTTTATTCTTTCTAGGTGTGGTAAACAATAAGATACTGTTATCCAAATGTCACATTCTCTCAGCATTGTTGCTCTCCTGGAAAGGAGGTGTTGTTGAGAAACTTGTGATTTTACTATAGTTAGAAAAAACCCACTATATTTAGAATTTATTTTCTAGATCATGGTAACTTCAGGAACTGGGAACCTTCTGGGTCTCCAACTGGGGATTTTTTCATTGTTGATGCTCAGTGAAAGAGGGGACATTGAATGAGGAACAGACAAGGCAATACAGGCAAGACTCTCAAATTCTTTGTAGCTTTGATGCCTCCCTCTCTGACAAGGAATGTCCCTTCCTAGCGTGACACTATCTGTGGCTGGCTTTCTCCCCAGAAGGCTGTATGCTTAAGTTGCAATTCATGCCCTTCAACAACTTTAGGGCCCAAGAAAGCACTTGCTCTGTCAGACTTCATGCAGAGACTTGAGCCAGCATCCTGACAGGCATGGTTAGTTCCTCTTGTCCAAGCTCAATTTTTATTTTAAAATGTTTGTACATTTTGATTTGCCAAGTGGTAAGAGAAAAAAATGTGATATTTGAGAAATAGGGCATTCAAATTGTTGGTGCTAAAAGCTTCTTTATGAAATCCATAGGATCCAAACAATTATATTTGAATAGAGTCCTGTACTAATGAAGCTAAGGTTACAAGTTTAGTTCCCTCGTGGACCAATTAGCTTCTTTTTTTCCTCATCCAGAAGTTGTAGGTAGTTATTCATTCAATCATTTATTAAGTGCTTAGGACCGGCCAGGCCTGGGGCCACAATGTAAGGAAAAATCAGTGCTTAGATAGGGTAAGTCTTTGCCCTTAAAGGACATGTTTTATTGAGTGTGACCCTGATTCCATCTGGCCAAACTGTAAACATGAGAAAAATCAACAGAATGGAAGGAAAAACTAATTTACATTCCCACCAGCAGCGTGTAAGTGTTCTCTTTTCTCCACAACCTTTCCAGCATCTGTTATTTTTTACTTTTTAATAAAAGTAAAAACTGGTGTGAGATGATATATTATTGTGACTGGTGTGAGATGGTATCTCATTGCGGTTTTGATTTGCATTTGTCTAGTGATTAGTGACACTGGGCATTATTTCATATGCTCGTCGGCCAGATGTATGTCTTCTGTCAAAAAGTGTCTGTTCATATCCTTTGCCCACTTTTTAATGGGGTTGTTTTTGGCCTCTTAATTTGTTTAAGTTTCTTATACATTCTGGCTGTGCTATTCAAAGTAGCAAAGACATGGAATCAACTTAAATGCCTATGAATGGTAGACTGGTTAAAGAAAATATAGTACATATACCCCATGAACACACAGCCATAAAAATATTATTATTATGTCCTTTGCAGCAACATGGCTGGAGGCCATTATCCTAAGAGAACTAACACAGGATCAGAAAGCTAAATAACACATGTCTCACTTGTAAGTGGAAACTAAACATTGAGAACACGTGGACACAAAGGAAGGAATAACAGACACCAGGGCCTACTTGAGCATGGAGCATGGGAGGAGGAAGACGATAAAAAAAACTGCCTATCAGATACAATATTTATTATCTGGGTGATAAAATAATCTATACACCAAACCCCCGTGACATACAATTTACCTATATAAACAACCTGCACATGTAACCCAGAATCTAAAACAAAAATTAAAAAAAAGAATGGAAGAAATAGTAGAGAAAGGAGTACAAATGTATTATTATTACTGGAAAGTAACCTATGGAGGAATCATTTGGGTATATAAATGAAAGCTTACTTCTCCTTCTAACAAATACTTCACAAACTGATATCCAATTCACAATAGAAGATAAGAATATGAAGCATGATGGTTACATTACAGAAAGGAAATACAAAGAAGGAGAAAAGCCAAAATTGGGCTCAAGATAACAGATCTTGGAGAAATGAACATAGTCAAGTAGTTACACAACTTGTTCATATGAGGGAAGCCTCTAAACATTTCAGAAATGGGCTCTTGAATAGAGTAAAACAAGGAGGGGACAGAATCAGACAATTACATATACATACTAATGAAGAGCAGATTCTTTGAATACACACAGCAATGTCAAACCATTAATCTTTGAGTCTCAAAACAATTATTATGAGTCCACTTAAAGACCATGTCGTAGGAAAGAGATTTCTATCCATCGTTTGGCAGATCACACTGTGTATTCAGTGGGGAGTTTTAAAATATAGAATTATATAAAATATTTTTAGGGACAGTTAAAGTGACACAAATCATTCCTTTTTAGTTTATGAATTCAAGATAATTCAGATGTTCTCCACTGATAATGTGTTATACAAAAATATTTTATGTTTATTCAGCAGTTTAAGAAAAGTTTGTGAAAATGGGACTATGGTGAAATCCATAAGGTAGCTTCCCTAGAGAAAGAACATGTGTTTTGCATGTGTTGAGAATATTAGTTCTTTCTCCAAAAAATAAGTGTTATTTCTGTCATCAAACACCCAACAAGTCCCACTTTTCAAAAAAAGAGAGAAAAGAAAGAACAACTTTGTGTGGAACTAGGATATATGGTCATTTAGCCTTGATAGACTGTTGTAAGAGTCATGGGATATCAGAAAAATGGGCTATATCAAAATCTTCATGGAATCTGCCCTCCATGGCTCACAATATACAGGCCTGGCCTGTTGTCACACACCTTGATCTGTTCTCACTGGTGACTTCACACTTGAGCTCCTTTTCATGTCAGATGTACAGACTCAAGGGTCCATTTGGTCTACTCAGCTTCATGAGAACTTTGAAATATTGGCTTGACAAGTTTTGTCAACCTTCATGAAACAAATATGTCCCTTCCCTTCTCTTCTGTTTTGCTTTCTTCTTTCACTATTGGATGGCTTCCAATTCTCCATACATATATTTTTATTTTCTTTTGTTTTGCTTTGCTTTTTATTACTGACAATTATCAAAACTTTCTTTTTATGTAGAACTGTTTGCTATCAGAAGCTTTTGGACAAAATACACTGTAACAAAAAAACAAACTATTATTGGTTTATAATTTTAGGTAAATTTTAAATACTCGAAATACATTTTAAGTCATTTAGAAATTTTTTGTTTATCTTCAAGTTAGTTCAAGTCCATGATTAAAATTCCAAAAGGAAAAATTTAATCTTCATTGAAAGCAACAAAGCTTATAACGAAAAAACAGCTCTTTTGAAAGAAAATGGAAAATGCTTTCAAATACTTTAAAAAAATTTTAATATAAAGTTTGTACAAATTACATGCATTTACAAGAGGCGAAAAAACCTATGTCTAGACAACTGATGGTCGCTTGAATAGACTTTAGTGTTCTGAACTGAAAATATTGCATTAGAAGCCTTTCTATATGATTTCACAATTATGATACTTTTTAAATTACATTTTTGATAAGTGGCCAGCTTTTTTCAGAGCTTTATTTATAAGATAAACATATTCTAAAAGCCTTTGAGTCAGTAATGGCAGCAATTACAACACTTTTTGTAAGAATTTTTCTTTTAGGGAATATGCAAATTACCTTTTATTGGACAAACATTTCTGGAAGGTATGCAGAATAGACAGTACTTTTATCAATGGTTTCCCCTACAAAAGAAATTGGTCTTGTTAATTCCAAAATCAGGACCCTTCATACACCTCGTTAGGGAAATATATTCTAGAATGCTGTGCTCCATGTAACCACATATCCTCATCTCAGCAGATATGAAAGTCTCCTATAGCATGAAACAAGTTGGCATGAGAGTCTCGCACATCTAAAGTAAAATACAATAAATTTACCTTTCATCCCAGAGTGTACTGAACACATCTGGCCAGCTCACTTCAAAAAACAAGCAAGCAAGCAAACAAGAACCACAACAAAACCTTGTTTGTAAATACATATATTGATTTCCATACAAAGCCTAGTAATGCAAATCAATAGATACTTGAGAAGTATTGCCTAAGCTTCAAACTGGATAACATTTCACAGATGCCAAGTTCTTAAATACTTTCAGCAGTGACCTATACAGCTTAGCATCAGTGAGGGAAAGCCATAACAGCTTAGCATCAGTGAGGGAAAGCCATACACAGAGGCTGACACAGTTCATCCTTGCAGTCAGATCGGGGCCATACACTAAATGATAATTCCACCCAGAACACAGGTGCTAATGGGAGTGGAAATGCATATCTGATAAACTGCTAAGAAGATACAAGTATTTTTTAAGAGCCTACACAAATTAAACAAATAAAACTTAGTAAAGAGAGCCACTGAAGTATAAAGCAATGGCTCCCAACAGTGGAGAGTTGGGAAATAGCAGCAGCAGGAAACTGATAGTTCTGGAGCTATCATCCATTCTTTCTCTTTCTCTCATCTTTCATGAAACAAAGAAAGAGAAAAGAGACAATCAAAAATGTTGGTTTTCTTGTGGCTACCATTCATCTATGTGCAAATAAAATTGTTCCCGTTAATTTTAGAAATTATGATATCTCTGAGTTAATAATGCAATATGAAATCTATTAAAATTATGCAGCTGGATTAAGTATACATTTGACTTTTAAAATTTAATTTCCCCTTTAAATATTTTATAATATGTTGGAAAATATTGTTGAAATATTAATAGTTTTGTCTTTTTATTTTCTTTTATACCCTTAATTTGCCTTTGCCATGCTCAATCTTCTCAGGTTTTTTTGTTGTTATTGTTGTTTGTTTTGCTCTGTTTTTTATTCTAATTTACTCAGAAGAGGGAATATTAGGTAAGATAAAGCAGAGGATCTGGATGACAATGGACAGGTGCTCAGCACCCCAGAGAGAACTGGAAAAGAATCAACACAGGACAGAGAATTTGTGGTATCTGAGAACGAGAGGGTCTGTGTGCTCCCTCGGGAATGAAGCATCACATCTGGGAAACAGCAAGACCCAGTGGAAAGAACAGATATCTATAATGCATGGATAGCCAGGGCTGTGGACAGCATCCTCAGAGCGTCCCCTCTGCTGGTGGGACAGGGAGGAGCCAAGCAATTCCCAGGCTCACAATGGCTTACCAACAGCAGGAAAATCCACTAAACCCAACGTAGTGTTAAAGACAGAAACAAAATGAAATTATATATGTACTTTTTACACCTAACTTTTGTTGACTAAGATTTGTATCCAGCTAATTTTCAAAATAATCATCACTTTAAAATGTCATCATCCATTCTTATGGCGTTTCAGGGTTTAGCAGTAGAGTTAAGATCACGGCATGTGACTGCTTGATTTCAAATCCTGGCTCTGCTACTTATTAGTGAGCAAGTCACTTATCTATTTTGTGCCTGAGTTTCCTAATGTAATAAAAATAGCACCTATCTTCAAAGGTTGCTGTAAGGATTAAACAAGTTTATATATGTACTACATAAGTGCTTGATAAGTGAAACAAGAAATAAAATATGAAAATCAATGGCATCACAAAAGAAGAAAGTAAGCCACTCTGCTTAAGGGTGAAACAAATGCTGAATAAGACATAATAAAGAGCAGGGGAGGGCATGAGCCAGATTCCAACACCATGTCAGTCAAACCACATTAGTTTTCAAAAGATCACCATCTCGTGTTACTGTTATAATATTATCAGACTGCATCACCAGAATGAATCAGGAGTTCATCTTCAGCAAAAATCATTTTGAAAAATATTTCATTTTAGTATCTACATTTTGTAGTAAAACATTATGCAGTCTTGTAGAAATTAGAGAACTGTGAGAAAGTAAAAAGGTACAGAGATATAAAACATTTAAACATGATATCACCATCCATAAATAACTACTGCTAACAATGTGCCCTTTAATGTATACACTTTTAAAAATCGTGACCTTTGTATATATATCACCACACCCATTTAATAAACAGATACACCTTGTTGTATTGCACTTCACAGATTTCATGCATTTTGCAAGTTGAAGGTTTGTAGTAACACTATATTAAGCAAGTTTATCAGTGTGATTTCTCCAACAGCAAGCACTTGCTTCATATCTGTGTCATATTTCAGTAACTTACTCAATATTGCAAACTTTTTCATTGTTATTATGTCTGTTATAGGGATCTGTGATCAGTGATGTTTGTTGTTACCATTGTAATTGTTTTGGGGCACCATGAGGATGCGCACTAAAAAGGGCAAGCTTCATCAATAAATGTGTGTGTTCCGACTGCTCCACCAACCGGCCATTCCTGCATCTCTCTCCTTCTCCTCGGATTTCCCTATTGCCTGAGACAAAATAATATTGAAATGAGACCTATTACTTACCCTACAATGCCCTCCAAGAGTTCAAGAGAAAGGTAGAGTCTCACAATTTCCACTTTAAATCAAAAGCTAGAAATGATTAAGCCAATGAGGCAGGCATGTCGAAAGTCAGGATAGGCTGAAAGCTAGGCCTTTTGCACCAAACAGTTTGCCAAGTTGTGATGGGAAAGTTTGAGTGGTTTGGATAGAAGATTAAACCAGTCACAACATTCCCTTTAGCCAAAGCCTAATCCAGAGCAAAGCCCCAATTCTCTTCAATTCTATGAAGACTGGGAGAGGTGAGGATTGCAGAAAAAGGGTTTGGGAGGTTGTTCATTAGATTTTTAAAAAGAAGCCATCTCCATAACATAAAAGTGCAAGGTGAAGCAGCAAGTGCTGATGGAGAAGCTGCAGCAAGTTATCCATCAGATCTGGCTAAGATCATTGATGAAAGTATCTAGACAAAACAAAAGATTTTCAGTGTAGAAGAAACAGCCTCATATTGGAAGAAGAAGCCATCTAGGAGTTTCATAGCTAGAGAGAAGTCAATGATGGTCTTCAAAGCTTTGAAGGGTGGGTTGACTCTCTTGCTAGCAGCTAATGCAGCTGGTGAATTTAAATTGAAGCCAATGATTATTTACCATTCTAAGAATCCTAAGGCCCTGAGAAATATGCTAAATCCACTCTTGCTGTGCTCCATAAATGGAAAAGCAAAGTCTGGGTGACAGCACACCTGTTTACAGCATGGTTTACTGAATATTTGAGCCCACTGTGGCAACTAACTCCTCAGAAAAAAAAAAGAAAGAAAAGATTCCTTTCAAAATAGTACTGCTCATGACAATGCACATGGTCACCCAAGAACGCTGATGCAGATGTACAAGGAGACTAATATTTCCATGACACAGCATCCATTCTGCAGTCCATAGATCAAGAAGTAAATCTGACTTTCAGATCTTACCATTTAAGAAACACATTTCATAAAATTATAGTAGCCATAGATAGTGATTCTTCTGATGGAACTGGGCAAACTAAACATAAAACTTTCTGGAAAGGATTCACCATTCTAGATGCTATTAAAAACATTCATTATTCATGGAAAAACATAAAAATATCAACACTAACAGGAATGTTGAAGTTGATTCCAACCTCATGAATGCCCTTGAGGGGTTCAAGACTTCAGTGGAGGAAGTAACTGCAGATGTGGTGGAAACAGCAAAAGAGGGAGAATTGAAGATGGAGCCTGAAGATGTGACTGAACTGCTGCAATCTCCTGATGCAACTTGAACAAATAAGGAGTTGCTTCTTGTGGATGAGCAAAGAAATTGGTTTCTTCAGATGGAATCTACTCCTGGTGAAGATACTGTGCACATTGTTGAAACAAAAATAAAAGATTTTGAGTATTCCAAATACTTAGAGGATACAACCCCATCAAAAAGTGGGTGGAGGATATGAAGAGACACTTCTCAAAAGAAGACATTTATGCAGCCAAAAGACACATGAAAAAATGCTCATCATCACTGGCCATCAGAGAAATGCAAATCAAAACCACAATGAGATACCATCTCACACCAGTTAGAATGGCAGTCATTAAAAAGTCAGGAAACAACAGGTGCTGGAGAGGATGTGGAGAAATAGGAACACTTTTACACTGTTGGTGGGACTGTAAACTAGTTCAACCATTGTGGAAGTCAGTGTGGCGATTCCTCAGGGATCTAGAACTGGAAATACCATTTGACCCAGCCATCCCATTACTGGGTATATACCCAAAGGATTATAAATCATGCTGCTATAAAGTCACATGCACACATATGTTTATTGTAGCACTATTCACAATAGCAAAGACTTGGAACCAACCCAAATGTCCAACAATGATAGACTGGATTAAGAAAATGTGGCACATATACACCATGGAATACTATGCAGCCATAAAAAATGATGAGTTCATGTCCTTTGTAGGGACATGGATGAAATTGGAAACCATCATTCTCAGCAAACTATCGCAAGGACAAAAAACCAAACACTGCATGTTCTCACTCATAGGTGGGAATTGAGCAATAAGAACACATGGACACAGGAAGGGGGACATCACACACCAGGGACTGCTGTGGGGTGGGGGGAGGGGGGAGGGATAGCATTAGGAGATATACCAAATATTAAATGATGATTTAGTGGGTGCAGCACACCAACATGGCACTTGTGTACATATGTAACTAACCTGCACGTTGTGCACATGTACCCTGAAACTTACAGTATAATTTAAAAAAAATCTTAGAGGATAAAGCAGTGGCAGTTTGTGAGAATTGACTCCAATTTTGAAGAAATTCTGCTCTGGGTAAAATGCTGTCAATCAGCTTTGCATGCTACAGAGAAATCTTCTATGAAAGGAAAATCAATTAATGAGGCAAACTTCATTGTTGCCTCAATTTATGAAATTGCCACCTACCCCAACCTTCAGCAGCCACCACCTTTATTGGTCAGCAGCCAACAATCTTCCACCAGCCGAATGATCACCACTTGCTGAAGACTCAGATGCTCATTAGTATTTTTATCAATAAAGCATTTTTAAATTAAGGTATAAACATTTGTTGTTAGACATAATGCTGTTGCACACTTAATAGACTACAGTACAATGTAAACATAACTTTTATATGCATTGGACAATCAAAAAATTCATGTGGCTAAATTTAATGTGACATTCATTTTATTGAGGTGGTCTGGTACTGAAATTTCAATAGCTCCAAAGTGTGCCTGTATATATATATGTGTGTATATATATATATATATATAGAGAGAGAGAGAGAGAGTAGTATACTTATAGTGTATACTACTCTTTTCCAGTTGACTAAAGTTTATAAAATAATTTTCATATTTTATGCATAACTGTTTGACTCATTTTTTAAGTTCAAACAGTACGAATTTTTTTATCTCACTAAATAATGATAAAGTACTTTTCAGACCTTGCCATTTCACAATCAGTGGATAAATAGTTCTTATCTAGAAGCAGGTTTTAAGTGTTCTTATTGCAATCTCTGAGAAAGTACTGTATGTTCTTCCTCTTATATTCAACTTACTTTATTGAATATCTCCCAAAAAAGTCACAAAACTCCAATCATGTTTAATACTGCGTAAGATAGTATAAGTCTGCCACCTGCTGGCTACCTATGAACTTGCACAATTTTTAACACAGAAACAAATTTTAATTTCAATTTACAAAACAAGTTGAATTGGGTCTTAGTGCTGTCTTGTGAGGTTAAAAATCATTAGTGATCTTTTTGTAGTCATTTTAGTTTCTAATTTCCTTATAAATTTTTTGATAATTTTATATTTTTTGATACAGTTAAATGGTGGGTCTATATTTTAAACAGAAGTTTTGAGAAACAGATTTAAACCTCAAATTATGTAATTCTAAAGCGATCATAAAATTTTAAACAAGGTTTAAATATAAATATTCTTCTAATTTTTCTTGTATGGTAATATAGCGACATAGCCAAATTTATTTATTTTTTCTTGTATAAATTTAAAAAGTACAAGTGCAATTTTGTTACCAAGATATATTGCTTAGGGATGAAGTCTGGGCTTTTAGTGTGTCAAACTCCCAAATAACGTACATTGTACCCATTAAGTGGTTCCCCATCACCTACCCCAGTCCCACCCTCCGCCCTTCCAAGTCTCTAGTGACTACTATTTCACACTCTATGTCCATGTGTACTCATTATTTAGTGCCCACTCATAAGTGAAAACATATTGTATTTGACTTTCTGCTTTTGTGTTGTTTCACTTAAGATAATGGCCAACACTTTCATCCATGTTGCTATAAAGACATGATGTCATTATTTTTTATGGCTACATAGTATTTCCTTGTGTATATATCCCACGTTTTCTTTATTCAATCATCTGTTGATGGACACTTAACAACCTTGCCAAATTTTTTTTTTTTTGAGATGGGGGCTCCGTCACCCAGGTTGCTGAGTGCAGTGGCATGATCTCAGCTGACTGCAACCTCCGACTCCCCAGCTACAGCAATCTTCCTGCCTTAGCCTCCTGAGTAGCTGGAAGTACAGATGTGCGCCACCATGCCTTGCAAATTTTTTGTATTTTTTATAGAAACAGGGTTTCACCATGTTGGCCAGGTTGGTCTTGAACTCCTGGGCTCAAGCCATCCACCCACCTGGGCCCCCCAAAGTGCTGGGATTACAAGCACAAGCCACCACAACCAACCTCAAATTGATTGTTTCCAAAAAAACTGTATAAATTTAAGGTATACAACATGATGTTTTGATAGACATATGCATAGTGAATTTATGACTACAACCAAGCTAATTAACATAACCATGTCTTCAGATAGTTACGTTTTGTGTTGTGTAGTGAGAATACTTAAGGTCTACTCTCTTAGCAAATTTCAAGGATACAAAAGAGTATTATCAATTATAGTCCCCATGTTGTACATGTTATCACCTTACACGACTGAAACTTTGTACACTTTGACCAACATCTCCCCATTTTCCCCACTCCTCCACCTCTGGTAATCACCATTCTACTCTCTGCTTCTATGAATTTTTCTTCAATTCTACATAAATAAGAGAATATCGGTATTTTTATTTCTGTGTCTAGCTTATTTCACATAGCATAATGTCCTCCAGGTTCATTCTTGTTGTTGCAAGTGGCAGGATTTCCTACTTTTTAAGGCTGAATGATATTCTATTGCATGTATATACACACCACAATTTCTTCATACATTCACCCATTGGCAGACACTTAGGTTGTAGCCCTGTCTTGGCTATTGTGAATAATGCTACAATTGATAGCATTATTAATGATTTTTTTGATGTTTTAATCTCTTTGAGATACTGACTAAATTGATTATTTTTAAAACATGAAATCAAACTTGAAGAAATACTGCCCCGCCATGCAAATACAAATTATATTCCCATCCAGGAATATTTGCTACCAGTTTCTATATGCTATGATCAACTTCCCAGAGTGGCAATCATTATAGCCTATGTCAACATTTTGATCCTCGTGCTTATCACTCTCTACATAGGATGTTTTCATTTTTTTTCACATAATCATTATCATCTTTATTTTTCACGGATACTTTGAGTTTATCCTGATTTAATTAATCATCCCCTTTCTACTTAAGTTCTCACTGTTTCCAATTTTACTTGACTCGAAACCATATTGTAATTAATATCTTCATAAATAGAAACTTTGTTTACAAATAATAGAGTCTTTAAATCAGTGGTTGAAGGTAGTGTTCAAGATGAATATTTGGGACATTTAAAGCTCATATTAAATGTATTTAAATTCCCAAGCAAAGCTATGTATAATATTGATTTTTTTTGTGATTCCAAATGTTTCCCAATGGACAAATATTCACTGGATATCCATTTGTGTGAATCACTGACAAGCATAAGAAGGAATGAGACACAATTGTCTCACTTCTTGCACTGGATAATACTATTTGTTTGTGGAGATGAGATGTAGACAAACACTTTTAATGCAAAGCAGAAATGGATTATTGCAAGAATAGAGCTCAAAGATAAAGATGGCTTTCAGAAGAAATATTCAAGGAAGGCTTTATTAATACAAATTAAATTTAAATGAAAATATGAGTTTCATTTTTTCTTTCTCCATTTCTACATATTAATAAAATTATGATTTTAATGTTAGACATGCTTAATGAGTTGATCAATAGGAGAAATGGATGAAGTAGTATTGCTACACAGTGAGGTGTCATTACCTGAAAATTGCTGCCTAGATTCCTACTTTTTTAAAAGAAGAAATGAAACAATTACAACACAAGGTGGTGGAGAGAATACTAGTAGTGCTGATTTTCTGAAGATCTGAATGATTTCCTTGCTTCACCTATTCTTTGCAAGATCAGAGCCAAGGCAATTCAACCTCTACATTACACATTTTTACCTCAGTTCATGATATATTAATGAAGACCACACACAGACACACACACACACACACACACACGGTGTGGCTTTCAAGTTTTTTAAATAACAGAAGAAATTTTATGAAGATGCACAACACATAAAGCAGCTCAACTTTCAGCTACTGTATTAAATGATGTGGGCAGAGTCTGTGAAGAAGCCCTGCCAGTTACTCCAACCCCTACCTCCACTCTTCCTTCATCTCTCAGAGGCTTGACCTTAGTAGGGATATGTTAGAAAGAAAAAAGCAGTTCCTGACATACAGGAACCAACCTAACTAAACTAGGCCATGGTGTTTTTAGAAGCTGTCCTGGTGCTCACGCATAGGCAGAGTTTTGGTCATGTAGGTTATAAACGATCTCACAGAACACCAACAAGGTCACACTGCAACCACAATGATATGTGACAAAACAAGGCCACTTCATGATTTTGTCTAACCAAAGAGAGAAGCAAGTCCACTGGGCAAACAACAAAATATCCAATAACTTTCTCTCCAAGGTAATATGAGTGTATTGAGTGTATTCCTTCTTTACTGTAATATGCTATATAGTAAAACACAAATGAGTAATCAAGTCAATGTGTTCCTAGTGGGTTTTGATGGCATGAAGAAATACAATTAATTGTGCATATTAATCTTGTACCCTGCAAACTTGCTAAACTTATGAATTTATTTTCCTGGGGTTGTTTGGTAGGTTTTTGTTTTTGTTTTCTTAGCTCCCACAGGACTTTCTATATAGACTTATCTTAACCTTTTATCAAGATAAGAAAGTTCACTTTTGTTTTTAGTTTCAAGAGGGTTGTTGAGTTTTTATGTGCTTTTCTTGCATCTATTTAGCTGCTCATAAACTTTTCATTATTAGTTTGTTACTAAGAAAATTATATCAATTGATTTTTGAGTGTTAAACCTTGCATTCTGAAAGTATACCCCATTTAGTTATGCTATATAATCCTTTTACTATATTGTCGGGTTTTATTTGTTAAAATTTTGTTAAGTATTTTTGCATCTCTATTAAGGGGGGGTATTAGTCTGTTGGGGTTTTCTCTGTAATATCCTTGCCAAGTTTTGGTATTAGATAATGTTTGCTTTATAGAATGAGTTGGGAAACATTCCATCCTCTTCTATTTTTTTCTTTCTTGAATATTTTATATTCTTTCTTGTGTTGTTATCTACAAGAAATTGCCATCATCCTTATTTTTATTTCTATGTATGTAACTTGAAATTTGGAAGGATTGCAGATTTTTCTCTTTATCACTGATTTTTATTAAATTTATCCCATGACCTCTCTGCTCTAATCTCTGTCTGCTCTCCTCCTTGCTCACTATTATCTAGCCACATTGGCTTTTTGATCCTTTTTTACTATTTCAAGTATACTCTGACCTCAGAACCTGGTACAACCTTGTACTGACTGTTTCCTTTGCCTGGAAAAATCTTTTTTTCTTTTTTTGAAAAATCTTCTTTATGCAGCTCTTCACCTCTTTCAAATGTTCACTCAACTATCATGTCTCAATGATGCTCACTGTGATTCTCCTGCTTGAAATTACAAACCCACTAGCACTTTCAAACCATCTTTCTTATCATGCAATATAATTTCCCATAACATTCACCCTTTCTAACTTTCCATATGCATTTTTATGCTTATTTTCTGTCTCCTCAACTGGAATGTAAATCATAGGAGGGCAGCAAATTTTATCAATTTTTTTCACTGTTACATCTTCAGTACTTAGAATGAAACCTAGAACAGTGCCTAGAATACTGTATTTTTAGAAAATATTTGTTGAAAGAATTAATTATTGAACAAAGGAAGATAATTAAAATGCTGCTTTTGAAAGAGTTTTTTAGAGGGTGGAGCCAAGATGGCCAAATAGGAACAGCTCTGATCTACAGCTCCCAGCATGAGCGACGCAGAAGACCGGTGATTTCTGCATTTCCATCTGAGGTACTGGGTTCATCTCACTAGGGAGTGCCAGACAGTGGGTGCAGGAGAGTGGGTGCAGTGCACCGTGTGCCAGCCAAAGCAGGGCGAGGCAATGCCTCACTCAGGAAGTGCAAGGGGACAGGGAGTTCCCTTTCCTAGTCAAAGAAAGGGTGACAGATGGCACCTGGAAAATCGGGTCACTCCCATGATAATACTGTGCTTTTCCGATGGGCTTAAAAAATGGCGCACCAGGAGATTATATCCCGAACATGGCTCAGAGGGTCCTACACCCACGGAGTCTCACTGACTGCTAGCACAGCAGGCTGAGATCAAACTGCAAGGCGGCAGTGAGGCTGGGGAAGGGGCGCCCGCCATTGCTAGTTAGTTGTTTGATTAGGTAAACAAAGCAGCCTGGAAGCCTGAACTCAGTGGAGCCCACCACAGCTCAAGGAGGTTTGCCTTCCTCTGTAGGCTCCACATCTGGGGGCAGGGCACAGACAAACAAAAAGACAGCAGTAACCTCTGCAGACTTAAATATCCCTGTCTGACAGCTTTGAAGAGAGTAGTGGTTCTCCCAGCACACAGCTGGAGATCTGAGAACAGGCAGACTGCATACTTAAGTGGGTCCCTGAACCCCGAGCAGCCTAACTGGGAGGCACCCTGCAGTAGGGACAGACTGACACCTCACATGGCTGGGTACTCCTCTGAGACAAAACGTCCAGAGGAGCAATCAGGCAGCAGCATTTGTGGTTCACCAAGATCTGCTGTCGTACAGCCACAACTGTTCTGCAGCCACCACTGCTGATACCCAGTCAAAGAGTGTCTGGAGTGGACCTCTAGCAAACTCCAACTGACCTGCAGCTGAGGGTCCTGTCTGTAAGAAGAAAAACTAACAAACAGATAGGACATCCACACCAAAAACCCTTCTCTGCATCACCATCATCAAAGACGAAAGTAGATAAAACCACAAACATGGGGAAAAAACAGAGCAGAAAACCTGGAAACTCTAAAAAGCAGAGCGCCTCTCCTCCTCCAAAGGAATGAAGCTCCTCACCAGCAATGGAACAAAGCTGGATGGAGAATGACTTGATAAGTTGAGAGAAGAAGGCTTCAAACAATCAAACTACTCTGAGCTACAGGAGGAAATTCAAACCAATGGCAAAAGAGTTAAAAACTGAAAAAAAATTAGACAAATGGATAACTAGAATAACCAATGCAGAGAAGTCCTTAAAGGAGCTGATGGAGCTGAACGCCAAGGCTGGAGAAATACGTGAAGAATGCAAAAGCCTCAGGAGCTGAAGCAAACAACTGGAAGAAAGGGTATCAGTGATGGAAGATGAAATAAATGAAATGAAGTGAGAAGGGAAGTTTAGAGAAAAAAGAATAAAAAGAAAGGAACAAAGCCTCCAAGAAATATGGGACTATGTGAAAAGACCAAATCTACATCTGATTGGTGTACCTGAAAGCGACGGGGAGAATGGAACCAAGATGAAAAACACTCTGCGGGATATTATCCAGGAGAACTTCCCCAATCTAGCAAGGCAGGCCAACATTCAGATTCAGGAAATACAGAGAATGCCACAAAGATACTCCTAGAGCAGAGCAACTCCAAGATATATAATTGTCAGATTCACCTAAGTTGAAATGAAGGAAAAAATGTTAAGTAGGCAGCCGGAGAGAAAGGTCGGGTTACCCACAAAGGGAAGCCCATCAGACTAACAGTGGATCTCTCAGCAGAAACTCTACAAGCCAGAAGAGAGTGGGGGCCAATATTCAACATTTTTAAAGAAAAGAATTTTCAACCCAGAATTTCATATCCAGCCAAACTAAGCTTCATAAGTGAAGGAGAAATAAAATACTTTATGGACAAGCAAATGCTGAGAGATTTTGTCACCACCAGGCCTGCCTAAAAGAGCTCCAGAAAGAAGCACTAAACATGGAAAGGACCAACCAGTATCAGCCACTGCAAAAACATGCCAAAATGTAAACACCACCGAGGCTAGGAAGAAACCGCATCAAATAACGAGCAAAATAACCAGTTAACATCATAATGACAGGACCAAATTCACACAAAACAATATTAACTTTAAATGTAAATGGGCTACATGCTCCAATTAAAAGACACAGACTGGCAAATTGATTAAAGAGTCAAGACCCATCAGTGTGCTGTATCGAGGAAACCCATCTCACATGCAGAGACACACATAGACCCAAATAAAGGGATGCAGGAAGATCTACCAAGCAAATGGAAAACAAAAAAAGGCAGGGGTTGCAATCCTAGTCTCTGATAAAACAGACTTTAAAACAACAAAGATCAAAAGGAAAAAGAAGGCCATTACATAATGGTAAAGGGATCAATTCAACAAGAAGAGCTAACTATCCTAAATATATAGGCACCCAATACAGGAGCACCCAGATTCATAAAGCAAGTCCTGAGTGACATACAAAGAGACTTAAACTCCCACACAATAATAATGGGAGACTTTAACACCCCACTGTCAACATTAGACAAATCAAAGAGACAGAAAGTTAACAAGGATACCCAGGAATTGAACTCAGCTTTGCACCAAGCGGACCTAATAGACATCTACAGAACTTTCCACCCCAAATCAACAGAATATACATATTTTTCAGCACCACACCACACCTATTCCAAAATTGACCACATACTTGGAAGTAAAGCTCTCCTCAGCAAATGTAAAGGAACAGAAATATGTAACAAACTGTCTCTCAGATCGCAGTGCAATCAAACTAGAAACCAGGATGAAGAAACTCACTTAAAACCACTCAGCTACATGGAAACTGAACAACCTGCTCCTGAATGACTACTGGGTACATAAAGAAATGAAGGCAGAAATAAAGATGTTCTTTGAAACCAACGAGAACAAAGACAAAACATACCAAAATCTCTGGGACACATTCAAAGCAGTGTGTAGAGGGAAATTGATAGCACTAAATGCCCACAAGAGAAAGCAGGAAAGATCCAAAATTGACACCTTAACACCACAATTAAAGAACCAGAGAAGCAACAGCAAACACATTAAAAAGCTAGCAGAAGGCAAGAAATAACTAAAATCAGAGCAGAACTGAAGGAAATAGAGACACAAAAAACCCTTCAAAAAATTAATGAATCCAGGAGCTGGTTTTTTGGAAAAATCAGCAAAATTGATAGACTGCTAGCAAGACTAATAAGGAAGAAAAGAGAGAAGAATCAAATAGATGCAATAAAAAATGATAAAGGGGTATAAGCAATGATCCCACAGAAATGCAAACTACCATCAGAGAATACTATAAACACCTCTATGCAAATAAACTAGAAAATCTAGAAGAAATGGATAAATTCCTCGACACATACACCCTCCCAAGACTAAACCAGGAAGAAGTTGAATCTCTGAATAGACCAATTACAGGCTCTGAAATTGTGACAATAATCAATAGCTTACCAACCAAAAAAGGTCAGGACCAGATGGATTCACAGCTGAATTCTACCAGAGGTACAAGGAGGAGCTGGCACCATTCCTTCTGAAACTATTCCAATCAATAGAAAAAGAGGGAATCCTCCCGAACTCATTTTATGAGACCAGCATCATCCTAATACCAAAGCCTGGCAGAGACACAACAAAAAAAGAGAATTTTAGACCAATATCCTTGATAAACATTGATGCAAAAATCCTCAAAAAAATACTGGCAAACTGAATCCAACAGCACATCAAAAAGCTTATCCACCATGATCAAGTGGGCTTCATCCCTGAGATGCAAGGTTGGTTCAACATATGCAAATCAATAAATGTAATCCAGCATATAAACAGAACCAAAGACAAAAACCACATGATTATCTCAATAGATGCAGAAAAGGCCTTTGAAAAAATTCAATAACCCTTCATGCTAAAAACTCTCAATAAATTAGGTATTGATGGGACGTATTTCAAAATAATAAGAGCTATCTATGACAAACCCACAGCCAATATCATACTGAATGGGCAAAAACTGGAAGCATTCCCTTAGAAAACTGGCACAAGACAGGGATGCCCTCTCTCACCACTCCTATTCAACATAATGTTGGAAGTTCTGGCCAGGGCAATTAGGCAGGAAAAGGAAATAAAGGGTTTTCAATTAGGAAAAGAGGAAGTCAAATTGTCCCTGTTTGCAGACGACATGATTGTATATCTAGAAAACCCTATTGTCTCAGCCCAAAATCTCCTAAAGCTGATAAATTCAGCAAAGTCTCAGTATACAAAATCAATGTCCAAAAATCTCAAGCGTTCTTATACACCAATAACAGACAAACAGAGTCAAATCATGAGTGAAATCCCATTCATAATTGCTTCAAAGAGAATAAAATACCTAGGAATCCAACTTACAAGGGACGTGAAGGACCTCGTCAAGGAGAACTACAAACCACTGCTGAACAAAATAAAAGAGGATACAAACAAATGGAAGAACATTCCATGCTCGTGGATAGGAAGAATCAATATCGTGAAAATGGCCATACAGCCCAAGGTAATTTATAGATTCAATGCCATCCTCATCAAGTTACCAATGACTTTCTTCACAGAATTGGAAAAAAACTACTTTAAAATTCATATGGAACCTAAAAAGAGCCCACATCACCAAGTCAATTCTAAGCCAAAAGAACAAAACCAGAGGCATCACGCTACTTGACTTCAAACTATACTACAAGGCTACAGTAACCAAAACAGCATGGTACTGGTACCAAAACAGAGATATAGATCAATGGAACAGAACAGAACCCTCAGAAATAACGCCACATATTTACAACCATCTGATCTTTGACAAACCTGACAAAAACAAGCAATGGGGAAAGGATTCCCTATTTAATAAATGGTGCTGGGAAAACTGGCTAGCCATATGTAGAAAGCTGAAACTGGATCCCTTCCTTACACCTTATACAAAAATTAATTCAAGATGGATTAAAGACTTAAACGTGAGACCTAAAACCATAAAAACCCTAGAAGAAAACCTAGGCATTACCATTCAGGACATTGGCATGGGCAAGGACTTCATGTCTAAAACACCAAAAGCAATGGCAACAAAAGCCAAAATTGACAAATGGGATCTAATTAAACTAAAGAGCTTCTGCACAGCAAAAGAAACTACCATCAGACTGAACAGGCAACCTACAAAATGGAAGAAAATTTTTGCAACCTACTCATCTGACAACGGGCTAATATCCAGAATCTACAATGAACTCAAACAAATTTACGAGAAAAAAATAAGGCCATCAAAAAGTGGGTGAAGGATATGAACAGGCACTTCTCAAAAGAAGACATTTATGCAGCCAGAAGACACATGAAAAAAATGCTCATCATCACTGGCCATCAGAGAAATGCAAATCAAAACCACAATGAGATACCATCTCACACCAGTTAGAATGGCCATCATTAAAAAGTCAGGAAACAACAGGTGCTGGAGAGGATGTGGAGAAATAGGAACACTTTTACACTGCTGGTGGGACTGTAAACTAGTTCACCCATTGTGGAAGTCAGTGTGATGATTCCTCAGGGATCTAGAACTAGAAATACCTTTTGACCCAGCCATCCCATTACTGGATATATACCCAAAGGATTATATATCATGCTGCTATAAAGACACATGCACACATATGTTTATTGTGGCACTATTCACAATAGCAGAGACTTGGAACCAACCCAAATATCCAACAACGATAGACTGGATTAAGAAAATGTGGCACATATACACCATGGAATACTATGCAGCCATAAAAAATGATGAGTTCATGTCCTTTGTAGGGACATGGATGAAACTGGAAACCATCATTCTCAGCAAACTATCACAAGAACAGAAAAAACAAACACCGCATTTTCTCACTCATATGTGGGAATTGAACAATGAGAACACATGGACACAGGAAGGGGAACATCACACTCCAGGGCCTGTTGTGGGGTGGGGGGAGGGGGGAGGGATAGCATTAGGAGATGTACCTATGCTAAATGACTTATTAATGGGTGCAGCACACCAACATGGCACATGTATACATATGTAACAAACCTGCACATTGTGCGCATGTACCCTAAAACTTAAAGTATAATAATAATAAAATTTTTAAAAAGAGGTTTTTAATCAGTAATTCTTTTTGATTGAGATCTACTTCTTACTGTGAGATTCTTGATTTTAACTTTTTCTTCCTGACAGTTAGTAGGCCCTTAATAAATATTTGTTGAATTATTTAATAATAAATTCTACCTTTTGTACTTAACGGAGGGCCACAGGCTATCATGGTGCTTCAGTTTACAAATTTCATGAATCTAAATTTACTAGCAATTGTAAATTTACTAGCAGCTAATTGCTAGTATGTTTGCCTTTAACAATGTTGTATGTATTACTTATAGTGTGGATTGAAAAGTTCTTTTGTCATTTACCATTCATTTTGGAAAATCTTAGAACTGGTGAAGTGTAATTTTAAAAATATTTATACTAGATTAAGAAGACCTAAATTCACTCCCCAGTTTTTCTACTTTCTAGACCTATAGCCAAAGGAAAATTTCTTAAACTTTCTGAATCCCCATTTTCTTATCCTTAAAATGAGGCCAATGAATTATAAGTTCTCCAAGTCCTTTCCAGCTCTAACATTCTGGGAATCTACTGCAATAAATTACCTGTCCAAACTCTGTGTTATAAGCATAGAGTTTTGCAGCTAGACAAGATCAGTACCATGATAACAAATGTCCATAATAATGACCTGAAGGCATTCTGAGATCCCAGATTGCCTCCTGAGTCATCCTAAATGTTCTAAGGTTAGCTTCCAATCTGTCCTAACCAAGAATTTGAAAACAAATTTTTAAAGCCCATACATGAGTTGTAACAAAGAAACAGGAGATATCTTTTTTTTCTCTTTGTTCCAGAACTATGCACTTGCTGATTATTAGCCCATGTTGGCCTTTTGAAGAATAAATCTCTACTCAGGCTTTGTTTGCAACTACTTAGTAATTACTGCATTAACAATAGTATTTCTATAACTCTAGTTATTCCACGAGTCTTGTAATTACTGCTTACACCTAAAACTTGGGCTTTGTTTGCAACTACTTAATAATTACTGTGTTAACAATAGTATTTCTATAACTCTAGTTATCCATAGGTCTTGTAACTACTGCTTACATCTAAAAACTATAACACTGGGAGATTTTCTTGTCATCTGAAATACTTACTGCTCATCACATCAGAAATGCCATTGCTGGAGTCTACTATGTCATTACCTCCAAATGTTTGCTATTTGATTTACATTCTTGTTGTAGGCAGGGTGTAGACTACACAGGGCTTTGATAGGAAAAAGAAAACAATTCTCTATGTAAGTATAGAGAAAAGGATACCTCACATCCTTCAGACCCCACAACAAACTTCCAAGTTTATACACACACACACTGACACACACAAACAGACACACACAGACTTAGGGGTGGAAACTTTTTATTTTGCCATGCACAATTTTACAAAGCAACTATCTTTTGTAGCCATCATTTCATAAAATATATGGTAACAGAAAAATTTAGGAAAGACATAATATCAGAATAAAAGGCAATCCTTTATCTTTAATAAATATTTAATAAACAGTTCACTATATTGGCTTTCTTGTGTTTTGTTTGCTTGTTTGTTTGTTTTTTGAAAGAGTCTGTGGTCTATAACTCTCCCTGAGTCTCTGAACCACATAATGCAGGGATGTGTGAATCCTTTCATGATCATGGTGTGTTGGTGACATGTGAATTTTCCACAAGTTGAGGAGGAAAAATCATCAAACTGACAGAATTCAAAGTGGTCATCTAAGAACTTGGGACACCTGAGGAGAGAATGTCTCTAGAAGAAAATAAATGCAGCATTCTGTCATTCTGTAGACTTATTCTTTAGAGATCTGATTTGGTTGACTGCAACAAGACCAATTCCATAAACATACAGCCTACGTGAACAGTCACAACGTATCTTTGTTTGTGCTGCTATAACAAAATATCTGAGAAGAGGTAATTTATAAAAAATAGAAATTTGTTTCTCACAGTTCTGGATACTGGGAAGTCCAAGATCAAGGCACTGGCAGGATTGGTGCCTGGTAAGAGCTGCTCTCTGCTTCTGAGATGACACCTTGTTGCTGCATCCTCTGGAGGTGACAAATGTGTCCTCACTTGGTGGAAGGGACAAAGGTCGCAACCCAATTTCTTCAAGTTCTTTTATAAGGACTTTAATCCCATCCTGGAGGGCTGCACACTCCTGACCTAATCACCTCCTAAAGACTCCACGTTGTAACACAATCACATTTGCAATTAAGTTTCATCCCATGACTTCTGGAGGTCATTCAAACCATAGCACTATATTTTCTCTGTCTTCTTTTCTCCTTTCCTCCATGGACTCTTCATTGTCTCCCTTTTCTTCATCCTCTTCAAATAGGAATTATGAAAAATGAGAGAAAGAGAAAAGGAAAGAGGATGGTGATACAAGAATGTATTCATCAATGCAATGTGTTGCTATGGACATACCCCACCACTATTATCAAGCTATACACTATATTTTGCTTCTTCAACAATTCCAAAGGGACTGAAGCAAAAGTAAATAAATATAAATAAATAAAATTTGCCATTTGATATAACTGCAACATACTATATAGGAATGAGTGATTGTTCTGGAGGAAAGAGTATGGTTTTTATTTCAGATTAAGTGGCAAAGGATTCTGAACAACCAATGGATCAAAGAAGAAATCAAAAGGAAACTTTTTTTAAAAAAGCTTGACGTAAACATGAATGGAAACACAACATACCAAAACTTATGGGATACAGCAAAAATAGGTCTAATGAGGAAGTTTATATCAATAAATGCCTACATTAAGAAAAAAATCTAAAATAGATGACCTAAATTTACACTTCAAGGAAACATAAAAAAACACACTAAGACCAAAGTTGCTAGAAGAAAGGAAATAATAAAGATCAAAGCAGAAGTAAATGAAGTAGAGAATAGAAAAATAATAGAAAAAATCAATAAAACCAAGTATTTATTTTTGAAAGGCAAACAAAATTGATAAACCTTTAGCTAGACTAACTAAAAAGAAAAGACAGAAGATTAAAATAATTAAAATTTTCAGTGAAAGAAGGGACATCACAAATGATACTAAAGAAATAGAAAGGATCATAAAAGACTACTATGAATAATTATTTGCCAAAAATTGAATAACCTATAAGAAGTGAGAAACTCCTAGACACATACAACCTATTGAGAATGAATTGTGAAGAAATAGGAAATCTGAACAGACCAATAACAATGGTTATGAAAACCCTAAGAACTCTACTAAAAAACTGTTAGAAATAATCAATTGCATCTCTATACATTAGCAACAAAGTATTCAAAAAATGAATTATTAAAACAATCTAATTCACAATTGCATGAAAAAATTAAAAAGCAATAAATTCAACCACGGTGATGAAAGATCTGTACACTGAAAATGATATTAAAATATAAATTAAAGAAATTGAAGAAGACACAAATCCAAACATATCTTGTATTCATGGATTAGAGTAATTAATATTAAAATGTCTACACTACCCAACTGTTCTATAGATTCAATACAATCTCTATTAAAATTTCAGTGACATTTTTCATGGATAGAGAAAAAACAATCCTAAAATTCATATGAATCCACAAAAGACCTTAGCCAAATCAATCTTAAACAAGGAAAAGAAAGCTGGAGACATTGCATCACCTGATTTCAAAATATACTACAAACCTGCCGGAATCAAAACAGCATGGGACTGGATAAAATCAGACACACAAACCAATGGAAAAGAATAGAGAGCCCAGAAATAAATCCACTTATTTATTGTCAACTGATCTTCCACGAATCTGTCAAGAGCATACAATGGGGGAAAAACAGTCTCTTCAATAAATGGTGTTGGGAAAACTGTGTATCTACATGCAAAATAATAAAACTGGACCTTTACCTCATACCTATAGAAAACTAACTCAAAATAAAGACTTAAATAACTGTAAAACTACTAGAGGAAAAAATAAGGAAAAAGCTTTTTGACACTGGTTTGGGAAATTATTTTTAAAATGTAACCCCAAAGCACAGGCAATAAAAGCAAAAATAGACAAATGAAATTGCATCAATCTAAAAAGTTTCTGCACAGTAAAGGAAACAATTAAGTGAAAAGAAAACCTACAAAACAGGAGAAAATATTTACAAATGATACATCTGATAAGGGGATAATATTCAAAGTATATAATCAATTCAAACAAATCAATAGCAAGAATACAAATAACCCAATTTAAAAATGGATAAAGGCTGTAAATAGACATTCACCAAATAAGACAAAAAAATGGCCAAGAGGTATATTAAAAAGTGCTCAACATCACTAATAATCTAAGAAATGCAAATTAAAATCAATGAAATATCACTTCACACCTGTTGGAATGGCTATTATTAAAAAGATAAAAGAAAGCAGGTGTTGGGGAATGTGTGGGAAAAAGGAATCCTTGTACACTGTTGGTGGGAATGTAAATTGCTACAGTAATTATGGAAAATAGTATGAAGATTCCTCAAAGAATTAAAAATAGAACTACCATGTAATCCAAAAATCTCACTTCTGGGTATATATCCAAATGAAAGGAAATCAGTATGTTGGAGAGATATCTGCATTCCTATCTTCATTGCAGCATTGTTCACAATGAACACACACACACACATATATGAATATTACTCGGCCTTATTAAAAAAAGGAAATCCTGTCATCTGTCATTTGGGGCAACATAGATGAACCTGGATAATGTTATACTAAGTGAAATAAGCCAGACATGGAAAGAAAAATACTGATGATCTCACGTATGTGGAATCTTAAAAAGTCAAACTCATAGAAGGAGACAGTAGAATGGTAGTTTCCAGGGACTGGGGGATGGTGATAGGGAAAGAGGAGATGGTGGGCAGAGAGTACAATTTCAGTTATGCAGGATAAACAAATTGTGGGGATCTAATATATAGCAGAGGGATTATAGTTCATACTACTGTATTATATTCTTGAAATTTGCTAAGATAGTAGATGTTAAATCTTCTCACCAGAAAAAAAAGGTAACCATAAGGTGATGGATATGTTTTTTAGCTTAACTCTGGTAATCATTTCACAATGTATATGTATATCAAATTATCATGGGGTATGCCTTAAATATATACAAACTTTATTTGCCAATTATAACTTTAATAAACAGGAAAGAAATAAAAAAGCTAGAGGTAGTCCCACTTCTCAAAATGGGAGAATTAATGTAGAAAGGTGTCTAATTCAGGAAGAAGGGGAAAGAGAACACTGTGGAAACAATCATATAGTAAAAGATAATTGTTTGGGATGACACTATCTCTCTTGGATGTAAGGATAATAAATAACAAACTTAGGCTCTGGCTTCATTCATCTGGTTGACTCATTAAGATGCAAACTCCAAATTAGAAAGTTAAGCATAGGAACCAAGGTTCTGCATGTCTGTAATGCCTGTGCTCATCCACAATCCACAGTGTGCAGAACAAGGTCTCAGAAGACAATGGACACTGGGATGAATGGCCAGAGGACTAGTCTCATCTGACTGGATTGATAACAGAACTAAAATCTGTAGGCTCCAGGAGCTTCTTTTCATGGCTGGTGAAAAGCTCAAAAACTAAAGACTTGGCATTGACACCCAAGTGTTCTAGAGATTTTTGTCCCCTCTTTACTTTTATTATATGAAATATTTTTTTCTATCACCCTAACTCCTGTAATGGCTCTTCTTGTATACCACCTGCCACCCGGGAGTAGACATTAAACAAAGTTGTATTGTGGAATCCTGCAGAAACAGATCCAGTTTATGACTTCATTTAAGCTTGCCACAAGTTTAACGTCAGGTTTCTACTTCCAGCTTGAATCTTTCTCTTAGTGTTTACGTTAGGGCTTGATATGGTTTGGCTGTGTCTCCACCCAAATCTCATCTTGAATTGGGGCTTCCATAATTCCCACATGTTGTGGGAAGGACTTGGTGGGAGATAATTGAATCATGGGAGCAGTTTCCCCCATAGTGTTCTCGTGGTAGTGAATAAGTCTTATGAGATATGATGGTTTCATAAAGGGAAACCCCTTTTGCTTGGTTTGTTCTCTGTTGTCTGCTGTCATGTAAGATGTGCCTTTTACTTTCTGCCATGATTGTGAGGCCTCCCCAGCCATGTGGATCTGTGAGTCCATTAAACCTCTTTTTCTTTTTAAATTAACCGGGCTCAGGTATGTTTTTATCAGCAGCGTAAAAACAGACTAATACAGCAAATTGGTAGCAGTAGAGTGGGGTGCTGCTGTAAAGATACCTATTATACAGCAAATTATATATATACGATTATATACAATATATAATTCAAAGTGATTTCAACAAAAAGTGAGATCCACTGTTTTGTGTAAAAGGAACAAGGATATCTTCAGACAAGTCTTCATCTATATAAAACTGTAATAAACAGTAACAAGCTTCTTCCTTTCTCTTCCTCCTGTCCTTTGAGATCCTATCTTGATCCTCAGACTCTACCTAGTTGCTTCTGGAATGTCTGGGCTCTGCCCTTATTATAGAAATGGGTATTGAAGTTGTAAACCTCACTTCCTATAAAAGAAAGATATATTTTCCATTCCCTATAATGCCTACAAATATATCTTAACATCTTACTGACTCTAATTGGATTATTCGCCCAACATTGCAAAAATAATTGAGGACAGAAGATGGTATAAACTTATTAGCTCAATAAATCTGGGTAAAGTTAATCCCACTCAGACTTCATAACTAAAAATGAGAAAGAGTACTTTGGGTAACACAAAGAAAGACTAAGTATTAGGGAGTAAATGAACAAATGTCCTTTGCATTCAGTTCTAGCTTTCTAACAGACATTTATTTACTTTATTTCCTAACATTGCCCACAACTCCAGGTAAGACATTTTTCAAAAACAACTCTCATCTTCAGCACTTTTTTCTTGATTTTTGCTTAAAAAATTATACTCTGTGCATCTTTGGGGTCTTAACTCACAATCGACTTTTGACCTTTCTGAATCATATTTGTCTTCCCTCTCTCAATATTCCCTTAGTTCACTTTCTTCCCTAATTATCTCATATACATTTTTTTATCCAAATAGATTGTAGTACATGAGAAGCTCAGGATACGTCTTACATCTTTTATACCCTCCTTCAGTGCAAAGTGGATTTTTAGGCACATCGTATACACTCAATAAATGATTACAGAATAAAGCCTATTATAAGTAACTAGCAACACATTGAGGCAAAAGAGCACTAGAAGAAGTGGAGACCTATACTTTAGCTCCAGCTCATCTCTTGCCAGTTGGCCAATTTTGCACAAATTATTTGACCTAGAAGTCTCATCATCTAAAAAATAAGTAGATGTCTATATGTTGTGCCTATCTCATATTCATTTGTGGAATCAAATTAAATAAAGTGTTTTTCAAAGTAAATAACAGAGAAATTCAGAGGAGAATCCGACAATAAATTCTGAAGTATTAAGAGTAGGGTGTAGCTGGGCTTTTAAGTATGAATACCCCTAGAATAAGAAGCAGGAGAAAAGATAGTGTTCCAACTAGGGGAAGGGTAGGAGGACCAGAAAAAGTTCAGGAGTAAGCACAGCATTGGAGGAGAGCAAGTCCTTGAATTATCTTGGCAAATCCAGCTCTTCCCCCTCTTCCTTGTGATTTTTCAGACAGAATGTACTAAGAACGTAATGTTCTCAGATAAGTAGAAACTGTTCAGAACAGCTTAAGCTTTGTCCTTGTCCCTTTTAGAATAGCATATCTTGTGACACAACCCAGTTCTCCTGGAATACAAAACCCATAGCAGAATGCTTTGAGGGTCTCATAGATGTGATGTGAAGTGGGGCATGTGCAGATGAGATTCCTTCAACCCTGGGAACCTTTCCTGAGCCTTAGGTGAACAGCTTGTCTATGCATCCAAGGCTTCTATTAATTCTTGCTACTTACCTGTGAGTAACAAAGTTGTGTTGCCTGACTTGTGCACGTCTTTTGTCTCACATAACACACGCTCTGGCATCTGGCTTAGTACAAAATTTCCTGCCAGATCTAAGGACTTTGGCAAAAATTAATGAGGTATTTAGAGGCTTCCCCTGGAATTGGTAACTGGTGAATCATATTTCCCTCCCAATGATTGATATTGATGCATATTATTCTAATTAATAAGCATTTTCCCTCAACCACAAATTAAAAAAAAAACAGCCTAACCAACACATCCTTTTCAAATGAGATTGACAAAAAGAAGCCTTTTGCTTTACCCATTTTAACAGTTCGAAATATAAAATTTACCATCTGTTTCCAGTCAATTATTGACTCTGGGTCTCTGAAATATCAGAAGGAATTAATTTAGGCAAAGAGAAGTAGCTATTGCCAGTAAAACCAATTATAATCACAAAATCACAGAATCATAGAAGGGAAGGAAGAATAAGAACATATCTGGTTCTTACCACCTTTAGTCAAGAGAATCCCTCAACTTTCCAAATAGACAAGAAACCAACTTTTAATGGCTATAACAACATTTTACAATCTTTTTTAGATGTCAATTCTCATTGTGTTATTACATTCAGTATTAACATATAAATGCATTTTGTTGGCTCAAAACCACAACCTTAATTTTGAAAGAGACTAATTGAAACTGAGACCTAAAGCTTGAAATCTACCAGACAGAGGTTCTTTGTGAAAATAACTGTACTCTTAACACCTAACTCTTTCCACTGCTTTAACCTCTCATTGTTAGCCTGTGGTTAATGTAAACTTGATATTCCTGAGAGAAATCTAAAATACCCAACAGGATTATTACCTAACAATAGGGTCAAACAGGAAAACACATGGAGTTCATTTAGATAAGTTTCAAATCCCTGGCCATTTGACTCTCACAAACAAATATACACAATTATAAAAATAAGACCAGCCTGGGCAACATAAGGATACCTCATGTCTACAAATAATAACAATAATAATAATAAAATTAGCTGGGCTTGGTGGCACACATATGTGGTCCCAGTGACTAGGGAGGCTGAGGTGGGAGGGTTGCTTGAGCCGAAGTTGCCGAGGCTGCAATGAGTCATAATTGGGCTAATGTACTCCAGCCTGGGTGACAGAACGAGACCCCTGTCTCAAAATAAATACATAAATAAATCACAACATCTGCAGGACACCAATATACTTTCTCTCATATTTGAGCCATTTAATTTTAGAAAGTGAATTAGAAGAGTTATTGTTGATGAGTTTAATAATCACATAACTGTCTCTCTGCTCAATAATCAGCTGTAATATTTCCTTCCTTAATGCTGCTTACTGTACACAATTGTGAACTGAAAATTTTTATAAATTTTGACTTTATAAGTATATAAAGAAGCACTATTTATGTGCTTATTTCTGAGGAGTGTAATACCAATGATAAAAGGAAGAGCAATTATATTGGAGGACTATATTTTCTCAATATTTACCTTTAAATGTGTGACATTTAAAGAGATTTCCCTAATAAAATGATTTTTCTTGTAAGTAGCAATGTGGAGAAACAACATCCTACTTACTGTTGTGCACATAGTGCAACTTTTATAGGAAATGATTTAAATATATTTTTTAAATTTATCTAGAAATCCCACTGTCAGAATTTTACTTTACAGATAGACAAAACTGTATGAAAATATGAGCAGAAGGATTTCATTTCAGTTTTTTTGTAGTTGCAAAAATAAATAAACAGCAACAACAAAACAGCAAATATTAAAAGCAACTGTTCCATCTACAGGGGACTGGCTAAATAAGTTAGGGTATACTATCAAAAAAAAATCCACCATGGAAAATAAAAGCAAACATAATATTTCAAAAGCTCTCCAAAATACAGGCTCAAATGTAAAATTCAAAGTGCAAAACAATGCATATAACACGATTTATTTTCTGTAAAACAACTGAAATAATATGTAGGTAGAGACATCTCTATTTTCTTTTTTCAAAAAACTGGAAGAATTCAGAAAAAAAATTTTAAAGATTACCTTAAAGAAGCAGAACAAGAGAAAATGTAGAAAGATTTTTAATGTTTCTAACCCATAACTTTTCATGTGGCTTGGTTCCCTATCTGTGTATGGGTACAGTTTTATTATTGCTTTTATTGTTTTAATTCTAATCATATTTTTGTACAGTGAGATTCAAGGTTGTAATTGCTTTTCATTTGTGCTATTATGTGATTTTTAAAAATTATGACTTATAGATACATGTTTTATTTTACACACACAAAGAAACTGGAAATTATGACTGCTTAGGGCTTTAATCATTATTTTATTATAGCTATCGGTATGAGATTTTTAGGAGGGGAAGATGTTGCACGTCATGCTTCAAAATTATTTAACTACAGAATCTTTTTCTAAAAAATCCATAGCGATCAATATTTCATGCATGAAATGTTAGAAAATTCTGACTTCACTGATCAATAAGGTGTCAGTTGAATCAGCTCCTTGTGATGATTGTGGTGGTGATTGTTAATTATAGAGAACATGATAAAATTTAGTTGATTTAAGTCCTATAAGTCCTTTTACCTTGACTCTTATTTTATACCAACTAAATGTATAATTTTCTAGTTTAGAGCAGAGGTCAGCTTTTCTCATAAAGGAACAGATAGTAAATATTTCCAGTTTTGTGAGCCATATTATCTCTGTTGCAACTACTCAGCACTGCCTATATGGAGGGAAACCAGCCATAAACAATATATAAACAATGGGGCATGCCTGTGATCCAATAAAATTTTACAGACAAAATCAGACAACAGTCTGGATTTGATCCACAAGTCATAGATTTTAAATTCCTGATTTAACATTACTTTTCATGTATATTGTCTAAACTAAGAATAAAATATTTCTATAAAGCTGTGGTATGCTGCATCATTTCATAATACACTCTTCAACAAACTAGGTAACTCTATTTGCACGAGCATAATTCTCATGGATTGCCTACAGCTGAGAGCTGCCAGCCTGCAGCATTCTCAGCAGTTGTGAGAAAAATTCCTTCAGTCCTAAAAGGGAACTGCGGACATTAGACAGCATTTACTAGGACTCATCTCTTTAACATAGATATCTGACTCTGATCACTATCATATTTACTTATGTATTCAATGCTAGAACATACCAAAAATAGTTTTAAAATTGCCAACTCACCCCATTGGGAAGGTTGGAGAAGGAAATCTAGTAACTAGAGTTCAATATTGGTTTAGCTGTCTTTTTAGTCTTAAAATATATAGTGAATATATTGTGTTCAAAGGTCACTTGTGTTATTTCTTTCTCCCCCCTTCAGTGTGTTTATGGTATTCATTTGAAATACACTTCTTTCTTATTTTTTATACTTTAAGTTCTAGGGTACATGTGCACAACGTGCAGGTTTGTTACATATGTATACATGTGCCATGTTGGTATGCTGCACCCATTAACTTGTCATTTACATTAGGTATATCTCCTAATGCTATCCCTCACCCATTCCCCCACCCCACAACAGGCCCCTGTGTGTGATGTTCCCCACCCTGTGTCCAAGTGTTCTCATTGCTTAATTCCCACCTATGAGTGAGAACATGTGGTGTTTGGTTTTCTGTCCTTGTGATAGTTTGCTCAGAATGATGGTTTCCAGCTTCATCCATGTCCCTGCAAAGGACATGAACTCATCCCTTTTTATGGCTGAATAGTATTCCATGGTGTATATGTGGCATATTTTCTTAATCCAGTCTATAATTGATGGACATTTGGGTTGGTTCCAAGTCTTTGCTATTGTGAATAGTGCCTCGATAAACATATGTGTGCATGTGTCTTTATAGTAGAATGATTTATAATCCTTTGGGTATATACCCAGCAATGGGATGGCTGGGTCAAATGGTATTTCTAGTTCTAGACCCTTGAGGAATCACCACACTGTCTTCCACAATGGTTGAATTAGTTTACAGTCCCACCAACAGTGTAAAAATGTTCCTGTTTCTCCCCATCCTCTCCAGCACCTGTTGTTTCCTGACTTTTTAATGATGGCCATTCTAACTGGTATGAGATGGTATCTCATTGTGGTTTTGATTTTCATTTCTCTGATTGCCATTGATGATGAGCATTTTTTCATGTGTCTGTTGGCTGCATAAATGTCTTCTTTTGAGAAGTGTCTGTTCATATCCTCCACCCACTTTTTGATGGGGTTGTTTGATTTTTTTCTTGTAAATTTGTTTAAGTTCTTTGCAGATTCTGGATTTTAGCCCTTTGTCAGATGGGAAGATTGTAAAAATTTTCTCCCATTCTGTAGGTTGCCTGTTCACTCTGATGGTAGTTTCTTTAGTTTCTTTTGCTGTGCAGAAACCTTTAGTTTAATGAGCTCCCATTTGTCAGTTTTGGCTTTTGTTGCCATTGTTTTTGGTGTTTTAGTCATGAAGTCCTTGCCCATGCCTATGTCCTGAATGGTATTACCTAGGTTTTCTTCTAGGGTTTTTTTTTTCTTGACATTTATTAAATAGACTAAATTTATTTTAATGGCAATACGAACAAATTACAAGGCTAATTAGCTTTCTACTTTAGTATTTTTACATTATTTAGTGCATTTATAAGTGATCCAACAATTTTAAGAATTTTACTACATAAAAAACATTTTGTAATAAAATGTGAAAATAAAAGAATGAATAAGACATGATTCTTGCTTCACTCATTTTCTACTCTTCTTGGGTTTTTATGGTTTTAGGTCTAACATTTAAGTCTTTAATCCATCTTGAATTAGTTTTTGTATAAGGTGTAAGGAAGGGATCCAGTTTCAGCTTTCTACATATGGCTGGCCAGTTTCCCCAGCACCATTTATTATAGGGAATCCTTTCCAATTTCTTGTTTTTGTCAGGTTTGTCAAAGACCAGATGGCTGTAGATGTGTGGTATTATTTCTGAGGGCTCTGTTCTGTTCCTTTGATCTATATCTCTGTTTTGGTACCAGTACCATGGCTGTTTTGGTTACTGTAGACTTATAGTATAGGTTGAAGTCAGGTAGCGTGATGCCTCCAGCTTTGTTCTATTGGCTTACGATTTTCTTGGCAATGTGGGCTCTTTTTGGGTTCCATATGAACTTTAAAGTAGTTTTTTCCAATTCTGTGAAGGAAGTCATTGGTAGCTTGATGGGGATGGCATTGAATCTATAAATTACCTTGGGCTGTATGGCCATTTTCACGATTTTGATTCTCCTTATCATGATCATGGAATGTTCTTCCATTTGTTTGTATCCTCTTTTATTTTGTTGAGCAGTGGTTTGTAGTTCTCCTTGAAGAGATCCTTCACATCCCTTGTAAGTTGGATTTCTAGGTATTTTATTCTCTTTGAAGCAATTGTGAATGGGAGTTCACTCATGATTTGGCTCTCCGTTTGTCTGTTATTGGTGTACAGGAATGCTTGTGATTTTTGCACACTGATTTTGTACCCTGAGACTTTGCTGAATTTGCCTATCAGCTTCAGGAAATTTTGGGCTGAGAGAATGGGGTTTTCTAAATATACAATCATGTCATCTGCAAACAGGGACAAATACACTTCTTATATTGACTAGTTTCTGTTTGTATTGCATTTTAGTTTTTTACCTTCAATCCCTGTTGATTTTATTCATTCTCTCATTCATTCATTCAACTTGAAGTGAAACATTAACACTTCCAAAAGTGAAACTTACCCAAAATATATACTCAGAGAAGTATCACTCCACTCCCCTATGCCTTTCACTCACGTGCATATTCTCTGTTCCTCCGATCTGATCCCATTAATTCCCTGTAGGCAACAAAGCTCACTCTTTTCTGAAATTTCTCTCTGTGTTTCTTTTTCGTAACGTGAAACACATCCTTACTTGCATTCTTATTTCTTCATTTTCACGTATTAGGATTTTCTTTCATTTTCCTCTTAGTGATTTGTTCTGTTAATTTTTCTCAAAAAGCAAAACAGGATTTTGAATACAATAGATCCACTGTTTTCAATCTATCTCATTTATTTTCTGTTTGTATACTTATTATTTCTGTGTGTGTGTATATGTGTTGCTTTGTTTTGTGCTCTTTAACTAGCTTTTGGGGCTGGAAATTATATAATATTCATTCTTTCATTTTTATTAATACAATGGGATGTTTTCTGAGATATGAGTCATTAGGGACCAGGCACGGTGGCTCACACGTTGGGAAGCTGAAGCAGGTGGATCACTACAGGTCAGGATTTTGAGACCAGGCTGGGCAACATGGCAAAACCTCCTCTAATAAAAAATACAAAAATTAGCCAGGCGTGGTAGTGCATGCCTGTAGTCCCATCTACTCAGGGGGCTGAGGTATGAGAATCACTTGAACCTAGGAGGTGAAATTTGCAGTGAGCTGAGATCATACCACTGCATTCCATCCTGGGTGTCAGAGTGAGACTCTGGGAGAAAAAAAAAAGAGAGAGAGAGAGGAAGGAAGGAAGGAAGGAAGGGAGAGAGAGAAAGAAAAGAAAGAAGAGAGAAATAAAGAGACAGAGAGAAAGAAGAGAAAGAGAAAGAAAGAAAGAAAGAAAGAGAAAAAGAAAGAAAGCAAGAAAGAAAGAAAAGAAAGAAGGAAAGAGAGAGAGAAAGAAAGAAAGAGGAGGGAGGGAGGAAGGAAGGAAAGAAGAGAGAGAGAAAGAAAGAAAAAAAAGAAGAGAGAAAGAGAGAGAAAGAAAGAAAGAGAGAGATGGAGGAAGGAAGGAGAGAAAGAAGAGAGAGAGGAAAGAAAGAAAAAGAAGAAAGAAAAAAGAAAGAAAGAAAGAAAGAAAAGAAAAAGAAAGAGAGAGAGAAAGAAAGAAGAAAGAAAGAGAAAGAAGGAAGGAAGGAAGAAGGAAGAAGGAAGGAAGGAAGGAAGGAAGGAAGGAAGGAAGGAAGGAAGGGAAATGAGTTGTTAGGTGATTCTGTCATTGTGCAAACCATATAGAGTTTGCTTACAAAAACCTAGATGATATAGCCTACCACACGCCTAGGCTATATGGTATAGCCTATTGCTCCTAAGGCTACAAATCTGAACAGCATGTTTCTGTACTGAATACTGTAGACAATCATAACACAATGATAAGTATTTGTGTTTCTAGACATAGAAAAGGCACAGTAAAAAAATACAGTATTATAATCATATGGGACCACTGCTATATATGCTCTCTGAAGTTCACAAACATGTCATTATACAGAGCATGACTGTATAAGCATATAAAAGTTACACATTTTCTACTGGCTATTGTTTTAAATGCATATCACAGATTTTGAGATGTAATTTTTTAAACTTCTGATTATGAGATAATTGTAGATTCACATGCACTTGTAAGAAATAATACGGAGATCCAGTGTATCCTTCATTTAGCTTCCCTCAATGCTAACAACTTGCTCAACTGTATTACAATAGCACAACTAGGAAATTAACATTAACGGAATCTATTAACTGTATTCAGATTTTACCAGTTTTGCATACATTTGTGTGTGTGTATATGTAATGGTTAATTTTATACGTCCATTTGACTGGCCTGAGGGATGCCCAGATAGCTGGTAAAACATTATTCCTGAGTATGTCTGTGAGGGTGTTTCCTGGAGAGATTAGCATTTGAATCAGTAGATGAGTAAAGTGGATCCACCCTCACCAATGTGGGAGGGTGTTATATAAAACTGTTAGGCCCAGATAGAATGAAAAGGTGACGTGAGGGCAAATTCACTTTCTCCTCTTGAGCTGGTACATCCATTTTCCCCTGCTCTCACACATTGGAACTCCTTGTTCACAGGCCTTCAGACTCCAGGACTCACACTTGCAGCTCCCTCCCCTGGCTCTCAGGCCTACAGCTTTGGACTCGAAGCTGTATCATTGGGTCTCCTGGTTCTTAGGCCTTCGGGCTCAGACTGAATTACACCACCAGCTTTCCTGGTTCTCCAGCTTGCAAATGGCATTTAATGGAACTTCTCAGTTCTCACCACCATGTGAGCCAATTCTCATAATAAATCCCCTTCTATAGGGGTGTGTGTGTGTACTTAATTCAATTGATTCTGTTTCTCTGATGAACCCTGGGTAATGCAGTGTGTGTGTGTGTGTGTGTGTGTTTAATTAATTCTATGAAATGTTATCACATATATTTGTATGATTGCTATTAAAGTCAAGAAACTGAAAAGAAACTGAACAGTTCCCTTAGCATTTCTTGTGCTACCTGTTTACAGCCACAACAAACTAGATTTCTCTCTGTCTCCTTACCCATGGCAACACATAAATCTGTTTAATGAGTGATCCAGTTTCTTTGCATCCTTGTCAGCATTTGGTATTATAACTATTTTTTTTTTAAAATTTCAGCCTTTCTGATATATGTGCAGGGCTAGCTCACTATGGTTTTAATTTGCATTTCCCTAATGGTGAATAATGCTGAACATCTCATGTGCTTATTTGCCATCTGTATATCCTCTGCTGTGAAATGTATGTTCATGTCTCTTGTCAATTTTCTATTTGGGTTTCTTACTTTTATAGTTAGATTTGATAATTTTATTTTATATATTCTAAATACAAGTTATTTTTTACATATGTGGTTTGCAAATCTTTTCCCACAATCTATAGCTTGTCATTTTATCCTCTTCACAGGATAGAGCAAAAGGTTCTGTACAGTAAAACTTTTTTGTTTAGCAAGGTTTATAACTTTGATGAGGTCTATTTTTATCACTTTTTACTTTTATGGAATATGTTTTTGGTGTCAAGTCAAATAACTTTCACTTAGCACCACATCCCAAAGATTTTCTCTTCTGTTTTTAGTAAAATTCTGTGGTGTTACATTTTACATTTAAGTTCATAAGCCACTTAGGTTAATTTTTGTAAAAGGAGTGAGATTTTAGATTGAGATTTTGTTTTAGTTTTTTTTTTCTACAGTGCTTAATTGCCCCAGCACCATTTATTAAAACATCTATCTTTCCTCCATTGTTTTTATGTCTTTGTCACTAATTAGTTGGCAAAATATGTCTTTTTCTCTACCAACTCCACCAATACCACACAATCTTGGTTACTCTAGCTACACAGAAAGCCTTAGTATCAAACAGGATCATTCCTTCCACTTTATTCTTTATTTTTCCAAAATTCTTTTGGCTATTTCAGCTACAGTGCCTTTCTATATGAATTTTAGAATATGTTTATGTCAACAAAAAGTTTACCTGGGATTTCTTATAGGAATTGCATTTTATCTACAGATCAGTTTGGGGAGAATTAACATTTTTTTTTCTATAAGGAGGTTTCAAAACAATGAACATGGAATGCCTCTTTACTTGTTTAAGCCTTGTTTAATTTTTTTCATCAGCATTTTGGAATTTTTACCAAACATATATTATAAATTTTTTAGATTTGTATTTAGGAATTTCATTTTCTCTGGAGCTAATGTAAATGGTTTTGTATTTTTATTTCACTTTCATTCTTTGTATATGAATAAATTTTTGTCTGTTGAGCTCAAATCCTGCAACCTGAATGACCTCGATGTACTTGCTAGATCTAAGAATCTCTTTTTGTAGATTCTTGAAACTATTTACATAAACAATTATAAGTGGGTATAATTTTAGTTTTCCTTTTCACCTATAAACATTAAATTCCTTTTCTTACCATATTGCACTGGCTGGGGGTGTCTCCATTATTATTATTTTAGTTGTGCATCTCCTTTCACCAATGTATTAATTATGTCTTTTTTATTCCATATTTTTGATATCTTGGGGCCTTGCTGAACCTGGAGGAACTGCCCCTCTCAGGGCTAATTCCTAGACAAGTCATAGAACTCACCTCTGAACACACCTGTCATGTGCAACCAACCAACCCTCATACCCCCAAACCACCTCCTTCACTGGGCTCTCTCACACTTTAGGCAAGTATCCACCTGCCCTTATCACCTCAGGGCCAGGTACCAAACAACTTGGGGCAGTCCCTATGTCCCAGGGCCCACTAGAATTACTCAAATTAGCCCATCCTAAACCTGCTTACCTTGCCTTGCCTGTCCCTTTCTACAGAAACCACAATAAAGTCTCTTGCCCACATTTTCCCACTCCACCTGCATCCTGACCATTCTGGTGCTTCCCCATGTGGCCTCCCCATGGCAAGGCATGGCCCCTCCTCCTGGGATCTGTGTATATAACAAACTGTCTTTCCAATGGCAGTCCTCTCTTGATCTCTTTGCCTTGCCATACCTAAATAACAATAAAACTTTTATTTTAAAACAGCAAAAGAATTTGTCAATAGAAGATTTTTATTACTGTTGGAAATACCCTTTTGATTTTTATATCTTGTAACTAGTTTCTAGTTTTATTGCATTGTTAGAAAATGTTATTAGTCTATTCTCTTTTGTCAGGGCATAGAGATCAATATCTAACTATCAGATGTATCTAGTTGATTTTGTTATTCAGGTCTATATACTTACTTGTCGTCTTAAACTAAGAGAGATGTATAAAAGTCTCCAATATTCAGTATGTTTCTACCAATGTCTTCTTACATTGCCTGTAGTGCTTGCTTCATAAGGGTAGTTATTTGGTGCATTGGTGATCATAACTATTATATTTTTTATTTTGAAATGAAATGTGCCTTTCTTTGTCCTATATAATAACTTTTGACTTGAATTCTACTTGTCTGATATCAGAATTTCAATCTACACTTTCTTATTATTTCCATTTGCCTGTAATTCCTTTGTCCTTCTCTTTGTTTTGAACCTTTCCAAATCCTTTTGTTTAGGTTTGTTCTTATATGCATTAAACAGTTGAATTTTGCTTAATGAGTTAAACTGAGAATCTCTTCCTTTCAATAAGTAAGTTAAGCCCATACACATTTATTAAGATGATTGATATGCTTAGTCTCTATCCTGCCCAATTCTTTAAGTTATAATTACAATATCTGTTCTATTTGATTTCTCTATGTAATATGTTCCCTTTGTTTATTTTAAAACTGAAATAACATTTTATTTTCTGTCCTAATGGCTATCTTTACACTTTTAAATTGCCCCTTTGTTCTCATTTTCTTATCTAACCTTTTACTGGCTGGTCAGTTTGTGATGCTATACTTTGACTATACCTATTGCCTATACAAAAATTAATTTATTCTACTTGCCTCTTTTCCACTCCCTTGTCCCCTTTTTAGCTGTATTATTTCTTCTGTCCAAAGGTATATTACTATATTATATTTTATTACTCATCTCCACCCTTGTTTTAGTTTCAGATCATCAATTTAAAATACCAAATACATATCAGCAGGGTTTTTTTGCTGAAATTTCATCCGTTACCCTTTGATTGGATAAAGCTCATCTTCTCTTAGAATGCTCAAGAAATAAACCTCAATATCTTGAATGTTTTAAATTTTTTATTTATAGCCTTCACACTTGAAGGATAGCTTACCTAGGTAAAAAAGCTTTGTTCAGACATTCTTTCCTTGAGTGTCCTGAAAATGGTGTCCTGAAAATGTTACTCATTGTTGTCTTTATTTATATGCTGTTTTGAGAAGGCTGATAGTCTAATTTTCATGAAATGTATTTATTTGTTTGCTTGTTTATTTAGGCTGAGGCAGGGGGCCTTGGTCATATTTTATTTTTAAAGTTTAATTGTTTTATAAAAATATGTCTATGGTTTGATTTTTCTGATTTGATCTCCACAGGTAATTGGGAAGCCCTGCTGATTAATGTCATTTTATTTCTGGAAATTGTTCCTGTCTTATATATATAAATACTAGTTTTGTTTCCGTGTTTTGTTTTTCTTCTTCAATAACTTCAAATTATGCTTATGTGGATCTTCTTTGCTTGCATATTTCAACCACTGTTTCTCTGGCCCAATTTACTTCTTTCTTATCTCAATTTTTATTCTCTTTGATGTTTTCCTACTTTTGTTTCTCGGCATCTTGTAATTTAGTCTTATTATTATAAAATTTTCTCTTTATCTTCTATATCTTTCCTAAGATCAATCAAATACCATTTTATTTCTTGATGATTTGGGTACATTTCTGTCCTTTCTAAAATTACTAATCTAAGATTATTGGCTTTTTAATATTAGCAAATGTTTGAGAATATGTAATGTATTTCACAATACTGGTAACATTTCTGCTGTGTGTGGTGGGAGGGAGAAGCTTTCATTAGCTAAAATAGTTTGATTCTTGTTTTTAGTTTTCTCTGATAGTGTCTTTCTGGAAGTCAAAATTTATTTTGCCATGAATTTCATGGACAGGACTCTTGACTTAGGGTGATTTAAAGCATTCTTAAAGAAGGCCTACCCCACATTTTGTCATGGTGGGAAAGTGCAATTTCTTTAATTGATGGCACTTAGAGGACAGGTTTTATGTTTTGTGCTCTGTTATTTTATTTATTTATTTGAGACAGGGTCTTGCTCTATAGCACAGGCTGGAGGGCAGTGGTACAATTGCAGCTCACTATAGCCTTGACCCCTGGGCTCAAGCAGTCCTGCTAACTCAGCCTCCCGAGAAGCTGGGACTACAAGCACCACCACACCTGGCTAACTTAAAAAAAAAAAAAAAATTTGTAGAGACAGAGTCTAGCTATGTTATCCAGGCAGGTTTTGCTCTGTGATTTTTGACTTTTCTTTTGTCTTTCAGTACTTTAAGTCCCTACTTGCTCTGTTTGTCTCTTCACTGCACAATTTTCAAAGTCTGACTCTCTCTTCTTTCTTCCCTTATTCTTCCCAGAAGAAATAGCTTTCCAAGACTGTATCCTTTTTAGATCCCTTATCTGTAGCCAATGTACTGATATGCAAGGCTCTTTTTCAGTATTTTGGCACTTAACATGGACTTTCTTTTTTCTAGTGGTAATGTTAGCTCAGTCATAAGCCCTCCTTTTGCTTCTCCTATCTTCCACTTGGTTTTTCATCTGCCTACCCCTTACTCTCTGCAAAGGTCAGTGGAAGCTCAGCAAACAACTCTACGAAAGTGATGTTTATAGTTCTACTTACAGGTAATTTGAAGCAGTGGTGTTCCCTGTTTTTTACTTGAGATTTGTGGATTTCTCTGTTGTTGTTCATATTTAATTGTATTGTTGTGAAGAGTATGTTGGGAGATTTTAATTGAGATGGCCACCATTACTCTGGCTATTCCAATTCCATCAGTTTACTTGATATGGTTTGGCTGTGTCCCCACCCAAATCTCATCTTGAATTGTAGTTCCCATAATTCCCAGGTGTCATGGGAGGGACCAGGTGGGAGGCGATTGAATCATGGGGGTGGTTACCTTCATGCTGTTTTCATGATACTGGGCAATTTCTCACATGATCTGATGGTTTTATAAGGGGCTTTTCTCCCTTTTGCTTGGCACTTCTCCTTGCTGCTGCCCTGTGAAGAAGGACGTGTTTCCTTCCCCTTCTGCCATGCGTGTAAGTTTCCTCAGGCCTCCCCAGTCATGCTGAACTGTGAGTCAAATAAACCTCTTTTCTTTATAAATTACCCAGTCTCAGGTATGTCTTTATTAGCAGTGTGAGAACAGACTAATACAGTACTTTTTTAAAAGTTGTGTTTCATCTATAGACTCTTAATTATTGCAGAAGAAAATATAAGCTTCTCTAGATTTTATTCAAAAATCTTCACGATATGTCTTAAATTTAATTTTGTGCCTTCAGCAGCCAAATCTTACTCCTAGCCCTGCACACCTATCTTCTATTTTAATAACCTGCACCACAGTTTTTTACATTCCTTAATTTTGCCATGTATTTCTCATCTTTATACTTTTGCTGTGCTCTCTCCTCCCCTAAAGCTGCCCTCCATTAACTTATTCACCACTTAAAAGTATTATTTGTTTACTGGGTTTCTACCCTTTCCCCTTAGGTTTAATTCAATTTTTACTCTATGATTATATGAAGAGAAATCAAATCAGGAGTCATTTCCCACTCTTGAGACTGGTACCATGGGGTGGAATAACTAGATGCAACATTTAAGTGAGATAATCTTTTTCTCTATTCCAAAACTAATTTCAAAGGAAGGAACAAATTCAACTAAATCAATCATTTGTGATTCATTAAAACTGACTCCCACTTAGCATTTTGGCAACATATGCTAACCTTTTCCTTGGTAAACATTGTGATTATGAAGTTTCAATTCCTGTGATATTTCGTATTCTCCCAAAGAGAGGTTTTTAAAACATCAGACATTTTAGATAATTAAAGTCGAATTTTTCACAGCATAAATATTTTCTATCCTTGATTAACCATTACATGAGACACAATTAGGAGGCTGGATGTCAATTTTAAATTTTAAAAAGAGATATGCTTTTTACATAAAAAGGCACTTTGATATTTTCCAATTCATAACTGCGGGTGTTGACTTCTACCATCACTTGTCTTCATAAACTACAGTGTGCTTTGAATTATATCTAAACATCTACAGCAGAATATGGAGGAAATGAAACTTTGGGGAAGTCTCATTCACTGACAACCCATGAAGTACCTTATGAAGAATTTCTGAAGAATCTATTACCTTTCAGTTCCTAACATTTCTTATACTGTGGGGATTGGCCTACTCTAGGTAAACTAAATTTATGAAGCCCTTGTAGTTCCAACTTGATGTTGGAAGTTTGTTGCTGATTTGGGCATATTTTGCTTACTGAGGGACTTATTACTGAAATAATTTGGCTAAACTTTGAGGTACGATACAATTAAATATAGAAATATTGAAACCTTATTCCTCATAGGCTATATATTTAGGCAAATACCACATTATCCACCACATTGCGCCCTAGAAAATTGACATTTGGAGTTCTTCCCTTTATGTGCCCATGACACTCTAAATGGTATTTTCCCAAATGAATAATTTCACTGAAGGAGTGGAGGAAATATTTATAACCAAGGGAATTTTCCTAGTACACCTTATCAGACTACTACACAGATAGCTGGCCTTAATATCAAGATATCAAACACATCAAATAATTTTGGAAATCAAATTTAATGCTCTTTAGCTGATGAAAAGGTAATGACTTCTTCCCTGGCTTCCTTTCCTACTTACATATTTCTGTCCCTCTACTTTGCCCTCAAGTATGCACAACACAAATTGGATTTTCTTAGTCAGGTTGGAAGATACCCCTGTCCAGAAAACAAACTTAATTTTTTTCTGTGATGAAAAAAGTCTGTACATTAATGAGAACATTTTGTAGAAGTGATTAATATGAAAAATTAGAGTGAAGCAGTCACAACTCTTACTTTTTCAAGGTTATCTTTCCTGTTGCTTTTAGCCATAGTCCTACATAAGGATGACTGTCCCTTTTCCTTCCTTCTTTCTCTCTCCTTTCCTCCCTTCCTTCCTTCCTTCCATTAAGCAAGATAATCTTTTTATCTCTTCTAAAACTAATTTCAAAGGAAGGAACAATCATTTATGGTTCATTAAAACTGACTCCCACTTAGCATTTTGGTAACATACGCTAACCTTTTCCTTTCTCCCTCCCTCTCTTCCTTCCTTCCCTCCATTCCTTCTTTTTCCTCCCTCCATCTCTCTCTCTGTGTCTTTCTCTCTCCCTCGTAGTCTGACTTCTCACTGGAGAAAAATTTATATTAGGTGGAAATTATATTTGAAAGCCTAGTTCATCTGGGCTGGCAAAAGAATGATGAAGAAATGTTTTGTCACGAGATTGTTCTCTGCAGTGGAAAGCATTGATTTCAATGATTTGTCTATCAACTGCCAATATACCAAACATGTATTAATTTGTTTTGTCATAAATTCTGCACATTTTATATTTAATATACAATAGATTTTTTTTCAAAAAGATTTGATGAGCATCTCATTGGAGTATGGGTACAGAAAAAGATTTCTATATGTTTTATTGACTGTGTTTTTTGAAGTAAGTATTAAGTGAGCAATCGAAATAGTAACTTGAGGAAGTAATGTCTGTAACTGATATTTAGCTAGTTCCAAGGTAAAATTATAACTACAAATCTATCAAACCATTACTAAGATGACCTTAATAGATTTAGATTACCATCATATACTTTTAACTTGTCTCCCCGCTTTGACTCTAGACTCCTCCATTCTTCACACAGCAGTCCAAGGGATCTTTTCATAATCTAAATCAATTCGTGTCATGCTTGTGCTCAACACTACCCAATGGCTTCTTATGTCAGAGCCTACTCATATTCTGCCAATGCCTACTTACTATTTTGGGGGAGTAATTGGACCCCTGATGTATTCATGAATGATTAGAATAAAAACTACATTTTCTTCTTTATCTCAGACCTAGAGGTAACCAGGAGATGAAATGAAATTCTATTCAATGGAATGGAATCAGAAGTGTCTTAAACACTTTCTGGGACATAGCTTTTTAGATAGAGGTATTTTCTTTGCTCCTTTGTATTTTATGGTTGTTGAAATACAGAGTTGATGACTGGAGCTCATTCAGCCATTTCAGTCCCTGAGGCAGAAGTCATAGTCTGAGTATGATTGAACAGCAAGAGAGAGGATCTTAGGTCCCTGAGAGTTTTATGAATTTCAACAAGATGCCTATATCTTGATGTCTTTATATGAAAGTGAATGACTCTTTATCTTTCCTGGAAAGAGACAGAGAGAGAGGGAGAGGGAGAGAGGGGGAGAGAGAGAGAGAGGGAGGGAGAGAGAATATACATATTATATATATATATATATATACACACTAGTGCTTCTGCTTACATTCCATTGAATGGACTTCTGCTTACACTTCTGCGTACATTCCATTAAATAGAATTTAATCTTGTGGCTAGCTCTAGCTCTGAGATAAAGTAGAAAATGTAGCTTTTATTCTAATTATTTGTGAATACATCAGGGGTACCATTTCCCCAAAAGAATAGTAACTATGCATTGGAGGAATATGAGTAGACTCCGACGTAAGAAGCCATTGGGTGGTGTTGAGCACAGGCATGACACAAACTGATTTAGATTATGAAAGGATCACTTGGACTGCTGAGTGATGAATGGAGGAGTCTAGAGTTGAAGCAGGGAGACCAGCTAGAAGTCTATGATAGTAATCTAAATTCTATCAAGGTCATCTTAGTAATGGTTTAATAGATATGTATTTATAAGATATATAAGTTATAAGGTTTACTTTGGAACTGGACAAATATCAGTTACTGACCCTACTTCCTCAAGTTTTTATTGCCTTGATTATTCACTTAATATTTACTTCAAAAAACACAGTCAATAAAAAATGTAGAAATATTTTTCTGTACCCCTACTCTAATGAGATACTCATTGAAAGATAGAAGATTCATTCACTTCCATATATGTGTGTGTTTGTGTGTGTGTGTCTGTATACGTATATATTTCATTGATGCCTAATGAATCAATTTCACAAAATTGAGAGGGAAATTTAAAATCTTCTTCATGGCTTGTATGTTCCTATATGACTCAGTCCTTGGCTTTGTTATTTCCTAACCTTCATCCTCATTCATTCTAGTACAGCTATGCCAAACTTCTTGCTGCTCCTTAGAGCACACCACACCATAAGGTTGTCCTTTCTCCCCTTCAGACTGCAATGCTCTTTCCCCAGATACTCACATAAGTTTAGTCTGATCTCGGCTTGGATCTTTTCCAGAAATGCCTTCTAGTCACCATATATTAAATAAAAGCACAAGTTAGTCTTTCTTTGCCTGCTACTTCTTTTGTGTACTTATTAATCTCAGCTAATATATTATATATTTTATTTGTCTTTTACTTCATCTGTCTTCTCTGTTAGAAGGTAAGTTCCATGAGGGTAGGCACTTCAATTTGTTTACGATGCTATCTCCTAGACCAATAACTGTTCCAGGTACAGGTGTCCAATATATATTTATTGGCTGTATAAATGCATAAATAATTGATTATACATTAGCTTACCCACAAAATGTTCTTATACTATTCTTATAATATCATAAAGTATACATCCTATGTACTACACACAGGACATCCAAGATACAGTTAGGCTGGTAAACTGATAAGACACTGATTATCATTTCGATGGTCAGTTTGTTAAAGGACCCCCGAAGAATCTTCAGAGTGTTACTTGGTGAATTCTTATGTTGTTCTGTGAGTTTTACATACAGAAAACAGGAGAACTTTGCTGATATTAGACCCTAAGTTCAGTTTTTTTAATGGGAAAGTGACTGTTACACCGCAACCTGACCTGGACAATTTTTGACTCAACATGATACTATCTAACATTATGTAATTCAAAATTCTGGAAACATACTGATTTCACACTACTGTGGAATTGTTTGGATATAAGTGTGTTATGGATGGGAGTAGAACTTTCCCTCATGAATATTCCCACAGTCAATTATACTGGACAGATTCTCAATCCTGGGGAAGAAAATTCCTAAATAGCCTCAAGAGGTGCACTACAGCTGAGAAGTGTGAACATCTTTCATTTTCTCTAAATGTTTTGGACATTCGGCCTAGAATCAGTGAGACACAGGTAGTTCCCACATGGGTGGAGGCAACCTGGATGTAAACAGGAAGACGTGGGGCTGATAAAAACTCTGCAGTATATGGCTGCAACTGTGTAATAATTGTGAATTATTTTCTATGCTGTATTTTCTTCTAGTGTGTGGTCAAGCCTTCGGTAAAATCTTGACAAATGTTCTCTAGGTCATGAAGAAGTAAGGAAAAGGGACTATTCTACATATTAGGATAAGGCAGCCAGAGAGAAAGTAGAGTCCCTTTCCAAAATTCAGAGAGCTGGTCTCTTGGTATGGATGTGCCCAAAATAGTGGCAATTAACCCAGGTGATATAGCTGAGACAGCAGTGCCATATAATAATAACAAAGTTGGAGGGGCAAATCAGAAGGACCTGACACAAGAGCCAGAACTCTGAAAAAATTTTAGAAATTGTTACGCCTCAGAATTTGAGAAAGTGTTCATTTCTGCACTAAAGCATGTGGGAGGTCATTCCATTTTAAAGAAGGCTACGTAGGTAAGATCTCCTTTATATATTCTTTCTATTTATATACCAGAGATCGATCATTTAAAAAAAAGAGCATTTTTCACATTATACTGAAAATTATTGCTTTTTACCCAGCACAAGCCCGTACATTCTTTAAAGACAGGAACTGCCTCATTTATCCATGTATTCCCAGTAACCTGCACACTGCTAAGCAAAGTGAACCCTCCATAAATATTTGTAGAAGGCAGAAACAAATCTTTTAAATAGCATTTACACTCATTCCCATGATTTGAATGAAATAACATATACAAAATATGTGTCTTAATAATGTTAATTGAATCTTAAGTTGTGCCAAGGGCCTTGTACAAACAAAAACTAAAAAAAAAAAAAAATCAGCAAGGAATATTTTAGAATACCTTTATCGCAAAAGCACTTGTGCATTGTTATAGAATAAGAGGTTAAATGACATGAAAATAATGTTCTACATCATTAAAATTCAATAATTTTCTTCTTCATATTTTTACAATTCCTACTCTGTCTTTCAAAATTACAAAACAAGAATTTGGAATAGAGAAAAGCCTATGGAAGAAACATGAGAATAAAAAGGTATTTTTCTCTCAATCCAACTGTGACCTAATTCTAAGAAAACACACTAGCTCTAAATTATGATGTCTCTAAATACTTAACTTCCTTCCTCAAGTGTAAGTTCTTGGTATTTTTTTTCTTTTTCTTTTTTTTTTTTTGAGACGCATTCTCTCTCCACCTCCTGGGCTCAAGCAATTCTCCTGGCTCAGCCTCCCGAGTAGCTGGGATTACAGGCACATGCCACCGTGCCCAGCTGATTTTTGTATTTTTAGTAGAGACAGGGTTTCACCATGTTGCCCAGGCTGGCCTTGAACTCCTGACCTCAGGTGATACACCCACCTCGGTCTCCCAAAGTGCTCGGATTAAAGGCGTGAGCAACCGCACCAGACCAGTTCTTGGTATTTCTTAGGCTAAAGCAAATGATGGCTGATGCCCGATCCCTCACTAGATACTTGTTAGCAACAGTTCTGGCAGATATAACGTACCAATTGCAACCACATTCTATTGTGTGTAGTGTAAAAGGAAAATTGGTAAAAAAAAAAAAAAAAACCAAACATCTAAGTTCTTATTTATGATCTTAGCAGTTCAAAGGTTATGAAAGGAAAACATTTTGCCACAGTTCTCAGGAATTTGCAAAAATTCAATTGTGTCATAGTTCATTCATTTGGCATCCTTCTTTCTTAAGTCAGCCAAATGCAAGGACATTCAGCTCCTGTCTTCTTTTAACAGCAGTCATTTGGACTGGGAAGCTTCCAGCCTAAGGTCAATCTTACGGATAGTGATTGCTTTTCTGAAACATACTATTACATTAATTGGTGCCCATTTACTCTGTGTACACAGGGATACACAGACATAAACATTTAGTACTTTGGCAAATTGATATGATTAAAACAGAAAAGTAAGAATGACAGATGAATTTCATATGTTTTAGAGTCAGATTAATAGCCAAAAATGAAATAATGCCTGTTCCCATTATATAAGGGAACATCATTGTTTCTTTCTACAACCGATTTTAATGAAAAAGTTTTGAGATCTGAGCTCAAATTGTATTTCACCAGGAATTATTAAGCTCAGAATAACAGAAAATAGGAAGGCACTACTTAATAAGTGTAAGGACAGAAATTGATGTTTCATTGCCAAGGATTAGTTTTCTTAACTGTGGTTTCCTCTTTATAAATAGATTTACAGCTTCTGTCATCTCTGTGTACTTTCATAACATTAAAAATAAACTTGGAAAGAGTGATGCCCACAAGATGGAAGAATAGGAAGTCCTAGCGTTTAGTTCCCCCAGAGAAACAGCAAACAATAATATATACACGAAAATACCGTTATGAGAAGTCTACAATGTAGGTAAAGAGTTGCAGCACACTACATGAGCACAAAACCAAGAAGAGCCACACTGAAATGGATACGAGTAATTTCACTTTGTCCACATCAGCCTTTCCCCCAAACTGGCACAGCTCAGCAGAGAGAGAGATCGCCTGGCCCATGACTTCTACAAAGGGAGTAAAGAGAGGGTGAACCATAAGCCTAACTTCCCAGCTTTTCAATACGCTCCACAAGAGGCTAGTTTCAGTGTTACCTCATACAAAGTGCTGAAGGAAGCAGCATACCTCAGATTACTGGAACATCTTGGAACAAAGACAAGGGTGGGCATGCCCCTGCAGCTAGCACAGATCTGCAAGATTGGAAACCGTACAGAACTGAGACTTCTCCCTCAGGAAAGAAGATGAATGGAACATGACTCTAATGTCCTGTGACTCCAATGTCCCTGGCCTTTCAGCACACTACTCAAGGAGTCAGTGCCTGTCTTGCCTTACACTGAGCACTAAAGGAACTGACATAGTCTAACACCAGCAGGAGCAAGAAACCATGGGCTTTAAAAATAAAAAGACTGGATGCCCGGGCAGCTAGGAACACAGGCCTGGAATCCCTAGCCAGGCTGATCAGGAAACTTTTTTCTGTCAAAGCCAGTCTATGGAGAATTGCTAGAAGAGCTAGTTGTTTCTTCAAATGTGTAGACGTCAATACAAAGCTACAAAAAATAGGAAAAGATCAGGAAAGCATGATACAATCAAATAAAGAAAACAAATCTCCAGTAATGGATCCTAAAGAAAGGGAGATATAAAAACTATTTGACAAAGAATTCAAGATAGTCATCTTCAAGAGGCTCAGGAGTTGCAAGAGAACACAGACAGTTAAATAAATTCTGAAAAATAATACATAAGTAAATTAAGAATGTAAACAAAGAAATAGAAGTATTTTTTTTAAAGAACAAAACAAAAATTCTGGAACTGAAGAATATAGCTGAAATAAAATATTCAATGTAAGTGTTCAAAAGCATATTTAATCAAGCAGAAGAAAGAATTAGTGAACTGGGAGGGGTGGAACCAAGATGGCCAAATAGGAACAGCTCTAGTCTACAGCTCCCAGCATGAGCGACACAGAAGATGGGTGATTTCTGCATTTCCAACTGAGGTACTGGGTTTGTCTCATTGGGGAGTGTCAGAAAGTGGGTGCAGGACAGTGGGTGCAGTGCACCGAGTGTGAGCCAAAGAAGGGTGAGGGAAGTGAAAGGGGTCAGTGAATTCCCTTTCCTAGTCAAAGAAAGGGGTGACAGACAGCACCTGGAAAATCGGGTCACTCCCAACCTAACACTGCACTTTTCCAATGGTCTTAGCAAACAGCACACCAGGAGATTGTATCCCACGCCTGGCTCGGAGGGTCCTATGCCCACGGAGGCTTGCTCATTGCTAGCACAGCAGTCTGAGATCGAACTGCAAGGTGGCAGCGAGGCTGGGGGAGGGGTGCCCACCATTGCCAAGGCTTGAGTAGGTAAACAAAGTGGCCAGGAAGCCCAAACTTGGTGAAGCCCACCGCAGCTCAAGGAGGCCTGCCTGCCTCTGTAGACTCAACTTCTAGGGGCAGGGCACAGCCAAACAAAAGGCAACAGAATCCTCTGCAGACTTAAATGTCCCTGTCTGACAGCCTTGAAAAGAGTAGTGGCTCTCCCAGCATGCAGCTGGAGATCTGAGAATGGACAGACTGCCTCCTCAAGTGGGTCCCTGACCCCCAAGTAGTCTAACTGGGAGGCACCCCCCCAGTAGGGGCAGAATGACACCTCACACACCTGGGTACTCCTCTGAGACAAAACTTCCAGAGGAACGATCAGGCAGCAACATTTGCGGTTCACCAATATCTGCTGTTCTGCAGCCTCCGCTGCTGATACCCAGGCAAACAGGGTCTGGAGTGGACCTCCAGCAAACTCCAGCAGACTTGCAGCTGAGGGTCCTGACTGTTAGAAGGAAAACTGACAGATAGGACATCCACACCAAAACCCCGTCTGTACATCACCATCATCAAAGACCAAAAGTGGATAAAACCACAGAGATGGGGAAAAAACAGAGCAGAAAAACTGGAAACTCTAAAAATCAGAGCACCTCTCCTCCTCCAAAGGAATGCAGCTCCTCACCAGCAATGGAACAAAGCTGGATGGAGAATGATTTTGACAAGTTGAGAGAAGAAGGCTTCAGATGATCAAACTACCCCAAGCTAAAGGAGGAAGTTTGAACCCATGCCAAAGAACTTAAAAAGCTTGAAAAAAAGTAAACAAATGGCTAACTAGAATAACCAATGCAGAGAGGTCCTTAAAGGACTGATGGAGCTGAAAACCAAGGCACGAGAACTACGTGATGAAGGCACAAGCCTCAGTAGCTGATTCGATCAAGTGGAAGAAAGGGTATCAGTGATGGAAGATGAAATGAATGAAATGAAGTGAGAAGTTTAGAGAACAAAGAATAAAAAGAAACGAACAAAGCCTCCAAGAAATATAGGACTATGTGAAAAGACTGAATCTACATCTGATTGGTGTACCTGAGAGTGATGGGGTGAATGGAACCAAGTTGGGAAGCACTCTGCAGGGTATTATCCAGGAGACCTTCCCGAATCTAGCAAGGCAGGCCAACATTCAAATTCAGGAAATACAGAGAATGCCACAAAGATACTCCTCAAGGAGAGCAACTCCAAGACACATAATTGTCAGAGTCACCAAAGTTGAAATGAAGGAAAAAATGTTAAGGGCAGCCAGAGAGAAAGGTTGGGTTACCCACAAAGACAAGCCCATCACACTAACAGCGGATCTCTTGGCAGAAACTATGCAAGCCAGAAGAGAGTGGGGGCCAATAGTCAACATTCTTAAAGAAAAGAATTTTCAACCCAGAATTTCATATCCAGCCAAACTAAGCTTCATAAGGGACGGAGAAATAAAATACTTCACAGACAAGCAAATGCTGAGAGATTTTGTCACCACCAGGCCTGCCCTAAAAGAGTTCCTGAAGGAAGTACTAAACATGGAAAGGAACAACCAAAACCAGTCACTGCAAAAACATGCCAAATTGTAAAGACCTTCGAGCCTAGGAAGAAACTGCGTCAACTAATGAGCAAAATAACCAGCTAACATCATAATGACAGGATCAAATTCACACATAACAATATTAACTTTAAATGTAAGTGGGCTAAATGCTCCAATTAAAAGACACAGACTGGCAAATTGGATAAAGAGTCAAGACCCACCAGTGTGCTGTATTCAGGAAACCCATCTCACATGCAGAGACACAGATAGTCTCAAAATAAAGGGATGGAGGAAGATCTACCAAGTATATGGAGAACAAAAAAAGGCAGGGGTTGCAATCCCAGTCTCTGATAAAACAGACTTTAAACCAACAAAGATCAAAAGAGATAAAGAAGGCCCTTACATCATGGTAAAGGGATCAATTCAACAAGAAGAGCTAACTATCCTAAATATATATGCACCCAATATAGGAACACCCAGATTCATAAAGCAAGTCCTTATGAGAGATGACAGCGTGCTGGCAGTCCTCACAGCCCTCACTCACTCTTGGCACCTCCTCTGCCTGGGCTCCCACTTTGGCAGCACTTGAGGAGCCCTTCAGCCCACTGCTGCACTGTGGGAACCCCTTTCTGGGCTGGCCAAGGCTGGAGCCGGCTCCCTCAGCTTGCAGGGAGGTGTAGAGGGAGAGGCGCGAGTGGGAACTGGGGCTGCACATGGTGCTTGCAGGCCAGCTGGAGTTCTGGGTGGGTGTGGGCTTGGCAGGCCCCGCACTTGGAGCAGCCGGCCAGCCCTGCCAGCCCCAGGCAATGAGGGGCTTAGCACCCGGGCCAGCAGCTGTAGAGGGTGTACTGGGTCCCCCAGCAGTGCCAGCCCACCAGCACTGTGCTCAATTTCTCACCGGGCCTTAGCTGCCTTCCCATGGGGCAGGGCTTGGGACCTGCAGCCCACCATGCCTGAGCCTCCCACCCCCTCTGTGGGCTACTGTGTGGCCCGAGCCTCCCCGAAGAGTGCCACCCCTGCTTCATGGTGCCCTGTCCCATCAACCACCCAAGGGCTGAGTAGTGTGGGCGCATGGTGTGGGACTGGCCGGCAGCTCCACCTGCAGCCCCGGTGTGGGATCCACTGGGTGAAGCCAGCTGGGCTCCTGAGTCTGGTGGGGACATGGAGAAACTTTTTGTCTAGCTAAGTGATTGTAAATACACCAATCAGCACCATGTGTCTAGCTCAGGGTTTGTGAAGGCACCAGTCGACACTCTGTATCTAGCTACTCTGGTCGGGCCTTGGAGAACATTTATGTCTAGCTAAGGGATTGTAAATACACCAATCGGCACTCTGTATCTAGCTCAAGGTTTGTAAACACACCAATCAGCACCCTGTATCTAGCTCAGGGTTTGTGAATGCACCAATCGACACTCTGTACCCAGCTAATCTGGTGGGGACATGGAGAACCTTTGTGTCTAGCTCAGGGATTGTAAATGCACCAATCAGCACCCTGTCAAAACAGACCACTCAGCTCTACCAATCAGCAGGATGTGGGTGGGGCCAGATAAGAGAATAAAATGTGGCTGCCTGAGCCAGAAGTGGCAACCCACTTGGGTCCCCTTCCATACTGTGGAAGCTTTGTTCTTTCGCTCTTTGCAATAAATCTTGCTACTGCTCACTCTTTGGGTCCACACTGCTTTTATGAGCTGTAACACTCACCGTGAAGGTCTGCAGCTTCACTCCTGAAGCCAGCAAGACCACGAGCCCACCAGGAGGAATGAACAACTCCAGATGTGCTGCCTTAAGAGCTGTAACACTCACCACAAAGGTCTGCAGCTTTACTCCTGAGCCAGCGAGACCACGAACCCACCAGAAGGAAGAAACTCCAAACACATCCAAACATCAGAAGGAACAAATTCCAGACACACCACCTTAAGAGCTGTAACACTCACCGCGAGGGTCCGCAGCTTCATTCTTGAAGTCAGTGACCAAGAACCCACCAATTCCAGACACATTTTGGCAACCGCAAAGGGACATTTGCCTATCACCAAGCGGTGAGACCATCGCCTATAGCTGAGCAGCGAGACAATCACCTATCACCAAGCAGTGAGTACCATTGGACCCCTTTCACTTGCTATTCTGTCCTATCTTTCCTTAGAATTCAGGGGCTAAATACTGGGCACCTGTTGGCTGGTTAAAAGGGACTAGCATGGCCGCCGGACTAAAGACACGGGTGTCAGGCTTTCTGGGAAAGGGCTCTCTAACAACCCCTGACTCTTCAGAGTTGGGACCGTTGGTTTGCCTAGAACCAGCTTCCGCTTTTCCTGTACTTCTGGGCTGAGCCGACAGTCGATGGAGAGGAAAGCCATGCAGCTCCGGGGTCCCGACAACAAGTTGGTTGACCCTGCGGCCATGAGTGGACCTCTCAAAGGCATGTCACCCAAGCGAGACTCGCCCATCTATCCTATCTATCCTGACCCTTGCCCCCTGGGTCCTAATGCCTGCCAGATAAACTTTATCTTGCCTCTCTTCTCTGAGGCTAGTCCTGCTTCTAAAAACTGCTACCTGTCTCTGGTGCTTTTCTAGTTTCTCCTATAAGAATGATTTCTAGCATAAACTCTAAGACTCTGTTACCTTCTTTAGGCACCTGGGCTCGCTAATCAGAAAGACATAACTTTTGCCCAAAGCCCTGTCATAGTGGGAACTACCTGGAATTTTAGGATCCTTCCTCAGACTAATAGGCCTAACAAATCTGTTCCTGAAGCCAGGATATGGGGAGCCTCAGAAATTGTATCCTTCCTATTCATATAAGTGAGGACAAAAGGTGTCACTCTTCCAACCCTGGAGATCCCTTTCCTCCCTCAAGGTATGGCTCTCCACTTCATTTCTGGGGCATAACATCTTTATAGGACAGGGGTAAAGTCCCAATACTAACAGGAGAATGCTTAGGACTCTAACAGGTTTTTGAGAATGTGTCAGTAAGGGCCACTAAATCTGATTTTTCTCGGTCGGTCCTCCTTGTGGTCTAGGAGGATAGGCAAGGGTGCAGGTTTTCGAGAATGCATCAGTAAGGACCACTAAATCCAACCTTCCTCAGTCCTCCACGTGGTCTGGGAGGAAAACTAGTGTTTCTGCTGCTGCATCGGTGAGTGCAACTATTCTGATCAGCAGGGTCTAGGGACCATTGTGGCTTCTTGGGCAGGGGTTGTTTCTGCTGCTGTGTTGGTGAGCACAACTATTCCAATCAGCAGGGTCCAGGGATCGTTGCAGATTCTTAGGCAGGAGGAGAAATAAACAAACCAAAACCATGGGCGGTTTTGTCTTTCAGATGGAAAACACTCCATCACCAACAGGCTCACCCTTGAAATGCATCCTAAGCCATTGGGACAAATTTGACACACAAACCCTGAAAAAGAGGCAGCTCATTTTTTTCTGCACTATGGCTTGGCCCCAATATTGTCTTTCTGATGGGGAAAAATGGCCACCTGAGGGAAGTACAAATTACAATACTATTCTGCAGTTTGACCTTTTTTGTAAGAGGGAAGGCAAATGGAGTGAAATACCTTATGTTCAAGCTTTCTTTTCATTGAGGGAGAATACACAACTATGCAAAGTCTGCAATTTACATCCCACAGGAGGACCTCTCAGCTTACCCCCATATCCTAGCCTTCCTACAGCTCCCCTTCCTATTACTGATAATACTCCTCTAATCTCCCCTGCCCAGAAGGAAATAAGCAAAGAAATCTCCAAAGGACCACAAAAACCCCCGGGCTATCGGTTATGTCCCCTTCAAGCTGTAGGGGGAGGGGAATTTGGCCCAACCTGGGTGCATGTCCCCTTCTCCCTCTCTGATTTAAAGCAGATCAAGGCAGACCTGGGGAAGTTTTCAGATGATCCTGATAAGTATATAGATGTCCTACAGGGTCTAGAGCAAACCTTTGACCTCGCTTGGAGAGATGTCATGCTACTGTTGATCAAACCCTGGCCTTTAATGAAAAGAATGCAGCTTTAGCTGCAGCCCAAGAGTTTGGAGATAGCTGGTATCTTAGTCAAGTAAATGATAGAATGACAGCTGAAGAAAGGGACAAATTCCCTACCAGTCAGGAAGCCATCTCCAGTATGGAGCCCCCCTGGGATCTTGACTCAGATCATGGGGACTGGAGTCATAAACATCTGACCTGTGTTCTAGAAGGACTAAGGAGAATTAGAAAAAAAGCCCATAAATTATTCAATGATGTCCACCATAATTCAGGGAAAGGAAGAGAATCCTTCTGCCTTCCTGGAGTGGCTATGGGAGGCCTTAAGAAAATATACTCCCCTGTCACCCGAATCACTCGAGGGTCAATTGATTCTAAAAGATAAGATTATTACCCAATCAGCCACAGATATCAGGAGAAAGCTCCAAAAGCAAGCCCTAGGCCCTGAACAAAATCTAGAGGCATTATTAAACCTGGCAACCTTGGTGTTCTATAATAGGGACCAAGAGGAGCAGGCCCAAAATGAAAAGTGAGATCAGAGAAAGGCTGCAGCCTTAGTCATGGCCCTCAGACAAACAAAGCTTTGTGGTTCAGAGAGGACAGAAAATGAAGCAGGCCAATCACCTGGTAGGGCTTGTTATAAGTGTAGTTTACTAGGACACTTAAAAAAAGATTGTCCAATGAGAAACGAGCTGCACCCTCATCCATGTCCACTATGCAGAGGCAATCACTGGAAGGTGCACTGCCCCAGAGGACGAAGGTTCCCTGGGTCAGAAGCCCCCAACCAGATGATCCAACAACAGGACTGATGGTGCCTGGGCAAGCACCAGCTCATGTCATCAACCTCACTGAGCCCCGGGTATGTTTAATTATTGAGGGCCAGGAAATTGACTTCCTCCTGGACACTGGCACGGCCTTCTCAGTGTTAATCTCCTGTCCTGGACGACTGTCCTCAAGGTCCATTACCATCCGAGGAATCCTAGGACAGCCTGTAACCAGGTATTTCTCCCACCTTCTCAGTTGTAATTGGGAGACTTTGCTTTTTTCACATGCCTTTCTTGTTATGCCTGAAAGTCCCACACCCTTATTAGGGAGGGATATATTAGCCAAGGCTGGAGCTATTATCTACAAGAATATGGGGAACAAGTTACCCATTTGTTGTCCCTACTTGAGAAGGGAATCAACCCTGAAGTCTGGACATTGGAGGGACAATATGGAAGGGCAAAAAATGCCCTACCAGTCCAAATCAGGTTAAAAGATCCCACCACTTTTCCTTATCAAAGGCAATATCCCTTAAGGCCTGAAGCTCATAAAGGATTACAGAATATAGTTAAACATTTGAAAGCTCAAGCCTTAGTAAGGGAATGCAGCAGTCCCTGCAACACCCCAATTCTAGGAGTACAAAAACTGAATGGTCAGTGGAGACTAGTGCAAGATCTTAGATGCACTAATGAGGCAGTAATTCCACTATATCCAGTTGTACCCAACCCCTATACCCTGCTCTCTCAAATACCAGAGGAAGCAGAATGGTTCATGGTTCTGGACCTCAAGGATGCCTTCTTCTGTATTCCCCTGCACTCTGATTCCCAGTTTCTCTTTGCTTTTGAGGATCCCACAGAACACACGTCCCAACTTATGTGGACGGTCTTGCTCCAAGGGTTTAGGGATAGCCCTCATCTGTTTGGTCAGGCACAGGCCCAAGATCTAGGCCACTTCTCAAGTCCAGGCACTCTGATCCTTCAATATGTGGATAATTTACTTTTGGCTACCAGTTTGGAAGCCTCGTGCCAGCAAGCTATTCTAAATCTCTTGAACTTTCTAGCTAATGAAGGGTACAAGGTGTCTAGGTCAAAGGCCCAGCTTTGCCTACAGCAGGTAAAATATCTAGGCCTAATCTTAGCCAAAGGGACCAAGGCCCTCAGCAAGGAACGAATACAGCCTATACTGGCTTATCCTCACCCTAAGACATTAAAACAGTTGAGGGGGTTCCTTGGAATTACTGGCTTTTGCCAACATGGATCCCCAGATACAGCAAGATAGCCAGGCCCCTCTATACTCTAATCAAGGAAACCCAGAGGGCAAATATTCATCTAGTCAAATGGGAACCAGAGGCAGAAACAGCCTTCAAAACCTTAAAGCAGGCCCTAGTACAAGCTCCAGCTTTAAGCCTTCCCACAGGACAGAACTTCTCTGTATACATCACAGAGAGAGCCGGGATAGCTCTTGGAGTCCTTACTCAGACTCGGGGGACAACCTCACAACCAGTGGCATACATAAGTAAGGAAACTGATGTAGTAGCAAAAGGCTGGCATCACTGTTTAAGGGTAGTTGCAGCAGTGGCCGTCTTAGTGTCAGAGGCTATCAAAATAATACAAGGAAAGGATCTCACTGTCTGGACTACTCATGATGTAAATGACACAGTAGGTGCCAAAGGAAGTTTATGGCTATCAGACAACCACCTACTTAGATACCAGGCACTACTCCTTGAGGACGGTGCTTCAAATATGAACATGCATGGCCCTCAACCCTGCCACTTTTCTCCCAGAGGATGGGGAACTCATCGAGCATGACTGCCAACAAATTGTAGTCCGGACTTATGCCACCCGAGATGATCTCTTAGAAGTTCCATTAACTAATACTGACCTTAACCTATATACCGATGGAAGTTCAGTTGTGGAGAATGGGATACAAAGGGCAGGTTACACCATAGTTAGTGATGTAACCATACTTGAAAGTAAGCCTCTTGCCCCAGGGACCAGTGCCCAGTTAGCAGAACTAGTGGCACTTACCTAAGCCTTAGAACTGGGAAACGGAAAAAGAATAAATGTGTATAGAGATAGCAAGTATGCTTATCTAATCCTACATGCCCATGCTGCAATATGGAAAGAGAGGGAGTTCCTAACCTCTGGGGAAACCCCCATTAAATACCACAAGGAAATTATAGAGTTATTACATGCAATGCAAAAACACAAACAGGTGGGAATCTTTCACTGACAAAGCCATCAAAATGGGAAGGAGAGGGGAGAACAGCAGCATAAGCAGCTGGCAGAGGCAGCAGAAAGGAAAGAAAGGGACAGGAAGCTCAAAGAAAGAACAGAGAGGAAGAGACAAAGAAGAAGTCAGAGAGAAAGAGAAACAGACAAAGAAAGTCAAAGAGAGAGTTAAAAAGAGAAGAAGAGACAAAGAAGTCGAAGAGAGAAAGATAGAGATGGAAGTAGTAAAGAAAAAACAGTGTACCCTATTCCTTTAAAAGCCAGGATAAATTTCTATCTACCCAGCCAAGGCATATTCTACTTATGTGGATCTTCAACCTATATCTGCCTCTCAGTTTGCAAGAAATAACAAAATCCTTCCTTATTTTACAATCCCAAATAAACTCTTTGGCAGCAGTGACTCTCCAAAACCACTGAGGCCTAGATCTCCTCACTGCTGAGAAAGGAGGACTCTGCACCTTCTTAGGGGAAGAGTGTTGATTTTACACTAACCAGTCGGGGATAGTACAAGATGCTGCCCAGCGTTTACAGGAAAAGACTTCTGAAATCAGACAACGCCTTTCAAATTCTTATACCAACTTCTGGAGTTGGGCAACATGGCTCCTCCCCTTTCTAGGTCCCATGGAAGCCACCTTGATGTTACTTGACTTTGGGCCCTGTATTTTTAACCTTCTTGTCAAATTTCTTTCCTCTAGAATCAAGGCCATCAAGCTACAGATGGTTTTACAAATGGAAGCCCAAATGAGTTCAACTAACAACTTCTACCAAGGACCCATGGACCGACCCACTGGCACTTCCCCTGGCATAGAGAGTTCCTCTCTGAAGGACACTACAAATGCAGGGCCCCTTTTTCACCCCATCCAGCAGGAAGTAGCTAGAGCAGGCATTGGCCAAATTCCCAACAGCAGTTGGGGTGTCCTGTTTAGACGGGGGATTGAGAGGTGACAGTGTGCTGGCAGTCCTCACAGCCCACGCTCACTCTCGGCACCTCCTCTGCCTGGACTCCCACTTTGACAGCACTTGAGGAGCCCCTCAGTGCACCACTGCACTGTGGGAGCCCCTTTCTGGGCTGGCCAAGGCTGGAGCTGGCTCCCTCAGCTTGCAGGGAGGTGTGGAGGGAGAGGTGCAAGTGGGAACTGGGGCTGCACATGGCGCTTGCGGGCCAGCTGGAGTACCGGGTGGGTGTGGGCTTGGCGGGCCACGCACTTGGAGCAGCCGGCCAGCCCTGCCAGCCCAGGCAATGAGGGGCTTAGCACCCAGGCCAGCAGCTGCAGAGGGTGTACTGGGTCCCCAGCAGTGCCAGCCCACCGGCACTGTGCTTGATTTCTCACTGGACCTTAGCTGCCTTCCTGCGGAGCAGGGCTTGGGACCTGCAGCCCACCATTCCTGAGCCTCCCACCCCCTCCATGGGCTCCTGTGTGGCCCAAGCCTCCCCGATGATCGCCACCCCCTGCTCCATGGTGCCCAGTCCCATCGACCACCCAAGGGCTGAGGAGTGAGGGTGCACAGTGTGGGACTGGCAGGCAGCTCCACCTGCAGCCTCAGTGCAGGATCCACTGAGTGAAGCCAGCTGGGGTCCTGAGTCTGGTGGGGACATGGAGAAACTTTATGTCTAGCTAAGGGATTGTAAATACACCAATCAGAACCCTGTATCTAGCTCAGGGTTTGTGAAGGCACCAATCGACATTCTGTATCTAGCTAATCTGGTGGGGACATGGAGAACCTTTGTGTCTAGCTCAGGGATTGAAAATGCACCAATCAGCGCCCTGTCAAAACAGACCACTCAGCTCTACCAATCAGCAGGATGTGGGTGGGGCCAGATAAGAGAATAAAAGCAGGCTGCCCGAGCCAGCAGTGGCAACCCACTCGGGTCCCCTTTCACACTGTGGAAGCTTTGTTCTTTCACTGTTTGCAATAAATCTTGCTACTGCTCACTCTTTGGGTCCATACTGCTTTTATGAGCTGTAACACTCACCGTGAAGGTCTGCAGCTTCAGTCCTGAGGCCAGCAAGACCACGAGCCCACCAGATGCAATGAACAACTCCAGATGTGCTGCGTTAAGAGCTGTAACACTCACTGCAAAGGTCTGCAGCTTCACTCCTGAGCCAGCGAGACCACGAACCCACCAGAAGGAAGAAACTCCGAACACATCCGAACATCAGAAGGAACAAACTCCAGACACGCCACCTTAAGAGCTGTAACACTCACCGTGAGGGTCCACGGCTTCATTCTTGAAGTCAGTGAGACCAAGAACCCACCAATTCCAGATATACTTAGATACCTACAAAGAGATTTCGACTCTCACACGATAATAATGGGAGACTTTAACACCCCACTGTCAACATTAGACAGATAAACAAGACAGAAAGTTAACAAGGATATCCAGGAATTGAACTCAGCTCTGCACCAAGCGGACCTAATAGACATCTACAGAACTCTCCACCCCAAATCAACAGAATATACATTCTTTTCAGCACCACACCACACCTATTCCAAAATTGACCACATAGTTGGAAGTCAAGCTCTCCTCAGCAAATGTAAAAGAATAGAAATTATAACAAACAGTCTCTCAGACCACAGTGCAATCAAACTAGAATTCAGGATTAAGAAACTCACTCAAAACTGCTCAACTACATGGAAACTGAACAACCTGCTCCTGAATGACTACTGGGTACATAACGAAATGAAGGCAGAGATAAAGATGTTCTTTAAAACCAATGAGAACAAAGACACAACATACCAGAATCTCTGGGACACATTCAAAGCAGTGTGTGGAGGGAAATTGATAGCACTAAATTCCCACAAGAGAAAGCAGGAAAGATCTAAAATTGACACCCTAACATCACAATTAAAAGAACTAGAGAAGCAAGAGCAAACACATTCAAAAGCTAGCAGAAGGCAAGAAATAACTAATATCAGAGCAGAACTGAAGGAAATACACACAAAAAAAAACCCTTCAAAAAACCAATGAATCCAGGAGCTGGATTTTTGAAAAGATCAACAAAATTGATAGACCTCTAGCAAGACTAATAAAGAAGAAAAGAGAGAAGAATCAAATACACACAATAAAAGATGATAAAGGGGATATCACCACCGATCCCACAGAAATACAAACTACCATCAGAGAATACTATAAATACCTCTATGCAGATAAACTAGAAAATCTGGAAGAAATGGATAAATTCCTCAACACATACACCCTCCCAAGACTAAACCAGGAAGAAGTTGAAACTCTGAATAGATCACTAACAGGCTCAGAAATGAGGCAATAATTAATAGCTCACCAACCAAAAAAGGTCCAGGACCAGATGGATTCAGAGACGCATACTACCAGAGGTACAAGGAGAGCTGGTACCGTTCCTTCTGAAATTATTCCAATCAGTAGAAAACGAGGGAATCCTCCCTAACTCATTTATGAGGCCAGCATCATCCTGATACCAAAGCTGGGCAGAGACACAACAAAAAAAGAGAATTTTAGACCAATATCCCTGATGAACATCGATGCAAAAATCCTCAAAAAAATACTGGCAAACCGAATCCAGCAGCAGATCAAAAAGCTTATCCACCATGATCAAGTGGCCTTCATCCCTGGGATGCAAGGCTGGTTCAGCATATGCAAATCAATAAATGTAATCTAGCATATAGACAGAGCCAAAGACAAAAACCATATGATTATCTCAATAGATGCAGAAAAGGCCTTTGACAAAATTCAACAATGCTTCATGCTGAAAACTCTCAATAAATTAGGTATTGATGGGACGTATCTCAAAATAATAAGAGCTTTCTATGAGAAACCCACAGCCAATATCATACGGAATGGGCAAAAACTGGAAGCATTCCTTTTGAAAACTGGCACAAGACAAGGATGCCCTCTCTCACCACTCCTAATTAACATAGTGTTTGGAGTTCTGGCCAGGGCAATTAGGCAGGAGAAGAAAATAAAGTGTAGTCAATTAGGAAAAGAGGAAGTCAAATTGTCCGTGTTTGCAGATGACATGATTGTATATCTAGAAAACCCCATCGTCTCAGCCCAAAGTCTCCTTAAGCTGATAGGCAACTTCAGCAAAGTCTCAGGATACAAAATCAATGTGCAAAAATCACAAGCATTCTTATACACCAATAACAGACAAACAGAGAGCCAAATCATGAGTGAACTCCCATTCATAATTGCTTTCAAGAGAATAAAATATCTAGAGAATCCAACTTACAAGGGATGTGAAGGACCTCTTCAAGGAGAACTACAAACCACTTCTCAATGAAATAAAAGAGGACACAAACAAATGGAAGAACATTCGATGCTCATGGGTAGGAATAATCAATATTGTGAAAATGGCCCTCCTGCCCAAAGTAATTTATAGATTCAGTGACATCCCCATCAAGCTACCAATGACTTTCTTACAGAATTGGAAAAAACTACTTCAAAGTTCATATGGAACCAAAAAAGAGCCCGCATCACCAAGTCAATCCTAAGCAAAAAGAACAAAGCTGGAGGCATCACCCTACCTGACTTCAACCTATACTACAAGGCTACAGTAACCAAAACAGCATTGTACTGGTACCAAAACAGAGATATAGATCAATGGAACAGAACAGAGCCCTCAGAAATAATGCTGCATATCTACAATTATCTGATCTTTGACAAATCTGAGAAAAACAAGCAATGGGGAAAGGATTCCCTATTTAATAAATGGTGCTGGAAAAACTGGCTAGCTATGTGTAGAAAGCTGCAACTGGATCCCTTCCTTACACCTTATACAAAAATTAATTCAAGACGGATTAAAGACTTAAATGTTAGACCTAAAACCATAAAAACCATAGAAGAAAACCTAGGCAATACCATTCAGGACATAGGCATGGGCAAGGACTTCATGTCTAAAACACCAAAAGCAATGGCAACAAAAGCCAAAATTGACAAATGGGATCTAATTAAACTAAGGAGCTTCTGCACAGCAAAAGAAACTACCATCATAGTGAACAGGCAACCTACAGAATGGGAGAAAATTTTTGCAATCTACCCATCTGACAAAGGGCTAATATCCAGAATCTACAATGAACTCAAATAAATTTACAAGAAAAAAACAAACAACCTCATCAAAAAGTGGGTGGAGGATATGAACAGACACTTCTCAAAAGAAGACATTTATGCAGCCAAAAGACACATGAAAAAATGCTCACCATCACTGGCCATCAGAGAAATGCGAATCAAAACCACAATGAGATACCATCTCACACCAGTTAGAATGGCCATCATTAAAAAGTCAGGAAACAACAGGTGCTGGAGAGGATGTGGAGAAATAGGAACACTTTTACACTGTTGGTGGGACTGTAAACTAGTTCAACCATTGTGGAAGTCAGTGTGGCGATTCCTCAGGGATCTAGAACTAGAAATACCATTTGACCCAGCAATCTCATTACTGTGTATATACCCAAAGGATTATAAATCATGCTGCTATAAAGACACATGCACACGTATGTTTAGTGGGGCACTATTCACAATAGCAAAGACTTGGAACCAACCCAAATGTCCAACAATGATAGACTGGATTAAGAAAATGTGGCACATATACACCATGGAATACTATGTAGCCATAAATAATGATGAGTTCATGTCTTTGGAGGGACATGGATGAAGCTGGAAACCATCATTCTCAGCAAACTATCACAAGGACAAAAATCCAAACACCACTTGTTCTCACTCATAGGTGGCAATTGAACAATGAGAACACATGGACACAGGAAGGGGGACATCACACACCGGGGACTGTTTTCTGGGGTGGGGGAAGGGGGGAGGGATAGCATTAGGATATATACCTATTGTTAAATGATGAGTTAATGGGTGCAGCACAACAACATGGCACATGCATACATATGTAACTAGCCTGCAGGTTGTGCACATGTACCCTAGAACTTGAAGTATAATTTTAAAAAATTGAAAAATATTTTTATTTAAATGATAATAAGAAAACATAATATATTAAAACTTATAGGATTCCACTAAAACATTCCTTAGAGGGAAATTTATGACATTAAATGAATATGTGTTCTTGATGAGTATTCATGCAAAAATCCTCCACAAAATGTGAATAAAATCCAGCAGCACATAATAAAGCTGATACACCACAACCAACTCAGCTTTATCCCTAGGATGCAAGGTTGGTTCAACATACCCAAATGTGATTCATCACATACAGATAACTAAAGACAGAAACCATATTTTAATCTCAATAGATGCAGAAAAGGCTTTCAATAAAATTCAACACCTCTTCAAAAAAAAAAAAAAAGAAAGAATTAGTGAACTCAAAGATAAGAAAACAACAGACTTGAACAATGCTACAGGCCAAATTTACCTCAGAGATCTGTAATAAACATTCCTCTCACTAGTGGCAGAATCTGCATTCTTCTCAAGTAAACACGGAATATTCTACAGGATATGTCACATATTAGGTCACAAAACAAGTTTTAACAAACTTAAGGTTGAAATGAAACCAAGTATCTTTTCTGAGCACCATGAAATTAAACTACATACTATAAATGGTAATAAAATAAATGGGACACACACAAAAAATGAAGTTACCCAATGCTCATGAACTGAAAGAATCAATAGTATTAACTTGTCCATACTACCCAAAGTGTTCAACACATTCAATGCAATCCCCATCAAAATTCCAGCTGAATTAATTATATTTCTTTACTGAAGTTAAAACAGAAATATAGATCAATGGAACAGAATAGAGAGCCCAGAAATAAAATCATGCATATACAACCAACCGATCTTCAAAAAGGGTGCCAAGAATACACAATGGGGTAAAACAGTCTCTTCCACAAATAGTGTTAGGAAAACCAGCTACTCACATGCGGAAGAATAAATTGGACTCTCATCTCACACCATATATAAAAATCACCTCAAAATAAAGGCTTAAATGTAAGACCCCAAACTGTAAAACTCTTAGTACACATAGGGGGAAAGCTTCTGGATGTTGGTCTTGACAATGATTTCCTGTATAAAACAAAAGCCCAGGCAATAACAACAAAAATGAACAAGTGAAACTCCTTTAGACTAAATAGCTTCTGTATAGCAAAAGAACCAATCAACAGAGTGAAAAGGCAGCCTATAGAATGGGTTAAAATATTTGCAAACCACATATCCAATAATGTATTAATCTCCAAATATATAAGGAACTTCTACAACTCATTATCAGAAAATAATTTTAATGGGCAAAGGATTTGAATAGACATTTCTCCAAAGATGACATACAAATGGCCAAAAAATATATAAAAAAGCATTCAAACTGGGCTCAGTTGCTTACACCTATAATCCAACACTTTGGAAAGCTGAGGTGAGAGGATCACTTGAGCCCAGGAGTTCGAGACCAGTCTGGGCAACATAGTGAGACCCTATCTCTACAAAACACTTAACAATTAGCCAAGCATGGTGGTACATGCCTGTAGTCCCAGTTACCCAGGAAGCTGAGGCAGGAGGATCACTCGAGTCCAGGAGATTGAGGCTGCAGCAAGCTGTGTTTGCACCACTATACTCCAGCTGGGTGGCACAGTGAGACCCTGTCTCAAAAAAAAAAAAAAAAAAAAAATTCAACATCACTAGTCATTAGGGAAATGTCAATCACCTCACACCTTTAGGATGACTCTTAAAAAACAAGTGCTGTTGAGGATGTGGAAAACTTGGAACTCTTATACACTGTTGATGGGAATAGTTGATGCAGCCACTATGGAAAGCAATATGGAGGTTCCTCACAAAAGTAAAAATAGAATAACTATATGATCCAGCAACCATCCAATAGAATTGAAATCAGGAACTCAAAGGAATTTCTGCATTCTTATGTTCACTGCAGCATTATTAGCAACACCCAAGATTTCAAAACAATCTAAATGTCCCTCAGTAGATGAATGGATAAAGAAAATGTGATATATACATACAGTGAAATATTATTTAGCTCTTAAAAAAATTCTACCATATGTAAGAACATGGATAAACCTGAAGGATATTGTGCTGAGATAGCCAGAACAAATGCTGTATGATGCCACTTATCTGAGCTATCTAACGTTAAGTCAATCTCATAGAAGTAAAATGGTGGTCACTAGGAGCTGGGGGAAGGGTAAATGGGAAGTTGTTGACCAAAGTTTCACTTATGTAAGACAAATAAGATATAAAGACAAATAAGGTGAGAATCTGTCTCTACAAAATATTGTAAAAATTAGCCAGATGTGGTGGCATGCAACTGTGGTCCAAACTACTCAAGAGGCTGAAGTGGGAGGATTGCTTGAGCTGGGGAGATTGAGCCTGCAGTGAGTAGTGTTCACTCCACTGCACTCCAGCCTGGGCAACAGAGCAAGACCCTGTCTCAAAAAAAAAAAAAAAAAAGAGATCTGGTGTACAACAGCGTGCCTATACTTGACAATACTGTATTGTGCACTTAAAAATTTGTTAAGAAGGTAAAACTCAAGTTCAGTGTTTCTACCACAATAAAAAAAATAACTAAAAATGAAAAAGAAACTTTGGTTTCTCTTTAGATAAACATACTTATGTTTATGTTTTAAATTACCATATTTTATATTTAGGCTAAAGGTTTTTGTTTACCCCAATTCAGGAGACTTGAGAACGTAAAGCAGAATTAGAGTATCATTTGATAATTGTTTTCAGAATCTCTAAAGTTTTAGAAGCATAACATTTTTTCACTGCACAATTTTAACGCTTTCAGCACTACCTGCCTCAGCAAAGCACACAGGCTGGCTCATGGTACTATCAGACAGGTGTCCATCTCACTCATAAACACGTGATGCTGAATGTTATCTCCAGCCACAAACTGTCTCCTGCCATTGCAAATCATTGTGAACCTTGATTAAACACTCTTATCTCCTGCACCACATTTTAGCTACTATAATGGTTCCAGAACCCCTATTCACAGAAATAAATATGAGTAAATGTAGTTATTATAGGGAGGTGACATGAATATGAATATTTACTCTGGGGTTTTGTGTGTACAGATATATTTTAGTAAGTGTGAAAGGTTTTGATTCAAACTTGAAAATGTGCTTATTTCCAAAATAAAATAATCTTTTTTTTTTCCCACTATAAAGCAGTTATTTTAGCTATGGCTAGATACAATGAGAGATTTAATAGATACAATTTCTTTCTCTTATGTAGCTACAGTAACACAAAACAAAGATTATTCTCAAATGATCTTTATCAAGTTTATACATAAATATTGTCAATCATTCAATGATGAAAGGACGTTTTAAAACCTGTATTGTCATTTAAATAGATATAAGAAAGACTTTTTTTTTTTTCTTGCAAGGACTATCTGGTAAGACATCTGAGAACATGGGCTTGTAACTGACTCTGTACTTTGCTTTTATGCCAATAGTTTCAGTTGATAGTTTAGGTTGATTTTCTACCTAAACCAATAATAAAGAAGTAAAAAAAAATCCATATTCTTTTCTAATATTAACCATTTAATGCTTAGACTAATGAATTGATTCAAAGATTTTAAAATATTTTGTTTTGAAAAAATTACAGATTCATAGAAAGTTGCAAAGATATTACAGAGAGCTCTCATTTTCACCTAATTCAGTTTCTCCCCATGCTTATATCTTAAGTAATTATAGTACAATATCAAAAGAAGGAAATTGACATTTGTTATAATGTATATGTATTAGTTCTATGTCTTTTATCACATATGTAGATTCACACAACCACCAAGATACAAAACTAAACCATTCCCACAAAGAACTCCCTATTATTACCTCTTTATAGTCACATCTACTCCCACTTCTCTGCCCCCCCAGCATTCCTAACCCGTGGTAACCACTAATTTGTTTTCCATCTCAGTAATTTTGTCCTTTCAAGGACATCATATAATGGACTCAGATCTTTTGACATGCGCTTTTCACTTAGCATAATGTCCTTGAAATCCATCCAAATTGTTGCATGTATCAACAATTCATTCTTCTTTATTACAGAGCAATATTCCAAGATATGGATGTACCACAGTTTGTTTAAATATCCTCCTACTTTAAGATATTTTGTTTACTTATAGGTTTAAGCTTTTATAACTAAAGCCGTTATGAACAATCATGTACAATTCTTTGTGTGGACATAAGTTTTCATTCCTCTGAGATAAATGCCCAGGAATGAGATTTATTGGCCATATATGTTTAGTCCTTTAAGAAACTGCCACGGCTGGGCGCAGTGACTTATGCCTGTAATCTCAGTACTTTGGGAAGCCGAGGCAGGTGGATCACCTGAGAGCAGGAGTTCCAGACCAGCCTGGCCAACATGGTGAACTCCATCTGTACTAAAAATACAAAAATTAGTCAGGCATGGTGGCAGGCCCCTGTAATCCCCGCTACTAGGGAGGCTGAGGTAGCAGAATTGCTTGAACCAGGGAGGCGGAGGTTGCAGTGAGCCGAGATCGTGCCACTGCACTTTAGCCTGGGTGAAAAAGCAAGACTCTGCCTCAAAAATAAATTAAGAAGGAAAAAGAAAAAGAAAAATAAACTGCTGAACTACTTTTCAGAGTGTCTGTACACTTCCACAAACAATGTATGAGAGAGATAATTTCTGTGTATGCTTACCAACATTTGGTATTGTCAGTAGTTTTAAGCTATTCTCATATGTATGTAGTGATATTCATTGTGGCCTTCATTTGCAGTTTTTAATCGCTAGTGATGAACATCTTTGCACGTGCTTATTTGCCATCTATATATCCTCTTTGGCCTGTTCATGTCTCTTGCTCATTTTCTAGCTAGAATTTTTGTTTTGTTGTTATTGTTGAGTTTTGAGAGTTCTTTAAATATTCTAAATGAATCATCTGTAAGATATACGGTTACCAAATATTTTCTCCCAGTGTGTAGATTGTCTTTTCATCCTCTTAACAAAGTCCTTCAGAGTAAAAGTTTAAGTTTTGATGAAGTGTAATTTATGAATTTTATTTTTATGGCTTTTTTTTGATGTCAAGCACTCTTTATCAAGCCCTAGATCATATTTTATTTTTCTTCTGAAAAATTTATAGGATTTTTTATCCTACCACTTTTTAAATTATAATTTTAAAAACCATAAAATTTCCCATGGTTAAGATGAACAATTTTTAAGTGTACAGTTTAGTAACATTAAGTATATTTGCATTGGTGAGGTGATGCCCCACCCGGGAAGCGCAAGGTGTCGGGGAACCCTCTCTCCTAGCCAAGGGAAGCCATTAGGGACTGTACCAAGCACTCTGGCCCAGATACTGCGCTATTCCCACAGTCTTCGCAACCCGCAGACCAGGAGATTCCTTCCAGTGCCTACACCACCAGGGCCCCTGTGTTTCCAGCACAAAACTGGGTGGCCATTTAGGCAGACTCCGAGCTAGCCGCAGGAGTTTATTTCTCACACCCCAGTGGCACCTGGAAATCCAGCGAGACAGAACCGTTCACTCTCCTGGCAAGAGGGCTGAAGCCAGGGAGCCAAGTGCTCTGGCTCCGCGAGTCCCACCCCCACGGAGCCCAGCAAGCTAAGATCCGCTGGCTTGAAAGTCTCGCGGCCAGCACAACACAACAGTCTGAGCTCGACCTGGGACACTCCAGCTTGGTGGCGGGAGGGGCATCCACCATTGCTGAGGCTTGAGTAGGCAGTTTTCCCCCACAGTGTAAACAAAGCCACCAGGAAGTTCAAACTGGGTGGAGCCCCCCGCAGCTCAGCAAGGCCTCTGAGGCCAGACTGCATCCTCTAGATTCCCTCTCTGAAAAAAAGGCAGCAGCCCCCAGTCAGCGACTTATAGATAAAACCCCCACCTCTCTGGGACAGAGCAACTCTGGGAATGGGCAGTTGTAGGCACAGATTCAGCTGACTTAAACGTCCCTGCCTGGTAGCTCTGAAGAGAGCAGCAGATCTACCAACACAGTGTTCAACCTCTGATAAGGGACAGGCTGCCTCCTCAAGTGAGTCCCTGACCCCTGTGTATCCTGATTGGGAGACATTTCCCAGTAGGGGCCGACAGACACCTCATACAGGAGAGCTCTGGCTGGAATCTGGTGGGTGCCCCTCTGGGACGAAGCTTCCAGAGGAAGGAACAGTTAGCAATCTTTGCTTTTCTGCAGCCTCCACCGGTGATACCCAGGCAAACAGGGTCTGGAGTGGACCTTGAGCAAACTCCAGCAGACCTGCTGCAAAGGGGCCTGACTGTTAGAAGGAAAACTAACAAACAGAAAGGAATAGTATTAACATCAACAAAAAGGACGTCCACTCAGAGACACCATCCGACTTCAAAGACCAAAGGTAGATAAATCCGGGAAGGACAAAAAGGCTGAATATTCCAAAAACCTGAATGCCTCTTCTCCTTCAAAGGATAACAACTCCTCACCAGCAAAGAACAAAACTGGATGAAGAATGAGTTTGACGAATTAATAGAAGTAGGCTTCAGAAGGTGAGTAATAACAAACTCCGAGCTAAAGGAGCATGTTCTAACCCAATGCAAGGAAGCTAAGAACCTTGAAAAAAGGTTAGATGAATTGTTAACTAAAATTAACAGTTTAGAGAAGAACATAAATGACCTGAAGGAGATGAAAAACACAGTATGAGAACTTCATGGAGCATACACAAGTATCAATAGCCGAATTGATCAAGTGGAAGAAAGGATAACAGAAATTGAAGATCAATTCAATGAAATACAGTGAGATGACAAGATTAAACACACTGAAAAGAAAAGAACAAAGTCTCCAAGAAAGATGGGACTACATGAAAAAACCAAATCTACCTTTGATTGTTGTACCTGAAAGTGATGGGGAGAATGGAACCAAGTTAGAAAATACTCTTCAGGATATCATCCAGGAGAACTTCCCCAACCTAGCAAGACAGGTCATTAAAATTCAGGAAATACAGAGAACACAACAAAGATAATCCTTGAGAAGAGCAACCCCAAGACCCATAATTGTCAGATTTACCAAGGTTGAAATGAAGGAAAAAATATTGAGGCCAGCAGAGAGAAAGGTTGGGTTACCCACAAAGGGAAGCCCATCACACTAACAGCGGATCTCTCAGCAGAAACCCTACAAGCCAGAAGAGAGTGGGGGCCAATATTCAACATTCTTAAGTAAAAGAATTTCAACCCAGAATTTCATATCCAGCTAAACTAAGCTTCATAAGTGAAGGAGAAATAAAATCCTTTATAGACAAGCAAATGCTGAGAGATTTTGTCACCACCAGGCCTGCCTTACATGAGCTCCCGAAGGAAGCACTAAACATGGAAAGAACAACTGATCCAGCCACTGGAAAAACATACCAAATTGTAAAGACCACCGATGCTATGAAGAAACTGCATCAACTAACAGGCAAAATAACCAGCTAGCATCATAATGGCAGGATCAAATTCACACATAACAATACTAACAGTGTAAATGGGCTAAATGACCCAATTAAAAGACACAGACTGACAAACTGGATAGAGTCAAGACCCATTGGTGTGCTGTATCCAGGAGAGCCATCTCACATGCAGAGACACACATAGGCTCAAAATCAAGGGATGGAGGAATATTTACCAAGCAAATGGAAAGCAGAGGTTGCAATCCTAGCCTCAATAAAACAGACTTTAAACCAAGCAACAAAGATCAAAAGAGACAAAGAAGGGCATTACATAATGATAAAGGGATCAATGCAACAAGAAAAGCTAACTATCCTAAATATATATGCACCCAATACAGGGGTACTCAGATTCATAAAGCAAGTTCTCAGAGACCTACAAAGAGACTTAGACTCCCACACATTAATAGTGGGAGACTTTAACACCCCACTGTCAATATTAGACAGATCAATGAGACAGAAAATTAACAAGGATATCCAGGACTTCAACCAAGCTCTGGACCAAGCTGACCTAATAGATATCTACAGAACTCTCCACCCAAATCAACAGAATATACATTCTTCTCAACACTACATCACAATTATTCTAAAATTGACCACAAAATTGGAAGTTAAACACTCCTCAGCAAATGCAAAATAACAGAAATCATAACAAACAGTCTCTCAGACCACAGTGCAATCAAACTAGAACTCAGGATTAAGAAACTCACTCAAAACCCCACAATTACATGGAAACTGTACAACCTACTCCTGAATGACTACTGGATAAATAACAAAATGAAGGCAGAAATAAGTATGTTCTTTGAAACCAACGACAACAAAGACACAACGTACCAGAATCTCTGGGACACATTTAAAGCGGTGTGGAGAGGGAAATTTATAGCACTAAATGCCCATGACAGAAAGCAGGAAAGATCTAAAATTGACACCCTAACATCACAATCAAAAGAACTAGAGAACCAAGAGCAAACAAATTCAAAAGCTTCCAGAAGATGAGAAATAACTAAGATCAGAGCAGAACTGAAGGAGAGACAAGAAAAACCCTTCGAAAAAAAAGCAATGAATCCAGGAGCTGGTTTTTTGAAAAGATCAACAAAATTGATAGACTGCTAGCAAGACTAATAAAGAAGAAAAGAGAGAAGAATCAAATAGATGCAATAGAAAATGATAAAGGGGATACCACCACCAATCCCAAAGAAATACAAGCTACCATCAGAGAATACTATACACACCTCTATGCAAATAAACTAGAAAATCTAGAAGAAATTGATAAATTCCTCGACACATACACCCTCCCAAGACTAAACCAGGAAGAAGTTGAATCTCTGAATAGACCAATAACAGGTTCTGAAATTGACACAATAATTAATAGCTTACCAACCAAAAAAAGCCCAGGACCAGACAGATTCACAGCCAAATTCTACCAGAGGTACAAAGAGGAACTGGTACCACTCCTTCTGAAACTATTCCAAACAATAGAAAAAGAAAGAATCCTCCCTAACTCATTTTATGAGGCCAGCATAATCCTGATACCAAAACTGGCAGAGACACAACAAAAAAGAAAATTTCAGGCCAATATCCCCGATGAACATCTATGCGAAAATCCTTGATAAAATACTGACAAACCAAATCCAGCAGCACATCAAAAAGCACCACGATCAAGTCGGCTTCATCCCTGGGATGCAAGGCTGGTTCAATATATGCAAATTAATAAACATAATCCATCACATAAACAGAATCAATGATAAAAACCACATGATTATCTCAATAGATGCAGAAAAGGTCTTCAACAAAATTCAACACCCCTTCATGCTAAAAACTCTCAATAAACTAGGTACTGATGGAACATATCTACAAATAATAAGAGCTATTTATGCAAACCCACAGCCAAGATCATACTGAATGGGCAAAAACTGGAAGCATTCCCTTTGAAAACTGGCACAAGAAAAGAATGCCCTCTCTCACCACTCCTATTCAACATAGTATTGGAAGATCTGGCCACGGCAATCAGGCAAGAGAAAGAAAAAAGGGTATTCAATTAGGAAAAGAGGAAGTCAAATTGTCTCTGTTTGCAGATTACATGATTGTATATTTAGAAAGCCCTATTGTCTCAGCCCAAAATCTCCTTAAGCTGATAAGCAACTTCAGCAAAGGCTGAGGATACAAAATCAATGTGCAAAAATCACAAGCATTCCTATACACTAATTACAGACCAACAGAGAGCCAAATCATGAGTGAACTCCCATTCACAATTGCTACAAAGGGAATGAAATACCTAGGAATCCAACTTATAAGGGATGTGAAGGACCTCTTCAAGGAGAACTACAAACCACTGCTCAAGGAAATAAGAGTGGACACAAACAAATGGAAAAACATTCCATTTTCATGGATAGGAAGAATCAATATCATGAGAATGGCCATACTGCCCAAGGTAATTGAGACATCAATGCTGTCCCCATCAAGCTACCATTGACTTTCTCACAGAATTGGAAAAAACTACTTTAAATTTCATATGGAATCAAAAAAGAGCCCACAGAGCCAAGCCAATCCTAAGCAAAAAGAACAAAGCTGGAGCCATCATGCTACTTGACTTCAAACTATACTACAAGGCTACAGTAACCAAAACAGCATGGGACTGGTACCAAAACAGAGAGATAGACCAATGGAACAGAACAGAGGCCTCAGAAATAATGCCATGTATCTACAATCATCTGATCCTTGACAAACCTGACAAAAACAAGCACTGGGGAAAGGATTCCCTATTTAATAAATGGTGCTGGGAAAACTGTCTAGCTATATGTAGAAAGCTGAAACTGGATTCCTTCCTTACATCTTACATAAAAATTAATTCAAAATGGATTACAGACTTACATGTTAGACCTAAAATCATAAAAGCCCTAGAAGAAAACCTAGGCAATACCATTCAGGATATAGGCATGGGCAAAGATTTCATGACTAAAACACCAAAAGCAATGGCAACAAAAGCCAAAATTGACAAATGGGATCCAATTAAACTAAAGAGCTTCTTCACAGCAAAAGAAACTATTATCAGAGTGAACAGGCAACCTACAGAATGGGAGATAATTTTTGCAATCTATCTATCTGGCAAAGGGCTAATATCCAGGATCCACAAAGAATTTCAACAAATTTACAAGAAAAAAAACAACCCCATCAAAAACTGGGCCAAGGATATTAACAGACACTTCTCAAAAGAAGACATTTATGCAGCCAACAGACACATTACAAAAATGCTCATCATCACTGGTCATCAGAGAAATGCAAATCAAAACCACAATGAGATACCACCTCACGTCAGTTAGAATGGTGATCATTAAAAAGTCAGGAAACAACAGATTGTGGAGAGGATGTGGAGAAACAGGAATGCTTTTACACTGTTGGGGGAGTGTAAATTAGTTGTGGAAGACAGTGTGGCGATTCCTCAGGGATCTAGAACTAGAAATACCATTTGACCCAGCAATCCCATTACTGGGTATATATCCAAAGGATTATAAATCATTCTGCTATAAAGACACATGCACACGTGTGTTTATTGTGGCACTGTTCAGAATAACAAAGACTTGGAAGCAACCTAAATGCCCATCAATGATAGACTGGATAAAGAAAATGTGGCACATATACACCATAGAATACTATACAGCCATAAAAATGGATGAGTTTATATCCTTTGCAGGGACATGGATGACACTGGAAACCATCATTCTCAGCAAACTATCACAAGAACAGAAAACCAAACACCGGTATGTTCTCACTCATAAGTGGGAATTGAACAATGAGAACATATGGACACAGGGAGGGGAATATCACACACCGGGGCCTGTTGCGGAGTGGGAGCTAGGGGACGGATAGCATTAGCAGAAATACCCAACGTATATGATAGGTTGATGGGTGCAGCAAACCACCATGGCACGTGTATACCTATGTAACAAACCTGCACATTCTGCACATGTACCTCAGAACTTAAAATATAATGAAAAAAATTTACCCAGAACAACAAGAAAATTTGTTCTCTGCATCATTTTGACTTAAAATATCTATTTTTATGAAGTTCGCTACTGCCTTTTAAATTGTGCAAATGTATTTTGGGACACTTTGAAAATTCCTTTCTGAAAGACTTTTGGTTTGATGTGTTAAACTAGAGTCCCAGCTCTAGGTGCACTTTTTCACTGGGCTTGAGAAGGACATATTGTTCAACATGATTTAAATTATTTGTGAGTATACACAAAGAAAAAAAAACTAGTGTATTCTGTTTAGTGCCTTTACATTCTCTTTTAAACCACTATTAAAAATAAAAAGCATGACAATGTTTTTCAATACTTAAATTTTTAATTCACTAAGTACTATTTTATTCAATTTAATTGCATATTAGATGCATCTTTTGAGTTACATGCAACAGAAAATACTTTTTAAACATTCCTATATAGACATTTTCTGTGCTATTTACACAGTACAGAAAGCCCTCAATGAGAATTTAGGCACATATGCTAACAAAGGAAAACATTATAATTATTAGAAAGTATGTCAAAATAAATCCATGATCCTTGATTTAAATAAAACTAAAGATTATGATCATATTTCTTTCTTTAAAAGTACAAAGACAGTTAATAAAATGTGATAGTTACAAACATGTGCTATGATTTTGCAGCATTAAATAGTATTAAGTTACATATGTAATAAATCTAACATTGTGTTACATTATTTTCTAAAGTAAGTTAAAAATTAAATAGCAAAATCAGTTTTTATAAACAAAGTTTTTGAACATAATAAGCCAACACATAAAAATAATATACATAGTTGTTGCAGGTTAATCTTGTGATTAAAAGTAATTTTGACAACATTATTCATGAATTATTTTCACTGACTTCATAAGAAAATTTTATCATAAAAGCACAATCACACATTCATGATTCACTGAGAATCACACAGACATTATTATTATGACACATGAATCAGAAGATACGCAAGCCCAAAGAATTCTCCAGTGCATTCCATAGGCTAGCAAAAACATGACTTTCTTTGCCAGCTTCTCTTACAATCTGTGAATCATACTTTTGAATGCCAATAAATCTCAACCTATTAGATGCTTTTGGAAATTAATAAAACTTTAAGCTTACTAAACTGTCTCATTATAGGCAGTTTATAGTGAGACTCTCCTGACATTTACTTAAAATGGCTATTTCCCTATGTTTACTAAAAATGGCTATTTCCCTGAAAGTTGATTTTTGTTTATCATTTACTTGTTGCAGATGCTACTGCTGTGTCTATGGCAGACTATCCATAATGTACTTAAATTCTCTCTGCAGGCTAAATGTACGACCAGAGACTATTTTCTGCCTGTTGTCCTGGGGAAATCATAAATAGCACCTTCTTTCATTTCAGTGGTTGGATGATAAATTTTATGGCCACCCTCCCAATTTATAAGTAAAATTACAAAAAAAAGAAAGAAAGAAAGAAAGAAAGAGTGCTAAGGTAAATAAATGTGTCTTGATTCCCCAGCACCACTATAGGGATACAAAAGTGGCAAAGCATGGATTCCATAAAAATTCCATGGAATTTATGATATAACTGACCAGTTGAAAGGAATAAAAAATTGATATTAAAAATACAGATTATAGATAATAGCCTCATTTTCTAAGAAGCATGTAACTTGCAGGCCAAAGCTGTTCAACGTGGTGGTTAATCTTAGGTTCTTCAGGAGGACTCCGTGAATGTGAATCTCAGCTCTAAACACTTACAGGCAGGGTGACTTAAGGCAGCTTACCTAATCTCTCTAAGCTGCAGTTTCCTCATCTATTAAAAAAGTAGATATTAACTGTTTTTATAGCATAGGACCATTGTGTGGATTAAATGAACAAAGCATGTCAAAGCAATTTGCACAGTGCCCATCATATGCCATGCACTCAATGTCAGTTATTATTATCCTTAGTGAAGCAGAATTCAACTGGTAAACAGGGCATGTAACTGACTTTCTGGATACAGTGCAGATACATTCCTAAGTATCATATGAAAGAAGGGTCTATAGTTCCATTTTCTTTTTCTCAATACTAGAGTAGGATAAATTCATGGTTAATTAATAAAAATCAAAATAGACATTACATAAATCTGTATAACTTAAGATTCTAAAATAATTGAGTCATTCTTCTATTTTTCATTCATTCAATAAGTATTTATTCAGAATATAGTACAAGTAGGTCACTTTGCCTTTAATTAATACTGCAACACATACTTGAACTTATTTCCACCTACAGATGAACAATACTAATGAGGAATAGGTCCCCAATTCTTTGCATAAATTTGTTCGATTAGACAAAATGAAAGAAATGCTTTCAGTGATCAAAACTAAACTATGAAACTGTGAAAATAATTATACCTTTTAAGATTAAATTTTGAATTGGATCTGAGATATTCTGAAGTATACTGGCAGGGGAAAGTGGAATGAGGTTAGTGGAGTGAACACAAACATCAACTCTCTACAGTATGATGTAAAGAAATACAATCACTAAATTTTGGGGGGAACAGATACAGAGTCTTCCTCTGTCTCCCGGGCTGAAGTGCAGTGGCAATCATAGCTCAGTGCAGCATCAAACTCCTGGGCTCAAGTAATCCTCCCGCCTCAGCCACCCAAGTAGCTGGAACTAGACAGGCAAGTACCATGCCTGGATAATTTCTTTTTTATTTTTAGGAGAGACAGGGTCTTACTATGTTGCCCAGGCTGATCTCAAGTTCCTATCCTCATGTGATCCATCCTCCTTGGCCTCCCAAAGTTCTGAGATTATAGGTGTGAGCCACCATGCAGCCTAAAATTCTTTACATTTAAAATCAATGCATTATGTTATTAGAATAAAGGATAAAAATAAGGTTTGCATTTGTACTGTCCATGAAACATGAAGAACAAGGGAAATTTAAATAAGTTGAAAGCAACATAATCTGTGTAATAGTTTAGGAATTAGAACTCATTTTGCTCACAAGACACTAATTCATTATTACAGAAAATATGACTGGACCTTTATACTATTCTATGTGTTTTTCAAAGTAAAAGAAGCAAATACTGAAGTTATAAAAGCTTGTTTTTCTTTATTAGAATACTTTTTTCAATTCTGATTTGTCACAATTTAGATTCTTTTTCTAAGAATAAGTAGAAATTTACAAAATTTAATTTTTATTTATACATTCATCCGTTCAATACACATTTCAAGAAAGCTGTATTGCACCCTTTCAGTGGTAGTTACAGGACAAAGAAACAAAATAATCCAAGAGAGAGACCAACAAATGTATATTTATAACACAGAGTAATAAACACAAATAAATGTGGAGTTATTTAAGCATGTAAGATGGTACATGCTCTACCACGTATGGGGGCTTCTCTAAGACACAAGATCAGATTAAAGTCTTGAAAGATAATCTGGGGTTAGTCAAGCAGGTAGAAGTGTGAAGAGCACTTTCTGAGCGGAATCTCCATGTGCCAAGTCTAGTTCGAGAGACTGGATAGAGATTAGCAATTTGGAGAATGCAATATTAAGAAATGGCAAAGGTGAGCCTACAGAGATTCCAAAGTTGCATAGTGAGGTTTGTGTTTGAGAAAGTGGACTCAGGCAGCCACGCAAAAGAGGGATTAATAGAAAAGGAGACTGAGGTAGGAAAATCAAGGCATTAGCTGTTGCAGCAGGTGTGGGCAGAGTTGGGGAGGCAATGGGATGGATTCATGAGCTATTAAAAAGGTCAAAGGAGCAGGGATTCATGACCCATAAGTATTAATTAATACAGAAGAAGAAAATATCAGAATGAGTTCTAAATTAGGGCCTGAGCAGCTAGATGTTGGGATAATAACAAAAAGACTGCAAAAGGAGAAGATTTACACTTTGGCAAAAAATGTATATGAAAGTATCTGGGAATTTTATGCCATCATTAAATCTACTTATTATGCTGAAAATCCTTGTTAGCTGGAAAGACTAAGAGAATTCCCCAAGGTGCCTAATATATAAACTTGGAGTAGTTTTCCTACTTCAACTTTTATGCGGCTTATTATTTGCAGTCAATTTATATTTGGTCAATATTAGTTAATTCATTTATCATCTCTGTAAGACTGGTTAATGGAAGCAGATTAAAATCCAACAGTGGTAATTTTCTGGAAGTCCTCCAGAGAGACTACAAAAAGCCAAAAGTCAACTTTAATTTTTGAGTACTTTTCCTATTTAAGGTTACTGAGATAAATTGTCTTTGCTAGAAAAAAATAAACAGTATTGCCAATTAAAAATTCCATTTACTATAGAAATATTCCTGATTATTTTACCTTTGGGAAGCAATGCTTCTTGCTTGAAAATTGTATGAGCCTCAATGGTTAGTGGTGGTAAAATGGAAGAATGCATACTGCAGATGGGCTACACATTTGTTCATGTTCTATATTCCAAATCACAAATATACTGCTTTGAATTGTATTTAGTCAAACAGCAGATTTGACTAATATTTCCCTGAATTCAAATAGTTTAGATTAATTAAGCTAACTGATCGGTTATCTACCATTATATAGATATTACCCGAGTAATGTTGTCAAAATAATAATTAATTAAACTAAAATAAATGTATGGCCCTGAGACCAGAATAAAATGAAAACCAAGAATAAAATGAAGTTTGCCATTACTGGGATGTATTCAAGTTCAGCAAACTTATATGTGTAGTTAAGATGCTTTACAACAAAATATTGCATTTTGTTATAGCAACAAAGTATTGAGCAGCTTCCAAGTCACTACCTTATGTGTATTATTCATACTAGTAATATTGGTAAACATTAGTGATACAATTTTCACTACCAAAATTTTATTATATTTTTCTTAGCCAATACATGGAGCAAATTTTTATAAAGTATTTCTTGTCAAATCATTGAATTCCTCCTCCCCAACCTTTAAATCCTCTAGTCGCCAAGAATCTTGGGTTCCACACCACCACTCTTTGCTTCTGTTCTTAAAGTTGTTGCCCTTTGAGCAGTGGGACACTTCATGGTCATTTATGTTATCTAGTATCCTGTGGCATGATTTTAGTATTCATTCAAGCATTGACAACTTTTCATGTCGATTCAGATTTTATAAGATTTGATTACAGTGAGTTTGTAAAATATTTCAGTTATATATGCAATAGAAACGAAGTATCCTATTTTGGAAGATAAGTCTAAGGCATTCACAGCAATAAAAAAGAAGTGCTTTAGTATTTCTGGACTTCAGTCAAGGGAATTATTATTGTAAAGTACTAATAATGCAGGTTTAGATATTTAACCAGCCATAGATACCAGGAAGCCAGGTGTTAAATCAAAGAACCAGGAAACCATGAGCCACAAAAGCATCAGTGTAGCAGTGTTTTAAGTATTACGACTATATGGACCTGCACCCTAAAACATAAACAATGGTGTACCTTATGAAGTTCAAAACCCTATTTAAGACTAAGAAGCACTTTAGCCTGGTGGGGAAAGCAGTGGTTATGAGTGGAATAAAGACTGGAAAATTTGCTTTTGTAGTGCAGAGCTTTAGAGCAAGCACAGTTTTATTTATTTGCCTTAAACCAATATTTCCGGATAAAAGGTATATTTTTCTTGTGGAGATTGTAGAATAACTATCATTAGCAAAGGCAGAAAGTATTCATTTCAACTTAGTAAAGACATATTTTTTCACTATCACAGAAAGATGACCTTTACATAAAAATTGTTACATATACTTCCATAGATACTAATAGTAAGTATGATTTAAAAAAAATAACTTTCTAAGACAAATGGCAAAGGCTTTCTTTTTCATGAATACTTTGGTTTTAAACAGGTTTTGAGTGATTTTTGTTCTATGAAGTATTAAGTGATTCTGCTGATATCTGTTCTGTGTGTCCTTTGAAGACCAGAATATAATTAATTTTATTCTGGTCTAACATATTTATTCTGATTTACATTGCTTTTATGTAACATAATTACAGAATGAAAATATACCTTTAGATCTGACATATATCATTGATGAAGCTCCTGCTGAGCATGTTGCATAAGCTTTTCATCCTTTTAAAACTAAAAACTCAGAGGTTCTTAACAGGAAGGATAAACAAAGCTGAAATACGAACTCTGTATATCTTCCAATGATTCTCGACATGAAGTTTTGTATTCACTGGCCCAGAGACTCCTGAGTTAAATAAAGCATAATCAAATATAATTAGTATGTTCTGGTTATTTTATAGTAACTTACTATCACTTTAGCAAAGCAAAAAATACTGGGAAGTGAGGGATCCAATCTACTGCCAAAACAGAGCTCCTACTCTAATGTTGATGAACTAAAAATTTTGAATCTAATCAGCAAAGAAAGTTAGCTTATATGCATAAGTTTACACCCCCAAATATATGGGAATAAATGAAACTAAAATAACAGAAAATCCAGAAAATTTTAGAGGAAAACAAATAAAGCTACATGAAAAATTGTAAAAGAAACTAGTCCGTGGTGATAAAATAAAATATGTAGCCAGTGCAAAAGATTTACTTCTAGATTGGTTGCTATGTGCCCTCTGGTGGAAAATGATTTATTTTTGTATAACTATACTGTATATTTTCCCCTATAATAGTGTTAACAAGCATATTTGAGCACATCATAAATGACCAGATCTTTTATGGAACTAAAAAAAAGTAACTGATTGATAGATAGCCTATGTATATTGAATTTGACCTTTTATTTGGAATATCATTCAGAAGTAACTTACATTTTTTCTATGCCTGGGGACATTATTTTCTATACCATTGCTATCATCTGATTTCCTGCACAGAAAACAAAAAAAGAAAATTACTAAATGCTTATATTATATAAAATTAAGTCAGTACATCACTGATATGGCTATCAGGTTAAAATGTAAAATGTCAATACGGACAGAATTCTTTCTTCCTAAAAATGTTTTACTTACAATGTTGAATTTATTTTATGGCATTGCTTGAAGAGGAGCTGTTACCACAAATGATAGTGACAAAGGCTTGTTGATTTTATGCACAGGGAGAATTGCTTCTCCCCAAGCATGAGTGAGGACTTGGGCGTAAAGACCATAACTTATGTGTGGTTTTGGAAACATGCAAGGTAATAGCCAATTAGGAGGTCAGCCAACATGTGTGATATTGGTGCTATACATTTGTATGCTTACTACACTGAAATAGAGGTTAAAAATGGTTCTTTTTCCACCCAAAGTTTATCAGAGCGGGACTACAAATGTGGGCCTCAGATTCTAAAGATTGACGAAAACTAAATAACCAGTATGCATAATGAATACCTTGCCCTTCAAGGTCTTGGGGGCAGGCTTCAATTATCAAATCATAATGCATATTATAAGACAGTGTTACTTACAATTAACTGATAATTAATATTTTCTAAAAAAAAGAAATCCCACATGAGTGCTTGTTTTTCTTTTGTGTGTACTCTTCAAAAGCAGAATACTGGCCACTAAGAAAACACCTCAGCAACTATTGCAAGAAATGGTTTGAGGGACATCAAGAAGCTCATTGTTCTGAATGAGTTCAAGTGCCCTTGATATTTGTATACAATCTAAAGATAGTGAAATAACCTGAAGAAAAACTAAACACCTTCAGTGATCCTTACGGTGCTATACAAGATGAGCAAAATGATGTACATTGATCCAATTTTCAGAAAAATAATTCATCTTTTACACTATATATTGAATCCATTTTACATTGTTCAGAAGTGATGGTCCATTCCACACTGTTCTGGTACCATCCTTTCAGAGTGTGTTTTAAATCAGAATGCAACTTCCAAATGTGAGCTCAGAAGAATGGTTAGAGACAGTGGGAGGCAGAGCTTGGAGAATAGAGGAATCCGAGCAAGGTTCTGTTTTCAAATATGTCAATGACTGTCACGTTTGTTATATGATGCTAAGAACAAGAAAAACGCCAATACGTGGAAATAGGAAAGATTAAAAGTTCAAATCAACATAAATAAGATGTCTATGTTCTCCAGAAAGAGAAGGGATTCTCTTGGGAGAGATACAATTCCCTTCCAACTATGGGAGTCTATGATTCTAAGACAACATTGCTTTTCTCTATCTGGTGTTATAGGATTTCTGATGTAGTTATTTTGTGCCCTTAACTTGGAAGCTCATATCATATTGGTTTATTTTAGCAGCCTATGTGAATGGAGTCAACATGATTATTTGAATAATGTCTACAAACATCTAAATGACAACTGTCTGCTCCACTCCTGCTATCCATGCCTGTAACACTCACTCCATAGAGCTCCTGTTGGCTGATAAACTCTAAGTGCCATTTTGTGTTAGTTATAGTTGCTCAGGCCTTCCACTTCTCAGGTTTCTTGCAGCAACTTTAATCTAGCCTCGTTTTCCTGGCCCCCAGCCCTTGGCTCTATTGTTCAGGCTTTAATCCCAGTCTTAGACACCTCTGTCACTGGCCTCCATACTCAGTTCTCTGGCTTCGAGGAATTCGGAACTCCCATCTTTGCCAAACTAAATTACATCCCTGGTGATTTTATTTCCAGACCTCCTCATGCTTAACTCTAAACAAAGGCTGTGTAAGAGAACCTGTGGCACAATTTGTGTTCTCTGAATAATAATAACTAATAGAATTCTAGGCCAGTGATTTTCAACAGACAGAGGATCAAAACCATTTGTAGATGTTTTCAAGAAATAACAGATGCCATAGCCCCAACCCAGGGGGTTCTGATCCAGGAGATTCAGCAAGGTCTGAGCAACCGTATTTTTTAAAAGAGACTCTTAAGTGATCAAAAATTGCCAGGCTTGAGAACTATTGCTTTAAAAATAATAATATTAAATACTTCCTGATGGTTACTGCACACCTTCTGTGCACCATAACCTATGCTATGCATTTACACATATATAATATTCATTCCATCCAACAACCTCATATGGTGAGTACTATTATTAAATCCATTTTGTAGAGAAGAAAGCTGAAGTACAGAGAAGTGCAGGTAGTAAGTGATGAAGAAGAATTCTCACGCAGGTAGGCAGACTTGGAAAGCCACTTTCCACCACCACGTGGACATATACAGAAAATACTCCTCTGCCTTTTCTCCCCCTAACTGCAAACATTTCATTCAATTTTATATTTCCCTGTATTTTACCCAAGTGAAAATTAATCTGTAAAAAATAATACTTACAGCTGTTCAATCTGCTCAAATTCTTTCCCCTCATCTGTGTAACAAAAGAAGAATTTGACTATGAAGTTGGTTTGTCACTTTTATGGAACATATATGCTCAATTAAACCTCCTTCCTAAGTAAGTAAGTACTATGCTGTTTCACCTGTTTGGAATGAAGGAGAGACATGCTACCTTAAACACCTACACCTCCTTTATCTGCACTACAGACCTTATCTGCATTTCTGATCAAACATAGTTTAGTGGCCTGGTATTTTCAAAAACATGACTGCTTAGTTTGTCATTATTTAAATCATTAAAAATTTAGTATAAAATCAGGAAAGAATACAGGATGTAAGGTCAATTTTCTAGAGGATTACTGCTTTATCAACCTGTAACCCATCAGGCACAGGCTGCAAAAATAGGAAATGACAGGATGGTCTCTCTTTAATGAGAACTCTGGAATGGTTAATAAAATATTTTTTTAAATGATAATCTAAGTGAAAGAAAAATTGTTTCTTTGAGACTTTTTATATTAAGCTATCATAGATTTTTCTAATATTCCAGTGCCAGAATACATATCACCTAATTGGTACTTAGGTACCAGTAGCACCAAAAAAAAAAAAAAAAAAAAAAAAAAAGAGGGGGGTGGTGGGGGAAGAGAAAGAAAAAAGGCATTTTTAATACTAAGTTTTTTCAGGAATTGAAACAGGAAGACCATGGGTATATGTTTCCAGCTCACTGTCACCATTGTTGTAAACCTAAATACTGCTCCAAATAAGAAAATGAAGATTTTCCCCAAAAATCCTAAAGTCATTGCAATGTATCAAATCATAATCCATATCATAAGTAAATGATACTTATAATTAACTGATAATACTTTCTAAAAAACAAACAAACAAAAGAAATCCCACCTGAGTGCTTCTTTTTCTTTTGTGTGTACTTTTCACAAAGCAGAATGGTGGCCACTAAAAGAATCACCTCAGCCACTATTACAAGAAATGGTTTGAGGGGCACCAAATAGCTCAGCACCACAAGCTCAATGTGTTCTTCACTCTCGCCTAATTGGAATAGTGCACGGCACCAGTAAGATCCCCCATCTTCCTCCAAAAGTTGTGTTATCTTCAGCTTTGTTTCATTAGCATATGTGCCATTGATCACATATTTATTCATTTGAACACCAACAGGAACCTAATATGAGGAGACATTAAAATCCATTCCTATCATAGCACATAAAAGATACATGACATAGTTTTTCAGTGAAAGCTATAAGATAATGCCAACAATATTGCTTACTAGAGAAAGGCATATTAAAGTTTGTGAGAGGTTATCTATAACAGACTTAAGTCTTATCAGAGTTTGATCTCCCAGGGAGCAAACAAAGAAAAAATATATACATTGCTATAAGGATTTAGCAGTGAATGTTTAAAACTACAAAGAAGCAAATAGGTCATCATGAATAAATATTATAGAAGAATTAAAAACAGAAAAATCCCAATCATCTGAGTCTCACATTCCTATCCTTGCCTAGTGCTTTAAAGTACTTTTTCCTTCACAAGCACAGGCACATATTCAAACAACTACCACCCCGGAAGCTACTATTTCTGATCATTTCTATAAAGGAAAATCGCTCACTCGGACAATGTGATTTCCCCAGGCTAGAAATGAAGATGAAACTCTCAGGCTTTTGGAGCTGATGTAGATAGAATGGAGGGGACCCTCTGTGAGCCTGGGATCCGAAGTGAACTGCACACCTTCTGTCTTTTCATATCTGAATTTCTTTCTCACTCAGATAAGCTGGCTTCTAAGATTTGCTGGGTTTTCCACAGCCTCACAAGGTGCCATATTAAGCTATTTGGGGCTGTTTTATTTAATCTATTTAAATTAAATTTTATTCCCAAGCCATTTGATGCTTTTCCTGCTCCATCACTCAACTGTGCTGTTCAATAAATGCTAATCTGCATACAAATATTCTCAGAGCTTATCCAAGGAATAACTATCTGTGAGTATATTATTCGTGCAAAAAAAATTACAGCAACCTGGCACCATGTGCACAACACTGCCTGGAATGTTTGGTACAGATTGGTCAGAGCTAATCAATCAAAGTACCATATTTTTAATAAGTACCCAGCTGATTCTGATGCACATGGTTGGTCTACATTTTGAAAAGGCACTTGTGCTCAAGTTTTGACCTGCGTCCTATTCCCCAAACTTTTCTCACATCCTAATAAGACTCATGCTTAGAGTCAAATTAAGAGGATAATGACTAGTATAGCAATGGACAAAAGCACTGGTACGTCTAAAACGACATTTTCAACATCTGATATAATTAAATGAAGGCTAATGTTTTTCACGTATTGTTGTACCACATACACATAAATAAATAAAGCTGTGTATTTCAAATACCATAGTTGACATTTGTTTTTACAAAATTACACTTTTTTAAAAAAAATTACATATACACAATGACTGCCTTTCCTCATCATCCATCAGAAGACATAAAGGAGTAGGAATGGCTTCAGTCTGCATCTATGGGATTTGGTTGGAACTATTTCATTGAAAAACTAAACCTGTTAGCACAGAATAAGTCACACTCCCTTCTGAATCATCTGTCATCCTTCAATAGTCTATAATAACACCAATTTTGCCTAAGAAGGAATTTAATATTTCATTGTAACATCTACACTGTCTCACATGTTCCTTCTACAATTATAGCTTGTCTTTAACGGGACTTTAATTGTAATGCTTATTAGTGCCAGGGTAAAGGAAGGGTGTCTCTTAAAGGACAATGTCCTAAATTTTCCTGCCATTAGAGGCTATTTGGGGAGAAGAAAGGAAACCAGAAATTATTTATAAAATACTCATGTTTTTCTTAATATCAGCTCTTTGAATAGCGATTTCTCTCAGTAAAAAAGGAATTAAAAGTATTTGGCTTCTCTCAGGTAGCTTGAAAAGGCCAATGACACTTTCTGATAGAACCTAAGATGTAAGATTAAGTTACAAAGTTTTCATTATTTTCTCAAATAGTGCCATTATTTTGCATTCTATCACAGATGTTTCAGGAGACAGAAGCCCAAAAAGATGTCTAGCATTTTTTTCTAGTTACTTTCATGGAATGATTTTTAAAAAGAATATTTTCTAATGGGGTTATTTCTAAACTAGGCAACTACACACAAAATGTAATTTCTTTTCAAAGAATGTAATTAAATTGTTAAACCTAAAAAACAAACTACCAGCTAATGAAACATTAAGAGTATCTTCATATGTATAACGTAAACATGCCAAAAACCATCAAATGACAACTCTGTTTGTCACTGCTCTTTCTTTATGAACATAAGCTAAACAACAAGATAACAAAAGTATAAATCATCTTAGGAATGCTGAGTCTGTTACAATCTTGTTATTTTTTAAATAAATGTTTTCTGTTGTTGTTGTTTTCTTCAAATCAAGGAACTAGCTTACCTTTACACTCCCATTACTACTGTACCAGGTCCAATTTAAAGGAAAACAATTTTGACATTTACATGTCAAGACAGTAGAATCCCCTACGTAAGAGATCAATGGCTTGTTTTTCCCATGAAGTTCAGGGACTGAGAATAAAATAGAGAAATGTATGTTACTGAAAGAGTTTAGGTAAAGGAAATGTATTAAATGTGCAGATATTGTCTCCTTTCATTTTTTCATTACATTATTTTAAGTACTTTCAGTTATATATCAATGAAACTAATTTATAGTAGTTAGGGTGTAGTTAGTAGTAATAATAATAGTAGATAGATTCAATATAATTGTCTCCAATGTATAGAAATGGAAGGTCTTCTATTATTGAGCCTAACAACAAAAGTATTGTTCCTTTTTGGATAAGTTAAATGTTTTGGGTAAGAAAGAGGCTTCATGTTTTCAAACCCCTGTTCTTTCTTCCCACCTACTAAGCTACCTTAGAGTAATTATTTTCTTCAAAGTTTTAACCTCAGGTAGCATTTGAGTGAGAAGATAAAATTTCCAGGATAGGAAATCTTTAGTTGATACGAATTTATGAAAAGCCAGCAAAGAGTTAGAGAAGGTGGGAACAAGGAACAAAGGAAAATTAACAGAAAGAGAACAGTGTAAGAAAGAAAATAAGATTTAAAAATTCTTTCATGTGGTTTTGTAAAATATATATATATATATACTAATATCCATTATGATAAATTTCCTAGTCAAGGAAGTTTGAAGTAGATTCCATTAGAAACAGAATACAAATGAGCACTGAATTTAAAAAAAAATAAGTTTTAAGGATGTAATAACTTGGTAAAGAATATTAAAAGATAAGAGCATAAACAGTACAATAAAAAGCCTACATGGTGCAATCAGTTCCTTCTGATTGACCTTTAAAGATGTATTATAGAAGGTACACTTACATTGAAGATGTAGACTCATCAACTAAGATTATTTCGTTAATTTTTTTCTTTTACTTTTTTCAATTTTAGCAGGTTTTTTGCTTCTTTTGGTTTTGTGTGTGTGTGCGCACATGCGTGTGTTTGTGTGTTTACTTTTTTCATTTATATGTTTAGTTTGCCAGTAGGGAAAGAATGGATGAAATCATGTCAACTAAAGACCTGCAGATAAGCAGAGATTGGAGCTTGGCTAAAATAGGGATTCTTTGCTGAAGCCACAAGTTTCCCTACAACCTGAGAGGAAGAGCAGCCACACTTACTGAGTTCCATCTGAAGAGGCACAAGATGCACTAGTGCATTACTAGGGCAATGACCTCTACAGCCCTGTTAGGCTCACCTTAAAAACAAACACTGTTTTGGAGTGCAGGCTTTGCATTAGACACTCAGTAATTAAGGACACAGTTTCCGCTTTCCCAGGTTGTTTATCTCTCAGATATCCTATTTCTCAATCTCTACATGTTACTTTCTGGCAATTGAGTCATGCTTTAGCATGAAAATATGTGTTGAAATAGGTTCAAAATACCAAAATTTACCCACAGGCTAAGAATAAAATGTGGAAGAAAGGTAATTCTTGGGGAAAAACCTGGCAGAATATACACTGCTTTTCAGTATTCCTTGAAGAGCTACCTGCTTGGGAAGCATAATGGAAGCTGCGAGGCACTTTTCAAGAAAGTTGAGTATTCTATGAGATTTGATGAGGAACACATGACTATGTTATTAAACCATCCCAACTAAATATTAAGATCGGGCTGTAAATTGCAGGTAGCTGACAATGACTGAGTGACAACATGGAAAAGCTGAAACCAAAATTCTGTTTTCTTGCCATCTCTTCAGTTTTCTTGATTATCCCCTAGACTAATGACTAAAATACCATAAACCATGCTTTTGTTCTGCTATGTATGGCTAATAACAGCAGTGTGGATTTAAATTATAAAATGCACTATGTTCAGGGAACATGACATTTGTTTGAACTATTCTGGGGTTCAGGGCCACAGCTTATATTTGGAAATATTTACTAATATAAGGACAGTGAGACAGTATTCTAATGTGCCCTGTTGACCTTTTAAGACTTTGCATAAAGTAGGATGCATACGAGTGCGAGGGTTGGAATAAACCAGGTTTGAAGGTGGTGAAATTGCTGATTCAGGCTAGTTTCTAGGAAGATGGGGTTTGGATATACCCAGTGAAAGTAACAGCTCTCTGGAGTTGTAAAATTGGAGACTATATTTGTATATTCATGAACTAGAACAAATTGGCCTAAATGTCATATTGGTTCAAAGACTTTTAGGTACCACTAAATTAGGAAAAAAGATTACTCCATGTAGTAAAAGAATGCTAACTATACTTCAACACTGGGATCCAGGGCTGAAGTCCTAGCTGATTCTATTATGCTACCTTTCCATACTTTATATTTTTAGATACTTCCAGGGGAAGACAGATAGTTGAGCTTTGACAGGCTTCACTACATTTGGTACTATCAAAATCTCATCATGACTTCCAAAAAGTTCTTGTTCTTTACCAATTAAATTTCTGCATACTTTCTACTAAGAGATTTTAACATTGATAAATATTATGGAAGCTTTCAGCAACCACTCAGAATATTTGATCCACTACTGAGAAACACTATAGACCATCATTCATCTTTCTCTTTCTCGGGTGGCAAGTAATCAGCAACTTATTAGCAGTCACAAACTTCCAGTGTACACTTTTGCTGTCTCCTCTGTCCTGGCATCAAGAGCGAAACACATAAAGTCAGCAGGTTTTTGTGCATTGAACTAATCAATAATCTTGAGGGCCTTTTACAACCTTGTAGTAGTAAATCAACCAGCACCCATAAAGACAGCAGCAGGGACTTTGCTGATGAATTGTTCTGAAGACTCAGGCTCATGCACTATAGGTGGCTCATGTAGTCAATGGCAGAAAAATTTATCTTTGGTTCAATTTAAAATAGAGAATAAAACAGTCTTTTCATCTACATGCAGTTGTAAGTCTTCTAAGAAAAGATAATTATTCTTCTTAGGAAAAACCATTAAGTAAACCATATGGAGAAATAATATAATAGGACATTTATAAAAATACACACCATTTTATAAGCCTTTCAGACCTATTAAATAACTATAATATCCATAATGTACAGATGTCTTTAAATACTACTCAAGTAAAAATTATTTCTGTAAGCAATATTCAATTTAGATGAATTATAGGGAATTTTTATTTTACCAAGGAAGATGTGAAAGGACCCAACTTATTAATTTTATAAATATCTTCAAGATATAATACATACTTAAAAGTTACGTTAATGTTAAAGGGGCATTAAAAACAAATTAGCTAACCTAAACTGCTTCAAGACAACTAGAAAAGAAAAAAAAGTAAATGTTCAGTGATTCTTTGCTTTCCTTAAAGCCTTGATTTAAATCCTAGGCCTTGGGTCAGTGCTGCTGACACCAGCCAAAATCAGCTTAGTTATCTCAAAACAGTTGGAGAATCAAGAGGCCTTCCGTGTGAATACTTGCAATTCAATGTATTGGTATGTTGAAAAGTAAAATGCTTGTTAATCTTCACATTAGACACAAGAATGGTCACTTCCACATAATAATTTAAGTAATTATCAAAACTAATGAGAAAAATGTGTTATCTTCAATATTGAAAGCAGGTATGACTAGTATATATTTCCAGAGCACAATGTCTTAGAAAAAAAAAGAAAAAAGTGTTTAAAGTTGAATATCTTGGGAGCACTTTAAGTCACAAGATTCTGTGAGCATTTCCTTGGAATCTGTAGGCCTTCTTTACATATTTTTTAAAAACTCAATAAAACATGTTCACTGAAATTTTGTGTGTTTAGTATTATTTTTTGCTCATTGGGAAGAGAAAGGGAGGAAAAAAGGAAGGAAGGAGGAAGGAAGGGAAGGAAGGAAATGAACTCAAAAGGTGGGAGGGAAGAAAGGACAGAAAAAGGGAAAGGAAAAGAGAGATTAAGGAAAGAGGAGGGGAAGGGCAGATGGGGCAGGGGAGGGAAAAATGAAATGCATAAGGAAAAGGAAACTGAAAGGAAATGTATATGGTGTTATCTAGTCCTTCACCAAGTTAAAGGCAAATGGAGGGAAAAAAGATAAGAAAGAATATACATGACTAAAATAATCAAAGAATGATACTAGTTCCTGCTTTTGGAGAGACCAAGATATATAAATACAAGAATTTATTATATTCATCACATTGGAACAATTACAAAGACATAAAAATAAAATGACTCTGTGAGTGCAGAAGGGATGCAATGAGGGACACAGGAGTGAACCATTAGATCATGGCAATGGTGAAGCAAGCCATTCTGCTATTGATGGAGCCTTGAGAATAGCATCCACATTCTGTCACAGCAGACAGTCGGGCTTTAGGAGTTTTAGGAAAAGTTACAACAATTTTCATGTTTCCTGGGGAATTAGTGCAAAGCAGAGTCCAACGTAGTTAATATGGCGACAGATTGCATTTCCCAAATACCAGCACGATAATATGGTTCACTAATCACCACAAAATACTGGGTTTTTCATAATGATAATTATCTAACTCAAATAACTAGTCTTTATTATGAGATTGAGACCTTCTTGAGTTTTGGTTTAATGATGGTAACAGTAAAATATTTTAATTTGTTTGTTTCCAAGCAAAAGAAATGTGGATGATATTCTGTGGCTTGTATATATCTTTAAACCTCCTTACTTGGTGAGATAAAAAGTAGGCAACCCTTTGTGCATCTCCATATTATTTTTAAGTTTTATGGATCCTAAAATCCCATGTCCTGGAGCTATGGATATAGAACATCAACCCACACTGTCAGAGGCTGGGACCACAATAACTTAGAAACGTGGAGGACTATTATAAGAGCTATGAATTTAGAGAGATAAATAAAGAAATTCAGGCAACTGATATAATTCACTAATAATGTGGTAGGCTGGCCTTTTGAACTAAAACATGTGCTTTAAATTGAGGAATAGAAGCAGGAAGGAAGTGGACTTGGGGGATACAAGACCATTTTCAAGGCTGCCTCTTGTGGCTCTGGAAAACATATGACTTTCTTTCAGCTACATTATGTTTATTATTGTAAAAATAATTTTAAAATTACAGGATTGAGAAATCTAAGAACATAATGCTGAAGTTATTAACTGTTCCTCAAGTTATTAATACTGACCTTTGAAATTAAATGTTCCCCTTTGTTCCTTTTCCTCTCGAAAGAAACAAGAATAACTTCCCATTTGTTTGCTATTAATGATGGTGAACCTAAAGATAATTCAAGTTATTAATATAGGCTTAGTTCTCAAAACCTTGATGAAAATGAAAAGACTTAGCCATTAATAAAAATTTAAAAAGAGAAATAACTCTGTAAATATGCAAATTAGAATATTAGCATAACATTCAAGTGGCTGCAGAGGAAAGAATGCTCAGTCAGCAAAAATATTTAGAATTAAGCTACTTTTGGTGAGCAAGGTAGGTTAAAATTTGTATACTCACCTGTATTGGGTATACAAGGTGCTTCCTGTTGCACTGACAAGATAATTATTCTCAAGTTGTTCACCATCTTTTTTCCAAGTCACATTTACTGCATTCAAATCCCCAGATGTTGTGAACTGGCATGTGAGATTTACATTAGAAGGCCTTTCTAAAGTGATATTTTTTTCTACTGGCATACTAGAATGTTCTATTAGCACAAAAGAGGACAAAATGTGAAAGTTATATTCAGAGGAATCTAACACATAAAACCTTTTATATTATTAACAGCAGTGTTTCATTGACAATTTCTTAATGTAACATTCATTTGAAGAATTATTCCTCTATCAACATAGTTGGTTCCCTTTCTTATTCCCTTTTATATGCACACCTAAAGGAAAGTTTTGATTCAACATTAACACAATTAAAAAAAACCTAAAGCTGTGATAGTTATCTCCTTAAGCTCTGTACTGAGCAGAATATAGGGTAGAGAGTACCCTATAACATGTGCCGTATGCTCTGACAGTGTAAAAACAGCACAACTGTAAATACAAACACGCACTCATGGGTGAGAATGGAATGCCTGTTTCAATAATTTTGAGTAATCATGTTGTTAGTAGTTATTATGAGAATGTTTTCTGTGTAACATGGATTTGAGTGATATATTATATTCTAACCATTCCTAGTCTTCTTCAGAACCTGTAAGGACTGGATATAGACATAGGTACAGGACAGAGAATTTAAATAAGCATCCAGTAGTTCTGAATTTTGACTGAATTTCAATATCAGTATGAATTCATGAGGTGTTTATCCTTCTTTTTGACTTTCAAAATAGATATTTATTTAGGATTGATTGATTATCATAAGAACACTTAACATTAGACCTTCCCTCTTAGCAAATTTTTTAAACTTGTACCTAAAAAGTAGTCTGAAAGGTTCTCAATTACTCTTCCCATCTACAGGTGGGAAGAGAAGGAGCTAACCCTTAGAGAAGCTTTAGGGAAGTTGAGGTGTTTATCTTGAAAACAATACACACACACACACACCACACACAGACACACACACACACACACACACTGAAGGGGTCCAGAATATGCCAGGATAGCATACAAATTATTTTGAGCAGAAGGCATTTGAGTTCCTAAAATAGCTACTCTGACTAAAAGCAGAGCCTTTCAAAGGAACTCCAAAAAACCTCCATTGTCATAAATCCCCTCCCTAGGAGCAATAGGGAGAATGGACTCATCACTGAACATGAGAAATCTTCACACCACACCTAAACAGACACTGTCACAAAACTATATCTTCCAGCTGTTACCTAAAGGGCTCATTTATCTTTCCTAAAACTCATTTCGTTTTTCCATAAGCTGCCTTTCTCTCCTCCTCTCCTTACCCTACCAAGATGGTGTATAAGCCCCCACTTTTAACTGCCCCTTTGAGCTACATGTTTTGGTAACTTTTGTCCATATGTTATTAAATACGCTTTTTGTTTTGCTAATCTATCTTTTGTCAGTTTAATTCACGGAGCCTGAAATTGTAGAGAATTGCAGAGAAAAAGTTCCTCCCTGACAGTTTGGCAAGGAATATGGAATGGTTAGGACTCCCCACCCTTCCACTCCAACCCCATTTCCAAAGCCTGAGATATCAGGACCTCTGACCCAGCAGGTAAGTACAAGCTTTTTTTTTTTACACCAGTATCCCAGAAATCCCAGATTTCTGGGATACTGGTGTAAAAAAAAAGGGTGCACTAGAGCAAGAGCAGTAAGAGCCTCTACTTGTCTTTTCTTTCTTCAGTTTAACCCTCAAGTTCCCAACCACTAACTATCCAACAATACACACATACATACACACGCGCCCACGCGCACACACACACACACACACTTAGGGAAAACACAAAAAAACTAACTTTAATTTTGAACAGTGGCAAATAAAGAAAAAATATTAAGCATGTACCTTGTTTGTCCTACACTAACTGTATCACTGGCTAACCAAACAGTAGAGAAAGTAAACGTTCTCTTTATAGAAAAATTCCAGCAAATGAATAAAAAAGAAATCATACAAATATACCATAATGATGCTGCAACCCCTAGTGAATCATGGATCTAGGCATTTTGCATCAACTGCTGCAATAATTTCAAAAACAGAATTATGTCTCTCTTGAGGAAGAATACCCCACTACCTAGGATATAGTCTTGTTAAAAAAAGGTGCTGGAGGAGGTTCTTGAAACTGGTTAAGTCTCTGGATCCAATTCCCAGTTTACAGGAAACATGGATTATAGAAGAACACATTAACCTACATTTCATGAAAGTAATCAACAAAATCCAGATTCTGGGAAAATTCTACAAATAAATGATCTGGTTTTTTCTTTTCCTTTCTTTCTTTCTTTTTTTTTTTTGAGATGGAGCCTCGTTGCCCAGGCTGGAGTACAATGGTGTCGTCTCAGCTCACTGCAACCTCCGCCTCCCGGATTCAAGCGATTCTCCTGCCTCAGCCTCCCAAGTAGCTGGGATTACAGGCGCCTGCCACCATGCCTGGCTAATTTTTTTGTATTTTTAGCAGAGATGGGGTTTCACCATGTTGGCCAGGCTAGTCTCAAACTCCTGACCTCAGGCGATCTGCCTGCCTTGGACTCCCAAAGTGATGAGATTACAGGCATGAGCCACCGCACCTGGCCTGGTTTTTTCAATAGATACATTTTAAAAGGGAGAGAGATGTCTTTGTATTGGACGTCAGGTGCTATGTTTGGGGCACCTGAAGATTATAAGATACTCAAAAAATACCATTAAAAGAAAAGCAAAACTGAACTGTAATATTTAGGGATGCATACCTGGGTAATAAAACAATACAGAAAAGCAAGAAAGTGACTGCATAAAAATCAGAATAGTGGTAATTACTCTTAAGGGGAAGAGAAGGAGTTGTGTTTGGAAGACGGTAGTATATCATATAAACAAATTTCTCAAGCTCTTCTCATTCTCAATAATGGTATAGTATGATGAAATGTAGAATGCAGAGCCAAAATGTAGAAAGAAAAATAATACAACTCAAATAAAATGGTCAGGTGCAATGGTTCATGCCTGTGATCCCAGTAATTTGGGAGACTGAGGTGTGTGGGATTGCTTGAGCACAGGAGTTCTAGACCAGCCTGGCCAACATGGTGAGACCTCATCTCTACAAAAAAAAAAGAAAAAATTAGCCAGGCTTGGTAGTGCATGCCTGTGGTCCCATCTAGTCTTAGGCAGAGGTGGGAAGATCTCTTGAGCCCGAGAGTTGAGGCTGCAGTGAGCTAAGGTGGCACCACTGCACGCCAGGCAAAGTGATAAAGCAGGGCCCTGTCTCAGGCAAAAAAAAAAAAAAAAAAAATTCTATCACTTTTAATTACATTTGAAACTTTACGAAATGCTTCCATAAGCAAGGACCAGATGCAAGGTTTGCAGATAGTGAAGTACAGCTCGTGCAAAGTGCTTTGTGAGCACATGCTTGAAATAACTGCTTGTAAAATTGCAAAATTGCTGAATTGAATTTAATGCTCAAAAAGAAAAATAATATTTGATGTCTCTAGAATACATATATTGCCAGAGACTACCTTATTCCTTGCAGTTCCCTTTACTGTGCTCTATTTCACTATCCTAGTATATTTTAAACATTTTGCTAGCCACACCAAATTATTCCAACTACCTTTTAAATGTTGGTGTCCATCAGGATTTTGCTCTCTGGTCTCTTTACTTCTCAATTTGGCACTTCTTTGTTGGATTCAACTATTAACTCTAATGCTCTTTACTTGCAAAATTAGAACCTCCACTGAAGTCTTTTTTTTTATTTTACAGCTCCAGGTGTCTACGGAGCATCTAAATCTGGATATCCCTTGGGAACTTCAAACTCAAAATATCCAAGAGATCCATTAATATTCCCTTGTGCTGACCTATAACACTGAATCACATGCAGTAGTATTTAGTTGATTCTACCGCTAAAATGTCAAACAAATTTGCCCAGTTTTATCCAACCCTCCTATTATTGGCCTTCATTATCTTTCACCAAGACCAGGTAAATTATCTAATTTCTCTTGGCCAGCTTCTCTTGCTCCAACCAAAGGACAACTTTGGTTGGAGCAATTTAAGCAAAACTCAAATTGTTTAACTGCCTTGATTCTATACCTTGCATGTGCAAATCAAAGTATCTTCGTATTAGACATCAGTTTCCTTATTTGTAAGGTGGGACAATAATATTTCATGAGATTGTAAAAAGTTCTATCATAAGAAACGCCAACAGTAATATAATATAGCAATTAATAAATGCCCACTTACTTCTTCTCACCATTATCTCACTGGGGAATATTATAAAAACTATCATATATGGTGCTAAGGGTTATATGTTGATTAAATAGTTTAATCTTCACAACAGCTTTATGAGGTAAGTATCACTGCTACAATTCCAACTTTAGAGATGAGGCAAAGAGAGGCTATTTTGTCTAAGATTACACATCAAGACAAAGGCAACACTGAATCTCAGATTTAGGTATGCCTGAGTCCAGACTGTGATAACCAACAGAATATACCAACTCTCAAACATATTAAATTCTCATTACAATGGAATTAACTTCATCACCTTCAAACTGTTGAAACAAGATTTTAAATAAAAGAAAATATTAATAGAAGATTAAAGAAATGTACAGTGTAGCTATATACCAATGTGAATGCGATGATAAAATGAACAGTGCAATCAAAATATTTTAAAAATACACATTTTCAACTAAACATAGTTTTACATAACTTAAAGTGCAACACAGTTTTTCTTAATGGTAGGCCATCCTCCAAGCCCTAATCGTTGTCTCACTGTTTCCTATAATACTTTGCAGGTGCTTCTGCAGTTTGCTGTGCTTCTGCAGTTTGCTTTCCTTCCTGTCAAGAAATCACAGCATCAAAAACATGCAAAAAGCTCTACCTTTTTACATATTTTGTGGTTAGCCAACAAACTAATGTGAGCTCAGTCAACGATGTTTCAACTTCCTTAATACTGCACAACTGCAATGCATTTTTGCTGCTTTAGTGTGCTGCAAAAACATCTATGATTCAATCTGCATTTCTAAAACGATAACAATTTGTTGTTTTTGAAACGTATTTTTAAGACTGTTCTTAAAACCATATAGTAATTTATACCTGTCTAAATAATTTCTTATTTTCATAGGTAACATTTTTAAAGTATATGTGCCTTTCAACAATTTGCAGTCTTCAGAGAAATGACATTTAGATTTTCTTGGGTCTATTCAGGACCCAATCTTGTAAACCATTTCACTAGAAATAAAAGTCTGCTTTGTTCTTTATTAAGAAAAAGAAAATATGGAAGAAGCCAATTAAAATTTATTGCATAGGATAGTGTTTCCAAACATGCTTTAAAGATAGAAACCCTTACTAAAAACAGTTAAGTGAACTGTGACATATACGACGGATTCGATGGGACAACTCTGACAGAAGCCAAGATAGAAAATACAGAGCCCTATCAGCCTGACTTTTCATTATTCATAATGAGGTAGGAGGTGGAATGTGACTCTGGACCACATTGAAGACTGACAGAAACAAGGAAGAGGCAACGAAAGATCCTCTCCGTAAGACACACCCACCAGCACCATGACAGTTTACCATTGCCATGGCTGCACCCAGAAGTTACCATCCCTTTCCATGGCAATGACCCAGAAGTTACCTTCTGTTTTCTAGAAATTTCTGAATACCCTGTCCCTTAAGTTGCACATAATTAAAAGTAGTATAAACATGGATGCAGAACTGGCCCTGAGCTGCTACTCTTGACACACTGCCCAGGGGTACCCCTGCTCTGAAGGAGAAGTCACAGAGCTGTAACAACCCTGCCTCAATAAAGCTGATTTTTCTACCACCAGCTCACTCTTGAATTCTTTCCTGAGCCAACCTTCTCGGGCTAAACCCCAGTGTTCGGATTCACCTGCCATGTAATAATTTCACCATAAAAGTCAATAAAGCTTCATGATGCAACCCAAAATGTCTATTAAACATCCAGAATCCTTACAGAAACAGAAGGCCACACTAACATGAGGCCAACACCCCTATATAAAAATGATACAATGGATCTTATTTTTATCATTAATGTTGTGCGTCTTAAACATATGGAGTTAACTTATGAATAAGAATAAAATTCTCGAAGTTTATATCCAAAATTTATAAAACATAATACTAATCCCTTGATTCTTGTAATTTCACTTCTCTCCCAAATAAGTCTCATATGGATTGAAGAATCATGATGGTTTATTAAGTGATCCTATCAACAAGTTATTTACATGCCATCTGATTAGTGCCACACCAATGTGATACAGCCTAAAACACACGTGCTTCCTGAATCCCATAAACTTAAAATGTGAAATCACCAATGTGCACAGAGAAACCTGAAATTATATAAACCCAACTTGAGTAAAATGTAGTACATATACTTTGATATACTTTTTTATATGTATATAAAATCTCCAAGTAATCCCTGGAGACTCCCTCAAGACCTATGAACTATGTGGCTGGTGTTATATGAGCTGAGCCTATTTTCAAACTTTTAGAATTTTTTTTACACAGACATCCTCAAAAGAAAGAGAAATACCAGAAAACATGAATGGCTTCTACACAAATGAAGCCAGGTTTTCCAAAATAATTCATCAAAGATTTGGCAATATTTTGGAAAATATGTTAAAATTATTTAAGAGGAGATGCTAGTTGAATTTCACTAAACAAAGCTCCTATCAGTCACTGTTTTCCTCCACTTCATTTAGTAACAGAAATTAAGGCATGTAATGGTTATTTCTCTACTTTATAAACTGATTTAACATCATTTCAAAGAAAAACAAAAACAATTCTGTTTGAATTCCAGAATTGCATGTCTCTTGTTTCAACAATGCAGTATTTAATTTGAGACAATAACATTGGGTAATAATCCAATAATTAAATATATTTTTCTACAACATAGAGAACACTGCAACTATTGTTTACATCAATTACAGGAAAACTATAGTAAATGGTTACACTGTTTTAGTAACCAAATACATTTGTTGCCACTGTTTCCAAATAATTAACATGAAGTTAATCCAACACTATAGTGGGGACCACTGATCATATTTTTGGACAACCAGAATCCGAACACCCTTCCCATCCGTGTAAGGTTTGGTGATAGGCAAAGTACTCACACACTGCGGAAACCTAAGAACAGATATTTCTTCTCTCTGCCCAGCTGAGCACTAGGGTTTGGCCACTTTAATTATAACCTTCTACTCATGGCTGTAAAGTTAGAGGGAGGGAGTTAGGGACCTAGGCAGAACTGAAAATTAATCACAATAGCAATGGCAAGTGTCTAGCAGTGATTGTGCCTCATTATTCTTTCACTCACTCATTTAACACTTATTTACCGAACACCTACCATGTGCTTTTCATTTATCCACTCGTTCAACAATTTTACTAAAAATATATTACGTGCCTTTATTCTTGGCCCTAGTATCAAGAGTCCAGTGCCTGCAGAAATATCTTAAGCAGACTCTTCCAGTAATCCTTGCTGTATGTCAGCCTGAGGTCCTTGGCATTGCCAGAACTTGATTTCCAGTTTTCTCATCAATTCTGCTAGCCAAAGTCCTTTATTCAACAAATTATTTCCTGCTTAACTGGCTATAGACTGTTTCTGGGCCTGAGATCATTAACCTAATCCATATACACCTATCAAGATTTACACTGGATACTTCATCTATGCACTCCTTCCATTTTATTAAAATTACATAGCACTGATGTCACTTGGCAGCTCACAAATATCTAGAACATATGATAATATTTGGTCCCCAGAATGAATTCTGCAAAGTGGTAATCATAGTACCAGTTCAGCACATTTGAAAGACAATACCTGAGGTTACACAGGGGACAAGATCCAGGCTGAGGTAGCAGTCCAGGACTCAGATCAGCCAGTCCCTGGCCCTGTATGCTCCCCTCCATGGCCAGTCCTGCCCTTTTGTTCTTGTAGCTATAAATCACACTTTAGTATTTTTTCCATCTCTTCTACATTTACAAATCAAAATCATCTCAAGCCATAACAACTTGCCTCCAATCTTTATATCTAATTTCTGCCTTCTCTACCTTGATAAAAAGCTTTCATTTATTTTGAACCATTTTGCACATGTCCACTTCAATATAATGGAAGAAAGGAACAGCAAATGACAATGTCATATCATTTGATTCCCCAGTACAAGAACCATTTAAATTTTGAAATGGATTATTCTAATGGATTTCAAAATTATTTTAGTAGCAGAATTGTTTCAGAAATAAATCACAGGAAAACTTAAACAGAACCCCCATCTACATACACACACACACACACACACACACACAGATAACTGTATGAAACTGATTAAAAATGTTGCTACAATTAGTGAAGACTGGAGAGGGTGTGGAAAGCATTCAAGATTGGCCTCTTCATCCCTTCATCTCCTTTCCCCATCATGGTTACATCACATGGAACAAAGGATTTAAAAGTGACACATGCACACGTATGTTCATTGCAGCACTATTCACAACAGCAAAGACATAGAATTAACCCAAATGCCCATCAATGATAGACTGGATAAAGAAAATGTGGTGCATATACACCATGGAATAATATGCAGCCACAAAAAGGAACAAGATCATGTCCTTTGCAGGGACATGGATGAAGCTGGAAGTCATTATCCTCAGCAAACTAACACAGGAACAGAAAACCAAATACCGCATGTTCTCACTTATAAGTGGGAGCTGAACAATAAGAACACATGGACACAGGGAGGGGAACAACACACATAGGGGCTTGTCGATGGAGGGCAGGGGGTGCAGAGCATTAGGGAAAAGAGCTAATGCATGCCGGGCTTACTGTCTAGGTGATGGATTGATAGGTGCAGCAAACCACCATGGCACATGTTTACCTATGTAACAAACCTGTACATCCGGCACATGTACCCCAGAATTTAAAAAATAAAATACAATAAAAGTAACTGGATTTCATCAAAGGAGAGGTAAACACAAGCCTCAATACACACCAGATCAAGATAAGGGCTCATAAATACCTAATGTAAACTGAAAGCATGGCCTGCTACCTTGGTAATGAATTTCTCCAAACTGCAGGTGTTTACACCCTGATGCCAATCCTTGATATTTAGTCTTACAATGGTTTATGTCTCATGGTATCAACTTCTAAGGTGCTAACCATGCAGACACTCAGGGAGTCAGTACATACATTTTATACACACCCCAAGTGACTGATTGTCTCAGGTCACATGCCTCCTTTGCAGAAAGGGCTCCTCTAACCTTACAACACTGCTAACAACAGACTCTCTCTATCACACTTCCTTTATATACTTCCTAGCATTTGGCACTGTCCGGTTTCACCTTTCATATTAATTTGTTTACTTACTTATCCATTGCCTTTCCCACTGAAACATACACTGTATGACATCGGGGGAGGAGGGCAGAAAGGGAAGTCTGCCATGTTCACCACTGTAAACGAGGCTTTCAATAAATTTTTATTGAAGTGGTTGTAGCTCCCGGAATATAGTACTTAAAACATGAATCACTTCTTTAGACAGATAAGGCACTTTCCCTTAGACTGAAGGTTCAAGCATATTAAAATTCTGCCTCATGATTTATATGAGGAATTCTAGGTGGAAAGTACTTTACGGGATATGCAAGAAATGCATAAGAAGTTCTTGTCTCACACAGTTGACTCATCCATTGGCCAAAACAAATTTGTTTAGTACTTTTATATGCTATATGTGATATAGAGGGGATTTAAAATTACTAATCTAGCAGGGGACATATAACTCAAACACAAATATCTACAATTAAGTTTAACTACAACAGATACTGAAAATAAAATGAGATCTAAATCACAGACGGCAATAGTACAAAAACATTAATTTTCCCCAAAATAAATCTACAGAGTGGGTGAAGAATCAGTCAAATTCCAAGAGTATTTTTTACAGAACCCAATTTTAAGAAATGCAACCATCAAAAAGTGGGCAAAGGATATGAACAGACACTTCTCAAAAGAAGACATTTATGCAGCCAAAAGACACATGAAAAAATGCTCATCATCACTGGCCATCAGAGAAATCCAAATCAAAACCACAATGAGATACCATCTCATACCAGTTAGAATGGCCATCATTAAAAAGTCAAGAAACAACAGGTGCTGGAGAGGATGTGGAGAAATAGGAACACTTTTACACTGTTGGTGGGACTGTAAACTAGTTCAACCATTGTGGAAGTCAGTGTGGCGATTCCTCAGGGATCTAGAACTAGAAATACCATTTGACCCAGCCATCCCATTACTGGGTATATACCCAAAGGATTATCAATCATGCTTCTATAAAGATACATGCACACGTATGTTTATTGTGGCACTATTCACAAGAGCAAAGACTTGGAACCAACCCAAATATCCAACAATGATAGACTGGATTAAGAAAATGTGGCACATATACACCATGGAATACTATGCAGCCATAAAAAAGGATGAGTTCATGTCCTTTGTAGGGACGTGGATGAAGCTGGAAACCATCATTCTCAGCAAACCATCTCAAGGACAAAAAACCAAACACCACATGTTCTCACTCATAGGTGGGAACTGAACAATGAGAACACATGGACACAGGAAGGGGAACATCACACACCGGGGCCCGTTGTGGGGTGGGGGGAGGGGGGAGGGATAGCATTAGGAGATATACCTAATGTTAAATGACGAGTTAATGGGTGCAGCACACCAACATGGCACATGTATACATATGTAACAAAACTGCACGTTGTGCACATGTACCCTAAAACTTAAAGTATAATTAAAAAAAAGAAGTGCATGTGAAAGAATGAAAGTCCAAGAAAGAAAATCTGTTTTTTTAAAAAGAACAGATAAAAAGATGTTTTTAAAAATAATACTAACATGTTAATCATGCCATAAAATACCAAGAAATTAATGAAATAAAATAGGCAAAACTTTTTAGACTGCAAGCAAAAATCTATTAGTGAATCAGGAAATCAATTTAATAGTTATCAACAGATTTGTTTTTTAATGGATTGGAGTAAAAGAGAAATTATCAGAGTATAACAAGCCTATTAGGTGTAGGTGTTATTCGATGAATATTTTGTTTCGTATGTGTGTGAACATGCAGTTGGTGCATCAGGTTGCAAAGTAAAATGTACTTCTTACTTTGGGAAGTACTTTAATAACTTTGTAAAACAATGTAACAGTAGAGAAACAGAACAGAGTTTGGGAACTGAAATATGATTAGAGTGCTATTTCAAAGCTATCAGGAAAAGGAGAACTATTCAGTTAAGAGAGTTGAGACGCTGGCTAACAGTACAAAATAATAACCATAAAATTAGTTCCTTCTCACACACAAAACATAAAACTATATCATAAATGGGTTAAAAAGTGAAAGGTGGAAAACTATGCAAATAATAGGAGGAAATATAATGAAACTTCTTCACAACTAAAAAACACCACATAAAAGTTTAAAGTGGGAAAAAATATTCGCAACTTCTATAAAAAGTAAAAATTCAGTATCCAAAATTTATGCCTACCTCATTTAAATTAATTCAAAAAATAAAATATAAGCCTAGTACATGGGTCAGGGAAAGGGGCCAACTGTCAAGATGTTTTGAAGGCCAATCTGGAAGTATATGTTAAAATAAAGATGTGCATAATTTCTAACTGAGCAACTCTACTTTGTGGTATTTATCCTAGAGAAACATTCACAATTATGCCCAGAGAGATATATGTAGGGTATCCCTTGCTACATGGTTTATAACAAAAAAATATATTAGCCAACTAGGGTCCATTAGGAAAAAAATGTCTAAGTAAGCTGGTGTATTTACACTGTGCATACAAATTAAAAAAAAATAAAAGCTAGATTCATATGCAATATGACTAGATCTCCAAAAACTAATGTTGAATGACAAAAATCAATTTTCAGAATATATATGGACTAATAGCACTAAAACTAAAGAAAACAAACAATACTAGTTTTTATGGATGCACACATGCACACACACACATACACAGCATGGGAAAGAAACACATTGAACAGCGTATACCATTGGAAAAGAGGAGAAGAGAAGAGAGACAGAAATGGTGGGTAATTCAATGAGACTTGAAACTCATCAGTCACATTTTTTATTTCACCTCCTGAAGTTCTATTTGGATATTTTTTGAACCTGCTTTGTCTTTTTAAAAAACAGTATAATATTCATTCTCATGTTTTTGATATTTATTTCTCTACCTAGTATTTCTATAATCTGAGGCTCTGGAATGTCTAATCCTACTGCTCCTTAGCTCTGTTAGGGACTGTGTGCTTGTTTTTTGTATTTTTGTTTTGTGACATGTTGAGACATGTAACAGCAGGGATTATGTCACCAGGATGGACAATGCATTCTTCCACAGAGGGTTTTTCATTGCTTTCCTGTGGAAGTACTACCTGCCAGGGTCATTTTTGTGTTATTTCTCAGCTCGGAGGCTCCTGTACAGTATAATGCAGGTAATGTAAATTTGCAATTTAAACTGTGTTGAGGACAGGCCCACGTCTTTAAATAATAAGGGAAATCTTTGGGGATTTGCAGGTTTAAAAAAATTATTTTTATTCATATTATTTTTAACTGGCAGGAAACACTGGGAATCTTTTGGTTTAAATGCCTAAAAAAACTTTAAAAGAAAGAAGCCAACTTGTCATCTTGTGCTGTCGGCTGATTTTCTTCCCTAAATCAAACCTTTCCCTATATTTACAGCCTAGGAAGGATAGTTTTCTGCAGGTTTTCAGTTCCAACTCTCCTCCTTGCATGAACTCAAGGCCTTGTTTTTTATATTTTTGTAGCTCTTAAAACTCAAATATCTTGGCAACAAACACAGGAAACCTAACACAATATCAGTTAACGGGTTTCATGCCCTGATCACCAATTTTGATCAGTAGAAACTTCTTTACTTTTGTGTACATTGCTATATATTTAAAAGAATGTTTACTGTATTTTAGATACTCGTAGGTGTGGCAGGAGGGTTTTCAGATTTTCTAATTTACTCTAATGCTGAAAATAATGTTTAATATTTTCAAAACAACTCATTTTTACTTACAGAATTAAAGATTAACAAAAATACAGTAAATACATATCGGAGAAGCAGGAACATATGCACTTCTCTGATATGTGCTTTATTGAAGATGGGATCTTGACTCCATTCTTAGAGAGAGGAAGGATTTGAACACTAGTAGGAGGGAGGGAAGAGACAGGTCCCACTTACAGAGTGTGAGGTCCTGTGCCTGTGATTCAGCACCATCATCTAACTTTATGGTGAGATTCTTTACTAAATGTTAATCACAAGATTATTAAATCATGTGTATTCCCAAGATAAGGGGATGGGAAACATGCAGGACTCTCATTTTTAATGTATAGAACAGTGGGGATAATTTTCAAATGGGGAAAATTTTGTACCCCAGGGAATGTTTGACAATATCTGGAGACATATCCAGCTGTCATAACTTAGCAGGTGTCACTCACATCTAGTGGGTAATGGCTAGGAATGGTGTTAAACAACCTACAATTCTGCAAACAACCTCCTATAACCAAGAATCATCCAGCCCCAAACATCAATACTTCTGTTAATATAAACAAAAACAAAAAAACCTGATATTAAAAAAACAAAAGTTGATGGCAGCCACTGCCACTTGTGTTGCTATGGGTAGATCCCTCTTCCATCTTCACTTTCTCTGACTCTCTATGAATGTTAGGTCTCAGTTTTTTTCTCTGTGCATCAACAGTCTACATATCAAGTTTGATGAGTACCACTGAAAAAATATCCTAACATTTGCAGCATTGGAGTCATGCTAGAATCTTTTCTGCAATAAAGTATTTTCACTTCTTTTCTTCTTCTCAATCTTCTCAATCACCTGCCCCTAGAATCTGAGTGGTCCTAACCTAGACCTCTTGCTGGCCGAGATTTAGACAATGTGGTTGTTTTTCCTTATCTTGACTAATCTTCCCGAATCTTACATTGTGCCTTAATTTGCACATCTGCATCTCTAATGTCTGCCTATATTATCTCCTTGGCTCACAAGGACCTTGTGGGAGAGCTGCTCACATCTCAACATGTAAATAAAATGTGCCATTGGGTCAACACAGGAGAGGTGATTCCAACGTTAACAAGTTGGTCAAGGAAACTGTCAGCTGTTTATTTTTATTTCAGTCTCTTCTGTTAAACTATAACACACTGATTGAGCAACTAAACACTAATATGCAGAGAGGAAAAAAACAAAAATAAAAATATATTGTGGTAATACAAACAATACAATGAATTCCAAATACTATGGACATTGGAAAATTAAGTACAGTGATATAAAAATAGTCCATTACCAAAAGATCTGTTTTAAAACCTCTGAGAGCAGAAAAAATACTTTTAGTTTCAGTCAAGTCAATTACTTTCACAAATTTATGATTAAGCAAGTGCAATTTCTTTATTTCTGGGGGGGGCAGGGGAGATGGACTCTTGCTCTGTCACCCAGGCTGGAGTGCAGTGGCACAATCTCGGCTTGCTGCAACCTCCGCCTCCCAGGTTCAAGTGATTCTCCTGCCTCAGCCTCCCAGGTAGAAGGGAATATAGGTGCCCGCCACCACACTTGGCTAATTTTTGTATTTTTGGCAGAGACGGGGTTTTGCTATGTTGGCCAGGCTGGTCTCGAACTCCTGGCCTCAGGTGATCTGCCTGCCTCGGCCTCCCAAAGTGCTGGGATTGCAGGCAGCAAATGCAACTTCTAAAGCAATAGCTTTATTACTAAATAAACCTAGAAATAGCAATAAACCTAGAAAATAGCTTTATTTTCATTGTTTACTACATCATTTCAAAACTAATGTCATTCTTCTAAAAATAAATATACTTGATTTAATAATGCTGTTAAAAGAAACAAGTAACTGGGCATTATGCCCAGAAAGAAAGGCTGCAAAGCATAATGGCTAATAGCACAGACTGGGCACCAAGCTGCCTGCATTTAAAACCATAAGCTCCAACTCAGGAACTATGATCCTGGTCAGTTCACTTTGCCTCTTTGTGCCTCTCTTTCCTCACCTGCAAATTACAAATAGTAATAGTACCCACCTCATTGAGCTGTTATAAGAATTAAGTTACTTAGAAATACAAACATGGTACATAGTCAACATCATGAGTTTGTTAATAATTAGCAATATTTTAAAAATATTAAATAAGTAAGCTTTTATGAATCAAAAGCCATGTTTTCATTCTCCCAGGCACAATAATCCATATGTTTTCCAGTCTCGAGAATCTTTGGATAAGTATGTATGTCAAGAGCCAGACCAAAATCTTTCTGGTCCAAAATTTACAATTAACGTATTGTATTTGAATCTCTCTACAAGATACATTTTATCCTAACAGAGAGATTAACTTCGACAATGGCCAGAGGGAAAGAGAAAATAATAAGTAACAACATAGAAATGTTATAAGTATTGTTTCTAGACAACAATGAATAATGATAAAATCGATACTGATACGTATCAATGTTATGAAAATATGAAAACACTCCATTTACAAATAGTAGGTTAAAAATCTTAACAGCAGTAAAAAGAAAGTCTATGGTTCATAAGGTAAAAATTGATAATCAGGAATTGGAGTTATCTTGTCATTTTCAACTAAATTAGAGTCCAGAGACCCAGTAAAAAAGAAAAAAAAAAAAACAAAAAAAAAACACTTGGGACACAAAGCACCTGCCCGGGGCTAATACTGCAAGCTAGCTGCTGAAATGACCTGGTATAACTTTAAGACCAGTTTTACCTAGCAGCTTCTGAAACAAACCGCCATGACTCTAAGACTAATTTACCCACCACCATCACTCACCAGTCAGAACTTGTTAGCTCCCAAAAACTTTGCTAGTGCTAATGAGTTTTCTTCCAAAACAATATATAACATTTCTCTCTAATAAAACCTCTAAACTTCTCTTTGGTTTTCAGTCATATTGAAGACCATTCCACTCTCTGTGTATGCCCTGAACTCCAATTCTGTTCTACCAAATAAAACATTTTGTTTAGAGATTCATCTTGATATTTTTATTTTACATTGACACTAAAAATTATAAATATATCTTCAAATTTAAATTCTGTAGTTCAGCAAAGGTAGTTTCTAAGACCAAACTTTTTGATGGGAAGGCACTAGAGCAACAACCTACATGGAAATGTAACCATTCAGTGCCCAACTCTGAGATCTAATGTTTCTAAATTAATGACAAATCTTTTGTCAAAAACAAATCCAAAGTTAAATGAAGACATTATTATTATTATTATATTATTATTATTATTTGACAGAGTCTCACTCTGTCCCCCAGGCTGGAGTGCAGTGGCTCAACTTCGGCTCACTGAAACCTCCAACTCCTGGGTTCAAGTGATTCTCCTGCCTCAGCCTCCCAAGTAGCTGGGACTACAGGTGTCCACAACCATCCCCAGCTAATTTTTGTATTTGTAGTAGAGACAGGGTTTTGCCATGTTGGCCAGGCTGGTCTTGAACTCCTGACCTCAAGTGATCCACCCACCTTGGCCTCTCAAAGTGCTGGGATTACAGATGTGAGCCACCCTGCCCAGACTGAAGACATTATTTTTAAAAAGACTATTGCAATAGAGAAAAAGCTCCAAACTTAAGATCTGCAAGCATCCCAAAAGTAAACAGAAAAGGCTATTTTTTAATATGGTGAGGGATAAGCAGTAAAGCAGGAACTTTTTTAGGGAAACTGGGCAAATGAAACAGTGTACACAGACAGCATGATTGGGCTGCAGTCAGCCAATTCTCAAGATGTTCTTCATTTTAATGCTTGCTCAGTCTTAGGGCAAGCCACGTTTCAGGGGTCTGTAAAGAAGAAAAAAGACAGACTAAAGTTTAATCAAGCCAAGGCAGAGGTAAGTAATGGATAATTGCAAACAATTAGTCTCTTTATAACAGTGGGAATACAGCTTTAAATAGCACTATTTAGAATAAAAGAATAGGAGTTAAACTCTCCAAACAGGTTAAGTAAGTAAATAACCAGCCTGATAACAATTAAAAAGTCAATTTTTTGCTCCTGCCCTGAGCATTGACCGTTTCGTTTCCAGGCCCCAGCTGTACTGGTTGAGTAAGCGGTGCCCTGCTGCCAACATTGCCAGGCTGGTTAAAGAATGTGCAAATTGCTTTCTCACATGAGTCTCTTAAAGAAACATTTCATCTTAACAGAGGCAACCAACAACTACTACTTGCAAAAAGTAAAAGAACATAGGAAAGTTATAATAATTATTTTTTACAAGAATGAACTCCATACATTGGAATGGGGACATTTGGGAACAAACAAAAGCTGCACAAAGTCAAAAAATGCTCCCCCAAAAAGCTCAATGCAAACATTCCATTGTTATCAGATTGGGAAACACACAGCTGCACACACACACACACATGCACACACACCTTCTATTCATATTAGAAACAGAGGAACAGTTCATAAGACTAGAGGACAGTTAAACACCAGATGTGTATTTGGAAAAATCTAACTATTGATTTAATAATAGGTTTGTGATGTTTTAAATTCTAATTATACAATTTTAATATTGTTCCTAAAACAGATTAATGACTCTTAGGAATTTAAAAGACTAAGATTACTCTGGAAACATGGAATCCAAAACTGTGAAAGAAAAAGCAGAGAAAGCAGGGCTGGGTTTAATTTTGGAGTTCCTTGCTTGCTTCTCCTTAGCACAGTGACTCATTTGATATCATCTTTAATTTCTCTGGCTAAAGGTTTTCCAACAGATACACAAATTCTCTTCTTGACCTAGAGTTATGTAATGGATGTGCCAGCAAGAATTAATGAAAACATAAGAGTATCTGCAAATCAAAATTGATTCTCCCTTTTCTCAGGTATCCATTTTCTGGGGAGCCATTCTTAGCCTTGGCATGTCTGGTATATTTTCCTCCTTTGTGCGCCCCCAGTAAAACGTCCTCACCACATTAGATTCCCAGCTCACTACTGGTATGTTTTCCCACCAGGCCAGGAACAGGGATTACCACTTCACAAAGCAAAAAGCAGTAGCTTTGTTTAAGAAAAATTGCTTAAACCCTTTTTTTCGAATTGCATTATTTGAAACATGATACATTTACCAGTCAGTGATATGTTATGACTCTCCAAGGAAAACTTATTTGCCATTATTTCTTCTCTGAGAGGTGGACTTGTAAAAGGCGAATCTATAAGAGAAAGAACACATGATTACACACTCTTATCAAGAGTAAATGACTATCTAAAAACTACTTTGAAACAGCTAAAACACTGTTGTGAACTATTAATGAAAAACTGTGTTTTCAGGAAGCTCAAAGTCTCATATATTTCAAAGACATTTAGAGATATATTAGGCTATTAAATGTGAAAAAAATTCTGATTTTTTTTCTTTTTTAACCTAAAAATCCCTACTGACTTACATCAGATGGCTTTTTTTAAATAACGCCTTCCATTTTTATTCTACTATTATAGTTTCTTTACAAAACATAAATAAACTGAAGATACCAAGGAATCAGATGAGAGAGCCAGAAAATGGAAAGATATGAAAAGGCAGAGAGAGAAGATGAAAGAAGAGCGACAGGCAGACCTTAATAAAGAGAATTAAAAAAACAAAATAGATAGCATTGGGCACCAGGGAACAGAGAAGATAAAATGGCTGACGGGCCAGTTTGGGTTGCTATTTGTTTTCTAGCTACGGTTACCAAGAGGCATGCCCTCTAACACCTGACTTTCAGTTTCCTCTGCCTCTGTCACTTCTCTCTCCTTTTGAAAACTTTCATTAAAGAAACAAGGTTTCTATTTCCACCTCTCTCACTCTCCTCGAAGTTACTTTATTTATTTTATTTTATTTTTATTTTTTTTTGAGATGGGAGTCTCACTCTGTTGCCCAGGCTGGAGTGCAGGGGCATGGTCGCGGATCTCTGCAACCTCAGCCTCCCCGGTTCAAGCAATTCTCCTGCCTCAGCCTCCCGAGTAGCTGGGACTACAGGCTCCCGCCACCACGCCCAGCTAATTTTTGTGTTTTTAGTAGAGATGGGGTTTCACCATGTTGGCCAGGATGGTCTCAATCTCTTAACCTTGTGATCCGCCCGCCTCGGCCTCCCGAAGTACTGGGATTACAGGCATAAGCCACCACACCTGGCCAACAACATGGCCTACTGTTCCTTTTATTTTAGAGTACCAGACCTTACCTTCCAGGAAACTACTCAAATATATCAAAGAAGTCAGAGAAGGGGGAAAAAAGGCTTATTATTGTAAACTTGGCTGCATTATTTAAATTAAATCCCATTCAATTTAAATGAAACCTGAGCCATTTTTATTACACTTTTAAAAAATAATCTGCTCAGAAAGTTATTTCTAGTACAAGATTAGATTTCCAGTTCTTTCATTTTCTTATATGTAAAAGTTAGTGATCACTTTTGTTACTTTAGCTTTAGAACATTGCTTTTACAATATCGCCTAGTAAAATAACGTACCTAGCAGAACCTAACTCTCCAATAGGCTGTGTTCCAAAGGTTTAATCACTTCTAAAACAGCTTTAGAAGTTTAATGCACTTTCTAAACCACCATGGCACATGTATACCTACGTAACAAACCTGCACATTCTGCACATGTATCTCAGAACTTATAATAATTTTTAAAAAAAGAAAAAAAGTCCTTAAATAACATATTAAATCAGACTACCCTCTCACAATGATTATATAGGAAAATATGTCCTGAGTTTCTCACTGGGCTATCAAGTATACAAAACCTTTCCTCCAGTCACATCTAGTATTCATTCATTCATTCATTCATTCACTCATTCATTCATATTCGTACACATATTCTCCCATTCTCCCTCTCCTCCCATCACCCTTCTTCTCTGTCTTTTCACCCCTTTTCTCTCTTCCTCTTCCCTCCCACCCTCCCCAACTCTTTTTTTCTCTCTCTCTCTCACACACACACACACACACACACAAACACACATATACACACTGCTTAAAAGAAAGGCTCCCATAAATGTTATTTTCCTAATGAAAATTCCTTGTTTCCATTCTTGGGGCTAGCATACTTAGAGGTTATATTAAAGACAAAATATTTCAGGAGGATCAAGGCAGATGCTATTCACTTATGGACAGGAAGCCAGGCGGGGGTGGATGAGAAGGAAACCGCTATTCTATTATATCATCTGTTCTGTGAAGCCTGCAAAACGTAAGCTTTGATATCTTTGCTTTCCTCCCCAGGGATACCCCACTGTACAGCAGAATACAATCTTAAGGGTTCTTATTATACTCTTTATCCCTGAAACAAGCCCATAACCTTTTTGAGATTTCCAGCATCATTTATTATTATGGTTCACAGTATCAGTAACAATAAGAGTGACATAAACTAAAGAAAAAATGCTTTCTGTCATTCTTATTCCTATTCCACTTAAGTAAGTGAATATACACAGTATCTCATGCCCACTTGGTACTGATGGAGAATATGAAGCTGGGCAAACTTGGTCCTTAAAGGGCTATGTGGATCATAATAGTAGGGGTTTGGGCCCATAATTTGAGATTGAGAGTCATTAAAATTTCGAGCAGCACCCGTTAATGCATAGTATATAACTATGCATTAATATATAACTGTATATATAGTTACAGTTATAGTCAGTATATAACTGACTATAGCCAGTATATTTTATACAAATCGGCACATGAGCTAGAGTATGAAGCCTGAGCCTGGAGGTGGAAGGAGGGTGAAGATAATTCTAGGAAGATGAGCTCCAATGCTGGGGCTATTCTCCCTTACTGATCACTAGGACTTGTCATGGATGGGCTCAACAGGGACCTGTGTTAGAACAAGGAGAGAAAATGAGTCTAAGTTTGGCTTTGGCAGAATCTAAGCTGATGACAGTTGAAGGATAGGAAAGGAAGGAAACACCAAGTTTCCAGAGGTAGGGAAGTCTGGGTATTTCCAGAATATACTAGCTGTTGAGGCCATTTACAATTGCTGGCTCACATATTAAAAATACAATCAGACATCCATAAACCAAACAACACCAGTACCTTAACTTCATATTCCCTTTAAGGCATTAATCTTGGTCAAGCTTCAGGTTCCACGGAAAAAGTGCCAAGTGCAAAAGAACACATGTAACTGCTGTGTGACTTTTGCCTTGGGAAAAGTCCCTTAAAGAGGCAATATACAGAAATGCCTTAAGTGGAAAAGCAGGGCAACCTACAGAAGGTATTAGGACAGTAAAAGAAGTTCTTTGTTTAGGCAAGATTTTTTTTAACCAAAAAAGTGAGAATGTAAACCTTATTGCTTTCAGTTGGAGGACAGCTGGCAGGAGGCTGATTCAGCTAACATTGGGGTTTAAAGGAAATTGGCAGGAGACTCAGGCAGATGTGGTTTGAATACTTCCCTAAAAGGATTAGGCTGAGTCACAAAAAGAAGTATAAAATGGAGAGGAAGGAATTTGGGGTCTTAATCCAAATTCTGTCACTGACTGTTACTTAGGGTTTCCAAACGCCATATGCCCAGCTCAGTGCTTTGAAAATATGTCTCCACTGTAAACCTCATCTGATAGGGAAAAAAAATGAGGATCAGAAAAGTTGTATAAATATGAGTGATGATGCCAAGATCATAACATGCATTTCTCAAGTTATCAAACTCACCCTTTCTTAATCATTGCTGGAAAATTTCCATATAGCATTCTTTTACAGGTAGAGACAAAAATATCAACATGAAAGAGTAACATCAAATAGTTGCTCAAGAGATTAAAAGACTTTTTTCTCTCTTTGCAGGGCAGTTGAGGCATAAGACTGCTGCATCAAAGAAGTGAGTAACATCTTAATTTTCACCTGTTATAATTTTCTGTGAAATAGCAAAATGGTCTCTACTTAAATGTTTTTCACATATTATATTTTAAAATGTGTTGCTAGAAGGGCATATAATTTATTCTATTAACACTTTCAAGTGAAATAAACATGCTATAATTCTACTTAAAGGTATTAAGGTAACATTTTCACATATCTCATTTTGAGGACTTCATTTAATTGAAGTAAGTTGGGAAGAAAAATAAGTAACACTAGAAAACTGCATTGGGTCTTAAGATTTGCTTTTTTAAATCAGGAAATAAATGCAACTACATCTCTGATTAAGAATAAACATTCTCTCTAAAGCCCCCAAAATCCCTTTATTATATGTTAAAATCTTGGAAGGTCTGAATTTCATTAAGAAAAAAGTGTAAGAAGCAACTACTATTAGAATAAATATTATTCTTTATCTTTCTCATGTCTATACTGATTGCTATCAACATGCAGTACTTCATTTTAACATTCTGATATACAGCATTATAAATGTGCAACCCAATTACAGAAACACTGATAGGAATGAATATTACATATTATTCATAAAATAGAGATTTGGAAATAAGAATATATTTCTTCATGGAAGCAATATTATATATAACCATGTGATCCCATGCCAAATTGTAAAGGCCACTTAAGCCATGATATGGTTAAAACTTAGCTTTAAAATACCTAATTACTAAGTAAAATACTGATTATACACAACACATGGAGAATTATGGGTTTTAGGAGCAGAGTAGCCCTATCCCCTGTCCATAAATGCAGCAGAAAGAGGAAAAAGGAAATAAGGCATCTCTGAGTCCTGGAAATTATACTCCAGAGATATTCATCCAAACAAGTAAAAAAAAAAAAAAAAAAAAGCTTGTCAAAAAATTCTAGTTATCAGGGCCAGGCGCGGTGGCTCACGCTTCTAATCTCAGCACTTTGGGAGGCTGAGGCAGGCAGATCATGAGGTCAGGAGTTTGAGACCAGCCTGGCCAGCATGGTGGAACCCCATCTCTACTAAAAATACAAAAAATTAGCCAGGCATGGTGGCATGCGCCTGTGGTCCCAGCAACTTGGGAGGCTGAGACAGGAGAATTGCTTGAACCCGGCAGTCGGAGGTTGCAGTGAGCTGAGATCGCATCACCGCACTCCAGCCTGGATGACAGAGTGAGACTCTGTCTCCAAAAAAAAAAACAAAAAAATTATAGTAATCCTGATGGGAACATTTATAAGTCAGACTTTCTAAGTCAGAGACAGATAATACTCCACACTGAGAACTCTTGAACTCTTGATATTTTCTGCACAGTATGGAAGCTATTGGACAAGAAGCCTTTACAGACAAGGTTTTTTTTTTAAGGCCTACTGAGAAGTACAATGCACACTTTTACCAGTCTTGTAAAACTATTTTAAAAACCAGATGGTATAGGAATGGAAATAAATAGATCTTTTTAAAAAAATATAATTTTGGCAATAATATACATTTCAAAGGGCAATGTAAAAATTCTGTTTCAAATCACCTCTACATGGGTCACTAAGATACTTTAACAGTAACTTATGCCAAATAAAAACTTATTAAAAAATAAAACCCCGAAAGTTAATAACTAAGATTTCTATTCTTTCTAAAGACTGTAGATTTGTTAAATGTTTCAATTGTTAGTCTATTCGATAAGAGTTGGGATTTTGTTCAGTGGCTCTCAACTGAGGGTAGTTTTGCCCCACAGGAGACATTTGGCAATGTCTGAAAACATTTTGCTTGTCACAATTGGGGGAAGATTACTACATTTATTTAGTAGGTTATATAAGTTTCCATAACAAATTACCACAAATTAGGTGTCATAACAAATGACTACAAATTTGGTGGCAAAAACAACAAAACTGTATTCTTTCACAGTTCTGGAGGCCAGGAGTCTGAAATCAAGGTGTTAGCAGGACCTTCCTCCTCTGAACTCTTGAGTGAAGAATCCTTCCTTGCCTCTGCCTAGCCTCTGGGAGTTGCTGGCAACCTTGGCATTCCTTGGCTGGTGGTAGCTGCATTAGTCCAATATCTGCCTCTGTCTTTACATGATCATCCTCCCTCTGTATATGTCTCTGTCTCTGTTCAAATCTCCTTCTCCTTTTTTTATAAAGACCACAGTCATTAGGTTTAGGGCTTACTCTAATTTAGTATGACCTTATTTTAGTTCATTACATCTGCAAAGACCCTACTCCCAAATAAGGTCACTTTCACAGGTACCCAAGATCAGGGATTAAACATATCTTTTTGGGGTGTACAATTCACCCACCACATATGTAGAGGCCAGGGATACTGCTAAACATTTTAGGATAACAGCTTGCCACGACAAAGAATTATCCAGCGGAAAATGCCAACAGTACCAAAGTTGAAAACCTTGATTTTGAACAGATACATCAGCAATACTGATTCTTCAATGTGATCATTCTTAATAATCTTCCAATGGCCCTGTGGCCCTAAATTCCTGTTCTGCATAGTTTAGGTGCAGACATTTTTAAAGTGTGAACATTTTTTGCCACCCTTCCCTCCCAAGAACACCCTCCTGCCAGGGGCCTATTTTGAGGACTTTTTATGAAGAAAAACCACATGCTGGACGCTGAAATGCAAACCAGGAAAACAGTTATAGCTATTAGCTATCTCATTGCTTTTGGCTAAGTTACAAAAGCACTTTGGGCTTCAAGATCAATCAAACGAGGTATCTAAATTCCCTTTCAGGTTCTCAGAAGTATATAATTGCAAGGCTATTAAAAGCTTCTGGTTTGGGATTAGGGACACATTAGTACAATAACCTCAATAACTTCAAAAATGCCAGGAAAATGCTATTTTCAAAGAAAAGAATAACAACTCATTAAAGGTAACATTCATAATTTCTATTCTAACATTATTTGAGATGTTCTATGTTTAAATAGCAGCAATTTTTATTAGGAGTAGAGTTTATTTTTAGCAAAGTGTTGTGAGGTTTGTTCTCCTACATCAGCATATATGTCATAAGTTATTAATTTCTAACGTTCACCTTATATTGTGCAATATGTGAGACCAGCTGTACAAAGTTAATGTGAAAAGATCACACTTTAGAACAAATAGCCTCAACACATGTGATTTGTTTCTGTTGGAGGGCATATACACCTTTGGAAAATGATACCTAAGAACATTAACAGATTTCTCAACTACTGTTTTAGTTTAATGCCTCGGTAAACTGAAGCTTTCTCAGGTAAACTAATTATTTTTGTTTCTTTTCAAACAATCTCAAAGTAGCAGAAACATTTCAAGAACAGAACATTTTCCCCTCTGAACCATGTAAGAGTAAGTTTCTGACCTGATGCTTCATGCCCCACTAAAACATTACCATCTATTTCCTACAAAGGACATTCCCCATACCATCACAATACAACCATTAAAATCAAGAAATGAATATATATGAAGCACCGTCTCATCCACACCCCATCTAAGTTTCAAAAAAAAGTCCCTATAATGCACTTGGTAGCAAAAGGTTCCAGCTCAGAATCACACATTGCCATTGGCTATCACTTCTCTCTAATGTGGCTTCACTCTGGACCTGTGACAGTCTCTTCTGACTTTTCCATAACCTTGACACTTTTTAAAATTCCAAGACAGTTCTGCTCTAATATGATTATATTTGAGGTAGGCATCTTTGGCAGGAAGATCATAGAAGTGATGCTGTGCTCTTCTCACCAGATCATCTCAGATGGCACACCATTTTTTTGGTCTTTGATCATTTGATCAAAGTGCTGTCTGCCAAGCTTCTCCACTATAAAGTTACTCTTTTTCCCTTGATATTAGTAAGCATATTCTGAAGAGTTACTTTGAATCTTTAGTACTTTGTACCCCATCAAAGTTTTCATTGATTTATTTTTTAATTTGCTTCAGTTGGTACTCATGAATCCCCATATTATTAAATGGGTTACAATCCACTAATATTATTATTTATTTTGATGCTCAATTTTGTCCCAGATTTGTCCAGTGGGAACCCCTTCATATTGGCTCCTGTATCTTTTTGACATGACTCATTATCCTTTGAGCACTCCATTGCTTTCTGGCACAAGATGTTCTAGGCTTATCTGCTACTTTCCCACACTAGCCCTGAAATCAGCCATTTCTCCAAGAAGCCTTGGTTACTATTAGTAAAGAATGGTATTTAGAACCCAAGATCTGGGTGCTAAGTATACTCATCACTACTGGAAATCACTGCTAAGAATACATGTGCACATATTCATATACACATACAACTTATAATGTATATCAGATACACTTATGTATATGATATGCATGATACGTATTCATCATACATATATTTACACATATACTTGTTTAAAGCTATATACCTATATAGACTTAAGTAAAGAGATAAGGATTTAATGTCATGGATTCCCATGGATACTGCCAACTGCAATCCAACACCACAGGGTTCATTCTACTTTTTCTCTATCTTTATTTCATTCTTCTCTAGTGAAAAACCTAGATCCTATTATCTTTCCTAGATTTAATTATTTGATCCATCACCCTGTATACTGCTAAACTGTCATTGCTACTGCCACACCTGTCCCCACAGAGATGTCTCCTTACCCACTGAGGCTCCAACCTCCATCGCTGGTCTGACCCTCCTACATGCTTTCCTCCACATCTTGTTTGGGATCAAACATCACCCATCTGCTGCTCCTGCACAAAAGCCTTGTTAACTTGCTCAACTCTGGGATCCTGTGTCAAGCTGCCCGCTGCAGGAGCACCCATTCACTGTGCTCAGGCCCTAATACTCCACACCAGGCTGCCCTCCTGCCTGATGCCATCCTTACCAGGGTCAGCCTCAGATATCCTGATCTGGGCCCCTTGGGCTCCACCCACTTAGTGAGGATGTCTCCTTGCTCTTCCCCACCAAATAACTATAGGACCTATGGAGGGAAAGATGAGAGGGAGGAGGGAAGGGAACGAGGGTAACAGAAGATGAGGAAGAGTCAGTTGCCCTAATTCTTAACAAATGTTTTAAACATATAATTTTTTTGTGATGATAAATTTAGGGTAAAAATGGTCATGCATAAGAAACATCACTATTAAAAGTAGGCTTAGGCTGGGCACAGTAGCTCTCGCCTATAATCCCAACACTTTGGGAGGCTGAGGCAGGAAGATCGCTTGAGCCTAGGAGTTCAAGGCCAGCCTAGGCAACCTAGTGAAACCCCATCTCTACAAAAAATACAAAAATTAGCCGGGTGTGGTGGCATATGCCTGTAGTCCCAGCCATGTGGGAGGCTGAAGTGGGAGGATCTCTTGAGCCCAGAAGGTCAAGGCTGCCCTGAGCCATGAGTGTGCCTCGGTCCTCCAGCCTGAGTGACAGAGTGAGACCATGTCTCAAAAATTAAATGAATGAATGAATGAATAAATAAATAAAGATAGGCTTATGGTTCATCTGTTCCATTTAAACAGATTTTGGTCTTTGATCATTTGATCAAAGTGCTGTCTGCCAAGCTTCTCCACCATAAAGTTACTCTTTTTCCCTTGATATTAATGAGCACATTCTGAAGAGTTACTTTGAATCTTTAATACTTTGTACCCCATCAAACTTTTCATTGACTCCTTTTTAAATTTACATCAGTGGGTACTCATGAATTCCCATATTATTAAATGAGTTGCAATCCACTAATATCATTATTTATTTGATGCTCAATTTGTCCCAGATTTGTCCAGTGGGAACCCCTTTAAATGTCCTTAAAGGTAAAAACTGCTAGCATGTTCTACTGAGATATGGACTAACAATGTCAGACATATGTGGGTGCTTGAATAGTATTTGCTTCAAAAATATTTATTACTAGAAAGCTGCTGTGTTTGGGGTGAGAGGTTAGTAGGGAAGGGGGTTCATAAAGGGAATGCAAAAGCCACGTCCTCTGGAAGTTAAAAGGATCATTTTAAATGATTCTACTGCAAACATTTTTCAAAAGATAAACATGACCCATTTCTCCAATTTGTGTCATGTAATAGTAATAATAATGATATTTAAATACTCCCACTGATATATCCTTTACAAAGATATATTATATGTCTTATTTAATCAAAAAACCTTAAAAGAGTCCCTGTACCTAATTTTATTCCAGGACTCAAACTGTGTCAGCATGTCATTCAGTGCAAATCAGACATTTAGATGCATAGGCTATGCTGTCAGTAGTTCTGAACTTCCATAGACATTTCCAATTAGCTCGGAGAGACAACTGGATATTGTGTTTAAGCACTGTGTTTAAGAAAACAAGCACTGGATGGACCAATGCCAAATTTCCTGCTCTGCTGCTTAACTAAGTATGTGTAATTACTTGGGCAATTAAGCAATTACTTGGGCAATTACTTAAGCCAAGCCCCAATTTCTTCATCTTGAGCCCAGAAGGTCAAGGCTGCAGTGAGCCGTGAATGTGCCTCTGCCCTCCAGCCTGAGCGACAGAATGAGAATTCCCCAGGAGTGCAGAGGTTCTCAGAACTGCAATACTCTGAGATGAATTTTGAAAGGTGAATCAGGGATAGAAGAATTGGGGATACCCAGAAGGGAGAAAAATGTTCTAGACAATTCTTTTTTCTTTTTTCAGCTGGAACTAAAAAAATGCTAACTCATCGGGCTAGACATTTATAACTATTCTTATTATTAAAATTTGACTCAAAGTCTTAGGTTAACAGACAACCTGTGCCCAAGTATGTAGGCCTATACATCTAGGTCAAAAATATCCAGTAAACCTCACAATATCCTTTGGCAAAGAGAAAAATGAATTTCGCAGAGATCAATACCGAATCTAGAAAACAAGCTGAGAGTGCCTGACAATTTTTAATTCTGGCTTAAATTCGATGCTAACTTCATAACTTTTGTCTTGTACATTATTCCACAATTTTAGCTTACGTGGAGCTAAAAGAGCAGAACTTATACCATATACGTAGAGCGACATCCCCTCCCCCATTCATCTTATTGATTTACACCTTCATTTATTCCACTTTCATTTGTTTCCTACTTTTTTTTTTTTTCCTTTAGAGATCTTCTCTGCATATCAACTTAACCCTGATGCCTATGGAATAAGTATTTACCTAACAGTGCACTGTCTAGGCCATATCATTTTAAAGCTGTGGTTTTTAACCAGCTTAAAATCACATTTAAAGCTACATGGAGAGCTGATGAAACTCCTTAATGCCCACACTGAATCCCAAGCCAAATGAACCAGAGTTTTGCGGGAAAAGATCCAGGTATCAGGATTTTTCAAGCTCTCTGGTGATTCTGACATACAGTCAAGTAGAGAATCAAAGTTCTACAATGAATCCAGAATGCACTGGTTCTCAGAACTGCAATACTCTGAGGTGAACCAGGGATAGAAGAATTGGAGATATTCAGAAGGGGGAAAAATGTCCTGGACAATTCTGTTTCTTTTTCTTTCTTTTTTTTTTTGAGACAGTTTTGCACTGTCACCCAGGCTGGAGCTTAGTGGCACCATCACCATCATAGCTCACTGCAGCCTCAAACTTTGGACTGAAGCAATCTTTCTGCCTTGGCATCCCAAGCACCTGGGACTACTGGTGTACATCACCACAACCGCACTTTTAATTTTTTTTTTTTTTTTAATAAAGAAGGGACCTTGCTATGTTGCCCAAGGTGGTCTTGAACTCCTGGATTCCAGCCATCCTCCCACCTTAGCGCCCAAAAGTGCTGGGATTACAGGCCTGGACAATTCTTTATAAGTGGTATTATGGAAAAGAGATGTGGCACAAGGAAATCTGCGAAGCAACCCAAGATGTTCTGTCCAAGTTGTTAACAACTAGATGTTTTAAAAGGCATTTATAAAAATTAATAGTCTTACCTTTTGATTATCCTTCCTTCTCTATGGTGTGTTACAAAAATTCCACATATTACAAGCCCATGAAAATAAATTCCCATGAGAGTTTGAAAACTTTTTGCAGAATAATGTCCCAATTTTAGTTACTGGTGGCCAATATTTACCAGCTTGAGAGGTGGTCTTTTATTACCCTTACTGGCTGCTAACATTTATGACACAGAAACTTGCAATAGGTTGGATGGAATCCTTTCAATATGAAAAGTAATTATAAACAAGTGAAGGTAGAATGGCAACTTTCGTGTTGGCTTTGTTAATGTTTTGCACGTAATCCCTCTGTCAAAGTGTCTTAAACAATAAAACAACAAGCAAAAATCTCACACATACACACACACACATGCACACATACATTTTGTTTTCAAAGACCACGGTGTAAAATGAAGATACACACACGTTATCCTGTAAGTTGTGGATCTTTGGTTGGCTAGTTGGTTATGATGTTTTTTCCCCTACTCAGCTCTAAAAAAACATCCTCGGCAAGGTGAGGTGGCTCACGCCTGTAATCCCAGCACTTTGGGAGGCCGAAGCGGGCGGATCACCTGAGGTTGGGAGTTCGAGACCAGACTGATCAATGTGGAGAAGCCCAGTCTCTACTAAAAATATAAAATTAGCCGGGCGTGGTGGCGCATGCCTGTAATCCCAGCTACTCTGGAGGCTGACAGAGGAGAATCGCTTGAACCCGGGAGGAGGAGGTTGCGGTGAGCCGAGATCACGCCATTGCACTCCAGCCTGGGCAACAAGAGTAAAACTCCGTCTCAAAAAAAAAAAAAAAAAAAAAAAAAAAAATCCTCAAAGCCAACCCACCTGCCAAGAGGAGGGAAGGAGGTGATAATCGAGCCTTACTCTCGAATCAAGAAAAGGGAGTAGGCCTTGGGGAAATGTGGCTTTCAAAATTCATGCCACATTTGCCCAAGCCAAGTCGCTAGCTGGTCCCTGCAACCACCCACACACCCCACTGCCTTCTTCCTAGGAAAAACCAGACTCTGCCCTGTTACCTACGCGCCCGACTCGCGGGGCGCTGTTTGTTCAAGACTCGCCCCAAAGAGCGCAGGAACGCGAGCCGCAGCAGTTCCAGGGTTCAGCTTAGGTGACACAAACGTAGCCAATGGGAGGCCGCCGCCGACTCTCCCACCCGCCCTTACCAGCATCCCCGCGCCTCTCCCCGCCACCCTTGCCCGGCGCGCCGGCGATGCCCTCTGCCCGCGGGGACCGAGCCTCGCGCGCCCTCCGCCCTCCCTACCCTGGACCCTGTACCCATCACACCTGGGGCACTGCCGTCCGCCGAGCTTGGGCGCGCGGCAGCGAGAAGGCACTGGAGGAGGAGCAGCCGGGACGTACGCGCCCTGGCCTCCAGCAGGCCGGGGAGGGTGCGCATGGCGCCAGAGGGTCCGCCTGGGTCCTCGTGGAGACTGCTCCCTCAGCTCGCCGCCGCGGGTGTCCAGAGTCCCTGCGCACACTCGCAGGTGGCCCGGCGCTCGCAGGCAGTGCCGCGGGTAGGACGCTGAAGAAAAGGCGGAATGGGAGGGGCCCGGCCGCCTTGCCCCACTCCCCCGAGACGCTCTTACCGCGCCCAGCCCTCCATCAATTATGCAGCCCTCAGCCGGCTGCTGGCGTTCCCGGATGTGCGGTGCTGCTTCCCGGCTGCAGCCTCTCCGGCCTCCGCCCTCTCGGCTCTAGCAGGTCGGGAGAGAGCTTGGGCAGGTGATGTCTAGCCAATCTCGTGGGGAGAGGTTGAAACTCTGCCTACAGACTGGCCTTTGCACTTCACCTGAGGCAGGTTTCACTAATTTGCTTTGATGGGACAGATGAGAGACACTTTTCTCCTCCCGGACCCCGGACATCTTTGGGCTTTCTTACGAGGGAGGCTTATTTTTGCCCAGGTGTAAGGTTTTATCCAGCTGCCAGACAACTTGTGTTAATCTTTCTTTGCTTTGCCTACCAATCACACACATTCTCTCTTCTAGTCTCTGAAGGCTTAACTGATTTTCTCCGGATGAAGGTTTTAGAGTCCCAAGGCCCCATACCGTGTCTGATTTTACTTTATTTTTGTTTGTTAAGCCTAACAGCTTCTGAGGAGCCACCTAGAGCTCAAGAAGCAAAAGCTACTGCGAGTAGATACTATGTAAACTGCACAAGACATTGACCTTTGTTAAATCCGAACACTCTTTAAGATAATGCTCTTACCCACAAGGCTGTAGCTTGGAATATTCAGTGCTCTGAACCAAATTAAATAAATTAGTGCTTTATCCGGGAGGGGAGGAGAAATCTATATTGTAACATTGAAACACATTGATTTGATTTCTCTCCAGGATGTTATAACGCATTAAAAGATATTTTAAAAATTTTTCACGAGCTTTGTTTCCTCTCCCTTTATTTTTTTGAAGTTCAGCTTTCACATTCGTAAATTCAAAATATATCAGCGTTAAAAAAAAAAAAAAAGGATTGGAAATAACATGAGACAAATTTTGAAAATTGAGCTATTTAACAAAACCTGTGTTTATTCCAGGCAGGAATGGTTAATTTGTAATTGGTACGTATTACTAAAACACGTCTGTTTCTGGTTTAGTATTATATGCGCAAAACTTTGGAAACAGAATGTAGATTCTTCAAATTGGCAGTGAGATAATATGAATAATACAATTCATTCAACAATATTATCTACCAGGTGCCAATCTACCATTGTGTTCAAAAGAGGCTAGATAGGCACACATGCACAAATGCACGCATGCACACATGTACACACACACACACACAAATTAGACAACTTTATCTGTGAATGACAAATCTCAGGAAAGCCTCTTCTCAGAAAATTATGGTCAAAATGATTACAATCTTTTGAATGAAACTTTAAAAGATGCCTTCAAGGACTAAATCTTATACACTGTTGACCCTCTGAGGGCATTGACTGGGCTTGCTAAACCCAAATTGCCTAATCAATGGCTGCTACATCACACCTCTTTCTTTCAACCCTGCATCTGGTCTCAGGACTAACTGCACACATTTCCCTATAATTAGGTAGAGTGTCAACAGTAAGCACTTCTCACCTCAAACTAAACTCTGACTGACTTTTCCCAGTTAGTCTCATAAAATCCTTAGACACAAATTCACCCTTCTTAAAGAAACATTTTTTTCAGTTGAATCAGCCTATTTATGACCAGAAAAACTTACTTACCCAAGTTGATGCTGATCCCCACTGTTGCTTTTGCTGTTGGAACAAAAAAGTTGAGAAAGAAATATAATTCTCATTTTGCTAAGCATTTTGAAAGTCTTTTCATCACTGTTCCTGTTCTATTTTTAGATATTTGATATTTCCAGCCTTATGTACATTCCACTTTTTCAAATGCTCCATATCCTTTAAAACCAGCTTATTGACTGCCTTCCCCATATAACTTTTTCTATCCCTGATTCACCTTTCAAAATTCATCTCAGAGTATTGCAGTTCTGAGAACCTCTGCACTCCTGGGGAATTCTCACTCTGTCGCTCAGGCTGGAGGGCAGAGGCACATTCACGGCTCACTGCAGCCTTGACCTTCTGGGCCCAAGACGAAGAAATTGGGGATTGGCTTAAGTAATTGCCCAAGTAAATGCTTAAGTAATTGCCCAAGTAATTGCCCAAGTAATTACACATACTTAGTTAAGCAGCAGAGCAGGAAATTTGGCATTGGTCCATCCAGTGCTTGTTTTCTTAAACACAGTGCTTAAACACAATATCCAGTTGTCTCTCCGAGCTAATTGGAAATGTCTATGGAAGTTCAGAACTACTGACAGCATAGCCTATGCATCTAAATGTCTGATTTGCACTGAATGACATGCTGACACAGTTTGAGTCCTGGAATAAAATTAGGTACAGGGACTCTTTTAAGGTTTTTTGATTAAATAAGACATATAATATATCTTTGTAAAGGATATATCAGTGGGAGTATTTAAATATCATTATTATTACTATTACATGACACAAATTGGAGAAATGGGTCATGTTTATCTTTTGAAAAATGTTTGCAGTAGAATCATTTAAAATGATCCTTTCAACTTCCAGAGGACGTGGCTTTTGCATTCCCTTTATGAACCCCCTTCCCTACTAACCTCTCACCCCAAACACAGCAGCTTTCTAGTAATAAATATTTTTGAAGCAAATACTATTCAAGCACCCACATATGTCTGACATTGTTAGTCCATATCTCAGTAGAACATGCTAGCAGTTTTTACCTTTAAGGACATTTAAAGGGGTTCCCACTGGACAAATCTGGGACAAATTGAGCATCAAATAAATAATAATATTAGTGGATTGCAACTCAGGGATAGAAGAATTGGGGATACCCAGAAGAGAGAAAAATGTTCTAGACAATTCTTTTTTCTTTTTTCAGCTGGAACTAAAAAAATGCTAACTCATCAGGCTAGACATTTATAACTATTCTTATTATTAAAATTTGACTCAAAGTCTTAGGTTAACAGACAACCTGTGTCCAAGTATGTAGGTCTATACATCTAGGTCAAAAATATCCAGTAAACCTCACAATATCCTTTGGCAAAGAGAAAAATGAATTTCGCAGAGATCAATACCGAATCTAGAAAACAAGCTGAGAGTGCCCGACAATTTTTAATTCTGGCTTAAATTCGATGCTAACTTCATAACTTTTGTCTTGTACATTATTCCACAATTTTAGCTTACGTGGAGCTAAAAGAGCAGAACTTATATCATATACGTAGAGTGACATCCCCTCCCCCATTCATCTTATTGATTTACACCTTCATTTATTCCACTTTCATTTGTTTCCTACCTTTTTATTTTTTTCTCTTTAGAGATCTTCTCTGCATATCAACTTAACCCTGATGCCTATGGAATAAGTATTTACCTAACAGTGCACTGTCTAGGCCATATCATTTTAAAGCTGTGGTTTTTAACCAGCTTAAAATCACATTTAAAGCTACATGGAGAGCTGATGAAACTCCTTAATGCCCACACTGAATCCCAAGCCAAATGAACCAGAGTTTTGCGGGAAAAGATCCAGGTATCAGGATTTTTCAAGCTCTCTGGTGATTCTGACATACAGTCAAGTAGAGAATCAAAGTTCTACAATGAATCCAGAATGCACTGGTTCTCAGAACTGCAGTATTCTGAGGTGAACCAGGGATAGAAGAATTGGAGATACCCAGACGGGGGAAACTTTTTCTTACCTTTCTGGTCCAAATTGACCTTTTCCTCCTTGGTGAAATAAATATTGCAACAAGCACTTTGATACTCTCATCATGAAGCATATAAAGGGGGAATAAGGGTCCTTTGTTTTCTCCCCTTGAGTTGGGTGGGCTCTGTGACTCCCCTAACCTACTGAATATTGCTGAAGAGATACTGTGTGGGCTGGCCAGGCGTGGTGGCTCGCGCCTGTAATTCCAGCACTTTGAGAGGCTGAGGCAGGTAGATCACAAGGTCAGGAGCTCGAGACCAGCCTGGCCAATATGGTGAAACCCCGTCTCTACTAAAAATGCAAAAAAAAAAAAAAAAAAAAAAAAAATTAGCTGTGCATGGTGGCGCATGCCTGTAATCCCAGGTACTTGGGAAGCTAAGTCAGGAGAATTGCTTGAACCCAGGAGGCAGAGCTTGCGGCAAGCCAACATCGCACCACTGCACTCCAGCCAGGGCAACAGAGCAAGACTGTCTCAAAACAAAAAAAGAGAGAGAGAGATTGTGTGAGCTTTCTGTTCCAGACCACAAGAGCTTCCACTTCCTTTCTCTTGGTGATCTTGCTCATAGAATACACCTGCCTAGTGAAAAGTACTACAGTATTATCCTGAGACTGCCACACTGTGAGAAACCCAAACGCCATGGAGGACCCCGTAAAAATAAAGTCAGGTCAAGTAAAAAAGGAATGTGAAGGTTTATTATACATACAGAAGAATAGTTCACAAACCGGAAGACTTCAAATCAAAAGTAGTAAGAAACTTGACGTGAGAGTTACAGTGCAGCTTATAAAGCATCAATGAGGAAGTGCATTGACCTCTACTGTGACTGGCTATTAAAAACATATTCCTTTTTGGGCAAGTAGAGTTGTATAAACTTATTTATCTGTAACAAATTGGTTCAATTTCATCATACTAACAAGAAAGGAAAGCTTAACTTTTGTTAGTCATTAGAAATTGCATTTCAGAGAAATCAGGATAGCTTAAATTTTGGTTATGTGGCTATGAGTGGTTGACCTAAGAATATACTGTTGCCTCCATTTTGATTATACTTTAACAAATCCCCCATACAGGACCTTAAATCATTGTTGATTGTTTCCTTTGCTGTGCAGAAGCTTTTTAGCCTGATTTAATGCCATTTGTCTATTCTTTCTTGGTTGCCTGTGCTTTAGAGGTCTTACACAAAATGTCATTGCTCAGCCTAATGTCCTGGAACACTTCCGCAAAGTTTTCATCTAATTGTTTCATAGTCATAGTTCCAGGTATTAGATTTAAACCTTTCATCCATTTTAATTTTATTTTTGTGTATGGTGAGATATAGGGGTTTAGTTTCATCCTTCTACATGTAATTACCCAGTTTTCCCAGCACCATTTATTAAACAGACTCTCCTTTTCCTGTTGTATGCTCTTGGTGCTGTTGTTGAAGATGAGTTGGCTGTCAATGCATTGATTTATACCTGGGTTCTCTATTCTGTTTCATTGGTCTGTGTGTCTGTTTTCTTGCCAGTTCTATGCTAATTTGGTTACTATAGCTTTTTTTTTTTTAATGTTTAATTTTTGTTTTAAGTTCCAGGGTACATGTGCAGAATATGCAGGTTTTTTATGTAGGTAAATGTGTGCCACCGTGGTTTGCTTCACAGATCATCCCATCACCTAGGTATTAAGCCCAGCATGCATTAGCTATTCTTCCTGATGCTTTCCTTCCTGCAACACCCCACCCCCAACAGGCCAAGTATGTGTCCATGTGGTCTCATCATTCAGCTCATTCAGGTGAGAATATGTGGTGTTTGGTTTTCTGTCCCTGCGTTCATTTGCTGAGGATAACAGCTTCCAGCTCTGTCTATGTCCCTACAAAGGACATGATCTTGTTCCTTTTTATGGCTGCATAGTATTCCATGGTGTATATGTACAACATTTTCTTTATCCATTCTACCATTGATGGGCATTTTGATAGATTCCATGTCTAATTTATGGAATATTATGTCTAATTCATGTTTAATATTGTGAATCATTGGTTATTATATCTTTGCAGTAAATTTTGAAGTCAGGTAATGTGATGCCTCCAGCTTTTTTTGTTTTTTTCTTATTTTGCTTGGAATTGCTTTGGGTCTTCAGGGTCTTTCTGGTTTCATATAAATTTTAGCATTTGTCCTATTTCTGTGAAGAATGGCATTGGCCTTTTAATAAGGATTGCATTAAATCTGTAAATTGCTGTGAATAGTATTGTCATTTTAGCAATGTTCTTCCAATCCATGACATAGAATATCCTTATTAATGTTTCGTTCAATTACTTTAATCAGTTTTTTATAGTTATATTTGTATAAATCTATCAGTGTTGGTGCACAGATGTATATAATGGTTACATTTTCTTGCTGAATTGACCTTTTTATCATTATGTAGTAACCTTCTTTATCTCTTTTTACAATCTTTCATTTGTAGTCTATTTCCTCTAATATAAGTATAGTTACTCCCACTCTCTTTTAGTTTCCAGTTGCATGCAATATCTTTTTTCACCCCTTCACTTTCAGTCTATCTATATCTTTAGAGGTGAAGTGGGTTTCTTATAGGCAGCATGTAGTTAGGTATTGTTTGTTTATCCATTCAGCCACCCTATGCCTTTTAATTGGAAAATTGAGTCCATTTAAATCCAGTATTATTATTGATAAGTAGGGAATTGCTACTGCCATTATGTTGCTTATTTTCTGGTATTTTGAAACTCCTCTCTTCTTTTCTTCTTTTCTCACTCTCTTCTTTTGTGGTTAAGTGATTTTCTGTGGTAGTATGTTTTAATTTGCTGTTTTTTAATTTTTGTGAATCTATTATAGGTTTTTGCCTTATGGTTACTATGAGGTTTACAAAAAAATCTTGTAGATATAACAAGTTATTTTAAAGAGATGACAATTTATCTTAGATCACAAAGAATAGAAACAAACAAAAAATGAAACTTTCACATTTTAACTTCATTTCTCTCTCATTTTGAATTTTAATTGACTTTACATATTTTTATATTACCTATCTCTTAACAGGTTTCTGTAGCTATTATTGTTTTTGATAGATTTGCTTTTTGAGGCTTCATATTAGAGTTATAAGTGGATTGCACACTACAATTATAGTATCAGAGTATTCTGAGTTTGTGTCCGGGATTTATTCCTTCTGGTGGATTCGTGGTCTCGCTGACTTCAAGAATGAAGCCGCAGACCTTGCAGTGAGTGTTACAGCCCTTAAAGGTGGCATATCCAGAGTTTGTTCCTTCTGGTGGGTTTGTGGTCTCGCTGACTTCTGGAATGAAACCACAGACCCTTGTGGTGTTACAGCTCATAAAGGTAGTGTGGACCCAAAGAGTGAGCAGCAGCAAGATTTCTTATGAAGAACGAAAGAATAAAGTTTCCACGGCATGGAAGGGGACCCAAGCAGGTTGCCGCTGCTGGCTCTGGTGGCCAGCTTTTATTCCCTTATTTGGCCCCACCCATGTCCTGCTGATTGGTCCATTTTACAGAGCGCTGATTGGTCCATTTTTACAGAATGCTGACTGGTGTATTTACAATCCTCTAGCTAGACAGAAGAGTTCTCCAAGTCCCCACCTGACCCAGAAGCCCAGCTGGCTTCATCTGTCTATCCCCCCTCTAAATAGGACACCCTAACTGCTGTGGGAATTGTGCTATGACCACTTTAGCTACTTCCTGCTGGATAGAGGGAAAGAAGGGGCCCTGCAGTGGTAGTGTCCTCCAGACACTGGCCAAAGGGCCAGTGAGTTGATCCAGGGGTCCTCAGTAGAAGTTGTTAGTTGAGCTAATTTAGGGTTCCATTTGTAAGACCTCTATGTCTTGATGGCATGGATCCTGGAGGAAACAAATTTGACAAGGAGGTTAAAAACACACAGCCCGAAGGTGAGTAATAGCAAGATGGCTGAAACAGGACCTAGAAATGGGAGAAGCCACGTTGCCCAACTTCAGAGGTTGGTATAAGAGTTTGAAAGGCATTGTCTGATTTAAAAAGCCTTTTCCTGTAAATGCCGGGCGGCATTTTGTACTATCCCTGACTGGTTAGTGTAAAAACAACAGTCTTCCCCTAAGAAAGTGCTGACTCCTCCTTTCTCAGCAGTGAGGTGGTCTAGGCCTCGGCGGTTTTGGAGAGTCACTGCTACCAGAGTCTATTTGGGATTGTAGAGTAAGGATAGATTTTGTTATTTTTTGCAAACTGTCTGAGAAATCCTTTGAGATTAATAGCAAAGAATAATTGAAATCCCAAACTTAGAAAGTTTTCAACAAAAGTACAGTTTGCTAAAAGTTAACAGTGTAACATATATTATCCTACTACCACACACTCTCAAAGAACGAGGTCTTATTAATAGCAAAGAATAATTGAAATCCCAAACTTACAAAGTTTTCAACAAAAGTACAGTTTGCTAAAAGTTAACAGTGTAACATGTATTATCCTACTACCACACACTAAGACCTCGTTAGGTCCGTATTAACTTAAAATTGGTATAGATGGCTCCTTCCTGATTCTGTAAGTACTTTAAGGTTTGGCTGAGTGCAAACAACTGGCACATTTGAGCAGACCAATTATTAGGCAATTTTCCTAATTCTGCTTCTACAAGAGTTTCCTTATCACTTACTGAATACCCATTGTGTCTTTTTCCCTTAATCTCCCGGGAGGAAACATCTATCATCCCGTCCTGAAGGGAGTACTTCCTAGGTCTGGTCGGACCTTTGTATGGTAATTAATTAAGATTTAGATCCCCTGTTAGGAAACCTGCTGGGTTAAGGATGTTTTTATAGGAAAGCTACAGTTTTGATAGGAAGGCTATGGGTTGTCAGTGGCCTCACTGTTTTTGGGCTACACCCTTGTTTACACTGACAACAAGGTGGTTTGGAGTGTTATAGGGTTATGGAGAAGACCTTCAATTATCAATTATAGGTTTAAAATTTACCCTGGATTTTAAAGGAATAGGATACACTGTTTTTTCTTTACTGCTTCCATCTCTCTTTCTCTTTGACTTCTTCTTTGTCTCTCTCTTTCTCTCTTTCTGACTCCCTCTTTGTCTCTTCCTCTTTCTCTGACTTTCTATCTCTCTCTTTCTCTCTCTCTCTGACTCCCTCTTTGTCTCTGTTTCCTCTTCTCTCTCCCTCTCTCTCTGACTTTCTGTCTCTCTCTTTCCTTTCTGCTGGTCTTTGCCTGCCTCTGCCAGCTGCTTATGCTGCTGCTCTCCCCTCTCCTTCCCCTTTTTGATGGCTTCAGCAGTGTAAGACTACCACCTCCTTGGGTTTTTGCACTGTGTGCAGTAACTCCATGATTTCCTTGTGGTATTTAATAGGGCTCCCCCAGAGGTTAGGAACTCCCTTTCTTTCCATATTGCAGCATGGGCATGTAGGATTAGATAAGCATACTTACCATCTGTAGCAAAGTCTCCCAATTAGAACTGAGGAGGTGGGAGAAATACCTGGTTACAGGCTGTCCCAAGATTCCTCGGATGGTAATGGACCTTGAGGACAGCTGTCTGGGACAGGAGATTAACACTGAGAAAGATGCACCAGTGTCCAGGAGGAAGTCAATTTCCTGGCCCTCAATAGATAAATGTACCTGAGGCTCAGTGAGGTTGATGACATGAGCTGGCGCTTGCCCTGGGCACCCTCAGTCCTGTTGTTGGATCATCTGGTTGGGGATTTCTGACCCAGAGAACCTTTGTCCTCTGGGGCAATGAGCCTTCCAGTGATAGACTTGGCATAATGGACATGGGTGAGGGGGCAGCTTGTTTCTCATTGGACAATCTTTTTTAAAGTGTCCTTTCAAACCACACTGATAACAAGCCCTACCGGGTGATTGGCCTGCTCCATTTTCTGTCCTGTCTGAACCACCAAGGTTTGTCTGAGGGCCATGACTAAGGCTGTGGCCTTTCTCTGATCTCACTTTTCCTTTTCAGCCTGTTCCTCTTGGTCCCTATTATAGAACACTAAGGTTTCCAGGTTTAATAATGCCTCCAGATTTTGTTCAGGGCTCAGGGCTCGCTTTTGGAGCTTTCTCCTGATATCTGCGGCTGACTGGGTAATAAACTTATCTTTTAGGGTCAATTGACCCTCGAGGGAGTCAGGTGACAGGGGAGTATATTTTCTTAGGGTCTCCTGTAGCCACTCAAGGAAAGCAGGATTTTCTTCCTTTCCCTGAGTTATGGTGGACTTCATTGAATAATTCATGGGCTTTTTTCTAATTCTCCTTAGTCCTTCTAGAACACAGATCAACAGATGTTTGTGACTCCAGTCCCGATGACGTGAGTCTAGGTCCCAGTGGGGATCTATACTGGGGATGGCTTGCTGACTGGTAGGGAATTTGTCCCTTTCTTCGTCTGTCACTCTATCATTTACTTGACTAAGATACCAGGTATCTTCAAACTCTCGGGCTGCAGCTAAAGCCGCATTCTTTTCATTAAAGGCCAGGGTTTGATCTAATAGCATGACATCTCTCCAAGTGAGATTGAATGTTTGCCCTAGACCCTGTAGGACATCTATATACCTATCAGGATCATCTGAAAACTTCCCCAGGTCTGCCTTGATCTGCTTTAAATCAGAGAGGGAGAAGAGGACATGCACCCAGGTTGGGCCAAATTCCCCGCTCCCTACAGCTTAAAGAGGACATAACTGATAGCCCGGGGGTTTTTGTGGTCACTTGGAGATTTCTTTCCTTGTTTCCTTCTGGTCAGGGATATTAGAGGAGGCTTATCATTAATAGGAAGGGGAGCTATAGGGAAGCTAGGATATGGGGGTAAGCTGACAGGTCCTCTTGTGGGATATAAATTAGAAGATTTGCATAGTTGTGGATTCTCCTTCAATGAAAAGAAAGCTTGGACATAAGGTATTTCACTCCATTTGCCTTCCCTTTCACAGAAAAGGTCAAGCTGCAGGATAGTATTGTAATTTATACTTCCCTCAGGTGGCCATTTTTCCCCATCAGAGAGATGATATTGGGGCCAGGCCATATTGCCAAAAAAAATGAGCCACCTCTTTTTCAGGGTTTGCCGGTCAAATTGGTCCCAATGGCTTAGGATGCATTGCAAGGGTGGGCCTGTTGGTGTCTGAGTGTTTCCCATCACTTGGTGAAAGTCCCATCTGGGTCGGCAAGGTGTGTCCTGAGTTTATTCCTTCTAGTGGGTTCTTGGTCTCGCTGACTTCAAGAATGAAGCCGCGGACCTCACAGTGAGTGTCACAGCTCTTAAAGGTGGTGTATCCAGAGTTATTCCTTCTGGTGGGTTTGTGGTCATGCTGACTTCAGGAATGAAGTCACAGACCCTTGCAGTGAGTGTTACAGCTCATACAGGTAGTGTGGACACAGTGAGCAGCAGCAAGATTTATTATGAAGAGCAAAAGAACAAAGCTTGCACAGCATGGAAGGGAACTTGAGTGGGTTGCCACTGCTGGCTCGGGTGGCCAGCTTTTATTCCCTTATTTGGCCCCACCCATGTCCTGCTGATTGGTCCATTTTACAGAGTGCTGATTGATCCATTTTTAGAGAATGCTGATTGGTGCATTTACAATCCTCTAGCTAGACAGAAAAGTTCTCCAAATCCCCACCCATCCCAGAAGCCCAGCTGGCTTCACCTCTCAAATTTATTCATGAACATAATTTTACCAACATGTTTTATACCGTAATTTTGTTTTTGCACATTAACCGTTTTTACTTTCAGAAGGAAGAATTCCCTTTAGCATTTCTTGTAAGATGAATCAGGTAGTGGTGAATTCTCTCAGGTTTTCTTTGCCTGGAAAACATTTTATATCATCTTCATAATAAGTTTGCTAGATACACTATTCTTGAATGACAGTTTTGTTTGTTTTTAACTTTTATTTCACGTTTGAGAATACACGTGAAACTCTTGTCATTGGAGTTTGTTGTACAGATTATTTCATCACTCAGGTATGAAGCCTAGTACCCAATAGTTATTTTTTCTGCCCCTTTCCCTCCTCCCACCGTCCACACTCCAGTAGGCCCCAGTGTCTGTTGTTAACTTCTTTGTGTTCATGAGTTCTCATAATTTAGCTCCCATGTATAAGTGAGAACATGCAATATTTTGTTTTCTGTTCCTGTGTTAGTTTACTAAGGATAGTAGCTTCCAGCTCCATCCATCTTCCCACAAAAGACATGATCTCATTGTTTTTATGGTGGCATAGTATCCCATGGTATACATGTAGCACAATTTCTTTTTTTTTTATTTATTATTATTATACTTTAAGTTTTAGGGTACATGTGCACAATGTGCAGGTTAGTTACATATGTATACATGTGCCATGCTGGTGCACTGCACCCACTAACTGGTCATCTAGCATTAGGTATATCTCCCAGTGCTATCCCTCCCCCTCCCCCCACCACACAACCATCCCCAGAGTGTGATGTTCCCCTTCCTGTGTCCATGTGTTCTCATTGTTCAATTCCCACCTGTGAGTGAGAATATGCAGTGTTTGGTTTTTTGTTCTTGCGGTTACTGAGAATGACGATTTCCAATTTCATCCATGTCCCTACAAAGGACATGAACTCATCATTTTTTATGGCTGCCTAGTATTCCATGGTGTATATGGGCCACATTTTCTTAATCCAGTCTATCATTGTTGGACATTTGGGTTGGTTCTAAGTCTTTGCTATTGTGAATAATGCCACAATAAACATATGTGTGCATGTGTCTTTATAGCAGCATGATTTATAGTCCTTTGGGTATATACCCAGTAATGGGATTGCTGGGTCAAATGGTATTTCTAGTTCTAGATCCCTGAGGAATCGCCACACTGACTTCCACAATGGTTGAACAGTCCCACCAACAGTGTATAAGTGTTCCTATTTCTCCACATCTTCTCCAGCACCTGTTGTTTCCTGACTTTTTAATAATTGCCATTCTAACTGGTGTGAGATGGTATCTCATTGTTGTTTTGATTTGCATATCTCTGATGGCCAGTGACGGTGAGCATTTTTTCATGTGTTTTTTGGCTGCATAAATGTCTTCTTTTGAGAAGTGTCTGTTCATGCCCTTCGCCCACTTTTTGACGGGGTTGTTTGTTTTTTTCTTGTAAATTTGTTTGAGTTCATTGTAGATTCTGGATATTACCCCTTTGTCGGATGAGTAGGTTGGGAAAATTTTCTCCCATTTTTAGGTTGCCTGTTCACACTGATGGTAGTTTCTTTTGCTGTGCAGAAGCTCTTTAGTTTATTTAGATCCCATTTGTCAATTCTGTCTTTTGTTGCCATTGCTTTTGGTGTTTTAGACATGAAGTCCTTGCCCATGCCAATGTCCTGAATGGTAATGCCTAGGTTTTCTTCTAGGGTTTTTATGGTTTTAGGTCTAACGTTTAAGTCTTTAATCCATCTTGAATTGATTTTTGTATAAGGCATAAGGAAGGGATCCAGTTTCAGCTTTCTACATATGGCTGGCCAGTTTTCCCAGCACCACTTATTAAATAGGGAATCCTTTCCCCATTTCTTGTTTTTCTCAGGTTTGTCAAAGATCACATAGTTGTAGATATGCGGCGTTATTTCTGAGGACTCTCTTCTGTTCCATTGATCTATATCTCTGTCTTGGTACCAGTACCATGCTGTTTTGGTTACTGTAGCCTTGTAGTGTAGTTTGAAGTCAGGTGGTGTGATGCCTCCCGCTTTGTTCTTTTGGCTTAGGATTGACTTGGCGATGCAGGCTCTTTTTTGGTTCCATATGAACTTTAAAGTAGTTTTTTCCAATTCTGTGAGGAAAGTCATTGGTAGCTTGATGGGGATGGCATTGAATCTGTAAATTCCCTTGGGCAGTATGGCCATTTTCACGATATTGATTCTTCCTACCTATGAGCATGGAATGTTCTTCCATTTGTTTGTATCCTTTTTTATTTTCTTGAGCAGTGGTTTGTAGTTCTCCTTGAAGAGGTCCTTCACATCCCTTGAAAGTTGGATTCCTAGGTATTTTATTCTCTTTGAAGCAATTGTGAATGGGAGTTCACTCATGATTTGGCTCTCTGTTTGTCTGTTGTTGGTGTATAAGAATGCTTGTTATTTTTGTACATTGGTTTTGTATCCTGAGACTTTGCTGAAGTTGCTTATCAGCTTAAGGAGATTTTGGGCTGAGACAATGGGGTTTTCTAGATATACAATCATGTCATCTGCAAACACGGACAATTTGACTTCCTCTTTTCCTAATTGAATACCCTTTATTTCCTTCTCCTGCCTAATTGCCCTGGCCAGAACTTCCAACACTATGTTGAATAGGAGTGGTGAGAGAGGGCATCCCTGTCTTGTGCCAGGTTTCAAAGGGAATGCTTCCAGTTTTTGCCCATTCAGTATGATATTGGCTGTGGGTTTCTCATAGATAGCTCTTATTATTTTGAGATACGTCCCATCAATACCTAATTAATTGAGAGTTTTTGGCATGAAGCGTTGTTGAATTTTGTCAAAGGACTTTCTGCATCTATTGAGATAATCATGTGGTTTTTGTCTTTGGTTCTGTTTATATGCTGGATTACATTTATTGATTCGTGTATATTGAACCAGTCTTGCATCCCAGGGATGAAGCCCACTTGATCATAGTGGATAAGCTTTTTGATGTGCTGCTGGATTCAGTTTGCCAGTATTTTATTGAGGATTTTTGCATCAATGTTCATCAAGGATATTGGTCTAAAATTCCCTTTTTTGGTTGTGTCTCTGTCCGGCTTTGGTATCAGGATGATGCTGGCCTCATAAAATGAGTTAGGGAGGATTCCCTCTTTTTCTATTGATTGGAACAGTTTCAGAAGGAATGGTACCAGTTCCTCCTTGTACCTCTGGTAGAATTCAGCTGTGAATCCATCTGGTCCTGGACTCTTTTTTGTTGGTAAGCTATTGATTATTGCCACAATTTCAGCTCCTGTTATTGGTCTATTCAGAGAGTCAACTTCTTCCTGGTTTACTCTTGGGAGAGTGTATGTTAAGGAGTTTATCCATTTCGTCTAGATTTTCTAGTTAATCTGCGTAGACATGTTTGTAGTATTCTCTGATGGTAGTTTGTATTTCTATGGGATTGGTGGTGATATCCCCTTTATCATTTTTTATTGCATCTATTTGATTCTTTTCTCTTTTTTTCTTTGTTAGTCTTGATAGCGGCCTATCAATTTTGTTGATCCTTTCAAAAAACCAGCTCCTGGATTCATTAATTTTTGAGGGTTTTTTGTGTCTCTATTTCCTTCAGTTCTACTCTGATTTAATTATTTCTTGCCTTCTGCTAGCTTTTGAATGTGTTTGCTCTTGCTTTTCTAGTTCTTTTAATTATGATGTTAGGGTGTCAATTTTGGATCTTTCCTGCTTTCTCTTGTGGGCATTTAGTGCTATCAATTTCCCTCTAGACACTGCTTTGAATGTGTCCCAGAAATTCTGATGTGTTGTGTCTTTGTTCTTGTTGGTTTCAAAGATCATCTGTATTTCTGCCTTCATTTCGTTATGTACCCAGTAGTCATTCAGGAGCAGGTTGTTCAGTTTCCATGTATTTGAGTGGTTTTGAATGAGATTCTTAATCCTGAGTTCTAGTTTGAATGCACTGTGGTATGAGAGATAGTTTGTTATAATTTCTGTTCTTTTACATTTGCTGAGGAGAGCTTTACTTCCAACTATGTAGTCAACTTTGGAGTAGGTGTGGTGTGGTGCAGAAAAAAATGTATATTCTGTTGATTTGAGGTGTAGAGGTCTGTAGATGTCTATTAGGTCTGCTTGGTGCAGAGCTGAATTCAATTCCTGGGTATCCTTGTTGACTTTCTGTCTTGTTGATCTGTCTAATGTTGATAGTGGGCTGTTAAAATTTCCCATTATTAATGTGTGGGAGTCTAAGTCTCTTTGTAGGTCACTCAGGACTTGCTTTATGAATCTGGGTGCTCCTCTATTGGGTGCATATATATTTAGGATAGTTAGCTCTTCTTGTTGAATTGATCCCTTTACCATGATGTAATGGCCTTCTTTGTCTCTTTTGATCATTGTTGGTTTAACGTCTGTTTTATCAGAGACTAGGATTGCAACCCCTGCCTTTTTTTGTTTTCCATTTGCTGGGTAGATCTTCCTCCATCCTTTTATTTTGAGCCTATGTGTGTCTCTGCACGTGAGATGGGTTTCCTGAATACAGCACACTGATGGGTCTTGACTCTTTATCCAATTTGCCAGTCTGTGTCTTTTAATTGGAGCATTTAGTCCATTGACATTTAAAGTTAATATTGTTATGTATGAATTTTATCCTTTCATTATGATTTTAACTGGTTATTTTGTTCGTTAGTTCATGCAGTTTCTTCCTAGTCTTGATGGTCTTTACATTTTGGCATGATTTTGCAGTGGCTGGTACCAGTTGTTCCTTTCCATGTTTAGCGCTTCCTTCAGGAGCTATTTTAGGGCAGGCCTGGTGGTGACAAAATCTCTCAGCATCTGCTTGTCTGTAAAGTATTTTATTTCTCCTTCACTTATGAAGCTTAGTTTGGCTGGATATGAAATTCAGGTTTGAAAATTCTTTTCTTTAAGAATGTTGAATATTGGCCCCCATTCTCTTCTGGCTTGTAGAGTTTCTGCCAAGAGATCTGCTGATAGTCCGATGGGCATCCCTTTGTGGGTAACCCAACCTTTCTCTCTGGCTGCCCTTAACATTTTTTTCCTTCATTTCAACTTTGGTGAATCTGACAATTATGTGTCTTGGAGTTGCTCTTCTTGAGGAGTATCTTTGTGGCGTTCTCTGTATTTCCTGAATCTGAATGTTGGCCTGCCTTGCTAGATTGGGGAAGTTCTCCTGGATAATATCCTGTAGAGTGTTTTCCAACTTGGTTCCTTCCTCTTCGTCACTTTCAGATACACCAATCAGATGTAGATTTGGTCTTTTCGCATAGTCCCATATTTCTTGGAGGCTTTGTTCATTTCTTTTTATTCTTTTTTCTCTAAACTTCTCTTCTCATTTCATTTCATTCCCTTCATCTTCCATCGCTGTTACCCTTTCTTCCAGTTGATTGCATTGGCTCCTGAGGCTTCTGCATTCTTCACGTAGTTCTCGAGCCTTGGTTTTCAGCTCCATCAGCTCCTTTAAGTACTTCTCTGTATTGGTTATTCTAGTTACACATTGTTCTAAATTTTTTTCAAAGTTTTCAACTTCTTTGCCTTTGGTTTGAGTTTCCTCCCGTAGCTCAGAGTAATTTGATTGTCTGAAGCCTTCTTCTCTCAGGTCGTCGAAATCATTCTCCGTCCAGCTTTGTTCCATTGCTGGTGAGGAACTGCGTTCCTTTGGAGGAGGAGAGGCATTCTGCTCTTTAGAGTTTCCAGTTTTTCTACTCTGTTTTTTCCCCATCTTTGTGGCTTTATCTACTTTTGGTCTTTGATGATGGTGATGTACAGATGGGTTTTTGGTGTGGATGTCCTTTCTGTTTGTTAGTTTTCCTTCTAACAGACAGGACCCTCAGCTGCAGGTCTGTTGGAGTACCCGGCCCTGTGAGGTGTCAGTCTGCCCCTGCTGGGGGGTGCCTCCCAGTTAGGCTGCTCAGGGGTCAGGGGTCAGGGACCCACTTGAGGAGGCAGTCTGCCCATTCTCAGATCTCCAGCTGCATGCTGGGAGAACCATTGCTCTCTTCAAAGCTGTCAGACAGGGACATTTCAGTCTGCAGAGGTTACTGCCGTCTTTTTGTTTGTCTGTGCCCTGCCCCCAGAGGTGGAGCCTACAGAGGCAGGCAGGCCTCCTTGAGTTGTGGTGGGCTCCACCCAGTTCAAGCTTCCTGGCTGCTTTGTTTACCTAAGCAAGCCTGGGCAATGGCGGGCGCCCCTCCCCCAGCTCACTGCCGCCTTGCAGTTTGATCTCAGACTGCTGTGCTAGCAATCAGTGAGACTCCGTGGGCATAGGACCCTCCCAGCCATGTGTGGGATATAATCTCCTGGTGCGGCACTTTTTAAGCCCGTCAGAAAAGCGCAGTATTCGGGTGGGAGTGACCCAATTTTCCAGGTGCCATCTGTCACCCCTTTCTTTGACTAGGAAAGGGAACTCCCTGACCCCTTGTGCTTCCCGAGTGAGGCAATGCCTCACCCTGCTTCAGCTCGTGCACGGTGCACGCACCCACTGACCTGCGCCCACTGTCTGGCACTCCCTAATGAGATGAACCCAGTACCTCAGATGGAAATGCAGAAATCACCCATCTTCTGCATTGCTCACACTGGGAGCTGTAGACTGGAGCTGTTCCTATTCAGCCATCTTGGCTCAGGAATCCTGCCCGGAGATCTCCTTTTTATCATAGTTCATGTTGGATTGTAACAGCATGCCCAGCTTAGTATTTTCCTTCAAAATTTTTGGCATAGGAACCATCAGCATAGAGCAACAGTTCTGGATTGGTGTATAGAATTTCTTGTAAATCCAATCTCGGAGTCAAATTTTGGGAAATCAGTTTAACACAATTATAATCTCTCTTTTGTTGGGTAAAGGTAAGATGGTAGCAGAGTTTAAAGAAAGAATTGCAGCAAAGTATATGCAGATTTGAAGGTGATAGGAGCAGAATCACATAAAATGTTATCCTGCTGGCTGAGAAATGCTGGGTACATTCAGGATTTAGCAAGATTTCTACAGCATGTGAAAGGTGTAGGCATAAGTTATTGCTTTGAACAAGTTCTGAGAAAGATTGTATTATTTCGCACCTGCAACTACTGCCTTTAAACAATTTGGATATGCTGTAGCAACCAGACATAACTGTACACTATACTAGTCTATGGGCCTATTTTGTCCTACAGGTTTTTGAGTGAGGACCCCTAGAGTCTGATTGTTTCATTCATGAATAAACAATGTGAATGGTTTAGAATAATTGGAGAGTCATAACACAGGAGGATTTTGCAAAACCTGTTTTAGTTCAGTAAGGGCCTCCTACTATTTTGCTTTCCAAAGAAAAGGGTTCTGATTGCTATTTTTAGTTAGTTCATGGAGTGGAGAGGCCAGTGTTGTGACCTGGTCTATTATGAAAATCTGAGGAATCCTCTGAGTTGCTTTTTAGTCACAGGTCTATAATAATTTTGAATAGCATTTATTTTTTCTGGAGACAGAAAGATTATTTTTGCAGAGAAGTCATGACCTAGATAATGCGCCACTTCTTGTGAGAATTGAAGCTTATCTCAAGAGGTCTTATGGCCCTTATAAGCTGGTTGTTATAATACATATATTTGGTCAATTTGTACGTCCTCTTTAGACGAAGAACAAAGAAGCAAATTACGTACATATTGAATCAAGGTGGAATGTCTGGGAAACTGCAATGTTCAAATCTTGATATAAAATTTGTGAGAAATATGAAGGAGCCTTTAATCCTTAAGGTGTTACTGTCAAAGTACATTGTTGATTTTTTCAAGTGAAAACAAACAAATATTAACACTCTTTTTGTCTACTGGAATGCTAAAATATATATACAAAATATAAGTCTACTACAGTGAACCACTCAGATTCAGTTGATTCCTTTGACAACAAAGTGTTTGGATTTGGTATCACTGGGAATCTTTTTTCTTTTTTCTTTTCTTTTTTTTTTTTTTTTTTGAGGCAGAGTCTCGCTTTGTTACCTGGGCTGGAGTGCAGTGGTGCGATCTCGGCTCACTGCAAGCTCCGCCTCCCGGGTTCATGCCGTTCTCCTGCCTCAGCCTCCTGAGTGCTGGGGTCTAGGGTCTACAGGCACCCGCCACCACACCCGGCTAATTTTGTTTTTGTATTTTTAGTAGTGACGGGGGTTTCACTGTGTTAGCCAGGATGGTCTCGATCTCCTGACCTCGTGATCCACCCGCCTCGGCCTCCCAAATTGCTGGGATTACAGGTGTGAGCCACAGCGCCTGGCTGGGAATCTTGATACATAATTTTATTTGTAGCTCTAAGGCCCTGTACAAATCTCCATCCCTGTCCATGGGTTTTCTTGACAGGTAAGATAAGAAGGTCACAAGGACTAGTATACAAAATAATTACTCCTTGATTTATTGGGTCCTCTACTCTTAAAGTGAGTCCCTGCGTTGCTTCAGTTTTCAGAGGGTATCAGGGTAACTTACAAAGCAGTTTAGGCTGGGTGCAATGGCTCACACCTGTAATCCCAGAACTTTGGGAGGCCAAGGTGGGAAGATCACCTGAGGTCAGGAGTTTGAGACCAGCCTGGCCAACATGGTGAAACCTCATCTCTACTGAAAGTACAAAAATTAGCTGGGCATGGTGGCACATACCTGTAATCCCAGCTACCCAGGAGGCTGAGGCAGGAAAATCACTTGAACTCGGGAGGTGAGGTTGCAGTGAGCCGAGATCACACCACTGCACTCTAGCCTGGGCAACAGAGTGAGACTTCGTCTCAAAAAACAAAAAATGAAAAAGAAAATAAAGCAATTTAAAAAGGTCACTCACAATTTCAATGGATCCGATGTGTTTGATCTTTCCCACATCTGTAGAGTAGAAGCCCATAGAGTATCAGGAATTTCAGAAAGATGTATATCTATACATTTATGGAACTTAATAGTTTCCTTAGTATAGTCAATTTGGACTTGGAGAACCCACAATGTTTTATTGTCTGATAAATCTTAGATTTCTAGGGTCATTTCTCCAGAGGATAATTTTATTAAGACTCCTATTTAGGAAAACAGATCTTTATCTAGGAGCTTCAGAGGAGCAATATCACATAAAAGGAAGGCATGATTCTCAGAAAAAGGGCCAAAGGTGACAGTTGAGAATTCTGTTAAAGGAACACTTTGAACTTGATTTGAAACTCCTGCCATTGAGATAACTTTTATTATCCTGAGAAAGTTCCTGATATATCATGGTGGATTCTAAAGTAGAAAGAGTTGTTCTGGTGTCACAGTACAAATTTCTTCATTTATGTTTGGTTTCTTCTCATTCATTTAAAGGAATTATTGGAAGTAGCTTACTGGGCAATTCCTTGGAACCCTATCAACATTAGGAGTTGTTAAAAGGATGTGGGGGTTGTTCCAATTTCCCCTTATTTAGCTATGGGCAGTCTTTTTGCCAGTGCCCCTTCTGCTTCCAGTAACCCTAAGCATCTTTATCAATGGAGGCAAAATTGGGAATAAGATTTTTTGAAGATAGGCCAAATTCCCTGCAACTGTTGTAATTGTAGAGTCATTGGTTTGCTTACCTGATGGCTTCTTTTTTTTATCTAATATCCCTGCAACATGCTCTACTAGATGTTGCAGTTCTGTGAGAACTACCCCTCATTTTGTTTAGATTTCTTCAGTAAGTCACTTATTTCTGTATGCAATCCAGGAACAAAATGGGCTGTTTTAGCCACTTTATCATCCTGGCCTTTAAAGCCAGTATTATGTGAAAACTGTCTACAGATGGGCATGATAGTCTGCAACAGATTCATTTTTTTATAATGTTAGATTATGGTCCAGCCTATTCTCATTGGAAGTGCTTCAGGAATAGTGTCTAATAGTTGTTGGCCCATTTTCCTGTCCATCTGCATTTCTTATTTAAAAGCATGCTTAGCAGGATCCTCAGTATATCCAGATGGATTATCCCAATGGGGTTTTTCTAGCCATTTTCAGTTACCTCCTGTGCATACTATCACATCGACAAATTGGTACAAATTAAAAGCATGGATTATAGACCCCTTAAAAAAATTTTAAATTCTTCTGTAAATTTGGTTGTATTTTTTCAATATCACAAAATCTTTTATAATGGCTCAAAGTTCTGTGTAAGGCCAAGGTTTAAATTCAGCTCTAACAGGTACTCCTGGCTCATTTGAGTGTCTAATTTTTTAAAGGAAGCTAGTGTGGAGAGGTTTAGGTGGAAAAGCCAAAACATTAAAGGGGTTAGTAGGTTCAGAAAAATCAATTACTGGAGGATAAAATGAAGCAGAGGGATTCACAGAAGGGTCTATAGAGTCAGGCTGAGTTTTAGCTTTTAAATTATTATTTGCACACTGGTAGAGATTATTTTGGAGAGGTTATTGTGAGTCATTCTGTCTATTAAAAGCCTCTGCCTACCAGTCCAAGACTGCATTCCATTGTCTTTGAGAGGTTCTGGGTCATTTCTTTTCAAGAGTGCTTTCAGAATGAACTATTTTATCTGAGTTGAAGGTTACCCAAAGCAGCCACTGCAGCCTCACATTGTCCTTTATAAAGTTCACCAATTTTTCACACACACAAAAAAAGACACAAGATCGTGATCCATAGCTGTTATAAATATAGGAAGCAGGGGGTTCAGACAGATGTAGGGAAGGGATTATGGACCAGGTGGAAAGTATCTTTGCCTTGGATTTCCTCAAATGAATGTATCTATAGGGAATCTTGTACTTGTACTGCTGTCCAGAAACCCAATGGAATGGCAGGTTGTCTCCTGTTACAGACACAGGGAATAATGGGTTTTATCCTCTTGCAAATGTAAGGATGACTTATCAAGAAGCTTTCACACAGCACAGGTATGCACAACAAAGTTGAAGAGCTTGAAATGCAGAGAGTACATCTTGGATCTGAGAGTACCCTTGAGCTCCGTGTTCAGCAAGAAAGCAGTGAGCACCATGGGCTCTGTGGTACCGGCATCAGGTTACTCACCTGTCTTGGAGCTTATCAACAATCTACTTATCAAGGATCTAGTTTACATCTCATATTTGACACCAGAAACTATTAAAAATAAAATCAGATCAAGTAAAACAGGAATATAGGAGTTTATTGTGCCTACCAAAGAACATTTCAAAAACCAGGAGATTTCAAACTGAACGTGTTAAGAAGCTCATCTCACAAGTGTTACAGCACAGCTTATAAAGCATCAGTGAGAGAGACATTGAACTCTATTGTAAGTGGCTACTATAAATTTGTATCCCTTTTAGAGCACATAGAGCTGTAGAAGCTTATTTTTCTGTAGCTGATTGACTCAAATTTATCATACTGACATGGAAGAAAGGCTTATGGTTTGTTTATGGTTAGAACTTGCATTTCAGAGAGATCAACATAGCTTACATTTTGTTATGGCTATGGTTGGTTGTTCTGAGAGTATATCCAAACAGTGGCCTTCATTTTCAATTTTTTTTAACATCCCTTAACATCCCTTAACAATGAGATGCCATGCAGAGAGAGAAAGAGAGAGGCCAAGAGGCCAAGGAGCAGTGAGGTGCCAGATTTGTGAGGGACGCTTCTTGGAGCTTTCAGGCAAGGCAAGCCTCCAGCTGAGTACCACACAGTGATCCAGTTGATGCCACTTGAAGCAGAAAAACTGCCCAGCTAAGCTCTGCCCAAACTTCTGGCCCACTTAACTGTGAGGTATAATAAAATTGCTGTTGTTGTAAGCCACTAGGTTTTGGGGTAGCTTATGTCACCACAATAAATAATCCAAACATTCTCCTCTAAACTTAGTTTGTCTATACGATTAATGTGACAAATAATAACTTACAGCCTTGTGACCTGACCTCCACTGTTGGCTTAAATTTCAATTTAAATATTTTATTGTTATTCAGTTTGTCGTGTGAGTATATCTTCTGTCCCAGTGAGATTACAATTCTTTTTTATTACCTACAAATAGCCTTATATATAGCATTTGTGGTTAACTCTGCTTTTATTCTTTAAAAATTAGTATAGGAAAAACTCACCTTTTTTTAACCGAAATTTGTGTTGTGTTTGTTTAATGCCACAAACATCTTTATTTGTTTTTCCTTTCGGTATATGAGCCATCATTGAATAAAAGTGAGTTTATATAAACTCTTTATATAAAAGAGTTCCCAGAACAAGGTGCTGGGAAAATGTGGAAATGAGATTGGGAATGTGTATGTAGGTTATCTCTTATTAAAAATAATATTTGATTAAAAATCACTAGAGAAAAACATATGTCAGCCACAAGTGGTATATAAAGTAATAAAATAAAGGTGAGAATTTACAAATGATCCATTAGTAGAAAACAAACAATAAAAAAAAAACCAAAAATACAAACACAAGTCCTGGGATGGTATAGCCAAAATTCTGTGATGACCCCCAAGATTACTGATGTATATAATATATATCATATAATATATATCATAATTTATATAATTCATTCCCTTTGAGCATGGAAAGGCCTGTGAATATACTGGGGTAGTCACTCCTTGATTAGGTTATATTTGATAATGAGAGGTGACAGCCTGCTGGCAGTCCTCACAGCCCTCGCTCCCTCTCAGTGCCTCCTCTGACTGGGCTCCCACTTTGGTGGCACTTGAGGAGCCCTTCAGCCCACCACTGCACTATGGGAGCCCCTTTCTGGGCTGACCAAGGCCAGAGCCGGCTCCCTCAGCTTGCAGGGAGGTGTGGAGGGAGAGGCGTGAGCGGGAACTGGGGCTGTGTGCAGCACTTGCGGGTCAGCTGGAGTTCCAGGTGGGCGTGGGCTTGGCGGGCCCTGCACTCGGAGCAGCCAGCCGGCCCTGCTGGCCCCGGGCAATGAGGGACTTAGCACCTGGGTCAGCGGCTGCGGAGGGTGTACTGGGTCCCCCAGCAGTGCCAGCCCACCGGTGCTGCGCTCGATTTCTCGCCGGGCCTTAGCTGCCTTCCCGCGGGGCAGGCCTCGGAACTGCAGCCTGCCATGCCTGAGCCTTCCCCCGCCTCCGTGGGTTCCTGTGCAGCCCGAGCCTCCCCGACCAGCGCCGCCCCCTGCTCCACAGCGCCCAGTCCCATCGACCGCCCAAGGGCTGAGGAGTGCAAGTGCACAGCGCGGGACTGGCCGGCAGCTCCACCTGCAGCCCTGGTGCAGGATCCACTAGGTGAAGCCAGATGGGCTCCTGAGTCTGGTGGGGACGTGGAGAGTCTTTATGTCTAGCTCAGGGATTGTAAATACACCAATCAGCACCCTGTGTTTAGCTCAAGGTTTGTGAGTGCACCAATCCACACTCTGTATCTAGCTGCTCTGGTGGGGCCTTGGAGAACCTGTGTGTCGAAACTCTGTATCTAACTAATCTGATGGGGACGTGGAGAACCTTTGTATCTAGCTCAGGGATTGTAAATGCACCAATCAGCACCCTGTCAAAACAGGCCACTCGGCTCTACCAATCAGCAGGATGTGGGTGGGGCCAAATAAGAGAATAAAAGCAGGCTGCCAGAGCCAGCATTGGCAACCTGCTCGGGTCCACTTCCACACTGTGGAAGCTTTGTTTGTTCGCTCTTTGCAATAAATCTTGCTACTGCTCACTCTTTGGGTCCATGCTGCTTTATGAGCTGTAACACTCACCACGAAGATCTGCAGCTTCACTCCTGAACCCAGCGAGACCACGAGACCACTGGGAGGAATGAACAACTCCAGATGCACTGCCTTAAGAGCTGTAACACTCACCGTGAAGGTCTGCAGCTTCACTCCTGAGTCAGCAAGACCATGAACCCACCAGAAGGAAGAAACTCAGAACACATCTGAACATCAGAAGGAACAAACTCCAGACGCACCACCTTAAGAGCTGTAACACTCACCACCAGGGTCCGAGGCTTCATTCTTGAAGTCAGTGAGACCAAGAACCCACCAATTCCAGACACAATAAGACTCCATTTTAGCCAACTGGATGGAGAAATTCCTAGTGAGAGAGAGGCCCCCATGCTTGTCTGGAAGAAGTAAATAGCCACATTGTGAAATGCCTATGAAAAGGGGTAACCTTCAAAAGCTGAGCACCTTAGTCCTACAACCCCAAGAAATTGAATTCTGCCAACAACTAATGAACTTAGAAGAGGCCCCCAAAGTCTCAGATGGGATCACAGCCTGAGCTAACACCTTGATTGCAGTCTGTTGAGACTCGAGCATAACACCCAGTAACTGTGCCTGAACTCTTTACTCATAAAATCTGTCAGATCATAAATTTCTGTTGTCTTAAGCCACTAAGTTAGTGATAATTTGTTGCACAGCAATAGAAAACTAATAGAGTGTGATTCTACTTACACTTAAAAAAAAAAAAAACTAAAAAATGGTTCTATACCTGAACAATGTCAAGAATGAGTGTGGAAGGAAAAGAAGAAACCAGGTTCCTTGATGACATTATTGAACTGAGCTGCCAGCCCTGAGATGCTTACTTCCAGACCTTCTGTAAAACAATAATAATAATAATAACAGCAGCTGTTAGTTACAGCACTGTTATTTGGATTTTTGAATAAAGGACAACTGAATGCATTGCTATTTTCTCTAGGACTTTCTGTGGCCTGCCTTAATTTAAATAAGTAGAAAGCCTCATGCTATGCCTTAGAATTGCCATTTGAAGTCCCCACACAGAATTTTATTTCTACTTTCTAGCTTTAGGATGGCTCATCCCTGCTATAAGGATAATATCCAGTATCTAAGGTGTTTCATTATGTGGGCCTTAAATAACTCTTTAACTTACCTTTCGACATCTTCCCGCACCCAAACTCGAATTATCAAGAGATACTTGAAGTTCCTCCAAAGTTGGCTGTCCTATGTACCTCATTGATTTTACCTCTGATTATTTCACTTTTCATCTTCTTTTTTACATGTTTGATGTAGCTTTGCCTAAAGCTCTGATGAGTAGTTCTCAGTTCAATTCCTATGCACCCTTCCCTTTGGAAAGCTTTTCTGGTTGTCCTTCTTCAAGAGCTTCTTCTCCGGCTTCCCCAGCATCTTGCGTACATCCTTATCCCAGCTCTTAACCCATTATGCTGTAATCATTTTTATCTCTGCCTTTTCTGTGTCTACTGAGATAATCACGTGGTTTTTGTCTTTGGTTCTATGTATGTGATGGATTACGTTTATTGATTTGTGTATGTTGAACCAGCCTTGCATCTCAGGGATGAACCTAACTTGATCTTGGTGGATAAGCTGTTTGATGTGCTGCTGGATTCAGTTTGCCAGTATTTTATTGAGGATTTTTGCATCGATGTTCGTCAGGGATATTGGTCTAAAATTCTCTTTTTTTGTTGTGTCTCTGCCAGGCTTTGGTATCAGGATGATGCTGGCCTCATAAAATGAGTTAGGGAGGATTCTCTCTTTTTCTATTGATTGGAATAGTTTCAGAAGGAATGGTACCAGCTCCTCCTTGTACCTCTGGTAGAATTCGGCTATGAATCCATCTGTTCCTGGGCTTTTTTTGGTTTGTAGGCTATTAATTATTGCCTCAATTTCAGAGCCTGTCATTGGTCTATTCAGAGATTCAACTTCTTCCTGGTTTAGTCTTGGGAGGGTGTATGTGTCAAGGAATTTATTCATTTATTCTAGATTTTCTAGTTTATTTGTGTAGAGGTGTTTATAGTATTCTCTGATGGTAGTTTGTATTTCTGTGGGATTGGTAGTGATATACCCTTTATCATTTTTTATTACGTCTATTTGATTCTTCTCTCTTTTCTTCTTTATTAGTCTTGCTAGCGGTCTATCAATTTTTGTTGATCTTTTCAAAAAACCAGCTGCTGGATTCATTGATTTTTTGAAGGGATTTTGGTGTCTCTATCTCCTTCAGTTCTTATCTGATCTTAGTTATTTCTTGCCTTCTGCTAGCTTTTGAATGTGTTTACTCTTGTTTCTCTAATTCTTTTAATTGTGATGTTAGGGTGTCAATTTTAGATCTTTCCCACTTTCCCTTGTGGGCTTTTAGTGCTATAAATTTCCCTCTGCACACTGCTTTAAATGTGTCCCAGTGATTCTGGTATGTTGTGTCTGTGTTCTCATTGGTTTCAAAGAACATCTTTATTTCTGCTTTCATTTTGTTATGTACCCAGTAGTCATTCAGGAGCAGGTTGTTCAGTTTCCATGTAGTTGAGCCGTTTTGAGTGAGTTTCTTAATCCTGAGTTCTAGTTTGATTGCAATGTGGTCTGAGAGACAGTTTGTTATAATTTCTGTTGTTTTACATTTGCTGAGGAGTTCTTTACTTCAAACTATGTGGTCAATTTTGGAATAAGTATGATGTGGTGCTGAGAAGAATGTATATTCTGTTGATTTGGAATGGAGAGTTCTGTAGATGTCTATTAGGTCCACTTGGTGCAGAGCTGAGTTCGATTCCTGGATATCCTTGTTAACTTTCTGTCTCATTGATCTGTGGGGTGTTAAAGTCTCCCATTATTATTGTGTTGGAGTCTAAGTCTCTTTGTAGGTCTCTAAGGACTTGCTTTATGAATCTTGGTGCTCCTATATTGGGTGCATAAATATTTAAGGTAGTTAGCTCTTCTTGTTGAATTGATCCCTTTACCATGATATAATGGCCTTCTTTGTCTCTTTTGATCTTTGTTGGTTTAAAGTCTGTTTTATCAGAGACTAGGATTGCAACCCCTACCTTTTTTTGTTTTCCATTTGCTTGGTAGATCTTCCTCCATCCCTTTATTTTGAGCCTATGTGTGTCTCTGCACATGAGATGGGTCTCCTGAATACAGCACACTGATGGGTCTTGACTCTTTATCCAATTTGCCAGTCTGTGTCTTTTAATTGGAGAATTTAGCCCATTTACATTTAAGGTTAGTATTGTTATGTATGAATTTGATCCTGTCATTATGATGATAGCTGGTTATTTTGCACGTTAGTTGATGCAGTTTCTTCCTAGCCTTGATGGTCTTTACAATTTGGCATGTTTTTGCAATGGCTGGTACCAGTTGTTCTTTTCCATGTTTAGTGCTTCCCTCAGGAGCTCTTGTAGGGCAGGCCTGGTGGTGACAAAAATCCCTCAGCATTTGCTTGTCTGTAAAGTATTTTATTTCTCCTTCACTTATGAAGCTTAGTTTGGCTGGATATGAAATCCTGGGTTGAAAATTCTTTTCTTTAAGAATGTTGAATGTTGGCCCCCACTCTCTTCTGGCTTGTAGAGTTTCTCCCATGAGATCCATTGTTAGTCTGATGGGCTTCCCTTTGTGGGTAACCCGACCTTTCTCTCTGGCTGCCCTTAACATTTTTTCTTTCATTTCAACTTTGGTGAATCTGACAATTATGTGTCTTGGAGTTGCTCTTCTTGAGGAGTGTCTTTGTGGCATTCTCTGTATTTCCTGAATTTGAATGTTGGCCTGCCTTGCTAGGTTGGGGAAGTTCTCCTAGATAATATCCTGAAGAGTGTTTTCCAGCTTGGTTCCATTCTCCCCATCACTTTCAGGTACACCAATCAGATGAAGATTTGGTCTTTTCACATAGTCTTACATTTCTTGGAGGCTTTGCTCACTTCTTTTTACTCTTTTATCTCTAAACTTCTCTTCTCACTTCATTTCATTCATTTGATCTTCAATCACTGATACCCTTTCTTCCAGTTCATCGAATCAGCTACTGAAGCTTGTGCATTCATCACGTAGTTCTCTTGCCATGGTTTTCAGCTGCATCAGGTCATTTAAGGACTTATCTACACTGGTTATTCTAATTTGCCATCCATCTAATCTTTTTTAATGTTTTTAACTTCTTTGCATTGGGTTCAAACTTCCTCCTTTAGCTCAGAGAAGTTTCATCATCTGAAGACTTCTTCTCTCATCTCATCAAAGTCATTCTCCATCCAGCTTTGTTCCATTACTGGAGAGGAGCTGCATTCCTTTGGAGGGGGAAATGTGGTCTGATTTTTAGAATTTTCAGCTTTTCTGCTCTGTTTTTTCCCCACCTTTGTGGTTTTATCTACCTTTGGTCTTTGATGATGGTGATGTACAGATGGGGTTTTGGTGTGGATGTCCTTTCTGTTTGTCAGTTTTCCTTCTAACAGTCAGAACCCTCAGCTGCAGGTCTGTTGGAGTTTGCTGGATGTCCACTCCAGACCGTGTTTGCCTGGGTGTCAGCAGTGGAGGCTGCAGAACAGCGAATATTGCTGAACTGCAAATGTTGCTGCCTGATCTTTCCTCTGGAAGCTTCATCTCAGAGGGGTACCTGGTTGTGTGAGGTGGCAGTCTGCCCCTACTAGGGGGTGCCTCCCAGTTAGGCTACTTGGGGGTCAGGGAGCCACTTGAGGAGGCAGTCTGTCTGTTCTCAGATCTCCAGCTGCATGCTGGGAGAACCACTACTCTCTTCAAAACTGTCAGATAGGGACCTTTACGTCTGCAGAAGTTTCTGCTGCCTTTTGTACAGCTATGCGCTGTCCTCAGAGGTGGATTCTACAGAGGCATGCAGGCCTCCTTGTGCTGTGGTGGGCTTTATTTACCTACTCAAGCCTCAGCAATGGTGGGTGCCCCTCCCCCAGCCTCGCTGCCACCTTGCAGTTTGATCTCAGACTGCTGTGCTAGCAATGAGTGAGGCTCCATGGGAATGGGACCCTCCAAGCCATGCGTGGGATATAATCTCCTGGTGTACCACTTGCTAAGACCATTGGAAAAGTGCAGGGAGTGACCCAATTTTCCAGGTGCCGTCTGTCACCCCCTCCCTTGGCTAGGAAAGGGAATTCCCTGACCCCTTGCACTTCCCGGGTGAGGCAATGCCTCATGCTGCCTCAGCTCACACTTGATGGGCTGCACCCACTGTCCCGCCCCCACTGTCCAATGAACTCCAGTGAGATGAACCCCTGTACCTCAGTTGGGAATGCAGAAATCACCTGTCTTCTGCATCACTCATGCTGGGGGCTAGATGTAGACTAGAGCTGTTCCTATTCTACCATCTTGGAACTGCCTCCCATATGTGCCCATTCCAATTTTCACAGCCCAACTCTCTCTCAGTAAATACATTTCCTTTTACATAAGAGAACTACAGAGTATTCAAATTCAACTCTCTATAATGCAAAAACTCCAAAGTTAAATCTTTTAGTTTGATTTTTAGTTACTTTAAGTTTTGAAGCTGCAAATGACAAAGTATTATTCAGCATTAGATGGAAACTTTTGTTTTTCTAACACTGACTTTAGCCAAGATTTCAGAACTTTACATGATCATACTCTTCTTTAGGCTCTCCAGCACAGTTGGAAATAAGCAGACAATCTCACAGTCCTTGAATTCTCAAGCTTAGCAAGTTCCACACTTAGCAGCACTTGAAATCTAAGGCCTTCCCATCAATGACACTTCATTCTAAATGATATTTGAATTAGTTGCCTGGTCATTACATGCTTTCAAATGCCATTAGCTGTATCATCCTGGCCTTTCTCTTTGATGAAGAAATTCCACTATGCCCCTAGAATAATCCCACTTTTTAATTTTGTGGATGTCCTTCCTCTTTGACTACCTACATACTACCATATCACTTGTGACTGTTAATAGCAAAGAAGAGAATCCATTCTGGCAAGTTTAGCCAGACAAGAAAACAAATCATCATATGGGCTAGAGAAGAAAATAATGCTACATAGCGAAGATCAACATTGTAAAACTACGTTTAAAAAAACAAACAAACAAAAAACTGACCTAAAGAGTATATTACCACTGTAGCCATTGCATCCACCAAGCATAAGATGCCAGGAATCCAAAAATATTAAAATTATCGACCAGGTGCATTGTCTCATGCCTGTAATCCCAGCACGTTGGGAGGCTGAGGTGGGAGGATCATGAGGTCAAGAGATCAATACCATCCTGGCCAACATGGTGAAACCCCATCTCTACTAAAAATACAAAAATTAGCTGGGCGTGGTGGCACATGCCTGTAGTCCCAGCTACTCGGGAGGCTGAGGCAGGAGAATTGCTTGAACCTGGGAGGCCAAAAAAATAAAAAATAAAAATAAAAATAAAAATAAATTATCCTACAGAAAGCACCAAGCCTTTTTGTATCAGGAAGTGAACCTTGAAATCACTGCAACTCACAAAAATCAGAGGCCTTTATTATCACCTATATTAGCAAAACTGGAAAATCCTCAGAGCCCATTTTCTCTTCATGTTAACTGATGAATAAGGGTGTTAAATGGGTGCTTGTGTGACTGTCAGAGGCTAGCTTAAGTAGTTGTGTTATACTTGGGTGGGAAGACATCACACATAATTCAGTTAATTTCCCAAATATAAAAGTAGGACAAATGCACATAATAGCATATGTATTTCTTTTTTAATGAACTAACTGTTCAGGTCATTGATTTCCATTTTCTATTTAGAGTTCCTTAGTAACATTTCCCAATTTGTCTTTTGTCTTGTGACATTGTTTATAACAAAAATTATTTTGGTTTTCAGATTAACCAGCCTTAAAAAACAAATCTTATGCTTTTGTTTAAAAAAACATTTAAAGTAAAGATATTTTATGTTTTCTTCTAGTATTTTTTGCTTTGTCTTCTTATGTTTGAATCTTTGATGCATTTGCAAACTTAATCTAATAATTATGACTCACTTTCCTTTCAAATTAAACCATCCTTTATTTCAGAATATCACGCTGCTTCCACATTTTTGGGAATAAAGTAATCCAGTCACTTAAATAAATTACTGATGTATTATTTTTAAAAATTCTGTGCTGTTTCTCTTATTTCAAACTGCCTCAAAGAAGTGATATATCTAATTAAAGTTATGTGGAATGGTGGCTAACAAAACACACAAACAGAAAAGGAAAATTAAGTAATCTGAATAGTTAGCCTGATGGAAGTAAATATTTCATAGCTGAACTGAATCTCATGACATCCAGTTTGTGTTTGCATTTTAGAGATGAAGCAATTTATAGAAGGTGAAATCAGAGATATAAAAGTCCTTATACATGAAATTTTATCTCAACCTTTACAAGGAGGGAGTGGGAAAGGGATGAGGAGGACATTTTTCACAATAATGATGTGAAAGTCTTAATTTTTATTCAAGTGTTTGAATTTATGCAGTTTTATCTCCAAATAGAGTCAATATATTATTTTACATTTTAACAGTTGTGTTTAAATATTTAAAGGAATAAATTTTAAAAGTTATATAAAACTTGGCCAGGTGTGGTGGCTCACACCTGTAATCCCAGCACTTTGGGAGGCTGAGGCGGGTGGGTCACCTGAGGTCAGGAGTTTGAGACCAGCCTGGCCACCATGGTGAAACCCAGTCTCTACTAAAAATACAAAAATTAGCTGGGTGTGGCAGTGCATGCCTGTAGTCCCAGCTACTAGGGAAGTTGAGACATGAGAATCATTTGAACCTGGGAGGTGGAGGTTTCAGTGAGCCAAGATTGCACCACTGCACACCAGCCTGGGTAACAGATTAAGACTCTGACTCAAAAAAAAAAAGTTATATAAAAGTAACTAGTCTCTATGATATAGTTTGGCAGTGTCCCCACCAAATCTCATCTATCTCATCTTGAATTGTAGCTCCCATAATTCCCACATGTCATGGGAGGGACCCAGTGGGAGGTAACTAAATCATGGGAGTGGGTCTTTCCCATGCTGTTCTCATGATACTGAATAAGTCTCATGAAATCTGATGGTTTTATAAAAGGAAATTCCCCAGCACACACTCTGTTGCCTGCTGCCATGTAAGATCTCCCTTTGCTCTTTCTTCATTTTCTGCCATGATTGTGAGGCCTCTCCAGCTATGTGGAACTGTGAGTCCATTAAACTTCTTTCCTTTATAAATCACCCAGTCTTAGGTATCTTTATTATAAGCATGAGAACAGACTAATACAATAAATTGGTACTAGTAGAGTGGGATGCTGCTGTAAAGATACCAAAAAAATGTGGAAGTGACTTTGGAACTGGGTAACAGAAAAAGGTTGGAACAGTTTGGAGGGCTCAGAAGAAGACAGGAAAACATGGCAAAGTTTGGAACTTCCTAGAGACTTGCAGGACACAGAAGACAGGAAAATGTGGGAAAGTTTGGAATTTCCTAGATATTTGTTGAATGGCTTTGATCAAAATGCTAATAGTGATATGAACAATAATGTCCAGGCTGAGGTGGTCTCAGATGGAGATGAGGAATCTGTTAGGAACTGGAGTACAGGTGACTCTTGCTGTACTTTAGCAAAGAGACTGGCAACATTTTGCCCCTTCCCTAGATATTTGTGGACCTTTGAACTTGAAAAAGATGATTTAGGGGATCTGGTGGAAGAAATTTCTAAGCAGCAAAGCATTCAAGAGGTGACTTGGATGTTATTAAAAGCATTCAGCTTTATGTATTCACAAAGATATGGTTTGGAATTGAAACATGTTTAAAAGGGAAGCAGAACATAAAAGTTTGGAAAATTTGCAGCCTGATGATGCAGTAGAAAAACAAATAAACAAACAAAAACATTTTCTGAGGAGAATTTCAAGCCAGCTGCAAAAACTTGCATAAGTAACAGGAAGCCAAATGTTAATCACCAAAACAATGGAGAAAACATCTCCAGAGCACGTCAGAGACCATCCCAGCAGCCCCTCCCATCACAGGACTGGAGGCCAAGGAAGAAAAAATGGTTTTGTGGATTGGGCCAAGGGCTCCCTGCTCTGTGCAGCCTAGGATCTTGGTGTCCTGCATCCCAGCTGCTCCAGCCATGTCTAAAACAGGCCAAGGTGTAGCTTGGGCTATGGCTTCAGAGGGTGCAAGCCCTAAGCCTTGGCAGCATCTGCATGGTGTTGAGCCTGCAGGTGCACAGAGTCAAGAACTGAGGTTTGGGAACCTCTGCCTAGATTCCAGAGGATGTATGGGAATGCCTGCCTTTACAGGCAGAAGTTTGTGGCAGGTAGGAGCCCTCATGGAGAACCTCTGCTAGGGCAGTGTGGAAGGAAAATGTGGGGTTGAAGCCCCCACAGAGTCCCTGCTGGGGCACTGCCTGGTGAAGCTGTGAGAAGAAGGCCAGCATCCTCCAGACCCCAGAATGGTAGATCCACTGACAGCTTGCACCATGTTTCTGGAAAAGCCACAGACACTCAACACCAGCCCATGAAAGCAGCCAGGAGTGGGGCTATACCTTGCAAAGCCACAGGGGCAGAGCTGCCTGAGACCATGGGAACCCACCTCTTGCATCAGTGTGACCTGGATGTAAGACATGGAGTCAAAGGAGATCATTTCAGAGCCTTAAGATTTTAATGCCCTGCTGGAATTTTGTCTTGCATGGGGCCTGTAGCCTCTTCATTTTGGCCAATTTCTCCCATTTGGAACAGGTGTATTTACCAAATGCCTACACCCCCATTGTATCTAGGAAGTAACTAACTCCCTTCTGATTTTACAGGCTCATAGGTGGAAGGGACTTGCCTTATCTCAGATGAGACTTTGAATTGTGGATTTTTGAGTTAATGCTGAAATGAGTTAAAACTGTGGTGGACTGTTGGGAAGACATGATTTGTTTTGAAATGTGAGGGCATGAGATTCTGGAGGGGCCAAGGGTGGAATGATATGGTTTGGCTGTGCCCCCCACCCAAATCTCATTTTGAATTGTAACTCTCATAATTTTCATGTGTCATGGAAGGGACCCCCTGGGAGGTAACTGAATCATGGGGGCAAGTCTTTCCCATGCTGTTCTTGTGATAGTAAATAAGTCTCACAAAACCTGATGGTTTTATAAAGGGGAGTTCCCTGCACACTCTCTGTTTCCTCACTCCATGTAAGCCTTCCCTTTGCTCTTCCTTCATATTACAGCATGATTTTGATGCCTCTAGCCATGTGGAACTGGAGTCCATTAAACTTCTTTCCTTTATAAATTAATCAGTCTCAGGTGTGTCTCTATTAGCAGCCTGAGAACAGAGTAGCACACTCTAAAATTAGATATTTATCCATTTATAGTATTACTAATATCCTCATTTCTGTTTCATTAAAGGTTGCAGAGAAAACATACTTTAGCTTTACCAGCATGGTAGGTGCTCTATATGTCTTCTTGAAGATGTGGCAAAATAAAGAAATAAATAGCAACATTATTCTAGGTTCTGATACAAAGCAGCTTGGTTTTTATTCTGGACAATTAATGGTTGGTAAACAAAGTGGTTAAGTAATAAACCTAGGCATTGTTGTTTATGGAAACTGATAACCAAAAGGGAAAGGCAGATAGATTAGCTTCCCTCAATGAAGAAAATTAGCAAAAGTAAAGAGGTCATGAAAAACAAAAACAGAAAATCTTCTGCCTGGAGATGAGACAGGCTTGCATATTCACACTGGTAAGAGGATGTTTGGAGGCAGCAGTTTTGAGCCTCAGCACTATCACTTACTCTTTGTGAAACCGAGAATAATCACTTAACCATTTACTTACTTTACAGGAGTTTCCTTTCCTGTAAAGTAGGTAAATAATACAGTCTGCCAGTGTTGTACAGTTCAAAAGAAAAGTTTTGGCAGTGCTACAAACTATAAAATAAAATATGTAAATACTTGTTGTAATGATTGTTGTTGGTGTTGTTACTATTGTTATATATTATATGAAAGTAATATTTTTTCCTTGACCAAAATGTGCAAAATGAATCCATTTGGAGCTGTGTCTTGTTGTAAAGTGGAGCTCAGGAAGAACATTACCAAGTCACTCTAATGGGTTAATGAACAGATTTTAATGGCAAAACTTACAAGGTATGTGTTCACAAAAAAGAAAAGCATGTGTTTCCTAATACCTCCCTTGATTACACAAAGAGGCATGGAAGATCAAGGTGCTCTATTAGACACACAGTGTGGGATCACCATTCAAGGACCTCATCCCACTGTTGATAGAGAGGAACATTTTTCACAGGAGAATCAAAGATGGCTTACCAACAGGCAGTCTGGATTTCAGTCACCAACCACATTTTGGAGTGGTAGAGGAAACTACCCAGGTTGCAACTTTGGTATCCATGGAAAGCTAGATTTAGGCACAGCTGCCTTATTGGAAAGGGGAGGAAAGAAGAGTGAAATTCAGTGCTAGAATAAGGAAAATTGTGTGAAGTTCAAATTACAAACAGTGGAGTCCCTACTTTCATTTTATGCTGTTGGACATATGTCCCTCTCCCACCCTCGGAGAAAACTGGAGAGGGTAAAAACCAAAGGTCTTTAGTCTTAGAACTTCAGACTTGATGATACGGGTACCCGGGACTGGATACATAATTTGTGCAACTCAGTGCAAAATTAAAATGTGAGTCCATCATTCAAAAATTACTAACAATTTCAAGATGGCAGTAGCAGATAATTAAATTAAGCATGAGGCCCTTCCAAGCACAGGGCCCAGTGTGACATCATGGGGAGGTTGACCATACAGGAAATGTACTGAAAATAAAAAGACTAGTGTTTAAACACACAAAGAATGCTGAGTACTGAAGCCTTTATTAAATGACCATTACCTTTACTCTTGAGAGAGGACATTGAAGGAATATTTTCAAGTGCATATGAGCAGCCCAAGGGTCCTCAAAAGCATGTTACTTAAGATAACCTTCAAGTGAAGTTCAAAGTCAAAAAGTCCCACACACTTGCTCAGAATGATTAAAATAAAATTTTAATCTCCTTAATCTTAAACAAAATAAACAACTAAAGATTGCCAAACACCCCAAACAATTATTTAATATGGAAAGAGAAACCAAAACAGAAGAGACATGATTTGTTAGTAATAAATATACAGAGAGAAGAAATTTTACAAGAAATTATTATAAAAATCCTGAGAGTAAAAGATTACATTGCAACTATGAGAAGAACTATGATGAGGACATCCAGGGGAAAAAAAGGAGATCAGATTTTAAAACATCATAGGATAAATGAAATAGACATTTCAGAAAATACAGTCGAGGAAATCTCACTGAAATTAGAACAGAAAGGCAAAGAGATGGTTATGAGAACAGAAAAAAGGTAGTATCAGTGGGTTAGTCCAGGAGGCCCAACATCCAAATAACAGAAATTCCAGAAAGATAAAGAAAATAGAGGGACAAAAATCAACAATGAATAACTCAAAAATTCACTAAACTGAAGGCAATTCAAAGTGAGGGCTTCTGTAAGGTTCTCAGCAAAATGGATAAAAACTGACCCATGGCAAAGCACATCACTGTGAAATTTCAGAACTCTGTGGAGAAGGAGAAAGTCACACAGGTTTTATAGAAGGGGGAAGGAATATGGAATGGTCAGAAATTAAAATGGCTTCAACTTCCTTAATGGAAAAGAAATACCTCCAACAGTCTGAAAGAAAATGTTTCCAACCTAGGCCCTATTGAAATGTCAGTTAAATATGAGGATAGAATAAAAACATATTAAAATATAAACTGTCTCAAAAAAAATTCCCATGCATCTTTTTTCTCAGCAAGCTCCTGGGGAATGTATTCCCCAAACCGGAGAGAGTAAATCAAATTAAAGAGAAGGATATAGGAATAGGAATCATCTTATGTTGAAGAGAGATGCCAGGATGATAAATAGGCTCCAGAAAATAGAGCACATTCAGCTCACATTGGAGCCATGTGACTTGCTGAGGGCTCCCCTGTGCATGCCTCTGCCTTTGTCCCTTGAACCTGACCTCATGATTCACTAGGACAAAACAAGGCAAAACATCAGATAAGAGGATGCGGCCAGAAGCAACAGATCCAAGCCAGAAGAGAGGCAGAGGGAATTCAAAGCATAACAGAAAACGAAAGTCCTAGAATGATAGCTCCATTTCTGGCCTAGAATGCAATCAATCCAGACCCTCAGAAAGGGGCTTTCCAAGAGACTGTTTCCAAGAAAATAATTGAAATGTCTGTTTAGCTGATGTGATTTACCTTATTGAAAAGTGTACTTAAAAGCTATTGAATGATTGGGGGTGTGTGGAGGAAATAGCAATGGAAGCACACAAAAAGAAAAAGCATGAAGATAAATAAAAGGTGGGAAGAAAAATATTCATAATACACTAAAATTATCAGCTGTGAAAAATAGTTCCATAGGCCAAATACTGTAAACATTGAATATTGACTTAACAATAGAGCATAAGGTCAAGTGGGATATATTTTAAAATACAAGGAAATAATTCAACATTAGGAAATATATTCATGCAATTTGCTATTTTATATTAATAGAGAAAATGTATAATTATCTCCATACATGCTGGAAATATATTTGATAAAAATTTAGCATCCATTTTTTATTAAGGTTACAACAAAAACTCTTCAGTAAGATAAAAATAAAAGGAAAGTTCTGTCATATTATTATAGTATGGATCAACAACAAAAACATATTTAAGGGTAAAATACAATAGAAATTCCAATGAAAGTAAGAAACAAAATGAATCATACCATTACTATTCAATATATTTTAAAGGGTATGAAATGTTTTTGTTAATTTTTTTTTTTCTGCTCAACATGTAAACCTTGATCCTATGATTTGGAAAATTTCCCACAAATAGAAGAACTCTGATTTGCGGAAAAACACATTTTTCCCAATTTCCCTTGCCACTTTGGCATGTGCATATGACCTGGGCTTAGCCAGTCAGATATTCAAACACAACCTTGAATTGGAAATAGTGCAATGAAGCAAGGACAGAAGAGAAGGCACTGTGGCTTCCCAAGGAACAAAAAGGCAGTATTGTGGTGCTGGGAATGCCAGCTGTTCAATAGCAATAGCAGTAATATGTTCACCAGATGGATTCATTTTGCATTTGGTTCTGACTGCTTAGAGTACTTGTTTTCCAAATGTGGTTCGATAGTTTTCCTTTGAACTATTTTTTATGTTTTGTCAAAATTAACCAGAGTCTGACTTATCCTATTGTTTAAAATCAAGTACTATGATCATTACATGGAAGTCCTGACAAATAAGAACTTAGATTAGATATTAGAGAGAAACAAAAATCTTCATTAATTGCAACTTATGTGATTTCATACATAGAAAAGCCTGGAATATCAGTAGAAAAACTATTGGAATAAATGAAATAATTTAAGAAAGTGGCCAGTTATAAGACAAATTTACATCTTTTTTAATTTACAGAAATAAATGACAAATACTTTAAAATTCCTCTAACAAAGAAAAAATAAGGGTATATTTATAAATTTATTTAACTAAAGTTGTGAAGGAAAAGTTAAAATTTTCTAAGATCCAATAAAATGGCAAGGTATTACAAGATGGAAAGTATTCAACATTACAAAGATGCCAAATCTCCCCAAGTAAATCTTTAAATTTAATACAATTTCTATTTAAATTCCAAAAGAATTTTATTATAAAAATTGATCTTAAAATATCTGTAAAATGTAAATCAAGACAATAACCAGGGAATTTTTGAAGCATATTGAAGGAGAATTTGTCCTATTAGATATCATAATATACTACATAGTTGTAATAACTTCAACAGTGTGATATAAGTACAAGAAAAAGCAAATAGTCTAATGAAAGAATAGAGAGAAAAAGAAGGCATATATACACATAAGAATTTGGCATATAGCAAATAACATATTTCAAAACAGTTAAAAAGAGTTAGATTATGGCCAGGCGCGGTGGCTCACGCCTGTAATCCCAGCACTTTGGGAGGCCGAGGCGGGCGGATCACGAGGTCAGGAGATCGAGACCATCCTGGCTAACACGGTGAAACCCCGTCTCTACTAAAAATACAAAAAATTAGCCAGGCGTGGTAGCGGGCGCCTGTAGTCCCAGCTACTCGGGAGGCTGAGGCAGGAGAATGGCGTGAACCCGGGAGGCGGAGCTTGCAGTGAGCCAAGATCGCGCCACTGCACTCCAGCCTGGGCGACAGAGCGAGACTCCGTCTCAAAAAAAAAAAAAAAAAAAAAGAGTTAGATTATCCAATAAGTAGCTGTTTGTTTAAGAATCTATCTAGTTTGATAAGTAAATTTAGATGTTTCTCTTATACATTTATCAGACAACAAATTCTAATTCATTAGAGTTCTAAGGATAAAACTATAACATTGTTCAAATGCTATAGAAGAATTTTAAAGTTATTTTTGGTATAGAAAAGCCTTCATAGGCATAAAATTTAAGAATACAGAGGCCTGGCACAGTGGCTCATGCCTGTAATCCCAGCACTTTGGGAGGCTGAGGCAGGCAGATCACTTGAGGTCAGGAGTTCAAGAACAGTCTGGCCAACATGGTGAAACCCCATCTCTACTAAAAATACAAAAATATCTGGGCATGTTGGTGGGCACCTGTAATCCCAGCTGCTCAGGAGGCTGAGGCAGGAGAATTGTTTGAACCTAGGAGGCAGAGGCTGCAGCCAGTGGAAATCGCACCATTGCACTCTATCCTGGGTGACAGAGTGAGACTCCATCTCTAATAAATAAATACAGAAAAAAACTAAACTTTTTCATTACACAAAATTTAAAAGAAAGTTTATACATGATGAAAGATGCCACAAAGTAACAACAAAATGCAGATTAGGAGAAAATATGTGCAATGTATCACTTACAAGGGGTTAATCAGCACAAAATAGAAAATACCCACTTGAAAAAAAAAATGTGGGATGTGGTGCCGTTGAAACAATACATAAGTGAATTAAGATTAGTCTTAAAAATTTGGATAATTAAGTAGTCTATTGCAATTTCATAGATCTCTTTGCTAGGTTCCAAACACCACAAATCTAATTTTATAACTACTATAATGAGCTCCCGTGTGAACCTGAAATAAAAGGACAAATAGACCCATCAGCAAAATCACTGGCACAAATACACCCAAAAAGTGACCCGTAAGTTCATTTGGATGATCGGGTCCATAGAAGAGCCAGGTGCAGAGCAAATGCTGTGGCACTTAGTATCTTCCAGATCTTTGAGGGGATGAATTATATTTTCCATCTGTCTGTGGCTCGGCAGGACTCCATAGCCAAGAAAAAAGAGTTCTATTGTCCTGGTGATGCTTTGAAAAGCATTTTGGAAATGCTGAGTCCTTTCTTGGAGAAACAAGTCAACAGCATAAGTTTGGGATAGGCCAGGGAAATGGTGATGAGGGTGAATGAGTTGGCCTCAAAAGCTCTGAGAGAATCTGGAGAAGTTTGTCACAATGAGGGAGTCAAGAAACACAGTCAAACAAAAACACCTGAAGCAACATCTAGAACATGTCACCAAGCTCTCTGCCATTGAGGGATCCTCTCCAGGACGTCAATCAACTGGGCTGAGACAGCTCCGTTATCTGCAGGACCCAGTTTAAAATGTAAACGTGGGGCCCCTTATTCAAAAAGCACAAAAAAAGTTCCACTAAACGTACTAAACTATCAAGCTGTTACCTTTCTCCCACAGTCTCCGCATTGTTTTGTCATGTCTCTTTTATTTGCTATTTAATGTCATTCTAAGTGAAGAAGAAAATTTTGATTATTTCAAAGAATTTTACCATTCATCTTTGTATTGTGTAATACCACATTTAGATGCTGATATAAGAGCATTTAATTTACATGTATAATTACTGAAATTTATACAATTTATATTTCATAGTTCATACATGCATGTGTATTTTCCTCTTACCAAATAAGAAGAAATTTTGCACCAAAGCAGTGCAACAGTTTTTATTTTACTTCTCGATACATGCACATTCTACCAACACTCTCTACATTTTGCTACAGGCAAGTAAGGAAAGACGGAAAGGAAAAGGAACTATGGGCTGTCCTATTTTTCCCTTTCCTTCTGTGTCATCATTTTTTATGTAAGTGCTTGGCCAATATAAGAACACAACTTAATTAAGAAAGGGTGTGATAGGATTCTTCGGTTATTCAGATATCATGAAAGGCCACTGCTTTCTTTCTGCATTTGAAGCAAGGTTGTGTTCAAAGGAATACACTGGCTCTAAAAGCTGTCAGTATCCTGTTCCATCGCCCTCCTCTTACTCAGTCCCATATATAAAATGCTTACCTTTTATTTACTTTAAGTCTCACTGAATTCCCAAGCTTAGTGGTCCACTGAAATTCTGTGCATATGGCGCATTGCAAAGGCAATCTGCAAGTGGAGTGTCAATGAAGCACAGTGTATATGTGCCCTGAATGTATCTCCTCTGCTCATGTGCATGTTCCATTATCCCATTAAACTCCGCTTAGAAAGCACAAGTCAAAGAAAAAGTTGTTAAGAATGTTCAGATAATAACAGCAGAGTTAAACCAGACTCAGCATCTTTCTGAGCGTAGGGCTCTGTGTAACTGCACTGGTCAAATGCTCATCAGGCCCACTCTGATTTGCAGGATGAAGTCTGAAGACTGCAGTTTCTCCACACCCTACATGTCAAAGTGCATTGTGCCACTTGACATATCAAGTCTGCAGCCCGGGTCCGACAGAGTATGGCTTCTTTCTCACAGCAACTTTTCCATATCTTAGAAGGCCTGGAGGAGCAGAGTGGTGACGACCTTCTTGATGTCTGAAATCTCTCACCTCCACTCACCACCAGGCTGGTTCTCAAGCCACACATGAGGATAACATTCATTCTTGCCTTAGTTCTGTCTTTAGAGGGGATTCTTGTGCCCACCTTGTTCTGTTCTCAGTAATTAGTCCTTCCTTCTATGCCTAAGACTTCCATAAACAATACAAAGTTTTTAATAAGAAAAAAAACAAGAAAGGGAAAAGGAAAGGATAAAAACAGTAATCTCCTGGAAGAAAAATTAATATGGTTAATAAATAAAAAATAAATAAATGGATGGATAAATAGACGATAAGTGATGTGTATCACCAGTGATAAGGGATATATAAATTAAACATCGTTTGTCACTGATTTGTTAAACGTTAAAAAGATTGACAATAAACCAGCCTTTAAATTAATGCATAATTTATGATATTTGGATTCCTACATTGAAGACATGAATGTTTATTCCTTTACTATAAAGACATTCATTTTATTTATTCTTTTATTTTTTATTTTATTATTATTATTATTATACTTTAAGTTTTAGGGTACATGGGCACAATGCACACGTTACTTACATATGTATACATGTGCCATGCTGGTGTGCTGCACCCATTAACTCATCATTTAGCATTAGGTGTATCTCCTAATGCTATGCCTCCCCACTCCCCACACCCCACAACAGTCCCCAGAGTGTGATGTTCCCCTTCCTGTGTCCATGTGTTCTCATTGTTCAATTCCCATCTATGAGTGAGAACATGTAGTGTTTGGTTTTTTGTCCTTGCGATAGTTTACTGAGAATGATGATTTCCAATTTCATCCATGTCCCTACAAGGGACATGAACTCATCATTTTTTATGGCTGCGTAGTATTCCATGGTGTATATGGGCCACATTTTCTTAATCCAGTCTATCATTGTTGGACATTTGGGTTGGTTCCAAGTCTTTGCTATTGTGAATAGTGCCGCAATAAACATACACATGCATGTGTCTTTATAGCAGCATGATTTATAATCCTTTGGGTATATACCCAGTAATGGTATGGCTGGGTCAAATGGTATTTCCAGTTCTAGATCCCTGAGGAATCACCACACTGACTTCCACAATGGTTGAACTAGTTTACAGTCCCACCAACAGTGTAAAAGTGTTCCTATTTCTCCACATCCTCTCCAGCACCTGTTGTTTCCTGACTTTTTAATGATCGCCATTCTAACGGGTGTGAGATGCTATCTCATTATGGTTTTGATTTGCATTTCTCTGATGGCCAGTGATGATGAGCATTTTTTCATGTGTCTTTTGGCTGCATAAATGTCTTCTTTTGAGAAGTGTCTGTTCATATCCTTTGCCCATTTTTTGATGGAGTTGTTTGTTTTTTTCTTCTAAATTTGTTGGAGTTCATTGTAGATTCTGGATATTAGCCCTTTGTCAGATGAGTAGGTTGCGAAAATTTTCTCCCATTTTGTAGGTTGCTTGTTCACTCTGATGGTAGTTTCTTTTGCTGTGAAGAAGCTCTTTAGTTTAATTAGATCCCATTTGTCAATTTTGGCTTTGTTGCCATTGCTTTTGGTGTTTTAGACATGAAGTCCTTACCCATGCCAATGTCCTGAATGGTAATGCCTAGGTTTTCTTCTAGGGTTTTTATGGTTTTAGGTCTAATGTTTAAGTCTTTAATCCATCTTGAATGAATTTTTGTATAAGGTGTAAGGAAGGGATCCAGTTTTAGCTTTCTACATATGGCTAGCCAGTTTTCCCAGCACCATTTATTAAATAGGGAATCCTTTCCCCATTGCTTGTTTTTGTCAGGTTTGTCAAAGATCAGATAGTTGTAGATATGTGGCATTATTTCTGAGGGCTCTGTTCTGTTCCATTGGTCTATATTTCTGCTTTGTTACCAGCACCATGCTGTTTTGGTTACTGTAGCCTTGTAGTATAGTTTGAAGTCAGGTAGCGTGATGCCTCCAGCTTTGTTCTTTTGGCTTAGGATTGACTTGGCAATGCGGGCTCTTTTTTGGTTCCATATGAACTTTAAAGTAGTTTTTCCCATTCTGTGAGGAAAGTCATTGGTAGCTTGACGGGGATGGCATTGAATGTATAAATTTCCTTGGGCAGTATGGCCATTTTCATGACATTGATTCTTCCTATCCATGAGCATGGAATGTTCTTCCATTTGTTTGTGTCCTCTTTTATTTCATTGAGCAGTGGTTTGTAGTTCTCCTTGAAGAGGTCCTTCACATCCCTTGTAAGTTGGATTCCTAGGTATTTTATTCTCTTTGAAGCAATTGTGAATGGGAGTTCACCCATGATTTGGCTCTCTGTTTTTCTGTTATTGGTGTATAAGAATCCTTGTGATTTTTGTACATTGATTTTGTATCCTGAGACTTTGCTGAAGTTGCTTATCAGCTTAAGGAGATTTTGGGCTGAGACAATTGGGTTTTCTAGATATACAATCATGTCGTCTGCAAACAGGGACAATTTGACTTCCTCTTTTCCTAATTGAATACCCTTTATTTCCTTCTCCTGCCTAATTGCCCTGGCCAGAACTTCCAACACTATGTTGAATAGGAGTGGTGAGAGAGGGCATCCCTGTCTTGTGCCAGTTTTCAAAGGGAATGCTTCCAGTTTTTGCCCATTCAGTATGATATTGGCTGTGGGTTTCTCATAGATAGCTCTTATTATTTTGAGATACGTCCCATCAATACCTAATTTATTGAGAGTTTTTAGCATGGAGGGTTGTTGAATTTTGTCAAAGGCCTTTTCTGCATCTGTTGAGATAATCATGTGGTTTTTGTCTTTGGTTCTGTTTATATGCTGGATTACATTTATTGATTTTCATATATTGAACCAGCCTTGCATCCCAGGGATGAAGCCCACTTGATGATGATGGATAAGCTTTTTGATATGCTGCTGGATTTGGTTTGCCAGTATTTTATTGAGGATTTTTGCATCAATGTTCATCAAGGATCTTGGTCTAAAATTCTCTTTTTTGGTTGTGTCTCTGTCCGGCTTTGGTATCAGGATGATGCTTGCCTCATAAAATGAGTTAAGGAGGATTCCCTCTTTTTCTATTGATTGGAATAGTTTCAGAAGGAGTGGTACCAGGTCCTCCTTATACCTCTGGTAGAATTCGGCTGTGAATCCATCTGTTCCTGGACTCTTCTGGGTTGGTAAGCTATTGATTATTGCCACAATTTCAGAGCCTGTTATTCAGAGATTCAACTTCTTCCTGGTTTAGTCTTGGGAGAGTGTATGTGTCGAGGAATGTATCCATTTCATCTAGATTTTCTAGTTTATTTGCATAGAGGTGTTTGTAGTATTCTCTGATGGTAGTTTGTATTTCTGTGGGACCAGTGGCGATATCCCCATTATCATTTTTTATTGCATCTATTTGATTCTTCTCTCATTTTTTCTTTATTAGCCTTGCTAGTGGTCTATCCGTTTTGTTGATCCTTTCAAAAAACCAGCTCCTGGATTCATTAATTTTTTGAAGGGTTTTTTGTGTCTCTATTTCCTTCAGTTCTGCTCTGATTTTAGTTATTTCTTGCCTTCTGCTAGCTTTTGAGTGTGATTGCTCTTGCTTTTCTAGTTCTTTTAATTGTAATGTTAGGGGGTCAATTTTGGATCTTTCCTGCTTTCACTTGTGGGCATTTAGTGCTATCAATTTCTCTCTACACACTGCTTTGAATGTGTCCCAGAGATTCTGGTATGTTGTGTCTTTGTTCTTATTGGTTTCAAAGAATATCTTTATTTCTGCCTTCATTTCATTATGTACCCAGTAGTCATTCAGGAGCAGGTTGTTCAGTTTCCATGTAGTTGAGTGGTTTTGAGTGAGTTTCTTAATCCTGAGTTCTAGTTTGATTGCACTGTGGTCTGAGACACACTTTGTTATAATTTCTGTTCTTTTAAATTTGCTGAGGAGTGCTTTACTTCCAACTATGTGGTCAATTTTGGAATAGGTGTGGTGTGGTGCTGAAAAAAATGTATATCCTGTTAATTTGGGGTGAAGAGTTCTGTAGATGTCTATTAGGTCTGCTTGGTGCAGAGCTGAGTTCAATTCCTGGGTATCCTTGTTAACTTTCTGTCTCGTTGATCTGTCTAATGTTAACAGTTGGGTGTTAAAGTTTCCCATTATTATTGTGTGGGAGTCTAAGTCTCTTTGTAGGTCACTCAGGACTTGCTTTATGAATCTAGGTGCTCTTGTATTGGCTGCATATATATTTATGATAGTTAGCTCTTCTTGCTGAATTGATCCCTTTACCATGATGTAATGGCTTTCTTTGTCTCTTTTCATCTTTGTTGGTTTAAAATCTGTTTTATCAGAGACTAGGATTGCAACCCCTATCTTTTTTTGTTCTCCATTTGCTTGGTAGGTCTTCCTCCATCCTTTTATTTTGAGCCTATATGTGTCTCTGCACGTGAGATGGATTTCCTGAATACAGCACACTGATGGGTCTTGACTCTTTATCCAATTTGCCAGTCTGTGTCTTTTAATTGGAGCATTTAGTCCATTTACATTTAAAGTTAATATTGTTATGTGTGAATTTGTTCCATTCATTATGATGTTAGCTCGTTATTTTGCTCCTTAGTTGATGCAGTTTCTTCCTAGTCTCGATGGTCTTTACATTTTGGCATGTTGTTGCAATGGCTGGTACCGGTTGTTCCTTTCCACGTTTAGTGCTTCCTTCAGGACTCTTTTAGGGCTGGTCTGGTGGTGACAAAATCTCTCAGCATCTACTTCTCTGTAAAGTATTTTATTTCTCCTTCACTTATGAAGCTTAGTTTGGCTGGATATGAAATTCTGGCTTGAAAATTCTTTTCTTTAAGAATGTTGAATATTGGCCCCCACTCTCTTCTGGCTTGTAGAGTTTCTGCCAAGAGATCTGCTGTCAGTCTGATTGGCTTCCCTTTGTGGGTAACCCGACCTTTCTCTCTGGCTGCCCTTAACATTTTTTCTTTCATTTCAACTTTGGTGAATCTGACAATTATGTGTTTTGGAGTTGCTCTTCTAGAGGAGTATCTTTGTGGCATTCTCTGTATTTCCTAAATCTGAATGTTGGCCTGCCTTGCTAGATTGGGGAAGTTCTCCTGGATAATATCTTGCAGAGTGTTTTCCAACTTGGTTCCATTCTGCCTGTCACTTTCAGGTACACCAATCAGATGTAGGTTTGGTCTTTTCACATAGTCCCATATTTCTTGGAGGCTTTGTTTGTTTCTTTTTATTATTTTTTCTCTAAACTTCCCTTCACGCTTCATTTCATTCACTTCATCTTCCATCAGTGATACCCTTTCTTCCAGTTGATCTCATCAGCTCCTGAGGCTTCTGCCTTCTTCACGTAGTTCTCAAGCCTTGACTTTCAGCTCCATCAACTCCTTTAAACACCTCTCTGTATTGGTTATTCTACTTAGACATTCGTCTAAATTTTTTTCAAAGTTTTCAACTTCTTTGCCTTTGGTTTGAATTTCCTCCTGTAGCTCGGATAGTTTGATCATCTGAAGCCCTCTTCTCTCGACTCGTCAAAGTCATTCTCCATCCAGCTTTGTTCCGTTGCTGGTGAGGAACTGCGTTCCTTTGGAGGAGGAGAGGCGCTCTGCTTTTTAGAGTTTCCAGTTTTTCTGCTCTGTTTTTTCCCCATCTTTGTGGTTTATCTACTTTTGGTCTTTGATGATGGTGATGTACAGATGGGTTTTTGGTGTGGATATCCTTTCTGTTTGTTAGTTTTCCTTCTAACAGACAGGACCCTCAGACGCAGGTCTGTTGGAGTTTGCTAGAGGTCCACTCCAGACTCTCTTTGCCTGGGTATCAGCAGCGGTGTCTGCAGAACCGTGGATTTTCATGAACCACGAATGCTGCTGTCTGATCGTTCCTTTGGAAGTTTTGTCTCAGAGGAGTACCCAACCACGTGAGGTGTCAGTCTGCCCCTACTGGGGGGTGCCTCCCAGTTAGGCTGCTCAGGGGTCAGGGGTCAGGGACCCACTTGAGGAGGCAGTCTGCCCGTTCTCAGATCTCCAGCTGCGTGCTGGGAGAACCACTGCTCTCTTCAAAGCTGTCAGACAGGGACATTTCAGTCTGCAGAGGTTACTGCCGTCTTTTTGTTTGTCTGTGCCCTGCCCCCAGAGGTGGAGCCTACAGAGGCAGGCAGGCCTCCTTGAGCTGTGGTGGGTTCCACCCAGTTTGAGCTTCCTGGCTGCTTTCTTTACCTGAGTGAGCCTGGGCAATGGTGGGTGCCCCTCCCCCCACCTCGCTGCTGCCTTGCAGTTTGATCTCAGACTGCTGTGCTAGCAATCAGCAAGACTCCGTGGGCATAGGACCCTTTGAGCCATGTGTGGGATATAATTTCCTGGTGCGCCATTTCCTAAGCCCATCAGAAAAGCGCAGTATTTGGGTGGGAGTGACCTGATTTTCCAGGTGCCATCTGTCACCCCTTTCCTTGACCAGGAAAGGGAACTCCCTGACCCCTTGCACTTCCTGAGTGAGGCAATGCCTTGCCCTGCTTCGGCTCATGCATGGTGCGCTGCACCCACTGTCCTGCGCCCACTGTCTGGCACTCCCTAGTGAGATGAACCTGGTACCTCAGATGGAAATGCAGAAATCACCCGTCTTCTGCGTCACTCACGCTGGGAGCTGTAGACTGGAGCTTTTCCTATTTGGCCATGTTGGCTCCTCCAAGACATTCATTTTAGAATAACAAACTTTAAACCAAAAGTCCAAGCTTTTTAGTTAGAGTCTGGAAATTTAATTCAGGGAACATCCCCGTAGTCAAATTAAAATACATCTTATCACCCCCCCCGCCAAAAAAAAAAAGAATGCAAATTCAATCCCCTGGCATGTTTCCAAACTCTCACACAATGCCATCCTGTTGAAGCATTCACAGCTGATGCTTTGCAAAATTAAAATTGTGTATTTCATGAGTGAAATTCTTTTGCTTTGTTGCTTTCAATTTTGTTTTGTTTTTGTTCTTAAGCATAAGCATGACTGGAAAACACCAGTTACCATCTCAAGGAGTTTTCCAGGTACAGAAGTAGCAAAAGGGGATCAACCATTGAAGTCAAGTTGATATTTATTGGCTATAATTTTTTAAAAGACATATCTTACCACATTGAAGGCATGTTTTACTATAGCAAAAGCACTATCTAAAAAATATATGACAAACTAACAAAAAATAACAAAAGTCCAAAAGTTTGCTTAGTAGAACCAAGACATCATATGAAAGAATTTTAAAAATTGGGATCTTGGAGAAAATGGCAGACAATACTAATAAACCAAACTCATCTGCTCCATTAAGCATTAGTCGTAATGATTTTTTTTAATGAATAAAATCCTATACATTTGTTTTTGACAAACCCTTTACAATTTAGATTGATGTAACATGATGAGAACACTTTTTTCCAACTTATTAGGATGTATTTTTTCTGTATTTTTTAAAGGAAACCATTCTGATATAACCTTTAATTTTACTATCCACCAATTTTCAGGGACCTGATTTTAGGAATAAATGTATCTGACATTGGCAAGAGTTTAGAGAAAGGAATGCCTTCACATTTCATATTCTTTTTTTTTTTCAAGTTTCACCATGTTGGCCAGGAGGCTGGTTTCGAATTCCTGATCTCAAGTGATCCACCCACTTAGGCCTTCCAAAATGCTGGGATTACAGGTGTAAGCCACCACCACACCTGGCCAGGAATGCATTCATATTCTATTAGAGTAAGTTCACATGGTTTCCACTTTTGTTAGAGGGCAAAATGGAAAAAACTATCAAAATATAAAATATGCAAAATCTCTGACCCAGCAATCCACATCTATTGTTTAAAAATTGTTACAGTATATATTCATCCATTTTCATGCTGCTGATAAACACATAGCCGAGACTGGGAAAAACAAGAGGTTTAATGGACTTAACAGTTCTACATGAGTGGGAAGGTCTCACAATCACGGCAGAAGGCAAGAAAGGGCAAGTCAACATCTTACATGGATGGTGGCAGGCAAAGAGAGAGCTTGTGCAGAGAAACTCCTATTTTTAAAACCATCAGATCTTGTGAGACTCATTCACTATCACGAGAACAGTTCAGGAAAGACCCACCCCCATAATTCAATCATCTACCACCAGGTTCCTCCCATGACACATGGGAATTGTAGGAGTTATGATTCAAGATGGGATTTGGGTGGGGACACAGCCAAACCGTGTCACACTAGTTTACAAAGGTTTACACAATGTTCATTGCAGTATCACATAACAGTTGACATCACAAACTCTGATGCCTGATTATCTTTGCATAATTCCAGTACCAGTTTAATAATTCTGTAATTTAGGACACATTATTTAAACTCTGTTCTTCAGTTTCCTCATTGGGAACATATGGAAATAGCAACCATTCCTAACTCATGAACATATTGAGATTAGATGAGGTTAGACTATTAGAGCTGTGCCTGATCCATAGTAAGTTCTTAGTAAATATCATCTGGCTTGTTTTTAGAGAATTAGTTACATGAATGACTGTATTATAACTACAGAATTCTAGGCAGTCTTTAAAAAGATGAGTCCATTGCTATGTATGCTATAAAAGAATATCCATTATAACTTGTTGAATAAAGAAAAAAATATGACATGCATATGAGTATTTTGCATATAAATTGTGTGTGTGTGTGTGTGTCTAGAAAAATTTCTAAGTATCTAAAACCATACCTATCAGTGCCACTTCCACACTTGCACTGGGAATAGAGATACAGTAGGAAAGGCTGCCAATTTTGTTATAAAGTACTGTATGGTTTGAATTTTTATAAAATGTAAATAAAGCCAATAAAATAAGATAAAAAATATTTTCCAGCATACCCTGACCAATCCTGTCTGTCTTATCCTATGTAATACTAAAGCCTATCTGATAGTCATTTGAAATCTCTTTCATTACCTCTCTTTCTTGACTCATGCTATAGATGCAGGCATCAGCACTTTCAAATAATGTAAAATGGTACATCGTATTATTACACAACTATTGTTCTTGTCCCCACTTCTTGGTCTGAAATATTTCACTTAAATGATACTATGATGTATATGTTACTCTTAGTTTCAGCTGAGTATAAATAAATAAAATGTTATACCTATTCCAGCCCAACCACCATAAACATTTCATGAAAAAACAAACAAACAAAAACTAACCAAATGGTCAGCCAAGAAACATGGATTTAATTCTGGTCCTGTAAATAGAAAAAAGCAATGCTTTCCATCCTGACGTAGCCAAGACACATGACAAACAATGGAGGCTATGGGGAAGAAAAATTGCAATTACAGATTTAAATTCATTCTCTCTCTCATGACACTTTGCTTATGATTATTGCTACATACTGTAAAAGTGCAAGTACTGGTGTAAGAAAATAACAATGACTACCTTTCAAATGCACATACTACCTTTTAGATGATTGAAAAAATAAGGTAAAAAACAGATATCGTATCTTCAGATGAAAATATTGACAGATTACATTTATTTATTCAGTCATTTACTCAGCAAGTACTTATTGGGCACCAACGATATTCCAGGTACCATTCTAAGTTCAGGGGACAAAGTAATGCACTGAAGAAAGGTCCTACCCTGATGGAAGGGAGAGAGTGACAACAAATGGAAATATAATGTCTCTCAAACTAATAAAAACCCAGACCCACATTTAATCTTCACAAGCTCATAAGTTTGGTGCTCTCATCATTGTCATTTTTCTGATTTCACAAGTGGAGAAAAGAAGGAATAGAAAGATTGTCACTTACTGGAGGGCATATAAACAGTAATATAAATAGTTTATGATAGAAGTAATATTCAAACCCCAGAATTTGATGCCAGATCCTGAGGTTTTGATATTCCTGTTCAAAATCACATCACAAGGTTGTTCAGAGGATTAAATGAGATAACTTATATTGAACCATTTTTTTAATTGCATTTAAAAAAATATTGACATCATCATCACCATCAGCTATGGAATTTTTGTCTGGGAAAACTGCAAACTCCAAGGTTAGCATTGGAAAACAGCATCGGATGTGCTAAATTTTTCTCAGGAATTTAGTGAAAGTCCTTTGGTATAAAACAGCCAAGAAAGCCTGTGTATGATTCAAAGGTCCAAAAAATTCACTACATCATACAGAGGAGGTACAAAGAGGCATAAGTGTTCAGGGGCTGCAATGAGGCCCAAAAACTTAGCATGAAGATTATTTGAGAACACAGCAAGAATAATTCCACCTGATGCCATACCTCATAGAAAGCTGCTTTTTAAACTATTAATATAATAACAGCAAAACTAAATCTCTTCATACTTCTATAGAGATATGACCAAGAGAAATATCTCTAAAAGAAATAACTAGAAACTGAACTATAATCTAGCTATAAAATCATACCTCCCACATACAAATTATTTATTTCTCAGATACTGCAGCTTCTCTCACCATTGAGTCAAAGTGTAAATATCAATGAAGAATGGCCTTAACATTCAACATACATGTATTGTGGATCCTGAAGGAGAATTATTATGAAAGATGGTAATTATCAAATTGAGAATGGAAGATGGAAAAGATGCTAAACTGGGCCAACTGAGTTAATAATTAAAAGGTTATTTTTATACAGTAATGATATATTTACCACAGGAAAAACAAACAGTCGATGATAATTGTCTTAGTGAGGGTTTTATCAGAGAAGCAGATCCACTATAAGTGATATAGAGTAAGGGATTTATTTCAAATTTAGAACTTATGCAACTCTGGCAGTGGTCAGACTGCCTATATAAGGCCTTACTTGGCCTGAAATGAGCAGAGTTAGTGGTTGAAAACAACATTTCCTCCAGGAATCTCTTTCTGAGGTCCAGAATACATTAGGTCTCTATAAAATTGGGACTGTGTTTGTCTGCTGGTAAGAGAAAATGGAAATTATAATGGCTTTAAAAATTCAGGTTACTTCTCTTACATAAAGAGGTTCAGAGGTAGGAAGACCAACTTCCCATTGTCGATAGGATCCAAAATCCTCTTTCTACACCATCCTGGCACATAATTTTCATACTCAGATTTACCTCAGGTCACAATGTGGCTGCTAGAGATCTTGGCATCATGATCATGCTAGAGGTCACAAAAAATAGGATAGTTAGAGGAGAAAAATGGTGGTGGTGGTAGTAGGCTGTGATCTCTAATTTGTGTCAGGTCTCATTAATCAGTTTTCATGGATGTCCCACACATCACATCTTCTTGCATCTCATATATCAGAATATCATCATCTAGCTGCAAGGGAAGAAGGTAAATTTAGTCCTTATTCCATGTAGCAGTGTGTCCCATAATAATAATAATAATAATAATAATAATAATAATAATAATGATTTAAGAATCATTATTACAGATTCAAGTAATAAAGATGAAAATGTGAACATTTTAAATATTAAATTAAGGGGGTGGAGCCAAGATGGCCAAATAGGAACAGCTGCAGTCTACAGCCCCCAGCGTGAGCGACACAGAAGACAGGTGATTTCTGCATTTCCAACTGAGGTACAGGGTTCATCTCACTGGGGAGTGTCAGAAAGTGGGTGCAGGACAGTGGGTGCAGCACACCGAGTGTGAGCCAAAGCAGGGCAAGGCATCACCTCACCTGGGAAGAGCAAGGGGTCAGGGAATTCCCTTTCCTGGTCAAAGAAAGGGGTGACAGATGGCACCTGGAAAATCGTGTCACTCCCACCCTAATACTGAGCTTTTCCAATGGTCTTAGCAAACGGCATACCAGGAGATTATATCCCACGCCTGGCTTGGAGGGTCCTATGCCCACGGAGCCTCACTCATTGCCAGCACAACAGTCTGAGATCAAACTGCAAGGCGGCAGCAAGGCTGGGGGAGGGGCTCCTGCCATTGCTGAGGCTTGTGTAGATAAACAAGGCAGCTGGGAAGCTCAAACTGGGTGGGGCCCACCACAGCTCAAGGAGGCCTGCCTGACTCTGTAGACTCCAACTCTGGGGGCAGGGCATAGCCAAACAAAAGGCAGCAGAATCCTCTGCAGACTTAAATGTCCCTGTCTGACAGCTTTGAAGAGAGTAGTGGTTCTCCCAGGATGCAGCTGGAGATCTGAGAATGGACAGACTGCCTCCTCAAGTGGGTCCCTGACCCCTGAGTAGTCTAACTGGGAGGCACCCCCAAGGAGGGGCAGACTGACACCTCACATGGCTGGGTATTCCTCTGAGACAAAACTTCCAGAGGAATGATCAGGCAGCAACATTGTTGGCGGATATCACCAATATCTGCTGCTCTGCAGCCTCCGCTGCTGATACCAAGGCAAACAGGGTCTGGAGTGGACCTCCAGCAAATTCCAACAGACCTGCAGCTGAAGGTCATGACTTAGAAGGAAAACTAACAGAAAGGTCATCCACACCAAAACCCCATCTGTACGTCACCATCATCAAAGACTAAAGGTAGATATAACCACAAAGATGGGGAAAAAACAGAGTAGAAAAACTGGAAACTCTAAAAATCAGAGTGCATCTCCTCTTCCAAACGAGGACAGCTCCTCACCAGCAAAGGAACAAAGCTGGACAGAGAATGACTTTGACGAATTGAGAGAACAAGGCTTCAGATGATCAAACTACTCGAAGCTAAAGAAGGAAGTTCAAACCCATGGCAAAGAAGTTAAAAACCTTGAAAAAAAATTAGACGAATTGCTAACTAGAATAATCAATGCAGAGAAGTCTTTAAAGGACCTGATGGAGCTGGAAACCAAGTCACAAGAACAATGTGACGAATGCACAAGCCTCAGTAGCCGATTCAATCAATGGGAAGAAGGGTATCAGTGATGGAAGATCAAATGAATGAAAGAAAGTGAGAAGAGAAGTTTAGAGAAAAAAGAATAAAAAGAAACAAACAAAGCCTCCAAGAAATATGGGACTATGTGAAAAGACCAAATCTACATCTGATTGGTGTACATGGAAGTGATGGGGAGAATGGAACCAAGTTGGAAAACACTCTGCAGGATATTATCCAGGAGAACTTCCCCAATCTAGCAAGGCAGGCCAACATTCAAATTCAAGAAATACGGAGAACGCCACAAAGATACTCCTCGAGAAAAGCAATTCCAAGACACATAATTGTCAGATTCACCAAAGTCGAAATGAAGGGAAAAATATTAAGGGCAGCCAGAGAGAAATGTCGGGTTACCCACAAAGGAAGCCCATCAGACTAACAGCTGATCACTCAGCAGACACTCTACAAGCCAGAAGAGAGTGGGGGCCATTATTCAACATTCTTAAAGAAAACAATTTTCAACCCAGAATTTCATATCCAGTCAAACTAAGCTTCATAAGTGAAGAAGAAATAAAATACTTTACAGAGAAGCAAAGGCCGAGAGATTTTGTCACCACTAGGCCGGCCTTACAAGAGGCCCTGAGGGAAGCACTAAACATGGAAAGGAACAAACGGTACCAGCTACTGCAAAAACATGCGAAATTGTAAAGACCATCGAGGCTAGGAAGAAACAGCATCAACTAACAGGCAAAATAACCAGCTATCATCATAATGACAAGATCAAATGCACACGTAACAATATTAACCTTAAATGTAAAGGGGCTAAATGCTCCAATTAAAAGACACAGACTGGCAAATTGGATAAAGAGACAAGACTCACCAGTGTGCTGTATTCAGGAAACCCATCTCACGTACAGAGACACATATAGGCTCAAAATAAAGGGATGGAGGAAGATCTACCCAGCAAATGGAAAACATAAAAAGGCAGGGGTTGCAATCCTAGTCTCTGATAAAACAGACTTTAAACCAACAAAGATCAAAAGAGACAAAGAAGGCCATTATATAATGGTAAAGGGATCGATTCAACAAGAAGAGCTAACTATCCTAAATATATGTGCACCCAATACAGGAGCACACAGATTCACAAAACAAGTCCTTAGAGACCTACAAAGAGACTTAGACTCCCACACATTAATAATGGGAGACTTTAACACCCCATAGTCAATATTAGACAGATCAATGAGACAGAAAGTTAACGAGGATATCCAGGAATTGAACTCAGTTCTGCACCAAGCAGACCTAATAGACATCTACAGAACTCTCCACCTCAAATCAACAGAATATACATTCTTTTCAGCACCACATCACACCTATTCCAAAATTGACCACATACTTGGAAGTAAAGCTCTCCTCAGCAAATGTAAAAGAACAGAAATTATAACAAACTGTCTCTCAGACCACAGTGCAATCAAACTAGAACTCAGGATTAAGAAACTCACCCAAAAGCGCTCAACTACATGGAAACTGAACAACCTGCTCCTGAATGACTACTGGGTACATAACAAAATGAAGGCAGAAATACAGATGTTCTTTGAAGCCAACAAGAACAAAGAAACAACATACCAGAATCTCTGGGACACATTCAAAGCAGTGTGTAGAGGGAAATTTATAGCACTAAATGCCCACAAGAGAAAGCAGGAAAGATCCAAAATTGACACCCTAACATCATAATTAATAGAACTAGAGAAGCAAGAGCAAACACATTCAAAAGCTAGCAGAAGGCAAGAAATAACTAAGATCAGAGCAGAAATGAAGGAAATAGAGACACAAAAAAACCTTCAAAAAAATCAATGAATCCAGCAGCTGGTTTTTTGAAAAGATCAACAAAATTGATAGACCTCTAGCAAGACTAATAAAGAAGAAAAGAGAGAAGAATCAAATACATGCAATAAAAGGTGATAAAGGGGATATCACCACCGATCCCACAGAAATACAAACTACCAACAGAGAATAATATAAATACCTCTACGCAAATAAACTAGAAACTCTAGAAGAAATGGATAAATTCCTCAACACATACACCCTCCCAAGACTAAACCAGGAAGAAGTTGAATCTCTGAAGAGACCAATAACAGGCTCTGAAATTGAGGTAATAATTAATAGCTTACCAACCAAAAAGAGTCTAGGATCAGATGGATTCACAGCCAAATTTTACCAGAGGTAAAAGGAGGAGTTGGTACCATTCCATCTGAAACTATTCCAATCAATAGAAAAAGAGGGAATCCTCCCTAAATCATTTTATGAGGCCAGCATCATCCTGATACCAAAGCCTGGCAGAGAGACGACAAAAAAGAGAATTTTAGACCAATATCCCTGATGAACATTGATGCGAAAATACTGGCAAACTGAATCAAGCAGCACATCAAAAAGCTTATCCACCACAATGAAGTTGGCTTCATCCCTGTGATGCAAGGCTAGTTCAACATATGCAAATCAATAAACGTAATCCATCATATAAACAGAACTAACGAAAAAACCATATGATTATCTCATTAGAGGCAGAAAAAGCCTTTGACAAAATTTAACACTTCATGGTAAAAACTCTTTATAAATTAGGTATTGATGGGACGTATCTCCAAATAATAAGAGCTATCTATGACAACCCACAGCCAATATTATACTGAATGGGCAAAAACTGAAGCATTCCCTTTGAAAATTGGCACAAGACAGGGATGCCCTCTCTCACCACTCCTTTTTGACATAGTGTTGGACGTTCTGGCCAGGGCAATCAGGCAGGAGAAGGAAATAAAGGACATTCAATTAGCAAAAGAGGAAGCCAAATTGTCCCTGTTTGCAGATGACATGATTGTATATCTAGAAAACCCCATTGTCTCAGCCCAAAATCTCCTTAAGCTGATAGGCAACTTCAGCAAAGTCTCAGGATACAAAATCAATGTACAAAAATCACAAGCATTCTTATACACCAATAACAGACAGACAGACAAATCATGAGTGAAGTCCCATTCACAATTGCTACAAAGACAATGAAATACCTAGGAATCCAACTTACAAGGGACATGAAGGACCTCTTCAAGAACTACAAACCACTACTCAAGGAAATAAAGAAGAATACAAACAAATGGAAGAACATTCCATGCTCATGGGTAGGAAGAATCAATATCGTGAAAATGGCCATACTGCCCAAGGTAATTTATAGATTCAATGCCATCCCCATCAAGCTACCAATGACTTTCTTCACAGAACTGGAAAAAACTACTTTAAAGTTCATATGGAACCAAAAAAGAGCCCACATTTCCAAGTCAATCCTAAGCCAAAAGAACAAAGCTGGAGGCATCACGCTACCTGACTTCAAACTATACTACAAGGCTACAGTAACCAAAACAGCATGGTACTGATACCAAAACAGAGATATAGACCAATGGAACAGAACAGAGCCCTCAGAAATAATACCACATATCTACAACCATCTGATCTTTGACAAACCTGAGAAAAACAAGCAATGGGGAAAGGATTCCCTATTTAATAAATGGTGCTGGGAAAACTGGCTAGCCATATGTAGAAAGCTAAAACTGGATCCCTTCCTTACACCTTATACAAAGATTGATTCAAGATGGAGTAAATACTTAAATGTTAGACCTAAAACCATAAAAACCCTAGAAGAAAACCTAGGCATTACCATTCAGGACATAGGCATGGGCAAGGACTTCATGTCTAAAACACCAAAAGCAATGGCAACTAAAGCCAAAATTGACAAACGGGATCTAATTAAACTAAAGAGCTTCTGCACAAAAAAGAAACTACCATCAGAGTGAACAGGCAGCCTACAGAATGGGAGAAAATTTTTGCTATCTACTCATCTGACAAAGGGCTAATATCCAGAATCTTCAATGAACTCAAACAAATTTACGAGAACAAAACAAACCCATAAAAAAGTGGGCGAAGGATATGAACAGACACTTCTCAAAAGAAGACATTTATTGCCACCAAAAGACACATGAAAAAATGTTCATCATCACTGGCCATCAGAGAAATGCAAATCAAGACCACAATGAGATACCATCTCACACCAGTTAGAATGGTTATCATTAAAAATCAGGAAACAACAGGTGCTGGAGAGGATGTGGAGAAATAGGAACACTTTTACACTGTTGGTGGGACTGTAAACTAGTTCAACCTTTGTGGAAGTCAGTGTGGTGATTCCTCAGGGATCTAGAACTAGAAATACCATTTTACCCAGCCATCCCATTACTGGGTATGTACCCAAAGGATTATAAATCATCCTGCTATAAAGACACGCGCACACATATGTTTATTGCGGCACTATTCACAATAGCAAAGACTCGGAACCAGCCCAAATGTCCACCAATGATAGACTGGATTAAGAAAATGTGGCACATATACACCATGGAATACAATGCAGCCATAAAAAATGATGAGTTCATGTCCTTTGTAGGGACATGGATGAAGCTGGAAACCATCATTCTCAGCAAACTATCGCAAGGACAAAAAACCACACACCACATGTTCTCACTCATAGGTGGGAATTGAACAATGAGAACACATGGACACAGGAAGGGGAACATCACACACTGGGGCTGTTGTGGGGTGGGGGGAGTGGGGAGGGATAGCAGTAGGAGATATACCTAATTTTAAATGACGAGTTAATGGGTGCAGCTCACCAACATGGCACATGTATACATATGTAACTAACCTGCACGTTGTGCACATGTACCCTAAAACTTAAAATATAATTTAAAAAAGAAAAAAAATTTAAATTAACTACTAAAGACTTACTTTGTATTTTTTATATAAAAATACATCCAAATGCAAATTCTATTTTTTTTCTTGCCCTGTAGACAACATTCTGGAACATCCCCTGAAATACATGCAAATCACTTTGGAAGCCACTGATTTAGAGAATGGAATAACGTTATTTGAAAGTGACAAATGATGACTAATACTTCACATGTGTTGATTCCCAAGAGATGCATTCTTTCATCCAGCATTTATTAATATAGATTATTTGGAACATTAATATTTAAAAGATTATAATGCATATGTAATAAACATGCATTGAATTTCTATATTTATTAGATATTATTCAAAAGATTTCAAAGAAAGATATTAAAGTTACTCATGTATAGAGTTAAATATGTCGCTGGATGATTCATATCATATATTTGAGAGTGAGCACTAAAACACAGAGACATTTTGGGTATACACACTGGCACACATACACAAACATATGCATACATACATCCATTTACTTATTCAACCTTTTCTCTAAAACTGAAAATGAATACTTTTGGAAGGCTAATTTAAATTTCTCTCAGGTTGGCAGAACTAAAATTTGTCTTTTGCTTATGATTACTATATATGCTATCTATAAGTTTTTTACAGAATCTTTATTTTTAGTAAATAAAACATTTCTTTAAAGAATGTTTTAATTTCAGTAAGAATGAAACAATAAAACTTTAGAAAATGTAAAAAATGTGATATTAAAAGTTAAACATTTTTACTTTAAAGTATTACAAGAAGTAGCTCCATAAATATATAGCAAAAAAATTCTTAATTAGCCCTTATCTCATCTTAGAAGCTAAAGTATTTTGCAACTTCTAGAGTAATTTCAAATAACTGATTTTACCCATTGAAGGCCTTACACTACTTATGTTTCCTATTTCAACAGTCATTTATCTTTGAAGTGGCATAGTTTGAAATGAGATATTACTCCTTGAGGAAATTCTAGACTTCTGCCTTTCAGTTTCACTTCTCTAAACAACTCAAGTTTGTAGATGGGAAGATAGGCAACATCTTTTATATGTAAAGGAAGAGAAAGAGAAAAGCAGAAGAGAAGATGGACTCTTGATAATCTGTTACTAAATAAGCTCTTTAGTTGAATTTGCTTTATTCCATAATTTACACTATTCTTTTCACTTTCTACACAATTTCATGAGCATTAGTACCTGACTGGATTAGCCTCTCTGCACTCACAATTATTGTTTATTTGACAGAAACAGCCATGTTTTTCTCTGTAGTTTAAATTTCCCAAGGTTGCAAATACAGCCTGGCTCTTACACTGTGGAAGTGTGTGTGTGTGTGTGTGTGTGCTCAAGCGTGTGTGTGTGCTCAAGCATGTGTGTGTCATATATGCAATTACTGATTATTCCCTATTAGGTAGGCTCTGCACTTTATATATCTACTACTAAATTTAAGGGAAGTAAATGCAAAACTATTTTATCAAAATTACAATATTTAACTTTCATATTACATATATCCATCAAATAGCTATACTGCTACATTCTGCATTGTATATAAATGTATTTGGAATACAAAATGGTATTTTCCCTATATTCCCATCTAATGGGGAATTTCATCAGCATTATATTAAAATAATCACATACTATTGCACATCAGGTTTTAGGATTATTTGTAGTTATCTATTTTCTGCCTTTTACTGGACTAAATTATAATTGGTCTCTAAAATGCTTTATTGTACTTTGTCTAGAGTATTTTCCTCAATCCCATTTTGTCTGCAGAAAAGAGTATTCAGAAAATTTCAAAGAACAGAACAGTAATGCCCTCATGGCATGGAAAGCACATGAGATTGCCCTAAAATACATAAATTCATTTCACGTCATACACAAATGCACATACATATGTATATATATGTTCATATATATATATAATTTCAAATTCATGTATATGACAAAATTTTCAGTTTAATAAATATGTATACACAAAAAATGAAATTAGAAATATTAGAAACTATTTGACTAAAAGTCCAGATTCCTCACAAAATAACACAATTCAGTGTGTATCACACTTTAAAATATGAAACTATGTATACAACTTCAAAATTATTAGAACGTTTCTGCATATGAATCCAGTAGTGGTACTAAAATAGCAACATAATCCTTTCAAATAACAGTGGCTGTTCCATCTGAACTCTAACCTTCTCAGGCTAAGATCAAAACCTGAGCTTAATTCAACCCCTTTCTTAAATCAAACTATGTGCCTAAACAAGGCAAAGCAAAAATACACAGTAGTTCGAAAACTACATATTAGTGAAGCACTCATATTGGTTGATTTTTAAAGATGTTTTACTAGAAAATAATGTTAAACCACTGAAAATAAAGGCATCTCAAAATGTAACCACTGGAGCTAGGTATAATTTTAACATCATAACCAACCATAGTAATTTGGTTTAAAAATCAGGACTCAGAGTATATAATGTTCTTCTTAAACACTTCTACATTGTATTCAAGTCAGTATCAGTATTGACTTTGAAAATTTTTGTGACTTCAGATTTTGTATAGTTGTTTTTCTTAGGCTTTTCCTATCTTCTACATTTTGTTATGGAATAATTCAGAGCAATAGTCCAGGTTATTCTTGATGTGAGAAATAGTGACAAATAGCACATAGTCTGAAAGATGACAGTATCTGTGAAGATAAGCAGCCAGCAGCATTTTATCTTGGTGGTGGAACAGAGTCGAGGGTGTGAGAATATGGAAATTAGCTTCCAATTTTGAGCCATCTCTATTCCATTTGAAGAGATCCTTCTCCTCATTACTACCCCATACCTACCAGCAGTTTTCACAATATTCTTTTTTTTTAAGAGCAACCCTTGTTGATACATTTCTCTCATGTATACTATTGTATTTATAAGCTTATAATCTGATTAACACAGAAAATAAATAGATCAACAGCAATATAATTGATAAATTGATAAACTCTTGGTGCCTCCACATTGTTTTAATTGCAGACAAAGATATTAAGAAACTATAAAATTATAACATCAACATCTTTTCAAAAACAGCAGCCTGCTGAACACCCATCAAGTCAGAATATTTACTGGTATTTGATTTACAGGTGAAACAGAGGACAGTAGTAAAATGTGATCCAGACCAGGACAGGTGTTTGCTGGCGCAATCCCAACTATAGGTGTCACTAATATTCAAATAGTAGATTAGTAGCTTACACCAGACTCACAGTTAGTATTTTTTATAGTTTTGGGCATGTTCATTTGACCATCAATTCATTACCATGTCCTCTAGTTGACAGTTCTCCAACCTGTTGCCTATCAAAATCAATTTTTGAAATGTCTTAAAAGCACAGTTGTAAGTACAGTCTAATTTGGATCTACTTAATCAGAGTCTTTGGGAAGAAAATGTGGAATTTTTCCCTCCTTCCTTCCCTTCTTCTCTTTTTCCCACCATCTCCTTTCCCCCCTTTTTCTCCCTCCCTGCAGGCATATTATAGGACAAAAAAAATTAATACAAGATGAAAGAGAGAAATAAAGAAATAATGAAAATAAATAAATCAGTATGAAAAATCTTCACTTAATAGAACACAAGTAAATATTCACATACTTTTTTGATTGAAAAATATGACTTATCCAGTTCATATAAAAGTTGTACCAAACTGTTCAAAACCAGATATAATACCAGAGAAGATAACTCCATGTTTTTGTGTTTGCTTTTTTGAGACAAGGTCTTACTCTGTTGCCCATGCTGGAGTACAGTGGTGTGATCACAACTCATTGCAGCCTCGACCTCCGGGGCTCGAGTGATCCTCCTGCCTCAGCCTCCTAAGTAGCTGGCACTACAGGCACACACCATCATGCCTGCCTATTTTTTCTATTTTTTGTAGAGACAGAGGTTTGCCATGTTGCCCAGGTTGGTCTTGAACTCCTGGACTCAAGTGATCCTGCCTCGCCCTCTCAAATTGCTGGGATTACAGGTGTGAGCCCCCACAACTGGCCAACAACAGCATTTTAGGCCTTTTAAAATAAGTATTTATTTCAAGGGTGAGAGGTTCCCACTATTCCTACTATCATGTTTCTACGGCATTTTATTGAAACTTCTGAAGGTCCAATATGATTGGTTTAGTTGTCTACCTATATACATCTATAATATGAATTTCTTAAAGGAAATTTAATAGTACTGAGTTTGTCTCTAATTTGGCCCAATTTATCCTGCTCCTTCCTTGCTTCCACTGCCTAACATACCTTTTCCCATCTGTATTTGTCAGGGTTCTCCAGAGGAACAGAACAAATAGGAAATATGTATATATGAAAGGGAGTTTATTAGGAAGAATTGGCTCACATGATTACAAAGTGAAATCCCAAAATAGGCATTCTGCAAGCTGAAGAAGAGAGAAGTTGGTAGTGACTCAGTACAAGTCCAAAAGCCTCAAAACCAGGAATCCAACACTGCAGCCTTCAGTCTGTGGCAGAAGGCCTGAGAGCCCTGGGGAAGCTGCTGGTACAAGTTTCAGAGTCCAAAGACCAAAGAAACTGGAGTATGATGTCCAAGGACAGGAAGAGCAGAAGCAGGCAACCAGCATGGAAAGAAGAAAGAGAGCTGCCTGCCTTGTCCTAGCTGGCCGGCAGCCAATTAGATGGTGCCCACCCACATTTAGTGTGAGTCTTCCTCTCCCAGTCCACCGACTGAAATGTCAGTCTCTTCTGGAAACACACTCAGACACACAGAGAAACAATACTTTACCAGCCATCTAGGCATCCCTCAATCCAATCAAGCTGGCACCTAATATTAACCATCATGCTATCTTATTCATCTCTTAAATTCCTTTTTTCCTTCTAAATTAAACTTGTACATTCAGTAAATAATTACTGAATGCCTATTTAGTGCCAAGAGTTGTGATTCCATAGAAAGTACAAAATGGAATTAAGCTTTGTCTCTTCAACAAGGATATTACTGTCCTGCTGTTGGGAGTGATATGTAAATAAAAAATTACAGAAAGTTATAACGATGATGTGCCTGGAACCAATCCCCAATGAATATCAAGGGACTACTGTATATCATTACTATTTAGGCTTTAATGTGTCTACTTGGCTGTGCTGAACTACATTTTCCGGCATTTCCTTACTTGCATGTTAGGGTGGACCATAAGGGAGACATTTGGCAGATCTGAGGAGCAGACAGGAAGCAACAACTTCTGTTGCTAACACCTGTTGTTGCTGATCTTTGAAATGCAGCTAAAGCAGTATTGGGAGGAAAGTTTACAGTGCTAAATTCCTACATCAATAAATTAGAAAGATTTCAAATTAACAATTTAACAGTGTACTTAGACGAACTAGAAAGAAAAGAATAAGCCAACCCCAAAGCTAGCAAAAGAAAAAAAATTAACTAAAGTTAGAGCACTGAATGAAATTGAGATGCAAAAACTTATACAAAAGGTTAATGAAACCAAAAGTCTGTTCTTTGATAGATGAAACAAGATTGATAGACCACTAGCTAGATTAACAAGAAAGAAGATCCAAATAAGCACAATCAGAAATGACAAAAATGTCATTACAGCTGATCCCACAGAAATACAAAAGCTCCTCAGAGACTATTATGAACACCTCTGAGCACACAAATTAGAAAACCTAGAGGAAATGGATAAATTCCTGGACATGCATAACCACCCAAGATTGAACCAGGAAGAAAGTGAAAACTTGAACAGACAAATAACAAGTTCCAAAATTGAATCAGTAATTTAAAGAAACCTACCAAACAAAAAAAAAGCCTGGACCAGATAGACTCACAGATGAATTCTACCACACATACAAAGAACTGGTACCAATTCTACTGAAACTATTCCAAAAAATCAAGGAGGAGGTACTCCTCCCTAACTTATTCTATGAAGCCAGCATCATTCTGATACCAGAATCTGGCAGACACACAACAACAACAAAAAAGAAAACTTCAAGCCAATATCACTGATGAACATAGATGCAAAAATCCTCAACAAAGTACTAGCAAACCATGTTCAGTAGCACATCAAAAAGTTAATTTATCACAATCAAGTAGCCTTTATCCCTGAGATGCAGGATCGGTTTAACATACGCAAATCAATAAATGTGATTCACTCCATAAATGGAATTAAAATAAAAAACCATATGATCATCTCAACAGATGCAAAAAAAGCTTTTGATAAACTCCAACATCTTTTTATGATTAAAAACCCTCAACAAATTAGGCATCAAAGGAACATACCTCAAAATAATAAGAGCCATCTATGATGAACCCACAGCCAACATCAGACTGAATGGGCAAAAGCTGAACCATTCTCTTTGAGAAATGGAACAAGACAAAGATGTCCACTCTCACCACTACAATTCAACATAGTACTGGAAGTCCTAGCCAGAGCAATCAGAAAACAGAAATAAAAGAAATACACTTCTTGATATCAGCGATGGCAAATAATTTATGGCTAAGTCCTTATAAGCAATTGCAACTAAAACAAAAATTGATTAGTGGGACCTAATTAAAGTAAAACACTTCTGCACAGCAAGAGAAACTGTAAGGAAGTAAACAGACAACCTGCAGAATGAAAGAATATACTTGCAATCTATGCATCCAACAAAAGCCTAATATCCAGGATATATAATAAACTTAAAGAAATCAACAAATAAAAGATGAATAACCCCATTAAAAATTGGACAAAGGACATAAACAGATATTTCTCAAAAGACAACATTTAAGCAGCCAACAAACATATGAAAAAATGCTAATCAAAACTCATTATCAGAGAAATACAAGTCAAAACCATAATGAGACACCATCTCACACCTGTCCAAAAGGCTTTTGTTGAAAAGTTAAAAAATAACTGATGTTGGTGAGGTTGCAGAGAAAAGGGGACACTCAGACACTGTTGGTGAGGATGTAAATTAGTCCAGCCACTATGCATTACAGAGAGTAGTCTGAATACTTCTCAAAGACCTAAGAGTTTAACTATCATTTGACACAGCAATTTCATTACTGGGTATACACCCAAAGGAAAATAAATTATTCTATCAAAGGACACTTTCACCTGTATGTTCTTTGCAGCACTATTTACAATAGCAAAAACATGGAATCAACCCAGGTGCCTATCAACAGTGGTTTGGTAAAGAAAATATGTACATATACACCATGGAATACTATGCAGCCATAAAAAATGAGATCATGTCATTTGCTGCAACATGGTTGCAGCTGGAGGCCATTATTTTAAGCAATCTAATGCAGAAACAGAAAACTAAATACTGCATGTTCTAACTTATAAGCAGGGCTAGACATTGAGTAAATGCTGACATAAAGATGGGAAAAACGGACACTGAGGACTACTAGAGTGGGGAGAGGGGGAGGGAGTAAGAGCTAAAAAACTACCCATTGGATACTATGTCCATTACCTAGGTGAAGGGTTCAGTCATACCCCAAAATTCAGTGTCATGTAATATACGTTTTTATTAACCTTCACATGTATTCCCTGCTTCTAATATAAAAGTTGAAAAAGAAAAAAACCATAAAAAAATAGAATAGCATAATATTTGCATATAACCTACACACATTCTCCTATATACTTTAAATCATCTCTAGATTATTTATAATATCTAATGCATTGCAAATGCTACATAAATAGTTCGCTATACTGTTGTATTATTTAGGAAATCATGACAAAGAAGTCTGTATATGTTCAATACTGACGCAACCACTCATTTTTTAAAAAATACTTTTGATCAATGGTTGATGAAATCCATGGATGCAGAACCCATGGGTACAAAGACTGACTGTATTGTTCACCTACCAGGCTACTTTAGAAGCAAGTATACTATCTGTTTTCTCACATTTAATAATTTCACTGTATTTGACAGACAATATCTACATTCAATGCTGGGTATTGCGTTTTAAGAAGGTCTTGGAGGAAATGAAATGTGATCTTAGGGTGCATTCATAATAGTCATATGAGGAAGATTCTGGTGACCCTTGAGATTTTTGAAAAGTTCACATGCGGAAGATGTAATAGGCTTATTTGGCTTACTGCAGAGGATCAACAGTTAAAATGTCATGGAAAGGTATTTTTTTTTTCTTTCATTTAAAGTCTAAAAAGTCGTCTTAAATGCAAGCTCTACACAAACAGGGAATAGTGTATTTGTGTGTATGTGTGTGTGGTGTGTATTTTTTAAATTTCCAATGTTCAGTACATATCCACATATGTTAAAGCGATCAAAAATGTTTGTTGGATTAATCAATTAATTGATGGACAACTGATACAGTTTTCTTGAAAAAAATAAAATTAAAGTAGTTAACTGTGAAATGGGCTATCCATATATTCCATAACTCCATTGTGTTACAGCATAAGTGTGCCATCTCTTTATAAGCATATATTCTTGTAAAAAACAGATGACAAGAAAATTTTAAAACACAAACAATCTCCATAAAAGATTCAGAATATCTCAGATCTTTGAGAATTTACATTTTAATAAAATCATGAAAATAGCACAATGGCTAAAAATATTTTATTATTCCTCGGGCAACCTGAATTTGTCGAATTGTAAAACTAGATGGAGAGTAAAAAAATATTTTAATTTTATTTTGTAGTAATGTTTATTATTCCCGAATGATATAATTGACCAAAATATGATTTCATTTCTCATTTACTTTTATTGGCTTAGTAGTAACTAATTCTACATCAAAGACAAAAACACTGAGGATACAAAATAGTGGCTACTTAGGAATGTTTTTGGTTTCACATGTTTTTGGTTTCACATGTTTTTGGTTTCACATTTAGGTACCTAGCATCTTTTGAGATGCACTTGTATGCATATATACAACCAATGTTTGCATCACAGGTCACCTGCACCCCCAGCAGCAACCTACGAATGCAGTTAGAATACCAATCAATTCTCCTAAAACAAAACATCCTGCCTTTTACTCATAATCCAAGGTCCCTTCTGCCCAATACCCCAAACTTGAAGTATTTTTATTACAGTACATGAGATAATTTTCTTTTTTTTAATTATACTTTTAAGTTTTAGGGTACATGTGCACATTGTGCAGGTTAGTTACATATGTATACATGTGCCATGCTGGTGCGCTGCACCCACTAACTCGTCGAGATAATTTTCTATTCAAAATACTTCCTCAACAGTAATAGATTTTCAAAATAAATTAGTAGCATTCCATGTATTTGTAAGCATAACAATGTGAATTTAATGTTGTATATAAAAACAAAATTATCAAATTATCCTTCTAGAACTTTCCATATCCCTCATTTCAAACTGTTGTATTTTTCTTAGTTTTTTGAAATTTGGTTGCAGAAAATTGAGTTAGTTATACTCTGAAGAGTATCATCAGCACATTCAAGACCCTTTGCTGGTTGATATTGACTTTTCCTTTTCATCCCTGATCCCTGTACCCATCACTTTTCTCACCTCTTAGATTCATTTACAGCAAGTCCTTGAATAACATCATTTAATTCAATGTCACTTGGTAATAACCGTAGTGAGAAAACAAATGGATTCCCACACGAGACCACTCTCCGTGTAGAATTTGCATGTTCTCTCCATGTTTGCATGGATTTTCTCCAGATATTCCAGTTTCCTCCCACGTCCCAAAGATGTGCATGTTCAGTTAATTGGTATGTCGAATTGTTCCAGGATGAGCTGGTGTGGGTGTGTATGTGAGCGTGCGCTGTGATAGAATAGCATCCTGTCCAGGGTTGGATCCTGCCGGGATAGACTCTGGCCACCCATGCCCCTGAATTGGAATATGCAAGTTAAAAAATAAATGAATAAATGAATGAATGAATGAATGAATACAAATTATTTTAAAATAAAAATTAGTTAACTATACAATAATCCTACAAATGCTCGACAATAAACAATGAGGTACAAAAGCCCTCATGGAGCCATATTTGTGATTGTTTTTGAGCTGCATAGTGCTAGGACGTCCTGATTAAAACTTTCACTTTGCAACATTTATTCTTTGATTTAACCCATGACCGCTATGACTGCTGTAACTCACTGATTCACCAAAAATTAAGTAAATAATTACTTTACCTGTTTCTATTCATCTTTCTTATACGTATGTATAGGTCAAGTTTATTTCAATGTTTAATTATAAGAAGTGTTCGGGGCCTTTATTTAGAAATTTGTTGATGTTTTTGTGTCCAGAAATATGCCAGAAATAGCAACTTAACTCCTGTTTGTATCAATTAGCTTATGGTAAAATTGGTTCCAATATTTGTCATTTTGCCTAAAGTCACAGTTTCCAAGAACTTACCGACAACAGTAAGTGAGGACTTACTGGATATCCCTGCAAATTATATTGAATTTTGGGAATGTCAGTGTTTTAAACTTTTTCCTTTGCCCTTTTCTTCCCACCTGGATTTTCTGTCTTTTCCATGTTGATTTTCAAGAATTCCTTCCCTAATCTAGATGTCAATCTAGAATATTTATTTATTTTATACATTGTAAATATCTCTTCTGAATTAGTCAACAACTGTTTAACTTTGTCTCTATTTCTTCATTAAAATAAACCTTTAATTGTAATGTAATCAAATCCATAATTTCTTTTTTCTCTCCCTCCTTCCTTCCTCCCTCCCTCCCTCCCTTCCTTCCTTCCTTCTTTCCTTCTTTCCTTCTTTCCTTTTTAGTTCATCCTCTTAGGGTCATAATCAACATGATTTTCCATTACCTCCAGGTAACACTTATATTCTCAAGATTTTTTTTCCTTCTTAATAATTCTACTTTTCACTAATTTAATGTGTGGCATATGGCCTTTACTTAATTTTTTTCAATATTCCAAAGCTATCTACCAATCTATGTTTCCCCAAATCGTTTATAGTTCAACTTTATTATAAATCAAATTAACACACACGTTTATAACTGCATGTTTGTGTCTATTTCTGAGCTCTCTGTTATGTCATCTTTCTTTCTATCTTTGATGAATACCACACTGGTTTCATTATTATTATTATTATCATGACTTTGTACTTTATATTATGTCTAGCAAGATGTGTCCCCATTCCTTGCTTTTCTTTCTTTCTTTCTTTTTTCTTTTTTTTTTGACAGAGTCTCACTCTGTCACCCAGGGTGGAGTGCAATGGTGCGATCTCGACTCACTGCAACCTCCCCCTCCTAGGTTCAAGCAATTCTCCTGCCTCAGCCTCCCAAGTAGCTAGGATTACAAGTGCGTGCCACTATGCCCAGCTAATTTTTGTATTTTTAGTAGAGATGGGATTTCACCATATTAGTCAGGCTGGTCTCGAACTCCTGACCTCAGGTGATCCACCCGCCTCAGCCTCCCAAAGTGCTGGGATTACAGGTGTGAGCCACCACGCCTGGCTGCTTTTCTTTAAATAAATGTAAATAAACTATTCATAGACCTTTATTCTTCCATATATATTTTTGAATACAGTGGCTAATTTCTTAAAAAGAAAGTCTGAATTTTATTTGAAAATAAGATGTCATCTTCTTGAAAATTGTGGCCATGCATATTTTAGACCCTTAACTGTGTGGTCCATTAATTCTGCTGACTAGGTTTTAGTTTATTGCCTTTCTTTTACAACACTGGAACAATCTGTGGGCTCCTCAGGGGCAGGGGTTAAAATCCAGGCCCTAGCTTGTATGCAGCTGATGAGGTTACAAATGGAGCAGGATACAGAGGGCCTCTGGTTTAACAATCAAGACTTAACCATTCTGGTTTAATTTTCTCCCTCCTCCCAACACTGCCATGTGGCTGGCTGACAGGCTGGGGTCTCTGCTCTCCCTACACCGAGTGTCTTGAGTGTCTTCCAGTGCCTACCGGAAGTGCTCCTTTCTGATATTAACTCTTCAGTGTTTGGCTAATGCAGCTACTCTCTCATTCTGAGTTCAGCTTCTTCCTAACATTGTTAATAATGATACCATCACAGGTCCTGTTTATTAGTTCAGATTGTCCATAAAACTTTACAGTGCTGGTAGTTTGCAGCATCAATAAAATACATTTTCAGACTTCTGTTTCCCAAGGTGTGTATATGAGACTGTTCGCAAAATTCCTGGCTTGCCAGGCAATGCAGTAAAAGCAAACTAGGAAATTCATCATACTAGAAGAAACTTCTTGCTTCCTCTCACGGGTTAGAGAATGATTGTACACACTTTGTAATAAAATATGACACAAAAAAGAGATTGTCATCCATGGGAAGAAGTAAGAATTAAGTGTGCAGACTGGGGATTTACTTACCTCATACCCTTGCACTAATTATTTAACCTCAGTTTCCTCATCTACAAAATGGAGATACTGATAGTACCTACCTATAGGATTGTTGTGAAATTAAATATGTGAGTGTGTGTGTGTGTGTATTCATCAATTTAATTAATATTATATATTATACAATTTCTACAACTGTGCTTGGCACATAGTAGGCACCTCATAAATGTTAACTATTGTTATTATTAAAGTTGTCTTCAGAGGTTCCAGGGACTTGAAAATTCAGATTCCTGAAATCCACTATTATTGTGTATTCTTTTCCCCCTATTTTCTGCCCTCTAGTGGTAATTTCAAATATGATTTCTGTGCTTGATTTTATTTGGAATTCTTGTTAAATAAAGACCCACTTTTTTCCTTTTTTCCTATTAAGTGCAAGTTATTTTAATATGCAGGACTGAAAACAATTTGTAACTGTTTCTCATGGAGTTGGTAAGGGATAGTTTGAATCTTGTAGAAGAAACTTTCTCTTTAATGCCTATTTGTATTCATTTCTCTAAGACACCTCCATCCTAAAACAATCCCTTTCTCTAGAAACAAGAGCTCTTCTTTCACCTGATGTTACCTATGAGATTCCACCGCATTTTAAGTCCTGTAAAAGTAATCAGGTATTTTTACATTAAAAATATTACTTTCTGAAAAGTAAACATTTATCTCCAAAAATAACAATGTTCCAAAGATGGAATGTTAGCATCCATAGCTATTGAAAACTTTAATCAAATAATAATAATAATCCTTACTTAAGCTATTCATTGTCTCAGAAAATATGCTACGTCCTTCCATTTCTTTTAACACAGTCTCTTTCCCAAAGTACTTATACTTACTCTAAATTTAGAGATAAAGAGGAATGTTCTTAACTGCTTTATAGTGAAGACAGATATTGTCAATTAGTGTAAACAACAACTGCCAACCCCCCTCCCCATTCCCCTTTTCTCCCAGTCTCAGAATATAAATAATAGCAAAGATTTAACTGCCATTCTTAAGAGCAGATTTGTGGTGCTTTTACAACATATATTTTTATACAGAATTTTAAAATATCATCTTGGGCCATATAGCTTTATCAAATAGATATATAATGAAGACAGCTTCACTAAACTGTAAGAAATTAACTGAATTATCAGGACTTGAAGTTTACATTTACAAATCAGGAAATTGAGTCAGAAAGAACTGAAGAAGGACTACATTGAGTAATAAACTATAAGATTTAGTGAGTGGATCAAGTATTCAAATATGATCTTGAACGACTTAATGTATCTATACATTATTTTGTCCTTGATCAGGATAGGATCATAAATATGAGAGGAGGAAAGAGCCCCCAGGCTGTGTAAGTCTGTTCGGTTTGACTGATAACATTAATTTCATGCTCCCTAAACCTTTCTCTAAGTAGTCTTTCCTTGAGCTTGGTATAGAAAGATGCTTACTATAAATAAAATTTTATTACCTTCCCCTTCTGAGTTAGTGAAATAATGAAGACATGTTCTTCTGATGTCAGAAATGTAAGATGTAAGATTGCAATCACTACCTTAGAATCAGAAAGCTAATAGTGGAATAAAGGGAAAGCCTACCTACTCTCTTCAGAAAGGAGATGCTGGAGGCACCCTAGGCATAGACGACAATGACTTTTCAAGAATATACCTAAACCTGATACATAAGCAGCTATTATTGAGCAACGGCACTGGTATTAGAAATTAATATCTTGGTACCAATTCATATTAACTGTTTTAAATCTCAAATGCTTTATGCATAATCAATATGTTAATATAACTGTGATAAATTTCTATTACTTATTAAGATTTATTTGATACACTTAATTTCCTTTAATTCCATTGAATGGGAGAGCTAGCAAGGGCAAAAAAAAAAGGAAGAGATTTTGAGATTTTACAAGAATTCAAAGAAGGAAGTGGAAGAAAGAGAAAAAAAAAGGAAAAAACAAGTGGCCTAATCTTCTCAAAATAATAAAGCTAAAAGAAAATGTAAAAATTAATGCATTCCAACACATTTTATTAGTACCTTTTATAAGTAAGATAATGTGCTAAGTCCCAGAGATAAAATAAGCAAAAAGATACTATTGGTAAGAAAAGGCAGCACGGTAGAGCACCCAATTATAAATTAAATGGTATGTAAGTACTGCATTGGGGTCTTAAATAGGATTCTTCAAATAACTTGCCTTGAGGAGTCAGTTAAGATTTACCAGTGGTAATAACATCTGAAGTGAGTGCTGCAGAATAAGTGAGAGACAGATAAAGAGTAGTGAAAAGAGTGTTTTAGTTAGAGGGAAATATGTGCAAATGCTGGGAAGTAAGAAAAAGAATGCACAAACACAAGTGAATGAGCAGGTTCAAGCAGTTAAAAGTAATTCAGTGTAGTTGGAGATTAGCGTTGTGGGGGCAGGGAAGAAAGTGATGGAGAAATCCAAGAATAAGGATGAAATCTGAGGCCAGATATTAAAAGCTCCTCTAAGATCTATTGAAGAGTTTCTACCTTTGTATTTTTAGTAGAGATGGGGTTTCTCTATGTTGGTCAGGCTGGTCTCAAACTCCCAACATCAGGTGATCCGCCCACCTAGGCCTCCCAAAGTGCTGGGATTACAGGCGTGAGCCACCACGCCCAGCCATCTGTTGCTTATTTTTTAAGCAGATTATTAAGTCTTTTCTTATAGAGTTGTTAGAGATCCTTACATATTCTGGTTATTAATCTCTTATCAGATGGACAGTTTGCAAATATTTTTTCCCATTCTGTGGGTTGCTCTTCACTTTGCTGATTGTATCCTTTGCTGTGCAGAAGCTTTTTAACTTGATGTGATCTCATTTGTCCATTTTGACTTTGATTGCCTGTGCTTTGGGGTATTACTCAAGAAATTTTGCCCAAACCAACGTCCTAGAGAGTTTCCCCAAAGTTTTCTCATGGGAGTTTCATAGCTTTTAGGTCTTAGATTTAAGTATTTAATCCATTTTTATTTGATTTTTGTATGTGGCAAGAGATAGAGATCTAGCTTCATTCTTCAGCATATGGATATCTAGTGTTCCCAGTATCATTTATTGAAGAGACTGTCTTTTCCTCAATTTATATTCTTGGCACCTTTGTGAAAAATGAGTTCACTATAGGTGTGTGGATTTGTTTCTGGGTTCTCTATTCTGTTCCATTGGTGTATGTATCTGTTTTTATGCCAATACCTTGCTGTTTTGGTTACTATAGCTCTGTAGTATAATTTGAAGTCAGGTAATGTAATTCCTCCAGTTTTATTCTTTTTGCTTAGGATAGCTTTAGCTATTCTGGGTCATTTTTGATTCCATATAAATTTTAGAGTAGTTTTTTTCTATTTCTGTGAAGAATGTCATTGGTATTGTGACATGGATTGCATTGAATCTGTAGATTGCTTTGGGTAGTATGGCCATTTTAGCAATATTAATTTTTCCAACTCATGAACATAAAAAACCTCTCCATTTTTTGATGCCCCCTTTAATTTCTTTCATTAGTGTATTATAGTTTTCATAGCAGAGTTCTTTTATTTCTTTGGTTAATTCCTTGGTATTTAATTTTATGTGTGGCTATTATAAATGGGACAACTTTTTAATTTCTTTTTCAGATTGTTCATGGATGGCATATAGAAATGCCACTGAATATTGTATGTTGACTTTGCACCCTGTAACTTTACTAAATTTATTCATAAGATTTAAGAGTTTATTAGTGGAGTCTTTTAGGTTTTTCCAGCTATAAGATCACATCATCTGCAAACAAGAATAATTTGACTTCTTCCATTCCAATTTAGATGCCCTTTATTTCTTTCTCTTGTCTGATTGCTCTAGCTAGGACTTCCAGTACTATGTTGAATAAGAGTGGTGAGAGTGGGCATCCTTAATGTGTTCCAGATCTTATAGGAAAGCCTTTCAGTTTTTCTATATTAAATATGATACTAGATGTGGGTCTGTCACATACAGTTTTTATTATGTTGTGTACGTTCCTCTTATGTCCAGTTTTTTGATGGTTTCTTTTTTATCATGAAGGAATATTGAATTTTATCTGATACTTTTTCAGCATCAATTGAAATGATCATATGGATTTTATTCTGTATTCTGTTGATATGATGTATCACATTGATTGACTTGCATATTTTGAATCTTCCTTGCATCTCAAGGATAAATCTCACTTGATCATGATGAATGATCTTTTTAATGTATTGTTAAATTTGGTTTGTTAGCATTTTGTTGAGGATTTTTACATGAATATTCATCGGAGATATTAGCCTGTACTTTTCTTTTTTTGATGTGTCTTTGTCTCATTTTGGTATTAGGGTAAAAATGACCTCATAGAATAAGTTTGGAAGTATTCCTTCCTCCTCTTTCTTTTCGGAAAAGTTTGACGAGGATTGGTGTTAGTTTTTCTTTAAATGTTTGGTAGAATTCAGCAGTGAAGTCATTGGGTCCTGGGATTTTCTTTACTGGGAGATATTTTATTACAGCTTTGATCTTGTTATTTGTTATTGGTCTGTTCAGGTTTTAGATTTCTTCTTGCTTCAATTTTGGTAGGTTGTATGTATCTAGGAATTTGTCTATCTCTTCTAGATTTTCCAATTTATTGGTATATAATTGTTCATAATAGCCACTAATGATCCTTTGAATTTTTGCAGATTCAGTTGTAATGTCTCTTTTTTCAATTTCTGGTTTTATTTGTTTGAATGCTCTCCCTTTTTTTCTTAGTCTAGCTAAAGGCTTGCAATTTTGTTTAACTTTATAAAAAACCAACTTTTTGTTACATTGATCTTTTGTATTGTTTTCACCTTTATTTATTTCTACTCAGACCTTTATTATTTCTTTTCTTCACTGGTTTTGGACTTGGTTTTCACTTGCTTTTCTAGTTCTTTAAGATACAGCATTAGATTGTTTATTTGAAGTTTTTCATCTTTTTTGATGTAGGCATTTATAGCTATAAACTTCCCTCTTAGCACTGCTTTTGCTATATCCCATAGATATTGGTATGTTGTGTTTCCATTATAATTTGTTTCAAGAAATTTTTCAATTTCCTTCTTAATTTCTTCATTGCCCCACTGGTCACTCAGGAGCATATGTTAAATTTCTGTGTTTGTATAGTTTCAGAAATTCCTCTTGTTATTAATTTCTAGTTTTATTCCATTGTGATCAGAGAAGATGCTTGATATTATTTCAATTTTTAGCATGTTTTAAGGCTTGTTTTGTGACTTAACATATGGTCTGTCCTTGAAAATAATTCATGTGCTGAGGAGAATAATGTGTATTCTGCAGCTCATGGATGAAAAGTTCTGTAACTATCTACTAGATCTATTTGGTCTATAATACAGATTAACTCTGATATTTCTTTGTTGATTATCTGTCTGGGAGATCTGTCCAATGCTGAAAGTGGGGTGTTGAAGTCTCCAGCTTTTATTATACTGGGAACTATCTCTCTCTCTCTCTCTTTAGGTTTAACAATATTTCCTTTATATATCTGGGTGCTCCAGTGTTGGGTGCATATATATTTACAATTGTTATATCATCTTGTTGAATTGACCCCTTTATCATGATATAGTGACCTTCTTTGTCTCTTCTTATAGTTTTTGTCTATAGTTGTTGATATAAGTACAGCTACTCCTGTTCTTTTATGGTTTTCATTGGCATGGAATATCTTTTACCATTCTTTAATTTTGAGTCTATGTGTATCTTTCAAGGTAAAGTGTGTTTCTTGTAGACAACAGATCATTGGCTATTGTCTATTGATTGTATAATTTAGTCCATTTACATTCAATTTTATTAATGATAAGTGAGGACTTACTCCTTCCATTTTGTTATTTATTTTCTGTGTCTTTTTGTGTGTGTGTGGTCTTCTCTTCCTTCTTTCTTTCCTTTCTCTCTTCCTTTAGTAAAGGTGATTTTCTCTGGTGATATGATTTAGTTTATTGCTTTTTCTTTTCTGGTATCCATTGTATGTTGTTTTGTTTGAGGTTACCATGAGGCTAGCAAATACTATCTTATAAACGATTATTTGAACCTGATAACAATTTAACACTGCTTGGATAAACAAACAAGCAAAAAGAAAACTAACAAAAACTCTCCACTTTATTTTGTTGTTTTATTTATCATATAGTACTTCCTATGTCTTTTTTTTTTTTTTTTTTTTTTTTTTTTTTTTTTTTCTGAGATGGAGTTTTACTTTTGTTGCTCAGGCTGGAGTGCAATGGTGCCATCACGGCTCATTGCAACCTCCACCTCCTAGGTTCAAGTGATTCTCCTGCCTCAGCCTCCTGAGTAGCTGGGATTACAGGCATGCACCACCACTAGTTTTGTATTTTTACTAGAGACAGGGTTTCCCCATGTTGGTCAGGCTGGTCTTGAACTCCTGACCTCAGGTGATCCACCTGCCTCAGCCTCCCAAAGTGCTCCTGGCTTGAGCCACCGTGCCCAGCCTGTACTGCTTATGTCTTGAAAAGATGTTGTAGTTACTATTTTTATTGGTTCATCATTTACTCTTTCTACTTAGGATAAGAGTAGTTTACACACCACAGTTACAGTGTTATGATATTCTATGTACTTACTATTACCAGTGAGTTTTATACATTCAAGTGATTACTTATTGGTCATTAATGTCCTTTTATTTCTGATTGAAGTACTCCCCTTTAGCATTTCTTGCAGCACAGGTCTGGTGTTGATGAAATCCCCCAGAAATCCCTCAGCTTTTTTTGTCTGGGAAAGTCTTTATTTCTCCTTCACGTTTGTAGGAAATTTTCTCCAGATAAGCTATTCCAGGGTAAAAGTTTTTTCCTTCAGCACTTTCAATATGTCATGCCACTCTCTCCTAGACTGAAAGGTTTCCTTGGAAAAGTCTTCTGCCAGACATACTGGAGCTCCATTGTATGTTATTTGTTTATTTTCTGTTACTGCTTTTCGGATCCTTTCTTCATCCTTGATCTTTGGGAGTATGATTATTAAATGCCTTGAAGCAATCTTTGGGTTAAATCTGCTTGGTGTTCCATAACCTTCTTGTACTTGGATATTGTTATCTTTCTCTAGGTTTGGAAAGTTATCTGATATTATCCCTCTGAATAAGCTTTCTACCCCTATCTCTTTCTCTACCTCCTCTTTAAGGCCAGTAACTCTTAGATATGCCCTATTGAGGACATTTTCTAGATCCCGTAGGTGTGCTTCATAGTTTCTTCTGCTTTTAACTTTGTCTCTTCTGTCTATTTTCAAATAACTTTTCTTCAAGCCCACTGATTCTTTCTTCTGCTTGATCAGTTCTGCTATTAAAGAACTCTGATGCATTCTTCAATATACCACTTGTACTTTTCACCTCCAGAATTTCTGCTTGCTTATTTTCAATTGTTTCAATCTCTTAGTTAAATTTATCTGATAGAATTGTGAATTCTGTCTCTGTGTTAACTTGAATTTCTTTGAGTTTCCTCAACACAGCTATTTTGAATTCTCTGCTTGAAAGGTCACATATCTCTATTTTTCCAGCATCGATCCCTCATGCCTTATTTAGTTCATTTGGTGAGGTCATGTTTTCCTGAATGGTGTTGATGCTAGTAGTTGCTCTTCGGTGTCTGAGCATTGAAGAGTTAGGTATTTATCGTAGTCTTCATTGCCTGGCCTTATTTGTAGCTGTCCTTCTTGGGAAGCCATTCCAGATATTTGAAAGAACATGGGTGTTGTGATCTAAGCTGTGACCTAAGCTTTAAGGGGGCACCCCAAGCCCAGTAATGCTGTGGCTCTTACAGAATGGTAGAAGTACTGCCTTGACAGTCTTGGACAAGATTTGGAAGAATTATCTGAATTACTAGGAAAAGTCTCTTGTTTTCCTTCCTTACTTTCTCTCAAACAGAGTCTTTCTCTCTGTTCTGAGCCACCTAAAGCTGGGCTGGCAAGACGCCCCTGTGGCTACCACCACTACGACTCCACTGGGTCAGACCTGAAGCCAGCACAGCACTGTCTACCCAAAGCCTCCTGTAGCCATTCTCTGGCAACGGCCTATGTTTGTTCAAGGCCCTGGAGCTCTACAAACTGCCAGTGTCAGAGCCAGCCAGGCTCGTGTCCTTCCCTTCAGGGTGGCAAGGTCCCCCAGATCCCAGATGGGTCCAGAGGTGCCATCTGGGAGTCAGGGACTAGATTCAAAAACCTTAGAAGTCTACCTGGTATTCTTTTCTACTGTGGCTGAGCTGGCATTTAAACCCACAAGATGCAGTCCTTCCCACTCTTCTCTCCCCTTTCCAAAGGCAGAGGAGCATCACCCCCTAGTGACCACCACCCCCAGGCCAAGAGGAGTTCTGCCAGACTACCACTAATGTTACCAATGTTCCCTGAAGGCTCAAGGGCTCTTAAGTCAGCTTGTGATAAATGCTGCCTGGCCTGGGACTCACCCATCAGGGCAGTGTCCAGGAATGTCATCCAAGAGCCAAGTCCTGGAATTGGGGATCTCAAGACCCCACTTGGTGCTCTACCCCTCTGTGGCTGTGCTGGTACCTAAGGTGCAAGACAAAGTCCCCTTTACTTTTCCCTCTGCTTTTCTCAAGCAGCAGTTTTGCCTCATATGCACCACAGCTGGTAATGTACTGAGTCTTACCTGAAGCCAGCAAATTTCAGAGGCTCACCCAAGGCCCTTGACGTAGTGCCTGGGTATTGCTGCTGATTATTCAGGGCCCAAGGACTCCTCTGTTAGTAAGAGATAAATATTTCCAGGGCTGGGTCCTTTCAAGGCAATGAGTTCCCTTCTGGCCTAGGGTGTGTCTAAAAATGTCAGATGGGAGCTAGGGCCTGGAACGGAGGCCTCACTACTCTGACTGGTGCCTTATCCTGCTGTGGCTGAGCTGGTATCCAAGATGCAAAACAAAGTCCTCCCCATTTATCCCTCTCCTCTCCTCAAGCAGAAGGAAGGGTCTCTTTTGAAGCCGTGAGCTGTGCAGCCTGGGGTTAGGGGAGGGGTGATGCCAGCACTCCCTTGGCTGCCCCAGCTGATGTCTCAGTATGTCACGTGCCCCCCAAGTGCACTGTCTCTGGACCTAGTTCAGCACTAGGTCTTGCCTAAGAGTTGCAGTCCTTATGGTCTAGACTGCCTTTCAAGTTTACTTAGAGACATGCAGTGTTGTAACCCTCAGTGGCAAGGTTTGAGGGAACTCAAATTTGGACCACTAAGCTCAGGAATTCCCCTCTGGCTAGGGCTGGTTTAAATGCTCCCTCCATGGGTGAGTGTCAGGTGAGTTTGGTCTGGTTTTTCTTTTTACTCTAATAGGACAGAACTGAGTTCAATGCCTCACAATTACTGTGTTCTCCCTCCCACAGCACCCAGAGATGCTCTCGGCAACACGCGGCTGCTGGGGTGAAGGGGCAGTGAAGGATAGGGGTGGAGGAGGGGTGGCATTGGTGATTCAAGGCTGTTTTTGCTATCTTTTCAGTGCCTTTTTCGGCAATATGAAGTTAAAACCAGGTACTGTGAGTGCTCACTTTATTTTTGGTTATTATGAAGGTGTTTTTTTCTGTGTAGATAGTTGCTAAGTTGCTGTCCTCGTAGGGGTAGGGGGACGAAGGGTGGAGACTTCTATATCACCATCTTGACTATGTCTCTCTTTTCTCACAATAATAACCTTCCTTATTGTACTGCTAAATGTATCTCACAAACACCTTTGGACAATGTTTAGATATAGACTTTTTTTGTTTGTTTTTTGGTTTTTGCTGGATACAGAGAAAGTTAGAAAATAGACTCAGCTAGAAAGGACTAAGAGAGAAGACTGTTCTGAGAATTTAAAGATCAAAACGAAATAAATCATTAAATGTCTGCCTATTTTTAAGTTACACGATAAAAACAAACTCATTTGACTCTTTCTGTCTCCTTTCTGGTTTGATACACAAGCACATGCTGTCTTAGAAAAAGGAATTGCCTAAATGAATAAAATAAACTTTATTCTTACAGACTCTTAGAGCAAATCCAGTCAACTAAGAGACTCTATCATCATCATTAGAGCAAGAGTCAAAGGGACATTGACTTTTATAGGTAGAGTTTATACTGACCAATTCTCTGCTTTATTTTGTTTAACAGTTAATGTAGTGCTGTAAGAATTTAGAGATGAAATAAAATACTCATTCTTTATTTCTTATGTAAAGATTCAGGGAATGAAAAAGAAAGCACCAAATAAATATGGCATAGTTTCTACTCTTCAAGAGTTTAAAATATTTTTACTTATAAAGCGAGTATAAGAAGAGTTTTGCTATTTTTTTTAAGCCAAACCTACTGCATATGAACAACAAGTAAGTAGAAATTAACAGTTTATCTGAATTTATGGTATAAGTGCTGGGATGACTTAGAGAAGTCATAACCAGTATCAAGTGGGGTTGAGGAGAAAATGTACTTAATGCAGTTTAATATAGAGCTTTCTCATAGGAGGGAACAGATCTGAAATTGCAATGAGGAAGGACAAAACAAGCTAGTTGAGTGTAAGAAATAGCTAGAATATTAGGTGTGGGTGGGATTAAGGACTGCTTCATGATTAATAAAGATTCTCAAACTCAGTGGAAGCAAAAAAAAAAAAAGAGAAAGAAAGAAAAAGAAATGTCTTTGGGGAATATATCACAAGACTTCTACAGAATCAACATACTTAAAAATGAAACTGAACAAAAATGCCAAAACTTACATATTTTTCACCAACATAGAGAAATGGAGATTCTTTCTGAAAATATGACATTTTGGTTTTTTAAAGAAAGAAAGAAAGAAAGAGAGAAAGGGAAAGAAAGAGGAAGGAAAGAGGGAAGGAAGGAAGGAGGGAAGGAAAAAAGAAAGGAAGGAAGGAAGGAGGGAAGGTAAAAAGAAAGGAAGGAAGGAAGGAAGGAAAGAACATTTAACCCAATTAGGTCAAATATTTTGTTACAGAAATTTAGTTCAACTTCAGAGGATTTTTCTTCTTTCCTATTCACAGGAAAAATAAGTAATACAACCACAAGCAAATCTTAACATAGAATGTATTTTCTTCCTCATTGCCTTATGCCTAATTTAATCATGTGCAGATCATCTATTTCACCTACAGAGCTGTGTACAAATTTGTTTTGACCTTTTTTTCAATATATTTCAGAAATAATACACTATTTGGGATTTGTATTTGATTGGCTGTATTTACATTTTTTTTGAAAAACTACTTATTAAATGTGAAAAATATTCCCTCCTCCCATTGTAAGCTAAATTTAAAATTGTTCAGGTGGAGCTATCATCAGCACTTAACCTATCTTTATGCATATATGAAAATCATCACTTTGTGATTTTTACAAGCCTTATAATTTTTCCTAAAATACTGACTTCCTGCTGAGATGCTTCAAATGTAGATATACCACATTTCTGTTTTCCTTTACCCATCTGCTAATTATAACGATCAAACTATAAGTTATACCTAAATAATTAGAAGCAAAGTCTGTACATTAAGAATGTAGAACCTGAAGAAGGAAGAAATGAGTAAGTGAATAAATGATGAATTGTTTTGTGTCTATGTGGATTTTTTTGTGTCTATGTGGACTTTTTTCTAAGTGAACTCTGAACAGCTGTTTTTTATAACAGGGATGAGGGAGAAAACCAGGGCAGACTATCCATGTAGCAATAATTGAAATAGCTAATATTTACTACATTCCACCCTCTTTTCTAAATATTTTATACACATTCACATGCTTAATCCTCACAAGGACCAGAGGCAGATGCTATCGTTATTCCCATTGTGCAGATGAGCAAACTGAGGCATTTAGAGGTTAGGTAATTTATCCTAAGGTCATGGAACTTATAAGTGGTGGAGCTGGGATTCAAGTCTAAGGCATGAGACTCCAGAGGCCAAAATTGAAACCACCACTCCAAAAATGAAATATACAAAGAAGGAAGCCTATTATTGAGTACTGATCATACAACCATCCAACGACATGCTACGTTCATCTGCATTGGTGCAAAGCAGGTGTCTATCCCAGCTAACTCACATTTCTTCTTAACTTTCTGTCAGCAACTAACAAACCCTAGCATTTAAATTTTACATTTTCTAATTCATTGTTCTTCTCTTATATGGGAAACCTGCTTCAGTTTTTGAATTTGTTTCTTCTTGATGAATAGGTAAATCAAACTAACCAGCAAGGACTCATCTTTCAAGATTCTCTGGCAGTGACTCTGAATCCATATTAACATAACTCTTCGATATAGATCATCTCAACTAAGTATCATTTCCAGGAAGGTGTGCATCATGTTGATGCTTTCACTGAGTCTGAAACTTACGAGTTGACATGTCAAAACCTTAATTATCTTTAAAGCTCTTGCTAGGGTGCAATCTCCTCAGTGAGATCTTCCTTCCCTATCTTGCATCCATCCCTTCTACGTGCTATTAGTACTGCATCGTCACTATGGATTTGCATTTTTTATATGCTGTTCTCACACTGGGTTCTCCAGTAAGTAAGTAAGATCTTTAAGAACAATCATGGTATTTTGGAAGGCCCTGGTCTGAGAAAAGTGCCTCACATATATTAGAAGCATCGTAAATATTTATGAGGCTACATTGAAATGTGACTACTATGTCAGCGTTGTTGCAGGCTGGCAGCACTTTATCCAACTACCTGTACACCTCACTTTTTAGCTAGGGTACGATTTAAGTCATACACATTGAGAAAAAAATCCTGTCATATTTTCCCCAAATTGTCCACAAAGCTATATTCTTCTAGTATATCTTGTCTCCATATACTCTTGTGACATTTTTAGTTTTACTTTACATTAAGTCACATTTTTAATCGATTTATTAAATTTAGGAAGAAGTCTACAAATTAAAAGCCATCACAAACATACAGTCACACATTTTATGTGGTGCACATTTTAAAAATATTATATTTTAGCAGTATACAAAACAGCATCTAATTTTATCAAAATAGGCTTGCTAGTCATAGTTATTCCCATTAAAAAGATAAATTATCTTTTCAAATGATTCTTAAAGATATATAAAATGCAACTTCAATTTTTAGCAGGATGGCTGATTAAGATAACTAGAAACTCTAAAAGTGTAAATAACTAAATGTAACATGTAACATGGTTAACATATAACAAAATGGGTTGGTAACATATAACAAAACATTTTAAATGCATAGCTATGTTTTCAACAAAGAAAAGGAAACCTGTAGGTACCAGAAATAAGATGGAAACCAAAAACCAAAGGGTAAGCATGCGAGTGGAACCTGAGGCGATGTAGTTTTCCTCCCGGTATTTTCAAAACTCAGGTTGTATTTACAAGATGAGACAGAGGACATGCATGGCCTATGCAACCTATGCATGACAAAGAACGGGAACTGAGAGAATGGAGCAGAGCAAGGGCCCTCAAAAGTCTACACATTTGATAGATGATTAAATTTTTAAATTGCCCAACATCACAGGAAGATAGCAAGGAAGTTTGTCTGTCTCTGTCTAGGCTCTATGTTTTACCCGTGTATATCTCCAAAGAGAAATTTTAGTCCTTCGGCTACCCCAGGTTTGAGGTTAAAATGAATATACTGTTAATTTTAACAATATACATCATATTATTCCTAAGACAGGGATTACCATTAAGTCACCTGGTAAATCTACTTCAAAGCTGTTTCTTAAAGACAGGCCACAAGTATTCTCTCAGATAAAATGCAGGGAAAAAACCTCAGTAAAATAAAGTAGCAATTAAAAAAGAAAACATGGAAGTCGCAGAAATAAATTATCATGAATTAGGTTAAGCAAACACTATAGAAAGATTAGAGTCTTGGCCCGGCGTGGTGGCTCACGCCTGTAATCCCAGCACTTTGGAGGGCTGAGGTGGGTGGATCACAAGGTCAAGAGATTGAGACCATCCTGGCCAACATGGTGAAACCCCGTCTCTACTAAAAATACAAAAATTAGCTGGGCGTGGTGAGCACCTGTAGTCCCAGCTACTGTAGCTGAGCACCTGTAGTCCCAGCTACTCAGGAGGCTGAGGCAGGAGAATCGCTTGAACCCAGGGGACGGAGGTTGTGGTGAGCCGAGATTGTGCCATTGCACTCTGGCTGGCGACACTGCAAGACTCTGTCTAAAAAAAAAGGAAAAAAAAAAGATTAGAGTCTCAAGAATGTGAGATATAGAAAGATAATTTAAAAGAGAATATAGAAAAATACATATCAGTGTACAACTTTTTTTTAATGCACAGAAGCATAAACATGGCTGCACTGACAGGTAATTTTCCTAAAGGGGTATGGGGAGGAAGAGATCAGACTAGACAGGAAAAGGAAGATCAGAGGTAAATAGGTAAATGAGGGTGAATGAGGTCGTGATCCATGTAAAGGAAACAGTTTGAAGAATAAGAATATTGTGAAAATAGCCTAATTTTGGTGCATATTATAGAATCCTGAGAAATCAGGTTGAGCAGATAGAATGAGTCCATTTCAATAGGGTAAGCCAGGCTGAAGTAAGCATCTTGGTTGGTTTCCAACACCCATCCCATTGCTTCTCTACTAAGTAGCTGTATGATTTGGGAATGCAATTCTATTCAAGGTGGGCTTGACTGGTCCACCCATCCCCTCCCCAAATCATGTCTGACCTATAAGACTTTAAACTCACCCACAACTTATTGGCACCTTGTGCCAATGTAGGCTCTCTTGCTCTATTTCTCCCCACATTGTTTTCTGGAATTTATAGTATCCAGTTGAACAACAAAAAAAGACAAGCACAAGTGAAGGGCTCAAAAATATTCCTGCTGCCTTAAAAGCAGTACATGTGTAGTAGCATAATGGATATTTAGAATTCTGATTGGTGTAATGCAGAGGGAGGAAGTAAAGATAGGATGAGTAATGTGTTCATAAATGTTTAACAAAATGAGGGAGTCCTGATTTGTAGCCTCTGATGATCCCATCGAAATGGGAGTAAACACTCTCACCCTGGCTGATTTCAAGATTTAAGTAGTTTAACAAGCAGCTTTCAAAATTCCTGATAATGTAGCTCTTGACTTGACAAACAATTATGAGCAGTCTGGCTCTCACGCACCACAGCTCTCAACCCACCTTTAGAAGATAGCAAAGTGCCACTTCAGATGTTCTCTCACCAATGGATTAACCATTGCATTTTTCCAACTGGTTGTATCAGCCTAGGGATGACAAATATTCTTCTCAGATTCTAGCAGTAGAGTTACTGTCATCCTAGGTGTTAATGGTAGTGTGAGCATTGTCTTTTTCTTATTTTAATAGAAAGTTGGGAAACAACAACAAAAAAAACAAACAGAAGCTATTTTAAGTTAGACTCCCAAACTATAAAATACTAATAATATTTATAAATTTATTCATTAATTCAACAAAAATGTATTAAGCACTTTCTAGGTACAGTTTAAGGTCGCAAGGGTAGAGCAGTGGGGGAAAAGTAAAATAATTAAAACCAACTAACCAAACAATTTCTTCTCTTCTGCCCCCCTCTGAGTTCTTCCCTAATTTGGTTTATAAAATATCTCATTTCTTTCCTTTATGTAAATGAAATATATGGCAGTATATATACATATAATTCTGAATTTGAATTCATAAATGATGGAAGGAAATAAATCTGCTTGAAAAAAATATGACAGACCATAGATAAACATCCACAAATAGAATTTAAAAAAAAAAAAAACTTGCCTAGGTTTTTGCAAGTCACAGGAACAGCAACCCATCTAGTAAATAAAATAATTGCAGCACTTTTTGTAATAGAAAAATATCTGAAAGATCCATCAATTGGAAAATTGATAGATAATTGTGCTGGATACATATAATAAAATGTTGCATAACAGAGAAGATGAATAAATCCAAACTATAGACACCAATATGGGTGAACCTTACAAATCTAAAGTTGAACAAAAACAAATGCCAAAAATATATAAAGCACAATGTTTTAAATATATAATTGTATAAACCTTTAATCTATGTATAAGTACACATGTGTGTGGATAATCAATCTTACATTCATGGCAATAATAAAAAATTTCATAAAAGTGGTAGCCTCAGAAGTTGAAGAAAGCATGATGCTATTAAGGAGTTATAATCGGCTTTAGCTGTTTTCAGATTGATTTCTTTTTAAGCTGGATAATTAGCATACAGATTTTTATTATCTTACTTTTTCTTTTGGAACATATGAAGTGTTTTATACATATTTTATTTGTCTTTTAAATTAATTTTTCAAATTATTTTTTTAGACAGGGTCTTACAGAGCCCTGGGTGGAGCTCAATGATGCAATCATAGCTCCTTGCAGCATCGAACTCCTGAGCTCAAGCAATTCTCCCACCTCAGCCTCCCAACTAACTGGGACTACAGGAATGCTCCACCATGCCTAATTTTGTTTTTTTTTTTTTTTTTTTTTTGGTAGAGATGGGGTCTCACTGTTGACCAGGCTGGTGTCAAAACTCCACTCCTGGTCTAAAGTGATCTTCCCACCTCGGCGTCCCAAAGTGCTTGGATTACAAGTGTGAGCTTGTAATCACTTAGCTGGGCTGATAACATATTTTAATAATAGATTTTAAATCTATTGACTAAATTTTTGTAGCTTCACAAGTATTTGTGTGGTTTGAACATTAGTAAACAGTGTATTATCTTATGGATAAAAACCCTCATTAGTAATTCTTCCTTTCAAGTTTGGGAACTACTTGAATTAAATATGGAAGCTCCATATTTAATTACCAATGAGTCAGTACTGTTATTAAGGATTTTCTACCCAATTTCAAATTGTAACTTTCAGAGTAATTCATGTGCAAAAAAATCAGAATTAATAATTGAGAATTGGAGACAGGAGTAATCTCACCTAGGATATAAAGAATGGTGACACAAATACAGTCTCTCTTTGTTATCCATTATCTGCATTTTGTCCTAGGAAGACCTACCCAGTTTTTCATGACCAAGATTTTTGATGTCATCTGAGTGTATACGCTGCTGTGTGTGTGCACAAGCACGTGTGTGCAAATGTATGTGTATCCAGTGAAAAGTGCCTGGTATAATTTTTAATTATAGAAATGAATCCAAAGCACAGAACATAAATTGTAATCAAATAGGATAATTTCTCTGAAACTAACTTGTATATTGATTAAAGACTCAAAGTTGTGGAGTTTTGATCTAGAAATCCCTGCTTTCCCAACCTTAGAATGAAATGTAAACTCTGCTGGATGGAAGTAAACACTGCTGAGGTAACTCTAAATTAGCCTATAGAGAATATTTTTGTCTCCCTTCATTGAAGTTTAAGGTCAGATCTAAGCAAAAATTTCCTTGCAATAAAATGGGCTTGGGGAGAACAAAAATGTAGTCAGCCATCGATTTTCCAAATTCTAGACCTCCTTTGGTCACTGACCAGTTTTGTAACCTTATTTCTCTAGTCTTCTCATATCTCATCTTTTCCCACTTGTATAAAATATCTGGCATTTTATGCACAATTATGCAATTCATGCTGATTATATTTACTTGCAGTAAATAGACCTGGAATGTTTAATAGAATTTGTTTCCCAAGGCAACCCATGACTTTACATGTGCCCCAGAATTTTCCTCTGAAATAATGAAAGTTTTCTAGCATTACAAAAACTGAAACAAGGTGTTTTTTTCTAGTTTATTCTTGATGGAAAAAAATAAAATAAAATTAGAATACTTGGGAACTGAAAGAACCAGGAAAGTACATGCAGATGTGCTTGCCCTAAAATGAAAACAAATTTTCAGGACAAATGGAGAAGCAGCATATAAGGTTTTACTGATGCTCGAACTTTTCTTCTTTGCTAAGACTATGCAGTTTTTTTCTTAGAACCGTATAACTAAAGGGGTTCTATCAAACACTAGCACAAGTGTACTTTAAGGAAACAAAACAATTATAAAACTCTACATGGAAAAGTGTTGATATGTCAAAAATTATAAGTTAAGTAAGATTAGTTTACTTACAAATGCTGTAGCATTTAATACATTGTTTAAGGCCAAACCTGGTGGCTCATGCGTGTAATCCCAGCACTTCAGGAAGCCAAGGTGAAAGGACTGCTTGAGCTCAGGAGTTGGAGACCAGCCTGGGTCACACAGGGAAACCTTGGTCTCTACTAAAATTAATAATAATAATTTAAAAATCAGCTGGGTGTCGTGGTACTTGCCTGTAGCTGCAGCTACTCAGGAGTCTGAGGCAGGATGATTGCTTGAACCCAGGATTTCGAGGCTCCAGTGAGATATGATGACACCACTGCACTCCAGCCTGGGAAACTGAGTGAGACCCTGTCTCTAAAATGTAAATAAATAAAAATAAAATGTAGTTCACTTATGAGAATTATATCTCCATTTAAACTCTATTAAATAAGTATTGGTTAAAGTGTTGAACAGCTATGATTTGAAACTTATGTTAGCATTGAATGTGTCCCAGAGATTCTGGTATGTTGTGTCTTGTGTTGTGTTTATGTTATGTGTGTCTTATGTTATGTTGTGTTCTCGTTGGTTTCAAAGAACATCTTTTTTTGTGCCTTCATTTCGTTATGTACCCAGTAGTCATTCAGGAGCAGGTTGTTCAGTTACCATGTAGTTGAGCGCTTTTGGGTGAGTTTCTTAGTCCTGAGCTCTAGTTTGATTGCGCTGTTGTCTGAGAGACAGTTTGTTATAATTTCTGTTCTTTTACATTTGCTGAGGAGTGCTTTACTTCCAAGTATGTGGTCAATTTTGGAATAGGTGTGGTGTGGTGCTGAAAAAAATGTATATTCTGTTGATTTGGGGTGGAGAGTTCTGTAGATGTCTATTAGATCTGCTTGCTGCAGAGCTGAGTTTAATTCCTGGGTATCCTTGTTAACTTTCTGTCTCATTGATCTGTCTAATGTTGACAGTGGGGTGTTAAAGTCTCCTATTATTATTGTGTGGGAGTCTAAGTCTCTTTGTAGGTCATTAAGGACTTGCTTTAAGAATCTTGGTAATCCTGTATTGGGTGCATATATATTTAGGATAGTTAGCTCTTCTTGTTGAATTGATCCCATTACCATTATGCAGTGTGTAGAGGGAAATTTATAGCACTAAATACCCACAACAGAAAGCAGAAAAGATCCAAAATCGACACCCTAATGTCACAATTAAAAGAACTAGAAAAGCAAAAGCAAACACATTCAAAAGCTAGCAGAAGGCAAGAAATAACTAAAATCAGAGCAGAACTGAAGGAAATAGAGACACAAAAAACCCTTCAAAAAATTAACGAATCCAGAAGCTGGTTTTTTTTGAAAAGATCAACAAAATCGATAGACTGCTAGCAAGACTAATAAAGAAGAAAAGAGGGAAGAATAAAATAGATGCAATAAAATATGATAAAGGGGATATCACCACCGATCTCACAGAAATACAAACTACCATCAGAGAATACTACAAACACCTCTACGCAAATAAACTAGAAAATCTAGAAGAAATGGATAAATTCCTCGACACGTACACCCTCCCAAGACTAAACGAGGAAGAAGTTGAATCTCTGAATAGACCAATAACAGGCTCTGAAATTGTGGCAATAATCAATAGCTTACCTACCAAAAAAAGTCCAGGACCAGATGGATTCACAGCCGAATTCTACCAGAGGTAAAAGGAGGAGCTGGTACCATTCCTTCTGAAACTATTCCAATCAATAGAAAAAGAGGGAATCCTCCCTAACTCATTTTATGAGGCCAGCATCATCCTGATACCAAAGCCTGGCAGAGACACAACAAAAAAAGACAATTTTAGACCAAGATCCTTGATGAACATTGATGCAAAAATCCTCAATAAAATACTGGCAAACCAAATCCAGCAGGACATCAAAAAGCTTATCCACAATGATCAAGTGGGCTTCATCCCTGGGATGCAAGGCTGGTTCAACATATGAAAATCGTTAAATGTAATCCAGCATATAAACAGAACCAAAGACAAAAACCACATGATTATCTCAATAGACGCAGAAAAGGCCTTTGACAAAAATTCAACAACCTTCATGCTAAAAACTCTCAATAAATTAGGTATTGATGGGACGTATCTCAAAACAATAAGAGCTATCTATGACAAACCCACAGCCAATATCATACTGAATGGGCAAAAACTGGAAGCATTCCCTTTGAAAACTGGCACAAGACAGGGATGCCCTCTCTCACCACTCCTAGTCAATGTAGTGTTGGAAGTTCTGGCCAGGGCAATTAGACAAGAGAAGGAAATAAATGGAATTCAATTAGGAAAAGAGGAAGTCAAATTGTCCCTGTTTGCAGATGACATGACTGTATATCTAGAAAACCTCACTGTCTCAGCCCAAAATCTCCTTAAGCTGATAAGCAACTTCAGCAAAGTCTCAGGATACAAAATCAATGTACAAAAATCACAAGCATTCTTATACACCAATAACAGACAAACAGAGAGCCAAATCATGAGTGAACTCCCATTCACAACTGCTTCAAAGAGAATAAAGTACCTAGGAATCCAACTTACAAGGGATGTGAAGGACCTCCTGAAGGAGAACTACAAACCACTGCTCAATGAAAAAAAAGAGGATACAAACAAATGGAAGAACATTCCACGCTCAAGGGTAGGAAGAATCAACATTGTGACAATGGCCATACTGCCCAAGGTAATTTATAGATTTAACGCCATCCCCATCAAGCTACCAATGACTTTCTTCGCAGAACTGGAAAAAACTACTTTAAAGTTCATATGGAACCAAAAAAGAGCCCGCATTGCCAAGTCAATCCTAAGCCAAAAGAACAAAGCTGGAGGCATCACACTACCTGACTTCAAACTATACTAGAAGGCTACAGTAACCAAAACAGCATGGTACTGGTACCAAAACAGAGACATAGATCAATGGAACAGAACTCAGAAATAATGCCACATATCTACACCCATCTGATCTTTAACAAACCTGAGAAAAGCAATGGGGAAAGGATTCCCTATTTAATAAATGGTGCTGGGAAAACTGGCTGGCCATATGTAGAAAGCTGAAACTGGATCCCTTCCTTACACTATTATACAAAAATTAATTCAAGATGGATTAAAGACTTAAATATTAGACCTAAAACCATAAACACCCTAGAAGAAAATCTAGACAATACCATTCAGGACATAGGCATGGGCAAGGACTTCATGTCTAAAACACCAAAAGCAATGGCAACTAAAGCCAAAATTGACAAATGGGATCTAATTAAACTAAAGAGCTTCTGCACAGCAAAAGAAACTACCATCAGAGTGAACAGGCAACCTACAAAATGGGAGAAAATTTTTGCAACCTACTCATCTGACAAAGGGCTAATATCCAGAATCTACAAAGAACTCCAACAAATTTACAAGAAAAAAGCAAACAACCACATCAAAAAGTGGGCGAAGGATATGAACAGACAGTTCTCAAAAGAAGACATTTGTGCAGCCAAAAAACACATGAGAAAATGCTCATCATCACTGGCCATCAGAGAAATGCAAATCAAAACCACAATGAGATACCAACTCCCACCAGTTAGAATGGCAATCATTAAAAAGTCAGGAAACAACAGGTGCTGGAGAGGATGGGGAGAAATAGGAACACTTTTACACTGTTGGTGGGACTGTAAACTAGTTCAACTGTTGTGGAAGTCAGTGTGGTGACTCCTCAGGGATCTAGAACTAGAAATACCATTTGACTCAGCCATCCCATTACTGGGTATATACCCAAAGGATTATAAATCATGCGGCTATAAAGACACATGCACACATATATTTATTGCGGCACTATTCACAATAGCAAAGACTTGGAACCAACCCAAATGTCCATCAATGATAGACTGGATTAAGAAAATGTGGCACATATACACCATGGAATACTATGCAGCCATAAAAAATGAAGAGTTCATGTCCTTTGTAGGGACATGGATGAAGCTGGAAACCATCATTCTCAGCAAACTATTGCAAGGACAAAAAACCACACACCGCATGTTCCCACTCATAGGTGGGAATTGAACAGTGAGAACACATGGACACAAGAAGGGGAACATCACACTCTGGGGACTGTTGTGGGGTGGAGGGAGGGGGGAAGGATAGCAATAGGAGATATACCTAATGCTAAATGACGAGTTAATGGGTGCAGCACCCCAACATGGCAATGTATACATATGTAACAACCCTGCACATTGTGCACATGTACCCTAAAACTTAAAGTATAATAATAATAATAATAATAACTTATGTTAGCACAGCATCTTGCATACATAAAAATGATGTTAGATGTTACAGTGGTTCTTTCTATCTTTTCATTTTTAATTGAGGACTGTGTTGCAAATGTGAACAAACCAGAACCTCAATATTGGTCCTTGCAGATTAATACTCTGAAATGTACAATTCTGTCATTTGACGAAGTAGTGTAAGTGGACTCAGGGTAGATACAGAGTATAATAATGACATTAAAAGTAATTTAATTTGAACCTTCATGAGAAAGTCCTGTAGATTGTTTTCTTTAGGATAAATCCACAATTACTTTCTAAATATCATTATTAGCTTGAAGCAGTGAACTGGGAATTTTACTTTCCCAAAATAGTCCAGAAGGAAAAATTTTCCTTTCTTTTCTTACCACCACTATGAAATTTCCAAAAAAAAAATTGAAAGGACAAGTTACGTTACAGTTTCCAATGCTCAATTGCCTTCTAGACTGTTCTAATTCAGAGCATAGAATCCACTGTGTGCACCTGTCCAGATCCCCACATTCAAGTCTGCTTCGATAGCCTGCTCATTGGAACACTTCCACATCACTGTCCCTCTGGGGCCTCATCTGCTTACACTGCTGGCTGTCTCAGCCCTCTCAGGTGTCAGCTGGGCTCCAGCACAGCCCTCACTTCCTAGTAACGAAGGGACCTGCAGCAGCCCAGGTGTCCAGACCTACACTGAAGGGACGCATAGGGGCTGTGGTTCTTCCCGTCATGTCCATAATCAGATGAAGTTCTGTAGAAAGACTGAGACAGAACTTCCCGAGCAGCTAATGACACAACTCAGAAGTATGGGGTGTGATGCCTCATTGTTCAGCAGTGAGAGACAGAAGAAGGAGGTTGACAAATCCAGTTTCTCAAAAAAAAACATTTAATAGTGTAAACTAAAAATAAAATTCTACACCCCCCCCCCAACAGAATGAATGGACCGTTTCTTGGCCAAGGTGGACCCCAGAGAAACCTTGAAAACTGAGTTCTCAGCCATGACAGGATAGGAGGTTGGACACAACTCATTAGACTCCCTCCCTTACTAATGGTTAACCACCATTAGGCTTTCTTTCCTAGGGGCTAAAAAGAAACCAGCCCTTTCAAAGGACTCCACCACAGATATCAACCAACCACCTGAAAAAAGACCACTGACCCTGGAGTAGTCCTGACTAGTCTACGAAGAATGGGCAGTAAGGATTTTCATGTCCTCTGCTTCATCTTCTGGCATCAGAGGGCTGAAAACTCTACCCTCGGATCAAGCCAATGCTGCTGTTTTTTTTGTATGTGGGACCCATGAGGGCCGAGATGCTCAATTGCACATAAGCATAGTTCTCCTTTCACAAATATACATGACTCCTCCCATACCTTATGGAATGTGTACACTTGCCACTCTGCCCAACGTAGATTTCTGTTCCAGTTTTCCCTCCCTGGAAGTGTGTTTTTCTGGTTTCTGGCTATAGGCTACAATTCCCAGCCTGTCAGAATGGCACCCCGAAGGCTGCAGCCCTTTATGAGAAATAAAGCTCTCCTCTCCAAATTTACAAACCTTGTCATTCTTCAGTTGACAGTTTACGAACCTTGTCATTCTTCAGTTGACTTAGGAATATTAGCCATATCTCTGGTGGTGGTGAGAAGATATGGTGGATCCCTGCACCATTCTGCCTCCGACCCAGGGTTTTTTTTTTACCATAGGGAAAGGGTACACGTGCTTCAAAAGGAATTTGTAAGACAATTGAAGTAATTTGCTCAAGGACAGAATTTGTGGTAAATCAGTCAACACCTCTGAGTAGCATTCAAGTTGGAGTTGCTTTACCTCTACACAAACTTAGAGTAATGAGAAAAAAAAAAAAAAGCCAGCAGATAAATTCCTGTCCTGTCTTTCTATCTCACACGTTCCTGAGTAGCAGGGGTTACCTTACGACCTGCTTGGGATATGTCCTTAGTGTTAGTGAGGAAGCAAAATGTGCTTTGTTCTAAAGCTGTGGATTCCTGGATGAGGTACTACATTTTCTCCTTCCCTGAATCACTTCTTTTCCCCTCACTGTTGCTACCCTAGCATTACTTTTTCAAGAAAGTATTAGGACTTAAGCTTTGACCCAGGCTATATGTTTTAGGGAACTTTAAAACATTCACTTTAGGCATATGTAATCTTAAACATATAAGAAATCTAAAATATGAGAATAATTAAAAGTCCTTCAGTATAATTTTCCCTGAATATCCATAGTTTTCACTCCTTAACAACAACAATACCCCAAATTAAAAATATATATATAAGGCAAAAGTCTCCTTAATGCCAGTCAATTAATCTAGTTCAGAAGAAAGCTTTATTTTTCTCATAGCTCTGTACCATATAATATAAAATGCTAACAATTTAAAAAAAAGGAAAACCTTAATGAGAACTGGTGAAAAATAAAATAATTAGTCAATATTTTAAAAGAAATACAGGAAACATTTTATTTAGTTTACTATGGAGAAAAGATCCTATAAACAATAATGATAAACGTTAACAGAAACAAATTCATTGACTGTTTTTTAAAACAAATTTTATTGAAGTGTAGTATTCATATAAGAAAATGTACCCATTTTTAAAAATGTACCCACTTTACAGTTTAATGAGTCCTGACAAATATCTATATCCATGTAACCACCATCACAATCAAGATTTAGAATATTTGCATCACCCCAAATAGTTCCCTTGTGACCTTTTGCAGTAACATTTTCCTACCCTTACACCCAGGCAACTGCTGGCCTCATCAGCTTTCACTTCCTGTCACTATACAGTTTTGTCCATTCTAGAATTTCATATAAATACAATCATCACACACACATGTTATGTATGTATGACATGTTATGTATATGTGTACATGTTGTGTACACATATCTGCTCTTTCTCTCAGCACATTTTTGAGACTCATCCATATACATGTGTGTATGAGTTTGTCCTTCCTATTGCTAATATACTATTGTATTCATGTACCACATGTTGATGCACATTTGCATTACTTCTCATTTTTGGATCTTACCAATGAAGCTGCTATGAACATTCGTGTGCAAGCTTTTCTGTAGATACATGTTTTTACTTATTTTGGGCAAATATGTAGTAGTGGAATTGCTGTATCCTAAGTTAAGTGTACATTTACTGTTATAAGACACTGCCACATTATTTTCTAAAGTAGTTGTACCCACAAGCAATGTGCAAGAGTACCAGTTGTTCCACATCTTTCCCAACATGACATTGTTAGTTTTTATAGCTATATCTATTTATATGGGTAGTGTTATCTCCTGGTAGTCTTATTTTGTATTTTCTTTCTAATAATGATGTTGAGCATCTTTTCATATGCTATTGGCCATCTTGTATCTTTTTTGTGAAGTGTCTGTTCAAATCTTTTATCCTTTTTTTTTATTGGTGTGTTTGTCTTTTTATTCACTTTTAAACAATAGAAAGCTGGCAGAATCTACTGGGCGTCTTGTAGTCTGTATATATGCCAGGAAATTCTAGTTAAATTTATGAAATAAACTGTTGGCAATAATTTATTACCTCATTTTCTGCTGCTATCCTCCTTTTTCAGGAAACTTAATCTATTTTAGCTTTCTATTCACTCTTGGAACAGGCCCAGACTTTCTCCCCACTTCACATTGCTCTTACAATTAGCTGTCCTTAGAATTCTTCCTCCCTATCCCCTGATTCCCCCTCATCTTTCTAGTCTCAGCTCCAATGTCATATCCTCAAAGGTACCTTCCCTGACCACCAAAACTAAAATAAAGCCTTTTATACAATTTCTTGTCACGGCACTCTATTCCATCACTTCTCACAATCTGCAGTAATATATTTTTATTTGCTTACTTGTGTATTGTTTTGTTCCCCCACCAACCTGTGCTGCATGAGGGCAGAGATTATACTCAGCTTGTTTTCCAAGGAATCTCCAGCACATTGCAAAGTGCAAGGTTCACAATGAGTGTTGAATAAATACTTGTCATTGAATGAATTAATATCTCAATTCTCTATGAGTTATTAAATTGGAGGATGAATAGGTTTAGAACAATCATTCCCTATAGTTCTTTTGTAGTTTTTCATAACTATGAGTAATTCACAAATGCAGATAACCTTGTAATTCCTTCTTACTTTCTTATTCATCAGGAGATTCTTATAGTAGAAGAGGCTTCATAAGCCTTCCTAGATAACTATATGCAAAAATGGACATTCCAAGGAGCCATACAGATTTGTCCTTGGCTTTTTTGGAACTCCATATCAATGTTGAAACTTTTTAGAAGTTTACAACTTTGGGAACTATCCTAGAAGGATTTTTGGAATAACAAGGTTAGCCTAGGTCTACTGGGCAATTACTGGGCTCATTGGGAGACTAGGCAGATTCCATAATGAAGAAAGCATGTCCAGGAGAAGACAATGAGGAGTGGTGGGCAGCTTGGTGAGCACCAACACAAGTGTTGTCATGCCGAAATGCAGGATCAATTTTTCCTAATCTTTGAATTTGTGAATGAATAAATGAATAAAGATCTTGGTTTGCACTTAATAATCATATAAATACTGGCAAGTTATTTAATCTGTATGTATCTTAGTTTCTTTTTCTTTAATGTGTCATTAGTAATATTTAATTTATAAGCTGTTTTCTGGATAAAGAAAATGCTGGTAGAATGCCTGATATATATTAGAAGCTTTATTTTGTTGTTTGTTACATTTCAAAATACTTCAACTCATATGTGTTAGAAAACAAGCATTTTCTAAACATGTACTGTATTCCATTCTCTATTCAAAGTACATACTTAACAAATACACACTGACAGCAATAAAAGTTTAATGTGGTGGGAAAAAAATAAGGAGCAATTAGGATAACCTAGAGGTTGCAGCAACAAATAAAAGAAAAATCGAAGAGAAAGAAAGAAGGAAACAAAGAAACAAAGGAAGAGAAGGAAGGAAGGGAGGGAGGGAGGGAGGGAAGGAAGGAAAAGAAAGAAAGAGAGAGAGAGAAAGGAAGGAAGGAAGAAAGAAAGAGAGAGAGAGAGAGAAAGAAAGGAAGGAAGGAAGGAAGAAAGAAGAAATAAAGAAAGAAAGAAATAAAGAGAAAGAGAAAAAGAAAGAAAGAGAAAAAAGAAAAGAAAAGGAAAGAAGGAAAGGAAAGAGAGGAAGGAAGGGAGGGAGGGAAGGAAGAAAGGAAGGAAGGAAAGAGGAAGAAAATGAGACATATAATAATTCAAAGAAAAAATTACTTTTATGACACAGTCAATAGGGCAGATATTCATACACACTTAAAAAATAATTATTTTAAGATATTAAATATTCTCCAAAGAATAAGAAGGTTATATAATTTGTGCTTGATGAAAAACAAAGACAATGTATCATTTATTTGTCAATATCATGGAATTAGATATCTACATATATTTTCCAGACATTCAAATGTTACACTGTGAAATTAAAAAAAAAAAAAAAACTTTGTCTAACTATAAAATTATAAATGTGATGCAGGTGGTATTATGTAGCAACTGGGTCTCAAAAATTAATCAAACAGTCTAAAGTAAAATAGCTACAAAATTTCTGTTCAATCTTAAGTCTTTCAGGATAGAGAAGTTGACTAAATAAAATAATTTTTAAAAACATATCCAAAAGCAATGGACATATGACTGAAATTGGCACCTCTAAGCAGATTAATTTCAAGTCTTCCTCGCCATATGTTCCATCTTAATGTGGAGCATACATACATGTATAACCTGTTGCCAGCTCAAATTCAGTGAGGAGTCTGTCTTTCAGAGGTCTTTACTTCAGCAAAAGGAGTTTAATTTTCTCAATCAAAATCAGTTTTGTTTTCTCAGTTACAAAGGCTTAAAAATATACATTTGCCAGGGTGGAGCCAAGATGGCCGAATAGGAACAGCTCCAGTCTACAGCTTCCAGCATGAGCGATGCAGAAGATGGGTGATTTCTACATTTCCAACTGAGGTACCAGGTTCATCTCACTTGGCAGTGTCGGAAAGTGGGTGCAGGACAGTGGGTGCAGTGCACCATGCATGGGCCAAAGAAGGGCGAGTCATCACCTCACCTGGGAAGCACAAGGAGTCAGGGAATTCCCTTTCCTAGTCAAAGAAAGGGGTGACAGATGGCACCTGGAAAATGAGGTCACTCCCACCCTAATACTGCACATTTCCAAAGGCTTAACAAATGGCACACCAGGAGATTACATCCCACACCTGGCTCAGAGGGTCCTAAGCCCACAGAGCCTCGCTCATTGCTAGCACAGCAGTCTGAGATCAAACTGCAAGGCGGCAGTGAGGCTGAGAGGGGAGTGCCTGCCATTGCTCAGGCATGAGTAGCTAAACAAAGTGGCCTGGAAGCTCAAACTGGGTGGAGCCCAACACAGCTCAAGGAGGCCTGCCTGCCTCTGTAGGCTCCACCTCTTTAGGCTCCACCTCTGGGGGTAGGGCACAGACAAACAAAAGACAGCAATAACCTCTGCAGACTTAAATGTCCCTGTCTGACAGCTTTGAAGAGAGTAGTGGTGCTCCCAGCATGCAGCTTGAGATCTGAGAACGGGCAGATTGCCTCCTCAGGTGGGTCACTGACTCCCAAGTAGCCTAACTGGGAGGCACCCCCAAGTAGGGGTGGACTGACACCTCACATGACCGGGTACTCCTCTGAGACGAAACTTCCAGAGGAACGATCAGGCAGCAGCATTTGCAGTTCACCAATATCCGCTGTTCTGCAGCCACCGCTGCTGATACCCAGGGTCTGGAGAGGACCTCCAGTAAACTCCAACAGACCTGCAGCTGAGGGTCTTGTCTGTTAGAAGGAAAACTAACAAACAGAAAGGACATCCACACCAAAAACCCATCTGTACGTCACCATCATCAAAGACCAAAGGTAGATAAAACCACAAAGATGGGGAAAAAACAGAGCAGAAAAACTGGAAACTCTAAAAATCAGAGCGCCTCTCCTCCTCCAAAGGAATGCAGCTCCTCACCAGCAATGGAACAAAGCTGGACGGAGAATGACTTTGATGAGTTGAAAGAAGAAGGCTTCAGAAGATCAAACTACTCCGAGCTAAAGCAGGAAGTTTGAACCAATGGCAAAGAAGTTAAAAACTTTGAAAAAAAATTAGATGAATGGATAAATAGAATAAACAATGCAGAGAAGTCCTTAAAGGACCTAATGTTGCTGAAAACCACGGCATGAAAACTATGTGACAAATGCACAAACCTCAGTAACCAATGCGATCAACGGGAAGAAAGGGTATCAGTGATGGAAGATGAAGTGAATGAAATGGAGCGTGAAGAGAAGTTTAGAGAAAAAAGAATAAAAAGAAACAAACAAAGCCTCCAAGAAATATGGGACTATGTGAAAAGACCAAATCTACGTCTAATTGGTGTACCTGAAAGTGACAGGGAGAATGGTACCAAGGTGGAAAACACTCTGCAGGATATTATCGAGGAGAACTGCCCCCCCGCTAATCTAGCAAGGCAGGCCAACATTCAAATTCAGGAAATGGAGAGAACGCCACAAAGATACTCCTCGAGAAGAGCAACTCCAAGACACATAATTGTCAGATGCACCAAAGTTGAAAGGAATGAAAAAATGTTAAGGGAACCAGAGAGAAAGGTCGGGTTACCCACAAAGGTAAGTCCATCAGACTGACAGTGGATCTCTCAGCAGGAACTCTACAAGTCAGAAGAGACTGGGGACCAATATTCAACATTCTTAAAGAACAGAATTTTCAACCCAGAATTTCATATCCAGCCAAACTAAGCTTCATAAGTGAAGGAGAAATAAAATACTTTACAAACAAGCAAATGCTGAGAGATTTTGTCACCACCAGCCCTGCCCTAAAAGAGCTCCTGAAGGAAGCACTAAACATGGAAAGGAACAACTGGTACCAGTCACTGCAAAAACACGCCAAACTGTAAAGACCATCGAGACTAGGAAGAAACTGCATCAACTAACGAGCAAAATAACCAGCTAACAAAATAATGACGGGATCAAATTCACACATAACAATACTAAACTTAAATGTAAATGGGCTAAATGCTCCAATTAAAAGACACAGACTAGCAAATTGGGTAAAGAGTCAAGACCCATCAGAGTGCTGTATTCAGGAAACCCATCTCACATGCAGAGACATGCATAGGCTCAAAATAAAGGGATGGATGAAGATCTACAAAGCAAATGGAAAACAAAAAATGTAGCAGTTGCAATCCTAGTCTCGGATAAAACAGACTTTAAACCAACAATGATCAAAAGAGACAAAGAAGGCCATTACATCATGGTAAAGGGATCAATTCAACAAGAAGAGTTAACTATCCTAAATACATATGCACCCAATACAGGAGCACCCAGATTCATAAAGCGAGTCCTGAGTGACCTACAAAGAGACTTAGACTCCCACACAATAATAATGGGAGACTTTAACACCCCACTGTCAACATTAGACAGATCAACAAGACAGAAAGTTAACAAGGATACCCAGGAATTGAACTCAGCTCTGCACCAAGCCAACCTAATAGACATCTACAGAACTCTCCACCCCAAGTCAACAGAATATACATTCTTTTCAGCACCACACCACACCTATTCCAAAATTGACCACATACTTGGAAGTAAAGCACTCCTCAGCAAATGTAAAAGAACAGAAATTATAACAAACTATCTCTCAGACCACCGTGCAATCAAACTAGAACTCAGGATTAAGAAACTCACTCAAAATTGCTCAACTACATGGCAACTGAACAACCTGCTCCTGAATGACTACTGGGTACATAACGAAATGAAGGCAGAAATAAAGATGTTCTTTGAAACCAACGAGAACAAAGACACAACATACCAGAATCTCTGGGACGCATTCAAACAGGGTGTAGAGGGAAATTGATAGCACTAAATGCCCACAACAGAAAGCAGGAAAGATCTAAAATTGGCACCCTAACATCACAATTAAAAGAGCTAGAGAAGCCAGAGCAAACACATTCAAAAGCTTGCAGAAGGCAAGAAATAACTAAGATCAGAGCAGAACTGAAGGAAATAGAGACACAAAAAACCCTTCAAAAAATCAATGAATCCAGGAGCTGGTTTTTTGAAAACATCAACAAAATAGACAGACTGCTAGAAAGACTAACAAAGAAGAAAAGAAAGAAGAATCAAATAGACGCAATAAAAGATGACAAAGGGGATATCACCACTGATCCCACAGAAATACAAACTACCATCAGAGAATGCTATAAACACCTCTAAGCAAATAAACTAGAAAATCTAGAAGAAATGGATACATTCCTCGACACATACACCCTCCCAAGACTAAACCAGGAAGAAGTTGAATCTCTGAATAGATCAATAACAGGCTCTGAAATTGACACAATAATTAATAGCATACCAACCAAAAAAAGTCCAGGACCAGATGGATTCACAGCTGAATTCTACCAGAGGTACAAGGAGGAGCTGGTACCAGTCCTTCTGAAACTATTCCAATCAATAGAAAAAGAGGGAATCCTCCCTAACTCATTTTATGAGGCCAGCACCATCCTGATACCAAAGCCTGGCAGAGACAAAACAGAAAAAGAGAATTTTAGACCAATATCCTTGATGAACATTGATGCAAAAATCCTCAATAAAATACTGGCAAACTGAATCCAGCAACACATCAAAAAAGCTTATCCACCATGATCAAGTGGGCTTCATCCCTGGGATGCAAGGCTGGTTCAACATATGAAAATCAATAAACGTAATCCAGCATATAAACAGAACCAAAGACAAAAACCACATGATTATCTCAATAGATGCAGAAAAAGCCTTTGACAAAATTCAACAACCCATCATGCTGAAAACTTTCAATAAATTAGGTATTGATGGGACATATCTCAAAATAATAGCTATCTATGACAAACCCACAGCCAATATCATACTGAATGGGCAAAAGCTGGAAGCATTCCCTTTGAAAACTGGCAAAAGACAGGGATGCCCTCTCTCACCACTCCTATTCAACATAGTATTGGACATTCTGGCCAGGGCAATCAGGCAGGAGAAGGAAATAAAGGACATTCAATCAGGAAAAGAGGAAGTCAAATTGTCCCTGTTTGCAGACGACATGATTGTATATTTAGAAAACCCCACTGTCTCAGCCCAAAATCTCCTTAAGCTGATAGGCAACTTCAGCAAAGTCTCAGGATACAAAATCAACGTACAAAAATCACAAGCATTCTTATTCAACAATAACAGACAAACAGAGAGCCAAATCATGAGTGAACTCCCATTCACAATTGCTTCAAAGAGAATAAAACACCTAGGAATCCAACTTACAAGGGACATGAAGGACCTCCTCAAGGAGAACTACAAACCACTGCTCAATTAAATAAAAGAGGATACAAACAAATGGAAGAACATTCCATGCTCATGGGTAGGAAGAATCAATATCGTGAAAATGGCCATACGGCCCAAGGTAATTTATAGTTTCAATGCCATCCCCATCAAGCTACCAATGACTTTCTTCACAGAATTGGGAGAAACTACCTCAAAGTTCATATGGAACCAAAAAAGAGCCCGCATCGCCAAGCCAATCCTAAGCCAAAAGAACAAAGCTGGAGGCATCATGCTACCTGACTTCAAACTATACTACAAGGCTACAGTAACCAAAACAGCATGATACTGGTACCAAAACAGAGATATAGACCAATGGAACAGAACAGATCCCTCAGAAATAATGCCGCATATCTACAACTATCTGATCTTTGACAAACCTGACAAAAACAAGCAATGGGGAAAGAATGCCCTATTTAATAAATGGTGCTGGGAAAATTGTCTAGCCATATGTAGAAAGCTGAAACTGGATCCCTTCCTTACACCTTATATATAAATTCATTCAAGATGGATTAAAGACTTACATGTTAGACCTAAAACCATAAAAACCCTAGAAGAAAACCCAGGCAATACCATTCAGGAGATAGGCATGGGCAAGGACTTCATGTCTAAAATACCAAAAGCAATGGCAACTAAAGCCAGAATTGACAAATGGGATCTAATTAAACTAAAGAGCTTCTGCACAGCAAAAGAAACTACCATCAGAGTAAACAGGCAGCCTGCAGAATAGGAGAAAATGTTTGCAATCTACTCATCTGACAAAGGGCTAATATCCAGAATCTACAAAGAACTCCAACAAATTTACAAGAAAAAAGCAAACAACCCCATCACATGGGCGAAGGATATGAACAGTGTCTACTTGTCAAAAGAAGACATTTGTGCAGCCAAAAAACACATGAAAAAATGCTCATCATCACTGGCCATCAGAGATATGCAAATCAAAACCACAATGAGATACCATCTCACACCAGTTAGAATGGCAATCATTAAAAAGTCAGGAAACAACAGGTGCTGGAGAGGATGTGGAGAAATAGGAACACTTTTACACTGTTGGTGGGACTGTAAACTAGTTCAACCATTGTGGAAGACAGTGTGGTGATTCCTCAAGGATCTAGAACTAGAAATACCATTTGACCTAGCCATCCCATTACTGGGTATATACCCAAAGGATTATAAATCATGCTGCTATAAAGACACATGCACAGGTATGTTTATTTCGGCACTATTCCCAATAGCAAAGACTTGGAACCAACCCAAGTGTCCAACAATGATAGACTGGATTAAGAAAATGTGGCACATATACACCATGGAATACTATGCAGCCATAAAAAATGATGAGTTCATGTCCTTTGTAGGGACATGGATGAAGCTGGAAACCATCATTCTCAGCAAACTATCGCAAGGACAAAAAAGCAAACACCGCATGTTCTCACTCATAGGTGGGAATTGAACAATGAGAACACATGGATACAGGAAGGGGAACATCACACACCGGGGACTGTTGTGGGGTGGGGGAATGGGGGAGGAATAGCATTAGGAGATATACCTAATGATAAATGATGAGTTAATGGGTGCAGCACACCAGCATGGCACATGTATACACATGTAACTAACCTGCATGTTGTGCACATATACCCTAAAACTTAAAGTATAATAATAATAATAATAATAATAATAATAAAAAGAAACTGAGGTATGTATGTTGAGAAAAAAATATATGTATACATTTCTCTTTCAGTTTTTATTTGATTCCAAATCTCATGTCCAACCAGTTACCAAGCTTAAAAAACTTCTTCATATGAGACGAGAAGAAAGATTGACAGTTATTTCTTATTTCCTTTCTTAAGCCTCAAACCAGAAAGGGGAAGAGAAATCCTAAATGTGACAACCGCTGTTCAATTATTTGTTTATTATTGGAAGAAGGAGCCTCTGAATTTAAAAATAGCCTTGCCTAAAGTCAAGTTTTCAAAATCTATTCTTGTCACTGCTACTAACTAGCCCTTTGACTAAAGATAAGACAGTTCCCCTTTCTGATCTTCATAATTGTAGGGGAAGTGGCATGCTAAAACACCTTTCACTTCTAAAATTCCATATGATTCTCTTCTATTTGTTTCTTTCTTTCCATTCCCCACTATAGCTCACCCAAATAGAGGCATTTGTCACTTTGCTTATAGATATTTACATTAGTTCATAAATATCAACTCTTTGCCCTAATATCCACCTTTGGACTTCACTGAAAGATTTATCTTTCCTTAAAGCCACTTTCTTTGTTTTTTCCTTATCTAAAGTGGCTAACAATGTTAAAGGAAAGGTAAAGTTATAACGCAGATCTTTCCCATCACCATCCCCTGAAATTTCTTGCGGTACACACCACCTACATAATCAAGCTTTCTACTCCAGTCAATCTGTAACACTCAATATAAAAGTATATGCTGAGCCTTCTCATTTTTGCCCTTTTGCCATCTTATGTACGTATTTCTTCTCTACCTGGAATGTCCTCTGCATTTATTGGTACCCACTCAAATTTTGCCTTGCTCATAGTTCACATTTCAAAAAAAAAAAAAAAATTATGCTCATTACTTTAAGCCAAAGTGATCTGTCCTACTTCTTAGCTCTAATATCAAATGACAAGACTTGAGTGCTAATAGGTTGAGGGGTAGGGAGGACTCTCAGGCCCTCAGGGACAGAGGCTTTCCATGTTGAGCACCTTGTGGTGAGGAGTCCCCATTGCCACTTTCCCTTAGGTACTCTGCTGAGACAGTTTTTAAAAACATAAACGGCTGTGTCGCACCTATAACTCACCTACACTGTGCATAACAACAACGACTTACACAAGCCCATGGATTTCTCTGGCTGAGAACTCTCTTTGGCTCCTGGGCAGACCAGGCCAAAAAGTTCTGGAGAACTAACACACCTAGAAGAAAACCTTAACAAATGAGAGATGAGTACTTGTGAATAAATACCTCAGTTTCCTTGCTCCTGAGGAGTGTTCCACACAGTCTTCCACAGGTCTCCAGTGGGACAGAGCCCCAGATGCCCCCAGTGATCATCAAAAGACTGATGTACATACCAGCCAGGCTTCTCCACTCCCCTGTCAGTACTTCCAGAGATCAACTCTTACGTAAGCCACTTGCACTCAGATACTTGAGTACTTGAGTTGAAGTCTCCTTCTGAGGGAAATAGATTGGTTTTGTATACATCTTTGTTTTTCAGAGATGAGGTCTCACTATGTTACCCAGGCTGGATTCAAACTTCTGGGCAATGCTCCCACCTCAGCCTCCTGAGTAGCTGGAACTACAGACATACATTTGTTTGTTTTGGTTTTTCCCTTTTGCCTTGATTTACATAATTTAATCTTTTTAGAAAATTATAATTTCATTGTGCTTTCCAATTGGTTGATACACATTTATGCATCATATTCTCTCATAATTTTTTAAAAGTCTAATGTAGATTCAGTTTATGTCTTTATTTTCAACCCTAAAGCTGTTTTTTGGTCCTTTTTCTCTTGTGTAATTTAACATGCTTAAAAGAATATTTTTTACTTACTTTTGCAATGAATTATCTCTTAGTGTGATTGATCCTCATTTCTGATTTTTGATTGTGGTTGCTTCTGCTACTTTTGTTAATTTTTATTATCTTCTTTTTTTAAACTGGTATTTCTTCCCCTACTTTCTTTCAGTTCACATTTCTAGCTTTTTGAACACCAAATTTATTTATTCTCAATTTGTCTTATCTTTGAATGAATAAATATGAAATTATACATACTTATCCAAATTTTGACTTAGGACCACTAGTTAGAACATAAAATGCTTCTATTATTTATTATTTTTAAATATTAAAAAATTTCCATTGTGATTTGATCAGCAACATGTATTATTTAGACATATTTTATTTTGAAAATTATGTTTTGTTAGATATCTTTGGTTGCCGATTCCTAATTCTATTTATTTTGATTAAAGAGTTGTAGACTGCTAAATTTGTTTGAATTTCTTAAAACTTTGGAAAAAGTAATGATTTAATGATTAATTTTTATAAAGATGCAAAGTACGTACTTAAAAATCACTCATTCTCTATTAGTTGGGGGAATAGTTCTCTAAAATGTTCATTGGCTTAAAAGTATTACTCAAGCTTGGATATTTTAATACCTGTTGGTTGTCTGCTTAATTTATCAACTTCTTAGTTATTGAGTCAAAATATCCCACTGGAATTGCAGATTTGGGACTTTCCTCCTGCAATTCTGTCAGTGTTGGCTTCACATATTATGAAGTTCTGGTTTGGTATATGCAAGATTTTGACTGTTTGTTCACTCTATCATTATGAAGTATTTCCGTTTGTCACTTTTAATGTATTCCATCCCTGACTTCACCAATGATTCCAAGTTCTGTACACAGGGTTTGGAGTCTTGGCTCCTCTTTCTATGCAGGTGCTGAGGCCTTAGCCACCATGAATTTGCTAGATAATAATCACTGCATGGGCCTAATAGCATCTGGCTCACTGCTATATGTTCCTTGTCTGTTTCTGGCAACCAGACATCTAGGACACTTTACCTTCTTGTTTTAACCTTGGAAATATCTATCAGATAGATAGATCTATAATGTATACATAGAAGGAAGAGATGTATACATGTATGTACATATACAGAAAGAGAAAGAGAATGCACACAAGAAGGGGTATTTTCACATGTGTTCTTTTTGCCATCTTGACCTTGAAGTCTAATCTCTTCTTAGACAGAAATTTTGATTAATTGGCATTTTCATTCAATTTCCTGAGTTGCAAATATGCTTTTTTCATTTGAAAGTAATTTTCCCAAGCAATTTACTGAAGATTCTCATTGTTTTCCTGTAAAGTAGTCAAGAAGACCTCCATAAAAGATGCTAATGACTGCTTAGTCCTTTCACTGGAATGCATAGTTCCCCTGGAGCAATGCTACTGATGTATTTCCATAGGATGCCTAGTTAAGTGCTTACTGCTTTTAGAAAAGGTACCTGAGCTGATGCTCAAGATTACATTAAGAGTGGAAAGGTATAATGCCCCTTAAAAACATTTTTTACAGCCCAGCAGGAAGAAAAATCACTTTACTCCCATATTATGCTTTATGTATTGCTATTATCATTGCTAATTACGGTATCCCAATAGAACATTTATTTATGAACTCCCTTCAGTTTAGTTTCATCTGTTAGTAAAGTTTATTTTCCTCTTGCAGTAAAATTTCTTTCTTCACATTAAAATTTTATATAATTTGATTAGATAAAGGATATGGATGGATAATCAAAATAAATAATGGCAGAGAGACTGGTCAAGTTAATGCCTTATTTGCTTTATTTTATTCTGTTTTGACATAAAAAATCAAGCTCTTTTTTCTTTCTAAAATTAAGGAAAGCTTAAGAGGTCTAAATCTACTTTAGCCAGACACATCCACTTATATCTTTAACAATTTTGAATGTGTTTTGACAGATTTTTCTTCTTTCTTCACCAGGTAGATTGTAATTTACAGTTTCGTTTCACAGCAGTTAAATATTATAGTCATTTTCAAGGAGTGAAAAAATTATCATAAACTAGCTACCTTTACACAGTCATACATGAATCATTTAGAAAATTTAAGGAATTTATCCAACTGCATTTCTCGTAAAACACGCCTAGAAAATTGATTTAGCTAAGTAAAACAAAAGAAAAATAAATAAAGCATGCTATGAAATACCATTGTGACTAGGCAACTTGAGGAAAACTTATTAAATCAAATTTTTTTAAATACAATGTCTTATTTATGCATTTATTTATTTATAGACAGGGTCTCACTGTGTCCCCCACATGGGAGTATAGTGATGCAGTCATGGCTCACTGCAGCCTCATCCTCCTGGGCTCAAGCAATCCTCCCACCTTAGCCTCCAGAATAGCTGAGACTACAGGCAGGCACCATCACACCCGGTTACAAATGTATCTTCTTACATAACATTTTCCAGCATTCTACATATATAATCTGAATTAAAGACAAAGTAGATTATTCACATAGAAGCAAAAAAAAAAAAAAAAAATGAGGTAGTCTGTTAACAGTTGATTATCAATGATTGCAAATCATTAAAAAGCTATATTTTATTTTCTCATTAAGATTTAGAATTATTGTCCAAAATATGACTGAAGTTAGGGTTTTTAAAAGGTAAAATCAAATAATTACTTTAATGTTACATTGTAGAGTTATTGAAATAGCATAGCTTGTGGTATTTTTATATTATCAAATGTATTTTGTCATATGTTCAAAGACAGAGGAGGAAGGGGGGGTGTGGAGGGTGAGGTGGAAGAAGGAAGGAGGAGGGGAAGAACAGAAAATAGAGAGGTGATTGGTGATTTCACATAAATTTTTATGTTGTATTATAGAACTTTTTAAATTGCTCAGCCTTCTGTCTTACAATGAAGGTAATCATAACTGTAGCAGAATGATAGCTCTGTAATTCATACACAAGACAAGGATGCCATACTTCACCTAATCCAAATTGTTTTGAAAGACCAGATCTTGCAGTGATTTGCAAATGTGGAAAATACAGTTTTGCTGTTGGCCTTTCCCTTTGCTATACTCTTCAATAGCTGAGCTTCTGGTTGGCACTCAAAAAAAAAAAAAAAAAACATATATACTGAATGCAAATAAGACTGCCTTTGAATTTGGAACAAAGAAATAATCCTAACATTGTGACTGACTACTCAATTTAGACCTTTATATCTATTCTCAAGTAAGCATTTGAGACACTTTGCAATCTCAACATATTAATAAATAGGTTGAAGCAACATATTTTAAAATAGTTTGACATTTCTAACTATCTGAGTTGTAGCTTTAGGCTTTAGCACAAATTACTTAAACATTGAAGTGATCTCTGCTTGTTTTCTAATACACTGTCCAGAGTGATTGTTTAAAACTATAAATCTTATTTTACCTCTCAATTTAAATTATCTAATAATTTCCCAAGGCAGGATCTCAGCTCACTGCAGCGTCTGCCTCCTGGGCTCAAGCAATCCTCCTACCTCACCCTCCAATCAGCAGGAACCACAGGCATGCACCACCACACCCAGCTAATTATTGTATTTTTTGTGGAGATGGGGTTTTGTCATATTGGCCAGGCTGGTCTCGAACCCCTGAGCTCAAGCAATCTGCCCATATTGGCCTCCCAAAGTACTAGGATTATAGGTGTGAACCACAGTGCACAGCACAAATTTCTTATCATTATCTTAACAGAGCCTGCAAGAAAGCTCCAGGTACATTGTTCTCTCTTGTCCCCTTATGCCAGCCACAGTGACCATCTTCCAGTTCTTCTAAAGTTCCAGGATAACTCGGGCTTCAGAGCCTTGGAATTCTCTGCTGTTTGCAGATGTGTCTCCATCCCCTTTCTAGCTAACTCCTTATTCACCTGTTAGCCCACACTTCACTCCCTTAGGGAAGGATACTCTGGACACCCAGATTAAATCAATTCCTTCTGTCACGTACTCGATGAGGTCCCCATATTTTCTGTCATACCATTTACCGTAGCTTAACTTGAGTGAAGACAGATTAATTACCAGTTACACATCACACTATAAGATTCATGAGTATAGGCATGATATCAGTATTATTCACCATTTTACCCTCACAACCTAGCACTGTACTTAGGATCTAGTAAGTGCTCAAGAAATATTTTTGACTGAATGAATAGATACATTGTATGGTAGCGATTTTTCTTTTTATATACTGGTGAAAATGAACTATAATCACAAACAAAAATAACCTTCATTGTTCCATAATTTATATATGTGATTTCAGATATTTCCAAGAGTTGTATCTGGTCACAATGGACATGAGATTAATTTTTCTGAAAATGCTGGCGTCATGTGCCCTTTCTGTGCTCCTTCTTCTCCACCGTACTTAGAATTTTAAAGTAATATTAGAAATTACAGATGAGAAAATGTGATAAGTGGCTTACTTTGAATTCCCTGACAAGTAAATCCTGAAAAAGGGATTCAAGAGAAAATAGTTCCATGGGAGATGACTCCAGGAAATACTAATAGCAGAGTGAGAAAGTGAAACAGGAAATGGAGGCAACTTTAATAACACAATAGCAATAACTTAACCCAATGACAAGAGTGTATCATTAAGCAAGTTACCACTTGGGGTTTTGGGAGCCAAGTAGAAAATGTACTTCAGCCTTGTCCTGACTGCGGGGCAAGGGAGCTGGGTATTTAAATCCTGTCGAGTGCTGCTCCTGAAGGGTGAAAATTTCCTCATACTTCCAGCCTGCTACTGGCAACAGCAGAGTGGCCTCAGGCTGCCAGAGAAAACACTCAGACAAAGACACATAAATGCTGTCCTTAGAAGTCTACTGGTGTGGACTGCAATACTAAGAGCTTAGGTGACACGGGCAGAGTGCAGAGTCGGCTACAATAGGCTTCATAAATAGTTCTCAGTACACTGCACTACATTCTGATCATCCCAAAGACTGAAGTACTCTATAATCTTGTTTTAATTATGATATTTCTGAGTAAAGTGTTTAATTGTTGGTAGTGCCTTTTGAAATAATATAAATAATAAAATTATAATAGGAGTGGGCTGCTATAATTATAGCAATGAGCAGCATTGCTAAATTTATACAGAAACAGGTAGCCCCTAAAAATATTTTGGGAAAGGAATTACAACACTATTTAAAGGGTGGCTCTAAAACATGAATTATAAAAATCTTTCCAGGTACATATGAATGCAATTTTTAAAATAATTTGGCCAAGAGTGAGCCACTTCTTTTGTTCTATTTTCTTTTTCATCTCACATGTTAGAATTGACCAAACTTGGTCTCCAAGAGAATGCAAACAAAACAAAACAAAACAAAACAAAACTAACATATTGGTGCTAAGGATATAAAATGATCTGAAGTGGAAGAATGTCAGAATAAAGACGCTGGTCATCTTGTGGTGTTTTCATGTAAATGTGATGGATATTTTATAGAACTTGGAATTATTGTACTGGAGTTACTCTAAAGCACTTTACATGACACCATTAACTTTCCACACAAAAATAAACTGCCATAAGGGATTGATTTAATGCCTATGAATGAGGATTGCTATCCCTTCATTTTTATGAATAATAAATGAAAATAATATATAAAATTTATGTTGTAATTTTCAACAAAATAGAATATTTTACATATACTTATTTTCTCACAATATCTTTAGATAATATTGCTTCCATTCTAAAGGATTTGGAAACAAGACTATAATGTCAAAAAAAAGTCTGTTAAAAAGAATTTAAGAATCTCTAAATTTAAACATGCACTTCCACAACGGAAATGAGTGCTGTAAACAGCAACCTGTCATTGCAGTGCTTTCACATTAATTGCTGCAACTAATTCTCAAAACATTCCATTTTAAAGGTAGGAAACTATGTCTAACATCAAACATCTGGTTATGGCCTCTCCCTCATTCAAAAGAAAGAAAAAGCCATTAGATAGGAGTTACCTCAATTTCCCACAAATAAATCCAGCAATCTTGTCTCCTTCTACAGTCCTCTTCTCCCTCTTCAAAGTAAAATAAAGAAACTAAGCCTCTTCCTGTGGAAGGCCAATGTCTTCACTGGTACTTCAGATCAACTTCTCTTTTGTCTTCTCAGAAGCCCGACATTATCAATTACCCTTATTCCTTGCCCCAACCACATCAGCTTTTAAATATCTCCATGGCTTCTCAGTATTTCAATTCAAGCAGAATAAAACAAACACAAACAAAAACTACAAAAAATAAAACCCCAAAACAGAAAACCTCACCCCTTAAAATTCTTCTACCCCTACCTCTTCACAGCCAAATTTCTTGAACCAGTGGCCAATATTGAGTCTCCATTTCATCCCCACCCATTTCCTTCTCTATCCCCATTCTCTCCCCTGTTAAGTTTGTAACCCATCAAATTTTTCAACCTCATTTTAATTAATCTCTTTATAACTTTTTTTTTTTTTTTTTTTTTTTGCAGACAGAGTTTTGCGCAAGCTGGAATGCAATGGCATGGACTTGGCTCACTGCAACCTCCACCTCCCAAGTTCAAGCTATGCTCCTGCCTCAGATTCCCAAATAGCTGCGATTACAGGCACGTAACACCACGCCCGGCTAATTTTTGTGTTTTTATTAGAGACGGGGTTTCACCATGTCGGACAGGCTGGTCTCAAACTCCTGACCTCATGATCCACCCACCTCAGCCACCCAAAGTGCTGGGATTACAGGCGTGAGCCACCGTGCCCGGCTCCTTGTAACTTTTGTACCTGTGGACCGCTCCTTTCTTCCCCTGGCTTCATTGTTTTCTGTTCATTCCTTGTCTTCTTCTTGTATTCTGGCTATAACTACTCAATTTCTTTCTCAAATGTATCCTCTTATACCTACATATTAAATACTTCAAGAGCAGGTATTTCTTTCTCCTCTATATGCTTTCTCTCAGCAATTTATTAAGGCCAAAGGCTTCAATTACTATCAATACTATGTATTGACTCCCAAATTTACACCTTCAGGATAGATATCTTTTTGCTTTAAATTAACATACCCTTTTTTTCTTCTATATATCTCCACTTAACCTGTCCCAAAGTCATCCTTTCACTCTAAATAAATAAACAACAAAAAGCAAAAGCTGAATTTACCATCTTGTCCTCTTTTGGGATTCACTAGCTTAGTAATTGGCACCACCATCCCTCCAATTTCACAAGCCAGGAACCTAAGAGTCTCTTTTCACCCACCCCTTGTACTTTCTTTCAGCTCTCATACCTAATCTTTTCCCCAACTCTATTAACTATGCCTCCTAAATGTATTCCAAATCCATTTATCTCTCCATTTCCAATGCCATCACCCTAGTCAAAGTAATATAGTGATGTAAAAGTAACTGCAGTTTTTGCCATTAATAGTACGGCAGAAACGGCAATCACTTTTGCACCAACTTAATACTATTTTCCACCCTGACAATTGACAACCCCTCTGATGCCTCTAGTCTGACACACTGACAGCTGACAACTCCTCTATTCTGATACAAAAATCTTTTCAGCATATGACCATGCTCTTCTCCTCCTTAAAACCCTTTAATATTTACCTATGCGTTTTAGGATAAAATCCCTTGATGTGGGCTACCAGACCCTGCAAGCTCTTCTCCCTGCTTGGTTAATCATCAGGTTTCACTCAACCCTTCACACTGAGCTCCAGCCTCTCTGGACTTTCAGTTTCTTGAATACTTTATGTTCTGTTGCCCCAGGTCCTGGGCACTGGCATTTATCTCACCTTAGGACACCTCTCCTTGCCTAGGTCTTCCCACTCATTCTTCAAACCCCAGTTCATACCGTTAGTTCCTCAGAAAACTCATACCTGCTCATTCACATCTACTCTCACATTCTTAAAATGCTCACCCTTCCATTATCTCAAGATTGTTAATTACATGCTTATTTTTATAATTATTTTATTAACATTTGTCTTCTCCCATTAGACTATGAGTTCAATGAAAGTAGGAAACGTGACTGATTTTATTCTCCATGGCCCTTGTGGTATACTAACAATTCCAGCAGTTACTCACTATTTGCTAAATATATAAATAGTCATGCCTGGGTCTTGACTTTAATGTGAAACTCTGACTGTTATGTTGTCTGCAGAGACTTCTCCATTGCAGAGGAACCCATCATGTTTAATAGATCCATTTGCATTTCTGTAAACCACATACAATGTATTAACAGTCGTATTTAACAACAAAAATAGACTTACTTTGAAAGCTTAATCCTAAAACCTCAGCTCCTCATGAAATTCTGCCATGTCAAAGAAAAGTATCTACTTTACTATATGTATGTTATTATTGATCCTTTCTTTCACTTGCCAGTTGAACATACTCATGGAAAACACTTATTTTCCCAAAGCAAAATAGAAGATTGTACCTGGGAATCTTGTAACTAAGAATAGATGTTCGAGTAATTCAGTTAATAGTGATTCTTCAGTTGTGAAGACATTTGTTATGTGGGGCACTGTCAGAACTTCTAGTCTATAGCCACACCACCCCAAACATGCCCAGTCTCATCTGTCATGACTTACAGTGAGAGTGAGTTTTGTAGACAATGCATTGGGAGGAATAAAAAACTGTCAGTTGTCTGTTTTTTTAAACTCTGAACATTCTAGATGGCTTTCTAAATGGCTACATTGAGAAAGCAACCTTAGATTTGAGAAAGCTCTAGTTTGAGCAAAAAAAAAAATATTACCTTTCTCTCTCTCTCTCATTATGGTAGTGGCTATCTTAGATTTGATCTGACATCTAATACAGTACTTTACCAAATGACTTTACCTTTACTTATTAAATGTTGCTGCAGTGACACAATTCAGCTGCACCCTTCACCATGCATAAAAAAATAATCCTGAACCTCACTTTACTTGATCACTGACCACTCTGGAGACTTTCCACAATAGTCCAAATCTCAGTTATTCTTTATCTTGTGCCCTTGAATGCCAAAATGTAAATCAAGCTCACATATATTATCCTGTCTCACTTATAGCTGCTTTACAAGCACAGCATGAAGTCATTGTTCAGCACGGTTTACAGGTACAAACACAACTGAAATCAGTACTGGTTAATTTTCTGAGGGTAATAAGAATATTGAACATGTGAATTGCTACTGAGTATTTTTGCATGCTAAAATATCACTGCTGTTTTTCATGATATTTTATTCCGTACCAAATAAGAATGAAATGCAAGTCTATCTTTTACAGTTTTATACAAAGAAGCAGAGGTCTTATGATAATAAGTTGATGGTTTCTAGCAACCTGACATGTATTTTCTGTATTTTTCCCTTAAATGTTTTGGGGGTTTTGGAATTTTCTACCTAGAAATACTCTATAAGTGAGAAATGAATTTGTTCCAAGTTGTAGGATTCTGTTTTGTTCTCACTAATGTTTAATTGTAATATTAGAACTTGGTCAGAAACGGTAATATATTATATTTCTTCACAAGTATTGGCTGTTGCTAAACTTGGAAATAAACATAAACTAATATATTAATACAATATACAGTCTGAAGAGCTTGTTAAATTTTAATAATACTATCATTTATACAGAAAACACAAATATATAAACATTATGCTGTATGATTTACTTAGTAATATAATAAACTAGAAAAATATTTACAAATATTAATATTTACAATAAGGCTAGAAATGAGAATTTTTAACAGGCCAAATTTCCACAAAGCTTTTATTACTCTTACTGAAAAAGAATGACAATTAACTTTTACAAATGTAATCACTTAAGCCAAACATGCTTGATCTATTCTACTACCTTAGTTTTGCTGACATTGTAATTTCTAGTTATTATTGTTATTTTGGTTATACATTATCAGTAAGTAGAGAATCAACTAAAACTAATGACTGATTTTTTCCCATGGTTGTAGAGCTTAAATTTATGAGTCCCATTAATCTTAATGTCAGAAATCAATAAAATTCCAGTTTTTAGTCTAGTTAAATGTTTGTGTTGATATCCTAAACATTTGCCATATTACTACGTGGTGTTAATAATTCAACCTCCCTGAATAATGTTATTGAACACTAAGGTATCATAATTTGGCTATGCCATTGCCCAGCTGCTAGTATTTATATAGCTTGTTCCAGTTTCTTTATTGGGTTGTTTTTCTGTATTAAGGAACACAGAAATTAATAGTTTTCAGCAAATTACTGTTTAGAAGACTTATATGAATTTGTAAGTAACTTTTTAAAAGTTAATTTTATTGAGATTAATTTATATATAATAAAGTATACCAATTTTAATTGTATGACTCAATAAGTTTTGACAAATGCACACTTCCATATAGCCACCAATACAGAGATAGAAAAGTTTTATCACCTTGGGAAATTCTCTTCAGCACCTTTGCAGTTAACCCCACTCTCCTCCCCACTCTCTAATCCAAGGCAACCACTTGTCAATGTTCCATCACCACATATTAGTTTGTCCTGTTCTAAAATGAAATGTAAATGAATCATACAGTATAAGTTTTCATGTCTGTCTTCTTAGGCTCAACATAATATTTTTTGAGATTTGTGCATGTTGTCATATGTATCAGTAGTTTTTCTTTATTGCTGAATAGTATTCCACTGATGAATTCATTTACCTCTTCATGTGTTAAAGGACATTTGGGTTCTTTTCACTTTGGGGACACTGGAGAAGAATAAAGCTGCATTCTTCCACAAGTCTTTTTTGCAGACATAGATTTTCATTTCTCTTGGGCAAATAAGAGTGGAATTGCTGGGTTCTAGAGCAGGTGTATGTTTAATTTTATAACAAACTGCTAAGCCATTTTCCAAAGTACTTGTAGCATTTTACATTCGAAAAGCAATATACGACAGTTTCAGTTGTCCCGTGTCCTGTCACTCTTTTGCAGGACTGCAGCACAGTGAGACCATGCAACTTTGTGTCTTGAAGACCAACCCCAAGATTTCTGAATTCAGAAAACAATGAAAATAAGAGACTTTTAAATATGAAATTGCGAGGTAATATAAAATCCTTCCCTTTACAGGCCTGACCCCAATATTTGATCACTCAGTAAAATACTCATGTAAGAGGATTATTTGGGGAAGTGCATTTTCTTTGCATTGAAGCTTCCTCAGATGTAAAGCCTTCATGCCAGCTCAGAGGTTCAAAGCAGGTTTCTCTTCCTCAAAGCAAAGATTATCTTTGGTTTGGAAGCTTGCTTTTTTACCTATGCTGACCTAGCCTCAGCAACTGCACCAGGTGAAATGTTCTCCATCGATTGCTCACCTACAAATATTTTGTCTCTCTGAAGTAATTTAGTTCTTTTAGATTTATTTGTACTTGTGCAACAGAATTTTTACAAAATGGTGTTTTTAAACAAAAGAATGAAAGGTTTGGTTTATTGGGTAACATCGTTTCAGTGGGAGTGAAGGAAGATCTTTCATGTCTTTTTATGTCCTAATCATAAGCCTAACTCTTGCAAAAATCTTTTTGCAAATTTTAAGTATCTCTTAAGGATGTACTCCCAGAAGACCATTACTAAGTCAAGAATTATGAATGTTTTTGTGACAATTGCCAAAAAGAATAATAGATAATATGATAATAGTATTATTTGTCAAATGAAATACTATGTTCCATTTCCATAGAATTTGTTACTCTGATTTGAAAAGAACTCAATGAATTTTATTGTATCTATTTTGTTGAAATATTTGTGTATTGATCTCAAACTTATTTGCATTATATACTTACGTCCTATCACCACCCATTAATTCAACATTTATTTATTCCAAGAGCAGTCTAAGTAAGAGAATGACACTTTTCTCACTTTTACAGGCAAAATGAAATAAAGGAGTGTAACTGCTAATGGGCATGGGATTTCTTTTTTCTTTTTAAAAATGTTCTAAAATTGATTGTCGTGATGGTTGTACAATTTTGTGAATACAATAAAAAATCACTGAATCGAAACTTCAAATGAGTGAATCATTTAATGTATGGATGTTATCTCAATGAAACTGCTACTTAAAAAAATAAAATAAAAGGAACATTAATGTAAATGAAAATTCTCTGGTATGACTCTAACAACCAAATTCTTACCCAATTGAAAACCAAAATGTATTTCTTGGGACAACTTCTAAGCACATTGAAAAAAGAGAAAATTGCCTGGCCTCCAAGAACATTATCATAATAAATATAACAAGAATATACTAAAGTTTTATTTGATGTCAGGCACTGAGCTAAATGTTTTAAATGATAATCTCATTTAATCTTTATATCAACTCTTAAAAGTTACTATTATTTATTAAATTTTGCGAAGAAGAAAACCAAGATTTAGATCAAAGTGGTAACTGGTAGAGACAAGGTTCCAATCACAGCTTTGTCTGATACAGTTCTTTTTTTAAACTACTGCTTCCCAACATTAGAGGATACCATCCAAGAAGACACCGTTGCTCCCGACTGTGGCAGAGAAAAAAAAAGTCTACACATGCAGATATATATACTTAGAGTCACACAAAGTATAACAAACTTCTGGGGAGCCAAAAAGTAGCATGTACGCATCAAATCACCTGACTTTGGTGAAAGTCTAGATGTAGAAATCCTGGAAGCATAAATTTAGAATCCTATATTTTGGAGTTTAAGTGGAAACCAGGGAGTGTGATACATTCTCCAGCTTTGAGTTGGCTGTGTTTGTAGGCATGCGTATGTTCAACATCACTTTAAAACCTTGTAGGGCCGGGCACAGTGGCTCATGCATGTAATCCCAGTGCTTTAGAAGGCCAAAGCAAGAGGATCACTTGAGACTAGGAGTTCATGAAATCCTGGGTAACATTGTGAGACACAGTGTCTATAAAAAATTAAAAAACAAAATCCAGACACAATGGTTTGTGCCTATAGTCCTAGCTACTCAGAAGGCTGAGGCAGAAAAATAGCTTAGCCTAGGAGTTTGAGGCTTCAATCAGCTATGATTGCACCACTGCATTCCAGACTGGGTGACAGAGTGAGACCCTGTCTCTAAACAAACAAACAAACAAAAAACAAAACAAAAGCCTCATTGATCCTGTGTCCAAGCAAAATAGTAATACTTTAGATTCTATGACACTTGATAGTCAATGAAGAAGTGTTGTAATTGTTAAGACAACCTATGTCCAGCCTTTTTGGAAATTATAAAATATTAGTCTTGCAAGACATCTTTGAACATTTATTTTATAGGTAAGATAGCATCTCCCAGAGAAACTAAGGCAATTTCTTAAGATAAAGCAGGTCTTCAGAAAGAAAGTCAGGGAACTCTCAGGTGTCTTGAGCCAAGGTCCAGGAATCCTTATAACACATTATATTGATTATTACTGATGAATAAATGTTAGTTCCCCTTCTACTGTCCAGCCCTTAGCCATGCCCAGCTCTGGCCCAGTGCTCTTGCAAGAAGTTGCCTCCTTGATTTTTGGTACAGCCTGCTCTCTGTTTGCAAACTCTGGGAATAAACTTGGCATTAATCCAGACTCTGCTCCTGCCAAGTCCAATTTCATCAAGGAGTAATAAAATACAACAATTCAAATTTTTACTTTAATGTTCAAAGAATACTTCTGGATCATTGACTTTTGGACAGCCTTTCATCTGTGGGATGCAAATTATTCTAATTACAACAAGTTTACATCATAAAAAAGAAAAGCTGCTTTTATTTTAGAGCAACATCCACTAAACAATAATAAATGAAATAAAGTTAAATTTTGCTTGCATTTACTAGTAGTTAGGAATGGATCAAAAATACCAAGGAATCGTGTTTGCCCCTAAGGAAAGCAGTGGGTGGTTAGGAAACTTTATGGAAGGAGCACTAGAATTTTATACTGTGTGCATTTGTACTATGTGTACTCAGTAAATGAAAGAAACTACAAAGAAATAATGGCATATAAACCTTAGTAAAACAACTTTTCACTGTTGATATTCCACAAATAAACTACTTCTTACAGAAATACAAGTAAACAGTCAAGAACTGAGATTTGCATCATACATAAGTAAATTTTCCAGATAACTAATGCTTGCAGTCTCAAGATGCAACACTGTTTATTTTATCTTTCATTCTATAAATATAAATTCTAGCCACTTGTGTTTGCCCAGGCACTGAGCTATCCCTGTGCTACAACAGAGAACACAGTCCCTTCCCTTATAGAGTTTTAGTAATGTTAGATGGGATCATTATTATTAAAGTTATCTCATTTTTGCATTTTTAAACCAAGAGTAATCAATACATTTATATTGTCTTGATGATTTTTTTCTGAATACCCACTATTAAAGTTTATTTTAGTAAACTATATTTTAAATTTCTATTGCATTTAAATTTATATTATTATATATTTATTTTATTAATATTATTTTTATATTTTTATATTTATAAAATATAAAATTTATGTCTATATTTAATTTTTATATTTATAATTTATAAATATAAACTTACAACATTTTATATAAAATATATTATATTTTAAATTTATATTACATTTAAAATATAGTTATTAAACTATATTTTAGATTTTATGTTTCTTCCTCCTGTAGAAATCCACCAACTTCTATGGCACTGAGGTGCACAGATTGAGCTCTAACGCAGGTTGAGACTTCTAATCTAGGTTGAGTATTCTCTATCCAAAATGCTTGGGACCAGAAGTGTTTCAAATTTCTTTTTTTTTTTTTTCAGATTTGGAAGTATTTGCATATACATAATGAGATATCTTGGGGTTGGGACCCAAGTCTAAACACAAAATTTATTTATGTTTTATATGCACTATATACATATAGCCTAAAGGTAATTTTATACAATGTTTTTAGTAATACATGCAACTCATTGTATGAGATCCAGTGTGGAATTTTCCACTTGCGGCAACATGTCAGTGCTCAAACAGATACAGATCTTGAAGCATTTTGGATTCCAGATTTTTGGGATTAATGATGCTCAAACTATACTTTTCATTATTTTGGTTTTTAATCTTTTGGAAGAGGTGAAACCAGGTAAGTTTAGAAGTTGTATGCTCAATAAGTGAGACTTCAAAGTATGTCTCTTTAAAGAACTTGTATACTTGTGTGGACTCTGGGAAACTTCTTCAGTGATTTGAAGAAAACCTTGGTTCACATATTTGCAAAGAGTCAAAGTTCTGCCAAATGAAACTACCTACAGTTAACTCCATTCTCTTTATGATGTTAGCAGAAGGAAACACTGATAACTGATGGTGTAATAATCTGCTCAGGCTGCCATGACAAAATTTCATAGACAGGGTGGCTTAAACAACAGAAATTTATTTTCTCACGGTCCTAGAGGCTGGAAAGTCCCAGATCAAGATAAGGCAGTGTCAGTTTCTGGTGAAGACTGTCTTCCTGGCTTACAGAAGGCTGCCTTTTCACTGTTTCTTCACATGCCAGAAAGAGAGAGCAAGCTTTCTGGTGTTTTTTCTTACAAAAATGCTAATTTTATCAGATCAGGACCCCACCTTTATGACTTCATTTAACCTTAATTATATCTTCATTCAACCCCACCTCCAAATATAGTCATAATGAGGTTTAGGGCCTCAAATTATAAATTCTGAGGAGATACAATCATTCATTCCATAATAGGTGGTTAAAGCAAATTACTATAATAATAATTAGTGGTAATTGCTATGGTTTGAATGTTGGTCCCCTTCTAAACTCAAGTTGAAATTTAATTGCCATTCTAACAATATTAAGAGGTGGGACCTTCAACAAGTGATTAGGTCATGAGGGTTTCACCCTCATGGGTGGGATTGGTATTGCTATAAAAGGGCAAGTTTACTCCCTTCTTTCTCTCTTGCCCTTGTACTTTTAACTTTCTGCCGTGGGAGGATACAGCAAGAAGGTCCTCACACAGTGCCAGCCCCTGGGTCTTGGACTTTGCAGCATCCAGAATTTTAAGCCAGTAAACTTCTTTTTATTATAAATTACCGAGTCTCAGATATTCTGTCATAGCAGCAAAAATGGACTATGGCAGTAGTATTAGATAGTGATGTGTATAGAAATTCTTTTGCAATATTTATTTAGCATTAGTTAGTGTGTAACTATTTGTAATCAAACTCAGTAATGGCATTTATTCTTTGGCTATCTTAAAAGAAGATATCATAGTACTATAGCCTATAGTTAATTTTTAGAATCAGGTGGTAAGATTGTTAAGAAGCTTTCACCTCAAGTTTTCTTTAAAAGTTTACAATGATAGTTTTTAGTGAGTGCCCGTAATATAGGAGTCATGAAACTAACTAAGTTTAGTGATCCTTCATCTGGAAATTCCTTACATTTCATCTAATGGATCTTTGAGGTTTTATAGTCCAAAAATAAATGAATCAAGTTAGTGTTTTGTTGTTGTTGTTGTTGTTGCTGCTGCTTACAGGATGATACGATAAACAGAAAATGCCTAATGTTTTTCTTCATAGAAAATATATACATTATGAATATTTTTATTTATATACTACAGTGACCACTAGTCACTTCTCTATAGCATAATACTAGTTGGCTTCAATCAACAGATAGCTGAGAGCCTTATGTGCAGTGTATGCTAAACCAACAAAGCACTTACATTTGCAGAATTTCTTAAACTGTCATGTGCAAATGAATCACCTAAGAATATTGTTAAATTGCCTTTTTGAGTTTCAGATCCAGTAGGTCTAGAGTGGAACCTGAAATTCTGCAATTCTAACGGTGATGCTTATGCTGTCAGTTCAGACCACACTTTGAAGAACAAGATTTCAAAGGCCCAGTGCACAGTTATTTCTTTATAAAATTGACAAAACATTATTTGATAAAATAACATTACCATTCTGTTTTCTAGGGTTGTTGTGAGGATTTATGAGATAGTAAACATAAAGCAACAAGCACAAGATATTTCAAAGATGATAAAACCTATTAATTGAATAAACAAGAGATGTTGTGTATTATGGTTAATTTTATTTAGCTGAATTTACCTAAGGCAGATAATTTGAAGGGCTCATTAGGATAGAGTAGGCAGGTTGGCATGAATTTATTAAAAATATTAAACTTAGAGTTGTGGGACTTTAAAAGTGGGAGTAAATTCATCAGTGGCTTTTAGTCATGGTGATGACAACAGAAAAGCAGTAATTTTATCTGGCCAAGTTAAAGCCTGAGAAACTAGTGAGGATGCTTTTGCAGCAATATATATTTGACATGATGAGAGCATGAGGGTAATGGTGGAAGTAGTGAAAAGGAAGAAAGTGAAAGGCCAACATTTATTGGGTGCCCACTCTCAGTCAGATGCTATGTCTTACATTAGGATGACTGCATGTCAAAACAACGTGGGAGACTTTCAAAGTGTATGCATGCATGTGCCTCACTCTGTATTACACCAGAATCTCAGCAGGAGGGCCCAGGTAAATATTTTAAAGCTCTTCACAGGGCATGTGCACCACTGTTTGTCTATAAGATTTCCTCTCCCCAGACCTCTTACAAGGAGACTACCATTCTTTTCCTTCCCTGCTTCTCCTACTGTAGCCTACTGACCTTCATGGAATATCACCATGGAATAGAAAAATGGTTGTACCAGACACCCTTTGCTCTACACCCCAGACAGCTTGCTCTTCTTATGCTCAAAGGTCCAGATTGAAAGTAAGAACTATTGAAAATTAGCTGTTATTCATCTTTATCTTCCTGTCCTACTGAATTTTAAGGCAACAGATGTTTTTCCTTACTGAGCAAATGGTCTGAAGCTGTAGATAAGAAAGTTGAATATTTCAAGATCCTTTTTCACTCTAGTAAATGGCCTGAGTCAGGCTACGATTTCAGGTCTGACTGAGTCCCAAGTATATATTATTTCTACTACATCGCTCTGCCAAGTATTGAAAGCTATCTAGGAAAAAGCAATTAAGTTAATAACGACATTTGTTTTTCCTTTTCTAAGACAGAAAAGCCATTATTTACTCTTGTAAGAACTGGATTCTGAATTATTAAGAAACAGGTGGAGTAATTATAGAAACATCTTCACATAGAGTTACAAGGCCCTCCCCACAGGTCCCATTTACATCACACATCTTCACCTCCTCCTTAGTTCATATTTCTGGTCCAACTCATATTTTAAAAATCTGAATATCACTATTTCTTATAGATCTTCTCCCACTTTTATTTTATCAATGTTCTTTTATGTCTCTAACCTGTTGTGACTAGGTCAAACCTTCTCCCTTCTACCAAAGCAAAATTTGTAAAAATCTAAATTATTGACCTTAAAAAGGAAGTAAAGAAAGTGATAGTGTTAGAAAGTTTTTTCAAAGAGAGAATTCCAGTGAAACTTCGCAAATGTAGAGAAGTATATCAACATTCAAATACAAGAAGGTAATAGAACCAAGCCGATTGAATGCAAAGAAGATTACCTCAAGGCATTTAATAATCAAAGTCTCAAAGGTCAAGGATAAAGAAAAGATCCTAAAAGCAGCAAGAGAAAAGAAACAAATAACATACAATGGAGCTCCAGTACATCTGGCAGCTAGTTTTCAGTGGAAACCTTACAGGCAAGGAGACAGTGGCATGGCACATTTAAAATGCCAAAGAGAAAACCTTTTATCCTGAAATAATATATCTGGTGAATATATCCTCAAACATAAAGGAGAAATAGAGACTTTCCTAGACAAACAAAAACTGAGAGACTTCATCAACATCAGAACTGTCTCACAAGAAATACTAAAGGAAATTCTACAATATGAAAGAAGATAATCTTAATGAGCAAGAAGGAATCATATGAAGGTACAAAACTCACTGATAATAGTAAGCACACAGAAAAATACAGAATAGTATAACACTGTAATGGTGGTGTGAAAACTACTCCTAAGTACAAAGACTAAATGATAAACCAATAAAAAATAATAACCACTAAAACTTTTCAAGACATAGACAGTACAATAAGACATAAAGAGAAATAACAGAAATCAGGGGGCCAAAGTGAAAGTGTAGAGTTTTTATTAATTTTCTTCTTGTGTGTTTGTTTGTTTGTACATGCAATCAGTGTTACGTTGTCATCAGTTGAAAATAATGGGTTATGAGATAGTATTTGAAAGCCTCATGGTAACCCCAAATTAAAAAACATACAATGGATACACAAAAAATAAACAGCAAGAAATTATAGCATACCACTAGTGAAGAGTGGTTTCTCTTTAGTGAAGAGAAAATCACCTTCACTAAATGGAAAACAAGAAGGAAGGAAAGAAGAATAAGAAGGCTGCAAACAACAAGAAAATAAATTTTAAAATAGCAGGAGTAAGTCCCTACTTAACAATACTAACATTCAATGTAAGTGAACTAAACTCTCCAACAAAAGACATAGATTGGCTGAATGGATGAAAAAACAAGACCCAATAATCTGTTGCCTACAAGAAACGCACTTCACTTATAAAGATACACATAAACTAAACATAAAGGGATATAAAAGAATTTTCCATGCCAATAGAAACCAAAAAAGAACAGGAGTAGCCATACTTATATCAGACAAATAGATTTTCAAGACAAAAACTGTAAGAAGAGACAAACAAAGTCACTATATAATGATAAATGGTTCAATTCAGCAAGATGATAGAGCAATTGTAAATATATATGCACTCAACACTGGAGCACCCTGATATATAAAGGAGATATTATTAGAGCTCGAGGGTTAAATAGGCCCCAATACAGTAATAACTGGAGACCAATACACTACTTTCAACATTAGACAGATCTCCCACACAGAAAATCAACAAAGAAACATTAGACTTAATCTGCATTATAGAACAAATGGACCTAATAGATAATTACAGAACATATTATCCAACTGCTGCAGAATACACATTCTTTTCCTCAGCACATGAATATTTCTCAAGGATAGACCATATATTAGGTCACAAGACAAATCTTGAAGCATTCAAAATAATAAAATAATATGAAGCATCTTCTCTAACAATAGAATAAAACTACAAGTCAATAAGAGGAATTTTAACTATACAAACACATGGAAATTAAACAATATACTCCTCAACGACCAGTGGGTCAATGAAGAAATTAAGAAAGAAATTGAAAAATTTTTTAAACAAATAATAACACAAACACAGCATACCAAAACCTATGGGACACACTGAAAGCAGTACTAAGAGGGAAATTTATAGCTGTAAGTGCCTACATCAAAAAAGAAGAAAAACTTCATATAAACAACTTGATGATACATCTTAAAGAACTAGAAAAGCAAGAAAAAAGCAAACCTAAAATTAGGAGAAAAAAAGAGAAATAATAAGGGTCAGAGCAGAAATAAATGAAATTGAAACGAAGAAAGCAATACAAAAGGTCAACAAAACAAAAAGGCTGTATTTTGTAAAGATAAGCAAAATTGACAAATCTTTAGCCAGACTAAGAAAAAAAGAGAATATGCAAATAAACAAATGAAAAAGAAGACATTACAACTGATACTGCAGAAATTCCAAGGATCAATACTAGTTACTATGAATAATTAGATGCCAATAAATTGGAAAATCTGGAAGAAACTGATAAATTCCTAGACACATATGACCTATGAAGATTGAATCATGAAGAAATTTGAAACTTGAATAGACCAATAGCAAGTAATAAGATGAAACCATAATAAAAAGTCCCCCAGTAAAGAAAAGCCTGGGACTTGATAGTTCACTGCTGAATTCTACCAAACATTAAAAGAAGAATACCAATCCTACTAAAACTTTTGTGAAAAATAGAGGAGGAGGGAATACTTCCCAACTCATTCTACGAAGCGATTATTACCCTGATACTAAAACCAGACAAAGACACATTAAAAAAAAAAAAAGAATACTGCAGGACAATAACTCTGATGAATATTCATGCAAAAATTCTCAACAAAATACTGGCAAAATGAATTCAACAATATGTTAAAAAGGCCATTAATCATGACCAAATGATATTTATCCCAGGGGTGCAAAAAGGGTTCAACATATGTAAGCCAATCAATGTGATACATTTTATCAACAGAATGAAGGACAAAACCCATATGAGTATTTTAATTGATGCTGAAAAAGCATTTGATAAAGTTCAATATCCCTCCATGATAAAAAAAAAAAACTCAAAACACTGGGTATAAAAGGAACATACACAACATAATAAAAGTCATATATGACAGACCCACAGCTAGTATAATACTGAATGGGGAAAAACTGAAAACCTTTCCTCTTAGATCTGGAACATGACAAGGATGCTGACTTTCATCACTGTTATTGAACATAGTGCTGAAAGTCCTAGCTAGAGCAATCAGAAAAGAGAAAGAAATCAAAGGCATCCAAATTGGAAAGAAAGAAGTCAAATTATCCTTGTTTGTAGAAGATATGATCTTATATTTGGAAAAACCTACAGACTCCACCAAAAAAGCTACTAGAACTGATAAATAATTCAGTAAAGTTGCAAGATACAAAGTCAGCATATAAAAATTACTAACATTTTTGTATGTCAACAGTGAGCAATTTGAAAAAAAATTTAAAAAGTAATCCCACTTACAGTAGCCACAAACAAAATTAAATATCTAGGAATTAACCAAAGAAATAAAAGATCTCTACAATGAAATTATAAAACACTAATGAAAAAAATTGAGAAGGACACACAAAAATGGAAAGATATTCCATGTTTATGGATTAGAAGAATCAATAATTTTAAAATGTCCATTTTACCCAAAGCAATCTACAGATTCAATGAAACCCCTGTCACAATACCAATGACATTCTTTACAGAAATAGAAAAAGCAATCTTAAAATTTATATGGAATCACAGATGACACAGAGTAGTCAAAGCTATCCACAGCAAAAAGAACAAAACTGGAGGAATCACAGTACCTGACTTCAAATTATACTACAGAGGTATGTTAACCAAAACAGCATGGTACAGGCATAAAAATAGACACATAGGCCAATGGAACAGAATAGAAAACCCAGAAACAAATCCACACACTTACAGTGAATTTATTTTTGACAAAGGTGCCAAGAACACACACACTGGGGAAAAGACAGTCTCTTCAGTAAATGGTGTTGGGAAAACTGGATATTCATATGCAGAAGAATGAAACTAGGCCTCTATCTCTTGCCATATACAAAAATCAAATCAAAATGGATTAAAGACTTAAATCTATGAAACTACTATAAGAAAACTTTGGGGAAACTCTTTAGGACATCGGTCTGGGCAAAATTTTCTTGAGTAATACCCCGCAAGCACAGGCAACCAAAGCAAAAATGAACAAATGGGATCACATCAAGTTAAAAAGCTTCTGCACACCAAAGTATACAATCAACAAAGTGAAAAGACAACCCACAGAATGGGAGAAAATATTTGCAAACAACCCATTTGACAAGGGATTAATAACCATAACATATAAGGAGCCCAAACAACTGTATAAGAAAAAAACCTAATAATTAAATTAAAATATGGGCAAAAGATTTGAATAGACATTTCTCAAAAGAATGCCTGAAATATCTGAATACAGGCATATATTGAGATGTTCAACATCACTAATAATCAGGGATGTTCAAATCAAAACTGCAATGAGACATCATCTCACTCCAGTTAAAGTGGCTTTTATTCAAATGTCAGGCAATCACAAATGCTGGCAAGGATATGGAGAAAAGGGAACCCTCATACACTTTTTGTGGGAATGTAAACTAGTGCAACCACTATGCAGAACAGTTTGGGGGTTCCTCAAATAACAAAAATAGAGCCACCATATGATCCAGCAATCTCACTTCTGGGTATGTACCCAAAAGAAAGGAAATCAGTATATTGAAGAGCTACCTGCACTCCTATGTTTGTTACAGCACTGTTTACAATAACCAAGATGTGAAAGCAACCTAAATGTCTACCAACAGATGAATGGATAATGAAAATGTGGTACATATACACAATGGAGTACTGTTCAGTCATAACAAAGAATGAGATCCTGTCATTTGCAACAACACGGTTGGAACTGTAGGTCGTTATGTTAAGTGAAATAAGCCAGGCACAGAAAGACTAAGATCACATGTTCTTACTTATTTGTGGGATCTAAAAATGAAAACAATTGAACTCATGGAGATAGAGAATAGAAGGATGGTTACCAGAGGCTGGTAAAGGTAGTTGGGGAATTGTGGGGAAGTTGAAGGTGAAGTGAGGATGTTTAATGTGTACAAAGAAAATAGAATGAGCTGGTATTTGACAACACAACAGGGGAACTATAGTCAATGATAAAATCAACTGTGTATTTTTAAAATAACTGAAAGAGTATAATTGGATTGTTTGTAACACAAAGGATAAATGCTTGAGAAGATGAATACCTAATTTATGACTTGGTTGTTTTGTATTGGATGCCTGTACCAAAATATCTCATGTAGCCCATAAATATACACACCTACTATGTACCCACATAAATTAAAAATAAAAAAACACAATTTGTAAAGTCTTCTTCTTTTTAGTTTGAGACAATGAGAACAGTGGACCCCACTCAATTAAAAACCCATTGCATTAATAATCCCATTACAACCCTGAATCCCTTTTCAAAATTGGCATTTTCTCAGTATTTATGTCTTCTTCATCTGTGTTCTTTTAAAGTTTTAAATGCATGTAGTGTTGCATTACCCTGTGATGTTTTCTTTGGAGCCTCTCTAAAATATAGCTATTATACTATGATTTACTGGGAATAGACAGGAAACTACATACTAAAATCATTTGAGGGCTTTGAAAAATATTGTTGCTTGGGCCCAATTAAATCAGAATCTCTGGAATAGAACCCAGATGTGAGTACATTTTTAAAAGTCAGGATTGAGAGCTGCTACTTTAGATCATACACTGCTTCAAGATAGGAAATTTTCCTTCTCTTTTCCCTGGGAAAACAGAGCAAACTAAAAAAAAAAAAAAGGAAATTAGGGCATTGGTCTATCCACAAGGAGCCATAGCAAGGTTTGGAGGCCTGGAAACTAGAAAGCTCCCAAGAGGCGAATCTGGAAGTCATAGAATCAGAAGACATAATTCAACTGAGGATATCTACTCAGCTATTACACTAGGTGCTGTATTTGTAGTCCTCATTTCAGCTGAGAGTCCTAAGCCCATGAAAAGTAACTCTTGCTCAAAATTAATTATTTAGTTAAGATCAATTAGTTGTATTTCTCTAGTCTACTCAGAAGGCAGTGGGAAAAGGGCAGAGTCAGGCATGCCTTAATTGTAGCTACATCTCACTCAGTCTCCCATGTAGCACCTGGATTTTTCAGGTCTCAACATAACTTTATTTCATATTTAGTAGATGTAAAGATGTTCTTTTCAGATTCATTTAATAAAAGGCCCAGAATTTCTAGCTAAACACCTGCCATAGTAGGCCCCAGGCACAGAAGGAGCATCGTAGGATAGCCTGTGGCTCAGAACTGTGGTTCAGAACTTGAGGCTAGGAACCAGAGGCTTACTCATCCTAATGAGTAAAAATCATCTTGATTTTTAACTTGTCACCAACAAATCTGTGCCTTGATCTCCTCATAGGTCAAAAGGATATTGGATCAAGTGCCGTACATACCTCAAAGGATTTTGTGAAATGAGACAAGATAAAGCTAAGTACTTCAAAAACTGTAAAGAACTATTCAAACAAAAATTATTTTTATCACTGCCATTATTTATAAATGATGGATTCAGCCCTGTTCTATTTGTTGCCAACTTTTGTGATAGAATGGAGCATGGAAAGTAAAAATGAAAAAAAACTCCGTATATTTAATGATATAAACCAAAAAAAAAAACAAAGAAAAAAGATTTTCTTAAAAAGAAAAAACATACTAAATATTTGTGATGATAATGAAAATTTGGTGGCGGGAGAGAAAAAAATGTTGTTGTTTTATTTTTCTATATTTATGATGTCTCAGTATTCTTTCTACTTGTTCTCCCTTTAGCAATCCAAGCATTGTTTAGGGAAGAAATGGCTGACTTTAAATTCAAGTTGAATTCTCTAAACTCCAGAAGGAAGTATTGTCACTTCCGAAGCCAAAATAAAAATTTTGTCTTTATTCTTATTATATTCTCCAGGGAAATTTCAGCTCCTCAATGCAGTCCCCAGGGACATGCTGCTGAAAGTCTCTTTGGATATGCTGCTGAAAGGCTCTTTAGCTGCTCTGAAGAAAAAGATCTCAAACTTCCCCTGAGATGCCACTATAATTGCTGGTTTTAGATATTTATACATAGAAAGTCTTTCTTCTCAAAATAACTTTTCAGAGAAGTATTTTCCAAAACTATCATTAATATTAAAATTCCATGATAAAGGAGTTAACCTCATATCAAACCAGGAAGGTTGTAAACACGTTTTATGAATACCTAAGGAATCCATTGCAAATAAGAAAATGAAAGTACACAAAGGAAAGTGTTTTAAGCCATCAGGAAGAATTGTGTTCCATTTAGCTCTTGCCATGGTTACTCTTCTATTTTGTTTTCCTTCAGTGTTTATAAAATTAGTCAATGCTATTTTATTTTATTTTTATGATTATCTTTGGATGTATCATTATAAATAACCAATAAATTTTTTCCTTCTGAAAGGTAAACTTGCACATTATTGTGTATGCAGTTAGCATTCAAAGAATACTTACAAATTATCTACTAATCTGAGCGATATGAAATTTCCATTTTCATGAATTGAATGTAATTTTATCAACAATCTCACATGCCAAAGCTCATATCTAATTCTTGGCAGTCACCTTTTCTAAATCAACCAGCTTATATTTAATTTGTGAATATCTTTTAAAAATTCAGGTTTGTCTGTTCATGTCACAAAAGTTTAGCGAAATTTTTTCTCTTCTTAGTGTAAACATTTGCTCTTTATGACAAGTAAATCATATTTCTTCATAGTATAATTATTTCAAGTATTTAAAAAATATTTTCCTTTATAAGTTGTGTGTGTGTGTGTGTGTGTGACAGAGTCTCACTCTGTCACCCAGGCTGGAGTACAGTGGCATGATCTCTGCTCACTGCAACCTCCACCTCCCAGGTTCAAGTGATTCCCCTGCCTCAGTCTCTTGAGTCGCTGGAATTATAGGTGCCTGCCACCATGCCCAGTGAATTTTTGTATTTTTAGTAGATACGAAGTTTCGCCATGTTGGCCAGTCTGGTCTCAAACTCCTGACCTCAAGTGATCCACCCACCTCAGCCTCCCAGAGTACTGGGATTATAGGTGTGCACCACAACACCCAGCCTCTTATAAGTCTTAACACACTTTTCTGTAAGTCACTGATTTTAATTATATTCATTTAATGTTAAAGAAAAAAAGTGTGAGTAGGTGAATTAAACGAGAATATTTCAGCTTTGTGTTTTCTTAGACTCGATATACTATCTATATGCATATAAATCACAAATTAGCTAACAATGTTATTTTTAAACACTATTTTAAAATTGAGTTTATCCAAACATAAAAAGGCAAATTCCTTATGTTACCATTGCACCAGGGGCTTAGTTAGGTTTTTTAACTATTTCAGTAACAGTCAATCCAAGAACATTTTTCTTTATCCTACTTTTTCTTTCCCTCCTACAATAGAATATTTCAAAATGAGAAATACAAATCTCCCTGTATGCTACAAATAGAAATCACGAATGTTGATAATGTCTAATAAAAGCATATATAAGATGACTGTACATGTTTTATCACTGATTAAACTGTTATATTTTTTCTCTCCCACAAACCAACAGGACGTCCACAAATAATACATAACATTATAAAGATGACACACTCAGATTGTCACTGTGTTCTCTTTACTGCCTTTTCTATTCTCTTTTCTATACTGTAGTTCACTTTGCAAGATCGTTTGTCTACTAAAATGTGGACATAGCTATGCTTTCAAAGTGTTGGTATCCCATAGCACCTGCATTTCCCAGAAGGTAATTCTAGTTCTTTCCCTTAACGTTTAATAAGATTCTTTGTCTATATAATGAATTCACTCATCCACATCTCAGTTTTCTACCCTTTTATTTTAGTGTATGTGCATTTAGAGATTGTTTTGATTATTTCTCTATGCTCTTTTCTTGCGCAGATGCTTTTTTGCTTACCTAGGAATTTTATGTTTTTATCTAATAGTTATGTAAACACTTTCATGTGCCAATTCTGCATTGTCCCAGTTCCAGTTTCAGCAGCCCCTCAGAGATGTTCATTCACAATCTTATCATTTGTTTCTTACACAGCAGAATATGCAAGATATTACATATTCTGGTATGAATATGTAATATACATAAACATATTCATATACTTCATGTACATGTGCCCTGGCCACATAGCTGATCCACTGTTAGAACTTGTCTCCAGGGTTTTAATTTCTCTCTCTCCTTTATATTGAAACTAGAAACCAAACTCTAGACAGTCTTACACTGAGTTTTCCTAGTCATTAATCTATGTCTTCATAGCTTAATTTTGAATAACAAGTGCAAAAATCACACTATTTTTTCTGTTGGATTGTCAAAATAAGATTGGTTACCAAATGACATGGCTGTCTTCTGAAGCTCTAACAAATAGGAGAATCATAAAGTCAAGTTGGTTCTATTAAAGTGAACGAGTAAAATCCTCTCTGTGACTGAAGCACTGAAAAGAAAAAGGCAGCCCTGTTGTTAATCAGGCAGGGAGGACAGATGGATAAAGGCACCTGCAAAGTTAACAGCAAATGTTTTTTCCAAGGCCTTGTAGCAGCTATAAAATGCCATCATGATTCTCTCCTTGAGTGACCACTGCTTTGTTACCCATGACACCCCCAGACCTGCTTTGTCACATCTATTATTGGGGATATCCAGTTGCTAAACTGCCCTCATCTCAAGACAGTACTCAGTTCCTAGCTAATTCTCCCTTCCCCTAATCTTGCAACAGAAAGATTATCCAACCCAGAGATGTTCTCCATTCCCTTAGAGCTTGCTCATAACCCTTCAGCAGGAACCCAAACCTTGTAGAGTGCACATTTGAGGTTCTCTGGAATGTGCTCCCTTTCCTGCAAATCAATAAATCTGATTTTGTCGAACTATAGGTTTGAGCTGGGTAGTCTTTGGCTGGTTAAGCTTTGACAGATATCAAATAGAAAATATAGAAGAAAAAGAAACTGGAGAGTTCGAATAATCTTGTCAGATATTTGGAGTTTTAAAATAAGATTTCCCAAATGTCAGAAGTTTTTTCCAGGGCCTATACATTATAAGAAAAAAGTCTTTTAAAAATCAAATGCTTTCAAGAAACACAAAGTATTTCAGGCTTCATGATTTCTCCCAGAGTTGACAACTTCCAAAAATAAAAATTTCTTCCTTTAAAATTGCTTTAAGTATTCTCACCACACACACACACACACACACACACACACACACACACACACAAATAGGTATATGAGGAGAATTTTTTAAATTAGTGAAAAAATGAATTAAAAATAAAATATAAACTTTATTTCTCAACATAAGCTCCATCAAGTTCAAGGCACTTCTTTAAGAGTTGATACTAGGCATTTAGTTTATCCCTAAAGAACTGAGAGTCCTGGGAATTTAAGCATGTTAATGCAGTCTTTTTTACATTATTAACTGAAGAAAAATGAGGGCCCTTTAATCGTTTTTTTTTAATTAAAAAAAAAGTCAGAAGGAGACAAATCAGGACTGTAAAGAGGATGCCTAAAAATTTTATATTGAAACTCTCAAAAAATTGTACTTGCTTGGTGGGAGGAATTAGCAGGAGCATCGTTGTGGTGGAGAAAGACTCTATAACGAAGCTTTCCTGGGTATTTTTCTGCTAAAGCTTTGGCTAACTCTCTCAAAACACTCTCATCATAAACAAATGTTATTGTAACAGTGGAGGGAGACTTAGCATGACTGAATCCTTTTTGCCTCTCACCATCCCCAGTGATAATATCCTTTAAGTTAAAAGCCTCTGTTTAGCTTTGCATGTAGACCAGCTAATTATAGGAATAATTTAGTTTATAGTTCAACTTTAGAGAAAATGGTAACAGTGCTTTTCCTCAAACTAACTCCTGAAGAGATAAGGAGAGTACATGCACAAGTAAAAGTGTTTGTTAAAGACTTATGGGAACATTGTGACCTGACCAAGAATAAAAAAATCTCCCAACCTCCTTGGACCCTCACTGGTGCCTGAATTTCTGTAGTCATCATCTGTCTCTTCACCTCAACCCCTTCTTCTTCCCCTTCCGTTAACATAAAAAGAGCCTGAAAGGTATACTAACTTAAGATGGTTCTTTAGGTTGCTAGTCTGCCATCTTCTTGGTTTTCTGGCTCTTCTAATAAAGTGGCTTTCCTTGCCCCAAAACCTTGTCTCTTGATTTACTGGCTGTCATGCAGCAAGTGGTACAAGATTGGACTTGGTTACATTAGTGTTCTTTGGACCTCCAGAATGTCAACAAGCAAAATGCTTTGAGCATCCCAAAAAGCTGCTACCATGACCTTTGCTCTTGACCAGTCCACTTTTGTCTTGACTAGACCACTTCTGCCTCTTGGTAGTCATTGCTTTGATTGTGCTTTGTCTACAGGATCATATTAATAAAGCTATGGTTCATTTCTTGTTTCAATTCTTTGAAGAAATGCTTCAGAATCTTGGTCTCACTTGTTTAAAATTTCCGTTGAAAGCTCTGCCCTTGTCCTCAGCTGATCTGGGTGCAATGGTTGTAGCACCTTTCAAGTGGAAACTAACTTTTCAGTCAGAATTGTGTAAGCTGAACAAATTGAGACCAAACAAAATGAATTTTTTCCTCGCAAATTGATGTGGATGATCTGCCGCTGTGGACTTTATCTTCATTATCATCTAATTCCTTCTTCAAACAAATTATCTATTTGTAAATTGCTGATTTGGGGAAAAAGGATATTGTCCTCATAAGTTTTTCATAAAACATCAGTGATTTCACCATTCTTCCACTCAAGCTTCACCATAAACTGGATGTTTGTTCTTGCTTCAATTTTACCAGAATTCATGTTGTTCTAATAGGGGCTCATTTCTTTCTTTCCTTCTTTTTTTTTTTTTTTTTTTTTTAAGTATCTTAGACACCTTCTTTCTCTTACTTTTAATTTTTAGTTTGTAGTAGGAGGAGTAATTTCCTTTTTTCATGGTTGTTGTATTTTTTCTTTGCCTTACCTAGGTCCTCTGTAAATTTTGACTCAAATGTGATAAAGTTTCACTGGTAATTATGCAGCTTGTTTCAAATTTTTGATACATTTTGTTTACCAGATTGAGGAGGTTCTCTAGTTCTAATTTAATAAGAGAAACATAAGCAAATGTGAAATTTTATCAAATACTGTTTCTGCAACTTTTGATGTGTTTATTTTTTTCTGTTATAATTTGTCATTGCAGTGAATTACATTGATTTTTTTTAAATATTTCAATAGCTTTTGGGGAACAGGTGGTTTTTGGTTGCATAGATAAGTTCTTTAGTGGTAATTTCTGATATTTTGATGCACCCGTCACCCGAGCAGTGTACACTGTACCCAATGTCTAGCCTTTTATCCCTTGCCCCCCTCCCACATTTCCCCTGAGTCCTCAAAGTCCATTATATCATTCTTATTCCTTGGCGTCCTCATAGCTTAACTCCCACTTATAATTGAGAACATATGATATTTAGTTTTCCATTTCTGAATTACTTTACTTAGAATAATCGTCACCAACTCCATCTAGGTTGCTGTGAATAACATTATTTCATTCTTTTTATGGCTGAGTAGTATTCCATGGTGTATACATACCACATTTTCTTTATCCACTCTTGGGTTGATGGGCATTTAGGCTGGTTCCATATTTTTGCAACTGCAAATTGTGCTGCTATAAACATGTGCAAGTGTCTTTTTCATATCATGATTTCTTTTCCTCTGGGTAGATACTCAGTAGTGGGATTGCTGGATCAAATGATAGATCTACTTTTAATTATTTAAGGACTCTCCAAACTGTTTTCCATAGTGGTTATACTAGTTTACATTCCTACCAGCAGTGTAAAAGTGTTCCCTTTTCACCACATACACGCCAACGTCTATTTTGTTTTATTGTTTAATTATGACCATTCTTGAAGGAGTAAGGTGGCATCTCATTGTGGCTTTCATTTGCATTTCCCTGATCATTAGTGATGTTGAGCATTTTTTCATATGTTTGTTGGTCATTTGTATATCTTCTTTTGAGAATTGTCTATTCATGTTCTTAGCCCACTTTTTGATGGGATTGTTTGTTTTTTTCTTGATGATTTGTTTGAGTTCCTTGTAGATTCTGGGTATCGTCAAATAGGGACTGTTTTTAATCTGATATTTTATTCTTCTTAGTGCCTCAAACTAGCTCCTGTTGAAACATGTTATAACAAGTTAGTATGAATTTATTTGGGTGCAAAAAATTGAAATTCATGCATAGTTTTTTCTGAAATGTATGAAAAATGAATCTGCTCTTCTCTGAGCAGATTTGTCATACATTTGACAATGTATGAGAAATGTCATACATTTCTGAAATGTATGAAAAATGAATCATCATACATTTTTGATGAACTTTGTGAAGATCCCTATAGAGTAATATGCACGTTATTTAGCTTGATTTAGCCATTCCACAATGTATACATATTTCAAAACATCATTCTGTACAGAATAAATATTTACGCCAGTCATGGTGGTTCACACGTGTAATCCCAGCACTGGCCAGATGGCCATTGGCTCATGCCTGTAATCCTAGCACTTTGGGAGGCTCAGGCAGGAGAATCACTTGAGATTAGGAGGTCAAGGCTACAGTGAGCCATGATCACATCACTGAACTCCAGCCCACGTGACAGAATAGACCCTGTCTCTATCTATCTATCTATCTATCTATCTATCTATCTATCTATCTATCTATCTATAATTTTTCTTTTGTCAATAAAAAGTAATTAATTTTAAAAATGTATCTCAATTATGGAGACAACTTTTCTAAAAAAAAAAAAGAAAAGAAAAAAACCTCGACACTTTGGCTAAGAAGAAATAAATCTCCATCTAGTGTTTAGTTTTTTAACAAGTTGAATTAACTCTGGAATTTCTCTTCTCTTTCAAGCCCTGTATCTCTTTAACAAATACCCAGTAGGCACATTTTCTTGCCTTCAGGCTTCAAACAGGACTTATGTTGTGTCTCTACCAGTATTATTTGTTTCAGATGGGTGTTGTAGGGATGGCCTATTTCTGTCATCTCTATTCTGTCCCATTGCTTGTTTCTATATATTTCTACCTCAGTTGTATGCATTGAAGCTTCAAAATATGTTTTATATCTGAGAGTGAAATCCTCATCATACTCTTCATTTTTCAAAATAATCTATGCACATATACAACCATCTGATCTTTGACAATGCTGACAAAAACAAGCAAAGGGGAAAGGATTCTCTATTTAGTAAATGGTGCTGGGAGAACTGGCTAGCCATATGCACAAAATTGAAACTGGACCCTTTCCTTACAACTTATACAAAAATTAACTCAAGATGGATTAAAGACTTAAATGTAAAACCCAAATATAAAAAAGCCTAGAAGAAAATTTAGGCAATACCATTCAGGACACAGGTAAAGATTTCATGACAAAATCACCAAAAGCAATTACAACAAAAGCCAAAACTGACAAATGGAATCTAATTAAACTAAAGAGCTTCTGCACAGCAGAAGAAACTATCATCAGAGTGAACAGGCAACCTACAGAGTGGGAGAAAATTTTTGCAATCTACCCATCTGACAAACGGCTAATATCCAGAATCTACAAGGAACTTAAACAAATTTACAAGAACAAAACAAACAACCACATTAAAAGGTGGGCAAAGAACATGAACCGACACTTCTCAAAAGAAGACATTCATGCAGCCAACAAACATATAAAAAATAGCTCAACATCACTGATCATTAAAGAAATACAAATCAAAACCACAATGAGATATCATCTCACACCAGTCAGAATGGCAATTATTAAAAAGTCAGGAAACAACAGATGCTGGCAAGGCTGAAGAGAAATAGGAACACTTTTACACTGTTGGTGGGAATGTAAATTATTTCAACCATTGTGGAAGATGGTGTGGTGATTCCTCAAAGATCCAGAACTGGAAACATCATTTGACCCAGCAAGCCCATTACTGGATATATACCCAAAGGAATATAAATCATTCTGTTACAAAAATACATGCACACATATGTTCATTGCAGCACTATTTGCAATAGCAAAGGCATGGAATCAACCCATGTGCCCATCAATGACAGGCTGGATAAAGAAAATGTGGTACATATACACCATGGAATACTATGCAGCCATAAAAAGGAATGAGATCATGTCCTTTATAGGGATGTGGATGGAGCTGGAAGCCATTATCCTCAGCAAACTATCACAAGAACAGAAAACCAAACACCACATATTCTCACTTATAAGTGGGAACTAAACAATGAGAACACATGGACACTGGGAGGGGAACAACACACACTGAAGCCTGTTGGCAGGTGGGGTGAGAGGAGGCAGAGCATTAGGAAAAAAAGCTAATGCATGCTGGGCTCAGTATCTAGGTGATGTATTGATAGGTGCAGCAAACCACCATGGCACATGTTTACCTTGTAACAAACCTGCACATCCCGCACATGTACCCCAGAACTTAAAATAAAAATAAAAATTAATAATAATAACCTAAATCATTTGGCCTATTTTTTCTATTAAATATATTTTATTAAAATTTAATGTTTTTAATTAAATTAAAAATATTCCTCACTGTAACTTTTTTGAAGTGACATTAAACTTCTAAATTAACTCTGATTCACATGTCTCAGGACTTAGTATGCTTCTTCACTTTTTTGAATATTATTTTATTTTGCAATAAATTTTACTACTTTTCTTTAATAAAAATAATATTAATGATAGAAAAGTTTAGAAAGTACAAAAATATATATAACATCATACTCTTAATAGGCCATAATATCAATTATTTCCAATTTTTAAATTTACATAAATTTTTTATACTTTTAGTCAGTTTTAAATCACTTGATTTAATTACAGTAGGTCCTCTGTATATGCAGATCAAAAATGTTCCCCAAAATCAATAAAAATAACAATACAATAATAAAAAATAATACAAATGAAAAAACAATGTAGTATAATAACTACATGGCATTTACATTATACGGCTTTAGGTATTATAAGTAATCTAGAGGTGATTTAAAGTATATGGAAGGATGTGTACATGCAAATACTATGTCATTTTATATAAGAGACTTGAGAATTCATGGATTTTGATATCCTCAGGGGACAGGGACTTCCTATCTCCCCCAGATACCAAGCAACCACTGTGTTGCTAATTTCATTAGTGTTTGCAAATTCCCTTAAGTTTTCTAGGTGTCCAATCTTATTATCTAAAAATATTGATAATTATAGTCCCAGGTTTACCTCCACTTTTGTTCCATGTTGTGGTAGATAAAATAATGGCATCCCAAAGATGTAAATTCTGAATATATTGTTACATGACAAAAGGGAATTAAGGCTGCTAATCAGTTTACCTTGAAATAAGGAGATTACCCTGATTGCTCCAATCTAATCACATTAGTCCCTAAAAGCAGAACCCTTCTCAGCTTCAAAGAGACAGAAGATCAGAGATGAGACATTGGAAGGACTAAATGAGCCATTGTTAGCTTTGGAGAAGAAAGAAACCATGAACCAAGAAATGTCGGTGGCCTCCGAAAGCTGAAAAAGACTTCCCTGGTGCCTCCAGAAGGAAATGCAGCCCTGCCGCCACCTTGATTTGAATCCACTAAGATCCCTGTTAGACTTCTGATCTACAGAACTGTGAGATAAATTTATGTTGTTTTATGCCACTAGTTTCATGATAATTTATTACAGCAGCAATAGAAAAATGCATGTCTTCTTATATTGACCTGAACAATGTTAAATAATAATGCAAATTTTGGGTGGAGAAAGAGACATTTAGGTTGAAAAGACAAATGAGGCTGCCCCGTCTCAACAACAAATGATTTAGAAATTTTCTTCTACTTCATTAGATTAAATTAATGTTATAATTTATTATAGTGTTACTAATCTGGTTTCTAATGATACATTTCAATGCTTTATATTTCACTTTTCTGATTTTCTTTATCTGTATTTATTAATTTTTTGAAGTATCATTTTCAAAGGATGGGTATTTTCTCTAATGGTTTCTTATTTGAAATGTAGTCTCCTTAAAGTACTGGCACCCTCTGCTACTTTTGCTAGCATTTCTCCCATATATGCTGTGACAAAATTCAAGTCTTAAGTATATATTTTTATTGTCATCTTTGAACATTTCTCACATTTCAACTATATTGCTAAGGATAGAATCCATCAGCTGAATCAATAGACAATGATCTTGCCCCATTCTCCTTAATTTCTTTCCCTAAAGGCCCACTAGTCATAGATTGAGTATCAGCTGTTGTCTTTCCAGCAGCCCTTCCCCCTTTTTTTTACTAACAGCACACTGCAATTAGATTGTAAATCACAGTACCCTGCCCCTTCCAAACTAATAGATAGCAAATAACCAAGATTCTCCCTCTCCTGGTAATCTGAAACCTGAATAGAATGTTTAGATGATCTTGAAATCATCAACAGCACTCAAAAGAAACTGTCTCTAAGTTTCTGATTGAGATGCCCCAAGCTGCTATAGTTTATTAATTTCTGAGACCTTGTTATCCGGTTTTTCCTTCAATTGTGTAATCTAAGCAGTATCTTCCTTTAAATGTCTTTATTTATTTATTTTTATTTTTTATTTTTTTGAGACTGGGTCTTGCTCTGTCACCCTAGCTGGAGTGACAGAGCAGCAGCCTCAATCTCCAGGGCTCAAGTAATCTTTCCACTTCCACTGAGTAGCCAGGACTACAGACATGTGCTATCATCCCTGAAAATTGTGTGCGTGTGTTGACGGCGGGGGCGGGGTGGGGGGAGATGGGGTCTCACCATGTTTTCCAGGCTGGTCTTGAACTCCTGGTCTCAGGCAATCCCTCTGCCTCAGCCTCCCAAATTTCTGGGATTATGACCAGTGTCAGTTTCTAATGTTTTCAACCAAAGTCTTTGAACTGATTGATTCACAGGGGATGGTGGTCAAGATGGCATGTATTGTCATCTATTTCTGTGGATTCAATGCAAAAGTGTTTCTTTGTGTGCTATCTTAGTTAAGAATCATTTGGTTGTAGTGTAAGAATGGGGATAACAAGAGGAAAGAGAAAAAGAACAATTTTCAGAAGAATCTCCCCAGTGACTCCAATGCTGCCAATGTTCCTTCCAATTAACTCCTGTTCTCTCTCAGCTAAGAGGCAGCAAAATGGAGGCTGGAAAGAGATAGTGTACCTTTTGCTCCCTGCTTGGCAGTAGAGTGTCAACAAACCTCTTTCCCAAGTCAACCCTATGTAACTTTTTAATGAAATTAAAGGCTCTAGCAACCATGTGTCTGTGTCAACTCTTTCCAGTCCTCGACTTCTGGGTGGTGACACGTAAATGAGGATGAGTTTCATATAACGTGGCTGAATATTCTATACATCAAAGTAGGGCAACATGGTCAATGGCAAGAATATGAGTGGCAATGGGGACCACCCTTGGAGAAAAAGCCAGAATGTTACCTTTGTGTCAGTCATGCTAAGTGATAAACATTAGCAAATAAATGAGATTGCATAGTGGACATATTTGTTTTGAGAGTTTTGGCTTTAAACCGTTAAAACACTCAATACCTTGCCCCCTCCTTAAAAAATGAACATTTATAAATCTGAGTTTTCCCTATCTCTTTTACTGATATTAATACATAAGAAACAAACTTCAAAGCCCAAATACCCATGCATACAACTCCATTTATCCTGAAGGGAGAATAAAAGAACTTTTTGAAAAGTTACTCAGGCATAGTTAAAGCTCTGAAAAAAAGTGGGAATACCAAGCCACGAGAATGTCTGAAACCAGGAGAGCTCAGAGAAAGTGAGTAGCAGGAGTTTATGCACTTTCCCTGTATAGTTCTACCTTGAATTTAACTTATTTCACAAAACTAGAAATTTACATTTGTGAGAAATGGATGTGCAAAGGCTTTAGAATAACAAGAAACAGTAGAATTTTGGGGAGCCAGAACAAACCCTGACCACAGGACCTTCAGAGCTACATTTTCTAGTCTCAGTGTAGCACTTCTTTCCTTCCTTGTATTTCTTTTTTTATGTGACCTCCATTATTATTTAAGTTTCATCCTCTGTCTTTTGTTATTCTCTATTTCTTTGACCATTTGATTGCATTCTGTAATTTTGAAAATTGACTATTTTAAAATCTTTCATTTAACCTTTTCTCTTAAAACTTTTTTCATACCTTAAATTACTTCATTCTTCAGAATTTCAAAAGTTAAAAAGGATCAATGGTTATCCTTTCTGGCCTTAGCTTTCTTTTATTTATATAGTACATGAAGTGTAAAAGCAAATTACAAAATCTATAGTGAGCACATCTTGTTTTTGAAAAAAATAATGTATATATAATATATGTATACACCAGGGTCTAGATCTAACTAGCAATTTGCAGAAAATATAAAGGATGAGGGAAGAGAGTAAGTCAAATGACACCACAAAAAAAGCAATCAGCCTAATCCAAGAGAGGGAAATTCTTCAAGAGAATAGACCAAATTTCCTCAACAATAAACATCATAAACGTAGGCAGAGGGAGAAGCAATTATACACTTAAAAAACTGATTTGTAACCATCCTTGTAGATACTTAATTTAGGGAAACACACACACACACACACACACACACACACACACACACACACAAATAAACTGGTAAAAGACATTTTTGAGACAATCAGAGAAATTGTATTAAGGAATAATTGTTAACATTTTTGGGTGTGATAATGACATTATGATTACATTTTTAAAAAAACCTGTTAGAGATATGCACTGAAGTACTTTCTGGTAAAATACTGTGATTGATATTATGGTAAATATTATGATTGATATTAGTACCACTTTGGCAAACTGTGTGTATTGGAGGTGGTAGGACAATCAATGACAAGATTGATGGAGTGTCAATAATTTTGGACATGAATGATGGGTTCAAGGGGAGTCATTAAACTCTACTTTTGTAGATATGTTTAAATTTCCATAGTTAAGTCTGATGAGTTTATAGGTGGTTTGTGTTTCCTTTTCAGTATTTTCTAACTTTTTGCTGTAAACTTCCTTGTGTAACAAGGAAAGTTTTAAAATGTTAAAGGTATGTCCTATATTTTAAATGTATTCCCATTTTGAACAAGAATTTGTTCATATGCTACTACCATTTTTAAAGTTTTGAGAAATGAATGTTGACACGATCAGAAAAAGGTGACATATTTCATCACAAGGCAGTTTTGAATTTCAACCGAGATCACATTTCTGAAAATATAGTATAGCCCTCATAGTCTTACTCAAGTGCACTGTTATTTGCTAGTAACTTGCTTCTTGCTTTTCTTTTAATTCTTTTCTGTTTTTTTTTCTTCTGTTAACAGTCCAGACTGTTAGCACATACATATAAGTATAGGAGTTTCCACCTTACATTCTATCATACTGATTACTATTATTTGGCTTCAGAAGTTTTGTTTACTTCTGCTTCTGTTATCCTTTCCCTGGGATATAATTATAATTTCCTTTGAATAACTGCTATAACAGAAATTAGCCTCAGATAACTCTTCATATTTCTCCTAAGAGTACATCCATTTCTATTAGAAATGTCTTGGTCAGGTGTAGTGACTAACACATGTAATACAAGCACTTTGGGAGGCTGAGGCAGGAGGATTGCTTGAGCCCAGGAATTTGAGACTAGCCTGGGTAACATAGGGAAACTCTGTCTCTACCAAAAAATAAAATGAAAAATTAGCCAGGCGTGGTGATGCATGACTGTGGTCCCAGCTACCCAGGAGGCTGAGATGGGAGGATCACTTGAACCCAAGAGAACAAGGCTGCAGTGAGCCAAGATCACAGCCTGAGACAGAGCAAGACCCTGCCTGTCTCAAAAAAAAAAAAAAGAAAAAAAAAGAAAGAAATTCTAATGTTATGGTCTCAAGAGAAAGCATCACCTTCTTGAAAGGTAAATGTAAGCACCTTGGCACGTGGAAAATATTGAGGTTAATAATGTAACCGCCCAATGGGTGGGTTCACCTTGCCCGCTGCCTAGATAGAACTGACTTATCAAGACAGAGGAACTGCAATGGAGAAAGAGTAATTCACACAGAGCGGGCTGTGCTGGAGACCCGAGATTTATTTTTACTCAAATCAGTCTCCCCGAGCATTCAAGGATCAGAGATTTTAAAGATAATTTGGCAGGTAGGGGCTTGGGAAGTGGGGAGTGCTGTTTGGTCAGGTTGGAGATGGAATCATAGGTGGTGGGGGGTGGGCAGGGAGGGGAGGTTTTCTTGCTGTCTTCTGTTCCTGGGTGCGATGGCAGAACTGGTTGGGCCAGATTACCGGTCTGGGTGGTGTCAGCTGATCCACTGAGTGCAGGGTCTGCAAAATATCTCAAGCACTGATCTTAGGTTTTACAATAGTGATGTTACCCCCTGGAGCAATTTGGGAAGGTTCGGACTCTTGGAGCCACAGGCTGCCTGACCCCTAAATTGTAATTTCTAATCTTGTAGCTAATTTGTTAGCTGTGAAGGCAGATTGGACCCTCGGCATGAACGGGGTCTTTTTGGGAATGGGGTGTTATCAATTTTGTTTCAGAGTCAAACCATGAACTGAATTCCTTCCCAAAGTTAGTTCGATCTATGCCCAGGAATGAACAAGGACAGCAAGATAGAGTCAATTAGGTCTGATTTCGTTCACTGTCATAATTTCCTCAGTTATAATTTTGCAAAGACGGTTTCAATAATAATGATAATAATAATTTCCTTTCTCCTACACTCTCTTCAATTTCTCTTTCTGCCGCTTCGTCTTGTCTCAGGTCCTATTGTTATTGCTGTGCTCCTGTGCTGCTGTTCTTCCAGGCTGTATGGCCTATTACACTGGGTCTGTGAACCCCAGGTCTTTGATCACTTTTCTCTGCTGATTATTCATATACTCTTTTCTTCTCTCTGCCTTTCCACTGATGGACTTTTAGACACAATCTCTTTCCCAAAAAAGAGCTATATTTAGCTACTTTTCTTTTGCATATTGTTCCATTTGCAGCCACGCTATTTCTCTTCCCCCACACCACCCCTATCACCAGGAATCCATTTTCCTTATTTTCTTTTTAATATTGGGAGCCTCTGCTCACTGCACTGCATAGTCCTTGGGGCTTTTTTTAAACTTCATTTTTAACAATCATTTGAGCAGAAAGTAGCCAATTCAGTTCTTTAATTTCCCATTTTATTCTTGGTTTGAAACTGACCTGATTGTGTCCCTCTCACTTTTGTTATGACCAGTTACTTAAAAGCCATACAGCCCACAAGGTACCCTTGGGTATAAATCCAACTTCTTCATTTTAATGGTGAGAAACCAAAAGCCCATGTTTCCTGATTTCTGGCCCAGCACTGGAACTTGTTTTCATGGCACATCAATTCATCATACATTTTAATAGTGATATTTTATATTTGCATAATTTTGTTGCCTTTGCAATGGGCTTTCACATCTATCTTCTCATGTGTATATAGTTTAAAGGCCATTTTTACCCACTATCTCCTAATCATATCTACCACAGCCTTAGGAAATGTCTGCTCTATTATTTCACTTACCTGTCTGGGTTCTTGGGCAACAGCATAGAATCCTGCACTGTGTTTTCCCTCATGCTTTCCCACTCTCTGCAGAACAAATTGTTTTACATGCCTTATTATCATGGTATTATTCGCCTTCAGTCCTGTATAGAAGCATTAAAAATTGCATAATGTATATCCTTTTAAAATATTATCCTAAGAAGCATCATTTGGAGTAAAAGAGAGTTAGATGAGTAAAGAAAGAATATAGGTTCTCCTAAACAAACCCACCAAGAAAATCATGAAAAGAATTATGAGAACTATGAAAATGAAGGGGGTATACTTTGTCAACAAAAGCAAAATAACCAAGCTACTCTTAGACATAATCTCACATTATCTTTCTGTAGTTCTCTAGCATTTTCTAAGCCTTTTCACACACTGTTATCTCTTCTTTTCTTTCTCCTTCTAGAAATTAATTATGACTTTTCCTTTCAAAAATGAAGCACTTTTTTTTTTTACTCTTTTCATTTTTTCCTGAGACCATATGTCAAAGGGAAGGCGAGGAACAACTTTGGTGTGGTAATAGCCAAAGTTCTCCAGGTCTGCTCCTCAAGCTTGCAAAGTCAAGACTGGCAGAAGTGGTGATTTTTACCTGGGTATCCTGAGAACCTTGCACAGTCCTTACCACATGCAAGTGTTCAGAGTGTGAAAATAAACGAAGAAATGTGAGATTGTGATGATATTTTCATGGCATGCTTTTTTTCCACACTTCCTCGTGCAGCCCAACATCCTCTACAGTGTGTTGTTCTACCCGTTTAAGTGATTCACCACTTCTCCATTAAGCCAACTTAAACCATGTTGCCTTCAACTCAACATTGATTGATCCTCAATACAGTCCTCTAGAGAGGCAAGAAAACTTACAAATGAAGTGGTAAAGAAAGAGATTAAGCAATTTGCCCCAAATCTTATAACCACTAGGTGATAAATCTTCAACTAGAACTTAAATATCTGGCTGAGAATTCAGTGCTCTTTTCATTTAAATCACATTGCTTCACAAAAATAGGTCCACAGGAAGAATAAAAATGTCCAAAGTGCAATGAGACAGAGAAGATAATATGGAGACAGACATATTGCACAGAAAGCATTTGACCATATGTCTGCCTGGTCCCCTTCATGTGTTTTGTTCATAACTTACTTTACTCGGGCAGCAGGAGATAGCATAACAACTGTCAGAGTGAATTTAGGCCACAGTTTTGTGTTGCTGAATGTGTTGAGTCATTTCCCTTAGTTCACATTTCTACCTAACTTTATCTTTTAAGTCATCATCATGGCTTTAATCTCTTCTTTATTTTGACTGTTAAAATTTTGTAGCCATTATCCAAATAAAATATTTATTTTCACTCATGAGTCCCTAATCTTTCCCCAATGGAATTAGCTATTTATTTGATGCAATAGCTAGACCAGTAGGGTTAAAAATGCTTTTATAAAGACATTAATAGCTGGGTATGGTGGTGTGCACCTAGGGAGGCTATGGCAGGAAGATCACCTGAGTCCAGGAGTTTGAGGCCAACGCCTTCACAACATAGTGAGATCCTGTCTTTAAAGTAAAAATTTAAAAATTAAAAGAAAAGACATTTAAAAAGGTTGTTTACCAAAATGATGGTTAACTGACAGAAAATAGAAACTGAAACTAGAAATCATTGCCATCAGCTTTCTCTAATGTGTACTTGATCCTTTTCTCCATGTGATGGAAGTTGAAAGTCTTTTTTTTTTAATCCACTACTGTTCAAATGAGAATAAACAGCCAAATGACTGAATTGGTTGGTAGACACAATTCCTAGCCTTCAATTATTTTTATATTCTTTTGTAATACAGTCATGATTTTTTCAGGCTTCTATAATATTGCATTTAACCAATCCCCAAACAGGGAAACGTTATGTAATTTTTCTATTATTTACAGTTCCTTGATTATAATCTTTTATTTGAAAAGATTATATATTTATATAAAAACTCAGTTTCTTTCTTATATATAAACATTATTAGTAGTCTAAAAATGTCATTCTCAATAAAAAGGATGGGTCAACTTGAGGACTAGAGAATCAGGTAGTCACCATCAGAGAACTGGTTTAACAAACAGAAGGGGCCTACCCAGATACAGAGAAGTCAGGCAGGGCTGTGGTGTGAAAATGTTAGAGAAGCTTGATGGGAGGCCTAATATAGTTTGTTTTTACACCCGTATATTTTGCTTCTTGCATCTGCTTGAATGCCCTCTGTCATTTATTCTAACTAGATTTATTGTTCCAATAGGTTTGTACTACAGTCAGAACAAACAAATCACTGGATCCAGCAGAAGCCTTAGATATATGACATAACAGAGATTTGCAGAAAGATTTGCCCCATTGCCTTCTCGAATTTCTCTTATCATCAGTCCATCTAGCTGGAGCTCTCTGAAGGTCATCAGAGGTCAGTATAATTTTAATAAGATTTTAACTGAAGGATAGCCTTGATGTTCAGTGACCTTCAGACATGTTTGTTTATAATTGAGAAGCCACTCCCCCTGTTGAATGATAACCTCTTCCATGAATTACCAAACCAATGCTGCTCACATTTTGATTAACCATTGATTCCCATAAATCCAGCATCCCGCAACACTGATTATCTAAATAACCTGAATTATTTGCATTGCCTTATCAATTCCATCTCATTTCCTGTCTTGGTGGTTTTGCTCACACTGCTTCTATGTGGAATGTCCATATGTACCCACCCGAGTTTCCACTTCATCATTCCATCATCTGTAGTCCACTATCCATCATCAGGACTAATGTGAGCTGACTTTCCTCCAAAAAGCTTTCCCTGAACTTATCCTAAAATAACATTTTTCTCTGCTAACTTACCATTTGTCATATGTTCGTATACAGCTTCTCTAACTGTCATGAAATGAAATAAATGGGAAGAAGATGAAACTTGAAAAGAAATCTGCTCCTTAAGGCAGGCCCTGGGGAAATAGGCCTGGCTGGAGGTAATGTAAGGTCTAGATGGTGTTTTTAGAATCTGAAGACTGCAACACCAAACACAACAAGTATAAGCCTAGGCAAGCTGTCAGTGCAAGGCCTAAAATTAGGTATTTCAACAAGTGGATGAATCAATTTGGGGAATTGTATTAGTAAACAGAGGAAGCCTGTCCAGTAAAAGGGAGGGTAAGCAGGGATGCAGTTTAAAACTGTTGAGGAATAATGGCTAAGAAATAGCAAAATTAACACATGGCCTAAAATATTAAGAAATTAAGCCTGTTATTGAATTACTGACCAGGCTAGTATATAGGAGCATTAACAACACAAAAACAGATTGGTCACGATTAGCAGTGGGGGTGAAATAATCTTCAGGGCTGCAATACTGAGCTAGAAATATTTAAATCCTCCTTGCAGATGAAAAATATAGAGGAAAATTTGTTGGTTCAGCATGAATTTCTAGTCTTTTGTTAAGAAGCTAGAACAGAAATACTCTCTTTCATCGAAAGTGAACATTGAGGCAGTAAACTCCAAATATAGCTGCAGGTACCATCTCCTGCTGATTTGTGTGTATAGAGCATGAAAGAAAGGCTCAGAAACAAAAGCATGTCAGAAAAATAAGCAGAAGGAGGCATTTACTTGCAAAGAAATGTGAGGAAGTCAGTCTAAAAAAGAACTGGCCCAAAAAATTTAAAAAATAGAACTTTTTAAAACAAACAGTATTATGAAGACTATAGGCTTTATATTAGTCTCTTCATGGCAGAAAACAGCAATTTTATCATGGTTATTGTATTCAAAAAGTTCATGACATATCTTCAGACAATAAATAGCATTGTAAAGTCAAGGATAAAGTAATTTTCATTAAGGAGTTAGCAACTCTCAGGAAATGCTCAAGGTTTTATTCATTTGGAGGACTGCAAGTAGACAGAGAGACCTTTTTATTGTTTCTTTATGTCAGAGTGCAGAGGTTTTTTCTCTGTTTCTTCAGAAGTGGGACATGATGTACGGGCTGACAATGGTGTCAGGCCCAGATGTCACTTTGGTTTTTACACTTCATCTTGTGGTCATGTTTCCTCCTCTACAGGACATGTTTGTCTACCTACATTTGCTGAACAATGTTCCTAATCAGTACTATTGATTTTACATTTTACTTTGAGCCATTTTATTTGCACAGATCTAAGAAGAAGTGTTGATTATATTAATTTAATGACCTCCTAGTATTTTTTTGATGAAACAATAAACTAAGGCTTACAAGTTTATGTCTATCTATAGATTTATAAAGCCCTTGTGGTTTAAATTTACTTTTACATGTTTAACAGCTCAGTTTAGAGCAGACCAAACCAGTCAGTTCACCTCTACCTGATTTCATCTGCAGTATTTATAATGCAAATGTATCCTTTTTAATAAAAGATATCCAGATGTCTTGGTGTCCCTGCTCTGCCAAGAAAGGACATTCTTTTTAACCTCCAAGCCTGAGATTGCATAGTCCATACAGCACGTACCAGACTGGTTTCCTAGAAGGATGTTATAGGCATCACTTCTGCGTGAAAAACATAGAAATTATTCTTATTACTGGATTTGTCTTGTCTAATTGAATTGAATTTGTAGCACAGCTATAAATTTTTTATTAAAAAATTAATTATTCCTGGCCAGGCAAGGTGGCTCACGCCTGTAATCCCAGCACTTTGAAAGGCTGAGGTGGGCAGATCACCTGAGGTCAGGAGTTTAGGACCAGCCTGGCCAACATGGTGAAACCCCGTCTCTATAAAAATACAAAAATTAGCCTAGCATGATGGTGGGTGCTTGTAATCCCAGCTACCCGGGAGGCTGAGGTGGGAAAAGTGCTTGAGCCCAAGACTGGAAGTTTGCAGTGAGCTGAGATCACGCCATTGCACTCCAGCCTGGGCAAAAGAGCAAGACTCCATCTAAAAAAAAAAAAAAAAAAAGATTTTTCGAATTAGTTATATATTCAGGTAGAAGGGAGGACAAATTCTTATTGAACCAATACAAATAACTACATAGTCACAAAAAGTAAATGTTTTTATTAAAGAAACTTTGTGTAAGAATTAACCAATATTGCTAATTAAGAGTATGTTAATAGACAAAACCAAATATTGTATGTCACAATTCTTTACAAAATAATTATTTGTATGTTTTTCTTGGCAATTTATTAGCTTTGTTTTTATATTAAGAATTTCTACAAGGTATTTTTTTCCTCAACACTAAGAATTCAGGGTGTTTTATTTAGTTTTTACAAATTCAATAATTTGTGAATTTAATTGGAGGTTAAAGATAGATTAAGAAGAAAGAAAATGGGTTTCTCTCATGTTCATTAAAGTAGAAAATTAAACTAACCTCAATTAAATCGCTTTATTGAGGTCCTTTAATCCTAAATAACAACCCCTTGTCATGCTGGTCTTGAGTTAAGCAGTCTACTTTCATGAATTCATCTGCTTCTACATTGTGAGTGTCTTGGAAATCCTGACTCATTTACTTGGTATAGTTGGAATATTGTTCGTGGGGACAAGGTCAGCCTATTCTTGGAGGCCTATATCCATGAGTCAATTTCCTGTGGTATCAATAGCATCAAAAGTGTCTGCTACAGTTTTTACTGGAGCTCTTTTGATATTTCTTCCAGATGACTTAAATTCTGATTGGCGCTTTGTAGAAAGGCTTTTAGGTATGCTTAAAGGGAAAGAAGGGCTGGGCACAGTGGCTCATGTCTGTAATCCCAACACTATAGGAGGCTGAGGCAGGCGGATCACTTGAGGTCCGGAGTTTGAGACCAGCCTGGACAACATGGTGAAACCCTGTCTCTACTGAAAATAGAAAAATTAGCCATGCATGGGGGTGGGCACCTGAATATAGCTACTCAGGAGGCTGAGGTAGGAGGACAGCTTGAACCCGAGAGGCAGAGTTTGCAGTGAGCTGAGATCACACCACTGCACTCTAGCCTGGGCAACAGAGAGAGATTCCATCTAAAAAAAAAAAAAAAGCAGTGGGGATAGGGGGAGGAGATGTTGTTGATAATAAAACTGTAAAGTTTGGTTAATTTTTTGTCATAGCAAACAACATCACAATGGGGGATAGTGGCATTCTCTGTTGAGGCTTAATACATACTCATTTAATGAAATTTTAATCAGTGATTACCATAAAAGACAGAACACATTAAGAACAATTAGTGCATCCTGATACCTCTCCAGGGCCTTTAATTTTCCCCACAAAGTAGATATAATTATTTGTCACCAACTGATGTTTACTTTTTTTTTTTAATTATTGTACTTTAAGTTTTAGGGTACATATGCACAACGTGCAGGCTTGTTACATATGTATACATGTGCCATGTTGGTGTGCTGCACCCATTAACTCATCATTTGCATTAGGTATATCTCCTAACGCTATCCCTCCCCCCACCCCCCACCCCACAACAGTCCCCAGTGTGTGATGTTCCCTTTCCTGTGCCCATGTGTTCTCATTGTTCAATTCCCACCTATGAGTGAGAACATGCGGTGTTTGGTTTTTTGTCCTTGCAATAGTTTCCTGAGAATGATGGTTTCCAGCTTCATCCATGTCCCTACAAAGGACATGAACTCATCATTTTTTATGGCTGCATAGTATTCCATGGTTTATATGTGCCACATTTTCTTAATCCAGTCTATCATTGATGGACATTTGGGTTGGTTCCAAGTCTTTGCTATTGTGAATAGTGCCACAATAAACGTACAGGTGCATGTCTTTTTATAGCAGCATGATTTATAATCCTTTGGGTATATACCGAGTAATGAGATGGCTGGGTCAAATGGTATTTCTAGTTCTAGATCCCTGAGGAATCACCACACCAACTTCCACAATGGTTGAACTAGTTTACAGTCCCACCAACAGTGTAAGTGTTCCTATTTCTCCACATCCTCTCCAGCACCTGTTGTTTCCTGACTTTTTAATGATCACCATCCTAACTGGTGTGAGATGGTATCTCATCGTGGTTTTGATTTTCATTTCTCTGATGGCCAGCGATGATGAGCATTTTTTCATGTGTTTTTTGGCTGCACAAATGTCTTCTTTTGAGAAGTGTCTGTTCATATCCTTCACCCACATTTTGATGGGGTTGTTTGTTTATTTCTTGTAAATTTGTTTGAGTTCATTGTAGATTCTGGATATCAGCCCTTTGTCAGATGAGTAGGTTGCAAAAATTTTCTCCCATTCTTTAGGTTGCCTGTTCACTCTGCTGGTGGTTTCTTTTGCTGTGCAGAAGCTCTTTAGTTTAATTAGATCCCATTTGTCAATTTTGGCTTTAGTTTCCATTGCTTTTGGTGTTGTAGACATGAAGTCCTTGCCCATGCCTATCTCCTGAATGGTATTGCCTGGGTTTTCTTCTAGGGGGTTTATGGTTTTAGGTCTAGCATGTAAGTCTTTAATCCATCTTGAATGAATTTTTGTATAAGGTGTAAGGAAGGGATCCAGTTTTAGCTTTCTGCATATGGCTAGCCAGTTTTCTCAGCACCATTTATTAAGTAGGGAATCCTTTCCCCATTGCTTGTTTTTATTAGGTTTCTCAAAGATCAGATAGTTGTAGATATGTGACATTATTTCTGAGGTCTCTGTTCTGTTCCATTGGTCTATATCTCTGTTTTGGTACAAGTACCATGCTGTTTTGGTTACTGTAGCCTTCTAGTATAGTTTAGTTTGAAGTCAGGTAGTGTGATGCCTCCAGCTTTGTTCTTTTTGCTTAGGATGGACTTGGCAATGTGGGCTCTTTTTTGGTTCCATGTGAACTTTAAAGTAGTTTTTTCCAATTCTGTCAAGAAAGTCATTGGTAGTTTGATGGGGATGGCATTGAATCTATAAATTACCTTGGGCAGTATGGCCATTTTCACAATATTGATTCTTCCTATCCATGAGCATGGAATGCTCTTCCATTTGTTTGTATCCTCTTTCATTTTGTTCAGCAGTGGTTTGTAGTTCTCCTTGAAGAGGTCCTTCACGTCCCTTGTAAGTTGGATTCCTAGGTATTTTATTCTCTTTGAAGCAATTGTGAATGGGAGTTCACTCATGATTTGGCTCTCTGTCTGTTATTGGTGTATAAGAATGCTTGTGATTTTTGCACATTGATTTTGTATCCTGAGACTTTGCTGAAATTGCTTATCACCTTAAGGAGATTTTGGGCTGAGACGATGGGGCTTTCTAGATATACAATCATGTCATCTGCAAACAGGGACAGTTTGACTTCCTCTTTTCCTAATTGAATACCCTTTATTTCCTTCTCCTCTCTGACTGCCCTGGCCAGAAATTCCAACACTACATTGACTAGGAGTGGTGAGAGAGGGCATCCCTGTCTTTTGCCAGTTTTCAAAGGGAATTCTTCCAGTTTTTGTCCATTCAGTATGATATTGGCTGTGGGTTTGTCATAGATAGCTCTTATTATTTTGATATATGTCCCATCAATACCTAATTTATTGAGAGTTTTTAGCATGAAGGGTTGTTGAATTTTGTCAAAGGCCTTTTCTGCATCTAATGAGATAATCATATGGTTTTTGTCTTTAGTTCTGTTTATATGCTGGATTACGTTTATTGATTTGCATATGTTGAACCAGCCTTGCATCCCAGGGATGAAGCCCACTTGATCATGGTGGATAAGCTTTTTGATGTGTTGCTGGATTCGGTTTGCCAGTATTTTATTGAGGATTTTTGCATCAATGTTCATCAAGGATATTGGTCTAAAATTCTCTTTTTTTGTTGTGTCTCTGCCCAGCTTTGGTATCAGGACGATGCTGGCCTCATAAAATGAGTTAGGGAGGATTCCCTCTTTTTCTATTGATTGGAATAGTTTCAGAAGGAATGGTATCAACTCCTCCTTGTACCTCTGGTAGAATTTGGCTGTGAATCCATCTGGTCCTGGACTTTTTTTGGTTGGTAAGCTATTAATTATTGCCTCAATTTCAGAGCCTGTTATTGGTCTATTCAGAGATTCAACTTCTTCCTAGTTTAGTCTTGGGAGGGTGTATGTGTCGAGGAATGTATCCATTTCTTCCAGATTTTCTAGTTTATTTGCATAGAGGTGTTTATAGTGTTCTCTGATGGTAGTTTGTACTTCTGTGGGATTGGTGGTGATATCCCCTTTGTCATTTTTTATTGCATCTATTTGATTCTTCTCTCTTTTCTTCTTTATTAGTCTTGCTAGAGGTCTATCAATTTTGTTGATCTTTTCAAAATAACAGCTCCTGGATTCATTGATTTTTGAAGGGTTTTTTGTGTCTCTATTTCCTTCAGTTCTGCTCTGATCTTAGTTATTTCTTGCCTTCTGCTAGCTTTTGAATGTGTTTGCTCTTGCTTCTCTAGTTCTTTTAATTGTGATGTTAGGGTGTCAATTTTGGATCTTTCCTGCTTTCTCTTGTGGGCATTTAGTGCTATCAATTTCCCTCTACACACTGCTTTCAATGTGTCCCAGAGATTCTGGTATTTTGTGTCTTTGTTCTCGTTGGTTTCAAAGAAAATCTTTATTTATGCCTTCATTTCATTATGTACCCAGTAGTCATTCAGGAGCAGGTTGTTCAGTTTCCAAGTAGTTGAGCGATTTTGACGGAGTTTCTTAATCCTGAGTTCTAGCTTGATTACACTGTGTTCTGAGAGACAGTTTGTTATAATTTCCATTCTTTTACATTTGCTGAGGAGTGCTTTACTTCCAACTATGTGGTCAGTTTTGGAATAGGTGTGGTGTGGTGCTGAAAAGAATGTATAATCTGTTGATTTGGGGTGGAGAGTTCTGTAGATGTCTATTAGGTCCCCTTGGTGCACAGCTGAGTTCAATTCCTGGATATGCTTGTTAACTTTCTGTCTCGTTGATATGTCTAATGTTGACAGTGGGGTGTTAAAGTCTCCCTTTATTATTGTGTGGGAATCTAAATCTCTTTGTAGGTCACTCAGGACTTGCTTTATGAATCTGGGTGCTCCTGTATTGGGTGCATATATATTTAGGATAGTTAGGTCTTCTTGTTGAATTGATCCCTTTACCATGATGTAATGGCCTTCTTTGTCTCTTTTGATCTTTGTTGGTTTAAAGTCTGTTTTATCAGAGACTGGGATTGCAACCCCTGCCTTTTTATGTTTTCCATATGCTTGGTAGATCTTCCTCCATCCCTTTATTTTGAGCCTATGTGTGTCTCTGCACGTGAGATGGGTTTCCTGTATACAGCACACTGGTGGGTCTTGACTCTTTATCCAATTTACCAGTCTGTGTCTTTTAATTGGAGCATTTAGCCCATTTACATTTAAGGTTAGTATTGTTATGTGTGAATTTGATCCCATCATTATGATGTTAGCTGGTTATTTTGCTTGTTAGTTGATGCAGTTTCTTCCTAGCCTTGATGGTCTTTACAATTTGGCATGTTTTTGCAGTGGCTGGTACCAGTTTTTCCTTTCCATATTTAGTGCTTCCTTCAGGAGCTCTTTTGCAGCAGGCCTGGTGGTGACAAAATCTCTCAGCATTTGCTTGTCTGTAAAGCATTTTATTTCTCCTTCACTTATGAAGCTTAGTTTGGCTGGATATGAAATTCTGGGTTGAAAATTCTGTTCTTTAAGAATGTTGAATATTGGCCCCCACTCTCTTCTGGCTTGTAGAGTTTCTGCCGAGAGATCTGCTGTCAGTCTGATGGGCTTCCCTTTGTGGGTAACCTGACCTTTCTCTCTGGCTACCCTTAAAATTTTTTCCTTCATTTCAACTTTGGTGAATCTGACAATTATGTGTCTTGGAGTTGCTCTTCTTGGGGGGTATCTTTGTGGTGTTCTCTGTATTTCCTGAATTTGAATATTGGCCTGCCTTACTAGATTGTCGGGGGGGAAGTTCTCCTGGATAATATCCTGCATAGTGTTTTCCAACTTGGTTCCATATCCCCATCACTTTCAGGTACAGCAATTAGATGTAGATTTGGTCTTTTCACATAGTCCCATATTTCTTGGAGGTTTTGTTCATTTCTTTTTATTCTTTTTTCTCTAAACTTCTCTTCACACTTCATTTCATTCATTTGATCTTCCATCGCTGATACCCTTTCTTCCCGTTGATCGCATTGGTTACTGAGGCTTGTGCATTTGTCACATAGTTCTCAAGCCGTGGTTTTCAGCAACATCAGGTCCTTTAAGGACTTCTCTGCATTGGTTATCCAAGTTATCCATTTGTCTAATTTTTTTTCAAAGCTTTTAACTTTTTTGCCATTGGTTCAAACTTCCTCCTTTAGCTCGGAGTAGTTCGATCTTCTGAAGACTTCCTCTCTCAACTCCTCAGAGTCATTCTCCATCCAGCTTTGTTCCGTTGCTGGTGAGGAGCTGCGTTCCTTTGGAGAAGGAGAGGCGCTCTGATTTTTAGTTTCCAGTTTTTCTGCTCTGTTTTTTCCCCATCTTTGTGGTTTTATCTACCTTTGGTCTTTGATAATGGTGATGTACAGATGGGTTTTTCGTGTGGATGTCCTTTCTGTTTGTTAGTTTTCCTTTTAACAGACAGGACCCTCAGCTGCAGGTCTGTTGGAGTTTGCTGGAGGTCCACTCCAGACCCTGTTTTCCTGGGTATCAGCAGCAGTGGCTGCAGAACAGCGGATATTGGTGAACCACAAATGCTGCTGCCTGATTGTTCATCTGGAAGTTTTGTCTCAGAGGAGTACCCGGCCATGTGAGGTGTCAGTCCGCCCCTACTGGGAGGCACCTCCCAGTTAGGCTACTCAGGAGTCAGGGACCCACCTGAGGAGGCAGTCTGCCTGTTCTCAGATCTCAAGCTGTGTGCTGGGAGAACCACTACTCTCTTCAAAGCTGTCAGACAGGGACATTTAAGTCTGCAGAGGTTATTGCTGTCTTTTGTTTGTCTGTGCCCTGCCCCCAGAGGTGGAGCCTACAGAGGTGGAGCCTAGAGAGGCAGGCAGGCCTCCTTGAGCTGTGTTGGGCTCCACCCAGTTTGAGCTTCCTGGCCGCTTTGTTTACCTACTCAAGCCTGAGCAATGGCGGGTGCCTCTCCCCCAGCCTCCCTGCCACCTTGCAGTTTGATCTCGGACTGCTGTGCTAGCAATGAGCAAGGCTCCATGGCATAGGACCCTCCGAGCAATGTGCGGTATATAATCTCCTGGTGTGCCGTTTGTTAACCCCATTGGAAAAGCTCAGTCTTAGGGTGGGAGTGACCCTATTTTCCAGGTGCTGTCTGTCACCCCTTTCTTTGGCTAGGAAAGGGAATTCCCTGACCCCTTGTGCTTCCTGGGTGAGGCGATGCCTCGCCCTGCTTTGGCTCACACACAGTGTGCTGCACCCACTGTCCTGCACCCACTATCCGGCACTCCCTAGTTAGATGAACCCGGTACCTCAGTTGGAAATGCAGAAATCACTTGTCTTCTGCATCGCTCACGCTGGGAGTTGTAGACTGGAGCCATTCCTATTCAGCCATCTTGGCTTGCATCTATCAAGTTTACTTTTTTTAATCAATTGGTTGACATTTATTGCACCAGTCTTTGCACATGAACATAAATATGCCTCAATCCAACCTGAGAAGTGCACAATTATTGTAACATAGCCACAATAATCATACATAATTATTGCATTTAATTAATTTAAGATGATTTTATTGCTATTTTCTCAGAATATGGCCTTGAAAAACACAGCAGCTTCCACTGTATTGAGCATAGTTTTGAGCAAATTAAATATCTGGAGAATGCAAAACATTATCTTTATTTCTAATATATCTTCTTGTTAAGAGCTAGGAGGAGGATCTTTGGAGTTTCCCAATAGCCATCTGAGAAACTCAGAGATATTGTATTCATAAATAACATCTCAGTAGTTTTACTATTTTGGATTTGAGGGTTAAATTTGGGGAATATGGTATCAAAAAGAGTGTCACAGGTGGGGGCTGCAGATGTGAAGGGCCTGCTATCAATCAGGTGACCCTGGATGGACTACCTGCTCCCTGTGTCAGTCCAGGATCCCAGCTGTAGTGGGTTCCTCTCTGCAACAGCACATGTTTCTAAAGGGCAAGAATCTGGACTCCCGGTAACTGACATCTGTCTCCTCCACCCTAGATTGTCACGGTAGACCTGAACAACCCTCCCACTGAATTTGGGCCCTTGTGGCTCATAGCCACAAGGGAAATTGGAAGCTCATATGTGAAAGGCAGAATTAAGTTATTGCACCTTCTTCCAAAGTCTTGAGTTTGTTTGTAGCCCAGGTGCCCCTGTTTTCAACAGGGGTATTAGCAGTACCAGGCAGTCACTCCCCAGGGTTTGTGTTTCTGAGCTTTCCCATCATCAGTTAATTGGAAATTTCAGGAACTGTCCCTGCCTTACAATGCCTGCTCTGATCTACAGGTCTCTTGGAGACAGACAGCAGGTGATGGGGCATGCCAAAGAGACAAAAATGTCTTCTGATAATCAGGGGTCAGCAGATGAGTGTGAAAGCTAATTATCCCCACTACTCAGGGAATTTAGAGGCTTCCCCTTTTGTCTTTGTAGGAATAGCAGACTTTCTGACTGGATGAGAGTTGTTATCCAAAGATTTGTCATAGGAGCAGTGACTCTAGGTGTTCTCTATTCTATTTGGAAGGATTACATTAGATTTTGATTCCTCAACGTGGCCAAGAAATAGAGCTACTTGCTGGGAGCAAGAAAGACAAGATGACTTCTGGTAACTCTTTATTATGAAAAATGAATTTTCATTATGTAGCAAATTACACTGCAGAAGTGTTACAAAGAATTCTCATAGACATGGTATATTAAATCTCAAATCAATAATCATACATAGTCAATTAAAAATATCTTTGTTGATATATTTCAGAACCTGGGAAATAATTTTCTGACTTTCAAATTTTTTAGTTTCTATTCAATGGCAGAAAATCTATATTGTGCCAAACCAGTCTAAAAATCAGTAGTTAATTATATGCTGGACACAGAAAAATGTTCTGTAACCTGTTAAATGCAACATTCCATTCATTGCTTAATTCTCCCCAAATAGCATGAGGTAATTAAGGCTTTTTTAAACTTTTTTCTTTTTTTAGAACGGCCTACAGTGACAGACGAGAATGGTTATATTGTTAATTAAAGCTGGTTCATCACTCATGTGGTAAACCTGACTTACATGGAAACTTAACTATTTTATCACAAAAATAAATGTTTTCATTTAAATATGTATTTATTCATTTTTACACTTCTTGAAAGGATTTCTAGGAGTACAAAGTAAACTCCTATAAATCTCTTTTCTCCGTGATGGCAATATTGTTGTGGGTGAGAAACAATTTAGTACGGGAGAGCTATATCTAATCCGGTAGGACACTGTGGAGAATACAAGTGTGAAATTTTTGCTAAAAAACTAATATATGGCTGGGAGTGGTGGCTCACACCTGTAATCCCAACACTTTGGGAGGCCGAGGCAGGTGGATCACCTGAGGTCAGGAGTTCGAGACCAGCCTGGCCAACATGGTGAAATCCCATTTCTACTAAAAATACAAAAATTAGCCAGGCATGGTGGCAGATGCCTGTAATCCCAGCTACTCAGGAGGCTGAGGCAGGAGAATCACTGGAACCCAGGAGGCAGAGGTTGCAGTGAGCCAAGATGGCACCATTGCACTCCAGCCTGAGGGACAAGAGCTAGACTTCATCTCAAAAAAAAAAAAAAAAAAAAAGACTAATATATGGAGATTGATTTATCATTTTATCAAAAGGTAACCCAAATACTAATATGACTTTTTTTAGACCATTCATTTAATAAATTGCACTAAAAGACTCAAAAGTTCTTTTATGTTTTATGCCCAAACTAATTAATATTGAGTAAAGTTAGTCCAAAAAATTATAAACATTTTATTGCTCATTTAAGCTCATTATTTGCAGGTATTATAAACTATAGCAAATGAAGTTTACTTCCCTCAGATATTCTACAATTATTGTATGCCCTTAAATTTGTATTTTAAAATTCAGTTTTATATTCTAGCAAAACTGTACAATTTGCCTTTTAGACAAAATTACTTTCTTTGCCTTGATAAGCAAAAACACATCAATTATATTGCATGCACTTTTCTAAATACTCAAACTGACTTAATTTCTTAAAGTAGTATAAAAGAACATGTGCATTAATCAGAACTAAGGGTACTTTTACATACTGTTCATTGTCCTACTTGATAGCCACTCTATAATGTGTAAAAATATGCAGCAAAGATATGTTAAAAATTTTGTGAGACTATCCAAAGATTTTTCACTAATTATTTCAATGAAATATTAGCCAACTTCATAAAGCTAACTAGCATAGTAAAATTCATTTTAAACTGACACACTGCAGAGAATTTATACTAAAATATAAAAATTTACATTAAAATTGTGTTAAATATGAAATTTGAATTTTTTTCCAGGTAGGGTATATGTTGTTTTACCTATACGGTATAATTATTTGTAGCCCTATCTCAAGTTACATCAACAAATGTTTTAAAAAATACTAGTTTAATAATTCAATTCAGTTGAGCCACAAATCCAGTAGGGGACATCTAGAAAGCTCTGATAAGTTAAAATATTTTATAAACCAGAAAATATTGTGATAAAATCAGAGAAAAAACATAATTAATTTAAACCAAAATTATCAAGCCATATACATTTATCCAAGGATTTCCCATGATTAAAAATATTACTGAACTTTATTTCAATCAAATTTTTAAAAACCTTCAATTTTGTTCTGAAGCACAGAAGTCCTTCGTGTTATGCAATTCTCTTACCCGCCTGCCTTCCCCTGCTTCTCGTCTTCTGACATAGCAACAAAGTCCATTAATTCACCTCAGAACTAAACCTCTCTATAATTTTTTTCCTCTGAGCTGCAGTTCAGCAAGTTACCTGTGCTTATATAGATAAGCCAAAGAAAACAGAAGCTCCATTAAACTTAAGAAATTGTTTAACCTAATTCATTAATTTTCTCCAGAGATAAGAAAATGTATAATAATTTGTTCAGAAGATATTTACGTACATACAACAAGAAGTCATTATCAAATGCGGAGCCAGTGATGATTTTCTCCCTGCTTTATTATAGACTTTCATATTCTATTTGTTTATAGTCCTTATCCAGTCAGATTATAGATTATGGTAGAGACGTCATTTTTGAGGTTGAGTAATACTTTACTGTTGATGTATAGAATATTCCTCACAACTTATTTCAACTCATTTTTATATTTCTATGAGATTTTCCTCTTTTGGAGTTTCTGGTTTGTTTGAGAAAAGGGCTAGAGAAATTTAAACGCTTGAAAACCTTTAGAGTTTTCAGAAGTACACAGAACTTCAAACAAACACAAAGGTATTCTCATTAAGGCTTTCTTAAGACAAACAAAGCAAAGCCCTATCAAAAGTTAGAGCTCTCCATTTTTCAAGCTATGCAAGACTGTCTCCAATAGTTATGGCTTCAGCAGTGTTTCAACTTGAGTGTGCATCAGAACCACCTGCAAAGCCTAAACGGATTCCTTGGCTCACTTGGCAGTATATGACTCAGTAGGTAAAATTTGAGAATTTGTTTATCTAACAAGTTGCCAGGTAATACTGATACCGATGTCTAGGGACTATGAGAATCATTAACCTAGAGTGTTTAAAAAATGACGAATTTATGTGCCCAATTATCTGCCAAAGTTTCCTAAGAGAAGGAAAACAACAACAACCAACAAACAAACAAACCAAAACAGAGAGAAACTGAGAGAAACAGCCACAACTGGAAACCAGTAACACAAAAACAAACCATTGTTAAGGCTAATTAACTTATTTTCATACCAATGGGGAAAGATTTTTATTTCATTTTGCACCCACAAAAAGCTTCAGAAGTTTTTTCATGTGTCAGAAGGAAGCACATAACCTCCAAATTCACTATCTCTTCTTTGCCCGTTTGCTGTAGTTACTCTTTGTACCAAAGGTTCTGAGCCTGGAGTCTCTGCCTCCACTGGTCAGATAGACTCTCTGCTTCCATTGTGGTCTCTCACTGAATGTTCTCATCCACTGCTTCCTCACTATGTAATATCTGCCCAAGAAGCTCCCGTCTTCTCATTCTCCCATCCCATATGCTGACATTCTTTCCAGTCTCTGCATTGTTATGAGAGCTCAGTGGGGGAGGGAGCTGAATGTCTGTATTCAGTCTACAACTACGATCTAGGATACTCTGTATTAATCATAAATAACTGATGCAAGTTTCTTCCACTCAGCCATAGCTGAGCCAGATTACCTGCAATGCTATCTCATCCCACCACAGTCTCTAAGACTGATTTCTACTATACAAGGTAAGATCAACATATGAAGTGATTGAGTTTAAACATAAAAAGATGTATTGGCTCCTGCGACTGGGCAGTCTTCAGGGTTAGTTGCTTGAGTGATCAATGATATTAAGATTATGATTGGGACATGAAAAAAAGAACTGGCAAATAAGGAGAGAACTTTGGCAATAGAAAGGCATTTAATCCTTGTATTGTTTTGAGTGCCCGAAAGGAAAAGACAAATTAAAGGCAGATCCTAACAGAACTGTTAACAAAGAAGGAAGAGGGTGAATGAGACTCTTGAATCAAAAATTCTTCCCTCTCCCTCTCCCTCTCCCTCTCTTCTCCCCTTTCTTCGGTCTCCCTCTGTTGCCAAGGCTGGACTGCACTGCCCTGGTCTTGGTTCGCTGCAGCCTCCCTGCCCCGGGCTCCCATTGTTCTCCTGCCTCCGCCTGCGGAGTGCCTGGGATTGCCGGTGCGCGCCGCCACGCCTGACTGGTTTTTGTATTTTTGGAGGAGACGGGGTTTCACCCTGTTGACTGGGCTGGTCTCCAGCTCCTGACCTCGAGTGGTCTGCCCGCCTCAGCCTCCTGGGGTGCTGGGATTGCAGACGGAGTCTCGCTCACTCAATGCTCAGTGTTGCCCAGGCTGGAGTGCAGTGGCCTAATCTCAGCTGGCTGCAACCTCCACCTTCCAGCTGCCTGCCTTGGCCTCCCAAAGTGCTAAGATTACAGCCTCTGCCTGGCTGCCACCCCGTCTGGGAAGTGGGGAGCATCTCTGCCTGGCCACCCTTCCTCTGGGAGGTGGGAAGCACCACTGCTCCACCCCGTCTGGGAAGTGGGCGCCTCTGCCCGGCCGCTGCCTCGTCTGGGAGGTGAGGGGCATCTCTGCCTGGCTGCCCGGCCTGGGAAGTGAGGGGCGCCTCTGCCCGGGTACACTTCGTCTGGGAGCCGGGGAGCGCCTCTGCCCGGCCACCCCATCTGGGAAGTGGGCGCCTCTGTCCGGCCACCCCATCTGGGAGGTGAGGGGCATCTATGCCTGGCCACCCCATCTGGGATGTGAAAAGTGCCTCTGCCCGGCCACCCAGTCTGGGAGGTGGGGAGCGCCTCTGCCCAGCCACCCATCGTCTGGGAGGTGAGGAGCACCTCTGCCCGGCTGCCACCCCGTCTGGGAAGTGAAGTGCGCCTCTGCCCGGCCGCCCCGTCTGGGAAGTGAGGAGCGCCTCTCCCGGCCACCCCGTCTGGGAAGTGAGGAGCGCCTCTGCCCGGCCACCCCATCTGGGAAGTGAGGAGCGCCTCTCCCGGCTGCCCCGTCTGGGAAGTGAAGAGCACCTCTGCCAGGCCGCCCCATCTGGGAAGTGTACCCAACAGCTCCGAAGAGACAGCGACCATCGAGAACGGGCCATGATGATGATGGTGGTTTTGTCGAAAAGAAAAGGGGGAAATGTGGGGAAAAGAAAGAGAGATCAGACTGTTACTGTGTCTGTGTAGAAAGAAGTAGACATAGGAGACACCATTTTGTTCTGTACTAAGAAAAATTCTTCTGCCTTGGGATGCTGTCAATCTATAACCTTACCCCCAACCCCCTGCTCTCTGAAACATGTGCTGTGTCAACTCAGGGTTAAATGGATTAAGGGCAGTGCAAGATGTGCTTTGTTAAACAGATGCTTGAAGGCAGCATGCTCATTAAGAGTCATCACCACTCCCTAATGTCAAGTACCCAGGGACACAAACATGGCCGAAGCTGCAGGGACCTCTGCCTAGGAAAACCAGAGACCTTTGTCCACGTGTTTATCTGCTGACCTTCTCTCCACTATTATCCTATGACCCTGCCACATCCCCCTCTCTGAGAAACACCCAAGAATGATCAATAAATACTAAAAAAAAAAAAAATTCTTAATTCTTAACTCCACCTGTGAAATCTTACTTGATCTGGTTATACTAAGAATAATCATCACACCATTCTGTCTCACATTCTAGAAGGCTTTGTAGTGGTAGAACTGTAAACAACATATAAACATTTCTGAAATATTTTGGTTGTTTTATCTTCCATAAGCCTCACACAAGCCATATGTATGATCACCCATCTTCTGGGCCATTACCTGATTATGGCTGCTACCACCTCTCTCGCTTTGGGGAAAGGAGATTCTCTTTCCTTATCAATAGGATTGGATCAGCTCTTCTAATTTCATGATGACATGAGTGTTCAGGAATGATGGAAGATAAATGTAACCCTGAGAAAATGTTGTAACTGCTGCATTTTACAAGTCCATATCCATCCTAGAAGGTCTTCCAGCCTGCTCTCTGCCCTGCTCCCAAGATGGCCACATGTAGGTCTCTTCTTTCCCATAACCAGAGGGTTATAGGTTATATTATCCTTCAAAGTTTGGGATAAGCCAATTTCTCACTCTAAAGAGAACAATGTGTTTTGATTTTCCCAACCCTAACCCTAGCCTAAAGTCTACCTTCTAATCGTATCTTATTATAAATGTCCCTGGATTGATCTTTCAAGGGATTTTTGCCTACTAAAAAAAATTACTTCTACTCAAAGAATTGTGGCCTGACAAGAAATCTACAAGAGTATTGGACACAGAGGCCAAAACATCATAAGGTCTGGATTATTCAGGCTAAAGTAATATCACCTGTGGGTTACCCACAGCCCAGTCCTCAGCTTCAGACAATGCTGGAGTCACTAGTCTTCTGTTTTCTTTCCTCTGCCATTCCTATTCAAAAATTCTAAAAATTTGGAGTTCCATTTCTCTTAGGAAGACATGAATACATTAGTACAGTAACATATTTATTTCTACTTCCTTGAAATTTTATTGAGAAATCCATCATTTTCCAAACTTTTCTTTCTATTGTTGTAAAACAGGGATGAATGGCCATGAGCACTTCATTGCCTCATCTCAGGTGACACTTTTTTGCCCTTCGAAAAGCCTATAATGTACTTTATAATGTAGTTTAACTTTTCCACTTCACCTCATGTAAACAAACTGATTTTCCAACTTATCAATACAGTATGAACATTTCTCCAAGTCAATTAACAAAAAGAGGAAATATCACTTTAAATGAATGCACAATTTCTCTATATAGAGAAAAATAATACGTGTGCATATATGCATGTGTAAATATATGTATAAGACTAAATTCTACAAGTTTTTAAACTATCTTTTTACTGATGGAGACTCATCATGGTTTTTTTCCCCCTGTACTACAAACAAAGTCACCATAAACATTCTAACATTCTGGAGTACGGTATCCCTTATATGAAATGCTTGGGACCAAAAATTGTGTAGATTTTGGATTTTTTCAGATTATGAAATATTTTCATATCATAATGTGATATGTTAGGAATGAGACCCAAGTCTAAATTTCTTTACATTCACTATATACAGTGTACATGTAGCCTGAAGGTAATTTTATGTATTTGTAAAATTTTGTGCAAGAAACAAAATTTTGACTGTCTTTTGGCTGTCACCAGTCATATAAGGTCATATGTGAAATTTTTCACCTGTGGCATCATATCAGTGCTCAAAATGTTTCCAATTTTGAAGCATTTCAGATTTCAGATTTTTTAGTTGACCCTGGAACAACATGGGTTTAAACTGTGCAGGTCTGCTTACACTCATATTTTTTAAAAAAATAAATATATCAGAAAAAGTTTTGGAGAATTACAATTGCAAAAACTAGCAGACTAACTGCATAGCCTAGAAATATAAAAAAAAATTAAGAAAAAGCTATGTACATCATGAATGCATAAAGTATATGTATATATTAATCTATTTTATCATTTATTACTATAAAATATACACGAATCTATTACAAAAAGTTAAAACTTATCAAAATATATGCACACAAACCGTACAAGTCACCATTTGCAGTCAAGAGAAACTTAAACAAACATAAAGATGCTGTATTAAACCACAACTGCATACAATTAACTGTAGCACATACTGTACTACCCGAATAATTATTTTTATTTTATTTTTATAAATGTGCTAGGTACAAGCATACTTTTATTATGTGATTGTTTTGTTATTTGGATATATTGCTAGTGGTGAACTCTGAGATTTTACTGTACTCATCACCCCAATAGTGAACATCGTACCCAATAATAATTTTTCAACCCTCACTCCCCTCCAACCCTGGCATCTTTTGGAATATTCTTCAATGTCTACTTTCCAGTGTATGTACTATTATAATAATTTTGTAGCCACCCCCTGTTGCTACTGTGGTGAGCTCCTGTTGCCAGTATCTGCCATGAACACTTGGTCTCTTCAGTAAATTCTGTATCTAAGTAAATAGTGTGTTCTCTCACAGTTCTCTTTTCATTGTGCTTAGTGTAATACTATAAATCTTGAATAACACCATGAGACCAATACAAAGTGCCACAAGTGATGCTTGGAGTGCTCCCAAGAAGCAGAGAAAAGTTGTGACATTATGAGAAAAAGTTAGATTGCTTCCTATAGATTGAGGTATGCAGCTGCCTGCCATTTCAAAATAAATGAATACAGTGTAAGGTCCCTTAAAAAAAGGGGGGGAAATTCATAAGGCCCTCATTTCATGCCAACAGACATGAAAACCTTGTCTTTTCTTATCTCATGTTCAAAATGCAGCTTTTATGTGGGTACAGAATTGCTATGAGAAAGACATACCTATAGACTCTTATTTGATTCAAGAAATAGTGAAGTCATTATTTGACAACTTAAAGTAAAAGGAAGGTGAAAGATCTAAAGCTGGAGAATTTAATGCCAGCAAAGGATGATTTGATAATTTTAGAAAGTGGTTTGGTTTTAAAAATGTCAGGATAATGGGAGTAACAACTTCTGCCAACCAAGAGCCAGCAAGTGAATTCTCAAATGCCATTAAGAAAAACATTGAGGAGAAAGGATATCTGCCTGAACAGGTATTAATGCAGCTGAAAGTGCCCTATTCTGGGGTGGGGGGGAGGGGGAAGCCCCAAAGGACATTTATTCATAAGGAGGAGAAGCAAGCACCAAGATTTAAGGCAGGAAAGGATAGGCTAACTCTACTGCTTTGTGCAAATGTAGTCGGGTTTATGATCAGGGCTGCCCTTAACTATAAAGCTGCTATCCCCTGAGTCTTGAGAGGGAAAAGAGAAACACTAGTTGCCAGTCTTTTGGTTGTACAACAAGAAGGCCTGGACTATGAGAATGCTTTTTCTGGATTGGTTCCATCAACGCTTTGTCCCTGAAGTCAGAAGTACCTTGACAGTAAGGGACTGCTTTTTAAAGTATTTTTGTTGTTGTTGTTTAATTGGAAAATGCCCCCTGGCCACCCAGAACCCCGTGAGTCCAACACCAAAGGCACCGAAGTGGTCTCCTTTTCCCCCAAACACATCTCTAATTCAGCCTCTAGATAAGGGAGTCACAAGGACCTTTAAGGCTCTGCACATGGCACTCTATGGAAAGGTTTGTCAACACTACAAAAGAGAACTCCAATAGAGAGAACATCATGGAAGTCTGGAAGGCTTACACCTTTGAAGATGTCATCAGGTGATATAGAAAAAGTCATGAAAACCATGACACTCAAAACAATAAGTTCCCGCTGGACAGAAGTACAATTTGTGTCCAGATGTTGTGCATAACTACAGAATTATGACAAACCCAATTAAGAAAAAACCCTGGAAAGAAGTATGGATATGAAGGGAAAAAAAGGTGTGGAGTGAAGGGTTGCAAGATATGGATCTCAGAGGAAGTTAAGAGCTAATAGACACCACACCAGAGGAATTAACAAAAGATGACTTGATGGAGATGAGTACTTCCTAACCAGTGCCAGATAATGAGGAAGAAGACATAGGAAAAGCAGTGCCAGAAAACAAATTGGCATTCAACAATCTGGCAAAAGGGTTTTGATTATTCAAGACTACTTTTGACTTCTTTTATGACATAGACCCTTCCATGATACAGGAACTGAAACTAAGGCAAATGGTGGAAGACGGATGGGTACTACACCGAAATGTTTTTAGAGAAATGAAAAAGCAAAATAGACAGAAATAATGATGTATTTTTGTAAAGTTTCACCAAGTGTGCTTGCCTTTTCTGCTTCCCCTTCCATCCCATCCCCCTCTTCCACTTCTGCTACCCTAAGACAGAAGGACCAGCTCCTCCTCCTCCTCTGCCTACTCAACATGAAGACAACAACAATGAAGACCTTTAGGATGATCCACTTCCACTTAATGAATGGGTGATATATTTTTCTCTTCCTTACAATTTTCTTGATTATGATTTCTTTTCTGTAGCTTAGTTTATTGTAAGAATACAGTATATAATACACATAACATGCAAAATATATCTTAAATGTAACACGTTATCAATAAGCCTTCTGGTCAACAATAGGTTATTCATAGTTTGGGGGGAGTCAAAAGTTGTATGCGGATTTTTCACTGTGTGGGAGGCCAGCTTCCCTAACCCTATGTTGTTCAAGGGGCAACAATATTCTTTCTCACGGGTACTTTACTGTCCACAAATTCAAGTCCCAAAAGTAGAACTGCAAGTTCAAAAGGATTTTTAAAAAAATACTGCCAGATTACAGAAAATTTCCAATTTACATTCTCACTACCAATGTACAATGTTGGCGTCCCTGAATCCTTATCAGCAATGAATTTTTAAATATACTATAAGGGATGAAAAAATATTTTTTTAAGTTTGAAATTCCCTGATCACTAATGAAGTTAAGCATCAATATTATTCCTTTAATATGCAAATGCTGAAAATACATTTAACTATAATAGATGTCAAAAATCTGTAAATCAGGCCAGGTGTAGTAGGCACTCACCTGTAGTCCCAGCCACTGGGAGACTTGAGTCCAGGAGTTCAAGACTGTAGTATGCAATGATCAAGCCTGTGAATAGCCACTGCACTCCAGAGTGGACAACATAGCAAGATTCCCATCTCTTAAAAAAAAGAGTCTATAAGACAAAGGTCCTTGTAAATTAAGAGAAGCCAAAACAGTCACTGTGCCTGCAGAATATTTTAAATTGTTTTTATCATACTTTAAGTTCTAGGGTACATGTGCACAACGTGCAGGTTTGTTACATATTCATACATGTGCCATGTTGGTGTGCTGCACCCATTAACTCATCATTTACATTAGGTATATCTCCTAATGCTATCCCTCCCCCAGCCTCCCACCCCACAACAGGCCCCAGTGTGTGATATTCCCTTTCCTGTGCCCATGTGTTCTCATTGTTCAATTCCCACCTATGAGTGAGAACATGCGGTGTTTGGTTTTTTGTCCTTGCAATAGTTTGCTGAGAATGATGGTTTCCAGCTTCATCCATGTCCCTACAAAGGACATGAACTCATCATTTTTTATGGCTGCATGGTATTCCATGTTGTATATGTGCCACATTTTCTTAATCCAGTCTATCATCGATGGACATTTGGGTTGGTTCCAAGTCTTTGCTATTGTGAATAGTGCTGCAATAAACATACGTGTGCATGTGTCTTTATAGCAGCATGATGTATAATCCTTTGGGTATGTGCCACATTTTCTTAATCCAGTCTATCATTGATGGACATTTGGGTTGGTTCCAAGTCTTTGCTATTGTGAATAGTGCTGCAATAAACATACGTATGCATGTGTCTTTATAGCAGCATGATGTATAATCCTTTGGGTATATACCCAGTAATGGGATGTCTAGGTCAAATGGTATTTCTAGTTCTAGATCCTTGAGGAATTGCCACACTATCTTCCACAATGGTTGAACTAGTTTACAGTCCCACCAACAGTGTAAAAGTGTTCCTATTTCTCCACATCCTCTCCAGCACCTGTTGTTTCCTGACTTTTTAATGATCACCATCCTAACTGGTGTGAGATGGTATCTCATTGTGGTTTTGATTTGCATTTCTCTGATGGCCAGTGATGATGAGCATTTTTTCATGTGTTTTTTGGCTGCACAAATGTCTTCTTTTGACAAGTGTCTGTTCATATCCTTCACCCACTTGATGGGGTTGTTTGCTTTTTTCTTGTAAATTTGTTGGAGTTCTTTGTAGATTCCGGATATTAGCCCTTTGTCGGATGAGTAGATTGCAAACATTTTCTCCCATTCTGTAGGTTGCATGTTCACTCTGATGGTAGTTTCTTTTGCTGTGCAGAAGCTCTTTAGTTTAATTAGATCCCATTTGTCAATTTTGGCTTTAGTTGCCATTGCTTTTGGTGTTTTAGATATGAAGTCCTTGCCCATGCCTATGTCCTGAATGGTATTGCCTAGGTTTTCTTCTAGGGTTTTTATGGTTTTAGGTCTAACATTCAAGTCTTTAATCCATCTTGAATGAATTTTTGTATAAGGTGTAAGATCCAGTTTCAGCTTTCTACATATGGCTAGCCAGTTTTCCCAGCACCATTTATTAAATAGGGAATCCTTTCCCCATTTCTTGTTTTTGTCAGGTTTGTCAAAGATCAGATGGTTGTAGATGTGTGGTATTATTTCTGAGGTCTCTGTTCTGTTCCATTGATCTATATCTCTGTTTTGGTACCAGTACCATGCTGTTTTGGTTACTGTAGACTTGTAGTATAGTTTGAAGTCAGGTAGCATGATGCCTCCAGCTTTGTTCTTTTTGCTTAGGATTGACTTGGCAGTGCAGGCTCTTTTTTTGGTTCCATATGAACTTTAAAGTAGTTTTTTCTAATTCTGTGAAGAAAGTCATTGGTAGCTTCATGGGCATGGCATTGAATCTATAAATTACCTTGGGCAGTATGGCCATTTTCATGATATTGATTCTTCCTATCCGTGAGCATGGAATGTTCTTCCATTTGTTTGTGTCCTCTTTCATTTCCTTGAGCAGTGCTTTGTATTTCTCCTTGAAAAGGTCCTTCACATCCCTTGTAAGTTGGATTCCTAGGTATTATTTCAAATATTATTTTAAAACAATGAGATATTGAAACATACATTGGAGCAAATTCTTCACTTTTAAATCCTTTCAGCACAGAGACGATCAACTGACTGTCTGGGTGCTACCTGAGCACTATTGGAGTCTCTTTCATCTGCCTGAGTCTGTGCAACAATATGAAATTATAATTTTACTATGCACCTAAAGTTTCCTCAATATATTGAATTATTACAGAATTTTATGAGTCAAATTTTGTAAATTCAGTTACATTTTTCCACTACTCTAGGTCTCATATACTATCTGGCCTAAGGGTTAAAGGTCCACAATTGAATAAGCCAAACTTGTTAATTTGAGGGTAAAGCATGTCAAGAAATCTGGCCTTAATGTCCAATGAACTTATATCATATTAAGTAGCTGGATAGAAACATGCATTCCAAAGTGGATACTATTTATCAAGCTCAGTGCTCTATTCTTGACAGTAAATCCCATGATAGGGTGGATGCTTTAATTGTGTAGTAAATAGTATTAGGTGTAATATCAAAACCACTAAGGGAACACTGATGATGTGAATAGGAACACTACCTGTGGATCTGGGAATTTTCTATAGAAATCCTATCTCTTTTAATTGCCTGTTTAGTGGGCAAGTTGTTTCAGTTCCTATGATATCTAAATTGGAGAAAATCACCCCACCTACTTCTTCAGGTGTTATGATAATTATGAGTGATAACATCTTTTTAAGTGCTTAACACAATTCCTCACACATAGAAAGCAATAATAAACATTGGCTAGCATTGTAAGGATGTTTATTGTCTTCTAATGTGTTTTCATACATTTTCTCTCTGGGATCTTGAGTGAAACATGTGGATCTAGAACAAGAACAAAATGATATTACCTTAATGATCTTTATGTATTTACACTCAAGGTGTCTTAAAATATTTTGCTGGCCAACAAAAGACACCTCCTATTCTAACTGGGCATTGTCCTTTTCTTTAAACTATGCAGACAAACAATATTATAAAGTGAGAACATCAGCATAAAAAACATAAACATAAATCTTAATAGTGAGTTCATGAAAATTCTTACTGACGAAATTGCAGTGTCACAGACTGAATGTTTATGTCCCCCCGAATTTGTATATTGAAATCCTAACCCCCAGGGTATTCATGTTAGGAGGTAGAGCCTTGGGGAGGTGATTAGGTCATGAGGACAAGATTCTCATGAATGGGATTTGTGCCCTTATAAAAGAGATCCCAGAGAGCTCATTGGCCCCTTCCAAAGTATGGGGATATAGCAGGAAGTTGCCATCTATGAGCCAGAAGGGTGGACCTCACCCAAGATGATGAATGTGCCTTGATATTGGACTTCCCAGCCTGCATAACTGTAAGAAATTTCTGTTGTTTATAAGTTACTCAGCTTATGGTATTTTGTTACAGCAGCCTACACAGACTAAGACGAGTAGCATTTTGAGGATTGAAATTTCTTCATAAATGAATACAGTATGCCCTGTTAAACCATATTCTCAGCTAACCCCATTTACTCACTGTTCCTCTTTATTTTAGTTTCACATTTTTGCTATTTATCTCTGTAATTTTATTCATTCTTCACAATTTGCCATTCTTATACTTCGAATCATGTTATCAGTTTAAAATACCTCCGTCAAATGATAGTCTGCATTTGTTTATCCTTGGCTGATTCAAAACACTTGGCATAATTTCCTTTAAATCATCTTCCTTCCATCTCACAACACTGTATTATTTTCAATTAATTTCCAATAAACTCTTAATTGTCCATGCTCTGTCAGAGTTGGCAGAGTTAATCCCTGTTTAAGCTGATAGGTTCAACTTCTTCAACAAACAAATCTTTCATGAAAGCTGCTGACAAGCCAGAGTATTAATTAAATCTAGTCTCATTGCTTCTCACTTTCCTTTATCTTTCTCTCTTGTTCTTTGGGAAACAGTCACAGAGTTCTGGTGCTAATAAATACTATAAAAAGTAGGGAATACAGTCTAACGAAGCAGAATATTCTCTTTAAAGTTGATGTGGTGCTTTTTGTGCACCAAGCATTGGCTAAAAAGCCCAAAAATTAGGCAGCAAAACTTCCTAAGCTCATCTTCAACCATAAGGCAGAAAAGCCAAATGTATCTGAAAATATAATATCACTGGTACCTTATACCAGCACTAAGAATAAGAAAACCCTGGAAAGTGGCTCGAGTACAATATTTTTCTATTGGAATTAATTTTTCAAAATGGAAAGGACTTCATTGTTATTTTTATTATAAAATTAGTATATGTTTATTATTAAAAAGAAGTACAAAAATCTCTAAAAGAAAAAGGGAAAAATTACCAGCAGTTCCACATTCCAGAGATCATCACTGTTAGCATTTAGGTATACAAATATCCAAACACTTTTCCTATCAATACAATTAAATTTTAAATTTGATCATTATGCAATGTACACATGCACTAAAACATCACACTGCACCCCATAAACATGTGCAATTATGTCAATTAAAAACAAAATAAAAACATTTTACAAAAAATCATGTTATTTTTAATAACTTGTTTTTCTAATTGTATATATCACAAAATAAATGTCTTTACATGACATTTATTTTATGATAATAACTAATTTATTCATTTAAACAGAAAGGTACATTTCATTCTACCAATATACTATATAATATTTACTCTGATCTCTGGATGAGAATTTATGTTGCCTGTAAATATTGTATCACAAACATAAGAATATTCTCTATAAAGGTTTTTTTCCTGTATTATTATTTGGGTAGAAAAATTACTAGAAATAGAATAACTGGGTCAAAGATTAAAAACAATTTAAACTTCAATATATAGAATCAAATTATTCTCCAAAATGTCATACTGTACGGTATTTGAATTTTGATTTTTTTCTCCATTTTCCCTACTGCCAATAACTTTAATCTTTGTCGATCAATGAGACAAAAAAGACAAATAATGCAATACTATACATAGGGAGATTAATAGGTAGAAAAAGAAATGCAAATGGCCAGGAGTAACAGAAGATGTTCAACATCAATCCAATCAAAGTAATGAGTCTTTAAAATGCAATAGCAGTCAATGTTAGCAAGATTGTAGGTATTAGACATTCTCATAGGAATATAAACTAGGGCCATGTTTTAGGATCATATTAGGTCACAGCAATTAAAAAATGTTAAATTCATATGCTCTATAGCAACTTCTCAGGTTGGAATTTATCACATGGAGAATCTTGTAAAATACATAAACCAAGATATGTTATTAATGTTATTCGTAGCCTATTGTTTAAATAAAAAATATATTTACACAATACAGTTTTTAAAAGTAAGAATATCTTGAAGGTAAATTATTAAACAAAAATAGAAAGCCTAGGCCAGGCGAGACTTTATCTCATGCTTGTAATCCCAACACTTTTGTAGACTGAGGCGGGAGGATTGCTTGAGCCCAGGAGTCTGAGACCAACCTGGACAACACAGTGAGACCTCGTCTCTAGAAAAAAAAAAAATACAAAGGGTAGTTCTGAACATCATTTTGTGTAATACTAAAAGATAAAATTTTATTTTCTAACTTGTTTAAGATCTATATTCTATGTGGGGGATGTGTATTAAGGTCATTTTTAAAAAGATACTCAAGAAATTGTCAACAGTGATTATCTTAAGGAGAGATTTTAGATGTCTGGGGGTAAGAAACTAGAGGAAGGAGAATTTTATATTTCATTTTTACCTTTATTTAATTTTTTGATTTTCTTACTGGGTGCATGAATTATATTTTTATGTCAGCATGTTTTATCAGATAAATAAAATTATGAGCTATTTCTGTTTCCTCTCATTTGTTTTATGTTTAAATAAAGGAAAATGAGGTATGTCTTTTTAAAATTTGATAATCTTGAGTCCATGATTATTATGAAAGCCCTCTGTTATCTGTTTACTTCCTTTCACAATGACTGTTTATGTTGTAGAATCATTAATTTCTCAAGACAGATGTCTTAGAAGGTAGATACAAAACATGGTATACATTTTTTGATTCAAGCTAATTTCATGTTATGAACAAAATTACATAATGTCATTTCTAAGACCTTTCTGTGATCTATCAATCTACTAGGTTAAATAGCAGAAATCACTTCCAAAACAAATCCTTTTGCAGTCAGCAAAATGAAGCAATTATGTGAATAAGTTTTTCCACTTGGCCTATTTTTCTGTCCATGGTTATTAATCAGTCTCACTGACTACATTTTCCATTTTACATCCCCTTTCAGGCACTACTCCAGGTGGCCAAGCATATCACATTATGTAAATTAAATAAAACAAAATCTTTTCCCATTGAGCAAATGGATATACTTCACCTCTAATGCTTCCAGTCTTTCTCAGATCATTCAAAAAGCGTGATATTGTTTCCATAAAAGGACGTTCATCCCATTTGACTAACTGGAATTTCTTTAAGTAAAATTTTACTCCAGCTAATCTTTACCAAATAGCTGAATTAATTCAAGTTGACACCCTGTTATCTACCAGCTCTTCCAGCCCTTTTGCTTGATTGTTTTGTCATTTTGCCTTTTCTTCTCTTCTAAAGTGAGAGTATGGAGATTGACCCTTCTGAAACAGCTGTGTCACATCATGATCCTTGAGGATACCAGCTCTTAACTGGCTGCACATCAAAATCACTGTTTTCTTTTACCAATACACTAGACACACTCAAGCAGAGATTCTGGATTCTGATTTAATTGACACAGAGTAGGGCCTGGGCATTTTTAAAGCTCCCCACATAATTCTATTGTGCCTCATCTATCCTAGCCCTTAAGCAGGACCAAACATTTCTTCTAACTTAATTATTATTCTCTTAAACGTAGTCCAATTCCTTACAACTGATAGATTTCTATATGCTCATCTGCCTTGAGTGATGACAATTGAATGGTTTGGCTCTGTGTCCACACCCAATCTCATCTTGTAGCTCCCATAATTCCCACATGTTGTGGGAGGGGCCCAGTGGGAGATAATTGAATCATGAGGATGGGTCTTTCCTGTGCTGTTCTTGTGTTAGTGAGTAAGTCTCATGAGATCTGATCATTTCTAAAATGGAAGCTTCCCTGCACAAGCTCTCTCTTTACCTGCTGCCATCCATGTAAGATGTAACTTGCTCCTCTTTGTCCTCCACCATGATTGTAAGGCCTCCCCACCCATGTGGAATTGTACGTCCATTAAACCTCTTTCTTTTGTAAATTGCCCAGTCTCAGGTATGTCTTTATCAGCAGCATGAAAACAGATGAATACAACAATACTGTAACAAATCTACTCACATCTGTACTCTTTATAGGAATTGCAGTGCTAAAACATTAGTGGGTCTTAATTCTAAGAGAGTTAAAAAATATTAATGCTTGTCCCACCCCTAAAGTCTAGGGTGTGACCTGAGCATTAGGTTATTTTAAACTTTTCTCAGGTAATAAACATGTGCAGCCAAGGTTTAGAACCACTCTATAGGACCAATATATGTAAGAAAATTCAAATCCTTTAGCTGGGCATGGTGGCACACACCTGTAGCCCCATGTACTCTGGAAGCTGAGGTGGGAGGATCGCTTGAGCCCAGGAGAGAGAGGCTGCATTAAGCTATGATCACATCACTGCACTCTAGCCTGGGTGACAAAGCGAGATCATGTAAAAAAAAAAAAAAAAGGAGAAAGGAAGAAGAGGAAGGAAGGAAGGAAGGAAAGAAGGAAGGAAGGGAGGGAGAGAGAGAGAGAAAGAAAGAAAGAGAAAGAAAGAAAGAGAAAGAAAGAAAGAAAGAGAAAGAAAGAAGAGAAAATGAGAGAGAGGAAAAAAGAAAGAGAGAAAGAAGGAAAGAAAAGAAAAAGGAAGGAAGGAAAGGAAGAAAGAAAAAAGAAAGAAAAAAGAGAAAGAAGAAAGAAGAAAATAAAGAGAAAGAAGAGAGAAATAAAGAAACAGAGAAAGAGAAAGAAAGAAAGAAAGAAAGAAAGAAAGAAAGAAAGAAAGAAAGAAGAAAGAAAGAAAGAAAGAAGGAAAAGGAAAGAGAAAATTGAAGTCCTGCCTTGTCAAATGTACTACTCCATTTTCCCTAAGGGATCCCAAGGGAAACTTAACTACAGGATAAAGACAGACAAAAGGACATAAATTACAACAACTCTAGGTGCACATATTATTTTGTTTCTGAAATTGGTTTTAAAATATCTATGTCAGAGTTCATTTCTAGAACTTTATCTCTAGAAAACATATTTTCACTTCTCAATACAGGAAAATGGAGATTGGAAAAATGAGGTTGGAAAATGATTTCCATGCTTATCTCTCAGCTTCTTTTTTCAACTTCCCTTTTTTCATCTCCATATCTTCACTGATACCTAAGAATCTCTGTTACATCACAGTCTTCAAGAGCTTTGATCGCAGCGAATTAGTTAAGACATTAGCTTTCAAAAGCATATGATATTCTCTCACAAGCATGTGTCTACTTTTAATAGGGCAAGCTATGTAAAGATTTTAAATCTCATTCCAGATATACCACATCTACTCTACCTATTTATGAGAACAGTCATGTCTCTAGACCAAGATAGAAATTCATAGTTAGGAAATAAATCCCTGTAGGGTTTTTCCACAGTCCCAATATGTCCCCTACTGTCCTGATTTTAGCAACAAAAATTCCCCATCCAGAAAATCCTTCATTCCTGAGTAAGTTGAAAGATTGGTCACCCTATTTCTATCTGTGTCTCTTTCTTTCATAATTGGCTCATAATCATAGCAGTCACAATTTTGAAAAATTTTATTTTACTGAATTATTCATTGCTGTTTTCTCATTTTGTAAATAATAAACACTTCTTAAGAAACATTGGAAATATACCGAAAATAGTAAACAATAAAACAGAAACCATTGGCAGAAACAGTCACTATTAAAATCTTACTATACTCCCTTCCAATGTTATTTCTGTTAATGCAAATTTAAAAATCAGAGATTTGCCTCTGTGAACTAGATTTCTTTTTACCTTTAGATATTATTTGACAAATATATAGCTCAATCATCTATCCAAACTTCTCTTTTACAGACTCCATGCCAATTAACCTTCTCCTATGAAACTATCATTTCTTCACATAGGATAAATATGGTTATTGACACACAAGCTTTCTTAGTTACATTGCGATCCAGATGTGCATCCCTAAATTTATACCACTTGGATTTAGAACGATCATTAATAAAGAGGCTTGGTCTTATCTCTTGCAATTTGCTTCTTCCTTCTTAAATTCAGTTCTTGTAATGTAACTATAATTTGGCGGTATCTTTTTGCCTCATATTCAAATTCTCTTTCAAACTGAGGTACATTTCTATATTTCTGTATTTGTATATTGTATATAATAGTATAGAAAACAATAATGAGATTATAGTGTTTGTAGAAGTTTTGAAGTATAATTAAATATTTAATATATAAATATATTAAATATGTATAAAATATCTGATTAGTAATAAGATAATAATGTATCTATCTCCAAGTTTTAAAACTAGGACTTTGAAATATCAGCAAAGTCCACCTGCTTTGACCAGCATCTCTTCTCCCTGCCTGCTTTAATCATGTCTTGGGTCCTGACAAATTTGCCCCCACATCCCTCCCAAATTACTCTCCAACTCTGTTCTATGTTTCAGGAAAATAACATTTATTTCCCAGTCTCCTTTGCTCTCCATTTTCCCAGTAAGCTATCCAGTGAGAGATGCCGTAAAAGCCTGCCTCTTCTCTGTAGGGCTACTTCCCACCAGATAGCCCCTCCCACCATGGAGCCAATTCCCATTATCTCTAGCAACCTGCCTGAAGTTCTGGCCTCTTGGCTCTGGTAATAGCACCTTCTCCCATTATCGTTCTAGTCCTAGGGACAGTACTGGTTTCTTGCTCTTGAGCTGCTGACTCACCAAGCCTGATTTGGCTTCCATCACTTGTGTAATCAATCACCTGTATTAAATCACCTCTGCTTGAAAGACCAAGAATAGTTTCTGATTTATAAGCAAACACTGAAAGCTCTTCTATTTCTTGTTTGTTAAGCAAGATTTGTCAAAGTTAAATATTTTATTTTATTGAATTCACTTTTTGCCTCTCCTACAATGATGATTTGCTTTTCCTCCTTTAACTTGTTAATGTGATGAATTATACATAGATTTTTTTCTATTGTTAGAAATCCTTGCATTCATGGAATAAACACAATTTTCATACTATATTATCTTTTTTATAGGTTTCTAAACTTAATTTGCTAACTTTTAATTTAAAATGTTTGCCATTAGGTTCATGAGGAAAGTTGGCGTCTAATTTTCCTGTCTTACACATTTCTCGTATAACATTGGTATCAAGATTGTATTGGCCTCATAAAATGAACCAACAAATGGACCTTTTTTTATTCTGGAGTTGTTCTTATAAAACGGAAATAATCCATTTCTTGAAAATATTTGATAGAACTCACCAGTAAAAATGTCTGGGCCTGCTGGTTCTCTTCTTCTAAGAAGAATTTGGAACTTATAATTAAAGCTCTTTAATGTGTTAGAAAACTTTCCAGGTTTCCTTGAACATGAATAAATTCCAATGATGAAAACCCCTCAGATATTAAATATAACCTTAAATATAACCTTTCCCCAATTCAATTTTTCTTTTGCAGATCTGATTAGATACTCTAATTTTTCAACCTCTATTTCACATATCAATTTTCCTTTCCTCCTCTGTACTGTCTTCAGCATAATTTTTTTAGTCTAACTTCCAACTCACTTATTTTCTTTTTGGTTCTATCCAATATTGTGTTTAATCTGTCCATTTAGTTTTTAATTTTCATTATATTTTTTATTTCTAAAAGATCTCTTAAATTCAGTTTCAATCTGCTTAATATAAGATACACACACTGTCTCAATTTATATTCCTGGCACACCTCATTGATCTTTTAAACATATTAAACATAGCTTTTATAGTTATATAATCATTCTAATATCTGAAATCTTTATGGGCATAATTCTCTTTCTGCTCATGATGTTTATTTCCTCATGAGTTTTCTAAGAGTCTTAGTTTTTTCTCATTTTGGATGAAATTTTACCTGTGGCCATTCTTTGAGACATGGGGTGAATGTGGGTTTCTCCAAAGACCCTTTGCCTTCGTCTTGTGTTTGGAGGTAATACCAACATGGGATAATGATAAAATAAATTATCAGTTTGATGTGTGGGTTTTTTTTTTAAATTACACTTACAGTGAAAATTTAAACCACAAATTCATGTGAAGATGGCCTTGTAATTTTTCCTCTAAATAGCACTGAGTTTGAGGCAGGAAAATTTCCTGGTTGTCTCCCCCTGAGGAACAGGTTTTTATCTAGTTTTTCCTTTCACTGAAATTATAGTCCTTCGTATCTCTGGCTTTCAGGAGTTTTCTCCTGTAAGACTGTTATACTGGGCAGGCACTAGGTTTTGTCTCACACTTTCCCATATCCCAGGTGGTCATAAAAATTGAAGCTCAGGGTACTAGGGCCAGGACTGTCCTTATGGAAGCCTCTTGGTTTGGGGGTCTGCATACCTCTCTGGATTTATGTATTCTCCTTATGCTTGGCCTATGTGGTTCACCTTAATTTCTATTCAAGTCAGTAATATACTTCTGAAAAATGATATGTACATTTTATCTGGTATTTGCAGATTTTATATAGCAGGATAGTGATTCAGCAAATCTAGTCTACCACAATGCTAGGAATAGAATTCCCCTAATTTTTTAAAACATTATATCAAATCATGTTTATTGCCATTAATAGTCTTATAAGTGTGATTTTAAGTAAATGCATTTTGTTATAACTCGTTGTGATTGTATATTTAACTAATTCACCCCTACCTCATGTTTTTTGGGAGTGAAGGTTGTACTCAACTCACTATATTAAGTAATACTACAGTAAACATCAATCTATACATGCATTAATAATGATTTCTAAGAAAGTAGTGAAACATGGTCATAATCATCTTTGAGGCTGATGGTATATATTTTCAAATTGCATCTCAGAAATAATGATACCAATGTGTGCTCTAATCAGCCGCATATGAAAGTGTTGTCTTTCTGTTCTCCAACCAATACAACTACCACTGTTTTTGTACCTACAAATCTGGCAAAGATGTGAGAAGGCATCTTATTGTTTCAATTTGTATTTCTTTGGTGACCAATGTACTAAATTGCTCTTTTCCTGTTTATCATCCTTTTCAAACAAAATGTAAACCATTTTTTAAATTTTTTTATATTAATGCAAATCCTAAATCACTACTTTATTTATTCAATTTCCTAAGCAGAATTATATGTTGTCCCATTTATACATTTTATATTAGATCACTCTGCCTTACATTTATATGCTAAAAACTGCCAGAATTATATAATAATTATGAACAGTTGATTATAAATAATGTCTTTATTAGGATATTTTTCCATAAATCTAAATTTCATCAATCTTTCTTTAAATATCTCTACACAATTTCCTCTTGTATTATATTAATAATTGCAGATACACTTCTTTTTGCTATTTCTATTAATCCTTTCCTATTCCTATTGTCTGTTAGTCTCCCATTTTCTCCCATAAAATAAATAAAAATTTTACTATCAGATTCTGTGATATATTACTTCTTATTCCCAGCCTTCAACATTTTAAGAATTCAGATTGACCTTTTCTCCCATTCTTATTTCAAGTTATCAGCATGTCAATACTTGGGAAATCTCATCAAGTGTTTAACAGTGCATACCTTACTGACTCATTATTTATTTCAGTTTAACTTTCTTATTTTCATTCAACATTTTTCTCCATAATATGACTTTTTCAAGCTTTTTATTTTCTAATGCATTTCTCCAAATAGCAGCCATAACCCTTATATGCCCTCTTTCAATGACAGCAACAAAAGTGTGCTAGGCTTCTTGGAAGAAAATAATTATACCAATTTAAGAAGGAGAAAATTGATGTACTGATAAACAAATGGGCATCTTAGGATCATGTTTCTCACAAGTAAAGCAGTTCCAGAAATTCCTAGGACCCTAATGGGTTTTATTGTAAATAGGTTAAACATATCACGTAAAAAATTGTTTTCTACAGTTCTCTAATATTGCTTACAATTGTCCACGTTTCCATGTTTATAAACTTGCCTTTTTTTTTTTTTAATGGAGTTTTGCTGTTGTTGCCCAGGCTGGAGTGCAATGGCATGATCTTGGCTCACTGCAACCTCCACCTACCAGGTTCAAGCAATTCTTCTGCCTCAGCTTTCTGAGTAGCTGGGATTATAGGTGCGTGCCACCACACCTGGCTAATTTTTTGTATTTTTAGTAGAGACGGGGTTTCACCATGTTGGGCAGGCTGGTCTTGAACTCCTGACCTCAGGTGATCCACCCGCCTTGGCCTCCCAAAGTGCTGGGATTACAGGCGTGAGCCACTGCACCCAGCCTTATACTTGCCCACTTTTTAATTCTAAGAACTTGCTACTCAATGGAGGATCCTGGGACCAATACCATCAGCATGACTTGAGGGCTTGTTTGAAAGCAGACTCAGAATCTGCAATTTATCAGGATCCCCAGGTAATTTGTATGTGCAGTCTAGTTTGGTAGATCTGCTCTGGCAGACTGGAAGACTCTTCTATCTGCCTCATGTAAGGTGCAGGTGACATAATTAGGTAATCAAGCAAAAGATCACATTTTTTAATAAGAAAGAGACACTGGCTATTATTTTGAGTGGCAAAACAGGTTATTCAGTCCTAGTTTAAAATGGAAACGACAGAGACCAGGATCAAGATTTTTAATTTGAGATGTGCCTGCGATGCAATTACATTTGCTGAATGAAACTGCTTCAGTAATTAGATGCAGGTTTCTTCTCTCTTCTTTTTGAGATGTAGAGAGGACACAATAGGCTCATGGAACTTAAAGAACTCGACACCAGCTAACAAAACATGCTATCCAGCCTCTTTCATTTCACCATATTGCTTTCTTGAAAACATAGTACAGTGCCAGTTTAGCATTGAAAAAAAATCAGTTATCCTAATTCTAAAAAGAGGAGACAGCCAGGCATGGTGGGTCACTAAAAATACAAAAAATTAGCTGGGCATGGTGGTGCATGCCTGTAATCCCAGCTACTTGGGAGGCTGAGGCAAAAGAATCACTTAAACCCGGGAGGTGAAGGTTGCAGTGTGCTCAGATAGCACCATTGCACTCCCGCCTGGGCAACAAGAGTGAAACTCCATCTCAAGAAAAAAAAAAGAAACAGAGAGAGAGAGACAAACTGTAATTTCATTTCAGAAGTTTTATAGGGTACTATTTCCAATTCTTTTTTTCTTACTCCATTGAAGTGTAATTAGCAGTATGTGAAAATTTCCACTTTATCCTCAATCAGTAGCCTGTCCTTCCAATTAGCATATTTTTTTTCTATTAATTTTGTAAAGTGGGATTCTTGTTTTACACATACCCCTGGAAAGTATACTTAAACTGTGAGACCCTGGGATTTTATATTTCCAAATAGAAGATACCATCCTCTTGTATCACAAAATGTACTTAAGATGGTTTGGACTATATTTAAATATTCTTGAATGAAATAGACTTAGTGATTGAAGCCAATTATTATATTTTTCCACACCAAAATAAATGCAATAGGAAAAGATGACAGTACTATCTAGTATTCCTGCTTCAATATTGCACAAATTAGAAACATACATATTCTGTTATGTTATAGGGTCTAGGGCTTTCGGAGGACAAGGCTGCAGTCAGCTGAGATCGTGCCACTGCACTCCAGCCTGGGCGACAGAGTGAGACCCTTTCTCAACAATAGTAATAAAAGTAAAAAGAAATATAATATTTAATCAATATATGCACACACATGGGTTTATCATGACACACATGACATTTGTGTACAGTGAAAAAAAATGAGTAAATCTAGAAACCTGTATTGCCTCAATAGCTAGCTGAGTACTTCAATATGCATGTTTATTTCAACAATTTTGTGTTAAGCTTCAGTGGTAAATAAGCAGAGTACACTGACCATAATGAATACTTCTTTTGATGAGGGTTATCACTACACAATTAAAATATGATATAGTTGGCTGGGCACGTTGGCTCACACCTATAATCCCAGCACTTTGGGAGGCCGAGGCAGGTGGATCTCCTGAGGATGGGAGTTCCAGACCAGCCTGACCATGGAGAAACCCCGTCTCTATTAAAAATACAAAATTAACCAGGCATGGTGGCACATGCCTGTAATCCCAGCTACTCAGGACACTGAGGCAGGAGAATCACTTGAGCCCGGGAGGCAGAGGTTGTGGTGAGCCGAAATAGTGCCATTGCACTCCAACCTGGGCAACAAGAGCAAAACTCCATCTCAAAAAAATATATATATATATATATAAAATATATAATAAATATATCATATATATGACATAGTTTAGAGTTAAATACTGACTGCTCTTGGGAACTTTGAGGTATTCTGAGGGATATAAATAACATGAATAGAATAGCACATTGGCTTGCAGCAGATTAGAGTCTGTTACCTGCGTGAATACTTGCTTTTCATGAACTATGAGGATCCCGTTAGCTTTTGAACCACTTCTACTTGTGTTTAAATTTACCCTTTAATTTTGGGGTTTGACAGACTCTGCCCTTCTGTTCCACTTGAGTCTGGCTTTTCCTACTCTGACTCACTTTGATTCTTGACCTCTGAATCTTATTCCTATTTTACAATAAACACACATGGCACATATGCCAATGAGTAGAGTGGAAGAGGGAAAAATTGCCAAGGAACTGTGTTTAATTTTGATCCTTTCGCAAACCAGATACCATAACAGAAAAATTTTAGGAATATGTGCATGTTCAGTAGCCTTCAATGCAATTACACTCATTATTACAAAGTGTTGGATAATCAATATTTTTTAAAGATTCACTAGTCCCTTCTCATAATTTTAGAACTTTGGGAAGTAATAATACAAATGTATTTTTAGCTGTGTCCTTTAATCTTTTACTGTTTCCTCTATGTGTGGTGTTTGGTTTGTGTGTGTGTGATAATTATTATAAAGATCAGAGGCTAACAGAGGTGTTTATCACAAACTTTTAAAATTTTTATTTTTATTTTTTAATTCTTTTTAAGAGACAGAGTCTCACTGCGTCACTCAGGCTGGATGCAGTGGTGCCAACTTAGCTCACTGCAACCTCCGCCTTCAAGGTTCAAGCGATTCTGCTGCCTCAGCCTCCCAAGTAGCTGGGACTACTGGAGGGTGCCACCATGCCCCACTAATTTTTGTATTTTTAGTAGAGATGGGGTTTCATCATGTTGGCCAGGCTGGTCTTGAACTCCTGACCTCATGATCCGCCTGCCTCAGCTTCCCTAAGTTCTGGGATTACAAGCGTGAGCCACCGCGCTCGGCTGCATGACCTTTTAACTTGTCTCATACACTCAATATACTCAAGGTATACCTTCCAAAGTGAAAAATTATGGCACGTTGCAGTCCTGACCGCTAATTGAGAGCTTTGATGCGTTGGATTTTGGAGACCTCATTTTATCACCTGGTCCTTTTACTTTATGACTTGTCATGCTGCCATCTTTTGATGGGATTGAGATCAAGATAATAATTCCCAACTGGTCAGGAATATTGTGCCCCTTTGTTTTTATATCCAGATGCAATAGAGCCTCTGACACACCACTACTATGGTTCTTAGGATTTGGAACAAAATGCTTCTTTCTTTGACAAAATAAATGTTTTCTTTAAAGAATTCTTGATTGATCCTGGACCATTGTAGAAACTGAAGTCTTACCAATGCAAAAAAAATATGACAACATGAGCTGCTTATCATGAAATAAGTGTTTTCCAGTTAACTATCCTGCTTCATCAGCAGGTAGGAATAATAGAATCTATACCTATGTCTTCATGGGAAGTTCTCTATGGCCAGTTGATTAGTGAGGGAAAAATTGAGCCTGATTTACAGAAGTCGCTGTACAACATCACAGCAACAGCCAAAAGTAGATTGCTTAGGCATTATAACCTACTTGAATGCAATCTTAAAAGAAATTCAGCCTATGTAATCAGTTGTCCACGATGTCTAGAAGGAGAGATATTATTGATTTATATGTGGCAGCTAAAAATTTGTCTAGGTAATTAGGGACTTGGGGCCAGGCCTGGTGGCTCACACTTGTAATCCCAGAACTTTGGGAGGACAAGACAGGCGGATTGTCTGAGGTCAGGAGTTCGAAACCAGCCTGGCTAACATGGTGAAACTCCATCTTTACTAAAAATACAAAAATTAGCCAGGTGTGGTGGTATGTGCCTGTAGTCCCAGCTACTAGAGAGGCTGAGGTGGGAGAATCTCTTGAATCCAGGAGGCAGAAGTTGCAGTGAGCCAAGATTGCACCACTGCACTCCAGCCTGGGCAACAAAGCGAAACTCCGTCTCAAAAAAAAAAAGATAATTAGGGACTTGGAAGGACAAAGATTGAAGCATTGGTGACAATGAGTTTTGGGGAAAAATATGTAGATGAACTACAGAAAATGAGCCAGAGTGTAAGAATATTTGTGCTTAATATGAATACTCACCAAACTATCATCAGGAAGGTTATCAAATAAATATGAAGGTATGAAACAACTTCTTTCACCAGGCACTACATTGCTTGCTCAGAAGGCTAATAAACAGCAACATTGGTGGTAGCAGTAGAGAATACATATAGGTTTAGCAACATGTTGGACTTTACCACTGTCCCTTACCAAAGCCTATTTAGCTGTCAAGACTATTAGGTGTCCAACACACAAGCAACAAGGACCAAGGCTAAGCACAAAATAACATATCCTGGGTGAATAAACCAGTCACCTTTTGTCAGACTTGTTGATTTTACCGAAGCTCCTCTATGATAAAGGCAACAAGGAATGTTGTAAATGGAATCTAGCTTTATATCCTTGAATTACATTTGCTTGACCTGACATCATGTTTCTCTGATCACCACTCTCCGTGGGTACATTGAATGCCTTATACATACTGCCATAATATCCTGTTCTACATCCTTCTATTCAAAGAACTTGTTGTATAACAAATGAGTAGATATTCACTGGACTCACCTGGTCCACCATTTATCCTATCACTAACCAAAATTATTATTATTATAGAATGGCGAATATTTTATTAAAGACTCAATCACAGTGCCAGCTGGAGACAATGGCTTATAAGGTTGTACTCATGCCAGAGGATGTGGTGGTGTATCCTCTGAACTAGTAACTAAGTATAAGCTTGTCTGGTGTCTCCCATATAAAAAATACAACAATCTTTGATCTTTGTTATGAATGTTGAAGTGACTCCTTTTGTCATTACATCTAATGATCCACTCCAAATATTTGTCTCTTGTCTCTGAGATTCTAGGTTTTTGCAGAATTAGTACCCAAGGGGAGAGCCTCAACAATATTTCATTTTATGATCCATCCTTTGTTAGAGGATGAAAGACTTCTAACTGGCCTTTTAGGTTGCCTGAGACCTTTAGACAAACAGTCAAAAATTTAAAATTTAAAATGTGGCACACTGTTGCATGGGGTAGTAAATCTTGACCTTAAAACTGGTATTTGTAAGAAAAACAGAAAGAATTCAGGGATCCCCTTTGATGGCTCTTAATTCTATACAGTCCTATAAATATTCATGAAGACTAGCCAGGAGTGGTGGTGCACACCTGTAATTCCAGCTACTCCAGAGGCTGAGGAAGAGAATGACTTGAACCTGGGAGGCGGAGGTTGCAGTGAGCTGAGATCATGCCACTTCACTCCAGCCTGGGTGACAGAGCAAGACTCTGTCTCAAAAAAAAAAAAAACAAAGAAAAAAATTAATGAAGACTAATTGCCAAAACTTGGAAGCAACCAAGATGTCCTTCAATAGGTGATTACATAAGCAAACTGTGGTATATTCATACAGTGGAATATTATTCAGTGCTAAAAGGAAAAAACTATCAAGCCACAAAAAGATACAGAAAAAACAAATACATTTTGCTAAGTGAAAGAAGCCAGTCTGAAAAGGGTACATACTGTGATTTCAACTATATGACATTCTGCAAAAGGCCAAACTATAAAGACAGTAAAAAGATCAGTGGTTATCTTTGCAGACGCCGCCGTCGCTGGGAGCCCTGTACTATCAGCCATGGTCAAACCCATCGTGTTTTTTGACATCGCCGTCGACGCCAAGCCCTCGGGCTGCGTCTCCATCAAACTGTTTGCAGACAAGATTCCAAAGACAGCAGAAAAGTTTCATGCTCTGAGCACTGGAGAGAAAGGATTTTGTTATAAGGGTTCCTGCTTTCACAGAATTATTCCAAGGTTTATGTGTCAGGGTGGTGACTTCACACACCATAATGGCACTGGTGGCAAGTCCATCTATGGGGAGAAATTTCATGATGAGAACCTCATCCGAAAGCATACAGGTTCTGGCATCTTGTCCATGGCAAATGCTGGACCCAACACAAATGGTTCCCAGTTTTTCATCTGCACTGCCAAGACTGAGTGTTTGGATGGCAAGCATGTGGTCTTTGGCAAGGTGAAAGAACGCATGAATATTGTGGAAGCCATGGAGCACTTTGGGTACAGGAATGGCAAGACCAGCAAGAAGATCACTATTGCTGACTGTGGACAATTCTAATGAGTTTGACTTGTGTTTTATTTTAACCACCAGACCCATTCCTTCTGTAGCTCAGGAGAACACCCCTCCACCCAATTTGCTTGCAATATCCTAGAATCTTTGTGCTCTTGCTGCAGTTCCCTTTGGGTTCCATGTTTCCCTTGTTCCCTTCCGTGCTAGCTGGATTGCAGAGTTGAGTTAAGTTTATGATTATGAAATAAAAACCAAGTAACAACAACAACAACAAAAAGATCAGTGGTTGCCAGGGGTTTGGGGATGGGTAGGGAGATAAATAGTTCTGAAACAGGCGATTTTTAGGGGATTGAAAATAGTTTGGTAATAATGTAATGATGGGTACATGACATTATGCATTTTGCAAAACTCATAGGCCTGTACCACACAAAGAGTGAACCCTAATGTAAGCTGGGGGTGGGATAAAGGTGAGAGTATATGAGAACTCTGTACTTTCTGCTCGATCTTTCCATAAAGCTAAAACAGCTCAAAAAATAAAGTCTATTATTTTTTTAAATGAAAGAAATTAACAATGACCATAGCACGCTCACACAAATAGATTATCGAGGACATTTCTCTGTCAGGAATGAATATTGGGTCATCTCACAAGGTAAAACCCTGACTAGCAGAGGTGTTAGCTGAGGGCACATGGCTGTAGATGCCAACAGTGACCTGATGGCCACTTGCAGAAGGGAGAGCCTTGACATCCAAACACATTGTTTCTCGTGTATTGTCTTGTGCATACTTATGTATCTTAACAAGTTTCCTTCTTTCCTCTCCATTTATCCCTCTTTTTAAAACAGGGCTTATTGAGGATGATTAACTTAATTTTTAAGTGATATGTGGCAGAATGTCAAGAGAGTATAGTGGAGAACTTCGTAAGGAATGGACATAACCCAGAATTCTTAGACTCAGAGTACATGCTGTGATTGAGAATTTTTTATTGTTTCATTGTTCAAGAGATTGTAGGTACATGTTCAATTATTAGAGAAATAGTTGCACTCTGTTAGAAGGAAGCTTGGGTCTTTTGTGTTTACTTTCAAAAGGGAAAGTTTATATTGATATTGAACAAGTTAAAGCATGCATATTTATTATTTGATGTTTGTTTCTGTGTTTGAGGAATTCCTCAGCCTATCAGTTTTGACGAAAACAAGAAACCACCTCCTGCTTTAGAAGCTAAAATGCCAAATGCTTGCTTTCTCAGCCTCCTTTGCAGCTAGGGTACAAGCATATGATTTAGGTTTTGCCAATCTGTTTGCCAGTGCTGAATTTTGACTTTGGAATTAATAAAAAAAGAAGCAGATTCAGTTATGCTTTCTCTTGTTTCTGGTGGAGGCCATGTAGCAGCTGCTACAATATCTGTTGCATAGGGAACAAGTGGGAGTGGTGCTGGTGGCTTTGCAGTTAGCCTAGGATTGAGCAATTGCTGCAACTGTTGCTCTCTGCAGCTTCAGCGTTACTTCTTACTGGTGGTGACAGTGGTTTCCTCCCTGGATGAGTTCTACAGCATGGTTTGGGGTACATTTCCTGGCTGCCTAGCTTTGATCTGGCTTTCTAGCCTTCTCAACAGTTCTACAAGTTCCCCACTATTTCTGTGATAAAACTATTTATTGTTAATGTCAGCCATAACTGGCTTCTGTGGTTTATATTTTTTTAAAATTCCAAGATATACAAATGTAACAGATAGCTCAACAAACATATGTCTTTTTAAATTAAGATATATTCTGTGTCACATGAAGTACAATGGACAAAATTCAACAAATTGAATTGCGCTAAAGACCAAAGATATATTAAGCCTGGCTAGTCTTAAAAATGTAACTGGATACAGCCAGGCATGGTGGCTCATGCCTATAATCCCAGCACTTTGGGATCCTGAGGCGGGCAGATCACCTGAAGTCAGGAGTTTGAGACCAGCCTGGCCAGCATGGTGAAACCCCATCTCTACTAAAAATACAAAAATTAGCTGGGCGTGGTGGTATGCCCCTGTAATCCCAGCTACTCAGGAGGCTGAGGCAGGAGAATAACTTGAACCTGGGAGGCAGAGGTTGCAGTGAGCCGAGATCACGCCAATGCACTCCAGCCTTGGCAACAGAGGGAGAATTTGTTTCAAAATAAAAAAATAAAAATGTAACTGGATAGACCTCAGGTTCTTGAATAAGCAGAAAATAATTTAGGTAAAAACCAAATAATAAACCAACATTCTAAAAGGTTTAGTATTTGGAGGCCCAAATGTCTTAGCTAAAAGTGTTCATTCTAAACTCACAGGAAAAGTGAAATATGAAAATATATAGAAAAATCTTAGGCAGTATTTTTCAATTTTAAGCAACAACTATTTACAGGTTTTTCAATAGGCATTACATTAAAAATGAAATATATAGTTAATAAATATGAAAACTGTGGATATAATCAACACATTTATTTTACTTCTTGAAGTGTTAGCACGTGCTGTCTCAAATATCAACAGTGTACACGTGGGAAAAAATATTTTACATAGATTTTCTGCTACAGAAAACAGCCTCTCATTAGATATCCCAAGTTTTTTCATTTGGAACACACGCCCATTCCCCAGTATACTAGGGGTAATAATAATTTATAAAGTTTAATTACTTTTTACTACTAGAAAACTAATTTTATGTTTGGCACAAATTTCTGAAATGACATTCCACTGCAAAGAATAATACCTATATATGGCCAGAATTACTTTTTTTCTGTAACATTAAGATAATACTGGTCAGCCTGAGCAACAAAGTGATACCTCATCTCTACAAAAAATAAATAAATTAGATGGGTGTGGTGGTGATGAGGGTCTGTAGTCCCAGATACTCAAGAGGCTGAGGTGGGAGGATTCCTTGAGCCTAGGAGGTCGCAGTTGCAGTGAACTATGATCACACCACTGCCCTCCAGCCTGGGTAACAGAGCAAGATCCTGTCTCCAAAAAAAAAAAAAAAAAAAAAAAAAGATAATATTGGTATAATTCAGGGTTTTTGCCTCAATCCCCATGCTTCTCCATTTGACCCTCCCTGACTCCCTGATGAATTTTAGTTTGAATTTTTGCTCTAGTCCAGAAGTTAATTTAAAACATCTTAATAAAATTTCCACCTGCCTAGATATTTCTTGTTTGTTACACTTTAGTCCATGATTTCTATTGTCATTTACATTACCCCAAAAATATGACCTGCTGAATTTCTGCTGTCATGAATTGACTAACATATTTTGGGCCTAAAACCTTTACATTTAGAATCTTTTTGTTTGGAATTTGAAAATAATGTATGTCCTCCATTTATTGGTCAAAAGCAGTGCCTATTTATTTCTACGTTTAATCAGAGAGACTTTCTAATAGTTATTTAATATTATTTATGTTCATTCATTTGTTGTATATAATGAGGTTAATTGCTATGATATTTTAATGTCGTTAATATAATAAAAAATATGTCAACTTTTCTCTTCCAATGAGTCTTTGGGTTATTAATTTTTAACTCAGGTATCAAGCTTGTAAAATGTTTAATGGCTCATAATAATGTCTAACACATAGTATCCACTGAGTTCTGATAACTCCAGTTTATCAAATTCTCTTTTTTTATACCATTCTCCAAATGCAATGCTATTTGGTTTTATTTTTATTTTTTAAAAATGTGCTGCCTGATTTGAGTCTCTAAAAGTGTGAAATGTTCAGTATTTTCCAAATGTATTTGAACATGGAGTGTTATATTTACTAAAAAGTTAACAAGCAAGTATTCCCCTAAACACTCTAGCAAATACTACTAGTACAGACAAATTACGATCTAACATTATAGTACATTTTAATTTATTAGGTTAATTTTGGTTGCAAACAATAAAAAGCAAAATTCAAACTGGCTTGTATAATAGATTTTGAACAATAGTATAGGCTCAAGATAGTTTAATGCAGAAGTTCAATAATGACACAAAATAAATGTTTCTTGTCCTCCCTGTTTCTTCACTCTACCTTAAGTGGTATAGATTGAATGTATCCCCCCAAAATTTGTATATTTAAATCTAATCCCTAGTGTGATGATATTTGGCAGTGGGTCTTCGGGGGGTGATTAGGTCATGAGGGCAGAGCCCTCATGAATGGGATTATTGCTCTTATAAAAGAGACCTTAGAGAACTTCCTTGCCCCTTCCACCATGTGAGGACACAGCAAAAAGACAGCGGTCTATGAAACAGGAAACAAGTCCTCACTAGACCCTGAATCTGTTGACACCTTGATCTTGGACTTCCTGGCCTCTAGAACTGTAAGAAATAAATTTATGTTGTTCATAAACCATCCAGGCTGTGATATTCTGGTATAGCAATCTGAAAGGACTAAGACATTAGGTCTCAGTTTTATTCTATGGCTTAAAATATCATGTTATGAGTAGACAACTTCCAATCCTAGTACCTTGTGCTTCCTCTGCTGCATTTGGACAGAAGGCATTTCCCCCTTCAATCGTGGAATGAAAAAGTTGTACTTCATTCTGATTTGATTAGCAGAAGGCATATGCTCTTTCATGCACCAATTACAATGACCAAGAATTGGGCATGGGACTCATGTCACTTAAACATTGTGAAGCTGAGAAATTCATTATTTGGTTAGGAGTGTGTGAGATCAGGGAACACTGAATGCTTGAGGTACCACCACGATGTCCACTACAGGTATTTCCATTTCAGTAAACATTTCCATTAAGATAATGCTAGAACAAAATCAGAGGAGTAGATCTTGGTGTCCCCAACTTTTGTTGACCTAACAAAGTGAAGTTGCTTCAACTGGACACTTCTGAACCACATTTATGCCCATATGTTCAGTCCAAATTTATTATAAGCAATTTTCAGGTCCATATGTTTAGGATATTTCATTTGTTTGGTTATGCATTATATGTATACATTTTTTAACATACACACACCTCTACATATATTTTGCAGGCCTTTACACAAAAGTGTTTTCCCTAAAGGGAGAAGAGAAAAGTTGAATGCAGAAGTAAAAAAAAAAAAAATTCATTTGCATTTGTAGTATTTGTATCTAAATATTTTATATTACAGATGTATTAAGATTTTTATCATTTTAAACACTACTTTAAAACAGGGAGATGGTTTACCTTCAAAAAATTTGGCTTTCAACTCAAAGTTATCAAAGTGTATCCTAGATGTAGTTTGCTTGTCAGGCTTCTACATGAAAATTTAAAAGGCTCCTGCATTTCAGAATGAGCCTAACATATGTAATTGCACTCATCCACTATGTCTACATTGCCAACCAAATACTGACAGAGAGAGCTATAGAGTGCCATAGAGAGCTGGCAGCTCTTCTGTTTGCATTAGCTTCTACTTGCTTCTTCATCTTTCCTCTATGTCTGACACATTTCATGTTACTGTTTTTAAATGTTCCCTTAACTACAGAGCTAATGTGCTTATATCTGTCAGGGGTCTCATGTGAACCTCTAAATAATTAAAGATTCATTAGCTCCCTGGAGGGCCACCATGATTTCCAAAACAAGTCACAATACCTAAAGATCTAATTGTACAATTTCCCTCAGAAATAGCCTTGAGGAAGAAGTCACATCACTCAGCAATGAGTATTACAATTATTCACAGCAGTTTTCATGGTACTATATAACATCCAATTTACAGAATTAAAGGTAATGTAATTCGAAAGAAAAATACCTGGTTTTAAGGAATGAATGGCCATGTCAACTATTGGAAGCATCTTTGAATTGGAGCCTCTATGTTCAGGTTTCACCAGGTTTATGTTTTTAATTAATATCCTATTCAGCTTTCTGTAATTTCCACTGAGGTTTTCTAGAACAAGACAAGTCAGAAATTGATCTTTAATTATAAGCTAAGAGCAAACTGCCAAAGAACTGAGAGAAATTTTGAAGAAAGAGGTCTATCAGGACTAACTATTTTAAGAGAATAAAGACTAATCAGACACACACACATATGCACAAAAAGAGGGAGAGAGAGCACAAAAATCCTACGAAATACATTTTAAAAAATTAATTTTTTTAAGAAGAAGCATTTGATCTGCCAAAGGGAAGACTTAGCAGTTTGGAGATCTGACAGTGCTAATCTCAGGGCAAGAAAATAACAAAATAAGACACCAAAGAATTACCTAAACTGTGAAAGATGAAGTTTTCAGAGTTCTCACAGAGAATTGGGATACTAAAGTACAAAGTTTAAGAGGTGTAATATATTAATGTTTAATTTATATCCCAAATACTTAAAAACTATGTTTCATTGTTATACATATTTATTTTATTATAAAGATAATGAATGCAGTAGGGTTAGATTTAAATAACTCATTGGGTTTAAAATGAGAAATGAAGGTCTGGCTTTTTACTACCTACAGTCTTACCATCAAAGTTAGCTATTGTTAATAATTTCTTGTCCATTCTTGTATGTGTTATGGTTTCTTTCTTAGAAAGAAGTACACTATACTAGTATACATACTATTTATTCATGAACCTTGCATTTGTCATGTAATCATATGTCTTAGTGGTCATTTCATAATAGATGTCTCTCTTTCCCATGCTGTCAGTGGTGACTGCATGAGGCATTGTACAGACGTACCAGTAATTACTTACTCTGTGTCATATTGATGGTTATTCAGATTGTTTTCACTTTGCCCTTGGAGACAACACTGCAATGAACATCCTTATTCATGTATTATCCCAAATACATCACAGTGATTGCTGTCTGAGAGAAATATACATTGTTGATTTTATTTTTTTACTTTTTATAATTTCAACTTTTGATTTTAGATACAGTGGGTACATGTGCAGGTTTGTTACATGGGTATGTTGTGTAATGCTGAGGTTTGCTGCATGATTGATCCGATCACCCAGGTACTAGGCATAGTAGTTGTTTTTCAACCTTTACCCCCTCCCTCCTTCTACCCTCGAGTAGTCCCCAGTTTCTATTGTTCCCATCTTTGTGTCCATGTGTACTCAATGTTTAGCTCCTGCTTATAAGTGAGAATATGTGGTATTTGGTTTTCTATTCCTGTGTTAATTCGCTTAGCATAATGGCGTCGAGTTGCATACATGTTGCTGTAAAGGACATAATTTTATTCTTTTTTATGGCTGCAAAGTATTCCATGGCATATATGTACCATATTTTCTTTATCCAATCTACCATTGATGGACACCTAGGTTGATTCCATGTCTTAGCGATTGTGAATTACACTGCTGATTTTAATAGAAACCACTAATTTTTACGCCAAAAAAATCATCAATGTGCACATGCTCCAAGGCTGTGTGAGCATAGCCCTTTTTCTTGGGATGTCAACAACACTGGGTTTTATCAAAATATAAGTTTTGCCAATTTATTAGTTAAAAAATGCTAACTCAATGCTATTTGGATTTGAACTACCACTGGTGCTGAGCATCTTTTTACATATTCACTGGCAATCTATTTATCTTTCTCTGTTGTTTATCTTTTTCTGTGTAATAATTTTCCTTATCTTCCACTCTTTTAAATATTAAGTTTTCACTGTTTTCTTAATAATTTTTAAGTTTAAAAAGTGACCTTTTGGCTGGGCGCAGTGGCTCACACCTGTAATCCCAACACTTTGGGAGGCCGAAGCAGGTAGATCACAAGGTCAGGAGATCGAGACCATCCTGCCCAACATGGTGAAACCCCGTCTCTACTAAAAATACAAAAATTGGCTGGGGTGGTGGCACATGCCTGTAATCCCAGCTACTCGGGAGGCTGAGGCAGAAGAATCACTTGAACCAGGGAGTTGGAGGTTGTAATGAGCCGAGACCACGCCACTGTGCTCCAGCCTGGCGACAGAGCGAGACTCGGTCTCAAATAAAAAAAGAAGTGACCATTTTATCTGCTGCATATAATTCTAATGATATTTCTCAATTCGTTTATCTTTTAACAATGATAATATATAATGTCTTGCTATTTAGAAAGATTTTTAAAAGTATTTTACATAAACAAATTTTATTCTTTGCCATTAATACTTGTAGGTTTGGAATTTTCAGGACCTCCTCAAAGGCCACCTACAGGAAATGCTCTTCAAAGACATTTCACGTTTTCCCCACTTGATTATGGAGCAAAGACTAACACTGGCAATGCTTTGAAGTACTTGAGTCAAATGGGTCTCTCACATGGTCATTACTATACTCACTCTCAGGCTCCAATGCAAGTTGTTTCCTTAGGCCAACTACTCTTGCTTTCCTTTAATAGACCTATTCCTCCTGGGCTGTCTGAAACTAACATTTCATTGTAAATAAAGTCCTGCAAATCCTTGGTATCTCAAAGAACCCTCCTTCCATTTAGTTTTAGGAGAACTCTCTTCCTAAAACTCTATTCTTCTCCCTGGAGTCCAGATCCTAACTCTTGATTTGAGTACTGAAGGGAGATAATAGGAAGTTTGACTTTGTGTTCTAGGTTTTCCCTGCCAATATATGCAGCATCTTTAAAACTAATCAGGCTGAGGCAGGAGAACTGCTTGAACCCAGGAGGAGGAGGTTGCAGTGAGCCGAAATTGCGCCATTGAACTCCAGCCTGGGTGACAGAGCAAGGCTCCACCTCAAAAAAAAAAAAAAAAAAACAGCAAAAAGAAACTAATTAGATTCAAGAAGTTCGAATGAATTCAACTTAGACAAGCTCTTAAGCAGACATGTTGGAAGTTTCAAAAAAGACAGTTTGGGAAAATATTTTTATTAAAAAAAAAACAGTCCTGCAGTTGGGTGTCAACTCTCATCACTCTACTGAAACTGCTGCAGCCGAGGTTACTAGTTATTTAATTAACAAAAGCAATAGATTTTGTTTTTTTAAATTGTCATTATACTGTACTATTTTGTGACATTTAAACTATTGACAAGTCTTTCTCGAAAATGTGTCCTTTTAGTTTTTTTCAAAACATGACTTTCTCCTTGATGTCCTCCTATTTCTCTCATTATTTCACCTTTACATTCTCTGCTGACACCTTTCACCTTACCAAACCTTAATTAAATGTGTGTGCTTCCCAGTGTCCCATTCTTGGCTCTCTTCCCTTCCCTCTTACTGATCATTATTGTATTCTGTGATCTCACTAATTCTCTTGGCTTTAATAATAACCAGATGACTCCAGAAAACTATTCAAAATTCCGGACCTATGGAGACTTTGCACCCAGATATGTACCAACAACTCAACCTCAGTTATCTCTAATATTATCTCATTAAGTGCCCTCTAACAATAGAATGACTCCTCCTTCTGGGTTTCCTCTGCATGAACGGCACCACCATTCAGTGGCCCACGACAAATGTGGACCTCATTTGGAACTTCTCCCTTTCCCTCATGTTTCATTTTCTCTTGGCTAAAGAGTTATTAGATTCTTCATTTTTAACTTTTCTCTAGCCTATCTTCAATTTTATAGTGGACAGTTATGTATACCCTATATCCCAGGAGAGAAGGGATATCTTCTGCTACGCCCCTACTATGAACTAGCATATCCTTTGAGTCCTTTCTTTGTATGAAGCACTGGGGAAATTTAATCAACTTCATAATCACTTACAATCCTCATGGCAATTTTATGAGATAAGTTCTATTTATTATCCCTATCTTAAGGATGAGGAAACTGTGGTTTAAAGAGCTTAAGTAATTTGGGAAAATCATAAAAGAAGCAGTGAAGACAGAATTCAAATCTAGGCAACCTGAAATCTGAGCCTGAGCACTTTGCCACCCTAATAACTATCTCCCTTTGAGAGTTGTATTACAATGTTGACAACATTTAGCAACCCTTATTCCCCTCCTCACCCCCATCTCTCTCCAAGAAATCTGCTGTGAGGTAGAGAATGTGTTGATTTCCTCTGCAGTTTTTAGTGCATAGTGTAGGGCTTAGAAAGGAGAAAATGATGAAAAATGTTTACTGAAATAATTGTTTTTCCTTGATAGTTGTTATAACCATCTAATTGTGAGTGCTTAACAATTACGATAAAGGAGAATGGAAATCACAGATCTTTTCACAGAATTTTTTTTTTGTTTGTTTTTTTTTGTTTTTTGAGACAGAGTCTAGCTCTGTCACCCAGGCTGGAGTGCAGTGGTGCGATCTCAGCTCACTGCAACCTCCACCTCCTGGGTTTAATCACTCGCCTTGGCCTCCTGAGTAGCTGAGATTACAGGCATGCATCACCATGCCTGGCTAATTTTTGTATTTTTGGTAGAGATGGGGTTTCACCACATTGGCCAGGCTGGTCTCAAACTCCTGACCTCCCGTGATCCACCCATCTTAGCCTCCCAAACTGCTGGGATTACAGGCTTGAGCCACCGTGCCAGGCCTTTCTCAGAGAATTTATAGTTTACTTGGAAATGTAAACTATATATACTTAAACTGAGGGATATTTACAAAAGAACTTTCTGCTTAACCCCCAAGAAGCTGTATTAATAACAAAGCAAATCAAGCTTGTTCACAGGCAACTGAATGGAATGAATGGTTTTGATTGACCTTGCCAGTTATATTTCTAACAAGAGAAAATTCAATGCGAGCCTCAGATTTGGAAACAAGATATTACAGACAGGAAAATTTAGGATTAAGGTCAGATTTGGTGCAACTATGCCAGATACAGAAAAGGCAAATTTTCAGCTCAATCCCCAGCTAAGTACAAGTTCAGCGGCGAAGGCATGAGAAAATGAGCCATTATAATAAGTCTGAAATAAGTTTATGATTCCACTTCAATATGGGCATGCAATATATTCTAACATTTAATCCCTGGAAAAAATGATGACATCACACTGAAATCTTGACTCATAAGAGAACTTTTTTATGCTGTTCCCTAAGTCAGTTTATTTCTACTTCATTCTTGTGTTAAGGGCAGGCTCAATTCTCACTCATTCAAAAACGATATCACCTGAAGCTTTTCTTTAAGTCTTGTTTTCTCTGCGGTGAGAAAATTAATCAAGGGGTTAAAATGTATATTAAATTATATATGTATTATATATAAAAGTTATGTAATATAGATCAGGGAAGAATATATTGCATATGTTATAGGCTGAATTGTGTCCTTTCCCCCAAATTCATATGCTGTACCCTGCCCCCTGCCACCTCAGTATATCAGAAGGTGGCTATATTTGGAGATAGAGACTTTTAAGAGGTAACTAATGTAAAACGAGGTCACATGTGTGGGTCCTAATCCAATATCACTGGTGTCCTTGTTTGAAGAGGAAATTTAGGTACAGACATACATGTGCACAGAAAAAAGACCATGAGAAGACAACATGAGAAAATGACTATCTAAAAGCCAAGGAGAAAAATTTCAGAATAAAATTAACACATCTGATGCCTTGACCTCACACTTCTAGCCTCCAGAAAATAAATTCCCATTGTTTAACTCATCCAGTCTGCAGTAATTGTTATAACAACCCTAGCAAAGTAATATAGGAAGTATATATATATTATATATGTATACACACACAGTCTTGAGTGTATATATGTATAAAATATATATTTATAATATATAATATAAATATAAATATATATAATATATAATATAAATATAAATATATAATATATAATATATACTATATAAAATATAGTATATATTATTTTATATATTACATATACACACACAAATATGTGTATATATTTATATTATATATTTATATTATATTTTATATATAATTATATTTAAATATAATTATATATTATATATAAATATATATAATATATACTATATATTATATATAATATATACTATATATAATCTATATAAAAAATTATATATTATATTTAATTATATATAATTATATATTTATATATGTATATTTATATATAATTATATATAATGATATATTTATATATGTATATTTATATATCATTATATATAATTATATATGTATATTTATATATAATTATATATAATTATGTATTTATATATGTATATTTATCTATAATTATATATAATTATAGATGTATATTTATATATAATTATATATACTTATATATGTATATTTATCTATAATTATATATAATTATATATGTATATTTATATATAATTATATATGTATATTTATCTGTAATTATATATAATTATATATGTATATTTATCTATAATTATATATGTATATTTATATATATAATTATATATAATTATATATTTATATATGTACATTTATATATAATTATATATTTATATATAATTGTATATTTATAATTATATATAATTGTGTATATATATAATTATATATAACTGTATATTCATATATAATTATATATAAAATTGTATATTTATATATAATTATATATAATTGTATATTTATATATAATTATATATAATTGTATATTTATATATAATTATATATATAATTGTATATTTATATATAATTATATATATAATTGTATATTTATAGATAATTATATATAATTGTATATTTATAGATAATTATATATAATTGTATATTTATAGATAATTATATATATAATGTATATTTATAGATAATTATATATAATTTTATATATAATTATATATATAATTTTATATATGATTATATTTATATAATTACATATAATTATATATATAATTATATAAATATATTTAATTATATATTTATATAATTATATATTTTATATTTTAAAATATAAATATATAATTTTATATTTTAAATTATATTATTTAAATATAAATATATATAATTGTATATTTATATATAATTATATATAATTGTATATTTATATATAATTATATATAATTGTATATTTATATATAATTATATATAATTGTATATTTATATATAATTATATATAATTTTGTATATTTATATATAATTATATATAATTTTATATATAATTATATTTATATACATTATATATAATTTTATTTACATAATTATATATAATTATATATTTATATATAATATATTATATATTTTATATTATGTGAATGTAAATATATATTATACCATATTATATATTTATTATATATTATATAATATATAATACACTATATATAATATATAGTATATTATATATTATATATTGTATATTGTACACATTATATATAATATATTATTATATATCATATATTATATATTTATATATATATAAATATAGGGAATGATATAGTAGTAACATTTTCAGAACTAGGGCCTTTAAGACTGAGGAAATACTCCAAGCTCTGAGCAAACTCAATAAGTATAAATCTATATGTAGACATACCACAGTAGAATGCAAGATACTAAAGACTAATACAATATTTTCAATCAACCAGAGATGAGAGGCAGATTACCTGCAAAGGAAGGACAATTACATTATCACAGACTTCTCTTCATCAATAATGAGAACAGACAATACAGGAATAACATCTCCCAAGTTATGAGAGGAATAACAGATGACATGAAATTCTACAACCAAATAAAGCATAATTCAATGGGCAGCAGTTAACAGAATTAAGCTGTTTCCGGACATCTATGGAGAGATTTAACTCAAAGATGTCACTGTAAATTTGATTTTTGAGATGTAGTAATGGATACTTGGTAAGGTTGTTGAATTAAACGATCTTCAAAGCTTAGGTCATGTATCTTCATTAAGCACATGGTGCTTTGCATTTACTAAAGAAGGGCTTCTGCTTTCTCTCCAAATAAATCATTGCGACCTTACCACCCGAAGTGTAAAAACCTCCTTTATTTCTATTCCTGGTCTCTAGTCCCTGCTTATATGTATGCATAAATGCATGACACCGTGCTTCTCTTTTAATTATTTATTTCTAGAGATCATGTCTTTGAAAATAATTGTATTCCCAGCAACTATTTAGAGTGGTACTAATTTAACTTGGTTCACGGTGTCAACTGCATAGCAGTTATTTGATTGGCCCATTCCTTTATAAAATATTTTATGCTTAGATGATGAACTCCACATAAATTCAGCCAGGAGAATGCTTCCTTTGGCAATCTCTGGGAGATTACAAATGTTACTTTTTTGTTGTTGTTGTTGTTTTGTTTTTTATGAGATGGAGTCTCGCTCTGTCGCCCAGGCTGGAGTCCAGTGGTGCGATCTCGGCTCACTGCAAGCTCCAACTCCCGGGTTCACACCATTCTCCTGCCTCAGCCTCCCGAGTAGCTGGGACTACAGGCACCCACCACCACGCCCGGCTAATTTTTTTGTATTTTAGTAGAGACAGGGTTTCACTGTGTTAGCCAGGATGGTCTCGATCTCCTGACCTCATGATCTGCCTGCCTCGGCCTCCCAAAGTGCTGGGATTACAGGCGTGAGCCACCATGCCCGGCCTACAAATGTTAGTATTAACTCCTCCTTCTGCTAAGAAATAAACCAAAATAAAATTATTCACAAATATAACTGTTTTGATCATGCTTTCAGATGATATGTAAGGTAGCCCACAGAAGGTAAATAATATTCAGGGGAAACAAATTATTACTTAAGAGTGGGTGCTGAGAAAAAGAAATATGTGAAGCGTGAGGAAGGAAGTATGTGAAAAAAGCTAGGGCACAGTTGTGTCTTATATTCTTGTTAAAATCTGCCTGTTAAGACTTCCTGATTAGGTAATGAGAATGATACAGTAAAATACTCTTCCTCAGAGTGTCTCACACCATTGTGATAACTTACTACATAAAAGTACAAGTTACATTACATAAAAAGACTGAATGGCCTTGCTTGATGGCTCACGCCTGTAATCCCACCACTTTGGAGGCCAAGGCAGGTGATCATCTAAGATCAGGAGTTCGGGACCAGCCTGGCCAAAATGATGAAACCCTGTCTCTACTAAAAATACAAAAAATTAGCCAGGCGTGGTGGCAGGCACATGTAATCCCAGCTACTCAAGAGGCAGAGGCAGGAGAATCGCTTGAACCTGGGAGACGGAGGTTGCAGTGAACTGAGATCGTGCCGCTGCACTCTAGCCTGGGCAACAAGAGTGGAAACTCCATCTCAAAAAAAAAAAGACAGAATGACTCCAAGAAACTGAGGTTTCTAGATGAGGGTTACACAATGTGGATCTAAAAGCAGCAGGGAAAGGAAAAGGATTTGGGCCTAGAATGTGGGGAAATTTTAGATGCTGCAGAAAGCCTTCTGGTGTCTTTCTAGAATGGCTGGATTTTGGTTAAGACAAAGAAGAAGTAACTTTTCTTTTCATGGAGAACAGTAGCATACAGGAGTGTGGATGGTTTGATCATTTAAGGCAGGGATGTGAGGCTTGATGGAATATGTTGATAACAAAGATTCTTTGCTTGGCCAACTTTAGTCAGGCTTCTAAATCTTCAGCTAGGCTAAACTGTGCACTTCCTCGCAAAATCCAGCTTTAGCAAAGAACACTGCCAAGTTTACCAAAGAACCCCTCATTCTCAATATCTGATCAGGTTCTTCATTCTTCACCATTCTGCAGGTGATGTCTGATCACTCTGGCCAGTCTTCAGCAAGAATTCTTTTAGGTCAGTGTAGACAGAATCTCCCTTACTCCTGATGTTTCCTCTTAGTGATTTTCCATTCACTGACCCCTGCGTTGCTCCTGGGCTATAAATTCCCACTTGCCCATGCTGTATTGAGAGTTAAGCTCATCTCTCTCCCCAGCTCCAAGACTGTGTTGCAGTGGTTCCTATATCTATGGTGATGGTCCTGAATAAAATTTTCTTTACTGTGCATTTAAAGTGTCACTGAATAATTTTTTCTTTAACAACTATGGTGTTGAAACTCAAATAGGACAGATTCATCACTGGATCCTGGGCCTCTCACTCAGGACCCTAAATACATGCCTTTGAAGCCTTTGTTGTCATTTCTGACTGATTAGGGATCCATTGGTGAATCAGATTCCTGAGCCATTGCTCCAGACAAAAGCCCTTTGATGGCCAAGGACAGATTTTGAATCTTAAGGGATGAGTATTCTCTCTGAAGCTGGGGTACAGCCCCAGGCTTCTTTTGAAAGGAATCCTCTGGGCAGGAAGGTCTTCGTGTGGGCTTCTTGTTCTGAGTGGGCTATTCTCTGAGTCCCTAGACTAGAAGTCTCTTCTTTCTGGCTTTCTTTTTCTGAGTGAGGGGTTATTCCCTGATTCCCTGGCCTATAAATTGTTCTTCCCAGCTCTCTATAAAACCTCTCTGCTCTTTCTCTTCTCTCTATTGGATCCTGCTTCTCCCATGGGAACTCTGTCACCTGAAACCCCTCTTCTCAAGTCTCTGCTGACTATTTCTCTGTCCACTCTTGCCAGACCCGTTTCTTTTCTGCTGAACTTTGGGACCCCTATCCTACCCTCCCCTTTGAGGGGGCTCTCAAGGGACTCAGAGTCCCCTCAAAAACAAGCACCTGGGGCTGATAATAGGAGAAAAAAAGAAACTATTTGGAAACTGAGAAAGCAAAAAAAAAAAAAAAAATCTTAAAAAACCTCCTCCACAAATATTGGTAAAAAGCTTTAGCCTTTGTTAGGTAGGTCAACTCAACTTATCCCTTTTTCCTCAGAAGCACAATTTGGATGACAATATAAAGTGGAGATAAACCAGCAAGTTTGTATTTTTGTATTACTCTGTTTTACTGCCTCATGGTTAAATTTTTTTTTTTTTTTTTTGAGACAGAGTCTCACTTCGTTGCTCAGGCTGGAGTGCAGCGGGGCAATCTCGGCTTACTGCAACCTCCACCTCCTGGGTTCAAGTGTTTCTTGTGCCTCAGCTGGGCACCACCACGCCCCATGCCCAGCTAATTTTCATATTTTTAGTAGAGACGGGGTTATGCCATGTTGGCCAGGCTGGTCTCAAACTCCTGACCTCAGGTGATCCACCCACCTCAGCCTCCCAAAGTGCTGGGATTACAGGCATGAGCCACTGCACCTGGCCTGGTTAAAATTTTTTAAATGAAAAGTCCTAAGATCTGGTTACATCAGTCTATACGTTTGTGTATGTGTACATGTGTGTGTCTATGTTACTGTGTTATGTATATGTGATATTTTTCTACCTCCGATGTTATTACCAAACTAAAATACCCAAATTGGCTAGGGATAAATAAACACTCAAACAAATAAGAATGTATAAAATTTTCAGAAAAGTAGAAACTGACTCAATATTTTTAAGTTCACATAATCTGGGGTATTCCTTAGTAAATAAAAGCTAGTTTAAAAAATATTGGTAAAATAAAAATAGAAACATTTTCAGAATTGTCAGCATACACTTATTTTACCTGGCTTTGCTGATTAGACAAGTTTGTGTTGTTACTGTTAGATGTTTAAGGCCATAAAACCATAAATTCAACCTAAGAACAGAATATATAGTAAAAGTAAATTGCTTAATTGCCTGGTGCATGTCTGCTGCAAAAGTAAATAAGAAAACATGTCTAGAAGGATTGTGAAAAACTTATCTTGTATGGTCTAAGCTGACTGAGATTGGATAGATTTATTTATGAGGTTTTATTATAACTTAGTTTTAGTAATACATTTATTCAAAAGTAGAATTTGATCTTCTCCATTAAAATGGTAGTTTTCTTGGAATGTTGGTCTGAGAATGTAAAGGGTATTTTTTTCCTCTTAAGTAATTGGCCTCAGAAACACAGACTCTGTTTCATCAAGATAATTTCCTGAGTTTCATGTTGTTTTATTAGGTTTTTGGTTACTTAAGAAAAGTGAGTCTTCTCAATATTAAAGGAGCTAAGTCCTTGTTCACAACTATGTAATCTGAATTTGCCTTTAAAATCTTTTAATGGAGCTTTTATTAAATAGATAACTATGGTCATATTTAATTGTTTTAAATGTTTTAAACTTTTTGACATTTTTGACAATCTTCCTAAAATCACATTCTAAATTAAGTCTTTTTGACCTCAAATTAACTTAAGATTCTCCATATTGGACCCTCAGAAAGCCACAAAGAATATTTTTTGTATGAAAGAGACATTAATAATAAATAAATAAATAAATAATAAAAGAGACATTAAACTAGATTTATTTAATATGTTAAATTATATGTGTAGCATTCAAATAATAAGTGATGCTAAGCCATCTTTAAGTATATTTATGGATATATTATTGAGATAAGTGTACAAAAATTGTATGAGATTCCTAGAAATCTAGTATGTTATCAGTCATAATTTTGGTTATTCTGTTAAAATGCTGTATGCCATGCTAACCAAATTTTCTTATAAATTGCATCATTGTAATGAACTCTCATTAGATTTTTTAACCATGGACATTTTAAGTCCTTGTCATCTGTAGACAGTTATTGTTTTAATTTAATTGTTCTCTAAAAGCATTTGAAATTAGCCACAGTCCAAAATGGCTTCTTCTTCAAGGAGATTTATGGAAAATAGTCTTATGAGTATTCTGGAATACAGGTTTCTGAACAACTTTGACATCATACCATTGGACTGGTAAGAATTTCCAGAACTCTAATAAAACTGATGGGTTCATGTAACTACTAACCCAAGATCAAGCAAAACAAGATTTAATTACATGGTACTGAATGAACTGATGAGAATAATTTTTTAAATGACTTTTTGTTTGTAACATTGCTTGTTCTTTAAATGTTTTGTTTTCCAGATTTGAGAAAACTTTTTTTTAAGCTATCTCTAGCTTACACCAATTCAGTAAAGAATACTTTTGTACAAAATGGAAACATTTACTTTTTCTCTCTAACTTATCCCTCCAGAATTTGGAAACTATTTGTGAATATTCTTATTTTTATGGCAATGTATTTATTTGCACAAGTTTAATAAGAATCTGTTGTCTTTGTAACAGGACAAACTGGAAACACAGGTTATATCACCAAGGCTTTGACTGAAACATCATGTTTTCAGATATGACCAGAAGGCTTTATGGGACTAAGGTTGACTTTATGGAACCAATAAAGTACCATCTTGGAAAAACTGGCTCTAGGGTTCCCAGACTTACAGGTGAGTAAAGAATATCACTTCTTGGCAGGTCTGGAAACCTTGGGATATTTTAGGGACCTCAAGAAGAGAGTAATTTATCTAAATCTGTAAATGTAACAGGTGCAGACTAATGACAAGTTTTGGGCTTATATCCCAGCCTCAAGTGGCTTTTAAAAGTTTAATCTGACTGGAGACAGTGGCTCATGCCTGTAATCCCAGCACTTTGGGAGGCCAAGTCAGATGGATGAGGAGGTCAGGAGTTCAAGACCAGCCTGACCAATATGGTGAAAACCCTGTCTCTACTAAAAATACAAAAAATGAGCCAGGCGTAGTGGCACGCATCTATAATCCCAGCTACTCGGGAGGCTGAGCAGAAGAATCGCTTGAAACCAGGAGGCGGAGGCTGCAGTGAGCCAAGATCGCACCACTGTACTCCAGCCTGAGAGACAGAGGGAGATTCTGTCTAAAAAAACAAAAACAAAAAGTTTAATCTGAGATTTCTTATCTGACAAACGCAACCTTTAAAAGAGCCTAAATGGTCAATCACTACTCTTACTGCACTTGTGTACATAACCAGTACAAGTTTAATGAGATTAAACTTATTTAGCAAACAAATCAATCTGACTTTGATTATCTTTGACAGAAATGAGAGTGAATATAGAGAGAAAAGTTATGTTTTGGGAGAAAACTGCAGTGCACCCAATATTAGATTCTAGCTCTGTTTTTTGTTTTTTTTTTCTGAGGTTTTATTATCTACCTGCAATCTGCAATAGATCCTCGATTTTTCTAGTTTACTACAATAGTTACAACACTCCAAATTAATATTTCATTTTTTTCCTGCTATTCTGGCTTGGAATCACTAAAATTATAAACTTTTCTTTTCTTGAAGTCCTTCAAACTGAAACTGGATGACTTGACATAAGCTTCAGAAAAATTACCACAACAGCTTGTGTGTGGCCCATCTTTAGGGCATTCAAACTGCAAACTAATCCAATGCCTCTTCTCACTCCAACTGAAGATACTACAAGCCCAGCATCTAGAAATCTTACTGATCAGCTGCCCTCTGGACTCAGAAACTGTCTTTATAACTCGTTCCAACTATTAATCTTTTTTAATTTTATTTTTATAGAAACTAAACTTCCCACATTAAAGGCCTGATAGCTCACACTATCCAGGAAATATCCTCTGCTACCAAGTCCCAACAGATGATTCAACTGGTCCTTAATGAATAAAAGGTGATCAAACAAGAAAACAGACATATTATTTGAAGGAAAGATGAATGTCTCTTCTTTCCTTAAACAAGAAGTAGTACTAACAAAGATTCCTTGCTTGGCCAAACTTTAGTCAGGTGTCTATCTTCCTTGCAAAATCCAACTTTAACAAAGAACTTTTCTGAGTCAGTTTAGCAAGAACCCCCCCATCTCCAATATCTGATCATCCTCCATATCTGATCAGGCTTCTCATCCTTTTATCATACCCCAGGTGATGTCTGATGACCCAGGCCTATCTTCAGCAAGAATCCTATTAGGTTGGTTTAGCCAGAATCTCCCTCTTCCTCCTGATTCTCTTGGTAATTTTCTATCCATTGACCCCTACACTGCTCCTTGATTATAAATTCCCACTTGCCCATGCCATATTTGGAGTTGAGCCCAATATCTCTCTTCAATGCAAGACGCCATTGCCATGGTCCCTATACCTATGGCAATGGTCCTGAATAAAGTTTTCCTTACTGTCTTAGTCTGTTATGTGTTGCTATAAAGAAATACATGATGCTGAGTAACTTATAAATAAAAGAGGTTTTTTTTGCTTACAGTTCTGCAGGCTGCACAGGAAGCATGGCCCAAGCATCTGCTTCTGGTGAAAGCCTCACGTGCTGCTGCATTCATGGTGGACGGTGAAGGGGAGCTGCAGTGTGCAGATATCACATGGTGAAAGAGGAAGCAAGAAAGAGAAAGGGGGGAGGGGCCAGGTTCTTTTTAACAACCTGCTATTGTGGGAACTAATAGAGTGAGAACTCACTCTCCATCTCCGTCCAGAGAGTACATTACTCTACTCATGAGGGATCCACCCCCAAGACTCAAACGTCTCTCATTGGGGCCCACCTCCAACATTAGGGATAAAATTTCAACATGAGGTTTGGAGGGGACAAACATTCAAACTACAGCACTTACTATGCTTTTTTTTTTTTTTGAAACAGTCTTGCTTTGTTGCCCAGGCTGGAGTGGAGTGGCGTGATCTTAGCTCACTGCAACCTCTGTCTCCTGGGTTCAAGCAATTCTCCTGCCTCAGCCTCCTGAGTAGCTGGGATTACAAGCACCTGCCACCACGCCCAGCCAATTTTTGCATTTTTAGTAGAGACGGGGTTTCACCATGTTGGCCAGGCTGGTCTCAAACTCCTGACCTCAGGCAATCTGCCTGCCTTGGCCTCCCAAAGTGTTGGGATTACAGGTGTGACCACCGTGCCTGGCCTGCACTTACCATGCTTTAACAAGTATCATTTGATAATAGTTTCTTTAATATTGACTGCACATTTTCTAAAATAGTTAATACCAGTAGTCCCATAGTCTTTAGCCAGGGAAACAGCAGACTAGTGGATGGAAGGTTATCCTTTCTAGAAGAGGAAAGCTAAATACTGTCTTCTAAAAACTAGTACAGAAAATAACTATGAGGGGATAATAGGCCCATTAATTTATTAAACATATATCTCTGTTTACCTCTGTATATTGCTACTAATTTATTTTACTTTTTATTCTCTCTTTTTCTCATCCAATGCTTTCATGTACTTTCTAGACCACTCTGCTCACCGCCTCTGGGGAGGGGTGTGACAAGATAAAGCAGAGAAAAAATGTTTTCTGACTGTAGTTTCTAAAGTTCTAAGTCCTGAGGAAATAAAGAGGATTCTAGACTTAAGGTATTTAGAAGCAGAGTAGACTTTCACCTCATCTTCTTATTATTAAAAAAAATTAACAAAACAAACCCAAATCCAAAATCCTCTGGGATCAAAATGAAGAAGAGAGAGGGAAGATATTCAAAGTGGAAAGAAATTTAAGACCTAGAAAGAGAGAGCCACTTTTTTTTTTCCCCTTTAAAATGTCTCATGCTTTTCTTTTTTTTTATTTTTTATTTATTTTTTATTTATTTATTTATTATTATTATACTTTAAGTTTTAGGGTACATGTGCACAATGTGCGGGTTAGTTACATATGTATACATGTGACATGCTGGTGGGCTGCACCCACTAACTCATCATCTAGCATTAGGTATATCTCCCAATGCTATCCCTCCCCCCTCCCCCCAAACCACAACAGTCCCCAGAGTGTGATGTTCCCCTTCCTGTGTCCATGTGTTCTCATTGTTCAATTCCCACCTATGAGTGAGAATATGTGGTGTTTGGTTTTTTGTTCTTGCGATAGTTTACTGAGAATGATGATTTCCAATTTCATCCATGTCCCTACAAAGGACATGAACTCATCATTTTTTATGGCTGCATAGTATTCCATGTTGTATATGTGCCACATTTTCTTAATCCAGTCTATCATTGATGGACATTTGGGTTGGTTCCAAGTCTTTGCTATTGTGAATAATGCTGCAATAAACATACGTGTGCATGTGTCTTTATAGCAGCATGATTTATAGTCCTTTGGGTATATACCCAGTAATGGGATGGCTGGGTCAAATGGTATTTCTAGTTCTAGATCCCTGAGGAATCGCCACACTGACTTCCACAATGGTTGAACTAGTTTACAGTCCCACCAACAGTGAAAAAGTGTTCCTATTTCTCCACATCCTCTCTAGCACCTGTTGTTTCCTGACTTTTTAATGATTGCCATTCTAACTGGTGTGAAATGGTATCTCATTGTGGTTTTGATTTGCATTTCTCTGATGGCCAGTGATGTTGAGCATTTTTTCATGTGTTTTTTGGCTGCATAAATGTCTTCTTTTGAGAAGTGTCTGTTCATGTCCTTTGCCCACTTTTTGATGGGGTTGTTTGTTTTTTTCTTGTAAATTTGTTTGAGTTCATTGTAGATTCTGGATATTAGCCCTTTGGTACCAAAACAGAGATATAGATCAATGGAACAGAACAGAGCCCTCAGAAATAATGCCGCATACCTACAACTATCTGATCTTTGACAAACCTGAGAAAAACAAGCAATGGGGAAAGGACTCCCTATTTAATAAATGGTGCTGGGAAAACTGGCTAGCCATATGTAGAAAGCTGAAACTGGATCCCTTCCTTACACCTTATACAAAAATCAATTCAAGATGGATTAAAGACTTAAACGTTAGACCTAAAACCATAAAAACCCTAGAAGAAAACCTAGGCATTACCATTCAGGACATAGGCATGGGCAAGGACTTCATGTCTAAAACACCAAAAGCAATGGCAACAAAAGCCAAAATTGACAAATGGGATCTAATTAAACTAAAGAGCTTCTGCACAGCAAAAGAAACTACCATCAGAGTGAACAGGCAACCTACAAAATGGGAGAAAATTTTCGCAACCTACTCATCTGACAGAGAGCCACTTTTAAAGAGTCACTCTGATAAGAATGAGGAGCGTTGCATCAAAGACCCGCAGCAAGAGGTATTGCTGGGGGCCCAAGAGAGCTGAGCCTGATCAGCACTCTCATTGTTTTCTTGCATAAGCAGAGTATGTTGCCTAACCCCAGGGGTGGTGCTCACTAAACTTCCCCTCTGTGACCTGTGCAGATTTACCCTGTGCAGAACCACAGACGGCATTGTGCCTGAGGATCACAAGTGATCCCTGTCTGTGCCTGTAGGGGTGGAAAATGACATCCCTAAAATGATACTGGATAAAAGGGTGTGTGTGTGGTGAGCGGGGAGGTGGGGGCAGGTTTTTAAAGAAGAAAAAATCCTGCCCTCGAACCCTGGTAAAACATACCCTATGATTTACAGACTTTTTCTCCAACGTCAGATAAATAATATCTAAATGTGCCCCTCAAAATAGAATTTTACAGAAGTTTATTTTTAAATATATTTTATTTTATTAAAAATAGAGTAAAAGTAGAATAAATACTGTATTTCTTGAAGTATAACAATTTTTCTTTTTTTTTTTTGAGATGGAGTCTCATTCTGTCACCCATGCTGGAGTGCAATGGCGCAATCTCAGCTCACTGCAACCTCCGCCTCCCGGGTTGAAGCAATCCTCCCACCTCAGCCTCCCAAGTAGCTGGGACTACAGACATGCGCCACCACGCCTGGCTAATTTTTGTATTTTTAGTAGAGACGGGGTTTCACCACATTGGCTGGACTGCTCCTGAACTCCTGACCTCAAGTGATCCGCCTGTCTTGGCCTCCCAAAGTGCTGAGATTATAGGCATGAGCCACAACACCCAGCCAAAGTATAACAATATTAACTCTCTCTTTCTTGGTCATTGTTTTGAGTTTTGAAATTCCCAGCATGGAAAAATAAGTGATAATTTTAAAATCTATAATTTGGAAATCAGGCTAAATTTGTTCTTTTTAAAATAAACTAAAATGTTAAAAATTATGCCAGTAATCTGTTACTATTGAAATATTACAAATAAGAAAAAAGGAAATAAAAATATTTCTAATACTATTATCCTGAGATAATCACTCTTAACATTTTGGTATAATTTCTAGACAAACTATACATTCAGATTTCAAGAATTTGACTTTACAACAGTTTGTTTGCAGATTCCACCTTCAGCTTACAAGGCACAAGCTGAGCATGACAAAAGGCACCACCATGAAAGCATGAAGGCATCTTCGTAGGCATAAAGTTGGCAATTTTTGTACAAGGGTCTTCTTTTCCAGAAAAAGTTGTCTAATTATAGCAGCAAGTTTTCAGTGAACTCTTTGCATCATTTTTATTGATTTCTTTTGGTTAGCAATTACCACAATAATGCTGAGTAACAAATCTATTCTAAACTTAGTGACTTAAAATCAACAATCATTTCTTCTCATTCATGTGTCAGTGCCTGATCGAGGCTGGAATAAGATGGATTTGTCTCCAAGTTGCAAGTTGAATCCAGGTCTGCCCTGCATGTCTGTCATTTTTCTGGAAACAACCAGATTACCTAAATTATGTTTGTTTGTTTTTTTTTCATAGCAATAGCAGAAGTACAAGAAAGCAAGTCCAACCATATGAGCACATTTCAACCTTTTGCTTGTTTCATACCTGCAAACAGCCTATTTATCAAAACAAGTCAATGAGTAAGCTCAAAGGTAAGGGGCAGCAATGCACACTCCACCCGGCACAAAGTCAAAGACAGTCTCACATCCAACAACAATAAGAAGTACACCTCTCCTATGCAGATTAGTGGGAAAGAGGATTTTTAAAGAATAATGCAATCTATTCTATTTCAATACAAACATTATCATAAGTTTGTTTTGTTGGTTTATAAATTCTTTTTTTTTTTTGAAGCAGAGTTTCACTTTGTTGCTTAGGCTGGGGTGCAAAGGTGCGATCTTGGCTGACTGCAACCTCTGCCTCCTGGGTTTAAGCGATTCTCCCACCTCAGGCTCCCAAGTAGCTGGGATTACAGGCACATGCCACCATGCCTGGCTAATTTTTGTATTTTTGTAGAGATGGGGTTTCACCATGTTGGCCAGGCTAGTCTTGAATTCCTGACCTCATGTGATCCGCCTGCCTTGGCCTCCCAAAGTGCTGGGATTACAGCTGTGAGCCACCGCACCCAGCCTGTTTTGTAAATTCTTGAGGTATTTTGATTTGCACAAATTTGCCTATGACAGTTTCTTTCATGGATCACTCACTTTCATAAGAAGGAAGAAGAAAAATACATTTTTAATGGGTTTAAATTCACCAGGTTTTCCTACAAATGTTTTTCCATGGTAGTAACTAGCGATAGAAATATTCATTGTAATTCCTGGTTCTATTACTTTTTTTTTTGTTAGTAATCTATAAGAAGTTTAAACAGATAGAGAAATTATTTTAAACACAGATTCACCATGTGGGGCAGTCAAAAGGCCAAAGACCCCAAGAGAAGAGAGCCAGATTCAAGGCAACTGAGATTAGCAACTGGGGAAAGAGAAGGCACTTTAACTGCTGTAATGTCAAGTAAGAAGTTTTCAAGAGCCCGTATACTGATAACACTTCAGGCTTTCATAAAAGCAAAACTCTAAATGGAAAACAACAAAGTGACTTTGAAAAGAGTGCTCCAATGCAGTTCCTCAATTCATCCAACTTGCATGTGCTGCTGTTGCTTTTACCATTTTATGAGTTACCATCTCAACAATCCTGGGAAGAACACTGCTCCTTTTGCAAACAGGTGAGGCACATCCTGTTCAAAAGCATTATAACTTTCTTTCTTTCTCTCTCTCTCCTTCCTTCTTTTCTTTCCTTCTTCCCTTCCCTTCCTTTTCTTTTCTTTTCTTTCTTTCTTTCTTTCTTTCTTTCTTTCTTTCTTTCTTTCTTTCTTTCTTTCTTTCTTTCTTTCTTTCTCTCTCTCTTTCTTTCTTGCCTTCTCTCTCTCTTCTTTCTCCTTCCCTCCCTCCTTCCTTCTTCCCTCCCTCCTTCCTTCTTCCCTCCCTCCCTCCCTGGACTGACTTGACTTTCTTTCTTTCTCCCTTTTTCTTTTTCTTTTTTTTCTTTCTTTCTCTTTCCTTCCTTTCTCTCTCTTTCTTTCTTTCTCATTTTCTTTCCGTCTTTCTCTTTCTTTTCCTTCCTTCCTTCCTTCCCTCTCTCGCTCCCTGGACTTACTTTACTTTTTTTCTCCTTCCTTCCTTTCTTTTTCTTTTTCTTTCTTTTCTTTCCCTCCCTCTCTCCCTCCCCCCTCCCTTCCTTCCTTCCTTTTTTCCTTCTTTCCTTCCTCCCTTCTCTCTTTCATGAATAAACTTTTCTCTATATATATTCATAGATTTGGAAGCAATGTGAAAATCTATTTGGTTCATGCCTCTGGTATTAAGCAGGACCACAGCTAAAATAACCTAGACAGAAAAGAAAAAATATGGCTAGGGCTGCCAACCTTTTTGTTGGAAGCTTGCTAATGTCAACATTACGGAGGCTGGTGTGCCAGGTGGTATGAGGAAATAGACTTGTACTATATAAAATATATGAGCTACTGGCACAGATTTAAAGTGGTGCTGCTGTTGTGGCCACACCTGGCCCTGATGGAATCAAGCTTAGATTGGGCCTGGCGTAGTTCTAGGGTAAACTATAGGATAAGATTGATTTGCTAGGACAGGTAATGACTTCCCTGGAACTGCAAGCATTTAATATAAAGTGACTATGCCACCTTCTGCCAAGTTTGCCATGCAAAACTATTGTTGAAGAATGCTAGCCAGCAGATATTCATCAAGTCATGTCATGCCTTCCCTTTCAAAATCTGTCAGTGGCTGAGAAATTTGGATTACTGTGCTTAATTTTTTTTTTTCTTTTGAGACAGAGCGAGACTCTGTCTCTCAGGCTGGAGTGCAGAGGCGCGATCTCAGTTTACTGCAACCTCTGCCTCCTAGGTTCAAGTGATTCTCCTGCCTCAGCCTCCCAAGTAGCTGGGACTACAGGCGCACCACCATACCCAGCTACTTTTTGTATTTTAAGTAGAGACGGGTTTTCACCATGTTAGCCAGGCTTGTCTCGAACTCCTGACCTCAGGTGATCCACTTGCCTCGGCCTCCCAAAGTGCTAGGATTACAGGGGTGAGCCACTGTGCCCAGCCTGTGCCTAACACTGTCCCTTCATGATTTGATTTCCAGGTACCCTTACAGCAATATTCCTGTCGCCTTCATGCTTTTATATGGTGGCATGGCAAATATTTAATGGTCAGCTCTCTGGCAACAGAACAGAAGCCTTGCTTTGTACTGGCTCCAATTTCTGTGGTGTAAATACTCCCACCATGGCTGACATCCACCTACCAATGTGAAATCCCTGAGTGTGAAGTTGGGAAGAGAAGTGCACAAGTGTTCTTGCAAGTTTATGTGAGCCAGCTCCAGCGCACCACTGTCTCTATGCCTCCCCACTACCTAGAATGTTCTTTACTTTCTCCACACCTACTCTTCCTTCCATACTCAGCAACTCTGACACCCCCAAACCTCCATCCCCAATTCAATCTGAGTTCTACGCCTCTTGTCTGTGTTCTATTTTGCACCTTGGAAGGTTTTGATCTTTCTTTCTTTTAACAAGTACGTATTGGGTGCTCTCTGTGTTTCACACATTAGCTTACGTCTGGGAGAAACACTGTTGAAGAGAGCAAATTACTCAGGCTTCAGGCACATTTGCTTAGCCTCTTACAAAGGCAGACAAGCAGTAAATGTGGTAAGTGCTATAACTGGGCTAAGAACAGAGGACGGGCACCGACATGGAGCATAGCCTGCAACTATAATTATTGCACTGAGAGAGTAAAATTAGAAGAAATCCAAACTGTGAGGAACAAAATCATCCTTTTTTTAAAAATATGATTCACCCTCAAAAAGATGAGTGGCTATGCCAGATCCAGCCTAGGGAAATGCAGTGAATTGGTGTAGCAAAGGACTTTTAATCAGACTAGCAGTAGACCAATGAGAGATATTGCCTTCACCTTTCCCACATGCTGCCCCTCAACACAGAAATAGGTACTTGACTTGGGCTCAGCAAATCTTACTACCTCATCCACTTGGCAACAGTGCTTGTCCCAAAGATAGGCCCTTGATCCAAAGTGGGTGGCGAATGGTATCATTTTTATCCTGAGATTAATATTTAGAGTATGCAGAAAAAAAAGTTATCCTTCCCCCGCTGAGTTTACTAAACTGGAATGTCACAGATTTGGGATTACCAAGTGACAATTTTCTCTGTTACTTAAAAGAAACTGCTGGCCAGGCAGGGTGGCTCACGCCTGTAATCCCAGCACTTTGGGAGGCCGAGGCGGGTGGATCACAAGATCAAGAGATTGAGATCATCCTGGCCAACACGGTGAAACCCCGTCTCTACTAACAATACAAAAATTAGCTGGGCATGGTGGCACGTGCCTGTACTCCCAGCTGCTCGGGAGGCTGAGGCAGGAGAATCGCTTGAACCCGGGAGGTAGAGGTAGCAGTCAGCCGAGATTGTGCCATTGCACTCCAACCTGGTGACAGAGCAAGCCTCCATCTCAAAAAAAAAAAAAAAAAAAAAAAAAAAAGAAAGAAAGAAAAAAAGAAAAAAGAAAACAAACTGCCAAACAGAAATGGAAAAGAGAAAAGTTCTGGTTGAGTTCCCCGTTCAATTGCCTGAGTCCCTGGGTCCTCCAGCTCTTGCTTTGTCTGCTACGCCATCCAAGCATGCTTTACCATTGTATCAGTCAAGAAACTGTATCTTGTCTTTGTTGGTTTGAGTTACAGTTATGTCATGCAACCAAATGTTTTCTGACAAATGCAGTGACCCTGGATGAGGCCTCAAGGAGGCAAGACTGGATTGTGACTGCCAATAAGAAAATATACCCCTGGGAGGCACTTGTTCTGCTATTCCTTCAAGCTTCTCTCTCTGCCTTAAATCTGTCTGCATTCCCAGATGTCACCAAGCTCATGGGGCTTACAAATAGAAATAAGAGGAAGTCCCTATGCAGGGACTTACCATTTACTTGAAACAAATGAATCCAAAAAACGTGATCGAAAACTACCAGCTAAACTGGGGAAACAAAGGAGGAATTAGTCAATTGTATAGAAGGGTAAGGAGAGAATAAAAGTGGCTCCTTAATATAATTAATTCTTTTTATTTATTTATTTATTTTTTGAGACGGAGTCTCGCTCTGTCACCCAGGCTGGAGTGTAGTGGCACAGTCTTGGCTCACTGCAAGCTCCACCTCCCGGGTTCACTCCATTCTCTTGCCTCAGCCTCCCGGGTAGCTGGGACTACAGGCACCCGCCACCATGACCGGCTAATTTTTTGTATTTTTAGTAGAGACGGGGTTTCACCGTGTTAGCCAGGATGGTCTCGATCTCCTGACCTTGTGATCCGCCTGCCTCGGCCTCCCAAAGTGCTGGGCTTACAGGCGTGAGCCACCCCACCCGGCCAATAATAATTAATTCTTATTAAGCAACTTAGATATTTCTTTTTGCCTGTGTTTATCTCATTTAATTCTCTTCTACAACTATAAAGAGATAGAAGCCTTTGTTCTCCTCATTCTTCAGATGAGAAAACTGAGATTTTATGTATTAAGAAATTGTGTAGCTTGCCCAAGTTCACATATCTAGGAGTTGCAGTCCATTTTACTCCAGTAAAAGTCAGAAGTTGAGTCTGTTTTACTCCAAATCCCAGTCTCCACAAGCCTTCTTGAGATAAGTGTTAAAATTGTTTGACACTTAATATCACAAAGAAAAATAATACAGAAGTTTCTACCTGAATTTTAAAAATATATTTTTGAAATTACACGGAATCCTGTTCCTAAGTAAGCACTGCAAAAATCAACCAACCAACTAAACAAACTCAAATGTTTAGTCAATTAAAACTTTGTGGGGCCCGGCACAGAGGCTCACACCTATAATTCCAGCCCTTTGGGAAGCAAAGGCAGGAGGATCACTTGAGCCCAGGAGTTTGAGAACAGCCTGGGCAACATAGTTGCACCCTGTCTCTACAAAAATTTTTTTTTAAACTGGGCGTGGTGGCCTGTGCCTGTAGCTGTTTGGGAGGCTGAGGTGGGAAGATGACTTGAACCCAGGAGATAGAGGCTGCAGTGAGCCATGATTGTGCCACTGCACTCCAGCCTGGGTGACAGTATGAGACCCTGTCTCAAAAAGCAAAAACAAAAACAATATTTTGAAATGTCATAGTAGGCATATTACAGGCTTAAAATTATTAAGAGAGAAATTTATTTAACTTTATTTAATCTATTTTCCTCCAAACTTACTTGGACCTAGATCCGTTTTGGGAGAAAACCTCATTACATAATATGAAATTAATATACTATAAAACACTCTTGGGGAAATGCTTCTCTTTTGTAAAGAAAACATGAAACTTTGAAAGTGAGTGCAAATTAAAATCAATCAACGCATGTATACTGTGTGCCTCCAACCTACTAAGCGTTGTTCTATGGGCTATTTAGGGGCAGTGAAAACAAAGAAGTAGCAGGCAGAATTCAAGTCTCAAGTAATTTAAAAACTACAGCAATAAAAGACAATAATTAAGACCCCCTCTTGTGCATTACAGATGCTCCTCAACTTATGATAGGGTCATGTCCCAGTAAACTCATCATAAGTTGAAAATATCAAAAGGAGAAAATGCATTTAAAATACAAATGTACTGAGCATCGTTTAGCCTAGCCTACCTTAAATGTGCTCAGAATACTTCCATTTGCCTATAGTTGGGCAAAATCATCTAATACAAAGCCTATTTTATAATTAAGTGTTGAATATATCATGTAATTTTTGAATACTGTACTGAAAATGAAAAACAGAATGATTGTATGGGCACTTGAAGTAAGGTTTCCACTGAATGTGTATTGCTTTGACACCACTGTAAAGTTATAAAATCTAAAGTCGAGCTATCATAAGTTGGGGACCATTCGTGTGTTAAGATAGTCTCTATGGTAGCCTCTTCCATAGTTACAAAGATCAATAAAAACAGTTCCTGCATGCAAGGAACTTATCGTCTAGAAATGGGGAGTTCAAGGATGAGGGAATATTAGCGAGTTGGAAAAATCAAGACAGATTTTTTTGAATAAGGTAGCATTTGGTCTGGAGTTGGCTTAAAATTTTTTTTTCTTTTCTTTCTTTTCTTTTCTTTTCCTTTCTTTTTTCTTTATTTTTATTTTTTAAGATGGAGTCTCCCTCTGTCACCCAGGCTGGAGTGCAATGGCGTGATCTCGGTTCACTGCAAACTCCATCTCCCGGGTTCAAGTGATTCTCCTGCCTCAGCCTCCTGAGTAACTGGGACTACAGGGGCACACCACCACGCCCAGCTAATTTTTGTATTTTTAGTAAAGACGGGGTTTCGTCATGTTGACCAGGCTGGTCTCGAACTCCTGCAACTCAGGTAATTTGCCTGCCTCGGCCTCCCAAAGTGTATTTTTTTAAATTTTCTAACAAATAAAAATTTAAGGCTTTTGTGTAAGTAAAGAGTATCTATAACAGAAAATGAATTGCTATCTAGAATATATAAAAACTTCCTACAAATAAATAATACAAACAAAAAAATTCAATTAAAAAATAGAGGAAATGACAGGCAATCATACAGAGACTATACAAACTGTCAATAAACACTTGAAAAAATGCTCAATATCATTAATAATCAGGGAATTACAGACAAAAACAAGATGAATACTTTACACCTAGCTGGTTGAAAAAAAATTAAAGACGAATGGTATATACTGTTGGGAATGTTGCAGGGAATTAGGTATTCTCAAAAACAGTGGAGTATAAAATGATAAAGTAAATTTGAGAGCAATTTGCTTGTATCTATCAAATTTTTAAATTGCCAGTTCCCTGTGAGCCAGCCAGTTCCCTGTGAGCCAGTCAATTCACTTCCCAAAGAAACTGCTGAAACTGTGCATAAAGTTGTGCATTTGTTGTAAATTGTTTTAATCACAAAACATTTTGCAAAAGCCAACATGATTGCAGAAGTACGGTTAACACTTATTATACTGCATTCATTCAATATCATTCTCTGCAGTGGCTAAACAGAATGAGCTAGATCTCTTTCCATGACAAAGAAAAAAAGCTCTTCAAGACAAGTAGAAAAATTAAGTTGTGGCCAGGCGCGGTGGCTCATGCCTGTAATTCCAGCACTTTGGGAGGCCGAGTGGGATGGATCATGAGGTCAGGAGATGGAGATCATCCTGGCAAACATGGTGAAACCCCGTCTCTACTAAAATGCAAAAAACTAGCCAGGTGTGGTGGTGCACGCCTGTAGTACCAGCTACTTGGGAGGCTGAGGCAAGGGAATTGTTTGAACCCGGGAGGTGGAGGTTGCAGTGAGCTGAGATCATGCCACTGCACTCCAGCCTGGCAACACAGCGAAACTCCATCTCAAAAAAAAAAAAAAATCAAGTTGTAAAACAATATATATTATGTAGTTCCATTAAATTATTATTATTATTTTTTGAGACAGAGTCACTGTGTCACCCAGGCTGGAGTGCAGTGGCCCGATCTTGGCTCACTGCAACCTTCGCTTCCTGGGTTCAAGCAATTGTTAGGTCCCAGCCTCCTGAGTAGCTGGGACTACAGGTATATGCCACCACACCTGGCTAATTTTTGTATTTTTAGTAGAAACGAGATTTCGCCACGTTACCCAGGCTGGTCTCGCACTCCTCACCTCAAGCAATCCACCCACCTTGGCCCCCCAAAGTGCTGGGATTACAGGCATGAGCTACCGTGCCCAACCTAAATTAAAATTTATATGTATAAATCTGTCAACATATGTACATCTGTGTGAAGATATGAGAATGCAATAATGCAAGACATTCCCACACAGTTATTAACACTAGTTACCTCTGGGATGAAGAGTGGAATTAGGGGTCAGGATAGGTAAGAATTTTCACATTTTACTTTATGTACTAATATATGTCTTAAATCATTTGCGCTGAGAATATATTCATATAGTATTTACGTACTTTCTAAGAAAAAGAAAAAGAGGTATTCAAAAGAAGGAATTAATATGAATGAATACAAGCTAAGAATGAGTTTGTTTGCATGGCACAGTGAGGCATCTCATCTAATTATGGTCTAGAATGCTTCTAGGTAGAAAGGGGAATTAAAATTTTACAGGAAAAATGGATCTAAATTAAAGTGAAATTTGGAACTAGAAAGAAGAGTTAAGGTTTCATGCTGTAGCTTTAGTATTACCTAGGTTAGTTAAGATGCTAGAAAGGGCCATAAAACCTCAACACCACCCCTGTGCCGTCACATTTGACCTTAGTAACCTAACGGGGGGTATGGTAAGAACCAAAGTGTGACAAATTCCACAAAACATCACCTAAAGTTCTCCTTCAGCTTGTCAAGTTTATTCAAAGTTGACTTTGGTTTCTCACAGTAGACCTATCAGAAGAGGTCAGAAAAGTAGGATTAGTTTCCAAAGGCAGCTTTTTCTTTTCTTTTTTAAGAAACAGGGTCTCCCTCTGTCATCTCAACTAGAGTGCAGTGGTATAGTTACAGTACACTGCAGCCTCAAACTCCTGTGCTCAAGAGATCCTCCCAAGTAGCTAGCACTACAGGTATTCACCCACACGCCCAGCTAATTTTTATTTTATTTTTTGTAGAGACAGGGGTCTTGCAATATTGCCAAGGCTGGTTTTGAACTCCTGACCTCAAGCAACCCTCCCACCTCAACCTCCCAAAGTGCTGGGATTACAGGCATGAGCCACCACGCCAGCCAAGCAGCTTTATAAGGAAAGAATTGCACACGTCCCTCTACTTAGAAGAAGGTAGTTGGGCCCTTAGCAGGCATTTTGAATTTTACGGATTTCTTTCCATTACAGAACCACCGCAAGCAGAAGCTGTATCAATCTAATAATTAGAAAGAACTTTTCAGATCATCTTCCTTCCAGTGGCTCTCCATTTTTCTCAGATGAAATCCCACTTCCTCACCTTTGTTTAAAGGCCCTTTGTGGTGTCTTCTCACAGCAATGCCTCGGCCCCTACCTTGTCCCTCCTTCACTGATTCTGCCACAAAAGCAAACTGTCCCAGTGCTGTTTCCACATCCCAGCAAGGATGGTAGGCATTCCCATGGGCATTTACCACTGATGACACTATCATGCATTTGGCAAAGAAGGCTGTTCCCCTCTTTGCTAATCCTGCCTCCTATCCTCTTCTTAATAACCATGGAATAGCAGAGGTCAGGCTTGTACTTTTCTTAAGACTGTACTAATGGCTGGGTCATTTGGGAAAGGAAGTTGAATGCAAGAAAGGGAAATATAACTGCCACTAGCAGAGGCTATTTTGAGAGTTCACAGGCTTCAGCCCTCCTCAAAATCCATCATAGGGCTTCTTGTCGGCTTCACTCCTGGCCTGCAGCCATTGGCGGGGCGGTTTACTTCCTCGTGTGGCTTCTGTACATATTTATTCCTTTAAGTTCAATTCAATTGCTGAAAGGTTTCAAGAGAGAAAAAAACTTCTTGTAGTCCATGTCTCACCTTAGATGAATTAACCCCTTTGAGCCTGTTTCCTCTTTTGTAAAATGAGAAAAATAACAGCTAGTATATACGGTTATTGTGAATATTAAATGAGTTACTATATGTAAAGCTTTTAGAACAGTTTCTACCAGTTCTGGATAAATGTTAATGAATTCTGGATAAGTTCTGGATAAATATTAAGTTCTGGATAAATGTTAGTTATTAATACCCACATCACATTATTGAACTTAATGCCGCATGTCCATTACCTTATACTTCCGCAGTTGGGCCTTTTGGCACAGGCAAAAAATTTATATTTTTCACTAATAAATTATATCTGTTGGCTTTGAATCATTATTCTAAACCAGTGGAATTTTTTCAGTAGAGTCTATCATCCAACATGTAGATTATTATCTTCAATTGAGTTTGGGATACCACCTGAGTTCTCCCTCACTGTAAATATTGATTTTATTTATTTAACAAATTGGTGAAGGGCCTCTTATGTGCCACGTTCCTGAATGCATGTGTGTGTATGTTGTATACTTATGAGTGTATACACTCATGAAACAGTTCTATCTCAGGAGAGATAGAACTGTTTCATCTCAAAGGCGCATATGGTTTTTGATAAGGGAAGTATGTTGAGCACACATAATATAAACATTTAAATATTCAGAGATGGGGCAAGGTAAAGAAAGGATCCTGGATGTGGGCTGACTTACTTTGAGCAAAGTGCTCCATAAGGATCTAGCCTGGAAGATCCTTGGAAGGATCTACGTTGGTATAGTTTTTAATTAGAGAAATTTATCTTGCAGAAATACATACTAGATAGGTTTTTATTTTTTAATCTTACTCCTTCAAATGTACAAATATTTATTAAATACATCACACCTTAAGGGCATGAACAGGGTGAGGTTAGCTTTGTTTAACCAAAACAGGGCAGCCCATGAAGCTTAAAAAAAAATCAAATACAGGACAAGTCACAAGAAGGCCTATTTTAAGGAGTGAGTAGTAAACTAAGAGCTCATCCAGACAAAAAAATATTTGGTAGCTTTAAAACTATTTCACATTTATTTGTATAAGGGTTCTACTTGGAAGATGCAAGCCTTGTGGCTAGATAACTATAAAATAAATTCTTGTGAGTTAATAGACTTTCAGCCTTTCAGAGAAATTAAAGCACATAATGGAAGAAGAAATACTCATGATTCTCAGTGGTGATGTGGAAGAGAAGAGAGCGTTTTTGGCAGCCAAAGGGCCTACACAAAGCAACATATCCAGGAAGGACAAAGGGCTTGAACCTGTCCTACCCTAAACAGGAAGCATTTCAGGAGAGGACTGAGCAGGAGATATAGCCTGTTGTGACTGTGGCTTTACTACATCAAAGGCTGCAGTGGATCTCGATAATGCAAAATGTTTCCTTTTGTAACTCATAGTGAATATGACTGGACAACGAAACTATTTTGTAATTTGTTTCCTGAAAGATAAAGGAGTTAGAATATAGAATCTTTCATTGATTCTACAGAATCTTAAGACTCCTTCAGGGATGGCAGTCATTCCTACCGTGCTGAACATCATGTTGTCACGGTCAGAATCAGAACTAAATTGATTAAGGGTCTGAAACAGTTTGGCAACTCTTGGGCACTTATGCTGATAAGAAAAGTGATGAGACAGGGTAATGAAAAGAGGCTGCAAGAAATGACCATTCGTGCATTCAGCCAACATTTAGGCCACCCTCCTGTATTCCAGGCACTGTACATGGCACTGAGAATGCAAAGCAAAAGGAGTCATGGTCTACTGGCGGGAGCCTTCTCAGTGGAGAAAAGATCAACAAGAAAAGTGCCTGCTGGAGACCTCTCCTAGGGCATAAACCAATATAGAGGTGGGGCAGCTACGTCAGCCTGGGGTGTCCTCAGGCAGAACAGAAAGTGAGAATCAGAGCAGTATCTCATTTCTGAACACCTGGATTGTAGCTTTCCCTTGACTGTCAAAGGAGGTGGTTTTAAAAATCAAGCCAAACAGGTTTCCATCTTTTAGGAAGACCCTGGAACGTGCCAGTTGATTCTGACCATTCTCATGAACAGAAACACCTAGGAAGGGAGAACTGGTGAGTTTCAAGAGGAGGAAGTCCCTCAAAAGGGGCTGTGTTTCGTAAACGGCGCCCCAAAAGGGCTGAACTACTTCGATCTGGAGGAAAAAGACTCAGGCACTGAGGGAAGGGGAGGGTGCACGTCTGGAGTAATTTTAAGGCCTTTTCCGTGTTATGTGATGTGGCAATAAGGAAAGATTTGTTCGTTTTATTATTTTTTTAATTTTTAAAGATTTTCTTTTCCCCCCTTTTCCCCCTCCCAGCCACTCCGGTTTGGGTTTGCCACAAGACTATAATTCCTTTAGAAAGTGGAGTCGAATTCATAAAAGTGATGGGGGGAGGGGCGCGGAGAGGGAAGGCTGGGAGCCCCAGGGAGTCTTCACTACCGCTCAGCTCCCGGCGCGAGTGGAGGTCGGTGTGGGGAGAAGCGGCTCCCGCCCGGGATGGCTAATACTCTGCGAGCCCCGGCGGCCCGCGGCCGGCCGGGTGACTAGGCGGCGGGCGCGGAGGGTCTGCGGCGGGCGGGCGGCGCTGCAGCAGCCTGGGCACGGCTGCCGCCGCCCGCGGGCGCGAGTGTGCGCGGGTGTGGAAGGCCGGCGTGCGGGCCGTGAGGGGTGTGCGCGCGTGAGCCGGAGCGGGGCTCGCCCCTCGCCGGCGCCCGCCGCCCAGCCGGTGATTGCTCTCCGGCTGTCCCCGGCACCTCGGCCCCCCACGGCCGTTGGTCCGGGCGGGGGAGGGAGAAAGTGAGACTTGGTGTCATCACCATCCATTGTCAGAAGGGGAGGAAATTGGAATCCAGCAGCGGCGAGCAGCAGCTGGGCGGTCACATCTGGGAATGCAAAGCCGACCTCCCCCTCCTCCTCCTCCTCCTCCCCCTCCTCCTCCTCCTCTTCTCTCACCCAGGATCACTTCCGAAACCACTTCGCCTTCAGCCCCTGCCTCGGCCAGAGGTTTCATTTTTAACTGAATATTTACGAAAGCTGGAAGCGTGCGAGGGGGGTGGGGTGGGGTGGAAATAGCAGCTGCTTCTTTTCCAGGGATTTATTTAATGGGGATGTGTTCAAGGCAAGAGCGAATTCAGAAGGATATCGACGTCGTGATCCAGAAGTCCAGAGCTGAGAAGGACTGCCTGTTTGCAGGTGAGTTCTTGCTTTTCCAGAACCTCGGACCCAGCGCCCCCTTCCCAGTTTTCTGACCGCGACGTCTGTGGCTGGGGGTGGGGTGGAGGGTTGCACGTCCCCATTCTGGGGTTCATTTGGCAACAGCTGCTGCAACGAGCGCGGGAGCCAAAAGGGGGAGGGGGCGCCAGCCTCTCCCCTTCCCCTCCCCCACCCCCAAGTCTGAGGCAGCCACCAGCTTTGAGGGCAGAGCCCGCGTGGCCGGAGCGGGGGTCTAGGCGAAGGGGCAGTGCGTGGTATTTCCAGCCCCGCGTAGTGCCCGAAGCCTCCAAGTACGCTTCCTGGGTTCCAGCAGCGGCGGCAGAGCGGGGTTGGTTTGCGCAATGGGCTGAGCGGCGGCGGCCGGGAATGGAGCCTGCTGCGCTGCGCTGCGCTTGTAAGCTGCGCCCGGCGCCGAGGACCCCCGGGGGGCAGCGCTCGGCCCATCTCCGGCCCCTTCGGCTCCCTCTAGTCCCCTCCGACTGGCAAAGAGAAGGGATTCCTCGGATTCCCAAGGCACCCAGCGCCCCTGCCTGGGGGTCGCCTTTCGTCCATTTTGCTCCCCCGGGATTTTGCTTTCGCTGCCGCGAGCCCGGCTGAGGCTGCTTCCGGCCTCCCCGATCGGGAAATTCCCGCTGTTGCCATGGCACCCGGCACTTGTTGCGGGGGGCGGCCTCCCGCTGCACCCAGTCGGGGGCGCGCCGCATCCCCTGGGACGCGGCGCAGAGGGACCTCGCCGCCCTCTAGCCCTTGCCTTCTGCCCGGCCAGGCCTCCCCTGACACCACCGAATGTGGGGCTCAAGTCCTGATCGGGGTTAAAACAAATCCACTCCAGGGGTAGCTTTTGACGGGACTTTCTGTTTCAGATTTCAGATACTCTGACTCCACCTTTACTTTTACCTACGTTGGCGGCCCCAGAAGGTATTTATGTGTATAGAGTTGCTTCATTTCCTGTTCACACTCTTGTGTTTCCTTTGTTCTTAGCGTGTTCCGTGTTCGGGTATTTTGGTTGCTTGTTTGTTTGATTATTGTGGCTTTTCTTTACCTGCTACCCAAGCCTGACGTCCCTCGGTTTTAAATAGCAGGAGGAGGGGAATCAATGTTTGATTCAGGTGTTTCGAGGACCACGCCACAGGCAATGAGCAGAACTCTTCATGTTGAAACTGTTCTGCTACAGTACTAGATTGCTCTCAGGCGATTTGGGGTTGATACAGGCAAGCCGGTGCAAAACTGGAATACTGGATATGAAGTGAAATGTATAAAAGACATAAAATGTCACAAAATAGTTTGATCAGAAGTGTTGATTTTCCTGGTGAGTTGGGGCTGCGTGTTTCCATGTTTTCTGAAGGTTTACATAAACATGCAGCCTGCCAATTCTCTGTACATTTTTTTTTTCAATGAGTGGTATTTCGGTTTTCACGTATAGTTGTAAGAAAGAAATTGGAGACTTATATGTAGCTGGAGTGGATGACTTCTTTCTTTTGGGGGAAGAATGAGAGATGCACATTTCGTTAGTAAATTGTGAACAACTTGAAACAAACCCAAATCCAATTTTGAATTTAGGAAGTAGAGTTAAAATGAAAGGTAGCCATTCAAATACTATGCCTTGCTACCTTCACTTGTTGAGTTAGGATTTTCTTCCTTTTAGCCCTTTAGGGACACAGTAGTTTAAAAGAGCAGTAGCCACATATGAGAAGTACCAGATTTAGCTTAGAGGGAATTCCTTAGACCAGCCCTGCTGTTAGGACTTGACATTCAATATTGTTTGATCACATTCCAAAATATATCTTAGCTAATGGAAACATTTATAAACATATAAATTGCAAAAGAAGCTTTCTTGTGTACATACATTTTTAAAAGCTTGAAATTGATGTGAACTTTTAAAAACACGTAGGATCTGTATTACATTATACATCTCAAAACATTTAAAGTGAATATCATTCCAGTATATACAATATACCTAAGCCCCAGAATTAGCACATTGATTTACTAGTTGAAAATATAACAGTGAATCACCAAACTTAAGTGTATACTTTTTGGGAGAGCATGAAATTACAGTATTTCTTAATTTACTGTAATGTCATCTTTGTAATTATGAATTAATAATTCAATGAGAGGAGACTTGGTTGATTAAATTAACGCTGGTCCTACACATTATATCTAAAGGATCTTCGTATATGACTAATATCCTCTTGGATTATTTTAACAGTTAAAATATACAAAGTGGCCCATTAAAAACAGAGTTGACTTTTCACTATTGCTGTTTTTCTGGTGAGACATGTGGACAGGAAGGACAGGTGGGCTTTTCAACTAACTAGCTTTCTGATTTTTAATAAGATACCTCAGTTCTTTTGGCCTCAGTTTACTTATCTGTACAATCAAAGGGTAAATCATATGCTTAATCACTAAGATCTGTTAGATACTGCAGTTAAGATTCTTTATCAGCAAATTATTGAACTCTAGTGTTAACATAGCTAGAGGTGGAAAAGGGAGCAAGGCCAGGTGTTGGGATGAATAATTAAGCGAGATAACATCAGTTTTCACCATAGGAAGAAGTACCATGGTTGCTCTTAAAGTAAGAGATGTTTCCTATTTTATGTAATTTTATTAAAGGATAGTGTTTTCTTTTGTCACTGATTTAAATGTACCTGGCTGTTTCTCAGCCATTTGGCTAAGATCGAGCACAAGTGTACCTGAGCCTTTTATATCTAATCTAATGTAGACCAGCCTCTTAAAAGAGAAAGACAATTGGTTAAACTGCTGATGTGTTGCTTTGTCTTCTCAAAAGCTTGTTCTATAATACAATATGTAAAAAGTTGTTACAGTGTAGTAACCGTAGATAATCCCTTTATGATTTGGACCTAATGGCGAAGACCTTTTATTTTCTGAAAATAACGTATTTGTTTTCATTACCGACATTATAAACCAATATTTATTAATCTATTTCTTATCCTGACATTTCAGTCAGACTCTTAAAATAATCTTGCTGTGTTTTGATTTAATGTGCTTATCAACTTGTAATATTGAATTAATAGTATCATTTTAGGTGAACTAGACTTTATTGAAGGAGGTGGGAGCCTTATGGAGAGAGAGTATATGATTATCTCTATTTGTATTTAATTACCATTTCATCTAACCATTAAGAACATATTTCAAGAATAATTTTAATTCAAGTTGTAGATAAAACTTACTATACCATTTTCTTTTTGATGCTTTCCAAGAATGAGATACATGGTATTTTAAAGACAAAGATTGATCTTACATGTTACTATTAAAAAATAATAATAATTTTGTTCTACATTTATACTTTTAATTTTTCTGTGGATAATAAGAAATGCCAAGAGGCGATTGTGTCCATGCTGGCAAGTGGCCTAATAAATTGTCCTTTTATTTGGTGGTCCTCAGAGTGGCAGTTAACATCTTGCTATTCTGCCTTGTGGACTTGAGGTGGAAAGGTTCATGGAATTATATCCTTGCTTTTGGATGTGCAAACTGAGGCTCAGAGAGTTTAAGACACATAGTCACTTTCACCAATTAAATGTTGAAGCTGCCATGTAAACCTGTTCCGTCACACTCCTGAGACCTCCTTCTTCTCCATTAGTGTTTTCAAGCTTTTTGAGCATGCAGACACTTTACCATCAAAAAATTATGTAGAGACATAATTGAGAGTTACAGTTTAAAGAAAAACAAGGTGTAATTATTTGGTTATAAGTAGCATTTACATATGCTTGAAAACTTGTGCTATGTATACGGTAAGATTAATTTATTCTAACAATGATCTTGATAATCCCCCTGCTTCCCAGACTCCTTAGAATAGCTCCACAGCTATCAGTGGTTCTGCCACAGGTTCAGAGCCTTCCCAGTACTGCCTTCTTATTTGAGAGGTGTGCTAAGAACTATAAAGCAGAGGCTTCAATTGTACACAATTTGGAAGTTTAGGCAAAAGTCATTTCTTCCCTATACTTTGTCATACTTATCTCCTGTCTCTTTCTGTTTTACTGATTAGCAATAAACTCCTTAAAACCCAAAGGTTTGGGCTTCTGTTCCTTTCACTTGCAGTCAGACATGGAGTTAGTGGTAGAAGGAACAGAAGGGGTAACCTGCATGGTGACAGCTACTGAGGGGATGGATAGGAAAGCAGGCTGAGTCCCTGGGGCCAGTGGTTACCAAAGCCAAGGAGAGAGCAAGTGGAGCCCAGTGGGCCTGGCCATGGACTGCTCTGGAATTCCGAGTGTGAACTTTCAGCCAGGAATGTATTGTGAAAATATTACTCTGAGGTTTTAAAAGTACACAAATAAGAATTGTTTTTTGTAAAAAATAAAAATAAAAAAAAAGTTAGAAGAAGAAATACGCCAAAAAGAAGAAAGTAAAAAGTACATGACTTCTGTCTTCTGTTAACATATTAAAATTTATTCTTTTAGATTTTTATGTGTCTATATACATATAAAATATATATGCATCCCCAAATTGTATTAATACTCTTTTGAGACCTCACATTTTTTTCACCCAAGAATATAACATTAATTTCTTTCCTTTAGAAAAGACATGAGACTAAAGAATGTTTATTAAGTTGAGAGTTTCCCAATCAAGGAGTATGACTCTGTATAATAATAAAGCTAATGTTTTATTAGAAATTATAATAAAATTAGAAATTTAATATTTGGCAGGATGTGAGTTGCCTGCATATGTACACCCTTTATTATATGACTGGACACTCTTTTGTGTGGTCATGGATATATTGGCATCTTTTGAAGTGTATCCTTTTTGTTTCAGGAGCTTCCGTCTAGATAAATAGCAAGCGTGACACTGATAATAGTAATGGAATATTCCTTAAAGCACAGGCTCCTTCCTCTTTCTCCTGAGCCTTTGCACATGCTGCCTGGAAAACTCACCCACAACCTGCTTTCCATCCTCTCCTTTGGCTCATCCCTGCTCAGCCCTGTTTGTTAAGATATTTGCTAAGCCAGATTCTCTGAGAAGCCTTTCCTGGCATCCTCGTCTGTATGATTCTGCTAGGTGTTTCTAAAACCATGTCATTACAGTACATTGTAATCACCCATTTATGTCTGTTTGTCTGTGAGCCTCTTGGAGATGGGAATTCTCTCCTATGCGTTGCAGTTTCCCCAGCCCCTAGCACCCTGTCTAGCCCAGTATTCTTCTAAGTAAGTAGGTGTTGAATGACTTACAAAATGAATGCTAAAAGACCTGGCAGACAAGAAGGAATTTCCTGGCCTAAATGACCAGATGTGGAGAAGATACTCAGGCACTTCAGGGTCCCCAATCTGGTGATGTCACTTGCAGTGGAATTTCATATGAATCCAGTGTGAGAGAAGTTGCCTAGTCAAGTTATAAGTCCACTTCTCTGGGTCACATGTGCAAATACTTTTAGGGGACAGATAATGCAATATTTAAGATACTAGGGCGTGATGAGGACTGTGGCACAGTGGAGAGTTTGGACTCCAAGGGTAATTAATTCAGTTGAAAAAATCAACAGCACTCTGTTGATCAAGCAAACTTTCTAGGGGCCCTAATCCACCTGGGCCCGCAGTGTGTAATTCCATAACTCATGGGATGCCATCAGGAGAGACAATCTACTTGATTGCTAAAGGGCCTTTGTTTTCTTTGGAGTTCCCCAGAAAGGAGAAGTGTATGTGTGTGCAGGGGTGAGGAGGGGGAGGGTGAAGAAGCAATGCTATCCCCTTAAAAAGGTTTGTCAATTTTCATTATGAAAGATCAAACGTGCCCACTGCAGAAATCTTGGCATATACAGTTACTTTGAAGCCATTCAGTGTTCTTCAAGATGTCACAATGAAAACAGTGATGATTTTTTAAATAAAAAATTAACATGTTTCTCTTGGCAATGGGACTTTCTCACCATACTTTTATGTTATATCACTTATTATATATTCAAAATATTGATTTTTTAAAAGTGTGTTCCTTGGAGCCCTGGGAACCTGCCTCAGGAGCTGGGGTGGCTGTGGGGAGGGAGTGTGAAGGGAGCTGAATGAGTTAGTGAGAATCTGGGTCTTCATATCTTTTTTAAAATTGCAGCTGCTTTTTTCTGTTCTGTATAACAACTCTTTTTGAAAACAGTTTCATTGTTGAGTTTTAAAACCACTGACCTAAAATAACCACCAATTTAACATAAGTATAACTTTATTGAGTTTTTTTGTATTAAAATTTAAACTCCATGTTCTTCATGGATTAAGGTGATCCTATAGTGATATTTATTAAGCATCATCTCTGCTGTTCTCTTTGCTTGCCTTGCTTTATCCCGTGTTTCCAAAAAACACAAATAGGTATTTTGTCAGCTGTTTTACGTTTTATAGCAGGAAAAACAGAGGCTTGGGTGATTTAAGTAAGTTACAGTTAGTAAGAGCCATAGGATACATTTCAGTGTAAGTCAATGTTTATGTAAGACTTAAGGGACATTGGTTGAATTGGCATGGCTAGAATAGTTGGGAATGTTTGGGAATGGGGAGAGATTGCTAATGGGATGTCTGCCAGGGGCAATACTGAAAATCTGCTGGTTGGCAAAGGTAGTGCCTGAGCCCAGTGCTAACCATAATAGTTGGAAAATTATGTACGTTGGCTGTGGAATCCTTATGCAAATATTTGGCAAATCCATGTAAATTTCCCATCATTTCTCTCTGCAGCATTTTTAAAAAGACATATAGCTGAAATTTTATCAATCCTAAAAATATTTTGTAATTATCTGCCCAGATTTGCATTTGGGTAGATTGTGCTGTAGAAGATATATCTTGCTTTAAGATAGCTGCCAATGATTATTTTAGTCTATTTTAATCAACTTATTGTCTTGTAATCTTTCCTTTTTCATTCTCTAAATTTCTGAAATTCCATCTTTCATGTTCCCCAGGAAAGACTAGTGAGATGTGTTTTTATTAATAAGACTTACTATCCTCATTTCACCATGACATAATTTGGGCTTTCTGTTCCAGTTTATCCTACTTGAATGCTGGACACTTCCACCTGAGTATTTGTCATTTTCACCTCAACCCCAGCACATTAAAACAATCCCTTCTTAGCTCTCTAAAAGAAGCTTCTGTCTCCAGCCTTTTCCTAGTCAGTATCACATCTTTTGAGCCCAGTATGGGGATTACAGTTTCAGATTTCACCTCAAGTCTTCCTCTTCTGGTTCCTGAAGCTCTGCCAACCTCTACTTTGAAACACTGTTGGCCTCTTCATCCCATCCCATGTCAACATTTAGCCCATGCCCTGTTGGCTTTGACTTAGATCAATCGCCTTAACCTACTGTCTTAAAATTCTTGATTTTGAGTTTCTTATCCATCCAGTTTACTTACACCTGAACTCTTTAAGCATGAAATTAATCATTCATCTGTTCAGAAGCCTTCAAATGTGACCACAGCTTTTTCCATATAGACCTGAAACTTAACATTCTTGGCCTTTGACAGCTGCCTTCCCTATCCACTGATACATGTTTCTCATGCTTCCTAACACCTACATGCTTCTGTTTGCTTAGTGACCACCCCCCGCCCACTCATCAACAGTTTGTATTAATTTAGTGTAAAGCTGTGTAAGGTTTATTGATTGATAACATCTGTGTCAAGATCATGGTTTTTTATCACAAAGAGCAGTTCATTGTATTTTTTCCTTGCCCACGAATGACATCTCTGTTCAGTAGAATACATAACGTTTTACGCATAGGAGGATAGAGTGAGAATATGAGTAGAACAAAGTAAGAATAAGAGGAGAGGATAGTGAAATTTGAGGATAGGATGAGAATGTAAATAGATTTATGTCCATCCATTACAAGATTAATAACCACAACGACCAAAGTCTTGAATGTTACTTATTTGCATATGAGTGATATTTCAGTTTGTGGCTGACACCCTCTTGGTATTAAATGGAAGATGACAAATCATTCAATATTAATTTTAGAGGGAGACATCTATTGAAACCTTTGTGCAGTCAGGTCAAGTTTCTGTGTACAAAAATTAGCAGAGAGGTTGCTGCTGGTTGACTTCCCCTAGGATGGTGTCTTTCTGAACATTTTGAAATGTAGATTGAAAAGGTGGATTTGTCAACTAACTCTGAAGTGCTGTAGTTATTTGTGTTTTCATCATTGTTTTATTGTTTATTTTATTTTTGGGATGGAGTTTTCGCTCTTGTTGCCCAGGCTGGAGTGCAGTGGCCTGATCTTGGCTCACTGCAACCTCCGCCCCCCGGGTTCAAGCGATTCTCCCGTCTCAGTCTCTCAAGTAACTGGGATTACAGGCACACACCACCATGGCCGGCTAATTTTTTTGTATTCTTAGTCGAGACGGGAATTCACCATATTGGCCAGGTTGGTCTCGAACTCAGGTGACCTCAGGTGATCTGCCCGCCTCGGCCTCCCAAAGTGTTGGGATTATGGGCGTGAGCCAGCCATGGCGCCCGGCCTGTTTTATTGTTTAAAAAACAAGTACAGGTTGTTATTATCCAAGAATTGTTGATAGAATATATACTGTATTTGAAGTGTAGAACCAAGGCAGAGGCTGATTAATATAATTAGTTTACATTTGTTAGCCTTTCACATCTGTGAAGGAATAAAGTACAGACAAAAGTGGAAAACAAACCAGGAAAAAAAAATTGTTAAGCACAGAGCTGCTTAAAAGAGTGATGTCACATTGAAAAAAAAGTCACAGAAATAAGTCAGTATTTTGTTTAGAGACTAGAACTCCAACTCCTAGCCAACTGCCTAGAATATAGTAAATATTTCTAGTTTCTTAAATGACTAGTAATATTCCTACATTATGTGATGGCATTTCCCAAACTGTTTAATTAGATATTAGATTTGTAGCCAAATATGTCTAGGAAATGCTTAAACAATATAAAACAGTTTTAATGATTGGCTTTTTAGAACGTTATATATTAGTGTGCTTTATGCATATCCAAGAGGTGAGTGAAGTATTTGGGGTTTTTCAGACTTACTTGATTACAGATCTGGAGTATCTCAAAACAGTTGTTTTGTGGAAAACACTTTGGCAAACTCTGAGTCTTATTCATTAAAAATAGTTTTTGGGTAAACAACAGTGTAATAGAAATGGAAATTACTGATTCATATTGAGCCAGGAAGAATTTATTTTCAGCAATTTTTATAGAAGTTGCTTTATGACAAAGAAAGCTTTGGTTAACCGGCATTTGGCATTTCATGCCCCTAACTTTTCTACATGAGGGTGTATTTCTCTGGTTCTCTCACTCTCTCACTAGTTATACTGAATTCATTTACGTTAAGGGCTCTCAACCTTTCTTATTCATCAAAGCCCTGAAGTTGGCAGAGCCCTCTCTGGTACCTGATTAGAAGTCCGTCTTCTGTCTCATAGGGAAGTGTTAGAGATGGATAATGATTCTGTGTAGCAGAAGTACTCATTATGTCCTCTTAAATTCGGTCACTTTGACTGCAGTAGAGCTTCTTAGTGAACAGTCTATGTTGGAGTGTACTTTCAGAGAAGCTCGTGGTGGGGGAAATCTGGAATTTGTCTAAATATTTCATTTCTTTGATAAATTACATTAAGAAATCAATGAGAGTATCTATTTGGTGAAATCATTTTCCTCCATGTGACTAAATGAGAAATTTAGTGAAAGATTTAAAATCATTTCTCAGACTTTTTCCACATTAGTCGGGAAGCAAACCCCTTTTTTAAGGCAATGTCAGTTATTAAGCTTTAGGGAACCACATGCCACTTTAGGTAACACTTGATTGGAGAGATTGAAGAGTGAAGTCCCTGCTTTAAAGTGTACTCCTGTGGACACAGTAATACATATATTTAAAATGGTTCATGTTAAGAGTAGGTATATTTCTATCTAAATACTCTGTAGCTTTTGTGATTCAGGAAAACGAGTGGAGCCTCACAGGCACAAGAATCTAGTAAATTCTAGGTTTCTTGTGTGGAAATCAGTGTGCAAAATCTTAACGGAGTGAATTCTTGATTGTTGATATCACATTTGTTAGTCTGTATGTATCTGTGTCATTGATCTCCTTAAGAAGAGACTCGTAGATATTGACTGGGAGACCTAAGCTGAATGCTAAAATCTGCTCCATGGATATAAGCTGATGCAGTCATCATTTCTCATTAAAATGCATCACAGCTAGATATGCAGCAAAAAAAAAAAAAAAAAAAAAGTTAGTCCCTCCAGCTGAAAAGCGGTCATTACTTTATTATCACCACAGAATTTGAAATGATTTCTGTAGTTAACAGTCAGATTTTATTTTTAGTTAACTAAGACAAAGTTTGAATAATTCACTGTGAGACAAATTCTTTCTTGATTCTTCTTTTTGGAGCAGTCCGTCGTTATGGGAAAACCAGCCTAGAATGGTGATTTCAGTTTCAGTTAGGTGATTTCAATGAGAATTGTATTTGGCTCAGAAATGATGAGACTGGGGCCAAGAAAAATTTTAAACTTATTTTTTTTGTAATCATATTGCTAGTTTGATTTCATATGAACTTCCTTTGTTGACTTTCTGTGCCATTAATTTAAAATTTCCAGTATCCTCAATATTTGATGTCTTACATGTACAGAATCCTTTCCAGCTGTGAGTCGTCAGCAAGTAAAAAATTTAGTATGGCAATAGTTTTCATAAGAGGTTTTTTAAAACAGAAAAATGTTGACATTGCCAGCCTCTGGGTTGCATTTAGGTATATGCTACATTTCAAAGGTAGCTTTCTGAAGGCAAAGACTTTTTCAACATCTGAATATTCTGATTTACAGAAATTAAAAAAAAAAAAACCCTGTACATTATACAGGCATATACATTTGAATCAGGAAAATATAAAATTAGCTGATTATTTTTATTCAGTAAAAGTGCCTTGGCACAGAACTAAAATTGATAACTTATGGTTTTAGAATGTAGATAAGTACATGAGAGTAAATCACATTTTTATATGAATAGAAATATCAACTTTATTCATATATAGATTATAAAACTATACTAAACAAAAAGTAATTATTTAGTATTACAAAAATTATTAAGAACCATTACAAAAATTCTCTGCCTACTAATTTTCAATCACCATAGAAATACAATATTTAATAATGCTGCTGCAGTACTTACATAAAACATATTAAGAATTGATGTTATATTTCTGTGTTTCAATATTGAGCTTAAACATAAAACATGTTTGAAATGTGTTTGTGTGTGTCTGTCACACACACATAACATGTACATACCTGAAACTCATACTACAATTGCAACACATCTTAAGCTTTTCCTTTTAAACATACCAAGATAACATTCTAAAATGAAGAACATCTATGTCTCTCTTCATTCTGTCTCTCTATGATATACAATTGCTATAAACGTATTTTCATATTTGATATATATAGGTACATATATATGGATAGATAAATATAGATATATGAGAGAGAAATGGAGATTAGAGATCTATGTTTGCGATAAATCACACTTGTTAAGATAAACTATCGGATTAAACTGATATTTTGTGGCCCAAGACCTGAGACATGCAAAACTACTCTTACCAGGTAGAATTTTCTAAAAGCTGAGAGCTCATTCTCCAGGAGCTGGCCAAGGACCAGTCCTAAAGGCAGACCTTTCTTGGAAATGTACAGAGTCTGAGCAAACAAGGCCTGCTGAGTTAACCCTTTCCTATACATATGCAGACAGTGTTCAGCACAGGGCCTGACAGAAGTCAGTGTTTGTTATTACTATTCATAGCATTAGCCCAATTCTTGTGAGCAACATGAACAAGGAGACTAAGGGGGAAAAAAATGCCCTTTTGTAGGGTGACCACCCTAACTGATTTGAAAGTCTACAATTTTTTCAGTTTAAAATGATATTTATTTGTAACATGTACTATTATTGAATAACAATTTCTAATAAAAAACTACACTGGTTTTCTGCCTGTGGAGAAGCCACCTTTTTATTCCTTTACTTTCTTAATAAACTTGCTTTCACTTAAAAAAAAAAATCTACCCTACATATACACAAAAGTTAAAAAGCAGCAATAGTGTACACTGATCAATATAAATGCGTGCAGTTTTCTTTTCTTCAGTGTACAAAGTCCAAGTCTAAACCTTTATAATTTTTAGAGTCTAGCGATTCTCCAGACTCCATACTTTTCGTTATTATCAGATGCCAGCGTTAATGCTTTTCCTTTCTCCTGTTTTGGGTTCCTGATCTTCACCTGTGTCTTTAAAACAGATTATTTTCTTTAGATTTGAAAGGTTGGGTTTTTGTCTCCATTTCTTATTTGTTTAGCCTTGTATTTCCCTTTCTTTAGTTGAATTGTGTTATTGAAAATTAAATAATTTCTCTGTGAAGTCAAAAATCCTGTTTCAGGGTGGGCTCTAGAGCCTTTGTCTTGGGCCACCCTCCCATATCCTTAGAAAGCCTGTGTGTATTCTGATACATTTGGCAGTTTCGACTGGCTTTTCTTGTATTGTCTGACCCCTTTTTATTTCAGTGGCGCATCCTGGTTTTACCCAACAGGCAAGTGGTGACTCCAATGCAGGTGATGCAGAGGTGACACTAGAATGAAGTGAAATATTCTGTTGAGGGCTAAGTTCATGTTTCTGCTGACAGTGGCAGATAAATGTCATGGCTTCCCCCTGCATAGTGCTTAGGAAGTTTCTTTTGATATGTGTTTTAGAGAAAACATAAAACTTGTAATCAAGAAAATGCAACAACGGAAGAAATGCTTACTTGAGTAACTAATGTGAGTTAGGCAAAGAAGATACAAATACTTCCCATTTCCTGCTTCTAAATTATGGTCAAATTGTCCTAAGGAAATCTCTCTTTGTCTCCATGTAAAAGATATAGAGAAGCCGTTAGAAAAAGGTGGCTGGAACAACTTTATACATACAGCCTGAATGAACTGCCTCACGATTTATATGTTTGAGGAAAGTGTCTGTTTGATAATTTAAATTAAGTTTAAACTGTCATAAATGGAAAGCTGTACAGATTCTGTGGGAGAGGATACTGGAGTACCAGATACTCATTGCTAGGCTGTCCACTCTGCCTTCTTCAGTACTCTGGATCGGTGCCCTTTATTCGTTTTTTTCACAACTTCCTCCCCTTTGCTCAGGTTCTTTACAAGCTTCCAGGATTTTTTTATTTTATTTTATTTTTTTCCACAATGACTCTCATGGCTGTTGCTATAGTTGCTATAAAAGGCAAGGTGGGGAACAGACGGGTGAATGAGTACGGAGGTCATTTGTAAACCGTTTGTGGTTAGTGCTCCTCTGTTTACTGTCTGTCTCTCTCAGTGTCTCTGGGTGTGTGTCTGTTTACAACATAAAATATATGCACACAAATCTCCAATTTTTCTAGAGTAACTATTAACACAGTTAAAATCTGCAGGAAATCTATCTTTTAAAGGAAATACCAATTAGCAAATAAAAGAGTTGATTCTCCCCAACTCTCATTCCCCAGAGCTTGCTTAAGTGTATGGTTCTCACACATTCCATAAATAAAAACATTGCTGGCTTGTAAGTATGCTTCACTTTCATAAGCCTTCCAAATGTTAGTAACTTAGCCTTCTCCTTTTTAAGGGTTAGTCTGTAAGTGATGCTGGAAGCCATGTGGTAAGAAAGAGGACAGAAGTATAAAATTAGACTCAAGTAAGAAAGTAAAATCTGGCATATTTGGCATAGATCCATTCAGCTTTGTATACTTTGTTAGGACCCAAGGGCATGCCTGATTTTCATAAAATCGATGCACTGTTATTAAATCAAACAGGTGAAAATCACTTTTGTTACCCTACTTGACAAGGCATCTGACTACCTTAAGTGTGTTAGAAATTTTGCAAGTGGTTAAGATTTTATGCTTATGAATTCAAAAGATAGACTTTAGTTATCTTAAAAACTAATTTATGTAGATATTTTCCCTAATAATATAGCGCAAATGGGTTTTATTTCCAACTAAAAAGAGTATTTATTACCATGGATATAACTAGAAGAATCATACAAATATATGTAATTCCATTAGAAAATATTTTTCTTAAAATTTTAAATGACAAGAACTTAATGAATCTTAAATATCTCTTGTTTTATGTTGAAAAATTGTTTTCATAAGATACAATTAAGCAATTGATATTTGTTCTCCCAGTATCTGAAGATTTTTTTGGTCTTGTTTTGTTTTTTGGATTTTTTGGCCCTAAAATTAGGTGAATTCAGCTTTGGGTCTATTTCATCCATTCTGGAAGGTTCCTTGGGTCACTGATCTAAGGCATTCTTGATGTGGTTAGGACTTCTAAGCATTATTTTTTTTTAGATCCTGTTTATTTAAAATGAAAAGGATTAGCATGAGGGATGGTAACATTCCTTTTTGATATCTGTAGCAGCAAGTTTTCTTATGATTCATTATTATTCTTCTTACAGCTTTAAATCATCTAGGAACTTCATATAAAATTTAATTCCAGTTTCAACTAGTTGTGGAGCATTTGCTCCAAAATAAAATGAAAGTCCTCTCTGAAGTTGTAGAGGAGACTCAAGAATCAGAACAGGGTCTCTTCCAACCTGAAATTCTTTAAGCTGTGAGTTGAAGGACTAGGTAAAAAAGCAAATATCATTTATTGTGATCATTAATGCACATGAGTCATTATTCCATGTGGTTGCTGTCAACTGGTCAGGGGCACTTGAAGCCCTCATCTCTACTTTGTCCTGTCTCCCTACACCCTGTTCTACTTTTTCAGCTTGTTGCTTGTAATATGTGAATGGAAATAAAATAATCAAGCTTGTTAGAATTGTGTTCATAATGACACAAAAGACCTGAGAGAATGTAGGAACGTATAGAACATCCAAAATAAGATATATTTTTGGTTGGTTTAAAACCTTTTTGTTTGTTTTGTTTTCTTCTGTGCTTAATGTGTAGTTACTATTATTTCATATCCTTTGACTTACAGGTTTGGCTACAATGCAGTGTGAATATTGCACATGGGACCATTTGTCATATTGGCAGATGGCAATACATAGATGGATAGAATTTTGCTGTTTGATCAAAGCTGTGCCATTGGAAACTTGTTTTCCCAAGTATGGGTACATTCTCCACTTTTCCTGAGTGGAGAAACCTAGATCTGAGCAAAAAGCGTGAATCAATACACCTTGGGAGGCAGGGTGTCGAATATTTGATGCCATTTCCTTTGCTTGTAAATTGTTCATTTCATTTGACTATAAATAAAAAGGACTTCTACCAAGAACATGAAACTAACATTTTGCCAAGCTAAATTTTAATGAATTCATTTGGACTTTTTTATAATCACTTAATATTTTCAGTTCATGTGCTAATATTAACTCTACTTACTGGAGAGAAAGAAATGGTATTCAATATGATAACTACCTTGTTACTGCAGAAATGTAGAAGTTTGACATTTTAAGTATCAAATATTTTAAGTTAAAAAAAAATTACCACTGTCCCACAGCACAGAGAGAGAATATATGCTTGCTTGTGTCCCTTTAATCTTTCCCCTGTAAAATTAAGCCTAGGGGCCTTACACTATTTTAAATTTTCAAAATTAGGTCATGTAAATGTTGTGTCAGATTTCCAATTCATAAGTAGTATCCTTATGAGTACTGAATAGTGAAGATAGGGTACATTTATATCCTACTGATTGCTTAGCTGTGGACCAGAGGTGAGCAGAGAATGAATGGTATTTTCACAGGTTAGTAAACTGTTTTTCTATGATCTCTTATATACAAGTGTGATTAACCTTTTTTTCCCCCTTCCTGAACTAATATAGGAACATATGGTCTAATAAGTGTGAGTACATTTGGGGAGGGCAGGATACAATGCTTGAAATTAGGACTGACCCAAAAAATGCCTTGGTCTTGGTATTTGTGGATTAGGAGGAGGAAGGGCTGAAAAGGAACCTTAAAAGCATTAGAATGGTAGAGTACAGATTAGCAGCAACACTCAGGGCTCCATCATGAAGCGAGTGAGATGAGTTCCCATGGTTAATGCAGCAGGGGCTCTAATTGAAAGCCCTCTACCTAGGAAATGATTTAAATCCTTTTATCCTAGCTGGATTGTGAACGTTTTATTTACTTTGAGGAAGTTGTTTAACCCTTTTTGTAGATTCCATCAATATTCAGAGTAATGTAAATACATTTTCCCTTTGGCTATTTGACAAGGACATTGAGGATTAATTAAATTTAAAAGAAAGTAGTGCAGTTAACTCCCAGGAGACAGGGAGATGTTTATCATTTTTCTCATCATTCATTCCTTATTCATTCATTTTACAAATGTTTGTTGAATAGTAATTATAATGAAGACACTATACCAGCTTCCTGAATTGGGAATACAAAGATGAAGGATGAGAGTGACTTCTGCCTTCATTATGTGTTCATATATTCTTTTTAAAATTCTCATTATAATATGAGTAATTGTGCAGGGATTTAATATTGCCGGTCTCAGCAATAGTTGATCTTTGATTAACATCTCACTGACACATATTTTCACAGTGTGTAGTTATTTTTCCTTTCTAAATTTAGAACTACTCTTTATCTTCTACTGTAAGAGATATTCGACATACTTTTGTTTTTTTCTATATTGTAATCAGTGTAGTTTTTTAACCAAGAATAAACACAAGTTCTAATAGCAAACAGAAATAAACTCCCTACACATTACCTTCTCCGTTAAAATATGTTTTATGCCACATGCAGAATTTTAACATTATATAGTTATTTGTGAAAATATAGCTAAGTAGAAATTTTAAGAAAGAAAGCCTCTAATATTCATATCTTAGCACTAAAGAAGCATATATTATTCTGCAGATTGAATTAAAATGTTAGTTACCAAGATATGAACTTAGACATTTTCATAAGCATTTATAGGCTATTCTCATAGAAAACTGTACACAATTTCCTATGAGGCTGGTGAAGGTTTCTTAGCTTAAGTGGCTTTTTAGCTGGTTCTTGGATTTTATTAAATAATATTTGAATGAACAGTTTTGACTAACAGCCTGAAAATATTAATCTTTCTTCTCAGTCTGAGCAAGTGAAAGTAGATAAATTCATATTGTATGTCTGATTCTCTTTGGGTTTGAAAAGAAATAAAGACTCTGCTTCTAAATTAGCATAGAAAAGAGGAGAATTCCTCTTGATTTATTTCTCAGTTTGGGTTTGTGCTTTTGAAAAAGGAAAATAATGGTCCTGAAATCAGTAGCCTTTGTCTTTGCCAAAAAATGTGGACATGTTGATCTTAGGGGGGCTGATTATATAAAACAATAAAAATGCAGTCTTAGATGAAAATCTGTAAAGATATAAGAATGCTGAACTAATATGAAAATCAGGGGCTGAAAAAATGCTGGATTGAGAATAATGTGATTATGAAGGTTTTATATATATTCATATATATAAAATATATTCATATATTCTCTTCAACATACATAATGTCATAAAAAGGATAAAATGCCTAAGTCTAGTCTCGACAGAGCACCAGCTTAAATCACATGAGCCTGTCAGAGAACTTATGACAATATTTAGGGCTAAACTGATATTACTGGTGAACCAGTATCTGGAATGATTTCTATAACTCACTTAACTTGCATATTTATACTGTGGACTTTAAAAAATAATTATCAGGATGGCTACTCTGAAGCCAGGAGCTTAGAAAGTGTCACAGATGGTATATATTTGTATTCCTGCCTCATGTCCCTTTCCCTGAAGTGGCATGTGGGGTATGAGGGATTACGGTGTATTTGTAGGTGGTGTGCTTGAAAGGCTATCAGGGGACTTCTGGTTCTGCTTCACTTCTGTTTTGTGGAGACAGTCAAGTGATTTAAGGTCTCTTGCTTCAGCCGTCCCACTTAGAAAACAGTTGCTTGAGACTACTTCACTGTAAAGCTCCTTTTTTGTTTTTTTTAAAGAAATGCAGATTTTATGATATTCCTGATCATTCTCTTTGCATTTAGTTTTAAAATGTTATTTGCAGTTGATTAGAGAGTGGTGATAAGTAAGCCAGGATTTCTGGAATGCCAGGGCACTGTCCCCATGCATGGAAAACTGCACAAGAGTTGTGTGTCTTGACATTCCCACATGTCAGGATGCCTTTATTTGCTAATGACAGAATACCCAACTCAGACTGGATTAAATAAAAGGGGATTTTCTTGCTTATTTAACTCTAGATTCAGTGGTAAATGGGTTTCTGGGTTGATTGGTTTGGGGCCTAACAATGTCTTCAAGGACTTGGTTTCTTTTCAACCGTCAGCTTTTGCCTTCCTGTGAGCTAGCATTGTTTCCCACGGGATTGCAAGGCAGCTGCATACAACTCCTGCGGTTCTTCCTTTTCCATATCCAGAGGGGGAACATCCTTTCAGAAGCTGATATTTTAGGTGTAAATTCCATGTCCCATCTCTAGAGTCAGGGGTAAACTTAGCAATTCCCAAATGAACTATCCTGAGGAAGATATGATATAGTATTGAATAGCAGGAACATTTTTAATTTTATTTTTATAGAGATAGGGTCTCTTTCTGTAGCCCAAGCTGGAGTACTGTCTTAGTCTGTTTTCATGCTGCTGATAAAGACATACCCACGACTGGGCAATTTACAAAAGAAAGAGGTTTAATTGGACTTACAGTTCCATGTGGCCTGGGAAGCCTCACAATCATGGCAGAAGGCAAGGAGGAGCAAGTCACATCTTACATGGATGGCAGCAGGCAAAGAGAGCTTGTGCAGCAAAACTCCCCTCTTGAAACTTACTCTCACAAGAACAGCATGGGAAAGACCTGCCCCCATGATTCAATTACTTCCCACTGGGTCCTTCCCACAACACATGGAAATTCAAGATGAGATTTGGGTAGGGACACAGCCAAACCATTCTGCCCTGGGCCCCTCCCAAATCTCATGTCCTCACATTTCAAAACCAATCATGCCTTCCCAACAGTCCCCCAAAGTCTTAACTCATTTCAGCATTAACTCAAAAGTCCAGTCCAAAGTCTCATCCAAGACATGGAAAGTCCCTTCCACCTGTGAGCCTGTAAAATCAAAAGCAAGTTAGTTACTTCCTAGATGCATTGCGGGTACAGGCGTTGAATAAATACAGTCATTCCAAATGGGAGACATTGGCCAAAACAGAGGGGTTACAGGCCCCCTGCAAGTCCAAAATTCAGCAGGACAGTTAAATCTTAAAGCTCCAAAATGATCTCCTTTGACTCCATGTCTCACATCGAGGTTACACTAAGGCAAGAAGTGGGTTCCCATGGTCTTGGGCAGCTCCACCCCTGTGACTTTGTAGGGTGTAGCCCCCTCCTGGCTGCTTTCACAGGCTGGTGTTTAGTGTCTGCACAGCTTTTCCAGGCACATGGTGCAAGCTGTCAGTGGATCTACCATTCTGGGGTCTGGAGGACAGTGGCCCACTTCTCACAACTCCACTATGCGGTGCCCCAGTAAGGACTCTGGGTGGGGGCTCTGACCCCACATTTCCCTTCCACACTGCCCTAGCAGAGGTTCTCCATGAGGGCCCTGCCCCCTACAGCATACTTTTGCCTGGGCATCCAGGCATTTCCATACATCCTCTAAAATCTAGACAGAGGTTTCCAAACCTCAGTTCTTGACTTCTGTGCACCTGCAGGCTCAACACTAGATGGAAGCTGCCAAGGCTTGGAGCTTCCACCCTCTGAAGCAACAGCCCGAGCTATACCTTGGGTCCTTTTAGTCAGGGTTGCAGTGGCTGGGACGCAGGGCATGGAGTCCCTAGGCTGCACACGGCATGGAGACCCTGGGCCTAGACCATGAAACCATTTTCTCCTAGGCTTCTGGGCCTGTGATGGGAGGGGCTGCCGTGAAGACCTTTGACATGCCCTGGAGACATTTTCCCCATTGTCTTGGGGATTAACATTTGGCTTCTAGTTACTTATGCAAATTTCTGCAGCCAGCTTGAATTTCTCCTCAGAAAATGGGTTTTTCTTTTCTATCACATTGTCAGGCAGCAAATTTCCTGAACTTTTGTGCTCTGCTTCCCTTATAAAACTGAATGCCTTTAACAGTACCCAGGTCACATCTTGAATGCTTTGCTGCTTAGAAATTTCTTCCACCAGATACCCTAAATCATCTCTCTCAAGTTTAAAGTTCCACAAATCTTTAGGGCAGGGGCAAAATGCTGCCAGTCTCTTTGCTAAAACGTAACGAGTCACCTTCGCTCCAGTCCCCAACAAGTTTCTCATCTCCATCTCAGACCACCTTAGCCTGGACTTTATTGTCCATATTGCTATCAGGTTTTTGGTCAAAGCCATTCAACAAGTCTCTAGGAAGTTCCAAACTTTCCCACATTTTTCTGTCTTCTGAGCCCTCCAAACCGTTCCAGCCTCTGCCTGTTACCCAGTTTCAAAGTCGCTTCCACATTTTTGGGTATCTTTTCAGCAACCCCCACTCTCTACTGGTACCAATTTACTGTAGTAGTCTGTTTTCACACTGTTGATAAAGACCACCCCAGACTGGGCAGTTTACAAAAGAAAGAGGTTTAACTGAACTTACAGTTTCACGTGGCTAGGGAAGCCTCACAGTCATGGCAGAAGGCAAGGAGGAGTAAGTCCCGTCTTACGTAGATGGCAGTAGGCAAAGAGGCTTGTGCAGGAAAACTCCCCCGTATAATAACTATCAGATCTCTTGAGAGTTACTCACTGTCATGAAAGCAGCACCAGAAGGAACTGCCCCCATGATTCAATTACCTCCCACAGGGTCCCTCTCACAGCACGTGGAAATTCAAGATGAGATTTGTATAGGGACACAGCCAAACCATATCAAGTACAATCTTGTCTCCTTGTAGCATCCACCTCCTGGGCTCAAATGATGATTGAGGTGGGACACCTCAATCTCTCAAGTAGCTGGGACTACAGATGTGTGCCACCATACTGGCTGTGTTTTAATTTATGTAGAGATGATGTCTTGCTGTGTTGCCCAGGCTTGTCTGGAAGTTCTAGGCTCAGGGGATCCTCCTGCCTTGGCTTCCCAAAGCTCTAGATGATAGGTGTGAGCCACTGTACCTGGCTAGCAGGAAAATTTCTAAGAAATAGATATTGGTACAATAACCACAAAGCCGACCAGAGAGAGTTTTTCCATTTCCATTTTATAACTCATTTTTTTCCTTGACCTTGGAAAACCAGGGAACAGTTGGACTTAAGTAAGTAAATGTACTTACTGTATAAGAATACTTCACTCTGACACACAGCATCTGCAACACAAGTCAGCTCAGACTTCAGTAACTGCTGTTAGTATTTCTATCATGAACCTCACAGATCCCTGTTGAGCAGGCATTGCATAAGAAGAAACTTCACAAGAGATAGAGAATCACTGGGAAATATACCAGAATATGTCATAATGAACAACCTCCTTCCAATGCATGTGGTGGGGATAATGATGTGTAAATATTTTAATTTTTTGGACAATATTCTACAATTCATTTAGAACTTACATGGTATTATTGATGTAGGTTTCAAACTCACATATATGGCTTAAAATATATACTAATTTGATAGAAATTCAAAGTCAGATAATTCTCATCTTTATATAGGAAGTAATTATGAAAGTTTTCAATTAACATTAATATAAAACCTAGAAAGTAAGTCTAGCTTGACTCTTGAAGTATTATAGTATTTAAATTCTTTACTGAAAGAAAACCTGCCACTTAACCTATGATGAGTGGTTATATACATTTTGTACCTTTTATTATATAGCCTTGTCAGTTTAGAAAATTAAGAACATTATGATGTATTATTGGTTGAGCAGTAGCCCAAGCTACTCAGACAAGAAAATGATGGTTTGAGTGCACTTGATCTTGGACAGGTAGTATCACTGAGAACTGCTTCCTTGTTTGTGCCAGAAAATGGGCTGGCATTTGACAAGATGTTTAAATATGAATGAATTTTTTTTTTTTGATTTTTTTTTTTTTTGGTGAGTTATTTAGGGCATGCTACAGTGTTCCTGGGGGCTCTTAAGCTGCTGTTTTGACCCTCTGGCTTTCTGGGAAAGAGATCCTTAATCCACCTGTTATTTGAGGTGTGATTTTCTAGGAATGGGCTCTTTGAAACTGTAAACTGTGTTCTCTGTCCTTTTTTCCACACCATCCACTCTTGTTAGCTGTCACAGCTTTGATTTTCTTGGCCAACATGGAAGTTTTCTACATTTACTAACTGTAGCCTAGGCTATGCTGCAAAAACAAATAGCTGTGAAATTAGAGCCACTTAATTCTACTGAGGTTTATTTCTTATTCTTATTCTCTGTATCCATCTTCAGCTGGTTGAGGCCTCTGCTCCATTTAATCACTTGGGGAGTCAGATTGAAGAACCACCATCTTGTATGTACATTATCTGGAAACACTCCCTCTTTAATCTCCATTTCAGGGAAGGAGGGAAAATGGGGAATTCTATTTGGGTCTTTTACTACCTCAGCCCAAAAGTGACACACATTGCTTCCTCTCACATTTCATGGACTCACATTAGTCATGTATACCTGACTGTAAGGGTTGCAGTGAAGAGGAGTGAAAGGAATATTTGGGGAACGTTATCACCCATGCTGTATTTTTCTATGACCCAGAAAATGTTGCAGTTTCCGAACACTTCGTGAGGTTGATGGGATCTAATTCATTTTCTTGTCTTCCTCCTCAGTTGGTAGAAGGGTCTCTTGGAATCCACAGATCTAGGTAACTTCTAAATGAGGCATAGGTCCCACCATGCACCTGGATTGCAGGTATTTTCTATTGGAGGGTTCTTTTGGAAATACTATCATTCCAGCCCAAGGCTGCTGGGACTGGCATTTTTGGGAACATTCCACTGTACCTCACGTCCATTCTTGGTTCCTACTCAACAGCTAAAGCTCTTTGATCATCCATCTATTTCTGTTCTCTCATTCCCTTGCTCTTCTACTTCTCTGTGAACCCAAGGGGACAAGGGAGACTTTTCCCTCCTCTGCAACATGGGAAACAAACCAGTAGACAAACTCCAGCTTTTTGGTTTGAGCCTTAGGTGAAGATTGAGCTGTGCCTGAGGCCATCCTTCTTCCTGCAGCCTCTCAGGAGGGCTCCTCATAAGTTCATACCTCTTTTCCTTACAACTAGAAGCTAGGATCAGTGAATTATGTATGATAGTAAAAAGGTTAAGGGATTCCTACTGGATGGTCTCCATTTCTTTTTGGAAGAAGGTACAGGAATTAGAGAACTTAAGAAGAGTAGAAAAAATTGGAAAAGCCACTGTGAAGAGGTATGGAGGAGGAAGAGAGATCCCTAGTGCTGCTTTATTTTTCATCCTGTGCCAAATTCTCTTTTAAAGTTCTATTTTGCTGTGCCACCCTCTCTCTCTTCCCTCTTGCTGGTCTTTACCAAACTCTTGGTTATTCTCCCTCCTTTTTTGAGGACTTTGGTGCCGAGTTTGAAGTCTTCCAACTAACCCTATTAACTTCCTCTCAATTTTACCTCTTCCTTTTTTAGCTGTGTTCCATCATTTGCCAATGGCAGCTCAGCTTCTTTGTTCTTTTATTCTTTTATTGGACCTATCTAGCAAAACTATGTCTAAAGATCTATTCACCTAGTCCAATCCTATGCCCAGACTGATAGCATTTCTGGAGATAGAAACTCAACAGTGGCAATTGATATTCTTAAATGCATGATTTCCATCCCCAGCCAAACCCTCATATATCAGACACTACATACATGGTATAAATAATGTTAAATAGTGGGAAACAAACACTCTGTTTCTTTGTTCAGTTCTCTCCCTATTATCCATAGTAGTTCTCTATGCTGTTTCTACTTCCCTTCTCTACACTTCTCAAATTTCTTATTTCTCTACCTTCTTCAAAATGACATTGAAATTCATATAGAAGTCAGTATCCAAAAGGTAGCAGCTCTTTCTACTTCTTGCCAAATACCTACAACCCTAGCATGTCCTCATCATCGTTTCTTCCTCTATTCAAATCTCACTGGAAAGGAGGCTCTGGCTGAGGCCTGATACCGCAAATCCACTGCGTGACTTACCTTTCACTTACCTTTTTCTCACTAACTTCTTTCTGTCTTGAAAAACATAAAATTCGATAAACATACAAGTAAAACCTCTCTGGTTTCCCCATTTGCCCTTTGCTCCTTTTTTCCTCCCCTCCAAAACCAGATTCTCAGATGGAAGTGTTTGTGTTCTTTTCTGTCCATCCTCAGGTTTTCTCTTCAGCCTTACAGCAGTCTGCCAGTGCCTCCAGGACTCCACTGAAGCAGCTTTCATTTTACTTCACTGGTGGAATGTCTCCTTAGACGGGGTTAATCATGCCCTCCTTTTGGAAGTGCGCTCCTCTCTTGGCTGCTGTGATGAAATCCTGGTTTTTGCCTCACATCTCTGATTCCTAGGCCCCTTTTATAGAACTCCACTTTCTATTTAAATATTTTAAATGACAGTGTAATTTAATAACACCTTCTGTTTCCTCATCTTTACCCACTCCATACATCCGGAAATCTCCATCAACCTTGTGTTGGTTAGACCACATTCCAGAGATCCCCCAAATTCCTGACCCCTTGTAACTCTGTTGTTCTTCTGTAATCTGTGTTTCAGCTCAGATCTATGTTCTGTGTATCCACTGCCTACTAGACATCACAAACTGGACAGTTTAAGAATCTTCAAACTCAGCATATTAAAAATGAAACTCTTCATCTACTCACCTTTCAAGTTTCTCATGCCAGTGCCTGACTCCATTAGTTACCCATATTACCCATGTGAAAAACCTGGTGGCACCTAAGATGTCTTCATCTCCCACAGCCCCTACTTACAATTAATGACCACATTCTTAATGATTTTAACTATTTGTTATCATATCAGTCAAATGGCTGATACTGAATGGTGGCTACTTTCCATTCCAACTTCCTCTACCTTAATTCCAACCACCACCACCATTTCTTACTTTGACTATTCAAAAGCCTTTTCCAGATTAGTCTCTCTTTATCCAGTTGTGCTTCATTCTATTCCATTCAACCCTTAGCAAAATTATCTTTATTGAATATAAATCTGATCATATTACTTCATCTGCTTAAAGCCCTTCCTTGTTATTCTATTGACCGCAGGGTGAAATCTAAAATCTTTGTCATGTCATTCAAAAGTGTCTTCGTGATCTGGCATCTCTTGACCTTTCCAGCCTTAACTCACTAATCTCTATCATATTATTTATAATTTTTAATATATTTTTATTTTGCATTGTCTATTCCTGTTTATTTCAGTGGAAGTCTTCCCTAAGACTCTCAAAATTAAACATCTCCTCTAGGAGCTATCATAGCTCCTAATACTTAGTCATCTGGGGATAGTGATCACATGATTAAAAGTTTCTATTTATGACTTTGTCTTTTTTATTCTTTAAAGTCAGAAAGAAGCTTTTTTTTGGTCTTGTTTCTTAGCACAGTGTTTTTTTTTCTTCTTTGTTAGTACAGTGTCTGACTTAAAGAAGTACTCAGTCAAGGCTTTTGAATGAAGGAATGAATGCTCTTGGGACCTCATTTAGACAACCCTACCTGTGAGAATTCTCTTTGTCCCTATGGTTTCTTTTTCTTGATTTCATAGGCTGGTAAAAAAATAATACTTTTTTTCCCTCTAATCCGTTAGACTAAATCTTACTCTCTTAAATTTCAGCTTCAGTAGTCCCACCCGGCTCATCATTCCCCTGTCTTTGAGGCACTCTGTACCTCCTTGGCACCTTGTGTGATCTGTTACGGCACTGAAAACAATTATTTATGTATAATTATTGGTTTTCCTGCCTGTATTCATTCATCTCTTCACTGAGAGAGACTTCAACAGAGAGTTCTTTGAAGCAGGACTTTATATTTTTTTATCTGTGTTTCCAAATGATGAGCTCAGGAAAGGAGTTCTTAAAATTTTTATGATAAGGGTGTTGAGGACCTCCCTTAGGAATTCTTCATATAAGTTAAACATCAAAGTTCTTAAAATGATTACCAAACTAAAATGCCAAAGGAAGATTTTAAGCCAAGTTATCAGTTGATAACTGAAAGGTGTATTTTAAATGCTTTTTTTCTTGCCTTAATTATTTATACCAACTGGCCATAGATTCACCTACCAATTTTTAAATGGCCTGCCTCAAGTAAAGTTTGAGTTAGCATGGGAATTAGCTACTATGGCTCAGCCTTTTCTTACCCTTAGTACTGCAGGTCAGAGGATTCCCAGGCATAGAATGAATGACATTTAGCCAGTGTTTTGAATCTAAGCCTTGTTCTGAAGCTCTTAGGAAATTAAACCTCTCCAGGTGTTGCTGATTGTGTCCATTGTCTTAGGAGGTCAGACCCTATCTCAAGATAGAACATAACATTTATAGAAGCATAAGTTCAATTTAGCATCTAGGGCAATATAGACTAATTCTAAGGTTTTTAAATTATATTCATGTCTACATTGCCCATGATTTCAGAGTTATGCATACTTGTTATGACAATGCAGAAGGATATAAAGAAAGTAAAACTGCCTATAATTTAAGCACTTAATTTATATAATTTATATTAATCTATTACATACATTAATTATATAATTAAGTCACAGAAATCAATCATGTAAATTAAATTATGTAAATTAATCATTTGATTGAATTATATAATGTAATCGTATAATCACATCATATAAATTAATTATATAATTAAGCTATGTGGATTAATTATATGATTGAGTTACGTGGATTAATTGTATGATTAAATTATACAATCAATTATTAATTTATATTAATTTATATAATTATAAGCACCCAAAGATAATGTGTTAACAATTTGATATATGTCCTTTCCCTTTTTTCTGTACACACACAAACACACATTTGCTTTCTCTCACTCTCATACTTTTATTTATTATGTATAAAGAAGGATTATCTTAAACCCCAAATGGTGTCTTGCAAGTAGACTTTTTACTTAACAGTAGCAGTAAATAATTGTCTACACCCTCTTTCTGTACCATTCTTTATGTTTTAAACAACTATTTGTGAACATTTTATGTTGCTTCCAGTATCCTGCAATGAACAAGGATCCTTGTACTTATATATTTTTGCACTTGTCTATTTACTCATACTGTATTACTAGAAGTGAAAATTCTGAGTCTTGTGACACATGTTGTGAAATTGCCCTTATGGAAGTGACATCAACTCCTGCCAGTACTCTCATGACTTAGTGTGGGATATTAGAATTCTTTTTTAATTCCTTGTCAGTTCCATAGTCACAAAGTTGAATTTCCTTATAGTTTTAAATTGCATTTATTTGATATTGATTTGATTATTAATTTGCATTTATTTAATTTGCATTTATTTGATAGTGAATTTAAATATGTTTTTATGTTTTCTTTATTTTTCTAGGTTTAATTAGCATTTGCTAAAGGGGTCTTGTAACCACATTTCTTGTGAAAGGGTTTCAGCCCTGCTTTTATAAATTTTGTGGCATTTCCTTAGGGTGGCTTTAAGAACCTCAGTTTTAACTATGAGCCTGACAGTGCACATTGAGATATTACCTTCTAGAAACTGGAACCACATGTACCTGGCTGTATTAGTCTGGGTTCTCTAGAAGGACGGAACTAATAGATGTATATATGAAGGGGAGTTTATTAAGGAGTATTGACTCACACAATCACAAGGTGAAATTCCACAATAGTCTGTCTGCAAGCTGAGGAGCAAGGAAGCCAGTCTGAGTCTCAAAACCTCAGAAGTAAGGAAGCCAACAGTGCAGCCTTCAGTCTGTGCCTGAAAGCCTGAGAGCCCCTGGCATATCACTGGTGTAAGTCCAAGAGTCCAAAAGCTGAAGAACTCGGAGTGTAATGTTCTAGTCTGATGTTTGAGGGCAGGAAGCATCCAGCACAGGAGAAAGATGAAGGCTGGAAGACTCAGCAAGTCGGCTTTGTTCTAGCCGTGCTGGTAGTTGATTAGATGGTACCCACCCAGATTGACTCGGATGGGTCTGCCTCTCCCAGTCCACTGACTCAAATGTTCATCTCCTTTGGCAACCCCCTCACAGACACACCCAAGAACGATACTTTGCATCCTTCAATCCAATCAAGTTGACACTTAATATTAACCATCATACTGGCTATGTAGAATCTATGAAGTAATCAGCTCCCAAGTGTAGAAATGGAATGAGAATATTGCATTGTAGCAAGTGCCTTGATAATAATACTGAATTGTCAGTCATCATGTAGATCTGAACTGTAGGTGTCACCATGACCTGATGTAGCACACCCAATGCTTAGAAAATTACTGAAGTAACAACCTAGTGCAGGTTCATACTTAGTCATTCAGGCCTCCTAAATTAATGAACTAGGTTGTAAATGATTGTTGGAGTCTGACCAGCTTAGCTAATTGAGTATTTATTAGACACACTTCATAAAAGCCGTAATTTGTACTAATAATGTGCACTAATTAATGATTATTGTCAATAAAAGGGCAAAACAGTTATATAAACTAATCTTTTGTGGCTCTTTTAAAAAATAAATATGGTCATTTATATCCTGTGATTATTTTTCGATTTCATTCTAATATTTGCATCCTTGCTTCATTGTATAGTTCAGTAATGGACTATTTCTAAATTTTTTTCTAATAACAAATTATTTGGATTTAAAAATAACTCATCAGATATGGAGTTATTATTCCTTGAAGCACTGCAATTTGATTTACATTTGGATATGCAAAATTCAAGCTTTAGTGTACCTGAACAATGTTTTTGTGATTTAGAGCTGCTACGGGAATTATAAATTTCAAAATTTTTCACTTGGATGAATTCAAAATCATTCTCCTCTATGCATTATCTTGATATATTTGAGTAGAATTTACTGTTAATTTTTTAACAAAGACATGATTTTGAGGTGAAAGAAATATATGCTCTTTATTGTTAGGAATTATGTAAATCTTAAAAGTTAAATCTGTACACCAGCACTGTGAAAACATAATTTAATGCTTATAAAGGAGAGAGTAAAGATTTTGCTTTTAATGAAGAAAAGAGAAACAGTTACATCTAATTAATCTTAGATATATAATGTAGCCTAGGATTAAGGCGAGTCAAACTATACCATAGCTCTTTCTGTGGGTTAATCTGTCTTTTATTAGTGTATCATCACTTTTTAGACTGTTTGGGCTGTTTTACAGAAATAGCAAAAAGAAAATACATTAAATCAGAATTTATTTAATCTTTACCTAGGTGAAAGCTAAAAGTTTTATGCTAAGATTAGTGTAAACTTGGGTAACTGAAAAATTGTCCCAAGTTTTGAATTAAATTTGGCCACCCAAGGTACCATAGTTTATTGTGTGTGGAAGTATGCATTAAATTTCTTGAATAATCCTCATTCCAGAAGCCCATAATCTTTGTTTGGAAAGATGAAAATGATAAGGCAGCCATAATTATATTATCTAAATACGAAGTAGGATCCTGTTACCCACCAGTAACTTCCCTTGCTCTTTCCCTCTGCAACAGCGTTTCATGCTCTTCATTTTCCCTTTGCTGTGATATCTGTCCTTTGTCCTTACTACTCTGATAGGCCACCTTCTATTTTGCATCTTCATTTTGAAAAGTCTTTTTTTCCTTTGACTTAACTGACATCACTTTCTCCTAGTTCTGTTTGTTTCACGTCATCCCTAATCACTTCTCAGGTTTCTCTATTTCTCTATTTGTACTTCTTTGTCTGCTTGCCCCCTAATCTGTTGCTTCTTTCTTAATTGACTGTAGCTTTTGGAATTTCTTCTTTTGCAAATGTAGCTGCCATCAGCCCCTCAGGACTTAACCTTCTTATCTCTGTACCATTGGACTTAACTGTTCTTGCCTTGGGTGTTCTTATTCTCCTTTACGGTAGTGAGACCCAACAACAGCTGCCACTCAGCTAGGACATTAAGAAGAATGAGGCCGGGCGCGGTGGCTCACGCCTGTAATCCTAGCACTTTGGGAGGCCGAGACGGGCGGATCACGAGGTCAGGAGATCGAGACCATCTTGGCTAACACGGTGAAACCCCGTTTCTACTAAAAATACAAAAAATTAGCCGGGCGTGTTGGTGGGCGCCTGTAGTCCCAGCTACTTGGGAGGCTGAGGCAGGAGAATGGCATGAACCTGGGAGGCGGAGCTTGCAGTGAGCCGAGATCGCGCCACTGCACTCCAACCTGGGAGACACAGCGAGACTCCGTCTCAAAAAAAAAAAAAAAAAAAAAGAAGAATGAGTCTGTGCCGGGCGGGGTGGCTCATGCCTGTAATCCCAGCACTTTGGGAGGCTGAGGCGGGTGGATCATGAGGTCAGGAGATGGAGACCATCCTGGCCAACATAGTGAAACTCCTTCTCTATTCAGATACAAAAATTAGCCAGGCATGCCTATAATCCCAGCTACTCAGGAGGCTGAGGCAGGAGAATCGCTTGAACCAGGGAGTTGGAGGTTGCAGTGAGCCGAGATTGTGCCACAGCACTCCAATCTGGCGACAGAGCGAGACTCCGTCTCAAAGAAAACAAACAAACAAAAAGAATGAGTCTGAAAACAAGTTCATATCCTTCGGAATAAAAAATTCTCAGGTGTTTGGAAAGTTATTGAATGAATAGGATCCCAGAATCTTATCTGAAAATCCTATCTCATATTTCAAATCCTGTGCAGCAGGATTTTAAAGAAGAAAATCAGTACTTAAATCAGTATGTTAATAAATTAAAAGGCTTATCAATTTCAGAAAGAATCCAAATTATATTTATCGTTATCTTTTCTTTTTCTTAAAATTATTTTCAGACAAGATCTTGCTCTGTCATCCAGGCGGGAGTGCATCCAGGCAGGAGTGCAGTGGCACGATCTTGGCTCACTGCAGCCTTGAACTCCTGGGCTTAAGCAATCCTCCTGCCTTAGCCTCCTGAGTAGCTGGGAGTGTAGGCACATGCCATCATGCCTGGCTCATTTTTAAATGTTTTGTAGCGGCAGGGTCTTGCTTTGTTGTCCAGGCTGGCCTTGAACTCATGGCCTTAAGAAGTCCTCCTACCTCAGCCTCCCAAAATGTTGATAGTAATAGACGGAGGATATTCAAAGCTATATCTTTTAAGTAATATTCTCATTTGTCTTCAATAATGTGTTTCAGCATATGGCATATATACTCTTGTTACTTTCGTCAACTTTACTAATAATGAAAATAACCACTGTGCTGGTCCAGTGGCACCACTTCCTTTTTCATCTCCTTTGTGTTCTTCAGGTTACGTCTTCAGTGTCAGGAAGAAAAGCCTTCTGTCTCTCTCTCTCTCCTTGTGATTAGGTTAAATCTTATTGGAGTTTTCTCATACCATTGCAACTGCAGTTTTACACATTTAGATATGACTATGGAAGATATGACCTTCATGAGGACTTTTGGTGTCATGGATGTAGATGGGTGCTCATGGAATATTTCTCAGTCGAATACACGAGTTAATAAATGAATGAGTTTGGGCTTCACAATTAAATTGGAGGTTTAGATAAGAAAACCTCAGAGAACAAAACATGTATAATATTTCCTAATTGATTTATGTGTCTGCCACTCTGGCAGATGATGAATTCAACATGACCTTTGTACTTGAAGTGTTCATGTTAATCTAAAGCATTCCTTATTGTTTTCAGGGCTACCTGAGAATCCTAGAACATTTATGAATATTATAATTGAAATACTTAGGAATGAATTTCTCTCCCAGCAGGTTCTTCATATCCCCTTCTTATTCCTTATTATCTTCTTACTTCTTATTACTGTGATAAAATGACCCTGTGCTTTATATAAAGCCATAACTTATACCTGAGAGTTTTAAATGCAGTGGAAATAGGATGATACAATTTTTTCCCCCCAAAGCACAGTGGAGAGCAGGAGAAAAGCCAAGGACCACTACCCAATGAAAGAATAATCAGTCTTTTATCCTGATGAGATAGTACCTTTATCCCTTCTCTTAATGGATTGAGAACCCACTGGAAAAACTAAAAGTGAACCAGAAAAATCTCAAAAGGAAGCCATGGGACCAGGAGTTCCTTGAAAGTGTTCAGGGAAAGGAAAGAAAAGGATTAGAAGAGTAGATGTTTAATAAACTATGCCAGCCAAAATGATCTTTAACTTTGAATTAGTTAGCTAAAAATGTACCAAATAAATGTATTCAAGACCTGTTTCCCTTCCCCTAGGGAAGAGTTAGAGCAGGATTTTACCTTGTTTTACAAAAAAGAAAAGTTTATTTTGAAAAAAATTCCAACCTTGCCTCCTCCGAACTGTAGTGAAAAGATAATTTTCCACATCCCTTTGTTCAGGAAATGAGGACACAGTGGTGTCATTGGGTTTTGACTGTCCTCTTGGAAAAGGTTAAAACCTGTCCTACAGTCATGATGACTTCAGTTCCATTTAAGTGGGGTCCTGTCTCTCTCACTCTCCACCGACTGTACCTTTACTATAACATGGCCTTACATAGATAGATTTGAGTAAGTGTGTGTTAAATGACTGCCCAAGTGAATGGAAAATTGAGAAGGGCCTCCAGCACTGGAGCATGGAAAGGAGCACTGGGTTCATTGACTCTTTGGATTTCTCCCTTGCTACGTAAGTCCGTTCCCTAAAGGACATGGATCTTGACAGTATTGGAATCTTCAGAAATAATTGCAATACCAGAAGTTATTTAAGATTTTACCATTTTCAAAGTATTTGTACGTAACACTTTCATATGTTTTTGTTTCCTAGCTACCTCAGTTTCCCTGTTGGCTTGAGCAGATTAGCGTAAAGAGGTGGTGACATCAGGGGAAACAGGTTTACTCAGCCATCTTCATTACCATATTATCACTGACTTGAGGCTCCTCCCACATGCATTCCTTAAGAGGTTATTGTGGGTCACCCAAATTATTTACAGCCATCTATATTATCAATATATTGAAACACAAGTGTGCTCTATGGAATAAATCTTAGGCTTGAATGTGATTATATGGGCCTCTGTTGAAATGCAGATTCAGATCTATTGAAAGATCTGAGATGGGCCAAGATGGGATGGACGTATTTTTAATAAGCTCCTAAAAGTGAGCTGATGCTGCGGGACTATGGGCCATATTTTGAGTATCAGTATCAAGTTGCTAGGACATAAGAGGTCTCGATTCAGCTGAGGCCTGTTGGTTTCTACTCTGCCTGACACATTGTTGACAGGATAACATCATCACCCACTGGATGAGTAAAAGTTCCATTAACTTGCAAAAAGGATAGATAGCATGACTCATGGAACCTGTCTTCATTTAAAATTAGTGAAGTAAACTAGACTAAATAGTCATCCATTTTTAAAAGTCCAAATATTAGGCATTCTGGTGAGAAACATTAGTCTTTGATGGTTCACTTGTTCAAGAAAATAGTGGGATTTAAGTCTTAAATCATTACTTGTCCTCTTTCCTTTATACCAAGGCCCAGAAGTGCCAGAATCAGCTTCTGGAAAAAGTAATTGCACTGGTTTAGGGGTGAAAAGGTAGTATTTTTTATCTGTTGCTACTATGCTGAAAAGTGAACTTATCTTTAAATGGTTTTCCTCTTTGAAATTCTCTGAGAGGATAAAGCTTCTCTGTAGCAAAAGCCAAGTTTCATCTAACTATTGATTATTCTGTAGATAACTTCATTCACAGTTGGGAGACAAGATAATAAGTTTAAAGATAAAAACTTCTTTCCTTGAGTAGCCTGTGGTTTCTAATCGTAAATTTTTGTTTGATCCCACTATTGTGGGTCACCCAAATTATTTACAGCCATCTATATTATCAATATAATGAAAAAACAAGTGTGCTCTGTGGAATAAATCTGTAATGCAGTGAAATTGGAGACAATTTGAGCAAGGAAATAAAGACAATTTGTTTACAAGGAAATAAACATACTGTGATCTAAATTTACTAAACAATGCTTTAAGGCAAGTATTTAAATTGGTAAGAATTGGATTGGTTTTCTCTTAACTGTTTGCAGTCTCTTGACTATTGCTTATATTTAATAACTGAATATTTGTGTTGGGGCATAATTACTCAAAATTACGTTTTTCTTCCTGCGAATACAATGTTAATGTAGTAATGCTAACTCAGCTACTCTTTCATAAACTTCCATGTCTTTTTTTAATCTGGCAAAAGCCTTCTCTCAGGATAATCATTATGCTCGGTAATCCTCACCGTCATACTTGAAGTAGTTAATAGATAATCCTCCAAGCAGCACTCCAGATCCATCTGAGTACCCATTAAAACACTTCTTGTTGCTATTGGAGTTTTCTGAATTTCTTTATCTGGGAGACAATGGAAATTCCATGGAGAATTTCTTCTATTAGAATGTATATTCAAATCTTACATTGTTTGAGTACCCTCTTCTAATCTTAAATATGGTTTCCAGATGTGAATTGACTTTACAGATTTTTAATCTTGGAGTCCTTAATGAACACAGATTAAAGATTTGACAGCCTACGTTGTTGACTCCCTCTCCACTCATTTCTTTTTATTAAAAGAATGATAAAATGGAAGGGGTTTCATATAGTTATTGTTAATAATAGGAGACTGTTCTGGTAGTGGCTATAAGGATATGTATAAGTGGATGGACTGAAGAAACATTTACTGCAAAATTATCAGAAATTGGTGTTGATTGGATGTGTGGGATACGGATCATGGTACATCAGTAAAATAAAGCTATGCTTTGGCATAGTGAATTTGGTTATCTGGGGATAAAGTTTTTAATTCTTCAAACAAAAAGAAAATGCTTTTTATCTGAATTCTCTTTATAATTATTTATTTGCTCCCCTTTGCATAGTTTTCATAAGTGGCATGCAATATATATGGATTTCTAATTATGTAACTCCATTTACACTTTGAATAACTATTTTAGAAGTGACTTTGGCTAATAAGATTGGCTCTTTTAAAATCTGGAAAATTCATGAGGTTGTTAAAGAGATAAAGTTAGTTTGGAAAGGCCATTTAAATAATGTGTTGATTAATATATCCAAAATAAACTATTTGCTTTTCTGCGTAGATATAGCTACATCCTACAAAAATCTTGCTTCACTCAAGGGGCTTCAGATAGGGTACCTGCTGAGTTTTTTGTTGTTGTTGGTCAGTAACATGGTTATATACAAGCATTTAGAAATTCTTCGTTTCTTATTTAGAACCTAAGATCCTTTTGTATCATAATTTTGTTTTAAAAACTTCAAGAATTTGACTTAGTTCTTATAGTTCTGACTCACAAAAATAATGGCCGTAATTGGGGAGTTATGATCATTTTAGCTTGGAAAGATAAACTATTACATTTTTCTGGTTTTGACAACTGACCTTCTTAATAAAATTACATGAAGTTTTCCTGCAGAAATGTAATTTAAAAACTGATGAAAATGTATTCCTATTTACTTGTACTATTTATGTAAGTATTCGTTTGCTTTTTCTTTAGAAATAAAAGGAACATCTCTTAACTTTTAAAAAATGACATTTAACATCAATTAAATCTTTTTTAATTACACTAAGAAAGGACAATAAATTAAGTTTTTTTTAAAAAAAGATAAATATTACATCACAGTTGATCACATAATTGCAGTAATTTACTTATCATGTGACAATAAATAACTTGATCTGTGATCCCTGATAAAGCATAACAGTAGAAAAATCCTTTGATGGGATAAATATGTTTCTGTTTTACAGGTGACCTCTAGAAACTATCACCTTTAATCTCACACCTGCCTGGAGAGTTGAAAGTAGTCTGAAATGATGATTTTCAGGGCTTCTCATTTTGATATGTGATTTTCTAAGGCGTTTTTATTTTCTAAAAAGTATTTGAAATTCATTCTAAGTCAAAATGCCCTGATTCACTCAAAACTTAGAAGATGAGGCTCTTGCTTTTGACATCTTAGTCTTAGCACTACTAGAAAATGTATAAAATCTATAATTCCATTGCTGTAACACTGCTCTTTCCCTCCACTTAGATTCATTTTCTACTTACTTTAACAAATATATTAGAAATTGTGTTTTTAATTAGTGTAGTGTCAGCATTCTTTAATTCTCCTGTAGAGGTAATTGAGGTATCACATAGTACTTAGTGCAAAAACAACCATTAGGTGAACACGTCCGTTACACAGAAGAGGAAGTGGTGAGGAAAATATCTGTCTTTAATTCTCCTATCGTTCCTTAAGTGCTTCCTCTGTGCTGGGCACATGGCCGTAGTGGTGACAGGGCTGCCTGGAACCCTGTCCTCATGGAGCTTGGCATCTAAGTGAGACCAGCAGACAGAGAGTTGTACAAACAAACCAGATAATTACAGAAGATAAAAAGTGTTATAGGCCAGGTGATGTGGCTCGTGCCTGTAATCCCAGCACTTTGGGAGGCTGAGGCGGCAGCATCACTTGAGCCCAAGAGCTCAAGACCAGCTTGGGCAACATGGTGAAACCTAATCTCTACAGAAAACACAAACAATAGAGGGGTGTGGCAGCCTGCACCTTAAGTCCCAGCTACTTGGGAGGCGGAGGTGGGGAGATCGCTTGAGCCCAAGAAATTGAGGCTAAATGAGCCATGATCACACCACTGCACTCCAGCCTGGGTGACGGAGTGAGACCGTGTCTCAAAAAAAAAAAAAAGTCTTGTAAAGGCAGATTAACATGATGATATCATAATCACTGGGAAATGCTATTTCTGATTAAGAAATAATTTGTCTTCATCATTTATTCTGTATGGATATGAGAGATGATATTTGAACTGTCCTGCTCAATGAGATCATTTCTTGGAGGTCTCCTTAGGGGGGTTTGATTTCTTCCTTGAAGGATTCATGATTATTATTACTGCCACAGCTTATTCATCATTCCTCACATACTTATTGAGGGCCTGATGTATTTCAGCCTCTATTCTCGCTTGGGAGAACAAAGCTGTGAAATCCCCTGATCTCAGTGAATTTGCCATGTGTTCTCTACTGTTTTAATAAAACCCACTTTCCAGGCTCTTCAGTTGTATAATGGTCTAACTCTATACATTCGTTTTCCAACCTGGGCAACGCAGGGAGACTCTATCCCTACAAAAAATTTAAAAGTTAGCCAGGCGTGGTGTTGTGCACCTGTGGTCCGAGCTACTCTGGAGGCTGAGGTGGGAGGATTGTTTGATCCCAGGAGGTCGAGGCTGCAGTGATCACTGCACTCTAGCCTGGATGATAAAATGAGACCCTTTTTTAAAAAAAATTTCATTCTTCCAACATGAATTTTCCATATTTAAACATGATTTGTAGGAGAAAGTACCTGCTATATACAGCAAGATATAAAATTCAATTGATTACTTATTATGATCTATTTTATTGTTGCTAATCTTTTGACATGTATTTAACATTTGTTTAACTTGTTTTCTTAATTCACATTCAGTCTCTTTTTTGCAGTAAGAAATTGTCCAGCTTGTGCACTAGCAGAGAGGTTGCCAAATCTGCCTTAAGCTGGAGAGTTTATCTTCCTTTACCCTTTGAAACTTGAGGCACATCTAAGTCCCGAGAGATGTGATATTTATTACTTCTTGTGGCTAGCTCTTGTGTATAGATATCCTCACAATTTTCCTTGGTATATGTAGATCCTGGTCACCAATCTGACAGTCAAAAAAGGCCACTTAACTATGTTCTGTCAGGACATAATCAGAAAATGTTGTTGATTTTTCTGCCGTCTTTGAAAAACTGCTCTGACCAAGATATAATTACCTAAGTGAGCACGTGCTCACTTACCTTATTTGAATCTTCACTCCTTATATGCTCACCTCTAAACACTTGCAGTGATAATTTTAACATTTTATTTCTGAAAGTGATTTCTTTACTCTACCCTCCCCCAAATGGTAGCCACTAGCCAAAAGTGGCTTTCGAGCACTTAAAATGTGACTGGATTGAGACGTGCTGTAAGTGTTAAAGTACACACTGGATTTGAAAGACTTAGTGTAATAAAAAGAATGTAACATATCTCATGAACATTGTCATATTGATTGTATATTGGAATGATAGTGTTTTGGCTGTATGGGACTAAATAAAGTATATTATTAAAACTGATTTCATCTACTCTTTGCCTTTTTAATGTGACGATTTAAAATTGCCAACGTAGCTTGCAATATATTTCTTTTGGACAGTACTGCTTTAAAATAGGAATGCATATGGAATGTTCAAAATGGTTTTGGAAGCCTGGATTCGTTGATCTATTTGAAGAGTTGCAAGATTACTCTAGAGCAGTGTAATGTGTAAATTTAGAACTACTTCATGATCAATGATTTACTTCCTTGTAAAGCAAGTGAAAGCTTTAATATTGCATGTGGGACAAATATGACATTTACAAATGGGCAAATTTCAAACTGGACAAAGCAGTGTCTTCATTGCCATCCAGATTATCTGCTCAATATAGATTGAAATTTTAAAAGTAAGTACCTTTATTACTTTCAAAAATAGTTTACTGTTTAAAACAGTTGCTCTGTCTTAGGCAGCATGGCTCAAGAGAATATGTGATTTTAGGAGTAAAAGATAAAAAGAACATGTTAATGCTTTTTGGTCAAACATCTAGAAACTATTTTCTGTAATATCTGGCTCTGCTATGAAGAAAAGAGGTGAGCCAGGTTGCTGACAAAAATTGGTGGACAAAGAAATAGGGATAGAAATATATTATTTCAAGTTTTGCACCAAGGTGCAAAACAGTTGAAAGATTAAAAATAATAGTGTCTATATTATGCATAAACAATGTGAAGGTGGTAAAATAAGAAGATATAAATGATATGGAGAAAACCGGAGAGGAGCTAAAACTAAATAAATTTAAAAGGAATTGATGGGGCCAGTGCGGTGGCTCACACCTGTAATCCCACTTTGGGAGGCCAAGGCATGTGAATCACTTGAGGCTAGGAGTTTGAGACCAGCCTGGCCAATATGGTGAAACCCCATCTTTACTAAAAATACAAAAATTAGCTGGGCGTGATGGCGTGCGCCTGTAATCCCAGCTACTCGGGAGGCTGAGGCATGAGAGTCTCTTGAACCAGGAGGCAAAGGTTGCAGTGAGCCTGATCAAGCCACTGCACTCCAGCCTAGGTGACACAAGACTCTGTTTCCCAAAAAAAAGGGGGGTTGATGGGTCTGGGCTAGGACTTGACTTTCATCATAAACTACTTATACTATTTGATTTGTTGCCATTTGCCTGCATTTCCTTGATACTTTTATGTATCCATTCTCCATATGGAGGGTCAGTTAGAAGGTTTTCACCCATTTATCATGCACAGTCCTTCAGTGAGAATCTTTGTATCTCCTTGTGTACTTGTGCTAGACTCTCTTGAGGGTAGGTTTTAAAATGGACTAGTTGGATTAAGATATGCTCATGCTTAACAATTGCTTTCTAAATTGGTTCTATCAAATTCTACTCGAGGCAGAAAGGTACTGTTTCCCCCATTCTTGCCAATAACTGATGTTATATTTTAAAATTGATATCAGTGTTATATGTTAAATCATATCCCATTGTTATTTTAATTTGTACCTACTGATTATTAGTGAGTTTGGGTTTTTTTCAGTTTATTGAAAGTTTGGAATTTTATTTCTGTGATGTTTCATATGCTTCTACATATATTTTATTGAGTTTTAAATATTTTTTTCTGAGTAATTTTTAGGAAACCTTTGTGTTTTTCAGATGGTTGGTTTTTGGGATGTAGAAGTTTTCATGTCTGGTATCAGTTTTTCTAGCCTGAAAAATTATTTAATTCTCTTCCTGTCCCATTTGACCATAGCTGGAGCCTTTTGATGGTAAACTTCTTAGGATTGTTAATATCAGAAACAAGCCTACTTAACAGTAATTTTAGTGATTAAGATTTTAAGAGCTCAAAAGTTTGGATTTGAGTTCAAGATCTTCATCATTTTGGGTAGTTATTTATTTTATTTTTTGTTTTTGCATTTAAGACTATTTTCTCAGCATATTATACCTGTAATTGAGTAGTTATGTAGTCTTTCCAGTTTCTGAATAGGAATAACAATATGTTATAGTACACATAAGCACACACTCACATGTACAAATACCGCAGAGCTTGGGACAGTATCCACAATAATTTGAAGTAATAATAAGAAGAAAGAGAATAGCACCAAGTATGTTCATTTTTTGAAAACAGATACCTTTTACCAGAGTGCTTTTACTTAAGTAAAACTTGGTTAATTTGAGCATTACCTAATTCAGATTCTAATAGTGCATTATGATGCTAGCATACAGTGATTGATTTCTGTAATTTTCATATACTAGCATGCATATATCTTGCTTATGGAAATCATTACTCAAGGGTTTCACAATTTACACAAAAATCTATATAGCTGCTTTTTTATTGGATAGTCTTAAGTGTTAGATTTGCATGTATTTATGTAGCTCACTAAATCAATATGTTCTTTGTAAACTGATATAAAACCTTTTTTGTACACATAAGAACATTTACTGATTTAATAAATCAGACGCTTGTCAGACATGCATCAGTGTAAATTGTTGTTTATATATAATGTAAGCACAATTCTTTAGATACAGTATATAATTCGTCATTCAATTAACATAAAGATATAATCAGTCAGTAGTTTATCTCCCAAGGTTCAACTCCTGCAGGAAAGAAACTGTCTTTGATACATAGAAATTAAAACATTTAATGATTTTCCTAAAGTGCTTTTGTATTCTGTAGAGCTTTAAATTTAGATTTTTAATTTTTTGTACTCATTTCACAGTAACAATTAAGTAGACTTGACAGCTACCTGGAATTCATAATCTTTTTCTCAAAAACAGTGGCAAATTGTGAAGGTTTGATTAAAATTCTTAAGTCATTAAAGCTAACCTTTTAAAATCTGAATGTAATCAATTGAATGATTTGAAGATTTACCCTTTGGAAGATATTCCAAGGAGATATGAGATAGAGAGATAGAGATAGATAGGGGAGACAGAGAGAGAGAGAGAGAGAGAGAGAGAAAATGCCAGTATTATCCTGCTTTTATTGGCATGCAGTTGCCTGATCTCCTCTTGTTTTCTTTGGGGAGTTAGGCAAAAATTTATGTATTTCTTCAAGTAAGCACATATTTGATTACAAAACCAAACAGTACTAAGAGTCTTATATCAACCTTATTTAACGTATTTTAAAACAATATGCTTGAGTTGCACTTTATTGACATAAGTTTTAGACAGTTTCTATTGAATGCCTGTTATATTAGTGAGTATTTATCTTTCTTACATTTCCTTACCACACGATCTCTCACCATAGCCACTTCAGAATTTTTGGTTGCATCACTAATCAGCATATTACAATGACTGTACTGTTACACCATAAGTATATATTTTTTCCTTCTACTTTTTATTTTTCCTATAGTTAAAAATTGCTTATGATTTTTCCCATTAGCTTGTATTTTGCTGTGTATCCATTATTGTTTTTTCCCTAATAATTTAAGAACATTAGTCATGGTTCTCAATAATTTTCCTAAATAGTCTTAACACATCAAATAAATTATCAATAACGAATTAGTTTTGCCTTCTCCTCCACCCTAGAGACCTTCCCGGAGCTCTCCTTTTTTCTTGAGTCTGAACCATATTCTCTGAGAGTATGATGCACATCTGTTGTCGTGTGTCATATTCTCTTTTCTGGATGCCATATTCTTCTTGTTTTACTGAAACATAGTACTCTTTGTAAAGAAAACTTTATTCTTTGTAAAGAAAAGTTGTATCGAAGGTCATTTTTCTTTTTTTAATCGCTGCATGTCTAAAATACCTTTATTTTACCCTCATTTTAATTAATAGATTGAGAGGGTATGGAATTCTGTGTTAGAACTCATTGTCCCTCATAATTTTGAAGATTGCTCAATATCCTACTACTGTGCAGTGTTGCTGGTTAATCTAGTGCTTTTCTAATTTCTTTATATGTAACTTGCCTTTGTATATCTTTGAAGTTTATCAAATCTCTTTTTCATCCCTGAAGTTCTGAAATTTCACATTGATATGGCTTGATGTAAACTTATAAAAAATACCTATCAGGCTTGGTGTTTACTGCAAAGCCCTTCACTGTGGAGACTCCTGTCTTAGGAATTTTTTTTTTTAAATTATTGTTATTATTTTTTAGAGACAGTGTCTTACCCGTCAACCAGGCTGGAGTGCAGTGGCATAATCATAGCTCACTGCAGCTTCAAACTCCTGGGCTCAAGCAATTCTCCTGCTTCAGCCTCCCAAGTAGCCAGGACTACAGGCACTTGCCACCATGCCTGGCTGATTTTTTATTTGTTATTTTGTAGAGACAGGGGTCTCAATATGTTGTCCAGGCTGGTCTTGAACTCCTGGCCTCAAGCAATCTTCCCACCTCAGCCTCCCAAAGTGCTAAGATTACCAGTATTAGCCACCATGCCAGGCCAGGACATTTTCTTGTATTTATATCTTTGATGATATTCTCTTACCTCCTTCTACTCCTTTTTTGGGGTCTACCATTGAAATTCTTGTAGTGATACTCAGTTTCTTATATTTACTTTCATATTTTCCACCTCTTCATCTCTTTATTCTGCTTTTTCAAGATTTCTTCATTTTTATGTTCCAACCATTTTGTTGCATTTTTAAGTTTTGACATATTTTAAATTTCCAAAGGCTCTTTTTAAATTCTTTCATTTTTTTTCTTTTTCTTTTGAAAATGCTTTTCAGAGCATTTTGTTCTTGTTTCATGTGCCAAGTATATTCTGGTTATCTATATTTCTTTTAAGCACATTTAAGTTTCTTCTGTTCCTTTCACTGCTTCTGTTTCCTCCAAGTGTCATTTTTTTTTTTATTTCTTCTTGTCTTTCATATTCATGTTGTAGGCTTTTCTCAAATGTCTACTGATCTTTCAACTGTCTATTCACATTTAAGAGTAAGGTAGTGGGAAACATATTTTAATAATAATGTAAGCACCATGGTAGGAGATAATCAGTAAAATTCTTGAGTGCAGTAGCCACAGGCTTACAGTGTCTTCACTCTGACTCATCCAGAGATGAAATTTGCTCGTTCCACAAAAAAATGCCAGTGTTATTAAGCCCTGGTACTGTTGCAAAAATATAAAAAGGAGAAAAGAAAAAGACCAAGGAACCAAAAGAGAGATAAATAGACAAAGAGTCAGAGATGGATGGATGGACTGTTTGTACAAGTGTGTATGTGTGTGTGTGTGTGTGTGTGTTTGTGTTGGGGGGAAGAGACTATGAGAATATGAGGTAGAAAGAGTGTATATATATATATACACACACATATATATACACACACACATATATATACATATATACACACATATATATGTATGTTTGAGATGTTTGTGAAATATGCTTAATGACCCTTTAATAAGGAGAAACTTTTTTTAGATTTTGGACAGAGACAATTCATATTAATAATTTTTTTCTGGGGCTAATTATTGTGCTTTCATTTTATTACATCTTTGTGCTCCTGATGTATTTTCTCAGTTATTTAAAGGTGTTGAAACAAGCACCTTCCATTAGTTCATTACTTAATGCACATTTCTGCTGCTGTTATCATAGGGAGATCCAGTTGCATGTCTGGTTTAATCTGAAATATAAATTGATTGTTTTTGTACTTTCATGGATCTTTTCTTAGAATCCATCTCCCACTGACTTTTATCTATATTTTGAGGTGAGTTTTGAGGCAGTGGTTGCTTTTGCCTTAGAACTTTATCAGCAATAGTAATAAAGAAGTAGTCACATGCTTCATGCTTCTTATTTATATCTTTTTTTATTTAGAAGGAAACCTTTTTTTAAAAGTTTTTTTTCTAAATTAAAGAAACCTTTTTTATTTAGAAGAATCAGAGATTAGAATGGGTTCAACATCTGATGGTCTGATGGTACTTAGATCTTACTGGATCCTGCTAATTCTCATTTCTGGTCTGGTAGGAACCTTTTAGAGAGAAATAAGGATCAGCTTGTTTTTGTGTGGATGCTCTTTTGTTGTGTGAATTGTCTTGGACTTCATTCTCCCTTTTCAAAGTATCAATATTTAAATATAACAGATTTAGCAGTGTAACTCTGGTGTAGACTTTTGAAAAAGAACACAATTTTTGTTTCTGTGTCTGCAACCTACATATGTGATTGAAAATTTTTATATCTAACAGGTTCTACTTTTGATGACTTATTACCTAGCCACAGTGTATCTGTTTCTATCTGTAGCTTTATAACTGTCTGTCAATCATTTATCCATATCTATGTCTCTATCTGTACATAAACACATATACATATGTGCCTGTGCATACAATCAAATGTGTATATTTGAATGCTTTCCTAGCCTCAGCATATATTAGTGTGTTTAACTACCTTGTGGTGAATTGTTTGTTGCTACTGGTCGTCTGTAAAATGGCATCTTGATTCCTCCTCTGGTAAACACAATTATGTTATTATGAAACTTTCCTCTCTCGTTTTACCTCCTTAGAGCTTGGGAATTAGGCCAATTGTAGAGCTAAGTCTTCTGATAGTCTTGCTGTTTTAAATATTGTTGTCTATCAGCCATTCATTACTACCTTTTTCCATGCAAAGGGAACACCAGTGTTGTTCAAGAAATCATACCTTAGTGAAAATGCATGGCCCTCTCTCCAGCTCAGGAATAAAAGCCTATTAGTTTAATTCAGTCATGTGACTTGTCCCTCTGGCCTGCCTTCTCCCTCCTCCCCTAACTGATTGATTCAGGGCTGTCTAGGAACTTCTCTCTGGCCTCTGAAATGTGAGGAGTTTGCTCTGTGGCTTCTGGGGCTGACTTTCATTTTCATTTCTGGATGTGATATTGGGACTGCAGCACCTGTCATGTGGGCCACACGGGAAGTTAGCCCAGATGTAGTTTGAAACTGCTGCTATACTGTGAGAAACAGAAAGACAAAATGGGCAGAATTTGAGTCTTTGGGAATGAGTCCTTGGTTGAGCCGCTGAATTAATCATGGACCTCCTCACCCCGCCCTAACCCCCAACCCTCCTGCCCATAATCCAACATACATTTCTGCACTTATATAAGAAAATCAAGGTCCTTATTTTTAAAGTCAATTCAGTATAGGTTTTTGACAGTTGCAGCCAAAAGCATTATTGCTGAGACACATCACTGCTTTACCTTTTATTTCTGTTTTCCATAGTGATTATTAACAGCTGTTAACTTCTCTTTTCTCTTTTAAGCGAGTAGAGTAAATCATAGGCCAGGCTATTTATCTAGCATTATTGTGGTAATAATAAACCTTCTGAGAAACAAAAATCTAAATGATTTTTCTGCAAAGTTGATTTATCTGCATCCTGAAGGACCTCATTACTTCTTCTACTTCTGACAGATATTTATGGTGCAATATAAGTTTATTCTTTATCAATTTTAAGAGTAGTAAGTTTTATTAATCGTCACTTTATTCAGAGTGATTTGAAATAGATCACAAAGTGAAATGGCAGAAACTAAATTATGTTATGTCCAAAATAATAAGAACAGCATATGCTGACCTTTGGCTGTTGGTTACCATTTTGTAGGCTCCTCCCAGGATTATATATTTAGAAATAGATATTTGGCATTTTATACTTTAAAAAACCCAACTTCTGGGAAATCTTCTGTTTCCCTACAATAAATATGTACTGTTTTGTGGAGCACCTATAATACAACAAAATGAATTGGTCATGTTTTTCATGCTTCAATTATTGTACCGTTGATGGCAGAAACTAACAGGAGCTTTTTAGAATCTATTCAACTTCATATTGTTTTTATGTTAATATCAGACAACATTTTATTATAAGAAATGTACAAAATAGTAAAAGTTGCAAAGATTCTTGGCAAAACAGTTGACCAGATTTTTAAATTATTGTAGTTCATGATTTCCTCATTTACTCATTCAGTAAGCACTGAGGACCAGGCTCTGCAGGCCACCCTGAATATGGAAGAGTCCCTGTCCTGAAGGCATTCACAGAGCAGGGATGAGATAAAGCAGCAAACATTATAGTATAATGTCATAAGTGACAAGATAAGTGCAGGGAGCCACGGGAGCATGCAGGGTGAGAAAGAAACAAATATGGATCTGGTGGTCAGAAGGAGAAGAAAGATATTTTGGTATAAGGACTGTTTAAAACAGGAAAGAAGGAGGAACAAGGTTTTTTTTTTTTTTAAGTTTTGTTGCTAACATTAGGCTTGATTTTATTGTGTTTAGGAGATTTTTTTTATTATTTATGTTAGTGGCATGAGGTAAAGTATTATAATAAACTCAATGCAGAGATGTAATAATAACAGCTAAAATTTATTCAGTGTTTCTGTGGCAATTAAAAGAGTGAGTATAAGTGCCAGATGGCTTGACTTTCAAAACCACTCATGTCAGATATTTGCTGTGTTATTAGGTTTAGGTATATTAATTGTGCTTTATTTTCCCCATTTATAAAATGGCTGTGAGAGTCACCTATATGTTATAGATCTGTGGTGATGTTTCAATAAGTTAATTATCCAAAGGACTTACAAGAGTGCTTATTCATATTGAGTGCTCAATAAACATTAGATATTATTATTATTATTATTATTTTGAGACAGGGTCTCACTCTATTGCCCAGGCTGGAGTGCAGTGGTGTGATCTTGGTTCACCACAACCTTGGCCTCCTGGGCTCAAGCAGTTCTCCCACCTCAGCCCTCCAAGTAGTTAGGACTACAGGCATGTGCCACTATGCCTGGCTAATTTTGGTATTTTTTGTAGAGATGGGGTTTTGCCTTGTTGCCCAGGCTGACCTTGAACTTCTGGGCTCATGTGATTTGCTCCCCTGTGCCTCCCATAGTGCTGGGATTACAGGCGTGAACCATCACACCCAGCTATTATTATTATTTGGATAATCTCATTTAATTTTTTCATTAATCTGATAATATAATGTGGTAGACAGAATAATGGCCACCAAGATATGCACATCCTAATCCTGGAACTTGTGAACATATTACCTTATATGGCCAAAAGGAATTTACCAATGTGATTAAATTAAGATTTTGAGATGGGGGGATTACCTTGATAATTATGTTGAGCCCAGTGTCATCACATGGATCCTTAGAAGAGGCAGGCAAGTCAGAGAAGGAGATGGGATGAAGGAAGCAGAGGGATAGAGTCAGAGATCTGAAGATGCTCTGCTGCAGCCTAGCAAGATGGAAGGAACCATGAGGCAAGGAATGTGGGCAGATTCTAGAACCTGGAAATGAAAGGAAATGGATTTTCTCCTGGAGCTCCTGGCAGGAATGTGGCCCCCGTGACATCTTGATTCTGGTCTGGTTGAACCCATTTAATTGGAATTCTGACCTGTAGATCTGTAAGATGATACATTTGTGGCATTTTAAGCCACTGGTGATTTTTCTTTTCTTTCTTTCTTTTTTTTTTCCCAGAATTCATCAAGCACAAAGTTTATTTTGAGGGTATCTGAGTCTGGTTTTCAGAACAATGCCTAACCCATGTTGGAAAGAGCCCCACATTTTCTTCTCTGTCAAGACTTTTTGGAACTCAATACCTTACACACAACAGCTCACCAACACCGATTGCTGCTTGGCTTAACATAGACAAATAAATTCAAGCTAGGAAGAAGGGATAGGAAATAAGACATTGAAATTCTATCACTATCTTTCCATAATCCTCTTAGAACAGAATTACAGTTTTTCTTTTCTATTTTTTAAACCATTTATTTATTTAATTTTCTGTTTTATTTTACTTTAAGTTCTGGGATACATGTGCTGAACATGCAGGTTTGTTACATAGGTATACATGTGCCGTGGTGGTTTGCTGCGCCTATCAACCCGTCATCTAGGTTTTAAGCCCCGCATGTATTAGGTAGCCACTGATTTTGCACAGTATCAATAGAAAACAAATACAAATAGGCATTATTTCCATGTCACAAAGGAAGGAATGTGTTCTGGGGGATTAAGTTATTGCCAAGATTATTGGAAGCTGTGGGGTGCCCACAGGGCTGTGGACTGATAGGCTTTATGATGGAAGCAGTCACACAGAGAAGGAACCAGGGCCTTCCAACTCTATGTGCAGCCTTCCAAGCAGCCCCTGATTTTAGCCTCCCTCCTGCAGCTGACTGTGTGTACAAGACTGGGGCTTTTCCAGGGTCTTTAAGGCAGCCACTGCTTCTGTTATCCTTAGCTGTCATTCCTGTAAGAAGCCCACCACTAGCTTTTCCACACTGTTAGATCACTTCACGTTTTTCTAGCCCCTTGTCTTTTTCTAAAAGTGGTTGAAATCTGTCTTCCACGGATTCCTCTTTCATTCTTGCTTTGTGAATTTATGCTTTTTTTTCCTTTCATCTTCTGTAATTTTAGCAAGAGTTCATCAGGAAACACTCATCAGTGGCCAGCTAACTATTCCCAACTCAAGCAGCATATCAATTTTTGACCCATGGCAGTGCCTCCTCTCACTTCAGCACTCTCAAAAGACTGCTGCAAACAGTAACGTAAATTCACCCAACATGACCGCAGTGCAAAAGCGTCTCACATGGTCTTTATGAAAGCACCCACAGTTATCGCTCTTTAGTAACCTTTCCATGCAGTAGAACAGTAGGCAGGAGGCAAAATGCTCCTCCACACTCTGTCAAAATATGTGTGATGGATATGTTTCATATTTTGGATAAGTTCCTATGAATTCACCTATATTTTTATAACTGTTCTAGGAATTTATTTATACTTTCATGAGCTCCTTCCTCATTTGAGAAGAGAAGGGAAATTGTAGTGTATACTTTTTGTAGGGGGTTGTGGTGTGTGTCAGAGTGTCATGGTATTCATGAGGATCTACTATAAAAGCTTGTGATTACTGCAAATAAAGATGACCAAAATTGGTCACTTAATAAATAACAGATAACATGATTAATCAAAATTTTAAAATTTGTGTTTTTAAACAATTATTTTTCAGACCTCTACACCACAGACAGTAGTAACGAGGGGAACAGGTAAATATTGAGAGAATATAAAAAACTTCAGTGTTTAAATTATAATATATAGTATGTTTACTTTTTAACTTATGTTAGCAAATTTCTATGCTTGTATGAAATTGGCAGTTGAAACTATTAGATTTTTTACAAACAGTTATGTCCAGAGCTTCTGTCTCCTTCTTTTCAGTCTCAAGAATAATATAACCTTTTTTTAAAAAATACTACCTTCTTCATACATAATGGGTAAAGATAAGCACTATATTGGATCCTTATTTGAAGTGTTCAGTTCCCAGCTTTCTCAGTGTAATTCCATTCCTCTTTAACTCCCACTTGGACAAAAGTACATATGAATGAATAAAATTGATGTTGTAGCAAGAATCCAAAATTTACTATGCTTTATCGAAATGAGTAATTCTTTCCAAAAACTTGCTGTGATTCAAATGATCATGTCATATCCCCATGTTTCCACATAGCGGCTGAGAATAGTTAACTTGGAACCTTCTATGGAGAAAGGAAGAGGCTGGTTATTCCTTACATTAGAATACAAAGGAAGTTAAATTACAAAGGAAGATGACTATGATGTGGCATAGAGTTTTACAAGTGAGATAATAATTATACGATATAGGGTAGTTCTGATTATCAGAGAACAAAGTTCCAACAAATTGAGTTTAATGATCTAATTGGCTTTTATTAGTGATTCATGGATTGGGCGGCTTCTCCTCTGTGAAATAGGAAGGTGCTCTGCTGAGCTGAGCAGAGGGAGCTGGCTTTATAGGCAGAAAAGGACTGAATTAAGAACAAAAAGTAGATTAATTGTTTCAAAGTTACTTTCCCTACAGGGTAAAAACAGAGGGGATTTCTTTATCATGCTGGCTCAGGTAGACTAGGCCCTTTTCTGTTGGAATCTCCTATTTTATTTTGAAAATTGGCCCATTTTAAAATTCAGCTTATGTGACACCTAGCATGAATGACTCCATTTTAGTTTTGTCTGGTCTTTGGGCTTAGTGCAGGAGCTTAGTCCAAAACAGTGGCCTGTGGTAGGAAATTTCTTTAACATGATTTAATACCTGTGTCAATACAGTGAATATTATCTTTAATCTGCTCATCAAAGGGTTTGATGATTAAATGAGCTAATGCCTACATAACATTAAGAGTCTCAGATTAAAAGAGTGCTAAAATATTTAGTTTTTTCCTGCTAGTGAATGTAAGCTGTGTTTGAATAAACATACTGTAAGTTTAGTATGTGTTTTATATGTATTCCATCCATAAATTCATTTAACAAATACTAATTGCACACTGATCATGTATCAGCCACTGTTCAGTGTGTTTGCAATACTGTGTTTACAGCAATGAACAAGGCAAGGTAGGCAGGGGAAAGAATCTGTAGAGCATATTAAATAATTTGTATTTTATTCTAACTATGAAGGAAGCCATTGGAAGATTTACTGTAGGAAAGTTACATAATTTGTAAATATATACTGAATTATATAATTTGTAAATAGAAGGCTGTATTCTCTGCATGCAATGAATTATTTGGAAAAACGAAGTTAACAGTCTTGGGGGAGGCTATTAGAGGAGTCCAGGGGAAAAATGATGGTGGCTTGAGTTGGGGTTAAAAAAAGGGGAAATGCAAAGCTGCAGCCCCAGAAAGTAGTGTCTATGAGACTTACGATGGAATGGACAGATATAGGGGGCAAAGGAAAGAAAGGAATCAATCATGAGGATAATGTTTTTGGCCTGAGCAAGTATGTAGATGCTAAAGATAGAGAAGCATGGGAAGAACAGATTTCAGGAGTGGGGAATCAGCAGGTCAAATCAGAAGTTAGATTTCTAGTCTGGAGTTCAAGTGTGAGGTTAGTGTATAGGGAAGGTAGATTTGGGTTTCATTGCAATAGAGACGACATTTAAAGCCCAAGAGTAGATGATACAATATCTGTGCAAGCAGAGAAAAAGGTTCCAGGACTGAACCCTGGAATATTCCCATAATTTAGAGGCTAAGCAAGAAGATGGGTTCTGTGGTTGAAACTAAGGAAGGACCATAGGCATAGAAACTGAGAGATCATGGTGTCATAGAAGCCAACAAAAGTGTTTTGATAAAACAATGAATCTTTGCACATGAGGTAAGTTGACCTCATGACTTCCTTCTCTTCATGAAGCAATTTTGCATAATCATTTACTACTCATTGCTACTGAGAGTTCAGCTGTGACAGGGAGAGAGAAGTGACTGATGGATTTAGGATCATGGAGGTTGTTGATTATACTAACAAGCAGAAGCCCGGTTTGATTGGTTTAAAAGGAAAATGGAAACTAAAAAAATGGAAGTAGTGAGTATGGGGACTCTTTCAAGAAACGTTCGTAGGAAGTAGAACAGAGAAATAGGTTGGTAGCTTGGAAAAATTATACTAGGTTATATCAGAAAATAGATTATACTGGAGTGCTGATTATACTACAGTATGTTTGGAAGCTAATGGAAATGATCTAAGAAATAAGGGGAATTATTAAAAATTTCACAAGTGAAGTTGAAGAGGTGAGAATATAATCATCAAGGAATTGCACAGTTGTGACCAGTTGAAAATTCATATTCTGGGAGTTTGACATTAGGTAAGAGCTTTGATAAAACAATTTTAGCATAAAATTATTAAACAATACAGGTAAATTAACCTTATAACTTCTTTCTAAGAAGCAATCTTGCATAATGACTTCTTGATAAAAATTGTAAATGTCTTATTGACTAAATAGAAACTGCTTTTAAAACCATGGAGAAAGCATATGTACACATATGTGTGTGTATGTGTGTGTGTATACGTGTGTGTATGCATATATATACAATTATATATGTAATTTTTCTCCCTGAAGATGTGCCAACAGTAATTTGGTTCAGTTTTTTTTCAGCTCCGACATATGAGTGAGAATATGTAGTCTTTGCCTTTCTGTGACTGGCTTATTTTACATAGCATAATGTCCTCCAGTTCCATCCATGTTATTGCAAATGACGTGATTTCCTTCTATTTTATGGCTGAATAGTTTCCCATTGTGTATCTGTACCACATTTTCTTTATGCATTTGTCTATTGATGGACACTTAGGTTACTTCCATATCTTGGCTATTGCTAATAGTGCATCAGTAAGCATGGGAGTGCAGATAGCTTTTTGACATACTGGTGTTCTTTCTTTTGAGTATATACACAGCAGTGGAATTGCTGGATCATATGGTATTTGTATTTTTAGTTTTCTGAGGAACCTCTGTACTCTTCCATAGTGGCTGTACTAATTCCCACCAACAATGTACCACGGGTCCCCTTTCTCTGCGTGCTCACCAGCATTAATTATTGCCTGTCTTTTCAATAGAAGCCATTTTAAGTGGGGTGAGATGGTAACTCATTGTAGTTTTGGGTTGCATTTCTCCGATTATTAAGGATGTTGAGCATTTTTTCACATACCTTTTGGCCATTTGTATGTTGTCTTTTCAGAAATGTCTATTCAGACCTTTTACCCATTTTTAAATTGGATTATTTGACTTTCTTTATTGAGTTGTTTAAGCTCCTTATATATTCTGGATATTAATCCCTTGTCAGATGGGTAGTTTGCAAATATTTTCTTGCAAATATTTTCTCCCATTCTGTTGGTTGTCTCTTCACTTTGTTGATTGTTTGCTTTGTTGTACAGACACTTTTTAGCTTGATATAATCCCATTTATTCACTTTTGCTTTGGTTACCTATGCTTTTGATGTCTTACTTAAGAAATCTTTGCCCAGAACAATGTTCTGGAGTGTTTCTCAGTGTTTTCTTCTAGTAGTTTCATAGTTTCAGGTCTTAGATTTAAGTCTTTAATTCATTTCGATTAGATTTTTGTGTATGGCAAGAGATAGGGATCTAGTTTTATTTTTCTGCATATAGATATCCAGTTTTCTCAGCAACATTTATTGAAGAGACTGTCGTTACCTTAATGTGTGTCCTTGGCACCTTTGTCAAAAATAAGTTGACTGTTAATGCATGGATTTATTTCTGGGTTCCCTATTCCATCCAAATATTGGCGGTGTTTTTGGCTCCTGTGTTGTAGATTTTAAGAGGAATCATATTAAAATGTGTGGCTTCCTTTTTCTTTTAGAAGTTTGGTAGTTTAAAAGAATAAAGAGAGAAGTTATAAAAAGAAATATTTTCACAGCTTCTCCGGAGAAAGAATACCCCTTGGTAACAAAACACACAGTACATCTTCAGAAATGATTTTCATTATGAAAAGTCAAAGCCTATCCTAGATCAGTTTTATGCTGTTAATTGAACTTCTAAAAGACTTAACAGAACCTGTAGTGTCTTGTCAGGTATAATTGTTATAAAGCATAAAATCCTCAGGCAAAATTAAAAAATCTGACATGCTTCTATCCTTGTTATGAGTCCCAACAACCACAATATATTAATTTTCATTGGTGGAGAACCTTTCAAAAGCAATATGTTTAGGAAATCTTCCTTTATTGCTTCTTATATAATGAAAGCATCCTTATATTGTTGTTTGCATTGCTTACATGAAAAGAGACATTTGATTTATCACTGTCAAGATCTAACTCGCGGCAGCAGTTTGCATTCAGTGGGGATTTGGGAAGTAGTACGTTTTGGGCCCCTCTTAACTCCTTTTGTGTGTTCTCAGTTCTTAAAGCTGCACATCACAGTTTGTTGGCAATTATAATAATAAAAAGCTGGTGATAACATCACCCTGAATAAGAAGTGTTTTCCTTCTGCTTTAGGTCTTTCAGGCCTGGTCTGATCACTCTATTCAGCAACCCTCAGCCCTCTTTCAGCTCACCTCTTCCTTATGGTCCTGGGTGGTATCCCTGTTTCTGACAAAAGGGAAGAATGGAAGAAGGTGGCAGAGACATCTGCCAGCTGCCTCTGAAAGGAAGATCCCAGAAGCTGTGGCAGAATACTTTTGTTTGTACCATACTGGACAGAACTTAATTATATCATAATTCTTTAGAGCAGAGGAGCCTGGGATATATAGTCCTGATTCAGTGCACCATATTCTAAGCTAAACATCAGGTTTCTATAGAAAAAGATGTAAATAAATATTGGGGTCAACTAGTAGTAACTGCCATACCATCCAACTCCTGACGCCACAAAAGCCTGCTTTTCCATGAAATACACCATGCTTTTGAGCTGACCTTTGCTCCTCCTCTTCCCCTCACCATAACTATTTGACATGGAATCTTTGAAAATGGGAAAGTGGCATCTCTTCTTTCAGACCAACCTGTGCTAGGTTGCAAGTCTTATTGAGCAGAACACAACTTAGATAGCCACTTCCTGGGAAACCTTCAGCTTGGAGCCCTTGTGCTCCAAGTCTCCAGGGCCATACATGACAGGCCTGTTTCTTTGTTCTGATACATCTCCTGTGTCCTCTGCTACATGTCAGGAGAAGGTCATCTAATGATCCAATTAAAATAATTGTTTTTTTTTTGTTTGTTTGTTTTTTTTACCTTCCTTAGGGGGTGTGTATGAAATATTTCTGAGATGGGATAAAGTATTTTCAGTCATCTTGTAGCCTTCAGTGTGAAACTTTCCAATGGCAGCATTCCTGATCTTAAGAAAAGTCTGTCTCACCTGCGTATAGTTTTCATTAGGAGGCTGCAGCTGGGAGTGCTTCCTCTGAGAAAACATGTCATTTAAACACCAACGGGTGCAGGAGACTACAATTTCATCCCCCATCACCCCAGGTAGAGTTTGTAATGCTACCATATTTGAGATGATTTATTGGCATGTAAAAATTGGCCAGCTATTTCAGAAGCATTAAGTTATTGTGCCTTCTGTTGTAGTCCATGTATTCTGTAATTTATCTCAGAGTTCAGAACTGACAGAGTTGAGAGAGAATATTCAATTCAGTGAACCTTCCCCTCCCATTTTTTTCTTAATTCCAAAAGTCAAGGACCTGTGACTTACTAAATAACCGATTGTATTGTTCTGTGCCTTTCATTTCTGTGGCCGATTAATTCAAGTGGGTGGAGTATAGCTGCAACAGCCTCCACTATCAGAATGAGATTGATGATGTTCTGTGGCTGAACCTGTCTGCCTTTTGGTAACTCTTTATATTTTATTTTTAAACATACTAGTGTCTTATTTAGCTAGAAAAGGTGAGTGAATTAATAAAAGAGCTTTCTCATTAGTAGGAAAAAGTTCTTATTGGTTGGTAAGAACTCATGCCTTTGTACGCAAAACGTAATGATTAAAAAACTGCTAAAGCAATTCTGATTTTTTTCTGTCTTCTTTTTACAGGTAATTCTTGTAAGATACTCTGTTCTTCTTTTTATATTTTATGTTCTCCTGTATCTATATCATGCCCTAAAAATGTCGTAGCTTTGTAATAATATTAAGAAACATGACTAAGTAGCTGAACCAAATTTTATTTTGTGTGCCCAAGCTGTTCCCTTTTTTGTGTGTCCAATTAAAATATGTTACAGTTTTCTTAGTGAATGTTTTATTATAATATTTGAAGGATGAGGGACAGCTGGACTGAGTAGTTGTTTTTGAGAAAGTTTTAAGGCTTATGGAGATCTGCTTTAAAATTATATATAGTTGTTTTTCTTTGCCATTCATTTCTCATTTGTGTCACTGCCGCTGAAAACCAAAGTTCGAAAGTTAAGGAAAGAGTTTTCCAAGTAAATATTAAGGCATTTTATAATAAGCCAAATGTATGACTAAGGTTAAAAGATATGGTATATACTTCTATGTGTTTACTAATCCCTCTCCCCTTGGGCACAGCTATGTTCCATTTCCCAGCTTCCCTAGTAGTTTGCAGAGGAGGATGAAGCCTTAGCCGATAGTGGGACACAGCAGTCAGCCAGCCTGGGTCCCTCAGTGAATGTATGGAGCTGAGTCCCCCACTCTTCCTCATATAATATGATGTGTACAAGAAGTCAGCCTGTATTGTGTTAAGTTTTTGAAATCTAGGTTTATTATAGTATTACCTAATGTCATATCAGAATTGTTCCAAAAAACTATTTGCTTCTCAGACCGTTGGGCCCATGGAATCCAACTGTGTGCCCTGGAGGAAATAGAAATGGGATTTGGTGAAGATAGAGTGTTGTCTCTGACAGATATTTTGTTAAAATGTTCATGTGTGGATGTTATATGTGCTTAAAGATTCTATGCATCTGGTATGACCCCAGCTCTCTCCTAACCCTGTAATGTGGTGCGAGTTGTATACTCACTAGGAGTGTTTGGGATAGTCCAGCATCAAGAAGATATTTCAGTTCACTCTACATTATGAATATTTCTGCAGCAGATAATTAACTTCTCTAATTGTGTTGCTTTATAGCCTGCTTACTGGAATGATCTGTAATGCAGCTTGGCAGCAGTGAACAGTTATCAGATGCCATTTGAAATGATTTGCTGATTAAAGATGAGAGTTATTAAATCTTGCCCAGCCTTTTCACTTGGTGAATGTTAAAATATATTCTCGCCTCTTACATATGATAATAGCTTTTCCTTTACATGCAAATAGTAGTAGTAAGCTAAACATTTCTTTCTCTTGAGAATCAACTTTTAGATGACTTGAATGATAAATTTTTGATAAATTAAAAAATATTTATAATTGTGTACATCGAAAGTCTCATGTTTTACAAAACTCACTCCAGAATTCTAGAGTGAAGTCCTGTCTTTCTTAGGAAGCAATGGAAAGGTATTAAATATCTCTCAAGTGTTTAATTCATTGTATTCTCTACTAGGTATAGATTGTTGTCTCTCAGTTTCTAAATTAAACAGTTGCCTTCTCAAGACTTTGGTGATGATGATTATGATGATGGCAATTACAATATTAATATGACTGAGTGTTTGGATATCAAAGATGAGAAGAGGCCTTTCTTTTCTAAAAGAAGTGATTTTTTTTTTGTGTGGTTGATTTGTATTTAATTTCATTTAGGTAGGTTTGGTTCTGGATGGATACTAGATTTTTGTGCTAATTGTGTCACCTTCTTATTGTGTGACATTAGATAAACCTCTTAACCTCTTTTTACAATTAGAGGAAAAACTAAGTTCTTAAAGGTATGTAGAAAGAACATCAAAAGACAAAACTAAGTGACTGAAAAGGAAACATAAGAAAAAAGTATATATTAGTAAGGAATATTTTCAGATTTTGCCAAACAGGCTTTTTACTATTCTTTATTAGATTTTAAAAATATTCTTTTAGGAGGAAGGTGAGAATTATTAAAAAGTTTTTTACTTGGTCAAAGTTTTAAATTCGTGAGGCATTGAAATTATTTTCTAAAATTTGTTGACGAGAAATTTAGTTTTCCTTTTAAATATTAAGTAGAGAATTTGAAATCCTCCAGGAGAAATTATTCTCTTTAGGCAAACATTCATTTTTAAATTAAAAAAATCATTTTCACAAAGAGAGGGTCTTGCTGCATTCCCCAGGCTTGCCTCAAACTCCTGGGCTTAAGTGGTCCACCCTACTCGGCCTCCTGAGTAGTTGGGACTATAGGCATCCCCTCCTTCAAACATCTAACTGTAAAATGATGTGCCTATAAATATTCTTCAGGACCAGCTGTAGAAATTCTTGAAAATACGATTGTCTGTTTATATTATATGCCTTTCTTTTCTGCTTTTGGAATGAACAAATAAATATAGCTCAGTGAAATTATATTATATATGTGAAAATTGATTCTTTACTTTTACCTACCTCATTAAGCATGCAAATTGCTAAGTTTTCAGTAGATGCATTTAAAATAAATTATAGCTAATCAAATGTGTTGCTTTATTTCCTTTTAAATGACACAGTGTATGTGCCAGCACAGCAAAAGAAAAAAAAATCAGTTTGGTTATTCTTTACTGAAAGCAGAAGTTGATTGGTTCAGGGAAAAAAATTGTAGCTACATGAATTGATATGTAGATGAGTTTCCACAATTTGTCAGAAATGGCTGCTTATGATGTATGGTGAAATGTAAGATAATACTTTCCTCTTCTGCCATCTGTCTACAATTTATTCTTTTATTAAGGAATGTATTGTAATTATGTTATTTGTTTTTAATTTTTTTTGGTAAACGCAATACATATTACAATTTTGACTATATTATGATGCTCTCTTTTTATTGGTTTTTGTTTCAGTAGCTTTGGGGGTACAAGTGGTTTTTTTTTGCATGGATGAATTACACGGTGGTGAATTCTGAGATTTTAGTGCACCTGTCACCTAGGTAGTGTACATTGTACCTACTGTGTAGTTTTTTATCCCTAGACCACCTTCCTCCCTCCCACTCTGAGTCTCAAAAGTCCATTATATCACTCTGTTTGCCTTTGCGTACTCGTAGCTTAGCTCCCACTTTTAAGTGAAAACGTATGGTTTTTGGTTTTCCACTCCTGAGTTACTTCACTTAGAATATGGCCTCCAGTGCCATCTATGTTGCTGTAGAACACATTATTTTGTCCCTTTTTAGTGGCTGAGTAGTATTCCATTGTGTGTGTATGTGTATGTATGTGTATATACATATATACACATATGTGTATGTATACTATATATGTATAGATATATGTACGTATGTATATGTATATATATAACACATTCTGTATCCACTCATTAGTTGATGGGCACTTAGATTGGTTGCACAATATATTATGATACTCTTTAATATATTTTATTTAACATTTGTATTGTTTTAAAGTACTTAAATGCCTTTTAATTTTTGTCGATGTAATAGTTTAATACCAGTAAAATAAATTTCATTATTTTTCATGAACCATCTTACATGTTTGTGTTGCATCAAATGACGGCTAATGTCTAAAGTAAGAAAAGGCAATTAATGAATTATTCATCTGTACTTTTAGCAAGATACTTAGTTATACACAGGTTCAAATAAAAATCTTATGTTTAAATCCTCACTTTTAATCTGGGAAAATATTGGCTAAATATTGCTCCCTAACATGAATGCATGTTCGGTCAGGGTATCTGTGAAATTCAAACATATTTCATGTGTTCACTGCTAATATGGCTGTCAATTAAAGCAAAATTAGTGGGCTAGCTAACAGAAGTTAAAAGATATTTTTTAAATTTGCTGATTGTTTTTTCCATGGCAAACGGTTTCCATTATTTATACAGTATACAACACTTGTGCTCAGGCAACTGTCTGTAGTTTAGTTAAATTGCAATAGAAGTAGATCTGCTGGATCTTAAGATAGTCTTTCTAAAATATAATCAGTGTGTTCTTCTCTGTTGGTTTTTGTGTTTTGAAATGACACTGCTAATGTTGGCATTATCAGCTTGTAAGCAATACTGCTTAGATAGTATACAAAGTTAGTTTTTCTGATTTTGTGCATATACACAAGATTTCCTTCAAGTCATGACCGGAGACGCATCCTGTAGAGCCTGAGCTGTTTATGGTTATGCTACCTACTCCTATGGTATTGTGATGCCTCATTTTTGAAAGCTGACAACTTGATTGCTTTATATGTGGTTATTCCACAGCTTATGCCATGTTGTTACAAGTCGTCCTCCTCCCTACTTATTATTTTTCTTATTTTTTATTTTTTTATTTTAGCTGTGTGTCAAACAGACCTGGGTTTGAAGCTTCACTTTAATTCCCTTAGTAGCACAGTGACTTTGGGAGCATTTCTAAACTTGGGAGTCTGTTTCCTCGACTATACAATAACAGTGAATTTATGGTGTTTTATTTAATGATGTCATTAAGTGCGTAGTACAAAAAAGGTGTTCAGTAAAAATCTATCCAATGGAGGATGTATGTGTAATCTAGTTCATTAGCTACTTTTCAAGCTTTACTTTTTTTCCCCCATTTTACAAATATGTTTTTATTGATAGGAGTACCTCAGATCTGATCACGAACTCTAAGAGGGGAAGCTGCTTTTTCTTGTTTAGCCACATGATTAGCATCACTAACCACTGTAAAGCATATTGTATATTGCCAATGATGTGTCAATTAAAAATCCACTGGGAACAAAGCCCCATTTAACAAAGTTGGCTTGAGCACAGCGATGATTGAGGAAATTCCTTTACCCCAGTGTGGGAAATCCCACAAGGGAGCTCTTTTGCCCACTGGGCTCATGTAGACTTGCTGGCTCCTGAATATTCTCTGAGAAGGGCAAAACCACTGGGAATTGTGCAGGCTGGTCATATGCAAGTACAAAGGAGACGGTCTAGGGCCTGTCAGCTGTGGATCATCTCTGTCCTCATGCTACAGGCCATTCTGCTTGCTTCTAAAGCAAGACTGCTTTATTTGGTAGGTTGGGTGGAAATACTGTAGAGGAAATTTGTATTTTAGAATAACACATCTCTCTGTTTCGTATATTAATTCTTTTTGTGGAAATAACCCAAAGATTGTGTCATTAGGAACTACTCTCTCATTTGAGGACTAGGCCATCTCATGCTATCTGGTAAAGATGACATTTACAATCATAAATCAAAACCATCTGAAATTTTCCAGGGTCTTTCTGAAGGTTGTGAGAAAAACACAGACAATTCCTTTGTATAGTAGTATTTTGTGAGGGACAGGGCATAGCTCTGATAATAGTTTTTGGTAATCATTTTATCTTTAGTTTTCTACCTATCAGTGGGCTGTAGTATTTTTATGACTTCTTTAGATGAACATTTGAGATACTTCCTTGTACTAAGAACTGCAGGCACATTTAGACACGTTGTGAGTCAGACCTGGCTTTTGCGTGCCAACTACTCCCTTCTGTTGTTGGAGTGTACCCAGTCCCCGCTCCTGCTCCCACTTCCCACCCGGACTTGGTGTTCTTTTGAAAAGATGGACATGGATCCACTCAAACTTTGTCCCTGTTTTCATATTTTTGTTCTTTGTTTAGGTAGTATGTCAACTGCTTTGATCCAGCTTTTGGCCAGAGTACGTGTGGACTATATTGTTCAAAAGTAAAATACTTCTGTTAATGTACATGGCTTGTAGGCTTGTTTTTAGTTAATTTTGACAGAATGTGTGAATGTCAGTTATGGTCTATACCTTCCACTGTGCCAGGGCTACATAGAGAAATAAAATATAATAACCGCTAAAGGGAGGTTTGGATTCTACATTTAATTTGGAACTATAAGGCTGAAAAAGTGAAAATTTTGAAGAATGAGGATGGTATATTCAAATTCCGCAATTATTTTCTTTTACTCATCCACGTATTTTTGTCCCATCATCGCATCCTGCAGGAAACTTTCCTGGTACCCTTTGTCAAGTTATGGGGCCCTTATGTGATGCCACAATACATGGTGTGGTCCGCCTTCAGAGTTGAAAATTACAACTATAATTTTCATTTATTTGGGTGATACTTTAATTGTGTTTTCCCTTGCTGGACTAGAAACTTCTGAATTCAAGGCCCCTGTCTATTTTTACTTTCCACCTGTGTTGGCACAGAGTGGGTCTTCAATAATCATTTACTTCATAATTGGTTGAATGAATGTGTGAGTTCCAACTACTAATGATCAGTGAGAGTTAACTTTTGAATTCAAAATTCTTGCCAGTGCCGAGACCTTGGGAGTGCCAGCACTGATTGCTTCTGTGTCATTTTTCTAGGTAGAAGTAAATGATGGCTTAAGTATTTCCTATCAATTCTAATGAATATTTCTAAGGCATTTCCCTGTTCCCTTTATTAATTGATAACATCCAGTGCAGAAGCTTCATTGATATTGTAATTTTAGAGTTGGGTATAAGTGATGAATTGATGCTATTGCAATTAGACTGACTTGAATTTATCTGTGAATTAGCTCATAAAAATGATTCTGTTGATCTTAACATTTTGAGTTTTGAGAAGGTTTTAGTAGCATTTTGATTTATCTTTTAAAATTGACATCATTTTCATTTTTTTGTCTCTATGACATTCAGAGTGCAACTTAATTTGCAGTTTATCAATCTGTCTATTGTTATGGTGGGCCCTTGTTTTCATAGGAATCACACGTTTAAATTAAGGTCTCATAGTTTCCTCAGTTCCTAAAGAACTACACAATTTTTTTTTTTTGGCACCCAAATAAGTCAGTTACTGCTCTCCCAGAATTCGTTGTCTTTCCTTTCCTTTTTTGAGACTGCTATTAGAAATATGTCCCAAAGAGAAAACAAAACTAATATTTTAATATTTGAAGTATTTTAATATCAAGGAAGTTAGCTGTTTTTGAGTTGATAACTTCTCCATCAAAGTTTAAAATGTTGCATAATGTATAAAGTATAATTTTGATGTCACTCTTAAAATGAAATTGTATAATAAATATTTTAGACTTAAGTTTTTCCATATTTTATATTGGAGATATATATGTACCTGAAAAATACTTAAAAATGTGATGAGACAAATCAAAGATGTTTGTTGATGTTGAAAAAGGCAACTTATTATCTATTTTTTATTGGAACTGACTGAGAGTTAAACATTTTTTTTCATAAATTTACTTAGATATGTGATAATTTTATGGTCCAGTCTTATGGAACACATTAGTGTGCAGTTGTTCAAAACTGCTCCTCTTCTAAAGTGAAAATCTCATTCACCTAACAAAATAAAACTAGATAAATTTTTGTTCTCATACTGCTTTGGTGACTATGAACTAAGTAAAAATAGTTTTTAGTAGGGTCATCTCATTGTTATAGGAACTCTGGATAACTAATCAATTTGCAAAAGTAATGCCAAATGGAGTGAGATATGCCTCCTTTCACAGAATTTGCTTTGCTAAGGAAAGAGCATACAGGGGAAAAACTTTTTTTTCACACTTGGCTATTTAATACATTGCATAATTGTTTTAAATTGATTTCTGATGAGTTGCTAAATATGCTGTACAAACTGAATTAAACAATTGTTGAAATGATAAAATGTAATGAAAGGTATTTGGACCAAAGGAGAACTAAGTTCTGGACCAAGTGCTGTGTAACTAGGACAAATTGATAGACCTCTCTGAGCCTTAATATTCTTGCGTGTAAAATAAAAGGAACAGATAGATGGTCCATTTTGTAACTCTAGGTCTGTGAGTGTTCTGGGAATAAATTTTGTTTTTCTTGCCGTTCAGAAAGCTTACTCTTTCTGAGTTATTCCTTTTCAGTTAAGTGTGAATATCTCCTCAGGCATCTTCCATCCATCTCTTCAAGATTAGCTGTCTCAAATGTTTTTCCTTCTCTTCTTTACTGATAAATTTGGACTCCTTCTTGACACTGATGACAGCTTCAGTATCCTTCTTGTCACCTTGCAGACTTTAAACATAAAAATACTCATTGGTTTTAAAAGGAAAAAAGTATACATTAGGACTATTAAGCTTGGCCTTGAAACATTTTCTATCTTTTATTAAATGTCGGTTAGCTGAACAGAATTCATTTTACAATGCAGAGTGAGAAAAGAAGGGAGCTATATGCATTTGAGAATGCAAGCATTGTCAAATAAACATTTTAAATGCTTTCTTAAAGTGAGCACATACAGAAATACATTAAGATATTAGAAAGTGTTTTTGTTTGTGTACTACTAATTAGGAAGCACCTTGTATAGTTCCTCTTCTAAAATTGAAGTAGATTTTAAAAGCCCATGTAATTTAATTGAGCTCTCAGTTCAGATTTTAGGAGAATTTTAACAGGATTTGGTTTTGTCTAAATTTTGTTAATTTTTTTAGTTAATCTGTATAATTTTATAAATGTCAAACTGTATTAGTCCGTTTTCATGCTGCTATGAAGAAATACCCAAGACAGGGTAATTTATAAAGGAAAGAGGTTTAATTGACTCACAGTTCAACAGGCCTGGGGAGGCCTCAGGAAATTTACAATTATGGCAGAAGGGGAAGCAACCATGTCCTTCTTCACATGATAGCAGGGGAGAAAAGTGCTGAGCAAAAGGGGGAAAAGCCCTTTGTAAAACCATCAGATCTCAAGAGAACTCACTCACTATTATGAGAACAGCAGCATCGGGTTAACCGCCTCCATGATTAAATTACCTCCCACCGGGTCCCTCCTATGACACGTGGAGATTATAGGAACTGCATTCAAGATGAGATTTGGTTGCGGACACAGCCAAACCATTTCACAAACCAATTCTTATTTCTTAAAAAGAGCTGATGTGATTCAACTGAATGTATTATGTGCTAATATGAACCAGTACATTAGTTGATGGAATATTTATTGAAAACCAGAGATTATTGAGATATTTTTGTTATATTTTAAGTGATTTCCTTTGAGAATAATTTTATACTTTTTGAATAAGATTAAGTTGTTTTGTTAATAATGATCAAAGGTGAGGGTTAATAGATGAAGAAATTACTGCATAAACTTAGGCATATTAATCAGAAGACAAGGAAGTAATGTGCAAGGGCAGATTACCCAGTGAAGTTTGGCTCACATGGGGCAGTAACTTTACACCGTTGACTGCATGTTCAGGAATACTTTGAGCAAGAAAGATTAGATCTTGTCACAAACTAATCAGAAGTTTCTTGCCGTAAGCAAAAAAGGTCAGTGCGAAAAATCACAAGAGGCTGAGTGACTTAGAGGAAATGTCAGAAAACCTGGCTCTGCTTCTGGTTCCACATGGAATTGAATGAGTCTCTTTAAATTTATGTTTGTTCATCTGTAAAATAAGGGATGTGCAACTGGGTGATTTCTGACTTCTGTTCCAACCTAACACTCTGTGAAATCAAGATCACATGTACATTTTTTTCCAAATTTCCAAAATTTTTATTCTTTGGCCTTTAGAGAGTGAAATCAAAAATCTCTCAATTTTGAATTTCTTTTTTCAATTGAGTTCTCTTTTGCTCTTCTGTCCAAAAGAATGAGTGTGTTGGTCTGTTGGACTTGAGTCAAATGAAAATGTAAAATAGGAAACGCATAGCAGTGTGCATTTGCTTGTACAGGTCTGGCTCATCTAAATCTGGGAAATATGGTAGAGTTTAAATTTATTTATATGCTAAAGAAGAAAGACGTGCTTGTACCCTGAGTAAAGGGTCGCTAAACAGCTTTTTGTTATTTCCATTGTAAAGATATATTCATCCTGATCGTAGTATGATGGGAAATGTTATTTTTTTGGATGCAGTCGTTGGGAAAGCATGAGGTATAGGACTCAACCCTTTGGTATATATTTATAGATTTCTTACTATACTCAGTTATGCATTTGCTTAATTACAGAACTTAGTCTCATGAGTAATCTTCTTAGGTATTAAAACTTGAAATATATAGGTTGGATACAGCTCCTTATCTAGAATTTCTGATTCTTAAAAGCTCTGAAAATTCAAGCCAGGTTATTTTGTAAATTTGCTCCAAACATATTTAGTGGCAAACCTATTCGAACAGACATGAGATTATATAAAGTTTGCCCTCTCTATAAATATCCCATACATTTGCCACATAGTGGGAGTGTTCATGCATCTCCCTACGGATATATTATTGTTTTTAATGACACGGTTTCTTACTGAGGGTTTTGTGTAAAATATGCCCTCGATTATTTCTCTAAAAAAAGGAAATTTCTGAAATTTGAAGCACATTAGGCCACCAGGGTTTCATATCACAAACTGATGGTAATTAAAGATTCAGATAATGACAATCTTTATCATCATAAATTTTCCTGAAGAATTAGTATGTGAACATGAGAACATTGGTTTCTTACTCATCACTGGCAGTAGAAATACAATACGATACATAGTAATTTAGTGAGTGGTTCTAAGAAAGATTGGAATTAGAATCTGGAAAAATGAACTATATACAATATGGAAGGGAACCTTATAACAAGCACAAAACATGATAGTATTATCTGTAGAAATTACTGTATATTACTTGTAATTTTTAAAACCAGTTTTATTTAAGTTATAAATGCAAACAATATTTTGTAATATTTGCTAAAAACGGTTCAAAGAAAGTCTGAATAGACGTAGTAGATATACCGACTGATATTTGCATAAAAAACTAATTAAAGCACTTCTTTGGAAACAGTATATAGTTGACTAATTTGGCTTTGAGAACATAGTAGTAAAAGTTGTTATTTTAATGATAATGTAAATGACATGCAATAGCTTTGACTCAGCAGATTGTATTTTTTTCTTTTTTTCCTTTTTTTTTGAGATGGAGTCTCGCTCTGTGGTCCAAGCTGGAGTGCAGTGGCGCGATCTTGTCTCACTGCAAGCTCCGCCACCCGGGTTCATGCCATTCTCCTGCCTCAGCCTCCTGAGTAGCTGGGACTACAGGCGCCCACCACCACGCTCGGCTAATTTTTTGTATTTTTATTAGAGACGGGGTTTCACCGTGTTGGCAAGGATGGTCTCGATCTCCTGACCTCATGATCCGCCAGCCTTGGCCTCCCAAAGTGCTGGGATTACAGGTGTGAGCCACCGCGACCAGCCGTATCTTTTAAGTGTAGGAAATGAAACTGTGAATAGTTTTCACATAACAGTGCTTTTTTATTTCTCATCTGTGGTCATAGATGACATTAAAAATGGGTGAAAGGCTGGGCGCGGTGGCTCATGCCTGTAATCCCAGCACTTTGGGAGGCCAAAGCGGGTGGATTGCCTGAGGTCAGGAGTTTGAGAACAGTCTGGCCAACATGGTGAAACCCAGTCTTTACTAAAAATACAAAAAAATTAGCCAGGCGTGGTGTTGTGTGCCTATAATCCCAGCTACTCAGCAGGGGAATTGCTTGAACCAGGGAGGTGGTAGTTGCAGTGAGCCGAGATCGCGCCACACCGCACTCCAGCCTGGGTGACAGGCTCAAAAAAACAAAAAAACCAAAACAAAAAAAAAATAAATGGGCGAAAAACTTGCTCCTGACCTAACAGATGGTGCCTATTGGGCAGCTTGACTTTTAAAAACTGAAAATTCAAACTGTTAGTACCAATAGTTTTTTAAAAATACTTTTTTCTCTTAAAAAATCTTTTTCACATTTTAGAATTCTTGATGAAGTAGTTTTTTAAAGCCTCCTAAATGATGTCTTGATTTATTGACTTTAGCTAAATACCTTTAAATTATCAATTTTTGAAAAACTACACTAAGCTATAGATAGCAGTATTTATGTCAACTAAACTATACTCAGGGACAGAAATCGTGGTTGAATAATTTAGAAAATAGTTATTCAGTTATTGACTCACAACCTCACAATTTGTTGTATTAAATTGTATAAAAGGGCAATTTTTCTATATCTGTGGTAAAATCTAATGTTTTTACATCATATTCAAACTTTTTTTTTTTGTCATGTGAGGCTTCATTTTAGTATTTATTATGATTATTTCCTTCTTACCAAGCCAGATTCCCTACAGTTTCTTACAGATCTGGTTCCCCTACTTGTCCATCTTTTCCTTAAATCTGTAGTACTTACTTGTTTCTGGTGTGTTCTCAAATACTGCACACTTCCCTCCAAAAGCGTAACTTAAGTTGTCTTGTGTTATGTATAGCATTTCCTTATTTTCTTCATACCGTGAACAGTAACTGATAACTTTACTAATGAGGAAGATGAATTTAAGTGACATACTTTGTTATGAAAAATACTTTTGGAAGCATTCAGAAAATCCTATGATTTAATGTTGTTAAATATAAACATATTGAAAGAGTGATAAAAAGGCTTTTAACATTGAGCTCCATCTTCCTTTTTTACGGAGGTTTTATTTCAGATCCCATTTGGATGTTTATCTTCTTGTCAGTTGGTATATGTGAAATCTATATTTTACTATGGATCTCTTTTTTGGGGGTAGGATGAGCATTGGGAAATCTCATGAAGGAAATTTTATCTTTTACTTCTCTTCATGATTCCCCAGCCCTTTTCAGAAAAAGAAAGGGAAAAAAGGAGAAGGAAAGGTTTGTGTGATGGTGTAGGAGTGTCCAGTTCTTCATTTGCTTTGGGCTGTCTCTGGAGAACTAAAGTCATGAGGATTAAAGTCATGATAATCATATATTTAGTCCTTCATGATAACAAAGGGAAGGATGTAGGTGAATGCTTTGCTGGAAAAGACATAATCATTCAAACAAATTAATTTGTCAGTAATATATTTACTAGTATATAAAATTGAGTCTCTTTTCCTTTTTTATGTCTTTAGAGCTATATAATTCTCATCTAAATTGCAGATGTCTCCGGGATGGCTAATATATATTTTCTGTCTCAAATTGATTGATCAAATAAATATTTAGTGCTCTCTCTTGCTGTCTGCTTTTCCCCCAAGTCTGTACCCTGAGAAATTTCTTCATTGACTTATCTGCAGCTAAAGATATGTTTATTTTTAGACATAGAGAAGTGAATTTTTCCTGAGTATTGGAGTTTTCTCATTTTCTTCAGTGAATTCATAGTGCCAAAATCAAGGAGGCCAAGACATGGATTTACTCTTTAACCTGCAGTGCCTAGAAAGGGAAGCTGAGACAATGGGATATTTATGCCCATCCTAAAATTCAAATCATAACAATTAATATTAAAATATGCAGAATAATATATAGTTATAATATCTAGTAATAACATTACTATAATAGAAATTCATCATGCGCAATGTAGGGTATGTAGTGAGTGGAATAACATTTTTATAAGATAGATTGATGCTTGCTTCTCTTGTGTGTTAGTACTGTACTATAATAGGATTCTGGTGTACTTTTGTTTGGCTTCTGGGTAGCTCCCCAAACAGAATATATTTTAAACATATTTGCATGGCCTACAAATATTGACATTTCAAGACTTTGAAGTGCCCTTTGCTGCTTGTTCAGATTTTATAATCAATGTTGCAAATATCAAGTGTAATATTTTCATGATTTTGGGCTTGTTGAATTATAGATAAATGCACTTGAATGCTCTGCACATAATGTATACATGGACAATGTGACTCCTTTGTTCTAATTTTACATTATATGGTACAATCAAATTCTCTTAGAATGATTTGTTTCATGCAGACACATCATAGGCCAAATTCTAACCCTTAAAATATTATATATGCTGAAAATCTGTTTCTGTGAGTGAAAGACAAGTATTATTCATCTCTCCTAAAATGAGACTTATAAACAGACTTCAGTTAATTGGATTCAGGTTGTTTATCTTTGATAAGACATAAAATACTTTTTATTCTGCCATTTTTAAGAGTCATTCAATGTCCCTGACGAGGGAGCTATACATATATTTTGAACATCTCTTAAGATGCAACCTGCATATATATTGAGCATCTGGGACACAACAGTGAATAAGATACATAGAGAAATACGATCTAGTGGGAGAAAGAAGCATTAATCTGATATTCATCCAAATTACAACTAAGAAAAGTTTTAAGTGGGGGTTGGTATAGGTCAGGTAGGGCAGTGGGGGTGGAAGCTGGGGGAGGGCTTAAGAAAGTAAAAATGTAAACTAATACCTGAAGGATGAGTAGGATCAAGCCAGGAGATCTAGGGGATTCCCCCCCTCCCTTTTATTAGTGAATGTATTCTCATTTGAAGGATGGAATTTATGTTTTGAATTAAATCTAGTGGTGTCCCCCTGTAAATATGTTGGATTACTGTTAATAAAATTGATTCCCAAAAAATTAGAAAGAGAAGGCAAACACCATCAAGAATAACAACAATCAATGAACCAAGAAACCTCCCCCCACCCACCGAAAGCATACCCTGCAAAAGAAGTTAAAATTATAAATCCATACAGAGAGTAATTTGTGACACATTGATTTATGTCCTTAGAGACACTTTTCTGTGCATTTGTATGCATTTGAGTATGCATTGTTCTTAACAGAGATGGGGTTATAGCCTCATTAAGCTAGTTTTATATCTCTTTTAGTGGCTGCAGCATCTTTGTAATGGTGCAGCATCTTTGTAATGGATATGCTATTACTTAACCAATGCCTATTTGGAACATTTTAGTTACCTCTAACTTTTCAAAACCCAGAAGTATTTTAAGCAAAGTCTACTGAGTTTACAAAGTTAACCTAATCAGTTCAGCACCTAAATTAATCTGAAATAAGGAGACATTTATTTATGGATACCAAAGATTCTTTGCTTATGTTTGCATACTAAATAAAGATGGTTCAAATGAGCATTTGGAGGTACAGGCATTTAACTTACTGAGATACATATTCTTTAGCAGACAAAATTTATTTGTAATGCCATGAACAAGAATCACTTACATTATTACCAGTTTTCTATAATTTATGCCTATCATTCCAATGGAAAAACACCCAAGATCTTTTTTGCCCTTTTTCAAGGTTTTTACAGTTTTTCCTTTAGAATTTCTCTCCTGTGATCATAAATAATTTCCAAAGGTAATTCTTCATCCAAAACCAAACAAACAAAAAACCTGCAGTGAGAGTATTCATTAACCATGTAGGCTTCCTGGAGTTTGCAAATCTAGAACCATGATCTGTTGAGCAGCTACTGATCAAGGTGATAAAATTAACTTTTCCTCTGAAATTTTCATAAGAAAGATGGGATTTGACTTTAAAAAGTGCTTTCTTGAGGCTAGAAAAACAAAATGAAGAAACTCTCTCCTCCTGATTTTTATCTTCAATACTTATGTATATAATTGGTGAATTTCTTTCTGGTTGAGGCTCCCAAAATTTACTAAGATTCCCATTTTGCCAGAAAGTGGCCTTCCTCACCATCTGTAAGTCTGGGAACCTATCAGCTAGTTCTTAGGCCAGTTTTCTTGGGAGGGGTGTGTAGGCATTTATTCCACATATAAAGTCATTCCTTGTTCCTTAATAGTTGCTTGCTATTCCTGATTAAATGAAAATTATTTTAAATATGATACTCCAGGGATAGCCTTGGTTACCAAATAGAGTTATCCAATGACATTCTGGTAATAAAAGAAGAGATATTCTTATTCAACCTGTGAAAATAACTATATTTGCCATGAGAATAAGGGTACTCATTAGGAGTTTCTGAATTCTGGAGTAATCAGTGAGAATCATATGCTGTTTTAAAATGTTTATTTTAGTTTAGAAAAGCAGCGTCCATAAAATTCAGAATTAAATATAGCTTAAAAAGAACTTCTTCATAAATATGTTAGAAAATAGAATATTAAAACAGTATCAACAGTATCTAGACAAATAGCCACAATTGAATGTCCCTCACCAGTTATTTAAATCTTATGTAGTTCTTGTTTCATTGGATCTTGGGTCAACATTCTGTCTTCTGCTTCCATATGAAAAATCTACATTTAGAGCTTAGTTTGGACATACATTCAAAATTGGCATTGTAATCATCACTGTCTTGTTAAATGGCCACCTTTACTTTGGTAAGACCATACACACGGCTGTCTTAGATTTTTGTAACTGAGGCTTTTAGTTACATATTCATTGGCTTAAGAATGAGTTGCATTTGCTAACTAAATACTTACTAATCAAAATATGTCATCAAAATATGTCAGATTTAAGCACAGTGCCCTTATAATTCAAATAATTATACTTTACACAATCTTATGAGAACAAAACATGTTCTGAAAGCTTAATGAATAGTGAAAGGCTAACTGATTTTAGTAACCACTTAGAAATACCATTCTGGAGTCTATAAAAGTATTACTATTGCCCTCTTTAGTTGCTGTTCTCCCAAAAGACTGTATCCAAAAAGAAACAAGAAAAGCAGTGGATAGGACTAGGGCTTTCCAAATGTAGCTTTACATACATATAGTATTTAAACAGAGTAATGAATCAGTGCCTGTGAAGGCCTGAAATAGCATGTAACCACTAGGGGAAAAATTGTTAAATCATGAAGAAAATGATTTTATCTTTGGCGAGCAGAAAAATATTAAAACCTGTGCGCTTGCAGTTTTTTCTTATGTAATGTATAAATGTCTAATTTATTACAATTGTTTTTAGATCATGACCTAAAATTTATTCTATAAAATTTATGAATATTGCTTGAAACTCTAAACAAATTGTGTATTTACTACATTAAAATAATCAGGTAAAAATCATAAAATTAAATCAAAGCTATATGTTTACATTCAGTTTTTAATGCAAATAGCTTATAGATGCTTACACTGAAACATCTCAAGCACTTTAACAGGTCTGCCTAAAATTAGGATGATTTCAGTTGTAAGAAACAAAAATATTTGTTTTGGCTTAAACCAATGGTGTCTAATCTTTTGGCTTCCCTGGGCCGCAGTGGAAGAATTGTCTTGTGCCACACATAAAATACACTAATGCTAAAGAAAGCTGATAAGCTAAAAAAAAAAAAAAAAAAATAGCAAAAAAACCTCATAATGTTTTAAGAAAGTTTACAAACTTGTGTTGAGTTGCATTCAAAGCCATCCTGGACTGCATGTGGGCCACGGCTTGGACGAGCTTGGCTTAAACAGTAAAAAGGATAGTTATTTGTTCATGTAATAAAAAATTTATTATTGATAATGGGACGTAGGCTTAGTTTACATCAGGGCTGTGCCTCTGTCTCTGACATTTTCTAAGCTCCACATTTTTCTGTATCAAGCACATTCCTAGACTGGCTTCCCTGTGGGTGTGAGAAGGCTAACCAGCAGAGACCAGAGCTGTCTGCTTCCTCATTCACATCTAGGAGGAGCAAGAGACTTCCCACAGGTATTGAATCAAAGTCCCAAGCTCTACTCTGAATGGAGCACCCTGAACCAACAACCATTGAGGCCAAAGTGTAGGACACAGGCTAGGTAACTCCTCTTTCCTTCCATTGCAGGGGGATCTGTTATCCTGATGGCTTATCCAGTCATTCAGTCTTCCTCTCCACCTGGGAGAAGGGATTCTCCTCATGAAAACCTTAGGGCTTCCATATGAAGAAGGAGAGGAATTAGTGGAATGGATATTGAGGAGGCCTTTGGATGTCCATTACAGATTTATTCTGCTTTTACTCATTCATTAATTTTTTTTGTGGGGAGATGGGGGTGGGGAGGGAGTTGAGAAATCATTTTTTTGATCATCTCCTCTCGCTACATCAGCTGCATTCTTCCATATTTCATCTTCCTTGTAATCCTCTTCACAACACTAGTGGAGTAGATATTATTAATCCAAATAAGCAGAAAGGAGTTAGCCAATTTAATTTTCTGAGGTTTATATTGTAAAGGCAAAATTTAATTCAAGCCTATTGTATACTAAAGTCTGTGCTCTTTCTCCTGGTTGTAAAATAATTCTTATTTACACAATAATTTTGTAAGGAAGTTTATTCAGACTTGGAAGATCAATGGGTATATACATATATATATATATATTTTTTTTGAGACGGAGTCTTGCTCTGTCACCCACGCTGGAGTGAGGTGGCACGATCTCGGATCTCTGATCTCGGCTCACTGCAACCTCCACCTCCCAGGTTCAAGCAATTCTCTGCCTCAGCCTCCTGAGTAGCTGGGATTACAGGCACCCACCACCACGCCTGGCTAATTTTTTTGTATTTTTAGTAGAGACGGGGTTTCACCATCTTGGCCAGGCTGGTCTTGAACTCCTGACCTCATGATCCACCCACCTAGGCCTCCCAAAGTGCTGGGATTACAGGCATGAGCTACTGCGCCCGGCCTGGGTTTATATATTTTTAGTAAGCATTCATTCTACATATATTTATAATGTTCCCACTATGTGCTAGGTAGATGGTAGGTGCTGGAAATACAATGGGAAGAAAACAGGTGCCTTCTACTCTATGGATTTAGCAGGGGACGCAAATATTAATAAGTCATACAATCAGCCATATTTACAAACTGTGTAACTGCTCCGTAGTAAGATCTGATCAAGTCTGGGAAAGGTCATCAAAGTTTTTTCTTAGGAGATGACATCTGAATTGAGAACTGAAGGATGAGACTGAGTTAACCAGGTCAAAAGGAGGAGGGGAGAGAGAATTCTCCAGGCAGAGGGAACACAACATGCTCAAGAACTGAAAGGAGTCTTTTTTGTTGGAGCATAGCGAGAACAGTGGAGCATAGAGAGAACAGTTGGAGCACAGTGAGGCAAGACAAAGATGAGATGCGTAGATAGGGAAGGTCTTGCGGGGGCTTTAGGTGCTATTAAAATTATGTTTGAGCATGGCATGGCGGCTCATGTCTGTAATCCCAGCATTTTAGGAGGTGCTTGAGGCCAAGAGTTTGAGACCAGCCTGACCAACATACTGAGACCTCATCTCTACACTAAATTTTTTCAAACTTAGCAAGGCATGGTGACTTGGGTCTGTAGTTCTAGCTACTTGGGAGGCTGAGGTGGGAGGATTACTTGTTGCCAGGAAGTCGAGGCTGCAGTGAACCGTGATTGTGCCACTGCTCTCCAGCCTGGGCAATAGAGTGAGACCTTTTCTCAAAAGAAAAAAAAAAAAGATTATATATTTGATATTCCACAAGAAATTAACTTGGAAAGAACTTATTTTATTTGCCTTAAATATTTAAGATGCTGAGGGTTGTATCTTACTATCGAAGTTCTTTCTAAATATTTATAGTGTTTGTTCCCTTTCCTTGACAAAGCCTTAGTTGAGCTATAGAGTTATTCAGTCATATTTAGTTTTTCTGTCTTGGTATGCTGTGCAGATCATTTATAGCCTCTTTAAACTTTTTATGACGACTTAAAACTTGAACTTAGATATAAAACAGTGAAGGTAAAAACATCTACATGTTAGTGAATATTTATCAAAAGAATACTGAATTAGTTATAGTTACAAAGTGTTCAGTAAAGAAAAGCTCAAGATATTAAACTTTCGGGATGCAATATGGAAATAATATTTATATAATTAATTTAATCGAGGTGTTAGTGTTTGATGACATGCTCTATCTACTATTCATATTTTATTGGAATTGTATTGTTGTCCTTTTATTTGTAGTCATGAGTAAAGAAAAAGAGAGAAGCACAGCTTTATTTAAATATGTTGTTGTCTTTTGCATGGAACTAAGGTAGTGTAAAAAACCATTTTCTCACTTGCTTTTTAAAATACCATTATAAAGCTTGCATCAATGTTACTAATCAATGTCAGACTTAGTTCTCTCAGGTTCCTCCCTGTTGAGAAAATAGCTTACTTAGAAGTCCAGACATTTAACTTATAGTGTAATATTTAAGCATAGAAGTTGCTGACTTGGCCACTTCTCTAAAAATCAAACAAACAAAAACATTACTTTTGATCCTGTTACTTCACTTGCTGAAAGTATAACTTAAAAAATTACCAAAATAAGTTTTGAAAATAGGAAAATATATTATTGAGAAACTAACTTAATGTTTGTTGGGCAAGAGTCTTCATCCTTTTACCTTAGTAAAGGGTAATACGTAATTTATTTCATAGGTGAGAAAGATGTGTTTTCTTTTCTTTTCTTTTCTTTTCTTTTTTTTTTTTAGGTAGAATTTCATTCTTATTGCCCAGGCCGGGTGCAATAGCGCGATCTCAGCTCACTGCAACCTCCGCCTCCCAGGTTCAAGTGATTCTCCTGCCTCAGCCTTCTACTAGCTGGCATTACAGGTGCACACAACCACGCCTGGCTAATTTTTTCTGTTTTTAGTAGAGACAGGGTTTTGCCATATTGGCCAGGCTGGTCTCGAACTCTTGAACTCAGGTAATCCGCCCGCTTTGGCCTCCCAAAGTGCCGGGATTACAGGCGTGAGCCATCGCCCCTGGCCACATTTTATTTTCTAGAATGAGAACTTAGTGTTCTTGTCTTCATGTTGAGTGGTTCTGAATAAGGGAGGGGGCAGATATTGTGTGCAGTAGTTCATATAATCCTATTTTTGGCAGTTTGGCTTAAAAACAAATACATTTGTTTATTTTAAATAATGCTACCATTAATATCTTTGTGGCTAGTTTTTTTCCCCACTCACATAGTTACATATGTTTGATAGATTTCAAATTGTGGAATTGTTAGATTAAATTAATAGAACAAAGCCCCAAATGGAGTGTGGGTTTATGAGTTCTGTGCAGCAAGTAGATGGATTAATCTTAGATTACAAGGACAGATAGTTCCTTCTTCCTGGGTACAAGGAGAGGAGTATGAGCTTGTAGGTGGTTGGTGGGAGACAGAATAGAGGGAATGACTTGAGGAAGTAACCATATGATAATCTCTCTTAATGTGGAAAGAAAGCATTTTGATGAGAGTGAAAGGGTAGGTTGTTATACGGTGTTTGGAAAGCTGTGAAAATTTGCAAAAACAACTAAGAAGAAAAAGTAAGGGGGTTTATGAAGAATGGGTTTCTCAGGTTACTGAGCAGAGTTGTTAATAGATAATATTGAGAACCACATGTCTGTAGGGCACCAGGCCCCTTAGTTTCATTGTCCTTTCCAGCAGCATTCAGAGCCCAGGTCCAGGAGCTGAGCATGGCAAATATGACCTAATCTGCAGTTTGGAGCTGGTAGGATCAGGTAGTCTGCAGGGGCAAGGTAGGCGCTGCACATTGAAGGAGTCCAAGATGCTGTGGAGAGAGCAGTTAGGTATCTAAAATCATGGGAAGATGAAAATGAAGCTCAGAGGGACTGGTAAAGACACAGAGTGAATGCATTGTTTAAGGATGTTAGAAGTAAGAGGAAAGGAGTGAGAGCTGGAAAATTATAAAATTGTGGTTAGAAAGTGGGACATGGGGGTTTGAGATTTTAGAAGGGGAGCCATTCACTCCAAATCAAGCTTCAAGGTATAGCCATTTGGAGATTTGGTGAGCTAGTGGTAAGGAAAACGAGGCCATGGAACTACGTGCAGCTTAACGTTGTCCAAATGGATGGGAGTGATGTCAAGATTTTTGGTAAAGAGGAAAAGAAGGTCCTAGAGCTCCCCAACCCTGGATAAATGACAAAAAGATTGTAGCTCATAGTGGTGAAGAATGAGGATGCTGTAGCTGATTGACCTGCACAATTTGAAAATGTTTTTGGAGGGTGAAATGATGATGAACATGAAAGTGAATGTTTTGGGAACTGAATGGCATTAAAGTAGCAAAGGTGAGCTTCTAGTATGCCCCAAATTACCTTCTAGCTTGAGACACTAGAGTTGGGTCTGGAGGTGGGTAGTGGGACAGCATCTCTTTCACTCTGCAGCACTTGAAGAGTAAAGAAGACAGAATTAATAAGTGCTGGAGTGAATTTTCTTCTAGAAAGCTCCAGTGTGTCTGGGGGTGAGATGTGGTCTCAGGTTTCAACTGCTGACTTGCAAGTGAACAAAGACTGAGACCTAACCAGGCACGATGGCTCAAATCTGTAATCCCAGAGGTTTGGGAGGCTTGAGGCCATTGCATTCCAGCCTAGGTGACAAAGTGAAACCTTGTCTCCAAAACATAAATAAATAAATAAAATTAAAAATTAATTGATTAAATAAAATTGAGATCTGTACTCCTAAGCATCTTCGCTAGGGTAGAGGATTGTTTGTCATGTGCAATTTTTTGTTTCTGCCTTTTGCTTTTTCTTATTTAAATTCTTAAAGTGTGATCTAACTGGGAGGGATAAAAGATACGAGGATGTAGTTTATTGGAGAAATTGTTTTAAATATTAGCAGGTAAGTAAAAAGGTAATGTGCAATAAAATACTGGTTTTTACTTGTTCTGTCAAAACCTCTGGGTGTTGTTGAAAAAGCATGAACTGAGGATCCAGGAGTTTGACGTTACAGATGGCAGTTATGGGCCCTGCTTGTAAAATCAGATAATGAATTGGTGCATCGAAAAACTCTTTTTTAAGTCTAAGATTCTTTTATCTTCAAGCCTAAGTTCCAATCTTTATTACATAGAACTACCATCTTCCACTACTTTTGAAAGACTCTTCTTAGATCCATGAACTTGGGAGTTCAGACCAGACTCTATCTGTTCTTAGCTCATTGCAGACATTTCAGAAGGAAAAGGATGGTAATGGAGTGATTGGGAAGTGTAGATACAAGAATGACCTTATTAAATGGTTCCAGTTATAGGACTAAACAAATATATGAAGAGAATACAGGATTAGGTAGATATGGAGCAACTGACAGCTGCTTTGGGAACTCCTTTAGAAGTTGTTGGCTATTGGGAGATGTCTTTGGTTGGGCCAGATGCTTTCAGAGGAAAAAGAGGTGAAAGTAACCATTTTGTTAGAAAATTATTGAGGTGCAATAAAATAATTTTTAGATTCTGGTTTCAAAGTTGTGACTTTAAGAACCATGCATCACACTGTTCATATAATATATACCAAACACATATTTGACTGACCTGAGTTTCTGGCAAAGCACCTCAATGTAATTAATTGTAAGTCAGCATATCCCAAAATTCTGAAGGCTTTTTTTTTTCTCTGAATAGGAATTCAGAGCTTGCTCCAGGGATGTGAGGACAAAAGATGAGTATGACTTTTAAAAGGAATTCAGAACTTGCTCTAGATTTTGCTTTCTTCTCATGTCCACCTTCTTTCACTTTCACTTATGCTTCTTGACAATATTTTCTGCCTGCTACATGGTATTTATTATGTACAGCACATACTAACAGTACTCTGCAATCTACTTAAGCTTTGCTCTTTCCACGTTTTTTTGGTACTACTCATTAGATCCTTGAGCCAATCATCCATGTCTGTTTGTACTAGATTGTTTCCCTTAGAATTCTGCAAGTCACAAAGTGAAACTGATTAGGATTTTACAGTCCTGGTGATTTTCCTTCTGGTATACCACTGAGAAAATGCTGTCGCACAAGGGACTGATGAATCATTTTGCAGGATTTCTGTTTGCTATTTTCTATTTGAAAAATTAGGTACGTTCACGAACATGGGAATGTCTCCTAATATCATGAGGACAATACGACCATAAAATAAAATAATCAGTGTTGGTTTGGGTCTCAGATAAATGTAATATATTGTACTTTTTAGCAAATTGAGTTTCCCAGAGAACATTCATTCATGTAAATTTCACTCCTATAAATTTTAATTGCTTGTATTGGAAGCTGACTAAAATTACTCAGCACCTGCTGTTATGTGTCTGGCATTGTCCTGGGGTCCTTGCACCTGTTAAGCCATTAAATCATCACAGCAGGCTCTTAAGGTAGGTATGGATTCTTCCATTTTACTAAATAGAGATTGAGTCTGTGAGTGTTTAACCAACTTTTCTTATGCCTCCCAGCTAGTAAGCCTCAAAGCTGCATTGGACTTCTATTTGTCTGTCTTGAACTACAACAGGCCCTCTAACTGGAGGTAGACAAAGGAATGAATTAAGGCCTCATTTTGGATTCAGACATTGATTTAGATGAAAAATGAAGCCAATTGCCATTGGTTGAGATGGTAGGCTGTTGGGAATTAATTCAGCTTAGTACTGAGTATAATCTCTGGCATTGCCAAGCTTCTGTCACATAGCACTGCCAGATCAGAAGGGTGCCTTGATCATCAGTTTTATTTCTACATAGTACCATTCGACAGTATAAAGGAATGGATCACGGGAAAATGAATTCATATGGGGTCATAGTGTACATTTCCCCCCAGCTTGTTTTGGGGCACCATTGTCATGGATATTTTATCTTCTAATGTTTGGCATGTTGATTCAGGGCCATGATTTCCAAAGCTGCTCTATTGGCTGAGGTCCAACATCTGCCATTTGTTCCTGCATTCTTATTCCTAATACATACCTTTTCACTGATATGTGCTCATATTTTACTACTATGATAGCTTCTTAATCTGATCTCTCTTTTCTTCAATCTATCCTAAATATTAGCTATCAGAGTATATTGTTCAAAATACTAATCTGCCTGGAAATACTGTTATGCTTCATAATCTCTGATTCCATTTATGTATTATTCTTGAAATGATAAAAAATTTAGAGCTAGGGAACTGATTAGTGGCTGTTGGGCTTAAGGATGCTTGGGTGAAGGGAGATGGATATGTCTCTAAAAAAGGTAGCACAAGGGAAATTTTTGTGTGATCAAATAGTTCTGTATTTTGTTTGCTGTAATGGGTATGTGATGCACATGTGATAAAATAACATAGAACTATACTCAAACTTTGCACTAATGTCAGTTTCCAGGATTTGATATTCTACTGTAGGTACATAACATGTAAGCAATGGAGGAAACTGGGTAATATACATGACACTTTTGTACAGTCTTTTCAACTTTATGTGAGTCTATATTATATAAAAAGTAAAAAAAAAATACTACTGTGCTTTAAAATGTTCAAGTTCCTTTGTCTGTCATATTTATATATCATATTCTCTGGTTCCCTCTAAATTAACCATCCAAAGGTGTTACCTCTGATATATATATTTTTTTCTGTTTAAATCTTATTTGGCATTAACACAATGTTTGGTTCATACCAGGTTACCAAAAAGTGTTCCTTGAATTAAAACTGGGATTAATGGTTTTAATCCCAGTGCTTTAGAAGGCTGAGGCAGGAAGATCACTTGAGGCCAGATGTTTGAGATCAGCCTGGGCAATATAACAAGACCCCTGTCTCTATCAAAAATAAAATAAATTAGCTGTATGTGGTGGTGCAAATCTGTAGTCCAATCTACCCAGGAGGCTGCAGGGGGCAGTTGCTTGACCCCAGGAGTTTGAGGTTACAGTGAGCTATGATTATGCCATTGTACTCCAGCCTGGGCAACAGAGCAAGACCTCATCTCTAAAAAAAAATTTTTTTTAAATGGAAAAAATTTGCTTTATGAAATAAAAATGTATCAAACTTGGTCTGATTACTAATCATACTTCTTTTCTACTCATCTACTTATTCAGTTGTGTTTTTTTTTTTTTTTTGTCTCTTCCTAATCTCTTTCCAAGGACTGAGCAGCATGCCAGGGATTTGACTGGTGGAGTTGGGAACTCTTTTCAAGGACTTAAGACTCAAATGTCATAAGGGCAAGATGAGCCAGGGAACCCAGGGTATAAGCTATGCTGACTCATGTTCATCCATTCATTCAAATTTATTGAGATTTGTGTTATAGCTCAGTATATGATCTATCTTGATATTCTGCAGTTATAGTGTTCTATGAAAATCAGTTTCAAATATTCTGTGTTTTTAATTTTTTTTTCTTTTTGGTCTGGTTCTGTTAATTACTCAAATTATGATTGTTGAGTTGTTCATTTTTCCTCTATTTCTGTCAGGTTTTGCTTCATATATTATGAGGCTTTGTTATTAGGTACATACACATTTATGATTGGTATGCCTTCTTCCTGACGAACTGACACGTTTGTCATTACGAATGATCTCTTTATATCTGTAGTCCTCAGTCTTCTGATGCTTATTGTTTGCATGGTGTATCTTTTCCATTCTTTACTTAAATCTATATGTGTCTCTATATTTAATATGGATCTCTTAAAGATAGGATAGACCTTGCTTTTTTTTTTTTTTTTTTTTTTGAGACGGAGTCTCGCTCTGTCGCCCAGGCTAGAGTGCAGTGGCGCGATCTCGGCTCACTGCAAGCTCCGCCTCCCGGGTTCACGCCATTCTCCTGCCCCAGCCTCCCGAATAGCTGGGACTACAGGCGCCTGCCACCGCGCCCGGCTAATTTTTTTTGTATTTTTAGTATAGACCTTGCTTTTTTATCCATTCTGGTAATCTTTTCCTTTTATTCAGTGTGTCTTGTTCCATTAACATTCAATGCAGTTATTGATATGATTAGATTCAGGCTCTATTTACTTTCTGTTTTCTATTTGTTCCTTCTGTTTTTTGTTCCTCCTTTCCTGCTTTCTTTTGGATTAAATGATCCAAAATGATTTTTAGAATTATTGTGTAATTTATCTATTAGCTTTTTAAGCAGTTTGTGTGTGTGTGTGTGTGTGTGTGTGTACATGCTATAGGGATATTTCCTTTTCTGATAGTTATTATTTAGGGTTAATATATCATTTTACATCATATGTAAGGATTTTGCAACTTCATTTTACATAATATGCAAGGACCTTGCAACTGTTTAAGACCATCCTACCCCTCCCTGTTACAATGCTGTAATCATATGTGTGTGAAGTGCTATAATTTTACTTTTTAACAGTCAAATGTATTTTTAAAGCATTAAAAAAATAGTGTTTTATATTTACAGTTTTCAGTGCTTTTCATTCTTTTGACTTTCCGTCTGGTATCATTCATCAAGAAGAGCTTTGTTTAAGACTTCTTATACTGCAGGTCTGCTGGGGACCAATTTTCACAATTTTCTTTTATCTGAAAGTTGTTTTATTTTTCCTTTGTTTTTGGTGGATCTGTATGTATAATATATGGGCTGAATAGAGAATTCTGGCTGAACAGTTGTCTCCTCCCCTCCCCAAAAGTCAACATTGGTTCTTATCACTGTTTCCTTGTGTGTAATATGTCGTTTTATTTTTCTCTGACTTCTTTTAGAATGTTTCCTTACATTTGGTTTTCAGCAGTTTGACTGCATGTACCTAGGTGTAATTTGCTTTGTGCTTTCCTGTTTCAGATTTTCTGAGCTTCTTTATTCAACACATCTTTGTCTTTCACTCAAATTGGGACATTTTCAGCTCTTCTTGATATTTTCTGCATTATTCTTTCTTTCTTCAGCCTTCTAAAACTCTAATATACAAATGTTTGCTCTTTTGCTAGTGCCCCATAAGTCCCTGATAGTCTGTTTTTGTTTGTTTCTGTCTTCTTCAGATTGGTTTTTCCTTTACATCCTTAAGTATACTTATGATAACTGTTTTAACATTATGGTGGGCTAATCCCAACACTTGGATCGTCTTTTCTCTTGAAAATAGGTTACATTTTTCTGTTTGTACATATATTGATTTCTGATTATATTGGATTCACCCTGTGAATGATGCTTTGAGTAGATTCTGTCTTCTATATGTTCCTTTAAAGAGAATTAGTTTTTTTTGTCTTAACAGGCAGATAATTGGCTGAACACAAACTAAAATTTGACTTTTCTGTGGCAGGTGGCAGCTTCACTGATGCAGTCAGATAGCTAATGTTAAACATGTGCTGTGTGTCATGCACCAAAGTAAATGATGACACTGCAAATATAAATAGACGTAGATCTTAACCTCATGGGGCTTGCTATCTAGTTGACAGAGATAAAAAATGAACAGATAAATATGTTCAATTTTCATATGTCATATGAGGTAAGTACATAGAGGCAGCAGGGTTACTGAGAAGGGAGTTGTGCAATTGTTAAAATATAATTTAAAAATTATTTTGAAACAACTCAATCCTTATGAAAATAGAATAAAGTTTATTTATATATACGTGTGTGTGCGTGCATGATGAAAGATTGATAATATTACTTACACTTCCATTATATTTTGTTAATTCTTTTAGAAAAAGACCAACATTATCAAAAGTACTTCATATTTTGGGGAAACTATTAAAAATGTTTAAATTCTTGGGTGCTGTACTAAATAAGAGAAATACTTTTTTGGTAAGAAAAGATGATTTGATGAAATCTGAGCAAAGAAAACAAATGATCATATAATAGGAAAAATAGACCTTGTTGAAATAAAAGACCTGTCTATACTAAAAGAAATATCCCTGTTGGGAGAAAGATATTTCAAAACTGTTAGACTAAGACCCATTTAGACTAATGGAAAGTATATTTTAAAAACCTGTGTTTCTTATGGCGGATATAAAAGTGGTTTTTTAATCTGTTTTGGAAGTTTCCTGTTTATACTTACATCTTTATAACTGAATGGGTAACATGGGTTTGGTTTGTCTTTTTTTTTTATAAAAGCCTGTCTACCTTAGCAATAACTTGAGCCTTTTTTTGTTGTTGTTTTAACAGTGTATCCTACTCAGTACATGTATCTGAAGATTACCCAGGTATGCTTTTCTTGTTTTATTACAGATATTCATATCAGGGTTCCTTTGAATATTTTTTCTTCTGGAGATGTAAAACGCATATAAATATATTGAGGGGTGAAACATTGGTAGAGGAAGCCTTAAAGCTATAGAAGAATTCTGCTTACTGCCTGCGAAGTACATGTCTTACTCTGAGACACAGTGCAGAATCAAAATAATTTCCCAATGAAAAGTTCTTTAAAGATCCCTATGATAGTTCCAGCCTGTGCATTTACATCATTACAATTAAAATAAAGAGATCAATGGTCTAATTGTTAGTTTTGAACATCATTTGGCCTTTCATAATGTAAAAATAATAGGTAACATTTATTTGTTTCAGTCAGTTTTCTAAGTGTGTGTGTGTGTATCTATTTTTTCTTTTCAGTATTAAAAAATAGTAATTAGTTCATAGTTTGGTATGGAGATAATGTAAAACTTACTTGTTTAGCATTTAAGTATTTTCTGCGGCAGTTTGCATTAAGCATTTAACCATTTTATAAGATCGTTACATTTGAAAGTACTTTCTTAAATCACAAACTTCCTTACAATTATTTTGCTATGCTCTCCATATGTTTTAAGAATAGTATTCTATAAAACTATTGTACAGTTATACAATGAAGTTATTCATTAAGGCTATGCCTATTTTTAATAGTAATACAAAAAGTGTTCTAGAGAAATTTTACTGGAAGAACGAATACAAGAAGTATTTATAAGAAAAATACTTTTTATAGATGGTTATGCCATCAGCCCTGTCTGATAGTGTAGCATGTTTTTGATGCTATGTTTGCCAAGTATGTTATGAAATAAAAGCCCCACTATTTATTGTAAATACAAAAATTAATGTGCTTCTCATCTGAGGCAGATCATAGAGATGTCAGCCATGAGAAGTACAGGACTTTAAGTCAAGGTAATAGAAATAATAGTACAAATTAAAGCCCAGGTTGAAGACACTAAGTGAATTAATCTGTAGCACAGGATGTATGGTAGAAGATGCCTTTAGTAAACCAAGTGGGCCAAGTGTTTAGCTCCCTCTTGTGGCCAAGAGGTATTACTTGGGCTTTTTCACACTTCACGGGAGCCCCACCTGGAAATGCCAATATACAAACATTGAAATTCTAAAAAAAGTATTGGTTATCATTTGTGCTCTTTTTACTGAATTCTCTAACTGGAGCAAGTTTGCAATGAATTTTCAATATAACAATTTCCAAAAGGAAGGAGTGTAAGTATATATATTTAATCTGTTTGGTGAAAGTAGGTTGTTATGCTGCAATAAAATATGATCACAGAAGACGGAGATTAGTGCATTCTGGTTTAAATACTGGGGCAGAATTTTCAGTTGGCTGATGTAACCAGTATATCAAAATACACTGTCCAGTGCACAGTATACCAAGTATTTGCACATACATAATTTCATTTGATTCTCAATGCCGGTCTGTAGGAAAGGCAGAACAGGGCAGTTTATAATATAAATTCATACTTAGAGAAGTGTGCTGAGAGATGGTAAGTATCAAATAACATTTCCCCAAAACATGTAGTTTGGTGATAAAATCAAGTCTGTAATTCAATTCTGATTCCCGTTGCCTCTGGGGAAGTAGTGTTAGTATTTTTATGGAGCTTTCTTCACAGTGAAATTAATATGATAATGTTTTCCCCATTATTAAATTTTAATCCACATTTATTTGTACTAAGAGTTGTTGGTTAATATGCTTGACTTTTTAGGTAGACATCTTGTTTTATAACTTATGTGTTTGTTCTTCCTTTCCAACATTTATACCTGTTCTTGTTGGCACTGGAATAATTTTTAATAATAGATATGAAAGTTGGCAGCTTTGTCCCTTTTTTCAAAATTAGTGAGCATGCTTCCAGTTGTTTTCAGAAAGGAAATTACTCTTTTTCTCATTTACCAAGCTTTTGTTTAAAAAAATGAATATTAAATCTTTATCAAACTATTGTTTGGCATCTGTTGAGGTGTCATATCTACTTTTTCCTTTAAACAATAAAGTAACAAATTATATTAGCAAATAACTCAATGTTGAGCTATGAGAATTATGTGTTATGTCATATACTTTAGCATTAAAGAACTTAAGTTGCTGAAGGAATTAAACAACTCTTTGAGCATTTGCTAGAACTTGCAAACAAATCTGTCTGAGCTTTTTAGGGATGGTTCTGGGGCAGTTGTCTTATTTTTCTGCCATGATTATTATCTCTTCTGTTTTTCTGTTTCTTAGTCATTTTAAAATATGTCTTCTTACTGAAAGTTTCTATGTTGGTGAAATGTCCAAACTTTTTTGCAAAAGTATAGTATTTGGTCCGTAATTGTAAAATTCTTCCATGTCTCTGGTTATTTCTCCTGGCCCATTTTTATTGTTCATATTTGTTCTTGTTCTTCCTTCCGTTGGTTTGTCTTCCAAATAGTTTAGCCATTTAAAAGATTCTTTGAAACAAATAGCTCTCTTTAATGTTGCATTCAATTTCTAAATGCAGTAATCTTGATACTACATTTATGAATTCTTTCTAATAATATACCTTAGGCTTCCCCTCCACCTACTTTTCCTGGATTATTTGGATCAGTTATTAAGTAATCATCTAAGTTTGAACATATGAAAATTTCTTTGCTCTATGAAAATATATCAGTATTATCCTCCAAAGTCAAGATTACATCATTCTAGCTTATGTCCCTAGGAACAGATTTGTCCTTTTATAATTGTGATCTATTAATTAACTTGTGCCATCTATTGAAATTTATTTCATACTTTTAGTGAAATGAAAATTTAGAGGGCCTTTGTTGAGTCAGCATATATGATAGCATGTATATAAATGAAATACTAAATGATATGTTGACTGTTCATGATTAAGTGAAGAAATAGAGAGGCCTTGTGATTTACTTGTACTTCTTTGTGGATTTTATTTTGAAGACAGCTTTTTTTTTTAATGTCAGAGAATGAATTACACAATAGTTGTGTATATTACAAGTCACAGGTTGGCTCTACTATAATGGCAGAGTTCTTTAATTTTCTCTTTCCGCTTTTAATTAGAAAGGCTTACCTACTGTTGGGAGTGGACTCTCTTATCCCTAGTAGAGGAATGAAGGGATACTTTCTGGATCCTCTAGCACCTGTGAGTCTAAAGAGTCTTGACCTACATGATATACTTGAGCATTAGGTATAGCCTGTGAATAAACCTCTTAAGTGAGAATTAGAATACTATACAGTCTATATCAAATTATAGCCCCAAAAATATAATTGTTTTTATACCTAATAAACATTTATATTTTATAAGACATTGCAACTTTTTAGTGACAATACTTTCCATATTTGAAAAAGGACATGGTATAGTGACAAATCATTGATTTTTGGATTCAGGCAGATTCAAGTTTTACCACTTACTAGTGTATAGTTAGTTAATTAATAGTATTTAATTTCTCTGAGCCTTAGTTTCCTAGTATTTAAAATAGGGATAATAATTGACTGCTATAGGGGATGAGGTGAAATTATGTAGAAAATTCAGCAAAAATATCCAGAATGTAACATGAAATCAATATAATTTTTTTAGAGTTATAATTATTATTTATCTTAAGTTACATCAGTGAGGGATGGAATGACTTGACTTAAATGATGCTGTATTTGGAGCAGAATAAAAGCAACAGTTTAAGAAATACTTTTGCACAGTTCTATTCATCTCTCCCCAAGTCTCAAGTGTTCATGAAAGTTCTGGTAATGCTTTGCATAGTGTTAGAGAAGTGAAGAGAAAATATCTTGCTGTTAACAGCTTTAACAAAGATCTGTAGGTCCTCTATAAAACATACACATTAAAAATCTAACTGTCCCCAGAGGTTTTCAGAAAAAAAAAAAAAAAGAGCTTAGAAGTCAAGATGGAGAATTCCAGTGGAGGAATTTGAGTTTGAAAACATTCATATATATATACACACACACATATATATATTTTATTATACTTTAAGTTCTAGGGTACATGTGCACAACGTGCAGGTTTGTTACATATGTATACATGTGCCATGTTGGTGTGCTGCACCCATTAACTCATCATTTACATTAGGTATATCTCCTAATGCTATCCCTCCCCCAGCCTCCCACCCCACAACAGGCCCCAGTGTGTAATGTTCCCTTTCCTGTGCCCATGTGTTCTCATTGTTCAATTCCCACCTATGAGTGAGAACATGTGGTGTTTGGTTTTTTGTCCTTGCGATAGTTTGCTGAGAATGATGGTTTCCAGCTTCATCCATGTCCCTACAAAGGACATGAACTCATCATTTTTTATGGCTGCATGGTATTCCATGGTGTATATGTGCCACATTTTCTTAATCCAGTCTATCATTGATGGACATTTGGGTTGGTTCCAAGTCTTTGCTATTGTGAATAGTGCTGCAATAAACATACGTATGCATGTGTCTTTATAGCAGCATGATTTATAATCCTTTGGGTATATACCCAGTAATGGGATGGCTGGGTCAAGTGGTATTTCTAGTTCTAGATCCCTGAGAAATTGCCACACTATCTTCCACAATGGTTGAACTAGTTTACAGTCCCACCAACAGTGTAAAAGTGTTCCTATTTCTCCACATCCTCTCCAGCACCTGATGTTTCCTGACTTTTTAATGATCGCCATTCTAAGTGGTGTGAGATGGTATCTCATTGTGGTTTTGATTTGCATTTCTCTGATGGCCAGTGATGATGAGTATTTTTTCATGTGTCTGTTGGCTGCATAAATGTCTTCTTTTGAGAAGTGTCTGTTCATATCCTTCGCCCAGTTTTTGATGGGGTTGTTTGTTTTTTTCTTGTAAATTTGTTTGAGTTCTTTGTAGATTCTGGGTATTAGCCCTTTGTCAGATGAGTAGATTGCAAACATTTTCTCCTATTCTGTAGGCTGCCTGTTCACTCTGATGGTAGTTTCTTTTGCTGTGCAGAAGCTCTTTCGTTTAATTAGATCCCATTTGTCAATTTTGGCTTTTGTTGCCATTGCTTTTGGTGTTTTAGACATGAAGTCCTCGCCCATGTCTATGTCCTGAATGATATTGCCTAGATTTTCTTCTAGGGTTTTTATGGTGTTAGGTCTAACATTTAAGTCTTTAATCCATCTTGAATTAATTTTTATATAAGGTGTAAGGAAAGGATCCAGTTTCAGCTTTCCACATATGGCTAGCCAGTTTTCCCAGCACCATTTGTTAAATAGGGAATCCTTTCCCCATTTCTCACTTTTGTCAGGTTTGTCAAAGATCAGATGGTTGTAGATGTGTGGTATTATTTCTGAGGGCTCTGTATTGTTCCATTGGTCTATATCTCTGTTTTGGTACCAGTACCATACTGTTTTGGTTGCTGTAGCCTTATAGTATAGTTTGAAGTCAGGTAGTTTGATGCCTCCAGCTTTGTTCTTTTTGCTTTGGATTGACTTGGCAATGCAGGCTGTTTTTTGGTTCCATATGAACTTTAAAGTAGTTTTTTCCAATTCTGTGAAGAAAGTCATTGGTAGCTTGATGGGGATGGCATTCAATCTATAAATTACCTTGGGCAGTATGGCTATTTTCACGATATTGATTCTTCCTATCCATGAGCATGGAATGTTCTTCCATTTGTTTGTATCCTCTTTTATTTTGTTCAGCAGTGGTTTGTAGTTCTCCTTGAAGAGGTCCTTCACATCCCTTGTAAGTTGGATTCCTAGGTATTTTATTCTCTTTGAAGCAATTGTGAATGGGAGTTCACTCATGATTTGGCTCTCTGTTTGTCTGTTATTGGTGTATAAGAATGCTTGTGATTTTTGCACATTGATTTTGTATCCTGAGACTTTGCTGAAGTTGCTTATCAGCTTAAGGAGATTTTGGGCTGAGACGATGGGGTTTTCTAAATATACAGTCATGTCATCTGCAAACAGGGACAATTTGACTTCCTCTTTTCCTAATTGAATACCCTTTATTTCTTTCTCCTGCTTGATTGCCCTGGCCAGAACTTCCAACACTACGTTGAATAGGAGTGGTGAGAGAGGGCATCCCTGTCTTGTGCCAGTTTTCAAAGGGAATGCTTCCAGTTTTTGTCCAGTCAGTATGATATTGGCTGTGGGTTTGTCATAGATAGCTCTTATTATTTTGAGATACATCCCATTCTTATTCTATTACTTTAAGTCCTTTCTTTAACCCTTTTTACGCTCCACATTCTTCTCTAAACAAATATGTTTTTTTACAAATGTCAAAATAATTTGAGGAAGATTTAGAAGTAATTAAGCAAGAACAAAAAGCCAACAGAATGGATTCATACAGATGGGATGATCATCAAAGATCATGAGCAAACCTCTCATTTTATAGCTAAAACTGTGGCTTAGGCTAAAGGAGATCAATAGCTAGTCTGCAGTAGTGTCTAGATTTTTCTTAATCTTGAAATATTTAATTGTCAATTAAAGCTTGATTATAGTCAAGGTATACAACATGATGATTTGATATATGTATACATGTGTAGTAATTACCACGATCAAATTAATTAACATATCCATCACCACCCATGTTATACATTAGGTCCCAGAACTTGTTCATTTTATAGCTTTAACTGAAAGTTTGTACCCTTTAGCTAACATCTCGCTGTGTCCCCCAGCCCCTGGCCACCATTGTTCTTATTCTCTGCTTATACTAGTTCAACTTACTTAGATTCCGTATAGAAGTGAAATCATGCAGTATTTATCTTTCTGTGTTGTCTGGCTTATTTCACTTGGCATAACGTCCTCCATGTTCATCCATGTTGTTGCAGATGGCAGGATTTCATTCTTTTTCAGTTGCTGAATGTAGTATTTTGTTGTATATGTGTACCTCAGTTTCTTTATGCAACCATCCATTGATGAACACTTAAGTTGTTTCCACTTCTTAGCTATTGTGAATAATGCCACAATGCACATGGTGGTGGAGATATTGCTTCAAGATCCTGGTTCCATTTCCTGTGGATCTCAAAAGGATTGCTGAAATGGGTAAAGTAGAAGAAATAGATAAATTCCTAGAGACCTATCAAGACTGAATCATAAAAAAAACAGGCCAATAATCAGTAAGGAGATCAAATTAGTAATCAAAAATCTTCCAAAAAGAGAACAGAGTGCTTTGAATTCAGAGTGAAGTGAATTCTGTCAAATAATTGAACCAGTTTTCTAGGTTCAAAGCATAAAGATGTGCTTTCTTTCCTGTTCTATGTTTCTGATCATAGATTGGGTCTATCTCTGTGATCTGATCTGGCCTATTATGTAATAATGGCAATGTAATAAATAATGTCATAAAACCTGGAAACATTTTTATTTGGGGTAAATTAAGCCAAAATAGGAAATTACATGGGTTCTAATGCCTAAACACTAATCAAAATACAAACTATACAAAATCTTTCAGAAAACGATATGTTTGAAGGCATAATGCTGTCTAGCCTATGCAACTTATAGTCACCAAATTACATTCTCTTGAATCAAATCTCACTGTCTTCCAGTGTTGACACTTTATGTAAGCCATTTTGATAGAAAATCCTTTCTATTTAGTTATTCACTCCCCTGTTTTCTTAAACATAATGTCTTAATTTACTTGCCTCTTGGTGTTTTAGTAAAATCTTCGTCATTCTATGATACTGTGAAATTGCATGATGCTATCCACCTTATGGATTCTTATGGATCTTCCCTTCTACTTGGTGTCCAGCTTTTGTTTCTGTTGGTCTAATGCTGCCTTCTAATACTCTTTTTCTCCTAAATGTTAGCTCCAGGGAATCCATTGTGCACAGGGAAAACAGATAATTAGGTTTTATATTAAGTAGCAACCGACTTCAAATCAGTGAGACTCTGAGTGAGGATTTAAGACATAATAAAAAAAATTGACTCTAATAGGCGTTTTTGATACTTACTGAAAGTATGAGGTTACTGGCAGAAGAGACTCTAGATAAGTGATCAAAGTCTCAACTAATGAGATAATAATTAAGTTTATATTAAACCTGTTTCTTAATCTGTGGTCCCACTCGATAAGCATGAAAACCTCACATGCTCCATGAAAATATTGGAAAACTAAATAAAGCAAAATTTGTGATTGCACTAATCCAAATAATGAGGCAAACATCTTTTGTCTCAAATTTAATTCATATCCACTCCTGCTTAGCTCCCTGACTGTTAAAGCCTTAGGTCTGTTGAGAATCTTTTGCAGCTAACCTGTACATACAGATCACTATCATTCACTCATTACTTGAGGCTAAGAATGCTACAGATGTTTCTTTGGAAATAATGACTTAGAGATGTATTAATTAAAAATTGTGTTCTCATTGTACCGACACAATATTATGAAAACTGGGCTCAAAAATATCTTTTAATGTGCATTCCCTGTGCCATAAGAACAACTAATTTCTCCTAGCAGAAATTGATCCATGCTTCTATTATGTGTTCGTGATATTTTATACTATTTAGTAGGTCATTGATGAGTGCATTATAGGACCATTATTAATGAATTGATAAAGTGTGGGTCAAAAAGCTCTTCTGAGAGACGCCCTGCAATCATCAATGAGCAAAGAAAAATAAATACCTAAGAATTGTATTACCATATACTTGGAGACCTGTATTCATTAGGGAAAGAGTGCTAAACTCATAAAAATGTTATTTTTTAAAGAGGAAACAAATAGTGAATAAGAAATTTAAGGACCCTGTAGACTAACTTAGTATTTTGTGCACTCAACTTGTATAATGCATGTAGCTAATTTAATTCATGGAAGAATGATAATTGTGAGACTTTATCAATTTAAAAATATGTATTAGAGCAATATGGAAGGTATGATTTACAACAAAGTCTTCAGCTCAAATTTTTGAATGATTTGATAATGAATCTTTCCTTATTTTTATTTTTTATTTTAGAGATAGGGGTTTCACCATGTTGGCCAGGCTGGTATCAAACTCCTGACCTCGAGTGACCCGCCTGCCTAGGCCTCCCAAAGAGCTAGGACTACAGGTGTGAGCCACTGTGCCCGGCCCACTAATAAATTTTTTTTTTTATTGCAACAAATGCTCTTTTTCAGTTTTCTCTCTCCACTCACTAACCCTGCTTCCTATAGTAGATGCTGATATTGGGAAGGACCCTGTCCAGTGAGTTAAGGCACCCAGTTGCATCCAAATGATTCATTGCCATAAGGGATATTACAGATGTACCTGGATAGTCTCTATTCAAAATCTGTATTTCACCAGGAGATACAAATGTCTTTAAAGAGACTATTTACAATTACTTCACACATAAATCTGCAATTTACTTTATCATATTTTTTGAGTTTAATCAAACAGTAGTGTATGCTTTATGAGAGTTGGAACTAAAGTGATGTGCATATAAATTAGCTATTATTTTTGTAAAGGATGTATTTTTTAAACTTACGCCTTTCATTATCTTTTTTTTTTTTTTTTTGCAGATAATACATATGTGTCAAGTTCAGAGAATGATGAAGATGTGCTAGTTACTACAGAGCCAATACCAGTAATTTTTCATAGAATAGCAACAGGTAATAGTAGTATTATTTTTTATACTAGGTTAATTTTTTAAATTCCACTATCTTTTTTTGTTTGTTTGTTTGTTTCATTTAGCCAGTAACAGATATTTATCTTCTGTGTCTATAAATCCAGTCTCCATACAAATTTTCTATCTAAAGTACATTTTTTAACAATTTTGTAAATGCATAAATTTAAAGTAGTTGTAAAAAAATTCTGTGTAAATGTATTATGCTGACATTGCTGTTGTAAAAATATTTTCCTACATAGTGACAGACTGAATATTTTAAAACCACACTTACAGCAATGAAGACACCATGAAATATAGAGTGAGAGCTGAAGGAATTTGTAAAGTGGTGGTTTAGTTTAATCACATCTTTCTGCACAGTGAAAAATCAGAATAGCTTGCGTATTGTGTAACTCCTCAACATGACGTGATTTCGAAATATCCCTTACTTCTTTTTCAGAGGAGATGGAATCACCTAAAGGGTAGTTTTATACCAAAACTTATGAATGCTTGGTAAATAGCATACTAAGTACCATAATATTTTTTAAATTATAACTTTCTTTCAGAATTAAGAAAAACAAATGACATTAACTGTTGCTTATCCATAAAATCCAAATTACAAAAGGAAAATGGGGAGGTATGTAAATTATGTTTTTTATTTTCTTGAAACAGTATAGATACATTTAAAATTTACTGGGTTTTTGTAGTTAATAGCATCATTAGTGAGACTAAAATGGTATATGGTGAATGAAACTCAAGCTAATGGCTCAGGGGTGTTTGGTATGGTAGGAAGTGGCCTAAAATTAACTCTGAGAAGAAAGTTCCCTTTAAAATCATAGAAAGAAATGTCTGGTTTAAATTAAATAAAATGTATATAAAGCTTAATTTATTCTGTATTCTTTCATCAAACACTGTAATTAGCTGAGGAACATTATGTAACTGATTTATAACTGCACGTGGCTATACATAATTTTGATGGGATCCTTAAAATTTTAAAAGATGATTTCTTTAGCCAAAGTAACACTGAGGTTGTACATAGTCTTATTTTCTGTCAGTATTTAAAAACACAAACTCATCTTTTCTCTCCATTTCCAAAGACTTTACTTGAATCTATAAATAAATATCTGGATATTAAACAAACAAAATGAGTGCAATAGGACCAGCAGTTCTTTGCTTTCAAAATTATGCATTTGATCCAATCCTCCTCTTCCTGTTAGTGTTGCACCATTCATTGTTCCCTTCTTTATCCACATTGAGAATTATTGGTTGAACAAAAGGATTGCTGAAACCAGAAATGGTTAGAATTTTATAAAACCCAAATTTCCTTTTGCATATTTTTTTGTTTGTTTTCCTTAAGAACTTGAAATTCAGTGTAGAAGTTTAGGGATGGTTACAAAACACTGGATGAATGGATTCCTGTGTCCAAATACCTACATTTCTCCTGTGTTAATAGGGCCAGTGATAGGAATACCCCCATGAATTTTCATTGTTTGTACTTCAGACATATGGCAGATGTGGCTCAGTTAATTAGAAACTCAAACTTCAAGTCGAAGCATATTAAATTAAATACCCTTTTGAAATCTGAATTCTGAAACAAATAATTTCTGTATATCAAAAGTTCTCATATGTTTCATATTTATTTTCATAATTTGATTATATATTATTGCATTTAAAGTTTCTTTTTTTTCATACCATTGTTTAGAGTTGGCAGGGGAAGTGAGAACAGCCTGGGACAAATAATGCTGAAGAGCTTTTTAATAAAATTGAATTAGTATAAGCTTGCCAAATGTTTTATCAGAGCAAAACTGAAGGTATAATTGATTATACATAAGTTTTTAATATACATCAAATATTGAATTGTGCATTTCCTGTAAAATCAGTGAAAGAGAACTTTTAAAACAGGTGTGCTGCTGAATACACTCACAAAGCCATTTGTCTCCCACTACCTTTTGTTCTGGGGTTTTACTGCACCAAGATGTTTTATATATAAAATCCATAATATATGCTCAAGACTTGCCTATTATAGTCACTTGCTATTTTAGAAAGGTAAAATAATTTGACCATTAAATTGTTTTCTTACTTTATTATTTTAAGGAGTCAAGACAGAATAGTACAGTGGAGGAAGATTCTGAAGGTGACAATGATTCCGAAGAATTTTATTACGGAGGGCAGGTAAGGAAACCTGGTCTTCCAAATACCTAGTCTTAAAGTTCTAATAGCCATGTTGTCCTAGTGGTAATCTGTGCCTGAGAGTTAAGGGACCTGTGTGTTGTTCAGGGTTCTGTAACTAACTAGAAAATCTATATAATTTATCTTTGCACATTTTCTACCTATTTTTAGAAATTAAGGTTCCCCTGCAGTCCTTTCAATTGTAATCATTTACTTACATTGAAGTCATCTTAATTCATTACAGCGATTTTGCAGATAGTATTTTATTATGCTTTTGACTTGAATTTCTTAAGCATGTTGTGTTCAGTCACTATTCTGAGATAATGACACTTGTAATAAAAGTGTATATTGTTAGTTTTAAATAGAAGTTGGTTAACCTTTATTAAATTTGATGGGCCCACATTACTGAGCATCTTCATCATTTGTTTATTTGTATTCACTGCCATTGAATTCTTGGTGTTGAAAAATTGTTATGAAGAATCATCATAATTTAAATATATGAGAATAGCCTAGCCACATGTATAAAATAACTCATCAGAATTTTTCAGGTTAATGTTAAAATTTAAAACTGAGCAATTGATTTTAGGGTGTGGCTGTAAAATATGTGGTTCTGTTTCTATAAACTCCTTGAGCAAATGTGCTTTATAAGTTGGATAGTATAATGGGAGGGTAATATGTTAAAGAAGGACGTTAAAGCCAAAATTATGTAAAAGAATGCAAGTAAATTTATTTATTCAGAATGAAAAATTAGTAATTTGTCAATCAAGCATGTGCAAGGCTACAGAGAGATGGATATAATAAAACGGGCTTTCCTCTCTCCAGGAATGTCTTTCTAGCAATAAGATAGTTTTCCCAACGAAATGATTCCTTTACCAGTATAACATTTTAACATTATGCAAAATCATTACTGTTTGATTTTTGTTTACACAACTAATTCTTACAGAGGGGAAGTAAATGCTTTTCTTCAGTCTTGATGTTCATTCTAGAAGTTTTTTAGATTATCTGCCAGACATTTACTTCACTAGTTTTTTACATTTGCTTTTTCTTTGTATTAATATAAACTAACTTTAAGTTCCAACCATAATCAATTTTTCTAGTCATATGTGAACCTAAGGATATTAGTGAATATATTACTTTATTGAAGCTAAAAATGCCCATGGCAAAACGCACAGGGAGACCTGTCTCAAAAGGTTGCTTAAGTTTTTGATTCTGTTCACTTCTGAGACACTTTTAAATTATCCCTTTTCATCAGGTGAACTATGATGGGGAACTGCACAAGCACCCACAACTGGAAGCTGATTTGTCAGCAGTTAGAGAGATATATGGGCCACATGCAGTTTCTCTCAGGTAAATAAGTGTCACTGGTGAATAAAATTAAAGTTTTATGGTAAGTCATTGAAATTTACTTTTGGAGTAATTTAAATTAAAGGAAAAATTTGGGGTTTTAATTGTATTTTAAAGTGTTTTAGAAAGAGTCTACTGTTTATCCTTACACAAAATGACATATTTATGTCTATTTTTTGACACATGTGGTTTAAGATTACATTGATTGCATTAAAAATTATTTTGGAGAGTTAGTTTGAAGACATATCAATCTTAAGTAGTGTCATAATTAATTCCTAGAATAGATTTGGCCAGCTGGGCCCATGCTGTTATCATAAATCATGGCCACATGCTTGTGAAGGATAAAAGTAAATGATGCCTACCCACTGGTATCCAAATTACATTGTCATCTGGTCCCTAAAAAAAAAAAAAAAGTGTAACTTTGCACAGTACTTGTTTGAATGATCATGCATTTTATTCTGTAGTTACCTAATATATTATTTGGTGATAAATTTACACATCATTTGTATTGCTTTCAATAATTCAGAAGACCCCACCATCCTTACTTTTCTTTTTTCTCCTTAATGTAAGAAAAAGCTTTTTCTGCCGCCATAATAGTTTCCAGGAGTCAGCTCTGGTTATTTCAGATTTCCATTCTTTGCCTACACTGTAGTCTTGAAGTCTCCATGGAATTCCAGACCCCTTTCGTAGCCTGACCTCAGTCTGGCCCCTTTATGCTCCCAGACTACCCAGATATGTCATATTCCCTCTTCACGTTGGGCATTTGCATAAGCAGTTCTTTGATCAAGGAATGCGGCTCTTCAAATCCCACTGCTGTCTGTATTTAAGCCCCATTCCATGGGTCAGCTTCTCTCTGAGCCTTCTTGGAATCTCCAGTGCAGATAAGTTACTCTGTTCTCTGGACTTCCATCACATTTGGCTCTTACCTTGTTTATTATTCGTCTCATGTCTTTTAATTATTTGGCTTACGTCTCCCCCTGTAGACTGAATTCAGTGAATGGTTGGGCAGTGCTTTTTCTTGTTCGTTTTGTTTTGGTTTGGTTTTTAATTCTTCATGTATTCTGGTACCATCATGGGACATGCATGAAATATAGGCTGCCGGCTTCCTGATTATTTTCAGTGGCACCATCTGAAAAAAGACATTCACATTATCTGGTTGTAACTTCTTCAATGGACATATGCATATTTTGAGAGGGCAAACAAGTAATTTCAATTGGGAAGTACGGCACAGCTGTAATTTATAATTGCCAAACATTTTATTTTAACTGCAGAAATAGAAACTCCCATCTGCAGCCTAAGATAAACTGGGATTGTGTACCCAGACTGTCTCTGTTCTATTCATGAAGGTATATTAGGCTACAATTGAGTGAAAGTGTTGGGATTATATTTGGAAAAGCAAGTCTTCTCTTTGCAGACTTCAAAGTTTTAGCAAATTAGTGCAATAATTTTACATTGATCTCTGTTATGGCTCCAGATTAGGTAATATGCATATTTATAAGTGTTATAGAATGCATATATGAAGAAGGCAATTGGGACTATCAATACATAGTCCAAAACAATGGCTGTGTTTTTTTCTTTTTTTTTTTTTTTTAACAGTAATTGAACTTTGCTTGAAAGCTTAAAACTTTAATTTTAAGCACAATAATCTACATCTCTATATACACCAAAATATGTCTATGGGATATAACAATCATAATACAACATAGACTTCAACTTCTTTTTTTTTGAAATATATATTTTGGTTGCTGGGCGCGGTGGCTCATGCCTGTAATCCTAGCACTTTGGGAGGCCAAGGCGGGCAGATCCCCTGAGGTTGGGAGTTCGAGACCAGCCTGCCCAACATGGAGAAACCCCATCTCTACTAACAATACAAAATCAGCCGGGCATGGTGACAGGTGCCGGTAAACCCAGCTACTCGAGAAGGCTGAGGCAGAAGAATCGCTTGAACTCAGGGGGCGGAGGTTGCAGTGAGCCAAGATCGTGGCATTGCACTCCAGCCTGGGCAACAAGAGCGAAACTCCGTCTCAAAAAAAAAAAAATAAATAAAAAAAGAAAGAAATATTTTTGTTTAGTGGACAACTTTAGCACATGTTTATTTCTTTTATAGTTAAATATTTTTCTAAAACATCTTTCCATGCTGTCTAGGCCCCAGTCATATTGCCATGTATAGATGAAGCTCTTTTTTTGTTTCTTCACCAAGCATTTGTTAAGTACCTATGATGGTCTGTATCAGTATTTTCTATTATTAATTAAGTTAGTGATAATTGTTAGCTGCTGAAATTAGATTAAAAAATGTTTGGAAATTCAGTCAAATGAAGTATCTAAAGTCATATCAGTGTTTTGAATTTTTTCCCCTTAACCCTTTTCACTTGTAATAGTTTTGATCCAGTTTAAATCTTAATGAATGTAAGCCATGTTCCTGCCTGCTCTAGATTTTCTCTAGCTGTAGAGGATATTTCCAAAATAAATATCTTCTTAGAGTCTTCATGGTACAAAGGTGAATCACAGCAGGACTAGTTTGATTTACTTAAATGGGAATGAATTTACTGTCTAGTTTCAAATACTTAGGCTTGGATTCAAGGGAAAAGAGGTGGGTAGTTAGGCAGAAGGTCTTGAAATCATCTTCCTTGCAAAGTTCTAAGTCTGTTGAAAACAGACTGTTCTAATTAGCTGTTCTTTTACCTAATTGGGGCTTACAAGAACTTAATGAAGTTTGAAGAGCAAAAGTAACTCAATATGCACAACAGGCTATTAGGAGTAATTTTTTTTTTTTTAAAGCAACATCTAATGAGAAAGGCAGCTAACCACATCTAAGTTCTCTGTAAGAGATGGAAGTAACTGAGATTGCCTAGGCAAAATCCTGAGATTATTGAGGCAAAATCCTCTTAAAGAAGGCTGAAAGAAGGTGTAGAAAAAGTGAGTGATGATAGATATATTACTTAAGTAGATAATGACAATTCTACCTCACCATTCTATCCAAAAGCCTACTACTGGCTGTTGAATCATACATGTAAACATTGATGATAATTCTGATTTATAGTCTTTTGTATAGGAAGTGAGTTAGGTCTTGGGGCAACATGAACTTTGCGATCAGTCTGAATAAGTCTCATCTTGAATCATTCAACAAAACACATTTTATGTTTTTCATTGTAAATGTACCTCCCTATATATTTATGAAAATAAAATTGATCAGTGTCATTGGAAAATAAATTGAAATTAGTATTTTTAGAAAGGGAATTACATATCAGAAAATTCATATTTGTTTAGGAAAGAAATGATTCTGATAGTTTCTTTGTGAAATTTAAAACTTCCATTTAATATAAAATATTCTTTACCTTATGATCATGCCATCTTTCATTTAGAAAATTTAAGTCATATGAGTAATAGTCTAACCTTTTTATTGTGACTAATGCTTAATGTAGGCTGGAAGCTTCTAAAATTGTGACTGTTCTATTGTGACTGTTCTATTGTGAATAGTCAACTGTTGTGACTATTTCGATCACTTTTTGTGCACAGACAATTGTAATTGGGCCTTTTGAGGGTAACGTTTGGGAAACGAGCATTCTGAGAATTTGGGGTGGCTTAAGGAACGTATATCACGTTACTCATACCCACCAAACATATATCTCCTTTAAAAAACAAAAATGGTAAATGAAAGGAAAGAAAAAAAATGCATACCTCAGAATGCACTGCTTTACATTCTCTGGATTTCTGAATTCTCATTTGCAGTGGCCAGTAGGACTGCTTACATATCTTCTGGTTCTCCTGTTCTGGTCTTATGGTAGGATTGTATTTCCTTTCACTCTTTAGTGTTAGGCATGGATATATCACTAATTTTGGCCAGTCATATGTGAGCTAAGTGCTAGTGTGTTAGTTCCCATGTCCCCTCAGCTCTGCTTCCTTGGGCCCCTTAGTGACGACAGTGAGCTGCCCCTCCCTAACCCCCAATTCTATATTAACAATAAGGTAGGAGTGAGATATAAATCTTTTTTCGTTTTGAGCCACTGAGATTTTAAGAATGCTTATTACCACAACATACCTCAGCCTACATAGATGTATATCATTCATCAAAAAAAGATCTTGGATTGAATATTTTGTAATCTCCTTTCTAGCGTATTGAGTCTTCATCCTCTGCCTCCAAGCCAAAGAATAAAAACAGTCTGACTCTGAAAATCAGGGAAGTGATGACAGGAAGCACAGAGGGGAAAGAAAGGAGGAGCATTTTCCCAAACCACGGGGACATAATCTAGATGTAAGCTTCAGGTGCTCAGATCCTAGACGCTAACCACTACTCCCAACGCAAGGGCTTTCTCCTAGCAAAACTGAAGATTTTTAAGCTGACTGCAGAGTTGTAGCAGTTGTTTATACTGTACCTCTTATGCACAGTTTTACATGAGCTTCCTTTCTTATCTGGATCTAATTTTTAAATTTTTCTCAGCCCTGTTGTTCTTTAGAGAAATTTATAGCTACCTTGGATACAGTCTTGCAAATGCTTTAATCTGCCAGAATTTCTTCCTGACTACTGAGTTTGCATATTTCTTGGCCCATTCACAAACATCTCTCCCACGCTGGGCAAAAACCACACATTGAGTAGGCATGCAGAGATAGACATGCAAGCTGTTGAGTTTCAGATGACATGGGAAGGTGTATGTATCTTCACAAAATATCTGTCTTCTCAAAATATAACCATCCAGTTGTTGAAAGAAGAAATAAACAAGTAGCAATAGAGGCTTACTTCCTAGGAACATGTGGTAGAGTTGCATGCATGCACGTATGTGTATATACATATATGTGTGTGTGTGTGTGTGTGTGTGTGTGTGTGTGTTCCCTGACAGTTAATAAGACAAGGCTAGATATCTGAAATATATTTTCATAACCAACACAATGACTGCTGATTTTGATCAGGTTTCATTATAAAACATCATAACAGTGTAATGAATAAGCTGAAGTTTTATAGACAAAGAAGGACCAACATAGATGCTCCAACATTTAATATATTGTAAGTGTGTATGTGAGTGTCTCACGAGTGAGGATATTGTCTTGAGTAGTTCCATTAAAAATAGGAGAACAAATTGCTAAGAATTCTAACACAGTGGCTCAAAGTCCATATTCATTGAAAAAAAAAACTTTATACATATATGCTTAAATGAACTAAGTCACATTTAAATATCCAAAATCAAATTACCAGATTTCAAGAAATGTAGATTAAAAGAGTAGCTCACCCTGAATTTAATATGTCACTACATGTCGGGAAAGAACATTTGTGGAGGCATTCTTTTCAGACCAGAATGAAGCAATTTCGTTAGATCATTTCTGTATTGTTTCCCTCATATTAAAAAAATTCAAATTCATCAATTTGATGTGATCTTTTCACAGTGAATAAATATAGGCAGCACATGAAATTATTTTGAGTTATTATATACCGAATACTGCATTCAGGACACAATCAGATATCTAGCTTCACAATTCAAGTTGTAGTCATATTTCAAGCATTCAACTTGATTCTGCATTTGCTATTCATGAGATCCTGGGCCACTGAAAGTTATTCAGATATAGAAGCAATCCTGATGACTGGGTCGCTGCATCTGGACAAACTGTAATCACGCTTTGTAATCTCTCAGTGGGAAATATGAAATTACTGGCATTATATAAAAAGGGCATCACAACGGAAATGGGTTTGCATATACACAGCGTCATTTGTGAATTCTTTGAAATCTGGCATACAAAGAAAAAAGTATAGCTATTTATAGATCTACACCTGCAGAATCCAGTTAATTGCAAACCTTTAGGGCCTCTGCCTCCTTAAAATTCTTTATTCATGTTCTGCTATGTTGAAGAAGAGGAACACTTGCAACCCTTCATTTCCTTTTTTTGGAGTGTTAGAAATTGGGAAGATACTTTTAACCAAAATGTCATTTAAGACATCATATACAAAATACTTAGAAATTCACATGTAAGAGGTTTTAAAAGCATATATGCACATTCTGATTATTCCTTTATGGTAAATTCTGTTGAAGTAATCTGAAAAACTATTTATGGAGAAAACAGTTGTAGATAAGGGTCGTACTGATTTTTTTTTTAATCTTCCTGCCTGTAAACATACCAGCGTTTTGCCAATGTAAATAAGTTCAAAAGAAAAAAAAAGTTGTTTCCCTCCCATAAAATTGGCAAAGATGGGAGAAAAAAAATGTCTGATGATGATGAGAATGTAGGAAAAGGTCATTGTGATAACCTGGCTGGTGTAATTATAAGTTGTTGTAACCATTTAAAAAGTAATTAAACAACATACATCAAGAATCCCAAATATGGTTATAATGTTTATTTAACCCAGTAATTCAAGAAGTGATTCTATGAGAAGACAGATGCACATAGATTTTTTTAATCCAGTTGCTGTTTACCAATATTTATAGTGTAAACAAAAAAGGAATTGTATTGTATTTATATATATTATAAAATTATGCATTATATTATATAAAATATAATGCAATATGGGAAAAACAGCTGATGATAGAAGAAGTGAAAGAACAGAACCACAATCTTTATATATTACACTGTATAAATCTTGTATACATGGAAGAGACTGGAATGAGATAAGCAAAAAGAATCATCTCCATAATGTGATAAGACAGATTATTTTTGTGCATTTTAAAATTTCCCACATTTTATATAATGAGCCTGTATTACCTTTTTAATCAGAAAAAGTAGGCCTATGTTTTTAGAAAATACATAACGTTTTTCATAAAATAAGTTTTACACACAATTTAGAGTTGATATTATAAGTACTGTTTTTACTCTTGATTTTCCTGTTTCTATTTTCTTAAAAATATCATTTTAGCTTCCATGCTTTTCTGGTAATCTGCTTATCAGTATATTTGCAACATTTCCCCCAGGATATGAATATTTTTGTATCGACTCCTTCACTAATGGGTAATTTTTTCTCCTATCAACATGCTATAGTTTACTTAACTATTTCCTTATTATTCTATATCTATTTTCTCAATTTCTGTTCTTACCCACATGGCTGTAGGTAAGACTTTGAATATATTTGTTATTATTTTCTTAGGATTAACTTCGGTGAGCAAAGTGTGGTTGTAGACAGGGCCCCTTCACACTCCTGAAACTTTACTTGGACATCATTCATCATCTTTCCTCATCATTCAGTTTAGTGGCTCTTTCTTTTTACATGCCTCACGATTTTATTGATTAAATATTTGCCAGTGTTCAGGGTCATTCAAATTATGACCATTGGGCTGTGAGGTTTGTTTTGAACAGATCTGTGAACTATAAATGGTTTTGCTTTTTAAAAGGGTTGGAGAAAGAAAGAAAGAGAGAAAGAGAGAGAGAGAGCAAGAGAGAAGAAAAGAAGGAAAGAAGGAAAAAAGAAAGAGAAAGAAAAAGAAAGGAAGGAAGGAAGAAAGGAGGGAGGGAGTAAGGAAGGGAGAAAGAGGAAAGAAAGAAAAGAAAGAAATAACGAAAGAAAGCAAGCAAAGAAAGGAGAGAGAAAGAAAACGAAAGAAGGAAAGGAAGAGAAAGAAAAGAAAAGATGGATGCGGCAGAGACTGTATGTAGCCTGAAAATCCTAAAATATTTACTCTCTTTACCTTCACAGAAAATGTTTGCGGTACCCTGAACTAGAGGCAGAGATCAAAGTGTTCATTTGCTTGGCCCTTATTCTTGTCATATTTTCTGTATACTTTCATATCGAAATTTGCACATAATCTTATCCTTTAAGATTAATGTTTATCATGTAGTACAGACATTATAGATGCTTTGACGGTTTTTAAAAATTAATTCCTATGCAAATATTTATTCATTTATTTATGTAACCTATAAAAATATTACCATGAATAAAAAGTGCAATTTCCTTAAAAATGGAAATGTGCTCTCTCTCTCTCTCTCTATATATATACACACACACATATATATATACATATATATTATATATATATATTCATTTATTTATTTTTTGAGATAGAGTTTTGCTCTTGTTGCCCAAGCTGGAGTGCAATGGCACGATCTTGGCTCACTGCAACCTCCACCTCCTGGGTTCAAGCAGTTCTCCTTCGTCAGCCTCCCGAGTAGCTGAGACTACAGGCATTTGCCACCACGCCTGGCTAATTTTGTATTTTCAGTAGAGATGGGGTTTCACCATGTTGGTCAGGCTGGTCTCAAACTCCTGACCTCAAGTGATCCACCCACCTCGACCTCCCAAAGTGCTGGGATTACAGGTGTGAGCCACTGCGCCCAACCAATGTTTTAATATATTTTTAAGGAGAGGACAGAGAAAGCACACAGGCTATCTTATATTTGGATATGCTGACATTATTTTGGTCATAGATATCAAAAAGCAAACAAATCTCCCACATTCCTTTTCTTATTAAATTACATAAAACCATTTAATCAGTACAAATTTCTTCTCTGAACCCTATAAAAGGGATTATATTCTATTACTTGAATAGTCGATAGATAGAAATTTTTATTTAGTGCCAGATACTGTGCTTTACACAATTTTTAAAATTTTATTTTTAATTGACACATAATAATTGTGCAGATTTGTGGTTTACAGTGTGATGTTTCAATACATATATACATTGTGTAATGGTCAAATGATGGTGTTTAGCATATCCATCACCACAAACATTGATCTTTTTTGTGGTGAGAACATCAAGAATCCTTTCTTCTGGTTAATTTGAAATATATATCATACTAGTGTTTACCATAGTCATTCTACTGTGCTATAACTTATTTCTCCTACTGAACTGTGATTTTGTACCCATTGACCAGTTTCTCCTCCTCATCATCTTTCCCTTTATGCTTCCCAACCTCTGGTAATCTACTCTGTACTACAATGAGATCAGCTTTTTTTAGATTCTGCAAATGACTTACATCACGCAGTGTTTGTCTTTCTTTTCCTGGCTTACTTTACTTAAGACTGTGTCCTCCAGGTTTATCCATGTTGCTGCAAATGACAGGATTTCCTTCATTTTTTATGGCAGAGCAGTATTTTATTGTGTGTATGTACCACATTTCATTATCCATTCATCTGTTAATGGACACTTAGGTTAATTCTGCATCTTGGCTGTTGTGAATAGTGTTGCAATATACATGGGGGCACAGATATCTCTTGGACAGACTGATTTCATTTCCTTTGGTTAAATGTCCAATCATGGAACTGCTGGGCCACATGGTGGTTCTATTTTTAATTTTTTGAGGAACCTTCATACATTTTCCATAATGGCTATACCAATTTACATTCCCACCAGCAGTGCAAAAGGATTCCCTTTTCTCCACATCCACATCAGCATTTGTTATTTTTTAATCTTTTTGCTAACAGCCATTCTAATTGGAGTGAAGTGATATCTCACTGTGGTTTTGATTTGCATTGCCCTGATGATTAGTGATGTTGAACATTTTTTCATGTACCTGTTGGCCATTTGTATGTCTTTTGAGAAATGCACATTTGGGTCTTTTGCCTTTTATTTTTATGTTTATTTTTATGTTTATTTTTATTTTTGAGACAGAGTCTTACTCTGTCACCCAGGCTGGAGTGCAGTAGTGCCATCTTGGCTCACTGCAACCTCTGCCGACTGGGTTCAAGCGATTCTCATGCCTCAGCCTCCTGAGTAGCTGGGGCTACAGGCGTGTGCCACCACACCTGGCTAATTTTTTTGAATTTTTATTAGAGACAGGGTTTCGCCATGTTGGCTGGGCTGGTCTCGAACTCCTGACCCAGTAGATCTGCCCAGCTTGGCCTCCCAAAATGCTGGGATTACAGGCATGAGCCACCACACCTGGACTTTTGCCCCTTTTAAAATCAGATTATTTGTTTGTTTGTTTGTTTGTCTTTGTTCTTGAACTGTTTGAGTTCCTTATATATTCTTGATATAAACCCCTTGTGAGATGCATGGCTTGCAGTTATATTTTCACCCATTCTGTAGGTTGTCTCTTCACTATGTTGATTGTTTCCTTTTTAGTTTGATGTAATCCCATTTGTCCATTTTTGCTTTTGTTATTAGTGCTTTTGAATTCTTATTCAAGAAATCCATGGCCAGACAAATGCCATGAAGCATTTTCCCTATGTTTTCTTCCAGTAATTTTATATTTTTGGGTCTTACATTTAAATCTTTAATCCACTTTAAGTTGATTTTTGTATATGAAGATAGGGATCTAGTTTCATTTTTTTGCATGTGCATGGACAGTTTTCCCAGCACCATTTATTGAAGAGACTGCCCTTTCCTCAAGGTGTGTTCTTGGAGCCTTTGTTGAAAATCAGTTGGTTGTAAGTGTATGGATGTATTTCTGTGTTCTCTGTTCTGTTTCGTTGGTCTACATGTCTATTTTTATGCTGGTCCCATGCTGTTTTGGTTACTATAGCTTTGTAAGGTAGTGTGATGTCTCCAGCTTTGTTCTTTTTGCTCAGTGCCTTGGCTATTTGGGGTCTTTTGTGCTTTCATGTGAATTTTAGAATTTTTTTTCTATTCCTGTAAAGGATGTCATTGATATTTTGACAGGGATTGCATTGAATCTGTAGGTTGCTTTGGCTGGAGTATGGATGTTTTAATAATATTCTTCCATCCATAAACAAGCAATTATCTTTTCATTTTTTGTGTCCTGATGAACTTATTTCATTATTATTATTTTTTTTTTAGTATTTATTGATCATTCTTGGGTGTTTCTTGGAGAGGGGGATGTGGCAGCGTCATAGGATAATAATGGAGAGAAGGTCAGCAGATAAACACGTGGACAAAGGTCTCTGGTTTTCCTAGGCAGAGGTCCCTGCGGCCTTCCGCAGTGTTTGTGTCCCTGGGTACTTGAGATTAGGGAGTGGTGATGACTCTTAACGAGCATGCTGTCTTCAAGCATCTATTTAACAAAGCACATCTTGCACCGCCCTTAATGCATTTAACCCTGAGTTGACACAGCACACGTTTCAGAGAGCAGGGGGTTGGGGGTAAGGTTATAGATTAACAGCATCCCAAGGCAGAAGAATTTTTCTTAGTACAGAACAAAATGGAGTCTCCTATGTCTACTTCTTTCTACACAGACACAGTAACAATCTGATCTCTCTTTCTTTTCCCCACATTTCCTCCTTTTCTTTTCAACAAAACCACCATTGTCATCATGGCCCATTCTCGATGGTCGCTGTCTCTTCGGAGCTGTTGGGTACACCTGCAGAAAGGCTGTCACTTCACACTTGGAAGATTGCACAGCGGCCAGGCAGAGGCGCTCCTCACTTCCCAGACAAGGTGGCCGGGCAGAGGCGCTCCTCACTTCCCAGATGGGGCAGCCGGGCAGAGGCGCTCCTCACTTCCCAGACGGGGCGGCCGGGCAGAGGCGCTCCTCATTTCCCAGACAATGGGCGGCCAGGCAGAGGCGCTCCTCACCTCCCAGACAGGGTGGCCGGGCAGAGGCGCTCCTCACCTCCCAGACGGGGCGGCCGGGCAGAGGCGCTCCTCACTTCCCGGGCAGAGGCGCTCCTCACTTCCCAGACAGGGCGGCCGGGCAGAGGCGCTCCTTACTTCCCAGATGGGGTGGCGGGGCAGAGGCGCTCATTTCTGGGGCAGAGGTGCTCCTCACTTCCCAGACAGGGCGGCCGGGTAGAGGCGCTCCTTACTTCCCAGATGGGGCGGCGGGGCAGAGGCGCTCCTCACTTCCCAGACGATGGGCGGCCGGCCAGAGGCGCTCCTCACTTCCCAGATGGGGCAGCCAGGCAGAGGCGCTCCTCACCTCCCAGATGGGGCTGCCAGGCAGAGGCGCTCCTCACTTCCCAGCCGGGGCGGCCAGGCAGAGGCGCTCCTCACCTCCCAGATGAAGGGCAGCCAGGCAGAGGCACTCCTCACAACCCAGACGATGGGCGGCCAGGCAGAGACGCTCCTCACTTCCCAGATGGGGCGGCCGGGCAGAGGCGCTCCTCATTTCTGGGGCAGAGGCGCTCCTCACTTCCCAGACGGGGCGGCCGGGCAGAGACGCTCCTCACATCCCAGACAATGGGCGGCCGGGCAGAGGTGCTCCCCACTTCCCAGATGGGGCGGCTGGGCAGAGGCGCTCCCCACTTCCCAGACGGGGCAGCCGGCCAGAGGCGCTCTTCACATCCCAGATGATGGGCGGCCAGGCAGAGACGCTCCTGACTTCCTAGACGGGGTGGCAGCTGGGCAGAGGCGCTCCTCACTTCCCAGATGGGGCGGCCTGGCAGAGGGGCTCCTCACATCCCAGATGATGGGCGGCCAGGCAGAGACACTCCTCACTTCCTAGACGGGGTGGCAGCCGGGCAGAGGCTGTAATCTTAGCACTTTGGGAGGCCAAGCAGGCGGCTGGGAGGTGGAGGTTGTAGTGAGCCGAGATCACGCCACTGCACTCCAGCCTGGGCAACATTGAGCATTGAGTGAGTGAGACTCCATCTGCAATCCCAGCACTTCGGGAGGCCGAGGTGGGCAGATCACTCGAGGTCAGGAGCTGGAGACCAGCCCGGCCAACATGGTGAAACCCCGTCTCCACCAAAAATACAAAAACCAGTCAAGTGTGGCGGTGTGTGCCTGCGATCCCAGGCACTCGGCAGGCTGAGGCAGGAGAATCACGGGAGCCCGAGGCAGGGAGGTTGCAGTGAGCCGAGATCAAGGCAGTACAGTCCAACCTCGGCAACAGAGGGAAACCGTGGAAAGAGAGAGAAGAGAGAATAGAGGGACAATTTTTTATTTTTTATTGTATAAATCTTTCACCTCCTCGGTTTAATTTATTCCTATGTATTTTATTTTTCATAGCTGTTGTAAATAGGATTTGTTTTTTCATTTATTTTTCAGATAGTTCATTATTGGTGTACAGAAACTACTGATTTTTGTGTGTGTTGATTTTGTATCCTGCAATTTTACTAAATTTGTTTATTAGTTTTACAGTTTTTTTGGTGGAGCCTTTAGAGTTTTTTACATATATGATCATGTCATCCACAAACAGGAACAATTTGACGTCCTCTTTTTTAATTGGATATCCTTTATTTCTTTCTCTTGCCTGATTGCTCTGGCTAGGACATCCAGTACTGGGTTGAATAAGAGTGGTGAAGGTGGGCATCCTTGTCTTGTTCCCATATTTTAGAGGAAAAGCATTGAGTTTTTTCTTATTCAATGTGATGTCAGCTGTAGGTTTGTAAATTTGGCCTCTATTGTGTTATGTTCCTTCTATAGCTAATTTGTTGAGAGTTTTCATCATGAAGTGATGTTGAATTTTATCAAATGCTTTTTGTCTGTTGAAAAGATCATAACATTTTCTTCATGATTCTGTTAATGTGATGTATCACGTTTATTGATTTGCATATGTTGAGTCATCTTGCACTCTCTAGGATGAATCCTACTTGCTCATGGTGTATGATTTTTTTAACGTGCTATTGAATTAAGTTTGCTAGTATTTTGTTGAGGATATTTGCATCTGGTTCATCAGGAATATTGGCTTGTAGTTTTCTTTTTGTTGTTTCCTTGTCTGGTTTTGGTATCAGGGTAGTGCTGGCTTCATAAAACAAGTTTGGAAGAATTCCTTCCTCTTCAGATTTTTAGAATAGTTTGAAAATAGTTTGCAAAGCACAGATGTTATGATGCTTTGATGGTCTTTAAAAAGGAATACCTATGCAAATCATTTTTATCCCTTTCTTTATGTAACATTTAAAGATATTACCATGAAAGAATAAGAGTATAATTTCATAAAAGTTGAAAATGTGCTCAATGTTTTAATGTATTTTTAAAGGAGAGAATGGAGAAAGCACAGAGGCTACTTTATATTCTAATATGCTTTGGTTTTTGGTCATTTATATTAGAAAGAAAAAGATCCCCTAGATTCCTTTATTCATTAAATCACATAAAATTTTTCAATCATTAAAAGTTTCTTCTCTGAACTCTATAAAAGTGCCACAATTATGTATTATAATTCTATTACTTGAATACATAATAGACATAAATTTTTAGTGAGTACTTAACTATATGCCAGATACCATACTTGACACAGTTTTAGAGTTGGACATATATTCAATTCCTGACTTCCCCACTAACTTATTTTTCATTTGGCAACTTTTTTCACATCTTTAAATCTTAGTTTTCTCATCTGCAAAATGAATGTTGTAATATTATCCACCTCACAAGGCTGTGATGAGGACCTAATGAGATCATCCATTAATGCTTGACCTGGTTTCCAACACAAAGTGCTAGTTTCTTGAATATTAACTAAAATACATGTATTCAAGTCTCAGCTCTGCTATAGAGTGATGATTGATAAGTTACTTTGTACTCTGGGCCTCAATTTATGCATCTGTAAAGCGGAGATGGCAGTAGTACCTTAGGTGTTTTGTGAGTACTGTATTAAATTATCACATGTATGTAAGATCTTTAGAACAATTTCTGGCACATCAGTGCTGAGTAAATATTGGTCATTAACTTTTATCATTTCAGTTATTTCTGTGGTTTTTATCTCTCACTATGCATAGCCTTTGTAACTTCAGAATTTTATAAGAATATCAAAAATACAGATGTGTTATATATGGAGAATATTCAAACTTGTTTTTATATTCTTTCATTTGCTTAAGAAGTATGTTGGTTCGTGGCAGTACCTGTGCTGTACAAAAGTTGGTCCTCATAATTCCTTCCTGTAGAATATACTACAGTTCCTTTTTTTTTTTTAATATCAGACTTTTAGAGCTGCCCATCAAAACACTGACATTTAAGTGGCAGAACACTTGGATTGGTTTCTGAACCACTGATGCCTAACTAGAAGGAAAAATTATGGGTGCATTATTGTGTGTCTTCCCTATACTCCTTCCTCATGTCATCAACTCCTTTCTTGTCTTCAGAAGCAGCTCCTTATCCTCAGAGAATGCTGTGAAAACAAAGCAGTCATATGGGAAGACTGACTAATTTGCCACAGAAAACGGAATATTTAAAACTATGAACCAAGCAACTCTTGATTTTATATATGCATGTGCGTGTACAAGACAATAGAAAGATATCAATGTGGTATAAACAGAAAAATGACAGTTCAACTAGATTATTAGTTATTTCATATCCACAGTTAGATGTGAGCTATTTGTCAAAATCAAGGATGAGAATTAGTGATTTAAAATTTTAAATAAAATAACCTAACACACACCATCTTTTAAGCATCATTAAAATGAAAAAAACAGTGTTAATTTTTGCTTTCAGGGAATATGGAGCCATTGATGATGTAGATATTGATCTGCATATCGATGTTAGCTTTCTTGATGTAAGTATCAATTTTATGTAATATGAATGGTGCATTTAAAATACATTTTATTTTATTTTTTGGGGAAATTTAATTTTCAGTTTTGTCTTATAATATTATTAGTTACATATTGACTGTTAAGGTGCTTTCTGAAGAATTGCTGTGACTTGTCAAAGAAGCAGCGATTTTATAAACATATATTTGCATTGGTTTTTCTAATGGTCTCTGAAATTTATGGGCTTTTACAATACTTCGTTATATTTTAAGTATTCATTTTTAGTTCTCATACATAGAAGGCCAATATTTTCACAAAACAGTGGGTTTTGAGATAACTTATAGGCCTTCATGTTATATGCATTTTGCGAACACAAGTTTTAAAAGTTTGTGTGGTTTTTTTTTTCATTTTGAACTCTAAAAGATGATTAATTCATCTTTTAAATATATTTGTGCAGGAGGAGATTGCTGTGGCTTGGGAAGTAATTCGAACAGAACCTATAATTGTTCGACTACACTGTTCACTTACACAGTATTTAAATGGCCCAGGTTAGTTTTATTTCTTTATTTATTATTTTGAATATTAATTAGCTGTGCACTATGCCTTAAGCAAAATGCGTGTTCATTTGTCAGTTCTGAGCAAAAGTGCTAAATATCTTGATAATGGTATTTAAAGAAGCTTGCATTCTAAGAAAGATGCTTTATTGCCAATATAACTTATGGAAACAGAAACGTAAGATTTCATTTTATAGATTTTCAGAAACTGACAAGTTTCTGAGACACAAACATTTAAAAAACCCAAAAGAGTACTTTGCATGTAGTAGAAACTCAGTAAATATATATATATTTTGGGTTTTCCTTAGATATAATTATTTCTGTCTTTGATTCTGAGATTCAATTTTAATGCAATATAAATTCTGTCTTTGAACATGGAGATTATAATAGTGTATTTGTTTGCTGTATCTTTAAGCAACAATGTTGCTATTTTATTTCAACTGATAGCTGTTTACAACAAAGGACCCTATCATAAGTCTTGCCAAAATTTACCTGGTAAAATGTTTTTTCCTACCTACTACCACACATACACACACATACACACACACACACATGCATGCACACACACACAATTGTATCTGCTTATATTGTTCCAGTTATCTAGTGTTACATTAAAAAAAAAATCCTAAAACTTAGTGGCTTAAAAAAACTTATCTCTCACTATTCTTTGGGCACTTCTTGCTTGCAGTCTCCCATGATTTGCAGTTATGTGTGGGTGGGGCTGGAGCCAAATCAAGGCCTCACTGGGTTGGATACACACAATGCTGGACGTTCAAATGGCTAGCAGTTGATGCAGGTGTCATCTAGGGACTCACTTGAGGCTTTTGGCTAGAGTGCCTGTCCGACACATAGCTTCTTCATGTGGTTTGGACTTCTTGTACCATGGTGACTGGGATGCAAATGCAAGTGTTGGAAGAGACAGGATGTAGAAGCTACTGGGAAAAGACATAGTGAGTCTTTCATTGTATTCTGTTGATCACAGCAGTTGAAGAGCCCACCCAGAATCAAGGGACAGGAACATAGACAGCACCTTGTGAAATCATGGGCATCTTTAATCTGACACACATGTTACTATGATGTCTGCATGTTTTTCCTTTAGGCATATCAGGGAATATACATCTACTGTTTGTTTTCACATAGGAAACATACTTGTTCTTTCAAATTTATAAAATACAGGAAAATCTTTCATTTTTAAAGTTAGTCACTTGTTTTCTGTCTTTGCATAATACATTCTATTTAAATTAATTAATGCATAATATAAATTACATATTCTAACTGATTTAATGCTGGACAAGAAAAAATAAATGTTTAAAATATTTTTATTCTGATAATTTCAGATATATAAATAATAAGAAAAGGAATTTCTCATAATTCTTGTAATGAGAAAGCTAAATGGCTTGGTGTTGTTTCTGTTTTCTATGTGCATATGAATTTATTTTTATAAAGTTGACAATGAATTTTATAAATAGCTATGCACCTTAATGTTAAGTCATGAGACTGTCTTCAAGTCATTAAATAAGCCATAAGGGAATGATTTGTAATGTATGGAGAATATTTCAGCCCATAGTTGTATGTGTTCTTGCTCCTTCCCCACATATTCTGCCATATGGCTAACTTTTTTCTTATTTTAGTGATTTGAAATATACTAATTTGATTTTATTTTAATGGTGGTTAAAAGAAAAGGAAGTCCTTATGTCTGAACTTTGTTTAGGGTTAGGAATGAAATTGGGCGGGTTAATCTCTACTCACCCAAACCCCATCTGTATAAGATGATACTGAAGCATGCTTTTATGTAATCTTACCTCTGATACTTATTTTTTGATATAATCTTGAATGTAAGGGAGATATTTTCCTTCACAATATCTCTTTAAAGATTTTTTACATTTGTGTGATTTTATAAATATTTTAACACTCATTTTAACTCATGGTTAGATTATTTTAATGTTCAGTATAACTCCTTTAGTGTCACAACTCATCTGCTCTTTCTTTCATCTGTATTGGTTGATTCATATATTTTACAATTTGGAAACCAAGGAAACCTGAGGGTTATGTTTTCTTTTTTCATACCTGATAATGACTTTTTGTTTTGTGAATGAGACAAACTTGTCCAAGTAAAATTAGCAAGGTCATGATAGTTTTCCTCCTACGAAAAGCAAAAATGCTTTAGAAACTTCTCATTTTGTGCCTGAAGTATTTTAACTTTTTTTATTTGCAAGGAATCTGTTTTGATTTGTTTGTGTTTTGTTGTGTACTTTTTGGACTGTTTTTCTTCTTCTCCTTGATACTATTTTTTCTGTATTCATTTCTGCATGATATACCTGAGTCTTAATTCACCTCAAGTACATTTTATGTAATTATTTATTATTCCTTCTTTACCTGCTAATCCCAATATGCTGGTTGGATCTAACTCTTTTGTCCTCCATGTTTTTCATTTCTCTAATTCTTTCATCCTTCATATCTGAAAACTTTATATGTTTTTTCCAATCTGTCTTCTGCTCCACTGAGTGAATTTTTTTCGTGATTTCATCTTAAATTTAATGTTCCCATTATATTTTTAATTTGGCCACATTCTTTACTGATTCCGTATTATTCCCTCTTTATCACCAGTCGCTTTCGTTTTATTTGTTTAGTGTCGTTTTGAATTTTGTTGTGAATATCAATCAGTAATTGTCAAAGATTTATTATTTTATTCCTATAGATGGAGTTTTGTTTTCTTCAATATTATATACAAGCAAGAGTTGAAATTGTTCTTCTTTTGGAAATTAGTGTGATGTGTGAACAGTTCTCCCATTAAGAAGAGGAAAGAAAGAGAATTCCACACTGACCCTACTTTAGAGTCGGCAGCTCTGAGATCTGCCCACTGGAGGGGAGGGCTGTGAGCTCTGCTCGTGCCCTACCCTGTTCCCCTGGGTCCCCTTTCCCAGCTCTTGCTCCCATCCCCATTTGTGCACCCTTGGCTGCTAACAGCTCCACTTGAGACCCTCAGTAGCTTGTCCTTAGACAAATAAGCTTTCTTTTTCCTGGGGAGTGCAGATAAGTACTTGGCAGTTTTTTTAATCTTCCCTTCACTCTTCAGGTGTCACTAGTGTGAAGGTACAGTGGCCTAGCTACTCTGTTTCAAGTCTGTACAAATTCTAAGTTGTAATGCATGCTCCAGTTTTACCTACAAGATGGGGTGGAAACTAGAACTTTCCCTGAATTTGTACCCTTGCTTGGCTTTTTCTCTTTTCCTATCTACCCCCCTCTCACTTGTTCTTATTGCTTCCTCCTGAGAACAATTCCGAATACATTATTTGCCCCTTGTCTGCACTCAGGGTCTGCTTCTGAGAGAACTTGACCTAAGGATGGTGGGTCTGGGGTCAAGAAGAAGGCAGCATCTGCTGAGGGAGGAAGCCCTGCCAGACCAATCTGGAGTGTCCTCTCTGCCTTAGGGTTCATTTGCTCCCTATTTTGAGAGGCACCAGCAGTGGTTGACTTTTATTATAGCATCTATCTCTTTCATAGAATGGAGACTTTTGCATCCATCCTGTAGGGCCCCTTAAGATTGATTCCATCTGCTCTGTTTGTGCAAAATTTGCTGGGCATTTCTCACATGGGGATGGCATTACTCCAAGTTTCTGGTCTTTTCACTGGTTTTCTCCTATTTCTGTTAGGTACTGGTTATGATTGTGTTTGTGCAAAAGTATTCACTCACATTACCATCTTACTAGTAAACTCCCCAAGAGATTTTTTTTCTTATTGAAAATTTGAGGAAAATATGATTGAAAATGTGCAGTAATGTATAATATATGAATAGAACTGGAGACAGTGTTACTAAAAAGGAACCTTTAACTTATTATTCCAGGAGAATAATTAGGTTTTATTCTAGCTTATGATTAGGATTATTGCTAGCAAATAAAAAAGAAAATATTTATGAAGAGTGTTTGTGCTATACCCATAATGCCTCTGCCTGTCACAGAATACCATTATTTCAGTTTCCATCTGTAAAGAAGTTACCACCTTATTAAGGTTAAGCAGATGAACTGCCCAATCTCAGTATCCCATTTTACGGTGTGTTGCCTGGGACCACTCCTAATATTTGATACTACATCAGTTAGAATCCAATCAGAAAACAAACCACTCTAGTATCTCAGGTAAAAAAAAATAAACATAAGGAGTTAGTTAATCCAGTGGCTAAAAAGTTGGGAAGAAAAACAGGATGGTGAGGCTCATCAGAGAGTGGTAGGAGGAGACCACTAGGGAAGATGACCGCAAGAGATCACTACAGTCCCTTGGGGCTGGAATGACACGGGAAAGGGATGGTATGCAGCAGAATCCAAATATCAGGGAAATCTTACAGGTTCTAGAACCATGTCAGGAGTTGCTCTGTAGGAGTTAGGGCCACAGAAATAGGACATGTCTGGTAAAGAGCTGCAACCATGGAGAAGATATGGCAACTGCTAAAAAATGCCCACACAAGACAGAGAGGAGAGGAGAAGGAAGGAGAGATAAGGGAATAGGAGGGAAAAGAGAGAAGAGGGAAGAGGAGACGGGGAAGGGAGATGGGGTAGAAGGGAGGAGAGAAGAAGGGAAATAATACCTTGATTCTCTTTCTCTTTCTCTTCCTCAAGTCCAACCAGCGCTTCCATTAGTCAAACCTAACCGGAAGGTAGTTGGCAAGGGACCTGTGGAAATGCAGCCTAAAGGTGGAAGAATGAGGAATGGACTTGAGAGCAAACAAAACACAATGGCCTATGTGTATATCCTTGTCAAATGCATAGTGCTGTTAGACATTTTTTGATTTACATAAATGCTATCGTGCTATAGATTTTATTCTCTTAACCACTTCTGTTGCTAAGATAGCAACAGAATTGTTGGCCCTGTTGCTCTATGTACACTACTATATACTATAGTATAGATCCACTACAATTTACATATTTGCTTTCTTAGTGATGGCCACCTACATTGTGTTCAGATCCCTGATGCCATAATCAGTGCTGCAAAGAATGCCCTTAAATAACTTATTTTATGGACTTTATGACAGTTAACTTATGAAGAATGGAATTTTTATGGGTTGGTCTAATCTGAGCTGAGAGCACATACTCATCATCATCATTTCAATTGCGTGGCTCTACTTACTCATTAGAATTTCTCCAAATATCTGTTAACCATTTAGAATTTTCCTTCTCTGTGTTGCTTTGTCAAACCTTTATTTTTCTAATGTGTTTCCTGTCTCTGAATTTTATTATTGTTTATCTTACAAATCCCTTTAGTATGTTAGCTGTTGATAGCTAGTGGGTTCAATTCATGCAAAAGTCTTTTACAGTGATATTTACAAAAAGTTGATATTTTATGTTTTTTATGAAAACTTTTTGAAATAACAATTCAGTGATTTAAAAAATCGGTGATTTAAAAAGAGTGTTTGCAATGTGTCTTTGGAAGGTATCAGCATTTATAGTAAAATGAAGTTGCAAAAAATGTATGGCTAATTCAAGATTTACAGTTCTTTTTGAAAAGGATTTATTCCTACATTTTGGAAATGTATAAATAACAGTTATTTAAACATCAATATTTGGCTACAGCTAATCTGACAGTATATCTGTGAGAGAACAGAAATGATACGAATTGAAGACATATACCTCCTTATCCACTTTGAAACTAAAGATAAGGATTATTTATATTATATATGGGGAAATATACTTTAAATAAGGATATGATATAATTTGTCTCTTTTATGATAATGTATATTTTCTGGAATTACTGATATAGAGATGCAGTTTTTCATCTCAAGGACAAAGCTGTTTTTATCTGAAAATGATAAACAACTAACCTTACTTTAAAATGATTTCTGTGCATATCATCTCATTATTGGTACCTCTGTGCTTGCATGATCAGTGCATTAGAATAATTTCCACATATCTTGGGCAGCCCTCACTTCCCAACTGCAGTTATATGAGAGATAAGAAAGCATTGAATAACTTTGACCTTTTTTAAGAACATGAAAATATATCACTAGTACTTTCTGTCAAGTTCTTAACTTTTCTTATAAAAGAACATTTGTTTGTAGTTTCTAGTTTTATGTATCAGTACAGTTCTGGGGATTTTTGTTGTTGTTTTTTGTTTGCTTTTTTTGCTTAGGTCACTAATTTTAGCTATATTTATTCCTGAGTACTTATTTGCATAATTAGACTTTTGTAGTTCATTTTATTTTCTAACTCATTATTATCAAGAAAGTATTAATTTTTTAAAACATTGTTAAAAATGAACTTAAAAAGTTTTAAATTTACAGAAAAATTGCAGCTAGTACAGAGGTCCCATACACTCCAAGCCCCTGTTTCTCTGTTTATTAACATCTTTCATTAATACATTGAATATAATTAATTACATTTATTTTAATAATAATATGTGTTTTAGAACTTGAATTTTGGAATATTTTATGAATTACAAATTGCGAATTTTGGAAATTTTAGAATTTTGTGAACTCTTAGTATATTCCAAAATTATAGGTCATTTAGATTTTATGCTATTGAGTCAATGTTTGAAATTTATGTTTTTCTAGAAAATTTATTTTGATAAATATTAACACTTTCTAGTCATGCATAGTATGATTAAGTTTTGGTCTTTGTATTATTAATTTATAGGAATAATTTGTATGTTCTGGATAAACATTTGTGTCTAGTATTATATAACCCTTCTTTCTCTCTTTCTACGTATGTATCATACGCAGTTTTCTCCGGTAAAGGCATTAGTTCTAGTGCATTTCGGATTTTTCTACATTTTTGTAGCTAGATCTCTTTTGTTTCTCTGCCCTCATCTTCCCACTTTTTCTGTCTGCCTCTGAAGAGACTGTATCTTCTTAAATCTTCTTAGAGAAAATACAGTGCTTTCTCATTTAATTCCACTGAGGTTTTCAAGATGTTAGAATGTTCTTATTCACTTTTGAATTTTGATAGCCATGGGTTTAGTATAAGTGGGATTGGAGTGATGTTTACTCTATACCTTACTCTTTGTACAAGGATTAGGGAGTTCTTAGGAAACGAACTAACTTTTTGGGGATACAAACACCCAATTTCCTTGATTGATGGAGCATTTGTGTCCCAGAGTAGTGGCCAACAGGGGATACCATTTGGCTTACAATATAGAGCATGTGTGATCTGAGAAGGTCCTATGAGCAACACAATCTTTGCTCTAATTATCTGCTGCCCCACCTGTTGCTGTGAATGGCACTATCTAAGCTCCTATATGTCATCTTTTCATTTGCACACTAGTTTCTGTTCGCTTTCACCTAATTAGGACACCATCCCAGCAATTCAGTTCTCCTCCTCCTTCTTGTACTATTCATTTCTCTTTTTCTCTTAGAAGATTCACATCAGCAAATATTTCTCTTGTCTTAAAAAAATAAAATAAAAACCCTCTTGACCTCAAATGCCTCTTCAGTTGGGACCCTAACACTCTGCTTCTTTTGACTGTTAATTTCCTTGATTAGAGTTGTCTCTATTAGCTTACTTCATTTTCTTTTTTCTTTTCTCTCTTTGAATCCACTCAAGTCAGGTTTTGGTCCCATCATTTCTGAAACACTGCTCTTGTCAATGTCATCAGTAACTTCATTCTTGCCAAATGACTCATAACCTATTTGAGTTTTCATCTTAATTAAGTTAGCAGTATTTCATAACAGTTGTTTACCTCCTCCTTGAAAATCTTTTTTTTTTTTTCTCTTTTTTTTCAGATAGGTTCTTGCTCTGTTACCCAGGCTGTAGTACAGTGGCATTATCACAGCTCACTGCACCCTCAACCTCCCAGGTTCAGGTGATCCTCCCACCTCAGCCTCCTAAGTAGCTGAGACTATAGGCATATGCCACCATGCCTGGCTAATTTTTTTTTTTTTTTAAATAGAGATGGAGTCTCCCTATGTTTCCAAGACTGGTCTTGAACTCCTGGGCTCAAGCAATTCACCTGCCCGAGCCTCCCAAAGTATTGGGGTTACAGGCATGAGCCACTGTGCCTGGCCTGAAAAACTTCTTTGAATTTGTGTCTAGATAGCAGCACTCTGGAATCTTCCATCCGCTTGGCCATTCCTCCCCAGCCTTCTTTGCTGAGCTGGGCTCGGGGCCTAATCCTCACACTTTCTCTCTCCTCCACCTACATAGACTTACTGAGTGGTTTCTTATCCAGCCTCATGCCTTTATATATATATATATATATACTCTGTTCCAAATTTATATCTTTAGTACATTCCTCTCACCTTTAATGCCTAAATGCTGGGCTTCTCCAATTGCCTTCTTAACGTTTCCATTTTAGTATCAAATAAGCATCTCAAATTTAAAGTATTTGGTCAAATAACTAGTCTTATCTGCCTTTTCAAACCTGTGTCTCCTGCAGTCTTTCACATTGTAGGAATTGGTAAATTTCATCCCTCTGGTTGCTCAGACCATAATCTTTGGATTCATCCTTAACTCTTCTTTTTTTTCTTACCTCAAATCCAGTCCACCCGCAAAATCTGTCCTCTCTCCTAGAAGTGTGAATCCAAAATGTTCATCACCTCCACGGACGAAGTTCTATATATCTTGCTTCACTTGTTGCAATAAGTTCCTGACTGATTTTCCTGTTTTTCCCTTTGCTCTTTGACCAGTTGATCCTGCAGAGCTCACCAGGTTCCTTCCCTGCTCTCATCTCCTGACATGAGACCTTGTTCAGTCCTCTCCCTACACTGTTCTCCAAGCTGTTCCTAGGATATTTCAGCATATTTTCTCTTCAGGGGCTTTGCCTTTGTTCTTTGCTCTGGCTGGGACATTTTTTTCCTGCTTGTTCTTATCTAACATTTAAACCTCAGCCCACATAGCCTGCAGCCCATATATTTTTCCCCATCTTTATTTTTCTCCAGAGCCTTTATTGCCATCTAGCATTGTATCTATTTTTCTATCTGTTTTTCATCTTCCTCCTCTTACTGGACTTCAGACTTCATGGGTGCAGGGATATTCGTGGGTGTGTTTTTACTCTTCCATCTGAAATGACTGGAGCGATGAGTGCAAGAGATACTCTTTAAACCAGTGAATAATGAAAAATGAGCGACTTTTTTGAGAGAAGTTATTAATTTAATTAATATAGTTACTGATTTAAAGAAATATATGTATATATGTATTTTTATATATTTAGTTACCGATTTAAACATATATTTTTATATATTTAGTTACATATTTATTTTAGTATTTTTGTACATTTAGTTACCGATTTAAACATATATATGTTAGTATATATGTATATATGTTATATGTACATACATACATATATATATACACACACATATATACACATATATATATACCTGGTAAAAGTACGAACCACGTGAAAAGGAAATCTCCTGTGCCTTCTCATCTCCCATTGTTTTATTCTAAAAATGATGTATGTAGATGCAAACATGTTGTCTTTCTTCCACTTAAAAAATAATGCACTAACTGTCCTACATGTGGCCAGTTCAGCTGTTGCTTACTTTGAAGATCATTCTTTCTTACATTTACATATATTATACATTAATATATAATATATTAATGTATAATATATATTATTATACATTATACTGTATATTATTATACAATATAATGTATAATGTATACAATATAATGTATTATATATTATACAATATAATGTATAATGTATACAATATAATGTATAATATATATTATACATTAATGTATAATGACCAATAATCTCCTATGTGCATATAGCATAAATAGCATTGTTTAGGACTGCATGTACACTGTTTTTAAATGTGTATATGTATATGCACATATATAATGCGATTTCAACCTTTTTCTGGCTGATGGTTGAGTTTCAGTTTCAAGTCAATATGTGACTGTGATCCTTTTTCCTTTCCAGTGCCCACTGTTGATGTCTTTCAGATTTCCACAAAAGAGCGATTTGGATTGGGACATCAGCTGAAAAAGTAAGTTTGCTAAAGTGCAAAAAATAAATTTCTGCTAAAGAGAACTGAGTTCTCATTTTGTTCATTAAAACAAACAAATGAAAACCTTCTATTCAATAAGAACTTTTTGAAGCAAGTCCCTCAAGAGAGGAAATCATCATGATGCTAAGAGCTGCGTTGATAATTTATTAGCAGGGCTCAGTTTTCCACCTGGGCCAGAGTCCTTCTGTTGCTATCCAAGATCCACTCTCTTTCCTCCAGCACCCTGCTCTCTACCTGGAGAGGCTGACCTGTGTGGACACAGGCTCTGAGTCCCTAACATGACCAGTGGAGGCAGGAAGGAGAGTAAGATGGAAGTACTTACTGCTCTGGTTTCCTTCCTAGGAGGTCATCCTGAGCCGACCAGTCCTTCCACTGAAGCCTGCTGCTCTGCTCCAGGCTGCAACGTGTACATGACTTTCTCTCTTACTGGGCTCTATTGAGGGCTTCCACTGCTCATTCCTTGGGGCCCAGAGGTGGTATCAGTTTAGCAGCCACCGGCCCTGGACTCCTGCACTATCCCTAATTGCCATTCCTACCGCTTTGAAACATTGGTTTTTTAACTAAACACTTTATTTCCTGTGTGGACCTTGATTTTGTTTTATGATCTTTAAGTCTATTTTATATAAATATCTATTTTTAAAAAACAGTAAAAGAAAACACTGATAGAGCCAGGATACAATGGCACTAGAAAGAAAAAAAAATGCATCTTAGAAGTAAATAGAGAACACTGATAAATTACAGACACAAGAATTGACTCTCAAATTTTTCTAAAATCAGAAGATCACTGATGTGATCTAAGGCACAGAACTTTGGGACCCACTGGCCTGTGTTTTGGTATGCATCCAGAGGGCTTGTTGTGGTTTTCCCTGAAGAAAATAATGATGCCATCCACATGGTCTCCTTCGCCAGCCTTCCACACAGAGGGAATACAGCTTTCTCTTTGGACATAGAGTCTAGATGAGCCTTGATTTCATACGAAGACATAAAGCCACCCCATTTGAACTGAATTTTAAAATTTAGGCACGTACCTCAGTTCGCCATGGTCAGAATATAAACATTAACTTCTATCAGCTTTGAGAATTTGTGTTTATGGAGAATTCCTAGAGGATTATTCTTCCAAATCTGCAAATTTAGCTTAAATGTAAATTTGTCAAGAAAGACCATTAGATAATTGTATGCTTAAAGCCTGGTTTAGGCCTTTCATAATGATGCAGTCTATATGATCACTTTTATTTTAATGAATTTAAATTTGGCATCATATGTGGACTTCTACTGAGCAATATTCTAAGGGAAAACATATTGAAACTATATTTGATATATGAAATAGAGAACTTACTGAGGTCATTTTGCCTGATGTAGGAAGCCACATATATGATATCTAGGATTTTGTACGTATTACAGAGCTCTAGAATTTTCTCAAGTTTTTATGACTTAAATCGAGGCAGTACTACTCAAATGTGAGTTGTGTGCCTACCACATTTGAAAGGAAAAAACATTCTTATAAATTCCCAGTGTTGAGTTCAAAGATATGCAAATATAAAATTAGATAATAAACCCTTAATGTTTAGAATTCTGCCTCTCTAAAACTAAATTTAATTTACAATGTGTGTTTAGCATATTATATAATGTAGTGTTCTCTTATAAGGACTCACAGGATAAATTTTCTCAGTTTTCCATTCTAGGGTCAGGTATGTTTTCCCAGGACACTTGGTTGTGTTTTTGTGATTGGATTTTGTTTCCTGCATTGTGCCCATATCCTGCATGTCTTGGAGATGAGCATGGAGCCTGCCTCCATGATGAGCATGGATGGCATTATGCAAGTTGGGTACCATTTCACCTTGACACATTTTTTTTATACTATGATTTTTTTTCCTCACTCAATTTCCTCCCTTGTTTTTATACTGTTCTACTTTGTGTACTTTTGCAAGCCACTTACAAACTTTTATTTTTAAGTGGCATGGAGCTGATCAAAATAAGATAAGATTTACAAAAGTACACAGGTCTAGGAATAAATAGCTTTCTACCCTTAGTGGCTTCTGGGTACATTACATAGGCTCAGCAAAAGAAATCATGTATATAATCCCAACTCTGAGAAATTAAAGAAAGCTATGTGCCTTTTTCACTGTTTAAGTACCTAGTAACATATATAACATATTTAATTAATATCCCTATCCGAGTGATTAATGTTTTCAAAGAGTTACTTGCTTTTAGGGATAAATATTAGCTATGTGGAAAGTTTGTTAATATAGATTAGAATTTTTTTATGATCCTTGAGAAATTTTGGTCTGATATGTTTGTTTCCCTAATTATAAATAATTAGATTTGGCTGTGATCCTTAAGGTCACTGCCAGCCTAAAATCCCATAATTTTAGCAATCTAATTTCATCCTCACAATAATTTATAAAAAGAAACTAAATATAAGGAGGTTATTTTCTTAGAAACATACAGCAAGTTAGGAAGGCAAATTTAGAATCTAGGCCCCTTGTTATCAGTTGGTTTTCAGTAAATAGAAGACACTCTTATTTACTGAATAACTTTTTCACAGGAAAATTTTTTTCTGGTGATTTCAGACAGCAGAATAATTTTATCAACAATAGCAACAGCAAATGCTTATGCAGTATGTATTATATGTCATGCACTATTCTAAGTGTTTAACATATAATAAGACATTTAATCTTTACAACAACTCTATGAAACAGGCCTTGTTACTCTCATATTTCCTAGATGTTGAAACTGAAGCCCAGAGAGGTTGAGCAGCTTGTTCACGGTCACGCAGCGAGAAAGTGATAGAGTCAGAATTTGACTCCAAATCAGTACTTACAACGCATAAACTAATCTGCCTCTCATATAATCCTAGATATTCCTTTGCTTGAGATGAGACATGGAATATGTGTTTGGCATTGAATGAATATTGAGAGAATGTGAAGTCAAAATAGCCTAAAAGAAAAAATATTTATGTATTTTCTCATGGCTGACCTGACACAGATATCACAGATATAGTGATTGGTCTTGTATAGGGTATCCTATCATTCAAAGGCTCAGCATATCACAGACAATGGAAATAATCTTCGACTTTTGTATGACTTTATGTTGAGTCTGCACTGATCAAACCTTAGTTGTGTTTAAGGGGGGAAAATATCGCAGATCTTCAGTTTTCCCTTAAATTTATGTGCAACATAAAATTAGGTATAAATTTTTTGTATGTAGAGCTCCACATTTGTAAAACGAAATTCAATTTACAACTTAAAAGTGCGAATCAAAATAAAATACTTGAAATTCAAATTAATACCATTAACTTGGTTTATGATATTATTTTGCTAAAGCTGTTTCACCACCACAATTAGAATATAATACTGACTGCTGTAGTGCATAGTTTTTTGAAATCAACATGTAAAACAGTATGATGTCATCCCTATGTACTTGCTTTTGTCCACTGCCCTGGAACCTTTGTTCACATAGTTGGCTGTGATATCATCTGCTCTTGACGCGATGCAAATGTATACTTTACCTTGAAATTTTTTTCTTTTTTTCCCTACCATCAGCCAATCACTGGCAATGGTAGTAGTTCCTTTTGGTGCCAGCACAATAGTAAACACAAACTCAAATGTAAATACTGAAGTCCCTTCATGGTTCTCTATTATAAGGAGGTGGTTGTTATACCAAATGTGTTCATATGTATACTCCAGATTACCCCTGAAATTAAACACAACATTGAATGTCTTTTAGAAAACAATTTCTTTTGCATCCAAGAACAACTAGGTACCTGGGTATTCAAGTTTAAGAATTACTGATTTTAGATGTTGAATCACACTTTGAATCCTAATGTAATATATAAGTGGGAAAATTTTTAGCCATTTTGACCTGTTTGTTTTTTTGTTCCACTTAGCTTATCAAGATTAGGCAAGCACTTGCCATCTTTCTTAAAGAATGGTGCACAGGAGTAGCAATTTTTTATGGGAAGAAAATCTGCTTAATACAAAGGGTTGTGTCAGTGGAAATTTCAAATTAGGTACAGGGAGAAATGATGATCTTATTATTACATTTAAATCCTGCTGAAATTTTGGGTAAAAAAAAATTCAAACATGAATAAAATGTTTCTCGTGCTGACTGAGCGAATTTACTGTGAATTTGGAATCATGGCATCACTTATTGAAGTTTTATTCCCCTTTTCTCACCACTTCCACTGCTAAAAGGGCCCCAAAATAATTGAGTATGTAACTGTTTATTCTTCTGAATTTATCAAAACTAGCAGAAAAAAGCCTAAGTGATATACTTTCTGGCGATCTGAGTTAGTTTGTTAAGACCTGAAGGATCCTGAGAACTTAGTAACTGGCGTTGTGCTAAGAGTCACATCTGTCCCTTTTGAATAGCATGTGTTATACATATCAAAACCCATATTTGATAATATACGTACTACTACTCTGTCACTTGTATCTATGCTAACTTGGGCAGATTTCGTTCTCTTATTTGTGAAATGTGTGGAATAACAGCTACTTGCTGGGGTACTCTGAAAATTAGAGGCAAAAATGTGCATATAACATTTCTGTTTTACTCTGTGACATATTGTAAGTGGGAAACAAATATTGGTATCATTTTCCTGATCCCAAAGCAATGTGTTAGAAATAACTGAAAAGAGCGTGAAAAACAGACAATCCTGAAGTTATTTTTGAAGAAAAAGAAACACATTTAATTTATTGCATGCTTGATGTTTAATTGTAAAATTTCATGTCTACTTAAGTATTAGTGTTGAGGGCCACTGCCATGTGGAAAATGGAGATACAGAGAAGCCATCCAAGCCCAGGACCTTTCCCAAATAAGAACACTGTGTCCAAGTCCACAGTTGGCATTCCAGAATTCTTTACCATAAAGCACTGATGGAATGATTTTGACATAGAAAATATCGACATTAGGAGTTACCAACATTCTGCCTTATGATATTAACTAAACAAACTTAAGGATACCCAGTTTTTAAAATTTAGTGTAGTATCTTCAAAGGTGAATAGGCTGTGTTGAAGATATAATTTGCTGACCACATATTTCTACGTAGAGCCAGTTCTGCGTGTTTTCTTTTTATGTATGATTTTATAGCTTTGCTTTCCTTTTCATGAAGAAGATATAGAAGCAAGTCAAGTAAAAAGAAAATGGCTTTACTTCTATCTTAATAAATAGCATTATAATTAGTAACAAAAATTTTCTTAAAAATTGATTTTCTAGCACCAAAAAAAATTTAGATTTTTTTGCCACTTCAGCTCAAGTTGTTGATCCTGAAGGCCGTCTTTATAATTCTCTTTATATCTTTATTCTATCATTTGAATTATTATAGCAAATCTGCTAATTTGCTATATGATGCTTTCCTACATATGAAAAATCTTGTATGATTATAAATTAGCATCTCACTGATTTCTGTGTGTTTGCATTTATTTGATAAATGCATTTTCTACATAATAAATACAGTAACATTAATTGAAATTGCCTTGGAATGGTGATAACAGAATTACCTTTGGATTGACAGAATCATGCAGACATTTGTTACACAGCAGTGGAAACAGAGCAAAGAAAAATCCAATTGCCTGCACAATAAAAAGTTGTCAGAGAAGAAAGTGAAGTCTCCCCTGCATTTATTTTCTACTTTGCGCAGGTTGGTAACAGGCAACTTCGTCATTGTCTTACTAAATGCTGAGTGTGTGATGTAGTTCATGCTTACAGCATTCTTTCTATAGTGTTGGCATCTGTTTATTTTCTTTATAACCTCTAAGAAAAGACTGAGTTAGATGCATTCCATCAAAAACATATTCATTTCTATGTTTAGAGTTTTTATTAATATTTATTTAACATTGGTTACATTTGCTAAAATTACATTCTTTGCTTTCTAATCACCTAGAGTTTTTCCTACCAAAATTAGTTTCATTATAGGGCTTTGGGATAGATAGGAGGGAAAAAAAATCTTAGAACCTTTTTTTTGCTTTTCAGGAAAAATGGGATTCAAGTCCTGTGATCATTCTGCACATACCTTTGATTTCAGTTTTGACTGGGTAGGCTATATTAAAATGAGGTGGTAGAATATTTATTAGCACAGTCGAGTTTGAGCATGACAAGCTTTCTTCATGGTCTGATGTACCTGTGATTTGCCTGTAGTAATTGTTGTTCAATTTTGAAGGTCGCCAAGTTATCCTCCCCCTGGTTGTGGCAAAAGCAAATCCAAACTGAAATCTGAGCAGGACGGAATCTCCAAAACGCATAAGCTGCTGCGGAGGACTTGTTCCAGCACAGTCAAGACTGATGATGTGTGTGTCACAAAGTCACACAGGACCTTTGGCCGCTCCTTGTCCAGCGATCCCAGGGCGGAGCAGGCTATGACAGCAATTAAATCGCACAAACTTTTGAACCGTCCTTGCCCTGCAGCTGTTAAGTCAGAGGAATGCCTAACTCTAAAGTCGCATAAACTATTGACTCGATCTTGTTCTGGAGATCCACGATGTGAGCACAACACAAACTTGAAGCCCCATAAACTGTTAAGCAGGTCTTACTCTAGTAATCTCAGAATGGAAGAATTGTATGGACTGAAAAATCACAAATTGCTCAGCAAGTCCTACTCCAGTGCCCCCAAGTCATCCAAAACTGAGCTTTTCAAGGAACCTAACGCAGAGGGCAGGAGGCTCTCTCTTACCTCAGGGCTTATTGGTATCCTAACACCATCTTCATCTTCATCTTCTCAGCTTGCTGTGCGTAAATATTTTCATCTTGAGTTCTTAAATGTTAGCTAAGGTGCAGTAGAATTTTTTTTTTCTTATAAGATCTGGTGGAGAAAAGAAGCAAAACTTTGTTTTAATTTACTGTTTTTTAAAAATCTTTTTGGATATTGTTTTGCATCCCATACATTTGCAACTGGCAATGAAATGTAAGCTTTGGTTCTGAAAAAAAATAAATGTAGCTATTCACTTGAAGTCCAGTTCAAATTCTTGTCATAGTAACAAATGCTACTAAAAACAGAAGGAAACGCATTGGATTCACAAAGCCCTTACTTATTAAATAAGCATATAATTTTAATGTTTCATTAAGTAGGTGTATCTAATCTCTGGTCTTCTCACATGAGTGGTGGAGGACCACATTTTTCTTGTGGTTAAATTGAGAATAATTCCCTTTCAATTATATATAAGAGCACTCTGCCCATGCATGTTTTTACCTGTGGAGAGAGGCAACATTTACCACTTTATCCCAGAGCCTCACTTAAAGTTGTTCTTAGTGTCCATTTTATACTGAAGTCACTTTATGCTGTAGCCGTTTTTGGGGGACATGGGACCAGAAGATGACTTTAATAATTTAAGTCCTTTTGATGCTATTTATCAAGAGTAACTCTTACACAAAATTTATCACTAGCATGATTGGCATGATAGCCAAGTTCATGCTAGTGATAAATTCATAGACCTATCTTATGTATATTATTAACATATTCAAAATAGTTGATGAAAAGTTTTGTTTCCTTTTGCTAAATATATATGTGTGTATGTTGGGGGTGTGTGTTTAGCTCTAACCATTAATGTGTAAACACTCAGCAAGAGATGAAATTGAAAAAAATAAGATCTGTTTCAGGAAAGTAATGTTATTCTTATATAGGTTTATTTCTAAAATTAAATTATAAACTATACTGTATATTTATTTTCTGAAAAGTTGAGTGTGTTGACAATTTCACATGAGCATCCTAGAAGCCCATTCCTACTCAAACATACGTTTTAAGGACATAGAGTAAATAATGTAGAAAAACTGCACAGTGGAATGTTTCCCATGTTAGCTTCATCCAAGAAAGATCATTTCAGACATTCTGTGAAAGAAAATGCCTTAATAACCTCTGATATGGCTAAGCATAATTCATAGTTTTCTGTTATGACACTTTCAGTAGCTGTCTAATATTTCTTTGGAGGAATAATTGTATCTGATTGTAAAATAAGACTGAAGTCTCCTAATGAAGAGGTATGAGCATTTGCTGATTAGTAACAGGCAAATGAGTTTTTGTGATCATGTAAAGATGCCAGTAATTTTTGCTAGAAGATCAGCAGCTAAGAGTGCTGTTCATTTACTGTAGGCAAAAATTGCATTAGTAATGGTAGAAAGGGTATTTATAACAGAGTGAATAAAAAAGTTTTTAATTTTGATGTCATCAGTGACTCAATTCATATTTCATGTGATCTTAGATCACTTTTGTATTCACTATTGCAAAGAGTAAAAGGCTGTAATTTATACATTTTTACATTTAAAAAAATTATCATTTTTTTTTACTTTGCTTTTTATAGCCAAATGGTGCAAAATGCATTCCAGTACGAGACCGTGGCTTCCTGGTGCAGGTATGAGCCAAAACTCTACCCATTGTACAAATATTTTAGTTCTTACTGGGTTTTTAAATCATTTATGAGCTTGTCTTAATTATTTTTCCTTGCTGTTTTATTCAGACAATTGAGTTTGCTGAACAGCGGATCCCTGTACTAAATGAATATTGTGTGGTTTGTGATGAGCCACATGTGTTTCAAAATGGCCCTATGCTTAGGGTAAGTTCTTGCTGATAGAATGTTAGTGTTGGTTTAGAATATAGAAATATAGAAAAGATTTGAAATATAAAAATAAGTAAATAAATGCAGTTGAAAGCAAATACTCTTTATTGAGCAAATTATTTACATATAATTTTGACAAAATGAATTAGTATTACTTCTAAAGTAGCCTGTGAAAGAGCAGTTAGTTTGATATTAGGAAAATGTTTCTTATTATATTTTTTACATATGTTTATCTAACAGCTATTTATCCATCTACACCTATATCAACGTTAAGCATCTTAAATTGTGGAATTTTGAAGAACCAGTGTTTACAAGGTTATATGACAAGGATGCTTAGGCAGTGTCCCTTCAAAACTCCACAATTTAAGATGCTGAATATGTGAGAGGAGAGTCTTGGTCCTATGCCAGTTAAAAGAGGTACACAGTAGTAGAGAGAGGATCAGAATAAAGATTTCCAAAGATGCTAGCATCCTGACACATTTGGGATATTATCAAAGGAGTATGAAAATAAGAATCAGTGTATACGTGCATTTTGGAGAGAACGATTCAATTTTAAAATGATTTTTTTTGGAATTTTTATTGCTAAAATATAACTTATAAGTCACTACTTAAAGTATACAATTCAGTGGTTTTTCATATATTCACAATATTATATAACCATTACAGCTATTTAATTCCAGAAAATGGAATTTCCATTATCCCCAAAAGAAATATTCTGTTACCAGTCACTCCCAATTTCCGCCTCCTGTCATCCCCTGGCAATTATGAACCTGTTTTCTGTTTCTATGGATTTGGTCATTCTGGATATTTGATATGAATGGAATTGTACAGTATGTGGGCTTTTGTTTCTGACTTCTTTCACTTATTATAATGTTTTCAAGGCCCATCCATATAGCATATGTCAGTACTTTTATTTCTTTTTATGGCAGAATAATATACATTTTATGCATATACCACATTTGTTTATCCAGTCATCAGTCGATGGAATTGCTAGAACATATGTTAACTCTGTTTAACTTTTTGAGGAACAGCCAAACCTGTTTCAACAGTGGCTGCATAATTTTACATTTCCACTGGCAATGTATGACAGTTACAGTCTCTATACATCTTCCCCACGTATTATTCTCTATTTATTATTATTTTTAATAATTATAGCCATGCTAGTATGTGTGAAGCGGTTTCTTTTTTTTTTTTGAGACAGAGTCTCGCTCTGTCACCCAGGCTGGAGTGCAGTGGCGCGATCTCGGCTCACTGCAAGCTCCGCCTTCTGGGTTCATGCCATTCTCCTGCCTCAGCCTCCCGAGTAGCTGGGACTACAGGCGCCCGCCACCACGCCCGGGTGATTTTTTGTATTTTTTTAGTAGAGACAGGGTTTCACTGTGTTGGCCAGGATGGTCTCGATCTCCTGACCTTGTGATCCACCAGCCTCGGCCTCCCAAAGTGTTGGAATTACAGGCGTGAGCCACCGCGCCTGGCCTGAGCCACCGCACCCGGCCGAAGCAGTTTCTTATTGTGGTTTTCTTATGCACTTCCCTGATGACTGACTAAAAGATACTAAAATATTTTGATTTTCTGCTAAAAAATTTTGAGCATCTTTTCATGTGCTTATTGGCCATTTGCATGTCTTTGGAGAAATGCCTATTTAAATCCTTTTCATATTTTTAAATTGGGTTATTTGTATTCTTATTCATGAGTTGTAAGAGTTCTTTATGTATTCTGAATACTTTATCCTTACCACATATATGATTTGCAATTATTTTCTTCTATTTTGTAGTTTGTCATTTTATTTTTTAAAGGTAATCTTTGACACACACAAGTTTTTAATTTTGATGAAGTCTTATTTATCAATTTTTTCTTTTGTTACTTGTGTTTTTGATGTTGCGTCTAAAAAGTAATTGCCTAATTCAAAGTCACACAGTGCACTTATGTTTCCCTCTAAGAATTTCACGATTTATGTCTTACATTTAAGTCACAATACTTTTTGAGTTAATTTTTGTATATGGTGTTATGTTGGGGTCCAAAGTCATTCTTTTGCATGTAGATACCCAGTTGTCTCAGCACCATTCTTTGAAAAGACTATTTTTTCTCTACTGAATGATCTTGGCACCCTCGTTGAAAATTATTTGACTATAGATGTTTTGGTTTACTTCTGGACTCTCAAGTCTTTTTCCACTGATCTGCATGTCTGTCCTTAGGCCAGTACCACATTGTCTTGATTAATGTTGCTTTATAGTAAGTTTGAAATCAAGAGGCAGAAATCCTTTGTTTGTGTTTTATAAGATTGCATTGACTGTTTGGGGTCTCTTGCATTTCTCTATCAGTTCTGTGGTTCATTTGTCCATTTCTGCAAAAAGGCAGTTGGAATTTTGATAGGGTTGCATTGGAATTGTAAATCGGTTTGAAGACTGTTGCCATTGGCTATAGACTGGATGTGTTCCTCCCAGAATTCATACATTGAAATCCTAACTCCCATGTGATGGTGTTAGGAGATGGGTTGTTTGGAAGGCGATTAGGTCATGAGGGTGGTGCCCTCATGAGCAGGAATAGTGCCTTTGTAATAGAGCACAAAGAGCTCTCTCACTCCTCTACCATGAAAGGACACAGCAAGAAGATCAATTTGTGGCCTTACTGTCACTCTGGTCTATGAATCAGCAGATGGGCCCTCATCAGGCACTGAATCTCCTGACATCTTTATCTTCCCAGCCTTCAAAACTGTGAGAAATAAATATTTGTTGTTATAAGCCACCCAGTCTATGGTATTCGATTACAGCAGCCGGAATAGACCAAGACATCATCTTAACAATATTAATCTTTCCAATTCATGTACACCAGATCGTTTTATTTATTTGGGCTTTTAAAATTTTATTTCAATGCTATTTTGTAGTTTTCAGCATTCAAGTCTTACACTTCCTTGGATAAGTTTGTTTTTAAGCATTTTATTATTTTTGATGTTACTGTAAATTAAGTTGCTTTATTCCATTTTCAGAACGTTCTTTGCTATTATATAGAAATAGAAGTTATTTTTGCATGTTAATCTTTTATACTGCAACATTGCTGAACTTATTTATTAGCTCTATTAAGTTATTTTTGGATTCTTTGTTTCTCTATATAAAATTATGTCTCTTGCAAATAGAGTTTCACTTTTTCCTTTTTAATCAGGATGCCTTTTATTACTTTTCCTTATCTAATGTGCTTGACTAGAACTTCAATACAAGCCTGATTAGAAGTGGCAAGAAAAGAAATTTTTATCTTGTGATTTAGGGGGAAAATGTTCAGCCTTTCACTGTTTGTTGGGGATTTTTCATAGATGCCACTTACCAGGTTGAGAAAAATCCCCTTCTAGTCCTAGTTGTTAGGTGGTTTTATAATCATGAAAGCATTTTTGTTGGTTTTTGTTTTTCTATGTATCTTGATATTACTATGTTTTTCTTTTATGCTATTAATATGATGTATTACACTGATTTTTTGATATGCACTAACAATTATCTGGGCCTGGAGATTTCTGTTTTAGATTTTTTTTTTTTTTTTTTTTGAAACAGGGGTCTTACTCTGTCACTCATGTTGGAGTGCAGTGGTGCAAACATGGCTCACTGCAACCTCAACCTTCTGGCCTTAAGTGATTCTCCCACCTCAGCCTCCTGAGTAGGTGGGACTACAGGTACATGCCACCATGCCCAGCTAATTTTTAAAATTTTTTGTAGAAATGGGGTGTCACCATGTTGCCAAGGCTGGTCTTGAACTCCTGGGCTCAAGGAATCCTCCTGCCTTAGCCTCTCAAAGTGTTAGGATTACAGGTGTGAGCCATCACACCTGGTGAAAAAATTTTAATTTATGAATTCAATTTCTTTATTAGTTATAGGGCTATCCAAATTATATATATATTTTTTTGAGATGGAGTTTTGCTTTTGTTGCCCTGGCATGATCTCGGCTCACTGCAACCTCTGCCTCCCGGGTTCAAGCGATTCTCCTGCCTCAGCCTCCGAGTAGCTGGGATTACAGGCATGCACCACCACACCCGGCTAATTTTGTGTTTTTATTAGAGACGGGGTTTCTTCGTGTTGGTCAGTCTGGTCTCAAACTCCTGACCTCAGGTGATCCGCCCGCCTCGGCCTTCCAAAGTGATGGGATTACAGGCGTGAGCCACCATGCTAGGCCTCAAATTATCTATTTTATTTTGGGTGAAATGTGATAGTTTGTGCTTTTAGAGGAATTGGTCCGTTTTGTCTCAGATGTCAAATTTATGTGAGTAATTTATTAGTATTCTCTTATTATCCTTTTGATGTCTGCAGAGTTTTAGTGATACTCTTTGTTTCATTCCTGATGTTGAACATTTGTATCATCTCTCTGTCAGTCCTGCTACAGGCTTGTGGATTTTAGTTACCTTTTCAAAGAACAGATTCTTCGTTTCATTGAATTTCTCTATTTTCTCTTTCAAATTCATTTATTCTTTGTTACCATTATGAAAGTGGGGGTATTGAAGGCTCTGACTATTATTGTTGAATTGTTTTTACCTTCAGTTCTTTCAATATTTGATTCATGTATTTTGGGAAATCTATTGCTGGATACGTATATGTTTATAAGTGTTTTATCTTCTTGATGTTCTGACTCTTTTTTCATGTTCTTCTTTGTCTCTAATAGCAATTTTTGTCTTCAAGTCTATTTTGTCTGATTAGTGTAACCACTGCAGCTCTCTATTGGTTATTATTTGCATGGAATATCTTTTTTCATGCTTATGTTTTTATCCTATTAATGTCTTTAAAACTAAAGTGAATCTCTTGTTGATAGCAAATTGTTGATCTTGGTTTTAAATCCTTGCTAATCTTTTTACTTAAACATAATTACTAATAAGGAAAGACTTCTGGTATTTTGCTATTCATTTTCTATTTGTATTATGTCTATTTTGTTCCTCTGCTTCTCCCTTACTGCCTTCTTTTGTGTGTTTAATAGGTATTTTCTAGTGTACCATTTTAATTCCCATGTTGTAGCTTTTCAGTTTGTTTTCTTAGTGATTGCTCTAGGGATTACAATTAACATCCTAATTTCTAAAAATCTAGTTTGGATTAATACCAACTTGATTTTTTTTTAATAAGAGACAGATCTTGCTCTGTCCTCTAGACCGGAGTACAGTGGTGCTGATCATAGCTCACTGAAGCCTCCAACTTCTGGGCTTAAGTGATCTTCCTGCTTGCATCACCCTCGCAAGTAACCAGGACTGCAGGCACAAGCCACTATGCCTGGCTAATGTTTAAAAAAGTTTTTTGTAGAGATGGGGTTTCACTATGTTGAGCAGGCTAGTCTTGAAGTCCTGGCCTCAAATGATTCTCCCTTCTCCCGAAGTACTGAGATTATAAGCATGAGCCACTGTACCCAGCCTTAATAATATATAAAAACTTTGCTCCTACATAGTTTCAACTCCACTCCCAGAGTGGAAGTACGTGTAAATGCTGTTATATATAAATATGTAAGTTATATCTTTATATTATGTGCCCATCAACATAAATTTATGATTATTGCTTTATGCAGTTGTTTTCCAAACCAGAAAAAATCAGGAAAAAAAATCAAAGTCAAATGTATCAATGTATTATATCTATGTTTAAAATTTAAAAATATATATATTTGTGTGCAGTCCTTTGTATTTACCTGTATGCATGTTTATCTTTACCCAAGCTCTTTATCTCTTTATGTGGACTATGTAGTGTCCTTTCCATTTTAATCTGAAGAACTCCCTTCATTAATTCCTGTGGGAAATCTCTGCAAATGATGAACTCTTGGTTTTTACCTGGGAGTGTTTTAATTTCTCCTTTATTGTTTGAAGGATAGTTATGCTGGGTATAGAATTCATGGTTGGAAATTTCTGTGTGTGATGGAGGAGGATTTGTGCTGTTTTCAGCATTTTGAGTATGTCATCCTGCTGCCTTTGGGTATTTGTGGTTTCCCATGAAAAATGACCTGTTTTCCTGTTGAGGATTCCTTGTTATGTGATGAATTGCTTCTCTCGCTGATTTCGAGATTTCTTCTTTGTCTTTGGTTTTTGGCGTCTGGATTTTGATGTGTCTAAGTGCCTCTTTAAATTTATCCTATTTGGAGTTAATTGGGTTTCTTGGAAGTGTAGATTAATTTTTTTCTAATGAATTTGAGATGTTTTAAGCCATATTTATTCAAATATTCCTCTTGCAATTTTTCTCTCCTCTTTCCTTCTGGAATTTCCATTATCTGTATGTTTGTATGCTTGATGGTACCCCATAGATCTCTTACACTTTGTTCATTTTTTTTCATTTTAGTATTCTTCCTCTTCCTTAGATTAGTTAATCTCAATGGACCTATCTTCAAGTTCACTGATTCTTTTTTCTGCCTGCTCAAATCTGATTTTTTATTTCAGTAATTGTACTTTTCAACTCCAGAGTTTATTTTTATAAATTCTATAAATTGATACTCTCTGTTGACATTGTCTTTTCTTCATTTATTTAGATATGATATTCTTTAGCTCTTGAATGTTTTAAGTATAGCCAGTTTAAAGTTTGTGTCTAGTAAATTTAACATCTATGCTTTCCTTGGGCCCCTTCCTATTAGTTGCTTTTTACCCTGTGAATAGGTCTTACTTTCTTATTTCTTTGCATGCCTTTTTTATTTTTTTATTGAAAACTAGACATTTTAAATACAATAATGCTGGAACTCTGGGATTTAGATCTCGCCAAACTGTTTTGGCAGTCCTTAGCCTTCATTCCTGCTTGTACAGAGTGTTAAGATCAGCCAGAGGTGAGATTTAAGGCCTTCTAAAGTCTTTCTTGGGCATGCACACAGTCATGGGCAAGCATATGGCCTTCTGGATTTCCAGAAATATATGTGAGTTTTTCATAGTCCTTGTGGACATCTCTTTTCCCAATCCTTTCTTCTAAGCTTTTTGATTATTCTGTTGTTTGCCTCAGTTGTTATCTGTTGCCTCACACAACTAAAACGCTTACTGTAAATGTTTTCAATCCCCACTCCAGGTAATGGTTTAGTACTGAGTGAGTTCCAAGTCAGGCAGAAATAAAGACAAGTGTTTTCAGCGTGTCTTCCAGAGAACTATCAGACAGCTATTTGTGAATCAGTTCCGTTCTGCTCCCTCTATTATTGGAAATACAGGGCATTGTTTTTAAGGCTGCCACTGAGCTGGCGAATGGAAGATTGGATTAGGGTAAATTTAACCCTTTTCCCATTTGCCCCAACAATACTTGCCAGCAGCACTTGCGGCTACAGTGTTTACCTGGAGATAACTTTGCCATGAAATCTGTCGCTTTTATTATTATTTCTGCATGGCTCTAGTATATCTACTTTGGAAACAAAATACATCATTCTACTTATAGCATTTTGGTTTTAGTAGTGGTATTTCCATTTACAAAATATAGTAGTAATTCCTGATCACTGAACATGTCAAATCCTAGAAAATACAACATTTGTACACGTAATGTTAACATTGTTCTAGAACAGCGGTTGACTGAAGATTCATTTGATGAATCTGATTTTTCAGAAATAGAGGATTCTAATGATTCAGACGATTCTGATGTTAGTTCTGTTTAGAAATAGCTCCGAGAACAGTTTTTATATTTTATTTTCACATTGATTGAAAATCAGATTTGCTTCAGCCTCAAAGAGTGCGTTTACGTAGAGTTAAATAAGTGCTGACAACGAGCTGCAGCTTTTTTTTTTTTTTCCAAAATGGAAAGAAGGTTAAATGTCACAAGTTTTACGGTTCTTACCAAGATTCAGCTGTTGATCCTGAGTAAGTACTCCTTGGGTTGCTGCAAGTTTTAAAATTAATTTCCAGAATACCAAAAGAGTTGACTCAGGCCATTTTTGCCAGTTTCTTTTAAAGATTTTATAGAGAGGTGGAAGTTTGGGTTCCTCACTCAGCTTTTTTGCTGATATCATTCCTTATTTCAAAGTTTTAAACAAGCAAGTTCATTGTGCCATATCTGCATAGTATTCAAGGTCCAGCTTTTGAGTTAAGAAATAATAAAATATAGATAAATATGAAAATAATGATTGAGCTAATATCTATCATAGTTAACAGAAGAAAGGAGGTTATTGAGGGTTGTGTGCCAGGCACTGTGGGTAGATATTTGGCCTATTATTTTTTTATTTGATCATCACACAACTCTTGTGGTTTAGGTACTTTTGCTTTCATGCTGCAAATAGGGAGACTAAGATTTATAGAGGTTAAGCAGTTTGTTCAACACCACCCGGACAATATAGGTAGAAGTTTGGCTTTGAACCTAATTCTCTCTGACTTTAAAACTGCATCACAAACATTTAATTTAATATTTGATAAGTAGAAGGCACCATGCTAGATTCTGTTACACTTTTTAAAAGAAACCTGTCTTGCCTTTTGGAATATATGTTTGAAAAGATAAAACACAAAACTTGGAAAGCAATAATTTTATTAGAACTTTTTTGTATTTCAAGATTTATACTTTTAAAAAACATGTCTTGTAGCCATTTAAGAACACAATCATCTGTCAGATATTTTATTTTATTTGCTTAAGGGAAACAATCCGTGTACTATTTTTTTGCCAGTCAACTTTTCTCTCAGAGATATGTTATTCTGAAACCAAAATCAACTAAATCAGCATTTAATTATGAAATAACTGCAATTTTGTCATTTCCATTTGTTACAGGGAAATGTGTCCTTATGATGAGAATAGGGGGATTTCTCTGGTCATCTCAACCTGCCCCACTTAGATGCTATGTTTTCACTTTGTCAGTACTCACCTGTTGATATTGATCTATTGCTTGTTCCATAGCATTGCCGTTTCTACCACAAAAGATAATAGTAATGTTATCAAAAGTAAATGCTTTTTGCATGTTTTTTATGTGATCTGGGTGTTCACAGTTCTTTATGTGGATTTTCAAGTGTAATCCTCTTAATAACTCTCTGAGGTATATATTATTACTATTCTCACTTTATGGTGAGAAAAATAGTAATTTGTTCAGTGTTACTGTGCTAGTAAGTAATAGAGATAGGATTCTAATACTGACAGAATGGCACCAGGCAGAGGTTCCTACTCTTGACTTGTGGACTTGAATTGACTACATTTATGTTCTGGAAATGTACCACATACATTGTTGGGAGTTCACTGTTTGTGGTTTAATTGTGGGCAATTCATTCCTATAGTAAGTAGTGGAAATACTAGTTACTATTAGTATTCTTGGTGTCTCACTCCAAATTTTGTTTGACTTTATCTATATCTGCAGCAATAAATATTGCTATATTTTTCTAAAAGTGGCCGTGCTTTTTTATAAGCAAGAGAGAAAACATTTTCTAAATAAATACGGATGATTATCAGATGGTTTATTGTTGCTGTGATGCAGACTGATACCTAAGGAAATCAGAAAACTTTCTTAAATAGTAAGATAAGTGACATAGGAAATCAGATGAGGAAATGAAAATTAAAGAAACTTTTCATTTTGAAAGGAAGAGAGATAGACACAGGAAGAACTATCTCTTGATTCTGTGAAACAGATATTTTACCTAAGTTGGTCCCACTAATTTTTTTCTATATCTTACTTGTATTTACATTGCAATATATTTTGCTGTAAATTCAAGAGTAATGTATAAAAATAATATATAATTTCTTATGGGATATTAACCAATTAACTGATTCATTGACCATTATTGAGCCCATCTGACACATTACAGTCTGTAGTAAGTCTCAGAGACATAAAGAGTGTAAGTTATAACCCACTGGTGATTAAACAGGTTAAATAAAACTCAGGTTTCTATAGAATTCTATGCCTATTCTATTTTATTACATTTGCATTTGTTAGATCTCGCTTTCCAAAGTTAGACTGTCCCATGTTTTTTTTTTCTTTAAGCCTGATTGTTTTTTAGATGACATAAATCCTCTTTAACCTTTATTCTCCAAAAGTCCTAAAATTTTAGTCACTGCTTTTATACTATCTGTCACTCCATTCAGAGGTCTAGGTTAGCATGTCGCACTCTCTGCAATACAGGGAACTAAACTACTTACTTACTTAGAAACTCCCTGCTGCTCCTTCTTCGCTTTTGTTTACAAAAATTATAAATGTCACTCTCAGATTTGAGTCCTGACACATAACATTTTGCATCTGCATAACGCTCACATTAACATCACAAGAATTGTTCAGGAAGTCCTGGATTTTCAATTTAAAAGTGTCATTTATACTCTCATCACAAAACCAAACCAAAACCAAACGCATAGTTCTCTCCATTGTGGAATCAACTAGAGTGTTAATGCAGCAAATTGTTTTAGAGATGCTTTTTAAATGTAGTTTGTGTCTTCAGGTTGTTTTTGAAAAACAATAAAACAAGGACTTATTGTCAGAAATGCCAGTTTTATCAGCCTCTAAATTCCTAATGCCCTTTTCTGTTATACTCACCTTAATCACCTCAATCGTGGATTGGTATAATGGTGTGAACTGCTGAACTCTGCTAGAGAAAACCATGTGGTTATGTGAATAACAGTTCCTGCAAAGCTGGGCTTCTGTCTTTGATACTTGGCAATCGTTCTATGTGTCCTTGATTAATAGACTTTCTCATTTCCCACATCAACATGTGATATGAGAATTATGATCTCATTCTCTTCTCCTATCATGTGAAATGTCCTGGATTACTTGCTCTGAGTGGTTTGACAAGGCATGAGATTCCAGTCTGCTGATTCCCAAATATGTTTGCACATGTCTGTCACCCACTTAGAGTAATGCTCATTCTTACTGAAGCAAAGCCAACTGAGAAACCTGAGAATCTATATTTTTGTGTATCCGGCATTAAGCAGATGTTTGTAACTAAGGTTCTTATTTTCCAAGTGAAATTAAGAACACCCAGTTATAATTTGGTCCAGTTTTAGGTGTTAACCAAAAAATGACTGAGGCAGGTCTCAGTCGATAAAGATTTATTTAGCCACGGTTGAGGATGGGAGATCCAGGGAGATCAAAAACGTGTCTGTGACCCTTTTCCAAAAGGGATTTTGGGAACTTCAGTATTTAAAGGGGAAAGAGCAAGCAGGAGGGAAGAAGAGGAAAGGCAGGCAGTGAGGCAAATGGTTACATTCTTATGAGGTTCTGATTAGCCTCAGTAAATCTACATTTTATATGTGAAAAGAGGGAGTAGAGGAAAAAGTTACGTATTAATCACAGGGTAGGCACAAGGATGTCTCTGGTCTTGGTCCTTGCTCTCGCCCTGTGAAGATAAGCTAATAATTGACATTGTCAGGATGAGATTCAGCAGAACTTGGTTTTAGGGCTAGTTTACAGTGGGTATGTCTCCTGAAAGATTTGGGGGCTTCAGGGAATTTCCTTGTGAGGGAGGCCATCTGGGGAGATGTGTGACCTTCTGTTGTTGTGGAAACCTGTCTCATGGGTGAGGCTATGACACGGAGCTGTGAAATTACAGCTATCCGTTTGGGAACAAAAGGAAAGCAGTATGGCCTGACTCAGTTCCCAAACTTAACTTTCCCTTTGGCATGGTGAGTTTGGGAGTCCCAAGATTTGATTCTGTTTTCTTTCACAAAGACATTCCCATGAAAATTGATGAGAAACTGAGCATGAGGATAAACCTAGGTATGTCCCATTTTACCTTCTAAGAGTAAAATGAGTAGGTCTGCTTGTATTTAGACCTGACTTTAATATTTGAAGAATGGATGAAAAAGCACAACCTATTAAAACCCTCCCCTAACCTTCAACATGGAAGTTCAGATATCAACTTCTGAAATACTAACTAAAATAATAATTATGCCAAAAAACTTTTAGTTCAAAAACATGGTTTAAAAAAAAATCCAAACTGAATAGAAATTAGTTTTAATACTCAAATAACATCTTTAGTTTTATGAGACAAATAGAGACTACTGCATGTTTAAGCCTAATTAGACCTGATCCTGTATCTTACTGTGGGTCTGCCTTAATTGCTATGGGATTCTCTCTCTCTTAATGAACAGTACACCTTTCCTCACCCTGAATGTGTGTCTTGACCACAAACAGAACCCAAAGCATTGACTATAAAACTGTAAATACAGAGAATTAAAGGCTTCTAAGTTTGTAGTTCTAGAAGATATTCATATAATTATTCTTGCATTTTTTCAATACCAGTTTTTAAACAGGAATTTATATTTACTCTGCTTATTTCATTTTTAGTAAGAAAAATCACGGCAATAGTTTTAAACAGTGGATATACAAATCAAAATGCTACTTCATAATATGCTTCAAAGAAAACTATTTTTTATTAAATACTTATCTTTGTATACACATTGAGTTAAGGCAGTAGAGCTAGCTTCTCCAGGTTCCCTTATATTAATACTTAAACAGCTTTCCATACCTCAAGGATATTTTTTAAACCTTATCTCACTTGGTATTTTTATCAACTTGAGAGCTAGATATTATTTTTATTCCCATTTTATAGATAGGAAAAATGAGCTGTACACATGTGCTCCAACAGGAACAAGCTCCACTTTTATCTGTTTTGTATATTGGACTTATGTGAAATATTTTGTTGAAACAAAAAGACCATGGCAAAAATATTTGAAAACCACTCATCTACACCATGCTTTTCTCTACATAAATACATAGCTAGATTCTTAGAGTTGTATTATTTCTATTACCAGTAGAGGGTAATTTAAATTCATGGAAAACATAAATTTCTTAAAATACAATTAGGTTCTAAAATATTCTTCAGGGCTTAAAACATTTTTTGAAACATGTTTTTGTTGATCACATTTAAATTGCTTTGATTCAAATAACGTTAAAAATGTTTTCATTTTAGTTGAAAACTTCTAAAATATATCTTATTTTAGGGACATATATAAATACATTCCTCATGCTTTTAAATCGTGCCTAATGAATATTTTATAGCAAATATGTACGTGTTGATAATAGAGGGACTTGCTATGGTTTTACAATCTAAATTAGAGTGGTTAATTGCTTCCAGGCAATATAATATAATATTAAGAATAGGTAGTATTTTACAAATTGGGACTAATAGTCTTTTTGTGAACTCAGAATGAATTAATAAGTAATATAACATTTAGTTTTATTTAGGCATACATACTTTGTATTAAATTATGTACAATAAAACATGGCAATACACTTAACTGGTAATAGCTCTTAAAATGACTATGTGCATTTTGAATTGATGCTAGCACATTCTGTGTAAATAACATAGTCATAGAATTTGTCAGGGTGGAGGATTGGGTGGGAATAGAATAAGGCTAGCCCACAATATAACTACTTGTGTGTCTTTAAGGGAGTGATTCAGTTTCTCTTCCTTGAATAAGATGTTCCTTCTGTGAGCGAAAGAGACATCTAATCACTTAATGTAATTTGAGAACTTTCTTTTAGTGCAGTATCTTGTGTTGACACTTTGAACTTCTCGGAAATAAAGTGTGAATAAACAGGGAAAAGGGAGAATTACTACTCTACAAAAAATAAATATACAAACACCTCAAAACTAAAGTCATTTACGTCTTACATCTTAAATACTACTTGAACCTTCTAGTAAAAATGAGCAAGAGATACAGAATCGTTATTTTAAAAATTTACTAGCATTTACTTAGTATGGTGTATGGTATATAAATTAATCACATTATGACGTTTGTAGTTGCTGTGTTAAAAAGGAAAGATAAAATTATTTTTATAAGAACGTATTCCTTACTTTTACTTCTCGTTTTTTAGTATGATGGCAAAGTGTTTTGGTTTTTGTTTCCAAAAAGCAGATTTTCTAGGGTGCCTGATTTCTGTCTGATTTCCTTCTTCAAACTATTGGAGTAGCAGAATATACCTAGAAATCTGCCTTATTCACTTGAGTATGGAAGAGGGTTACTTTTAAACCAAAAACATACAGGAAAGAAAAGTGTTTCCATAAAGTAATCAAATCATAGCTTCATCCTGAGGAATGCAGGTGTTTTATTTAAAATAATGAGTCAGTTGACAAGTCAATAAAGTTGATTTAGAACTTTCAAGGTTGGAATATAAACAGACCGGGGTTGGGGGGCATTGAAACAGAAATGCAGAAAAAGGCTTTATAATAAGCACTGAAATTTTGCTTGTTTTTTATTCGTGATAGGAAATAGAGAGGTCTCGGTGAAATTGCCAAAAATCATTTGCGACAAAGTCAGAATGACACATGAATACCTGGGATTGGTGACAAAGTGTGTTGATAGAGATTTATAATAACTGTGTCTATCGCATTTTTCCTTTTCTTTGAAATTTTTCCTGGATTGAAAATTACTTGAAATTTCAATCTCGCGTAGTAAGATATTTTATTTCATTTTATTTCCATTGGGTGTTTTTTTTTTTATTCTTTAAGTTCTAGAGTACATGTGCACGAAGTGCAGGTTTGTTACCTATGTATACATGTGCCATGTTGGTTTGCTGCACCCATTAACTCATCATCTACGTTAGGTATATCTCCTAATGCTATCCCTCCCCCATCCTCCACCCTGCAACAAGCCCTGGTGTGTGATGTTCCCCACTCTGTGTCCAAGTGTTCTCATTGTTCAATTCCCACCTATGAGTGAGAACACACGGTGTTTGGTTTTCTGTCTTTGCGATAGTTTGCTCAGGATGATGATTTCCAGCTTCATCCATGTTGCTACAAAGGACATGAACTCATCCTTTTTTATGGCTGAACAGTATTCCATGGTGTATATGTGTCACGTTTTCTTAATCCAGTCTGTCATTGATGGACATTTGGGTTGGTTCCAAGTCTTTGCTATTGTGAATAGTGCTGCAATAAACATACATGTGCATGTGTCTTTAGAGTCGCATGATTTATAATCCTTTGGGTATATGCCCAGTAATGGGATCGCTGAGTCAAATGGTATTTCCAGTTCCATCCAGATGCTAGAGGAATCGCCACACTGTCTTCCACAGTGGTTAAACTAGTTTACACTCCCACCAACAGAGTAAAAACATTCCAGTTTCTTCACATCCTCTCCAGCACCTGTTGTTTCCTGACTTTTTAATGATCGCCATTCTAACTGGTGTGAGATGGTATCTCATTGTGGTTTTGATTTGCATTTCTCTGATGACCAGTGATGATGAGCATTTTTTCATGTGTCTTTTGGCTGCATAAATGTCTTCTTTTGAAAAGTGTCTGTTCATATCCTTCGCCCACTTTTTGTTGGGGTTGTTTGATTTTTTCTTGTAAGTTTGTTTAAGTTCTTTGTAGATTCTGGATATTAGCCCTTTGTCAGATGGGTAGATTGCAAAAATTTTCTCCCATTCTGTAGGTTACTTGTTCACTCTGATGGTAGTTTCTTTTGCTGTGCAGAAGCTCTTTAGTTTCATTAGATCCCATTTGTCAATTTTGGCTTTTGTTGCCATTGCTTTTGGTGTTTTAGACATGAAGTCCTTGCCTGTGCCTATGTCCTGAATTGTATTGCCTAGGTTTTCTTCTAGGGTTTTTATGGTTTTAGGTGTAGCATTTAAGTCTTTAATCCATCTTGAATGAATTTTTGTATAAGGTGTAAGGAAGGGATCCAGTTTCAGCTTTCTAAATATGGCTAGCCAGTTTTCCCAGCACCATTTATTAAATAAGGAATCCTTTCCCTATTTCTTGTTTTTGTCAGGTTTGTCAAAGATCAGATGGTCGTAGATGTGTGGTATTATTTCTGAGGGCTCTGTTCTGTTCCATTGGTCTATATCTCTGTTTTGGTACCAGTACCATGCTGTTTTGGTTACTGTAGCCTTGTAGTGTAGTTTGAAGTCAGGTAGCATGATGCCTCCAGCTTGTTCTTTTAGCTTAGGATTGTCTTAACAATGTGGGCTCTTTTTTGGTTCCATGTGAACTTTAAAGTAGTTTTTTCCAATTCTGTGAAGAAAGTCATTGGTAGCTTGATGGGGATGACATTGAATCTATAAATTACCTTGGGCAGTATGGCTATTTTCACGATATTGATTCTTCCTATCCATGAGCATGGGATGTTCTTCCATTTGTTTGTATCCTCTTTTATTTCGTTGAGCAGTGGTTTGTAGTTCTCCTTGAAGAGGTCCTTCACATCCCTTGTAAGTTGGATTCCTAGGTATTTTATTCTCTTTGAAGCAATTGTGAATGGAGTTCACTCATGATTTGGCTCTCTGTTTGTCTGTTATTGGTGTATAAGAATGCTTGTGATTTTTGCACATTGATTGTGTATCCTGAGACTTTGCTGAAGTTGCTTATCAGCTTAAGGAGATTTTGGGCTGAGACGATGGGGTTTTCTAAATATACAACCATGTCATCTGCAAACAGGGACAATTTGACTTCCTCTTTTCCTAATTGGATACCCTTTATTTCTTTCTCCTGCCTGATTGCCCTGGCCAGAACTTCCAACACTATGTTAAATAGGAGTGGTGAGAGAGGGCATCCCTGTCTTGTGCCAGTTTTCAAAGGGAATGCTTCCAGTTTTTGCCCTTCAGTATGATACTTGCTGTGGGTTTGTCATAAATAGCTCTTATTATTTTGAGATACACAATTTGGTACTGAAAAAGCAATGTCTATTGTTATAGTCCCTGGAATGTGTGTGTATATGTACACGCACACACACACACACACACACAAATATACGTATTTAGATGTTCGCAAAGTAAGCATAGTTCAAGGTTCAGATAAAAACTAGTCATAACTCATGTCAGTAAATGAGCCTTTGAGATTGATGGATTTTAATCATATAAAAGTGATGGTTATTCTAAAAGAGTATTGTTAAAAACAAAGTGCCCTTTGTGTCACTGTTTACTTCCTCAGTAGTTGATAAAAGAATAAATTCCCAAGGCCTTTTATGATATCTAAGGTTTATCTTCTCCTTGGATTCTTGTTTATGTACTGTTTCATTGTATTGAAGCACCAGAATAGCATTTGACACTATCGTAAATATGCAGTAAGTGGTTGCCACTCTTATATCATACCATGCTCTAAGCCCCAGAAAATGAACAAAAGAAGCAATATAATATCCATGGGGAAAATTGAGTGTTAAGCATATAAACATATAGATACACAAAAAAATTGGAGAAGATTAAAAGTAAACACTCAAGTTAAAGGAAAAGTTGTTGAAATTGAACAGTTTGCTCTATGTATATCTAAATATATATTGCAGAGTGTGTATAGCTTGAATCTGGATGAAGAACTTTCTCTACTTCCTCTCATGGTTCTGAAGTTTCTGAAAATGGAATCAAATGCACTTTTAAGTCTGACAAAGGAAATATATAGATTCATTTTTTTTCCCTAAAATTCTTTTTGGAGCAAAGTCAACCAGAAAGCTTTGTATTTGGACAGGCTTTCTGTCTATAAAGCCATGCATATGGGCCAATACTGAACATAAATGATGTTCAGAATGGGGCCATACATCCCCACTGGTTAAGCAGAAGACCAAGTTGGCCTCTGAAAGAAGTGAGCGTAGGAGCAGTGGCACTAACAAATGCCTTTTGTCTGCTGTGCAGAGGCACCGTGGATTGCATCGTGTTAGGCTTCATCAGCTACCTAATGCAATGTAACTTGGGAGATAAGATAAATCAGAGGAATGACACTGTATTAGATTTGAAAGATGAGAGCTCTTCCAAAGTAATTGCAGAGTGTATATTTCAGTGCTGTTGACTTCATGAGGTTATAGAAGTCAATAACCGTTTCGTTTGCAACAAAACGAGTCTTTCAAGAGCTGAGTAGCAAGTAAACAGAATCATGCTATTTTTTTTTGTTTTTTTTCAAACAAAATTTCCCAGGAAAAAGTGGAATTCTCCTTTATATGTTTGTTTTATACAGCTTTCATATTTAAGCTCATTATTGTTATATCACCAGCTTAGGTATTTACATTTTCTGTGCATCTCATGTGCAAATGTGTATGAAAGCACGAGAGATAAATTTTCCTATTTAAGGATATTTTTACTGCTAAATTTTTCTGAGTGTGTCTAAAACTAACTGAAAAGGATCTTTTTTATAATATTTTTTACTCTATATTAGTAAATGACTCTTTACTAATTGTTACCTAAATTTAAGAATTTATTTCATATTAAAATGGTATGATTTCCTTTTTAAAAAACACTAAAACTTTGCATTTTCTATTTATTATGTGAAATGTCGTGAATTTAATTTTGATATTGAGAGTTGGAAAAAAGTTTTGTGATTGATTCCTTTTTCTTTTGTAGCCTACTGTATGTGAACGGGAGCTGTGTGTGTTTGCTTTTCAAACCCTGGGAGTAATGAATGAAGCTGCTGATGAAATAGCAACTGGAGCTCAGGTAGTAACACAGGATACTAATTTTTTCTTATTTTGCTTTGAAAAATTTGTTCCAGTCCACTAGTTATCTTCATTCTGCTATTCTTTGGGGAAAATATTTGGTAACTTCTAGTTAAGTGGCAAATTGGCATTTGATTTTTTTTATATGTAAACTAAATGTGATCTCTCCATCTAATGTGTGTTTCGTTATTTTGTGATTGCCAAGGAGAGAAATTAAACCAACTTTCCATTGCATGAAAAATAATTCTAATTTCTTCTTACACGGTGAAGTGGAGATATTGAAACCCTCGTGCATGCTTTATGTAAAATTTATTTGTAAAGATAACTGCCATAAAATGGAAGCCAATTTATTTTTAAAACTTAGGTGAAAAGATAATAGGCAGAGTATGTAATAAAAAGAGAACATTCAGTTTTACAGAGCAGTGTTTCAGAGATAGGAAGAAAAGCAATTCCATCAAAATTTCCAGATTTTTTTTTTCCCTCTTAACCTGACTAAACTACTAATTCATCTATAAGAAAAAAAATAAAAGAAAACTCTAAAAAATTAATGAACATTAATTAAGAGAGACTAGACCAACCACATACAGAAACATATATGCAGTGCTATAACGTTTTAACAAAATATAGTATTGGCAAAGAATAGTATGGCAGATCAATGGCAGATTATCCCCCAAATGGATCAAATTATGAATAAATTTAATGTATGTTAAAGTAGGTTTCAGCTCCTCACTTACTGAAGCATTATTTAGTAAGTGAAGTAGAAACAAATGGCCTGTAACAGGGGGAAAAATTGGTTTAGCGCTTTACCTTACACTGTGTGCAAAAACAGATTTCAGATAGCTTAACGAATACCTAGTTTTAAAAAATTATTTACTAATACAAACTATAGGACAGTAAAATTTAACATGCACAACTTGAGGCAGTGCATCAGGCTTATGAAGGCACAACAGTTTAATAATGCAGATGGTAGCCTAGAGCTTAGGAATGTACACACTCCTTGGCCTAGTCATTTTAATTAACTAAAACTATTTTGCATCCACCTGATGAAATATTTAGGGGAGTATTTTTCATATAATTGAAGTATAAATGAAACAAATAATACAAAGAGTAGAATGTTGGTCTTATATGATATGAAAAAAATGATTCCATGATTAAAATAAATTTCCAAACTATAGCTTCGTATTTCCCCCACACCCAACATGCACACATTTGCATATTAACGGTTCTGAGCATCCCTATAACTAAGAAAAGAGCTAGCCTATACTTAGAGGGTTACTAAAATATATCTGACTATGGAGAGCCTTTTTCTTTTCCATCCTTCTTTTTTAAATGTGAAAGTTTTTCTTGTCCCTTGGAAATAATATTGCTAAAAAGAAAAAAAAGGTACTTCTTTAATATGTATGGTATTTATAGCTATGTAAAAATAATTAAAACCTTTCAAGGGATATGTTGTATGAGTATGCTCACATGTATATTTATATAGATGTATGTATGTGCATATATGTTAAAAATTCTTCAAGTAGTATACTTAAAATTCACACATTTTACCGTATGCAAGCTTCCCTTTAAAAAAGAAATTAAAGGCTAGAAATAGTAAATTATAAATTAGAAGGAAAAGTAATATGCTAACAGTATGGTATGTTGATAGAATAATAGTTGGCCTTTTAAAATCATTGTTACATCTTAAAATTAATGGTTTTGAATAGAAATGAATTTCAAATTATATAATGATTGATACAAAGCACAAGTATTTGATCAGCTCAATTTAGTGATGTAATTCTAAAAATCAATATCAAAAGATCAGAAAGTTTAGTAATTCTACTCCAAAGACAGCATTTTTTTCATGCTTTATTTCTTAAAACAGGTTCCCCAGTATTCTGTCATAATCCTAACGATTACAGGGAAATCACTTCTTTTTCTAAACAAAAAGAAACCACCTCAGGATCTCATTGCCTCAGTTTACCCCCGCATTTTAAGTGGTGCTCTGGGGGCTGCAAAGACATTCCTCAGGACCATTGCAGGGGACTTGCCTGGAGCAACAGTGTCCTGTGGTCCAAGCAGCTGCTATTCCAGCACCCCAAATACTACTTCAACAGAATAGTTCCATTTTATTTGTTTAGATATTGGGCTCTCATCTAAGATTTTTTTTTAATTACTATTGCAGTATTGGACAATGATTGGTTTATAATTCTGAATCTGCTTCCTTTTTTAGACTACATTGTATACCCTTAGGCTATTCCTGTAGGTGCCTTTCTTAGTCACATGGACTTCCAGTTATTAAAAGACTAATGACTAAAGACTAATGACCGAATTTTTCTCATTTGGCTGAAAGGGGTGTGTGTGGGGAGGGTTGCTCTGCCAGTTGAATTGTAGGTAATGTAATGTCCTTTGGAGGCACCTGATTCTGTAAATTCACAGACCTTTTTATCTTCACTTATCAAATGTCCTAATTTTTCTTGCTTAAACCTAATATTTCTTTGCATTTCCATCCTAAGTATCTTAGTCAACTGCCAAATTGCTTCTTCAATTGTATCATTCAGTCAAAGAAGGCAGATATATGTGTGTAACTTGTTGTCCATAGCATGCATCATGTATACTAAGATTCTATTTAGAATCTTTAATTTTAAATCGTTGGGAGTGGGGAAATATATCATTTAGACCCCCCCACCCCCAAAAAAAGAAGTCATAGTTGTGTGCTCTTTTTTTTTTTTCTTTCTTTTCTTCCCCCTCGAGAGAGCCTCTTTCTGTCACCCAGGCCAGAGTGCATTGGTGCAATCTCAGTCATTGTAACCTCTGCCTCATGGGTTCAAGCGATTCTCCTGCCTCAGCCTCTCTAGTAGCTGGGATAACAGGTCCATGCCACTGCACCCAGCTAATTTTTGTATTTTTTTGTGGAGACAGGATTTGGCCATCTTGGCCATGCTGGTCTTGAACTCCTGATCTCAAGGGATCCTCCCGCCTCAGCCTCCTGAAGTGCTTGGATTACAGGCATGAGCCACCATGCCCAGCCTCTCTTACATTTTTATTTTTATTTGTTTTTTGGAGACAAGGTCTCACTGTGTTGTCCGGGCTGGTCTTGAACTCCTGGGCTCAAGTGATCCTCCCACCCCCGCCTCCCAAAATACTGGGATTACAGGCCTGAGCCACCACACCCAGCCTTTTATTTTTTAAAGTGGATGTTTTAGTCCATGAGATACTTAGAAAAATTAACATATGCAAAGGAATATAAATCCAAATTGTATCATAAATGTTTTTCTTCTTAAAAAGTGTAATGCTAGCTTCTGTAACAGATAAACCATAAAATCACGGGCAGCTTAACATGGTAGCATTTTATCATTCACACACTCCAATTAGAATGTTTGATGGGCCACTTTCTGTGTGGTGACCGGGGGGACTGGACCCCTTCGATCATGTGGCCCTGCTGTCTTTACTGTATGCCATGTAGTAGAGAAACTGAGGAAGACATACCTTTCTTTGCATCAGGTCAGCCCCTTTCCACTGATGATCTGGTGAAAGCCAGTGGTTAAGACCTTATTCAGACGAAAAGGTGGAAATGTCCTTTGCTGAGCAGCTGCTTCCAGGTATTAGCGCTGTGTCCTGGAAGTGAGCAAGGAGTTGGAAACTTTGGTGCATCCCATGTAATTGAGTCACAGTAGTTACACTTTTTTTTGAAGTTAGGCTAGGACATATATTAACAGAAATATTCTACCAATTAAATTTACTACCCATTATTACATTATAATTTACTTAAATATACTAGTAAAAATATTGGTCAAAAATGCATGGACTTTTATAAAACTTCAATTGCATAGTAGGACATAATTTTTAAAGGGTTTTAGTGAGAGCATATCCATCTGTGTCATTCCCCGCCTCCCTACAAGGTCTCAGAAAAGGCTATTTTATCTTTTATCTTCTTTTTTTTTTTTTTTTTTTTTTTTGAGACGGAGTTTTGCTCTTGTCACCCAGGCTGGAGTGCAGTGGCGCAATCTTGGCTCATTGCAACCTCCACCTCCCGGGTTCAAGCAGTACTCCTGCCTCAGCCACCCGAGTAGCTGGCGCTGCAGGCACCTGCCACCATGCCCAGCTAATTTTTGTATTTTTAGTAGAGACGGGGTTTCACCACATTGGCCAGGCTGGTCTCGAACTCCTGACCTCAGGCAATCCTCCCTCCTTGGCCTCCCAAAGTGCTAGGATTACAGGCGTGAGCCACTGCGCCCGACAAGGCTATTTTATCTTACTGATTCTTCTTTGTCAGTTCTTGTTTGGGTTTTCATTGGAGACCAGATAATGCTGAAAACAATCTGTATCAGGGTTAATGTGCATCTCTAGAGTAGAAGGAATGTGAGGGTGGGAGAGGAAGACAAAAAGGAGGGTTTTATTATGTCCTTATTATGTTTATTGCTTGGAATATAACTTCTTGCATATATCTATATATATGTATGCATGTATTTACATACACACACACAAATGAAATAGTGTGTCAGGAACATTAGCTGTTTCCATTCTAATGTTTTCAGAGTGTGTCTTGTGGATATGCATGTCTATGTACTCGGGGCATGTTATGTCTGGTGTCTTGAGCGTTGCTGATTATTTTAGGTCACTGGAAATTCTGGATGCTATGATTGGGTGGGTGTGTTTTGTGAGTACCCACACAACATAGTCAGCTCTGCTGTCATTAGGTCACAATACTCCTCTCTTAAAAGCAGGACAATCAAAAATTGGCCCCCTCTTACTGTGCATTTTTTAAATGCCTGTCTAAAGACTTTCTAGAAATAGCTTTCCCTATAAAGATATATAGGCTTCCTTATTTTATTATTTTTTTATTATTATAATTATTATTTTTTTTATTATACTTTAAGTTTTAGGGTACATGTGCACATTGTGCAGGTTAGTTACATATGTATACATGTGCCATGCTGGTGCGCTGCACTCACTAACTCGTCATCTAGCATTAGGTATGTCTCCCAATGCTATCCCTCCCCTCTCCCCCCTCCCCACCACAGTCCCCATAGTGTGATATTCCCCTTCCTGTGTCCATGTGATCTCATTGTTCAATTCCCACCTATGAGTGAGAATATGCGGTGTTTGGTTTTTTGTTCTTGCGATAGTTTACTGAGAATGATGGTTTCCAATTTCATCCATGTCCCTACAAAGGACATGAACTCATCATTTTTTATGGCTGCATAGTATTCCATGGTGTATATGTGCCACATTTTCTTAATCCAGTCTATCATTGTTGGACATTTGGGTTGGTTCCAAGTCTTTGCTATTGTGAATAATGCCGCAATAAACATACGTGTGCATGTGTCTTTATAGCAGCATGATTTATAGTCCTTTGGGTATATACCCAGTAATGGGATGGCTGGGTCAAATGGTATTTCTAGTTCTAGATCCCTGAGGAATCGCCACACTGACTTCCACAATGGTTGAACTAGTTTACAGTCCCACCAACAGTGTAAAAGTGTTCCTGTTTCTCCACATCCTCTCCAGCACCTGTTGTTTCCTGACTTTTTAATGATTGCCATTCTAACTGGTGTGAGATGATATCTCATAGTGGTTTTGATTTGCATTTCTCTGATGGCCAGTGATGATGAGCATTTTTTCATGTGTTTTTTGGCTGCATAAATGTCTTCTTTTGAGAAGTGTCTGTTCATATCCTTCGCCCAGTTTTTGATGGGGTTGTTTGTTTTTTTCTTGTAAATTTGTTGGAGTTCATTGTAGATTCTGGATATTAGCCCTTTGTCAGATGAGTAGGTTGCGAAAATTTTCTCCCATGTTGTAGGTTGCCTGTTCACTTTGATGGTAGTTTCTTTTGCTGTGCAGAAGCTCTTTAGTTTAATTAGATCCCATTTGTCAATTTTGGCTTTGGTTGCCATTGCTTTTCGTGTTTTGGACATGAAGTCCTTGCCCACGCCTATGTCCTGAATGGTAATGCCTAGGTTTTCTTCTAGGGTTTTTATGGTTTTAGGTCTAACGTTTAAATCTTTAATCCATCTTGAATTGATTTTTGTATAAGGTGTAAGGAAGGGATCCAGTTTCAGCTTTCTACATATGGCTAGCCAGTTTTCCCAGCACCATTTATTAAATAGGGGATCCTTTCCCCATTGCTTGTTTTTCTCAGGTTTGTCAAAGATCAGATAGTTGTAGGTATGCGGCGTTATTTCTGAGGGCTCTATTCTGTTCCATTGATCTATATCTCTGTTTTGGTATCAGTACCATGCTGTTTTGGTTACTGTAGCCTTGTAGTATAGTTCGAAGTCAGGTAGTGTGATGCCTCCAGCTTTGTTCTTTTGGCTTAGGATTGACTTGGCGATGCGGGCTCTTTTTTGGTTCCATATGAACTTTAAAGTAGTTTTTTCCAACTCTGTGAAGAAAGTCATTGGTAGCTTGATGGGGATGGCATTGAATCTGTAAATTCCCTTGGGCAGTATGGCCATTTTCACGATATTGATTCTTCCTACCCATGAGCATGGAATATTCTTCCATTTGTTTGTATCCTCTTTTATTTCCTTGAGCAGTGGTTTGTAGTTCTCCTTGAAGAGGTCCTTCACATCCCTTGTAAGTTGGATTCCTAGGTATTTTATTCTCTTTGAAGCAATTGTGAATGGGAGTTCACTCATGATTTGGCTCTCTGTTTGTCTGTTGTTGGTGTATAGGAATGCTTGTGATTTTTGTACATTGATTTTGTATCCTGAGACTTTGCTGAAGTTGCTTATCAGCTTAAGGAGATTTTGGGCTGAGACGATGGGGTTTTCTAGATAAACAATCATGTCGTCTGCAAACAGGGACAATTTGACTTCCTCTTTTCCTAATTGAATACCCTTTATTTCCTTCTCCTGCCTGATTGCCCTGGCCAGAACTTCCAACACTGTGTTGAATAGGAGCGGTGAGAGAGGGCATCCCTGTCTTGTGCCAGTTTTCAAAGGGAATGCTTCCAGTTTTTGCCTATTCAGTATGATATTGGCTGTGGGTTTGTGATAGATAGCTCTTATTATTTTGAAATACGTCCCATGAATACCTAATTTATTGAGAGTTTTTAGCACGAAGGGTTGTTGAATTTTGTCAAAGGCTTTTTCTGCATCTATTGAGATAATCATGTGGTTTTTGTCTTTGGTTCTGTTTATATGCTGGATTATGTTTATTGATTTGCGTATATTGAACCAGCCTTGCATCCCAGGGATGAAGCCCACTTGATCATGGTGGATAAGCTTTTTGATGTGCTGCTGGATTCGGTTTGCCAGTATTTTTTTGAGGATTTTTGCATCAATGTTCATCAAGGATATTGGTCTAAAATTCTCTTTTTTGGTTGTGTCTCTGCCCGGCTTTGGTATCAGAATGATACTGGCCTCATAAAATGAGTTAGGGAGGATTCCCTCTTTTTCTATTGATTGGAATAGTTTCAGAAGGAATGGTACCAGTTCCTCCTTGTACCTCTGGTAGAATTCGGCTGTGAATCCATCTGGTCCTGGACTCTTTTTGGTTGGTAAACTATTGATTATTGCCACAATTTCAGCTCCTGTTATTGGTCTATTCAGAGATTCAACTTCTTCCTGGTTTAGTCTTGGGAGAGTGTATGTGTCGAGGAATGTATCCATTTCTTCTAGATTTTCTAGTTTATTTGCGTAGAGGTGTTTGTAGTATTCTCTGATGGTAGTTTGTATTTCTGTGGGATCGGTGGTGATATCCCCTTTATCATTTTTTATTGTGTCTATTTGATTCTTCTCTCTTTTTTTCTTTATTAGTCTTGCTAGCAGTCTATCAATTTTGTTGATCCTTCCAAAAAACCAGCTCCTGGATTCATTGATTTTTTGAAGGGTTTTTTGTGTCTCTATTTCCTTCAGTTCTGCTCTGATTTTAGTTATTTCTTGCCTTCTGCTAGGTTTTGAATGTGTTTGCTCTTGCTTTTCTAGTTCTTTTAATTGTGATGTTAGGGTGTCAATTTTGGATCTTTCCTGCTTTCTCTTGTGGGCATTTAGTGCTATAAATTTCCCTCTACACACTGCTTTGAATGCGTCCCAGAGATTCTGGTATGTTGTGTCTTTGTTCTCATTGGTTTCAAAGAACATCTTTATTTCTGCCTTCATTTCGTTATATACCCAGTAGTCATTCAGGAGCAGATTGTTCAGTTTCCATGTAGTTGAGCGGCTTTGAGTGAGATTCTTAATCCTGAGTTCTAGTTTGATTGCACTGTGGTCTGAGAGATAGTTTGTTATAATTTCTGTTCTTTTACATTTGCTGAGGAGAGCTTTACTTCCAACTATGTGGTCAATTTTGGAATAGGTGTTGTGTGGTGCTGAAAAAAATGTATATTCTGTTGATTTGGGGTGGAGAGTTCTGTAGATGTCTATTAGGTCCGCTTGGTGCAGAGCTGAGTTCAATTCCTGGGTATCCTTGTTGACTTTCTGTCTCGTTGATCTGTCTAATGTTGACAGTGGGGCGTTAAAGTCTCCCATTATTAATGTGTGGGAGTCTAAGTCTCTTTGTAGGTCACTCAGGACTTGCTTTATGAATCTGGGTGCTCCTGTATTGGGTGCATATATATTTAGGATAGTTAGCTCCTCTTGTTGAATTGATCCCTTTACCATTATGTAATGGCCTTCTTTGTCTCTTTTGATCTTTGTTGGTTTAAAGTCTGTTTTATCAGAGACTAGGATTGCAACCCCTGCCTTTTTTTGTTTTCCATTTGCTTGGTAGATCTTCCTCCATCCTTTTATTTTGAGCCTATGTGTGTCTCTGCACGTGAGATGGGTTTCCTGAATACAGCACACTGATGGGTCTTGACTCTTTATCCAACTTGCCAGTCTGTGTCTTTTAATTGGAGAATTTAGTCCATTTACATTTAAAGTTAATATTGTTATGTGTGAATTTGATCCTGTCATTATGATGTTAGCTGGTGATTTTGCTCGTTAGTTGATGCAGTTTCTTCCTAGTCTCGATGGTCTTTACATTTTGGCATGATTTTGCAGCGGCTGGTACCGGTTTTTCCTTTCCATGTTTAGCGCTTCCTTCAGGAGCTCTTTTAGGGCAGGCCTGGTGGTGACAAAATCTCTCAGCATTTGCTTGTCCATAAAGTATTTTATTTCTCCTTCACTTATGAAGCTTAGTTTGGCTGGATATGAAATTCTGGGTTGAAAATTCTTTTCTTTAAGAATGTTGAATATTGGCCCCCACTCTCTTCTGGCTTGTAGGGTTTCTGCCGAGAGATCAGCTGTTAGTCTGATGGGCTTCCCTTTGAGGTACTAACCCGACCTTTCTCTCTGGCTGCCCTTAACATTTTTTCCTTCATTTCAACTTTGGTGAATCTGACAATTATGTGTCTTTGAGTTGCTCTTCTCGAGGAGTATCTTTGTGGCGTTCTCTGTATTTCCTGAATCTGAACGTTGGCCTGCCTTGCTAGATTGGGGAAGTTCTCCTGGATAATATCCTGCAGAGTGTTTTCCAACTTGGTTCCATTCTCCCCATCACTTTCAGGTACACCAATCAGACGTAGATTTGGTCTTTTCACATAGTCCCATGTTTCTTGGAGGCTTTGCTCGTTTCTTTTTATTCTTTTTTCTCTAAACTTCCCTTCTCGCTTCATTTCATTCGTTTCATCTTCCATTGCTGATACCCTTTCTTCCAGTTGATCGCATCGGCTCCTGAGGCTTCTGCATTCTTCTCGTAGTTCTCGAGCCTTGGTTTTCAGTTCCATCAGCTCCTTTAAGCACTTCTCTGTATTGGTTATTCTAGTTATACATTCTTCTAAATTTTTTTCAAAGTTTTCAACTTCTTTGCCTTTAGTTTGAATGTCCTCCCGTAGCTCAGAGTAATTTGATCGTCTGAAGCCTTCCTCTCTCAGCTCGTCAAAATCATTCTCCATCCAGCTTTGTTCCGTTGCTGGTGAGGAACTGCGTTCCTTTGGAGGAGGAGAGGCGCTCTGCGTTTTAGAGTTTCTAGTTTTTCTGTTCTGTTTTTTCCCCATCTTTGTGGTTTTATCTGCTTTTGGTCTTTGATGATGGTGATGTACAGATGGGTTTTCGGTGTGGATGTCCTTTCTGTTTGTTAGTTTTCCTTCTAACAGACAGGACCCTCAGCTGCAGGTCTGTTGGAATACCCTGCCCTGTGAGGTGTCAGTGTGCCCCTGCTGGGGGGTGCCTCCCAGTTAGGCTGCTCGGGGGTCAGGGGTCAGGGACCCACTTGAGGAGGCAGTCTGCCCGTTCTCAGATCTCCAGCTGCGTGCTGGGAGAACCACTGCTCTCTTCAAAGCTGTCAGACAGGGACATTTAAGTCTGCAGAGGTTACTGCTGTCTTTTTGTTTGTCTGTGCCCTGCCCCCAGAGGTGGAGCCTATAGAGGCAGGCAGGCCTCCTTGAGCTGTGGTGGGCTCCACCCAGTTTGAGCTTCCTGGCTGCTTTGTTTACCTAAGCAAGCCTGGGCAATGGCGGGCGCCCCTCCCCCAGCCTCGCTGCCGCCTTGCAGTTTGATCTCAGACTGCTGTGCTAGCAATCAGCGAGATTCCGTGGGCGTAGGACCCTCCGAGCCAGGTGTGGGATATAGTCTCGTGGTGCCCCGTTTTATAAGCCGGTCTGAAAAGCGCAATATTCGGGTGGGAGTGACCCGATTTTCCAGGTGTGTCCGTCACCCCTTTCTTTGACTCGGAAAGGGAACTTCCTGACCCCTTGCGCTTCCCGGGTGAGGCAATGCCTCGCCCTGCTTCGGCTCACGCACGGTGCGCGCACCCACTGGCCTGCGCCCACTGTCTGGCACTCCCTAGTGAGATGAACCCGGTACCTCAGATGGAAATGCAGAAATCACCCGTCTTCTGCGTCGCTCAGGCTGGGAGCTGTAGACCGGAGCTGTTCCTATTCGGCCATCTTGCCTCCTCCATATGCTTCCTTATTAAGTCACTTGTGTTCACACTGTAGATATGTCTGTTCAGGTGAACTCTGACCATTTAGACAGTATCAGTTTTCTTTATTCAGTGGCCAGAATATACTGTTTTGGGGACTGGAAAGGGGAGCCATGCTATCAAACTGCTATATAGTACTGCCTCTTAGTAGATTGTGCAGAAGAATCATAGGATAACAGGATAACACAGGAATAAAGCCATTGTCTTTAGCCAATCAAAGGTCATTAGTGGACTTGGATAGAGGAGAATAGGAAGAGGCAAGATGTTGTCAGGCAATTAGCTATTCCTGGAGCATGCCAAAGTCTTTTCCTGCACATGGGGCTTCCTTCCCCTGGAACAGCTTCTTGCCAGATGGTCGCATGTCTCCTTCCTGACCCCGTACAGGTCTCTGTTGAGATTCACCACCTTTCCTAGCCACTCTAAAACAATGTCCCTTTCTGCATTATTCTCTAGTGCCTACTTTATTTTTTTATAACATTTAACAGTATCAGAAATTCTACTGAAGCATCTATTTGTTTAACTGATATTTTATTGTGTATCTTCTCCCCTAGACTCTCAGCTGCACCAGAGCAGGGACTTGTCTGTCTTGTGCCTCGTCTTACCATAGGGTCTAGAACAATACTGGCATATAATGTGTGCCTTTGAAAAAGAGATATTAAGTTGTGAGTAATGAGAAGCAGCACATGTTTGTTATTTTGAATTGATGGTAAAGTTTGGTCAAATGTGGTCTCAAGTCTTGCATTACACATTTGAGAGATTGGTAGCAGTCCTGATCTTCCTCGTTAACTTATGCTACCTTGAGAGGGAGAAACAATGGCAAAGCACTGGATAAAACCTGAAGGGTAGTAACTATCTTATGTGTATATTTCAAGGTGGTAGATCTACTAGTATCCATGTGTAGGTCTGCGTTGGAATCTCCTAGAAAAGTTGTGATTTTCGAGCCATATCCTTCTGTGGTAGATCCTAATGATCCTCAGATGTTGGCCTTCAACCCCAGGGTAAGTTGTTATCATGGCACACCAATCACAAAGTTTTCTTTAACAATAACAACAACATTGAGATTGTAGTCTCATTAGGTTTCCTCTTTCTATCTAAATCTCTATCTCATCAAGCATATCCATGAGTATTTAATTTCATCATATATTTTTGGGGATTCTGACTTACATAACCTCATTTTGATTTTAAAGATCATGGGTAAAGGGACAAGTTTTCCTTTCTTTTCTGCATTTTCACTTCAACCCTCCTTTCCTCTTTCCCTTCTTCCTCCCCAGCTATCTGAAGGTTAGTGAAAGTTTAGTTCATACTGTTAATGGACCGGCCTTTCTTAAGGAAGCAGTTTTATAAAGGTTCCTGAAGATAAGGCAGAATCCTTTTGAAATTACAAAACTTTCAAATTGCATAAGAGCTGAAATTGCCTCAGTTTCTATTACTACTCAGCTTGAAATAATTTTATAGAAACAACTGTATACAATTTTCTTGGAAGAACTTTATTTCTTCATAAATGGCAACAGCGCACATATTTAGATCTTGCTTGAAAATGAATTGTCAGCTATGTGACTGTATGCTATCATTTGTATACTGTCAACCATACTCTTGTTAACAATATTCAACTCAAAATAAAATAAAAGCGGTTGTGAGATTTGAAGTGGGTTTTTGTATTTTAGGATTCTATGTTGACTTTATTCATTATGGCTTAGTGTTTTAGTGGCGAAAGCCTGAATCAGGAGCCCCATAACTTTTTTGTGTTTCTAGATTTTTTTCCCCCATGGCTTATAGAAGGATTGGCATTGTTTTCTTTGTTTCTTTTCTCTGACTGAAGTCCTGGAGCCATCTTATAATAGTCTTCCCTTTTATGTACACAAAACAGTCATTGCTTTCAAATTGACCCCAGTAGAAAATTCACATATGGAAATAATATATTTCTCTAGTGATATACAGACTTGCAAGAGCTTATAAGCAAATGCTGTTTTTTAACATCACTTTTTCATTAAACAGAAAAAGAACTATGATCGAGTAATGAAAGCACTGGATAGCATAACTTCTATCAGAGAAATGACACAAGTAAGTATGTCATCTGGTCTTGTACAGTATATTTTTAAAATGTCTGAGAGTTCTAGCTATGTAGTGAAATGTAGACTTCTCTATAATACATATCATTTAAAAATTTGTGCGGTATTAAGATGTTTTAATTAAATCACATCAGTGTACTAGCATGTAACACTGTGACTTCAGGAAAGTAAGTGGATAATTATAAGATAATTATACTCCTAATACTCTGCCCTCAAACTCGGGCAAGAGCTTGGGTACATGTAGGTATGTCGGGATATTTTAAGGCAAAGGTTAAATCTGGTACCATCTTCCTAGACTGTCAATTTTAATTGATGGTAGCAATTTCAAAACATTATTTGAGTATTAAAATAAAAACAGAAATGTTCTTTAAAATGGAACTTTTCCATAAATATTTTATATAATGCAAAATCCCAAAACCACTTTGGAAGATGCCAGGCTCCCGGAGAGTATGGGTTTATGTTTTTGGTCATTAAGGGAAGCTTTGGTGGAAATAGTTTGATGAGCAAGGATCGGGGTTTGTTAGGAAAATCTAACACATCCCTGGGCTATAGTCCAGCATTTGGAAAAGCATACACTGTTGAATTATTGAGACCTTTCCACTGCCAAAGACTTGGAGAGAGGTTTAAAACTTATCATTGTAAGTAGAAATTAATAATCTGAGATTGACAACACACATTATGTGTGCAGCTTGCATGTAGTGGTTTCAAGGATTGCACTGCCCTAGAGACCCTTACAGGCTTATAATGAGTATTACCCTGGGTCCTTTATTTTCTCTGGGGAGGGAATAGGGGAACCCTCCTGTCCCAGGGCCCACTAAGCTGCTATGCAGCTTTCTTCCCGCCCCCCACCAACCCCCAGAGTTATCTCTACTGCTCTGTAGGAAGACAGTACTCAAAAAGTACATTTTTGCGTTTCCATTTTGATTCTTGATTCTTTCGATCATCATTTATTCATGTAGTCAAATATTCGTTCATTCACTCAATAAATAGTGTGTGTCTGGCAAAGAGTAAACAAGAGATCCTTTAATTCACAAATGCTATTATTTGCTTAAAAAATCACCATCCCTTTGGGTTATTTTTCTATGCCAGTACTTTTCTGTTTTATCTGAATTCTTTCTCAGACAAGCACTCCTTATTTGTATAGGGAAAGAAAACAATAAAATGTATTTCCACCTAGGAGAAAAAAAGAACATATTGGAATATCTTATACAAAATCATATAAACATTTTTAGTCATGAAAAAGACTTTGGTATAAGGTATACTATACCCTAGACCTTGATTATTTTTGGATTTAAAAATAGCTACAAACTCTGACTCTGGAATCAGCTCTCTGCCAAAAATTGCTTTGTTTATTCTGGGTCATGTGTAAGCTATTTTAATAGAAGGGAACGTAGACGACTGAGCGTCAGCCTAGGAAGTTAAGAAGCCAAAATTGTATAACTGGCTCATCAATGAATGTGGCCTGTGACCTTGGGCAAGTTGCTTAATTGCTTGGTGCTTCGCTGTCAAGGTGGAAGTAGTAATGCTGCACCCTGTTTCGGTGTGTACTTCATAGGGAAGCTCTCAGGTTTTATTGTGTCAAATTCTTTAAAACTTTCTGAATAAATACAACATTATACTGTGCTGTTTTCTAGAATGTACTGTCCTATACGTAGCCCTAAATTGTCACGGAGAGATTGCTCTTTGTTCTGTGAAATGGTTGTTGGTTAAATCCCATTAAATACTTTTTAGAGAAGGCTTCGTCTTAGGTAAATTGTGTCCAATTTTTTAATGTAAAGGTCTATACCTAAGTCTGGACTCTCAGATATGAGCATTAGTAGTGGCCCTCACAAGCTTTGCTTTCATATTGGTTATTGGTTAAAATGGTCATTGTGAAAGAGAAACTTTACAGGACACTTGTAAAGGTGTCAAGACAGATTTATTCAGAGCACTGCAGTTGGGGAGAGAGACTGCAGCATAAACTGAGCTCAACTTCAACTAAGACAAAGGTGATCCAGGTTTTTAAAGGCAGAGGAGAGGAAGCAAAAGGCGCTACAAGTAAGTGAAAAGGCAAGGAAAAGAAGATGGGACTAGGGGAGTTATGTAAAAATGGAAAGTTACAGAAGGGGATAAGTGGAGAATTACCAAAAATGGTTTGGCAAAGTGGGTTGGTACAATATACATTTTGTGGTTTGGGAGCATCACGTTTTCTTGAGCAGAAACTCAACAGGGGGCTGGAGAGTGGTCACCTTTAGGGACATAGGCTAGTGTAAATGGAAGCCAGGCTAAAATCGGGACAAGTCTTTTAACACAGTGTTTGGGCAAGTCATTTTGGTGGCATGAAAGTTCACAATTCCCATCATCTTGGGAGAAAAGACTAGGGCAATTGTTGTTGTTCCCATGTTAAGTCCATAAATTTTTAAGTCTTACTAGATTAGGCATATCGTTTGGTCTGATTTTCCTTTTGTGAAAACGGAAAAATGAATTTTTATGAAAAATCAAGAAGTATAATGACTTTTTTTCAGGCACCATATCTGGAAATCAAGAAGCAAATGGATAAACAGGACCCCCTTGCTCATCCCTTACTGCAATGGTATAAAATTCTAGTTTTCCTCTTAATGAAAACAGCATCCTTTTCTACTGCTTGATTTAAGGAAAAAAAACAAACAAACAAAAGTAAACCTGTCTTACAAGCCCTGCAATGCTATAGTTCTACAAGCTTATGAGACCTGGTGATTTTACAACCTTAGAGTCCTTAATGACTCTCACTTTAATTAAAACTTATACATCACAAGGGGAAGAGAATGCTGTCACATGCACTACCAGGGATAAATAGTGCATTTGACAGCAGTTTGCCTATAGTTTTAAAAGATGTGATTAACTAGATTATGTGGCAAAAGCATTTTGGTTCATTTAATTTTCTAGTTCAGTGAGGGCTAAGTGATCAAACTCAGTGTTTCAACCTTTATTATTGAAATCTTTCTAATCTAAAATAAATGTTTTATATTTTGCTCCCTTAACAAGGCAGTATAAATATGATTAACTCTTAACTCTCTGCTTGCTCAGTGCAGAAGATGCACAGTTTCAGAGTGAGCCTGGTGAGGGATGTAGTGTTACCCCAGCATGAATTCTAAAAGGAGGGCTAGACTGTGAAGAGGAGAGAAGTCACCTTGCTGTGATGCCCATTTCAAATAATTTGCCCTCTTCTACTTCTAATAATTTCCTCTCTTGTTTCTCATTTGCAAAATGAAGACACTAGTTTCTACTCAACATCCCTTATAAGGGTTTTATACACATGTCTCTTTGAATTAACTTTGAAAACTCCAACTCCGTGAGATTTACCATACAGTAATACAAATGTAAGGCTTATAAGAGATTGATATGAATGAGCACTTATACCATGCTATGACCAGGAAGTTTTAAAAAAATATGTAAAGGTGGGCAGATGCAAAAGAATCTGGCTTCCTCAAGATTCTGATTACTTAACTTTCACTTCATTAAAATTTTATAATACACATTTAATTTAGTCTAACAAGATTATAACAAAAATTAGGTATAGAAGCCTTCCTTCTTTGTATCTGTTATGATCTGTTACTAAATCCTGACACAATTAAGTAAAATAACACTAAATTTCCATTGTAACCTTTAAATTTTTCTCATTATTATATTCAGATTGAAGGTAAAAATTGCATATATCTAGTTGCTTTCTTTTTTTCCTTGTAGTCAGATGGTTAACTTTTAATTCTTGTGATCATTTCCTTCAGCTTGTTAGTCACTCTTCTTTCAAGATGAAGAGAGTCTACCAAAACTTATTATTTTGTGTGCTTATAGAGCAGTTCCTTTCAGATACTTCAATTTAATTTTTTTCAACTGCAGTGTCTACGTATGTTGGATTTTGTATGTAAACCATTGTATATATATCAGCTCAAAGAGATCCTCAAATATTTAAAGAAAAAAAAATCTTCATAAGAACTTATCCTTAATTTAAGCAATGTAAGAGAGGAATAAAAGAAGCAGATCCATGACTCACTGCTCTTATTTGTATTTGGATTATCATTATTTGAAAGTACATTCAGAAATGTTCAAATGTTCATTTTGCTGATACTTGAGGTTGTGCTTATTAAAAACTATGTCTTAAGTTTTAGGGAACAACTTCCTAGTGTGTTTTCTCAGATTAAAATATTACCTTTTTTGTTACATAAGCTCTTTAAATTGTTTCAGGAAACAAACCTAAATTATGCGACTAAATGAAATTATTTCCAAGTTTAGTTTATGGCACAGCAAAAATAAGTTTTAATCGGTTGCCAACTAAGAAAAAGAACTTTAAATATATTTGGCATGTATTTGTGACTAATGGATCATTTTAATTTCAGGGTTATATCAAGTAATAGATCACATATTGTGAAACTGCCAATTAACAGGGTAAGTTGTTTTTTTTTTTTTTTACATATGCATACAGAAATGGGAGGAGTACTTATCAGCTGGGAGAACCTACCTTGTAATTTTTAGCCAGACTCTCCAAGAATTGAAGTAAACCCAGGTTAAATATAATTCTTTAGTTTGAAATAGCCATTGCTCACTAGCTCCAAACCTTTCCAAGATAACAAATTCAAATTCAGTCTGCTGTCCTGACTTTTTAAGTGAATAAAAACATCAATATGAAATCATTTAGTTATTCCACAAGCAATTGAAAAATATTATATGGAGATTGACCAGAAGGAAGTTAATGTGCTTTGTAATCATTGTCAGTTTCACGTTGGCACATTTCCACTTTTCTACAGCTGAGAAGCTATTGACCTCAGACAACTTATTTATCAGCTTAGTAAGCTTAAAAAATAATAATTTGTAAAAAGCTAATAGACTCTGGATTTCAGTTCTGATCATCACCTAAGAGCTGTACCTAAAAATCTCATTTTTGCCATCTGTGAATCTCTAAATGTGAGATTCCTATGCATTATATTCCTGCATAACTATATTCCTAAGAGAAAGGGAAACACTTAGAAGATGTTATCAAGCTATTAATCCAAAAGATTCTGCTTTCATTTCTTTCCATGACCAAGGAGGAGACTATATTTGAATGTAGGCAAAAATTCTCAATTTTATAAATATATGCAAATAAAGCATAATAATAATTTTTGCAGTTTTATAAACTTTTCTTTTCTGCTTAGCAAACTCCAGAATATTTCCCCAATTGAATAGCTAGTATATACTTAGGGACTCAATAATAAAAATGTTAAAAGAAATGTAATTAAGAAGGCAGATCTGCTTAAACATGATTGCATACTGTATTCCAAAGCTAAATATAAATGGCTTTGGATTGTCTGTTTCCTATTCCTTTCCCATTTGCCCAAAGAATTGTTCTTCATATTTGCAATTCCATGTGACTTATCACTTGCGTAGAGTTTTAAAAACATTATACAAATTAGCTTGCTAATGTGGTTAGTGGAAAATTACTATAGTTTGAAAGTGGGTAATTCTTAAACCAATAAAATTTGAAATTGTCATCAGCCTGAATATATGTTAAGTTTTACATGTTTTTGTTTGTCTTTATTTTAAATGGCAGCAATTGAAGTTTATGCATACTCCACATCAGTTCCTTCTTCTCAGCAGTCCACCAGCCAAAGAATCCAATTTTAGAGCTGCTAAAAAACTCTTTGGAAGCACCTTTGCATTTCAGTGAGTAAGGCTTAATGTTAATGGGGGTGTGCTCCCATTAACATTTTCCAGAAATGTATGGGGAAGATATCACTGTCTTTCAGTAAATGATCATTCAGTAGATGGTCATTCAACAGATGGTCATGTAGTCAACTACATAATACTTGATTTGGCAATCCAGAACCTTCAGAAAGCACCATGACTTATTATGTTTTGACCACTTTGAAGATAATTAATTTTCTGGTTTTGCTTTTTCCTTTCCGTCTGTTTTTTTAGTGGCTCACACATTGAAAACTGGCACTCCATCCTGAGGAATGGTCTGGTTGTTGCTTCTAATACACGATTGCAGGTAGATTTTCTGAATGCTTTCACAAGACTTCATTCTTCTTCAGAATTGAGATTCAGTAAGCAACCCTGTTGTTAGGTTTAACTTGCAAAAGAGGAAGCATGTGAGTAAGACATTATATGGAATTTCTAGTAGGCATACTAGAACTGAAGCAGAACTGATCTATACACAATGATGTAAACACAAAATGGATCACACAATGAAAAGAAAAAGAAAGGATGGGTGCAGTGGCTCACACCTGTAACCCCAGCACTTTGGGAAGCTGAGGCGGGCAGATCGCTTGAGGCCAGGAGTTTGAGACCAGCCTGGCCAACATGGCAAAACCCTGTCTCTATTAAAAATACAATATATATATATATATATATATATTTATCCAGGCGTGGTAGCACATGCCTACAATTGAAGCTAATTGGGAGAATAATTTGAACCCGGGAGGTGAAGGTGAAGGTGGCAGTGAGCTGAGATCACACCACTGTACCTCAGCCTGGGTGACAGCAAGACTGTCTCAACAACAAAAAAAGAAAAAAAAAGAAAAGAAAAGAGAGTTTAATTCCCTCTGAGAAAACAGTAAAACAAATCACACTTTTTACTTAAGTAGAAAAACATTATCATGCACAAAGTAAAATCATACAGGCATTCTGTTCATTCAATGTACATTTCTAGAGCACTGGGCCTCAATATGAATGCTTTTAGAGAATAAAATGTAGAAATAAGTGAAGATTGCGTGCTAGAGAGCCATCTGATACCTGCTTTTCCGCCTCCAGGACAGTACTTGGTGTTAGCAGGATATCATGGCAGTCATCTTCATCTTTATTTATGCCTTTCATCCTGCACATTTCACTTCACTCTCCTGCAGCTGAATTTTTTTTCATCTGACAGCATAAGGACATAAGGAAATGAGATGCTTAACCCAGTCACTTGAGCTAGATCTCATATTACGATGACATTTTAGATGATTCAATTAAATGTTAAATGTGTTTAGTATTCAATTCATACTAATAGTGTGTGAGGGCCCAGAACACAGAGATAATAAGAAAGAAATTTAGTTGATCTGAGTATAGTTTCAGTTAATGAAACTTATGTAACCTGAAAAATGTAACAAAGGATAAGAACAGGATGACAGATAGTATTATTAATGAAAATCTGAGCAGGACGCTTTGTTTATACACTAACATATAAATCCTAATCAGAATGCGTTACTGTGTCTTTCAGACCAAGTTTAGTTTCTGAAATTTTAGATCCATTAAAATAAAGGCCTACTAGTGTACTTTATAATAAATGATTGTCTTTATTAATGGTAGGATGGAAAACATTTATCAAGAATATTTTTCCTCTAGATACCATTTTTCTTACATAAACTCTGAGTTTTAAGCACAAGGATATTAGTACTGTTTTCAAATTAGACCTTGGAATAGAAGCTCTGTGATTTTTTTGTAAGACTGAATGTTCTGACATGAAACTGATTGCTTTGTCAAATATTAACATTTAAACTATGAACAGACCTCTCTCTCTCTCCCACTCTTCCCATCTTAGCTCCATGGTGCAATGTATGGAAGTGGAATCTATCTTAGTCCAATGTCAAGCATATCATTTGGTTACTCAGGTAATTCCTGTATTTCATTTCTAAAGTCACATTTATTAGGTTTTAATTTTCTTATTGTTTATACTCTATTCACAGCTTTCTATTGTGCCTTATTAGATATATTTTTATTAAATTTGTTTGCTAAATGTCAAAAGCAAAAACAAAGCCCATTTTCAAGATGAATTTATAATACTCTCCCTAGTGTACAAGATGGAATATATGTTTCATCAATTTAAAAAAATATTTAATATTCCTTACATTTATTCCTTCCACAAATGAATATTGAGACTATAGTGTATGCAAAGCACTATGTAGGGCACTGAGAAGTACACATACATAATATCTTTAAGTGTAATTCTATATCATGCTAATTTCTTATCTTTGTAATATTATTCATAAAGAAGCTTTGAACATTGTGGAAACATTAGAGTAGAAAAACACCCTCAAAATCATCTTTCTTGTTAACAACTTTTTGTAAATTTGGTGAGATTGTGGGAAAAAATACTTTGGAAAAAATTGAAAACTTGTGCTGTGCAGGAGCCTGGTGAGTTCAAAATGTAGAAAGAATGATCACCAAATTGTTAGCATTACTTATCCTTGGTGGAATTGGTGATGTTTTCTTCTTTGCACTTAAAAAATTTTTGGAATATTTTACAATGATCAGCATGATTTATATAACAACTAACCTATTCTGGTTTAAATATAAAATAATTATGCTCATTGTATAAATTCAAGCTACACAGAATTTTTGAAGTAGCAGATGAAAATTTTCTCTCCTTTACTACAGCTTCAGTGTTCTGTGTATGTTCCTTCACACTTTTAAGTGGTTTTATATACATATAACTGCATATGTAATTAGTTTTGCTTGTGTGCTCATGCGTGTGTGTGTGTGTGTGTGTGTGTGATTATGTGATCACGTTACACGTTTTAGGAGATGTCATTCACATGATGCCTGAATGGTGAGTCTTAATATCCTCATGTTATAGGAAAGGATATTTAGAGAGGTCTGATAACCAGGTGAACATTAAAGAGAGCTACCTAATTTATTTACCAAAGTTCATGTTCTTCCAACCATAACAAGTTGTTTCTCAATGATAGAAAACTTGGAACGCTTAAAACCAGATTTATAATTAGAAATACTAAAAGAAAACAGCAACATTGATAAATGGTAAAATGCTGATGGAAAGAAAACTTTAAAAAATGAGAAGGTTGCATGTTAACAAAAAAAGAAAAATTAGAAATATATGAAAAATTAAAACATAATTATTCAAGTAACTATTGCTGTTCAACAAAGCACCTTAACCTTAGGGCAAAATAACAGCTTCATTACGCTCATAGATTCTTTGGGTCAGGAATCTAGGATGGGACCTGGCTAAGTGATTCTTTAGCCCCTCGAAGTATCCACTGAATGCCGCTCAGCTGATGGATGGGCTGCGCTGGCAGGCCTGAGACAGCCTGACTCATATTCAAGAGTTGGGGAATTGGACTCCATCTCTTGTTAGCAAAGAAATGCTGTTTCAGTGATCTCTGAAAATACAATATGCCAAAATAACACAAAGAAAATAAATACCAGGAAGTGTAAGATACCGTAGAGATAGGAAATAGAGTTACAAAGAAGAAATCTATTAAAATCAGACTCTAAATCTTGCTAGAACAGTACAAAATAAAAAGCTAAGAAACCAGCTGAAATAAATAAATACATTCTCAGCATAAAGAAAAAACACAGCAAATCATCAAGTACTGTAATTTTCTGTTTTTTATACTGGTATATAGACTCCTTCAATGGGTACATGGAAAGAATTGTGGAAGGGTTTACAAACCATGTGAATGGATGTAAAAATTTGTGTTATATGTGCTTTTGTCTGGAGAGGGAGTACATACCTTTCCTCAAATTCTTGAAGGGCTCTTGATCTAAAACAAATGTAAGAATCACTACAGTAAGATGACGTAGCATCTGTCGTTGATTTTGAGGGCTGAAAGTGTAGGGGTAAGAGAACAGGACAGCTTCTCTGCATATATACCCTTTGCTTTTTGTTCAGAATTGGCATTTGAAATCCAAGGCCTTCTCCTCAACCTGTCCCCATCCACCCCTCCACCTTTTTGGAAGGCCTGGAAAAGTTGGATAAATGTACTTTGCAAAATTTGTAAACAGGCTTTTCCCCTTCTCATTAAGCCATTTGCTGAAACAACTACAAAAATCAACACCTATCTCAACTTCTGGTGTAACAGTAGATGAACACTTTCTAATAAAGTGTAGATACAAATCTACCTATTCTAAAACAGATGTGTATTTTAGTTCTGCTTTTCTAAATTATTCACAGTAAGAAATTATGGCATTTACAGAGTAAGCTAAAATTTGTGCATATTACAGACAAAAAAACTTATATAATTTGTCTTAATTAGAAGAAATGTTAAATTCTGCATAGAATTTAAGAACAAATAACAACAAAAGTTCAGTTGTAATGTAAAAATATTTTTCTGACATTGTTCACATTTCCCACCTTTTATTTTCTCCTTCTCCTAGCCAGATAGTGGGAATGAAAGTTAGGTTCTAAAAGCCTTTTAAAATCAAGTTTTAAGAATTTTTAAATTATATTAATTTTATGCAGAAGAATTTTCAATCCTTGCTTTCAATGCAAAAAAATAACTTTCCCAGGACTTCCCAAACCCACTGATCTTCCACCTCAGGGGCTAAGGGCACAGCCCTTTGTTACTGTCTCTAGCCTAATGTGATCAAACCTTTACCTAGAATGGAACTTTGCATAGTAGGTCGATCGTACTTTCAGCTGCATCAGACAGCTTTGTCCCTAAATTATTATTTTGCCGATGTTTTCAGGGATGAACAAGAAACAGAAGGTGTCAGCCAAGGACGAGCCAGCTTCAAGCAGTAAAAGCAGCAATACATCACAGGTGTTGTAGTGACTTTAGTGACTGCTTATGATTAGTGAACTGTGGCCTCATCAGCCAGCAGAGCATGGAAAAATAGGCTTTTTAAGTCTGAAAAATTATTTAATGTGGTCATCACTTATAAAGGAATAAAACTCACTCTGAAATGCAGTAACTGAATTGCCTCTATACGATAATTAATCAACAGATATTTATCTCCCACCATAATACCAGAGATACTCCTAGGCAGTAGAGTGTGGTGATGGCCAAAAGTAGACACATATTCCGTCTCTTGGAGCCTACATCCTACTGAGGGGTATAAATAAATTAAATACATATTTAGATAGATAGAATGCTAGATATTATGAAGAAAAATAAATCAGGGAAATGAGACATTTAATGCTGTCAGGTGGAAGAGGGATCTGGGATGAATGTTAAATGGGATGGTCAGGAAAGGATACTCTGAGAAGGTGACATTTGAGTCAAGACCTACAGATGATGAGTGCGTGAGCCATGTGACTCTCTAGGAGAAAGAACATTCTGGGCAGAGAGTAGAATGACCATCAATCCCATGTTGTTTCAGAGAAAACAAGTATATTCTGGGAAAATTAAAAAATCATCTGATAAGTAGTGTGACTTTAAATTTAAAAAAAGAGAGTATAGCTAATCTAATATTTGAAAAAAAAAAATCCCAGATTTTCTACATGAAATATTTCTGTAACCTCCGTGACCTAGTACATGATGCTATTAAAAAAATGGGTTGGTTTTGGAGTAGGTGATCTGAAATAATTGATTTTGATGTTTGAAAAGATCAAGCAAATTTAATTTTGTTTACCTTGAAATAAAGAGGCCAAGCTTTTAGTAAAAATAAATTTGAGTTCTAATTCCGTGTTGTAAGATTATTGAACCCTAATTTAGCATTTTTCAGTTCACTTATCTCAAGAATAATTTAGTAATGATGATGTACAGAAATTAAATAAAAATAACTTAATATTAAGAGAGTGCAAGGAAATTGATGCTAGTCTAGATAGGCTTTTTTTTTTTTTGACCTGGAGCCATCTTAGTGACTATTACTTTTTAATGATGAACAGCTTTTTTCACAAAGTGTTTCATTCTGACTCTAAGTTTTAATTGTTTTTGGAATTTAGTCACAGAAAAAAGGACAGCAATCCCAATTCCTGCAAAGCCGTAACTTAAAATGCATAGCCTTATGTGAAGGTAAGTTGAAAGTTTTACAAACCTCATAGTGTTAGTTCCTAGCGCATCTATAATTAAAAATATAAGTATATTTACAGATTGCTTATGGTGGAATAGGGAAAGCATTATTCCTTATGATCATCTCAAAGGGCACAAATGCAAAAACGGGTACCGTAGAGATCATAAAGGTTCAAACCAAATTGCAGAATTGGCAAGAATTCAGAGAGTGATATATTTTATTTCTGGCAGATAGTTCCAGAATGGTAATTATATCTTTCTGATCAAGTAATGCTTATCTCTTTAGTTAATGTGCTACCTTCCTCTTAAAGTTGGTATTTGAATATATGATACTATGAAAAATGTGAAAGATGAACCAAGCACTGAGAAGATAACCTATTAGGTCTTTCTGTTCCTGCACTGAAATTATTATATTATTCTGTACTGAGGACAGAAAAATTGATGGGTGATTTGCAAGATGATATACTTTTCTTTGTTCTTGCTTTAAAATATGACTGCCTAAAAATTCATTTTTTCTTCTTGTGTTAGGAGTTTTAGTAGCTGCTGTCAACTGTCTTTTAAGTTTTCAACACACGGTAGTTATATAGGACATGAACTTGCTGTCTACATAGTTCTTAAGTCAGGACCTATCTGCTTTTGGTAATACTTAGATGAGTCCCTTTTTATTGTTATACCAGTTGTTATTCAAATTATAAAGTTGTTACATGGTCTTTCACTGTTTTTATCTATATTTCTTCATAGACAATAAGGCTAAACAATTTTTATGTGTTCATTAGTGCTTGTATTTTTGCTTTAGATTTCAAAGAGAAGAGATATATTAAGTCGGAATGGACTAGGATTCCTTTAGAATAAAGTGGTTCTTTAATTTTATTTTCCACTTAACAGTGATCACCTCATCTGACCTGCACAAACATGGAGAGATATGGGTTGTCCCCAATACTGACCATGTCTGCACACGATTCTTTTTCGTGTAAGTGGAAATGCTCAAATTTGTATATTACTGTCTTTGCCACAAATGGGTTAGTGGTGACTGAATTATCGTTTGGTCTCTTTAGCTGCCAAAATATAACAGGTAATTGAGTTTAACATCAACTAATGTTTTTGTTTTATTTTCAATAAGCCATTAAAAAAATCTAAATAATTTTTAAATGCTGTTAACTTAGAAGAGCTCATGAAAAACACCTGTTAACTTACAACTAAAAAAAACATCATCTTAGTCAGGCCTGGTGGCCCACACCTGTAATCCCAACACTTTGGGAAGCCGAGGCGGGTGGATCACCTAAGGTCAGGAGTTTGAGACCAGCCTGGCTAACATGGTGAAACCCTATCTCTACTAAAAATACAAAAATTAGCTGGGCGTGGTGGTGCATGCCTGTAGTCCCAGCTCCTGGGGCTGAGGCAGGAGAATCGCTTGAACCCAAGAGGTGGAGGTTGCAGTGAGCCAAGATAGCACCACTTACTCCAGCCTGGGTGACAGGGAGAATCTGTCTCAAAAAGAAAAAAAAAGAAAAAAGCAAAACACCATCTCTGTCTCTCTAGCCATCTCTCTGTATGTATATATGTATACATGTGTTTATACACCTCCATACACACATATACTTTTGTTAATTTTAAAAATTTAGAACTGGGATGAAGAATACAATAATGAAAAGGTCTGTCCTATAAAAGATTGATCTACATTCCATATAATACAGGCTGGCAATGCAGTACATGTCAATGTGGGGTTTTTTTTGGCACAGCTGTATCATAAGAGTTGCATTAAAATATAAAAGCATTATTTTTCATTCCTAAATAATGGGCGCAGTAGACCAGTCTAATTTTCACTCTACCCTTGGCTTCCAACCCGTTTCCCATGCTGTTCCCACCTTATCCATGATCTTGTCACAGAAAGGATTTCAGGGAAGAGTTGAGCATATCTATTTTGTACTTTATGTAGTATACTTAAAATAAACTGAAAAATGGAACTGTTAAGGTTGCTTCAGTATACTGTATATCCTGAGTACCCTGTGCATTCAGCATTGGATCTGTTGGCTTGTTGACAGACTATTCACAGTGAAACTTACAAGCTGCCTGGTTTTCTTTTGGATGATTTGAAAACTGTGATCGTTCTTACCATAGATATTTGCTGACTATAGATTTCTTTCTTAACAGTGAGGCAGCAGTGAGTATAGGAGAAGGAGCCCGCTTTTGATCAGATAGTTTGAATCCTGGCTGAATAGTAATTAGTAAGATGATATTGCCTGGTTGTATAACACGTCTAAGCTTCATCGGTAAAATGATAATAATATACCTGTATCAGTCAAAATCCAAACAAGAAACAGATGACCCATGAAAAATATTTTTGGGTCATCCACAATTAGATTATTTACAAGGGTATGATTATAAGGAAACCGCAAGTTCAGTGTAGTAACCTGGATCTATTAGCACCAGAGCTGTTATACATTCCCAGGTACAAAAGGACACAGACAGGAAGCAGTCCTGTTGGGAAGCCCCATTGGCCAAAGCCTGCCAGAAGCTAGAGAACAATGAAGCTTATTGAGAAAGTCCTTACAGGTCAGGCTCCTGGGGCAGAACGAAGGCAGAGAAAGACTCCAAGAGGATCCTGGGGGCTCCTAGAGAAGCTAACTGAACACAGTACCTATAAAGTTTATTATGAGGATTAATTTAACACAATGCAGGTCTTGGCCACTGAAAAGCTTATTAAATATTTTTTTCTGTCTTCTTTCTTAACTATCTTGATTGTTATCCACTATTAGATGCTTGGCCTTGCAAAAAGAAGCCTTCAGTCACCAAGTTATTTCACTGAGAAATCTTGAGATTTTGGCCGAAAAGTAACTCCAGAGTGCTTTCCTTAGCCTGTCATCTAATCAGTTCATCTACTCCTTCTGCATCTTGCTAAAATTCAAATTAATTGAGCCAAATAAACAACCTTAGATATTTAAATAGGCAGTACCATTTTTAGTATTATTTCTTTTGAACTTTTAGATAAATTATACATAAAGCCTATCTGTAGGGATGTACATGTTGCGGGGGGTGTTTACTGGAGAAAAGAATTTCTGTATTTCATAAGCAAAAATTGAGGATAAATCGTGAAGAAAAGAGAAGTACACTCAGATACTTCCTAAATAATACAAGGAAAAATTTCATATTATCATATTAAGATAATTGTCATTGCTTTATGAACACAAATGAGATTTCATCCTTTTTGCACCCTCAGGAGAGAAGAGACTCATTAAGGAAAATTGATAAATTCAAAACACATCAGAAGGGGAATCTGTTTCATTAACGTGCATTCTAATTACAACCATCAGTTTCTTTCTCTATGAAAGATATGATCACAGAGTTCTATTAGTAGTGAGCCGCCCTAATGTGTGGTAACACCTAGAAGAAGAATAAATCGATGAGAATGAAGATAAGACAAAAACTCAATTTCTGTTCTTTTTATTTTAATTTTTTGATACATTATGTGATCCTGGATGTTAGAAGCTTTGCCTAATGACTAGGATATGAGTTAACATGGTTACCTTTTTTAAAAATCTATTATCAGGTAACAATATTAAAAATTAAAATAACTCCCATGCTAATCTGATTCCCACAGTTGAGATGATAAAACAGTCACATAGTATGCTAATCACATGTTTTCCAGCAAGTAAGCAGCACAGAATGAGAGAAAAATTGGAGGGAAATTTTAGGGAACAGGCTGGTGCATCAGAAAAAAAAATGGAAGTAAAAATTTAAAGGAAGATATCAATTAAAAAAAAAAGAAGAGAATTAGAAGTTCAAAAAATTTTTGTTGGAAAATTCCAAAGTGAAGAAACTTAATTAAATATAAGTGCTCCAGGCAAAATGTAATAGTTCAGATGTTATGAACAGATCCAAGCCAATTCCTAGTTTCTAGAAACTGTGAGTAAAGCTTGATTACATGACTAACCTTGAAACGCATGTGTACTAGGACATTAAGACCCATATGTAGAAATTAGGAAGCTATTTTCAAAAGGGCTGGAGATGTGAATGTAGGAATGAATAAAATGCTCACGTTATAACTGTTTGATGAGTATTTGCCCTCAAAAAGGGCTAATACCTCAAAATCAATATACAAATAGGAACCCATTATTTAAATTCCCTGGCCAACATCTCACCTTCTCCAGTCTGTGCAGTAATTTTATACATCAAAGAGACTCGAAACCTGAGCTGTAGTTTTCCATTTCTTTTTCCTTGCTCAGTACAGTAGTCATCAATTCCCAAGTTTATCTTTTCACAATTTTGTCCCAATGCCTTTATTCCCATGGATATATTATTCTCTCCCCTAGAATATATCAAAAGATCATTAGTTCTCCCTGCTTCTACTTTCTTCATCACTCTTAGCCTCCTTTGTGCAATGCAAGACTTATTAAACATTACCGTTATTACACTAGTGATATACCTCTTTAATATTCAGAAATTGAAGATAAGCCAAAAAAAGGAGAAAATTTTCCATATTATCCCCATTTAGAGTTAACTAGGATTAATCTTTTGGTGTACAGCCTACATTCCTATGCATATAAAATTCTAAGATCATACTATTTATACCATATTCATTTCCCTAAAGCAGTGTTTTGATTATTCACTGCCCAGACAGGCTGATAGTTAAATGGAAGCATGGCATTCTCCAACATATCGAGTCGCTTCTACCTTACTTCAGTTACATGCACAAACCACTGATTAAGTGAAATTCTTGTCCAAGCTGTTTCTTTAAAACAACTTGGAGTTGTATTTCCCACTATTGTGCCTTTGTTCAGTCAATCCAAATGATTTGGCCTTCTTACCAGCTAGACCATTAGCCTATTTTTCAAGGCTCATTCAAACATGGTCTTTTCCTTGGCACCTTCCCTGACCTCCCAGTCTGAAATGATTCTGTCTTTTCTCTGAATTCTGTGCTCACCTTATGTTTGGACAGCTCAGGCTGCCTTGTCATTTTTTTTAATTTGTAGAGATGAGGTCTTAGCTATGTTACTCAGGTGGGTCTCAAACTCCTGGGCTCAAGTGATCCTCCCACCAAGTTGTCAATAATTTCAAAAGTTTTTATTTATGAAATGTTCTTACATACCTAAGAAATTTCCAGGCAGCTAAATTTCATCTAATTTCCTAGTTTCTATTATTTTTAAAGCAAATTGGTTAATTTTTCGTTAAAATTTTAGTAATCTTTTTACACTCCTGGGAATATGAATAATTCTTGTCTCCTTTTAGACGTTTTCATTTTTCATTCTACCAAAACCCAGTCCAATGTATCATCTCCCTAGTGGTTATCATTCATGTTCTATTTCTCTTAAATTCTGTTGCTTTCCAGACATAAAAGAACTTTACTCTTAAATCATAAATAGCTGTGACATGTTCTGTATACCCTATTGTAATAAATACTCTAATACCACTAGCAACTTATGTATCTAAGCCTTGCCAGTTGCCCAAATTAAATGGATGTTTGATTTTTCTTGATTATTATATATGCATCAAATTTAAAACACCTGAATGCCTTTGGTCAACTTTGTCCTTCAACCCATGACTGTTGTGCTTCCTTGTGGGTTTCCTAGACAGTAGAAAAATATGCATTTTATTTAATACTTTTAAGCATACTGTCTCTCTCTTTCTTTCTCTCTCTCTCTCTCTCTCTAGTTCTCACTCTTGCCTTCACTCCCACTTTTGCTCTCTGCTCTCTCTTCCTCTGTGCTCTTTCAGTCTTAAATTATTACAGTTTATGCAAAGAATTTGAATCTCATATCTTCTCCACTAACTTCTAATGCTTTTTAAGTGTCAGGGTACATATAATATTTGGGTAGACAAACCCTGCCATCTGACTGAAAAGAGTGATGGGGGAGTGATGGGGCATGACTGGAGAGGAAATCTGTATTTGAATGATGAAGGAACTCGTATTGCCAATAACTTGGATTTTGTTCTGTAAGTGAGATGGAGGCCATTTTTCTATCGCTTTTGCAGGGTGGAGAATAGATCTTGTAGGACAGATGATGGGGATAAGTGTAGAGACAGAGATCAGTTATAATGTTATAACAACATTCTAGGTCAGTTTTTCTTACCACAAAAAGAAATGTGTTTGACATTGTGACTTAGAAAAAAATAATTCTTTCTATCTGTGGTGAAGTCAATGTTCTCTATTCTATTCTATTCTGTTTGATTCGATTTGAGTCGATTCTATCTTAATCACTTAAAATGCTGGTCTGGACAACCTAAATTAATTTAAAAACCCACTAGTTATACACAATCTGCAACTTGAAAACCACTCATTTAGATGAATGACAATGGAGGCCTAAACAAAGGTAGAGAGAAGATTTAAGAAAATGGAAACAAGATAGCTTGGTGATTAGTTGGGTTTAGGCACAAAGAAGAGCCAAGAATTACTAAAGGTTTTGTGTTGCTGGATGACGGTACATCAAATTGAGATATGGATAGCATAAAAAATAGCAGTCCTAGGGTCAAAAAATAAGGGCTTTGAATATATTGAATTTGTGTTATCTGTAGCAAAGTTATATAGAGAGAAAAATTTAAGGATTGGAGATAGAGCTTTAAGAATGAGCATGTGGGTGATAGTTAAAACTTGAACGGGGCTGAAATCATTGATTTTGCATATCATGAGAGAGAGAAAACTGAGGTGTGATTCATGTATAAAACCATCATTGAAATGAGAGGCCAAGGAAGAGGATGCAATAAAAGTCATGGAGAATTAATCTCAGTAACAGAGCACTTACTGTCCTGAGAAAATATTTGTAATTGGGCTGTGTACCACATATCCCATTCTTTTTCTTAGGGTAATGTTTCACCATGAGGTGTCATTTCCATGTATATGTAAGTTGAAACTTGCTAAGTATATCTAAAACAGCGATAAGAATTAGCCAAATAGACAACCTTGGGTCATTTAGTTAAGAATTTAGACTTGGTACAAATGCAGTTATCACTTGATGGTTAAGCAGTGGATTACATAAGGAGCCAAGTTCTCTCTGCTGTATGTCATCTTTTCATTTTCCTATATTTTGCTATTTCAGGAAAAGATAGTGGCTAGTATTAATCTTTGAGATGCTGTGCTTATATCCCTGGTTATCTGTTTTCAAGTAATTACCACTTTTCTAAAGCTTCTGTCTTGAAGCCATTTTTATGAAGTAAAATTAATTTGTCACTTGTTCCCCTCTGAATATGATCATGAAAGCTTGAAAATTCATTCTTAGGAAATTCTTATTGCCCAAGTAACTGTATTTGAGAAAAATGAATTACCATCTAAAATGTAATTATTTCTTTTTAAAGAACTTAGTAATTGCTGTTCTTTAGTATTATATTTTCCCTTCTACTGCTGAAGTAAACTTAGCAGGCTTGCATTCTTTTGTGAACTGCCAGCATAAATAAGAATATGTTAGTCAGACTAAATAGTGCGACCAGTGATAAGAAAAAAGGGCAGCACTGATTATGGCTGAATAATTATTAGAAGGCAGGCATGGCAAAGAAGCAGTGGTAGAAAGTGAAGTGTCTTCAGTCAGAAAATAAAGAAATGATCGAAGTAGGAGTAGAGTTAAGAAGTCCAGAATCTTAGCAACATAAAGTTGAAGCTGTTATATTTTTTTATAGTAGACTTCGTAGCAGCTGCTATGGGAAATGCCTGCAAGGCCAAAGACACTGAGAAGCTTCTTGCAACTCAGACAGTCTTTTATGCGGGGATAAAAAAAAAAAAAAGGAAGAAAGGGGAAAATTTAGGCATGACATAGAATGGGCTGTTCTGTGTTTCGCAATGAGAACACATTGTTAAATACACCTGAAAAACAACCGTATAATTTGCTTTTGATTCTCTTGGGCTATATTTTAGGTATCAAATAGCATTTCTAAGCTGTTTTAAATGCTGCCATCTTTTAAAATGTTTTTATCTTTTTATGTTTTGTATTTCAGCTATGAAGACGGCCAAGTGGGAGATGCAAATATTAATACACAAGAAGGAGGCATTCACAAAGAGATCCTCCGAGTAATTGGTAATCAAACTGCTACTGGTTAAAGGACCACCATTTAATTAACATGATTCGAAAGCCTTCCTCGGGTTCAAAGCTGGATTTTGAACTGAAGAAGATTATAAAATTATTTATTGTTATTATAGACAAAATTAACCCTTTGAATACTGATTTTTTTTCTTAGTATTTCTAAGTATCTCATTAAATACCTAAAATGGTATAAGATTTATCAATTGTAGGGTTATGGAATCTAGTAATAAAATTTCAACAGCACTTAAACTGAAGTTTGGGTTGCTCACACAATAAACAGATTGAAAAAACTGTTTTGTGCTGATATTTTTATACTAAACTCTTTAACTGGATATTTGGTATTATATACCGACATTTTAGGTTACCAAAATAGAATTGAGAACATTTTATAATGGCATCTAAATCTATCAGATACTTTGCAATAAGTATACTGTTTGCACATTCTGATGTGCTATATCATTAGTAGTATGGGCATTCTAATGTTTTGGAAGGGGTGTTCCCTATTCTATTTTTCTTCATAAAAAAAGAAGTAGGTCTTAGAAGCAGTGCTTTGCCAAAAAGTATGTAATATACACATCTATACATTCATGCATCAAAATGTGTGGTTGTGAATATATTTGTGTATATTCACACGTATGTTTTGACAAGAAAGATGGCTTAGCTTCACGATTCTATCCTCGTTTAATGGAAAGAAGATAATATTTAGTAAGCAATAAATTTGGACATAAATCAAGATATGAGCCAGATTTACCACCATTCATTCACTGAAAATATTTGCAGACAATTTTTCTGTTTGTCTGAAGAAATTCAGCCATTTTAAAATGTTATCTAAAAGTCATAATTTGGGGAACATACATGGCCTGGTAGACCGAATCTATATTCAAATGATTATGTATTTAAAAGAAAGACCTCAGAATTTAAATAAACCATATATATTTTTTATTTACTACAAAAAAAATTATACAATTTTATTTATGCCACACCAGCATTTTTATATTTGTCCATCTAATATCTCTGCTTATTTTTTCATATTGAGAAAGAACACAAACTTTGATGCTTCTTTTATATTAAAAGACCACAAATAAGTTTATAGAGAACAGTAACACCAGCTCTCAGCATTTCCTTTTCAAGAGTCATAATTTCATCAAAATCATTTCTTATTCTTTGAGTCCTAGAGTTCTTATTCATCAAGTTTTAATTGACAGTGTTTATTTTCCCACATGTTGTCTTTGGAATAAGGCCATTCATGAAAGCAGTTTAATTAGTGAGTCTGCCAGTCTGTTCAAACCCTGAATCAAGGCTCTATCTGATTTTAATTTATGTAAAAAAAAATAAAAATGTATAGTCATTTGCAAGTATAATGTGATAACTGCTGTGTTTATTTCCTTTGTCTGGCATAAAAGGTGAGAAAAAGGTCATACATGTTGTTAAGGGTTGCAGTGTAGGAAGTGTTTTCTAATAATTTGTTTTGTTATATTGCAAATAATTGATATGCCACTTATTTTTGCAAGAAAAATAGGCCTGAAGTGGTTGGGATATTAATCATTTTGATAGTATCTACTTAAAGCATTGATCTGTTTTGACTTGTGGCTCTGAACTCTGGGCTAGGCTGAGGGATAATAGTAGTGGGGTAGGGCAAAGATATAATATCCTATCCAGTGTTTTGTGACCACTTATTTGAAGATTAGTGTGGGACATGAGGACCTTGCTATTTTTTTGCCAAGATGCTGCAAGTCTCCCAAATCACTTCAACTGTGTTTTTAAAACATTTTTAAGCAACAGAATTATTTTTTTGAAATTAGTCTATACATTAGACAGTCTATACATGACAAACATGAAGATCTAATACCAAGATTTGGGAGACAGGATCTTGGAACTCCACCTGTTTGACCACTAGGACCACTGAGGCACCTCCAATAAGCTCTGTAGAGTGCCTCCAGCATAATTTAAAATCCACTGACCTAATCCATTATGGCTTTACTTAACATTGGAGTGATCCGTAAAGAATATAGTATTGGAGTCTGAACTGGAACGGTAACTCGTAAGACTCAAGAAAGACCGTTTAAGGAAAATTGGCATAATACAAACTGTTCCTGTTGACTTAAGAATAACAGTAGGTTCACCTATCTGAGGAAATTAAGTAGTTGATAGTTTAATGATAGGCATCTTTTATGATAATAAAGTAAGATGTCTTCTTATGACAGTTAATTGAGTTGTATCATGATACAGAATGACAGATTTTGTTTCAAACAATTGCGTCAGAACCTTTGTAAGGAAATATTCTAAGGAGAATCAATCTTATTTTTTAATTGAACTTTTTGAAATTAGGGATACTATAATAACTGATAAAGATGATTTTCTGTATTTCTAAAGAATCTAATTTCAATTACTACCATTAACATATAAATGTGCTTCCAAAATCCAAGCAGGTCTATACAATTTAGAGATTTGAACACTGTTATCATGCTTTAATTCAGTCATTCATTAAAATATTATCTATTCACTTATTTGATGATTCCAAACATTTGATATTGTATTGTGTTTTTATAATTATTTGAAATCTGTTCACCGAGGCTTTGTAATGGTTTTATTAATTGTGTAGCCATTGCTACTTAGATAGTAACCCACTGAGCAAAGGCAGTCATTTATTTTCATCCTTGAAGTAGGGGAAGAAAATTATTAATTTATTAGTTCTACTTTTTCCTGCATTGCTGATTTTGTGAACATTTTACTATGAATAATCTGTTCTCTTTCACTGTATTAAAAGGAGAAGAAAATGAACATTTGAGAATGGAAAAAAGTAATAATATACAAATAATCTAGTGCTATAAAATGCATTATAGTAAGACACTTTTGGTGTCTTCAAGTGCACTATGTTGGAATAAATTTTATACTTGTTGCTTAGTAAATCTCAGTCACACGTTTGGTTTGAAGCTGTTTTTTTTTTTTTTAAATTTGAAGTTTAATTTTAAAAGTGCCACATTGTAAAAGTTACCATTAAATACTATGTAGTATAAAAAACCAACCCAAGCTATTGTTAATGCTCTGAATGTTTTTCTTTGAAAATTTAAGTTTAGAGAAGAAATTCCTTCATTTTTCTCCCCTTTGCTAAAAGAAAGAAAATCTATAATATGTAAGTCTATGAATCTTTAAATAACTGAAGGAATTTTAGCAGTACTTTGTATAATAAAAATATTTTTTAAACTATAACTTGCCTTAGAGCATGGGGTTTCAGAAAGTTTTGACGAAAAACTCATCTTCATTAAAGAGTCTGGATAACTTCATCAGATGGTAATTTAATATGTCATGAAGGGGACACTCAACATTGGGTCATCTACCATCTAAATAAATACGGATTTCATGGTGGCATTTGAAGCACATTTTGCAAACATTATGATGTTCTATTGTCTTGCTGAATTCTTTATTATAACACTACCTCAAGACAAATGATAGACTGTTGGTAAGGTAAATTGGGTTTTCAATGTCAGGAACAAATAAAATTTTGCAAATAGAAGTCATCAAATAATTCAACAGGAAGACCATACTGGACACAGATGTTGTCAGTTACTTCTGGACAATGTGGTAACATGGATATTTCAGTCACTGGTAACAATGTCAGGGTTAACACCCAATGAATTATTTGAAACAATTTGGGTTGCAAAATTTGAAATTAATTAGTCTATTTTGAGATTGATTTTCTTCGTGGGCCAATTTTATGTCCATTACCTAAAGCCACAATCTCCCACTCTAAAGAGTTAAAGGATGAAAACACCCAACTGCTACACTGGAATGGCAGACTGAATATTCAAGCATTTTGGCATTTAATGCCTGCTAAATTTTTGTCCGATTATATATAGATTTGATGTATATTATTACCCAGTAAATTCTTCTTGGGAATTTTGTATACATTATGGAATATTAGGATAAGTTTTTGTAGGTCAGAAGAATTTCAAGTAGTTTTTAGACAAAACATATCCATGAGTGTGAAAAAAGCTGTGTTGACGAATAGATTACATTTCACATTTACCAGCAAGTCAGTAAAAAATAGTGCTTGTTTACATAGTCAATATAATTTAATGTTCTAAAAGTAATATCTTCGATCTGCCCAATATTTAATGTATCATTTGAGATTTTTAAAAATGCAGCCGCTCCTTTATGTAAACATTAAGATATGCCTATGTTTCTTTAACTATACAGCCTCTTTACAATAAATTTCTTGATTTTTGTGCACAGGATAGTATCGCAACCTGCTATTTAGCCTTTGGTGCCTTAGAATTATTATAAATATTTAACAATATGTACATAATGTAAATACTGCGAAGAGATCAGTAAGGCCAAATATTTTCTCTATTCACTTTTTATTGCTCTTGCTTTCTATTGCTACTAAAGCCTCTTTTATCCAGCTTTGTAATAGTTCCAACATTGTAGCGAATGTAAATGTTTACTTTCAATAAATCTGAACTTGTTCAACAAGTACGGTATATGTGGGCAGTATTTTGAAAACTCAGTTAGGCTTTAGATTCTCCTCTTGATGAACCTTGCTTCTAGGGTCTATGTATTTGAAGGTCTCAAGAAACTCCAAAAATGATGTTGCCCTTTTTATTTTTAAAATGAGGGAAAAAAGAAAGTCTTTTCAGTATTCCCCAGGTATTTTCAATAGATTTAAATTGATTGTATGAGTGCCGTTTTAATTTCAAATTATCTCAAGAAGTATAGCAGTGAAACAAAAGATTCTTGTATGTTTGTATGTGTTTCCGTTTGTAACATCTGGCCATAATATCTAAAGGAGCATTTCAAATGAAATGTCCTGAATTTTCTAAGCATTTTTTACCTGATAAGTAATCAGAAAATGATTTTTAAAGCACCACTTTTTATAAGATACATCTTATTAACTGAATAAGATCTCAATCCATAAATAAATATGGTCCTGTAAACCCATTAATAGTAAAAGATTATGAGGACCTTACTGTATATTCTTACAATAAGTAAAATAATTTTTTATTCATGATATATTCATAACTGAGAAGCTTTAGATAGCAAACTTCTTTTGTTAGACTTGATTTCAGTTACTCTAGAAATACTTGTTGGGAGTCTAGTATGCATTTTTGACAGTAAGTATAAGGAGTAGAGAATATTAGATTTTGTCTTGCCCTTAAGGAAACTTCAATTTTTTTGTGAAAAGAAAGCAAACACATTTGGAAATAATTCTAGAATAGTACAAGATGAACAATGCAGAATGGAAAAGACAAATGCAAGCAAAACTTGGGGGAAAGAACAAACCATTGCATTCACAGAATGAAAACTGCACCCTTAATATCTTGAATCCTTAAATCAGTACTACTGAGTAATGTCGTTAATATTATTTCCATTTACTTATTCACCAGACACTTCACAACTCTAAAACAAAACCGAATACTCTCTTGGCCCTTATACTGACTGTCAAGATGCATCCTAGGCTCTTAACAAGTATTTCTAGAGTGATTGGAATCAAGACATGTACTTTGTTTTTGATAATACATATATTAGAAAGCACTTAATTTTTTGTTGATTTTTTAAATTTCTAATGATGTTTGTTACTCCTGTGACACTTATCTGTCCTCCTCATGGAAGCTGGCCAGAGCATAGTTCTAACTCTCCAGTTAACTTAATTTACCTTTCCCAGTCCCCCCACTTTTAATGACCACTGGCTAGCCTGATAAAATCACCTGTGCTTTTAAAAACCATGCAGGCTGCTTTATTGGAAAGTCAATGTTAAGAATTACTCAAAGTGTCTGAATTTATTTGGCCTCTATTTCTGTTCCCAACTTCTGGGTCCCTCTTTTTAATTATTTCAAATAACAGTGACTTGTAACATGGATCTAAGAAGACTGATCTTTTCAAAGATATCCAACATGTATATATTTTTTAAAAATCATGTATTCTTCATTTTCAGATAGATAAAAGTTTTGATTAAAGTTTTCACTTTATATAGCACTTTATAATTTAGAAAGCACTTTCACATAGACTGTCTTATTTTCTCTTCAAAAATAAGACAATGTAGAATGTACTTAGTAGGTATCCTGGTATCACAGATGAGAAGCTAATCACTTTCCAAAGAGGTCACTATGCTCCAAAGCTAGCATCAGGGATTCTGAGTCTCATCTCTGAGCTTTCTAATAAACCAGGTTTATTACTGCTGAGATCCCATCTTTGCAAGACTCATAGCAAAGGTAAGAATTATAGGAGACTAGTGAGAAGAGTCAGTGAAGACAGAGTGCTGACTGCCTTCAAGAGCTGTATCAGGGAAAACTGAAATACCATTGTATAGGCTGGGTGTGATTTTATTCTAGAGAGCTTGGAAGGAAAGAAGTCTGCACTTGATGTAATTGGCAATGGAAAAATCATTGTCAGCCCTTGGGTGAGTGACATGAAAAGGGGGGTTTAGAAGCATGTTGGCAGCTGTATGCAGAGAGGATTTCTGAGAGGGAGGCAGAAAGCAAGAAGAAATATTAGGTATCTCTTGTAGTAATTCTGACAGGAATGAAGACTTAAGAAGGACTGAGAAAAAGGATGGATATAAGAAACAGTAAGAGAATATTTAGGAAAAAGCAGTAGGAAACGAGATCCAATTTATAATATAAATTGAGAATAATTTCCCTCTTGATTTTTTATTGGAGATCGATTAAGATTCTCCCATAGCATTTAGTATTCCGAGAAGGACTGACTGAAGACAAATGACTTGGCTATGCTGGCTCTACACTAAGAAGCCTGTGAGCACATATTCAGCCATGTGAAGGGAAAGAAGAGAGAAGGAGTATTCTGAATCACATGGAGACATGTTTGAGAACAAATCTCCCCTACGCCTGTAAAACCAGGCTTACTAAATACTGAGATCTGTAAGAGAATGGTTGCAGTAGTGCAGTAAATCTCCTTTCTGTTTTAATGTGATTTATTATTTCCAAGATCTATCGTGTGTGTGTGTGTGTGTGTGTGTGTGTGTGTGAGAGAGAGAGAGAGAGAGAGAGAGATGCATTTTAGCCTGGGGAACACTTAGGACTCACCACCCAGAATGGTGGCATCCTATTCTTTACACTCAACTTGAAAGACACAACCCACTGTGAATGGCTACAACTCTGACCCGTAGTCTGATGAGTCTGATGACTCTTAAATCTGCAGCTCTTCTTTGTATCTTTCCCTTGAGCTTCAAAATTACATGATCAAATACCTCCAAACAAACATCTCTTCCTGAATGTTCCCGGGACACCTCAAACAAACTCTAACAAATGTCCCCACCCCCCACCATTCTACTCCTCTTCTTGCACTGTTATCATTGAACCAAAGAATGGCCACACCTTCCACCTGTTTGCCCAAGTGAGAAGAGAAATTATCCCCTATCCCCTTCCCTTTCACCCAGTCCCGTCCTCCAATCGATAGCTAAGCCTTGTTAATTTTTCTTGTTGAGTGTCTTGATGTGTTCAACAATCTCGTTCTCTCCTGTGACTTCCTTTGCTAACATTCATGTGGGTTATAGCAGTATCCTTGACTGAATCCAGTACCCTTTACCGGGAACAAATTCAGCTAGCACATAGTACACTTACGATTGGTAAAATACTGAATGCCTCTGTATGTTAGTAAATAGACATCCAGTCCCATATTGCCCAGATGCAGCAACAAAAATGTTAGCTTAACACACAGAGCATCTTCCTCCTGTACTTTGCCCCCTGCTAAATAGGCTATGACTGGCTCTACCTCCTTCCTGACCCTTTGCCCTCTCTTAATGCTGAAGCTAAAGTGATCTTACTGAAATGAAAATCCAATTTTGTAATTCCTTTGTTTAAAATCCCTTCAATATCTCCCATTTTCTCACTCAGTAAAAATTTCTCATCAAACCTTTCACACATGACCCTTCATGGTCAAGCCCCTGCTTCCCTCTCATCCCTCTCCTGCCTCATTTTCCACCACCACCTTACACTCAGCATTGCAACCCCACTGAATTCTTGGCAGTTCCAAGAACAGCGCATTGCTTCCCACCTCTCACTTGCTTTTTCTTTCTGCCCCAGTCACCATTTCCAATTTATACTTCTTTTGACTCTCAACTTATTCCCAGTCTAAACCAAATGGTCCTTCTAGATCTTTTCCAAGTATCTGGCCATAGTTCATCTATTTCACTTAGCACACAGTGTTGAAAATGTTTATTGATTTGCCTGCTTTTTCCCCCCAACCCGGCTACCCTTCCTCCATACCACCATGCACAGATTATTTCCAGTACTGACTAAATGTTTGGGACTTAAGTGGGTGTACACATACACAATATTACAAATGTCTATCTGAGAAAAACAGTCTTCAAATAAAGTGGCATTAAAGCTGAAAATCTTAGATATGTCTTCTATTGGTACATACTAGATTCATACATCTAAATAAATACCCATGGTGGGGACATGTCAAGCCAAGGCTATCACTGTTCTGATCACCATCATCACTATCATCCTGGGCATCATTTCCAGCAGCTCTATCACCTGCAGGAAAATGTAGGAACCTCATAATGTTGGCAACATCTACACTCTCTCTTACTCTTGAAGTATATATTTGCATTTTAACTTTAGAGCAAGCAATACCTGGATTGGAAGGTCGCTTTGAGGGCCCAGAATGAAACATAAAACTAGATACTTACAAATTTATAACTTAATGTCAGTAATTTGCATAACCAAAGGATCATTGCTTTGCTAAATAATTACCTTAAATAATGAGCTTCCCTAACATACTTGAGTTCATTTACAGGTCATTAACTACTTGACATACAAGAAAGAGAGCTACTTTAAGCTATAGTACTAATATTCATTACTAGTAATAATAAATCAGTGATGGAATTAAGCACATCTGTAACTATAAGTCAATGGGAAAATAAAGTTTCTTCCAAGGGAATTGCATTCTTCTAACATAGTATAAATTGTAACTAACTTGAATTTTATTACACATTTTTCTCTGTCAACCTCTAACTTAATTTTTGCAGCCCTGAAATTGGGAACATTTCTATTCTTTATGTGTTTCCTGGTTAACTTCTGGGATACATATTTCTTAATAGTTGTAGGCTTACAGCATAGTCAATTTTCTAGTTCTAATAACAGCAGCTCAGGAGTGGAATAGTTTTCTGTAGTGTATTATTTGGATTCTTTTTCTTTGAGTTGCTGCCTGTTGCAAATCTACCCATAATTCAAGGTCAAGTTCATGTACTCCTGAGTACATGAATACTTGTACTTTTCATCTAGCCATAAAAGATCTCTCTCTGCTCCAAATACCTGAAACATTTTGTAGCTCTCCTGGAGCACTGATTTATAGCTATCACTATTTCTAGGGCTCTTTTTGTAAAAAATTGCATTCCTGAACATAATGCTCTACCACAACTAACAATTTCTCTCTGTTAATGTTATGCTTAATTCTGAAAGTTTAACCTGTTAAATATTCAGCGTTTAACTTTTTAAAACCTTGTGATTAAATAGCATTTTACATTTCAGTTAGTAGTATTGAAGGAAGTGACACAGTGAGTCCAGACACTGAACTGAAGGCAACCACAGTCTCTTCACTTATTTGATAATGTCTCCACTTCTACACCACCAGGATGATTTGTAGGGAGTAACAGGGCAGAGTTACCACTGAGCCCCATACTATAACAATTTAATGAATAACAGATCCATCACTTTTGTTTCATCCTTTCTATGGGAGTTTTCCTAAATTTTGGGGGGTAAAATAGTCTGGTTTTTCACTGGACCTGAGGCAAGATATTAAGTTGCATATTGACACTCAGAAAACATCTGACAAATGCACAGGTTACCTTTTAATATATGGAAGTTTAAAAAATATATGTGCAAGCAAACATTAAATTTCATAAGCATATTGATTTAGTTTTATAATTGATGTCATCCATTTATAGAGATTAGGCATGCTATTTTAGCTTGCATTTTGAGGGTTTGGAAGAGTGTGCCAGCACATTTTCCCATCAAAATAGCAGTGACAATTTCTTACTATCTTATTTCTGTCCAAGGTACCACCATCCAAAGTCACAAGGTTGAAAATCATTTCCTTGCCTTCCCCATCCACTCAGCCCCCAGGAACTGTCAAGTATCTATCCAAGATACCCCTGACTTCCCTGGACTGGTACAATATTTGTCAGCTCTGATATTTTCAGTTATTTATTCAAAAGACTTTTTTAGTCCATGATATGTACCAAGCTCTAACTAGTATTCTCTAAAAGCTCATCTTTCAAAAAGTAGTTCTTGCCTTAAAAAGAATCTTCAGTCTATAAAAGAGTATATATGAGAAGCAGTTACAATCCAGTATGATGCATGATGTTGTAGGGTAGGTACATAGAAGGAAACCTCTCATTGAGTCTTAAAGACCTTGTCAAGGTACTATCCCATGCAATAAATCCTGTGGCTGTCATTGCTATAAAGACTACACATCTTTGTATGTAAGCCCTCTACGAAGAAACTAAACTGTTCTCCATCTTTTTTAAAATGTGTGACAAAATCACTTCATATACCTTTTATTTTCAGTCAAGCCAGGGTTCCCACTAATTCCAAATCTACAAACTATAGACTCTCTTAATTCTATGCCTTTCCTCACTCCGTTTCTCTTTTATTTGAATCATTCTACCCATTCTCACTGTCAGAAGAGTTGATTTTAATTCTCCTTCCTTAAAATCTCAAAGGAAATCCAACTTCCTGTCTGAAGCCCCTCACCAGGCATAATCTTTCTTCCTTGCAATCTCATAGCTATTAACACAAACATATCTTGGGTCTGGGGGACATCTGCTTTGAGTAACAGCACCAGCATTTCTTCCACAAGCTTGGAAGCTCCTATGGGTAAGAAAGTGTATATTTTTATTTCCTGGTGTCCTCCACCACCCCAAGTAAGTAGTGTGTTATCAGCAAGTATGTTGGAGTGAATAAACTTTTAAAACGTAATTTGAAAACTCTGTAGGCAAAGCAGTATTATTGTATGCCATCATCACATTCTTATGTGATTTCTGCCCTTCCACACCAATGGTACCAAACTAAACTGAGGACAGATAATATATCTAAACTCTGTTTTACAAATTGAGTACAGCAAAATGGCTGCCTTTTGTACAGATAGCAACTGGAAATCCCCTCTCAGAAAAAAGGAAAAATGTCGAACCTCAACCCAAGATCCTGATTGTTCTTCATGTTTCTTGTTTTGCCTTGGACATACAGCTGTCTGATGCCTTCCTCACAGCAAAGCTTAGCCTGGCCTGGTTGAAATTAACATGTTTGTTGGCTACAGAAGTGAGAGTCAAAAGGAGAAGCTAAACCCTGAGACTCCTTTCCTGGAGAACTCTATGGCCTCCAGTCTCTGCTGACTCCTGCCCTCATCTGCACTGGCACAAACTTCCTGTTTTAGCTTCCTTTATGAAAGTCTCAAGAGACTCACTAAAATGGATACTTCGGTCTCTGTGTGGCTACTTTTTCTTCTGCAGGTGAAAAGAGGAAGAGTCTTGCGAAGGGGTCCCCAACCCAAGAGGTTGAAGTTTTCTTGGAGAAGAAAACTTTTGGAGTTTTCTGAGGGCATGATTGGAGAAGCCCTCGGAAAACAGCAATGTATTTTCCTTTGTTAATGTGAAACATTAACAGAAGAGCAGCCTTGTATTTTCCTTTGTTGATGTGAGGTGAGAAGCTGAGGGAGGGTAGAAGCCTGAATTTTATTCCTCACACAGGCAACAGAGGAGGGAAGCCCAGGTCAAAAACAGCAGTGAGAGGGACAGAGACGGAGCACATGGAGGCCTCTGGGATAATCTGGGCACCCTTTGAAACCAAGAAGAGTATCAACAGAAATTTGTTTCTCAGCCCTCTACTTAGAAGCCCCATATAAACCCTAACTCTATTCCACGCTTATTTTTCATGCTACTTTGTATAAATATTCAATTTTTGTTTAAATGCTTAGTAACTTGCTTGGTTGTCTTCATAGCTCTGCTGCTTTTATTCCTTTGAAATTGTCAAGTTATTCAAGTCCAAAAAAAAATTACATGTTTATTTTTCTGTGATGTTTCATTTTATTTATCTGTATAAATAAGCTTTTTCCTCAGCATGACTATAACCACACGTCTACACACATCCTCACCTCCACAACTGCCCTGCAAGCATCTGTGTTGTTGACGTATTTTCAAAAACATCAGTCTGCAAGGTGACAAGGTAAAAAGTTGGCCCATATTGGGTTGTGACACTGTTGACAAGGTGTCACCACCTCAGGAGTTGGCAGACAAAAGGCAAGCAATGTGAGTACAGCTTAGGAATCCAGCAACCAGCGTGATTTTCTACGTGACCACCAACAGACCCCACAACAACCGAGAAATCAAAGTGAAAAAGTTTAAAGGCAGTGACGGTGGCTGACGTTTAATAAAGGTGGCAAAGACAAGAAGTTAAATATTAAGTTCAGGCTACAAGATAGCAACTTCTCTTCACAATGGAACTATCTAGTATATTCAGTTTGTCAAAGAAAACCTGTAATTCACTTATTTGCCTTCTGTTTTCCTGGAAGGTGTAGAATGGGCTGCTGGGCACAGAGTATGCATGAGATACTCTAATTAATTATACAGTTTTTTTCTGAGATTTTTCAGACCTACATGATTTGATCCCTCCCATCGATCCAACCTTATCTCCTATCACCTCTCCCTCTCAACTCCCTGAACTGAATCATTTTCCTTTTTTCTGTATGTCCTCTCAACATAACATGGGCCCATTCACTCTCAGGAGGCCCCCGAGTCATCTTCCTTGCTTAGAGGGTCCTCTTCCTCTGTCCTCCAGGTACCAGGTTCCTGTAAATACCTGCAGGCCCAAGCTAAGGTCCACCCCCTCCATGAACTCTTTTTAAACTATAACCTCTATTGTTTAGAGGGGCATTGTGAGTTTTTATTTTCTCTCCCTAATATTTTATAAAGTCCTACATGGAAAGAAATATCATTTATACTTTAGATTTCTGCAAAGGTCAGCATACAGCAAGAACTCAATAAACAGTTATTGAACGAGCAAACTGAATTGACCAGCTAATTGAATGTTAAGAGAATGAGAAAGTTAGGATTTGAGGAAGACTGGATATGTAGCCGAAAAATGTCTATATTAAAAACATTTAGTCATTCCTACTTCTCTGCCCATGCAGCACTCAGATATACTTCTGTTTAAAGTTTTCTCACAAATGTAATTCTTCATACAATGATATCTCTTTGTGTTTTGTGAGATCAAAGCACTGGAGTTATTCACCTGTGTCTTGTGCTTTAGCCCAGGGCCTGATACAGACAAGGCACTCAATATACCTTGATAAATGAGCTAGTTACCCAGTGAAAAAATAAATTAAGTGAAAACAAGATCAAATTTGGAGGCCTCTAAGCAATACCTACTCACGTCTATAAGGAGATTATGTCATGTATTGAAATTACTCCTCTGGGTCCCAGGAGAAATACATCCTTGGACTAAAAAGGATAGTTAGGATGTGGATGCTTGGAGGAAGGAGGGGGCAGGTGTTCTAAGTAATGAGACCTACCTGAAAGCCTTCATGAGAGTGGAAACCCTTAAAGTGTGCAAGCTTTTGGAAAGGGTATAGTTTCCATTCATTCTATTCCTTTTTGGTGCCGGGATTTGTGTCATCTTACTCTAGCTCACTATGTTTACTTTGAATTTGCCTTTCTCATCATTGGTGGCTTCCCTTGTTGTCTCCACTCTCCTCTTGAACTCCAATTATCCCGAAATGCAAACTGAAGGTGGACAGAGAATGAGAGATCCGGGAGTCAGCCTAAAGGCCAGGATACTGGGTTAAGGGCTTATTTCTCCTGACTGAATGAATCAGGGATGAAAATTAGGGCATGTTCTAATAGGATATAGTAAGCAATTTGAAGCATTTCACTACATCTGAATAATTTTTAAAAATGGGAATAGCTACTGTGGCCCAGGTACTGTGCTAGGCATTGGGGGGATGCAAAGGTGGAGGCGCCTCAATCCTTGCCCTTCAGCAGTGTGCAGACTCTGCAGTGCTTTTAAATAAGGATGACGATGATGATGACCAAAACTACTATGTACAAGGCATTGTTCTCACCATGCCACATGCCTTAGTTCATGTAATAGTTAAAATAATCTTTTAGGTTGATACCATTATTATCCCCTTTTTATGTATTAGAAGACCAATGCAAAAAGACAGCAATTTGCCCTAGGTTACATATTCAGTGAACAGTGGAATCAAAACCATCCAATTCAAGCTCACATTTTTAACTGCTCTGTGATTTTGTCTCCCTCATCCTCTGCTCAGCACAGTTCCAAGCACAGAATCCACATGCCAAAATGTTTACTGAGCTGAATCATTTTGTATGCAGTGTTCATACAATCTCTCCATCCATGTTTTTTGAACCATTTAGGCTCAGAAAAAGACATTGGCCAGGGAGAAAATCTTTATAGGAATAAGAGGAACAGCTGCTAATCTAAATGCTACTCATAACACTTAGAGAGTTTGCCAACAAGTTCAACAGAATCTTGGAAATGTCTGCTCCAGAAAAGCTTGCGATCAATTCCAATGCCCATCTCATGCCCAGATTGCACAAGGGAAATCCAGTGATCTTCTCATAGAGTGTTGAATGCAACATCTGCAAGAAGGGCTGTTGGGACAGGCTCTGTCCTGCAAAATACAACAGAATGAAACCTGGAAATTGTCACAACAATTTACATCAACTGGAATACAGTGACACTGATAATCCTCAGGACTATGAAGCCTTGGAATGACATGAGATTTATGAGGCCTAAAGCAAAACACCAGAGAAAATTCAATATGTATAGAGAACTCAAATGCCCACACGAGGGAAGTGAAAGCTATGTTCTGCTTATTTGACATCATGTGATAAAACTGCCATTCAAAGTGTCTTCCTGTGAAGCAGTTTGTCAGAGTTGTGGAAGGAACTGTGAGATCAAAATGACTATTTATTTTGTACCTGTTTCATTTATCTATTAAGGTAATCAAGATGTATATTGGCCACTTATAATGTGCAATTGCCACAAAAGGAGTTAGGAATACAGAGATGAAATAGAATGAAATGCTTAGACTGTTTTGTGAAGGCTGAGAAAATGTTTCTGATTTTTCACCACGGTTCCAAACCTGGGCATTTTTGCCTTAGAATCCATTTTGCACTCTTCCTCTGCTGTGCTCTGTACCACTGCGAGTTACAAACCTACAGATGACACTTCTCAGGCTCTTTTCATTGAGGGCTTCCAAATTAACTAATAACAATAGAAAGGACTGATTGATTGAAGAACAGGAGAAGGGAGCAGCCAGGGTATTTCTCCCTCAGTTTGTTCCTGTGATGGCCTCTCCAATAGAAGCTGTTTCTCCCACATGGTTTCAGGTAGCTTTCAAAGGCTAGTAGTTTTCATAGGCAGGTAGTCATGGTTCCAGTTTATGAAGGGTGACCACAGCTCCTGGGCTCTTGCAGCATCACCTCCTTCAGCTTCCCCAGTCTTGGGATGCTGGTGATTTCCTATTATTAACTTCTGGCTGCTTCCATGGGCCCTGTTTGGATTCTAGTCTCCTCCATCACCTGAATTACCAATGCTCCGCTTTAAACCCCCTCTGTTGTAAATATTCAAAATACTTTCTATTTTAGACCCTGATTAAGATAACTGCTGTATTTCCTGTGCCTAGAACACAGTCTACCACATGTTTATTTGTGAGTCTACCACACACACACACATATATATATAATTATTTTTTTCTTTTTGAGACAGTCTCACTCTGTCACCCAGGCTGGAGTGCAGGGGTGTAATCTCGGCTCACTGCAACCTCTGCCTCCCAGGTTCAAGCAAGTCTCCTGCCTCAGTCTCTCGAGTAGCTGGGATTACAGGTGCAGCCACCATGCCCGGCTAATTTTTGTATTTTTATTAAAGATGGGGTTTCACCATGTTGGCCAGGCTGGTCTCAAACTCCTGACCTCAAGTGATCCATCTGCCTCTGCCTCCCAAAGTGCTAGGATTACAGGTGTGAGCCACCACACCCTGCCCTAACACATATTTAAATGAACAAATAGATAAATGGGGTGAAATAGTTGTACAGGTTGTTATAATACATACACATTATACATGATTAAATGGATATACACTACAGGAACATAGAAGAAAAAAATTCTTGGTGTGTTTGAGAACTTAGGAAGATCTGAATTTTGAAGAAGAAATTTTCAGGTGAACAACAAGCAATGCTTTTCAAGTATTGGAAAACATGAGTCGAACAAAAAGACAAAAAAGAGAAAGGTATGAGAGCTCAGGACCCTACTTAGTATTTCCTCACAAGTAGGATATAAAATTACTGTCTGAGTATTATGGGAGTTAAATTAAAAGATGATCAGGTTTAGACTACAAAAGAATTCATGTCCAACCTAAGGAGTTTAGATTTATCACGCAGAACTACTGAAAAATTACTAGCAAGGAAATTACATAAGCACACACAAAAATCCCTGATATCCATGATATGCCCATTCTAAAAGCAAACAAGCATTTTATAATCATTGAATGTCCACTATTTTATTTTGTGTCACAAAAAAACAACTTGGGGAAATATTTTATCTAGTTAAAATGATTTTCAATGGTAATGGATATTTCAGTTTGAAGATGCTTTTATAAATACTAATTAGTTAATACTCTCAGATTTTATAAGATTGTATTACAATAAACATCAACCACCTTTTGTTTTGTTTTTAACCACTGATTCATCATCTTATAATGTCAGAGTTGTGCTTCTTAAACAGGCTGCCAGATGGCTGCAATATGACAGTCACCTAAAACTCCATAAGAATGTCATCTACAGACTAAAATTATAGAGAAATTGGGAAAGCAGATGACAGGTTATTAGGAAGTCTTGTTTTTACAACTGTGTTAATCTGGAAGCTTTGCTAAGTTTACATTGTAGCCCCAATTACTGGAAGGAATACCTGACTTATTGCCTGTGCATATGGAGGAGTGGTAGCCAATAATGATAACTTGGATTTGTGAAGCACAGAGACTGTAGCATCACCTGTTTTGAAAGATTTTTAAAAATATTTTATTGCCATTTGAATTTAGATATGATTGGCTTAAATGCCTAGGTCAATGCACTGTGGAAATCCAAAGCCTTATTCAAGATTTCTGTAGACTGTTCATGTAAAGAGATCTCCTTCACCTCCTGGACCCTGATGTATACAATTTCTGTGCTGTTAAATCCTTTCAGCCACCTGTCCCTGGGGTTTCCTCACTGGCTCCTGATCAGCTATACATGCCACTATATTTCAGCTTCCTCACTAGAATACTTAATAAGGAATTTAAATGATACAATTTCCAGCTTCTTAAATGAATGTATCTTTATTCTAGCTTATCTACCATGTCCCATCTTAACTCAAATGAGGACAAAACTTCTCAAAGGAGTTAATTCAGCATATGGCATCAACGTAAGTCACTGTATCATTGGGGATATTACCGTGGTTTAAATATCTTTAGGTCCTGGATCCCTTGAGAATCTGATGAAAGTATTTGACTGTCACCTCAAAGAAATCCACATGGGGAACAAATTGTGCATACAATATTGGGAAGTTATGGACCTTTCTAAAGTCCAACCATAAACCAACTTTGTGAGGTCCATGGACCCATGTTGGATAGGAAACTTGCACTGCTACTCCAGAAGGAGTGTCCACCATCACCCTAACCCCACTTGGTTGCTATGCTATCTGGAAATACTTGCACAAAAGCATTAATACAAAATGAAGGATACGTTTGCTGGTGACAAACTCTCTTAGTTTTCCTTTATCTGAGAATGTCCTTCATGAATTGTTTCCAGTGGATATCCAAGGATTCTGGGTTAAGAGTTCCCCTTCTTCAGCACTTGAAAATGTTTGCTACTTCCATGTGGCTTCATGACTCCTGATAAGAAGTCCATTGTCGTTCAAATTGCTTTTCCCTACAGATCAGGTGTCATTTCTCTTGAGCTACTTTTAAGACTTTTTGCCTTTGCTTTTCGGAAGTTCAATTGTGATGTGTCTTGTATGGATTTCTTTGGGTTTACTTCACTTTTGGTGTCTGTAGGTTTATGTCATTTGCCAAATTTGAGAGATTTTCAGCCATTATTTCTTTGAGTATTTTTTCAACCCTGCCATCTTTTTTCTCTCTTCAGAGACCCACAGTGACATGAATGTGCGATCTTGTTTTAGTCTCATGGGTCCCTGAGGCACTGTTCATTTTTCCATTTCATTTTCTCTGTTATTCAGATTGGATCTTTCCTATTGTTCTATCTTTCAGTTCACTGATCCTTTCCTCTGTGCCCTCCATTCTGCTGTTAAGATTTTTATTTCAGTTTTGTATTTCAGATCTAACATTTCCTTTTGGTTCTTTTTTAAATATCTTTTATTTCTCTGCTAAGACTTTCTATTTCTTTGTGACAGTTTCTATTTCTTCATTTGTTTCAAACATGTTCATAAGTACTCAGTGAAGCATTTTTATAATTGCTTGTTTAAAATTCTACTGTCTCTGCCATCTAGATGTTGACATCTGTCTTTTTTCATTCAATGTGAGATATTCCTGGTTCTTGTATGAGAAATGATTTTTAATTGAAACATAGACATTTTGAGTGTTAAGTCATAAGGTTCTGGATTTAGCTAAAGCTTCTATTTTACTTTTAGCTGTTTCTGCCCCTCCCCCTCCCCCCCCACCACATCTTTGGCTGGGGAATGAGGGGTGCTACCTATTTAGTGCCAGGTCTGGTAGAAATTCAGGTTGCCCACTCAGTCTCCATAGAGACTTGAGCAGGTGGACTTCTGGCGACTGTTGGATAAGCGGGGAGTTCTGGCTCTCACTAGACCTCCACAGATGCTTCCCTGGCTGAGAGGGACAAGAGTGCCTTGCTACTGCTTTCCATATAACCTTCACTGAAACCATGGAGGGGTGTTGTCCTCACCATTACTGGGCCATAATGGAAGCCCTGACTCTACTAGGTATCCTTGGATGCCACTCATGTCTGAAAGGATACTTTCAGACATGAAGTATAAAGGGTACTTCATGTCTGCCAGATGAGAATGAAGTATAGGCTCCCCACAAGGTCTGTGGCATGGACTTGTGAAGGATAGAGTGATTATTATCTAAAACTTCTCTTTCATGCTAAGCTGCCTTTTTCTTGGTTCTTTGACTACAGAGAACAGGCTCTTGTTTGGGCTTCATTTGTCTGTGTCTGTTGATATTTCCAGGTTACTAGCTTTTTCAGCTCCCAAACCAGAATATACAAGAAAAAAAATAAATCCTAGAGAACTCACCACTATTTTGTCACTTGAGTTCCCAAGTCACTAGCCAGTCTGCCACCTTTTGTCCACCTTTCATAGACTTATGTTTGTTTTATGGATAATGGTTTTTAGCTGTACTTCACAGAGAAATAGGGAAAATAGGTCTACTTCATCTTCCTAGAAGTGGAAGTCCACTGATTTCTCATTATTTAAGATTTTTGTTTTTATTCTTTCATGAATGTTCTGCTTAAGATCTTTATGTTTCTAACTATTGAATTATCATTGCTATTTTTTATTTCATTGCCTATTTATTGTTTAAGACTATTAACAATGCCATATTGGTGCAAATATTTTACCAGCTTTTTGATGGACCTGAATTTCAATTATAATGTTGATATATAAAAGTTTTAATATTTATGTAGTCAAATCCTTTGTGATTTTTCCCTTACATAAAACTTCAAAAGTCTCTCCTTCTCCAAATATCAGATAAACAGTTGTCCATATTTTCTTTCAGATTTTAAAAATGACTTTATCATTTTCTTTTACTTTTCACCCTTTCATCTATCTAAAATTAATTTTGGCACATCGTCTCAGGAGTGAAAATTTTTTGACTATGATTTTAGGAAAGGAATTCCTGACTGCATTAAAGACTTGACAATGTTTCCAAATATTCTACATCCAGTACAAGATCTTGATGCAATAACAAGAGACCGTGACATTTACTTCCCACATGGACTAACATCAGTACTTCCTAAACATGCATCTGCATTCACCTCAGATCATGATGGGGATGATAGGGAGGTAGACTTGCCTGAGCTTTCAATGATGTGCTTTAGCACCATAGGAAAATGGCCAAGCTGAGAAGCCTGCGTGAATGATAAATGATGAGTGATGCTGTGATCTGGACTATTTGAGGATATTGGCTGAGGCAACATGCCACATCACCTGTTATTCAACATACCATTCCAAGCTCAGCAACAGAAGGTAGCTCTGCTGAAATATTAACGAAGTGGTTTGTTTCAAGCACCTTGATTCAATTTCAAGCAAGATTTGGAAGACAGGTGCATATTATGGCTCCTTTGGTTTCTCTGACAAGTGTCAGTCTGTATTAAGAACGGTAGTCTGTATTAGTCTGTATTAGGCCTGAACCAAGGTCATTGCCACTTATTTGGAAGCCAGGGGACTCTATGACCATTTCCCAGATGCCAGTGGACTAGTGTGGTGCTGTCATCTTGAGACACCAGGAAGAGATTCCTAGTAGCAGGCATAGCACTGAAATAAACCTTTCAGAGCTCCCTGCCATGGCTTGTTCCCTGGCCCCTCACCCCACCTTTTTTTTTTTTTTTTTTTTTTTGAGACGGAGTCTTGCACTGTTGCCCAGGCTGGAGTGCATTGGCATGATCTTGGCTCACTGCAAGCTCCACCTCCTGGGTTCACGTCATTCTCCTGCCTCAGCCTCCTGAGTAGCTGGAACTACAGGTGCCCGCCACCACGTCCGGCTAATTTTATGTACTTTTAGTAGAGACAGGGTTTCACCGAGTTAGCCAGGATGGTCTTGATCTCCTGACCTCGTGATCCGCCTGCTTCGGCCTCCCAAAGTGCTGGGATTACAGGCCTCATCCCACCTTTTGTGTTTCTAAGCCTTCACTAAAGCCACAGACTGAGTAAAACAACAATTCTTCTGTGCTTAATGCATCAAGTAAAGAAGAGAGAACTCATAACTCTGTATCAACTAGAGTAACTCAGAAATGGGGTCACAAAAGGAAATCTCATTGCTGAAGTAAGATAAAAAGCTATATTAATATTAATTATGACAGATATAAAGACTTCATAGAAATATGGAAGAGATTTCTGGGATACAGTATGTAAAAAAAATCAAGATGCAAAATAATGTGCTCATCATATTAGGAAATAAACTCAAAGTATGGTAGTAGTAACTTGCAAGTGATTTTTGTTTCTATTTGTTTCTATAACTTATGTAGTATTGAGTATTTAGAAGATATCCTAAAATTACATTTTTACAATTGTTATTAATTAAGGAAGGGGAATTTTACAAAGGAGGGAGTTACCTTGGTGTCTGTTCTTTATTGTTGTTCCCCGGAGTTACAGACCAGCTGTTTTTAAAGTAGGGCTTACATGAGCTAGTTCCCTGGCAATAACATACTGTTTTATTGAAGGTTGCCTCATCATTGCCTGGATTTTTATTGCTACACAACCCAAGAGTGGATTAAAAATAAATCAAATGTTATAGGGCTTTATAAATTTCAGTGTTATTTTATAAGCAAAGCCCAGATTGAGGAGACTACAAGATAAAAGAGCTTCGGCTACTTCCCAAAGCAGCCCCTCTGCTGCTGTCTCTGAGCTGTGTGGAAGATGTTTAAAACCAATGAAACAAGAAAGTATCGGCAGGGGAGATTTGTTTCCTTGGGGTGTGCTTTTCACAGAGGCAATTGCCAGGAAACTCAGTAGACAGAATTTCTTTGAGGCCAATTTCTTGGCCTTCAACCATGCCAAGAATTAGTTGGGAAGAAAACCCCAGAAGCATTCTATTCTCTAGAAGGCAAATTTTGGTGCAGACCAAAGGCAAATCTATGGCCACTGTGTATCTCCATGGCAAGTGAGTTTCATGCTTCACAGAAGAAACAGCAAGCACAAGTATTGTTTGCAAGTTGGGAACAGAAACTATATAAATAGTTGCAAAAGAAAAGAAGAAACTTCATAAGTAGCACATAAAAATGAAGATGAACACAGGTGCTGCCCCAACACACACACAACACACACACACACACACACACACACACACACACACACACACACACACACATACTCTCAAGGGAGGGTGGGTGGGGGTTATAAACATATTTGGCAAACAGAAGGGAAAAGCCTTCTGGAACCAAAGGAAGGTTAAACAATGTATAAAAAAAGAACAGAGGCTGAAAGAGTAGAGGTGAAGGAATGGGAGAAAAAATGTTTGACACCAAGTCCCAGTCATGTCCCTAGGTCTCTGGATAGACATTGATCCACTCTCTCTGAAAATCAACTAATGCAGACTTTTCTAGTACCTCTTGAAGAGTCTGTATGTATATATGGACAGAATCTTAAATATGAAGGCTATATGTTTATTTTATATTTATCGGGCAAATACCCTATTTGTTACAAGTCTTTGTTAGGCAAAAGTCTTGAAGTTCTTTAAAAAGACTTGTGAATATTGGTGTGTGAACTGATGGCACTGAAATGTGATGCCTACAGAACACCCGATCCTTCCAGAAGAAAGAGAAGACAGAAGATTGGCAGCAACTCAAAAAGAAAGACTTCACATCCCTATGTCTTACTTGGTGCTCCTGAGAGCATTATTATTGTCATCATATGTCACTGTTAAGATAAGGAGTCTCACAGACTTGCCCAAGGCCACAGGCTAAAACAACTGAGCTAGGAATTAGAACACAAGTTCTCTGCTTCCTTGAGCTCAAGTCAGGTTTAATGTATTTATACTTAGTTGCATAAATACCATACAGAAAAACCACTCTGGTTTCATTTCTCCAGTCTCTACCCCAAAGGGGGAAGAGTCCTCTGGTACTGATCATTGGACACCAATGACAGAACACAAAAAATTCTCACCTCTGTGTTGTGTCAGCTTCCACTGAGGTCATTTTAATTCTATAACCAGTCCTTTCTTCTTATGTTCCCTGATGGGTAATTTACATGGCAAACCAGAGCCTCCTATTAAAAATATGCACACAATTTTTTCCAGTAAGACTACACTATGTATTTTTAGTGTAGAAAAATGAAAAGGCTGACGTAAATTTTCCAGATCAGTATTTATCTAGGAAACATTCACCTATGTATTTTTTTTTCTGCTTGTCTCATTATTTTTACATATTAAACTAATCCCTAAATGCCACCAGGATTCTGGTATGTGTCATTATTCACCTGACACGTTCTTCTTGTTGGGACGTTCTATTTGCATGCAATTGCATTATTCCACTGTTGGTGTCTCTATCAGATTCTGCAAGTGTTAATGTTGTATCTGCCACAATAACATTCAAAAAATAAAAATAAATAGTGGAGACTTTAAGCTTCAAAAGTAATCAAAGAGATACTTCCATTATAATCTGTTTTCACCTTCAAATGCATTCATATTTCTTTTGGCCTGAAGTGAGTTTCACAGAGAGTGGATAGAAGCAAAAGAAATGATTGCATTTAAGGAAGTTTTTGTCTATGCAGTTTCTCCAATTTCTCCTTTTATTTGTTCTTCTTTCCTTTTCATTTATTTTTATCAATTTTCTCTCAACAAGGTATTATTTTTAATACTTTGAATGTATCATTTGCAGTATATTGAAAAGGCAAAGTTGACAAATATGTTTGCTTTCGTAAGATTGATTTTTTTCTTGCCTATGTTTCCATGAGTTGAATTTCTAACTCAGCCTCGTTCCTCTTATCTTTGTCTCGGCCATTCGCTCAGAAAAAAAGAGAAATAAAGGCTACATTTTCAGATTTAAAAATGCATCATGGTTTTTCTCCTGAATCAAGAGCCTGAGGCCAAGCCTGGAGCAGCTTAAGGATGGAGCCAGCATTCTCAGGTTGAGTCATTCACAACATGTGCCCCTGTGGGGACCTCCTCAAATTGTCTTGTGGGCACATGGCTTTGTACAGTCTTGAGAATTTGGATGTGGGGAGCATACAAAAGAAACTTGAGATAATGGTGACAAGTGGATTGGCTCAGCATGCAGCAAATATTTGAAAGGAAAGAGAACAGTGGTAGAAGGTTTAACGTTCAGTTCAGAGTGTCCCTATAGAAACACTTACAAGTCACTCTAAAGATGATCTTAAACTCTACAAGCCTGGCATGGATTACATAAAACTGACCACATACTATAACAAATTACAAAGGTTCTTAAAGAGTTTAGTTTCTCTCTACATAGAATAGATTTCTTACAATATCGTATCCAGAAACTCCATGTTGAAATTCTAGAAATTTTGCCTATTTTAGAACTGCAGCTTCTTTCTACATATGGTGTAGAGTGGTGGCAATAAATTCTGCCTTTTGTTTAGTTTCTGTTTAATTAATTAAAACAATGTTTATATTTACTCCTCACTCTCCTTACACAGTCTAAAAGTAAATGGCCAACTTACATATTTTTAGTTTCCAGAGCAAATCAATTGGGCTACCTTGGGTTCCGAATACCACTTTAGTGCTTGTTGTTGTTGGCTTTGATTCATACTTCTTATCAGTTTCCAAGTAGAGACATCACTGCTGAAAGATCAACTGAAAAGTGCTATCTTTGTCTTCTTTCTTATCTAATTTGGCTTATCCCCATGATATATCTGGTATCTCTAAACCAACAGTTCTCAAAGTGTGATCCAAGCACCTGTCTGGGTCCCTGAACACCTTTCAGGAGTCTGTAGGGTCAAAATTACTTACATAATACTACTAAGATGTCATTTGCCTTCTGTACTCTCATGCTCTTTTGAACCTACTGTGGCATTTCCCAGAGTCTGAAAGGTGTGCGATTACTCAGATGAACTGATTTCATTCATATCACCTCAAATGCAGAGCAGATATGAAAATCCAGCTGTGTTCTTCTCAGTCAGGCATTAAAGAAATTTGCAAATAGATAAAACAATGCCACTCTTTTCACTATCTTTTAGTTGGAAAACAGTTATTTTTCTTTAAACTCTTATTTATGTTAATATATAACAGTTTATTGACATGATTTTTAAGTGAATAAATTAATAAATATTTTACAATTTTTCAGTCATGTTCTTCTTAGGTAAACATAAAAAAATAAAACCCACACGAACCAAAGCTTTTTTGAATCACCAATAATTTAGAACATGTTAAAGTGCAGCCAAAAGTTGGTGAACTGCTGCTGTTTCCTCTACCCTCATTTAATTCCTTATTTCTCTATTTTGCCTTTGAGTGACTGAATCTTATTTATGAGGCACACATTACATCTTTTTCTTTTCTTTTGTTCACAGACCCAGATTCTTGCCCCGCAACCACCACCCACAGGCTTCCTCATAGAGCGCACCCACAGGGGTTTAACCAACTCATTTACGCTCAGCAGAGTATGACACTGGAAGAAAATGAAGGAAAAGGGCTAGTGTAACAGAAAGAGCACTAGATGTAGTTAGCAAGTGTGGGCTCTGGTCCCTCCACCAGGGACACAAATTAATGTCCCTTTTCTGTAAAATGAGAGAAAAGATGAGTTATTTTAAAACTGCATACCACAGAGCTTTAGGACTCTGAAAATGTGACATTCCAGTGGGTAAATGAAGTGACTGAGTGGATAACTCCATCCTCTCCCGATTCAACTAAGCAGAGCCACTTCTATGCCATCTTATGTATCTGTGTTCAGAGTAAGACCTCATTTGATGAAAGAAAGTTTGCATTAAAAAGTTTGGAAACCACCTGTCTAGGTGATTCCTGAGGGCCCTTTCAGCCATAACTTGACAGAAGAGCATTGGCTCCTCATAAGAAAATGTGTTATTCCTACTAAGACAATGTGATTTTTTTTTTACTGTTCTGTACTTTGTGAGTTAAGGAAGGACCTCAAATGAATTTGAGATGGAAGCCATGCACAGATCTTATGTGAAAAGGACTCAGAGAGAATTTTCCTGTGCTCTATTTGTGATCAGTGTTTCTTCAACATTTGAATACAGCCCTCTAACCTGAATCTCACTCCAACACTTGGCTGTACTCTCTTTAATGGGGCCGCTAACTTCCAAAAGCAATTTTACTTTGAAGTGGTAGAACACGACTGAGTAACAAATTCAGGAGCATGTCAGAGGAGGTTTCTTTTCTCCACTGGAGTTTATGAAACGTTTGCTTTGCTGTTGAGATTGGGAATGAAAAAAAAAAAAAAACCTGTAAGATCTAAACAAACTATTGAAGTAGAGGAATCAAAGCAATAAAATATTGCAATCAAGCAGTTTTTTTATTTTTACTTTAAGGAGTCTTTCATGTATAGCATTTCAGTTTTCTTTTCCTCGACTCAATAAAATATTTAGACAAGATGTTCTCTCCATTTGACAACTTAAAAAACTGAGGCTTACAGATGTGGAACAACCCATGTCGATTCACTAGTGATAAAGAGACAGCCATAATGCAAGGATTTTGACTCATCACCTGGGTTCCTTGTTTTACATTCAGGAGAGTGGATTTCTTTCCAGTTCTAGGAAGTGGTCTAGGAATATATTTTTACAAAAGGAAGTATTTCCTGGAGAAACAATTCTCTTAGGTAGACCATGTCTGTTTTCATCTCTGGCCCACTTTTCATCTTCTTCCCCAGGAATCTAGCTCTCTCCTCCCTCTCTTTTCTTGTATAAGCATTTTATATATTTCATGTGAAATAAGTTTCAAGTAAGCTATAATTACCATTTTCATGAGAGAAATTCTATCCATTTTCACTTCCATTTTATAGTTTTGATTATACTTTGAAAAGCTCTAGCATTTTCAAATATTTATAGTTTTAAAATATAAAGAAAAATGCATGATCCTACTGTCATAGGTTTACCACGGAAGGAGGCAAAACAGGGACATTCTGTGCTGATTTCAATTCCAGGTAAATTATTTTTTGAATTCAATTTCTCTGGAATTAGGAAAGCTACCATTTAAATGCCTAGCTTTTGAGACCCTTTTAAAACCCATCACGATTTTGTTAAAAACAAAATCATAAGGTTTAAAAATATTCAATGAAAAATGATTTACAAAGATTTTAAGAGATTTTTCTCATCAGTCACAGTGATGCCTCTTTCAAGATGTGCTTTCTAATCCAGTTCTGTCCAAATTTATGACCTACTCTACAGTTTGGTTTTCCTATCATTTAATGAGTGCTCAGTTTTTTCACTTGGATCATGAAAACAAGAAAACGTGAAAGATAAACAGCACTATGGAATTCAGAATCCACACTGTTTGCTGTTCCACAGAAACTAGAATGAGTTCGTCGTGTCCTGCATTTATTGGTGACCTTAATGAAATCACTTGATGAAAGTCATGCTACCGCAGTCAGTTATTTTGAGGGGTATTTTGGGAGTTTTTTGTTTGTTTCTTTGGACCAGTTCCATAGTGAACTAAATTAGTTAATTAATGTCAGCTCCTTCTTCTCTAATTTACATATAACCCATTTTTGTATGCTTATCTGGGAACAATTCATTATTGACTTAGCTTGGAACAGATTTAATGTACTCATCTTAGTCATCAGAAATATGCCCTACTTGGAGAAATTTTCCATTTACTTTATTTCTCAAATCCACAGACCACTTTGAAAAGTCCTTATCTACAAACAACAGCGGGGAGCAGCTTCACACTCTAAGAATTCATCACAAGCCCCTGGAGAATTTGACATATCCTTATGCATCTAACTTCTCTGCCTGAAGTAAATTTCAGCATCAACCCTTACTTGGTGAAATGAAATTCATCCAACCATTTATTTGCATAGTTTGGAGATTATAACAACACTGATGGTTCCATTTTGAAAGGAAAAAATATGGTCTCCATTGCTGATCAGACACAAAACAAAACAAAACTACTTCAAATTTTGCAAATTCTTACAAGGGTCTAGATTTGGAATGGAAATGAATTACTGCTTCCCCTTTACAGCTTTATCTTGATTTCCCAGTTTTATTTTCTCTTTTCACTCTTCCTCTCCTTCACAGAATTCCTACCTTCCTTTGGCCAATCTGCTGCTATATGTCAGGCATCACCCTTTCTTTCCACGTTGCTCCTCTTCTTCATTGTTCTAAGGAAATGCAATCTAGAGAATGAAAAGATGAGGTGTATCCAACTGAATATTCCATCAATTGAAAAGGTCACAAGAAAAATGTTTCTTGCTTTAGAGAAGTAGAGTTTTAAATAAGACTTTTGCTTTCCTATGTTTTTGGTGAAACCCTCATTAGGTAGCAACGATGGATGTTGTCCAGTGGGGTCTCATTTTTCTCTCCATATAAACACTGGGATGTTAAATCTGGGATGTAGCAGGAGTGGTGTTATCACAGGAACCTGGAAGAGCTTTTCCCTTTGTCCTAGTATGAAGTAACACTCTTCTGTATCCCAGAGGGCACCGTGTATTCAGTGCTACTGTTCTGATTTGTTTTGATTTATGTAATAATAATAATATTTTGGAGTGAAGTAACTCAAGTGGAAGCCATTGACAACACATCAGCTTATTGGCTTCTATATTTGGAAAGAAACATTCACTCTTAATCAGAGGAAGAAGCTAGATTGAAAGTAGATATCAGCTAAGTTTGGTGTTATATAAGTCAGGGCTTTACAGAGAAACAGAATCAATAAGGTGCATGTGTGTGTGTGTGTGTGTGTGTGTGTAGAGAGAGAGAGAGAGAGAGAGATTGATTTCTTTTAAGAAATTGGCTCACATGAATGTGAGGGCTGGCAAGTGCAAAACGTACAAGGCAGTCTGGCAGGCTGGAGATCTCAAGAAGAACTGATATTGTAGTCCTGAGTCCAAAGACAGACTGAGGCAGAAATCCTTCTCTCTTCAAAGGACCTCTTAAGGCCTTCAATTGATTGGAGGGCAATCTGCTTTACTCAAAGTCTACTGATGTAAATTTTAGTCACATCTAAAATATACCTTCACAGCAACATCTAGACTGGCATTTGACCAAACAACTGGGCGTCATAGCCTAGCCAAGTTGACATAAATATAAAATTAGCCATCAAAAGTGGATTTTACAATACAGTGGTGGCAACTCATTGTGACACTCTGTCCAAGGGCACCGCTCATGTTCTTGCTGTAAGTTAACCACTGCTAAGCATCTAACAAAGGTAGCAATGTCAAACAATCTGTTGTACAGCCATGTTACTGTGGAAATAATTGGTACCATAATGATCTCTTCTACATGCACTAGCTACATAATGCATCCAGGAAGGATACACAAAGAATGGATATACATACTAAATGCTTGCTTCTTGTAGGCACAGAACCACACAACACAGCCTCCTGCATTAGTCTGACTTTTTGAATCTGTTATATATCACTGAAGACGTGATTTCTGTCTCGTCATCATTTTAAAGTAGTGGATTCACATTTTCAATATAGGGGGCTTCTGAACCCTTCCTTCAAATGAAATGTTTGGAAGTACAGCAATGAAATGGAGCACCAACCATGCCCTGGTGCAAGTGGATTCTTCATAACTTGGCCTCACTGCCTCCCCACCATTTAAAACACCATACTGTAAAAACAGAGAAAGACCTTGTTTTTCTGTACTTCACATACTGGCAATATCAAATCTTCAGAACCAAACCACACACAAAAAAGCAAACTTTTCTCTGATAATTTGAAACCATTATTGTAAAACTTCTGCTTTATAAACCCACATGTCATTGTTTCAGCCATCATGTGTGGCCTCACTGGTCCCAATTTATTCTTCTATCCTTCACCAAGCCCAATTAGGTGGCTTCTCAGGCCATCACATGCTGTGGTGGTAAACAAACCTCTTACTTGGAAAGTAAGGCTACAAATGAAGTAGCCTCTTGGGTCTTCCACTCTCTGACTAAAAGGAAGTGATAGTTTCAGGGAAACATGATGAGAAGAGAAATGGCAGAGGAGACACAGGTGGGGAGTTCACTAGACAGAGTCACTGCATGGTGATGGATGTTTGTGTTGAAAATAATGAGTCAAAACTAATTTAATTTATAGTCAGTAGCCTCTCTTTAAGAGAGCAAAGGAGTATATTAGAAAGCTTCCAAGTAGATGAGTTAACATTTTTTTAAAAAAGTTTTTAGTGTACAGTATGGGTAAAAGTCAGTTTGAGAAAACTTCTTTTACATAAAACTCAGATTGCTAATTAAATAATGCACTTATTTATATGATCATTATACTCTCATCTCAAAAAATGATTTATTTTTCCAGTTCAAGCTCAATTTCAGAACTGGAAACACTGTGATGTTTATTTTTCAGGGGACCTTTTACTGTGATTATGGAAAAACAAGTACATATAAATAATGCACTTATTTACATGATCATTTTACAATCATCTAGAAGAATGATTTATTTTTCCAGTCAAGCTCAATTTCAGAACTTGAAACACTGTGCTGTTCATCTTTGAGGAGGACCTTTTACTGTAGTTACAGAAAAACAAGCACATTTAATTTGTAACTAAAATAAAAAGACAACAACTATAATAATCATTATTTAACAGTTACCAAGTGCTTCCTCTGGGTCAGGGACTGATCTAAGTATTTCACAGTAATGAATTATTTAACCCTCCCACAACCCTCTGAGGTACATAATATTCTTCCCCGTTTTGCAGCTCAAGAAACAGAAGCATAGGAAATTTGGTAATTTAAGACGGTATTGCTGATACATGGAGAGACAGGATGAACATGCAGCCAGTCCGGCAAGAAACTGCACGCTCAGGCACTCGATGGCATGGGGTACGCTGCACCCAGAGTTTTCTCAGTGAAGCCTGTGGATGAAATGGTTCTTAGTCATTGAAGGAGCATGGATAGGTAGTAGAAAGGTAAGAAGGATTACACAATGAGAAATGGCAAAAGCCCTCAAGGAGAAAGGTGCAAAAAAGAGTGGAGAAAAGACTTCCTGGGCTGAATTGAAGTGTTCATGGGGCGTTACAGCAAGGAGTTGGGAGAACGATGACAGAGATGGCCAGTTGATGCAGGATCTCCAGTCAAGAGTCCAAATTTGACACTGAAATCCAATAGGACAAATGGAATCCACTGGAGGCTCATGAGTATGGGAAGTTTATAATGGAAATGACTCGGGAGAAATAAATAATCTTGGGAAGTTGGTACCATAGAGTGAGGAGAAGTTGATTTGAGGAAAGATCTGGACTATGCTAATGTTGTGCCCGAATGCTGTTTGCCAAAGAACACAGGTTAAGGTTTACATGCTTTCCCAGCAGCTCGGTGAGGTGCATTTCCCATACTATCACCAAGGGGTCCCAGGGCATCTCAGGAAATTCATAGGGGAACAGCGAATATTTTAAATTTTCAAGGGAAGCAAGACCATATCTATCAGACACAAGCAAATTATTAGCTTAAAAACATTCACAGTTGCATCACTGAATTGTATTATATTCCTGTTAATGTCGTGTCTTTGAAAAGTTGAGTTTTCTTAAGGACGCTGTGATAAAAAGCAAGTAGCACGCAGAATTCAATTTAAAAGAGGAAATAAAGGTGGCAGTGTCCAATCTGCTTACAAGGTTTGAGAAGCTGTGAAGTGCCCAAGAGGTGCACACATGCAACCCATTAGTAAATGGTATTGGTTAAGGATGAAATAAAATAAAATTGTTTCCAGTATATGTGTGCACACATATGAAAATATTTTTTGAGACACCAAAGGGTACCATCTTAGTCTGTTTGGGCTGCTATAACAAAATACCATAGACTGGGTGGCTTCTAAACAGCAGAACTTTATTTCTCACAGTTCTGAAAACTGAGAAGTCCAAGATCAAGAAGGCACCAGCAGATCAAGTGCCTAGTGAGGGTCTGCTTTCTAGTTCATAGAAGGCACCTTCTTCCTGTGTGCTCACATGATAGAAGGGGGAACAAACTCTCTGAGGCTTGCTTTGTGGTGGCACTAATCCCATTCATGACAGCTCTTCCCTCACAACATAATCACCTATCTCCCATACCATCACCTTTATGATAAGGGTTTCAATATATACATTTTGGGGAGACTCAAACATTCAGAACGTAGCAGGAACCATGAACTGAGAAAGCGTGCAAATTTCTATCCAAGAGATTATGACTGTATTTACTACTTGCTACCAGTTGAAGAATGAGTTTCAAAATGTGCTAAATCTGTAGTTTTTTCAAGTGTCTGTGTATGAAAGAGAGAAAGTGCATACATGAAAGAGAAATAGAAGTTTTGCATGCATTTTGACTGTATAACACTCCTATTTTTAAAAAAGAACATTTAAGTTTTAAAAGCATAGTGACATTTACTCTCACTTCAAAATCTCCTTCTCTTTCCTTATCTAGTTTGTCCCACCTTGGTAGAAATGATTTTGCTGTCAAATCAGAAACCTAAGCATATCCTTTATTCTTATCTCTTTGTTACCCTTCACAGTGAACGTATCACTGAGTCTTGTTGCTTCTGCCTTCAACATGTATCTCAAGTTCATCCATTTTTCTCTGGCCCCATGGCTCTTTGCCCAATCCACCCTCCTTCCTCCCCTAGACCTTGATGACCTCAACAGCCTCCCACGTGTCTTTCTGCATCCTTCCTTCCCCTCTTTCTGTTCTCAGCAAAACAGCCTCAATAATCTTTTGAAAATATGAACAGAATCAGGTTATTCCCTTACTTGAAATCTTTGGTAACTTCTCATTTCATCTTATGCTAAAAAAAAGAAAATCTAAGCTACTTACCATGGCTTAGATAAATCCTACATAATTTCTTCTTCTCTATCTCTGTGACCTCACCTAGATCTGCATCACATCCTCAGACTCCATGCATCAGCCCACTATCTTCTTTCAGTTTCCCAAAGACACTGTGCTCATCTCCCAGTTTTTATACCTCTTCCTGGAACACATCTAACCGTCATCACCAATGTGTCTGACTTCTTAATTCTTCAGGCAACAACTTAACTATGCCTTCCTCAAAAAAACTCCCTCTGACCACACTGCCTTAAATAGAACGCTTCTAAACATTCTTAAGCAGAAATACTCTCCTGGCCTGAGCTAGTCACAGTTTTTATTTATAGTTGTCCATTTGCTTCTTTATTGTTTGTCTGGCTCCACTAAAACTGGAATGCTCTACTAGGGTAGGTGGTGGGTCTTTGCATTCAGCAGTGTATACCCAGTATCTAGCAGTGTCTTTCGCAGTATCTCTGGCATTATAAATGAATGAGGAAATGGGAGAGGCACCTCCTCCATCAGATGTGTGGGTTGGGGTGTAGGAGTTGTCACTTGATATATACCCACTTGATATATACTGGCTATTTTATCTAGCCTGGGTTCCTGATCTTTGCCCCCAGATCACCTGCAGAATGGAATTTTATTTTATTTTATGTATTTGTTTGTATTATACTTTAAGTTCTAGGGTACATGTGCACAATGTGCAGGTTAGTTACATATGTATACATGTGCCATGTTGGTGTGTTGCACCCAGTAACTCATCATTTAACGTTAGGTATATCTCCAAATGCTATCCCTCCCCCCTCCCCCCACCCCACAACAGGCCCTGGTGTGTGATGTTCCCCTTCCTGTGTCTGTGTGTTCTCATTGTTCAATTCCCACCTATGAGTGAGAACATGCAGTGTTTGATTTTTTGTCCTTGCTATAGTTTGCTGAGAATGATGGTTTCCAGCTTCATCCATGTCCCTACAAAAGACATGAACTCATCATTTTTTATTGCTGCATAGTATTCCGTGGTGTATATGTGCCACATTTTCTTAATCCAGTCTATTACTGTTGGACATTTGGGTTGGTTCCAAGTCTTTGCTATAGTGAATAGTGCTGCAATAAACATACGTGTGCATGTGTCTTTATAGCAGCATGATTTATAATCCTTTGGGTATATACCCAGTAATGGGATGGCTGGGTCAAATGGTATTTCTCGTTCTAGATACCTGAGGAATCGCCACACTGACTTCCACAATGGTTGAACTAGTTTACAGTCCCACCAACAATGTAAAAGTGTTCCTGTTTCTCCACATCCTCTCCAGCACCTGTTGTTTCCTGACTTTTTAATGATCACCATTCTAACTGGTATGAGATGGTATCTCATTGTGGTTTTGATTTGCATTTCTCTGATGGCCAGTGATGATGAGCATTTTGTCATGTGTCTTTTGGCTGCATAAATGTCTTCTTTTGAGAAGTGTCTGTTCATATCCTTCACCCACTTTTTGATGAGGTTGTTTGTTTTTTTCTTGTAAATTTGTTGGAGTTCATTGTAGATTCTGGATATTAGCCCTTTGTCAGCAGAATGGAATTTTAAAGTAACCCAATAAGGCTGTAAGATTAAGTTGAATTTAAGGACACAGATAAGGAAGCACAGTACTTTTTCTTCCCCCTCTGAATAACTCTCCAAATCCCCTAACTTTTTGAGTACATAATACATTAAGGTTTCAGATTGTTTTCCTTGGATTACTCTTTTTCCTGTCCTAAGAACATGGCTACTTTAATACTTCCTAAATGATTTGAATATTTACCTTTTATACAAGATTTCCTGAGCAACTATTTTTCCTATGTTAAAAATTATATCCTGGCCTTTCTATTTATAGAAGTTGTGGCGATAATGTTCATGTGAATGAAATAAGAGCAATATTTCTCATGCTATCTGCTACATACAGCATGGAAGATGTTGCAAAGCAATATTTCAGTTTTCTGAAAATAAATCTTATTTTTCAACCATCTACTCTATTAAAAATGTTATTATGGTTCAAAATCCAGGGGAAATAACTTTATTTGGTTCCTGAAAATAAGAAATGTGTACATAAATGAATCATAACAGTCAGAAAGGAATTTTGAAAGAACACTAATTTGCCCTGCATGTTTTTTATTCATTTTAATTTTTAAAAATCTTAGTGAAATTTGTGCATGTTACATCAGTTTAACATTTTGCAAGTATGAAATATTTATTTATTAAATACAACGGGGTCAGACTCTATAGTAAACACCAAAGAGAAAACAAAACCGCCTAAGACCTGGTTCCCACCTGCCGAGAGTTTACACTCTAACTGGAAGGTTAGACATGTATATACACAGCTATACTATGATGTCCTTTGGAATATAATTTATCTCACAGAACACATAATAAGCAATGCTGAGATAGGAGGGGTTTCTTTTAATTCTTTTAATTAATGAAAATGCCATGGTAAATATGGGATGCTTACTAGTCCTCGAAGAGTAGATTTCTTTGTACGTAGAATTTCAAAAAACAGTATTCTATAGAGAAGGAATGTGCCAAGAATCAGAGCTATCCTTGGAAAATATTACAAATGGATGAAGACAGAAGCAAATTTTAGAGGTCTCTATTAGTGGCCTAAGCTGGAGGATGGTCCAAATAATGACCCTTTATCTGCAACTGACATCCACCTCAAACATCAGGGATACATTTGGCTTAATGATGCCCTGGTGGTCATGGCCGCCTCATTTTTCCCACTCCTGCTCAGCAGAACAACACTGAGCCCTTATCTGACACTCTTCCACTCAGAAAAAAATGAGCAAATGGATGCATCTTAATAACTTCTTCAACATAAAAGATTCAGTAGGGAAGACACTGGCTTTTCCCTCTGACTCTTGCTGATAGACTATTGGCCTGGTCCAGGTTGCTCTGTGATGAATAAAGTCCCAAGAAGAGAATGTCCCTGAGCAGATAACCAGGGTTTCAGTGACACAGTATCGACCAAGTGTTTACCTTAATAGCTTTACCCAGAAGAATCTTGGATCAGCATCTCTTAGTGGGTACTCCCACTTATCCTTTGAGAAGATTGTTCAGATTAGGGAAAATTGTTTCAGAGGAAGGGATAAATTCAAGTGAAGCTGGCAACAGAACCTAGGACTGCTGATTGCAACTTTTACTTTAGGTCTGATATAATTTTGTCTTCTATTTTACTTAAAATACTTTAGATTTAGTAGAAAGCTGAAGGTTTAACATTTTATAAAGATCATCCAAAATTCGAAATAGACTCTCCACAAAATAAAGAAGGGTAAATAGCACTGTGTTTATGCCCTTCAGTGTTCAGTTGGAGGATTCAATTTAATCTAAAAAATGCAATTAAAATGTAAGTGCTTTACACCCAGTTTAGGTCAATAGGCAAATGATGTTACTATGCAGAAGGTAACATAAAAATAGCTGTGGAGGATGTAAAGAGTTTAATGCATGGTCTCTGCCATCACTTGGAAACGGCGATATAATCTCAGGAAATACAAAATATATAAGGCAATATGTAAGCACCAAGTTAGGAGATTTAGCAATTTAAATTTAAAGATTGAAAGCCTCATTTTCATTGCAAATTACATAATTGCATTTTCATGTTTTACAACAAATGAGTTGAATTTCTCTCCAAATTGTTCTTCTCTTGGAGAAACTACTTGGCTTGAGAAAGCCTATCCCCAAAGCCAGAGCCAGGCATCTTAGATGAAAGCTTTGCTGTTCTGGAACAGCACAGACCTGCATGTGTCTTCGGGGTTGGGGGGACTGAAAGAGGTCTGATTCGATTAAAAAATGGAATATGCCATTTATATGGATAACTAATTTGGAGATCAAGGGAAGACTTTCTCTTTTCTAGAACTATGAAAATGAGTTACTGTGTTTTGTCAGTAAATAAATGAGAGAATTAATTTACAGGAAATTACACATTGGTGTATAAAATTACACTTGGATATTTGAAGTATTTGGACAGGAAGAAGAGCTATGGCTCAAATGTGTTGTTCAAAGGCAAGAATTCTAAGGTAGGTTTTGCACAGTGGAGAAGGTGTGGCAGAAGGCTACATTTTATTACCTACCTTTCAGTCAGTATGGGCTTGGGGTATTTTCTCTGATATGCAAGAGATCTAAACCATGCAAACTATTCTATTATTATAAATTCAAATTATTAAATGGATGAGACTTTCTGGGTGAACTGTACAATTATTATTTTAAATATTGAGAGGCTAATTTATGCAGTAAGGTGTGAGCTTGAACTCATGTTCAGCTCATTGGTGGATGTTCAGGATTATCTGACAAGTTGAAAAAATGGGTGGCATCCATTCATTTATATTTGTTGATTATCACAGGAGCAAGTTTTGTGCAGCAAAAAAGAAAGGGAGGGAATTGGGATGGGCATCATAATATCTGACCCAGATATGTGTCTTCACAATGAGTCGGTTACGGTAAGTAGCAGGTCACACATGAGCAGGGCAGAAGAGGGCTGCCCCCGGCCCACAGGCACACATCAGGAATGTTGGGCGACTATCAGGTGATGGTCAGGCTGTTGTTCACTGTCTCTCTAAAATAATAATTGGTCACAGCTTGTTCTAGGGAAAGGCAGGCTCCTAACAGATGAAACACCTGAAACCGGTGATCAGCAGCTTCCTGATAAGATCTCAGGAGTTGGGAAAGTGTGCTCAAGTATGTGCATGCAGACAGCCCACCCCAAAGGAAGAATCAGGGGAGAAGTAAAGCAAGACCCCAGAAGTATGCCAAGGTACAAAACCCCAAGTTAAAAGGTCCAAATGCGCACTTGTCTTTCAAGTTGTCCACTTGGCCCTCTTCCAAGTGTACTTTCCTTCCTGCCCTAAAGTTTTTTTTTTAATAAACTTTCATTCCTGCTCTAAAACTTGCTTTGTTCTCTCCTTCTGCCTTATGCCTTTCAGTCAAATTCTTTCTTCTGAGGAGGCGAGAATTGAGGTTGCCGCAGAATTGAGGTTGCCGCGGATAACAAGTCGTACTGGCCATTTCCCCTTCTTTGAAATCTACTCTCTTTCCCTGGAGGTAGATGTCCTGTAGATATTTTGTATGATAGAATCCCTTTGTGCCTGGAGTAGACATCCTACTTAAGATGGGTCATTTTGATTTTCTTTCCTGTTAATCTGGAATTGGAGAAATTCCAGAACACTCAGGAAGTCTCTCTATGGAACTCAATCATTTAAACGGTTACACTGTAGTCACAGCAATAGAGTCTGCCAAGTAAAAAGAAAGCAGGAAAAGCTGGGTCAGGAGAGGGATAAAGAAGAGTGATATTGATACACTAGAAATCTGAGGTCACAAGAGGTACACCTATGGTTGCCGGTGACAAAGGGTAACCTAGAGAGGAGGAAGGTAGTTTTGTATTTAATGTGGAACCACCCTGAGGAGACACCAGTACTCTAACGGAGGGCACGGTGAGTGGTGGCCGTGTTCAAGAACACCTGGAAGTGACTGAGGATCAGGTCAGTAGATGACAAAAGGAAAATCGTGCTGACAGACTGATGGATGAGTATCACCTAGAGACCTCAAGATACAGCTGGATAAGATTTGGAACCGTCCGGGTGCGGTGGCTCACGCCTGTAATCCCTGCACTTTGGGAGGCCAAGGCAGGTGGATCACGAGGTCAGGAGTTTGAGACCAGCCTGGCCAACATGACGAAACCCCGTCTCTACTAAAAATACAAAAATTAGCCAGATGTGGTGGCAGGCACCTGTAGCTCCAGCTACTCAGGATGCTGAGGCAGGAGAGTCACTTAAAACCAGAAGGCGGAGGTTGCAGTGAGCCAAAATTGTACCACTGCACTCCAGCCTGTGCAACAAGAATGAAACTCTGTCTCAAAAACAAACAAACAAACAAACAAAAGATTTGTATCCATGAGATGAGGATGGTAGTGAGCCCCTGAACATTAGCTAACTCTAATAGTATTATAGTGATCCCTTTAGTACTAATAATCAGTTAGGCTTAAAGAACCTTGCAATCGTGTAAGAGCAAAGGACTGTATTCCAGGGCAATTGCTTTCAAATAGTAGCAAAAGAATACAGCACAGTGGTAGCTTTACATTCAGTTGCACTATTCTGAAATAAGTGTCACTCAATGGCCAGGTGGCCTTGGCTAAATCAGTCACCTTCTTGGGACCTCATTTGCTCATTTATAAAATGAAGCATCTGAGCAAGACGATTCATGTGATTTTTTTTCTTGGTCTGAAATCAGTATTTTTGTGAAGCTATGACTATGTTTCATTTGTTCTCCTACTCCTTCAAAAACATTCACAAACAATATTTTGGGGTAGATAATTCATTATGTTTTTCCCTATGCTTAGAGTTTTTGTCTATATGTATTTTATTATAAATCAACATTTGTTTCAATCTTTCTTATAAGCTGAAGTACAAATGAGCAACTTTCTTAAGACAAAATTTCAAAAGAGCAGGTTTATTTTTTTTTTGCAAGAATTTAAAAAGAAGTGTACTGAAATGAATCTTTCCCCTTTGAAGTATGAGACCCAAAAGCCATTATAAACGTGCCTCTGGTACATGTCAGTGGCTCAGCATTGGAAAGAAGCAATTTGGCTGTTGTCAAAAATCTGATTTGTGTTTGTTGAAGTATTCCAGGTGCCCCGTGTATGGAAAGCTTCCTGAAGCTCTGACCAGCAGCAGCATTGCACCAATAGAGGCCTGGAAAGTGAAAAGCTGGTGAAAGCAGTGGAAGAAGGAGGATAATTAATGCACCTAAATCTTAGACAGGTAATGGAACAGTATGTCCTTCATAAATCTGAGTTTGGCAGAGGAGTCAAAAGAAAAAAAGTGGAGGCACAAAAATACAGACACAAGATTTCTACTGGAGACACAAAATTCCTTATAGACTATCCTATAAGGAATTAGGAGGACAGTTTAGGACTAGCCCTAGGAAAACCTTGAAGGAGACAAAGTGTGTTTGAGATTATCTCCATTATACTTTAAAAACTAGACAACTTATTTTCTGCGATATAATTTGTGTGTATTAAAGTGCCATCTGAGGGCATGAATGAGGCTTGAAAATGAATCGCGAAGTTACCTCTACTATAGAATCGGAGTTGTTCAATATTTTTGAATTACTCTTTTTGCTAGCACCACAATCTCTATACATTCTGTAAAAATATGGAGATGTAATGACAGCTTAAGCACTAAGTGTACTAGGTTAGTAGGTGATGGAAGACAGGGAGACAGAGAAAGGAACGAGAAGGGGAAAGAAGGAAAATTTTAGAATACTAAAAAGGTATCAGGAATGCTGCTGGAAACATTTATAAATGTTATTTAATTTTTTTCCCATTAAAAAAGACTACATTGAATGCTGAGAATAAAATGGAATAAATGTTATTCCTTTGGGAGAAGAGTGGAGGTTTTCAAACAATGTTATTAAATGTCAGGGGAGGCAATATAGAATATCAGTGAAGGCCATGGATGTAGGAGTCTGGGAGGTGTGGGTTTGAATTCAAGATGCTGCGCTTGCTAGTTGCTCAAAGCATCAGTTTCCTTGTCATCAAAGTGATCCTAGTGACATCTAGTTTTTATAGGCTGCTGGTCCCAGAGTAAGCATTCTTTACCCATTATCTCATTTAATCCTTACAATTGATATCTGAGGTAGATATTGTTATGCCCATTTTGCCGAAGGGGCACCTCTTGCTAAAAGTAACAGCTGGCCAGTGGCAGAAAACCCAGGTTTTATGACTCCAAGTCTAGAGCACTTTGACTTACCTGGGATTTTGACCAGAGAAGTCAGAACAAAAACAGGCAGAATGAAAATGGCATGCCACTGCCATGTTCTTCAGGGCCCAGGTGTCTTCTTGGAGCTGGTAGTACTATGTCAGGAAATAGAGGCCCTTGAGTGAGGCCTTCCTCTTCTTGCCACTCCATTCAAATTGACCTGTGAGCTAGTCCCTGAGCATATGCTGTCTATTGTGGCAAACTGGAGGTGGGACTTCATGTCAGGACACTATCCTATAATAATAGCCTCATCTCAGGCCATAGCAATGATTCAAAATAAATTCAAAAGTTCTTGAAATCTCCCAAGCTTTGCTCCTTATTCTCGACACACAAGGTTATTCTTCAACCCACACAGTCAATCAAGGGGCATGGTTAACTGACACCATATTTGCTGCTGCTATTGTCTGCTTGAGGCACGTGGCCCTGGGAAGCAGGCCTTTGGACCAGGCTGGACTCCTGTTTGTAACTGTTTTCCAGCACTGGGTTTTCAGAGTGGTTTTCTCCTCCTCAGTCAATTAGTATTTGTTATCCCCTATAAACTCATCATTAAGGTAACAGAAAAACATTAAGAAGCCATTATCTTGATATAAAGGACTTTATAGTGTTCCCAAATGAAGGTTGGGGTGGAGGGTAGGGGGTGAATTGATTATTTCCAACCATAATGACTGCTTATTTCTCTCTTTCAACTAGTTTTTAACCTATAGAACTGATTCAAGCAAATCGTAGATATTGCAGCAACATAGAATGCTATTGAACAGAGGAAAATATAAGGCATCAATAAAGAATGAGTTTGAATTCGCTTTCTAGCCTTCCAAACCTGCTAACAGACAGAATAAGCAGAATTTTAAAAGGCTCGTCATTGAAACCATAACTTAAAACATAACACGTATATTCTAGTTTTTGATCCACTCATAAGTAGTTGTACATTCTTAGATGAGTCGCTTGACCTCTCTGGATCCTAGTATTCTTTTCTCTAAAATAAATGAAGCATAATATGTGAGAAATTATACACCTATGTTTCTTTCAGCTAGAGCCCTGAGCTTCTGGGCCCCCTCACCTAGAAATATATTAATTTTAATTATTGTGGCAGGTAGGTAGACTAGGCTGTTGCTGTAATCTCTGGTCTTTACTGAAGTTTCAAGTCTCTGCAAGTTGGAGGGGGCGACTTTGGGTTCCACAGCAGGGAAGGACCAAGGGCCAAAGGCCCCACCACTGGCCTGTGAAATATCCCCTAAACTGACAGGCATCAGACTACATAAGAGTTTAGACACTTCTAACAATAATTACAGGTTAATAAAAATGGATTCAGAACTAGAGAGCTTTACTCCCTGTTCTGACAGTAATTTGACTTACTGCTTTAGACAAGCTACTAACACTGCCAATTTTACATTTTCCCCCTTGGCCAAAAGGGAAGAATCATATTGATTCTAATTATTTTATCAGACTGTTGTGAGGATCACCCTCACCCCACCCATGCATTGTACCCAGATATAAAAGTACCTTCAACATCTGTGGGGTTTGTGGTGGCAGATCTCATTTATCCATAATAGATATGTCACTCACTAGCCTTTCTGCATGATTATTCTTAAAGAACAACTCTTAGCTTGCCACTTCCCTATTTTAAAACCTTCTATGGCTCCCATTCTTGATGAAGGTAATCTGAAAAACCCAAAACGTCACAAGCCAGATGATATGGTTTGGCTGTGTCCCCACCCATATCTCATCTTGAATTGTAGCTCCCATAATTCCCATGTATTGTGGGAGGGACCCAACGGGAGACAATTGAATAATGTGGGTGGTTTCTCCCATACTGTTCTCATGGTTGTGAATAAGTCTCATGAGATCTGATAGTTTTATAAAGGGAAATCCCTTTTACTTGGCTCTCATTCTCTCTCCTGCCTGCAACCACGTAAGAAGTGCCTTTTGCCTTCCGCCATAATTGGAGGCCTCCCAACCACGTGGAGCTTTTAGTCCATTAAACCTCTTTTTCTTTATAAATTACCCAGTCTCAGGTATGTCTTTATCAGCAGTGTAAAAATGGACTAACACATCTGGTTACTGACAAGGTCATAGAGACCAGATAGACTCAACATTTGCCAGTTCAGTCATCCTCAACTGTGGACAGACAAGTCCTCCGTGCTCCCTTTTTTCCACTCCTATTTCTTGAGACACTTCCACCAGAGGCTGCCAATGATCTATCAGATCAGTGTGGGCTTCTAATCCCTTCCCATTGTCTTCCCACATCTGTTCTCCAACGAAGAGTTGCCCACCTGATCCGGTGCAGCCGCTGCCTCCAACTATCAATCAGTCCCTTCTTGAGTATCCATTTCCATTGCATCAACTCTGCTACTCAGCCCATATGACCACCGGCACCCTGATTCCTCTTCCTGTGGTGGCTGCAGTCACAATGCTGAAGTCCTGGGATGCTATCTAAAGTCCTCAGCAGTCTGATCCCAATCTGCTCCAGCTGTGTTGCCTAGTTCTCCCCACGGGAACTTTGTGCTCAGGGCAAAATTTCTTTCTTAACTTCAGACATCCTTCCTGCTTAGGGTAACCTCTACTCTATCATCCCTTTTATATGTTTTTAAGCTTTGTCTTCTTTCAAGCTTTAATCAAAACCTCACCTGCTCCAGGAAGCCATTCCTGACCCCCTCATTGAAACTCAGTAGCCTTTTCTCTCAACAGCAGTAATTTTATTCCTTGCATTCTACGTATAACACTTAAATGCTGTCAGAACTGTTTGTTTGTTTGTTTGTTTGAGACAGTGTCTTACCCTGTCACCCAGGCTGGGGTGCAGGGGTGAGATCATAGCTCACTGTAGCTTCCAACTCCTGGGCTCAAGAAATCCTCCTGCCTCAGCCTGCTGAGTAGCTGGGACTACAGACTCATGCCACTGTGCCCGGCTAATATTTTTAAAAAACTGTTGGCAGATACAGGGTCTCACTATGTAGCCCAGGATGGTCTTGAACTCCTGGCCTTAAGGGATCCTCCCTCCTTGGCCTATCAAATTGTTGGGATTATAGGCATGAGCACACTGCAACTGACCAGAGCTGACTTTCGAAGTCAGGACTCAGTCCTAGTACAGTCTTTGCAAATCTTACTGTTTAGATGATGTCTTAAACTCATTTTTCTAGAAGTGCTACTAAAATACATATTACTTGTGGCAAAATGTTGGATACTAACAATATTACTACTCCTTCAGGTCCTGGTGGGGGATGAAAGGATTTGGTGAAATCCTACATTCACCAAATACCTAGTGAGCATTAATTATGTATCAGCACCATGCTGAGATTGGGTGGTAACAGAAAAGATGCTGTTCCTGTCCCAAGGATCTTACATCTGTGTAGGAGAGAGGGATATTAAAAACAAACAAAAAACCCAACTACCAAATAACTGTTATGTCACAACAATTTTGCTAAGTGTCGTGGAGGAAAACTATAGTGTATCAGAGGGTATATTAAGTGGAATCTAATCTGAATTTGGCAGTAAAATGTGTCCTCTATGGAAGTGGCATGACCTCAGACTGAAAAGGTGAGGAAGAATTAGCCAGGTAGAAATGAGATGAGACCATTGCCCAATGAGAAAAGAGCCCCTGTAGGGTACTGGGGTGGGAAGGAGCATGGGGACTGGGGTAACAGAAAGAAGCTGTCTGGACAGAACAGGGTGATCTACAAAGGGAGTAATGGGGATGAGGCTGCACAGACTAGCAGCCAGTGGCTGGATCATGGAGGTCTTTTAGGCCATGACATAATTTTGATTTTAATCCTAAAAGTGAGGTGACACACATGCCTAATTTTAACGGATGCTATAATCATACTGAGGTTTTTTTAAAAAGATAAATCCCAAGAAGAAATGTTTTGGGGTGATGTAAAAAGTCAACTAGATGCATTCTTTAACAAAAGAGGGATTCATAAGAGAGAAAGTTGGGGCAATATGAATATCTGACTTCCCCCATTAAACATGTCTACCAGAGCTGGCCTTTACAGTGGCCCACTCTCAGGTTCATTCCTGCTGTAAAGTTCCCAAGTAAATTCCTGCTGTAAAGTTCCAAGTTCCTGCTGTAAACTTCCTGCTGTAAACTTCCTGCTGTAAACTTCCCAAGGTAAGGAAGACTCCTGCTGAGGCAGCAGACTGCTGCAGTTTACCCAGCCAGACTCTCTCTGACTCTCATGGAGAGAAGAGTGTGACAGGGGGAGGTAGAAAGAATGATTGTGACTTGGTCCTCTCCCCTTCATGAAGCTGGACAAGTAGCAGTTACCCTCTTGCCCACTAGTAAAGAAATAGAACTGATTATTCTATAGATGGTATCTTTTTTTTTTTCTCAGTATCACACTAATCAACTCCCTGTGGCTGTGATGACGAGAGATGCTAAATTGCTGAAACGGCAGGCTTTCAGAGGAGATAAAATTGAGCACCTGCTCTTAGGTCCATAAATAACTGAGGGTTATTTTCCCTGGGGACTCAGATGCTGGTCCTAACATTCCCACCAAATGTTAATGTAGTCATTACACTGTGTCTGATTGAATTATCATTGTAATTTCAGGAGAAAACTTTGGTTTGGCCAGAGCAAAAAATATACTTTAAGAAGCACTAGTTTATACCTGAATTAGGTTTTGTGGCTGAACATCTGTGAATTCACAAAATCCAGAAAAAAAAATCTGGCTTTAGTTGTTCACCATTTTTTGTACTCAAATATGCCTAACCTAAAATCTGCTTTGTTGTTGTCAAACCGGCATGGGTCCATAATTATTATCAATTTTATCTTATTCATAATAAAATAAGCATTATTGAAAAATAAGCATTATTGAAAAATAAGCATGTCTAAAACTATCCTAACAGTCAATCCTCTTCCACCTGATAGCTTTTTAAGAATTGACCTTGCCCATCTACTTTTCTAGTGAAATAATTGCATCATCACTTCTTTGCTAGGTAACATAGGACATATTTGGCGATTCTGTCTGCACATGGAAGGACTTTCTCTTCTATAGCTATGAAGTATTCTCTCTTCTGGTGGCCTTTGACGTAAGTATTATAAATCTACCAATTATCAGAAGTGTGTAATGTTGCCCAGTTTCCAAATCTTCCTTAAATGCTTGTCCACAGAAATATTTGAACAATTGAATAACACTCTACTTTTCATGAAGACATTCCAGAATCATAAAGACAAGCCCTAGGCTCTTCGATATTATTCTTTACTTGAAAGTGACCTTACTGTAATAGGCTGATGCCTAGCACCTAGCAGTTATTATCTAGAGTTCCTAAGAGCTTTTCCCAATATCTTTCTTTCATCCTTCATTTCCGCTTCGCTTGAGATTTCCCAGCCTCACTATCACTCTCACCACCTCTCATCTGCCATGTGGAAAAAATACTTCATTGGCGTTCCCACTTCCCTGCTCAATCACATGCAAAGTTCACCATGAGTCATAGTTGTTAATGGTTCCCCTCTGCCTTTTGTACTTGTTTCAAATTCTGCAACTCAGCCTTCAAAGACCCTAATTAACTGGCTCCCACTGAACCATCTTCCACAGTGCCTCAAAAGAACTCTTATTCTTTCATCAGTCTGATTTTCCCATTGCATCTGCCCCTCACACTCCCAACACATACATATAACTCATATTCATTTCAACTGCATGAATTAATGAATAATATGTCCCTCCATGCAATGTTCTCTTTCCCTTAGTTTCACTACTTCAAATAAAAACTCACTGCATATATTTAATGTGTATTTGGACATATGTATACATATGGATACCATCACCATAATCAAGGCAATAAGCACATCTGTCACTTCCAAAGTTTCCTTGTGTCTCTTTGCTTTTTAACTTTATTTATTTTGTGGTAAGAGCACTTAACATGAGGTCTGCTGTCTTAACAACTTTTAAGTGCATACCACTGTATTGTTAACTATAGACACTACAGCAGATATCTAGAAGTCATTTATCCTGTAAGACCATTAATATCTTAAATTTTATTTCCTTAACTTTATACCCAGCTGATAACTCAGTTACTTTCAGAATTCCAAGTTTGATTCATTTTCTTTCAAAATTTTGAAGGCTTTACTCTACCATGTTCTAGCTTCTAGTTTTACTTCTGGGAAGTCTAATGTCATTTTGATTCTCGATCATTTATACAGGACATACTCTTATTCTCTTTGGAAGCTTTAAGATCTGTTTTCCCATTAACTGAAATGTCATCATATCATGACTTGGTATGAGTCATTTCTCACTTATGATGCTAGGCTCTGAGAGAGCTCATTCAAGATGGAAACTTGTGCCTTTTACTTCAGAAATATTTATTGTTTTTGTCATTATTATTATAATCATTACTAAATTTTCTATATTCTCTTTTTATTCTGCAAGTCCTGCTATTTGGATACTGGACATCTTACAATGATCCTCTAAATCACATACTTGGACTCTTCTATTTTCAACCTACCTGTTTTGGGTTTTACTTTTTGAAATATATCTTCAATATTGTCTTCAAAAATTATATACAATTTTTTAACAGGTATCACATTTTTTGTTTTTCAAGAGTTATTTTATCTTGTGATTTGCTTATTTCTTTTGTATAGATTTATGTTATTAAATAGATGTAATATTTTATATGTGCAGTGGGGTTTTGTGTATCAATTATACCTCAATAAAGTTTTTAAAAAAGAAACTAGAAAAAATACAGTTGACCCTTGAACAATGTAGGAGATTGGGAGGCTGACCCCCTGTGCAGTAGAAAATCCACATATAACTTTGTACTACCCCAAAACTTAACTACTAATATCCTACTGTTGACTGGAAGGCTTACCCATAACATAAACAGTCTATTAACACATTTTGTATGTTATGTGTACTATATACTGTATTCTTAAAATAGGCTAGAAAAAAGAAAATGTTATTAAAAATATCATAAGGAAGAGAAAACACATTTTTACATTACTGTATTGTATTTATCCATACTGTAAGTTTATGTTGCCTATTTACAAGATAAATTGTCTATTTGCAAAGGCAGGCAACCGCAGCTGCAAATCTTATCTATGGTACCTATCAAGCAATCCAACTTTTCCTAGTAATGTCATTACTTTTCTCTGCTTCTTGGGAGCACATCTAGCATCACTAGAGGTACTTTGTATGGGTCCTATGTTGTTATTCAAGGTTTATGGCATTACACTATACATGAAAAATACATCAGAACCACAAGAGGTCACTTTTTACTGTGATTCACATTTTACTGGAGAGCTGAACTGCTCACAGGGAGATGATGAGCATCACATGGCATTTTAAGAGGATACTTGGCAACACTTGAGCTCATGGCAAAAGCAGCAGGAGGTGGCCACAAAATTATTACAGTAGTACAGTATGTACTGCAGTTAATTTTATACAGTTATGATTTAGTAATACTTTAGGTTTCTTTACATTTATGTTTCTTTACATTTCTCTTGACTGTGAATGGCATCATGTACAGTCTGAGTGCATAAGTTTTAATAAATTTTAAATTTGGTAATGGATCTGTGCATGTTTTATGGTAGTAAATGATAAAATAGACTAATATCTATGTATAATTTACACATTGATGTCACACATAATGCTTTCTTGTTTTTTTTTCTGTATTTTTAGCCAATGCAGTTTGTTTGCAAGTTTCTTCAAATTGTCACAAATCTCCAAAAAATTTCTAATATATTTATGTAAAAAAATATGTATAAGGGGATTCATGCCATTCAAACTTGTGTTGTTCAAGGGTTAACTGTAGAGACCATAATGGTGTAAAAAACACCTAACTTTCCATGTACTCATGAGTAGCTATCTGAAGATTTGCTCCTTTTTAAAATTGAGTTATTGATTTTTTAAGTAATTCAGTTGTAGGAGTTTCTTATATATTTTGGAAACTAACTCCTTTTCACATATATGGTTTGCAAATATTTTCTCCCATTCCACATGTCAGTTGGTTCCTTTGCTGTGCAGAATCTTATTAGTTTTATATTGTCCCACTTAGTTATTTTTGTTTTTGTGTTCTGTGCTTTCAGTGTCCTGTCTATGAAATCATTGTCAAAACCCATGTAGTGAAGGTTTTAGGTTTTATGTTTAAGTCTTTCATCCATTTCGAGTTGATTTTTGTATAAGGGTTCAATTTTATTATTTTGCCTGTGCATTATTTTATATGTATATTCTTTTGCAGTTTCCTTGGCACCATTTGTTGATGAGACTATGCTTTCCTTATTGCATATTCTTGGTACCCTTGTCAAAGATCAGTTGACCATATATGCAACAGTTTATTTTGGGCTCTCTATTCACTTCCTTTGGTCTATATGCATGTCTTAATGCCAGTACCATACTATTTTGATTACTGTAGCCTTGTAATATATTTTGAAATCATTATGTGTGATGCCTCTAATGAGTTAAGGTCATGAATAGACATGTCCAAAGAAGATGCATTAGTCCATTTTCCCACTGATATAATGAACTTACTGATGCTGGATAATTTATAAAGGAAAGAGGTTTCATTGACTCACATTTCTGCATGGCTGGGGAGGCCTGAGGACGCGTACAATGATGATAGAAAGGAAAGCAGGTACGTTTTACATGGTGGCAGGTGAGAGAGAGCATGTGAAGGAGGAACAGTTGAACACTTATAAAACTATGAGATCTCGTGAGAGCCTGCTCTCTGTCATAAGAACAGTATGGGAGAAACTGCTCCTATGATCCAATCACCTCCCACCATGTCCCTCCCTTGAAACATGGGGATTGTGGGGAATACAATTCGAGATGAGATTTGGGTGGGGACACAGAGCCAAACCATATCAGAAGATATACAAATAGCCAAGAGGTATGTGAAAAGTCATTAACATTATTAATCATCAGGGAAAGGCAAATCAAAACCATGATGAGATATCTCCTAACACCTGTCAGTATGGCTACTATCAAAAAACCAAAAGAAAACAAGTGTTGGTGATGAGATGAAGAAATTTGAACTTTTGCATATTGTTGGTGGGAATGCAAAATGGTGCAGCTGCTGTGGAAAAAAGTATGAGATTTCTCAAAAAAATAAAAATAGAACTACCATATGATCCAGCAATCCTGCTTCTGTGTATTTACCCAGAGGAATAGAAATAATGATCTCAAAGAATATTAGCACTCTTTTGTTCATTGCCTTACACAATAGTCAAGATGTGAAAACAACCTGAATGTCTATTGACAGATGACTGGATAAAGAAAATGTAGCATATACAGAGAATGGAATACTATTCAGCCTCAAAAAATAAGAAACTTCTGTTATACTCAACAATATGAATAAATCTTCTTTCTCTTTTTTCCTTCTCATCTCCTTCTTCCTCCTTTCCTCCTCCCCCATCTCTCCTCCTCCTCTTCTTCCTTCTCCTCCTTCTCCTTCTTCTTCTCCATTTTATTCTCCTTCTTCTTCATCTTCTTCTCCTTCTTCTTCTGACAGAATGTCACTCTGTTGCCCAGGCTGGAGCGTAGTGGCACAATCACAGCTCACAGCAGCCCCTACCTCCTGGACTCAAGCAGTCCTCCCACTTTAGACTCCCAACTAGCTGGGACCACAGGCATGTGTTACCAAGCTCAACTAATTTTTAAAATTTTTGTAGAGATGAAGTCTCACTATGTTGCCCAGGCCGGTCTCAATCTCCTGGGCTCAAGCAATCCTCCTGCCCTAGACTCCTAAATTGTTGAGATTTCTGGCATTGAGCCACTGCTCCTGGCCAGTATATGGATAAATCTTGAGAACATTATGCTAAGTGAAATAAACCAGTCACAGAAAAACAAATACTGTGCTGTTTTATTCTACTTATATGTGGTATCTAAAATAGTCAAATTCATTCAAGTGGTTGCCAAGGGCTAAGTAGGGGGGAAATGGGAAGTTACTAATCGATGGGCATAAAGTTTCAGTCAAGCAAGACGAGTAAGTTCTAGGCATGTGCTGCATGACGTGGTACCTATAGTCAACAATAATGTATAGTTCATGTAAAAATGTGTTAAGAAGGTAAATGTAATGTTAAATGTCCACGATACAATCAAATTAAAGTTTACTCCAACAAAATAAGGAAATAAATCAAAATGAGAAAAAATCAGATGCAAGACATGGAATAGTGTCACCAAACAACAGCTCCAGCCGGCCTGCAGTACGATCAGAACGAACTAATAAGGAAATTATCTAAAAACGTCTTCAATTCAAAGACCAATATGCATTTGGCTTCATTTTTTAAAGCTAAAATACATACAACTAGAACCAGCTTATTTTTATTGTTCTGTAAACTAGCATGGGACTACACATTTCCTATGAATTTATAGATGAAATGTGACAAATGGCAAACTCTAAACGTAAAAACAAAAATTGGTAAAGCTAAACACTGTTTCAACCTTATGTTTTACAAATGCAAGTTATTTCCCTCAATTCGACACAGACTTTCTGTTTGCTTGTTTTCCCCAACATGTTTGCCTGTGTAAGCTCATTCCACACTGTAGGCCCACAATTAATGCTAAGACATGACCAAGTGAGCCTTTGTCACTTGCTCACTCTGTCCCTCTACTATGGTCCTGCCTCTGACCCTCTTCCTCCTATTAGTGTCTACAGATTTCTCCCTCTGCTAATACCTGCCCTCTGCAATTCCTCTAACACTAGGAAAAGTATTTGGAATGTCAACAACTTACACATCCTAGGAGCACATCTTTGACAAGAATCAGATTATTCCCTCTTACCCTCTTCTTCCCCCAAGAGAAGACAGATCCTTCCAAAAATTGGTGCTACTACTTAAATGTCATCATTTCAAGAGTTCCTCTGGCTGTTATTCTCAAAACTCTTGGGAAAGTAGAGTTGTGAGAATGATTAGAAACCTTGACAATAGAAATTATATCAGTTTCTTTTTAATCTCTTGATCAGTGAAAAAACAAACAAATAATGCAAGGAATTGGGGGTTTGGCTGTCTTCAAGAGGACTTAATGTAGACAGATCTGATTACCTTAAAAACCATCCTGTCTCTTACTTTATCTTTTAGTGAGTTTGTCATGTTGATTTTAGATGATGTTGATTTAGATGCAGCCAAGGGCTGCAGCATCAACTTAATTTCATTTTGTTATCCTGTCAATTTAGGGGTGTCTTTACTTTTTAAATAAATATAGTATGGTTTAGTTTTAAATTTCAATTTGGGATAATTTATACCTGTTTAGGATAATTTATACCTGTTTATGTGCCAGTGAGGTAGGTAGTTTTTAGTTCTTGCGAGATGGGGAGATTTTAAATGATATCAGGTGTTGGTGTTGCAATTAATTTTCTATTAGTAAATCCAATGGAATCTTCTTCTTTGGCATAAAATTAAGTTAAAAAACAGTTGGAAGTTCAATACTGTGTGGCTCAATATAATATATGTTAGTATTATTTTGAAGAGTTACCACCCTTCAGTAACTGTTGAACTCAGAGTCAAAAAGCCTTCTTTGGTTAGAAACTCAATATGTAACGTTAAGAAAATCATTTAACTTTTCTAGATACCAACTTCTTAGCAGTAAAACGAAAGGGTTGGACAGAATTATCTCTAAGACCAATTTCTACAAATACCTGATTTTACACTTTCTATGCTTATGATTTAAAAAAAGTGATAAAAATAAGAAAGTTAAAAAGTCTTACTTGAAAAGTGAATACAAGTGACTGGCCTCAAATTCATTATCAAGGTAAAAATGATTCATGTGTTGCCTGAGGAAATTATTATGATTAAGAAAAAAATGTGGCTGGCCAGGTGGCTCATGCCTGTAATCCCAGCACTTTGGGAGGCTGAGGCAGGCGGATCATGAGGTCAAGAGATCGAGACCATCCTGGCCAACATGGTGAAATCCCGTCTCTACTAAAAATACAAAAATTAGCTGGGTGTGGTGGTGCGTGCTTGTAGTCCCAGCTACTTGGGAGGCTGAGGCAGGAGAATCGCTTGAACCCAGGAGGCAGAGGTTGAAGTGAGCTGAGATCACATCACTGTACTCCAGCCTGGTGACAGAGCAAGACTCTGTCTCAAAAAAAAAAGAAAAAAATGTGAAATGAAAGGGATCTACTTCCAAATTGTTTTCCTTTTGGGTATCATTACAAGTTTTGAATCTTATAGTTCTTATTAGTATAATATTGGGCTCATACTTTTGCAGTAATTTAGTTTCCTAACCCTCATCCATTGTTTATTAATAAAAGCTATTACATGTAGAGGCTTATTATGAGCTCTTTTAGGAACATTTTCCAATTTAATTCTCATATCTATATGAATATAGTATCATCACCAAGATTTTGAGGAGTAAAACGAAGCAAAGTGAGCTTGGATAATTGTTCAAGATCATAAAATTAGCTAATGACAGATTTTTTTCACCTGGAACCATCAGACTTCACAGCCATCCTGTTAACCATGGTGTTACCCTGCTTTTATTTCTCCATAAATGTTCTAGTAAATGCGATACAACTTTCTCCTTTTTCTAGTCACTGTCTTATGGACTGAATGTTCATGTTCTCCCCAAATGTACATGTTGAAACATCACCCGTTGTGATACTGTTAGGAGGTAGGGCCTTTGGGAGTTGATTAGATTTAGATGAGGTCATGAGGGAAGAGATGTCGTGAATGGGTTTAGTATCCTTATAAGAGTCCCTAGAGTGTTTTCTTCTCTCTGCTCTCCATTACGTGAGGACACAACAAGTCCATAGTCTGCAGCCAGGAAGAGAGCCCTCACCAGAACCTGACCATGCTGGCACCCTGTTCTCAGACTTTCAGCCTCCAGAACTGTAAAAAATTAAATTTCTGCTATTTATAAGCCACCCAGTCTATGGTAATTTGTTATAGCAGCCTGACCTGACTAGGAAATTCTGTAAAACGTTGGCAAACTCTTTTTCTCTTCTGAGCAACATTCTCATTGTTGCAAAAAAAAAAAAAAAAAAAAAAAAGTGCCCTGCCATTTAAACACAAATGAAAATGTTAACCATAGAATAAAGATATTTCTTTGCCATTTATATGTGAAACAAGCAGAAAATTAAATCAAAAGACTCTCTTGACATTGTTTATTTAAATTTTTTGGTTTTTTTTTTTCCATGAACCACATGAAGCTACTTTATTAGGTACAGAGTCAATGGTGAGTTAGAGATTAGTAAGTTTGCAGAAGGTACAGGTTACTTCCCCACTCAAACCATTAAAACAATGCAGTATCTAGTTCCAAAAGAAAAGATGTTATCTCATAGCCAGTTGACAAATTTTACTGGTACCTTTCAAGTGAAAAAACAACCATAACTAAATCTTAGTTTTTATGTCATCCATGTGTTATGGGTTAAATCATGTCCCTCCAAAATGACAGGGTGGAGTCCTAACTCCCAGTACTCAAATGTGACTTTATTTGGAGATGGAGTCTTTGCAGTACAATTAATTTAAAAGTTTTCTAGGTCATGGACTAAATTTGGAAAATGACAAGATTTAAGTAGCTACTGCTTTAAGATTTAGTACCGTACTTTCTATTATCCCAAAATAGTTTGTTCTTAACCTTTACCGTCTACCTCTGAATATGTTATAAACAGTCCACTTACATTTTCAAAATTAACAGCTATCATGAGTACATTAAAAGGGCACCATTGTGAAGTTTGTTTTATGTTTCTTTCCATTAAAATGTATTATTTTCAACATCTTGCTGTTTTACTTCTTTTCCCTGGTGTGGAACACAATTACCACCATATTCTTATGAGTGCTTTAAAGCCCTCTTTCTAGCTGAAAGCCACACTATATTGTTAACTCCACGAGGTCCAATAACATTTTCCCAAACATGTTGTGACTGTCACCACTGGGGAGAAAGGCTTTTAGGGAAAAATGTGGAGTTCTTATGCAGCACATTCCTTTCTTTCTTTTATGCTTTCCTAATTTCAGGTAATTATTGAGTTGAAGTTTATTAGCTAATTGTATACATGCTGTGGTATTCAAGTACTTTCATTTATGTGGTTGACAGTAACTAGAGTTTTCTTTCATATAGGTATTTTCTTCAGATTTGGGAGGTGAAACTCTAATTTTGGTACTTGGAAGCCTAGTGTGACTCTAACTAGAAGTTAATCAGTTGCATTTATTAGAGAATTGTTCCATGCAACTTGGGGAATTAAAATAATTTTTCTATACTAGGATATCATCCAGTGAGTGCTACACTGAGATGCCCACAAACCATGGACATTGTTTTGCCTGTAACACTGGGGACAAAGTCAGGAACAAAAACTTGAACCACTTGAATCAAATAAATGGGTTCTGGTTCAATATAGTGGTGACGTTTGAACATTTCTAGTTCTGCTCCTCTCAATCGTTTCAGAAAACATATAACTCGTTTCAGTTCAAATTAATTTCTTGGGCACATACTTGAAAAACCCTTAGCTTAGTTTGAATTGACTTATTGATCACTAAAAAAGAGATTTTATAAATTGAATTTAATTTCCCTGGTACCTTCAGCAAAGCTTCGTGGCATCCCTTATTTTGAGTTCAAATTGCCATTTGGTGTAAAGCCCTGTATGAATAGATCTCTTTGGTAGGGATGAAAGTTTACCAGACAAGATTAAAACTTGTTCATTAATTCTCAAAATTGTCCTTGGACTAAATAATTGCCAGTGCTTTTCCTAGGATTTCATTTAAAGTTTGGTCATCTGACAAAGTATACTTCCAAGACCATGTCCTGGGAGCTGAGAGAAACCACTCAAAAGGAGCCCAGGGGTTCTGACCAAGATCAGGAGAGAGAACACAGTGATTTCAGACATATGAGACAACCTATGGTTCTTCTTCTTCTTCTTCTTTTTCTGCTTTGTACTGGATATATAATATATTGCATGAAATGATTTATTTATTTTCAATTAAAACTTTTTTTTTTGAGTTGAGGTCTTGCTCTGTTGCCCAGGCTAGAGTGCAGTGGTATGATCATCACTCATTGCAGCCTTGAACTCAAGAGATCCTCCCACCTTAGCCTCCTGAGGAGCTGGGATTACAGGTGCATGCCACTGAGCCTGGCTAATTTTGTACATTTTTTGTAGAGATGGGGTCTCACTTTGTTGCCCAGGCTGGTCTTGAACTCCTGGCCTCAAGCAATTATCTCACCTTGGCTTCCAGAAGCACTGATATTACAGGCATGAACCATTGCCCATGCCTGCATATATTTGAAACTTATAATTTGATCAGAAGCCCACCTGTTATTCCCAAAAGATTCCTCATGCCTGTCTGTCATTCTCCCTCCCAATTCTCTACCTGCCCCATTCCCAGGAAACCAACAATTTGCTTTCTGCCATGATAGATCAAATTTTCTCGAAGTTTATATTGATGGGGCTCAGGGCATGCCACCCCCAAATATGGCATGTTGGCATTTGAAAAAATAGCAAAAGCAAGAAAGTCACTCTCAACTTCCCCTCGCCCTTCCTCCCCTGAAGTAGGCCATAAAACCCAGATGATCTTTTCCTAAAGTAGGTCATGAAACTCTCATTCTAGAGATGCCATTCCTATATTTCATACCCAGAGGAAAGATACATCCTTATCCTTGAAAACACAGAGATATCAAGAAGAATCTGAACAAACAGGCCCAAGATCCCCCTAGTTGATCACCATTAGGTCATACCCCTTTGCCCAATCATACTTCTGCACAATTGTCCACTGTTCCTCAAACCTAAGCCTAAAAAATACACACATTTCCCTATTTCTTTGAATCTTCATTTCTCAAGGCTCCCATGCCACATTATTAAATATATTTGTATGATTTTTCTCTTGCTAACCTGCATTTTTGCTATAGGAGCCTCAGCCATGAACTTCGTGATGCATGAGGAAAAGATGTTACCTTTTCTCCCTGACGATAAAAATGGAATCATACAGTATATATTCCTTTTTGTTTGGCTTTTGTCACTCAGAATAATTAGCTTGAATTTCACTCATGTTATTGAGTGCATTAAGAGTGCTTTTATTGCTGAATCACATTCAACTTTATGGATATACCATGATTTGTTTATTCATTTGCCTATTGATGGAAGCCAGAAAGAAAATGAGCACCTTAGCCCTACAACCACAAGGAAATAAATTCCATTAACAACCTGAATGAGCTTGAAATAGAAATCTTGAGCCTTAGATAAGTTTGCACATATCAACCTCTTTTTTTCAGTCTGGTGAGACTCTAAGCAGAGAACTCAGTTAACCTCAGTTAACCAGAGTCCCAATTCATGGGAGCTGTGAGATAATAAATTTGTCTTGTTGTAATGCTCTATGTCTTTTGTGATTTGTTATGCAGCAGAAGTCAAGAAATGCTGCCATGAGGAAGGAACACATGAAGGAGTAGACTTCTCCAAGGTGACACTAGGACAGAGGCAATAGCCTGCTCAGACACCCAGTGGTAGAAGGGAACACAGAGTGTTCAAGGGAACCAAAAGTATGCTCTGGCTGGATTGCAGCTACTCAAAAGGAGAAGGAACTGGGATGAGGCTAGAGATGTAGTCAGACCCTATAAAATTTTTTTTTTTTGAGCATTGAGACCTCAGGAACAGGTTTTAATGGGTGTTTGCTGGTGGAGGAGAGGGTGGAGTGACTTAACATGATGAGACTTACTGTGTTGGAAAGATTATTCTCACTGCAATGTGGAGGATGGGCTTGGAGAGGGCAACAGTGAATGTGGAAACCAGTAAGAAATGCAGTGTTGTAGTCTCAGGGAAAGAAGTTGGCAGTATGAATTTGGGCAGTATTAGTGGAAGCTAGAAGTGAACAAATTTGAGAAATATTTAGGAAGAACCTTGGAGACAACCAGCCACATGGAGGTATTGGGTAGAGAGTTGCATGTACTGATTCAAAATACTCTTTTCAAAATACTCTTCTTTTGGCTTCCTTACCACTTTCTTACCTTGTATACCTTTGGTTACTGAATTGAATTTAATTTCCCTGGCACCTTCAGCAAAGCTTCGTGGCATCCCTTATTTTGAGTTCAAGGTGCCATTTGGTGTAAAGCCCTGTATGAATAGATCTCTTTGGTAGGGATGAAAGTACTGATTCAAAGCTAAAAAGGTAAGCCCACACTGGAGAAAGACTCATTGGCCTGTAGAGGGTAACCAAAGCTGCAGGTGGGTATGAAATAATCTAAGATACTGAATGTTTCAACACTTAGTTTCTGCAAAATAATCTTGTAAAGGAGACTTTCAGTAACCAAAGATACACAAGGTAAGAAAGTGTTAAGGAAGCCAAAAGAAGAGTATTTTGAAAAGAGGATTTTGAAAATGAGGAAATGATCCACAGTAAAAATAAATGCTGAAAAGTCAAATAATATGAGATTTGAAGATGTCAGTTGTATTCTGAAGCTCTTAGAAAGAACTGCTTTGGTGTGATAATGAGGGTGATGAGAAAAACAGGAACATTGTAATTTGGCCAGCATGTGGGAAAGTTTGTGGAAAAGAGGATGGAGAGGCTCTAGCTTAGAGAGAAGAGAGGTCAATGAGACTTTTTGTTTGTTTTTTGCTTGTTTGTTTAAAAATAGAAAATACGTAAATAAAGAGATCTAGTTAAAGAGTGAACCATTAAGTAACTCATTATTGCTGTGTTTTTATTGCTTAGTGTGACTATTTATCCCATGGAATATGAAAGTTTTTATTTAACAGCATAGTCTTCAAAGGCATTCAAGCTATTCTTCTTCTACCTTATTTTTTAATACCCTGCCTTAAACTTAAATCACAAATGACTCCCAGGAAGGTATTTTTGCAATAAATAAGTAAATACAGAAACTCATTTGGAGCTCACAGTATTTGTTTTTATAGTTGTTCCATGGCATGAGTTAATCAGTTAACAAGGCAGTAACTTTTAATAGGAACCCCTTTCTTCTGAATACTGTCTAAGCATTTGTGATAATTGTTCAGGCTCTAAAAGAAAGAATTGCTGCTCCCCAGGAGTTCAAAATTGAATGGATGAAGTGATGAATAAAAGCACTGAAAGGTTTGTGGAATACTAATGGGAAGAAAAACTGAAGGATAATTTATCTTTCCTGTAGTATCATTAAATCTCACTTTAAAAACTAAATCCTTGTCCTAAGAAGTTTATACAATTTTTTTTCATGACATATACGAGAACTAAAGCCAAGAAATTCTATTATTACCACCCTTAAAATTGGGCTGTATCCATGCCACACACACAAAAATGTTTTTAAGAAAGCATGATAGTCATTTGTTCATTGATTAGTAAACTTTATGTATGAAGTCAGTCTAGCAGACGAACTTTTTTGTTCCAGTAGGATAACTGCAATCTTCACCCTCTCAAGTTTCTATTTTTCCTCCTGAAATTACTATTATCATTCAGGCAGTAGCCAGGACTTTTCTGTATGTCCTACCCTCAGGGTCTGTTTGATATTGTAAAACTGCTGAGTCATCACTTACATTGTGTTTCAAAATAAACTTGACAAGTACAGCAGAATAAAATACAGCTTTGAAATAAATAAACCTGGATATTTTGATACCAAGTCCAAAGTTTACATCATAGGAGAATAATAATAGATGAAGAGAACTGAAGCTCCCCAGTCAGCTCTGTTAGGCTGCCTAACTCATACCATATCAAGTACCATCTTTGCCAATTCTAGAAGCCAAGTGAGAGTCAAATTGGCTTCTAAGGTCACTCAGTGACTATTCATGAATGTGTTTTCTGAGCATTCGCTGTGCTGGGCAAATCTTCCTGTGGGTACCCTGAAAAGTTTTTTCATGGTTAGCATCTAGCACATAGTCTATTGATCGTCTAGCAGGGGAGACAGACAAGTGTACAACTCAGTCATTTTTAGTGTATTTGCAGAGTTGTGCCCCCATCCCCATAATCTAATTTTAGAATATTTTCATCACCCCCAAAGAAACCTTGTACCCATTAGTAGTCACACCCCTTAACCCTTGGCGACCACCAATCTATTTTCTGTCTCTAAATTTTTCTTTTCTGGGCATTTCATGTAAATCGTATCATAGAAGACATGGTGATATGGTTTGACTGTGTCCCACCCAAATCTCATCTTGAATCTGTTGTGGAAGGGACCCACTGGGAAGTAACTGAATCATGGGGGAAGGTCTTTCCCATGGTGTTCTTGTGAGAATGAGTAAGTCTCATGAAATCTGATGGTTATTATAAGGGGGAGTTTTCCTGCAAAAGCTCTCTTTTCTTGTCTGCCACCATGTGAGTCGTGCCTTTCACCTTCTGCCATGATTGTGAGGCCTCCCCAGCCATGTGGAACTGTAAGTCCAATAAACCCCTTTCTTTTGTAAATTGCCCAGTCTCAGGTGTGTGTATGTCTTTATCAGCAGCGTGAAAATGGACTAATACATATGGTCATTTTTGACTGGCTTTTTTCACAGAGTTCATCCATGCTTTAGCATTTATCAGTACTTCATTTCTTTTATTATGTTTCATGTACGACATAATGTTCCATTGTACACATAACCACTGCATCAGTTGCTGCACATTTGTGTTGTTTCTACTTTTTGGCTATTATAAATATTGCTGCTATGAACACTTTTGTACATGTTTTTTGTGTAAACATATGTTATCATTTCTTTTGGCTAGATAGCTATATAACACATGACAATTTTTAGCAACTACCACTGAGAGCTTTAGACCTCTATAGACCTGGTGGTTTGGAAAGGTCTCATTCTCCCAACCCTTGCCCTCACGTATAATCTATGCTGGGTATATGAGGTTTCTCCAGAGAAACAGAACTAATAGTATATATGTACAGGAAGAGATTTATTAGAGGAATTGTCTTATGTGATTATGAAGGCTGAGAAGTACCATGATCTGCTGTCTACAAGCTGGTGACCCAGGAAAGTTGGCAGTGTAATTCCAGTTCAAGTCCAAAAACCTTGAAAAAAACAAAAGAGTCAAGGGGGTAAATTTTAATCCAAAGGCAAGAAAAGACCAATGTTCCAGCTCAAGTAGGTAGGCAGGAAGCACAAAAGGGCAAATTCCTCCTTCCTCCACCTTTTTGTTCTATTCAGGTCTTCAATGTCCACCCACATTGGGGAGGGCAATCTGCTGAGTCCACTGACTCAAATGTGAATGTCATCTGAAAACACCCTCATAGATATACCCAGAAATCATTTTTAATCTGGGCACTCTATAGCGTAGTCAAGTTGACACAAAAAATTAACCATTATACTTTGCTAAGATTCATCAGAATTAGAGTGAGCTCTATGCCAAGAACACAGTGTGGTGAACTTTTTTCTGTTTTTGCACAGATCATTTATATATATTTTACCTGGTTCTACATGGGTTTATGTAGTCAGTACACAGGAAGCTACAACAAGCTAATTGGAATTAATATAATTCTTAGAATACGTTGAGGAAACTTGGTGTTAATGAATGGTTTCATTAAAAATAAATGAGTCATCTAAAATAATTTAATTGAAATAAATATCTATAATTAACTGAGAAGTTTTGGGAGCAGAATATTATAGTCAAGTACCAAAAAAAAAAATCCTAGTAAAATAATAGACTCTAGAAATAGAAAGACCTACTTTTGAGTTTCAGCTTTTTCACTTGTTATTTTGCTTTGAGCAAGTTGTTTAACCTCTGTAAGCCTATCTCATCATTTCTAAAGCAGGATTAATAACAGTACCTATTTTTTAGGATTGTTGTTAAAATTAAATAAGATAATACTTGTAAAGATTGAGTGTAGATCCTGGTTTATAACAAGATCTCAAGAAATAGGCTTTTTCAGCGGCCACCAATGTGCTCTGTCCTTCTGAGGACACTAAGGCTGCCTTGGAGTGAGACCTTCACTTTAGTAGATAACTAACACCTCACTCGCCTGACAGCACCAACCCCGGACTCGCCTGAACCATGGCCTCCATCTCCAAGATTTTGCATCTACTAAGCCCTCGTTCTGCACAATGACAAGGTGACCATCACAGAGGATAAGATCAATGGCATCTTTAAAGCAGCTGGTATAAATGTGGAGCCTCCTGGCCTTCCGTGGTTGTTGAAATGAGTATTTTACAGGGATTCTAGTGGATTGCTCAATGCAATTCTTCAGCGTGAGTATTACTGTTTATGTCAAAAAAGTCATCTTTGACTATTTGATGCTATCAGGTAAAATTGCCCTGTTTCATTGCTGCCTTCTTTTGAAAAGTGATGTTTATGACGTGCAAGTTGCTTAATTATATGGCTGACTTGGTTTCTGAGGTCTATCAAAGACTTTTTGTTTTTGACTTAGGAATTGTTTGAGAATACCTTTCATGTGAAATAGTGTAAAATCATTTACTAAGAAATATGTAAAATATCTACATACAAAAAGTTCTAGAAAGTATAGAATAAAATGTTTACAATAGCTTTGTAGGAGAAAGTTGAATAGCAGAGATGGAAATGGTGGCAAAGGCTGAGAAGACAGAATTTTAATTGTTACTGTATATATTTCTACACTGCTCTTTTTGATTGTTAAACAATGTGTGTGCCTTGAGAAACTCATGTGGCATTTTTTGCACATGCATTTTTTTCCTTTTTCTAGGCATCACTGTTCCTGTTTTACATATAAAATACACCAAAAGAGATGCCTCCCTGAGTAGAGAATGCTTTTATTATTTTCCTCTTTTTCCTACTAAAAATATTTGTAAAATGAGAACACTAGAACATTGGGGTTAAATAAGAATCAATAATGGCACTAAATTCTCAAGATAGAAATTCATAGTATCCATTAATCACAGAGTACGTGTATCTTATTTATAAATCATCTCCAAATAATCTTACTTTGGTAGAGTAAGTGGATTTTGGTTTAGTAAAAATTTAGTGTGATATGTTTCCAGAATAAGAATTTCAGCAATGGACTATATTGTGCATTCATGTTACCTATAGAGAGTGACAAATCCAATCAAAGCTTATTGTACTTTTTATTATTCCCATAATAAGAAATACAATAAAGTAGAATATAAATGGCCTGAGGCACTCACTGCTTTATATAAATAAGATTTTTAATTAAGGAAGAAAATACATAATTACTTATTTTAATTTAATCATAGTTTTTCGTCATTTTATACCTTTACATCAGCCGCTATAAATTCATGTCTAAAATACCATTGCACCAAATGAAAGGCTGGAAATGGTGAAGTGGATGTTGCTGAAGAAATTGAGATGTTATTTCAGGTACATTCTTCAGGAAGAAAACTCCTTTGTCTTGTTTTAGATGATGGTCTTGAAACATCTGATTTTTTAAGCTATAATTATGTGACTTTTTATTCTTTTAATGTCATAAAGTAATATTGCAATCTCCAAGTGACTTTGAATATGGCAATTTTAGATTTTATAATAATTTTTTTGATAGCTGAATTCTAAATGTATCAATTAATTAGAAAAAAGTCACCCTAGTTTTGGAGACAAATCAAAATAATAGGAAGGAAACCTTAAAATCATATTTAAAGATCTTCAGACAACTTTTAAAGATACTATTATTATTTAAAAACAATTGAAAATTATTTTTAAATACCTTAAAAGTATTTTTTCATAATCTAATTAATATTTATCAAATGATTCCAAGAATGAGACAATGATACAGGTATTTCAGGACATACATTCATTCATTCATTCAAAAATATTTACTAGGCATCTACTATGTATCAAGTTCTATTCTAAATTCTGGTAACACAGTGGCAAATAAACCATCAAAAGAAATGTTTGACTACCATTATATTTCAGACACTATGCTTGGTACTGGGATATAGTAATGAATTAAAAAGAAAAAATTCTGGGCGCATTGGCTCACGCCTGTAATCCCAGCGCTTTGGGAGGCCGAGGCGGGCGGATCACGACGTCAGGAGATCGAGACCATCTTGGCTAACACGGTGAAACCCTGTCTCTACTAAAAATACAAAAAATTGGCCTGGCGCGGTGGCTTGCGCCTGTAGTCCCAGCTACTCCAGAGGCTGAGGGTGGAGAATGTCATGAAACTGGGAGGCGGAGCTTGCAGTGAGCCGAGGTAGCACCACTGCACTCCAGCCTGGGTGACAGAGCGAGACTCCGTCTCAAAAAAAAAAAAAAAGAAAAAAGAAAAGAAAAGAAAAAATTGTCTGTTCTCATGGAACTTATCTTCTAACTCATACATTCAAAAATATGAAAGATAAATGAGTAAAACAGATAGTATGTTTGACAGTGATAAGTACTCAAAGGTAACATAAATAAAGCAAAGTTGAGTGTGTGTGTGTGTGTGTGTGTGTGAAATTTTAGATAGGGTGTCAGGGTAAAACTAATTGAGAGCATGATTTCTTTAATAAGCACTTGAAAGAAGCAGGCAGAGCTCTATCTGGGAGATTATCTGGTATCTAGTTGAAGAGACTCCTAGGCAAAGGCAATAGAGGTGGCAAAAGCCCTGAGGAAAGATTGTGAACGAAATGTTCCAGGAAGAGCCAGGAGGTAAGATGGTCACTGTGAAGAGAGCAAGATGGAGTGGATAGGAAATAAGGTTAGAGGTGCAATGCAAATTGGTTACCTTTGTAACAGATTGTATATGATCTTATAGGTCATTGTAAGGATTTGAGCTTTTACACTAAGAGAAATGAGTCATTGGAATTTTTTTAAGCGAGGAGATGACACGACTTATGTTTCAACAGGATCATTTTGACTTCTGTTTCAACAGTATAAATTTGTCTGTTGCCTTCAAAATATATGGCAGTGTGGCAAGGAAAAAGCAAGAAGACTAGTGGGGAGGCCACCTTAATTATTGTTTGGAGATGATGTTGGCCTTGATTGTGGTGGTAAGTTGGTAGACACCTAGAAATATTTTGAAGGTGAGTCCAACTTCAGCATTTATATGGAGACAACTCTATGTAAATACTGTGACAATCTTTATACAGAGGATGACAGGAAAAAAATGACTCTATGATGTTGGGCTGATTGTCTTCAAGTAAGTGTCTGCCATTTAACTGAAATGGGAAAAAATTATAGCAGTGCAAGATTACCCTCTGTAGCGCCACCCCCAAGAGTGGTGTTTAGTAATTCAGTTTTGCATGTGTTAAATTTGGACGCCTTTGGACATTCAAGTGGAGATATCAGGATATATGGTGAAAGATTCAGGCTGGTAAAATCATTGAACATCATTTCCATGTACATAATAATTAATGCCATAAAATGAAATAATTTAAGGAGTTAATATAGATGGAAAAGAGAAGACTTCCAAGGACTAAACCTTGGGTACTCCAATATTTACAGTTTGGGGAAATAAGGAATCCCAGCAAATGAGACAGAGAAGGAGTCACCAGAAGTGTAGGAGGTAATCCAGGTACATATTATGCCTTGGAAGCCAAGAGAAAAAGTACTTCAAGGAAGCGAGAGTAGTCAACCATGCCAAATAACACTAGATAAAGTACTATGAGGACTTGAGACATAAACATTAGATTTAGCAAAATGCAGGGTTTTTTTAAAATGACCTTGATGAGAACAGTTTTACTGGACTGATGGGGATAAAACTTTGAGTGTATTCAAGAGAATGGGGTGGAGGGGAAGAGAAATTGCAAGAAATTGCAGGTGTTGAGTACAGCATGGACAACTCTGCCAAGGAGTTATATCTTAAAGAAAAGAAAAGAAGGAATAGTAGCTGGAGGTGGAAATGAAGTCAAGATATAAAATATATGGCTATACATAATGTTTAAAAATATGTTTTTGAATCTTTTATTACTGCATTTTGATTATAGCACCTCATACAAGTCACATTATAACCGATAATTAAGAAAAAAAGAAGAGATCATAGTCTGATTCAAATGTAGAAAATGGGCAAGCAATGATTGAAGAGACTTTATGCCTAAGAGGCTCACCTGCCAATGAACATGATTTTTACAGTTGTATTATGATTATGATGAACTGATAGGCCTCAGAAACGTCAAGTGATTTGCTACACACTTTATAAGAAAATCAACTAGCAAGAAGCCATTATATTAGAAAGAGCCTTGACCTTGGTGAAGTGGCAACAGACTGCAAAGTCATAATGTCATTTTCACTTAAATTGGAATTAAGACTTTAGGAGGAAAATGCTCCTATGGGAGGAAAGACTTTCCAGAAGGAATTACAAAAAGCCGTATGTATGTTATGAATCTTTACTCTTTGCGAAGAAGCGTTCTTGAAATAAGAGATGGGAATCATAAAACTTGGATATTTTATATGCTGGATTTATTATTATGTATTATGAGTCAAATTGTGCGTCCCTAAAGGACATGTTGGACTCCTAACCTTCAGTACCTCAGGATGTGGCCTTATTTGGAAAGGTGACTGCAGATGTAATGAGTTAAAATGAGGTCGGCCGGGTGCTGTGGCTCACGCCTGTAATCCCAGCACTTTGGGAGGCCGAGGTGCACGGATCACGAGGTCAAGAGATCGAGACCATCCTGGCCAACATGGTGAAACCCCGTCTCTACTAAAAATACAAAAATTAGCTGGGTGTGGTGGCGCACACCTGTAGTCCCAGCTCCTCGGGAGGCTGAGGCAGGAGAATCACTTGAACCCAGGAGGTGGAGGTTGCAGTGAGATGAGATTGTGCCACTGCACTCCAGCCAGCCTGGCGACAGAGCTAGACTCCGTCTCAAAACAAACAAACAAACAAACAAAAACGAGGTCACACTGGAGTAGGATGAGCCCTTAACCCAGTATGATTGGTGTCCCGAGAAGAGGAAAAGAGACCCAGAGACACAGACATGTAAGGGGAGAACACTGTGTGATGACAGAGGCAGAGATTACAGCATGGCAGCCGTCAGCCATGGAACACCAAGGAGTGCCAGCAACCACCAAGGCTAAGGAGAGGCAAGGAAGCACTCTCCCCTCCAGATTTCAAAGGAAGCATGGCCCTGCTGATAGTTTGATTTTGGACTTCTCCAGAACTGTGAGAAAATAAGGTTTTCTTCTTTATTTCCAGATTTTCTACTTAATAAAGATATTAAAATCATGTTTGTAAAACCCACCCAGTTTATAAAAGCCACCCAGCTTGTGTTACTTTGTTATAGCAGCCCTACGAAACAAATACACTATCTATTGCCAAATGTAGGAAAATACAGTGAAAAAAACCTTGCTTAGAGTTTGAGTTCCAGTCTGAAAAGCAAAAACAATGTAGCAATTGGGCAGCCGTGGATGACTAACAATATAAACCGAAGAATCCAGCAGTATTATTATATTATTAAATACAATTATTAAGAACAGACTATGTGATTCTTTCCCTGCATCATCCCAAATTTCCAGAATAGCCTATCTGCAGTGTATGTATTATAGCTCATATTTCATAGATGAGGTAACCAAAGCTTAAGGGAGTAAAAATAATGAGTGAGACAGAATTCTGGCAGATCCGAACAATTTCTATGAAACATCTCCGTTCCATTAAAGTACAGAAGAAAATAGCACATGAGAAAGTTATCAAAGTTATCTACCAATGTGTATGAAGATATGTTCCTAAAACTCATTTAATAAATTTTTTGTTATTAACAAAAGGCATGTTTATGATTTTCTCACACTTCATTTTTTAAAATACAAGAACTTTGCTTCATGTTTTATATGAGGGTAAAGAGATTTAATCTATAGAGCCATTAAACAAGTATTGAATTGGTGCATGACCTGTATGAAATCATCATGTGGCTCTAAAAATAAGACTTTTTAAAAACTGATACCATAATTTCTAGAATGATTGCTGAAAGAAATGAATGGTCCTCAACCCCAAACAACCAAAGAAAACAGAAAAGCCTGACAGAGATCTTTATTAAAATGTATCACCTCAGGTAAGAAAATATAAAATGTGACAAAATCAGAATAAATGAACATAAATAACAAAAAGTAAGACAAACATGATTTTAATAGCTTTATTAAGTAGAAAATCTGGAAATAATTGAGCCCTAAAACATAAAAGAGAGATAAAATGTATTGTGACTTTTGCTTACTTAGTCAGATGTTTGTGTTTTGAAGAAAATGAAAAAAAAATTATAAGAGAAAATATTCTGCTTAAAAAAATTAGTGGAAAAATCAGAGTATTTTTGGCTATGTACCAGTCCTATATAGCAGGAGTCCCCAACCCCAGGGCAGCAGCCTGCTAGGAATCGGGCCACACAGCAAGAGGTGAATGGTGGGCGAGCGAGCTAGTGATATGGTTGGGCTGTGTCCCCACCCAAATCTTACCTTGAATTGTAATAATCCCCACTTGCCAATGGCAGGGCCAGGTTCAGATAATTGAATCATGGGGGTGGTTTCCTCCATGCCATTCTCGTGGTGGTGACTAAGTCTCACGAGATCCGATGGTTTTATAAATGGGAATTCCCCTGCACACAATTCCTCTTGCCTGCTGCCATGTAAGACAAGACGTGCCTTTGCTTCTCCTTTGCCTTGTGCCATGATTGTGAGGCCTCTCCTTTGCCTTGTGCCATGATTGTGAGGCCTCCCCAGCCATGTGGAACTGTGAGTCTATTAAACCTCTTTCCTTTATAAATTACCCATCTCAGGTATATCTTTATTAGCAATGTGAGAACAGACTAATAGAGCTAGCGTTCCTGCTTGAGCTCCGCCTCCTGTCAGATCAGCTGCGGCATTAGATTCTCATAGGAGCTCGAACCCTGTTGTGAACTGCGCGTGTAAAAGACCTAGATTGTGAGCCCCTTATATGCCCGATTATGCCTGAGGTGGAACAGTTTCATCCTGAAACCACCCCTCGACCTCGATCCTTGGAAAAATTGTCTTCCATAAAACCTGTCCTTGGTGCCAAAAAGGTTGGGGACTGCTGCTATACAGTATCTGTATATGTGTTTTAATATAGCTAATTGACCTATATTAATAGGTTATTGACCTTTTGCATTATCTTATGAATCTCGCACATATCAATGTTTGGTGAAGAAAAAGAATTTTTCTTCACTAAATTTTTCTTCAGATAACAGGCTTCAGCCTTGATGGAAAAATTTCCTTATGTTCAATTCTTCAAAATGATCTATTTATATGAGTGTCATATGGCTAAGTTCCTTTCTTGTCCTAGGAGGGCAGACATCTTTATCTTTTTGTCAGTTAGGAGAAAGATAAAAGATGAAGCAGCTGGAGAGAACCGTGGCTGTGGAGGAGTGGTTACTATTCTTTGGCTCCAGTCCTCTTCATCTGTAGCCACTTCCTCCCTTGTACCTCTGCTGTCTTATCCCAAAGAAAACTGCTCACTGAGGCAAGTGGCATTTTCAAGAAGATATTGGAATGGCATCCACAAAGCCTATTCATGTTGAGAAATGAGGGAGAATGTGCTTCACACAGTGGTCCCGTCATATAGTCTTTTATGAGCCAAGATAAAACTGTCATTTCCTCTTCTTTAATAGCAAAAATTATTTGTAATAATTTCATGCATTATTGTGAAACAAACAGCATAGTAATTAAGATAATAAACTTAGGTACTAGACAGAACTGGTTTCTAGTTGCAGTTTTTTCAACTTTCTAAAGTGATGCATGGCAAATGATTTAATCTCTCTAAGCCCAAATTTCCTCTGGTGATAGGGTTTATGAGAACAAAGGACATCATAATTGGAAAGCACCAATTTCAGTGCCTGTAGAAAGTGTATAATAACAGTAAAGTATTGTTATTGTTTATCTTTTTTTTTTTTTTTTTTTTGAGACGGGGTCTCACTCTGTCGCCCAGGCTGGAGTGCAGTGGCGTGATCTCGGCTCACTGCAAACTCCACCCTCGGGTTCAAGCAATCCTCCTGCCTCAGCCTCTCTAGTAGCTGGGATTACAGGCGTGCACCATCACACCCAGCTAATTTTTTGTAATTAAAATCCCAAAATGCTGGGATTATAGGTGTGAGCCACCGATCCCAGCCTGTTATTGTTTATCTGTGTGACCTTAGATAAGTTACTCAATCACTCTGTGCCTCAGTTTTCTTGTCTGTAAAATGGGATAATTATATTATCTGCTCCATAGAGCTATTGTGACAAAAAAATAAAGACTATATCTAAAGCACTCAGAACAGTGTTTGACATGTCCTAAGTGTTCTGTAAATGTAAGTCACCATTATTGTTGTTATACCATTATTGTCAGCAGTACCATTTATTAATGTAATAATAATAAAATTAGATTCTAATTGTGTTCATTTATAATTGATATATATTAAGGGTGGCTAGCTAGCATTATATAGGTATGATTTGGAGGCTGCTAGAAAAAAATCTCCCTCCCACTCCACCTCAATCCACACGTCTTGCTTAGAGAACTCCCAGCGACTAAAAGCTCACCATGAGACTCTGAATGTAGAAGTCTCTTCGCCAAAGGATCTCCCTTAAAATGAGAGTTTACAAAATGTAAACATTCTAGTTTCAGAAATAATAATACCCAAATTAAATTATAATATGGATCAATTTATCAGGTCATTTTACTTCTTGGTAGCAAGAACATGGTAAAATTCAAGAGCAATGAGATTTCCAGAGTGTTGAAGCAGGCTCTGTAGCCAGAATAAAATCAGAGCAAGAGGCAAAGAATGTGTGGAAATTGACAAAGATAAGCACTGTCACTTTAACATTTGAGTGGATTTTATTCAAATGACTGCAAATATTGAAAGTGCCATTCTTGTTCTTCCCTTGAAGCAAAGGTAACTCCAAAAAGGTTTGGGTAAGGAATCAGTGGCAAAGCATGATTTATGAAAAATTTCCTTAGAACACTGCAGGAGGCAAGCCCAATGTAGAATGTCTTTCCTCAGAAACAGTGAAACAAATGGATGCATTCATTTGAATCTTCCATAATGGGAAAAAGAGACTGGTGATAAGAAATGGCTGCCTGATTATTCTTTTGAGGAATTAAATGTAATAGAAAATGTGCATAAAAAGAAATATTTGAAAAGTTTTGGCTTATGAAGAGGAAAATGTTCTCAGCAAAAAGTCACTAAGTTATAAAATCATTTTCTAACTAAAAAATGAAAGACGGAATTGGAAATTCGGTAAGGTTATGTAGTTTGGATGTTTGTCCCCTCCAAATTTCATGTTGAAATGTCATCTCCAAAAAAGAAGAAAAAAAAAAAAAAGAACTGTCACCTCCAATGTTGGAGATAGGAGATGTTTGGGTCATGCGGTGGATCCTTCCTGAGTGCCTTGGTGCCCTCCTTGCGGTTATGAGTGAGTGCTCACTCTGAGTTCATGCAAAAGCTGGTTGTTTAAAAGAACCTGGCACCTCATCCCCTCTCTCTTGCTCCCTCTCTTGTCACATGATGTGCCCAGTCCTCCTTTGCCTTCCGCCATGAGAAAAAGCTTCCTGAGGCCTCACCAGAAGTTGAGCAGATGCTGGTGCCATGTTTGTACACCCTGCAGAACTGTGAACCAAATAAACTTTTCTTATTTATAAATTTCCCTATCTCAAGTATTCTTTTATAGCAATGCAGAATGGATTAACACATCAGGAATATATTAAGTATTAATATTTGCATGACATTGTTGGTTTTAGTGATTTTACCCAGCAGCAAATTTATGTAGGGTTGGTTATAAGCAACGTAGTGAATCTACATTACACAGACAACAAATATGAACATTTTAAAGAAAATAGTCCCATCACACAGAATTTTTGAAGTTGACTAACCTTGGAAATTCTTTTTCTGGCACAGGTACAAAATTATCAAGATTGACTTTCCATGTGTTCACATTAACCACATAATAATCAATCAGGAGATAACAGTTTTTGAATTCAGTTTAACTTTATAGGCTTAGCCACTGTAACAGGACCTTTATTTTGCAGGGTTATAGCCTGCAGAAAAGTGACTATAGGTGATGAAATATGTAATCAATACATATTGATTACATAGAATAAGGACCTGCCAATAGAAAACTGATTTAGATTATCATACAGGACAAGAGTGCCCAGTGCTTGTTTGAGACCTTGGGGTGGGTGAAGGTTGGGGTGGCTGTGGCAATTTCTTAAAACAAGACAGAAATGAAGTTTGCCACATTGATTGACTCTTCCTTTCACAAAAGATTTCTCTGTAGCATGTGATGATGTTTGGTCACATTTTATGCACAGTAGAATTTCTTTCAAAATTGAAGTCAAACTTCTCTAAGACTCTAATGGTTGAGGATGGAAAACCGAACTGGGATTGGGTGGAAGTAGATGCAAGTTCCATGGAAATTGTCACTGACTTAAAAATTTTACTTAAACATAGTTCTGTTACAACATTTTCTGTAAAGGATTTTACTAAAACAATTAAGCACCAGTTCAAACATCGTTGAAATCATTTAACGTGACCTTAGGAAGTCAACACACACGTAATATTTCTTGTTATCTCTAGTATTGAAACACAAAAGTTAAAGCCAAACTTGTAAGTCAAGTTAGATCATCATCATCGTTATCTCTATGAAAAAAAAAAATAGAACAACTTGATTTCTATCTCACTCCATACCCCAAAGTCTTGTTTTGTTTTGTTTTTTAAGATGGGGTCTCTTTCTGTTGCCTAGACTGGAGGGCAGTGGTGTGATCTCGGCTTACTGCAACTTCTGCTTTCTGGGCTCAGGTGATCCTCCTGCTTCACCTCCAAAGTAGCTGGGACCATAAGCTCGTGCTACCATGCCTGGCTAATATTTTGTACTTTTGGTAGAGACCAGGTTTCACCATGTTGCCCAGGCTGGTCTTGAACTGCTGAGCTCAAGCCATCTGCCTGCCTCAGTCTCCCAATGTGCTGGACTTACAGGTGTGAGCCAGCAAACCTGGACCTACACCCCAAAGTTAATTTATGATGGATCATGGACCTAAATATAAAACAGCACTGTAATGCGGCTAGGCACGGTGGCTCACGCCTATAATCCTAGCACTTTGGGAGGCCAAGGCGGGCAGATCACGAGGTCAGGAGTTTGAGACCAGCCTGGCCAACATGGTGAAACCTCGTCTCTACTAAAAATACAAAGATTAGCTGGGCGTAGTGGTGGGGACCTGTAATCCCAGCTACTTGGGAGGCTGAGGCAGGAGAATCGTTTGGACCTGGGAGGTGGAGGTTGCAGTGACCTCAGATCGCACCATTGCACTCCAGCCTAGGCGACAGGGTGAGACTCCGTCTCAGAAAATACAAACAAACAAACAAAACAACCAGTACTGTAATGCATTTAGAAGAAACTTCTGGTAGGTAGAAATTTCTTGGACGGAACACTAAGAGCAATACTATAAAAGCCAAAAAAAAAAATAGATTGGATTTAATCAAAACTGAATAGGCTTATCAAAAGTCACCACAAACAAAATAGACAAGCCGTAGATTGGGAAAATTATTTGTGGCATATATCTGGCAGAAGACCTGTGTCTAAAACATAAAAAACCAATCTGTAAGTCAACAATAAAAATACAAACAATTCAATAAAAGGATGGAAATAGAGATACTTCACAAAAGAACATATACAAAATACCAATAAGCATATGAGAAGGTGCTTAACACTGTTAGTTTCCAAGAAAATTCAAAATAAAATGACAATTAGATACCATTTCACACCCACTAGAATGACTAAATAAAAAAAACAATAATCCTTAATACAGGCATAACTCAGAGATATTGCAGGCTCAGTTCCAGGCCACTTGCAATAAAGCAAATATCCCAATGAAGCAAGTCACACAATATTTTTGGTTTCCTAGTACATACAAAAGCTATGCTTAAACTTTACTATAGTCTATTAAGTGTGCAATAGAATTATGCCTAAAAAATGTATGTACCTTAACTAAAAATACTTTATTGCTAAAAAATGCTAACATTCATCTCAGCCTTCAAAGAATTGTAATCTTTTCACTGGTGGAAGGTCTTGCCTCGATGTTTATGGATGCTGATTAATCAGTGGTGATTGCTGAAGGTTGGGGCAATTTCTTAAAATAAGACAATAATGAAGTTTTCCCACATTGATTAATTCTTTCTTCCATGACAGATTTCCCTGTAGCATGTGATGCTGTTTTTTTGGTTACATTTTACCCACAGTAGAATTTCTTTCAAAATTAGAGTCAATCATCTTAAACCCTGCCACTGCTTTATCAACTAAGTTTATGAAATATTCTCAACCTATTTTTTTTGTTTTTCATTTCAACAATGTTCACACCATTTTCATCAGGATAGATTCAACTCAATAAACCACTTTCTTTGCTTTTCTGTAAGAAGCAACTCCTCATCCAGTCAAGTTTTCCTGTGAGTTTGCAGCTATTCGTCACATCTTCAGGATCCACTTCTAATTCTATTTCTCTTGCTATTTCTACCACATCTGCGTTACTTGCCCCACTGAAGTCTTGAGACACTCAAAGTCATCCATGAGGGTTGAAATCAACTTCTTCCAAACTCCTGTTAATGTTGATATTTTGACCTTCTCCCATAAGTCACAAATGCTCTTAATGGCATTAGAATGGTGAATCTTTTCCAGAAGGTTTTCAATTTACTTTTCTTAGATTCATCAGCAGAATCACAATCTCTGTCAGCTATCACCTTACCAAATTTATTTCTTAAATAATAAGATTTCAAGGTAAAACTTATTCATTGATCCATGAGTTGCAGAATAAATGTTGTGTTAGCAGGCATAAAACCAACATTAATCCCATTGTACATCCCTATCAGCGCTCTTGGGTGATCAGGAGCATTGTCAATGGGCAGTAATATTTTGAAAGACATTTTTTTTTCCTGAGCAACATGTCTCAACATCGGGCTTAACATATTCACTAAACTGTGCTGTAAACAGATGTGTTGTAATTTAGGTTTTGTATTTCATTAGTAGAGCAGAGTAGATTTAAAATAATTCTTAAAGGTCCTTGGATTTTCAAAATGCTAAATGAGCACTGGCTCATTAGTGACTTAAAGTCACCAGCTGCATTAGCCCCTAACAAGAGATTCAGCATAGCTTTGGAGCCAGACATTGACTTTTCTTCTCCAGCTATGAAAGCCCTAGATGACATAAGCCTGTTTTATCTAAATTGAAAAGTTGTTGTTCAGTGTAGCCATTTTCATCAATTATCTTAGCTAAATCTTCTGGACAATTTGCTGTGAGTTGTACACTAACACTTGCTGCTTCATCTTGCACTTTTATGTTATGAAGATGGCTTCTTTCCTTAAATCTCATGAAACCACCTCAACTAGCTTCAAATTTTTCTTCTGCAGCTTCTCTCTCTCTTAGCCTTCATAGAATTGAAGAGAGTTAGGGCCTTGCTCTGGATTGAGCTTTGCCTCAAGGGAATGTTGTAGCTAGTTTGATCTTTTTATGCAGACCACTCAAACTTTCTCCATATCAGCAATAAGCTTCTTTTGTTTTCTCATCATTAGTGTGTTCACTGGAATGGCACTTTTAATTTCCTTCAAGAACTTTTTCTTTGGTTTCATAACTTGGCTGTTTCGTGCAAGCAGTCTACCTTTCAGCCTATCTTGGCTTTTGACATGCCTTCCTTGCCAAGCTTAATTATTTCTATCTTTTGATTTAAAGTAAGAGACATATGGCTCTTGCTTTCACTTGAAAACTTAGAGGTCTTTGTAGGGTTGCTAAATGGCTTAATTTCAGCATTACTGTGTCTCAGGGAATAGGGAGGCCCAAAAAGAGGAACAGAAATGGGAAAATGGCTGATAAGTGGAGCAGTCAGAAAACATAACCTTTATCAATTAAGTTCACCATCTTATATGGGCGCTATTTGCAGCACTCCAAAATAATTTCAATAGTAACAATAAAGAATATTGGTCACAGACAAACATAACAGATATAATAATGATGAAACATTTGAAATATTACAAGAAGTCTTAAAATGCGACACAGAGACATGAAGTGAGCACATGCCATTGGAAAAATGGCACCAAAAGACTTGCTCAGCACAGTGTTACCACAAATCTTCAATTTGTAAAAAAAACACACTATCTGCAAAGTGCAAGAAAATAATGTGTAATGAAATGAAGAATGCCTATATGGGCTAGGCTATAGGGCAACTGAAATTCTTATACATTGCTTGTAGGAGTTTAAAATGGTCGAGTCGTCGCCAGGTGCGGTGGCTCACGCCTGTCATCCCAGCACTTTGGGAGGCTGAAGTGGGCGGACCACGAGGTCAAGAGATAGAGACCATCCTGGCCAACATGGCGAAACCCCGTCTCTACTAAAAACACAAAAATTGGCTGGGCGTGGTGGCCCTCGCCTGTAATCCCAGGTACTCGGGAGACTGAGGCAGGAGAATTGCTTGAATTTGGGAGGCGGAGGTTGCAGTGAGCCGAGACCACGCCATTGCAGTCCAGCCTGGCAATGGATCGAGAATCCGTCTCAAAAGAAAAATAAAATAAAATAGTAAAAATAAAATAAAAATAAAAATAATTAAAAAAATAAAATGGTCCAGTTGTTGTAGAGAACTGTTTGGTAGTTTATTATAGAGTTAAATATACGTCTACTCCATGATCCAGTAATTCTACCTATAGGTATTCATTAAAGAGAAATGAAAACATAAAATCACAAAAAGACTTGTACAAGAATATTGGTAGCAGTTTTATTGATAATAACCAAAAACTGATCACTCAAATGTCCGTTAAAATATTAAAGGATAAAAAAATTGTAGTATAGTCATATCGCAAAATATACAGCAATAAAAAAGCACTACCTACTACATGCAACAACATGAATTAAATCTCATAAGCAAACATTATGTTCAGCAAATAATGCGAGGCACAAAAAAGTACATACTCTCTGACTCAATTTGCTAAAGTCAGGCAAGTTTACAATAATACAAATTTAAAAGTGTTTGCCTAAGTGGTGGAAAGGTGGTGTATGGGAAGAGGGATGGTTAAATGGACTGGGAAGGAGTTTGAAGGAACTTCCCAGAGCTATGGAAATGTTCTACATCTTGTTTTAGGTGGTGCTTTCATGGATGGATAGAATAACCAAAATCTTAAAATCTGTGCATTTTTTACTTGTTAATTATATATCAATATAAAATGATTCCCAAATGGATTCTCATATGTTGGATTCCTATTGCATACCAGGCATTCTGCTTATGCCTTTAAAAGTGGTATCTATAAATAAGCCTATCAGTTCCTTATGGGAATGGGTATATAAATTTTTCTTATTTTAACATAGGAGGAAATTGGAACTCTTTAGATCAACTCCATGAAACTTATATGGTTAGTAAACATCGGAAATGTTATTTAAATCAAGGTCTAATGTCAAAACCCATGCTGTTCCTAAAATGTCACACTTGCATAGTCAATGCCACTTACAGTCTCTAACGACAAAATAAACAGACTTGGTAATTTGTGGGTGCAGTTGAAATAGATGGAGCTATGGAGAATGAAATTCAAAGACTGTGACTTGATGTCAGAAATTTTGTTTGTAAGAACCCATGTGTCATAGAGAGAAGCACAGAGGGATTCTTAGCATAATGCCAAACTTACAATGCCCATTATCTAAATAATTTGAATGTGAACTATTTTAAGAAACTGAGTTATTTAGTGCACGTGCCTGTTAGAATAAATCACTTTATAATTCTTTCATTTGATAGAATTACAACTGTCAAAAAGATTCAGACAAAAAAAGGTATTTTTTCTCCTTCAATTGTTCCCTGCTAAAATAGCATTTTACTAAGAGAAAACAACAATAGAAATATGGAGAACAAATATGACTTTTAAATACTACTGGAGTAAATGATATAGCTAGAGAGGCTCTCAGAGAGTATCTCTCTATACATGAGTTTGCCTTGCTCTTTATCACAGTATTCAATTTTTTTTCGGTATCAGAGATCCATTTCTTTTAGGGTTTGATGATATTTTGCTCCTCACAAATACCTTACTGAAATGCAAATACCTCTCAGGAGTGAACCATTAAGCTTTATCAACAAAAACAGGAGTTTCCGGATAAGGAAGTAGAAAACAAAAAGCAATTATGTTAGTCAGGATAGGATAAGCTATGTTGTGGTAATAAATAAATCCTGAAATCCTGGCCGGGCATGGTGGCTCACACCTGTAATCCTAGCACTTTGGGAGGCTGAGGTGGGTGGATCACCTGAGGTCAGAAGTTCGAGACCAGCCTGGCCAACATGGTGAAACCCTGTCTCTACTAAAAATACAAAAATTAGCCGGGCATGGTGGGGAGCACCTGTAATTCCAGCTACTCAGGAGTCTGAGGCTAGAGAATCACTTAAACCTGGGAGGTGGAGGTTGCAGTGAGCCAAGATCATGCCACTGCACTCCGGCTTGGGCGACAAGAGCGAAACTGTCTCAAACAACAACAACAACAACAACAACAAAAACTTGAAATCCCAATGATTTTCATAGCAACATCTATTTCTTGCTCGCAAAATTTCTGTTGTAGGGTAGGTGACTCCACAGACACTTTTTATCCATGTACTAACATGGGGATCCAGGTTGTTTTTACCTTATTGTTTTATTCTTTTCCCTTTTTTTTTTTTGAGACAGAGTCTTGCTCTGTCACCTGGGTTGGAGTGCAGTGGCCCAATCTTGGCTCACTGCAACCTCCACCTCCCAGGTTTAAGCAATTTTCTGCCTCAGCCTCCCGAGTAGTTGGGATTACAGGCGTCTGCCAGCACACCCGGCTAATTTTTTGTATTTTTAGTAGAGATGCGGTTTTGTCCTCTTGGTAAGGCTGGCCTTGAACTCCTGACCTCATGATCCACCCACCTCTGCCTCCCAAAGTGCTGGGATTACAGGCGTGAGCCACCGCGCCCGGCCTTGTTTTGCCTTCCTTCTTAAAAGGTGGCATTCCAGCCGGCCGCAGTCGTCGCGCCTGTAATCCCAGCACTTTGGAAGGCCAAGACAGGTGGATCACCTGAGGTCAGGAGTTCAAGACCAGCCTGGCCAACATGGCAAAACCCCATCTCTACCAAAAATACAAAAAGTAGATGGGAATGGTGGCAGGTGCCTGTAATCCCAGCTACTCGGGAGGCTGAGACAGGAAATAGCTTGAGCCTGGGAGGCAGAAGTTGCAGTGATCCGGGATCAGACCATTACACTCCAGCCTGGGCAACAAGAGTGAAACTCTGCCTCAGAAAACAAACAAACAAACAAAAGGTGGCATTCATGGCCTCTGGCAAAGAACGGTGAGCATCACCTTTATTCACATTATGTTGATCAGAACTCAGTATCCCTGTCCATTTTATGGAAAATGAGAAAATATTTTTCTACATGTGTAGGCATAGAAAATGATGTTACAAATACACACAACCTTCCACAGCAGAGTTATAGTGGTGAGAAAAACACAGAAAGAGAGGCTTGCAAATTCAAATGTGAATTTAGTCAATTTCAAAGAACATCTAGGATGGCTAATCTTGTATAAAAATGTAAACTTTAGAAACCACAGCTACCTCATTCCATATGTATATGTTCTCTTAGTGTATTCCTTAGACCTACAAGTGTCTACTGCCCTTTTGATTGTGCCATCTTGTTAACTCTCAAACCTTATCCTTAGGAGAGATCTGATGTGCTCTTTTCTATTAAGGCATAGGAAAGTCACCATCAGGACTGTGACCAAGCATACTTCCCTACTTTTTCACATTCCTAAGAAGTACATAGCTAGAATTATGTGGCATTCCCTCAAGTAACATGAACTTAAGAGAATCCTACTTATTTTAAATCTGTAAAACAAAAGCAACCAAAAAATCATTTTATTTGTAGATTCTGTATGCTCTATAAATCTCGTATTTTACAAGCTCCTTTGGATCATGAAAATAACTTCCTAAATGAAGAGTCTGCAAGGCCTCTGCCCACCTGCTCCTGAGAACGCGCTCACCGCCTGCGGGCATCGCCTCCGCTCCCTGGAGACTCCAGGAGATCTCTGACCCATCAGGGGCAGGGGAGGGCATTGGCGGGGAGGCCGGGGCTGGGCCCAGGGGCGGCCGCCGGCCCCTTCTTCTGTTTCTGGGGTGGGAGGGCTTTGGCAGGGCCCTTTTGGGGTGTGTGGCCCAACCCAGCCTGGGTGGTGCAGCCCTGAGGGCCCGGGCAGTGCAGGGAGAGCCCAGGTCTGCAGCCCTTGAGCAGCAGGTTTCATCATTCATTCATCCATTTAGTGGCTGTTTCCTGAAAAACCTCTGGGACTTCGCCCCAAACCTCCCTAGTCTTAGAGGGTAATGCACCCGGAGAGTGGCTGCTCCCGGGGCTGGAGTTCAGGGTAGGTGCAGTCAGCTCAGAGTCACCGCTGGGCAGTGCAGTCTGGGGAGACTTCCTGGAGGAGGTGGGATTGTCACTGTGCCCGAAAGCATTTGAGCCCCTGGACTCGGGACCCCTCGCCGCCCAGGGGCCTTGCTGGCCATCACTCTTCTCCCCCACAGTTTGTGCTGTCCCAGAAGAGCACAGCTGTTGAAATGTGCTCCCCATCTCCCCTGACAAGCTCCACCATCTTGCCCCATCCTCCCCTGCCAGCCCCGCGGGGGCGTGTGGGACAGGACACCCAAGTCCCGCTCCTTCCTGCCCTCAGCATCCCCTCTCAGCTTGTGCACACCAGAGGCTGGATCTGGAGGATGGGGCAGAGAGGCCTCCGGGTCCTGTTGTGGGGACAGCTGGCACCGGCCTTGGGCCTTCAGCGGGTGGTCCCACTGAAGCACGTGGCCTTCTCTGACCCCATGCCTGACTGTGAATGGGTGAGGCTCTGAGGACCACGGAGACCTGTCCCTCAGGCCCTGCCCAGGCCCTGCCCATCCCTCCTGCCTGGGGCTCTGGGGCTGGGTCGGTGAGAGCAGATCGGGCAGTATCTGGGGAGTCCCAGCTCTGCCCTCAACTTGCCCTGAGGTGACAAAGCCTCGGCTGAAGAGGAGTGGGACCCACTGGGTCTGCCGACTAAGCTGGCCTTCCTGCCTGCACCCATCTGTGTCTTGTGTGCCCCTGAGCTGGGGCAGTGCCCCCTGCCAGCATCCCAAGAACAGGAACGGGCCGCAGAGGACCAGATGTGACTGCACAGGGGCCTGGACGCCAGCTTTTTCCCTCCCGCCTGCTTTCTCACCTGGAACCGTGGCCATCTCAGAGCAAATGGGCCCGTCTCGGGATTTTCTCACCCGCAGCTCAGGGAAGGCCCTCTGGGCTGCCTGCAGTGCACCGTGTGTCCAGCAGGGGGCAAGCGCCCGGCCCCGGAGCCGCAGCCCACTTGGGGCCGCGCAGGGTCCTCGCCCGACCTGTGTCTGAACACGCAGGAGCGGCCAGGCCAGGCAGTCCCAGCGCATTTTAATAGTGGAATGTAATTCCTGGGCAGCAGAAAAATGAAAGTGAGATCTATGAATTATTACAAATGCTCTCAATCTGCTGTGCCGTGCAGCGGGGCCCTGGGCTGGAAAGCCTTTTTTTCTCGTGTTTAAGTTGGCGTGGAAGATGAAATAGTCACAGAGACACAGTGGCCCCTCAAAGCTGTTATTGCTAGCTGTGTGTTTCCTGTAAACACTTTTCTGATTTATAACCTCACTCTGCTTTATAAATGGAAAAACCAGAAATGCCTTCAGGAGCAGCCTTTCACCGCCCAAGAGGCCTCTGCGTCTGCACGTGGCCGCCGGGGCAGGGTGCCGGGGCTTCTGGTCAGCCTTCCTTCCCAGGGCCAAGGCCTCCACCCAGGCCTGGCGCGAATGTGGGTCCTGGAAGGGTGACCCACGGTGCCTGTTTGCCTGGAACGGACGGGGTTTCCGGAACTCGGGGTATTCGATGCAAACCTGGCAGTTTCCCGGCAAGCTGCTTCCCTGGACTCTGGCGGTTCTTCTTTTGGTCGACAGACGCTGTGGATGGGTTTTCTGTTTGTTTTGGAAGGAGAGGAGGTACTCAAACATCCGGCGATTGTCTTTGCTGGCCTGTGTCCGAGAGGGGAAGCTGATGCCCGTGGCTGGAGGACCTCGTGTCGTACCTAGAGTCCCCTCAGGACGGCCGACTGCCAGCCATGGGCCACCCGGGAGCTCACCCCACAGCCCCGCCTCGGTGCCCACACCTGGACCAGGTGGCCATGGGGTCCCCAGGCCTCATGCAGTTGAGGGAAGGGACTCGCTGCAGCCTCCATGCTGGCGTCTGGCTTCAGAAAGAGGACAGAAGAAACGTTGGCCACTGACTCCTGATATCCCAGTAACCCAGGGCGGCTGAGATGCTATCCTGCTCAATGGGGAACTGAGTCACTTGTCCCAAGTCCTGCAGTGACGCAGAGCCGTGCAGGTCCAACCCGGAGCAACAGAGCCCTTGGAGCAGGCGGTGTGGATGGCGGCCCCGTCACAGCCAGGATGCGGGGTCAGCTGGGGTGTGGGTTGTCAGTCTCCTGGAGTTGTCCGGGGTGTGGGTTTTCAGCATACTGGGGTTGCCTAGGGTTATTTGGGGAGTGGGTTGTCAGTGTCCTGGGGTTGTCTGGGATTGTCTGGGGTGTGGGTTGTCAGTGTCCCAGGGTTATTCTGGGTGTGGGTGTGGGTTTTCAGTGCCTCGGGGTTGTCTGGGGTGTGGACTGTCAGTGTTCTGGGGTCGTCTGGGGTCTGGGATGTGGGTTGTCAATGCCCTGGGGTTTCCTGGGGCGATGCCTCCCCTCCCCGGGGCAGATCTTCCTAACATCAGGAATTCGCAGGCACATGTGTCTGGGCGTTGGGAAGCAAACAGTCTGTGCACAGTCTGTGCTGGATTTGCTCTGCGGATTCTTGAATTACCTGGAGAATACGAGCTTCCTGAAAAAAAAAATAAAAAAATTAAAAAAAAAAACTTCCTAAAGAAAGAGACATAAAGAGAAGACAAAGCAAACTGACTATGAATAAATCACAAACTTAATTAATATTTGTTTTCTTTAAATATTCTTTACAGGAAAGTTATTTTCCAAGTTTTCTCATCAGAACTTGCAACAATGATGACATGCATCACTGAGAAATCAAGAGATGGAGAATAAAATTTTTCTTTGTGTTTGAAAATTACCTTTATGAAAATTAAATTACACGGTTTTTAATATCCGGTGGATTAAAAAAGAAACCAAAAAGGAAACAAAAAATTTTTTGAGACAAATGAAAATGGAAACACAGCATGTCAAAACTCAAGGGGTGCAGCAAAAGCAGATCTAAGAAGGAAGTCTATAGCAATAAATGACCACATTAAGAGAAAAAAAGATCTTAAATAAACAACCTACCTTTACACCTTAAAGAACTAGAAAAAAAAAAAAACTAAGCCCAAATTCACCAGAAAGAAAAAATAATCATAAATATTAGAGGAGAAATAAATTAAATGGAGACTAGAAAAATAATAGATCAATAAAACTGTGTTTTCTGAAAATACAAACAAAATTAGCAAACCTTTAGCTAAACTAAGAAGAGAGAAGATTTAAAGAAATAAGATAAAAAATTAAAGAAGAGACAATCCAACTGATTCCACAGAAATAAAAAAGATCGTAAGAGGCTATGATCAACTATGAACAATTATATGCTGTAAACTGGATAATCTAAAAGAAATGGGTAAATTTCTAAAAACACAGGTTACCAAGACTGAATCATGAAGACAAAGAAAATCTTAACAGACTAATGATGAGTAAGGGAGTTAAGTAATCAAAAACCTCCAAAAAAGAAAAGCCCCATAATTCATGGCTTCACTGGTGAATTCAACAAAACAGTTAAAGAATAAGTGACATCAATCCTTCTAAAACTCATCCAAAAAATTAAAAAGAAGAGAACACGTCCAAACTTATTATATTAGGCCTTCATCACCCTGATATCAAAACCAGACAAAAACACTATAAGAAAAGAAAATTACAGGCCAATATTCCTGATGAACATCATCGATGCAAAAATCCTCAACAAAATATTAGCAAACTGAATTCAACAGCATGTTAAAAGGATTATACACCATGATCAAGTAGGATTTTTCTCTGGGATGTAAGGATATTTTAATGTATGCAAATCAGTAAGTATGATTACACCATATGGATGGAATAAAGAAAAAAATCCTATGATTTTTTCTGCAATAGATGCAGAAAAAACATTTGACACAATTCAACATCCTTTCATGAAAAAAACTGTTAACAAATTAGGTATAGAAAGAATGTACCTCAGCATAACAGAGGCCACATATGACAGGCCCACAATGAACATTATACTCAACGGTGAAAAGCTGAAAGCTTTTCCTCTAAGATAAGGAACAAGATGAGGATGCCCAATCTTATCACTTCTATTTAATGAAGGACTGAAGGCAAGAAAAAGAAACAAAATGCTCCAAATTGGAAAGAAGTAAAGTTGTCTCTGCAGATGATATAATCTTATACATAAAAACCTTAATGCTCCACCAATAAAATGGTTAGAACTAATTAACAAATTCAGTGAAGTTGTACAATACAAAATCAACAGTGTGTTTGATTATAATGTTTCTGTATACTACCAATGAACTACCCAAAAAAGAAATTTAAAAAAAATGCTATTTCCAATAGCTTCACAAAAATACAAATAGATTTAACTGAGGCAGAGAAATATCTGTATAATGAAAACTGTAAAACATTGATTAAAAAATTGATGAAGACACAAATAAGTGGAAAGATATCCTATATCCATAGATTGGATGAATCAATATTGTTAAAATATCTGCACTGCCAGGTACAGAAAGACAAATGTTGCATGTTCTCACTTATTTGTGGGATCTAAAAATCAAAACAATTGCATACACAGTGAGAGAGAATAGAAGGATGGTTACCAGAGGCTGGAAAGTGTAGTGGATGGGGGTAAGTGGATACGGTTAATGGGTACAAAAAATTAGTTGTAAAAAATGAAGACCTAGTATTTCATAGCACAATAGAGTGACTATAGTCAATAATAATTTAGTTCTACATTTTAAAATAGCTAAAAGTTATTTAGTTATTTACAAACTGGGCTGTTTGTAACACAAAGGGTAGTTGTTTAAGGAAATGAATATCCCATTTTCCATAGAGTGATTAGTACACATTGCATGCCTGTGTCAAAACATCTCAGGTATCCCCAAAATACATACACTTACTACGTACTCACAAAAATTAAAAATTAAAAAAATAAAGAAAAATTCCTGTACTATCCAAAGCAATCTACAGATTCAATGTAATTCCTATCAAAATTCTAGTGACTTTTCCACGAAAATAGAAAAGAAATCCAAAATTCATGTAGAACCACAAAAGATCCCAAATAGCCAAAGCAATCTTAAGCAAGAAGAACAAAGCTGCAGGCATCACCCTACCTGATTTCAAAACATACTACAAAGCAATAGTATCAAAACTACATAGTATTGGTATAAAAACAGACTCATAGACCAGAGCAACAGAATAGAGAGCCCAGAAATAAATTCATGCATTTACAGTCAAATGATCTTCAGCAAAGTTGCCAAGAATACACAAGGAGGGAAAGGGCAATCTCTTCAATAAGTAGTGATGGGAAAACTGGAAATCCACATGCAGAAGAATGAAATCGATCCATATTTCACAATACATACAAAAATCAACTCAAAATGAATGAAAGACATAAGTGTAAAACCGAAAACTGTAAAACTACTGAAAAAAAATAGGAGAATAGCTCCACATCATTTTTATGAAAAAAAAAAAAAACCATAGGGGAATAGCTCCATGTCATTTTTATGGGCACTGATTTTTTTGGATGTGACCCAAAAAGCACAGGAAATAAAAGCAAAAGTAGACAAATGGGATTACATCAAACTAACAAGCTTCTGCACAGCAAAGGAAACAATAAACTGTTTGAAGGGATCACCTATGGGATGGATGAAAATATTTGCAAACCATACATCTGATAAGGGGATAATATGCAAAATACATAAGAAATTCAAATGACTCAATAGAAAGAAAACAAATAACCTGATTTAAAAACTGGTAAAGGATCTCAATGGATATTTTTCAAAAGAAGACAAATGGCCAATAGGTATATGAAAAAATGCTGAACATCACTAATTATCAGAGAAATGCAAATTAAAACCACAATGAGATATCACCTCACACCTGTTAGAATGACTATTATGAAAAAAGTAAGTGTTGGCAAGGATATGGAGAGGAGGGAATCCTTGTACACTGCTGTTGGAAATGTAAATTAGTACAGCCATTATGGAAAATACTATGGAGGTTCCTCAAAAATTTGAAAATAGAGTTACTATATGATCCAATTATCTTATTTTTGGATATGTATCTAGAAGAAATGAAATCAGTATGCTGAAGATATATCTGCACTCCCATGTTGGCTGAAGCATGATTCAAAATAGCCAAGCTGTGAAAACAACCTAAGTGTTCATCAATGGATGAATGAGCTGCATGTACAATGAAATACTATTCAGCCTTTAAAAAGAAAGAAATCTTATTATTTGGGAAAGCATACATGAACCTACAGGACATTATACTAAGTGGAAAAAAAGACAAAGAAAGACAGATACTGCATGATGTCATTTATTTGAGGGATCTAAAAAAGTCAAACTCATAGAAGCATAGTGTGGTTGCCAGGAGCCAAGGTGGGGGTGGGGCAATGAGGAGATGTTGGTGAAAGGGTACAAAGTTTCAGTTAGACAGGGTAAATAAGAGTGTTCTCTTATACAGCATGGTGACTACATTTAATAACAATATATTGTATACTTTAAAGTTGCTAAGAGATTAGATCTTACATGTTCTTACAACAACAAAACTATGTGAGGTCATGGATATATCAATTAGCTTGATTTAACTATTTCACAATGTATATTATATCAAAACATCACGTTATATACCATATACGTACAATTTTTATTTGTCATTTATATGTTAATAAAAAAATAAGTAATCTGAGTCTTTAAGAAAAAAATTATCTTTACAGGCTAAGTTTTCTGTTTATCAACAAAAAGAAAGATTTAAGCAAAACTTTTACTTATCTCTGGAATATCTTTTTATCAAGATAAGGAGATGAAAGATAAATTCTTCATGGAAACCAATTCCAAAAGGCTATACCACTCTTTTACAGGAAATACAGTTTCACACCATTATATGTAATAAGAATTGATTGTCACCAGCTCAGTTTGGTAATATAGTTGCAATAATTACCTCTGACACTGTCACAAGCATCAAAATGTTTAACAAATATTTCACAAATGTAGTGAAGATAATTCTAATAAGTGATTTTTCACTATATTTCTTTGTTATTTGATAACTGTAGCAAAATGCCAGATGATTCTCATTACCATAGAAGTCAATTGGCAGGTGACAAATAATTTTTACAAAGTTATTGAATCAATGTCAGAATCAGAGTAAAAAAAATTGTGATGGACTTGCTTTGAGTAGTACAACTGATTGTTTCTGACGTCATTGCTTTCCAAGTTTGAGGTTTAAATAAATAATAGAATCGTAAGGGTTAGAGAAATGGCCTCAAAATTAAAAGGCGAGATTTATATGCATTCTGAATAGAAACCAGAGGAAACTGGAGAAACCACCACCATTACAGCAACATCCAGCTTTTGATTACTTATAATCATAACCATTTGATTGCTATTTGATAGAAATAGTCTTTTACAGCAAGTCAATTTGATGAAAAATTCCCGTCACATTGAGTATTTCTTTCAGGACACGTGGCTTTGATGACTTTGATCCCCTTTCTCTTTCTTTTTGTCTTGGTGGCCATGATGCAATAATCTGTAAGAATAGGGAGATGATGAGGCTGAATAGAGCAGCTGTATGATTGACCATCACAGTGGTCAGAATCCAGAGGACCCAATCAGCTCACTGGGGTGAGGATTAGCACGCAGGAACTGCTGATTGATGGGCACTGCCTCTTCTCAGCTCCAACACAACACGACTAATCCTGCAACCATGACATCTGAAATATGAGATTGTGGAATGAACATGACTTGAAGTGAGGGTGCTTTCCTGAAGGAAAGAGAAAATTAGGGAGAAAGAAAAAATAGTCTTGATTATAAGCACTATGATTAGGACCATGATAACCACAGCTCAAACTGAACCATAAAAGGTATTTGGCTTTTTTTTTTTAAACATATGAGCACGGCAGATGCCGCTTTGACTTGCCTCAGCAATAGCCTTTATTCGGTGTTAAGTCTAGTCTCCTTATATACTTAGCAATTTAAATGTGTTGAATAAGATTTTTAAAAGAAAAGGATACTTAGTACTCAAGAATATTAATACATGTGTTTCCTAAAGGTTACAGGGAAAAAAGATAATGTCCCAGTTGTATGTTCTGAACTAGTACAAGTTTAAAGTTAAGCTAAATGCAGTTTATCTTCTTGTTAAGAACTCAATGCTTGGCACACATTAGGATAAATCGTGTTATTTCAGGTCAGTATCTCCCCGGAAATCGTTTTTCCAACCCTACCTGCAAACACACAACTTTCTCTATTCCCGAATACCGCACATTTCATAAATGGAGAATTATCTTACTCTAATTTAAATCAAACTGGTAAGCATACAAAGTTGGTATTTCTACTGTTTTTGTCTAATAATTCCCTCCTGGTGTGAGTTTTAATATGTGGGAAGTAGAGAGGAAGGGGGTTAGATTTTGGAGTCAGTTAAAGGAGAGAAGGAAGTTAACAAAACAAAATTTTGCTTTCTTTAGTTTTTTTCTAAGCACATGATTTTTGGTATTGTTTTAAGAAGACAAAGGACTGATACCATAAAAGTCCGTTTGAATATTTTAATTCCAAACATACAATTTCTAGATCTATCAAATGCTAATCAATGTTGGGAATAAATTCATAAAATAAGGGAGTAAACTCCTAGAATGAGAATATTTTTTTTTTAGTGCAGAGAAGGGATTTTTAAGGTAGAATGTGAGTATGTTTTCAGCACCATTTTTTTTAAACATGGGAAATTAAATTATCTGGAATTTGGTCACAGAGGAGCAGCTTGTATGCAAACTAAGTCAAGACTATTTCTCAATAATTTTCTAAGTGTTATTTATAAGTGGAACACACAAAAGAGAAAATGGTCCTTATCTTCTCAGATCAACTCCTCAGATATACCACATTTTCCACGGGCAAGAAGTCATTCTGGCTGGGTGCAGAGGCTCAGGCCGGTAATCCCAGCAACTGGGGAGGCTGAGGCAGGAAGATCACTTGAGCCCAGGAGTTTGAGATCAACCTGGGCAAAATAGAGAGACCCCATCTCTTAAATAAAAAAAGAAAAAGACTGTACCAGAAGCAGTCTTCATGGCAGTGAGAGGAGCACAGTGCAAAATGAGAGATATAATGAGTGACAAGGCTTTGTATAAACCTAGAGGCTATGTTAAGAATTATTTTGCTTTTGTTTTAGTTTTAGTTTTTTTTTTTTAATTCCAAGAACACTAGTACGTTGTTTAACATTTTTTGTTTGTGTTTAAGGAAGAATATGGGTCAGATTTGGGTTTTGGAAAGATAACTCTGCTGATGCTGAGGTAGGTAATTCATTAAAAGGGAGCAAACGTACATAAGGGAAGAGTGTTTGGGATATTATAATAATCAAGGAGGAAGATGTTGCCTACTTGGACTAGGCTGGTGGCAGTAGAGATGGAGAGAAGGGGATAGATTTGAAAAATACTTAGGGCATAAATCAGCAGACTTTGGAGCTGGAGTTGATATAAGGGTGTGGGAAGACTTCAAGGGCAAATTAGAGGTGCTTGTGATTTCAAAGAGGGACTGTTAGATGAAGTTTGAAGGTGGGGATGGGGAAAGAAGATCCTGAGTTTAGATCCAGACACCTTGGTGTTGAGGTGCCTATAAAGGTTCAAAGAAGACATACAGAGCAGGGACTTGTTTGTACTCATCTGGAACTTAGAGAAGTAATCCAAACCAAAGATAATGCTTGTGATTCAAATCTTACAGACAAATCATAGCAGTGGGAATGAATGATACAATCCATGGAATGAAAAGAGAAGAGGGTCACATATTGAGAGACTTCATTACTTCATGCCTGGATAAAAAGGGAATGAACTTGGAAAAAAGTCTGAGGAGAAGCACGCAGACACATAGGGAGAAAACTCTTACATACCAGAAACCGAAAGAAAAGAGTATCTTAAAAAGTAGCAAGAAGTCAAAATGTCAAACACATCTGAGAAATCAAGATTCAATAGTGTGCATTGGATTTACTGACATATATAGTCCACTTATGGCTTTGGGGAGAGGGAGAAGAGATTCGTTTATGACGTGGGTTGTTGGATGAGATACATTCTAAGGTCCCTTTCAACTGTTAGATTTGTTAAATTTTTGTCATGAAAGATACATTTCCAAATTATTTTATGGTAAGATTTTTAAGTCACCTGCACCTTCAAAAATGTTTTCTAAATTTGGGATAATATTTATTAGAAAAAAGTGCAAATTTGTGTAAGAATGTTCATAACTTTTCAAAGACAATGGTTAAAGTGAAAATGTTAATATCTTTTGTTTTCATATTAATAAAATCTCCAGCTGGGCTGCTTCTTCCTGTAAACAACAATTCACACAATGTTCAAATTGTAATCCAGTTCCAATCTGGAGTTGGTCACACAGGAGCAGCTTGTATGCAAACTAAGTGAAGATGGAGGTTAGACCAGTTCTTGCTCATAAGAAATGCAGGAAGACTCAGGCATCAGGGTCCTTGAATCTCACTGTTGAGGGAAGCTGAATGAAGATGATTTTAAACATCTTTATTCTTTACTTAATCTGGGAAATCAATGGAAAATATCAAATTCTGGTCACTGTACTAAATTACAGTTCTTCAGAAATGAGAGATAGTTTCCCACTGATACATTTGTCTAAGGCTTGGAAAATCTTAATAACATTTGGGACATTGTCAGAGATTGCTTTCTATTGGTAAATAGCAGCAAGGGTCTATTCTTGGCTTGGTAACTGATTGGAGGCCTGATTTGCAATGTGGCTCCCACCATGCTTTATGCTATAATTTCTCTGCCTATAAAATGTGTTACTTACACTCATCTCCATTGCAGAGTTCTGTGGATGCAGTTATATCAATGATGGTCATAGATAAATAGTTATAACAATTCAAAGTCTATCTTAAAACATAAGCATCTATAATTCTCTTTTCCAGGTTGACCCTCTTAAGAGTGTCAGGTGGCTGGATTATAATTGTTTTCTCTATGGCTTCTTCATGGAGTATACCTCCAGAATTTCTGGATCTTCAGTTCAGTTAGATGCCCTTGCAAGTAAAATGATTATTCTGTCTTTCTGCTGAGCACGAATGTCACAACCTGCACCTGCTCTGTGAATAGCAAGTCAAAAACGGGAGCTGCCTTTCACTCTTCCCTTTGTGCCATTGCTGGTTGTCCTCAAAGAGCTTTTGCTTAGAGGATTTGCATGGGTTTACCTCTCTTTCTCTTGGCTACTCCCTGTGATTCCTCTCATCAGTGGTATCTTAAATCTGTACTCTCAGCAGTTTTTTCTCCTACAACTTCCAAAGGAAACTCTGGGCAACTGTCTGTGGCAGTGGCAGCTCTGCTTTTCATAGCTTCTCAAACTAGTAGTTTACTCTCGGAGTCAGCTTCCCTCGACTGTGAGATTCCATGACCCCGATCCCTGGTCTTCCTGCATTTCTTATGAGTGAGAACCGGTCAAACCTATTGAGTTTTCTGCTCTTGGTCCTCCCTAGTAGTTACTTACACTGCCAACCTGTGCAGGGTATCTGGCAACCCTTTCTCCCTACATGGCAGTTCTTGGCTAAATCCCTAACCAGTTAGGTAACTCAGAATCACTCTCAGTTATATCTGGAAGTAATAACAAAAAGGTCCTTCTAGAGCTCTTGAAATGGTGTAATGGCTACATTCTCTTAAAAATGGCCCTTCCAAGTCACTCATTGAAAATCCTCCTAGGGGTGGGGAGAAAAAAACATCTTCAGTACTTCCTACATAGTCACTCTCTTGATTTTCCTATTACACTTACCTGTGTCCTAACATTAGTTTACTCAGGGCAAGTTTTCTTAGTCATCAATATTCTTTCAAAAGGCAGAGTTTGGACAACTTCCAGGCAGTGTCCCAATTCAGTATAGAGAGGTCTTAAAAACTGTCCCAGCAAGAGAATCTGCTTCACAGGCCATTTGATAATAATACACGATGTGGCTTAAGAATAGTTCTGGATATTCTGCAGTGCAATACAAGGAAGATGGCATAGCATAGTAGCTGAGTATGAGATCTGACATTAGAATAACCTGTGCTAAGTTTCTGCCTCTTTTATTTACTGAGCATGTAACTTTGGGGAAGTGAGTTTACCTTACCAGGTTCTGGTAACCTTGTCTGTAAAATGAGGTGATAATACCTGTCTTACATGGATGTTACCAATAGCCTATAGTAAGCAGTCCACACATTTTAATGTTGTAAGTTTTCCCACAGTACTTGCAATTGAACAGTTTCCTAAAAACTGTTCTGATCTTCCTCATGAGTCAAAAAGTGAATCTAATAAATCAACCTGGTAACTTTAATGCAATTTAAATGGTCCCTTTAGGTAATGCTTGCTTTCCTTTGATAAAAATAATCAGTTTCTCAGAGTTCCACTCTCTTCCCTGCATCCCTCCAAGATGGCATCAGATATGTGAAGGTGGTAAAATGAACTATGTCCTCATCACAGTAGAGAAGAAAAGGTCCAGAGAGCCATGTACTTTTCTCTGGTCTCCATGGTGATGGCTTTCTGGATCCTGCTTGTCCTGCTGATATCCTAGCTCAGGTCTGGGCATTTGCTGGCCTTTCTCTAGGTTTCATTATTTCCCTGTGGAGCACCCCACATGAATCAGCCTTACCTTGGATCTTGCTTGCACTCTGGGCACCCTTGAACTCCTCCAGTGACTTCTGGGCTTAAACCTAGAAAAGGGAACTGCATGTCTTCTTCCTTATCTCTCAAGGTCAGAAAGGACAGACTTCTCCTGTACCTCCTCTAGATCCTGACTTCCTTGTTCACAGATTCAGCCTTGTGACTAAAATCTAATGCCAGGTTCGATGTAGATATCAATTTGAAAATTACTTATTGGTAAAGGACCCCAAATTGGGAGGTGTCTTAGTCCCTTTGCATTGCTATTTTAAAAAATTCTGGCCGGATGTAGTGGCTCATCCCAGCACTTTGGGAGGCCAAGGCAAGCAGATCTCTTGAGCCAGGAACTCAAGACCAGCCTTGGCAACATGGCAAAATCCCATCTCTACACAAAAAATAAAAAAATTAGCCAGGTGTGGTTGTGCATACCTTTAGTACCAGCTACTCAGGAAGCTGAGGTAAGAGGATCTCTGGAGCCAAGGACGTCAAGGCTGCAGTGAACTGTGATTGCACCACTGCACTTCAGCCTAGGTGACAGAGCAAGACCCCCCCCCCTTTTTTTTTCAAATACAACGACAATAAAAACACTTGAGGCTGAGTAATTTATAAAGAATGATTTGGATCATGGTTTTGTAGGCTATACAAGAAGCACAACACCATTATCTGCTTCTGGTCAAGGCTTCAGGGATATTCCACTCATGGTAAAAAGTGGAGGGGAGCAGGCATCATATGGCAAGAGAAAAGGAAAAGGGGAGAAGGGGAGGTGCCAAACTCTTTTTAGCAGCCACATCTCATGGAAACTAACAGTGAGAGCTCACTCATTCCCTCCAGAAGAACATCAAGCCATTCATGAGGGATCTGCTTCTATGACCCAAACAACTCCTACTAGGACCCATTCCAACACTGAGGATCAAATTTCAACATGAAATTTGGAGGAGGAAAATATCCAAACTATATCAGGAGGTATTTCAAAATATAATATCTTTTTTATTCTTTTCCTATTAGACTTCCAGTTTCCCATATCAAACTTCCAAGAAGGTGGATTTTAGGTCTCTAAATCAGATCTATTCCTCTGTTCATCTCTGGTTCCTTCAGACTTGACCAGATAATTCTGGATATTAATGGGAATGTCTGTATCCTGCCATAAAAGTTGTTACATCCTACAATCTTAATTCTTTCCCAGCAATGAGCCCATTTCTCTTGCAACTGAAAAATTGTAGAGTCAGGAAGAAACCTCTGGAGGATTGGGTATTAACAGTGGGAGAGGTGAGTGGTATCTCACCTAAAGGCAACAGGAGTTGTAATCTGGCTACTAGCTTTTTCTAGGACTTCTTTCTCTCTTTGTCTCTAAATTGAGAGAAAAATAGCTGAACTGATCTGGGTACTTCAGGATCACATGATTCCTGCCTGGATGTCTACATTATTAATTATGGATTTTCTTTCTGAGTTGGCTAATAATGTTTTAAAAATGTTTACTGGTCTCAATTTTATGTCCCAAGTTTTCATGATAGAATTGGGCTTCCCTCTGTTGAGTCAAAGGAGGGAGATTAAAGATGACTTTTCATTACCTGACCCTTTCTTTCTTCAACTGACTATCCCTTATCTGCTGAGCATTACATGTCTTTCGCAGAGCTACCGCCTTGATTTCAAGTTGACTAAGTAAAGATTTGAAATTAGTCCAAAGTGCAGACTTTTTCTGCACTTTGGTAAATATTTTCAAAAGAACAAACGCAACAGCTTTCTTCAGCACTATGAAATTCCTTCTTTCTCCCAAGTATTGTTTTTTTTTCTTTCCTATTCACCTTTGTTGGTTTTTTTCCTTGTGTTCAACTGTATACACTTGAGATCAGAAGTCAAACATTGTTGTTTAGTACATGAATCGATGGGTACTTCACTTGGTTTCCTAATGAGAATTCACTCAAGTCTAGGATAGAATTTTGAAAGCCACCTGCTGTTAAAATTATTTGCAAAAGTCTAAGTAGTTCCCTTACAGCAAAGTTTAACAGAACTCCTAAAAATGCTGGGAAATTTTTCATTAATAGTTATGATGGAGAAAACTTGTAGCATTCCTAGTATATGCCTAATAAGGCCACCAGAAATGATGCAATGGCTTTTTCTCCTTATTTCTTGATGTTTGGGCAAGAATGCCAAGGTTCTCAATTTGATTGAGTCAAAGAGGTGAGGTATAGAAAAACCTCACAGATTGTATAGTTAACCTTGAACCAAGTAATGACTGTCAGACCAAGTCAGTGAAAAGGTCATCTGATAGTCATAACCCCACTTATTCTACATTTGGAGTACAGTAAAGTATGGCTCTCACAGCCAAATGTTCCTTGTGAATGAGAACAAATCATAGAAGACATAAATTCAGGACAGAGATCCAATTTCCTCCCCAGTATCTACTTCCATCTCCAGGAATAGGGGAATGGTCAGATAAAGCATGTAGATTAAAGTGCAAGTATTTTTTGGAATATAAAAGTTCATTTCTGAGAGTAGGAGTGTTGCCAGATAATGCCCTGAAATATTTATCTATGCACTTTCTTTTTCCACTACCTAGTCAGAGTCATACAGTGCCTCAAGGCAAAGTATAAATAAAAATAAATAATAAGCTAAATTTAAAATAAGACAATAAAAAAGCAAGAAATAACCTGTCTTAGTCCATTTTGTGTGGCTGTAATAGAATACCACAGATTGGGTAATTTATAAAGAGAAGCAGTTTGTTTGGCTTATGGTATAGAGCTTGGGAAGTCCAAGATCAAGGTCAGGCCTCTAGTGAGGGCCTTCTCACTGCGTCATCCCATAGCAAAAGGTGAGAGAGCAGGAGAAAGGGGACCAAACTTCATCCTTTTATCAGGAACCCATTTCCACAATAACAACATTAATCTTCACGAGGGCGAAGAACTCGTGACACAATAACCTCTTATTAGGCCCACCTCCCAACACTGTTGCATTGGGATTAAGTTTCTGATATGGTTTTGATATTTGTACCCTCCAAATGTCATGTTGAAATGTGATCCCCAATGTTGGAGGTGGGGCCTAGTGGGAGTTATTGGATCACGGGGATGCATCCCTCATGAATGGCTTAGCAGCATCCCCATGGTGATAAGTGAGTTCTTGCTCAGTTAGTTCATGTGGAATCTGGTTGTTTAGGAGTTTGGGACCTCTCTGTTCTCTCTCTCTTGCCCTCTGTCTCTCTTGCCATGTGGCATGCTGGCTCCCCTTCACCTTCCACCATGACTGTAAGCTTCCAGAGGCCCTCATCAGAAGCAGATGCCAACACCATGCTTCCTGTGCGGCCTCCAGAACCATAAGCCAAAAAAGAATCTCTTTTCTCTATAGATTACCCAGCCTTGGGTATTCCTTTATAGCGATGCAAGAATAGACTAATCCAGAGAATTGATACTGAAGAGTGGGGCATTGCTATAAAGATTCCCAAAGATGTGGAAGTGGCTTTAAAACTGAGTAATGGGCAGAGGTTGGAGAAGTTTGGAGGGCTCAGAAGAAGATAGAAAGTTCAGGGAAAGTTTAAAACTTCTTAGAGAGGGGTTAAATGGTTTTGGCTGAAGTGCTGATAGAAATATGGACATTGTGTTTTCTTTTTCCAAGATGGTGGATACGAGGCAGTGTTAGAGTGCCTCTCCCACTCGGAAGGAGAGAAGCATGAAGAGATTCACACTGTGAACTTTTGTTCCAAGAACTACTGCAGGAATTTACCAGGAAAACTGAAAGAATTTACACATCCTTTAAAAGAAGTAGCATGCCAAGGCAAACTCTGTGAGACAGGCAAAAAACTGTGAGTTCCCAGAGTGGAAGATGGGGAGAGCCTGCCCTTGAACATACATCCCCACTGAGGAATCTGAAAATCCACATCACAGGAGAAGGTTTCAACCTTACCTACAGCTGGAATGAATTAGAGAGTGGCATGAAATATAAAAAAGTAGAAGCATCAATGGAAAGAATCTTGTAGGTATTCCCAGTCTCCAGCTGGAGCCCAGGGAAGCCATCCTTGACTATATATCACAGGGATCCTTGGAGAAGGCAGCCAGTGAACTTAAGGAGGGGTTGCAGGGTGAAAGAAGCTCCCAACTAAATTTTGTGATAATTTTGAGTGGGCATGAATTCCCTTAAACAGAACCCAGGGAGCAAATGGAAACTGCTGCAGATACAAGTGTGGGAGCTGGATGCTGGCATTATGGGCGGACAAAGACGGGCAGAGCCTGAAGACCATGCTTGCTTTCTCATCAGGGAAGCTTATGGCCTGGTGCAGGTCTGGGTTCTTTGTGAAGGTTGCCTGGATCTAAACTTGGCACTGTTAGCAGGGCGCTGTTGGTGTGAGACTGGCCTTGCCAACTGCTTGGTAGCTGAGTGAGGCCTACAGCTACCAGTTATTCCCCACTCCCCATGCGGACTCTACTGCACAGTAGAGGCAGCCATACTCCCCTCTGTAACATAACCTCATTGGCCTGAGAACCACACTCCCACACCCACAGTGGCTATGGTAAGCCCTGCCCAGGGAGAATTTGAGCTCAGCCCTACCTAACCCTGCCCCGACCCAGTGGTCTTTCTTTACCCACCCTGGTTGCTAAACACAAAAGACATAAACTCTTGTGAGCTTTATGGCCCATCCTGTCACCTGAGAAACTAGAAACTTCCCCTGGTCAATTTAGGGTAAATTTAAATCGCACTGCTAGTAGCTCAGCTGATGCTCTCTTAAAAGCACCACCTCCTGGCTGGAGGACAACCAACTCAGTCCATTACGGTAACCCTTGGCAGAATAATACTTTATTTTTTCCTGCTCCCAGGAAAAAGAAAACAACAGGTAAGACTGCTGCCTGCAACATCCTGGCTAACCAGAGGTTCTGAGTCTGTCCACATGACAATTTCACTGCTAGCATAACCATCATTTGAGAAAGCCAGCACACTAAACCTATCTACAACCAAGGAATCTCACAGAATCTGCATAATTTCCCTGCCGCCTCCATCAGAGCAGGTGCTGATATCCATGGCTAGGAGATCTGAAGACTAATGACATCATTGGACTCTTTACAGATATTCCCTGCACCAGCCTGGAGCCTGGCAGCCCCACTGGGTGGTTAGGCCCAGAAGAGCAATAACAATCACTGCAGTCTAGCTCTCGGGAAGCGCCATCCCTAGCGGAAGGAGAAGAGTACCACATCAAGGGATCACCCCAATGGGACACAAGAATCTGAACAGTGGGCCTTGTGTTCCAGATCCTTCCACTGGTGGGAAGTTTCTTATAGCAGAGGCACAACTGCAGTGTTGGGCACAGTAGGGAAAGTCTGCACCTATACCTCAACAGGCAGGCAGCCTCTGGGATACCCCAACAGACTGGCGGCCTCTGGGATCATGAAGGAGCTTGGCAAAGGAGTCCTTGTTCACCCCTGGCACTCCACTTCAGACACATTTAGAGCTTTCCTCACAGGAACACACCATAGAGGCACCTATAGGCAGCTTTCCTGGAACAATCTAGGGTGAGCGCAGCCCCACAAGAAGAGCACATCCCAGATTCAGGCCTGCATGAGAGGCACCATCACAATTCCTCCCTACTTGGAACATCAATATTCCTACAGATGAAAAGAGGTGCCTGTCTGACCTGAATAGCTGAAACTCTGGGAGAGGAGTAAGGCTGCTAAGTAAACAGTTTTCCTCTTTGCCTGGTTGGGGAGCTGAGGTGTCTCCCACTCTTCACCCTATCAAACCTCAATACACCTAGTTGAGAGCTCCCCCAGCCACCCTCATCAAGGCTGCAACCTCACTCCACCACTGGGTATTAAATCTACACACCTACCTTAGCCACAACTGGTGCCTAGCCTGGGATACCTCCCTTATTTGCCTACAGCCTGACTCATCAACTCAAATAAAATACTGGGGGATAAAAGACAAAGAAGGACATTATATAATGATAAAAAGATTTAGTCCAACAGGAAGATATTACAATCCTAAATACATATGCACCTAACACTGAGCTCCCAAATTCATAAAACAATTATTACTAGACCTAAGAAATGAGATAGACAGCAACACAGTAATAGCAGGGAACTTCAGTACTTCTCTGACAGCACTAGACAGGTCATCAAGACAAAGTCAACAAAGAAACAATAGACTTATACCCTAGAACAAATGAACTCAGCAGATATTTATAGATCATTCTACCCAACAACTGCAGAATATACATTCTGTTCATCAGCACATGGAACATTCTCCAGGATAGATCACATGATAAGCCACAAAACAAGTCTCAATAAATTTTAGAAAATTGGAATCATATCAAGTATCTTTCCAGTTCACAGTGGAATAAAACTGGAAGTTAATTCCAAAAGGAAACCTCAAAACCATACAAATACATGGAAATTAAATAATCTGCTCCTGAATGATACTTGGGTCAACAATTAAATCAAGATGGAAGTTGAAAAATTCTTTAAACTGAGTGATAACAGTGACACAACTTATCAAAACCTCTGGGATACAGCAAAAGTGGTGCTAAGAGGAAAGTTCATAGCATTAAATGCCCTCAACCAAAAGTCTGAAAGAGCACAAATAGACAACCTGATGTCACACCGTAAGGAACTAGAAAAACAATAAACTAAACCCATACCCAACAGAAGAAAAGAAATAACAAAAATAAGAGCAGGAGTAAATGAAATTGAAACAGCAAAATACAAAAGACAAATTAAAAAAAGTTGTTCTTTGAAAAGATAAAATTGATAGACCATTAATGAGGTTAAACAAGAAAAGAAGAGAGATGATCCAAATAATCTCAATTAGAAATGAATTGGGAGATATTAAAATTGATGTTACAGAAATACAAAAGATCATTCAAGGCTACTATGAACACCCTTATGCGCACAAACTAGAAAATCTAGAGGAGGTGGATAAATTCCTGGAAATATGCAACCTTCCTGGATTAAATCAGGAAGAAATAGAAACTCTGAATGGACAAATAACAAGCAGCGAGAATGAATTAGTAATTTAAAAACTGCCAACAAAAAAGTTCAAGACCGGATGGATTCACAGCTGAATTCTATCAGACATTCAAAAAAGAACTGATACTAATCCTGCTAAAATTATTCCAAAAGATAGAGAAAGAGGGAATCCTCCCTAAGTCATTCTATGAAGCCAGTACTAGCCTAATACCAAAACCAGGAAAAGGCATAACATAAAAAGAAACCTACAGGCAAATATCCCTGATGAACATAGATGTAAAAATCCTCAACAAAATGTTAGCTAGCTGAATCCAGCAGCATATCAAAAAGATCAAGTGGGTTTCTGCTGGGGATGCAGAGATGATTTAACATACACAAGTCAATAAATGTGATACATCACATAAACATAATTGAAAACAAAAATCACATGATCATCTCAACAGATTCAGAAAAAGCATTTGACAAAATACAACCTCCCTTTTTGATGAAAACCCTCAATAAAATTGGCATAGAAGGGACATACCTCAAAGTAATAAAAGCCATCTGATACAGTCTTGTTCTGTGTCCCCTCCCAAATCTCATCTCTATTTGTAATCCCCACATGTTGAGGGAGGGACTCGTAATCCCCATGTGTCAAGGGAGGGAGGTGATTGGATTATGGGGACAGTTTCCCTCATGCTGTTCTCATGATAGTGAGTCAGTTCTCATGAGATTTGATGGTTTTATAAATGTTCCTCCTTCACTCTTTCTCACTTGCTGCCATGTAAGATGTGCCTGCTTCCCCTTCTGCCATGATTGTAACTTTCCTGAGGCCTTCTCAGCCATGCAAAACTGTGAGTCAGTTAAACCTGTTTCCTTTATAAATTACTCTGTCTAGGGTAGTACTTTATAGCAGTGTGAAAATGGACCAATACCCTATCTATTACAAACCCACATCCAACATCCTACTGAATGGGGAAATATTGAAAGCATTCCCCCTGAGAACTGGAATAAGACAAAGATATCCACTTTCCTCACTTCTATTCAACATGGTATTGAAGTCCCAGCCAGAGCAATAAGACAAGAGCAAAAAATAAAGGGCATCCAAATTGGAAAAGAGGAAGTCAAACAGTTGCTGTTCACCAATGATATAATTGTATACCTAGAAAACCCTAAAGACTCACTCATAAAGCCCCTAAATCTGACAAACAAATTCAGTAAAGTTTAAGGATACAAAATCAATGTATATAAATCAGCAGTACTGCTATACATCAACAACAACCAAGCTGAGAATCAAATCAAGAACTGAATCCTTTTTACAACAGCTGCAAAGAAATAAAATACTTAGAATTATAGTTACCTAAGGAGGTAAAAGGTCTTTACAAGGAAAACTACAAAACACTGCTAAAAGAAAACATAGATGACACAAACAGATGGAAACACATCCCATGCTCATGAATGGTTAGAATCAATATAGTGAAAATGACCATACTGGAAAAAGCAATCTACAGATTCAACACACTTAGAATCAAAATACCATCATCATTCTTCAAAGAACTAGAAAAAAAATCCTAAAATTCATATGGAACCAAAAAAGAGCCTGCATAGCCAAAGCAATACTAAGCAAAAAGGAGAAATCTGGAGGCATCACATTACCTAAATTCAAACTGTACTACAAGGCTATAATTATCAAAACAGCATGGTACTGGTATAAAAATAAGCATGTAGACCAATGAAACAGAATAAGGAAGCCAGAAATAAAGCCAAATACTTACAGCCAACTGATATTCAACAAAGCATACAAAAACATAAACTGGAGAAAAGACACCATATTCAGGCCTGGCACAGTGGCTCACACCTATAATCCTGGCACTTTGGCAGGTCGAGGTGGGTGGATCAGCCTTGTTCAAGACCAGCCTGACCAACATAGTGAAACTATGGTGAAACCCCATCTCTACTAAAAATACAAACATTAGCCAGGCATGGTGGTGGGCACCTGTAATCCCAGCTACTCAGGAGGCTAAGCAGAAGAATTGCTTGAACCCAGGAGGCAGAGGTTGCAGTGAGCCAAGATCATGCCATTGCACTGCAGCCTGGGCAACAAGAGTGAGACTCCATCTCAAACAAACAAACAAAAAAAGACACCCTGTTCAATAAATGGTGCTGGAATAACTGGCAAGCCACATGTAGAAGAATGAAACTGGATCTTCATCTCTCACCATATACAAACATAGATTCAAGATGGATTAAAGACTTAAATCTAAGACCTGAAACCATAAAAATTCTAGAAGATAACAATAGTAAAACTCTTCTAGATACTGGCTTAGGTGACCAAATTATGAATAAGACCCCAAAAACAAATGCAACAAAAGCAAAAATAAATAAATGGGACCTAATGAAACTAAAAAGCTCCTGCACAGCAAAAGAAATAATCAGCAGGGTAAACAGACTTCCCACAGAGTGAGAGAAAATATTCACAAACTATGCAGCCAACAAAAAATTAGTATCCAGAATCTACAAGGAACTCAAACAAATCAGCAAGAAAAAGAACAAATAATCCCATCAGAAAGTAGGCAAAGGATATGAACAGACAATTCTCAAAAGAAGATATACACACAGCCAACAAATATATTTTAAAAATGCTCAAAATCACTAGTTATCAGGGAAATGCAAATTAAAACCACAATAAGATACCACTTTACTTCTGCAAAAATGGCCAAAATTTAAAAATCAAAAACCAATAGATGTTGGTGTGGATGTGATGAAAAGACAACACTTTTACACTGCTGGTGGGAAGGTAAACTAGTACAACCACTATGAAAAACAGCATGGAGTTTCCTTAAATAACTAAAAGTAGAACTACCATTTGATCCAGCAATCCTACTACTGTGTATCTACCCAGAGGAAAATGTTATTATATGAAAAACACATGCACATGCATGTTTATACAGCACAATTCACAATTGAAAAAATATGGAACCAACCTAAATGCCTATCAACCAACAAGTGGACAAAGGAAATGTGGTATATATACACCATGGAATACAACTCAGCCATAAAATAGAATGAAATAATGGCCCTTACAGCAACTTAGACAGAGTTAGAGGCCATCATTCTAAATGAAGTAACTCAGGAATGGAAAATCAAATATCATATATTCTCATGTATAAGTGGGAGCTAAGCTATGAGGATGCAAAAGCATAAAAATGATAGAATGGACTTTAGGAACTAGGCATGGGGGTGGGTAGGTGGGAGGGAGTGAGGGATGAAAGACTACATATTAGGTACCATGTACACTGCTCAGGTGATGGGCATGCCATAATCTCAGAAATCACCACCAAAGAACTTATCCATGTAACCAAAAACCACTTGTTCCCCAAAACTATTGAAATAGAATAATAATAATAGAAGGAAATATGGACAGTGAAGGTCAGGCTGACAAGGTCTCAGATGGAAATAAGGAAGTTATGGGAACTGGAGTAAAAGTCACCCATGTTACTCCCTAATAAAGAGCTTGGCTTCATTGTGTCCATGTTCTAGGGATCTGTGGAAGGTTGAACTTAAGAGTGATGACTTAGTGTATCTGGCAGAAGAAATTTCTAAGCAGCAAGTCATTCAAGATGTGGCTTGGCTGCTTCTAACAACCTATAGTCAGATAAAAGAAGCAAAGAAATGACTTAAAATCTAAACTTAGATTTAAAAGGGAGGAGGAGTGTAAAAGTTTGGAAAATTGGCAGCCTGGCCCTGTGATAGAGAAAGAATCTAAACAGACTGGGAAGAAACTACTTGCTAGAAGGATTAGGATGGCTAAAAGGGATCCAAGTGCTAATATCCAAGACAATGGGAAAAAGGCCTCAAAGGGATTTCAGAGATCTTTGAGGCAGCCCCTCCTATCACAGGCCAAGAGGCCCAGGAGGTAAGAATGGTTTGAGGGGTCAGGGCCAGGGTGTGCTGCCCTGCTCATCCTCAGGACACTGCTCTCTGCATCCTGTCAGCTTCAGCAGCTCTAGCTTCAGCCTCCGCTCACAGGGCCCCAGATACAGCTCAGGTTGCCACTCTGGGGGTGGGGGGTGCAAGCTGTAAGCCTTGGTGGCTTCTATGTGGTATTAAGTCTACAGGGTTACCAATGCAAGACTGAAGGAGGTATGGAAACTTCCACCCAGATTTCAGAGGATGTATGGGAAAGCCTAGGGCCCCAGGCAGAAGCCTGCCATAGGGCAGAACCCTCACAAGGAATCTCTACTAGGACAATGCTAAGGGAAAATTTGGGGTTGTATTCCCCACAGAGAGTCCCCAGTCCCTACCAGGTCACTGCCCAGCAGAACTGTGGAAAAGGGCCCGTTGCTCTTCACACCTGAGAATGGTAGAGCCAGTGGCAGCTGCAATCCTGAGTCTGGAAAAGCTGCAGACACTCAACCCTAACCCATCAGAGCTGCCACAAGGGCTGCACACTTCAAAGCCACAGGGATGGAGCTGCCAAGGCCTTGGGAGCCCATCCCTCACACCAGTGTTCCCTGAACACAGGACATGAAGTCAAGGATTATTTTGGAGCTTTAAGATTTAATAACTGCCCTGCTGGTTTCAGACTTATGTGGGGCCTACTGGCCCTTTCTTTTGTTCAATTTCTCCCTCTAGGAATGAAAATATCTCCTTAATGCCTGTATCACTTTGTATGAAAATATCTCCTTTTGGAATGAAAATATCTCCTGAATGCCTGTATCACCATTGTACCTTGGAAGTAAATAACTTGTCCTTGATTTCACAGGCTCATAAGTGGAAAGCGTTAAGTCTCAGATGAGACTTAGGACTTTGGACTTGATGCTGGAACAAGTTAATACCTTGGGGGACTATTGGGAAAGGATGATTGTATTTTGCAATGTGAAAAGGACACGATATTTAGGGGACTGGGTGGAATGACGTGGTTTGGGTGTTTTCCTCCTCCAAATCTCATGTTGAAATGTAATTCCCAATATGAGATTTGGAGTAGTGGCCAGTATTGGATCATGAGGACAAATCCCTCATGAATGGCTTAGCACGATCCTTGTGGTGATGAGTGAGCTCTTACTTAGTTCATGTGAGAACTGGTTGTTTAAAAGAGTCTGGGACCTCCCCCTTCTCTCTCTCTCTCAGTCCTGCTCTTGCCCTTTGACATGCCTACTCCCCCTCTGCCTTCTGCCATGGCTGGAAGTTTCCTGGGGCCCTCACCAGAAGCAGATACTGCAACCATGCTTCCTATACACCCTGCAGAACTGTGAGCCAAAATAAAACCTGTTTTCTTTATAAATTACTCATCCTCAAGTATTCCTTCACAGCAATGCAAGAACAGACTAACACAGTTTCCAACACAGAAACTGTGAAGGACACATTCCAATTATAGCATAGTCTATGCCGAGATTTTTACTTTAAGAACAGGCTTTTTCCTTTCCATTTGAGCAAAGTCACAGGTCATGTGGGAGAAGGAGTCTCCTTACCTGCTCCATCACTAGGGTATGAACCTCCCATCTACTGCCTATATGTTGTGTGGGGTGGCCTATCAGTGGGACGGTTACTTGTTCCTCTAGGTATTGTCAAGCCAGGATACTCTTAAGTCAATCTCAATTATCAGTGGATCTGAGTGTCTTTAATACCCAATAGGCTGATGATATCCTGCAGCATGACTGCCAGAGAGAAATCAACTTCGTTCATGTCAATGATTAACATTTTATTTACAGTGTCATTATAGAAAAGCAAAACTAGTTACCTTAGATGACCCACCAATGCACACTTCAGAGAGAAATCCAAAATAACTAATTCAATGATAAGTTCCTAAATATTCAGGAGATCATTAATTTTTTGTCATTTCAGTATAACTAAGTGCTAATGGAAATATGGCTATACAACTAATATCAAATAACCATGGAGGCCAATTGTTATTATTATTATCTGATATTATAGCAAGAGATTGTTTTGATTTATGAAAGATATAGATGATTTGATATTTAAACAGATACAAACAGTGCCTGTTTTATCCCTACTCTCCCTCAAAATAATATAAGATGCTGATGTATTGATATTGGATATGAAAATGGTACATTTATGAACAGATTTTGATTTTTGCAGGCCCATGCATATTAGTTCAAAATAAAAATTTTCATAGAGACAAATCTATTTAGCTCAGTTGGTGAGGGATACAATGATAGCATGTGGAAATCCAATGACTGCAAGCTAGTCTAGTTGGGGAAATATTTCACTCAGGAGCAGCTCAAGCATGTATGCACTGGTGCAAATACACCTACAGCCTAGGTGTAGGGGAGCACACCTTTATGTTAGCAAACTGAAACCCATCCTCTGTGGACAATTCTATGCAAAAACAAAAGTGCAGTAGCACCAAATCAGCATGCTGGCCTCTCGTTGCAGGCTGGCTGGCAGCCAAGTCCAGCCTGCTGAGAGAGAAAATTGAAGGAAGAAATAAAGCAACTGCACAAGATGAAGTCTGATGGTAGATGTGGAGACTCTTCTGGGAAATCTGTGGAAAAGGTCAAAATTTTGCTCGTGGGCACTTTTAGAGCTGGACCCACTGCTGGCGGTCCTAGTTTCATGCAAGTTCAGGTCCTTTTTGTGGGGAGAAATACACACACAGGCAAGCTAACTCAGAGTGTGAGCACTGAAGTGGGCTGTTAGGAACAGGTATTCGCCAGCAGCCACTGTTTTGTTTTTAGTATCTGTCATTTGCAGTAGATCTGGATTTCAAAAATGATTCACTGACCACCAGGGTCTGTGACTCCCCAAAATTAATGCAGTCTGTAGATGTGCTTCATTCTGAGAAGGTACAGAAGAGAAGTGACATAATTGCAGAAAGATGTTCTGAATAAGAGTGCAAAAGATATACTTTTCTGGCCACAGGCTTTGGTACCCAAGTCTTAGTCAAATATCTCTCACTGCTTCATTGTTTGTCACAGGGCTCCTTGCTAAAGAACACAGAAGTCCATTTTCCTCTCAAGGCTCTTCTCAACTCACAAACTCATGATGACTTGTCTCTTTGACAATTGCTACAGTTCGTTTAATGGATGATTACTGAGTTCTTAATGTGTGCTGCATAACTTTTTAGTATCTTTTTTCTTAACATATGCTTTTATAGTTGTCATTTTCCTGACTATATCCCATCTAGGGCTATGAGGTGCATAGCTCTAGGTGACACCACTCATGTTGTATTCTATGTAAATGATCACCTTGGAGTTGTGTCATGCAAAGTCCTTGCTATTTTGACCAAGAGGACAAGTTCTTTGGGGGCAGAACCAATGTGTGTTGCTACTTGAATTTACTTCTAGGGTTAAAGAAAAGATGCTGCACATGATAGTTGCTCAGTTAATGGAAGTAGATTATTATGACAATGATGATTATTTTGAATTTGTTTCTGTCAGTGAAAGAATCACTTCAAGTATGTGCATAGGTTGTTAAGGTTATTTGGTCTCTGAAAATTTATCAATCAATGCCCTTTCATGACCATGTTATTTTTATTTCTTATCTTGAGAATGTAAATAGTTAATATGTTTGGGAAAGATTTCACTGTGATATCTGCTTTTATCAAGGAAAATAATTGCATTTAAATCAAGCACTGTTTAAAAATGATATAACTATAGGTCACTAATGTTTACACTAGCCAGAAGGAAATATCTTTGATTTTGCCCAACTATGTATGCAATCTAAACTGTTTTTATACTAAATAAAATAGAAGTATTAACTTTTTTTATCACTGTGCACATGAATATAGCTCCTTATTTATGCTTCATTAATGTTAAGATTGATAAAACACACTTAAGGGCCTCTGAAGAAATCTGTGCCCCAATGTTTGCGTAGACCACTTGGAATGAGCTAGTCCTTGTCCTGCCTTCGAAATTGATTTTATATTCCATGATGACATTTTCAGTTATCACATATATGTGAGACAGTATCATACTTCATATTTGGAAACTATATAGTTTCACAAATTAAACTTTACAATTTATTTAATTTGCAGACATGGTCTTGAATTAATGTAATTAGAAATTACAACTATAAATAAATAAAAGGAAAATATCAATCAAAGACCCAATTTACAAATACATATTGTTCAGCAAAGTGTTAGGTCTTAGATTGGTACACAGATGATTTAAAAACATGGTTCTTATGGTCAAAGAACACACAATTTGAAAATTAATGAAAACAATTACAACTGGTTGAAAACAATATATGGTAATATGTTGCTTACCAATGGGGTTACAATCTGAGAAACACATCCTTAGGCAATTTCACTGTCATGTGAACATCATAGAGTGTGCTTACACAAACATAGATAGGGTAACCTACTACACACCTAGGCTATATGGTATAGTCTATTGCTTCTAGGCTATAAATCTGTATAGCATGTTACTACACTAAATACTGTAGGCAATTGTAGTGGAAAGGGAAGTATTTGTGTATCTAAACATATCTAAATACAGAAAAGGTACAGTAAAAATACAGCATATTAGATAAAAAATGGTACACCTGTATAGTAGAAGTACACCCTAAAACAATGATAAAAAGTATAGTATAAATGTAAACTGTAACATAGTCATTTATTGTCATTATTGAGTATTATGTATTGTAAATATTTGTATGTGCTATACCTTCATATGACTGTCAGTGTAGGTTTGTTTACATCGGCAGCACCACAAACATGTATTGTGTTGCCCTATGATGTTACAACTGCTACAGTGTCACTAAACCATAGGATTTTTCATCTCCAGTGTAATCTTATGAGATCATGGTTATATAAACTGTCCATTGTTGACCAAAACAATGTTATGTGGTGCTTTATTGTACTGATATTAAGGCTGTGTTTTACATTTAGGATTGTTGTAAGTATTCCCCCCCAGAAAAGTTAGAAGATCAATGAAGAATGGACTGAAGCTTGAACTGGGCCTTTAAAAATAAATTGAAAGTGAACGTACCTCTCAGTCTCCATCATTACTGGAATAACTAAGTATTGAATAAGCAGCAGCATTTGTCCAACCTAGGGCCTACACTCATGACATTCCTTTTACCTGAAATGTTTTCCTCTTGTTCCTGCCCACTGTGTCTTACTATCCCTGATCATCATCCTTAAGGTCTCAAATTAGTTCCCTATTATACTTCTTCATTTTACTCTACATTTTCCCTTTGTTGCATTTATCAAGACTGTCATGAAATATTTACTTATGCAATTATATTTTAATGATTGTGTTTTTGCTAAAAAATGTATATTCCAAAGGGTGAGGATCAAATATATTTTGTTTTCTACCCATCACAGTGCCTAACACATTAGGCACTCGATGCCTCGTATGAATGAATGAATGAGTCAAGCATAGTGGATACTGGGGGAAGAAAGATAAATAAACCCTTATATGACTCTTGGAGAACACACAATATAACAAAGAAGAGCAGGTACTCATACAACAGTTAAGTTTTAGGGCAAGCTTTTCTAGAAATGTTTTAAAATAAAGACTATTCACTTGGGAGAGGATTTATAGCATTCCTGACTTGTGAAGATCACTTTGTCCCACAACATATAATTCAAGCTACTTACTATAAGCCTGAATGGTTGCACTACAAGATCTACTTGCAGATTTTAAAGAATTATGAGTTGAATGCCTTTGATAGAGTAAATGCATTTGAAGCACAGTACCCTTAAAATGAATTACAATCTGAGATGGTACTCTAGGGAGAAAGGAGAGATTGAAAATGCTCTTTGTTCTTTGATGTTTTTTCTTTATCCATATGTAATGATTCTAGTCTTTTGTCTTTAGAATTATTGTTTTATGCTTCACATTTCAGGTTGTTTATTACCAGCAGTTACGTGGATTTACTATTTTATGAAGCCAAAGAGATGGCAATTAACAGGTTTAGAACACTGGTGATTTTATTTTTAGATGTATTTTCCTAATATTAATCACTATATGTAAATCATCACATTACTCAGTTGTAGTGGTTTTAATTGTGCTAGATGAAAGAAACAATGATAATTAAGAAATGCATATGTATATGTGAAAAAATGTAAATAGCAAATTGTAAAAGTTGTCTTTAGTGAAGGCTTAAGAGGAATTTAACTCAAACAACACTAAGCATTTTAATACAAAGCAAATTAGAAAAATTGATGTCTTCTCCTGTTTAAAACAAAAATAAGAACCTGAATAAAATGTTATCCATGATTGTAACATGAAATAAAGATTTGCTCAAGGGAGAAAATTATATTGGAGAATTTAAGTCCACAAAATACTTGACTGTTGCTACTTAACACAAGAAACTTGCTTGCCTATGGATGAGCATAATAGCATCAGTATCGCTGGTATAGGAAATGAAGCTTAGTCATCAAACATTCTGCATGTGAACCTTATGTATGGATTTTAGGGTGTCCCACGATAAAGAGATATTTAATTGAAGAATACGCTCTTCTTCCTTTTTTTCACCTTTTGGTTGAGGAATAAATAAATGTCCCTCTTCTTACTTTTAGTTCAAATTAATACATTTGGTTAACAATGGCTTCTAAAAAGTTAAATTTATTTTCTTGTGTAACAATCATTCTGGAGAAAGGCAACATAGGGTGAGTGTAGCTGCTCAAGAAAGTGATGAGAGACCCAGACTGCTTCTTTCTTTATGCTCTGCCATGGTGTGGCATGTTCTAAAACCTGTTAATTGCCATCTCTCCGGGTTCATAAAATAGTAAATGCGCATAACTGCTGGTTATTTTGTGACAGTTATTAATTTTTGTAATATAATAAGCAACTTGAAATGTGAAGCATAAAACAGTAATTCTCAAGACAAAAGACTAGATTAATTACATTTGAATAAAGAAAAAAATCAAACATGCTCCAACAGCATCTCAAGATGGCTGTTGCATTTCAAGGCAAAACATCCACATTTCAGGTAGGAGGAAGTGGGGAGAGAAGAGATTTTTCCCCATTGAGCCTACATTAGGGAATGAAACCTCTGTCCAGGAATTGTTGTCTCCATCTTATTGACCAGAATCGTATCACAAAGCCACCTCCAACTGCAAGAAAGGCTGGGAACTTGAGAATTCTATTTTTTAGCCTTATTGGAAAAGATGATAAAAGTTGTTGGGGGGGTGGTTTGGAATGGGTGTTGTCGAGCCAATTTAACAGAATCTGCAGTAATACTACTTAAGAAGTTCCACCTTCCCTTAGAGAGGTCCTCATAACACAGATTCTGAGGAAAGGTAGAGAGAGGATAACTGGTTTGTTATTCTAGCTGTGTAACAAACCACCCCAAACTTAGTGGCAAAAACAATAACTTTTCTTATGGTCCTGTATTCTGTTGTCCAGCAATTCAGAAGGGCACAGTGGGCACAGCTTGTCTCTCTGCTTCTCTGCTCCACAGTGTCTGGGGCCTCATTTGATACAATAGTGCACATGGCTGAGAGTGACTTTCATCACGGTGGGGCACTGGAATTATCTGGAGGCTGCTTCACTCACATGTCAGGCTCCTGGGCTGGGATGACTTGAAGGCTGAGCTCCGCTGGAGCTATCAACCAGATACCCACACTTGGTTTTCTCAGGCTTCTGTCAGGGAGGAGGCTGGATTCTGAGAGAAGACACTGGAAGAACAAGTATGCCAACAGATCCAAGCAGAAGCTACATGACTTTTACGACTAGCCCTGAAAGTCACATGGTGACTTGTAAAAATAGTTACCAGTCCACCCAGATTCAAGAGGAGGGGACAAAGACCACTTCCTTTCAATGGAGGATGCCCAAAGAATTTGCAGCCATTTTTAAAAACTGCCAGTCACAGTGATGGTACTCAATATTGAGCATGATTTTCTTCTCTTCTCTTCTCTTCTCTTCTCTTCTTCTCTTCTCTTCTTTTCCCTTCTCCTTCCCTCCCCTCTCCTCCCCTCCGCTCCCCTCCCCTCCCCTCCCCTGCCCTCTCCTCTCCTCTCCTCTCCTCTCCTCTCCCCTTCTCTTCTTTCTTTTTGAGTCAGGGTCTCGCTCTGTCACCCTGGCTGGAGTCCAGTGGCCCGATCATGTCTTACGTCGAACCCTGGTTGATCATGAACTTCTAAGAATGGTCTTATTCAGCTTTCTTTCCATTTTCCCCATTCCTCAAGCATACTAAGAAAAGGCTGTATTACATGGACACATGGAGGGGAACAACATACACTGGGGACTGTCAGGGGGAGGGGAAGGCATAGCTTCAGGAAGAATAGCTAATGGATGCTGGGCTTAATACCTAGGTGACGGGATGATCTGTGCAGCAAACCATCATGGCACATGTTTACCTAGGTAACAAACCTGCACATCCTGCACATGTACCCCTGAATTTAAAAGTTTGAAGAAAAATAAAAAAGAATGCTTCATCCAGGTGAAGTTTTCCAAAAACAACAACAACAACAAAAGAATGCTTTTGGAGTACCTGGAGCAGGTGGCACGAATTCAATCAACTGATACCCTCCAGTGTCAAGTCTCACAGAGAGACAACAATTCTCTACCTCAGTGCAGAAAGAAAGAGTGAGGCCCTCCAGGGCTACCAGTTACAATAATATTACGTTCTTTTTTACTACCTTTTACCTGGTGCCAGGGCCATATCCCGCAGATTCAAAATTCAGCTCCTGTAGTACAGTCCATATGGGTAATCATAATGGTTGCTGACCTATGTGATTCCAGGAGTGGGTCTAAATCTTGAGACTGTAAACCAAAAACAAAATGCTAAGGCCCCCCAGCCGTCTGAATGGACTTCCTCCTCAGCCGAGGCACTCTTAAAATTTAACCTGAAAGACTGGAAGACTGGTTGAGGCCATGATGGAGCCGTGGGTGTCGGATATGCCTCATTATACCTCTCTGGCATTAGCATCAACACAGCCCTTAAGTCTGATAAGAAGAATTTGAAGCATTTACAATCGATTCGCTCTGAAGCCTGCTGCTTGAAGGCTTCCTCTGCATGATAAGAATTTTGATCTTCACAATCCTTTAACCCAGACACTTCCTTTCAATTGATCCCAGGTCTTCAGATAAACTCAACCCAGAATTAATTAATTAATTAATTTTGAGATGGCGTCTCGCTCTGTTGCCAGGCTGGAGTGCCGTGACGTGATCTCGGCTCACTGCAACCTCCGCCTCCCTGTTTCAAGCGATTCTCCTGCCTCAGCCTCCTGAGTAGCTGGGACTACAGACACGCCACCACACCCACCTAATTTTTGTATTTTTAGTAGCAACGGGGTTTCACTCTCCATCTCTTGACCTCGTGATCCACCCACCTCGGCCTCCCAAAGTGCTGGGATTACAGGCGTGAGCTAACGCGCCTGGCCCAGAAAAATTTTGAATTCACCTATAACCTGGAAGCCACCTCCCCCACCACCCATCCCCCTCCTGTCCCCTGCCCCGCTTCAAGTTGTTCCACCTTTCTGAACAGAACCAGCATATTTCTTAAATGTATTTGATTGAAGTCACATGCCTCCCTAAAATGTATTAAACCAAGCTGCACCCTGACCACCTTGGGCACATGTTCTTAGGACCTCCTGAGGGCTGTGTCACAGGCCATGGTCACTCATATTTGGCTCAGAATAAATCTCTCCAAATATTAAAAAAAGAAAAAAAGACTGTGTTAAATCTATTGACGAAAGCCTCTTTCCAGTGTTTCTAAAGGAGGAGTAAGCTGTTGTTCCACTGGCCAGTAGAGAGCATTCAGAGATGAGGCTGTTCTACCAGGGCCAAGCTTGGTGTTGTCTGCCTAGTGAGCATGAACAGGATAGGGCAACAGCCAGAGAATTAACCAATCTCATCTTCACCAAAATGGCTGGGTTTTTCTATGTGCATTTTCAAGTGTAGAGAATTACTTTTCTATTTTCCATGCAGTTTGGAATGTATGACCTGTGTTTGTAACAAGGAAGCCAGATACAAGGTTAGATCATGAAAAGACAGTGAGGTGGAATCCAAGAAGGCTCCTCTTGATCTGCAGTGAAGAGTGACATGTTGTGATACTCTTCATAGTACAGGAAAAACATCACAGCAACATTTCTGAGTGAGTGGGGTCTATGAAGAACAATTTCAGGCACTAGATATCATTTCTGATTTTGAGGCTCGTACAGTCCTATTCTTTGCAGGTAAGTGCAGTGGAATGATTTAATCTTATCTCTGACATGTACTAACTCTGGGACTCTGGGCAAGTTCACATAGCTCACTCTCAGTTTCTTTTACTCACTTCAGATAATGGGGATAAAAATGCCCATCTTAAACTGCCATTATGAGGATTAAATGCATATTTTCCCTCCCTCTTGCTTCCTGGAATTCCTGTCTTTTTACCTCTGCCCCTAACGATGAACAGTCTGCCGGTGCTGAAGGATGTCACTTCCTCCTGGAAACCACATGACATGCCATCAAAGACTGGGTCAACTCTCTCTCCTATGTACTTCCAAATAGAGCTCTGTGCTTACCCCTGTCATAACTCTTAACATCCAGCAATTAATTTCATGAATTCTAGTAGAAAAATGAGTGTGTGCCAGGCACTGTCCTAGGGTCTGGAAACAAAGCAACGAATAAAATTGGAGAGGTCTCCACCCTTGTGTTTTGAACTCTCTAGTAGGCAAAAGAGACAATTAATAAGCAAGCAAATAAGATGAATGTAATTCCACAGAGTGATAGGCCCATAAGGAATTAAAGAACATGGTAGGAATGAGAGTGACTCTTGAGGAGAGCCTGGTTTTAAAAGGTCGATGAGTCTCAAAATAAATATATTAAAAAGGCCGATGGGAAAATTCCAGTCAAGGACATGACATTTGAGCTGAAATCTGGATATTGAGAAGTAGCTACGTATATAATCTAAATACCAGGCACCTTTATAAGCACTCCCAGTGTATTAATTCATTTTATCCTCACAACAACATATTGAAGTAAATGCTCTTCTTATTCCTAATTCACAGATGAGACAACAAAGGTCCAAGGGTGAAGTAACTTGCACAAGATTACAGGGCTAGCAAGTAGCAGAATTTGTATTCAACCCAAATAGGCTGCCTTCAAAGTCCATATTTCCAAGCGCTGTGTTGTAACTGCCTCTCAAAAGCATTTGATATTGCATCAACCTTGACTTTTTACTTGTATGTTTCTCCTACTGGACAGTAAATTAGTTTATGGTTAGTACTCAGTCCCAAGAATGCCCAGCTCTTACTGTGTGTGTGTGTGTGTGTGTGTGTGTGTGTGTGTGTATATATTTTTATTTTTTCCTTTTGGTCTGAGAGAGGGTCTTGCTCTGTTGCCCAGGCTGGAATACAATGGCGCAACCATAGCTCACTGCAGCCTCAACCTCCCAGGCTCAAACAATCCTCTCACCTCAGCCTCTCTAGTAGCTGGGACCAAAAGCAAACAACATCACACCTCGCTAATTTTTAAGTTTTTTGTAAACATAAGATCTCCCTGTGTTGCCCAAGCTGGTCTCAAACTCCTGGGCTCAAGTGATTGCTCCTGCCTCAGCCTCCCAAAGTGCTGGGTTTACAGTTTTGAGCCACCTTAGTACAATCTTAATAAGTATTTATCAAATGAATTCATGATTTTAATGAGCAAATATATATGACATGAAGGATCTCACTTAGTGCTTAGCATCAGATAAGTGATTAACATGTTAATTCTTCCTCCCTCCCTCCCTTCCTAATTCCCTGAGTTAGATTCATATATCATGCTGCTGCACTAAAAGTACCTGAAAGATTTATAGAGGAAGGGTGGGGGGCTGTCTTCATAACATATCAAAGAAGAAATTAGAAGTTTTTCAGTTTGTTAGCAAAAGGTGAAAAGTAACTTCAGTGAGCTCTGAAGAAAAACATGTGCAAGCAAGGAGCTTGTAAAGTAATAAATTTCTGCCCTCCAGCACTAAAATGATGTCCTCTGTGCTTTAAGGAAAAGCAATTTGGAAAATTTCCACACATACACGTTTTGGGGAAAATGTAGGGAGAAATATGAAGTTAGTTAAATGTCTTTCATAGGCACTTCAAAGCCATGAACCATTAAATCATTTCCACAGCTTTTTGACTGTTATCAACCCCACCCCCAGAACATTGCCAAAATCACCCCTTTAAAGGTTGCAATAAATTTGAAAACCAAATCAGATTTGGGAATGTTGCACAAAAGAGAACTATATCTTGTACTTTAGATACATTTTTTTAAATATCAGCACAGAGCTACATCCTGCCAAAGATGAACTTGGAAGCAGTGACCTTTGCGGATGACTTCTCTTTGTTAGATTTTGGCCCTACAGGATTTTAGAAGCCTGGTCACAAGAACATTTGAGGATACCAGGTGGTTTTGAAATGCATGGTTGAGCTGGATGACTTATCTTGGCCTGAATGTAAATTTGGAAAAGGAGTTCCGTCATGAAGAAAGCGAATATTTGTACAAGAAGCATCAGCCGCAGTGTTCTCAAAACTAACTGTAACCTTCCCGCTGCTGCTGCTGAGTTTGATGGAGAAAGATGGTGAGCTTAAGAAGAAAGCAAGAGATCATTCTCTGCATTTTTTTTTACCCAGTGCTGTGTTGAATTTCTTTCTAGTTACAATTGTAAAGTGTCACAAACAAAAGTCATTTAGCCTATGCAACTTCTGCCATTAAGGTGTTGTCTCTAGAAAATGAACTACAATGTTAGCAGATGCTCCAGCAATGTTAGGGAGAGACCTCCCTGCTAAATGAATTACTGAGATGCGCACACTTATAAGAAAAAGGTGACGTGTTATGCACCTAAACACCTAGCATTCACATAAAGGATTGAGGAACAGCATATATTTAGTCTGTATTGTGAACCCAGTTTATAACTCCAAAGCTAGAGAACTGAGCCTGCTCAGTAATAAAGGAGCACAAAGGGAGTAAAGAAACAGCAAGGAAGCAACATTTACTGCAGCCCAACTCTCCTGACAGTGAGTGTGGCAGAAAGATGAGAGCGTGGTATACAAGCAGCCAAGATAGCAAAGTGGAGGTTGGGCAGCTGGAAGCATGGAGTACAAATAAATGCTATTCATTCATTAGTGGACTGCAGTTACACATGGTGGCTCCAGCTTACAATTCTGGCCTCAACAACTTAAAGACTGATTTCCTCAACGACCAGCCTGCTGTTCTTGAAAGGAGAAAGAAATAGGATTTCTTAGGTTATTATGCTACTATGTCACACTAAGAGTGTGACAAAGGAAGTAAACTTCTACAAACATTAAATGCAGCTACTGGTTCGAAGGTCATGTTTAAGTGTGATCACTTGACAGGATCTGGCAATGCATCAGTTTTGTTATCTTTACCCACCCCTTACGTTAGAAAATACACCATCAACAATGGATAGCATTGACAGCTTTCATAAATGTAGGCTGAACAGCAGGTGGCAGCAAAGGATACTATAAGAAACACTTCCACTAGAATATCTGAGAAAATTCTAGAAAACTCATTTTCGTAGGATGCAGGTAGAGAAGGCACTCAAAGATGATTGCTCTCTTACCTCTGACTAAAGCACGTGATAGAAAAAGAAAGCTATTGGGAAGGTTGATCATGATAACTAAGTTTAAATGCTTTTCTATCATTTTAATCACCTTTCCACTAAATGAAAGGATTGAAAAAGCTTACCAAAAGTTCAAGTATCCCACAGCAAAGCCCAACTAATCCTCTTACAAAATGGACATGCATGCTGAAAAGAGATTTTTATAATAAGAAATGACATGCAATATTTATTATAAAATTATCATTCAGTCCAGTATGGAAATATGCCAGTTGGACGTTATCTGTCTCTTGGCTCAGAAGAAATATTAATGGAAGAATATTAACATCCTTCAAAGAAAGAAGGATATATGTAAAGAAAACATTAAAGCCTCATTCATCATGAATGGCTCTTTGAGAATGAGACAATAGCATGGGACAAATGAGACAGGACAGAGCATCTGGATCTTTTGATAAAAAATACCCAAAATAAGAAGGATGAAAATACTATAAGGAAAAGGATGTGTCTTAATTTGTTGGAGGGGTAGGTTTCTTGGAAAAGGGGAAATGTGACTACCTGTGAGTAATTATAATCCAGGGGAATCTACCTATATGCAGATAACAGAGATAATTCAACATTAAGATCAGCTTCTAGGTTTCTGAGAAAACCAAAGCAATGATTTTAGTAAATCAGGTTTTGAAAAAGACTGCAACTTACTTCTGTACATCTTGGCTGTGATATTATCTGTTTTGCTTGATGCCCACCTAGATCAGTGAGTAATTAGATGGAGTTGAATATTCCTCCAACGTAGTCAAAATAACTAACTGATAGAAAGAAACACACATGGCAGAATAATTTTAGATTCTGGAATTATAACCACTGGTCTCCAAATGCCATTTCAGCCCTAGGATAACAATCTTTGTTGTGGTTTAAGTTATGAAATTCCTGACTCCCAGTTTCCTGACTGCAAAGTGGGCATGGATGACTACTCCTAGCACCAAGCCATGTAAGGATTAAGTAAGACACTGTATCGAAATGCTTGCCCCATATAAATTGCTTCTTAATACATTTTATTTTCTTTCTCTCTTCAAGAACATTCCCAAAGGCATTGACATATTTTGAGAAATGTCTCCAAAACATCCTCACTAACATCTGCAAGTGTCAGAAATTCCTAATCGTAAAGTTCTGTCTTTAGATGGAGACAAAATGCCTAGGAAGATTAGCTCAGTATGACCAAGGACTGATGCTAAACAATTAGCACATAGCAGATGATGTAAACATGGCGATGGGCACAGTTCTCCATTCTAATCACAAATAAGGTCTAACTTCATTTGAATTCCAATTTCATATTTCCTTCCTTCCTTCCTCTTTCTTTCTTTCATTCTTTCTTTCTTTCTCTTTTTTTTTTTTTTTTGATGGAGTTCAGCTTTTTTGCCCAGGCTGGAGCACAGTGGCGGGAATCTCGGCTCAGTGCAACCTCCACCTCCCAGGTTCAAGTGATTCTCCTGCCTCAGCCTCCCAAGTAGCTGGGACTACAGGCACCTGCCACCACGCCCAGCTAATTTTCGTATTCTTAGTAGAGACAGGGTTTCACTATGTTGGCCAGGCTGGTATCGAACTCCTGATCTCAGGTGATCCACCCACCACCTCAGCCTCCCAAAGTGCTGGGAGAGAGACTTTGATTTCTCCGAATCCTTGTAAAAGAGATTTATCCCTTTCCAGTCAGTTGTGGGCAGGGAGAAGGCAGAGGTAATGGTGGTTAGATTGGTTGCATAGTAAAAATCTGGCTGCCCAGGTTCAGGTCTGTGGCAGGAGGTGGAGTTCTCATAGCAGGTGTCATGAAGTGGTCAGTTACCCCAACCTGTGTGTGCTACCACCACTACTATTGCTGTACACATGCCTGTACACACTCAAGCACATTCTCTTCTTTATGTCACATTATCATGTAAACTACCATAAAATGAAAGCAAATTATTTATGAACTCTTATTGTTTTGCTTAAACATCACAGATACATTTTTTTTAAGTAATCATAAAACAACATTTTTGGAACCAAGTTGCCAAGAATACTGTGAAAATCTCAAATACCAGCAAGACTTCAAAGCAAGTCCCTTAATCAAACTAGTGCTTATTTACTAGGAAAAAATTCAAAAGGCTGGGACGCATAGCCCAGATAAGCCAGTTCTGAAGTTGCTGTCATAAATGAGGTATGGGATGTGAACAGCTTCAGTGCTTGTGTCTTTGAAATGTTCATTCTCTCTGTAACCTTAAAAATAGTTACCTCTTATGATTAAAAACTGTATTTTTCATATGAATGATACTTTATTTTACTAAAAGATATTAATATGAGTGTTGATGTAACCATCGAGCATCTAAGTGCTATATTGTGTTGTGATTCTTGATGAGAATTAACAAAGTGAAAACATCATGTTCTGTTGCTGTTTACAATTTTTTTCTGTTTCCTTTGAGGTACTTCACGTTTAATTGGTGCCTTCCCAACACGTTTTTCTGCTGATACCAATAATCACAGCCTCCTCTGCTAAAGTGTCTCAGTGATGCACATCTGGTTCTTGAGAACTGAAACCCAGAAAGGGTCTCAAATATTTCATGCTGAAGCCCCTCAAAGGGCAGTTAATCACAAGTATCTGCTCACCACTTAGCCGGAGTGGTAAAGCAGATGACGTAAAGATGGTGATGGGCACAGTTCTCCATTCTAACCACAAATAAGGCCTACCTTTATTTGAATTCCAATTTCATATTCCTTTTTTTTTTTTTTGAGATGGAATTCAGCTCTTTTGCCCAGGCTGGAGTGCAGTGGAAGAAAAATTCAGCGTTTTATTCCCTTTTAAATATCAATTCATTTGCGGAGACAGTAGCAAAACTATCAAAAATACTATGCCTGAATTGCAGGACTGGTTGGATGAATGGAGCAGTAATGATAGGTTGCTTAATTTTATTTTAGTGTAAGTTTGTGCTATATTTCTCTAATGTTTATACGATTTTTTTTGGTACCAGACAAAAAATTCTGGATATGCCTTGACTATAGAAAAGGCCACATTTCAAAAATCTGGATTTATAATAATAATTCCTCTTTGAAAGGATGAATATAACATATAAAGCATATATCTGCAAACTTTTTAGTAACATGTGTTTTCTCTAGTGCTTTAGGTTTACACATTCACTAAATCTAGAAGGTAACTTAAAATTATCCAATGGGATCACTTCATTTGTGGAAGAGGAAATTGAGGCACAGCTTGATTTAAAGAATTGTCCAAAGTGAGTCAACCAACAACTTACTGCAATAAGAATCTGGTGTCCACCTTAGAGTGGTGGACTGCTATTACTTGCCCTCCTCACAATTATAATTTTATATTAATTCTATTTTTATCATTATTGATAACACTACATATATTTTACCCCAAGGAAAGAAGGAAGGAAACAAGAACCTAGTCTTAAAAATCTTAAAATTTCAAATACTGAAACTCAAATCACTTTTCCAATAACCTGAAAAAAAATATCTTTCAAATAATATCTCCCAAGTAGCCCAGGAAATAATGGTTGGCCTGTGGTTTTCTAGGTAAAATAAGTACATATCAAATGATATATAAAAGTTAAATATTAAGCCAGTTAACTTTTTCACTTGCACTCTAACCAGGAAATTCTCAAATATTGGTTCTCTACAGTGATAGCATATTATATTATCTGGGAAAAGAAAAAATTGCCTAAGACCAATAATCAGAATATCAGAATCCCTGAAGTTGGTCGTGTGTGTATGTGTGTGTGTGTGTTTACTATTTCGGTTAGAATACTAGTGTGAACCGCGGTTGAGAACCGCTTTCCCAGTCTCAGCACTCAACCCTATCCCACTCTAATCCGCTGAGGGACAGCATCAGACCGCTCAAACTCAGAGGGCACGCCGAGAACCGCGTCTCTTTCCCTTGAAGCCACGAGGGGGCGTTCCTGCACCGGATTTGCTCATTGGCCGCCTCTCATCCCCCAAATTTAGAGACAACACCGCAGAAAAGGCTTTCGTTTGGAAGCCGGCAGAAAGAGAAAAGGCAGGGAATTGCCTTTGTATATCCGAGGGCCGACGGATAATTCGTGTAAACAACAATATCCCTCAAGATGAGCTCTTCGGAGCTTCCTACCCAGTGGCAGCTCCCCGTTTTCTCCTTTGGACTTGGAAAAACTTCACTTCCCGCAAGGAGAAAGTCGGGGGGCCGGCGGCTGGGTGGGATGGTTTATGGCTTTGGATCTTGAGCAGTTCACTGTTCAAATAAATCTTGGTGAGCCATAGAGAACAATCTCCACATTAATCTTGTGTAATTAGCGTTATAACCCTCGGCAGCCTAAGAAGCAGGAAAGACAAAGCTTTATGCAAATGTGGCTTCCCTGGCCTCCGCTCCTCCTCCGCCCGGGCCCCTTTCTCCCTGGGCCCCTCGATCGCGCGCCGCAGACTGCGAGCCTCTTTTTAATGGCACGGTACCTTAAAACCAGTGATAAGGTTCTTGACTTTAAAAATAAAAAATGAAAAAGGAGAAGCAGCGGCAACCGAAGGAGGGGAGAGACGTGTGCAAGCTGAGGCTATTAGAAGGATTTAGCTTCTGGGGAATTGGCACCTGCCTTTGGCAGCCAGCACTGTCCAGTTAAGGACGGAACCCAACACGTGGGGAGACTTAGGGACTGGGAGGTGGCGTTTTCTTCAACCAGCAGCTCTTGGGAGGTTGTGGGTAGGGGGAGTGCGGGGGCAAACCCGTGGCTGGGGCGCTTTTCTGGCAGAAAGGGGCAGCTCTCCCAGTTCGCCCCAGGGACTCCACTCTGCCTTCCAGACCCGCACATTTCCCAGTCAGGAGTCTTGAACCGAGCCCTCAGATGACAGTCTCTGCTAAGCCGAGACAAGGCCCCACAGGAGGAGGAGGGTGTGAGGAACCCCAACACACAAGTCTTCACTTGCAAAGGTTGGGGAGGGGGTTGAGGGAGAGGTGCCCGCAGAGGCCGAGGTGCGCGCACAGCCGCGCACACGCGCCGGCACCAACGCGAAGCCGAGAGGATGCAGATCCCCCGCCTGGCTCTGGATTATCTGCTCTGTGTTTACTGTTTCGGAGGGCTTTACGTGAAACGAATAAATTTTTACTTGCTCCCAGGGACCGGCTTGTTGTTTTATGGCATGTACTTATTTAAAAGCCTCTTTTGTCGGTGTTGAAATGGTCCAAGCTCCCAAACCCTGTGCCGGGCTATGAGCGTGGAACCAGTCGAACTGCAATGAGCATCACTGCAGCAGCAAAAGGCAGTGAAGAGAGGAGCCTTATTCTTTCCAGTACACACACACACGCACACGCACACGCACGCACTCACGCCCTGAATGCTTGCTTTTCTTTTTCACAAACCAGAACCTAATGTTTTTCATGTCTTACACAGGGGGCTAAGGGAATGTATTCTAGCGAATTATACCTGAAATACTGCAAGATTTGAAAATTTTCTACAGAAAGTGTATTCTGATTAAAAACAAACCTCAATACAAATCTGTTTATCCCCCTTCCATGTGTATCCGCTTAGGGTTTATTCCTCCCTTTTCTGACTTCCCCACCCTCAAAAAGGTAAGCATAATGCCAGGCAAAAGCTAAGATTGGGCTCTTTTAACCCGTAATCGCTGTCGTCTCTAAACTTTGTTTATGAAACGGAATAAGAATGGGAGAGAGACTTAATTTAACAGCACAACCAGGCTGTATAAATACAATATTCATTTTTTAAAAGCGAAGTGGATTTGGTTTACTCTGAAGAACAGTAATTCAAACAGCACCTATCTGCTCCAGATAGAGTAGCTATGCACATCTATACAGGCAAGTTTGAAATTTAGAACAAGGCTTTGATTTATTCCCTTTCTATCAGTGATTAATGCCCCTTAATTAGCTAATCTCTAAGCCATTATTTACAACTAGGGCAGACAAAGGGAAAACTGATGATCCAACACTTATGTCAGTTTGAAATTTTGAAACAACAAAAAGTGCTTTATTCAGAGTGGAATTCTGAGTCTCTTAGATGAATCTCAAAATAACAAAGAAACTCAAAGAAAAAAATAAAACAAAAATAAAACAAAATAAATGGGAACAAATAAAACTCCATCTCCCAAACAATCCCAACCGCCACTCCTTTTTCGCAGAAATTGCTGCCTGGAACAATTTGAAATGTGGCTATTTAAAGGGAAAAGGAATATATCTTCTCTTCATTCCATCTAAAATCTATAAGTTTTCAATTTTAGCATAAGAGGAGAAAGCGTTTATAGCTGAGTTTTTCCAAGTTGTTTAAAAGGAAAGGGCTTTGGGATTTGAAAAATCAGTTTTCTCTTTGTACTTTTCCAAGGCGGGGATTTGAAGCTGGGCACTAGATTTGCTTCTCAAGATCCGGTGCCTTAAACGTTGGGGAAGGGGCTGCGGGGGAGTGTGGGGAGAGGAGGTTTGTAAGGCGCCCTTTAACGCGGACGTGGCGTAGGGGCCAGAGGAATTCCTCTTTGAACTCTGCTCCCTAAAGCACCGCCCTCGCAGCGGCTCAATTTCAAGTGACCCTAAAAACTCGTTTCTGGACAGAACTGCAGGTCTTCGGGGTCTTTCTTGGTAGGAAACCATTCAGACCGGGTATCCTGGGGGCTGTCGGGGGGTTCTTGAAGGTTCCAGGGAGTCTCCTCAGGAAAAGGAGAGCGCAGGCCTTGGTTGCCTGATGTTGCAGAGGAGCCTAGGGAAAGAGCGGAGCAGGCCATGTCTGAGCCGAGGCCTGGGTCCTCCACTGTGGACGCGCTGCTGGTCGCCTCAGACCACTTAGGTCATCTCGGCGGTTTATCCAGCTCTCTCCCGCTTCAGATTCCGGAATGAGGAGAGCACCCCCATCCCCACCTTCACCTCCATCATTTTTACGAGGAAAACCTGTTCATTCGCTGCATCTGGGGACCCTTATGTGCGTTTGCCTGTTCAGAAATAGAAAATATGAAAGGAACAATACCGCGGGACACGTTGCCAAGTCGACGGGGGCAGCTTAAGGTGTGCAAAAGTGGAACTGCGGAGGACCTCGAAAGTCCTTCGATCTGAACGGTTGGGAAAAAAAGCTTTAGGTTTATTCCTGGGCTCCTGAATCCATGACCTGAACGGGAACAGAAAAAGGCCTTTGGAAAGCGGAACATGCCTTCAAGCAGCACTAGAATGGGATTAGAAATCCCTCCTGGAAAGTAGGAGGCGAAGGAGAGGGAAACTACAGGGGAGTGGAAACTGGGGAAGGAGAGTCAGAGCTCGGAGACGGCTGTGTGTGTGTGTGTGTATGTGTGTGTGTGTGTGTGTGTGTGTGTGTGTGTGTGTGTAGGGGGTGGGGGCTCGGGGCCAGGGAGGAAGGAAAGGAAGAGGGTAAAAAAGAAGCTAGAGGAGCGAAGAAGGAAAAACTAGAAGACCTCGTGTCTTTCGTGTGAAAGCACCCGCGTCCTAAATCGTAGGAACGAGGTCGTCATTAGCGCTCTGACCCGGAGGAGAGACGCATTAGAGAAAGAAATGAACAGAGAACATGCACCTCCCTGCCTGGTTCATTTCGCTTTCCTTGAAATCCCTGGGCCTCAAGGTTCCCATCGCTTAAGCTTTCCCCATCTCTCCCTCCCCCGCCCCTTCAACATACAATGCACTGAGGCTGAGAGGGGAGGAACGGAGCGAGTCAGGGAGAGAAATCATGAAGCTTTTCAGGGTAAAATACAAACCTGCTCATCCAGCTTGCCAACACGTTTTTAACATTTGCATCGACTAATTTGTAAACAGTCGTTGGGGTGATAATTTCGCCTGAGAGATTAACCATTCAAGTCTCAAAGTTCCCAAGGATTGTGAAATCCTGCTTGTAAAAGTACAGATTTTGAAGCGTTTCTTTTTTCTCCCTTTCCCAAATGAAACCCCGAGGATGCGCTTTGGACTTGGGGACTGAGGGCGTGGTGGGCAGACAGCTGTTGAATCCAAACAAAGACTATTCTGGATCTGACGCCGTTTCGGTTTCCATCTGGGAGTACTTTTCATTTCCTTCTTCCCATTCCAAAGGAAAGAAATGGATTAGGAATGGGGCAGTCAGAATTATGTGTTTATGGCGGACAGATGGAACAGGAGAGGATGAACCTTCAGCAACAAAAGGATCATTGAGATTTGGTTCCTGGGTGTGCAAATTTGGAAACAAAATAACCAAGGAAGCTATGGGAATACCAAGACTCGAGCTATCGACAATGTTGACTCATAGACGAATCATCTCTCCTTCTCTACTTTCCTCTCATCCATCAAGAATTGTGGCCCCATCTCACAAACTGCCGCGGAAGCCAAAATTGCAGGACATTTTGAGAAACAAGTCTTGAAATCTGCCTGAAACTAACAAAAGCCACCCGCCAGTCAACCAGAGTCAGTCGCTCTCTCTCTCTCTCCCTTTCTTCCCTCCTCTCCCCCACTCTTCCTTGTCTCCCGCCCCCGCCCCCGATCTTTCTCCAGCTAGCCTCACCCCAATTAACGCCCTACAGCCAGTCAGCCTTACACCTGCTGGAAAAATCTTGGTGGCAGTGGTGGGAGGTGGTGGTTTTGGTTTTTAGCAGAGCGCGGGAGCACCCTGTCACACCCTCCTGCGACCGCCCTAGGACCGTCCTCTGGAATATCTTGGAACCAGGAGCCAGGGAGGCTTTCCTCAGTCCCAGTCGTTTCCTGTCGCCGCTTTCGGTTTCTCTTCCCTAACAGCACCCGCCACCCCTTTTCTCTGAAATTCTCAAAGCAATTTCATCCTTTGCAGAGTTGCAAAGCTCTCCTACTGACTTGGGGTGTGCGGCTTAAAAAGGGGAGAATGGAGTAGCTCGAAAGGGAAGGAGGGTCACATTGAATTCTCCTTTAAAAAATTTTAATTTCATTGACACGTCTTGAAAGGTTTGTTTTGGTATAAGGCAAGGCTGCCAATTCCAAATACAAACAGACGGACACACACTGTGTGTATCAGATGTTGGGAATAAAAATGGTTTATTGATTGAAATAATAGAGGCATTATTTTGATTTGTCTTGACATGGACGCTGATTTATAGAGCTCTTCCCCCCAGTGATTTCTTCTTGTAGTCCAGACACATGGAAATGATAAAAATCTCACCAAAGCTCACCTTGGTGCTAATCAAGACTGCTCGATGCACGTTATAAATCTGATACAATATTTATTGCTTATCTGTATTCGAGGGGTTAGTCTCCATCCTAGGATTGTCCCTTTCAAAAAAAATTTTTTGGATGCATCTGTTTTCACTTTGCACTTTCAACGGGCTGGAGCAGACAATAGTGTGAAAAACATCTGAAAATATGAGGCGACAGAGCTGCATGTGTGTTTCATTTCTGCGGTGTTAGGGGAGAAAATAACAAAAGAAACACACACTACAACACACACGCACGCACGCACACACACACACCGGCCCAGGACCTCAGCACAAAGGGCGCGCTGACCCAGCGCTAACACACAAGACAAATTAAAGAAAGGGGCAAATCGGAGGAGGGGCTAAGGCGAGGGTCCAGGCATTTCGGGAAAAGATCAAGGACAAGGAGAGTTAAGAAACTGACCGTGGGCCAGGGAAGACCGGAGAGAGAGAAAGTAAAGTGTCCAGGACTGGAACTCACGTCCCTGAGGCTGGGGACAGTAAGTTTGCTTGTAACACAGACAGTTTTCCTTGACTGCAGGAAACAAGAAAAATAGTAATCATAAAACAAGCACAAATCCCCCAAACATCAGGGGGGTAAAACCCCCATTACTAGCCACCACAAACCAAAACCCAAACCGAGTCTTTTCTGCTGAATTGCTGCAAGATCACAAGAGACCAAGAGACCCGGAGTCAGGCTGTGAACTTGGGAAAGATAAGTTGCCCGGCGAGGTTGGAGGTAGACTGAGGAACGCCTTTTTTTGTGAAGGACACAAATATTTGCAGAGTTTAAAGCTGCAGGAATACAAAAGCAGGAGTGAGATTATCTGATTACGGATACCGGATGTCCGAGTTGTTGCCTCCCAAAAACGACTGCGTAAAAAAATAAATAAAGGCCAGTTCGAAAAGTGAAATTTTAATATCAGTGAAAGCATCAGAGGGAATCGGATTGAACGCGGCAGCTCCGGAACTGGACAACAGCTGCGTGGTGCAGCCAATCCCGGGGCCTGTGGGAACGAGCGACAGATCTCAGGACCACGCGGGCGAGAGCAAGGAGCCTCCCGGCCACACAGCCACAGGCGCTGCGGAACCCAGCCTGGACTCTCCCGGGCTGGAGTGTGCGAAGGGCTTCCCGCCCAGGGGCCCAGGGTGGTCTTAGTGAAAAAGGGATGGCGCTGCAGCACTGACCGCGTTGCCCTGGTTTCTCCATTTCTCCTTCCCAAGTCTTTGCCTCTGTTTCCCCATGACCCGGAGGACGCGCCTACGGAAGAGACGTCTGGTCGGGGGGGCGCCGGGGAGCGGAAGGGGGAGGGGAAGGTCTCATCCATGGGACGCTGACACCCCCCTCCCCGCGGCACTCCAGCTCCGAAGAGCGAGCTTCGGTTCCGCCCGCCCTCCAGACCATTTGCTTATTCTCACTATTGTTTTAATTTATTGTGCAGCCTGTTGCGCCGCGGGCGCGGCTGAGTCATTTGGGGCCCTCTAGATGCCCTGCAGGGCGCCTGTCCCCGGACGACCACCACGCAGGAGCAGCGGGGGCACGCGCGTTTTCTTGTGGATAACTGCCTCGGACTTGGCGGGGCCGGTCCCCACCTGAAGCTCACCTCAGGCAGTCGCTAGAAGTTCCAATCCAATCGTGAGCTTTCCTCTGGGAGGGACAGGATCCCCTTCAACTCCTGAGGCTGCTCCTCTGGGCGAATCCCACAGTAATTGCGCATTTCTCTCCCTTTAGTGCTTTGGAAATTTAGAAAGCGCGCTTTCATTTGTACATCGCCTGCCGACAGCCCCTTTGCTGATTAGAGAAGCTTGTTCCCCCTCTCCACGCGTAAGCACACTCATTTTTAGTTTTAATAAATGATTTAAAAATCAAAACAAACCTCTGAGTCAGTCCGCCCAATTTTATGCTCCATCTCCTCTGTGTATGTGTTAGATTCTCTCTGCCAATCGATGGGAGAGAGCATTTAGGGGCATTTGCAATTTCCTTTGTCACTTGCCACTCTGTGCGTATAGATTTTACATATCATTTGTTTACCAAATCAGTTCGTATTTTCTTAGCCCAGGGTTCAGGATTTTGCGTTTGTGGATTAATTGCCCAGTACCCAAAGGACAGGACAGTCAGAGGAGCCACCTGATGCAAGAAGGGTCAGCTCACGTTAGGACAAAACAAGGAGGTTGTTGTGAGCCCTTCTGCGGGCTCTGAATTAACTCAAACAGCCCTTCGTAGGACTTGTTAAAAAGACCGTACCTTGAAGGGATAGTGTGGTGCCTAATGTCTGCTAGCCTATAACTCAATGCATTACAAGATCATTTTTGCCCAGCCCAAAGAAACTGCGTAAATCCAATATCCCTGGTTGAAGATAATACGTAGTCACTTCAGTTCTGGCCATATGGTGCCTACCTGCATTCTAGTCTTGAACAGTCTCAGGTTCCTTACTGGGTCTCACTTATTGATTTTTTTACTAGATTACATCATAATTTAATATGGCTGAGTGATGTGGAGCTTGTGGATGATCCTTTTATTGCCCTGATTAAAATCCACACAGTAAGAAATTTTTTAAACGGAGGTTGATGATGGAAGCTTCCTCAATAAGTATCCTTCAGTCAAGAAATGATTGAGCTTTAAATTATAAGAATCTCAAAATTACTGTGCAAGTGTTTGGCAATCAATTTCAGGTTTTCATGACAACAGGAGCCTAGGCCATAGGATGGCAAACTAAATCCAATGATCACTTGTCTGCTTCTGCAGATAATCTTAAAGGAAGCTTCATTACAATTCACCCATCAAACAACTGGCATCTCAAAATGCATCAAGAGCTTTGTCTATGTAAGCAGACAGCACATTCTATGGCATTTGAATTTTATAAAAATAACTAGTTAAAAGATATATTTTGAGGTCAGGCTTAATTTTTGTTTGGACCAATTTGCCTTATCATTTATAAAGGTATCCTTAGATGTGTGTCGTTACACCAAGCTTTCAGCTGTCTCTAAGGACACATTAAGGTGAGGTGGTGATGCTGTCTAAGATTCTAAGGACAGCATTCATGGGTAAACAACAGACAAGTCCTGTGCCCTTACCATTACTTCAGAGCACAGCAGTTCCACTGGATTCAAGGTGGCTTCTTCCTACTCTTGTCTTCATTATTGAACATAATTTGATCTTATTTAAGATGATAATAAGTTCCCTGACAGTCAGAGCATGCTGGTCAGAGCAATGTCTCTTTCTTGTGAATGAAAGGACAATTAATAGAAAACCCTGTTGGTCTTCTATATCGTCTTTGTTAGGATGTGGGCAGAGTGAGTCAATAAATAGAATTTGAAATAAGCAACACATATTTGCCCTCCAAATCTTAAGCTATAATTCAATATCTAATGGATTTGAGGAAAGAAAAAAGAGGTACCTGGTCTTCTGAGCTGATAGAGGGTTAGATTATAACCTGATTGAAGGACTGGCAAAAAGAGTAATAGACACAATTGATGGTGTATTTTCATTCAACCACCAGCTAGGCAGAAGAGATGTGGACCAAGGGAATTCCACCTCAACTTTCTTTATTCTGATTCCATGTTCACCAAGAAACTTTCTGATTATAATTGAAATTGCTGTTTATATCTGCTAAGTAATAGGAATGTATTTAGGTCTCTGAGTTTTTTTTGTATATATATATATATATATATATACACATATATATGTATATATGTGTGTGTGTATATATACATATATATATATACACACACACATATATACATACATATGTACACCATAAACACACAAAACGTTTTAATCAATGGATTCTGGTCTTAATCACTGTGGTTAAAGTGATTTTGCTCTGAGAGACAGTTTGCTAAGAAGTCAGGTTTCCGGCTAGGTGTGGTGGCTCACACCTGTAATCCCAACACTTTGGGAGACTGAGGCTGGTGGATCACCTGAGGTCAGGAGTTCAAGACCAGCCTGCCCAACATGGTGAAACCCCATCTCTACTAAAAATACAAAAAATTAGCCAGGCATGGTGGCAGGCCCCTGTAATCCCAGCTACTTGGGAGACTGAGGCAGGAGAATCGTTTGAACCCGCAAGGCGGAGGTTGCATTGAGCCGAGATCCCACCATTGCACTCCAGCCTGGGTGACAAGAGTGAAACTCCATCTCAAAATAAATAAATAAATAAATAAATAAATAAATAAATTAAATAAAAGTCAGGTTTCCAAGCCTGTGAGATCTAGAATTAGGCATGGCAGACTATGAGGAGCTTTCCCAGAAAGATACCCAACCAACGTTTCAGAAATGGCCAATTACATCTTCCTAGTAGAAATACCACCTTATTGGCCATCTGCCCATACTTCAACAGACAGCAACTTTGCCACTGTATTTTCAGTCCTTAAACTTAGAAGTGTTTGAGAATTATTATTATTTTTTAGACAGAGTTCAGCTCTTTTGCCCAGGCTGGAGCACAGTGGTGGGATCTCGGCTCACTGCAAACTCCACCTTCCGGTTTCAAGTGATTCTCCTGCCTCACCCTCCTGAGTAGCTGGGATTACAGGCGCCCGCCACCGCACCCAGCTAATTTTTGTATTTTTAGTTTAGTTTAGTTTGATTTAGTGACAGGGTTTCACCTTGTTGGCCAGGCTGTTCTTGAACTTCTGAGCTCAGGCAATCCTCCCACCTCGGCCTCCCAAAGTGCTGGGATTACAGGAGTCAGCCATCGTGCCCTGCTGTTTTCTAAACGAACAAATCAAAACCTCACAAACGTCCCTAGCTTTTATCAAAAATTAACTTATCTAAACTACTGTTGAAATTAATTATAGCTTTGGTCTTCACCAAATCTTGGGTTTATTGTTTGATACCTATCACCGTAAAATATCAGGTTCTTTAACATTTAATGTAATTTAATCGGGTGTTCTCTAGGTGCTGAATTCTGCCTTTTAGTGAGTACAGATGTTTTATTATTTTATTATCTTTGTTTGTAATTCTGTTAACCCTTTTCTTTCCTCAGAAAAAAGTACTACCAAATTTATTTATCTGCTGTCCCCACAGAAAACTCTTCATCTACTGATTATAAAAGTTGTTTATCACTTTTATGTTAGTATTTTTCTTGTGTGGCAGACCACATTACATCTACTTCAAAGATGAATGTACCTGAATTTTGTAAAAATTTAATACCTACCTTTAGGATTGTTGCAGGATTAAATTAGATAACCCATGTAAAGGATTTAGCCAATGACTGGCACTTAGTACGTAAAAATGTATTAATTGTTGCAAGTGTTAGCAGAGATGTCCCCTGGCTGAAAGTTTTAAGGGACGGACTATATTGACACCTGTTTCCTTTGCCTGTGCCTAATTGCTTGGAATTCTTCCTTCTTAATCACGTATTTAGAATTATTTTTCCCTAAAAACATTTCATTAAAGTTGTTTATGTTCAGGGATTTAACATAAATATAGAGATTGTTGCTTTTGCTGTGTAACTCTTTTTACAAATTATTTTAAACAAAGTTAAAATAAGGTATAATTCATCATTGATCTTTTGATGACCTCATTTTTTTGCATGTCTCTGCTCATAGATATTTTTACTAACCCTTTCCATTTCTTTGAATCCTGGAGTTAGAAAACAGCCCTGAAGATCAAAGAATTGTAGATCATTGAATTTTCAACTATAAATGAATTTAGATATAGTGGGTTTCTAGAACCTAAGCCAATTCTTTATTCATCTGTGGTAACTAAGCTATTTTCTCTTTAAATGCTCTTGCAAAAGTCCCTTTAAAAGTATACCTGAATTATATCTCCTAATTTCCTCTACTTCGCAGGGTTTTTCCGTCCTCTTAAAAATGCTTTCCTGTTAGTAAGTAATAATTTCTTCTTATATATTGCATACTGGCTCTTCTCTATTATCTGATGCTTCCTTTAAAAAAACAGATCCTTTGCATTTAAATACATTTCCTCTAATTGCTATGAATTGAAGTGAAACATCCTAGTTATCTCTAGATAATTGTTTATAGATAGATTTGTTTTTGCAACCCATCAGAACTACAGTCCAGTGAGAATTTGTATAAGAACTTATACATCATCATTTAAAATATCTCAATTTCGCATTTAAGTGTTACGAACAATATTTGAATGACTATTATTTGGACAAATTATATCTGGACAAATTATCCAGATGATTTGTTTATGACCTACGTGTTAAATAAGTCTTGAATACCCCGCACTGCTGTAACTGTGATAACTTTAACCCCTTCCCATGTCTTCAATGAATTTCAGAGCAAAGAAGTTCTTAGTTTTATCATTGATTTTTCCACCTTGAGTATAATTTTTACAGATTAGTCAATGTACGTAAAATGATTTTAAAAGAGCCATAAATCAAAAATCTGAGTATTTGGGCTGGCTCTATCATCATAATTTACTGTGTGATTATAATAAACCCCCAAGTTGTTTCTCCTTATTTATACATTTGTTAAACGAGGATAATACTTCTTTTTACTATAAAGGTTTTGTGATGTGTGTGTGGGTGTGTTAGCCAGTTCAGGCTGCTATAACAAAAATATGATAGACGGGTGGCTTAAACATAGAAATTTATTTCTTACAATGCTGGGTGCTGGGAAGTCCAAGATAAAGGTGTGGGCAGATCTGGTTTCTGGTGAGGCCCACTTTCTGATTTGCGGAGGGCCATCTTTTCCTTGTATCCTCACAGGATGAAGAGCAGCAAGAGAAAGCAAGCTTTCTTGTGGACTTCTATAAAGGCAGTAATCTCATTCAGAGAGATCCATTCTCATGACCTAATTACCTCCTAAAGGCCCTGCCTCCTAATACCATCACATGAGAGGTTAGAATTTTAACATAACAATTTTGGGGGGACACACACATGACTCTGTGTGTGTGTGTGTGTGTGCACGTGTGCATGTGAGAGGCTGAAGTTAGACCCTGTAATTTATACATTCAAAGGAAAAGAAGAAAAATATTTTAACTGCCTTCCCTGGGCATGCCTCGTTTGGGGCATGCTACATCTATTATTCCATTTTATAGTATCATCACTCACGTTCATGAAGAATATTATTAGGAAAACTATCCAATTCGAATTTGTAGTTCACTACTTTTTTCTCTATCTGATTCTATGTTTGCCAATCAGGTTTTGCCAATCAAATTCCAATATCTTGATTCTGTTCTTTTCCATAATAGCCTGTTCTTGGTTTAGGGATGTGATAGCCTCTCTGATCTCTTGTAGGATGTCAATTACATATAGATTTTGAAGTCTCCATCTGCTCTAGAGACTTTGTTTCTACAGATGATAATACTCCTGACTTTAAAATTGGGAACCTTGCTTTTAAGGTTTTGGCTTTGCTAAAATGTTTGTTATTTTTTGGCTATGTTCTTGCCTTTGTTCTTGAGTGTTTCTATTTCTGTATGGACATATCTTGTCTTTACTGGCTGTAAGGAAGGTTAAGGATTTGTGGGAGGGTAGACTGTGTAAGTAGCTCATTTTCTGAGCTCACAATATTCTGGTTTTGTTTGGGTATCACCTGTCAATAGGATGCAACATTGTGTTTCCAACCCAAGCATCAACAGGCACTGGTGACAAATATTTCTGCTGTCCTGTCTTGCCACAAAGACAATAGGAAGACTCCTTTCCCCAAATCGTTTGCCTGAATCTTGCTTCTCTTGTTTCTGAAACTGGAGCAGACCTGAAACTGCTTTCAATATTTGCAACAGTTTTAAGCTGTGCTTCTCTGGACTGCTTACCCACATGGTTCTCAAATGCCCCAGGTGCCACAGCAAATTCACACGGTACCATGGGATATTTAAGCAATACAAGAGAAACAGTGGTATTCACCATCTGTCAGACACTGCAGGAACTACCAGTGAAACAATCAACTCACAGTTTTAACATTAGATCATGCTACATTCCTTTGGATGATACCATATTTTTGTGAAGCTGATATTTTAGAGGTTGCTGTGATTAAAAAAAGTATCATGTGAAAGTCAATTTGAAACAAGAAATAAGGACGACAATGTCAACTTCCAAGATTCGAAAAGATGTGTACACATCCTACTAGTAAATATTTGTGGTTATTTAAGAATGAATATTTTTCTCTCAATCATATGTATTACCTTTTTAAGAGGCTACGAAGCTTTTAAGACACAAATACTTATTAAGTTGTTTGTATCTAATTACTTAATAAATGGAACTGTTAGGTATTTCTTTTAGCCCCAAGGCATGATTTAAAAAATTACTAAGACACTAAGGGTGGTATAAACAAACAGGGTTTGGGAACCTCTGGCTTTAACCTTTTTCACTGTGGTTTCCCAACCAACTGCTCTGGTATATGCCCGATAGATATTTGTATTCATAAATGTTGAAACATGATTCATGATCTGATTTGAAAATTTAGAACTTTTATGAAATCATCTCTCTTTTTCTGCATTGAGATTTTTAATAAAACAGTTCTCCCCTTTAGACTTGGGGCAACACTGAAGGTTTCTTTTGGGCAATAAATGGGAGAAAAAATAACCTCTCCATCACTTTTCATTCTGGATTCCCTCAATTTGGCTAGCACTATGCCTAAAAAAAGCACAGGAATTTTTCAACCTTATATTTCTGCTTCTGCAGACTAGATAGTTGTGGGAAGGTCAAATGAAATTATGTTTACACAGCATAAAATAATTGATTAAAAATTCTAAATCAAACTGGTTATTGGTCAACATGCCCGCACACGGGTATGTACACACACACACACACACACACACACACACAAGCACACACAGCATGGTCAGGCATGTCTGCACACATAAACACAGCCTGACCCACCCACAGGTACAAGAAGACACAAGTGCCATGGGGCAGAGTTGCCATCACCTATACCATTTGGAAGTTTTCTGGTTTTATGTCAGTGGATGAGATAAAACTTGGGACATATCTTGGTCCCTGCCCTTGGCTATAGCCCCATTTCTCTTTAAGCTGCTGAAATGCCTGAAATCAGCTCCACTTTTTCTCAGTGAATTGTCCAGTGGTACTAATGATGCATTGCTTTATAGGAACCTATTAGTTTAGTTTACAGATGAACTTTAACAGAGAGAACCCGGAGCACAGAGGCAATGGAATAGGTAAATTTTAAGGGGTGAGCAGGATGACAGAAAAGTTTTGTGATTATTTTCACATGAGGAGATTAATGAAAGAGCCATGATCTGTGAAGCCTGTACCTCCCAAGTACAAGAGTAGCACCCAGGCATCCTAAAAGTAGATTTATGAAAAATAGAAGTGATGCGTAAACCTTAGCTACATCAAGAGCTGGCCTGGTGTGAATTCTGTGTCTCTTTGGGTTTATCCTTCAACTCCTACATTCCTAACCATCCAACTAACTAGGCAAGTAGAATCTGATCCTTCATAAGAACCCTACATCCCAAAGGGCCATGAGATGAAAGCCCTCTTTAGTACCTTCAGAACTCTCAATAGAATTACTCCAAACCTTTTATATTGACAATCCAAATCAAGTTCCAGAAATTTTGCAAAGAAGAGAAGGGTAAAACCCCATTACAGAAATTGGCATCTCTAAGTTGGAATTTGCATTAATTCAAATGGGATCCTCTCTGAGTTGACCCATTATTAGCAAACAATACAAGTTAGAGTAATAGTCTACATAGTTTCAGTGAGAAGAAATGTGGAAAACTTAAAAAAACAAAATGCTTGATAATATCCTGGAGTTCTTCTTCAGTCTGCATTTTGTTGATCCAATCAAAGTTTGTATGCTAATTCAAACAATAATTTAAAAAAATGTATAATGTGATTACAATTTCCACTATTTCCGTTCCTTCTTGGAAGGCAGATTGTTGCCCTATTGCTCTGAAACTAGTGGGGGATCTTGATTGATAAGAGAAATTCTCAATTTGTTAGCATAGTTTGGTCCACAAGTACTTTAGAGATGGAAAACTTGAATATATTTACATAAGGGACACTTACACGTAAGTTTCCTAGTTTGGCTTATATGATTGGTCATGCACTTTCAAACTAAAAATATAAATCAGTGAATAAGTTCAAAATTTTCCAGGTCATGCTAGCTGAAGTGTTCCCAAACTGAGATAGTAATCTTGATGATAAGCCCAGTTTGGCAGGCTCAGTTCCATATGTTCCATTTCTTGTTTAAATATTTGATTTCTTAGAACTTGGGGATGAGAAATCTCTCACTTAAAATGTAGTTATTAGACAAATGACAGACTACTTTGTAAAGAAATCCCATTGTTGCTATGCTTCATAGCTGTCAGCAGGTTGAAGTATGCTGGGGTGAGGTCCTTGCTGTGTTTGAGCTTGTGATTCACTATTTAGCAAATAGAATCATGTCCCTATCATTGCAGCATTGCAGAAAAATAACTGCTGAGAACAGGGAAGAAAAGTCCTGGTTTTCTTATTCTGAGGTAATTTTCGTTTCTAGAAATATGGATCTGAATAAGAAAAGTAAGTGAGTCAGTTGCAAATGAAAGATGATTGAAGTACTACTCTCGTTTTACAAAACAGACACATTTTGGTTCATCTTTCTCTTCATTCTGTTGCACATCTGTTTTCTTTGTCACATGCATACCTTCTTAGTCTCCCCAAGTGACAATTCTTTCTCACTACCAGTGATATTCTTATTTGGCCAATGTACAACGGCACCTTCCATTGGTAATGTTATTTTGGAGATGAGGAAACTGAGACCAAAGTAGGAAAGTCTATTATTCATGGTCACACCTAGTTGGTTGGAAACACAGCAGGAATGAGAACCCACTTCTGGCTCCTAATCAAGTTCTCTCTACTGACTTCAAAGCTGAGTTCCTCCTGATGTGATTTCAAAATACCTAACTATTGCTTAAGCTTCACTTTCAGGTTTTGATATAATTTGACCCTTAAAAGGCAAGTTAGATTGGGTTGATTCATGAACAAACAGCATAAAGAAAGTGATAAATGTATTTCAGAGATAAATATGTTTAATTAGAAAACAAGCATGAGTCCCTATGATAGGAACCTCACTACTTCCAAAGGAAGGTAAAGCATAAGTGTAATTTCTCATGCTCTATTGTTTGGGAAATGAATTATGTATAAATTGTTCCTAAAATAGCATGACAATTTATTAACATACTTTCAGTGACTTCCAGGAGAGTGTTCTAAGATACAAAGGCCACGTCTGTATGTAATCATAGAATTTATCATTTTAATGTAGTTTTTTGGTAGGACATCTTATCAGGCCAGTTTGGAATGACAGTGGTATAATAAACTATCTTTTTTTTTAAATCTGTTGTTTTGTTCTACAGAAACAAGCAAAAGTGAAAGGAAAAAACATCACTTAATTGACTCAGTACAAGCGTGCTTTAAATAGTCTCTCCAGAACTGGTTCACCTTTTTTGTTGTTGTTTTGTTGTGTTTTTCAAATCCTTTCCCTCTCTGTCTCTTTTTCCTTTCAATAAATGTAAAACATGATGTAGAATGTACAATTTTAATGAGGTTTCCATTTATATCAACTCATTCCTACCCATTCATTATTTATTTGGCAATTAAGGGAATCTGTACTGCTATTCAGTTTATTTTGTCAACAAGCATTTGTTACAAAGCTACTAATTTTCCTGGGTTCAAAAGAAGTGGAAATCCTGGCATATTCCCAGCAGCCATAACATTTAAGAACTCAAAATGCTTAGTAAATAATATTCTAAGTTATTTAGATTGTTCTGTGTGTGTGTGGGAGGGTATGGTTTTTTAGAAATGCAATCTCAAGGTGGCAGAAGCATAGGAGATGCATATAATATACCATCATTATAGAACAAATTTAATATTGACATTTTGATGCAACATCATTGTATTTGAATATCCAGTGACTAGTTCTACTGAGTCAAGCTCCAGTCTTCATTTAGGTATTAGAGTAAAGAATAAGCTTTTTCACTCTGCTCTTCATAAAAGCCTTTTTCAGTTATGAGTGCATCTATAAAAGCCTAAAATATAAGATCTGATTCATTTTCAAAACTGTAAAACTTTGTTCATACAGATTAATTTCATGTATATATCTATATGTCTTCTAATATCTCTAAAGTTTTAATAATCTAAACTGTATCTTTTATTCCTCTAAGATAATTCAGTGTATTATATTCTGAATGACACAACCAAAGAACATTTGATAAAACAAGTTTTATGTGTTATTTATGAGGAAGACACTTAAGGATTTAAATAAGACTTTAAAATATTTACATTTTTACTTCTGACTTTTTGTTTCACACTTTAAAAAAATGGACTTTTCTCTTATATTTGATGTAGGTTTCAAACTTTAGATTTATATTTCAACACCTCACAACAAATTTTGTAAATATTCGGTGGGGGCTTGGCCTGAAATATAAACACTTCTTGCTATTGAAGCACTGAAGAAAAGCAGAACCCCTCATTTATTATGAGACATCCAGAAGACTAAAGAGATTTTGAACTTTTTTTTTCTTTTTTCTGGAACATCTTCTTCAACAAGAAAAATGAAATGTCATCATGCTAAGGTGAATCATAATAAATGTTATGTCTTGTCTGACACTGAAAATAAATCCAAGTAAGTTTGGAGAAATATTGGTGGCTTTTTCCCCCATAGAGGTTTAGATCAGCTTTATAAATTAAACAGTATGCGTTGACAGCTCAGGGCAGTAAGTAAACTATTCAGTAGATAATCTCCATAGAAACAAAAAAAGTTTAAGCATCTCAATCTAAAATAGCACTTCTGGAATCAGCAGTTGAATATAACAGGAGCAAATCCTTCCTTTCTTCAAACTAGCAACAAAATTACCTTTTGTTTAAAAAAGTTCGATATAAAATAACTTAGAAGTATCACATAGGTATTAATGGTTGTGGTGGTAATCTCAATATAAATTTTTCCTCTGAAACTGTCTGATAATCTTTGCTGACTTTCAGAGAGTACTGCTTGTTTACCAGACATTTTTTTCTAAGCATTTTATGTATATCAGCTCAGTCAGTCCTACACCAATGAAAGGAGATTCTTTCTATTATCCCCATTTGACAGATGAGGAAACTGAAGCACAGACAGTCAATGACCCTACGTAATTGGTGAAGCCCGGGCTCTGTGGTCTGCCATATTCATGATGTAAACCACGGGGCTTCCCCACAGCACAAACCTGCATGAACATTTGTGTCGGTTTTTTGTGGACAAGGAGACAATATTATTTTGAACGATAAAACCTTAACTCAGTTTTAATCCTCCATAAATCTCTGGTGGCATAATTTGACAGATATTAAAAGGTATATTCTCCAACATTTACCTGCATTTGAGCAGGGGTCCCCAACCCCTGGCTATGGCCTTTTAGGAACTGGGCTGCACAGCAGGAGGTGAGCAGCGGGTGAGCGAGCATTACCGCCTGAACTCCGCCACCTGTTAGATCAGTGGAAACATTAGATTCTCATAGAAGCGCAAACCCTATTGTGAACTGCACATGCGAGGGATCTAGGTTGCACACTCCCTATGAAAATCTAATGCCTGATGATCTGTCACTATCTCCCATCACCCCCATCTGGGACAATATAGTTGCAGGAAAACAAGCTCAGGGCTCCCACTGATTCTACATTATGGTGAGTTGTATAATTATTTCATTATATATTATAATGCAATAACAATAGAAATAAAGTGCACAATAAATGTAATGCATCTGAGTCATCCCCAAACCATGCCCTCTCCCTGGTCTGTAGAAAAATAGTCTTCCATGAAACTAGTCCCTGGTATCAAAAAGTCTGGGGACTGCTGCTCTAAAGTTGGCAACTGCCTGATATGCACATTGTCTCCCCCTCCTTTGGTGACAAAGGACTGTAGAACATAGCAGGAAATCCTGTAAATTGTGAATGGCAACAAGCATAGATTAGTTTCTGTGTTTGTTTAGCTAGTGTAGAGTACTTGGTTTCCCTCCCAAAATTCAAGCCCACCTGGAACCTGTGAATGTAAACTTGTTTGGAAATAGGGTCTTTGCAGACGTACTTTAAGATGAGGTCATGCTGGAGTAGGGTGGGCCTTAAATCCAATGTGACTGGTGTCCTTATAAGTAGAGGAGAATTTAGACACAAAGACATTTGCACACAGAGGAGAAGGCCATGTAAAGAGAAGGCAGAGATTGGAGTGATGCAACTATAAGACAAGGAACAGCAAGACTGTCAGCAACTATTGGACATCTTGATTTTAGACTTCTAGCCTCTGGAAATGTGAGAGAATATGTTAATATTGCTTAGGCCATTCAATCTGCTACACTTCATTATGGCAGCCCTAGAAACTAAGACAACTAGTAATTAGCATCCATTGCCACCAGAAGAGTACAAAAACCTAAGGAACAAGTACAGTAGGCAGATTTGAGTGGTACTGCCTGGGGTTGCTAAAATGTCTCAAATTGAACTATGAGTCTGAAGAGCACTGGCACTTAGAAGAACCCAAATTAAAAATGTAGGAAAGGTTTTAGAAGAGTAAATCCTCAAGGGAGAACTAAAGAGGCACTAGCTCAAAGCATTTTCAGCCTCACAATCCTAACTAGGTCATGTCTTACCAAAAAATAGAAGTTTGCAGAGAATTAGTGAGCTTCACTTTATCCCTTCCCTCCCCTTGTGTAGAAGCTTTCTTCAAAGGTGCACTATTATGCTGACACAGTTTACTAAATTAATCAGAGACAGTGACAATGTCTTTTTCATCTCTGTACCAATACTACAAAGTGCATACTACCAGACCAGGGCTGGGACCAAATCTACACACGAAAATCCCTTCCTCTCTGCTTCTTTTGCCTCTGACATTTGTTTCTCATTGGATAAAGCTTAATCTGCCTTTGGAGAGAGGCTCATTCAGATGTTTCTTTAAAAATCAGCCTAACAACTGTCCAAGGTTTGACCATAAGATACTATGCTACTGAATTCTAGGAGCTCTCACTGCAGTTTCACCTTTTCCAGGTGGGCCAACATGTTGCTGTAAGGTTTGTAATATTTTCTCTCTTCTTCTTTCCTTCTCCCTTCACTTGCCATGGGTATCACTTTTTTGTCCAGAATAGGTATTCAATATTTATTTATTGAGTAATTATCATAAAAAATATGCCAGGCATAATTTTTAATCTTAGCAATACTGCAATGAACAAGATGGCCTCTGCTCTTAAGGCACTACTGCCTGATAAGGCAGACTGACACATAAAAAGGCAATTATAATTCAGTGGAATAGTGTTTGAATGGAATAGAATAGTGGTAGGAGAAACTTTCCTCTTGGAGGAGCTGGGTTTTAAATAGAAGTGAGCCCTTTTTGTCCATTTCTCTCTCGAATTGAGATAGAAAAGCATGTGAAAGACAACTTAGAAGGAAATACAAATGGTTATTAAGCACACTGTCTTATTTCTTCCAAATATACTATAATTTCTGTAACTATGAGCTCATAATGATAAAATTTTAGTCCTTATAGCTGGTCATAGAAGATGAAATTTTTAAAGAAATGGATCTTTTTTAAGTTTTCTTAAATAGCTTGAAATCTGTAACCACTGACTTTGCTTTTTGTGTAGTCAATCTTTAGTCTGAAACCCATTATTTCCTTCTTCGAATTTGGTGAGAAGTTATTTTGGTGGAACCTTAGCAAACCCTTATAAAGTATCACTCTATGCTGAATTTAGTCTTTGGAAAGACATCAATCAACAAGACAGAGAAGCTCCCTGCCCTCTCAGCAGCTTGCTGTCCTAGGAAAAGAAAGAATTGTCTTTCTCAGAGAATTACTTGCATCCTCATTTGAATTGTGCCCAAAATTTGCTAGAGGAGATATAACCACAGCTATGAGATGGTTTAAGGTTATTCCACCACAAAGGCAACAATGGTTGGAAATGGAAGTGTTCTGGTTGTTTTTGTTTACTTGAAGTCAGCAAGCACTTGGCTTGATATAACCTCTACCCTGATCACCAATAGAATTTAAACCAAGTGGTGGACTTGGCCCAGTCTGTAAATATTTCAATCTTTGTAGATGCAAAAGAAAGAAAAAAGAAAAAAAAATCCCAATTAAAAGCTCAAAAGTATTTAGTTACCTTCTTTTGAGAGTTTAACTTTAATCCTGTTTATTACTCTTAAACTACTCCAGAGCACAGTATTTTTTATTGGTGACAGATTGCCCAAACCATTGCCAGTGACCTAATCTCCCTCAGCAGACATGACTGCATACTGCGGAAAGGTGTTCTCTTGAATGAGAAAAAGGTGAGTGTCTCTCTTATGGCAAGTGTGCCACTCTTTGTTACCCCAAATATGTATTATGGGTTCATGCAGATCTATTATGTGTCTCATCAATTTTCACTTAAAATCTTGGCATTGGATGTGGCTCGATATGCAGTCATATGGCTTAATTCTCTGAATCAGTTCCTCCTTATGTTTTGTTGGTGGAAATTTGGTATTTGGTGTCCTAAGTTATTTACGACATGTGATTTGTGGTTCTAAGAAGAAGTCTAAATCTAGATCCCTAGCTTCAAAAGCAAGTGTCAGAAAAAAAAGGCCCTATTTTTAACTTCCCTAATCACCTTTAGACACCTCACTGACCTTTGTACCTCAGTTTTCATGTGTATTAAACAGTACTATTCATAGCTTTGCTTATGTATGGAGTTCAGATGAGCACCCGCTCATATAAGATAAGGGTTAATTATTGCTGTCAAAGATAGTGGCAGGATCCACTGGCTTAATAATCACATTTTATTATCTCTTTCTTTCCCAGCACTTCATGAGGTAGTGTTCATTGATTTAAATTACTTGAGTCAGAATAAAATTAGTTTAATGTGTCACATCAGTAAAGAAGCAGGTAATGACAGATTTGAATGAAAAATAATATTAAAGAGTATATGGGATCTTTCCTGCCTTATCTCCTTGTATATAATATATGTAATCATGTATATGTGTATAAATATATAATCTCTTAATTATTAACATTTCAAAAGATTATTTGGCACTTGCTCTCAATGAGTCCTTGCAGGAACCTGGCACAACAATGTATATAGAGATAACAGGTGATTGACAAAGAATTTTTGAGGAAAAAAATATGTGCAGTTCATGCATATAAACCTCAATCATGTGTCCTCTTACTCCTTTACTAGCTATAGATTGTAAGATGAAGAAAAATGGGGAAAAAAAGAAACATAGAAATCTTCTGTATCTACCATTCTAATTTTCAATCCCAAAGATTAAAAGGCTTCAATGTTAAGATTGGTAGGGAAATAACTGACTTTAAATTATGTATACATAAATAACATCATAGGGGCTAGAGAGCTTTTATAGGCAGGCGTGGTCTACAATACTATGAAACTGAAGTGGCAATGCTTACTGACCAAAGAATATATGAAGGTGAATTCATTCCTTTATAAGCAAAAGGCTAGTAATTTATGATTCTTATACAACCTAGATCAGACTCAATAGTATGTTTGCAAAAGGTTACATTTTGCATGTATGAAATAATTGCGTGGACAGTAAGAATTTTACTTCCATCTGTGCATGCTTTGCTGATATATGAACTTTGGTAGAAGTTCAACTACAAGAGGTTGGTGGGGTTAAATAAATTTCAGGTAACATCCAAAGCATGGTTAGTTAGAACTCCCCCCCAACAACCTCTTTCCACATACACACCCACTATCTTCTCTCTTATACAAACATTATATATTTGATATTGTCACAATCATAGGTTAAGAAAAAATCTTTGCTACCTTTTAGGAAAAATTCAAAAACATTCGAACACATATATACAAATAACAATTCGTATATTTTCGGACCTACGTATTTAAGGATCTACTAATATTATTGACTTTTAGATTTTTAAGATATGTATCATAATCTACTCAAAGATTTTTAATTTTTCAATAACAAAAGATAACAAATATACTTTCCAAAATTGAAATATTCCAGCAGTATAAAAGAAAATATAATCAAACCTGGGCTTTCACACTAATTATCTAAACTGAGAATTTATTTACTTTAGTTTGAGAACAGATGTGATCCATCACAGTAGTCCATAAATACGGTGTCAGAATGTTAGGCTAATCAATGAATATAAATTATTAAAAAATAGTGTAACTCTAAGGTCACCAAGGAATTGAGCTTAGTGTTATTTAAAAGGAAGACTTTCCATTCTTAAAAATATATGGGCATCCTTAAGAATGAGTGGTTCTATTCTAAACAGAATTTCTAGGCTTCAAAGGCAGATTTGTGTTTGCTCATAAGAATAAATGATAATTCTCAGAGTCTCTTTCAGCACCTTCATTAGGGACAATTCTTTTAGAATTCTTACATAATTTTCTGTGGTAATTAAAATATGTCCACATCTGCAAATCCTTTGTTCCTCTTTCCTTTAAAGGTATAGACTGATTTCCCTCTCCTTGAATGTGGGCTATTTATTACATTCAGTCACTCAGCTTTTAATGAATTAAATATGGGGGACGTGATTGTGTGTGACTTCCAGGGCTAGTCCTGAAAGATATCGTCACTTCTGCCTTGCTCTCTCTTGGACTATTTGATCTGAGGGAACCCCAGCTGCCATGTTGTGAGGACACTCAAGCATTCTGTGAAGAGGTCAACACTGAGGGAAACTAAGGTCTCCTTGACAAATAGTACAACTCGCCAGACATGTAGGTCAGTGTGTCCTTCAGCCCCAGTCAACCTTTGGATGAGACTGTAGCCTTGGGGGATGTGTTAATTGTAACCTCATGAAAGAGCTAGTTAAGCTGCTCCTGAATTCCTGACCCACGGAAACTGGGTAAGAAGTGTTTACTATGGTTTGAAATTTCCAAGTTTTGGAGGAATTTGTGAATGCAGCAATAGATAACTAAAAAATAAAAACTCATTTATTTATTTATTTGTGCCCACGCAAGGCTGGTGAAGTGGAGGACATTTTTCACCTTTACCAACAGTAGCCTGTGGGCATTAATAACTATAGAGAATAACTCTATTGGTGGCAGACGAGCAGAAAACATATTTTAGGAAAAGAAGGGTCTTTAAATTGTAATAGGCAGGCCGGGCATAATGTCTCACACCTGTAACGTCAGCACTTTGGGAGGCTGAGACGGGCGGATCAGCTGAAGTCAGGAGTCTGAGACCAGTCTGGCCAACATGGTAAAATCCCGTCTCTAGTAAAAATACAAAAATTAGCCCGGTGTGGTCGTGCATGCCCATGGACCAAGCTACTTGGGAGGCTGAGGCAGGAGAATCCCTTGCACCTGGGAGGCGGAGGTTGCAGTGAGCTGAGATCCCCCACTGCACTCCAGTCTGGGTGACAGATCCAGACTCTGTCTCAAAAAACAAAAACACAAACAAACAAACAAAAATTATAATAGGTAAACTGCCGCCAAATTCATAGTGTATAACTTGGTTTTTCTGCTTTGTGCATTGCTGTCATGCTTCTAGTAATGAGACTGCTAACAGTCAGGGCCTACAAAAATACTTAAACATTTAAAACAAACAAAGATTCCAAAAATTATGAACAAATGAAATGCAGTTAGAAAATAAAAATTTTACGTCATGCTAAACTTGAACAAATAAAAAGAAATTGCAAAATAGACATTAGTAGTTAATATAAGTTTACAGAATATCACTAATTAACTTCGGCTTAAATAAGCTCTTCTGATTATATAAAAATTATACTTAATGTAGGATGTGTCTGCAAAGTAAGAGTTCTTGGGGCCTGCAAAGGTCCTGAGTGCCTCTGAATTTATTGTGTCTGTATAGAATAAATTTTATATTTATCTATATTTCTACTTGTGGATGCCCCTGGAACAAAAAATGAATTACATATTCTTCATACAAATTGAGACTATTTACTCTTTTCTCTTGCTAGCTGATGACAGGCATACCCTTTCAGGAAGTGAGACCCGGAATTTTATAAATGGCAATTATTTAAATGGTGTATCTAAATAAGTACAAGAGAAGTGTTGAAGGGAAAAATGGAATTCTAATAAGGCTTAGTAGTCCTTCTTCTTTCTTTACCTCTCCCTCTTTCCTTTTCTTCCTCACTCCCTTCCTTCCTCTTTTCTTTTTCTCTTTTAGATCATTAGAGCAAGCATTTTCTGAAGGATTTTGGATGACACATTGCAAGATAAAGTAAAAAAAGCTTGGTAGAAAAGTTTAAGCATGGGCAGAAAGTTGGAAGTATGAACAGTCATATTTTATTCATTTCATGGCCTGAGGTGAATTTCTTACTTTTGATAATTTTTCTCATCTACATAGTGAAATAATAATAGCTCAGATTTTTGTAGAGTATGCGAATACATTTTTGTAAGTCCCTTTGAAAATAGAAATGTCACATAAATGCAAAGTATCTTGATAAGAATACCACTGAAGGAAATAATATCTCTGAGCCACACCACAGGGCCTCCCACAAAGGAATTGGATGCCATGTAAGTTTCAGCTTGGACAATAGAGTCCTGTAGCGCTTAGTTTTCTTTATATTCTGATCATAGAAATGTGTCCAATTTTACACACTTTCTTCTTTCTGCTCTTCCACTACTGAAATGGAAATTTGATGAAAGATTTGATAAGTGGAAGAACAACAGTGGCCACATTTGGCTTTGGGGGAATGTAAAACAAAAAAAATAAACCTTATTCATCCAAGTAGATTCTGGGGACACCAAAAATATTTGTGTGTCTACTTGAGCAGAAATCATATTGCTGTTCAAAGAGAAGGGGTGTGCTCCCAAGATTCTCTGTGAGGAATTTGCTGGTGGCTGTTTTCTGAGGAGGAGTGACAGTTTCACTTTAGGCTGTTCACTAAATTCCAGTCTTCTTAAGAGGTGTGCAAGTTCATGTTTTAGTCTTTGGTTTATAAAAATTTTCAGATAAATGGGCAGCTCTAAGGCCATCTATAAGGCCAAGAATTATAAGATTATCTGTTAGAACTAGACTTCTCAGGTACCTTTTCTGTTCCAAATTTTTTCTTTCCTAGCGATCCATGTAATTAAGAGTAAAATCTGATACTATGTTCATTTGAAGAAATCTGAATCATTGATATTTCTTTCAATTCTAGGACAAAACAAATGTGGAAAAGATATTTTGAGGCAAATAACACCGGTATTCTTTTCTCATTAGATATAATTACAGTAGATGTGATTTATATAAATATAATTCAATAAGTAAATGAGTGAGCTATAGGAAAAATTAGTTTTGGTCTAATTTTAGTTTTCAAGACCACTTTTCTGTCCTAGCTATGAGTTAGTTATGAACTTGATTATATGGGATTTTAGGTAAAAAAGTTGCATTTTCTGGTGAAATGAGGTGAAAGGGTAATCAATATGCCATAGGCAGAACTCTACTACAGTCCCCAAGATTCCTGGCCCCTGGTGCATACACATACACACACACCTTTTCTCAGTTATTCCAACACCAATCTATGTACGACTATGAGGGGATTTGCAGATATAATCTAGGTCCCAAATAAGTTTACCTTAAGATAAGGGGATTACCCAGGTGGGCCTGACCTAATTACATGATCTCTTTAAATCTGGATTTAGAGTTCAAAGATTAGAGACGTCAGAGATTTGAAGCATGAAACCAAAGCATTTCTGGCTTGACGATGGGGGTGGCCACATGGCAAGGACTGCATCTAGGACAGCCCCTGCTTGGCAGCCATCAAAGAAACAGGGATCTCAGTCCTACAATTGCAACGAACTTAATTCTGTCAACCACGAAAATGAGCATAGATGTGTATGTTTTGCTGAAGCCATCAGATGAGAACAGCCTGGCTGACCAAGACCTTATCTTCAGCCCTTGCAGTACCCTGAGCAGAGAACTCAGTCACTTCTGTCCTACAAAACTATGAGCTAATAAATGGATGTTGCTGTAAGCTGCTAAGTTTGTAGGATCTTCTTACACAGAAACAGAAAACTAATACGTGATAAAATTAGTATCACATTTGTATTTAATTTTAGCTCATGGCCACAGCAAGAAAGAACAATGAACTGACTCTTGAGATGGTTTGTTTGATACACTAGCATGCAGTCGTTTTTATCTAGATACATATTGGTCATGCTTCAAGCTTCAGGAACCAACAGGAACAATGTATATGGCATTTTCAGTAATACACTGATCGCTCTGCTCAGAAACGCTATCTAATGAGTGGAAGAAAATCCAACATCTTCTAGGCGGTTCTCTCCCAAGATGTTTCTGAGATGCCCTCAGTTGTGAGGGCTGCGTATGTGTAATCCTGTGGTTGGGTGATTAGCACGGTGGCTTTCCCTCTCAGAGTGTCAGGGCCCCTTTCTGAAATACCACATTCCTTTATTCCATGCCCACATTTGTGTTGCTGATCTTGGGCCATGTGCACCGATTGTTAATTTCTTTCAGGCACCTGCCTTTTCCACTGCCTGTGGGGCCCTGTGCAGTCTGTTGCTTGCTCCGAATCGTGCGCAGACCACGCAGGGTGTGATCTCAGGCCGTGGCCTCTGTACTTTCTCTCCCTTCCTTCAGCTTTCACAATGTGCCGCTGGGTCTCTGCAGCTTGTCTTTCTGTTTCTGGCCACTAGCACAAATCTTTTTCTGTTTCGGATGGGAGAGGCAGGAGAAAGGGGGTGATGAAGAGTAGCGCTTCATTGACCTCTAGGGATGAATTCTGGCTCTTTTTGGCATAGCCGTTGACTTCCTCAGAGTGACAGGCTCTCCAAAAAGGTGGGGTCGGGGGTGGTCAGGGACTGCCTGAAAGCCTTTCTACAAGCAACCAGGCCCACCTGCTGAGTCTAGCTACCATCTGCCACTACTCACAGGGGTTTCCCCCACAGAGGCTTAGTTTTCCTCTCTGAAATCCATTCAGCCATGTTTGTGTGGGTCTAGATTTCAATGATAGACACACCTTAGTCCTTTCCCATGAGCTCCTGGCTTCAGTCAAACCAAGGAGGTGATTGGACATTTATTTGAGTCCCAAATACTTTATGATAGGAATTTGTTCACTAAAAACATAAAAAAGGGAGATGGGGGAGCAGTGTGAGGGCTGGGGTTGCCTAACTCTACCTACAGCCAGCCTGGCTGGATCTGAGGGGAGTCAAGCTAGAACAACCATAACTCTTATTTAAATAGCATTTCTGAACTTTATCTGTAGACAAGCAACTAAAAACATAGCCTACACCTGGTTCCCCAGTGCAATGTGAAAGACTTCAGAAACTAAAAAATATTTATGAATTGCAAATATACATGCAATTACTAATGATTTCCACCTGATTGCAGTTCTTAGCTTCTAAATTTAGAATTCTAAATAATCAATCATGGACAGACCATCACTTTGTTAAATTTCTGTCACGACAATTAACCAGAAATGAACCATTGTTTTGTTTTGTTTTCTGAGAAAAGGGCATTTAGGAATTAAGTTTACACTGAGTGGATATAGTTGCCTTTGTTGTGCACCTGCAGTGTCTCTAAATGTAAGTAACTTCCATGGATTTAAACCTCAGGGTAAGCTTTTACTACAGATGAATTATCTGTTGAATTAGGAAGTAAAGAGATTAAACAATAAAAGAACCCATTTTACCATTGTGCACTTCCTATGTGCTTTTGTGGGAAAAATAAATATAGGATAAAGGGACAGAAATGGATTATGGTAGAAAATAAATACAAAACAAAATGCAAGTGACTCTTCAACTCTCAAAATGTCTCTGGCTTGAAAGGCACAGAGTCTGTTTAAGGTGTTCATTGTCTTGAAAGCTTTTTAATTTTTTTTAATTTTTAATTTTTTGAGTACATGGTAGGTGTGTATATTTATGGGTTCCATGAGGTATTTTGATGCAGTCACTCAATGATAATAATCACATCAGTATAAATGGTGTATCTATCATGTCAAGCATTTATCCTTTGTGTTGAAAGCTTTTTTAAAAACATACATTTTATTGAGATATACTTTATATTAAATACATTATTTTGGCCAATTGAACTCAAAAAAAATAGTACCTGGTACCCTTAAAGGCAACTAACAGAGTTAGACTTAGGACTCTATTTAATTGTTTGACCCTTTCCCTGGAAGATAGTTTTGTGAAAGGATTAGCTTTGGCACCTTAAAACTACATTATTCTCTGAAAAATACAGAAAACATTGATGCAAATACTTATTCTTTAGCACAGCTAAAGTAGAATAATCACCTCTATTTTTGTTCATTAGATTACACGTTTAAAAACTGTATATTAAATACCTAGTGACATTGTTATTTTTCTACTGTTATTCTTGGAAACAATCTTGTGAAGAATTTTTCTTGGCTCCTTTTGAGTTTTTCTTTCTCCCTCAAAATGTATGTAATAATTCATGTGCATGCATTCATATGTATATATTATCAGTTTGAACTGATTACATATTTTACAACCAACTAGATTATGTTGGTCTCATCATCTCACACATACTACCTTACCTCACTCATTACTCAACATACTGGCCCAAAAAGCTGCAATATCACACACAAATGCACACACACACACACACACACACACATGCAAACAGAATCACACAAAAAATAGAAGCCAAAAGAAATGGTGATGAGGTTTAGAGTTGTCATTGTCCCAGACATTCTTAATACTTTATAAAAACAAAAGTAGTATGTCTAATTTCTGCTTTAGGGTTGTTAAGTTGGATAAAAATAAATCACCTAATCTTGCAGCTTTACTAAAAGTATAAGAGAAAAAAATGAGCTTTTTTCTTATCATTCATGAATCCAAGAATATTGGTGTGTGCAGTTCTGAGAAATCCCTTTTGTGTCATAAGTTTCAGAGTCTGGTCTATGTAAAAATAATTCTATAAGCCCTGTATCTACTGTCTGAAGCAACTATCACTTCTACACATGTTTAAAAAACCACTTATATCTGAGTTTTAAATCACTGAGACATGAAGTAGAATCTATTTTGTGTGGCTTCCTGGTGCCAATGACTCTATTCTTATTCTACACAGCGTTAGTATTGTATTACTGAATTAGACCGAAAATGCAGGATATGTTGCTGTAATCAGTGTCTTGCCATTAATCACTTCCCTTGTCCCTTTGCCTCACCATCACTACTTCATGGCAATACCTTAGGGGCTATTTCAATTTTCCACCTCCACTGGTGGATCTCATGACCAAAGGGCTTGGTGCTGTGTGAGTCAGGGTCCAGATAGAAAATAGAAACCAATATCTGTATTTAAAACAAGGGAATTTCATGTAAGAATTGGTTAGCTAGAACTGAAAAACCCACCTGAAATTGCAAATAAACCCATAGATGAGCAAGAACAGGAAATCACATTGCATTAGGCTGCAGGGACAAAGGTAGGAGGGCTATTATCAGAAAAAGGGAATGTCTAGGATAGATACGACATTAAATAAAGTTTGGATAGGCACAAAAAGCATTAAAGTATTAAGTAATGGCAACTGGAACTTTAACAACCCTTCTGTCCTTCTGTAGTCTGTTGATATAGATTGGATGTATGTCCTCTGCAGATCTCATGTTGAAATGTGATCCCCAGTGTTGGAGCTGGGGCCTAATGGGAAGTATTGGTTCATGGGGGCACATCCCACATAAACTCTTATCCCCATCCCACATCCCACATCTCACTTATCCCCTTGGTGATAAGTGAGTTCCTTCTTTGAGTTCATGCGAGGTCTGGTTGTCTAAAAGAGTATGGCACCTCTCCCCAGCTCTCTCTTGCTCCTTCTCACCTTACATCATGGTAGTTCCCCATTTGCCTTCCACCATGATTGTAAGTTTCTTAAGGCCTCACCAGGAACAGGTGCCAACACCATGCTTCCTGCATAGTTGTTCACTCTTATTATTCAGAATGGCTACTGCAAATATTCTCCAGATGTCAAAGCTCCCTACTCCACTCTGTGCCCCTCCTACACTCAACTTAACAACACTCTTCGCTCTCGATGCAAACTCACTTGTCCTTTCTGTCACCGTGGATGTCTCTCTCCTCCCAGTGCAGTTACCCTCCTGTGCTTTGGTTTCCATTTCCTTTCCTTTCATTAGGAACTTTAGATCATTCATTTTAAACTCTCCTCTGTGTCCTTAAGTCTTTCCACTAGTCATTGGTATTGACATTTTAACATGCTCAAGTCTCCTCTATTTCTCCCTCCCTCCAAAAAAAGAAAAGAAAAAGAAGAAGAAAAGGCCCACTCCCCCATCCTCCCACTCACAGTCAAGATTTTGCAGACATTGTTCATCCTGACCTCCCATTCACTTCTCAGCTCGCTGGAGTCAGCTCACTGCACTGGATTCTGAATCCTCAGCATCCATTTACATATACATGTAAATCTCTGATTTCTAGTTATCACTTAGCTTTCATATCAAGAAGCAGAATTGAAGTACTCAGAAAAATACTGTAGTGAATAATATGTTACTGTTTAGAGAGAATCTTCCAAATTTTAGACAGATGCCTTGAGGCTTAATTCCACCCCTTCTCCTTCCACTTTCACCACCTATAGGCTGCAGAACAGTAATTCACTAAGTGAGGCTTTGGGACCTGCAACACCATGACCTAGAAGCTTATTAGAAATACAAAGACTCAGAATGTACACCAGTCTAGCAATCTGGACTTTAATAATTTATTCAGTTATCCGATGTATGCTAAAGTTTGATAAATACTGAGGAAGGGAAAGCTCTTTTCAGGAAGGAAAAGAAAGTAGAAAATACCAAAGACAAGAGGTAGAGGTAGAATAAGGTTGTTAGGTATGGAGGGAATGGGGAACATGTGGGGCTGAAGGGTGGGGACAAGGGGCATCAAGGGCTGAGGGGTATAGCAGAAACCACCAAGGAGTGATGAAAGATCCTTAGAACGTTACAAGAAGGGTAATAGATGAGTTGGGTGCTTCTCCAGGCAAAACCCTTGGAGGAGATTCATGCACCATGACAAACTGTGGCTCTGATGAGGCTGTGGCCACAAATGCATTGCAGCCAATGCCTAAATCCCAAACCCACCTTGGTGAGCTGCAAGTACAGCTGGAATGCTAGACCATGTGAACGCTAAGGACAAGAACAGGCAACCGAGGGCACATTCCTTGGTGACTAGAATCAGTTTTCATGGCTGGTTCTGAGCAGTGGTGAATGTTTATATTTGGCCAAAGGTCCATATGCAAGCAGACATAGCTTGGTAGTGAACAGTGCTAGTGCAGAATAAAGTAGGTCCCCACTGCAGAGACAAGAGTATATGAGTAAAGATCTAAGTTATTTCTTCCCCTCCACTAGGAGGACTCAGTAAGCTTGTGTACACTCCCACATCCTAGGGAAGGATAAAGTTGGGGAGGAAACTAATTTGAAAGACTAAAGAATTTATTTGAAAGGGACTTTTGTCAAATGTATTAAGAAACTGTAAACTAGAAGAGCTTGTGTTGTCATTAATTGGAAAGCCTAGGTTTCTCCATTTCTCAGTAGGGTGAGAACTTGTGGAGATGTTTGGATAACTGATGAAAAAAATAAAGAAGCCACTTTTTCTTTGTATCTTGAGGATGCCGGAACATCACCTTTCTTGGTGTCTGCTGCTTTGCACGCTGTTTGCCACTCCTCCCTTGAATGCTTTCTCCCCTTGGCCTCAGTAGCACCAGACTTTCACTGCCTTCTCCTACCTCTAGGATAACTTCTTCTCCATTTGCATAATAGATTGGTCTTCCTCCATTAATTCCTAAAATATTGATATTATACAAAATGTTATGTCCCCACCTTTTCTCTTTATGCCTCGCAATCTTTGTGTTCTTATTCTTATAAACACAAAATGACTCTGGTGTCCTCAGAATCCAGTCTTCAGTTCAGGAAAAAGGAAGAAAAGAGGAAAGAATAAAGAGGAAAGGCAAAATAACTCTACTTGTGAAGCCTTGCTTTTTTATTTAGAAAGGTAAGCGCTTTCCAAAGAATTCCTGTCTGTATCTGAACAGTTAAAATTGTGTCACATGGGCATTTCTAGCTGCAAGAGTTTTGGAAGGTAAGTATTATAGCTTGGTTTATTTAAGTTAACAGAAAAAAGTGGAGCAGAGGGAGAAAAGATTTTAGGTAAGAAACTGTTAGTGTCTGTCTCAATCCATTATAACCAGTTCTTCATTAAGAAACCATGGTGATTTGACTTAAAATGAGAATTTTTTTTAATTCTCTCTCTAAAAAAGATCTTTCATTAGCTCTAACAACACAACCCAGGATAAAAATCCAAGTTTCTTGACATAACATGTGAATTCTTTTATGATCTGGCCTCTTCTTTCTTGTTTCTTTTTAAATTTCATGTATTTTATTTCATTTTTTAGAGACAGGGTCTCACTCTATCACCCAGGCTGGAGTGCAGCAGCATAATGATAGCTCATTTCAGCCTCTAACTCCTGGGCTCAAGCAATACTCCTGCCTCAGACTCCCAATTAGCTAGGACTATAGGTGTGCACCATGATGCCCAGCTAAACTTTCTTGTCTCTTAATACTCTCCTTCCATCATTTGCTGTTTTAATCCATTTGAAGCGCTCAAAGTGCTATTTGTATCTTTGCCTATATTGTTTTATCTGTCTTGAACAATTTTTTCTGCATTTTCATCTGGGTAACTCATATTTATTCATAGGGATTCCAATGAAGTGGTCAGAAACCTCCTGTGTCATCTGAGGCTGGGTCAGGAGTCCTCCTATATTCTCTCTTATTCATACCAAGCACAGTTACACTCTATTGTAATCTTCTGTTTACTTGTCTGTCTTCTCTCATATGACTTGATAGAAAGTATTATATCTCATTTATTATTATACATGCATCCTGGAACATAGTACATACTCAATACATATTTGTTGTTTGAACAAATAAAGTAGAATCAAAGTTCAGGTTTGAGTTAGTCTACTATAAACAATTAATTCAAATATATAATGAGGTCTATTTGCACTTAAACTAACTAGAATATGCATTTGACCTTTGTGTTACTGCTGGGGAAGACCAGGGATAGCTATCTGGAACCTGTCTGGAGAAAGAGGACCACCAGTAAGTAATTTTGGTTCTGGTTTGAAGTGTTGCCAGTTTTAATCGTCCTTTGACTTTCATTCTTGTTTAGCAGGGCTTTTATAATTCTGATATCTTTCTGTGAAAAATCATTCAACCAATCTTCATGACTATATAAGTTTGGAGATACTTTAATTTTAGTTTAGATTGTCAAATAATGATCCTTTTCAATGCAGTTAAATGGTTTCAACTGTTAATAGTGGTAAAATATGAATCAAACACAGAGCTTTGATAGACTATGATACTGAACTTCCCTATAGTTTTTATAGTATATATAAACTCATGCATGACAGTCATAAGTTCATGAACATGTGTTCACATATAAATAAAGATACTAATGTGCTCAAGTCCAAAACCCACACAAGTTCAGCCATTCACCCAAGCAGCTGTAGAAGTCTTATCAAAGACGTTGTCCAATATATCAGTCAATACTGCTTTTATAAACTTTCATGTAAATTTTTTATAAGATTTAGTGCCAGGACATATTTCTATTTTTCTAACAAATTGGGAATATTCCCACCCTCCCCTCTCCTTCCTCTTCACTTGATCTTAGCCAAAAGACCAAGAAGCGATGCCCTTCCTCTTTTTAACAAACAATATGCATTATATACTTGACCTCTCTTTAGTAGCTACAATGAACAGGGCCAAACTTGCAATTTTATTATTGTGTTTACATTAGTTCTTATACTCTAATTTCTTGCCTTCTCATTTTACATGGTCTTTGAATTTTTGCCTAAGCTTACATAAGCTTTAATACTTCTTTGATATTTCCACTTTTATCATAATTTTATTATAGATGGTTTTGTTGTAATTTTCCTTAAATTCTCTGTGGAATGAGTGGTGACAGAAACAAGTAATAAATTTCCATGTGTATATTCATACTTGCATAAGATCGAAAATACATAAAGGAGAAACTTGTCTATGCTTGTGCTGAGAACGCTTCATAGAGTAATTCTAAATGCAACATTGAGTCTAATCAGTCTGTCTTTATATTTCTTTGCTTGGGTGTTTTCTTAGTTAACATGCTTTTGCTTCTCCTGATTATATCACCATGCTGACTAATCTGACTAAAATTTATACTTGCAGAAGTTCCTGAAATTATCCTGCCAGCTTAAACATCAACAAAACAAGGGGGAATGGAGAGATTTTGTGAAAAACAATGACATAATAAACATTCTGATCTATGATAATTGATTTCAGATCTATTGTAGCAAGAGAATGGAAACTGATTTATTCAGGTTGTTTGAATAACTATAACAAAGCTTACATATCACTATCTCTCATGTTATATGTTAGGAAACTGAAGTTCAGAGAGATTAAAGAACTTGCTCACTGCCACAGAGGTAGTAAGAGATATCCTCCAAAAATGTGATGAGATAAAGAAATCACACTTCACCATTCCTCTGGAAGTGAGAAGAATGTGCTTTGGTCCCAGACACGTCGATGAATCCTGCCTCCTAATCCAGCTGAGTGAACCTGGGCAATTATGTAATTCTCTGTGCCAGAGTTTCATCATCTGAATTGGATGACATTTTATTTATGAAGTTGTTTTCAGCAGTTAATGAGACAAATACAGAGATTTGATAGCACAGAGCCTGGCACATAGGAGGTGTTTAATAAATGTTAACTCTTGTAAGTGAATGGGAAGATGAAATATTTTCTTTCTATATAAAACAGTGAACTACATATCCTTAAGATATATTTCTATAGAAGATATATATATATATATATATATATACACACATATATATGTACTCATATGGCTTAGTTGGTAGGTCATTTTAACCGTAAGCTACTTCGTTTTCCCCCTCAGTGAAATGAGTGTATTCTTAATTTTAATTTCCTAAAACATCTAGTGTGATGCATGTGATCTTTCCTGCATTTTTATTTGGGCTGCCAGATTAATTTAAATGGGACTTGACAGCCGGTAGATTTCCTCTGTGCTCATGGACAATGTAAACATTCGTATGGCCAGGAAAAAAAAAACCTTTAGCCACCTGTGTTCCCATTCTTCATCTTTGATTATTTTATTATTATCATCCTCATCATCATCATCAACAACAAACATTGATTTGTCATTTATTACATAAAAGCTAATATATTAGAGCATTTGGGGACATTTAATAATTTTAAATTTCTGTCTTTAAGAAGCTTACTCTCTAAAGAGAGAGAGTATGTGTGTGTCTGTGTGTTCGTCTGTGTGTGTGTGTGTGTATTTGTGTGCATTTTTTTGAGACATTCTCACTCTGTCACCCAGACTAGAGTGCAATAGCATGATCACTGCTCACTGCAGCCTCAATCCTCCATACCAAAGTAAACATTCTATCCCAGCATCCTGAGTAGTTAGGACCACAGGCATGTGACACCACACCCAGCTAATTCTTGAATTTTTTTGTAGAGGTGGAGTCTCCTGATGTTACCCAGGCTGGTCTCAAAGTCATTGGCTCAAGTGATCCTCCCATCTTGGCCTCCCAAAGTGCTCACATATATTTTTATAATTTAACATATAACAATATAATCATAATAATAATTCAAGATGGAATGATACAGATCTATGAATAGCAAGATCAAAACTGATGAACGTGGTTCTTGTGGGGCAAGAGGGCAGGCAGAAGGAAAATAAACTGAGCTGAGGTTTTAATGAAGTAGAATTGTGGTCAGTGAAAGAAGAGTAGAAGAGGCTCTGAGAGAATGGTCATCAACAATGAAGGAATTAAATTAGTTAGGTGGTGCATGTATGAAGTGTGTGTATGGAGGTCTGTGGAAGGCAGTGGTGGGAGATAAGAGATAAGAAGATTTGACATCCCTCCAGATGGAATGATTCTGAAGAATTTTGAACAGGAATCAGAACCAAGAAACTTCTCTTATCTGATGTTAAAGAGACTTTCTAATTAAATCAAGTTTGATCTCCAAGTAGCTAGGACTTTAGGATGAGTTTCAGCTTGATGGGAGTTTATTTTTTCATGCCATTTAAAAACAAAGTTCAAATTCTACATCTTTTAAATTTTATGTGAAAGGGTTGGAAAGTCAAAGTGTGTGATTGGGAATGGGAGGATGGATGGGATTTCTGGATTATAGGAGAATAGCTTTTCAATTTAGAGTTGGTATAAGATTTGAAATGTCACTTCTGGAGTAAGATTTTCGACAATAAAGGACCATCTGTGTCTATGTTTAGCTCTGTAAAGTTGTTTGTTTCTTAGAGGAAACTTTACAATCCTGTATGGCTATTTTGGCTCAATTGTTTATATACTTCTACCAGTTCGCCTAATTTGTTTCAAACATTTGGAATATAGGATACCAGAACATGCCAGAGATTGATCCTCTCATCATGCAAGAGTATCTTTAAACTTCTCTTTAAAAATGTTATTCCTGACCCCTGTAATACTCCAGTTACTATGATACATACAAAAACATAGTTAGAACAAGTCTGGTGGTCTACTTATTTGTTAATAGGAACTTGGAGCAGGAGAGAAAATACTGTGCAAGCACGCATGGCTTCAGGCTCATTTGAGTGGGAAAGAAGTAAGTAAACCATGGCTGTTCTATCAAATATCTCCAGTGACAATGGGAATGGGTCTATCATATTTCCCATTTCTTATTTTCCTGGCTATTGCCCATTTTCTTAGCAGAGATAAATGGATTTGCTCAAAGAACCCTGACTGACTACATGGGTGGCCCATTTAACTGGTAAAAGGAATCCCAGTCATGAAAATATTTAGTTGGTAAATTACGCACACATACATATACACATACAGACACATCACTTTTATTTTGGTCTGCCTAGTACAAATATTGTGTATGCTCTTGGTGTCCCTTCTATGGGCTGCAAATGTAGCTATCATTTGTATACACGTTCATTAATTTTCTTATTCTATGTATAGTAATACTGCTATTTCTGACTCTGAACAAATAGCACAACACATTTAAATGAGAATCTTTGCAAGCTCAGAAGTACAAAAATAGCAATGATACATCACACTTTTAAAGAGCATTTCATTAATAGATGGATCAGAACATACTTCTTGTTGTACATCATTTAATTGTTATGTATTTAAAATAAGACATATATCTAATATTCTTTTCAGGCTTTCATATGCCTCAAATTTATTATGTCAGTTGTTAGTGGCAATGACATCACAAGATGAATTCAAAGCAATGATTGCTTTAACATTTAAAAAGCTTAGAGTGTGCCGATTATTCAGGCTGCTAAGTGAAAGTACAAATGTCAGTTTAGCTATCTATAATCTCATACTGTTTAAAGGTTCATGAATTACACATGCAGTGGATAGAAATGGAGGAACTGAATTTGACTAAAAGACCTTTTTTCACAAAAAAATTTGCTGAAACGATTTCTTCTAATGTATTTTAGTGATTAATCAATTTGATTTAAAACGTTAGAATTATTTAAGGTCTGTACTTTGAATTTACTGTGAACTCAAAGCATGTTTATATTTATTGCATCAACTAAGTAAACAGCATATGCTTAATGCTTTTAAAATGTTCCCCAGTAAAATTTAGGTCAGTACTTACGTGTTAGCTATCAGCCCTGGAGATACATTGACATATTTGATTCACAGTGTGCTTCTCCCACACTGCTTTGTTTAATTTCTGCAATTTTATGTCATTGGCAAAAATTCAGTATCAGCCGCTATCAGACCCTTAAAGGTGCTTTACTTGCATTAATTTTTCATATTTTTCAATATTTATACTTAAAAATCATATTTATCTTCTTTGAAGAATAAACAATTCTACCATGTAGATATTTTTTGGAGCATAAAAATAGAGATACTCAGGATGCATTGATTTCCTACTAACACGGAGTGCTGATAGACCTGGTTTCAAATATAGTGAGGACTATTAATTATTGAAAATTATTTGAAGTTTTAGCCACTATCTGGCCCCATTAAACACTGTATATTACTATTGCTATATAGGTGTATTAATGGAACCAAACTACTGAACTGTCTGGAAAGAAAGATCTTACTTCCCTTCTCCAGCAAGCAATTCTTGGTTTTGATCCAAATTATTACTGGTAAATATGAATGGATAAATGCTATAATGGACACCAAGAAAAATAGGGGGAGATAACTCAGCTAGAGATATTAGGAGGAGAAATGGTTTGATTATATGTTGTCAACCACCAAATCTCACTTATCTGTACTGAAGAAGATGTTTCCTGCTTATAAATCCTTCCACCCACTTAGGAAAGAAAAGAGGAAAGGAAAATGACAAATGTCAGCCCCAAACATTGAAACCCTTCCTCTCTCTTTCTCTCTCTTTCTATCTATGTCACATAAAAGAATGTATGAATATATAAAAAATCGTACCAGTTCTGGCATTGAAAAATGCTGATATGGCTACATTTATTCAGCAAGCAAAATGTCTTGCTGGATAATGGGCATTTGGTTTAAGGTTGAAGAGTATAGAACCACAGGCTTACAAATGGGAATTACAAGGCTGATTTCACTCAGTTAAAAATTGAGGCCACTGGACACTCCTGGCTTAGCTGAACAGCCCCGCTTATGGTGAACAATGTTAGCCCAAACTGATCAGGTATTTCACCATTGGTATCTATCTAGGAGAGGCCAACTAAAAATTATAGGATTCTTTCTCTTTTGGATTTTGAAAAGGTAGATGAATCAGTAAGCAACTGACTGGGTTCATTTATATCTTAGCAGAGGAAAAGGGCACAGGATTCAAAGATTCTGCCTCATGTTTTGGAATTGTCTCCATTGTCCATGTTTTTAAATGGTTCACATTGTTCGCTTGGAGTTACTTGAGTCACAGCATCCTTTATCTTCACCCAGATATCTTCCATGCATTCCCACTTAAGTCAAAAGTCTTCAGGGCATTTTCTCTTGGAGGTCACTTTATACTTGGTATGTTCAAATCAGAACTTATTATGTTTCCACTTTAAGTGAATCTCCTTCTCAGTGTGTCCTTCCTATGATTGGTGTTAATAGTTTTTTAAGTCAGAGAAGTATTCCCAGTAAATTTTATTGACATTTCCCACTCTATGGAAAAGATGATGGCATCTTTTCAATCTGTCATCGACCCGACATTCCACTGTCATTTCTACCTTACCTTGGCTTCAATATTTTAAATTTATTTTTTTAACTGACCACCTTCATCCAGGCGATCCAGCCACCACTATTCTTAAAACTGTCATGCAACTAACATATCTAAAATATGCTCATGTTCAGAAGTTGTGATAACACTTACAATTAGTTCCAAATTCACCTGTGTCTAGTTTTCAAAGATCTCTTCAGTTTGGCTTCCTTTATTTTAGATTAGTCTCTTCTGGCTCCAACTAGGTTAATTCCTTCCTGAGCTTTGCATATACAATTTTAATTTCAGATTGGAATTTAGATCTAATACTCAGAGTAACATATGTATTTTCTCAGTCTATCCAAAACCTACCTCTTCATTTTTTTTAAGTCCTTTCATGCCTCCCAAATCTACCTTCATGTTACTTAGTCCAGTCCTTTTCAATTCATGACTATGCATTTGTTTTTGACAATCATTCTTCCCATCTGAAGCCTTCTGGAGTATATGGAACCATAGCTATATTTTCTAAGTCTCTTCTACATTTCTCTTTGTAATCCCACCTCCTTTTCCCTCCTAGCAACTGCATTTCAAGCTCCCTGCAAACTTCAGTCTCCCAGACCTGATATTAAAACCCCTTCTTCACTTGTTGAGTTCTCCCAAGGTCAATTCAGTTACAGTACTCATTACTGGGGCTCAATGACATTTTTTCTTAAATTATTTATTTATTTGTTTATTTTTTTTGAGACGGAGTCTTGCTTTGTCACCCAGGCTTGAGTGCAGTGACACAATCTTGGCTCACTGCAACCTCCGCCTCCTGGGTTCCAGCGATTCTCCTGCCTCAGCCTCCCGGGTAGCTAGGACTACAGGCATGTGCCACCATGCCCTGCTAATTTTGTATTTTTCGTAGAGATGGGGTTTCACCATGTTGGGCAGGCTGGTCTTGAACTCCTGACCTCAGGTGATCCACCTGCATCGGCCTCTCAAAATGCTGGGATTACAGACGTGGGCCACCATGCCTGGCCAAAATTTTTTAACCAACAAAATAATAATTATGTATATTTACAGGGGACAAGGTGATGTTCTGCTGTAAGTTTACATGTGGAATGATTAAATGAAGGTAATTAACATATGTGGCATATATACACAAAACAATACTATTTAGCTGTAACAAAGATGGAAATTCTGTCATTTGCAACAACATGGATGAACCTAGATGACCTTATGCTGAGTGAAATAAGCTAGGCACAGGAAGACAAATGCTGCATGATGTCACTTATATGTGGGACCTGAAAACTCAAACTCACGGAAGTAGAGAGTAGAATGGCAGTTACTAGAAGCTGGGAGAAGAAGGTAGTAAAAGGTGGTAATAGGGGACGGTCAAAGGGTATAAAGTTTCAATTAGACAAGGAGAAATAAGTTTTAGAGATCTGTTGCACAGCATGGTGACTATAGTTAATAATAATGTACTGTATATTTCAAAATTGCTAAAAAAAAGACTTTAAATGTTCTCAATGCTACTTTCTGACCTTGGGTTTCACTGATTTTAAAAAGCTTTTCCTGGTAAACCTAATCAAGACCTCTACTTTCTGGAAATCAACAACACTATTTTGTATGGGAATTGAGCATGATAAGTTGCAGCCCTTTACAATAATTTCCCAGATTCTTTCAATAAGATCTAAATTTCCCCGAATGTAGGGGAAATTTTGGTTCTCCTGACTCCTTCCTGATTTCATCAGGCAATTAAGCAATACGTATGCGATTGAACTAAACTGAAAAACAGGTAGAGGGATAGGAATGATGTAGTATGGAGTAAGAAGTTGGATGTTGAGCTGACAGAACACCAGAGAGTCAGAAGAGGACTTCAGCAGCTTGCTGTGAAGACTTGGCAGCTTGTGGAACGGGGCAGATAAATGAACACCATTTGATTTTACTAGCATTAGAACAGATCAGTGGGTCTCAAACATGGTTGCACTTTTCCACCCTACGAGAGCTTTAGCAAAGTATTATTACTTGTTTCACTCACTCACCATCCCCTGAACAACCACCCCTATTCTTATTTTGGTTTAATTGATCTGGGATGGAGCACTGATTATTTTTTAAAGGTTTTGTAGGTAATTCTAAGGTACACAGAGAGCTAAGAATCACTGATATAGGACTTGGTTACTCAATATGTGGTCCCAGGATAGACAGCATAGGCATCATCTGGGAGATTAAATCTCCTCCCCCCATCCCACCCCTAAACTTTCTGAATCACAGTCTCTATTTTAAACAGGATTTCCAGGTTATTTATATGTACAATGAAGTTTCAGAAGCACTGTTTTATGGGATCTATAACGATTTCATCCTAGGGGACCTCTGTGACAAGCTAAGACTCTAGTTTGGTATTACTTTGGGCAGATTCCCTACACAGGGATTAGACACGGTCCATCAAACTCTGATGGCTGCTGGCATGCTGAATGGGTGTAAGAGAGGCAGAGGGCAGGAGAAAGAAATTGCGGCCAAGAGGAAGGCACAGCTCCCCCAACCCAGGCAATTACTCCAATTAGCCATGGGTCCCTATATGTTTTTCAGGATCAATTTGATGTACTGTGACTCAGCACCTCCGCCTCCTTCCTGTCTTCTAACAATTTCACCCTCCCCCAAGAAAATCTATTTCTTTGTTGATCATCTTGAGTTTTAAAGCTACTTATCTAAAGCTTCTTATGGGGAGTATTAATGCTAATGGATTTAGTGCTAACCACACCAGTCAAGATGGCAACCACATCCATGAAAGGATATTCCTGTTTCCTGCCTCTTTCATGCTGGGGAAGTAATCAATAGGAAATTTGGAAAGGATATGAGTGTCGGAGAAAGAGGACATAATCTCCTAATGTTGACAAGGGCTCTCTGTCTTTCAGTAACTAACTCAAAGTTTCCTTTTAAACTTTGAAAGTGTGAAACACTACCTCTGACTGAGGAGCTCAGTCCTGGTTTACTTCCAAAGTCATCTGGAGCAGAATGGTCTGTAGCTGCGCTGTCCAAACTTAAGCCACTAGCCACAGGTGGCTCCTGAGCATTTGGAATATGGTTAGTCCAAATCGAGGTGTGCTGCATCAGTGAAATACACGCTGCATTTGGAAAACTGTATAAAAACAGAATGCAAGATACCTGTGTAAAAATTTTAGGTTGATTACCTATTAAAACCATAGTATTTGGATATATTGGACTAAATACAAATATGAATAATATTAATTTCACCTGTTACTTTTTATTTTTTAAATGGAACAATAGAAAATTTAAAATTATTACATATGTGGCTTGCATTATATTTCTATTAGACACACCAATCTAAAGTAGCTGAGCTGTCCTTCCACGCAGTTAAATATCTAGGTTGGTATTCACTCTCACTCTGATTTAGCTCATTTACAATGAAGTAGTGGGTCTCATAGACTTAAGCTATAGTTTTAGGAAGAAGCTATGTCTTGGGTAGCTAGGGCAGAGGCAGGAAATGGCAGAAACATCAAATCATAGTTAATTTAGTTTGAATGTAATTTTTTGTCCTTTTACACCAGGCTGTCCAGAAAATTTACAAGCCTTCATAAACAGTCTTAGGGTGATTCTCACGAGTTCAGAGAAAATTTTGGAGATGCTCTATTAAAATGATAACATTTAGTGTTTGAGAGAACATACAGGAGATAAGTCCTATCTAAACAGCAAATATTTATAGAACCTACTATGTGCAAGGCACTGTGCTAAGTGATGCTTCATGCTGAAAGGATTTCATATTTTATAGTGGAGATGGAAAACAGGAAAGCATGAAAATATTCTGTCTATTAGCCCAGTATCTCCAAACAAAAGAGGTAGGTCAATGTTAAGACTGTATCACACTAGGGAAGTTGTGCTTTTATGAACTGGACAGACTGAATGCTCCACATCTGTATTCAGTTTGTTTTTAACATATTGTCACTTCCAAATCAGCCTTCAAAATTGTCTCATGTTTTCTTTACTCTTTCTACTTTACTGAGAGTATTAGCTATCTTTTCTGTTTCTACATTACTGAGTATTAGCTATGTTCTTTCTTGGGCTTCAGTGGGCCAAGCATCAGGCTAACCTTGTGTCAAATTTCACTACTTAGGAAAGATGAATTGTCAACACTCGCAACAAATATGGTATATTTAGTCTTTCTTGAGGGAAGAATGTGATGATGAAATTAGACTCATATTAATCTGTGGTTGCCAAATATTAAATTCTTAGAATATCACAGGTAGGTCATCTATTTAGCTGTGCATCAAGCATAATTTTTTTTCATGATATCAACATCTTTCAATATCTATAACAGCTTTTCCTTTGACATTTAAAAAGAACTGTTTAAAAGCACAATATAATCTACCAATGTTTTGTAAAGAAATGACACAATATGAACAGAGACCAATTATTATCAGTCTTCACTTAGAAGTTATGATGCCAAAACAAGTCAATTCTAAATGAAAAACAAAGAAAACACCTCACAAACCAAAAAAGAATTGATAGTATACAATAGCATTAATGGCAAAAGTGAGCAAATGTACTATCAGAGTCCATGTGAAACAACATATTCACATAACCCATTGAGAGGAGGGTAGAGATGGACCACGCTTTAGACATCTTGGCCTTTTTTTTTTTCAAACATCAAGAGCAAAACCTAATGAGTTGTAACTAGAATTTTTTAAAAAGATACAAAATATCAATATTCATTACAAGTTGTAAGGGTAAGTACTGGTTCATGAAAAATCTTGCTTTAGTTGTCTGCCTGTATATATGTGCAGGAGGTGTGTGCATGTTTGTGAGTACTGGATCATCATGTAAAATATCTCTTTATTATGAGTGGTCAAAATTATTTGAAGAGCATTATAAAACACATTTTAATGGATAACTATCAAAATGATGAGTCTGAGATCCACAAAAATTAAGTATTTCCCCAAAGCTACAGAACTGATTTTACATTTATGTTTATTTTTTAAATTTTTAACGTTTGTGCGCTTATAGTAGGTATGTATATTTATGGGGCACATGAGATATTTTGACACAAGCATGCAATGTATAATAATCACATCATAGAAAGGGTAATTCATTCCCTCAAGCATTTATCCTTTGTATTACAAACAATCCAATTATACTCTTTTAGTTATTTTTGAATGTACAATTAAATTATTATTGACCATAGTCACCCTACTGTACTATCAAGAGAACTGATTTTAATAAAAGAAATGGGCATAGAAACTTAATGACCCCCTATAAACTTCACCACACTAGGCTGGTATTTCATTTTAATCTCAAAGATCCTACATTTGAATATGGAGAGAAGATTCTGCTTCAGCTTTTATAAAAATTGAAAAGCTTATTACTTCATAGATCCTTTTGTACATGACTTTGTAGACTATACAAATAAGGTGAAAGTGTACTGATACAAAGTTTTCTTCTAGTTCTATTTTAGGTCTAAGTAACAGCAATGGTTTTCATATTTAAGAAAAAGATGGGCAAGGCGTGGTGTCTCACGCCTGTAATCCCAACACTTGGAGGCCAATGCAGGTGGATCATGAGGTTAGGTGATGGAGACCAGCCTGGCCAAGATGGGAAACCCCATCTCGACTAAAAATACAAAAATTAGCCAGGCCTGGTGGAGGGCACCTGTAATCCCAGCTACTCGGGAGGCTGAGAAAGGGGAATTGCTTGAACCCAGGAGGTGGAGGTTGCAGTAAGCCAAGATCACGCCAGTGCAACCCAGCCTGGGCGACAGAGCAAGACTCCATCTCAAAAAAAAAAAAAAAAAAAAAAAAAAAAGAAGAAAGAAAAAAATAAAGGAAAGAAAAGGGTAGATGCTGATTTTCTCTTTTCTGACCTAATTCTAGGTGATAAATACAAGTGGTTATACCATGGTTACTAGACAGCAAATTTGGTGAGCTATCATGAAAGTGTTTTCTGCTTTTCTTTGGCTACTTAGGAGTTTCTGATCCAATAGAGAGCACAATCATGAATTTTAACCAACTGCCAAAGGGTTCATTCAATAGATTTGGGTGTAGGATTCAGTATGATTGTTGTGTGAACAGAAAAAAGTCCGAATGGAAGTACTTAAAGAGATTAAGCCATTTTAAGCTATTGTAAACTATTGTAAACCGCCATTAGTCATTGAAAAAAGCTAAATGGAAGGGAAAGACATTTTGTAACTGTAAAAATGTATGTTCCAAATGGAAAAATAGTTGAGCATGTGTCTCCAAAAATGGGGATGTAATATATTCATTAACTTTTTACCATATTACAAAGATATATTTTTATGATCTTTAAGATCATTAGCATCCACTTGAGGTATATATTAAGAATGCAGTATCATAATACTTTATAATGTCTCCAGAGGCGAAATTTAGGTTGAGACAATATGAAGAACTTTGGACAAATCTTGTTATAGGATGCATTCTCTTCTTTTCACCAACCTACCCTGAGACCCTGAATCTTAATAAGATACACACAAAATGAACCCTGTTATTTCAAGTAATCCTGGCAATTTGCTTGTTTCTTTTCAGTAATAAGCATGAAAACGTGTACCTCTTTCTTGGAAAGTACCCTCTTACCCTTGATTCTATAATATCTTAGGGTTGACTTAGGTACTTTTTTCCAAAGAATGTATGAATTACTTCTATACATGTGTAGATATATGCACATATAACTTAGACAATTATATTAGAATATTTATGGAATTATTTTTAAATTACTGGTGGAATAAATATTTTTTAAGTATAGCTGTATTAACCTCACCAGTATCTTTATTGACATGTTAATTGTTGCAAAAACATATATTTTCATATAATTATCATTAACCTACAAACAATAACCTTCTGCATGTTTAAAGTGGTTGCAGAGCTTGTTATTATAGACTGCTTTCAGTGCTGTTCATTTAGTATGCTGTGTTTTTAACACAAATGTAATCCACTCTGCATTTTCCATTTAAAATGCATAAGGCAAAGTGCATCATAACAGGATGTAACTATGTATTAATCAAATTAGCACAACACTTCAAAGGCTTGGGCTTTTTGCTGGGCTACTGTTAGATCACAATTCATGAAGGAAAGAAGCAGCATAATGAAAGGCTTGGCAAGGGAGCAGTTTATTTTCTTTCCAGAAAGATATAGAGTGGGTTAATTTTCATGATGGGAAAACATGTTGAGAAGGGGTAACACTAAGCATTAAGCTGAAGAACAATAAGTGGAATTTAGAATACTAGGGTAGTTTTGCTGCCGATAAAACATAAATTCTATAATTATTTGATGACACAACAGAACTCCAATGACCTATGGTTAAATTATTAAATCTTCATGACCCAAACAAAACCCAGTATAGTTGATATTAATATTCAGAACATGGCAGATCAGATGGTTCTTTGTCATTGTGAACAGCATGCTGTATAGCAATGAAGAATATAAAGTGTAGTGTATCCAAATACAGGACTCGATGCAAACATAACATGTGACATGTAATATAGCATAATTGAAATTGATTATTGATCTTTTGGCTAGTGTTTTATTTTCCATAATCCTAAATATGTATACAGGATAGTGCATAAACAAAACAAACTGGATAGAACTTAGCTAGGACAAGTGATAAAGAAGAAATCAGACAGCCAAATAAATGGAAGTCAATTATTTTGCAGACCATTCAACTGATTGTTATCATTAGATGCCTGATGCTCTGCAAACTTCCTCTTTATTGCTACTGACAGATAACAAATGAGCAACTAATTTCCTTTTAACCTAAAACTTTATTTTTCCTGGCATGGGTCTTAGAATGAGGGGGACACAGTGAGAAGCACTCACCCCGCTCCAGCATTTTTCTAAACGGTAGTACAAGGTTGTTTTAATGGTAGGTTCCATTGTTTTTGTTCCTCTGTGTAAGACCATGTGGTCTACTTGATGCAAGAGAGAAAACAGACAATTTTCAAGACTAGATCTAGATGAAAGCGATTTTTATTTCTGAGTGATTATAGGTGTGTGCTACTGTATACAAACAAAGTCCTCTTTCGTGGTACATAAATCCAGATATCTGCACATGGGCAAAAGATGTGTGGTATTTAGAGTAAGAAATGTAGAAGGAAAGAGAGCTGAGCTTTGTTCAGAAACTTGACAAAGGGGAAAAACAGGAGATAGGAAAGAAATGGGAAGGACAACTGAGGTGGTGTAAAGGAGAAATGATAAGGGCATAAAGGCAAGAAGAGATAAATTGGTGGGGAAGGGAGAGAAGCAGAGAGGTCAAGGAGAGACATGAATGGCTCATCCCCGGGGCAAGCAGTTGAGTTTAACTGGACACCTCACCTCTGCTCTCTATCTATAAAATGATGGTCATGGTGGCTGTGGTGATGGATTAGAGGAGTTCTAAGGAGTTTATAATTCTTTCTTCTTTTTCATTCTCATTCTGCTTTAATCAATTATTCAAAATTCTTGTATTTGTAAATACAAAAATACTGTAGCTTACTACTGACACAAGAATGGCAATGCACTAATGATAAAATCAATGTAGATGCTAAACTATTTAGAAGTAGTAGCAAGCTTAAAATTCAAAAGTTCTGTAATCTGTGGCTCTGTGACTTTTTCTACAAGTACCCATCAATTTTTCCTTTTGTTTAATAAGAGAAAGGCTTTCTTTCTTTTTTTTTTTTGGAGGCAGGGTCTCACTCTGACACCCAGCCTGGACTGCAGTGGTGCGATCCAGGCTCACTGCAGCCTTGACCTCCTGGGCTCAAGTGATCCTCCAGCCTCGCCTCCCAAAGTGCTGTGATGATAGATGTGAGCCACTGCACCTGGTCTTTTTATTTTTTTTTAATTTTGTGGAGATAGGGTCTCACTATGTTGCTCAGGCTGGTATCAAACTCCTGGGCTCAAGGGATCCTCCCACCTCAGCTCCCCAAAATGCTGGGATTATTGGTGTGAGGATTTCCATTTTTAAAAGGGAGGTTGCTACTTGCAGCAAAACCAGCGTTGGTCTCATAAACGAATTAAGAAATCAGGAGCGTTCACATTGCTAAATCCTACACTTTGCTTTTTTAGTTGTTCAGCTTTCTCTTTGAGAGAGAGTGGAATCCACATGAACTAAGGATTTTTTACCTGTACATTATTTGCATTTTGAACCGATAATTATTTGGCGGTGGTGAGGAGGAGGCATTGCTGCCCTGTGTGTTGTAGGGTGTTTGGCAGCACCCTTGGTCTCTACGCACTAAATGCCAGTGGCAACACCCTCCAGTTGTGATAATTAAATATGTGTCAAACATTGCCAAATGTCCCAGGGTGGCACAAATTGTCCCTGATTGGGAACCACTGATCTAAACCGAATGTAGTTTCATACAGCCAGACACTCAAAGAACAAAGATAAACTAAATGAAAATCATTTTAGATTTCATAGCATATAACACCAAGTGGTCCAGGTAAATTGAAAAAAAACCTCCAGGTCTTAAGATACATTTGTATTAGACCAAATTTATTTAAAAAACAAAATAGGGCCGAGTGCAGTGGCTCACACCTGTAATCCCAGTACTTTGGGAAGCCAAGGCGGGTGGGTCACCTGAGGTCAGGAGTTCGAGACCAGCCTGACCAACATGGAGAAACCCCGTCTCTACTAAAAATACAAAATTAGCCGGGCGTGGTGGCACACGCCTGTAGTCCCAGCCACTTGGGAGGCTGAGGCAGGAGGATCGCTTGAACTTGGGAAGCAGAGGTTGCCGTGAGCTGAGATTCACCATTGCACCTCAGCCTGGGCAACAGGAGTGAAACTCTGTCTAAAAAATAAAACAAAATAAAATAAAATAAAATAAACACCCAAACAGAGTGCATGGAGAAAGTAAATGAGTTTTAAGTAATAGCTGAGAGTAAAAAAATTGCAAATGTAGTTATAACAGGTTTGACAGAGAGAGAAAGAGAGTGTGTGTCTGACTCCATTTAGGTCAAAGTCCACGATTTGTGACAAACTTTGAAACAGATCAAATGAATTTAGTAAACACATGATGTGCTGCTCTGAAAACCTTACCAGAAAGACTAAAAATTAGAGTTGGGCCAGTTTATACTTACATCAGTCACTGATTAGACTCCTGTAGCAGTAGGAAGCAACATGTCCCTTAATCTGATGACTTTTGGGTAAGAGAAAAATCAAATATTCTGTGATGACCTTGCTTGAAGTCAGTTTTTCTCCATAGCTTTGCTGGGGGTCAGAGGATTTAAATGGCAGGACTGTGACACTGCAGGCTAAGTCTGGGAATCATTTTGTTGAAGACCTTGTTTTTTAGACACTCAGATACCTAAGGGAGGTGCATTATATAGGACAGGTAAGTGAGTGCCGGGACATTCAGATTTTCTCTGTGGTCGTTTCTCAAAGTCCAGTGTGCATCAGAATCACCTGCAGGCTTTATTGAAGTAAAGCTTGCTGGGCACCAACCCAGGGCTTCTGATTCATAGATTTGGGGTGGGACCTGAAAAAGTGCATTTCTAACAAATTCCCAAGTAATGCTGCCGGTGCTGTGGTCTAGGGCCACATGCTGGGTGCATCTACCTCAGTGTTTTCCTAAATTAACCCTACACAAAGTTATTATTTCTTTCAGCTATTTTTTTATTGCTTCCGTTTTAGCTATTGTGCCTTTCTCACATTTGCTTATATGTTGCCTCTGAATATGTCACTAATTTTTTTCATGGTGAAAACCTTGTCTCCTCCTATAGAATATTTGCTCTGCCTTTCACTTATCGCATAGTGCTGAGTACACAATAGATTCCTGATAAATGACTCCTGAATATAGAATGAATGAAGACAATGGAAAGTATAAACTACAGTATATTTTATCCTTTTGATTTTTCTTCATCAAAAGTAGCTATGTTTTAGCTTGGCCTAATACCAACTCCATTTTCTTCCTACTTTAAATCTTTTTTCTCTGCATATAGACCTCATTTAGGAAGAAGACGAACACATATTATGGCTTACATACTTCAACATGAAAAGCATATAAAAGGACTTTATAGCCGTACTTCTATTTTCATTATCTAAGTGTATTAGTAAAAGCAAACCTATTACATCTTCCTTTTGAGAAGCCAAAAACATCTGGAATTTATGTTATGAGAAACAGCTTTGACAGACTTTATTTGACATGCACATCAACTGCTAAGAAAAAAAAAAATCACTAGAGGAAATGTCAAACTAAGTTATGACATTGTCCTGCCAGCAGAAGATTGAGGTTGGTTTGTTGGCTGTATCTTGAAGATGCATTAAAATATGAAGGCACAAAAAGGACAGCTGTTTCGGAGAGATCAACCCCACATTATCCTAACTGATAAATAAATGTGCAATATAATATATAATTCCGGTGTGGGGCTCCAGATCTGAGATAATTCTTAAGAGCAGGGCTCAAGTGATTTGTCATCAGGCCCTTAGAAGCAACGCTTTGTGTTACATTGCTGCACACTCTGCTTTTATTTAATGGGAGCTATATCATTTTTATTTGATTTCTTATTTATATTTCAGAATTCTTGAAAGGTTATTCTGCTATCAAAGTGAAACTATGTATATACTGCCAAGCCATTTGAGCTCATATATGTATAAATAAGAGATTTCCCCTGCCCCTGGCTCCTTGATGTTCACTGAGATGTTCCACCTTTCATACTGTGAACTGTAAGAGGGAATGGACATAATATATCGTCCATCTCCCCCTCGACTCCAGAACACACCTCCAGATATCCTCTGAAACTGTAGAAAGGAGAAAACCCTTTTTCCTTTTCTATGTTCCTCTTATTTCTGCATAAGACGGCATATGAACATATATACACACACATATATACACATATATAGGCATACATGTATATTTGAATTTCAAATTAAGAAACATAAAATGATACTTCAAATTAAGACTGTCTCAGAAAATGCAGGATACAAGACTGTTGCAAGCGTTTGATTTAGATACATGGGTTTTCTAAGAAACGTACGCTGTCAGCATCATGGTTGCCTGTAAGGAAGAGCCAGAAATGTTTGTACTCAAGCTTTCTTATCTTCCCTTCGTCATCTGTCCATTTTCCCTCATGGTCAGATTTCAACGTTACTTCCCGGAAAGACCATGGTGCCTCAAGGGAGACACAGCAAAGGGACCCCAAAGCAATGACACATGTGTCTGGTTGTGTTGTTGGCCAATGATCTGATGGCACATTGCCCTCTCCTCTTCAAATAAATCTGCAAAGAGCTGTTCTCCATTGTTGTGTATGTATGACCTTTTCAAAGTCACTGGAGAGAGTTAGGAGGGAAGATCCTAAACATTAAAAAAAAATTAAGAGAAGTCAATACATGGTTACAAAAATTAAAGTATATAGTAAATATTCACATTTAATAATGCTTTTAATCATCCAAATTCAAGACAACATAATCAGGCAACTCAACAAGCAACAAATTAAATAAGATATATTAATTTATAATGTGTTGGGTTGTATGTTCTAGTAATGGCATGCACATTTGAAGTGTTATGAAGAATATCAACTTTTTTCAATCTTAACAGCTTGTCTATTGTAATCTCATGTGAAAGTGACATCACAAATCTAAATCTGAGGCCTCTCATGACACCTTGAATAGGCACTGTATACAAGATATTCTCCAGTCCACTTTGGGGAATTAGGCTCATTATTTCACAGATTTATGGCATCCTATAAAATGCTTTACATCAAGCTTGTCCAACCTGCGGCCAGTGGACCACATGCACCCCAGGAGAGCTTTGGATGGCATCCAACACAAATTCGTAAACTTTCTTAAAACATTATTTTTTTTTTTCTTTGCTAATCAGCTGTCATTAGTGTTAGTGTATTTTATAAGTGGCCCAAGACAATTCTTCTTCCACTGTGGCCCAAGGAAGCCAAAATATTGGATATACATGCTTGGCATGAAAGAAACCAACCACTGAAAAAAATCTAGACTTCACTTTTTATCTAGTAACTAAACTAAATTTATGCTTTGAGCAATATATATACATATTGCTCAAATACATATATATGGCTCAAAGCATAAATCTAGTTACTAAACTATATATACTTTACATATATATGTATATATGTGTATATACACATTTGTACATATATGTGTATATATACATTTGTATATATATGTGTATAAATGTATATATGTGTGTATATATTGCTCAAAGCATAAATTTAGTTTAGTTACTAAACTCTATATATATACTATAAACTTATATATATGTAGTACAACATATATATATATAAACACATATATTATATATAAACACATATAAATATATATATATGTTGTACTTCTGGTTAACATAAGAGAAAATTCTGGTGCTCAGGCCCTAGTACCTAACTATCAATGTAGTTAAATACCAGTAAATTTTATGTCCAAGTCTCTGATCAAATGTTAGTTGCATCCAACTAGAATATTTTATTGGAGAAACTTTAGTGGCTCAACCCATTAAACTCTACATAGAGGTATTTCATCTTTCAGCATAATTATCATGATCAAATAAGCTCTCTTGATTTTTTTAAATAAAAAGAATCCTTACTACTTTTTCTATTTTAATACTGCATTTCTAAAGAATGTTCAGAATGATCACACAACTGAAAATCAAATAAATGACCCCTTTTCCGTCTTTAGCTAAAGAAAGATATTGTTGACAATAACTTTAAAAGAATTTCTTTTTGTTATGAACCAAGCCAAAAGAGGAACCATCCATCAATTTTCTTAGGTGTGGCCCACACCGTTGAATGTAATTCATAAAACATTTGGAGAGTGGACCCCGGTATATTCTCACTGAAATGCAGATCCCTATAGATAATGTTCCCTGCTCCAAGTCAAGAAGTTATACAAACCCTTGTACTTCTATGACTTTGCCTTTTCAGGATTTTGGAAATGATTATCTTGAATAAGGTGTTATGCTTTGTTTTCAGATTGCATATGTTCTTGAAAGAGCTAAGACCAATAGCACAACAGGCTGACTAGTCAACAATAATTTCGTTGTACATTTAAAAATAACTAAAGGGGTGTAATTGTATTGTTTGTAACACAACGGATAAATGCTTGAGGGAATGGATACCCTATCTTCCATGATGTGATTATTTCACATTGAATGTCTGTGTCAAAACATCTCATAAACTCTGTGAGTATACGAGATAAATATATACACCTACTATGTACCTACAAAAATTAAAAAAGAAAAAGAAAAAAGAGCTAAGAACATTGTAGAGATTTTTGTTACCAAGTCATTTCAGGTGAATAAGTTAGATTTTTCTGGTCAAGCCGTGTTTCACATTGTAGTTACAATTTTATTAACACAGCAGGTTTTTATGCTCATTTTCAGTTTCGACATCTGAATTATTCCTAATTTCTCTGTCTTGAAGCTTTCTAGTTGCCTCTATGAACAAGGTAAGTATACCGTTATTTTTATGTGGAGCACAATTCTAGCAATTCCAGCCTACTTTTGATAGCTTTTTCATATTCATCCTCTCAAATTTTTCTTAACTAGATGCTCCTTTCACTAACCTAAAGAGTATACCTAAGAAATGTTTCTCTACTCACACTGTTCACCAAATATTTATGGTTTCAAACTGAAGTTCTCTACAACTTCCTCATTTTCTTTTGCTTCCTACTGACTGTCTTTTGAAATGCCTACTTCATCTGCTTCCAATTTTACCTTTCCTAAGGGAATACTAGAGGTCTAATCTGGAGACATGGATATCAGTTATTTTTCCCTTCCCAATGACTCTTCTCCCATCACTCTTGGTAACAGTCAATCAGTTTCCCTTTAAACAATCACCATTCTTCACATCAGTCATCTGGGTGGGGTTAATTTTACCCCTTGCTCCAGTAATGGACATGTTCCCAACCTTGGCCAACGAGATTGTGACGTGGAACTTCAGCTGCAACAATTGGGAAAGAAATGCTCTCTTTCTTTTTCTCTTCTTTTTTTAAAACTTCAGTCACGACTTGGCATTTGTTAGACAAAATTTTGATTGACAAGCAAATAAAACCATGTTATAAAGTTTGGAGTCCACAAAAATACCCAGTCAACTTCACAAAAACTCCCACAAAATTGCAAAAGAGACAATCCATGAAAGAGCGACTTACCATTGTGCCTTATTCTATTTAACGTTCATTCTATAATGCAAAATTCTGCTCCCAGATACTCCAATTTTCACACTCCATAAGGTATAAAATCCTCTACTTAAAGACTGTTCATAGTCTAGTTTCACATGGCCTGACCAACCTTCTCACACAGCACTTTCAATACAACCTCTTTGTAGGCAGGTGGGTACAGGTACATACACAGTATTTCATTGAGGAAGGGTTCTTGAATTATTAAGACTCTTTAAGGTGGTCAGAACAGCTGAAAGGGATTAGAAACCAAAAATGCCAATGCAATGAGTAAGTAAAGCATGAAAGTCAGATGCACATTTAGAAGGGGGAAATGGACAACAAAGTTATTTGCCTGTTTCTCTGGGAGCAAAATTGAGGCTAAAAATAGACAGCCCAAGAGGGTGATGAATACTTCTTTAGAATTGTTTTTTGGTCTTCATCCATTTTCAGAAGTGACTATTATCCTATATTATCCCAGCTCCATGGGGATTCTAAAATTGTGCACATTTGTAGATTTGCTCCTGAGGGAAAGAAAAGCTATTTCTACTAGGGTGACTTAGCTCGGAAGAAGTATGCCTGAAGATGCAAAGGGCCACAACCTGGAAGGGTGTGACCAAGAGTGAAGCTAATACCAAGGGAAGCAGAGTTAATGTGCCTGACTTTTTAGTTATCTTAGCCAAAACATACATCCCTTTCCTCATCTCTCTCCCTATATTAATTTATGAGTACCCACTATGGACCCACAAGTGTAGTAGGAAGTGGGGTGCAATACAAAGAAGTACATTACAAGTTAGTTTCGTAGATGAGACCAATGCCCATGATACAGAGAGCAGCAAACAGGATATTTAAATCTTAAGTGCAAAGACCCAGATGATAAATGTAGTAAGTCTGAAGATGGCAGAGACCACCAAGGTGATGTTAGCTAAAAGTACCTTTGGACAAGAGGTGTTAATTAAACTGAAAATTTAAGAATACACAGAATTTTGATGGTTGTAGAAGAGGGTAAAGTTCCCTGGCTGGATACGGAGGAGATCTCCTCCCTACAAAGAGGCTGTGTTGAAAGTGCTATGTGATAAAGTTGGATAGGTCATATGAAACTAGACTATAAAAAGTCTTTAAGATAAGTAGAGGGTTTTATACCTTATGGAGTTTGAAGATGGGAGCAATTCTAATTTGGTAAGCAAGGAATGATATGGTGAAAGCAGTAATTTAAGATTGCTGAATCCTCAAAGCTGGTCTGCATTAAACTGCCTTAAGTGTTTGATAAAAATACAGATTTCTGCTACTGCCTCAGATACACTGAATCAGAATCACTGATGCGGAGACCAAGAATCTTTATTTTCAACAAGCACCTGTGGAGATTTAAATATGAAGCCAGATTTAGCGGTCTGCAAATTGAGCATGGATTAACTTCACAATCATACTGACTTCTAGGCTTTCCCTCGTGTTTTTCATACTGTAATTTCATTTACTCTCTCTATCACGAGATCCCTCATCTCCCTCTTCTTCATCTTAACATACACTTTAAGACGCACTATTAAAAACAGCGAAGGTTCCCTACCCTCTATATGACTCAGTTTCCTCATCTGCAAAATAGTCTTAATTATGCTAATTGAAATTTCCTGGTACTTCATGGGGCTGATAATTATTGTCTTTCTCCATTTTCTCATTCTTATTTTCAATGGCATTGGAAACCATTTATTTTCTCCTGCTTATTTCCACTATGCTGTGCTATCAATCTGTTTCTCACCTCTACTTTCAAAACCTTATACACTCAGTGACAAAGTCTTTTATTTTATCTCCCTAACAGGCCACTGCACTGTAACGGCCCTACTGTGGTTTTAAAAGCATGGCCTACACTGGCTTCTTAGATGTTCTTTTCTTCTTACAGCCAAAATATCTTGCAAATTTATTCATTCTCATGTTCTTCATTTCTTGATAGTCTATTCACTTCTTAGTTTCTTCTGTTGGTGTTTTGTAGAGCTAACCAATAGTTCCTTTCTCTCCCCTTCCTTAAATTTGGTGCAAATTAAGGGAGAGAAATAGGGATCAGTGTGAAGGAGATCAAACTATCAGTCTTATCAATAAAAAAATAGATTGGAGTATATGCTTACCTAGGAACTTTACTGAGCTTGACAGCAATATTGAAATAAATTTGCTCCCCCAGAATGCAGACTTTAGGAATGTGTGTGTCATGGGAAGGTGACAGTACCTATCCTACATCCTACATTGCTTGCAGCCTAGCTGTGCAGACCAGATGGGCACTGTCTGTAGACAAGTGAATGACAAGAAATAATCTACAAGTAACTAAGCTGAACATACTCATTTTTTGGGGAACATGCCAATCAAGTAAATCACTCCCACCCTTACCCCAGAGGTGCAAGTGAGGGGCCAGAAGGAGACCTAAAGTGATTTGCAAATGGGAGCAATTCTATAGGAGAATGGGTGGAAAGAAGTATCACCCTAACACCCAATGGAATGAAACTGCATAATTGAGCAACACAAATGCCAAACCTCTGTTGGTTGTCTTCCTCTACTCTCTTTTTCGTGTACTCCTCTGAAGTGTTGACTACACATTGTGAGCACTTTGCTCTTTTGTCAAAGGCACCTGGCTGAGGGAAGGTGGCAGGCTGAATTCTGGCTCCTGTGGAGCTTGCCCTTAGGATTGTAGCCACTCAGAGGAAGGGGCATCATTTTCTACTTGCAAGGCAGGTGCACCTCGGGTAGAGTCTATTTGTAAAGGCCACCTGCTTATAATTTGTCTGGCCAGTGGCAGCTTTTAAAAAATTGGTATAAAAGAGCTCACACCGCACATGCCTAAAAACTCTTCTACCTTTTCCTCCCAAAGGGCATAAAGCTCTCCTTTTCCCTTTCTCCCTGACAGTCCCCTGCATTCTTTTCGATTATTTTACTCCGTACAACCCCTTTGGTCATCATTGTTTAGTCTTTGGCCTCAGCTAAGTTTTCTTTTGCTTTGTCTAAACAGTATTTAAGGTAGGGATGGCATGCTTGCAATACTCTGGAAGGATGGTCTGCACTAATCACAGTGGACTGAGACCATCAATTCTGTTAGGATGTTGTAGGTTTTTCTTGACTTTAGCATCAACCATGGCACATCATTGGCTCAAAATAGCACACAGTGAACAAACAATAGCTCTGCAGTCTTGTGCATATATGCTCCTATTACTAGCATCTCATCTGCTATTCCTGAATTTGAACTTATCAGGTGATATATACCATTCACTTCTACAAACTCGACCGTGGAATATGCTAAGTTAGGAAGAGTATAAGAAAAGGATAGATGCACTACTTTGGATGAAAGAAAAAGCTGAAATTTCTATTTCATGTCCACTTTCTCATTCACTTACTGATTCTCCACATGAATATTAAGCTAGGCCTTATGGATACAGAAGAATGGCACTCTGTCCACACATTCTCTACCCAAGATAAAATCTTCAGATTAGAAAGCCAAGGGAAAATGCTGGCAAGAGGCACCAAACAGCAAAGCAGAGGAGAAAATAAGAGAATCCTGACTGGGTTAATTGTGCTTAAGTCTATTATGTGGATGAAACACATTCCCTTTTCCATATTTCATTTTTCTTCTTTGTGATCCCTTCCCTATGTATTCCTGCCCTGTTATAGTCTCATCTGTGGTTAGATACTTGTTATTCTGTCTTTATATAGGCCCTTTTCTGCCTGCACCTGATGAGGAGCTCCTTGTCCTGCTACACTGGCTTCTTTTTTTGTTTGTTTGTTTGTTTTGTTTTGTTTTGAGACAGAGTCTCACTCTGTCGCCCAGGCTGGAGTGCAGTAGCGCAATCTCGGCTCACTGCAACCTCTGCCTCCTGGGTTCAAGCGATTCTTCCGCCTCAGCCTCCCGAGTAGCTGGGACAACAGGCGTGTGCCACCATGCCCCGCTAATTTTTTATTTTTTTTTTTAGTAGAGACGGAGTTTCACCATGTTAACCGGGATGGTCTCGATCTCCTGACCTCGTGATCCACCTGCCCCGGCCTCCCGAAGTGCTGGGATTACAGGAGTGAGCCACCGCGCCCGGGCTACACTGGCTTCTTAGGTGTTTGTTCACCATCTTCTTTTAGGTAAGTCAGAATTATCATTGTTGCTGTTTAAAAGATTCACATAAGCAATTCTTCTCAGGATCAGAGATTATTTTTACCATTGCAGCTTTCGAAATCTGATTTCCTAGAGTCTACAATGCATGTCTGACTTCTCGTCTATCACAAGTTCTGAAGTTATACTACTACTAATGGTAATAAACACAGACATTTCATTGTTATGAGCTTTTAATTTATCCAGTTTGACTATTATCTTTTTTAAAAAATTTGAGAGTAAGACTCCTTTCAGCAAAGATTACTGTCCCTTTTGCTTCACTACTACAGTCCTCCTAGTAAGTCAAAGTGGTGGCTGTATCTCCTGGCACTTCTACATCTTAGAATATTAAATTGTTACCAAGACACACTGAGAAACAGCTAGATACCCTTCTTTTAGTTGAAGGAAGTGTCTAGCAAGTGTCTGAACTACACAAACCCCTTTTGCCTTGTTTCTGGAGTTTGATTTTTTACCAAGTCTTATATTTTCTACCCTTACATATCTTTGGAGTATTTCTCCTCTTCGTTAGCAGTTAAGGGCACTTCAAACTGGATCAGTGAAAAAAGCTTCTAATTGGAATCTCTGTCCTCAGGTATTTTTCCTTTCAATTTATTCTGAAATCAACTATCAGATTAATCTTAAAACTGTACTTTTAATACCTAACATCCTGTTCAAAAATCTACAATATATTTCAAGTAACAGTAGGATAAAGCCCAAACTTCTCAGCTTGACTTTCGAGGTCTCCAAGAACAACTTTACAGATTTGTTTTCTATTTCTCATTACTTCTTGGTGATATTCCACAGGCCCAGCCACATTTACATATCCTCATCTTTTTGCCACCGTTTCAATGCCTTCTCCCTTCTGGCCTTCCTGGACATTCTAACTCTACTAATTTTGGCATAACTTCTTAAATCAACCAGCAATGTATTTTTGCTACCATTACTCACTATATTATGTTGTGGGTGAGGCAAAATTTCTGCCAGAGGGACCTGTGACATACAGTTTATTGAAGGAGACAGAGTCCTATCTAGAGCTCTATAGTGTGAAGAACATACACTCATATAGAAAGGAGAATGTGACATGCTAATGCAAATGTCTTTACATAAGTTTTGGTAAAACAAGATAAGAAAAAATTATGTCTGTCTGGAGCTTTGTGAAAGACTTTATGGAAGCAGGGCCATGTGAGTTGGGCTTCGATTGATGGATAAGATTCTGATGTATCAGAGTATGGGCATTCTAGGTTAAAGGAGTAGTCAATAGTCCAGCTTGCCGGAGGGCAGCATGTATGTCTTTGGTGGGTGGAGAGAAGTTAATTTGAGATAAGGCTGGATAGTTAGAGGGAACAGTGCTAAAGGGTTTGCATTTTGCTGTCTAGTCAAGGGGATACTTTGGAAGGTTCTGAGCTATGGAATAAAATGATAGAATCAGGGCTTAGTAGGACATCTCTGGCAGCAATATACAAATCATGGATGGCTTTGAGAGAAGGAGAAACTAAAACTGGTGATCAGATGGGCAGTTGTTGTATGGTCTATGCCAATGGTAATGAACACCTGATCCAGAGAAAGCAGTGAGACAGGAAAGGAAGGGTTAGTAGGCAAGGCATTTCTACAATAGATTCTGTAAGCTTGGAAAGGGACAGAAGGTAAGCATTGGGAATTTGGGAGGAACATTAATTCATTCAATAAGATTTCATAAGACACAATATTTGTCAGGAGCTCTGTTATGAGCTAGAAATACAGAAATGAATAATATAGTCTGGAATTTAAAAACTTCACAATCTATTCAAATATAGGAATATAAACAAATACCACACAGTGTAATTAAGATCTATCTATCTATCTATCATCTATCATCTATTTTCTATCTATCTATCTATCATCTATCTATCTATCTATCTATCTATCTATCTATCTATCTATCTATCTATCTATCTTTTTTTCCTTAGGACACAGAGATATGAAAGATATGTCTTACTAACATGCCATTTGAACTAGTTCTTTAAAGATAAATAGAAGTTTGATAAATAATATGGAGTAGATGGGATATTGAGGCAGAGAGAACTTTTGCAAACACACAAATAAATTAAAGTACATGGTGTGTTCCTAGTGTCCCTGAACAAATAGGGAAGGCAGCGGAAGAACCTGGTAGGAAGCAAGGAAGAAAATTAACTAGATTGCGCTCAGCATTTCAATTTATTCTAAAGGTGATCATAAAATATGAAAGGGTTTTAAAAGATGTCTGTGTTTAGAAAGGTAACATTGAGCTGAAGTGGAACTGGGGGTTAAGATTGAAGGCAGAGAATTCAGTAGAATGTTGTTGCAATAATTCAGGTTTAAGATAATGAAGTTCTGGACTTGAGCACTATCAAAGGGAAAAATAGAAGATTAAACATTTATGTTGTTGGTGGAATCTGGATTAATTTACCCAGTTTGTCTATTAACAAACTGAACTGAATGTGGAAAGAGCTTAGAAGGTGACTGAAGGTTTTAATATAGATGATTGAGCTGACACTATTGCCATTGGTTGAGAAAGAATATTCAGCTTGAAGAACAGGATTTATGCAAGAAAGTGTCAGTGATCATCATAATGGTTAATGTTTACTAAGCATTTATGTAGTGGGCTCATTCTGGTACTTGGTGTAACTTAACTGTTTAATCTACACAAAAGTGATATGAAATGAGTACTCTCATGATCTCCATTTTACAGATGAAGAAATAATGTGTACAGAGTTTAACTTCTCCAAGGTTGCATGACTAGTAAGATACAGAGCCAGAATTTGAACCTATACAATATTTTATTTATTTATTTATTTATTTTTAATTATTATACTTCAAGTTCTGGGATACATGTGCAGAGCGTGCAGGTTTGTTACATGTGCCATGATGGTTTGTTGTACCCATCAATCTGTCATCTACATTGGATATTTCTCCTAATGCTATCCTTCCCCTAGGTCCCATCCCCCAACAGGCCCCAGTGTGTGATGTCCCCCTCCCTGTGTCCATGTGTTCTCGTTTTTCAACTCCCACTTATGAGTGAGAACATGCAGTGTTTGCTTTTCTGTTCCTGTGTTAGTTTGCTGAGAATGATGGCTTCCAGCTTCATCCATGTCCCTTCAAAGGACATGAACTCATCTTTTTTATGGCTGCATAGTATTCCGTGGTGTGGAAAGTATTCCATGCTGTGGAAAAAAAAAATGTGCCACATTTTCTTTATCCAGTCTATCATTGATGGACATTTGGGTTGATTCCAAGTCTTTATGGTTTTTAAAGTAACTTTTGCCTACCCTTGTATCTGACTTTAGACATATGGAGTTCTCTTTATTGGCAGAGAGTTGAAATTCTGAAGGGTGGGAGAGAGGTGAAAGGTAGAGATGTGAAAATAATAGCAACATAGAGTAATAAGTAAAGTGGAAGTAGAGTGGAAAAGGGAAAGGACTGAGGATTGAACTTTACAAAATGTTTCTAAGTAGTGTCTGGAAGTGGTATGTGAGTCAAGGTGAGACTCAGTTGTGATCAGAGACATAGGAGGAGAGGAAGATAAGTGATGTGTTAGAACTCAAGAGAGAGATACTGTCAGTAAGAAAGATGTGTTCCCCAGCACTGAGACCAAGATGGCCAAAGACTGCCATGAGATTTGGCATCTGAGGGTGTTTATATCCTTTGAGAAGGGAGAGAATCTAGAGATTAATGGGTAAGGTCATCTTTTGCAAGTGAGGAAGGAAGGTAGTAAGCACAGACTTTGCTTTTTTGTCGTAAGAAACACATGTGATCTATCCTTTAAAAATTTTAAGTGTAAAATACAATATTGTTAACTATAAGCACAATGTCATACAGAAATTTTGATAACCAAAATTTAGACTTCTAGAAATTTTCATAACCAAAACTTTATACCCATTGAACAGCTAGAAGGAAAGGTACGTAAATAGTTGGGGAGAACGAGGAATTAAGGGAGGTTTAAAGTTTTTTTTTTTTTTAGTGTTGTTGGGACAATTAACAGAGTAGGCCAACAAGGAGCTATAAATAGTGAAGAAGATGAAGACACAAAAGAAAGAGATTGCAAAAAATAGAATAACTTTTTGGATGGTGGAGACTGGTTCTGGTATACAGATTAAAGATTAAAATGTTGGTTTTTAAAAGAAAGATGAACACATCCTTCTATGAAAGATTAGGAATGTTTTAGAAGTTATAGGACCTACTCTAATCCATTTAAATGAACTTAAATGAAGTTTTAATTTCAGAATATTCATCTGAGAGTGTTTTGTATCACTGTAGTGATATTAAAAAACTGTTTCGGGGCTTTGCTACATCATCTGTGGGATTCATCCAGACCACCTCCCAGTGGAGAGGCGCATCTTCCTTCTCAGTATTCTCAGTCCCTTGACATCCTTGTACTGAGGGTCTGTTTGGGTTTTCCCTCCCTCCTTGAACAGACTCTCCATATTGGGTCTTCGTGTCTGTGTCCCACAGCCCCATGTAAGAAGGACTGCTTCTATTCCCTCCCCCATCCCTGATAGGACACACTGGCTAGATCTTCCTCTGGTCTTATGCTCTGCATTAAGGGAGTGTAGTAAGATAGAATTAATCTATGAAGATAACTTTAAAAAGTGCATGTTGGATGACTTCAATCTCCTCAGGGAAGCAAAAGGTGAAGTAATTTGCAAACAGCAAGGGAAGGGAGTGTGCTCAAGGGTTTGAGGAAAATTGAGGAAATTTGGAAGAGTCACTGTGGAGAATTTGATTGAGAGTCAAATGAATAAGAGGATTTCCAAGCAGTCCTGAGGGGCTAAACGAGATTAGATATCATCAATTTGCAGTGGAGCCAACTGGCAGCTTCTTGACTTTCTCCAGTAATACTTAGCAGTGGGATAACAAGAGCAAAGGAAACATGTGTTTGGATTTGCCCAACACTGGGATTGGCAGGACAGCTGCAGAGGAAGCTTGAGATGGGCTAAAGGATCTTGATTACTAGTGAGAGAGTGCCCAGGGTGTTCAGGCAAGGCAGAGAAACAAATGATCCAACTGAAGCCAGAAGCTGACCACGGAACAAAGGAGAGGAGTGAGGAGGGAAGGGTCTAGAGACAAACTTGAGTCTAGAGGACAATGAACAAATGTGAGGAGGTGTGAGAAAGAGCTGAAATGGTGGAGGGACTGGACATTACTTTTAGAGGGGTCTTCAGCATCTGTGAACCTGGTGACAAAAAAGAAAATGTTCAGGTGATGATAGGACGTAATATATGCTTCCTACAAGTGGCTTACAGAGTAGAATAAAGAAAAAGGTCATCCTAGTGGGAAAAGAGAAGTAATTGAAGGTCTAGGATGTTGAAAAAGCTCTCATCTGTAATGTTGAAACCAGCTGGGGGGGATTGGACAATCTGTGAGGCAAGTGTGAAATTCCTCAAGGAAGATGAAAAATGAACATTGTGGAGGTTAGAAAGGCCTAGCATGAAAGTCTTACCAACCTGGGTTTTCATCCTCAAATCCCATTCAGCCATGCACTAGCTGTGTGGAAAGATGGAAGATGAGAGAATAAAAAGAAACAAATAGTTCCTTTAAATTTTATTGCACTGGAACAAAAACATTTTAAAAAAAATATCCTCTTAAGTGGAGATTTTTCTTAAGTGATATACATGTATATATTTAAGGTACTTTTATTATATTTAATGCCATCAAAAAGCAGTCATTAGTTCTCTTTTTCTGAATAATAAAATGTCAAAGAAAATATAAAGAAAGTTCTTTTTTGGATGTCTGCAGAAAAATTCTTGATCAGATTTATGTGTCAGGCCTCCAACTCTGTTATCGACTTATTATTTGTTTAGTTTTATTTCTGGACCATGGGCATTACTTTGTAAATTCTGAAAATTTAAAACTCCCTGTTTAATACAAGGCTTTTTAGCCACATGACCAACACATTTCATGAGTAATACTGTCTTCTCTCTCAGTTCTCTTCCCGAGATTACTTCACCCCATGGGAATAATTATCAGGCAGCAATTTTGCAACACTTAGAATAACTGAAAAAGATCACCTTGTTGTCATGGTGTTGGATGATGTTATCCATTTTCACATCCAGTCAACAATCACCTCACCATGGCCACAGTGGTAGTAGGAGCTTTGCTGACTGCCAAATGTTAGGTTATCAAATCCATTCCCAATCAATAAAATATTATCTTCATTTACATAGTCCTGAGTGTTTTATCCACCATACTTTTGAATAACTTAAGCAACATGACTTTAGCTACTTAGAATAGTCTAAGAATTCTGATAGTCTCTAAGAAAACACCTTAATATTTGGTTTAATTGTCTTTTGTTTCACTCAAGTCAGTAAAACCTTGATTTAAATGACTATATTTTACTAAAGACATGTAAGGATGAATTATCTTTCAATGTATTTTCAAGGTGGCACTCCAAATAGTGGATCATTTTTGGTTAATGTGAATATGACATTCACTAATTTGCAGTGAGTAAGAATTTCTTGTCATTGAAAAAATGTTCTCCATATGTCAGATTGATCTGGTCATCTCTCTGATACAATTTTGACCAAAATTTTATGTACTAAAAAAATCTTTAAAAATCTGGTTTATAGATGGTTTTCCCTAGTTGTCTTCATGTAACTCACTTCCAATTAAATTCTTGGAGTCACATTTTTGTCTCACTCTCATGCTTGAGAACTGGCTCTTCCTAAGCTGATCAATTGTTCAATGTCCATTTTTTAGCCTTTAAATTACTAGAAGTCCCTGATGCACTTGGTTTGCTGGTGTTCTTTTACACATCACTATTTCTTACTCATCCTATAATCTTTGTCTCAAGGGTCAACTCCTTCAATAAATCTTTATGTCACCCTCTCCCAACCTCCTGCGCTGGGCAAAGTGCCTCCCTTAGGTAATCTTATAATATCCAATATGTTACTGTATCCATGCACTGGTCATGTTGTACTTACCTTCAAAATTTTACCTTCAAAAATCCAGTAATAGAAATTGAGACATGAACAAGTAATTATATATATATATGTATATATATATAATTTCATATTTTATATATATATATCTCACTCGTATCTCAATTTCTATTATTGGATTTTTGAAGGTAAAATTATATCTAATTCTTCTTTGTATTTTTAGTATTTAAGCATAGACTAGGCAATCAGAATATGCATTCGAATAAAATAACAGCAATTTTACTATGCAGTCAGTTAATTTGGATTCTTAATAACCTCAATATACAATAGTTAGTAAAGCAATAGACTTATTTTGATTAAGAAAAAATGAAGGCAAGATAAATGGGCTGTTGTATATTACTGTATATTTATGAAGATAGACTGGTTTCCTCTACTATCCCTGTAAATGCCAAAAAAAAAAAGTTGGTGACAGTGTCTGTTGGGAGATAGAGAAATAGCTGTAGAATGCATACTTTTATTGTTGTCCACATTTTGATCTTCAAGCCCAATTCTACTTAGGGAATTGATTGTATCACCTGTGAGCCAAAATAACTTTTGTCCATTGAGGATCAAACATTGAGCTAGACAGCACATCCACATTTACTTGCAGCATTAGTCACAATAGCCAACAAGTAGAAACAACTTAAATGCCTATATATGGATGAAAGGATAAAGAAAATGTAGTATGTGCATATAATGTGATATTATTCAGCCTCTAAAAAGGAGGAAATCCTGTCGCATGCTGCAATATGGATGAACCTTGAGAATATTATGCTAATTGAAATAACCCAGTCATTAAAAAAAAAACCAAATACTGAATGATTCCACTTACATGCGGTATCTAAAGTAGCCAAGCTCATAGAATAGAGAGTAGAATGGTAGTTGCCAAGGGCTAGGGGAGAGGAAAAATGGAGAGTTGTTCAATGGGTATAGAGTTTCAGTTTTGTAAGATGAAAATATTCTAGAGATTTGTTACACAACAATGTGATATAGTTAATGCTGCTGAAACGCACACTGGAAAATAGTAGAGATAAATTTCATGTTTTATGTTCTTTACCACAAATAAAAGTAAAATTAAGAATAATAATTACTCTGAAAAAAAAATAGGCTCAAAGCTAGCAAGGTGATGCCTTTGATCATCTCCCCAAGCCCAAATCCTGATATTGGTTCTCTGGTACCTCAAGCTCTAATGTTGACAAGAGAAATGGAAGAGTTAATCCAAAAGGAGAGAGTTTTTCCTGCTTCCACACCAACAATAGGCGAGGTCTAATATCACAGTTTATCAGTCTTTTACCATGAGCCTCTTACTGGTGCCCATGAGAAGATTCAAGAGGCCAGTACTCTCGCTCTAAAGTATGAGATACAAAAGAATTTCATCCATTGAACCAGCTGCAAGAGTAGCCAAGGATAAAGAACTCAGACAAGTGTACATTCCTTAACATGTGTTAAGGAATGTACACTTTATTCTGTGAATAATTTCAGCTTCTCATAGCCTTTTAGCATTATAAGTGATCAAATATGTGAGTTAATGCAATTGATCTGGCAGAAGTATAGAAGAGAGATTGGAATGGTGTCAGAGAAGCTAAGGGAAAAGCCACTGCCTAAGATGGAAAGAGAGTTTAAATGTATCATTTCATCTTAGCTTCGATGATTGGATAGCCATTGGAACAACCAATTTAAATTTAATGTCATAGTGGAGGTAAAATGACAAGCTTATTGGCCTAAGAAGTAAATGAGAGTTAACAAATAAGAAAGAGCAAGTATACCTGGTCTCCTGGGAATGGAGGCAGGTAAAGTATTATTTAGGGGTGAGAAGATTGCATCCGACTTCTTTTGCTTAAGGAGGAAGGGACTTAAGCAGACTAGACTTAGGGTAAAGAGTTAATAGAGAGGGAGAATTAGAAGATACAAGAAGCAGAGGAGATGACTGACATACGGAGTTACCAAAGGGACCATGAATATCTAGAGTTAGGAAGAGGAATTAACATTCAATAGGAGAGGGGCACATATATTTTCAGAAAAAGTAAGAGAAAGAAGGAGAGATGTGAGATACTGGGCTTCTGAGGTTGAACAAGGATGCCAATTTCCATTCTTGATTTGCAAACTGATAGCTTAGAGCCAACTTTTCGTAAGCATTATTTTGCTTAATCTTGATGAGATTTAGATTGTTTTCTAGCCAAGATAAGTTTGACTAAAATATTGGGTGAAATCTTCAAAGTGATTATTAAGGGTGAGTTATAGATGTTTCTTATCATCACTGGAAATAGGGCAAGACAGACATAGAGGTTTTCCAAAAATGTCCTTTATTGTGTTGAGCATAATGACCATTTACCAGGCAGTCTGGTCTCTTGGGGAAGTGCAGGCAAGGGCTCAATTCAGCCCAAGGGATGCCAGTGAAGGACATGTTCAGCAAAAAGGAAAATTTCTTAAATAATGCAGACTGTGGCTTGGGATGAAATTCAAATCATTTTCTTATTAGGTGATTTCCCAATGATCTCTCTATAGGAGATACTGGAAGGTTGGAAATCTTTTAGTAATGTTTTCGAAGTTATTTCATAACGATTCAGTTTCTATTTTTGTTCTGAGTACTAAGGTTATTTATAATCTTCTAACTGCTTTTTTCAGTTATTTTTATATCATTACAAAAGAACTCCTTCAAAATGGTAAATTGCTGACACCTCTTCATATTGGCTTGACTATTCCTCCTCATTTCATTAGTTTTGATTATGTAAAAAACTGTATCATAAAATTCCCAATACAAGCTCCTGTTGAGATGTGAAGGACAAACATTCTCAAGAAATACAATTTTATGAAAATGCATTACTTCATAGGGAACACTAACGCCCATTGTGAGCACAACAACATGCAGTCATAAGATGATTTAAATGTCCATGGTAATAAAATTCTGACCTTAAGTTAGTGACAGCAGATGGGTATCTTTTAAACATCAACCACTACCTGTTACTGTGGGAGGTAGGGGTAGAGAAGTAGAATGTCATGAAACTCTGATGCAGAGACTAGATAAATTCTCAAATATAGCTGAAATATAACTAATTGATGTCATTTTCCATTATACAATCTAACACATTCTCCAAAACATCTGGTTATTCACGTCTATTTTGACTATCTTCTTGCCTCATTGGAAGAATATTCAGCACGACTGTATGTGGGTTCTCAGGGCATTTGTTGTGCATTAGAAGTTACAATGCCTTGTTAATAAATGATACTTTGACATTAGTGTATTCCTCAAGACATTTTCTTTTTGATCAGGAAGACTAAAGTGTCTAAACTGAGATATATACATGCACACATATGTGTATATACATTGCAAAATGTTGATGGGTGTTTTTCATAATCATTGTAATAGCTTGAAGGGATTCTGAGAAATATGAAAACAAAAATAATCATCTGAAATCCCCCAGTCTAGATGTTAATTAATTAATAACATTTTTGACCTAACAGATATCTATGTTTGGTGGACAAAACAGAGCAAAGTTAGCATGGTTCCTGCTATCACGAGAACAGCACTACATAATATTTGGGCTCATTCCCTTCTGGATATCTCCTTGTGAGGATGGTTATACATGAGTGTGTGCTCATATTTTAAACACACAAACATACACGTATACTTTATAAAATTAAATAAACTACAAGTCATTATCCATATCTTTCTTTTCCCAGGGAACAAGAGGTTGTAACATCTCAATTTGTCAATAATACAGAGCATCACTTTCCTTGGCTGCATAGTCCTTTATTGAATTACTGTCTTAAGTTGGGTTCCTTGGTAAATAGAGTCTGACGGGTGTTACAGAAAGATTATGGGAAAGTGATTGTAAGATCACCTTTGAGAGAGCAAGGGCTGTAGCACTGGTCACACAGAAGAGATGGACTTCAGCCAAATTATTGTACAATGACAAAGGAAACTCAGGAGCTGGCATGGCCCTTTAGGAATATCTCCAACTGAGGCTGCACCTGCCACCACTCAGACGGAAGCACAACACCTAGCAGGTCTCTACAGGTTCTGAAGAGAGCATATTTTATTCTCAAAAATATTGCTCCAATCGATTTCCTGGGTACAAGAAAAACTACACATTTTGAGTGGGACCCAGAAAAGAAAAGGTTCTGCTACAGGCTCAGGCTGCATTTCAAGTGGCCCTGCCAATGGGGACCTTTAACCTGATATTAGAGATATCCTTGCCTAAGACAGAGACTATTGCAATAATGAAGGTAGTACTTGGTGGTAGTTTGGACCAAGATGGTAGAAGTAAAAGTGGTAAGAAGAAACTGAATATATTTTGAAGGTGGAGCTAACAGATTTTCTGACTAGTTGGACGTGGCTTATAAGAGGAAGAGAGGAGTCCAGAAGGACAACAAAGTTACCTATCATAGACTATTAGGTTAAATAGTTGTTTAAGTATCACATCCAGGAACAAGACAGTAAATTTCTAGACAGCAGCAATCATGTCTTATTTATTTTAAGTTTTGTGGACCTTATTTAATGCCTGGTGCATAGCAGGGCCTCAAAGAAAGTGCTGAGGGCATTTTAACACACATATGTATCTGAAGTATTGCCACTGCAAATATTGTGATATATTTTATTCACTTAAATAAAGATTACTTAATTTAATACTTGCTAATTATTTATGGTTGCCAAACATTAATATTCTTAGCCTGATTATGATTTTTTTGGTACAGAAATATAAGAGATAAATGAACAAGACATGACCTGGAATAGTTCAATGTTATTTTTCCTGATTCCGAAAGTGCAATTATTGATTTTATTTTTATCATGGTTAGAATAATACTAACATTTGTCATCTCTGTCTTTTAGCACTCAGCTCATGTGGAACTATTAAAAATTGCCCTTATAGATTGTTCCATAAATAAAACAGGATTGCAGTATATGGTGCAACATACCCTTTTAGAAGGTTAGACAAATGCAGTCTGTATGCTATAAAGTTAGTATGACTAGGACATTTGGTTAGCAATCAGTAAAGATAATGAGGAAGATACTTTATCAATGAATTATGTATCAATTGTTTTCTTGAAACAGAAATATAGTGGAGATGAACTTTATTTATGACTGGATTTCTTTAAAAGGGTTAGGAAGGTTGCTGCTTTATTGTATGCTGTAGGTTCTCAAATCAATATTTACTTTGTCCTATGCTAATGCAATCCTATCTATTTGCTAAAATAAACATTAAAATGTGACCTAGTTACTGTGCTCTCAAGTCAACTTGCCTAAGGGTAGATATTGGAGAATTAGTACCATAGGACTTCCTTTTCCAATGGTATTTTAGAATATTTGATGAATACATTACTTAAGTATTGTCACTCTTACTTCTATATTTATTCTCTGGCTACTCATACTTGCAAGTGTCTTTATCTATCATGTAATGATTCTGGAATTAGTGTCTGGAGCCCTTGTGAAAAAGTATTTCTCTACCAAATTATAAGATTTATTAATAAGCTCTAGATGTCAACTCCACTTTGATCTGTGGATGCCTGGTCCCACCCCCATCCCTTTCTTATGAATGAAGAAGGTATTTTTGTCCACTTGCACACTTGTCTTTCGTGTTCTTTTTAAAACCAGGATGACAGGTTGGCATGGCCAGGGTACACTTTGGATAACATTAATTTAGCTGGCTCAGATCTAAACAAACTACTAACCCCCCACACCTTTTTATAACCTGAGCTCTCTGTTCAGTATGAGAAAAATGACTGCTATATGCCTTTTCTAATTTGCACTCAGAGTAGCTACATGGTGTGGCAGCCTAGTGAGAAATTCATCAGTTGAATCCACCATTTGTCTCATTTGATTGGGAATTATCTTAAATCATTCTTGTTTAACAATTTAATTCCAGGAAGTTCAGGTTTAATTCATGAGAACCCATTTACCAATAATGATTATAATTGCTTTTTTGTTTTACTTTTAGGTTGCTCTCTAAAAGGGATATGAATCATGCAGATTTTTGGTCAGAAGACAGGCAATAGATTTAGATGTTTCATATGTAAACACCACAATTTCTAAATCCCCCAGTAGGGGTTGTACAGTCAACCTTTGGCTTAGTAGGTCAATAATCACTATAAGGGACACCAAAATTCTACTTATGGCATAATATTCCATAGACATTTAGTATCATGGAAAATATTAATATGCTAAAATACAAGTCTAGATCAGAAATTTTCATCCTTTTTTAATTGTAACACTGTATGTTTTGATTTGAGATTCTCCCACTTCACTACTTTAAGAACTCTATTCTTATAGAATATGTTAATTAATAATGATTAAAAATATGCTAACAATAGAGGAAATTGGACAATTTAATAACTTTTAAAATGATGAAGGAACTCCTCATTGAAACCTCAAAAATGTTACAATTAAATAAACTTTGGTATTCAAGTCATTAAAGGTGAAGTAGAAAACTTTGAGCTTACAGTTATTGTAAAAACCTATCATTTAAAATTATTTTATAGTTTCTTATAAGCCTATAATATTTATATTTGGACATTTTAAACTTTATAAAGAGTAATTCTATAAATAGCTAAATGACATAAGCATATTAATGATAAGATGTAATGAATCTACCCTTTATGACATATTTATTTTGCAAAAAAGAAACTGTAGGGAAGAGATTAGATGATTTATCCACCCAATAATCAATGTAGTTTATTAAAAAACAAAAGTTGAAGGGCTGTTACACTGCAGCAAAAATAATTACAGGAGAGTAAACTATGCTTAAACTATATTTATTTCACAGTGTCTCCTTCTGATGTGAAGCTGAGTACAATCAGAGACTTCAGGATGTTTCCTATATCCTATTAGAAAAACATGGAAGAATATAAGAGAAAGAACATTTTATTCAACCTTAAAATTGGCCACTTACTTACATTTTTAAACATTTTGGACAAAATATTGTAATTATGAAAGTTACTTTTCCTTAGATTTTTTTCTTGTTACTTTTGATTTACATTAGGTTCTCACTGAGTTATCTAACAAGGGGAACACCAATTTTAAGAAATCATTTTTGCTGACAGCCTTTTAAAAATTTTCTATAGGGCCAGGCATGGTGGCTCATGCCCAGCACTTTGAGAGGCCAAGGCATGAGGATCACTTGAGCCCAAGAGTTCAAGGTCACAGTGAGCTATGATTGGATCACTGCAATCTAGTCTGAGCAACAGAGAGAGAGATTCTGTCTCTTAAAAAATGTATTAAAGTTTTCTATCATAATGGGAAGTAGTAAGAAATCTTCAAGCAAATCCTCTCCAAATCCCCTGAAGTTAATGAACTTTGACAAAGTTCAATGTTGGTTATGAAATAGAAAACTAGACAAGTTTTGATATGACTTTCCACCAGGGGAAAATATTTATAGTGTTTTGGGAAAATAGAAACCAAGTAAATCAACATGATCATTACAGAAATAATAACAGCCAGAATTACAAAATACAGATTTCTTTTTTTCTGTATTATCTCAGTTGATCCTTGCAATAACCTATTGAGGTCCCTATTACTATATCTTAATATGAAAAATATTTTAAAAGGCTTTTTTATTATTCATTTTCAATCAGTTAATTCAATTTGGCATACCAACTGTGATAATATGAATGATGAAAATTACAGGCTTATTGCCTATAGAAGTAAGACTTTTTTTGTGTTGGATAATATCACATATATTACACCACTTTCATTTGGAGGATGTTTTACTTCACCACTTACTTTACCAATTGGTAGGAATTACAGGATATTTTGTATTCCCTATTTTATATGAGGAAACTAAGGCTAAGGAAGTTTCAATGATTTTAGTAAGGTAAAAACTGAGATGAGGGGTAGTAGGTACTCACTGTTGAGTGGTCTGGCCTTAATGTAAAGTGCTGGTTAGGGAAAGAACAGGCACTCGAGGAAGCTGACTAATTCAGGCAAAGGGGTCGTTAAGCAAATAATTGCTGTGAGTAGTGGGAATATTAAGGAAATACTCATAAAGATATTTATAAATATTATCAAAACAAATCCAGCTAAATGCTGATTTTGTCAGTTCCGTAAGCTCAATGTACCTTGTAACTTCCTACCATTTTCATGAAGGAACATATATCAAGAAAATCACATCCATGTTAGGTCAACAATGCTTGCTCTTAATCTACATCATTTTGGTTTTGTATGGAATAAAACAATATATATAACAGAAATCCTCTGAACGTCACAGAAAAAAAGGCACTATATAATTGTTGGTATTAGTATTACCATTAACATTTATAAAGCTTGTCACCTCTCTACTTCAGAGATGCATTGTGGACATTTGAATGAGGTAATGTCTGTGAATTCTTATGAGTTTTCTATATGAGAATTAAGATGTAAATACAAAATGTTTTTTATCAATAAAAGTATTAGGTGAATCTAGTCTAGACAGAAAGTAATAAAATTTGGGTAGTTAAATAGATGCTGACAGCTTTTTGCAAATAATGCTGGTGATTCGGTACTACTAGTTTGGATTTCAAAGTATACATTTTTGTTTTCCTAAGATCGTATTAGCATGAATTAAAATTTTAAATATGAATCTTTTAAACACTCTATCCAGAGTAAGTTTATGTTTAACAATCCCGTCTTAAAAACACAATTTTCATTATTATAATATATATATATGTTATAAAAGAAAGTTTCTGTATAAAGAAAGGGCTATTGCCATTTAATGCATTGCATCTCTTAATTAATTTTTTTGTAGTTTTCCTTGATGGGACTTGCATATATCCCATAAAAAGACTCAACTGGGTTAAGCTTGCAGATAGAACAGATAGGGTGTGGTCACTTAATGAGATTATTTACTTCTCTATTCATCATTCTTGTGATCTTGCATCAATTTACAAGTAAGCTAAAATACATTTTCAGAATACATATACAGTAGTCATAATCTCCCTACTCAAGGAAGTTTGCAATACTCCTTTGAAAACAGCATTTAAAGTACCTCTAATAAAACCACACAGATTATTTTAAGAAATCTTGCTTGAAAAGTAATTTGCTGTTGCATTCACTAGTTCCTCTGCTGTTGATAGTTATCATTAGCAAAACGATCATCTCCTCACAGGGAATCCTGGAGTGACATTTAAGGAGTTTAACATTTACTGCTGTGATGTTATATTTGCTTTGTTCAAACTGACAATGGATTTCTAACCTAAATTAATTAATTAAATGATTGGTCCTCTGCCAGAAAGAAAAAAAAATCAAGACTTTGATTGTAAGTTGGAGTCTTCATTACCATTTTAAAGATTTCTTCTTTCGATTCTAGTCTTTACACATCAACTCATGTCTTCATACATAGAAGTTTTAAAATTAAACTCCGTGATCACACAATGACAAACGCACCATGGATGCTTCTGTTCTAGCCTGTCATTACAACATCACAAAGCCTAGCAAAACAGTGTGATAGAACTGAGGTGTCTTTATGCTGAAGCGGTAACTTCAGAGTCAGACTGAAGGAGGAAATCGGGATGTATTCATGGACAGCCTTTACCAACACACAGACAATAAAAGGCATCATATTTGCTTGAGCCATTTAGATGACTTACAAAATTATTTAAGGAGTGACTAAACTACAGAGAGACTACAGCCCCAATCTGTTTCACTGCAGTAGAGAAAAGGTAACTCTGATAGCAAGTCAAATTTTAAGGCCTTGATATCTAATGATCATTGGGAATAATAACGCAGGAAAGCCTGGACTTGAGTCACTTTTTCTACTTCAGATATGCTTAATTATCTCCTGATTGCTTAAAATCTGAAAAGCCAGATGCTACATCAAGTCACCTGGACACTTTAAAAGTATATGGAGGTAACTTTTTAAATTAATAGTCCCAAAAAGTTCCCTGAATAGTTTCTTTGGCATCCATTTGATTAAGTATTTTCCCATGACTATTATCTAACTCATGCATTGAATATGGACTTCCTTCCACCCCCTCCCCACTTTCCCCATTGGAGCAATAATTGCTGTTCTTTTCAAATCCCCTAGGATAGTCTTCGCTCTGCAAAGTTGAAACAAGATGTGACATCCAGTCCTACTTAATCAGTGTTCAGCCCAAACCCACAGTGGCAGTGAAGGGGGTGGTACTTACAATTTGTCCGTGACACTGACCAGGTTTTTAAGGAATGAGAGTGAGGGAAAATAGCATAAAATACTTAAATTTTTATGGAAAAGGTATAACTTGGTGAAAAAGCACCATCATAAATTCCCAAAAAGTGTATCTTAATGATACACTTAGAGTAAATCATTTGCCTTGAGAGACAGGAGGTCTCTGGTGACCCGCATTGCAGCCACAAGAGACTCCTAGACTAGCTACTTTCAGCTAAATGTACTCTCATATTAATATTTTAAAATGCCATAATGCCTCTCTGAAAACCTCAGAGGACAGATACATCAATTTGCGAGGTCTTCACTCCAGGAAATAGAAACAGGGATAATCTGCCATTAAAAGAAATAGTTCATTATGTCTGCTTCTTGGGAGCACATAAACTATGTCCCTCACACACTTAAGTTGCAAATCCTCACTTTAATGTGAAGGGAAACACCATGCCCCAGAGCTTTATTGTCCCACTGTTTATTAGTACAAAAAGGTTTGTTGTGGTATGAAATCTTAAGCTTGTTGCAGTAATCAATCAGCTTCAAAGACTCTTTACCCTGAGCCAGATTCATTACAAATAAATCAATTAGACATAAAGTTTCTATTTTCGGGAGGTTCACAATGCAGAATAGAAGCAAATGCATCACAGTTAGAGAAAGGAATTTTCCTGGAGCGATGTCACTTCACAAAGAGCCCTTTTGCCTTTATTATACCATGGAGCACATGCTCTTTTATTTTAGTTAATTGCAGACATTCTTCTTCTTAGCATATATTTTTCATTGGGGAAAAATCACATCCATATGAAAAAGATATGTGGTAAGCTAAAAATATTGCTGGAGGCAGGAAAAAATAAACAATTGGTTTGTGTCTTCTTGTGATTACCAGCCTGAACCTCTAGTGAAGCACTGGACAATTTTCACTCTCTAAGCTTTATGGTGTTTTTTTTTTTTTTTTCCACCCTCTGTGCTACAGCTGTTTATAGTACAGGCAGCTGGGTGGCAAAAACAAAAACAACAACAAAAAAACAAGTCAAATCCAAAAACAAACGACAACAAGAAAAATCAAAACCAAAACCAAAAATAACAACAACAGAAAAAAACCCAATAAATATCTCAAATCTCAACATCTCAGTATGTCTTCTTCATTAGTGAAACAAATAAAGGACTAAACATTCTAAACCAGAAAGCCTCTTTGATTCATTTTGGGGGTTTAGTAATTGGGAAAAATAGGATTGCAGACAGATTTTTCATTTAAGTCAAACTTACTAAGTGAACACATAAAAACACTCATCAGTGATGTCCTTATTTTTCAGATATCTTGTCTAATGTGTTTTTTAATAAAACTAGCTGTTTGCAGAGACATCTAAGAAGTGAAAGTGTTTGGCTGTGAGAGGGGCCAAAATCAAATGATTCCTTACAGAAAAATAGTCAAAGTCATTCATGTCACTGGGAGAAGGGGTGGGGTTGGGTAGGGAGATAGATTTGGGGAGTGGGTTGTAGGAGGGTGGGGAGGGTGGAGGAGCAGATCTTTCTTATTTATTACTCTGCTTATATAATAAAATGCTGGCCAGTCCAAACCCCAAAACAAAAAGATGAAAAAGCTTCAGCAATCTAAATAAGTCTCTTTCTCTGGCCAACCATTACTAATAGTTGTTTTGATGACATATGATATGCTCTACATATGGTAACATGTGCAGTGCCCTTCTGGAGCCATCCCAGAGACAAAGATGGAGACACAACCAAATATCAGCAGGACCCTGTGAGCTCACACTTTCTGCTAGCCTCCATGAAGGGTATGGACTTAGTAGGAAGTATAAAGCCTTCGGTAAAGCATTTTGTCTTTGAGTACTAGATAGTCTTTTTGAGAGAGGTGGGGAAAAATCACCTTTTTCTAGGAATTTACAGTGTGACAGTGCTCATTTGTTTGTCCATAATGAGGTGCATCAAGACCCTCAGTGGTAATAAAACACGTGCTCTAATAATAAAATATGCTGGAAAGATAAAGGAAAATCCCCATTGGCACTCTCACCCAATGTGCATCACAGACTTCTATGATGCACCGTTTTTGGAGTGAGCATTCCTTCAATTTATCATCCCCAACAAGAAAAAAAACTTCTGAAAGTAAGTGGCACTGCTAAAATACACTAATGACAGCATCAACTACTTCATATCTATGTTATTAGACTATGAATGCTCAAGGGAATAATGAATTGTGTTTTAATCAGACAAATCAGAGCTTACCATTGAAATTTTTAGTACTTACTAATGCGCAGCACGTATGTATTCTACAGATAAGTGCTTCAGCAATAAAAGCAATTTTTTTCTTCACATTTATTACATAAATGTCTAATACCAAATCAGATATTTATTTATTTTCAAGAAACTCTAAACTTCCTAGAACTGGTTTGGAACATATTTCATATACTACAGAGATCATTTATATGTTGATTTACTTATATATCTTGATTTAAAAGGTATTTGAGGTGAAATACAGAAAACACTTCTTGAAAAGTCAAGGTATTTAAATTAGAATCCATATCAGGAAACACTGGCTAAAATATAGAGTATAATAAAATAAGTAGGTTATTTTTATAAAGAAGGTTAATTCAGATTACCATCATTAAAGAAGCTCTTGCTACTTCCTCCTACATCCTTACTAGAATTATCTCATATGACAATTGAAGATGACTGTGTATTCTCCTATAAAAAATGAGAGCCACTTGAGGAGTATGGAACTGATTTTTATAAATATTTTTCTATTTTTATGGAATATTCTATTAGAAGATTGACTTTCATCTTTTATCATTAAGATAATTAAGAAATATGATTAAAATATCACAACAAATTTTTAAGATTACATTATCTAAAATATGATATGTGTTTTACAGTCCGAAAACATGTCTGCTTTGGCCATTTTAACTAAATTGGTAATATACCAGTTTGGTAAATGGGTCAAACTGAAAGTGTAAACAAAACCAAAATAGCATCATGTTCTTGACAAATGTACTGTCACATAAAAAAAAAAAAGATGATGACAATGACAATAGTGATGATGAAAGAGGTAGAGATTAGAAAGATAAAGTTAGTATAATTTTGGCACCTTTAATATTGAAAATTTCTTCCCCACTATAAATAAACCACAAGTGAACTGACTTTAAAAGGAGATTCTGAATTGTGGGAGATAGATCATAAGATATATCCTATCTCTCTATGCTATTATCAATGCATAAGAGAATATTGATCTTCATATTTGTTATGATAGGGAAGCTTGTGCTTAATTGTTCAAAAATATGTTACTAATCTATTTACAGAAAAGTTCAACAGATATTCTGATTAGATAATTCAAGAGAATAATTTAACCTAATTTTGATAACCAATTTCTAGCTATTTTAATTACAATGTTGATATTATGACGAAAAAATTAGGAAAAACAATTCAATGGGAATGTTATCACTTCTTTGGCTAACACATAGATTTAAAAAGAGAAACAAAGAATGATGATGGAGAAATAAATATCCTTATTGTTATTACACATTTTCTGAGTAAGGAGTTTGAACGATCAGTAGGTTATCTGTGCCTGAAGCCAGCCTGCTGCTCATGCAGGTGATTAGTCTGAGAGCCCAGACCTGTAGGTTAGTGGGAAGAAAGTGAGTAAAGCGCTTTGATGCTGAATCCAGGGAGCCCTTATGTATGTATGTATGTATGTATGTATGTATGTATGTATATAGCATGGCATATGAAAAATTCCCTTTTTATTAATTGATCAGTTTATGTATAATTCCTATTTTCACAAATTATTCCTAGGGAGGCAATGCAAATATGATTGCTGGAATAGGTGTCTATCAAACAGTAGAGAATTTAAATAGTTCAGGAGCCAAAGGACTTTCTCTTGGCTGTCTTTTTAAATTCTTCTTTTTTAAATAGCACATGCCTCCCTGATTCCAATCAGGGATAATTTTTTATCTGTAAAATAATACAGAGATTGTCATATGGCTGTGGATTCAGGATAAGTCAGTTACTAAGTCATCCAGGAACATTTGTGACTCTCTACATCCTCCATACTTCGTACTTGAAATTACTCCTTAGGAAACTATGGCCCCACATCTCAATTACTGTGGTGAATAATTTTGAATCCCAGGACATTCCACTGAAGTTTGCTACAATCTACGTAATAAAATACATTATTATATAAACATGCAATGCCTTTTCTGCCTACTCTGATTCTGCTTACTTTACTATGGTATTTCTGGCTTCTTGGCAGCTAATATCAAGAGAAGGGATGACCAGTCTGCTATCTCAACCCTACAAAAAGAGCATTCAGGGCATGTGTGGGCCTGCTCAGATCTGTTGAAGTGTCATTAGTGGGGAAGCTTAGTTGAAGCAGAGTGCTTTGAATTCTTTGCACTATAATAGAAGATTAATTATAGTATTAGAGAAAAAACTCGTTCCATCTCAGCCTAACTGAACCTCTGAGTTCACCATTCCAATTAAACGTTTACAATTCCGAGTACCATTGTTAAGCTATAGAATAAATGTAATGAGAAAATTATAGCATACTCGCTTTATGCAGAAATTTATTTACATAAAGGCTAATTATTAAATATCCAATATTGGCTTATATATCAAAGATATTATTTAGATTTCTTGGGCTAGCAAGTAGAGAAAGACTTCAGAGCCAAACTGAAAAAACTGGATAGGAGGTGGATGCAGTGGAGACAGCTATTTTTAAAGTCTATCAGTGAAAGGAGAGAGGAAATAAGATGGTAGAAAAGAGTAACTTCAGGATTGAGTAAAAGCAAAATGTTTTTCCAAAGTGTGGTACTGAGGGCAATGGGAAAAAGGGAGAAGTTCTCACGTTCATATTTTCCAGAGGCATTAGAGGGACCATTGTAAAGGGAAAGCTGGGTTCTTGCAGTGGGGCTAGGCCCTGAGTTTAGAGGAGAAGTTCAAGGGGAAGGTTTTGTTATTCTAAGGAAAGTAAATGATGGCTTTTTCTGTTCAACGAGAAAGAGAGGAGGGTAGATTGGGGATTAGGAGTGCGTGCTAAGACAATTAGAATTGTTTTTTGGAGAATATGAGAGAAGATTCATGAGACCAAGGAAGAGTTAAAGAGATTTGGAAGAGCCACTGTGAGCCCAGTTAAAGTGAGAAAACTCTGATTTTGATTTCATCTTTAGGCTGCTTTGACCTACTTTGAAACCTCCCAAATGGTCACAACTTTTCTGCTTTGTCCCTGGACCACCATGGTAAGGTCTTACATGGCCTGCTTGTCTCATGAAAAAAAAAAAAAAAAAAAAAAAACGTGTTCTAAACCTTTCTCACTTCCAAAACCAAAATTCATTTGTTTTTTGCACCAACCATATCAAACTAATGTGGTAAATGTATAATGTAAAAAGGGATCATGATTACTTCACCTATCCCTACAAGATTTTTGTCATTCCCTCCCAAGTGACATTATTTTTCAATAGGGTAATTTAGAAAATAATTCTATACCCCAGAAGAGAAGACAAAGTTGGAAAGTTTCAGGCAAGATGGGGGGATTTATAAGGCAACCTATGTAAGCAGTGGGTTTTGAAAGATTTCTTATATCACATCACATCATATAACTGGCCACAGCTAATATAAAATATATTTGTGTGTATATATGTATATACAATATCTATATGGTTATATATGAATATTACCTGTGCATTAGGGCTATTCTTTCTTAAAAACCTAGAGAGAAAAGATTGTGCTGAGCTGTATAAATATTTCTCCCTGATTGCAAAGTATATAAAAATAAAATGACACTTTCAAAATACTTTACCCTGAAAACTTTTCTATTACTTGGGGAAGCTCTTCTTAACTGCTTCCTTCGAGTTTCGTTTGTGATTTACTGGGACCATTTAGAGATAGCTCATATTTTCTAGACATACTGTAGGTATTTTAATGCCTTAATCAATTTTTGCCACTTTAGTTCCTCTGCTGGGCTAGATTAATCTTTCCCTAGGTTCCCAACTTTCAAAGAAGAACACTTATCAAAATCATCTTTACAGGAAAAAATGAAGCTGCAATTAAAAAAAAAGAAAAATGCTTATCTCTCCCAAGTCATATATCACAAATATTGTTAACTATGATATAAACAGCTTTTTGAATGAAGACTTAAAATGAATACATGGTCTTCAGTTCTAGAAACTGTGTAAAAGTAAATACTCTTTCCTTTTCAATTTAAGTTAATTTGATTTTCATTTTTGCTCCACTGATAAATTACAATATGTCACTCCCAAAGTAGTAGAGGCACCATACCCAAAACTTGTGGTATGGGTGAAAATGATATTGTAAAGCAGGGAAGAAGAAAGAAAGTAGGAGAGGGCATGGGAAACCCCCTGTAAATGAATCTCCAATGTCTAATTGGGGGGATGGTTTATTAAGTAGGATCCTGTTTATCTTTCTAGGCTCATTTGGTTTCAGCATATATGTGATCTGTTCTTTTGACAAGTCTTCCCTGTCTTACTTTTCCAAAAGTCCTCGACTATCATACGAAGAATATCAGAAGAAAAGGAAAATCATTTTTTTGTTGTTGTTCTTCTGTGATAAGGACAGAGACAATACATTGGATTGACCACATTTCTTTCCCCTTTCTTCAGGAGTAAAGGGGTGGCAGAAATAGTGAGTTTGACCCCAACTAACTTATAAATGTAACAGACTAAGGTATCTGTCTCTTACAATTTCCTTTGTGATGGCATTCCTCTTGGCTAACTATTAGTAACAAAAGAAACTACATTCTTAATTCAGACATAAGCTAAAGATCTAGGTCCTTTTGATGTCTATACCAGCAAGAGTTTCTAAAGATACACAGTATTGACAGTCCAGCCTTGAAATCCCAGGACTGTTCTCAAATAAATATTTTGAAACATTAAAAATTTGACAAGAACATACATTTTCAAGAAATGAAATAAAGCTTGGATCACCTCTAAAATAAATTTAAAATTATTCCTCTCGAGATAAATTTTAACATGGGAAAATTTCTACCCATCTTTCCTCAAAAACAAGTTACAGCAATATTTGATGTCATTTCACAAATTTTACTGATAGGAAATATGGTTTTGGTCTGTAACTTTTATGAACATTATCTAGACATGCATTAATTCCTAAAAGCCCTTGTGGTCATCATTTGTTGCTTTTATCAGCCTAGGAATATATTAACTATGGACGAGAGGCAAGAGAGGAAGAAAACTTTGGGTTTAGAATCAAGAAAATTGGGAAAGATGAGCTCCTGGCTGGATTCCAATGTTGATTTTTTGAAGTCAGTCACACAGTCTCAATGGACCTCAGTTGTTCCCACCTGTAAAATGAGGAGTTAGAGCTAAAGTACTCTCTGGGGTCCCTCCCAGCATTAAGAGTTTATGTTTGAAAGCCTTGTCAAAAGTAGCAGTCTCAACTATTCAAAAAGATTCTGCAACAAGGAAACTCTGATAAAACATTATAAACCTGGTAATTCGTTGATTTCTCAGTGTTTCTGATTTACCTTGAGGTATTAAAAAAAAAAATACATGCAGATGCCACTAGGTGAAGTGCGTATTTTCTTTTCTTGCTTTTATATACTGTGGTCTCTGCCCAATAGAACTGTGAGAGTCCATAGCAATGCAATGAAGTGAGACAGGAAAGGCAGCTTAAGTCCATCACTTAGAAGGCAAAATCTGACTGATGGGAGACATTCTGAGTGGGATGTTGGTGCTCTCCTCCTGCTCATGTTTAATTGAGGATGCATATTTGAAAGTCTCTCGATAGGTTAAGTAGAAATCTGATTCTGTCCTTTGAAAGAAAACGGTTAATAATATGCGATGTGAATATGTTTTCCTGTTCTGCTTAGCAATTTGCATAGGCCAGCACTCCCTGTTTGTCTCTTGATAACCTCATCAATCTCATCCATGCCCTCCTGACCACAGTGCCTGATTGCAGTAATTCCATTTTAGTGGGGCTTTCAGGAGGACTTGGCTTCTGCATTTAGCTAGTACTGCACATTGGAGTGATCCTGTCTTCCCCAGAGTGAGCAGCTGAGATCATATTATGCCTCCCTTGATTTCTTTGTAAAGGCTGCCTATAGAATTTCATATTGATTTTAAGCTGGTGCTGTTTCATTTTTAACTCCTTTGTAAGTCAGAAGTCCAGTTATATTAGTATCTCCTCCCTGTCATTCTGACAGGCATTGGTTATCTGCTTTTTTTCTTGCAGTCCTTGCCCTTCATTCTGTGGCAGCTCTTTTGGTATCGAACTTGCTGCCTTTACTCTTTTGTTGTTGTTCATGTGTTTTAAAAATCTCAGGGCAGTATAGCACAAGGATGTAAGGCTGAGTACAATTTTAAAAGTCTAATATGTAAATGAGTAAACAAAGAGCTCAAAAAACCAGAAAGGTCAATAGAGGATGGGTATTCATGCTGAGGATGCACAGTAGCTTTGGCAGCCTTACATTATTCTAGAGAGGGTTTTGTAGATGCAAGGTTTGCCAAGTAATGAAGCAGAGCCCAGTTGTTAGTTGAATAGTGAGAAATGGCTACAGGTATGACTTGTTGGAAGCATATCTTAGTTTTAATGTTTATTAACTGGCTGCTCTTCAGAACCTTAATTTGGTGTCATTTGGCATAAAATCTGTCTTAAAGCAATGCAATATAAAGATTTATAAGTGACACTGCACTCCATAAACATGCACTGTGTAGTGCCTTAGAATTTACATAGCCTTTCAAATCAATTGTCTTATCTGATCTTCACATAGGCCCTGTGACACAGGCAGTATAGCTATTAATATGTCCATTTTAGAGGTAAGGAAGCAGATACCAAGAGAGCACACACATATAATAGAACTGAGGCTGGAATTTTAGTTTCCTAAAACCAAACTTGTTGCTCTTTAATTCTGTGGCAGTCTCAAGTAATGCAAGCAAAAATATAACTATTGCATACCTTTGCATCACCTTTAGATTTACAATTCCTTATTTATTTCCTTGTCTTTGTACTTTCTGAGTGTACTTTCAGATTTATCTCCAGCAGAGCAGAGTTACTTTTATCACAAAAGAGAATGACAGAAATCAAGGTCTCCACGTTAAGCAGATTATTCTTAACTGCTTAGGGAATTTTCCCACTGGATTGCCCTATTGTACTTAAAATTTTATTTTAGCTCCATTTTCTTGTCTGTAAAGTGAAGGGGTTAGGCTATGTTCCTCTCACTCTATGGTAGTGTGATTAGGAGAGTGGAAGGTGAAGAAAGAATCAGAGCTGCAAGTGAATACGATTATCATGGAATCGCAAGTACAGGGTATAATGCATGTTTTAAAACTGAAGATAGTATTTATTTTCTAAAGTGTTTCCTTATGAATTACCTTCATCCTTCAGTGTACTGTTTAGTCTTACTGCAAACATATTCCTTTTACAAATCCGAATCAATTTGTTTGCCTTCCATATAAGATACAATTTTCAAAATGTGTTTATGTCCAAAAACAACATGCTTAGTTTTAGATAATTCTTTCAGTTGATACAGGGTTTTGTGAGACTAAGTGTAAATATTCTCTAAAATAGTTACATTTTTCCCCTTAGTCATCACTTTCTAGAACGCTTAAGCATTAGCAATCATTTTTAATTTAGTGATTTCATCTTCTTTATTTAATGGCTCACTGCTATATTTGAAACTAAACCATGTATATTTCAACTTTCAAGAGCCAATGGGCTTTGAAAAAACTTGGGTTGGAGTCAATAGTTTCCTTTTAAAAATATTTCATATTGTAAATCAGATAAATATCTATTTCATATTTTAACAATTTCCCTTGTTGCATACAGCGAAACTGATTTGTGTGTTATGCTAAATATCTCTTAGCTAATAGAACTAGAGTAATTTAAAATATTCAGAGATTTGGATAAAAATAAGATTCATAAATATGCCTTACAAAGCCTTTGGATAAACACTGAGTTTTGCAAGACTCATGGGTTATACATCCCAGGCTCCAATATGGCACTTTGGAAACTAGCATCATGAGCATGAACAAGATAACAACCACAGCACAAACCCTAGAGAAATATATTTAAGTAGTAAAACTTTCTCTTTTTTCCTTCAAATGTAACTTTCATAATGTCATTAGACTATCCCTAGTAATAAGCTCATAATTCACCCTTTTATCTGTATTTTTTAATGTTCTTAAATAAATAGGAACTCAAATTGAGAGGAAACTTAGGGCTTAATTTCTGCTTGTAATTTCTAATATTTTATGTGCAGAAATACAAACCCAGGCTGAATGACTCTTTTTCAACTTTTGTGCATGATTTCCTCAGTGAATTTATTTGCTGCAAAGGCCACCAGACCATTTTTTCTTCTTAACACATAAACTGACTTTGTTACCAAGGTGTTTTTTTTTTTTTCTTTGACATGATGGCTTTTTATTCCCTTAAGTTCAACCATAAGGTGGATATGATCAAAACTGGCAAACAGCAAACATATTCCCTTAATAAAATATATACTCATAGTTTCATTTGTGTACAGTCATGACAGCAAAACCAAAAACCAGGCAAAACTCACCACTTTTTCTTAAAAAATAAAACAGTTTGATATGCAGCTCAGGTTCCTTAAATGGCTTGTGGACATCTCAATGTCTTTCCATCAACCTGGGTCACCTCTTGCACACACTATGGATAATGTCTGGTTTTAGATGGAACCGTTACTAAACTTCAGTATGCTGAAATTTGCTTCGAGTCTTAGAGCTTATTCATATTGAAACTTGGGAGATATAAACTGAAATAAAAATCCCACATTCAAAGAGTTGCCTGAAAGTTGAAACCACCCAGCCTCAGGCAGCTGCAGCCACTGTGATCCTATGACCAAAGTTTCTGAGAGGCTTACCCTCAGTGAAGTCATTAACAGAGTAATTGTCCCAAATTTTTATAGGCACATCAACTGGCAATGATAGAACATGAGTTAATTTTTTTGGCCTTCTTGCTTATGATTCGAATTTATCTTTTGTGTGTCTTGTTTCAGTAACATCAAAAGAGAAGAAAAAAAATCAGGGAGGTAGAGAGCACATTCTCAGAGAGCACATCTCTCAATTCCAGAAAGCACATTCTCACTCTGATGTTTCTGATATAGAATCTTAGAGTGGACTTAAGAGGAGCCAGCTGTGTGGGAGCACATATTGATGACTTCGTTGGCAGTACTTCCCCAATGAGTGCCAAGCTACAGATGCACTCCCAATCAATTCCCACACAGCTACAGTTTAGTGAACTATTCTGAATGAAAAGAACATGGCACTGGGGGCTGTGAGATCGAGAAACATCAGAGCAGAGTCCAAAGACAGCATATCTCCAAACAAAGCAGAGTGGCAGTAGACCTAAAGAGGCAAAGTGACAGGAAAATAAGGAAGAAGTAAACTAAGGCAAAGTGTGCGTGTATGTGTGAGTGTAAACTAGATATAAGAAAAATAGGCATTGCTTTCTTATTAATGTCGTAAAGTGAGTTTGTTAGTTGCAAGATAAAATACAGGTGATTGCCCTATGTAGTGGAGATCATATACCGCTTGCTGAATTAAATGAAATGGAATAAACAAATACAGTTCTTTAAAAAAAGAACAAATATGAAACCAAAAAAAAGTGAAAATATTTACATACATAATATACAATCTTTTTTGGTGAAATTTTTAAATAATAATGGAATATGATTATATAGCAATTACAGCATGCAAGCTGACTTCATTTACATTTTATCTGTGAACATTGGATGTTGTGTTCTGCAATCTCTTTCTAGCATTCGGGTGGTCCTCTGAGGGTTGTCTGTGTTTATAAATGTATATATACCATTTATGATCTCCTAAATGGGAACTTTTGAAGAATGGAAAAAAGTCTTAAGATAACTTAAAAATATGAAATATTTTATATATTTTTTAAAGAAGTTAGAATTCACCTTTAAAATTCAAAAATAAAAATATTTAATTTTTATCTAGTTTAAACGCTTAAATTGATCAACAATGTATAAAAATTCACTCAAGATAATAACTTTAAATTCAATATCAAGTGATTTTTAAAATAATTTTCCAGTACAAAAATAGCAGAGCCTGTTTTTGTTTCAATGCCATTGATTTTTAACTCAATGATAAAAAACAGGCACTTTATTTTAAAATTCCTCAATGTTTTCTTGATGTTTATGGTCTATTGTTAAAGTGGGAAATAATTTCTACCTAAGACAACATAGGTAGAAATTCACAATGAATTAAAAACTAAATGTTACTATTTTTTTTTAAGTAAGCATCATGGAATAAATAAATCAGGATCAATGAACAAAAATGGTCCTATTTAACTAAGGCAAAAATGTACACATACATTTTTAGTAGGTTTTATAGGACATGAAAGATAAGATAGGTATAGAAAAAAATTTCAGAGCTAAAGTTTCTAAGTGGAATATGAGTTGTTTGTAATATTGCAAAGTTTCTCCAGAAAGTGTCTGGGACAAGCCACTTTCTAAGGTAGCCCAGACACAATTAAGTAGGTAGAACAATTCAATTGCACATAAGATTATAATCAACGATACCTTTTGCCTTAGGCACTTTTATATTTTGCATTTGTATAAATATACATTTCTTTTTATGTAAATTTTTAATAATATTATTGAGCAATTACTCTAATAGTTACTTAACTCACATAACCTCAATTTTCTTGTTGTTTCTTTCAATCATATTGTGAGGTTATTGTTCCATTTTGCAGACAAGAATCCTTTGTACATTATGGTGAATGGGAATACTAAAACAAAAACCATTTATTTCAATCACTATTTTCCTTGACTCACCTACTTACTGGAGTATAGTGCTGCATGTATATTATGCACTTAATATATACTTCATGATTGATTGATCAAAAATTAATTAAGGTTCTTGTCCTGTGAGATATCTACAATACCATCTAAGAAAACAGAATAAATACCTCCTATTTTTTGAAAGCTTCCTGTGCTTTTTCTATCTTTCCAGAAGTTGAGCCCAGCAATCATGATATCAGCAAACGTCCCTCAACATAAAAATCTTTCTCTTCCTCTGAACTCCCCTTCTCTGTCCCGATGACACCCTGCTCAATGAAGTGCAAACAATCGATGGGTTCTCTGTCAATCAATGAGTGTCTCTTCTAAGAGGCACAGAAATGTGGAAAACAGTCCTGGACTGTGAGGGGCTGGGGGAAGAATAGCTGGCAATTTTTTTTTTTTTTTTTTTTTTTTTTTTGAGACGGAGGCTCGCTCTGTCGCCCGGGCTGGACAGGCTGGAGTGCAGTGGCGCGATCTCGGCTCATTGCAAGCTCCGCCTCCCGGGTTCATGCCATTCTCCTGCCTCAGCCTCCCGAGTAGCTGGGATTATAGGCGCCTGTCACCAGGCCAGGCTAATTTTTTTTGTATTTTTAGTAGAGACGGGGTTTCACCGTGTTAGCCAGGATGGTCTCGATCTCCTGACCTCGTGATCCGTCCGCCTCAGCCTCCCAAAGTGCTGGGATTACAGGCGTGAGCCACTGCTCCCGGCCTAGCTGCCATTTCTTTACAACTTAACTGGCAGTATGTATTTGGTCATATCACTTCTCACCTGCTCTAGACCTCCGTTTGCTCATCTGCAAAATGATAGTATTTGAAAGGTTAATTCTAAGATTCCTTCTAGCTCTCCTGATCTCTGCTCCTATTTATAACATCTGTATTTCTTGAGGTGGGTGGGCATTCGAAGAAATAAATTCAGAAGGTAGAAATGTTCTGAAATACACAGTTTGTTAAACTCATTCCAAAGAAGCACACATTCTATTTTTCTCCTCAACGGCTTTCTTGTTTTAAGGTTTATATTTTCAAAATGATGCTTTCTGAATAAATATATGGGGGCAATAAAACCAGCCATAAAAGCAAACCAGTAAGGTGGCAATAAAATATGAATCATGGTTCCCAGTATCAGTAGAATTGTCAGAATGTACATATCACCGTGTATGACACTAACACTTGTGTTCTCTAGCGGGGAGGCATGTGCTAACCTAGGACTGAGCAGACATTGAAGTATAGAATGGGGAAAATAACATAAAAGAATCTCTCTATGTCTTACAGCCAGTATGGCTCAAAAATTTGCCATTTGAAAGAGTTCTAGTTGGATCAAGGTGTGATCCAGCAGATAAAATGGTGTCAAGAAATTGAGGGAGGTACTTTCTGTCTTTGATTCTGTACTTCACAGGATGAGTGATGTTGAAGAAGGTTATCAACTTTTATATATCAACTTCTCCACAGTGAACTAGTGAAATAACACTCGACTTCCCTCAGTTGTATGTGTTTCTTCATAAGACTAATATTTATAAAAGGTTTCAGTCTCTTTATAAGGAAGAACTCTGTAATAATAATAATAGTAATAATAAGGACTGTAGTCATTTCCCACCACAAATGTTCAGGAAATAAAATGAATAGTGTCACAGAGCAATTTGCTAAACTATATTTTGTAAGTACAAATAGGAATTTTCTGCATCACATGCAATTCAGTCTATCGAATTTGTATGAACATAACCAAGGAGAATACAATACAGGAGCTGTAATTTAATGATCACACTAGACAGCAGCCTCCCACATAGCAAGAGGTTATCATAATTATTTACATTTGGGTGTAGAAAGAAGACAATGTGTCATCTTTTTGGTTACTGCTTACATTAAAAAAAGAAAACGCTCTTCTCGAACAGGTGCAGTAAGCAATATGAATTAATTAAAACTCACTAACTTTGATACTGGAAGCAGAAATTTATATCCAATAAATAATTTCTCTAATTTAAGACAAGAGGTTCTCTTGGGAAGACAAAATCTTCAAAAGATTTAGAGAAAGGAAATCATGACTTTTGACGTATCACTGCAGCCACATATCCAACAGCTGGCTGATACAGTTTTGAGAATACACTGGAGAACTGCAGATTCTGAGGGGTCTACACCTTGCCTCCAGTTTCTTCCACTCAGAATTTTCACGGCTTATACTTGTATGTACACTGCTTGCTGCATATAGATAGGTGTTTACAGAACACGTATTATTAGAACCAGGGAGAGTAAACAGAATATCTGTCTGAATTAACTTTCCTGTCCAGCCACTTTGGGATAATCAGATTTTTATCTGAATAGAAATGAGATTTAGGTATAGAAGATGGTCATAGATAGAGGTGTTTTCCCCAATCTTGTAATGAAATCACCTTCCACTATTTTTACAACATTTTCTAAAATATTGAATTGAGCAAGAGATTAAGAAAAATCTTGCTTTGGTGTGTGTTCTCTGCCATGAATATGGTTTTAAGGATAAAAATGTACTCCATGCTCATGAATACATCCTCACCAGTTTATAAGGGGGAGTGAGGTCATGAAATTCAGCAAGCACATCTGAGCAAACCATGTAATCAGGATGATGGAGGCTTTCTAGCTTTATTTAGGAGAAAAGAGGACTCCAAAAGGCCAAGACCAGGACCAGTTAGGCAAAACGTGAAGCAGATTGGAGTATTAAAATGTACTAAAAATAGAATATTTCCAAAGAATGTATATGGAGTTGCTTTTAGAAGTAAGAGAATTATGCAACTAGGAGGAAGTAGGAGGTTACTGGGAATATTTTATGTAAAAAAGAGCTTAGAGATCAATTTACCTATTTCACATCTCTTCTGAGATCCTGCTCTGAAAACCCTATTTAGTAGCCAGACTTATTATTATTATTATTATTTATTTTACTTTAAGTTCTGGGATACATGTGCAGAAAAATATGGAACGCTTCACAAATTTGTGTGTCATCCTTGTGCAGAGGCCATGCTTATCTTCTCTATATCATTCCAGTTTTAGTATATGTGCTGCTGAAGCAAGTACCAGACTTATTTTTATTTTGTATTCTCTGAATACCAGGTATATGATTAGATTTAGCAAACAAGTTACTTATCATGTTATATGATGCTTCCCAAACAACATTGTAAAGCTGCATTTCTTTGGAAGTCAACTATTGTACTCAAATTCATATGAGCTACATGAGACAAATAAAAAATACATCCACAAATTTAAACATATTTATTGAGTGATTACAATATGCCAGATACCATTCTAGGTGCTGAGTATACCTCGGAGAACAACTGCAAATAGCCCTGAACTTTTTCTACTGGGGAAGGAGATAGATGGTAAATATGGAACACATGTACTGTGTCAGAATATCATAAGTTTATGGAGGAAAGTAAAACAGGAAGGGAGCCTACAGAGCGCCAAGCCTGGTCAATGGGGCGGGGATGTGAAATGTTATCTAGAAAATTCTAAGATAGGTGCTCTGAGAAGGTGGCATTTAGGCCAAAACTTGAAGCTCAGATGAGCCCACTGTCAATGAAACTTAAAGTTAAATTTAAATTGATTATTTTTACCTTTATCAATGTAGATTCACTCTTCATTCCATCTTGTCTTATGTTTTATCCAAGAAAGACACAAATCTAAGATCTTGAGGAATTTAACTTTCTTAAATCTTTACGCTTCTCTATGAAAGCACTTACCCCATAAGAAAAAATGTAATCTTTGTCCTGTGCTGTAATGCAATGCAGTGTGCGGCAGAAAGCATAAAAGTGAGAACTAAAAAACCTGGGTTCTAGTTGCTTGATTTATACATTAATTAATAACCTCAGTTTGTTCATTTGGGGAATGAGGGCATTGGACTATTTCAATATTTCCAAAAGGAGCGTAACATTCCATGGAGCAGTTGTGCTGGAGACACTTGAAAATCAAGAGTGGACAATTAAATTTGGAAGCATCATATGTCAGATGGTCCCTAACTGAGGAGTACAAAGGCATTTCAGCAGGTTAAAGAAACTGAGGAGGTAGTGAATAAAAGGAAGCCATTTAACAATTAACTTTGTTTAACTCAAAATTTCCTAAACATATTAGAACAAACTTGGGAAACACTGAAATAGATCATCAATGCTAATGTTTTTACAGTTAAGAAATTCTATGAGTGTTCTTTTTCATTGTTAGTTCCATTCTACTGTATCCTTAAAGATGACCTAATTATGCAGAGACTGACAACGACATAAAAATCTCAGACACTTAAACAATAAAACTTATTCCTTACTTATGCAACATGTCCATTGAGGATTGGCTGCAGTCTTCGTTCCACAGTTTTCTCACTGCATTTTCCAGTAAGCAGAACAACCACAGTCTAAGCATTATCCATCAGTCTGGCATAAAAAAGGAGAGGCTACTGTGACCTAATTTGAAGTGCATTTGGAAGTATATGCTTAATTTGTGCTTGAAAAATTACAGATATTGGTGAAAGCACTAATGACTCCATGTTTACCTCCTGAAATAACCTCATGGCTACATTAAATCTAATAAATGCTAGATTTTATAAGTTTTATGTTGTCAACTGCTGGATTTTGTGGTCTTCCAATAAGGCTTTATTCTGGTAGGCAATAGGTTACTCGTGGATAAGCTTTATCTTTTTGAGACTTAATTTCAAGTGCTTTTTGGATAGGACTAAAGTATCCTTTTTTCCTAATGCTCATTTAGCCCTGTTTCTGAGGCATGACCCTCCTTTCACGGCCTCTATTGAATGGTTTGATGAGTCAAGAAGGTTTCTTTATTCTGGCTAGTGGAAATTTCAACAATTCTTGACCCTGTGTAAACTCCGAATATTATTCAGTACCCGCTGTCCAGCAATTGTCGTTTCTTCAGAAGTTGTTGCCTAGCCTCCTGGGGATTCACTTTATGCATGCAGAGGTTGATATTAAGCCAAAGATTCAAAGGACTGCTATGCATATTTTTGGAATTCTTACCCTGTATAGCGCCTGCAAATTCTACCTACCTCTTCACTCAGGGAGGCCAGCAGGATCTATTTGGATTTCCCATCCCTGCATTGCAGTGTAGAAATTTTCTCTAGGCAGAAAGCCTGGGCAGCAATAAGTCTCATTTCTTTGGTTCTTTTCTGTCAAGGATCCCAGTGCTGTACTGTCTGCTGCTCAAAGTATGAAAATAGTTATTTCCTACATTTTGTCCAGTTTTCTAGTTGTTTATGGCAGGAGAATAATTTCAAACCCTGTTATTCCCTCATGGCTGGAAACTCAAGTTTCCTAAATCTAAATTTAGCCCTTGTTTTATAAGTACTTGGTTTTCCAGCATGGCAAAGCATCATGTCTTGAATGTCAACAAAATGGATTTCTTGTTTTTCCCTGGGATAACAGAAAGCTATAAACATGAGAAACTCCAAATACTATACTTCCAATTTCCTGAAAGGTAACTCCTGGAGCCAGTGGAAAAAGTATATGCTGACCTAAGTAATTGTCAAGATATGTAAGCAAAGAGAACATTTCTAAGGCAAACAACTTATTTTTTTTTTCCTGAAGCATCAATACATAGTAAAAATATTCGTTTCTATAAATATTTGTCTTGAAGTCAAATAGAAACTAAAATATATTATTAAGAAACTAGTACAAACCTAATCTAGAAAAATAGCAATAATTTTATTATACATGATATTTCTTGGTAAGCCAATGATTTGAGTTCTTACATTGGAATATCGAGTATCTCCTGGTACTAAACATTAAATAATAACCTTAGAAATTGTATGACAGGGCCAAAATAGAAACTGTAGTTTGTAGTGTTGCACTATCCTAGTGTCTAGAGCATATTAGGTTACCCAATTAGATATTACTTGAATACTGGATGAATGAAAGAAAGATGACAAGAAAAGGTGAGGTGTTATGATGTAGTAAAAATTATTTCTTAGAAGGAAGGCGTTTCTCTTTACTTCCTTGAAGTACTGAGTTCTGAGAAAGTGTCTAAGGCCATTGGTTTTAGCATCAGACAGATGGATGGATATAATTCTCACAAGAATTCTGGAGACTGCAATAATAATAATAATAAATAATGATGCAATAATGATATAGTAATAATAAATAATGAATAATCATGATGGCAAATAATGATAATGAATTATTCTTGTGTGCTTTCTATGCGCCAAATGCTGTTCTATGCACTTTTAATGTTTACCTCATTGATCCTTTATCAGACTATGAAATGAATACTACTGCCACATTTCATAGTTATGGAGATTAAGGAATAGGGATAATGAGTAACTTGAGCATGGTGACGGAGCAAATAGTGGCAGATAAAGGTTGTAAATCTACAATCTGGTCCTAGTGCCATCAGTTTTAACTACAGAGCTATACTGACTCTCCGTACACAGGGACCAAATATAGAGGAGCTCACCAATATGAAAAGTATAGAAAATCCTTCCAGAAGTTAAAATATAAAACTAATAATGAATTTTAAATTTTTAAAAAATTTTAGTAGAGACAAGGTCTCAATATGTTGCCCAGGCTGGCTTCCAACTCCTGAGCTCAAGCAATGCTCCTGTAATCCCAAAGTTCTGGGATTACAGGTATGAGCCACCCTGCCTGGCTATAGTTCCTTAGTGTCAGTTCAAGTGTTCCATTCAATATTGGAAGTCCAGTGGCAGTCTGCTTCCATTCTGTTTCTTTCTCTGTACATGTTGTGATGAATGATAAATTGTTTTCCTTTTATTTTATTTATTCCTGTGATTTAGCTTATGGAGAAGAATAAAAGGGTTAAAGCTCCCAGGTCCAAAACAGAATTTACCAGAAATGAAGATATGTGTAATAATTTCCAAATTGTATTTACAGATACCATTTTATTCTATCGATTGGAACTGTACTCAGCAAAGGGGATCATACAAAGGAGATAAGAGAAAATAAGAAATTGAAACAAAGCATTAATGGAAGTTTCCTAACAGCAAAAAATGAGAAGGCTGTGCCATCCCAGGGGAAGTGGGGGTGGATCTGATGCCTGAAACAATGAGAGCTGTGATGGAATCAATGGCAGCGGATCCCGTAATTACTAAATTAGACTGTTCCATTTCTGGATAATGCATGCTGCATTTTGATCTTGATTTGAAATCCAATTAGTTCAGGATCATCATTCCTTTTAGTTCTAGCTTCTCTCTGGTGACTTTGAGACTAGAGCAATAGTGTAGTATTTTTGTGTTTGTTCTTTCATGTCTTTGAAGATACGGTTTTTTAAATCTATGGCAACAGGTGTCCTCTGCTCCCACTCTTACATATTTTACTGATTACTCTCTTGGTTTATTCTCGCATGCTCTCAAGTCATAGCAACCAGTGAAATGCTACATTGATACACATTTGGCTTTTTCAATAAATAATGACAACCAACCATGAAACACTTGTCTTTGAAATCACCGCTACCTTTTAATGTTTTTAAAAAATGTTTTATTTACTAGATAGTTTGCCTTTGTGGATTGGTGTTATTCTTAATTCTCTTGCTTTCCTTTACTGAAATTAAAGGGGCAAGTCTTATATTATGAAAGGAACCCCTAAATGAAAAGAACATATGTCAGGTCTGTCACGTATGAAAGATGAAGACTTCTTACAACACAGCGTTTGTTTTGTCATTTTCTGGTGAGGGTGAGAAGGGAACTTCAGGCAGCCCATTGAAATAGCTTCAGTTCGCTCACATGACTATATTAGCAAGTAGTTGATTAAAGATAGTCTGAAATAGTTTCAGCAAAAGACCTTAGGATGTATACATTAGAAATATATACACCTGTGGTTCATGATTATGAAATTATTTGAAGGTAGTTTTGCTTTTTCTTGTCGAATACATGAGGAGAAACCTCTGGAATTGTGGTATAATATAAATTATAAAAATATAATTTTCATACTGAAGCATGAATATTTATAGTCTACAATAATTTTATACCACAAGAAAGAAAACAGGCACTGTTTTCCTCCATGGGCTTGCTGAAGAAAATGTGAAACATTGATTGAGAGCTACTTGTTAATTCGCACTAGGGAACCATGTAGATTACTTAATTTTGAAAATTACAATGTAAACAAAACCAATGCCATAAAGGAGTTCAAGGGCCCTACATCAAAATAATATTTTGTTCATTTACTTTGACAAGTGTGGTTCATATACTCAAGTGTTACTTATGAGTATATTGCATTTGAATTAACAGTGCATTTCATCAAAATAATAAAATCTTAGTGACATAATAACTTATAAAGAGAGTTCATCACATTTTTCTGATGCAGATATTTTAAATAATCTATATACATTTATGAGTGCATTAACGTTACAACATTTCTCAGTCTCTGTCTCTTCTCTCTCTTCCTCTCACTTTTTCTCACACACACAGAGAACTAAAAGTAAATTTAACAATTTTACTGCCTTTTCTGAGACTCAGAGATTACTAAAACTGATTGTGTGGTTGATAATTCATATATTGCTGTATTAGTCTGATTTTATACTTCTATAAAGATACTATCTGAGACTGGGTAATTTATAAACAAAGAGTTTGATTGACTCACAGTTCCACATGGCTGGGGAGGCCTCAGGAAGCCTAGACTCATGCTGCAAAATGACAGGAAAGCAGGCAGCTTCTTACATGGCAGCAGGAGATAGAGAAGTGCTTCGACTGGGGGAGCTTCCAAACACTTTTAAAACCATCAGCTCTCCTGAGAAGTCCCTCACTATCACAAGAACGGCATGGGAGAAACCACACCCATGATCCAATCACCTCCCACCAGGTCCCTCCCTTGACACCTGGGGATTACAATTCGGATTACAATTCAGATTACAATTCAAGATGAGATTTGGGTGGGAAAACAGCCAAACCATATCAACTGCTATATTGTTAGTCTGCATTCTTCCTGTTCAAAAGCAGTTTCTATGTTTATGGTTGCATAGCAAATATAATATTGTGACTGATTTTTAAACAAATTAAATCTGTTAAAATTATGAGCCTAGTAAATTACATAGTCTAATATTATGGATGAACCAAGAAATGGGGAGATGGGAATATTATTAGGTTGGTGCAAAAATAATTGAGGTTTGCCATTAAAAGTAGTGGCAAAAACCGCAACTACTTTTGCACCAACCTAATAGCCTATTGATATTGAGGAAGGCAGAGACGTAAGGGTTCATCATTTTTAAAATTCTATCTTTTTAAAGCTTACATTTCATAAAATTGATTAATTTTGCTGCTAGATCAGAGTTCAATTTTTTATATTAATTTTGTATATATTCAGAGAAAGAGCACAGAAGTGTTATTTTTAAAACTATTATTGTGTAAACTTTATCCTAGTTATCAAAATGCTAGAATGGACAATAAAAATTAGATGGAAAATGAAAGCAATTATGAATTATGTTAAATATATCTGTGTCTAAACAGAGAAAAATGCCAATTTATGCATATCTATGTTGTGACATATCATGGCGGTTATTCTAAAAAGAGATTTCTAAAATAAATTATATCAGTATTACTTCAGTTCTCTTTTGCGAATAGATTTAGTTTGTAATTATAAACGACATAAAGGATACCAAGATGCTTTTCTTCTGTTTTCTTCAAGTAATTTCACAATTTCAAGTCTTACATTTAAGTCTTTTAATACATTATGAGTTGATTTTTATATATGGTTTGAGAAATGAGTTCAATTTCATTCTTCTGTATGTAAATATCAAGTTTTCTTGTCACCATTTATTGAAGACACTATCCTTCCCCCATTGTGCTTTCTTGGCACCTTTGTTGAAGATCAATTTATAGTAAATGTGAAGACTTATTTTTGGACTTTCTGTTCAGTTCTATTGCTCTATATGTGTGTATTTATGCTAGCACCATACTGTTTTGATTAGTGTAGCTTTGTAGCACATTTTGAAATCAGGTGGTGTGATGCCTCCAGCTTTCTTTTTGATCAAGATTGCATTGCTTATTTAGGGTCTTTTCTGTATGAAGTTTAGGATTATTTTTTCTATTATTGTGAAAAGTGCCACTAAAATTATAATAGGAATTGCATTGATTCAGTAGATTGCTTTGGGTACTGTAGACATTTTAGCAATATTTATTCTTCTAATATATGCATATAAAATATCTTTTCATTAATTTTATCTTCTTTAATTTCTTTTATCAATGTTTTATAGTTTGCAGTGTATAGGTCATTCACTTTCTTGGTTAGATTTATTCTTAGGTATTTTAGTGTTATTGTAAATAGAATTATTTTCTTAATTTATTTTTTGGATAGTTCATTGTTATTGTATTAAAATGCAACCAATTTTTGTATGTTAATTTTGATCTTGCAACCTTACTGAATTTGATTAGTTCTCACAGTTTTTTTGGTAGAGTCTTCAGGGTTTTCTATATATAAGATCATGTCATCTGCAGAGATAATTTTATTTCTTCTTTTTTGGCTTGGAGGCCTTCTTTTTTTTTTTTTTTCTTGTCTAATTGTTCTGAATAGAACTTTCAGAACTATGTTGAATAGAATTGGTAAGAAATGGCTTCCTTGTCTTGTTTCTGATCTTAGAAGAAAAGTTTTCAGCTTTTCATTGTTGACTCTGCTAATAACTGTGGGTTTGTCATAAGTGACCTTTATGATTTTGAGATATATTTCATTTATACCAAATTTTTGAGAATTATTATCATGAAAAGAGTTTTGTCAGGGGAATCCAGCCAGGAACTCAGGCATCGGGTGGTTACTTTTTAAAGCTCTCAGTGAACAAATACTCTTGCCACCCACCAATCTCTGGCAGCCACTGACCATGTGAAATGGTTTTTATAACCTTTACCCTTCAAGATCCCCCTGAATTTACCAGCATCATCTTGACTTGGTAGTTGGTTAAAATAGGATGATAGAAGGCAGGGCCAAGATGGCCAACTAGAAGGAGTGGTGATCAGAGGCCCCCACTGCAAAGACCCAAAACAGTGTGTGAATCTGGCACTGGCAACTGAGGTATCCAGGTTCTGTCATTAGGACTGACTAGGCAGGTGGTATGACCAACAGAGAGGTAAGAAGAGCAGTGTGGTGTGGCGGCCCACCTGAGGGCCACAAGGGGCAAGGGAGCCCCCACCTCCACCCAAGGGAATCAGCAAGTGAGAGCGTTACTCAACCTGGGAAATCATGTTTTTTCCATGGAACTGCGTAACCCATGGATTGGAAAATCCCACTTGGGAACCCACACTGCCCGGGCCTTGGACCCCAACCATGGAGCTATGCAGATTCTCAAAACCCTCTTGGCTAGAATTGGCCAAAGCCTGCCTAGTTCCCTGTGGGAGGGGATGGGGGGTTGGGGGGGCGGGGGGGGTGGAGGTTGGGGGTGCTGCCGTCACCACTGCTGCGGCTGCCTGTTTTGTAAGCCACAGGTCTGAGCTCCTTGAGGGAGGTGTGGCAGCCAACACTGTGGCTGCAGGGCCTCCCTGTAGGAACTCCAACTCCAGCTAGGGGCTCGGGGACAGAACTCTGGTCTCCCTGGGCCTGAGCCCATAGGGGGAGGGGTGGCCATAGTCTCCAGAAATCAGCAAACTTAGTCTTTCCTGCTGCTAGCTCTGAGGAATCCAGGCAGCCCAGACGAATGGGTTTTCCCTGAGTGCATTGCATTCACTCCACCAAGGGACAGCCAAAGTGCCTCATTAAATGGGTCAAGCTTCCTGTGTCACCCAGCTAGGTGAGATCCCCCAACAGGGGTTATCAGACATCCTAAACAGGAGCATTCCTATTGGCATCAGGTTGGTGCCCCTTGAGGTCAGAGATCCCAGATGAAGGAGCAGACATCCATGTTTGTTGTTCTCCAGCCTCCTCGAGTGACATCTCCAGGTACGGAGTGAACCAGATGAACAGGGCCAGAAGTGAACCCCCAGCAAACCGCAGCAGCCGTACATAAGAGGGACCTGACAATTGAAAGAAAAACAAACAAACTGAAAGCAACAACAACAGCATCAACAAAAAAGGCTCCCCTAAAAACCTCATCCAAGGGTCAGTAGGCTCAAAGATCAAAACTAAGCAAACTCATGAAAATAGGAAAGAATCTACAAAAAAATGCTGAAAACCCAAAAGGTCAGAGTGCCTCTTCCCTTCAAAATGATCACAACACATCTCCAGCAAGCGTGCAGAACTGGACAGAGGATAACATGGATGAACTGACAGAAGTAGATTTCAGAAGGTGGGTAATGACAAACTTAGCTGAGGTAAAAAAAAGCATGTTCTAACCCAATGCAAAGAAGCTAAGAACGTTGATAAAAGGTTACTGGAGCTGCTAACTAGAATAACCAGTTTAGAGAGGAACATAAATGACCTTATGGAGCTGAAAATGCAGTACAAGAACTCTCTGAAGCATACACAAATATCAACAGTCAAATCAGTCAAGAGAAACAAACAGTATAAGAGCTGGAAGACTATCTTGGTGAAATACGGCAGGCAGACAAGATTAGAGAAAAAACAATGAAAAGGAATGAGCAAAACCTCGAAGAAATATAGGACTATATAGAAAGACCAAACCTACGACTGATTGGAGTACCTGAAAGAGGTGAAGAGAATAGACCTAAGTTGGAAAAACAAACTTCAGGATATTATCCAGAAGAATTTCCCCAACCTAGCAACACAGGCCAACTTGAAATTCAGGAAATACAGAGAACCCCACTAATATATTTCACAATAAGTTCAACCCCAAGACACATAATCAACAGATTCTCCAAGGTTGAAACAAAGGAAAAAATGTTAAGGGCAATCAGAGAGAAAGGCCAGGTCACCTACAAAAAGAAGCCCATCAGACTAACAGTGGATCTCTCAGCAGAAACCCTAAAAGCCAGAAGAGAGTGGGGGCCAATATTCAACACTCTTAAGGAAAAGAATTTTCAACCCAGAATATCATATCCCGCCAAACTAAGCTTCATAAACGCAGGCAAAATAAAATCCTTTTCAGACAAGCAAATGCTGAGGGAATTTGTCACAACCAGTCCTGCCTTGTAAGAGCTCCTGAAGGAAGCACTAAATATGGAAGGAAAGAACCATTGTAAGCCACTGCAAAACATATGAAAATATAAAGATCAATGATACAATGAAGAAATGACATCAACGAGTGTACAAAATAACCAGCTGGCATCATAATAACAGGATCAAATTCACACATAACAATATTAACCTTAAATGTAAATGGGCTAACTGCCCCCAATGAAAAGACACACACTGACAAATTGGATAGTCAAGACCCATTGGTGTGCTGTATTCAGGAAACCCATCTCACATGGAAAGACACACATAGGCTCAAAACAAAGGGATGGAGGAAAATTTACCAAGCAAATGGAAAGGAGAAAAAAGCAGGGGTTGCAATCCTAGTCTCTGACAAAACAGACTTTAAACCAATAAAGATAAGAAAAAAACAAAGAAAGACATTGCATAATGGTAAAGGGATCAATTCAACAAGAATAGCTAAGTATTCTAAATATATATGCACTCAATACAGGAGCACCCAGATTCATGAAACAAGTTCTTAGAGACCGACAAAGGGACTTAGACTCCCACACAATAGTAGTGGGAGACTTTAACACCCCACTGTCAAGATTAGACAGATCAATGAGACAGAAAATTAACAAGGATATTCATAACTTGAACTCAGCTCTGGATCAAGTGGACCTAGTAGATATCTCCCTAACTCTCCACACCAAAACAACAGATTATACATTCTTCTCAGTGCCATGTGGCACTTACTTTAAAACTGATCACATAATTGGAAGTAAAACACTCCTCAGCAAATGCATAAGAATGGAAATCATAACAGTCTTTCAGACCACAGTGCAATCAAATTAGAACTCAGGATTAAGAAACTCACTCAAAACCACACAACTAGGTGGAACCTGAACAACCTGCTCCTGAATGACTCCTGAGTATATAATGAAATTAAGGCAGTAATCTAGAAGTTCTTTGAAACCAATGAGAGCAAAGATACAATGTACCAGAGTTTCTGGGATGCAGCTAAAGCAGTGTTAGGAGGGAAATTTATAGCACTAACTGCCCACATCAGAAAGCTAGAAAGATTCAAATCAGCACCCTACCATCACAATTAAAAGAACTAGAGAAGTGAGAGCAAACAAATCCAAAAGCTAGCAGAAGACAAGAAATCACTAAGATCAGAGTGGAACTAAAGGAGATAGAGGCACGAAAAAGCCTTCAAAAAATCAATGAGTCCAGGAGTTGTTTTTTAAAAAAAATTAATAAAATAGACCACTAGCTAGACTAATAAAGAATAAAAGAAAGAAGAATCAAATAGATACAATAAAATGATAAAGGGGATATCACCATTGACCCCACAGAAATTCAAACAACCATCAGAGAACACTATAAACACCTCTACATAAATAAACTAGAAAATCTAGAAGAAATGGATAAATTCATGGACGTATACACCCTTCCAAGACCAAACCAGGAAGTAGTCAAATCCCTGAATAGACCAATAACAAGTTCTGAAATTGAGACAGTAATAAATATCCCACAAACCAAAAATGCCCAAGACCAGACAGATTCACAGCCAAATTCTACCAGAGCTACAAACAGGAACTGGTACCATCCCTTCAGAAACCTTTCCAATTCCCTCCCTAATTCATTTCATGAGGCCAGCATCATCCTGATACCAAATCCTGGAAGAGACACAACAAAAAAAGAAAACTTCAGGCCAATATCCCTGATGAACATCAATGGGAAAATCTTTAATAAAACACTGGAAAAATGAATCCAGCAGCATATCAAAAAGCTTATCCACCATGATCAAGTTGGCTTCATCCCTGGGATGCAAGGCTTGTTCAATATACACAAATCAATAAATGTAATCCATCACATATAGAGAACCAATTACAAAAACCACATGATGATCTCAATAGAGACAGAAAAGGCCTTCAGTAAAATTCAACCTCCCTTCATGATAAAAATTCAATAAACTTGGTATTGATGGAACTTATCTCAAAATAATAAGAGCTATTTATGGCAAACCCACAGCCAATATCATACTGAATGGGCAAAAGCTGGAAGCATTCCCTTTGAAAACCAGCACAAGACAAGGATGCTGTCTCTTACCACTCCTATTCAACTTAGTATTGAAAGTTCTGGCTAGGGTAATCAGGCAAGAGAAAGAAATAAAGACTTCAAATAGGAAGAGAGGAAGTCATATTGTCTCTATTTGCAGATGACATGATCCTGTATTTAGAAAACCTCATCGTCTCAGCTCCAAAACTCACTAAGCTGATAAGCAACTTCTGCAAAGTCTCAGGATACAAAATCAATGGCAAAAATCACAAACATTCCTGTACACCAACAATAGACAAGCAGAGGGCCAAATCACGAATGAACCCCATTCACAAACAGAGCAAAATACCTAGGAATACAGCTAACAAGGGATGTGAAGGACCTCTTCAAAGAGAACTACAAACCACTGCTCAAGGAAATAATAGAGGACACAGACAAATGGAAAAACATTCCATCCTCTTTGATAGAAAGAATCAATATCATGAAAATGGCCATACTGCCCAAAGCAATTAATAGATTCAATGCTATTCCCATCAAACTACAATGTCATTCTTCATAGAATTAGAAAAAACTAGTTTAAATTTCATATGGAACCAAAAAAGAACCCACATAGCCAAGACAATTCTAAGGAAAAAAAAAAAAAACTGGAGGTATCATGCTACCTGACTTCAAACTATACTACACGTCTACAGTAAACAAAACAGCATGGTACTGGTACCAAAACAGATATACAGAACAATAGAACAGAATAGAGACCTCAGAATTAAGTTCACACATCTACAACCATCTGATTTTCTACAAACCTGACAAAAACAAGCAACAAGGAAAAGATTTTCTATTTAATAAATGGTGCTAGGAAAACCAGCTAGCCATATGCAGAAAACTGCAAATGGACACCTTCCTTACGCCTTATACAAAAATTAACTCAAGATCGATTAAAGACTTAAATATAAAACCCCAAACCTTAAAAACCCTAGAAAAAAATCCTAGGCAATACCATTTAGGACATAGGCATGGGCAAAGATTTTTTGATTAAATCAGCAAAAGCAATTGCAACAAAAGCTAAAATTGACAAATGGGATCTAATTAAACTAAAAAGCTTCTGCGCAACAAAAGAAACTATCATCAGACCAAACATGTGACCTATAGAATGGGAGAAAATTTTTGCAGTCTACCCATCTGACAAAGGTCTAATGTCTAGAATGTACAAGGAACTTAAGAAAATTTACAAGAAAAAAAAACCATCAAAAAGTGGGCAAATAATATGAACAAACACTTCTCAAAACAAGAGGTTCATGTGGCCAAGAAACATATGAAAAAAAAGCTCAACATCACTTATCACTAGGGAAATGCAAATCAAAACCACAATGAGATACCATCTCACGCCAGTCAGAATGGTGATTATTAAAAAGTCAAGAAACAACAGGTACTAGTGAGGCTGTGGAGAAATAGGAAAGATTTTACATTGTTGATGAGAATGTAAATTAGTTCAACCATTGTGGAAGACACTGTGGTGATTCCTCAATGATCTAGAACCAGAAATACCATTTGAACCAAAAATCCCATTACTGAGTATATACCCAAAGGAATATAAATAATTCTATTATAAAGCTACATGCACACACAAGTTTATTTCAGCACTATTCACAATAGCAAATACATGGAACCAACCCAAATGCCCATCAACGATAGACTGGATAAAGAAAATGTGGTGCATATACACCAAGAAATACTATGCAGTCACAAAAAGGAATGAGATCATGTCCTTTGCAGGGACATGGATGAAGCTGGAAACCATCATCTTCAGCAAACTAACACAAACACCACATGTTCTCATTCATAAGTGGGAGTGGAATAATGAGAACACATGGACACAGGGAGGGGAGCAACACACCAGCTCCTGTTGTTGGATGGCGGGGAGCTGAGGGGAGAGACAGCATCAGGACAAATAGCTAATGCATGCCGGACTTAAAACTTAGGTGACAGGTTGATAGGTGCAGCAAACCACTATGGCACACATGTACCTATGTAACAAACCCACATGTTCTGCACATGTATCCCAGCACTTAAAGTAAAAAAAAAAAAGAATTTTGTCACATGCTTTTTCTTCATCTGTTGAGATGATCATATTGTTTTTACCCTTCATTTTTGTTAATATTGTGTATAACATTTATTGATTTATGTATGTTGAATTATTCTTGCATCCCAGGGGAAAATTCCATTTGATCATGATGTATGATCCTTTTAATGTGCTGTTGAATTCAGTTTATTAGTATCTTGTTGTAGATTTTCGCATGTGTGTTAATTAGGGATATTAGACTCAAATTTTTTTCTTATATTGTCCTTATCTAAGTTTGATATCATGTAAAATTAGTTTGTAAAACGAGTTCGGAAGTGTTTCCTCATTTTCAATCTTCTGGAAGAGTTTGAGAAGGATTGGAATTAATTCTTCTTTGAATATGTGTAGAATTTGCCAAAGATGCCACAAGATTAAGGGGTTTCTTCGATGGGAGGTTTTTGATTAATGATTAAATCTTTGAACAGGCCATTATTGGTCTGTTCAGATTACCTATTTCTAATGATTAAGCCTTGATAGTTTGTATGTTTGCAGGAATTTGTCAAATTTTTGTATGTTTTCCAATTTGTTGGCATATAATTGCTTTTGCAGTCTTGTAATTCTTTGTATTTGTGTGATATTGTGTTCTTCTTTTATTTCTTATTTTATTTCTTTGAGTCTTCTCTCAACTCTTAGTTTCATTTATCTTTTCCAATCTTTTTCTAGTTTCCATTTCATTTTACTTCTGGGATGATCTTTATTATTTTCTTCTATCTGCTAACATTGGGCTTAGTTTGTTCTCATTTTTCAAGTTCTTTGAGTTGTAAAATCAGGCTGTTTACTAGAGAGCTGTCTTTTTTTAATTCACGTGTATATCTCTATAAATTTTCATCTTAGAAATAATTCTGCTGTATCCCATAAGTTTTCATATGTAGTTTCTATTTTTATTTGCCTCAAGGCATTTGTTAGCTTCACTTGATTTCTTTGACTCATTTGTGGTTGTGTGTTGGTAAATTTCCATATATTTGCTAATTTTCTCATTTTTGTCCTTTTACTGATTTCTGGCTTTATCCTGAGAAAATATACTTTATGTGATGTTTTATGATCTAACATATGATATATATTGGAAAATACACCATGAGTGCTAGAGAAGAATGTGTATTCTGCTGTGATTGGAAAGAATGGCTTGTATATGTCTGTTGCTTCCATTTGGCCTACAGTTTTGTTCAAGTGCACTGTTTACTTACTGATTTTCTATCTGTGTGATCTATTTCTTGTTGAAAGTAGGGTATTAAAGCCCCCATACAATTTTCTTTTGCTGACCATTTCTTTCTTCATTTCTCTTAATATTTGATTTTTACATTCAGGTGTTTTCCAATAATGGCTGCATATTTATTTAAATATGTGATATCTTCTTGATGAATTTACCCTTTTATTATTATATAATGACCTTTTTTTGTCTCTTGTGGCAGTTTCTGACTTAAAGTTTATTTTGTCTGATATAAATATAGCCACCCCTGCTCTCCTTTGGTTATCATTTGCACAGAATATTTCTTTACATACATTTGTTTTTAGCTATATGTATCTTTAAAGCTAAAGTGAATTTCTTGTAAGCAGCATATACCTGGATCTGTTTTTTTTATTCCTGTTTATTCAGTCACTTTATGTCTTTTGATTTACATTTACAACAATTATTAATAGGTAAATATTTAGGTTGCTATTATATTAATTGTTTTCAAACTGTTTTGTTGTATCTCTGTTTCTCTCTTACTGTCGTACTTTGTGAAATGATATTTTGTTATTTTACACTTTAATTTCTTTTGCTTTATCTCTTGTATCTCTAACAGAGCTTTTTCTTTGTTGATACTAGAGGCTTACATAAAACATCTTATAACTGCTTATTTTAAACTGATAACAATCTAACTTCAATTTTATACAAAACTGTAAACTTTAATTTCTCCTTCTCCTACATTTTATGTTATTGATGCTACAATTCACATTTTTTACATTGTACATCCATTAACAAATTATTTTAGGTATTTTTTATTTTAAAATATTTGATTGACAAATAAATACTTTATATATTTAAGGTGTGCAATGTGATAATTTGATATATGTATACATTGTGTACAGATTATCCCATTAAATTAATAAACACATTCGTTATACCATTTGTGTTATTAGTTTGCAGAATTGGAGGGTGGGAGTGGGGTTAGTTGAGGTTTCTGGGAAGCAAAGAATCTTAATGGGATCCTGGCCATCTCAAGATTAACAGTTACGACAGTGTGCTTGGTTAGCCAGGGTGGCCCTAGCTAAGGTCTGTTGGCAGGAAGGAACACCAAGAGTTTCAAGGTGTCCTCCACAAGAAAGCCGATGACTCAAGTTCAACACAGAGCCACATGCATTCATGGGTGACTGTGAATTTTGGCATGAGATATGCTTTGCATTTGTTGTGCTGTATGCACTAGAGAACAATGAATGTTGTGAAGAAAATTACAACTTTTGAATTCATCGCAACACATCTACAACTGTGGGCACCAGGTTGAGGTCAGTGAGTACATCACTGCAGTTGTGAGACTGCAGGCAAATCAACCCTTCAGTGGAACAATTTTTTTTTTAAAAAGAGGATTTGGTTCCTGTAGGGCAGAGGTGGAGATAATTGGTGAAGATATTAAGTTATTTGCACAATGTCTAGCACTTATTATGTGCTCTATAAATATTTGGTAAAAATAAGTATTGGTTATTATTGAGTATTATAGAGAGGCAGTATATTAGGATGAAATGTACACATTATTCAGGACCAAAAGGCTTTGGTACAAATTCAAGCTCTAAGTGAATTTAGGCAAAACTTTACAGATGCCTAGTATTTTGTAGTTCACAAAACATTTTAAAAAACAGCATGACAGCATGTCATTTAATTGCCCTCACCACCTCGACTTTCTCACCTGTGACACTGGAGAGACAGTAGCACCTGCCCTACCTCCTTTATGCACTCATGATTATGAAATATGATGACTTTGAAAGTACCATGTAAATGACAATAAGTTGTACACATGTTATTTATTATCCCTGTCATTTTCAGGAGGTGGTACTGAGCTAGGATCCATGGGGCCAAATATATAGGCATGAGTGAAGGTTTAGCGGCTTTGCTTCAAACGATTTAAGTGGAAGTTCTGAAGACTCCAATATGCAAACAAGATATATGAAATTAAATGATAAAGAAGAAATGGTGATGTTTTTCAAATAGCTTTAGGTGATTGTATCTAAGTGAATTAATTTGTATTTATTAAGCACTAAAATGAATCTATTAAGCACTTATGATAAATCTGACACAAGACAATAAGCTTTATGGAAGCAGAGGCTGGGTCTGTCTTTGCTACCATTTTATCCCAGCATCTAGCTTTGATTAAACCAACAACATTGTGTTTGGTATGTTGGGGGTACATCAAAGTGCGAGACATGGTCCCTATAGTATCTCTCTTCCTTCCTCAAACATTTATTGAGAAGGTATTATACAACAGGCACTCTGTTAGACTCAGGCAAACTAGAAACAGACCATTCCATTGACAAGCAAACAGTCCAGAGAGAGATTTACATGTAGAAAGATGAGACGAATATGATACAATGTGACAAGTAATATAACAAAGCATGAACAAGTGCTGTGGGAGACTCATGGATAGAGCACTCTACCTTGTCTAAATCTGAGTAGTTACTTCTATGAAAAATATCTGTAGAGCCACACAAGTTTGTGAGTACTCAGGTGATAGATATTACAAGAATGTAGAGATTAAAAGCCTATTTCCATTAAATATCTAAGAATGTACTATATAGTATCAGGAGATAATAGGAAAAATTATCTCATACCTGGTCTATGGAGCAATGAGAAAATAAATATAAAATATTTATTTAGAGGCATTTTTAGTTATGCACCTGATCCCAAATATGGTGCTCAATTGAATCCAAAATTTGACAGTGCTTGGAACAAAACTCTGATCACACTAACAGCTTTGAGCATTCACTCAGTATTAATGCATTTGCAGTTTTAAATCTTAGGTAATGTGTTAATCCATTGTGTTTCTATAAAGGAATTCTGGAGGCTGGGAAATTTATGAAGAAAATAGTTTTATTTTGGCTCATGGCTCTGCAGACTGTATAGGAAGTATGATGCCAGAATCTGTTTCTGGCAAGGCCTCAGGAAGCTTACAAGCATGGCAGAAGGAGAACGGGGGCCAGCATGTCATATGGCAAGAGAGAGAGTAAGAGAAAGAGGAGGAAGTTCTAGGCTCTTTTAAACAACCAGGTCTCATGTGAACTCATAGAGTGAGAACTCATTAATTGCCATGAGAATGGCATCAAGACATTCATGAGGGATCCACTCCCATAATCCTAACACTTCTCACCAGGGCCCACCTTCAACATTTGGGATTACATTTCAACATGAGATTTGGAGGGAACAAACATGCAAACAGTATCATGTAATGTTATTCCATGCCAAGAAATGGAAGAACAAGATCTTCATGCTCCTTAAACAACAAATTCAACTTTCTGTCCTATTGGTAACTAAGGAGGCCTTCAAGCAGTTTAGGAGATTTTGGCTTCTCTTCTAAAAGGTGAGAGAACTTTAGCTACTGACTCACAGCCTTCTTGTCCATCTTTATTACTATCTCCATTCTTCTTGACTTCAGTATCTCCTCTTCCTTGAAGTCCTCCTCTCTAATTTCCTGGTCTTCTTTTCCCTTTGAGCTGCCCACTCTTGCTCATACCTTAATTTATATAGTACCATCAAAATGTCAACACAACACAAATCTAGAGTTTGGACATTCCACTCTGAACCTCGGCATCACTCTTCCTTATTGCTACAGTTCAATGGTTCATCTGCCCATTTAATCCATCCACAAGTCCAACTGGTGCTATGTCAAAAATATATCTTGCACCCATTCATTATCTTTCTCTCCTTGTATTACCTTTGGCTAAACAACCATCAGTCATTTAGATTCTGTTAAACTTATAACTATAGCTTAACAAACCAATAACAATTCTAATGAAAATACTAGCACAGTTAAGCAGACATGCTAAATTTCCTATTAAAGAAAGATTAGAGTAAATGTAAGATTTATTTACCTTAAAAAGGAGAGTGCAGCTTAAAAGGAAATGTAAATAAAGCTTAATGCACCTTATTTACAGAGTTAAAGGCAATACATCTGCCTTATACTGACATCATTACCCTGTCTATCATCACATATGAGCTAATTTATGTTATAGAAACATATTTAGAGCAAATAAGACTTATCCATAAACTTCCCAAAAGCCAATCTTCTATAAAACTGAGTTTTAATTTTCTCAAGAAATTTTAAAATCTTTTGAATTCTTAATTAATATGAACGAATTCATATACCGTGAAAAAAGTCAGAAAATCTGGGATTTAGTATTTGTAGTGCCACGAGAGAATCATGTGACTTTTAGTTAGTCACTCTAGCTAGTTAGTAACTTCTTTTTTTAAAAAAGCAAATAATTATACCTGACTTGCCTTCATCACAGGATTGTTATGATGATTAAATGAATTATAATGAGTATAGAGAGGAACATATAATGAGAATAATGAGTCTAAAACTACTTTGAGCACTAAAAAACACTATGTAGATGTAAAATATTTAGATTATTATGAGGAAAACTTATTACTGGCAATTGCTAAATCTTACCTTTGTATATCAAAGAGATAATGGCAAAAAGTGCACAGCCTCCAGGGTACTTACCTATGAAACTCTGCCATTAAACAGAGCCACTACCCAAACTCCCAAGAGACGGAGACCCAACCTCCTCATAAGAATGTAAGCTGATCACAGGAGGACAAAAGGAAAAATCTTACAATTAAACAAACGTAAGCAGATTGTGAATCAGCCTGGAAAGCGAAGCATATTCCCGCTGCCATTAACAGTGACACACGGCATAGGGGTTCCCATGACCAATGAGAAAGACATATTTGGGGATAATTGTCCACAGTCATTTCCTCCTTTGCAAGAAATTGAGACAGCATTATAGGGAATCAAAATGCAAACCACTCCTTTAGACCAGAGTCCAAATGTAAGTATACTTATACCTATACCAATACCTAAACCTATATCATTTATATCTATATTTTTAATTGTTAAAGGGCAAAGCAGAAGGTAAGGCTGAGCTGCAATATGTAAAGGAAGGATTTGGAAACTTTGCTAAGATTTGTTTCAGTGAATGGGCAGTTCAAAACTGAATCTAGAGCCACAGAGAAAATTCCATAGATTGTATAAATCTCAGAGCCAAGCACTGAAAAAAAGTGACTGGATGTGATAGATGTAAAAATGGACTCAATTACTCAGGGATTTGATGGCCTTAAAATAAAAATTAGAGGGATGGATGAAAGAATACAGTCATTGGAGGAATCCACTTTGGTATTTAAACAGGGCTTGAAAACCTCAGAGCAGCAGATTGCTGTTATAATTAGAGATAATGTTTCACTTCGTTTTAAAAATGAATCATTGGTAAGACAGTGGGGAAAAAAAAACAGTCACGGATGCTTTGTCCTCTCATCAGTGCTGGCATTAGAATTCTAAAGAAAAGGATAGGAATATTTTAACATGTCTTTTTGGCTTCATTCATTTATTTTTCAATCATTCATGCAATATACAAATAATTAATGAGTACCTTCTAGGTGTTAAGGCATAATGGTAGGTGTGCAGCTACAATATAGCACAAATGAAAGCTAAAATCTGACAACTGTGGTTCATAAACAAATATGTAGATGGTCCATGTAAATAGAATACCTTCATAGACCTATTTTACCAATATATTTATTTTAATATAATAGATTTTATTAAAATAATGAATGTATATACTTAAAAATATTTAATAGTATAAGCAAACAATGCTCAATCTGCATGTATTTACATCTTTATTTTGTCTGGTTTTTCTATTCGATAAATTCCTAAAATGGAAAGTCTGGGTCAAAATTATATGCGTTTCACATTTAAACTGATAGTGCAAAATTTGCATTATGTGTGCATGTTCACATTCCCTAATCACTCTCAGAGCACTCTTGACAACACTGGTATTATAAAAGTATGCAATCTTGTTGAATGGATAAGTGCCAAACCATACCATATTTAGTGAGTGTTTCTTTAAATATGGAAAAGAATATACTTTTTTTACATGTTTATTGACCTTTTATATTTATTACTCTGGGAGTTGCCCCATTCCTTGGATTGTTTTGTCTTGTCGATTTGAAATGAATCTCAACTCATCTAGATCTGGAAGGGCAGCAAGCAAGGGATATCTGGCCCACCATCTTGTAATATGTTCATATGCTTTGATCATATGCTTTTAACTTTTGACATATAGCATTTCTATAGTCAAACCATCTTTACATTCCTGGGATGAACTCAACTTGATCACATTTTACTATTTTTCCCTGTCCAATATGAAATTTAGGATTTTAGCATCCATATTGATGAATACTATATGTAATATGATAGTTTTTTAAAACTATATATTCATTCATACTATTAAAAATTATGCCAGAGATATGATTTAAAACTAAGTAGCTGAAAAAACATTACATAAATTTTTGTGTCAACATGGATAGGCTTCAAATATATATTGTTTAACAAAACAAAAGCCAAGTTGCAAAAAAAGTATGAATAGTGAAATCTTTGTATTTTTTTAAGTACGTTATGTAGATATGGGAGTTGTTAGTCATTATTAACCTCTAAGGAATAGGTTTTAAGCCTTGGGTTTGGGCAAGAATTGTGTGTGTGTGTGTGTGTGTGTGTGTGCACATGTGCATGTTTTACTATTAAATATTTTATATTTATTCTTATAAATATTTATAAATATTCTTGTACTCTCTTTGTTACATTTGACATTAGCCTTGGAAGACTAAGAAATTTTCTCTTCTATATATGACCTAAAATTGTTAAAATAACCTACATGTTCTTTATAGTTTGAAAGAATTGATAAACTGATTTGTGAAACTGTCTGAGGCAAATGTTTTTGCTGATGCGAGTGACTTGTGATTTTCTTCATTTCTTCTATAGCAATGGGTTTGTTAATTTGTTGTTACTTTCTCATTTATATTTTAATAGAAAATCATTCATTTTAAAGAGTAAGATTTATATTTTTCAGTATATTTTTATTTTACTCTGTGCAAAATAATTTTCTTACTTTTAATTTGTTTTTGTGCCTGCACTTACAATTGTATCTCATTTTTAATTTGCTACTTTTCCAATGATACTTCTAACTTCATATATGATGATTTCTCATCATTTACTAAAATTAAGTGGTTATTAACTTTTCTATTACATCAGATTTCCCTGCAAACAAGTAACTGTTGGATTGCTTTCTTTTCACATTTATTGAATTTGCTTTTAACTCTGTCAGTTCTTCTCATATATTTTATCTTTTCTTGCTATCGAATACTTAAATTTTATTTTTATTTCTTCTTGCAAGGAATTTTAAGACTATAGATTTTCTCTAAAAATAGTGTTGGCCAAACCCCATGGGTTCTAATTTGTGTGTGTGTTTTTTCCTATTATTATTTTGTAAGTACTCTGCATTTGTTTTGCTTTGTTGACCAAAGTGTTGACAAAGATGGTTTTTAGTTTTGTTCTATTACTAGGTTCTTCCAAATCTCTTCCTTTTAGGTATTCTTTGTGCCTTTTCTGGTATAAGCAACTAGTAAGCACAATTTTTTTTTTTTTTTACAAAGTACAATTTTAAACCTAATTTTGTGAACCTAAAATGTACATTCCTGTATACTAAAGCAATAAAAGTAGTATGTACATATCTTTTTAAAATTTTATGGTCTATTTATTTGCCAGTGGCTTTATTTTAAAGACAATGGCTAAGTGAACTTACATATATAATACATATAAAATATAATATATTTCATATACTAACATTCTTTAAAATATTGCAAGCTCTCTGAAATTGTGGGCTAGTTTAATTGCAGATTTTTTTTAGTGATGAGTAATTATATACTTTTCTATTAATGACATCTTAGTTTCAATGAAACATGGTATTATCAGAAACAGACATATTCTGAGATATAATTTTATATTAAAATTTAGTTCACTGCTTCAGTAAAAATCATGTATTATTCATGATCTGTTTGCACCTAACATTGGGACTGTTTTACAATATGCAATTATATCTTGAGGGTGTAATTTAATCAAACTATTTCTGAATTCTTGAATTAACTTAAAAAATAGTATGTCATTCTAGAAAGAATACTGTACCAAGAGTCAGGATACACATCATTCTCTCCACTTTATTACTCTCACATCTTCTCTCAGCCCTTGCTGTATCCTGCCCTCAGCTCTCACCAGTGCTAACTCCATTCATCCTCTGCTGTCCTCACAGGCTCTTCTCTCACCTGAAACTCTGTGGGCAGCCTCTTCCCAGGGTTATCACACCACTCAAGTTACCTTGCCTCTTTTTAACCCTATTATGTTCAAATTATCAAAACACACTTTGGGAAACTCCCATGGGTGCCTTATCTCGATCCAGATACTGGGCTAATCAGAGTTGGAAGGATCATCTGATCTGATCCATACTAAAAATAAAGAAATTGAAATTAGATAAGTTAATGACCTTATCTCTGTCTCTCACCTTGAGCACCTTGAAGTAATCTATCATCAACTATCTCAATTTTTTTACTTCTGTACTTCACAGCCATTCTTTTGTTCTATCCAGTCTTCTCATCCCCTCTTCTTATCTCAGAAAAAGGAATGTACTTCCTCTCTGAAGCTCGTCCATCTATTTCTACATCAAAAGGTTAATGTTAATTTTCCTCATGCCATTTCTTTTTCCACTCTTTTTATCTTAGGCCTCTTTTAACTCATAGAAGTTTTTATTTCTCCCTCTTATTTTTGGCCAGCATATTTATATCTTTGTTACTATACTTAAAATCCAATGGCTTTTATAAAAGCATGAAAAATGTTCAACTTCCCACATAATTGTATAAGTGTAAGTTAAAATGACACAAATTTATGTATATCAGACAATCAAAAATTTAAAACTTGTCAATACATAAATTAGCCAAGAGTTTGGATCAATAGGTAGCCTCTTAATGGGAATGGAAATCAGTACAACCTCTATGAATATAAATTTGGCAATATCTATCCAAGTTTAAAATGCAATTTCAAATCTAGAAAATACTCATACAATTGGACAAAGATTTCATTGTCACTATTTTTAATGATAAAAAAGTCACCAAAAGGTAAATGTACAGAAATAAAGCTTTAATTAAATATGTCGTTGTGCATACATATAAGAAACTATGGTGAAGCTGCTCAGAAAAATTAAGTGATGAAATTGTACACACTCTGAAACATTTTTTGTTATTTTAATATCAAGATACAGAAATATATACACACATACGTCACTTATATATGCACAGATGTCTGAAAACTACATAAAAATTATTGCTGCCTCTTAGTATTATGGTTTAAAGTTTTTGTCGTGTTACTTTCATATTTAAAAAACAGCGGCCAGGCGCAGTGGCTCATGCCTGTAATTCCAGCACTTTGGGAGGCCAAGGCAGGCAGATCATGAGATCAGGAGATCCAAACCATCCTGGCCAATGTGGTGAAACTCTGTCTCTACTAAAAATACAAAAATTAGTCGGGCGTGGTGGTGTGCACCTGTAGTCCCAGCTACTTGGGAGGCTGAGGCAGGAGAATTGCTTGATCCCGGGAGGCGGAGGTTGCAGTGAGCCGAAATCAGGCCACTGCACTCCAGTCTGGGTGACAGAGTGAGATTCTGTCTCACAAAAAAAAAAAAAAAAAAAAGCTTATTTTTATAGCCAATAGGGTGTAGTTTGGACTAACAGTAAAATCTCATCATTAAGTTCAGGCTGTTGTTTTTATTCTTGATACTGTTTACAATTCTGTTCATTGCATAAAATAAAATAACGTCAAAATTAGAAAGATGCCCTCCTTCCCCCTAGTGTGTCTAGATCTCATTACCTAGAAGCACTCTTCGTTAATATTTTGGTATCTTTTCTTTGCGAATATTGTCTATCCTTATTGCTCTTGCCTGGGCTTTCTCTAGACTGGGGAAGCATGGTGGGAAGAGCTCTGGCACCATCCACTGTGGATCCACACCTTCCTGTCTGTGTGACCCCAGGCAAGTTACTTAACCTTAAGGTGCTTCTGTTTTCTCTTATGTTAGAAATGGGACCTATTGGGCCAGACGCAGTGGCTCACACTTGTAATCCCAGCACTTTGGGAGACTGAAGCAGGTGGACCACTGGAAGTCAGGAGTTTGAGACCAGCCTGGCCAACATGGCAAAACTCCATCTCTACTAAAAATACAAAAATTAGCCGGGTGTGATGGCACATGCCTGTAGTCCCAGCTACTCAGGAGGCTGAGGCAGGAGAATCGTTTCAACTGGAGAGGGGGAGGTTGCAGTGAGCTGAGATCGCACCACTGCACTCGAGCCTGGGTGACAGAGACTCCAGATCAAAAAAAAAAAAAAAAAAAAAAAGATGAGGGAGGACTTATTAAAGTTATGTGGGAAAGAGAAAATCCATGTAAAACATAATAATATCTAGGACATAGTAAGTGCTCAGTGGAAGCTCTTATTATTTCCTTATTTAGGCTATCCTTTCCTAATTTTACTCTACCCTGTTAACAATTCTCTGAACTCTCCATCACTAAAATGCTTTTCCCATTGACTTTGCCACACACAATTTATTATTCTCTCATTTTTCCTCTGCTACCACATTTCTTGAGTTGTAAGTTGCTTTCTACACTGCTACTTCCTTTAACAACTAGGTTGCCCTTTTTCTTTTGCCATCTAAGTCTTTTTTTCTGCATTACTCTACTAAAAGTTCTACATATCACTCTCTAAAGGCCTAAAGTAGTCATCAAATAAAATGACAGTTCCTCAGTGCTATGCAACCTTTTTATAGCATTTTGAACCTTTGTGTTGATCCTCTTTGAAATTTTCTTTTCTCTTGGTTTTCTTCACAATTTTCTTTCTTTTATTATTTTTATAGATTTAGGGGATACAAGGGCAGATTTCTCACATGCATGTATTGTATAGTGATGGAGTCAGGGCTTTAATTGTACCCATCACCTGAATGGTTAACATTTGTACCTGATAGATAATTTTCAACCCTCCCTCACCTCTCACTCCTTTGTAGCCTTTAATGTCTGTTATTCAACTCTAAATGTCCATGTATGCCTGTAATAGTCAGGGTTCTCTAGAGAAACAGAACTAATAGGAGATATATACATATATAATCTCCTATTAGTGCCTATATATACATATATATATGAGTTCATTAATATATATATGAGTTTATTAAATATTAACTTTCATGACCACAAGTTCCCACAGTAAGCTGTCTGCAAGCTTGAGGAGCAAGGAGAGCCAGTCTGAGTCTCAAAACTGAAGAATTTGTAGTCCTATGTTTGAGGGCAGGAAGCACCCAGCACAGGAGAAAGATGTAGGCTGGGAACCTAGGCCAGTCTCGCTCTTTCACATTTTTCTGCCTGCTCTGTATTCACTGGCAGCTGCTTAGATGGTGCCCACCAGATTAAGGGTGTGTCTGCCATCCCCAGCCGACTGACTCAAATGTTAATATCCTTTGGCAACACCCTCACAGACACACCCAGGATCAATACTTTACATCCTTCGATCCAATCAAGTTGACACTCAGTATTAACCATCACAGTACCCTTTGTTTACCTCCTACTTAAAAATGAGAACATGCAGTATTTGACTTTGTTTCTGAGTTATTTCACTTAGGATAATGACCACTAATTCTATCCATGTTGCTACAAGAGACAAAATTTCATTATTTTCTCTGTGGCTGAGTAGTATACATATACACACACACATATATGTGTATATATATGCAATATTGTATATATATGCAATATTGTATCTGTATACAACATACTATATATGCAATATATACATATATGTGTGTGTATATATACACACATATATTGCATTCTCTTTCTCCAATTATCCATTGATGGATACTTAGGCTGATTCCTTGATTTTGCTATTGTGAATAGCACTGCAATAAACCTACAAATGCAGGTATCATTTTGATATATAGATATAGATATAGATATAATGATTTATTTCCCTTTGGAAAGGGAATTGGTATTTTTATTTCTTTGAGAAGTCTCCATACTCTTTTCCATAAAGGCTATACTAATTTACATTTCCACTAACAGTGTCTAAGTGTTCCTTTTTTTCCACATACTCACTAACATCTGTTGTTTTTTGACTTTTTAGTAATAGCCATTGTGACTGGTATAAGATGGTATCTCATTTGCCTTTTCATTTGCTTTTCTCTGATGATTAACAGTGTTGACCGTTTTTTCATGTTTGTTGGTCGCTTGTTTGTTTTCTTTTGAAAAATGTCTGTTTATATCCTTTGCCCACTCTTAAAAGAAGTTATTTATTTTTTTCTTATTGAGTTGTTTGAGTTTCTTACATTGTTTGAGTTCTGGATATTAGCCCTTTTAGATGCATAGTTTGCGAATATTTTTTACCATCCTGCAGGTTGTCTACTTACTCTGTTGACTGTTTCGTTTACTGTGCAGAAAGAAAGCTCTTTAGTTTAATTAAGTTCCATTTGTCTATTTTTCAAAATTCTATTTGCTTTTGAGGACTTGATCTTAAGTTCCTTGCTTAGCCAAATGTCTAGAAAAGTTTTTCCTAGGTTTTCTTCTAGGATATTTACAGTTTCATATCTTACATTTAAGTCTTTAATCCATCTTGAGTTAATTTTTCTATATAGTTAAAATATGAGTTCAGTTTCATTCTTCTGCATATGACTATCCAATTTTCCCAGAACAAGTTGCTGAATAGGGTGCCCTTTCCCCCGTGTATATTTTTGTTGAATTTGTCAAGGATTAGTTGTTCATAGGTATGCGGCTTGATTTCCAGGTTCTTTCTTCTGTTCCATTGATCTATGTGTCTATTTTTATACCAGTAGCATGCTGTTTTGGTTAATATAGTCTTACAATGTAATCTGAAGTGAAGTAATGTGATGCCTCCAGCTTGTTCTTTCTGCTTAGGATTGTTTTGGCTATTTGGGTTTTTTTTTTTTAATTTCGTATGAATTTTAGGTTTGATTTTTCTAATTCGGTGAAAAATGACATTGGTAATTTGATAGGGATTGTGTTGAATCTGTAGATTGCTTTGAGCAATATGGTCATTTTAACCATAATGATTCTTTCAATCAATGAGCATGGTATGTTTTTCCATTTGTGTGTGACATATATAATTTCTTTCATCAGTGTTGTGTAGTTCTCCTTGTGGAGATCCCTCACCTCCTTGGTTAAATGTATTCCTAGGTATTTTATTTTATTTTTTATTTTTGTAGCTATTTTAAATTGGATTGAGTTCTTCACAATTTCTTTGCACCCTTCAAATGATCCTTCTTGTCTGTCATCTGCATTTCACATGCTCTTTGACCATTTTGTTTTCTCTTTTATGTTTTATCAGTTGGCAAGAACATTGAACCTCAAGGTTTTGAGGAATACTCCCAAATCTTTGTATTCAGCCATGCAATTTCTGCAGTTCATATTTTACATTTCCAGCTAGCTATGTCATATCAGGGGAGATGTTAAATGTTGATCAAGCACTGATCTTCTGAGGTGTGTACCTCTATCGGAGATCTCTATTTTTGTCAAGAAAAACATGGTCTTTTGTCACTTTGATTAAATTCAGAGTTATTGTTGACTCTGTCTTTTTCCTTGTCCCCATATCCAACTGGTTCCTAACAATCATCAATCTTACTCTTTAAGTTTGCTAAGATATTTAAGACTCCCAGATCACTTTAAAAGCCTTTGAAATAGTTTCTATGCCTTTAGTCTCTTTCTCTCTTTAAACTTTCCTAAACACTACTTTTGAATAAATTTTGTATACTCTAGTTTACGTCAATGTTACTCAGCTATTCAGAAACCTTTGATAGCTTCTCCACCTCTTATCATCTACTTCATTGAAGGAGTTTTAGCATGGTCTTTAAAGCCAATCCTCCTGGGTTTGAATTCTACCTTCACCACTTATTAGCTGAGTGAACTTGGGCAAATTACTTAACCTTCCTGTGCTCTAGGCTCCACAGTGATAAAATGGAGATATCAACGCTATTTTATAGTGTTGACAGGTTGAAATGAGACAATATCTGCTTACCACAACATAGGTATTCAACCAATATTGACTTAACATTTTAGGTCAATATTCCAAACACTTGGCTTAACATGATACTGTAATTTCCTAACATGCCCCTACCCTACAGTCATTGGTTTTTGGTGCCTGTCACAGTGCTTGATATTTTATAAGCATTCAATAACCGTCTATGTGTTTTTCAACTTTGTGTTTTTTGTTCATGCTGTTGCTTTTGCCTGGAATTCCCTTCTCTTTTGCATTCTCCCATTTGAAATCTCAGCCAGAATTCCCCTCCTCCAAGGCATCTTTTCTCATCCTCTATCTAGAGATAACAAATATTTTTTCAACTCACAGGGAACACTAAGTTCATTTTTCAATTTGTATTAGTATTACCATTATCATTATTATTTTGGCTCCTTTGCCAAATAGGTTGTAAATTTTGTATAGACAGAGACAGCATCCAATTCCTTTTTTTCCAGACAACTTCTAGAGTGTCTAATATAGCACTTCTCTTGTGATAAGGGTCCCATAAATATTTTAATATAAGTGAATGAATAAATAACTCCATAAATGAAAGAAATCTAGAATACAAAATTAAATAGATTCAAAAATGAGTTGTGAACTCCTTCTAAGATAAGATGAATGAATTGAAACTTTAAATATGAATTTGAGAGGTCAGAATACCTTCCCATAATCATTAAATAATTAAATTTGACTAGTAATAAATATGGAGAACCTCTGGAGTCGAATATTTTGTGAAGCTTGAAAAACTGAGAAAGGTGTATTTCTTATACCTTAAATTACCCTTTAAGATAAACCTACTATATTAGAAATAATTTATTCTTAGGTTACTTCATGAACATTCACCATGGTTATTTCTGTTACACAAAAGTATCAATTAGCATTCAGTTGCAAAGTAAAACTAAACAAATAAAAATAGTCCATTGCTTTAAAATGTTTACCTTTGAGTGGTACTATAAGAGAGCAGAAGAAACTATAGGTGAACATTAATTTACAAGCAAAAGAAGATTCATATAAATAAGATTACTAGACTTCATTAATAAAAGCACTTTTAAAAATAACATTAATGTATTCACAAAACAAACTGGAAAATAATACAACATATATGACAGTCAATATTTTATGTAAAATAGTTATCAATTTTTAAAAGATGTGTAACTAAATTAGAATGTGGGCTAATGGCATGAATAGTTCCAATAAAAGCAGAAAGACTGATGTCCAAAAATTAGTCATTTAGACAACCATAAACGTTTGCTTTCCACAAAGAAATGAATATAAACATCCCCTAGCAAATTAGATATATTAAAAACCCAATGTTGTTGAAAGTGCGGTAAAAAACAGTTACTGTATATATTACTGGAGGGTATATTAACTGGTGGAGGGTATATTAACTGGTAGAGGGTGTGGTAAAAAATAATCTTTCCATATGTTATTGGAGATATATTAATTGGTAGAATTTACTTGAAGTAATTTTTAATGTAGATTTTAAAAGTGTACCTTTTGAGAGATTAATGATCAGTGGTTTCCAAGAATTAGGAAAGGGAGAGGAATGAATTGGTGCAGCATAAAGGATTTTTAGAGCAGTGAAAATCATCTACTTCACTGAAGCAATTTTAGCATCTGTATGATACTATAATGATACTATATCATTAGTATCATTAGTATCAACTCTGTATGATACTATAATGGTGGATACATTCATTATACATTTGTCCAGATCCTCAGAATGTACAATACCAAGAGTGAACACTAATATAAACTATGGGCTCTGGGTGATAATTATGTGTCAGTGTAGGTTTATCAACTGTAACCAATGCACCACCCTGGTGGGGATGTTGAAAATGGGGGAGCCTATGCCTGTGTAGGGGATGGGGTATATGGGAGCTCTCTTTACCCTCCACTTAACTTTGCTGTGAACCTAATACTGCTGTAGAAATGAAGTCTATTTTTTAAAAAGTGTATCTTTTCTGTATTTATTCAAAAACATATAGATTATCAGCCAATGTTTGTAGATGCCTGGAATACAGAACAAACAAAGTCTACAAAATACCAAGTAGATATAACGTCAAGGAGTACAAAGGCTTGAAGAAAAGTAAAACAAAATAGGGAAATAGATAATACCTTGGGATGCTCTCTGACTTGTGGTGGTTGGGGAACATCCTATGGGGTAGATACTATTTGCGGGTAGACTCAACAAAGGGAAAAAGTGAGACTTGGGGTTCTCTGGAAGAGTACTGCAGGCAGAGGGAGTGGTGAGAACAATGACCGTGGGTGCACTTGGGAGCAGGCAGCCTGTCTGTGTAATGTGCAATGCATGGTGGTAGATGAGATCAGGCAGGGGCCAGAGCCCAGGTGTGGTAGAACCTTGTCCTAGGCTGTGGTAGCACATGGAATTTTTCTCTGAGTATAATGAGAAGGCATTAGGATGTTTCTGTTTAGGTATGACATAATGTAATTTCCTTTTCAAAGGTTGCTGCCTGGAGACTAGACTATGAAGGGATCAGGGCAAGTGTGGATGTAGGGTTAGGGAGACCCAATAATATTTTAGGAATCAGAATCCCTTGGAATCTAAGCTTTCCTCTGTTCTGATATTTTTATTTTAATTAAAAACAGGCAAATCTATTGTCCCTTTGGCTTCTTCATACCACATCTGGAATTGTGCTTTAGAGTCCTCCGAGTGGTTTACAAATGTTTTTTAGGAATCAAATTGCAAGGAAAGTCTTAAACCTAATTCCTGCAATAAGTAATAACATTTCTTATCAGAATTTTGCAGATAAGATAGACAAGGCCCAAAGAGATTGAGTCTTCTCAAACATCTCAGCTCTATTAGATGGATGAATGAAGATCACAACTAAGCTGATCTCTTTCCTCTAGCAATTGGAAATCTTTCCTCAAAGGCAACACAGAATACTGAAGAAGATGGAGCATTTTGGTTTCTCGATTTTAAAGTGGAGGGGTCTGGTGTAGACAGTGGGTGTTTGATGCTGGCTGGTGTTACTTAAAGCATCTGTCTGCCCATCACAACTACAGAAACCTATCATAAAAGAGGTAGTAGTCAAATTCCTTAGGCAAAACCAAATTTCTCACTTCTAGCAAAAAGAACATCCAAAAGGTTGTTGGATATGAAATCACTTTGGAAAATAATATTTTGATGACTTAAGTGTGAACAAATCAGAAACACATGTTTTCAGTTTTCTAGGGAATAATGATTGCTTTAAAATTAACCTAAAGGTGCCAGGTGGAGTTTAGATTTTATTAAGTCTCAAACATTTGGCAAATAGTTCAAGATGTAGGACCCAATGTGCATCTGGATTCATCTAGTCCTGATATAAATTAGATATCACAAACATGTGTTGAGTTGTGTGGCTTTGATCTCCTTTCAGAAGGGATTGGATTCTCAGGACCTAACCTGCTCTCACAAATGGAAATTTAGTGTGTGTCTGGATTTTCCTTCTCTTCACGAATATTTTCTGTTAACTCGTGGGAATACGGATGAACATTTGAAAAGTCAGCTTTGGAGTGTGGTGTGATGAAAAAACTCTCATACTTTAATAAATAAGATTTCCAATGACAATCAAACCTGCTCAGGGAATCTTTAAAATTGGAGGCTAACTCTTAGAAGATATTCTTGTTTGAGCAATTATGTATTAGATTTTTGTGAACATTTCATCATAGTTATGATTCATGGTCATATGAAGTGATGAAGGTTATACATGTATAAGAAAACTCTTCCAATCTCATTCACTGTGATCAAAAAGAAAAGGAAAAAACCTCCACCTCTTAAATAAAATACCTCTTTAGACTTCAGCTCACATTGAAATACTGGTTATAAATGGCACAAAACTAACATGATTCTGATTACTGTTATTCAGTCTAAATTAATAATAATTTGTAGGCATTGAGTGAGATATATTTAATTTAGTATAATTTATTATCTTATTTTTTTCTACAATTTTAATTTTTCTCAAGTAACCATTATATGTGTGAGTATATGTGTGTCTTTCTAACTTTCTCTCTCTCTATATATATGTATATATATACGTATGTATATACATACATACACACACACACATTTATAAATTTTTTATAGACTCCAATAGCCATAATTCTTCTAATTTGGTGGAGGGAAGCTATGCTATAGAAGGAAGTAGTCACAGTGTCACAGCTGGAAGGGCCAGGCTTACTCCACCTTGATTGAGTTGGATTTCTTCTGTATAGCATCAGGGCATTATGGAGCATATTTTCCTTTACTGATCATATAATCAGCCATTTCTCCCTTGTATACCAGCTGGACCTAGTTTGATTATCTTAATGGCATCCAACTTCCATTTTTGTCAGGGAAATTTCAAAGCTATTTAGCCTATTTAATAATTCTTAAAGTGAGAAAGTAAAATTATTTAAGTGAATTGATTAGAAGGATGTTGATATGGTTTCATATGATTGATTCTTTTTTTCTTTTTAGTATGTTTTCCTTGGTGGACACCTGAAGAATGAATAGGAACAGAAAGTGTAACATAAATCTTTGGATTAACCTATTTCTCTTGCAATTTCATTCTGTAAGTATTACTTAATAATCTATTTAGTGTGTGGCCCTGTGCTATATACGGTCCTAAAATATGAGACACACTCATCACAAACCATTTACCAGTTTTATAAACTTAAGCTTATTATTTAATTTCCCTGTGCTCTAGCTCTCTCATTTATAAGGTGGAGATAATAATATAATTATCAATAAGGTGAGTTCACATATGAAAAGCACTTACCATTATCCCTAGCATAATGCTTTATTATTATTATTTAAATGATCTACAGTTGAGACTGAGGTGTATAAAATAACCTGAGAACAATGCAGACAATATGTTATTGTAGTGAAATGCTATATTGAGTATATCAAACTAGGCTCTACACTGATGGAAACCTAGGCATAAAAGCTCACTAAAGAGGCCTAACAGCTTGGCAGCAACACAAAGATATTAGATGCAAATGCTTTTTAAATGTTTTGAATAAAATAATTAAGGAACGGATTGTAAAGGGACAAGAGTCAATACTAGAAGACCAGTTAGGAGGCTATTGTAGTTGAGACCTAATATGGCAATTAGGGTAGAAGTAGTGGATTTAGAGAAAAATGGACATATTGAAGATATGTATTGGAAGTAGAACCTTCAGCACTTGATGGATTACCCATGTCCTGTGAAAATGAGGGAATATACAGAATCAAGCATGATTCTTCCCCCCATGCCCAACCTTAAAATAAATTTTTGGCTTTAACAGTGAAAGATTTGGTGACACATTTACTGAGATGGAGACAATTGAGGAAGAAATAAGTACTGGACCCATGAGGGTAATGGTACCTATGACATGTCAAGCAAGGGACCTGGACCACAGACATAGAACTGCATGTAATGAGTTGTAAAGGACATGTAAAGCCATGGCAGTAAAGTCAATCAGAGAGAGAGAATGTTTAGTAAGAGAGGAGAAAGGAACCCAGGACCTCCAACTTTGCAAGATTAGGAGAAAGGGGAAAAAGCCCTAGCAGGGAAGGCTGAGAATTAGTATTTTGTGGAAAACAAAGATGAGGTGAATTAAGAGGAAAACAAACAAATAAAAACAATAAAAAGAGCTAACCTCTGAAGAGCACATTAGGTCTTGTATTATTGAATATTAACTAGCAAATACCTCTTTACCCTAGTCACAACCAGGAGTTTCATTAACATGAAGCTTTAAAGCAAGGAAGTATGTATTTCAGATAATAGCTCCCAATTAAACACAGCCCCTCAGTTGTAAAAGTTAAGATACGATAAGATCCAGAGGTCTTCTGATTTATGGTTCCTTGGTTCTCATGTTTTGGATGAAAGACAAGTCACTGTTCCCAGTAGAACTTAGAGTAGAACCTCTACCATAAACTGAGCTAGAACTGTCTTTGAAAACAATGCAGCCTGGAACTTTTTAAGTTCACCGTTTGTTCCTACTTCCTGATGGCTTATTAAAGGCAGAGCCAATCAACAAACTCCCGAAAACTATCTGGTGACATACCAGCCCTTCTGATATTTTCCATCTACCTTGAGATAGAGAATCAGCAAGATTACAAATTGAAATATGCTCCCATACGATTGCTTTGCCTTAAAGACAGAGAACTTATCTTATTCATTTCTGCAGTTTCAGCACATAACCAGTACCAGGTAGAGAGTGGAAACTTAAATCAGCATTTCGCAAAAGAGAGAATAAATAAATACCCAATACAGAGTGCTACAGAACTAGAAATAAAATGATACAAAAAATCTCAGCTGCTATTATGAAAAATTCTTACATCATTTTTATCTGTGTTCTATATACAGTATTGATATGTTTACTATACTATCAAAATTCCAAAGTCTCTACCTAGGCATCAATATTCTTACAAATCTATGAATTTTCTATCACACATTTTTTTTTCCACTAAAGGACACTATTTTGCTAATGCAATGAAGCCAGTAAATAGAACTGAGCCCAAACTCTCTAATACCAAGGGCTATGGTGAGGCTGATCCAGGACTTGGTAAGTAGTATATCTTATTTTATTTTAAAAAATCGATATTTAATAGTCTGTTAGCTGAGCCAAAAGCACACAGGCTGCAGAAGAAACACTTGTAGATTGCAAAGTGATATTTAAAGAAAAATGCAGACTTGATAAGCATTTCCATGTTTCGTATATTTGGTTTTCAAGAAAAGATATTGAATAGGCCATTTGATATGTTAGCTGAATGCAGCTGTTTAGATATTTGTTTGGTCTACTACTGAATTTTTCATTAAAAATATGTGGTTAACAGCAGCCAACCTGATTTGCATGTGTGTGTTCCTGATTTGTTCACCGCAATGCCTCCCGTCTCCTACATCTTAATCACACCCAGGCGCCCGCCCCATTACATTACCAGAAGGGAAGTGATGGACATCCTTTGACTCTCTTCATGACCCCCTGATAATCCTGTTTCACACATAGGCTCCCTGCTGTAGGAAACACAAAAGCTGCCACTGTAGTTTTTTACTTCCAGTCGATATTCTGACAGACTTGATCTAGCAAATTAGTATGCTGTGGTAGGGGCACGACAAAAGACCCTTTTGACACACTCTGAATCAATACCAAGGCCGACAGAGAGCCATTTCACCGTAGTTCTGTTATTTTTCCCCTTTTGATGACCCTTTGCTTTTTTTCCCCAGCTTATATGACCTTGTCAGATTTAAAAACATAATGTTAGAAAAGTCATCCTTGCACACACATATGCACACAAAGACCATGTAGGATATACTAAAATTCCTAATAACAATGTAAAAGAGAAAGGCAGCTGGTGACGAAATTCAAGTACTTTTAAAAAAATGTTTCTTCTTTCTACCAAAAAGAAAGGGAAAAATAGAAAATAATCAGACATCTTGAATAGCTGTGTATATTAGAGAATATAGTCTAATTAGGCCAGGTTAGTTTTCATTTTATGTTATACTTAGTTACTGGTTGCCTTCAAATTCTAAAACTTGTTAAAATGAAACATAATGTAATCTCATGGATGTTTTATATTTTAAGCTGTTCATTAGTTATATTAATCAAGGCTCCTGAGTTTAAAATAGAGAACATTTTGTTAAATATTTGAAGTTAAAATCATTAGAAAGTAAACTTCAAATAACTATGGAGAACAAAATAAAGTTATTAACAAAAATATAAGGTCTTTCCTTATTAACCTTTGCCAAAATAAAATTTTGCTTTTTAATATCATGCATTTTTGGTACAGAAATTCTAATTTTCCACATTTATAGTGTAAGGCATATCAGTGTTATATCCTACTTCCCACATATATGATATAACCTCTCCAAATGTTTTTTATTTTTTACTTAATCCCCAATGTGATAGCACAAATGTTTGTTCATCAAACAAAAACACTTACATATTTAGTATAAATGGTGGTCCTCTATTAAGTTTAATATATAAGTGCATCTGGTAAAACAGATATTGGGATTTCATCCTATTTTTATCTTCAAGGTATACTTATGTACATTATAAATATGAGTTCACTAAAATAATATATCTTTATTCACTCTTTATATAGCAAGTGAGAAACTCATGCTGTAAAAATGAACTCTGTTGAAATATCTGCTGTCTCTTTTTTTATTGTCATCAAAGAACACAGGGAAGTATTTGAAAATGTTTCTCAGCGCTTAATATGTGAATGTTCCAAAGATCAGCCAAAGAAAAATAATAAAAAATAGAGACATTCTCAGGTTTAAGAAATGCTTTACCTCTACAAAGAAACTCTCTCCTAAAACAAGTGCACAGTTGATTTCTAGTGTTTGCCAGGGAGTAGGTACACCACCTATGTGGCACTTCACCACCTTCAAGGATGGAAACGTTGTTATCTCAAATAAAACAACTCTTACAGACTCAATTCAGATATAAGTCTACTTAAGTTAATCCTTTCTGGAGACACAGTGGCAAAATTACCCAAGCTAATTCCAAATCCTTGTTCATTTTTTCTTCAATGAAATATTGCTAGGACCTCAAATAGTCTCCAAATCATGCCAGCTTTAGGATAGTATATGTTTTTTTGATTTATCAGTACTAATATCAGGACATACTGATTCATGAGCTTTCTATATAAGGCACACAGTCATATCACACAAGATATATCCCAATTATAATGGCATTAATTATATAAATCTTTTTGTGAAGTCTACATTTGCAGGACAATACAAATCTGGAAATGTATGGTATTCACACTTAAATAAATTACTGTTTAATAAAATTTCTTTTATATAATCCAAACTACACAGACTTTTGGAGAATAAGTATCTGGTATAAATAATATCTTTATTATTATTCTAGTTTAGGTTATTAGTTAAGAAACCAAGTAATAGATAAAGAAAAACAATTTTCCAAAAATGCCGTGCCTGCAAGATGCAGGTATTTTTAATTTTCTGCATTTTTTGTTTGAAGAATATTAATAATTCTTAAAAATAAATGAAGTAGAAAAAATACTGAGTTCTTTTGGATGTTTGTGGCTTCATGTCCAAACAAATAACACTTCCAATAGCCTTTTTGGATTTTGACTTCCCCAATCCAATGTGCACACATACACAACACACACACTCGCGTGCACACACACAAACACCACACACACTGTGACCCACCGGACTACAGAGACTGTAACTGTGCTGCTGTTAACGGTGGAATGTATCTGAGTAACATGGCAACAAAGTATGTTAGCAGCAGCAAATCCCTATGGGTCTGCAGCAACCTCAATTCTTGCCTCCTCAGAAGAAAGAATTCCACTGAGGGGCATAAGGCAGAAGGAGAGACTGAGGCAAGTTTTGGGACAGGAGTGAGTTTATTAAAAAGCTTTAGAGTAAGAATGAAAGGAAATTAAGTCACTTGAAAGAGGTCCAAGCAGGCAACTTGAGAAATCAAGTGCCCTGTTTGACCTTTGACCTAGGGTTTTATGTTGGCATACTTACGGGTCTTGCATTCGTTCTCCCGATTGTTCCCTAGGGGTGGGCTGTCTGCATGTTGCAGTGTCCTGCTACTGCTTGGGAGGGGAGAATGTACTGGAATTGTACACATGCTCATTTGAGGCATTCTTCCCTTACCAGTTGAATGGCCCTAGAATGTATCAGTTAATGTCCACCATTTTGCCTCTTAATGTGCATGCTTGAGCCCACTCGCTCAACTCCTGAGATCTTACCAGGAAGCTGCTGATCACCGGTTTCAGTTCTTTTCTATTAGGAGACTGCCTTTCCCTGACACTGGCTGCCACCAATTATTATTTTCGAGAAACAGTTAACAACCGTCTGACCATCACCTGATGGTCACCTGACATTCTTGGTGGGGGATAGAGGGAGCTGTCTCCTGCTCCGCTCATACCTGACTAGCTACCTACTGTAACACTGCCATTAGAAGAAATGATGAAATTCCACTGCAGGTAAGGGAAAACTTTAACTTTAGATGTTGGAATCCAATTGCTAGAGAGAGGACTGCTAGACAACACAGAGAGATATTAAGAAATGGGAAGGATATATATTTAATTGTATATATATAAATGTATATATATAAGAGCAAATCTCTATCATGATAAACAAATATCCCTACAGTTTTGCTATTGCTTTCTTCTTTGCGGTAGATTATTTTTATGTTTCCTAGTGCTAACTGATTTTTTTCTCTGGATTAGCTTTTTTTTCTGTTGCATTGTTACTGCCTTTAAACTACTTATTTAAAGTCTTAGGCCTTGGTGGATAGTTATGAAAACTTCCAGTCCAGTCTAACTTTTGTGTTGTAAAGTTTTTTCTTTAGAAAATTATCTGTTGCAAATTCATCTATTTTTGTTTCTAAAGTTTTCCTCATGTAACTTCACACATCACTCACGTACTTCAAGTAACTGATTTTACATTAACATTGAGCTCACAGGAAAGGAGTCATTTACCTGGGCAGGCAGATCTTCTGTCTTTCAGTGTCTTAATTCATCCTGTACAACTTTTTGGCTAAACAACTCCTCATGTTGCAACAAAACCCAGTGACCTCCTTGAGGTGGCTTGAGGTCAGAGGAGATATTATCTCTATTTTATAAAATAGCCTTTTCAGTTACTGTTATGTCTCTTTTCCATCTATACAAATCATTTTTTTGTACATGATTTTGTCAGAGGTGTTTGAACCACAGCAACTCCATCTTGAATAGGGGCTGAGTAAAGTAAGTCTGAGACCTACTGGGCTATACTCCCAGGAGGTTAGGCATTCTTAGCCACAGGATGAGATAGGAGTTTGACACAAGATACAGGTCACAAAGACCTTGCTGATAAGACAGGATATGGTAAAGAAGCCAGAAGGTGGCCAAAACCCGCCAAAACAAAGATGGTGACGAAAGTGACCTCTGGTCTCCTCATTACTCATTACACATTAATTCTAATGCATTCGCATGCTGAAAGACATTCCCTCTAGCACCAGGACAGTTTACAAATGCCATGGCAATGTCCAGAAGTTACCCTATATGGTCTAAAAAGGGAAGGAACCCTCAGTTCCAGGAAATACCCTCCCCTTTCCTGGAAAACTCATTAATAATTCACCCCCTGTTTAGCATACAATTAAGAAATAACTGTAAGTATACTCAGTCGAGCAGCCCATGCTGCTGTTCTGCCTATGGAATATTTTGTATTCTTTTACTTTCTTAATAAACGTGCTTTCACTTTATTCTATGGACTCACCCTGAATTCTTTCTTGCCCAAGGTCCAAGAACCCTCTTTTGGGGTCTGGATTAAGACTCCTTTCTGGTAGCAATTTTAGAGGCACTTCTCCTTATTTAAATAAGAGAAAAGTTCAAACATAAAATTCTTGAATCAGATATAGTCTTTGCTGAAGAAAATATCTATCTAAAACTGAAGAGCATGATAAGATACAAACATTATTTTCCTAAAAATAAATCATTATAATCTGGCACGAGATTTGAAAGAATAAATGTTAAATATTGGAACTATTTCTTTATACACAACATTAATGTACATACCAAAGTTCTTACACAACGAATTCCTGATAATTTAGCAACATTTTATCCGTTTGTTTTTTAGCTAAGCCCCCCTTTTATTTTTTGGAATACTGCCTGCCTCCTCACAACTTCATTTCCTCCGAGGTTTTTAGACCAATGCTAGACAAGTGAAGGTAGAGAAAAAAGTAACTCAAGGCAGTTATCCATGCAGCGAATTTTTCATGATCATCTTTTATTCTACAGTTTTCAGTATAATTAAAACATTGAAATATTAAGGTAGATGACTACGTAATTTATAAAAAGACTGAATGAACCTAATATGACACAAATAAGACTCGTCAAAGATTTTCAAGTAATTACTATGAGATACCATAATTTTCAGGATTGAAAAACAATCCATAAGGAACAATAAATTACCATTGGTGGAAAAAGAAGCTAAACAAAAGAGATAGAATAAAGGTGATATCAAGGTGTTTACTGACACAGATTATAACCTACTTGCTAATGATTTCTATATGGTGGTTTTATTTTTATCCTGTTTGACCTGATATCTGTTAGGGTCACCCCGACCAGACCATTCCCTTCCCCTCCCACAGGCCTTACAATACAGTCTCTTGCACTCTCCACACAGGTACCCCAGGGCAAAGACAACCCTCCCCTTCACTGACCCCTCCAGTAACTGTTTGTCCAGGCAGTTACAGGATGCAGTTAACATGTCTGTTCACTTCGCATAACAAAACTGGCAAAAAACATCTCCAGGATGCGGTCAAGACACCTGCACCCCCGACTCAGCTCCCCCACCCCGACTCAGCCCTCCTGCACACCCAACTCAGCTCCACCACCCTGACCCAGTTCCTCGCACTATAAAGCCCTGCTGTAGTCTGTAAGCTTTTGTCAGGAGGTAGCCCGGCAGGACTGACAATAAATCAGCTTGCCTGAACTTGGGTCTACTGGCCTCATTCCTTTCTCAGCTGTCCTTCCAATTATCCCTTACAATATCTTGGACCTTTTCTCCTGCAAATATCTTTAACTTGTACAGTGATTACAAATTTGGGGAAAATGCCACGAAAATGCCATTAGTATCTTCATGGCTTTGAGCCAATTGGGGTAATGTGGCAAGAGTATAAGTTCAACGTTTAATGCTACCCTCAAATTTATTATTCCTGACTATAGCTTCAGTGAATCCTTCAGAAATATGGAAGGCAAAAACATGCATGCAGAGCTATTATATCATGTAAATTAGGCAAGTCTGATTTGTCTGGAGCACCATTAGCTGGTGCAAAATCCCACTGATGCCTCCCCAAAAAGTTAGGAAACACTCTGTGAACTGTGTGAGTAAAAGCATATACAGGGATGTAAGTCTCTTCACCACCACAAGCAGTGGTGGAGACATAGGGGGAACTGGTCCAGCCAGCGTTGTGATTAGAAATGGCTGTGGGCTGTCAGGTGGTCAGGTAAGCCACAGTACTTGGTGGTCCTTGAAAGAACCATAGTGTTGTGTGAAAGAACCATAGTGTTGTGTCTTGTGCAGATACAATGCAGACAACAAGAAGAGTTGAAGTCTTGGAAACAAAGGAGGAGGGATTCCCCCGGTGAGAGGTGCCCTAAGAGTAAGAGGGTTCATTTTCCTGCTGGTTCCTAGTACCACTGCGAGGGAATTCTCCAGGGTCTTTGAAGAAGCTAGAGAAAATTTCTGGATGAAGTGAAGTACCCTGAGCCCCACTCAAATTTCTCCTCAGGAAAATGTCAGGCAACTCTAATTCATGTGTTTCTACTTTGAAAGAAGGAGCTTAATCAGGGGCATTTTGCAATCAATCTCTTCATTTCACTCAGAAGGACACAAGTGTGGAGTACATTGTTCTGGGTGTCAGACAAACAGACTAAGTAACAGTGCTCTCTTGACTCCCAGACTCAGGTACCTGCATGAGTCTTTGCTTCCTTGCATTTGAGAGATGCAGAGGGCAAAATGGGAAGAAGAGGTCAAATGCGTTGATTGAAATTAGAAGTTTGAATTATTTTTGTGTGCTTATCTAAGGTCCATATACCTATTAAATACCATGGAAATAGTATTTATTATGGCTCCGTGAAGAAGTACTAAGTCAGATTTTCCCAACAAACATTCTCCATCCTTAAGCAGCACAGAAGTAAATATGTGAGTAAATTAAGACTAATTTCTATTTTAGAATCTGTAATCCATCCTTTTTTCTCCTTGGATAAAGACCCTTACTCCTTGCAACTACACCCTTTAAAATCACAATCCTATAGTGTTCAAGGTTTGTTTGCTTTTTTAAAATAACATCAAATTACAGAGCACTATTACAGTATAAAATGTACTCATTTAGATTAATTGATGTATAACTGTGAAGTCATCTAATTTTTTACAGTGCCATGAAAGAACTTGAAAATATACAATTTAACTGACTAACATTTCGTATTTTTAAGATTGAAGATGAGAAAGGTGAGTGCAGGAAATCCCATAAAAACTGCGGATTTCACAATGTGGCTTTCACTATTACAGGCCCCTATTTGCTCTTCTTAATCCTTATGGTTTAGTTCCTGTTCTTTTTCTTCTCTCTTGTTTTCCCCTTTAGATTCTAAACACTTAACAACTCTAAAGATTATCTCAATGCAAATGTTTTGAACATCTATATTCTAAGAATCTAGACCCAAATGTCTAAGCACATGCCACATAATTCAATACATCCCAAACTGAATCAACCACCTTAAGCCAGAAACAATGCATTCCCTTTTGCTCAGGCTCCAAATATCAGGGTCATCATCAGCTCTTCTCTCTTCCTTATGCTCCTATCAGTTGAGTCAAAAAATTCTACTTATATTACCTCTTTTGTATCTTTTACTTCTGTTTATCCACCCCAATTTCTACCAACGCAGTTTTTGTTCATGTTCTCCTTACCAGCAACTCTGAGTATTTCAACAGTCTCCTCATGGTTGGTCCTCTCTGTCTTCCACACTGACATCAAAATTATGTTCTTTTCTGATTGTATTATTGTCCTGCTTTAAAACCTTCAATAACTGCTCACGGGACAAAGAACCAAGTTCAAGTTTGCACAGCTCTTTGTCATCTAATCTCATCCTACTTTATTACCTGTAATGTTTTTATGTGAATGTCCTCCCCCTCTCTAATGCCTGAATGCATAGCCACAATAGGATGCTTGTTACTTCTGCAATACTTGCTTCCAGTGCTCTAGTGCTCTTACTCAACAGTGCTTTATATTCACATAGTCAACTGTCAAAGACTTACCTATTCTCAAAGTTCAGTTCATACATTATCTCCTCCTCAAAGTGTTTAAAGTTTCTACATTTAAAAATATTCTAACCTTTTTTTATAAAACATTCTGCCTTGTGTTAACACTAAGTATATGTTTCTCCTTAAGTCATTCTTGGTCTTGCATCACATAGCATAGGCATCAACAGAGTTTGCTCATTTGAATTGTTCTCTTAGAGGCATTAAGCCTGAGAAAGAGGAAAAACTTGAATGAAGCATATCTGTAAAAACAGTCTGAATTCTATATTTCTTATAATTCCTTCTCTCCCTAAGTCTTTTGCAGAACTCAGCCTCTTTTGCTGTTTCTGCTGAGTGCAGCTGTACTCTTCCAATTAATGTGTCCTCCGTTTTCTTTTTGTCAACCAAGCTAAATTTTGACTAAATTTTTGGGCCATATTTCCCAAGGATCTACTGAATCCTTCCCTGTGAACTTCTCTGGCTTTTGGTTTTTCTTCAGTTTCTAAGAAAACATTCACTAGAACAAAGTACACCCATATCAGTATTTTTTATTTCTCTATTTAAGTTCCTACATATTATCTCCACAAAGTCCTAATCTTTCTTGGATTCTACTTACAGGGTAAGTAAAGGTGTGGTAGAATATTCAGTGGTAATTTGATGACAGGCACCAGGAGCCAGAGCTTTAGTTTTTAGGAAACTTTACTCCTGACCAAATAGGATTAAGATTGTTTAAAAATGTAATTCATTTGGATTTCCTTTTTCTTTCAGACACCTGCCTATAGTGCTTATTTTGTCTAGGTGAAAAACATATGACTTGCTGCAGGAAAAAAATTAACTTAGTTTATGTCTGGTGTAATTTTTTAGTTTAAAAGGTTAGAATTTCTCAATGAAAAACTGTTTTTCAGAAACTAAAACATAAGGGACAACCTGATTGCAGAACCGTAACACCTTACTCTTCAGTCAGTGAAACTGAAACCTTATACAAAAGCTTATAGAAATGTGCTACTTTGTCTACTGCCATGAATCTTAGCTAAATAAAACCCCACAGCCTTTTACAGGACATTCCACAGCTGAGAGTAAAGTTCAAGTGAAAAGACAGCAGTGGCTACATGTTAAGCCTGACTCAGCAGGAAGAATTGGCCACGTGCTTATTTGATTCCTCATTTTTCTTCTCTGATTTGAGCCACTTTTCTAGTCTAGATAAATGTTCATACCACTCCTCAACAATCTTCATCCCCATGCTATTTTATTTTGTTATTATTATCATTTTTTTTTCGAGACAGAGTCTCGCTCTGTAGTCCAGGCTGGAGTGCAATGGCACCATCTCGGCTCCCTGCAACCTCCGCCTCTCAGGTTCAAGCGATTCTCCTGCCTCAGCCTCCTGAGTAGTTGGGATTACAGGCCCATGCCACCATGCCTGGCTAATGTTGTATTTTTCGTAGAGACGAGGTTTCACCATGTCAGGCTGGTCTCGAACTCCTGACCTTGTGATCTGCCCGCCTCAGCCTCCCAAAGTATTAGGATTACAGGTGTGAGCCACTGCACCCGGCCCCCATGCTATTTTAAAAGCTTTGCTTCTCACTATTGAAAAATGCTTTATCCAAGATTTTTTTCCAGGTACTTATTTCATTTTGAGATATAATTACTGTTTTTTGATAAAAAAAATAAGATTATTATAAAAGTATGTAGAAAATACTTGGTTGTCTACAGACTACCCTCTACTTTCTTTTTTTCCTAAAGAAAATTTTGATTTTTTCCAAGCACTTATTCTTCTCCAAAACCATGTGTCTCAGGGAAATCTGACTCTACCCCCAGTGCTGAGGCAGGTCTAATGAGTTTTAGGATTATCCTATTGTTTGCTAACAGTGGCTGAGAAACGAGAATGTGAACACATTTTGGTTGATGAGACAGAGAGAGATACTGCAGAGGAGTGTGTGGGAAGTTTCCTCGATTTAGGAAAAGAGAAGCACAAGATGCCTTTCTTCTTCCTCGGGACATCACCACTGTATGAGATTCCTGCCACTGCTCTTGCTGTCTCCCTCAGGATAAAGACAAAACCAAGATGTCAGAGATGGGGGATGGAAGCATTCTGCTCCTGAATGACAGATTGAAGTAGCTGGCTCAGTCATCAACCCAACCTCTGGGTTACTGTTCACATGGCAGAGTGCATTTTCTTCTTGTTACAACTGTTCTAGTTAGCGTAGGCTTTGCAGATGAAAATATCCTAACTGATGCAAAGGTGCATAGAATTCATGTCCTAAAGATATACATAGAATATTTATGCTAATCTCACTCACTACCCTTATCTTCAGTACCCATCTCAATGCCCAATTTCTACCAAGAGAGGAAAATCTCCTGAAAACTTTATGGTTTAAATTACCTCTTTATAGAGTGCAAATCTGTGCTGCTACCACTGCTCCCAATATCTGGTAAACTGGAACTATGAAGAATTGACATTTCAACAGGGAAAACAGAGCAAAGGCTTTCAACTCTAAGATATAAAAGAGCATCTGGGAGAGAGGGGCAGAATTGCAAGAGCAGCATTACCTGTTTCAGTTTTACCGGCAGGCAAACTTGAAAACCAACATAGGTTTACATGTTTATTAATGTAAACTACAAAGGGAGTCTTTTGAATTCCAAGGAACAAGCACTGTCCTCTCTTTGATAACACATTTATTCAACATATCTTAGCTGAAGGCACAAGATATTACTATAGCCATGGCATATGTCAGACATACCTTTGCAAGCAGAGTTTTCAAGTGCAGTGTAAGAAGACAGAGACCTACAATTAATATGGGAAGATCGTGGAGGTGGTGTGGACAACAATGCCTCTTCTTTAAAGCCAACCCCACAATTATAGGGATGGATGGGAAAACTGCTAATGGTAACAGCCATTCTGCTACATACTATGAAATCAATAATAATAATAAACACATTTATTGAGTGTTTGCCATACTGTAGGGACAGAACTAATTTGTTACTATGTCATTTGACTTTCACAATTGCTCTCTGTGGTAGATACTATTATTTTACCCAAATTACAGATGGTAAAACTGAGGCACAGTAAAATTAAATAATATTCCCATGACTTCACAGCCTCTTCCTGGTCCTACTGGCACACAGGCAAACAAAAGTTGGTAGGTAAACTCAATTCCATACCCAAGGGAGAATTTTACTGCTGTACAATTTCCCAGAAATTGGATTGACAGGGATGGGAGGGCAAGGTGGCTCTGGCAAATTTAAAAGTCTGTAGAACTTGTAAACCTGCCCTTAAAGAATTCTCAATCTAATGAGAGAGTCAAAGTATTCAAACAGGAAAGATTTAATAACAATACCAAATGATGTGTTATAAAGCTAAATGCATTATCATACCAAGTGATTTACAGTAGGATATCTACATGTGAAAGGTGCCCATACTTCATCTTTGAATGAATGGGCCCAAGATCAGGCATTCAGACACATTAACCAAAGTGACTCCTTTCTTCAATATCAGAATAAGCAGTGTCTAAGAGATGTGATAAATAGTGCTTGAAACAGATTGGCACCAGAAGGCCCTGGACATCTCAAGATTCATTTTCTAAGGATGCATTTCCCACATTTCTCAAAAGTGACAGAGATAAATAACAGAAAATAGTTGCATAGGATAGAAGCACAAAATCCAATACATGTCCTCTCCTCTGTAGTTCCATGCCTCTGCTTCACTCTCCACAGTACTGAGATGCCGTCTCCCCTCTCCTCTACCTGTGAAAATTCATCCCATCTAGCCCAAAGAACAGGTCTTCTAAAAAGTCTACCTAGATCCTGGTTTTGACATGAACTCTTTCTCCTCTGGATTTCTTCCATTCTTTGTGCTTGCCTAATGCCCTTATCTTTTCTATCTTAGGTCAGAGCTATTTGCTCACATCCCACTATATAAGCTAAAAGTTTCCTTCCTCATTATTCCAGCTTCTTTGGCAACTACGGTTCAAGCATGTGATGTGGACCCAGACGATAAGATGCCCCAGCCCAAGATTTTGAGTCAAGGATTCATGACATGAAGAAGCAGGAATAGTAGAGAATTCATTCTGGAGAGAGTGACAACAGTGACTGCTGTGGAAGCCTCTCTAGGAGTGGTGGTCACGGTCTGGAGCCAGTGATGGTGGCAGGGAACACTGTGCATTCTGTGACCAGCAGCAATGACAGTTGTGTCTTTATGGTACAAGTTTTTTTGTTTGTTTGTTTGTTTGTTTTGATAATGAATCTCCCTCTGTCGCCCAGGCTGGAGTGCAGTGGCTCAATCTCGGCTCACTGCAACCTCCACCTCCTGGGTTCAAGCGATTCTTCTGCCTCAGCCTCCCGAGCAGCTGGGACCACAGGGGTGCACCACCATGCCCGGCTACTTTTTGTATTCTTAGTAGAGACGGTGTTTCACCATACTGGCCAGGCTGGTCACAAACTCCTGACCTTGTGATCCGCCCGCCTCGGCCTCCCAAAGTGCTGGGATTACAGGCATACGCCACCACGTTTTGTAGCATGGTTTGTCTCTTCATCTGGCTGACCATAGCTTCCTTGTCCCTTCCACCTTCTAGTCCTCTATTTTTCCTACTACCACACCCTCCCTAGTAACCCAGTACTTTTTCAAGACGTTCCCGTACTGTTTAAATCATCCAGAGATAGTTTCTATTACTTTATCCCAAGAACTCTGGCAGATATATTCACTTAAATTATTGTTTACTCGTTCTGCTCTTGGTGAAGAAGGAGTTTTTAAATACCATCCTATGTATGATACACTTCATAACTGCAAGGACTAGTGCCATGCCAGTTTCCTGTCACCAATGGGAACCCACACAGGTTGTGTAGATGAGAAATGGATATTTGTTGTAATCAATAAGATTCATAAATCTGTGTTATAATTAGCCTTTTCCATGTTTTCATGTCCTTGACCCCTTCCCATCTAAAAGATGGAGAAAATAATCAAATGCTATGCTAGCTACAACATTCTCTAGATACTGGAGAAGAAGGTGTCTCATTCTTTACTCTTAACCACTCAAAGTTTGATAATATGTGCAACTTTTTTCTCCTTAGGAGGATTATTCTGAGTATCTTGACTACTAAGTTTTTGTATTAAGGCATGAGATGTACAAATAGTTTGTTAAAAGGGCAAATGGGCATACCTCAGTGTGGTGTTTATACTGATAGCTTTTTTATTTGCTACATTTGTGATGGTACTGCCTAACATATTATGATTATTCTTTCTTTAAGTATTCTTTACATAAATTATCTTACTACATCTTTAAACCAAGTCCAAGAAGTAGTAATTTGTAAGGCAAAAGTCCAGAAGACACTGTATTCTATCTTTGTGAAAAAGTGTTAGTTTTCTAGGTTAAGTGGTTAGCCTCAGGCCACCCAAACTAGTTAGTGAAAAGCCAGAACTAGGCTGTGGTCTTTTGACCCTGAGAAAGTTGTTCCCTCAGACTTAAAGGATTGACATAAGCTCATCAGTCAATCAATGTGTCAGACAAGTGTTTTTTTAAGCCTCTGTAGGGTCCTTAACATTGTCCTAACCCCTACCACTTGAGATACAGAAAAAAACCTTTAACACGGTCACTGCCTACAAATATCTTACTCTTCAAATTATCTCTATGTAGAGAGCCCAAGCAGACTCCAAAGTGGGGGATAAGGGGAGAGAAGAAAGAGAGGGCAGAAATCTTCAAATATCTCATTTCTGCAGAAAAATAATAGAGATGACTATTAGCAGGCTCCTTCTACTTTTTTGGGTGTTAATACACAAAGTCTTAAATGTGGCAATAGAAAGAGCCCAGTCTAAGCAAAATTGTGCATTTGGAGGAATCTCTCTTCACCACCCTTTTATGGTTGTTTTCTCTCTTTGGCAATTTCCTTGACTTCCTCTTCCTTCTTCTTCATGCTTAACTCTCACTGCATTCCGTTAGATCCTGGGAAATTGTTTTCTAAGCTTTTTTTTAATAGTAAGTTGTTAAAAATTGATAATGATTTAATACGTTACCTGTCCCAGCAGAGCTTTCAAAGCCTTAATGAAGAAGACAAATTACACAGGACCAAAGACATCTTGTTAGTGAATGCTTCTGATTTGAATATGCATTTACTCTTCTCCACCCAACAGCATGTCTATGTCTACTAAAGATGCTCACATGGATCTGCACCTTGAGCAGTCAGTTCTCTTTCTGATTCTCATTGGCACAGTTCCCTTTATTCCTGTTCAGCTTCTGTGTCCTTGAGCAATCTGTCTCATATCTGCAGTCACACTTGGCAGCCGCTCTACAAGGTTGTCAGAAATTGAAACACAGGTCATGCTTCCAGCAAGAGCATCAGGGCCCGTGACTTGTCCTTTGAATGGATCCAGGGCTAGCTTTGTACTTGCTTGCAGTGTTGAATGTACCATGGGGTTGTCGGATTGCCTTAAGGGCTCTAGTCAGATGGTTATGGACTGATTTGACTCTGACACTATTGTCTTTTGTTACTGATTTAGTGACCGGCTGTTTTGCTGAGATAGCAATAAATTCTTGGCCCCCCTGAAAGCTTTACTTGCCATATTATTTCCCAAGTTAGAAAGGAAGAAAGGAAATATAGTTTTGTAATGAAAGATTTGTTAAAAATCTATGCATATGAACAATTAGTTTTGACTCTAAAACTAAGTGTTTATTAAAGCCTATGTCCATTTATCTTAATCTGGAGAGAGAACCATATCTGGCAATGTGACTGCTAAGAATTATTGTGGGCAAAGATTTTAACAAACAAAAATATGAAAATCACAACAAGCTATACACATTTCTTGGTAGTCACAAAGGAAAAAGCAAGATTTGTGTTGTATTTTATCTGGAGAATTTCTGTTTCCAAGCTCATGTCTATAGATTGTTTAATTACCACATATATCAGTGCCCCATACTCAAAAATTAAAGAACAACATCTGTATCTTTATATATTAACATAGATGTATTATATATACATCCATATTATATATATACACCTATGTATGCACATATACATACATCTTCATATACAAATAAGTATGTATGAAATGACTGCCTTCTCATGTGGTAAAACTTGCCCTTTAAATATTACTCCTGCTTTTAAAATTGAAGAATTAATGTATTCAGATATTTCCCCTTTTCACCCCCCTCCCCATTAGAATGCAATATACATGCCCAAAAGTCTTCATATCCTTCCATATTTGGGCTCTCCTAGTAATAGTACACCTGCTGAATTCTGGCCTTTCTGGCTTGAATTCTACCCAACCAACAATAGTCATTAAACAAAACCAGCAACACTGCTTAAACACTCCACAGCTCAAAATGTCCTTGTTCTTAATTTTTGTTTTGGTCTCATCTTATCGTATTTTTAATCCATATACCCAATTCATTCTCTGAAAACCTCATGTATTTAGAAACCTCTCTGATTTCTCTGTCTTAAAAGTCACTTTCTTTCTTTCTTTCTCCTTCCTTTTTCATAAAGAGACCATAGCTTTGTTGTTCTGGCACATTTAGCTCTTTGCTCATGTGTCCATTCTCAACCATATCTTCATGCCTGCAGTGCAGGCTCTTCTGACTTAAAACTTTAGTTGGTTTCAACTAGAAGTTTGTTAAATAGGAAAATGGTGTTCTAATTCTATTTTCTATTGCCTATTGATTTTTTTTTTTTTTTTTTTACTATTTTCTTTCATTGGCTGTCAAGCTTTGGCCTCTGTTTTATCTTCTTCACCATACCTTTCCATTTTATTTCTATTTTTCATTGTCTTTTAATTTTCAGAAATCTTTTATTTTCAAATAGAATTTTTTTTCACTAGTCTTCAAAATGTGTGGAAGCCATACATCATCGTTAAGGAAAAAACTAGCACAAAATCTGCTTGACCAATCTTGCTTTGTCCTCTAATATTGACTTACAAATTTCCCACAGGTTTGCCTTTGATTCTACTTCACTTATTTTTCATTCCTGGATTATTGCTACATTGTCTTCCTTTCTAAATATTTGCCATTTCTCACTGGGTCATCCATCTCTTCTCTATCATCAATAATATCTCCCGTTTATACATTTTTATTTTTTGTTTTGTCCAATTAATGCCTTGGTTCTTCTAATGATACCTGCCATATTTTCCAAATTTAGAGTTCTTCCTTATCAAGTATGTCATCCACAGAAACTGTGCCTAAACTTAGCCCACAAATCATTAGCCTTTGATGATAATTACTTTCCCCCAAAAAATATTAAGTGACTTATTTTAAGGTTGTCATGTCTGTTGAACACACATATAAGAAAAATCTGCATAAAGAGCCAATGTGCCTTTCTCCTTCTTGCATATAAATTTCCTTTCTCAACCCCTCATTGAGTAAAAAGATACTGGTCATATTAGTACATGATCTTTATATATTTCAGTGATCTCATGGGGAAAAATCTTGGCTGGCCAATCAAAATCCTTCCTTTATTGATATATAATTGACATCCCTGCACCTCTAGTCTTGAACATAGTCTACCAAACAGCATTTGTTTTCCACTCGTTTTACCATTCTAGTCTATTATACCTATTGATATTCTTTTAAATCTTTCAATAAGAGCCATTCCCAATGCTTTTTAGAGTTTAACATTAGCAGTCCTAAGTTTTAGTCATCTTTCCTCTCTCTTTTAACACATATGTTTTTATTAACCTTTTATGTTTCATTTTGCTTTCCCTTCTACTCATAATTTTATTCAATTACCTTCAACCACATACTGCTTAGAGATACTATGCTAATGACAGAAAGGAATGTAAAAATAAATTAGATGCAGATTTTGTCTTTAAGAGCTTATAATCTTGTAGCCATTTTTAAGCAAAAATATTACAAAGGAGTCATCTATTCATAACTCTAAAACAAGGTACAGGGTGACAAGTATCATAAACATTTCCAGATCAATGGCTGGGAGGATTGTACAACTACCATTGGTTTGTTCAAGTTGTGCTCAAAACACATGCAGCAGTCGTCTCTGAGGTCAGCAGACCGAGGAACACTTCCCAGCTGCAGTTGCTTCATGCTGCTCATTTCATTTCTTGAGCAGTGATGCCCACTGCTAAGTAATTTGTTTCATCATACTTTGGTTGATGGATGCTCGGAATTAGCCCATGTCATTTCTCAATTCTTCAATTCTCCATTCGCTTCTTCCTTATCCACCTTGTGGTGTTTTGGCTTTAAGTTCTGCACGGTCAACAGCAACTTCACTCTATCTTTCTTCACTCTCAAGGGTAGACTACTCTCTTGCCTAAATGTATGATTCACTTATAGATGAAGCTGACTTGATATGCAGAATACTGTTGTCTAAATAAGGCAGGTATTTTTATGCCAGTTTAATAATAGCTAAGATACTTGAGACAGAGTGTATGTCACATCCTTAAGGTTATATAGTTGCTTAGTGAAACAAATGAGATTCATTCTATCATTAAAGACATGTTTGCTTTTGCGCTGTGCATCAAAATTCAAATATCTTACTAGGAAGAAGTGGTAGAAAACCTAAAACCTTGAAGATGAGTAGGACTAAAAGAAAGAGAAATATTATTTCCTAACAATTGGTTTTATAACAGGTATATGTTATAACAATGGAGAGATAGATAGAGATATCATTTAATTCTCACAGCAACACTGTGAGGTATTAATGTCTCCATTTTTACAGATGAAGAAAATGAGACCTAGACAAATTTTATTCATAACTAGCATTTATTAAGCAGGCCCTGTAATTGATATTATCTACTTTATTACATTCAACACTCAACAATAAAACTATATGAAAAGGAATGTTATTCTCATTTTACAGAGAACAAGACTAAGGTTCAGATGGCCTATGAAATTTGCTTGATGCAAAATCTTTCATTACTTTCATAATTGTTACCCTTTCATTTTCTTTACTTTTCCCTGAAATTCTTATTAGCTTAATATTTTTTATATGAATGTACTCAACTTGTCTGTTATATTTTTTTCTCATTTTCTTCACCTGTTTAGCTGTTAAGTTCTAAAAAATTTCCTCAACGTTTTCTTTCAGACTCTTTATTGACCTTCTTATATTGTCAATCTTGTTTTTATTTCCCAAGATCTTATATTGTTTTGGATAGTGTTTTGTTTAATAACATTCTCTTCTTGTTTTGTGGTTGTAATATATTCTAGGATCTCTCTGTGGATATTAATTAGAATTTTCAAATATCTTTCCTGAATTATTTGTAACCTTTGGAGTTAGTGGCCTTATTTATTCATTTTGGATTTTCTTTTTCATAATGTTAAATGTCATCAAATTTCATTCATCTTAGTTCTCTTACGTGTTATAAATATTTGTCTAGTGATTACTGACTATCTGTGATTATATAGAATAAAGACATAGACTAATTAATAAAGGTATCTAGTACAAGTTCCCTTTTCTAATACATAAGCATCTCTATGATCCTACAAGTTCTCTCCATTGAAGGGGTTGGTTGCCTGGGGGTTCTGTGTATGTGAATAGAAAATGTCACTTAATAAACTTACCTTTAGTTAGTGTGGATATGGAGAAAGCCCTTCTTATGCTAAAATAAAGAGGTTTTCTCTCTGGGGCTCCAATACCCCCACCAGCAGTCCTAGCTTTTCTGAGACAGATGGTTCATTTTCTGTAGAGAACAGTTGTCCATTTCCTGCCTCAGGGTAAACAGAAGACAGCCAGTTGGTTTGGGTAAAGGGGGTGAGAGAAAGGATAGAGAGATGACCAGAACAGCTGCTCTGGAAACAGTCCTTCGGTGAATCACTCTGCTTTCTGCTCCTCCACTCATTCCTGATCTCCCTATTTGCCAAGAGAAACTGTAGGTCTTCTCAGGGATTCTGTTGGAAAGATATATTCCCACACATGTGGCAAGACTTCTCTTCTGTGTATTCTGGACTTCAGATTTCTCCAACTTCTTTTACTCAGCAAGTCATTCTCATTCATTTGATTCTTCCAGAAGAAAATTACCTATGCCTCTCCTCTCTAATAATGACTCCTACCCCCATTTCATCTATTTTTTTTCTGAATATGCTTTCTTTTGAATTCGCTGCTACCATTTTGACGAAGTGTTAGAAAAGAAAGGAGGCCATACCTTGAGCTCATCTTCATCTTTATTTTGAACTAAAATAACTTTAAGGGGTAATAAAAGGTGAAACTTAAAAATCAATGAAAAAATACTTAGTTTTGCCTACACTGAAGTTTTCATTAAGACTTTGAAAAGGGGAGTAAGAGAGCCAATACAGTAGCAAAACAGTTCAGTTCAGGGTGTTGATTTTAAATGACTATAGCCCAGATGACAAACTTAGATAAAATCACTCTTAATTAATAAGGTATATTAATACTGTAAGGGCATATATCCTAAGGTATTTGGTTGTCAAGTCTATATTATTTCAGAGTAGAAGCAATGCCTTTCAAACTAAATTTCTATATGTGACATAAATTTTATTCTTTTGAAGCTTGCCATTCTGCAAATATTTATGCAAAGTCCCAGTTGCACTCTAAAACGCCAAATACAAGACAAGCAGCTCACAATCCAGGAATCCCAAATGAGGCAGGGCTATGTGTGCCAAATAGCAGCCACAGTTGTGCCACCATTTTCTCCCTATCAGTGGTTTAAATTACTCAGTTCAAAACTTGTTTTCATTTTGGAAATAAACCAATTGTTGGACATTCTCGATACATCATTCCATTTTAATAATTATGAAGACTTTAAAATGTAACATTTTCAGGGTCTATTCAATCAACTTGATAATTTTTAGGTAAATATTGGTATACCTTTTAGTAACATACTAATACAACTTGCTTCCTCAGTTCTACTCTTAAATGCATCTGTTTTACCCGAATTCTGGAAAAGATGGATTCACACAATCTTTCAGCCTTGTCCTTTAAGAATCATGTGACAGTAGATTAAAGCATTCATCATGCATCACAGTTCTCAAGTTAAATTGTGAGATAACACATTGAGAGGAAAAAATTTAAATGATAATTAAAATGTTTTTAAATTTTTATTTGCTATTTTATTAATAACTTTCTTTTATGTAATTTTATTTGTACATGGAGTTAGCAAGTTGATACTCATCAATCAAATGTTCTTAGAATCCTGAAGGTCAGAAAGATCCCTTGAGCAGCCTGACCTTGGCAGTTGACCCTGGCATATAGCATCATGTAGTTCCCAATGAAGATAAGAATCAGAATACTTTCTTTTTCATTGAGCCATATTCATAAAAAGCAGCAACAACAACAGCAAAAAAATGATAAATGAGTGAATGAAGAAATGAATGACTTATTTGTGGAGGAGAAACTACACTGTCAGTAGAAATGATTACAGGTTCTCTCAAAATTATTTCTTGGTAGTTGTCCCTGTGTGTTTAAAATTAAAAACAGGAAAATAATTACTACCTTTTTTGAGGTAAGACATTTAAGTCCCAATCAAATATTATCATATGATGGTAACATTTCAATTCAATTCACCTTATCAGATTAGAAAATTATTCACCAAACACAGCTTACAAAATATCGATTTACCATCTTTCTTCCTGACTGTGCTTTATTTTTTATAATCTCTCAGTTGGAGGCATCGTTGTCCACTCAGGAGACCTTCAGGTTAGAAACCTAGATGTCATCCCTGTCATGTCTAGTTCTTACCTCTCACATAAATCATTCATTGGACCCACAAGTATTTATTGAGTGCTGTTCGTGTCAGGTGCTGTTCAGGTGGTGGATTTGGGATAGTGATCAAAATAGGCAATGTCTTTATTTCTCATAGAGTTTGCCTTCCAGTCAGAGCAGTTAAAATAAACAAATAGATATGCCAGATGCTAGGTAGAGAAAGATACTACGAAGAAAAATGAACAAGATATAGACCAGGTTATGGAATTTCTACATCTCATTCTTTCTACCCCTTGATTCAGAGTTTCTCATCATCTCTAAGACTATTGCAACGGTCTTCTACTTCATCATATCTGACCCCATTAGTGTTTAAAGAATCTATCTAATATCATTGTCAGATCTTTTCAATTCTCTCCTTAAATTCTTCAAAGCTTCCCCTCACCTTAAAGAAAAGCCTTAGCTTCTGGGAGGCCGAGGCCGGCGGATCACGAGGTCGGGAAATCGAGACCATCCTGGCTAACACGGTGAAACCCCGTCTCTACTAAAGATACAAAAAAAATTAGCCGGGCGTGATGGCAGGCGCCTATAGTCCCAGCTGCTTGGGAGGCTGAGGCAGGAGAATGGCGTGAAGCCGGGAAGCGGAGCTTGCAGTGAGCCGAGATCGCGCCACTGAACTCCAGCCTGTCCAGCCCGGGAGAGCCGAGATCGCGCCACCGAACTCCAGCCTGTCCAGCCCGGGCGACAGAGCGAGACTCCGTCTCAAAAAAAAAAAAAAAAAAAAAAGAAAAGCCTTAGCTTCTGAACAATGCATACCAACCCTCCATGATCTTGCCTCTGTCTCTACCTCCAGCCTCATAACGTCATCTCTTGTTTTTCTGTCACTGGTGAAAATACCACGTCAAGCTAATAGTTTAATATTCACCACTTACTGCTGTGTCCATTGTGAAGGATGTTGACCCTACCCCTTCACCTGCCTGATAATCTGATCTCCCCATCTTCCCTGTGCTATTAAATGTGTGACGATTTTATAGCTCTCATAATGCCCACTGTTTATCTCTGTCAATCTGTTTACATATTATATCGTAGTATTTAATATGTATTTAAAATATTTTACTCCTACTGTGAACTGCTTGAGAGTGAGGACCGTATTTCTTTGGTCTGTCTACTCAGTGCTTACCACATTGCTTGGCCCATATTGTATGGTATGCAAGGCATATTTGTCAAATGAATGAATGAAATTCTAAGGGTCTATATCTGGGCATCAAGAAAATTCTGAAATATGGGGCTATTGTGCAAGGGGGGGCAGAACAAGAAGGAAAGCATTTAAAAATCCTAAAACCCAGAGACAAAATAACTTAGTGCATACTAAAGTCATGCAGCAAATACAAGAGAAATAAAAGCTATGGTGCCAAGCCATTGATAACCCTCTCATTTATTCAAAAATTAAAAGGAAAGTGTTTTACAAATAAGATAATAAATATCAAAGGGATTACTTGAAAGGTAGAATCATTTAGAGAACAGCATTGTATACAAGGCAATACCTTTAACAAAATGCAAAAGATATTTATGGCTAGCCAGTTAACCCAGCATCATTTATTGAATAAGGAGTGCTTTCCCCATTGCTGTTTTTTGTTGGTCTTATCAAAGATCAGATGACTGTAGCTGTGTGGCTTTATTTCTGAGTTTTCTATTCTGTCCCACTGGTCTATGTGTCTGTTTTTGTACCAATACCACGCTATTTTGGTTAAAATTAGCTCAAAATGGATTAAAGCTTTAAATGTAAGACCTCAAACTATAAAAATCCTAGAAGACAACCCAGGAAATACTCTTCTTGACACTGGCCTTGGCAACAAATTTTTGGCTAAGTCCCCAAAAGCAACTGCAACAAAAACAAAAATAGACAGGTGGGACCTAATTAAACTAAAGAGCTTCTGCACAGCAAAGAAACTATCAACAGAGTAAACAGACAACCTACAGAATGGGAGAAGAAATTTGCATACTATGTATCCAACATAGGCCTAATATCTGCAATCTGCAGGGAACTTAAACAAATCAACAAGGGAAAACAAGGGAAAATCAAACAACCCCATTAAAAATAGGCAAAGTTCATGAACAGAATCTTCTCAAAACAAGACATACAAGCGGCCAACAAACATATGAAAAAAAATGTTCGGTATCACTAATCATCAGAGAAATGCAAATCAAAACCACATTGAGGTGGACACCATCTCATACTAGTCAGAATGATTTTTATTAAAAAGTTAAAAAACAACAGATGCTGGTGAGCCTGAAGAGAAAAGGGAACAAGGGAATACTTATACACTATTGGTGAGAATCTAAATTAGTTCAGCCACTGTGGAAAGCAGTCTGGAGATTTCCTCAAAGAACTTAAAACAGAGTTACCATTCGACCCAGTAATCCCATTACTGGGTATCTACCAAAGGAAAATAAATCATTCTACCAAAAAGATACCTGCCCTTGTATCTTCATCACTGCACTAACACAATAGCAAAGACATGAAATAAACCCAGGTGCTCATCAATGGTAGATTGAATAAAGAAAATGTGGTACATATACACCATGGAATACTATGCAGCCACAAAGAAGAATGAAATCACGTTCTTTGCAGCAACATGGATGCAATTGAATGCCATAATCCTAAGCAAATTAATGCAGGAACAGAAAATGAAATACTCCATGTTCTTACTTAGTAGTGGAAGCTAAACACTGAGCAGACATGGACATAAATATGAGAATAATAAACACTGTAGACTGCTAGAGGCAGGGAGGGAGAGGTGCATGGGTTGAAAAACTGCCTGTTGGGTACTATGCTCACTACCTGGGTTATGGGATCCATACCCCAAGCCTCAGCATCACACAATATTCCCATGTAACAAACCTGTACATGTACCCCCTGTATCTAAAATGAAAGTTGATTTTTTTTTTTAATTTGAGACAGAGTCTTGCTCTGTCGCCAGTCTGGAGTGCAGTGGTGTGATCTCAGCTCACTGCAACATCTGACTCCCTGGTTCAAGCAATACTCTTGCCTCAGCCTCCCGAGTACCTGGGATTACAGGCACATGCCACCACACCTAGCTCTTTTTTGTAGTTTTGGTAGAGACAGGCTTTCAACATGTTGGCCAGTATGGGCTCAATCTCCTGACCTTGCGATCCGCCCGCCTTGGCTTCCCAAAGTGCTGGGATTACAGGCATGAGCCACTGCGCCTGGCCTGAAAGTTGAAGTTTTAAAAAAAAAAATTTAGCTTGTGTAGGAGAGAGATTCAAAACAGGGCTGGAATGGGAGATGGAGACTGATTCAGATTTAATGATGAACTGACCACAAGGAGGATTGTTCAGGCAAGAGGACCAACACTAGCAAGGGCTTAAAGGAGGAGAAAGCAGGAGCAGTAGAAGGGGAAGATTAAATATTGAAACAAAACCCTTAATGGGAGTGGGCACAAATAATCATTTCCATAGTAATATTGTTTCTAGGAACAATATATAAGCATAAAGAGAACAACTGATTTTTCCAAGAGAATCTGTTGGGCAATACTTCTGTAGACTCACAGACAGCATATTCAAATTAGAGAAACGCTATGTGCACATATAACATGTGCTGGAGATATGAATCCTGAGTTCTTAAAAATACCTTTATAGTAAGAAATTAGTATCTCAGTTTGTATTGCAAAGTCTGTTAGGCTTTAGAATTCAGAAGTTAATTAGGCTTTGGATAAAAATTATGTCTAAATCTCTAATGCTGAAATAGTATAATTTGATATTTATACAATTATTTTAAATAATTTTAACTCCTAATACACCTCAGGGAATACACGCATGAAATTGATGTGTGTAGCAAAAACTAGATGCAACTCGGAGTCCATCAACAGTAGATTGGATAATTTATGATGGGTTGAAAAAATGATTGAGGGGTCGAACCATGGAATGCTATATAGCAATGGAAATAAGCTACAACTGCTTGTAATAATCTGGATGAATCCTCAAAACATTTAACTGAAGTAATTTTTTAATGATTAAGTAATAAACTCAGCATAATTCTAGTTATTTAATCATCCAAAATAAGACAACTAAGTAATATGTTATTTACAGATGAATAAATCGAAGAGAAGCGTGGAAATTATTTTTTTTATTACGCTACAAATTTAAAATTAGGTTACCTCTTGGAGGAGGAAGGGAGATTCAATAATGGAAAGGTGTCTAGGGAATTTAACGGTCCTAGTCACATTCTATTAAGCTTGTGGTGGGTAAATGGGTATTTCTTTTAGCTTTCTTTAACTGTACATTATACACGCATATTGTAAATAATATATACAACATATACACATCATCATACATATATGATAGAGTGTATAATTTCATTTATGATGTAACACTTTCCCTCTAAGAAACAATTCTGTGTTAGTTGACACTTTTATGAATCAGGAGTTTCAAAATGCATGTTAAATAGGTCTCTGCTGGCACGTGATAGAGTAAGTGAATTGTTAGAAAGCCAAGAGCATTATTTCAGTCAGCTGGCAATTGATACCAATCATCACAGCTGACTTTTCCACCTAGCAATCTGTGCCAATTGTTAACACGGGTGAAGTGAGCCAATTGCTTGAGACCAGGTTTCCTTAATTTATATTAAAATTTAGCCTTAAACAGACATGTTGAGGAATTAAGAAAATAAAAAGGACAAACCAAAAATGCCAAAAAAAGTAGAATATTTTGAAGCCAGTGCTTTCATTTCACATATAAACCTTCATTCAGAGTGATTGGAAATCAAAAGCCTATTGAATGTACATCATTCCTGGCAATTGTATAATTCATAAATAGACAAATGGCTTAAGAAACATGATGAAAAAAATGTACTCCCAAGGAGGTATCATCTATGCCAAGTTTACTGCTGAGATCATGAACCAGTGACAATAGGGGTTAATAATGGAAATGTTGGTAGTCCTCTACTTATAATAGAATGAACAGTGCTGCTATAATTACAATTTTCTTTTTTTTCTGTTACATAGAAATGAATCAATATCCTAGTAGAGAGAGGATAAAAATGTCTTTAATAATTTGCTTTGCTCTTCAAAAGAATTGGCTTCCTAGGTCTGCAAGTCAATTGTATCATTCAAAATTATCACAAGGCTATTTATCAAATAGCGTAAATTAAAATTTGTTTTGACCTACTGAAGGCTATTTTATGTGATTTTCAGTAGAGACTGAATAATCATGAACGATTTCCTTTTCTTTACCAAGTTACTTTAAAAAAAGAATCAATATGTTATTTCAGCAGATATTTAGAAGATTCAACTCTTCATGTGATCTTTTGCTAAGTTATGCCAACACCAAGACTGTTACATATGGATTCTTGTTGCCTTAGCTTGTTTTTAATTAGGACCAGAGAAACATTTGATTAGTGACTGTAGCAGTAACTGATATATCTTACTTGGACTGTTATTATTTCCAAGAAAACTAATAGCCAATCTGATTTGCCAGTAGAGCAATATTATAGGATAAGTAAGTAAAATTGGGAATATATGCAATGAAAAAATGTATGCTTTCCACATACAACCAACTTTAAATTTGTTTGAGTTGTGTAAATAATTTGGCATGTAGTCTAAGTTAAATCAATAATAGTAGTCTCAAATTATCCTTGATACTTTGTTTTCTTTTATTTTCTTTATTAACTTGAGAATCCGTATTTGCAGGAGGAGCCTGGAATAAAAGATTGCTGAAATTTTGCAATAAATAAATCTTTTTAGAGGTGAGTAATATTAAGCCTCCTTTAAACCTACATAATGAATTCAATTTAATAAAATTTAGAGACAAAAATAAAATTCGAAGAAGGAAGAAAACTCTGGGTTTTTTCATATCTCTGATTTTTCTATTAATGGGTATTTCATTACCATCTTCAAGTACAGCAATACCATTTTAAAGAATATTGTTGATTGATGTTCTGTTCTTTCTGTTTAGTCTTTTACCTGATTAGCTAATTTTCTCTTTCACTTATTAATCTGCTAGGTCTCTGCCCTGTAATTCTGTGCTCACTTTCCTCTAACTTCCTTTAGCTCTTCTTCAAGTTGTATTCACTATAGGGCGACAAATTGTGCTCACAAGAGCTCCAGCACCTCACTTAAGAGCTCTGTGATTGTAAGGTAGGACTTAATCTCCCTGGTACTCATTCACTCATTCCTAAGAGCCTCAAATAAGGAAGTGTTTCTGAAACAAGTGTGAAAACTCTCAAAGGGCCTCTAAAATTCCGTTTGACTTGCAAACAATGTCATACCTACGCAATTAATAATACAAAGAAAAAAAGAGACAATGCTGTTGGGTACCAGGTACTCTCTCCTAAGTGTTTTTTCTATTTTAACTCCTTTGATTTTTCATAGATATAAAAACTGAGTCCTCAAGAGGTAAAGTATTTTACCCAGTGCTTATAGTTTCCAGATCCCTCCCAGTAACCACTATTTAGCCTCTCCAAATTTCTGTTCATTAATTGATGAAAACATCCAATAAAACAAAGGAAAGGCCAATACACTTTTAAAACTTCAGAACAACTGACTTCTCTTCTTCCTGATCTACTTGTCCATATTGAACAATGAATAGACATGGCTTGTATCTCTGTGATCTCTCATTTTCCAGCTTTAGGTTCCATTTCTCTGCAGATGGCACTTAATTTCAACAAGTTAACCTTGGTATCTTTCTAAATGACACATTCTATTTAGAGTCTCTGGCAAATTTACTATCTTGCCGAATTCTCAAGTTTGACTCTGGAAAATGTCAACTTTTTGACATTCTCCTCCAGCTTCACTTTTGAAGAATTTTCTCATAAATCTGAATGAAGTAAAGACGCCATCATCTTTCATGTGTACTTCTCTGATCCCTACCACCAAGCTAAGAGTGTGGGCTCCTTTGGCTCATTATTTCCTATACCAAAATGCTGCTATTTATTCTTTCTTGAAATTGGTCGTATTTCTTTATCCCTCCTTTCAGAAACAAATCTATGTTGGTTTATTTATAAACTCCTATTCTTTCTACATGTTAATATAGATCTTTGTTTTGTTCTCGGACTTAAGTAATTACAACAACATCCTTATGCTATTAATATAACCTGTTGACAGGCTTAATGCCTTGGAATTCATTTGTATATGAGACTGTTATCATACTCTTTATATTTTAGTGTTCTATAGGCATGTATTATGTCTTTCAAATTTTTATGTGTTCATACTAACTAGCATAGTGATCAATGCTATAAAATTTAGATAATAAAGACTGAAGAAGCATTATAGAGCCTTCAATTCAATCTCTTCATTTTACACAAAAAGAAGCTGAGTTGTTGGTTGTGAATTGGAAGTTAATAGCATTATTTTTCCATTACATATTTATCCAGTGTTTACATTATCGAAAGCCTATAATGTCCACATATCTTAAGACATTAAGTTTCATAGCTCTCAGTGGGATGGTCATTTACCACTCTTTACTAGGAATTGGCTGAAAGGAATTCAGAGGTGCATTTTAAAATATGTTTCTTTACTAAGTGGCCTGAGAGAACATGGCATGATTGGGGAAATGGAAGCATTCTGAGATATTGCTGTGTAGGGCCACTGAGAGGGGAATTTGAGAGATGAGGCTGAACAGGTATTAAGGAGTCACTCATGAAAGGCCTCGTGTTTCATGTTAAAGGATTCATGTCTTCCCACGGATAATGAGATGCCTAAGAGACCAGATTCACCTACATACCTTTTCCAGGACAATTCATCATCTCAGTGTCAAGGGCACATGTCATGTTGCTCTTTCTTGCTGCTTACCAAGAAAGGTAGGTGGAATTCCTAGATGGTCCCTAAGATTTTCTACCCTAATCCTTGGGAATGCGAATACAAGGAATTGTTCCTCCTGTAATCGGGTTATGTTGTAGGACACAGTTAACTATGAGAAAGAGAAGTTATCTGAATGGAGCTAACCTACTTAAATAAACCCTTTAAAACCAGAGAAATTGCTCTGGATGCTAGCAGAAGAGCAAATCAGAGACTCTAAGCATGAGAAAGATTTCATACCCTATTTCTAGCTTGAAGGTGGATGGAGCCAAGTGCCCGGGAATACAGGAGAAAATTACTATAACAAGCTGACTGATTTCACTTTAAAATTCAAAGATTAAATAGACACTCAATAATGCCCTGAAATCTTATGTTCCTATAGCAGGCTTACTTTTCCTACTACTAAAAAAACTATTTTAGATATTCTTCCCTTTCCTCAAACAGTCCTCATCTCTACTCCACTATTAGTATCAGGGGATGGCCTTACCTCAAATTTTATTGAGAAAATAGAAGCCGTAGGATAGGAAATATTTTACATTTTCTATGCCAAATCTAAAATCCTACCTATACTGAAATCTATCTTTTTTTTTCCCTCTTATTTCAACTGAGGATAATTCACCTCTACCAGCATCGAACGCAAATTCCTATACTCCTTCTTTATCTCATTCCTCTCCGATACTCAAAGTTCCTGGGGCTCTACCTCTTTTAGTTATCTTCTCTCTCCCCTTCTACTGTACCATTCTCATCAGCACATAAACATAGTCTGTAATCTGCCATCATAAATAAGAATTCATCCCTTTTCCTCAGCTACAATCTCATTTCTCTGTGTCCCTTCAAAGTTAAACTTCTAAAAGAGTTGTCTACATTAGTTATTTGTGTGTCTTCACCTTCCACAACTCAACCCACAACAGAGTGATTTTCACCCCATAATTCCACTGGAAGTGCCCTTATCAAAATACAAGGATGTCCAAGAACCTATTTCCAAAGAGCACTCTGAATTATTACTTAAACTTTGAATACTCTTCAGAAGTCAACCACTCCTTTCTTGAAATACTGTCCTCTCTTAACATTCACAGCAGCACTCTCCTGGTTTGCCTCAACTCAGCGGCTGCTTCTTTTCTTCCTCTCTGGTTTCTTCATTTTTATTATTTTTGCTTCCAAATGCCTGGATTCCTTCATGCTCATTCTTGAGTCCTCTAATTAATTTTATCACACTTACCTTGGAGATAGTTACTCATTTGCAGGAATTTAAATGTATCTTCATGTTAATAATGTTTATAATTTATCCTTGGTCCAGATTTCTCCTCTAAAGAAGACTCCAATAAAGGAAATGAATTAAATTTTGTTTTCCCAGTATAGGGAACAGGAAGAAACATGAGAGTACATGTGGACTTTAAGTGTTTCACATGGCACCCCAATAGGTCGTCATTTATGATAGAAGTAGGGCTAGCTCTGTTTTCCAGCTCTGTTATATAACTGTCTTATTGGACTAGATTCTAAGATTATTCTAATACCTTCTAGGCCTATGACCTTGGACAAGTTATTTAACCTCAACAAACCTTAATATGTGCATTTATAAAATGAATTTATCATTACCATGTTATGATTTACATTGAGGAAACTAAATAAAATATAAATTTGCTTAGTACAATGCCTGAGATATTCCAGATTTTCAGAAAACACTATTTTTTATATTTATGATAAAGCTTTTTACATTTTTCTGAATTATAGCTGCTTATATTTTATAGCATCTTACAATACCTATAATCTAAGTAGAAATGATAATACAGTTGTATAAAAATATTCTGTTGATGCCTTCTGGTAAGATCAAGTAACAAAGGGTCTTAGGTTTGATGAATTAAAGCCCTCAAACTCTGTCTTACTAGAACAAAGCTTTGTCGATAATAGAAGTAGAGAAATTGAAGATACATTATCAACCTTCAGAAAATTTAAAATTTAATTGGTGCCAAAAAAAAGTTAAAATTGGAGAAATGAATGGAGTATTTTGTTTATGGGCAGCAAGTATGTAAAGGTGTAGCCCAAACTATGAAATAATGAGAAAATTTAGCATGATCCAAGATGTCATGGCAATACTTAGGAGAAGAGGAGTTTGCATTGAAATTTACGAAGAGCAATCAATGAAGGGGAGGCAAGGGGAAGAAACTATGGAAGAACTACATGATCAGTTTTGGAGAGATGGGAATGAGTATGCCTTGTTGAAAAATGTAAGAAACTGGCTAAATCAACTCTCACAGTTTTATAAGAGAAGGTCGCATAACCTGTCTTGAGATTGATTAACAAAATCTGTATATTCCAAGTTGAGTTTATAATTGGGGTAAGAAAAAGAGGAAAGAAGAGTGGCTCAGAGTCCGTAGTTGCTGTTCAAGTGTACAAAAACTTATTCTTGAATTAGAATGGCAGCTGAAGAAATGGTAAATCAGTTGAATCTTAGAAAGACTAAGAAACAAGATTTAGAAAGAGCTGATCACTCTAAAGGCAAAGAAACGCTGTAATCAAGCCTCATTCTAGATGGTCCTGGAAGACTGTGAGTTTGGAGGCTATGAAATTAGAAAGCCAAAATAAGAAAGAAGAAATGGTTTGTAGGTTTAGATAGATGAAGATTTTAATCAAATGGAATGAGTTCAATAATTATGAAGACACACGTGAGGAAATTTGTGAACTGGAGAAATAAAACAGGAGCAAGATTATCAAGACCCATCTACATTTGTTATTTTTTTTCTCACTTTTAGTGCAGTATTCTTAGTTCAGTGTAATGTGCTAAATTAATGATTACACTAAGCTGATATAATTAGATGATCGAGTTCCTTGCCAAACAAAGAGAAGATAGAAGAAACATTGGAAACTTTAATAGTCAGTGTGAACTATTACAAATCTAGAATAGAAAATCTGACATTTAGGTCTATGCTTTGAACTGTACGTTTCTGGGATGATATGGTTTGTCTGTGTCCTCACCCAAATCTCATGTTGAATTGTAGTTCCCATAATCCATACATGTTGTGGGAGGGACCCAGTGGGAAGTGATTGGATCATGGGAGCAATTTCCCCCATACTATTCTCATGATAATGAGTGAGTTCTCATGAGATCTGCTGGTTTTATAAGTGTCGCATTTCCTCTGCAGGCACATCTCTCTCCTGCCACCTTATAAAAAAGATGCCTTCTTTCCCCTTTGCCTTCTGCCATGATTGTAAATTTCTTGAGGCCTTCCCAGCCATGTGGGACTATGAGTCAGTCAAACCTCTTTCCTTTATAAATTACCCAGTCTCGGTATTTTCTTAGAGCAATATGAGAACAGACTAATACAGCAAATTGACACCAAGGGTGGGGTGCTGCTATAAGAATACCCCAAAATGGCCAGGTGAGGTGGCTCACAACTGTAATCCCAGCACTTTGGGAGGCCGAGGTGGACAGATCATAAGGTCAGGAGATTGAGACCATCCTGGCCAACATAGTGAAACTCCATCTCTACTAAAATACAAAAAAAATAGTCTGGCATGGTGGCATGTGCCTGTAGTCCCAGCTACTCAGGAGGCTGAGGCAGGGGAATCACTTGAACCTGGGAGGCGGAAGTTGCAGTTAGCTGAGATCGTGCCGCTGCACTCCAGCCTGGTGACAGAGCAAGACTCCATCTCAAAAAAAAAAAAAAAAAAAAAAAAAGAATACTCCATAATGTGAAAGTAGTGACTTTGGAACTGAGTAACAGGAAAAGGTTGGAACAGTTTAGAGGGCTCAGAAGAAGACAGGAAGACGTGGGAAAGTTTGGAACTTCCTAGAGACTTGTTGAATGGCTTTGACCAAAATGCTGTTAGTGATATGGACAACCAAGTCCAGGCTGAGGATGTCTCAAATGGAGATGAGGAACTTTTTGGGAACTGGAATAAAGGTGACTCTTGCTACGCTTTGCTTTAGTGAAGAGACTGGTGGCATTTTGCCCTGCCCTAGAGATCTGAGGAAATTTGAACTTGAGATAGATGATTTAGGATAACGGGTGGAAGAAATTTCTGAGAACCAAATTGCTCAAGAGGTGACAGAACATAAAAGTTTGGAAAATTTGCAGCCTGAGGTTGTGGTAAAAAAGAAAAATCCTTTTGTGGGGAGAAATTCAAGCCAGCAGCAGAAGTTTGCATAAGTAACAAGGAGCTGAATGTTAATCACCAAGACAATGGGGAAAATGTCTCCAGGACATGTCAGAGACCTTCACAGCAGCACCCCCCCATCACAGGCCCAAAAGCCTAGGAGGGAAAAATGGTTTTGTGGACCCAGCCCAGGCACCCCCTGCTCTGTGCAGCCTCGAGACATGGTGCCCTGTGTCCCAGCTGCTTCAGCTCCAGCCATGACTAAAAGGGCCAAGGTACAGCTTGGTTCATTTCTTCAGAGGGTGCAAGCCCCAAGTCTTGCAGCTTCCATGTGGTGTTGAGCCTGTGGGTGCACAGAAGACAAGAATTGAGGTTTGAAAACCTCTGTCTGAATTTCAGAGAATGTATGGAAATGCCTGGATGTCCAGGCAGAAGCTTTGGCTGCAGAAGCAGAGTTCTTATGGAGAACCTCTGCTTGGGCAGTACGAAGGGAAATGTGGAGTCAGAGCCCTCACACAGAGTCCCCACTGGGGCACTGCCTACTGGAGCTATGAGAAGAAGGCCACCATCCTTCAGACCCCAGAATGGTAGACCCACTGACAGCTTGCACTGTGTGCCTGGAAAAGCTGCGGACACTCAATGCCAGCCAGTGAAAGCAGCCGGGAGGGGGGCTGTACCCTGCAAAGCTACAGGGGTGGAGCTGCCCAAGGCCATGGGATCCCACATGTTGCATCAGCGTGACCTGAATGTGAGACTGAGTCAAAGGAGAATATTTTGTAATTTTAAGATTTAATGACTGCCCTATTAGATTTTGAACTCACATGGGACCTGTAACCTCTTTGTTTTGGCCAGTTTCTCTCATTTGTGTATATTTACCCAATGCCTGTACCCCCATTGTATCTAGGAAGTAACTAACTGGCTTTTGATTTTACAGGCTCATAGGCAGAAGGGACTTGCCTTGTCTCAGATGACACTTTGGACTTAGACTTTTGGGTTAATGCTGGAATGAGTTAAAACTTTGGTGGACTGTTGGAAAGGCATGATTGTGTCTTGAAATGTGAGAAGGACATGAAATTTGGAAAGGACCAGGGGTGGAATGATATGGTTTGGCTGTGTCCCCACCCAAATCTCATTTTGAATTGTAGTTCCCATAATCCCCATGTATTGTGGGAGGGACTCGTGGGAAGTGATTGGATCATGGGGGCAGTTTCCCCCATGCTGTTCTTGTGATAGAGAGTGAGTTCTCATGAGATCTGACGGTTTTGTAAGTGTCTGGCACTTGCTCTGCTGGCGCTTCTCCCTCTTGCTGCCTTGTGAAGAAGGTGCCTTGCTTCCCCTTCGCTTTCTGCCATGATTGTAAGTTTCCTGAAGCCTTCCCAGCCATGTGGAACTGTGAGTCAATTAAACCTCTTTTGTTTATGAATTACCCAGTCTCAGGTATTTCTTTATAGCAATTTGAGAATGGACTAATACATGGAGAAAAGATAAGAATTTCAGGAAACAGGGAATATGAGTTAATTTACATTTCCTGATTTTTGCCCTTTATTTGAGGTAGAGACAAATCATATTTCCTTATTTTTGTTGCAATAATTTCTTTAAAATAATAAACTTTTACCAGGACAAAATTAGATTATTTTAGGCCTAAAGAATTAAAGCTGGCAGTAATGAAAAAATAAATTAACAAATGAAAACATATTGTATTTATAATTGCCAGATATTTTCCCCCTTACGTAAGCGTCCTCTTATGATACAGCAGTAGCAGATTTCTTCACATTGTCTATACAATGTAATTCAATTCAATATATACTTCCTAAAAATGTTATTCACTAATTGCAGATAACCGAATAGAGAAATATGAAAACAATTTAAAATAAAATCAGAAGTGTATTATGAGAATCTGAGCACTGATTTTTATTTGCAAATATACTATTTTTTTTAAAAAAAAAGACTTCCATAAATGATTCCTTTAAAGAGTTCAATGAAGGAAAATTAAAACCATGTTTTTAGTGTATTACATTTTCCTCTCTTAACAGCAAAAGGTTTGCGTCTTTTGGTATATGGTCATCAACTGTTACTAACCACTTCATGCTTCAGTCTCTTCCCTTAAAGAATCAACCCACCTTCCACCTTTTTTTACATCTGGAAAATAAACTTAAAGTCAGGCATCAGGGGAGAGTTGTTTCATTAATTTAGAAGACAACTCTTTCCTGAACATTCATACTATGATGTGAATATCACTTTATTAGTCAAAGCATAGTTTATTTGTGATATTATTATGCTATCATTTTCAGTTACATGCAAATCAAGGGAACACTTTGACCTAATGAGGTACTTACCTGAAAAACAGCTCAGTCATTTATTGCTCTATTTTTTGCTTTTGTTTGTTTAGGTATGGGTTGAGTAGGTTTGGTCCCTTCTTTCAAACCTAGTAATTATTCCTTGGGAATCAATCCATAAAATAGCACAATTAGTGTACATACATAAGAGGAGAAGATAATTGATAAACTCAAGAAATTTGTGTGGTAGAATAACCAAATATTGAGGTGAATGAGGTAGACTGTAAAATACTACAGGTAATAATGACTGCAAAATGAACATAAACATGGCTTTCCAAACCTTTAAAAAATGTATATTATTAGCTTTAGGACTTAACAAACCAAATGAAAATTAAGGCCATTCTGAATGCAAAACAAAGTCTTCAAAACAGAGCACATATTTTTGGCAGGTCAAGAGTGGCAAGACCACCAGTGTACTTGAGAGAAAGGAAAGTATATTTAGGACAAGTACTGTGAGCAATTGCAATATCCACAGGTTTGGCTCATTGGCGGGAGTGCCATCAATAACAGTGATGATGTAATCACATTGGTAAGACATTCAAGGTAAGTCACCCCCTTACATATTCCATTTCTAAATGAAAGTAAAGAAATACGATTTGGTGCTCAGAGAAAATATTTATATTTAAGAAAGATTTTCACTACTATGGCAGGGTTCAAGGAGGAAAAATTAAAAGAGGAGGTAAAAGATTAGAAATAAAAGTTATACCATCAAATCAGTGATTTTTCATATGATAAAATGTTAATTTAAATTTAAATATTGACTAGAAATATATTTAATTGAAAATTTAGTCACATATTTTGTAGCTGAAGTCCAGAACAGATTTTTGACCATCTATGTCTAAGGGAAAGACATGAGTAATGTATCTGTCATCATTTCTTTGGTGTTTGTTTAGTCACATTCATTAAAGGGCAAAAGCTTCTCTATTTATTTTTTCCAAAGTCATTTTTCTATGAAAATATCTTTATATTAAAAGATAACAAAAATTGAAACAGACACAGTAAGTATATAATAATTTTGGAAAATATTATTTGTCTTTTCCTGACTTCCTTAAAAATGAATTCTACTATACAAAAGAGAATAGAAACACAACAAAAACATTATTCATAACCATATTTAGCAGAGTGATATATCACTTTATTTTCAGAAACAAATTTAATCTTTTCTTTTCCAAAATTAAAATTAATCTTTTTCATTTTTATGACCCTGTATATCGATTTTAAAGTATTTTAAAATAGTATGCCATATTAGTGAAAGTTTTAATTTTTTATATTTGATATTATATCTTCGATTACAAGGTACAGTATTATTTATTAAAGTATGTAGTTTTATAAGTGTGGATACTACCATTTTGGAACACTAATTTTGAAGCCATAGTTTTTAGCTGCTCTAAAGTAAGAACATTTTTCATAGAACATCTTCTTGTGAATGTTTTGTACTGCATTGTGATATGTTGATTAATAAATTCATGTGGCAAATCCACAAACTCAACATTTTCTAAATATGTAATTTTAGAGTGAATTATCTTTTTTTTTTCTTTTGAGACAAGGTCTCACTCTGTAGCCCAGGCTGTAGTGCAAAGTGGTACAATCTCAGCTCACTGCAACCTCTGCCTCCCAGGTTTAAGCAATCCTCCTGCCTCAGCCTCCCAAGTAGCTAGGATTACAAGCATGAGCCACCATGCCTGGATATTATTATTATTGTTATTATTATTATTATTGTATGTTTAGTAGAGACGGGGTTTCACCATGTTGGCCAGGCTGGTCTTGAACTCCCAACCTCAAGTGATCCGCCTGCCTTGGCCTCCCAAAGTTCTGGGATTATAGGCATAAGCCACTGCACCCAGTCTAAAGTGAATTATCTAATCAAATGTTCTTCTTATCTAGAAAAATGTCTGCAAGGGAAGTGTGTATAGAGAAAAGAAGAATAGATTATACCTCTTTATGCAAGTCTCAGCTCTTATCAACAGTGTATATGCAGGCACATTAGCCAGTATAACAGGAGATTAACCCATAAACCCAAACTGCCAACCTCTTAATTTACAGATGAGCCAAATTCGTCTCATCTGCAGAGAGTGAGCATTTCTCTTCATGCTGCAGTGCATGCCACAATCCAAATTATAATTTCCAGGCATGATAGTGAATCCGGAATCAGGGCAAAGAAAGTTGGGTCATCTCAGTGTCTATTTTTTGTTTGTTTATTTTTTGTTTTGAGATGGAGTTTCACTCTTGTCACCCAGGCTGGAGTGCAATGGCATCATCTCAGCTCACTGCAACCTCCGCCTACTGGGTTCAAGCAATTCTCCTGCCTCAACCTCCTGAGTAGCTGAGATTACAGGCACGCGCAACCACGCCCAGCTAATTTTTGTATTTTTAGTAGAGATGGGGTTTCACTATGTTGGCCAGGCTGATCTTGAACTCCTGACCTCAGGCGATCTGCCCGCCTCGGCCTCCCAAAGTGCTGGGATTACAGACCCCACCCTCAGTGTCTATTTTTATGAAGTCATGATAATCTGGCATCCTTTTCTTTTTTACTCTGGAAATTTTATTATGTAAATGAATCTAATGGTCTGAGATCCAAGCTCACTTTTTGCAAGTATTATTTGTACTCTCCAACAATTGCATTTCTGGATTCTTTGTCCTTTTAATTTTCATTCATTGCTTTGCCTACATCTTTTCCTCATGGCACAATGCAATTTCCAGGATTAGAAATTATTTTATATTTACTATATTCTATAGAGATGGCTTATTGATGTTACTCAAGGAAATTTTTCCATTTTATGAGTAATCTTTGTTCAAATCACAAAGTAGGGTGCTAGAGCTAATCCCTTCTGATGTGTGGATGCAAATGTTGAACAGATATTGTGGAGCAAATGACAAGTAAAGTCTAAGCTGAGTAATGAGGCAGTAAGGGGACATCCACATTTAGAATTATTGTTAATTCTCAGATGAATTGCAATCATCTTCCTTAAATTCTATCTGAAAAGAAAACCAAAAGCCTTACGTTCCAGAGTGATATAAAATAACCTATAAATGTAATATCAGAGTCACTATGTATAATCTCTAATATTTTCAGAAACAGAAGAGTGAAATAGGTGTCCCAAGATGAACAAAAAAATCACTATTTTTAAAAAAATTACACAAGATTATATAGTAGAATTGTAAACACAACGATAATGCTAATGTTAGTTAACACATTTATTCACAATCTATTATTAAATTAACTAAGCATCCCATTCATCTCTCCCATTTTTGGCATTGCCTTCCCCCTGACAGCACCTTCATGATACCTTCCCACTTCCCCAAACCCCTTGGTTATACCACCTCATGTCTCCTTTCCTTAGTCTTATGCTTTTTGGAGTTTTATCTTTCCTCAAGGATGAAGCTGTTGCTCCTATAATAGGATTGCCTTCTCTCACCAGAATGCATTCAAGCTGAGGGGCTGGTACCCTGAATCAAAATGCAAGGTTACAATTTAAGTGAGAGGCAAGGCTACTCATAAAGAATTGTGATACAGCAACTAGGAAGATTATAATTGAAGCAATGATTCATAACTATTTGCTAATATAAAAAGATAACAGATGTGAGCCTACATATAAGAACTGGGGTTTAGGTGATATCTACATTTCTGGGTACATTGATAATTTCTCTGAAAAAGTCCTGAAGGAACTTCTGATAAGCAAAGAAGAAAAAGTTCATTTTCTAGCTAAGGAAGAAAAAACGTTTCAAGGGAATTTATTCTAGTAGTGCAACAAGAATTGGGAAAATATTCAACTACAGTAGTAGTCAAAGAAGACTAATAACATTATATAATATAATGACTTACATATTAAGTTAGCATATTTTAAATAAGCCTTTCTAATGTTGATATAAGACTAGGAAAATCTGTTAGAAAGAATCAATGGAGATTGTATTTTTTACAAGATTGTTAATCTCTGTGAAGAGTTTGACCCACTCAAACTTTTAGAAAAGAGTTATTAATAAAGTTATTTACAGCAGTTTTATTTAAAATAGCCCAAACTGAATACACTCTAAAATTCCAAAAATTGGGAGCAACAACAACAAAAAATGGAGTGGTATAATGGTATACGACATAGTATAAAACTATATTAACAATAATGACACGAAAATTATTTTAAAATAATTTTTATTATTATAGAAAAACACATGAACACAGAGATTGGAAATGCTATAAACACAACATGTTCAATCTTCCTGGGTCTTCAATGTAGCCTGGAAATACTTCTATTTCTCCTCTTAGCTCTCTTTCCTTTTATCCTCAGCAACTATTTACAAAGTTCTTAAATCTTCTCACAGCTCTGACCCTACAACCTCACAGATCCCTCTTGGAGAATTTGTTTACCTTCTCTTCCACAAAGCAAATGGATGCTGTCAGATTTCTTCAACTTCTTTTCACAAAACCTTCACAATTTTCTAGCAGCTGTCCTGGCTCCTTTCCTCCTCCTCTCTAGCTGGTGTAGAAAAGGAGCAATCTGCCTAGCCTAAAGCTGATCCTTCTGCACTCTGAATCCCACCACCTCTGTTTCTTTAACATCCTTCTCTTTTTCTCTCCCCTTCCTTCAATATCTTCCTTAATCACCCAAATCCGTCATTTTAAAAAATTGCTCAGTTCTCCAACTTTAAAACAACAATAATAAACACTTAAAGATTTTCTTTTTCCATAATAATCTTCAAAGAATTTATCATTTGTTCAAGTCCCAATCCACTGCAATCTGACATCTAGTCTTTACCTTACATCTCAGCAGCATTTACCAAGTTGCCATTCCTTTCTTGAGTTACTCTCTTTCCTTAGTTTTTGTGACACCGCTCAATTCTGCCTGCCCTCCTCTCTTTCTGACCATCCCCATTAAGCCTCTCTGTTGGCTCCTCCTCCACTGATTGTCCCATAACATTGGTTTTCTTTCATAGCTCTGTCCAAGACCCCTTCATGCTTTACTTGGTGCACGCTCACTAGGTGACCTCTGCTACTGCCATAGGCTTCAAGTAGAATTATAAGAGGATGAGGCTCAGATCGTTACCTCTAGTCCTGACCACTCTCTCTTACCTTTTAGAGATGTGTATCCAGTTGGCTGGTGGACACTTCCAAGTGGATGTTCCATGAAACCTTAGATTCAATATGTCAAAATTTCTGCGTCTAGATCCTCTACTCTCACCTAAATGGACTTCTCCTCTCATGTATTTGCTATCTTAGTGAGGGATAAACCCAGTTATCCAAGTCAGAAATTTGGCAGTAATTTTTTTTTAAATTTCATTATTATTATACTTTAAGTTTTAGGGTACATGTGCACAACGTGCAGGTTTGTTACATATGTATACATGTGCCATGTTGGTGTTCTGCACCCATTAACTCGTCATTTAGCATTAGGTATATCTCCTAATGCTATCCCTCCCCTCTCCCCCCACCCCACAACAGTCCCCAGTGTGTGATGTTCCCTTTCCTGTGTCCATGTGCTCTCATTGTTCAATTCCCACCTATGAGTGAGAACATGCGGTGTTTGGTTTTTTTGTCCTTGCAATAGTTTGCTGAGAATGATGGTTTCCAGCTTCATCCATGTCCCTACAAAGGACATGAACTCATCATTTTTTATGGCTGCATAGTATTCCATGGTGTATATGTGCCACATTTTCTTAATCCAGTCTATCATTGTTGGACATTTACTCCCCTAACCCAATAGTCAATTGATTACCAAATTCTGTATTTCTCCAACCTAAATATTTCGTAAATCTCTTCTCTGGGTTTTTACTATCAGAGCCAACTGGTTTCTCTACATCTGTCTTGCTTATATCCTCTATTGGTAGTGTGTAAATGTTTAACAACTGTTTCTCTGAATAAAAGAAAAGCTTCAATTTGTAGTATTTTCTAGTTTTTGTGTGATAAATACAGCATGACTAATTTTGAGCTGCCCAGTGTGATTTCAGTCACTGACATTGGGCTGGGAAGTGATGATAACATTTGGCTTTTTTGAGCTTATGAGCTGGTTTCAGCACACTACTGTTTTTAATAGAGTGTTTTTCCATCCTAGTTGTATGCTGGAATAACCCAGAGAGCTGTATATATGAATGTATTTATGTATACACACACATATGCATGCACATGGACCTTATTTGCAAAGTTTTACTGGTCTGGGATGGGTCTCAGAACTGATATATTATGAAATTTCCACAAGTCTTTCTAATGCGCAATTGAAGTTCATATCAATTTTATGGTGTTTATGTACTCTTTCTAAAATCAATCTGACTGTGATCTTTAACCATCCTCACCCCTATATCCGATTAAATTATTTAATTGCCTTTGAAATCCCAGCCAAGTTATTGATAAAACTTTTAAGACCCATATGAACTGGTCTTGTTTTATTTTTCTATTCCTAGAGTATTTCTTGCTTTCTTTCAGCTAACTAACTCCCCCCAAGTTATCAAGTTTACATTTAGATAGGACTTCTTCCAGGAAGCCTTCCTGCATGAATCGAGTCTAGATTTCATTCTCTTCTTGGTTGTATCATAGCACTTTGTACTCCCCACATCAAACACTTTGTGTCTTTAACAGCTCCTTGCAAACAATGATCAAGTGAGTCTTATTCTTCATTGTATCCCCAGAGCCTAGAACCTAGTTTTCAAGTAAAATTTCAATAATATATTTTGACTAAAAGAATAAGTTTTGTTTTCTCACTCTATTATTTGTGTATTTGTCAGAATATAATACAATAATAAGAAATCAGAAAATATACAAAATCTGAAAGAAGGCCACTCATAGACCTATCTCCTCCAAAGCTGTTCACTTGTGAAAATATATGTTGGCATATAATTTTTCCAACTTTATCTGGGCATAGATAACTTAGGCTGTATTACATTATATAATATGTTATCAAGGATTTTCATCAATACTTAGAGCCAGTCTGCTTAGGTTAACATCTGCCTTTATAAAAATAAAACCATCAGGGCTGGGCACTGTGGCTCACACCTGTAATCCCAGCACTTTGGGAGGCCAAGACAGGTGGATCTTCTGAGGTTAAGGAGTTCGAGACCAGCCTGGGCAACATGGTTAAACCCCATCTCTACTAAAAATGCAAAATTTATCTGGGCATGGTGGTGCACGCAATCCCAGCTACTCAGGATGCTGAGGCAGGGGAGCTACTTGAACCCACGAGGTGGAAGTTGCAGTAGCTCTGTTCAAAAAATACACAAATAAACAAATAAAATGATCAGAACATAGTAAACATACTAAATCTCCCCCATTCTCACCCTGTGCTTCCTTGCTTTTGAAAATTAATATGATCTAGTAGACAGAAATTAATATGAATCCACCTCCACCTCTTCTGGGCTGTTATTTAATGCTCCTGAACTTCAATTTTCCCAACTGTAAAATGGGATTAATAATACCTACTTAAAAGGTTTTTGTGTGGATAATAAGAAATGACAACTGTATAGCATAGGTTTGTAGTTCAATAATATTGAATGCTAGAAAGTCCCTGGGAGAATTGGAAAGAACAAATACCACCTGTTTTAGCAGAAAAAAAGATCAATCACAGCATCCCTTCTAGAGTGCAGTTTCATAAGTGTGTGGGAGTCAAAGCCAGACGGAAAGAACTGAAAAGAAACTGTAGATCAACTGTAGATCATAAAAGCTGACCACTCCTCAGAATAATTTCACAAAGAAAGAAGAGAAATTTATGGTATCTAGAGGGGGCAGCAAAGTCAAGTGAAAGTTCTTCAAGTTAAGTGATGGCAAAAAAAAGTCAGTGGCAAGGAAGAGCGAACATGTGAGAAAAACATGTCACATGGGAGGCAAGTGCTCAGAAGTAGAGAACATCTAAGTGCAGGTATAGGCATTACATTTAGTAGCTGGACTTTATCATTAGAAGGATGCCTTTTCCTTGAGGGACTTGAGGAAGCTCAGATTAAAATGAATACAATTTGATATTTTTAAGACCTATATTTCATTTCTTCTCAGGGAGATAGATAATTCTATAAAAATGTACTATGAAATTAAGATGAGGCAGCATTAGTTATCAAAAGGAATTTGAAGGAATATATGCCAAAGTTTCAGGTTACTGGCAATTAGCCACTATATTATCTTTACATGTTTTATCATTGGTTAAGTTCCAGAAATACTTGGCAACCAGTTTTGAAGTAATTGATTGTATCCACCTCAAAATCATTGTTAATTTTGTCAGAAGTTCAAGAGAAATCAAGGACTAATTTATTTCAAGAAATTTGGTGCAATAGAAACCTGGAAAATGACATACTTCAAACAAGACACCAAGTGTTTTGGTGCCTTTTTTTTCTTCACTCAACTTGTATTTTGTGCCAGGCATTGTTTTAAGTTCTCAAAGTTTATTGTTGAGCAAGATGGACAAAGTTTTTGCTTTCATGGAGTTTATTCTTTAAACAAGGAAACCTAAAAGGACAGAAGTAAATAAGTACAACATCATCTCATGAAAAGTACCCTGAAAAGCAAAGCTGGCAAATGTGGGTACAGAGGGCATGTGGGGTGGGTGGCAATACCTTTGTCAGCCTGGTCTGGGAAGTCCTCTTTGACTAGTGGACATTTGAGCTGACGCCTGACTGGCACAAATCAGAGTCATGGGGAATTCAGAAAGTACTGTCTTCTAATTCTTCACCGAATTCCCAGGCTTGATGTAGAAAGATAAAGGCCATGAAAAGCCAAGCTACATAAAAGGAAGGCCAGTGTAGTTGAGGCAAAAGAAAGCAAGAGCATGAAGCAAGGTGAGTCTAGGAATTAGTCAGCACAGCTTGCAGAATAGGGTAACGAGTCGGGATTGATTGCTAGTGCAAGGAGATGTCATTGCAGGGTTCATCAAAAGTATGATCTGACTTGTATTTTAGAAAAAATATTCTGGATAGTGTGTGCAGAATACCTAATGTAATTGATCATGATACTAGTTATTACTACTGGCTGTAAGACTATAAAATGCAATTCAATGGTAGCCTATTTGGAGAAGATCTCAACAAGATTTTGATGAGAGAGGACTTGAGTGATCTCTAGTTTCTTCAAGCCTTTATTTTACAGATGAGGAATTTAAGGAAGTTAAGGTCTATAGATGAAATAATACACAAAATCATCCAATATATAAGATACAAGGTGATTTTATGTATTGGATGATCTTGTGTATATGTTGTTGATCTTGAAATAATATGCAAGATCATCCAATCAGTTACTGGCTGAGCCAGGATTAGAATATATTCCTTATCCATTTTGTTCTTTTCATGATACCTTATCTTTTCATTTGGCTTTGGCACACACACACACACATATACACAGAGGGGGAGAGAGAGAAAGAGAAGACACTAGCTGTGAATCATTTTAGTGCCTATCCCAGAAAGCCTAGAAACTGTTGCTTGAAGTGTGTTCCACAGACCATTTACACGAGAATCACTCAGGTTATTTGTTTAGATGTAGTACTGACACAGAATCACAGAATCTCTGGGAATTGCACTTTGGAGAAGGAAAAACTGGAAACATTCACGAGCTGTCCAGTTTTCAAGATGAAACATCTGTTATTACCAATCTTCAGCAACTTTGATTGAGCTTTCTCTACTGGACACTTTTCCAACATGCAAAAAAAGAGTCTACTCATTTCATTTCTATTTCCTATGCACTCTTAATACAGCTTAGACTGATTGTCTTTTAAAAAAAAGAAAAGAAAAAAAAAGAAGTCATTTTGTGAATGAAAATTGCCCTCAACAATAATTAATAGCCTACCAACCAAAAAAAGTCCAGGACCAGATGGATTCACAGCCAAATTCTACCAGAGGTACAAAGAGGAGCTGGTACCATCCCTTCTGAAACTATTCCAATCAATAGAAAAAGAGGGAATCCTCCCTAACTCATTTTTTGAGGCCAACATCATCCTGATACCAAAGCCGGGCAGAGACACAACCAAAAAAGAGAATTTTAGACCAATATCCCTGATGAACATCGATGCAAAAATCCTCAATAAAATACTGGCAAACTGAATCCAGCAGCACATCAAAAAGCTTCTCCACCACAATCAAGTTGGCTTCATCCCTGGGATGCAAGGCTGGTTCAATATATGCAAACCAATAAAAGTAATCCATCATATAAACAGAACAAAAGACAAAAACCACATGATTATCTCAATAGATGCAGAAAAGGCCTTCAACAAAATTCAGTAGCCCTTCATGCTAAAAACTCTCAATAAACTAGGTATTGATGGGAGGTATCTCAAAATAATAAGAGCTATTTATGACAAACCCACAACCAATACCATACTGAATGGGCAAAACTGGAAGTATTCCCTTTGAAAACTGGCATAAGACAGGGATGCCATCTCTCACCACTCGTATTCAACATAGTGTTGGAAGTTCTGGCCAGGGCAATCAGGCAAGAGAAAGAAATAAAGGGTATTCAATTAGGAAAAGAGGAAGTCAAATTGTCCCTGTTTGCAGATGACATGGTTGTATATTTAGGAAACCCCATTGTCTCAGCTCAAAATCTCCTTAAGCTGATAAGCAACTTTAGCAGTCTCAGGATACAAAATCAGTGTGCAAAAATCACAAGCATTCTTATACACCAATAACAGACAGAGAGCCAAATCATGAGTGAACTCCCATTCACAATTGCTTCAAAGAGAATAAAATACCTAGGAATCCAACTTACATGGGATATGAAGGACCTCTTCAAGGAGAACTACAAACCGCTGCTCAATGAAATAAAAGAGGATACAAACAAATGGAAGAACATTCCATGCTCATGGATGGGAAGAATCAATATTGTGAAAATGGCCATACTGCCCAAGGTAATTCATAGATTCAGTGCCATCCCCATTGTGAAGCTACCAATGACTTTCTTCACAGAACTGGAAAAAACTACTTTAAAGTTCATATGGAACCAAAAAAGAGCCCACATTGCCAAGATAATCCTAAGCCAAAAGAACAAAGCTGGAGGCATCATGCTACCTGACTTCAAACTATACTACAAGGCTACAGTAACCAAAACAGCATGGTACTGGTACCAAAACAGAGATATAGACCAATGGAACAGAATAGAGCCCTCAGAAATAATACCACATATCACAACTATCTGATCTTTGACAAACCTGACAAAAACAAGCAATGGGGAAAGGATTCCCTATTTAATAAATGGTGCTGGGAAAACTGGCTAGCCATATGTAGAAAGCTGAAAATGGATCCCTTCCTTACACCTTATACAAAAAATAATTCAAGATGGATTAAAGGATTAATTGTTAGACCTAAAACCATAAAAACTCTAGAAGAAAACCTAAGCAGTACCATTCAGGCCACAGGCATGGGCAAGGACTTCACAACTAAAACACCAAAAGCAATGGCAACAAAAGACAAAATTGACAAATGGGATCTAATTAAACTAAAGAGCTTCTGCACAGCAAAAGAAACTACGATCAGAGTGAACAGGCAACCTACAGAATGGGAGAAAATTTTTACAATCTACCCATCTGACAAAGGGCTAATATCCAGAATCTACAAAGAACTTAAACAAATTTACAAGAAAAATCAAACAACTCCATCAAAAAGTGGGCAAAGGATATGAACAGACATTTCTCAAAAGAAGATATTTATGCAGCCAAAAGACACATGAAAAAATGCTCATCACTGGCCATCAGAAAAATGCAAATCAAAACCACAATGAGATACCATCTCACACCAGTTAGAATGGCAATCATTAAAAAGTCAGGAAACAACAGGTGCTGGAGAGGATGTGGAGAAATAGGAACACTTTTACACTGTTGGTGGGACTGTAAACTAGTTCAACCATTGTGGAAGACACTGTGGCGATTCCTCAGGGATCTAGAACTAGAAATACCATTTGACCCAGGCATCCCATTACTGGGCATATACCCGAAGGATTATAAATCATGCTGCTATAAAGACACATGCACACATAGGTTTACTGCGGCACTATTCACAATAGCAAAGACTTGGAACCAACCCAAACGTCCATCAATGATAGACTGGATTAAGAAAATGTGGCACATATACACCATGGAATATTATCCAGTCATAAAAAAAGATGAGTTCATGTCCTTTGTAGAGACATGGATGAAGCTAGAAACCATCATTCTCAGCAAACTATTGCAAGGGCAGAAAACCAAATACCACATGTTCTCACTCATAGGTGGGAATCGAACAATGAAAACACTTGGACACAGGGTGGGGAACATCACATACCGGGGCCTGTCGTGGGGTGGAAGAACGGGGGAGGGACAGCATTAGGAGATATACCTAATATAAATTACAAGTTAACAGGTGCAGCACACCAACATGGCACATGTATACATATGTAACAAACCTGCACATTGTGTACATATACCTTAGAACTTATAGCATTAAAAAAAAAAAACTTAAATCCCCAATGCAACAGTATTAAGAGGTGGCGCCTTTAGGAGGCGATTAAGTCATGAGGGCAGAGCCCTCATGAATGGGATAAGCAACTTTATAAAAGGGCTGGAGGGAACTAGCTAGGCTCGTTTGTCCTTCTGCCTTCCACCATGTAAAGACAACGCATCCCTTCCAGAGAAAGCAGTACTCAAGATGCCATCTTGAAAGCAGAGACCAGGCCCTTAGCAGACACTGAACCTGTCAGCATCTTCATGATTTTGGACTTCTTACACTCTAGACCAATAAGAAAATAAATTTCTCTTCTTTATAAACTAAAAAAAAAAAAAAAAAAAGAAAATTACCCTCAAACCCTCAAATCCTGTATTGTCCTATGGGTAAACCCATAAATTTAGGATAGTGGCTGATCTAATTACTGATAACCTGTCATCCAGGTAACAAGAAATTAGAAATGCTGATTAGGAAGGAGGGGGAAATGCAATATAATTTAGAACAGTTTTCATCAAAAAAATGATTATTTAAGCACTAAGATTTGGTATATGCAAAATTCATTTATATAAAACATCACATTTGCCTGAGGATAGTGTATAAGTAAAGGGTTATTGCTAAGGCTTGTCTGTTACCATTGGAGAAACATGCCTATTTGAAATTGTATTTGCTGTTTACTTGCTATAATTTCCATGTTTGTAAATAAGGAATCTTGCTATGTACATTGTAACATTTGTTTTATTCTTGTTTCCCAAACCAGTAGCCAGTGGTTAGATGACTCTAAGGATGGAGCAGCATACTTTGGGGGAATAGTTTTTGAAAGACATTAATGCAGTAACAGCAAACATTATTACTTATTGAACATTTACTTTATGCTAGATGCATAATATCAACTTTATATGCATTATCTAATTTAATCTTCTCAACCTACCATTTTTCAAGCAAAAAAAAAAAAATCCACTACCATTTTATTCAGCATTCTCTCATATTAGAAAGTTAATCTCAGTCCCCTGAGCAGTAGAGAAATTTATTCAGGTTTCTGGGTGCGGATGTGATCTATGAGAATTGTGAAGAGCATGAAAATCTCTGACACAGAGGTTACAACTAAAATCATCACAGCCTAAACAACTCTAAAAATATTGTCTCAGAAATAGCAAAATCATAAAGAACATGGAGCTCTATTTTTTCACCTTAGCCTGGCTTTTTTATCTAACTCTAGTGATTTGACATTGTTGCTGTAGTGAAACGTAATACTAATTTCAGGGATATGATGTAGGAAAGACTAAAATACAGAAAATTTGGTATCATGTTTTATATTAGCTTAAAGTATTATGAATTGCTTATGTAAGCAATTACAAATTTAAAAATTACCTTTTTAAATTTGGTATAATGATCATAGTAAGTGTGTTTTCTATGTATGTGTAAAACTACATATTAACATAATTAATTAATAACTTAGCCTATACTTTTCAATTTATTTTTAATTTATTCTAATGTAATTTAAAAATGTACAATTTGGCCCAGATGAGGATTAGATAGATCCCACCACCAAGGTGAACTTCTCTCTTGCTTCCCAGGTTGTACTCAGGAAACTTGCCAGGTCCGATAATTTTATGAATCCAACCCCTTGAACAGTACAGATATGGTTAAAAACAAAAACAAAACAAGTCTAGGGTGATAGGTCTGAAGCAATCCTTTCTTCTCCTTCCACCATTAGTCTGTAATCTCCAAGTACCCAGAGGCAGCATTCTTAGGTTTCTAGCACTCTCTAAAGAGGCTTGGGTAAGGCATGAAAAAGAGCAACGACTAATAGAGGTGAGGAGGGCACCCAATGGGGACCCAATACCAAATCAGTCCAGAAAACATAAATGCCATACAATGCCAGCAGAGATGAACAAAGACAATTCAGTCAATGACAGCCAATTTAAATGAGAATAACTAAGGTTTGAATGTCTCCTCCCTGTCAGGACTGAACAAGGAATGAGAAAAAAACAAAAAGTCACTTTCCAGTGTCCAGTTTCCTAATGAAATTCTTTAAAGTGGATTCAGATGTCACTTCCATTTGTTGAAAAATGCAGGTTCTCACTGTGTAGTCCAGGCTGGAGTGCAGTGGTGCAATCATAACTTATCACAGTCTCAAAATCCTAGACTCAAATTACCTTCGCCCTTCCCAAGTAGCTAGGACTACAAAAGCAGCATCTACAGCTTTCAGAAAGGCACAGCAAGAACAAAAGATCTCTTTCTAGAACATGGTTAAAGAAAATATAAAATACTTACCTGACTAGAGATGAAGGCCCTCAAACCAGCAGGTGAAGAGATACTCTCCAACACCACTTCCATGCCAATCTTCACCTTCTCCAGGGTAGGGAGAATACCCTTTGGTGGAAACCCAGAACACTCACAGACACAGACACAGAAAAAGAAGATGGCTTATTTCACATATAACCCCTAGAGGGAATCTATGGTCTACCTATTTGGAAAAATCGAAAGGAAGTTTGGAGTTGATGATGTTTGAACCAAACTTTTTGACAGCTGAGTAAAGGACAGTTAGATACACATGTCTTACAGAATTCCAATTATTACTGAAGATCTGATACTTTTCCAGCCAAACTGAAGTATATATACTTAGTTATACATGGTTATCTATTTTATGATTACAATGCATTCAATAAAAACTGTTGACAGTGCATGGTTTCAAAGTCTTTCACATGTCAAAAATGTTTTAAAAAATTACAATTTACCTAATTAACTTACAAAATATGTAATTCTAGATAAAATATAAAACAACAATAAAACAAAACACACAAATAAAATCATTTTTGAACTTGGAAAAGAAAAGAAAATCTTCAGGTGCCAGATTAAGAGGGAACTCATAGAGCAAAATGTTAGAGTTGTAGCTTGAGAGATTATAGAGGAATCAGATCAAAGTTTTCTTCTAGGGTTCTTATAGTTTTGGGCTTTACATTGAAGTCTCTAATCCATCATGAGTTAAATTTTGTATATGGTGGAAGGAGGGGATCCAGTTTCAATTTTCTGCATATGACTAGCCAGTTCTCCCAGCACCATTTATTAAGTAGGGAATCCTTTCCCCATTGCTTGTTTTTGTCAGGTTTGTCAAAGATCAGATGTTTGTAGGTGTATGGTCTTATTTCTGGGTTCTCTATTATGTTCCATTGGCCTATGTGTCTGGTATGGGCAAAGATTTCATGACAAAGATGCCAAAAGCAATTGCAATAAAAGCAAAATTTTGCAAATAAGACCTAATTAAACTAAAGAGCTTCTGCACAGCAAAAGAAACTATCAACAGAGCAAACAGACAACCCACAGAATGGGAGAAAACTTTTGCAATCTATTTATCTGACAAAGGTCTCATATTCAGCATCTGTAACAAACAAATTTACAAGAAAAAAATAACAACCCTATTAAAAAATGGGCAAAGGACATGGACAGACACTTCTCAAAGGAAGACATAAATGCAGCCAACAAACATTTAAAAAAGCTCACTGTCACTGATCATTAGAGAAATGCAAATTAAAACCACAATGAGATAACATCTCATACAGTCAGAATGGCCATTATTGAAAAGTCAAAAAATAACACACGCTGGTGTGGTTGTGAAGAAAAAGGAACGCTTACACATTGTTGGTGGGAGTGTAAATTAGTTCAACCCTGTGGAAAGCAGTTTGGCAATTCCTCAAAGATCCAGATATAGAACTACCATTCAACTTTGGAATCCCATTACTGAGTATGTACCCAAAGAAATATAAATTGTTCCATCATAAAGACACATGCAAGTATATGTTCTTTGCATCACTATTCACAATAGTGAAGACAAGAAATCAAACAAGTGCCCATCAGTATAAACTGAATAAAGAAAATGTGTTACATATAACCCAGGGAATGCTATGCAGATATTAAAAGGAACAAGATCGGTGGGGCATGGTGGCTCACACTTGTGATCCTAGCACTTTCCCAGCACTTTGGGAAGCCAAAGTGGGCAGATCACAAGGTCAAGAGGTATTTTTAACATTCTTAAAGAAAAAAAAATTCAAGTGAGAATTTTATATCCTGTCAAGCCAAGCTTCATAAGCAAAGCTGAAATAAAATTGTTTCCATACAAGCAAGCACTAAGGGCATTTATTACCACTGGACCAGTCTTACAAGAAATCCTTAAGGGAGTTCTAAATATGGAAACAAAAGAATGACACCTGCTACCAGAAAACCACTTAATTACATAGCCCATGGGACCTATAAAATAACCACACAATAGAAAGTACAAAGCAACAACTAATAACTTCACAATAAGATCAAAACCTCACATATCAAGATTAACTTTGAATGTAAACAGTCTACACCCCCTACTTAAAAGATACAGAGTAATAAGTTGGATTTAAAAAAAATACCTACCTTTTGCTGCCTTCAAAAGACCCATCTCACACATGATGACACCCGCAGACTTAAAGTAAGGGGTTGGAGAAAGATCCATCACAAAAACAGAAAACCAAAAAGAGGAAGAGTCCCTATTCTTACATCAGATAAAACAGACTGTAAGCCAGCAACAGTAAAAAATGACAAAGAAAGGCACTAAATAATGATTAAAGCATGCAATTCAACAAGACTTAACTATCCTAAATATATACACACAAAAAATGGAGCACCCAGATTAATAAAACAAGTAGTTCTAGACCTACAAAAAGACTCAGACGATTGTAGTGGGGGACTTCAACACCCACTGACAGCATTTGACACATCATGGAGATAGGAAACTAACAAAAGGGTTCTGGACTTAAATTTGACCCTTGACCAATTGGATCTAATAGACATCTACAGAATACTCCACTCATTAACCACAGAATATACTTTCTTCTCATCTGCATACATAACATACTCAATCACCTGCTTGGTTATGAAGCAAGTCTCAGTCAACTCAAAAAACTTGAAATCATATCAACCATACTCTCAGACTACAGTCATATAAAAATAGAAATAAATACCAAGAACTTACCTCAGTATCACACAATAACATAGAAATTAAACAACTTACTCCTGAATGATTTTTGAGGAAACAACAAAATTAAGTAACAAATCAATAAATCCTTTGAAATAAATGAAAACAGAGATACAACATACAAGAATCTCTGGGATATAGCAAAAACAGTGTTAAGAGGAAAGTTTATAGCACTAAACACCTACCTCGAAAAGTTAGAAAGCTCTCAAATTAACAATCTCACATCAAAACGAGAGGAACTAGAAAAACAGGAACCAACTAACCCCAAAGCTAGCAGAAGAAAAGAAATAACTAAACTCAGAGCAGAACTGAATGAAATTGAAAGGAAAAGTCCACACAAAGAATCAATGAAACCGAAGTTTGTTCTTTGGCAGAATAAACAAGATCAGTAGGCCATTTGCTAGATTAGCAGAAAAAAAAGAGAAGATTCAAATAAGCTCAACCTGAAATGACAAGTGTAACATTACAACCCATCTCACAGAAATATGAAAGATCTTCACAGATTATTGTGAACCCCTCTATGCACACAAACTGAAAAATCTAGAAGAAATGGATGAATTCTGGAAACACACAATCTCCCAAGCTTCAATCAAGAAGAAATTGAAATCCTAAACAGACCAATATCAAGTTGCAAAATTGAATCAGTAATTTAAAAAACCCTACCAGAAAAAAAAAAAAAAACCCTAGGCCAAATAGAGTCAGAGCCAAATTCTACCAAACATACAAAAAGAGCTGGTACAAATTCTACTGGAACTACTCCAAAAAGTTGAGGATAAGAGACTCCTGCCTAACTCATTTTATGTGGCAAACATCATGCTGATACCAAAACCCGGCAAAGATCACAAAAAAAGAGAAAACTACAGGTCAATATTCCTTATAAACAGAGACACAAAAATCCTCAACAAAATACTAGCAAACCAAATCAAACAGCACATCAAACAGTTAATTCACCATGATCAACTTGGTTTCATTCCTGGGATGCAAAGTTGATTCAACGTATGTATATCAATAAATATGATTTACCATTTAAACAGAATTAAAAACAAAAACCATATGATCATCTCAGTAGATGCAGCAAGAGCTTTTGATAAAATTCAAGATCCTTTCATGATAAAAACCCTCAAGAGACTAGGCATAGAAGGAACATATCGCAAAATAATAAGAGCCATCTATGACAAACTCATAGCCAACATCATACTGAATGGGAAAAAGCTGGAAGCATGACCCTTGAGAACTAGAACAAAACAAGGATCCCTACTCTTCCACTCCTGTGCAACATAGTACTGGAAATCTAAGCTAGAGCAATCAGGCATGAGAAAGAAATAAAAGGCATCTAAATAGGAAAAGAAGAAATGAATGCATTTTTTCTTCACTGACAATGCAATTCTGTACCTAGGAAGCCCTAAAGACTCCACCAAAATGCTACTGGAACTGGTAAACAATTTTGGTGAAGTTTCAGGATACAAAATCAACGTACAAAAATCAGTAGCATTTCTATACACCAACAGCATCCAAAAATGCAATTCTATTAAAATATGCAATTCCATTTAAAGTAACCACAGAAAATAAAATAAAATACCTAAGAATACATCTAACCAAAGTGGTGAAAGATCTCCACAAAGAGAACTGAAAAACACTGCTAAAATAAATCGTACACAACACAAACAAATAGAAAAATATTCTATGCTCATGAATTGGAAGAATCAAGATTGTTAAAATGGCCATACTGCTCAAAGCAATCAACAGATTCAATGCCATTTCTATCAAATTCCAAGGTCATTTTTCACAGGATTCAATGCCATTTCTATCAAATTCCAAGGTCATTTTTCACAGAACTAGAAAAAAAAAAAGTTCTACAACTCATATGGAACCAAAAAAAGAGCTTCAAAAGCCAAAATAATGATAAGCAAAAAGAACAAATCTGGAGGCATCACATTACCTGACTTCGAACTATACTATCAGGCCACAGTAACAAAAACAGCATGATACTGGTACAAAAACACCCATAGACCAATGGAACAGAATAGAAAGCCGCAGAAATAAAGCTGCAAACACACAGCCTTCTAATTTTGACAAAACAGACAAAAATAAGCTATGGGGAAATAACTCCCTGTTCAATAAATGGTTCTGGGATAGATGGCTAGCCATATGCAGAAGAAACCAGACCCCAACCTTTCATCATATAGTAAAGTTATCTCAAGACAGATTAAAGATTTAAATGTAAGACCTCAGACTTCAAAATTCTGGTAGAAAACCTAAGAAACATTATTGTGGACATATGCCTTGGGGAAGAATTTATTACTAGGTCCTCAAAAGTAATTGCAACAAAAACCAAAATTGGCAAGTGGGACCCAAATAAACTAAAGAGCTTCTGCACAGTAAAAGAAACTATCAATGGAGTAAACAGCCTACAGAATGGGAGAAAATACTTACAAGCTATGCATCTGTCAAAGGCCTAATATTCAGAATATATAAGGAACTTAAACAATTCAACAAGCAAAAAGCAAATAACCCCATTGAAGAGTGGAAGAGGACATAAACAGACACTTCTTAAAAAAAACATACAAGCAACCACCAAAGATATGAAAAATGATTAACATCACTAATCATCAGAGAAATGCAAATCAAAACCACAATGAGATACCATCTCACACCAGTCTGAATGGCTACTATTAAAAAGTCAAAAAACAACAGATGCTGGTGAAGCTGCAGAGAAAAGGGAATGCTTATATACTATTGGTGGGAATATAAATTAGTTCAAGCACTGTAGAAAGCAGTTGGGAAGCTTCTCAAAGAACTTAACACAAAAGTACATTCAACCCAACAATCCTATTACTGGGTGTATATCCAAAGGAAAATAAATGACTCTACCAAAAAGACACATGCATGTGTATGTTAATTACAGCACTGTTCGCAGTAGCAAAGATATAGAATCAGTCTAGGACCATCAATGGTGAATTGGACAAAGAAAATGTGGTACATATACATCAGGGAATCGATGCAGCTATAAAAAAGAATGGAATCATGTCCTTCGCAACAATATGGGTGCAGCTGAAGGACTTATCCTCAGTGAATTAACATAGGAACAGAAAACCAAATACCACATGTTCTCAGTTATAAGTGAGAGCTAAATATTGGGTACACATTGACATAAAGATAACAACAGCAGACACTGGGGACTACTAGAGGAGGGAGGAAGGGGACAAGAGTTAAACTACTGGGTAGCGTGTCCACTACCTGGGTGTTGGGAGTAATCATACCCCAAACCTCAGTATCATGCAATATACCCATGTAACAAACCTGCACATGTATCCCCTGGATCTAAAATAAAAGTTGAAATTATAGGAACAGCAACAACAACAAAAATACCAAAAATTAGTAGAAGGAAATAAATAACAAAGATCAGAGCAGAACTAAACAAAATAGAGACTAAAAAAAAATTCCAAAGAATAAGTAAAACCAAGCAAAACCAAAAGTTGTTTTTTTTTTTTTTTGGACAGACAAACAAAATTGACAAACCATTAGCTTCACTAGAAAAAAAGAGAGAAAACCCAAATAAACCGAATCAGAAAGAAAAAAAGGAGACATTAACAACTGATTCCAAATAAGTAAAAAATATCATCGGAGATTATTATGGATAACTATTTACTAACAAACTTGAAAATCTAGAGGAAATAAATACATTACTGGACACATACAACTTCCCAAGATTGAATCTGTAGGAAATAAGAAAGGACGTAGAGGAAATAAATACATTGCTGGACACATACAACTTAACAAGATTGAACCTGTAAGAAATAAGAAACCTGGGCAGGCCAATCCTGAGTAATGAATTTGAATCAGTAATAAAAGGTCTCCTAACAAAGAAAAGCCCAGGATTGGATGGCTTCACTGTCAAATTTTAACAAACTTACAAAGAACTAACACCAAATTCTCCTCCAACTATTCTAAAAAAATTGAAGAGAAAGAAATTCTCCCTAACTCATCCCACAAGGTCTGTATTACACTGACACCAAAACCAGACATGGATGCAACAAGAAAAGAAAACTATCAGCCAATATCCCTGATGGACATAGATGCATAAATCCACAACAAAATACTAGAAAATTGAATTTAACAGCATATCCAGAAGATAATACACCATGATCTGGTGAGATTTATCTCAGGGCTTCAAGGATGGTTCAACATATGCAAATCAATAATTATAATACATCACAACAAAATGAAGGACAAAACCAATAGATGGAGAAAAGCATTTGATAAAATTCAGCATTCCTTCTTGGAAAAAAACTCTCAACAAATTAGGCATAGAAAGACTATATCTCCTCAACATAATAAAGCTCAGATATGACAAATCCACAGCTAACATCATACTAAATGGGCAAATTTGAAAGCTTTTCTATATGAACTTGAATAAGACATGGATGCTTATTGTCACCACTCTTTTCAACATTGTACTGGAAGTCCTAACCAGAGCAACCAGGCAAGAGAAATAAATAAAAGGTATTCAAATTATAAAAAGGAAGTCAAATTGTCCTTCTTTCCAGGTGGCATGATCTTATACCTAGAAAAACCTAAAGACTCCATCAATAAACTCTTAGGTGTTATAAATGAAGTCAGTAAAGTTGCAGGATACAAAATCAACATACAAAAATAAGTAGCATTTCTTTACGCTAATAACAATCTCACTGAGAAATAAATCAATAAGGAAATTGCTTTTACAATATCTATGAGAAAATAAAATACCTAGGAATAAATTTAACCATGAGGGTAAAAGGCCTCTACAAGGAAAACTACAAAACACCAAAGAAAGAAATTGAGGAGGACACAAATAGAAAGACATTCCATGTTTATGGATCAGAAGAATTAATATTGTAAAATGGCAATATTGCCTAAAGCAATCTACAGATTCAATACAATCTCTATCAAAACACCAATGTCATTGTTCACAGAAATTGGGAAAACATTCCTACAATTCAGATGGAACCAAAAAAGAGCCCAAATAGTCAAAGTGATCCTGAAGAACAAAGCTGGAGACATCATGCTACCTGACCTTAAAATATATTACTAGGCTGTAACAACCAAAATGACATGGTATGGTTACATAAAAATAGACATGTAGACCAATGGAATGGAATAGAAAACTCAGAAATAAAGTCACTTATTTACAGCCAGCTGATTTTTGACAAAAGCTCCAAGAACATATATTAGGGAAGGGATATCCTCTTCAATAAAATGGTGCTGGGAAATTTGAATATTCATATGCAGAAAGTGAAACTGAAACCCTATCTTTCACAATATACAAACATCATCGCAAGATAAAGATTTAAATGTAAGACTCAAAACTATAAAACCACTAGAAGAAAACATATGAGAAACTTCAGCATATTTTTGTAGGCAAAGATTTTATGGCTAAGGCCTCAAAAGCAAGGCAAATAAACCAAAAATAGACAAAGGAAACTATATTAAACTAGAAAGCTTCTGCACAGCAAAGGAAATAATCAACAGAGTTAAGAGACAATCTGACGAATAGAAGAAAATATTTGAAAACTCTTCACCTGACAAGAAGGCAGTATCCAGAATGTAGAAGGAACTCGAACAATAGTTTTTTTTTAATATCCCATTAAAAAGTGGGCAAATGACATAAGTAGACATTTCTCAAAAGAAGACATACAAATGGCCAACGGGCATATGAAAAATAAGTTAAATATCACCATCAGGAGAATGTAAATCAAAGCCATAATAAGATAACATCTTACCCCAGTTAGAATGGCATTATTAAAAAGACAAAAAAACAGTGGATAGTTGTGAGGATGCAGAGAGAAGGGAGCTGTTATACACTGTTTGTAGGATTGTAAATTAGTATAGCTATTATGAAAGACAGATGGAGAATTTTAAAAAAATGAAAAATAGGACTCCCGTTGAGTTTAGTAATCCCACTATTGGATATTTATCCAAATGAAAAGAAGTCAGTTTATGTAAGAGATTCATGCATCTCCATGTTTATTACAGCACTATTTACAATAGCAAAGAAACTGAATCAACCTAAGTGTTCATCAATAGATGAATGGATAAAGAAAATGTGTTATATATACACAATAGAATACCATGCAGGCATAAAAAACAATGAAACAATGTCATTTGAAGCCACATGGATGGAACGGGAGGTCAGTATGTTAAGTCAAATAAGCTAGGCACAGAAAGACAAATATCACATGCTCTCCCTCATATGTGGGAGTGAAATGCTGATTTCTTGGAAGCAGATAGTTGAATGATGGTTACCAGAGGCTGGAAAGAGTGTGTGTGGGGAGAGGGTGATAAACGGAAGTTGGTTAATGGGCAGAAACACACAGATGGACTGAGTAGGTTTTAATGTTCAATAGCGGAGTGGGATGACTATAGCTTAATAATAATGTATGGTATATTTGAAAATAGCTGGAAGAGAGGAGTTTAAAGTTCCTAACACATAGAAGTGATAAAGTCTCAAGATGATGGATATCCTAAATACCCTGACTTGATTATTACACATCCTATGCATGTAATAAAATAACACATGTACTCTATAAATGTGTAGAAGTATTACATATAAATAAATACATATATAAAATGAATATTTAGAAGAACATATTGGCTTGGACTGATGGCTTATGCGTGTAATCCCAGCAAGTTGCAGGACTGAGGCAGGCGGATGGCTTGAGCCCAGGAGTTCAAGACCAGCCTGGGCAATATAGTGAGACCCCATCTCTGTTAAAAAATAAAAAATAAATAAAAGAACTTCGTAAACATGGGTTAAGAAAGGATTCTTTCAGAAATGCACAATAGGATGACCTGGAAGAAAATAAATAGATTAGGCCAGGCGCGGTGGCTCACGCCTGTAATCCCAGCACTTTGGGAGGCCAAGGCAGGTGGATAAACTGAGGTCAGGAGTTCGAGACCAGCCTGGCCAACTTGGTGAAACCCCGTCTCTACTAAATATACAAAAATCAGCCGGGCATGGTGGTGTATGCCTGTAGTCCCAGCTACTTGGGAGGCTGAAGCAGGAGAATCACTTGAACCTGGGAGATGGAGGTTGCAGTGAGCCAAGATTGTGCCATTGCACTCCAGCCTGGGTGACAGAGCGAGACTCTGTATCACAAGAAAAAGAAAAGAAATAGATTAGTATATTTGCTTACCTCAAAATTTAAACTTCTCTATGGCCAGTGGTACTATGAGCCCAAAAGTTTAAAAGTCACACACTGAGAGAATTTTAACTTTTTTTTGAGACAGAGTTTCACTCTTGTCTCCCAGGTTGGAGTGCAATGGCATGATCTCAGCTGGGATTACAGGTGCCCGCCACCATGCCCAGCTAATTTTTGTATGTTTAGTAGAGACGGGGTTTCACCATGTTGGCCAGACTGGTCTCAAACTCCTGACCTCAGGTTATCCACCAGCCTTGGCCTCCCAAAGTGCTGGGAATACAGGTGTGAAGAGCCACCATGCCCGGCTGAGAATTTTTAATAAAGGCTATAATCTTTGATAATCAAAAAATAAAAATAAAACAAGGAAAAGAAAGAGACAAGAAAAAATATCAGGGAGGGAGAAGGAGAGAAAGAAAAGAAGAAATAAAGCAGCCCAAGAGGAAAAAAGTCAAATGTCAGAAACAGTAATTTAGGAAAGAAAAATCTAAATGGTCAACAAGAAAATGAAAGATGCTGAAACTTATTAACAACAAGCAAGGAGCTGCAAATTAAAACTACACTGAGATAACATTTTGTACCCATCATATTGCCAAAAAAATGTAAGCCTTACAAAATGAAGCATTGGGAAAGGTGTGCAACAATGGAAACATGTATACTCTGCCTCTGATCCTGTGAAATGTACATTGGTACAACCACTTTAAAAAATATCTTGGTAATATCTATTGAAGCTGAATATGTGCATACCTTATGATCCAGCAAGTACACTCTCTCAAGTATGTGTACAAGAATGTTCCTTTTAATATTATTTGTAATGAAAAACAATGACAAAAAAACTGAGCATCAATAGGAAAAGGGGTGAATAAATTGTGGTATGAACAGCAGTTGTAACCTAACACACAAACACACACATAGACACACATACACACACATACAAACATATACATAAAGGACGGTACAAAAAATGCATTGTCAGGTAATATGCTGAATGACACACTAGCATTTATATAAACTTTTATAAACACAAAAAGCAATCCAATATATTGTCAGTTGAGATACACACACATATGTATGTGAAAACATTAGAACACAGATTGACTGGAAGGAATCCAAACAATATCTTGGCATTGATTACAGGAGGGAAAGAGTGGGTAATGTATTTGAGGAATGAAGACCTTCATTTACTCTGTATTTTTCTACATGAAATAGAGTATGTGTATATTTGTGTAAATGTGTATGCATCTGTGTGTATTTGTCTTCTACATATATAAAATATATAATATATTAAATATATATGTTAAAATTATAAAAAGTTATCATTTGTAATTTTGGGAGAGTGTTTTTACACAAATTTTGCATTTTTCTACTTTTTAGCATTAAAAAAATAAAAACCTAAGTGTGAATCAGATGCTGAGTTATGACAATTTGAGGCCAAGACTAACCGAGGCATTAGAATTCTAAGAAGGAGGCCTGAAAAACACTGTGCATCAAAAATGGTAATTTACTTGCCCGCCTAAAAGGAAGTCAAATCGCAGTGTCAGATTCCAGCTGTGCTGCTAGTTAACACTGCAGCTCAGAGAATGGATTGTTTTCGTGGAGGAAGTGTTTTGAGGATGCTGAGGCAGAGCCGCAGCCAGGGACTTTGGGGAAATGAGGTTCAGTAGAAAGTAGGCTGCAGAAGAGAATTTTCACTAGGCCAGGGGAGGTCAGCAAGGCAAAGCAAACAAAACCTGAAGAGCTGAATACAGAGAAAATACGTCTATTTGGAGACCACTGCACATTTTTCTTTAGGCCAGTCCCTCTCCCGCTTCCATTCTCCTCCTCATTTCATCCTTTCCTCTTTTTCTTTTAAGGGAACAGAAAGAACATGGAAGCTAAGGTGTGAGAGGAGGTGACACAGAAATTTGTCTTTTATGTTTTGATTTTTGTGCTTTCTAAAATAACATATTTGCTCTTATTATCTCTTCTTGCCTAAAGCAGATGAAAATATCTTGAGTGCCTCCTAAAACTATGAAACTTTAAGGCAAAATAAACTTGGTTTTATGCCTTAGGAAATACCATTTCATGATCTATGCAAAGTCTTTCTGTGAAATTTGAGAAAAAATTGTTTACAAGTAAAAATTGGAGGCATTGCCCTAACTTTAAATATCATATACTGTACTAAGTTTAACATTTGCCTTTTCTGAAATGTACAATGGCATACATTTTTTTTTCTGTATCTATCCCTAAGGTGTTGAAAATTTACTTTAAAAATCACTAGCAATATATGGTCAAAAGTGACAGAATATATTTTCACTTAGAAGCTTTTGTTACGTTTATTTATGAAGATACTTTAAAAAATTTTCCTTTTTAATATAGCTATTGAGGAAAAAAAATTATATGTAATTAGAGCAAATTAAATTTAAATCATTTGTAATCCTACCAATGTTCGAGAAGTTAAGTCTAAACAAATTTATTTTATTTTATGCTATGGCTTCTAACCAAAGGAAGAGCTGAGTTAACACCGAATTTTAATTCACTGTGACCTTCATGCTATTAAAGGTTGTTTCTGGCTTGTGAAGACCTTTCTGGGCCTACCTCATTATCTTCCTGGTTCTGAGAAGAACCTAGAATTTCAAAAGAAGATGTCAAGGGAACTGTTACTCTTATGAAAGTCAAGTTTTCCAACTAAAATGGAGTAAGAGAATTCTTGGAGCCTGAGCTCTTCTTTCAACAGGAGGCTATTGAGGACCTTCTGGGATTTCACTTTGCTGTGCTGATTCTTCTTGTCCTACATTTCTTTCTAGGATCTTCTGTGCTAATGATTCTTTTATTGCTACAGTGGTACCTACAGCACTTTCTACCTACTATATCTCACTGGAAGTGATTGTTCTACTGTCATAATTCCTTTGTTCTTTGAAGCACATGGTTGCAATTTTCAGAATGAGAGAAAAGCCACCACAGTTTGCAAGTTCTAGAATAAAAAGATGTTTGGGAGACACCTGCCAATAAGTATAAAACTATATTTTCTTCTTAATGAAAACACTTAAAAGCAAGATATATATTTATACATCTGCCACTAGAGTCAACTAAATACACACACACGCACATACACACACACAGAGCCAACACTTTAATTGCATGACTTAGAATAAAAATATTTGATTAATTAATACACTAAGCTGACAGAATGTATTTAATTACCTTCATCATATTTATTAAAAATATGAAAGAAAAGACAAGCCCCTTACAATTTATTTTGAATTTTGTGAAATAGCTTATTGGTAATAATCTGTATATATCCTTCAATTCATTTAGAATATAAACCTGTGTTAACTGCCTGTGAAAGATTAGTGAATGAAGACTCAATATCATAAATAGATACTTAGTGGAGTTTAAAATTTCACCTAAAGCAAGGAGGTTGATTTTTGCAAATTCATTAAATAGGTTGTTTTGATAATAATTCACATACGAAGTTCTATCAGTAACATTTTGACCAATTCTCTATGATTCACGTTCTAGGAACATCACATGGTGAGACTAAAACCTGAACCTTGACTTTAACACTTATGTTCTTTCAATTACCTTGATGGTAGAAGAAGAAGAGATTCCTCAAGTAAAGAGAGTGGTGCCAGCAACATCTTGGAGACTAGAAACAGCGTAGTGTGTGCAAGAAACCGCAAGTATTTAAGGCATTGCTGGAGGTTTACTCCTCAGGCATAGGTAGAACAGCAGCCAGAAATCACACATGCCATGCTAAAGAGAAGAAAATGAATCTTGTGAGCAGTACAGAGCCACTAAAGTGTTTTAAGCAAATAAGATACATGGTAATATTTGCAATTTAAATATCAGTATATTGACAGCAGCAGGAGCCCATCTAGAGCAGCTGCTGCCAAGACACGGGCTGCAGCAGGGAGGCGCTGATGGGGCTATAATGTTCCACAGAGAAGGCAAGAGCCACCCTCCCTACTCCATGGAGCAGACAGGAACCTGCCCTCCCCAGGTGCCCTGCAGCAGCCCTGCCACGGCTTCGGACCCTCTGGTCCCCAGCATCTCTGTGCTCTTGGGGGCCTGGGAAAACTCCCCAACTCTCTCACAGGCTTCCTGGGTGCAGCTGCAGCTGCCCTCCCAGGTGCAGGACCTGAGTGCAGTCTGCACCCTTGGGAGCCAGGAAGACCCCCTGTCCCCAGAGGCTCAGGGGTGTATGTTCCCACTGCCTGGCCTCTCCCCGTTCCTGGCACTGGGTCTGATCTCAGAGTGGGGTTGGGGCCAAGCCCAGGCACTGTCACAGCCAGGCTGGGTGTGTGCACACTTGAGGCTGCTATAACACGCCAGCCCTGTGCTGCCTTGGCCCCATTTGGACTTTGGGCACTGAGGAGCATGGGAGAGGAAGCCCAGGCAGGGGCTAAGGGTGGCTGGGTGCTGGCCTGGAGGTGTACTTTGGTGCTGGCAGCCTTGGCACCATGGACCTCAGCAGAAGGCAGACAGGCTCCTGGGTGGAAGGGGGTGGATCCCTGATGAAGTCTCAACTTCAGGCCAGGCTGCCAGTCCTACAGACTAGAGGGGGAACCCATGGTAGTTTTTCCTGGGCTTGACCATGGCTGCTCATGGGCCAGTCAGCAGGCACTTTCCCTGCTCTGAAGACCATGAAAATCCCAGAGTCAGCCAGAGCAGGGCAGACATTGGGAAGACAAGCTGCAGAGAGAAGCTACCCTCTGCAGGGCCTCCATGCTGAGAGCTGCAGACAACAGGAGGACCAGCTAGAGAGAGGAGCTACCCTCTCTGCTGAGAGCAAACACTTGTCAGAATGACCTGCCTGCAGAAAGGATCAACCCACTCCAGGCCTCCTCTCTGCTGAGAGTTGAACACTCAACTGGACAACCTGCCTATAGAGAGGAGTTCCTCACTGCTGGTCTCCTCTAAGCTGTTCTAACACTCTGTAAAGCTTCTCTTTGTCTTGCTCACCCTCCACTTGTCTGTGTACTTCATTCTTCTGGAGGCAGGACAAGACCTCAGGCAAAGGCATCACTGGCCATAGAGGTTTCTGGCCAGAAAAATGACACCCCAACAATCCTGTGACAGTAATATTTACAATTTAAATATCAGTAGTCAAAAAAGGATGGATTTTTGGAGATTGTTGGAATAATCCTGGTTTTCACCTAAGATCCTTCAGGGGATAATTCATGGTAGAATGATTTACAAGAGAAGGTTTGAGAAATGTTTCAGAGGTAAGATGAGGTGTGGTTACAGACAGATTGGTTACTAGGAAGAACAGTATGCTCGGATACATATGAGAGAATCAGTCCCAGGTGTCTGAGTTAGAGTACACAGTCCAGGAGTTGTGAGCTGAGTCTTGGCCCCCTAAAATCTTCCAGAAATGAAGCCAGTCAGCTGAACTCAACTTAAATCACAATCAAACCCTCAAGTTCATCAAGTAGGATAAAAGAAAAAAAAAACTTATCCAAACGACAGTAACTTCAAAGATTGAAGAAACGTCAACCCACAAAGATGAAAAGGAACAAGTGCAAGAGCTCTGACAACCCAAAAAGCCAGTGTACCTTCTTTCCAACAAATGACTGCACTAGGCCTCCAGGAAGGAATCTGAACAGGGCTGAAATAGCTTCAATGACAGAAATAGATATCAAAATATGCATAGGAACAAAGATCATGGAGATGGAGGAGTACATTGAAACTCAATCCAAGGAAGCTAATAATCACAATAAAATAAAACAGAAGCTGACAGACAAAATACCCATTATAAAAAAGCTTTAAACTGACCAGATGGAGCTGAAAAACACACTATAAGAATTTTATAATGCAATCATTCATATTAATAGGAGAATAGGTCAGCTGAGAAAGGAGTCTCAGAGCTTGAAGATTCGCTTTCTGAAATAAGAGACAGGCAAGAATAGAGAAAAAATAATGAAAAGCAATGAACAAAACCTCTGAGAAATACAGGATTGTGTAAAGAGACCAAATCTATGACTCAATAGTGTCACTCAAGAGAGATGGGGAGAATAGAAGCAACTTGGAAAACATATTACAGCATATCATCCACAGAACTTCTCCAATCTAGCTAGAGAGGCCAATATTCAAATTCAGGAAATGCAGATAACCCCAGGAAGATACTCCACAAGAAGATCATCACCAAGACACATAATCATCATATTCTCCAAGGTCAAAATGAAAGAAAACATTTTAAAGGCAGCTAGTAAGAAAGGTCAGGTCACCTACAAAGGGAAGCCCATCAGACTAACAGTGGATCTCTCAGCAGAAAGCCTATAAGCCAGAAGGACTGGGGGCTGGTATTCAATATTCTTAAAGAAAATAAATTCTTAAAGAAAAGAAATTTTTAAAGAAAAAAAATATTCTTTTTTTTGAGACAGAGTCTCGCACTGTTGCCTGGGCTGGTGTGCAGTGGCATGATCTCAGCTCACTGCCAACTCTGTCTTCCAGGTTCAAGTGATTCTCTTGCCTCAGCCCCCTAAGTAGCTAGGTTTACAGGCGCCACCACCACGCCCATCTAATTTTTTGTATTTTTAATAGAGACAGTTTCACTATGTTGGAAAGGCTGATCTCAAATTCCTGACCTCGTGACCTGCCCACCTCGGCCTCCCAAAATGTTGAGATTACAGGCATGAGCCGCCACATGTGGCCAAGAAAAGAAATTCTAACTAAGAATTTCATATCTTACAAAACTAAGCTTCATAAGTGAAGGATAAATAGGATTATTTTCAGACAAGCAAGTGGTGAAGGAATTCTTTACCACCAGACCTACCTTATGAGAGCTCCTGAAGGAAGCACTAAATATGGGTAAAAAGACCCTTACCAGCCTCTACAAAAACACTTAAGTACACAGACCAGTGACACTGTAAAGCAATTACACAAAAAGTCTGCAAAATATTCAGCTAACATCGTGATAACAGGATCAAATCCATACACATCAGCACTAACCCTGAAATGGGCTAAATGCCCCAGTTAAAAGGCATAGTGTGACAAGCTGGATAAAGAACCAAGACCCAATGGTATGCTGTCTTCAAGAGACCCATCCACAGACAATGACACCCATTGGCTCAAAATAAAGGGATGGAAAAAAATTTACCAAGCTAATGGAAAACACAAAAAAGCAGTGGTTGCAACCCTAATTTCAGACAAAACAGGCTTTAAACCAACAAAAATCAAAAAAGACAAAGAAGGAAATTATATAATGGTAAAGAGTTCTATTCAACAAGAAGACCTAACTATCCTAAATATATATGCATCCAACACAGGATCACCCAGATTCATAAAGTAAGTTCTTAGAGACCTTTGGACAGACTTAGACTCCCACCTAATAACAGTGGGAGACCTCAACACCACGCTGACAGTTTATCAAGACAGAAAATTAATGAAGATATTCAAGACTTTAACTCAGCATTGAATCAAATGGACCTGCTAGTCATCTACAGAGCTCTCCACCCTAAAATGACGGAATATACATTCTTCTCATTGCCACATGGCACATACTCTAAAATTGACCACACAATGAGACATAAAATAATCCTTAGCAAATACAAAAGAACTAAAATCATACCAACCACTCTCCCTGACCCTGACACAATAAAATTAATAATCAAGTCTAAGAAAATTGCTCAAAACCATACAGTTACATGGAAATTAAATAACCTGCTCCTGAATGACATTTGGGTAAATAATGAAATTAAGGCAGCAATCAAAAAGTTATTTGAAACTAATAAGAACAAAGATACAACATACCAGAATCTCTGGGACACAGCTAAGGCAGTGTTAAGATGGAAATTTATAGCACTAAACACCCACATCAAAAAGGTAGAACGATCTCAATTTAACAACTTAACATCACAACTAAGAGAACTAGCAAACCAAGAGCAAACTAACTCCAAAATCAGCAGAAGACAAGAAATCACCCAAACCAGAACTGAACTAAAGGAGACTGAAACACAAAAAAACCATTAAAAAGATCAACAAATCTATTAGTTGTCTTTTTAAAAAATTAATAAAATAGATAGAACACTAGCTAGACAAAGAAGAGAAAAGATCCAAATAAACACAATTAGAATGACAAAGAGGATATTACCACTGACCCCACAGAAGTAGAAATAACCATCAGAGAATACTGTGAACACCTCTATGTGTACAAACTAGAAAATTTAGAAGAAATGATAAATTCCTGGACATATATACCCGCAAAGACTAAACCAGGAAGAAATTGAATCCCTGAATAGACAAATAACAAGCTCCAAAATGGAATCAGTAATAAATAGCCTACTAACCAATAAAATCCCAGGACCAGATAGATTCACAGCTGAATTCTACCAGATGTACAAAAAGGAGCTGGTACCATTTCTACTAAAATTATTCCAAAAAAATTGAGAAGGAGGGATTCCTTTCTAACTCGCTCTATAGGCCAGCATCATCCTGATACCAAAACCTGGCAGAGACACAACAAAAAAAGAAAACTCAAACCAATATTCTTGATGGACACTGATACAAAAAATCCTCAACAAACACTGACCAACCAAATCCAGCAGCATGTCAAGAAGCTTTCCATCACAGACAAGTAGGCTTTATCCCTGGGATGCATGGTTGCTTCAACATATGCAAATCAAAAAAGGTGATTCATCACATGAACAGAACTAAAGACAAAAACCATATGATTATTTCAGTAGATTCAGAAAAAGCTCTCAATAAAATTCAACACCCCTTTATATTAAAAACTCTCAATAAACTAAGTATTGAAGGAACATACCACAAAGTAATAAGAGCCATCTGTGACAAACCCACAGCCAACATCATATAACTGGGCAAAAGCTGGAAGCATTCCCCTTGAAAACCAGCATGAAACAAGGATGTTCTCTTTCATCACACCTATTCAACATAGTATTGGAAATCTTGAGCACAGCAATCAGGTAAGAGAAAGAAATAAAGGCCAATGAAATAGGAGGATAGGAAGTCAAACTATCCCTGTTTTCAGATGACATAATTCTATGTGTAGAAAACTTCACAGTCTGTCCAAAAATCCTTCAGCTGATAAACAACTTGAGCAGAATCTCAGGATACAAAATCAACATACAAAAATCACTAACATTCCTATACATTAATAATAGTCAAAGTGAGAGACAAATCAGGAATACATTCTCATTCACAATTGCCACAAAAAGAATAAAATACCTAGGAATACAGCTAAACAGGTAGGTAAAAGATCTCTACAAAGAGAACTATAAAACACTGGTCAAATAAATCAGAGAAGACACAAACAAATGGAAAACCATTTCATACTCATGGATAGGAAGAATCAATATTGTCAACATGGCCATACTACCCAAAGCAATTTATAGATTCAACACTATTCCTATCAAACTACCAATAATATTCTTCACAGAACTAGAAAAAACTAGTTTAAAATTCATATGAAACCGAGAAGGAGTCAGAAAAGCCAAGGCTTTCCTAAGCAAAAAGAACAAAGCTGGAAGCATCATACTATGCAACTTCAAACTATACTACTGGGCTATAGTAACCAAAACATAATGGTACTGGTACAAAAACAGACACATAGACCAATGGAAAAAAATAGAAGGCCCAGTAAAAAGGCTGCACACTTACAACCATCTGACCTTCAACAAAGCTGACAAAAGCAAGCAATGGGGAAATGACTCTCTGTTCAATAAATAGTGCTGGGATAACGGGCTAGCCATATGCAGAAGATTGAAACTGGACCCCTTCATCACACCATACACAAAAATCAACTTGAGATGGATTGAAGACTTAAATGTAAAACCCAAAACTATAAAAAACCTTGGAAGACAACCTAGGCTTCTGCACAGCAAAAGAAACTGTCAACAGAGTAAATAGACAACTACGGAATAAGAGAAAGTTTTTGCAAACTATGCATTAACAAAAGTCTAATATCTAGCATCTATATGGAACTTCAACAATTACAAGAAAAAAACATTAAAAAGTAGGCAAAGAACATGAACAGACACGTCTCAAAAAAAGATATGCATGTGGCCAAAAAGAATGTGAAAAAAAGCTCAATATCACTGATCATTAGAAAAAAGCAAATCAAAACCACAGTGAGATATCGTCTCACACCAGTCAGGATGGCTATTACTGAAAAGTCAAAAAATAACACATGCTGGCCAGGTTGTGAAGAGAAAGGAACGCTGACGCATTGTTGGTGGGTGTAAGCTAGTTCAACCCCTGTGGAAAGCAGTGTGGCAATTCCTCAAAGAGCCAGAAACAAAACTACAATTCGACCCAGCAATCCCATTACTGAGTATGTATGAAAGGAATATAAATTGTTCTATCATAAAGACACATGCAAAGCCAGGCGCGGTGGCTCACGCCTCTAATCCCAGCACTTTGGGGGGCCGAGGCGGGTGGATCACAGGGTCAGGAGATCGAGACCATCCTGGCTAACACGGTGAAACCCCCTCTCTGCTAAAAAAAAAAAAAAAAAAAAAAGACACATGCAAGTATATGTTCATTGCAGCACTATTCACAATAGCAAAGACATTAAATCAACCTAAATGCGCATCAATGGTAGACTGGATAAAGAAAAAGTGGTACATATAATACCATGGAATACCATGCAGTAACAAAAGAGCCATAAAACAGATCATATCCTTTGCAGGAACATGAATGGAGCTGGAGGCCATTAGCCTTAGCAAACTAGAGCAGGAACAGAAAACTAAATAATGCATGTTGTCACTTAAAAGTAGGAGCTAAATGATGAGAACCATGGACACATAGAGGGGAACAGCAGACACTAGGGCTACTGGAGGATGGATGGTGGGAGGAGGAAGAGGAGCAGGAAACATAACTAATGGGTACTAGGCCTAATACCTGGGTGATAAAATAATCTGTACAATAAACCCCCATGACAGGAGTTTACCTATATTACAAACCTGCAGATGTACCCCTGATCCTAAAATAAAAGTTTTTTTTAAAGTGCTTATTGTCCAATGTGAATGGCACATATGTAAATACAAATTAATGGTGATAAAAGTAATGATACAAATATATGCAATATCCAGTAAGAGCATAGAGGAAAGAATGAATTTATTAGTTTATGTTTATTCAAGAATGTATTTAAAGTGGCTCACAACATGAAATAAAAGGAAAAAATGAATACTGGAGTACTAAATCCAGAGGAAAAAAATAACTTTGCGTAGATAATTTGAACTCAACAATATATGGGTGTACAGAATACATAGTTAAGGTCTAGAAAAATGCCAGAATAAGCATTTGGCCTCTAAGCTTTTTGGAAGGTAAGAAAAATGAGAACATAATCAATTACACCATTTATATTATCTCCGAAGGAAAAGAAAATAAACTTATTCCTAGTGGTGAAATGAAAGTTTTTCCTGTAGGTGATCAAAAAATGAACAACGTGCCATCCTCAACAACATCCAGATATTAAATCGACTTCATAGGGCTATTTCTTATAGTGGCTGCTAGCATGGACCAATGATGACATAATGCCAAATTACATACAATAAAAGCAGTTTTACAAGAGGGCGGACCATATGGTCCAGGTGTGTAAATTTCTGCTTGTGAAGCTTATTCTTAGGATTTATTTTTTGTATCTATAGGAACACATGGACTATATATCACTCAGGCAATCCTTTGCAAATTTATGTTGTCCAACCAAGCATTTGATGAGTGTTAAGCAACAGTGAGTTCAAGGTTATAGTCCTTAACAATCACTTAGGATGCAGCTATTTCAGTCTACTGATTAAATAATGGAAGTGCTTAACTCCCTCTGAAGTTGGGTTCAGAGGGAAGGGACCACGGAACTTGGACTGTTTTTAAAAATTGTGGTAAAATACGCACACCATGAAATTTATCTTGACCATTTTTGAATGTACTGTTCTGTGGCATTAAATACATTCACATTGTTTTGCTACTAGTCCACCCCCACAGAACTCTTTTTATCTTACAAATCTGAATCTCTGTGCCTATTATACAATAACTCCCCATTCCTCCCTCCTTCAGCCCCTGCCAGCCACCATTTTAATATGTATCTCAAGAATTTGACTACTCTAGGTACCCTCATAAAAGTGGAAACATACGGAATGAAAATATAGAATACTTCATGAATTTGCACGTCATTCTTGCTCAGGGACCATGCTAATTGTCTCTCTGTTGTTCTAATTTTAGTATATGTACTGCCCAAGCAATCACTTCGGCTGGTTTTGGACAGAAGAACAGGAGTTCATCAAACTTAAAATGCGGAAAGCTCCTGCATGAAGGCAGGATGGTATAGTAATAATATTTTCCTTCCACCTGAAGACTGGGACAAGAAGGGACACTGAATGAGATGAGGTTAAAGAGACAGGAATAAGCCAAACTCTAAAAGGCTTTGTAAACCATGTTTAATTAAGAGCTTGGACTTATAGACAATAAGAATGGAACAGGGAATTAAAATTTGTATTTAAGAAAAATAATTCCAGGAAAAAAAGGAGGCCTGGAAGAGGATAAAATCTAAAAAAGACCAATTCGAAGGCAATGGCAAATATCTAAACAAGGTTTTCCTTCTTCCTCTTTTTTTTTTTTTTCCCCAGCTCACCAGTATTGTTAGAGCAGGAATTACAGAATTGTACAGAACATGGGGAAATTTGTGTCTGTGCTTCTCATGTCCTTACTTTCAATCTTCTGTTCCAAGCTTAGAAGGAAACTTTAAAAAATCTTATATGTCATTAACAAGCAAACAAAACAAAACAAAACCACTAAAAAGTGGGCAAAGGACATGAATAGACACTTCTTTAAAGAAAACACATAAGTGGCCAAAAAGTATATGAAAAAATGCTCAACATGATCTAATCATTTGAGAAATGCAACTTAAAACCACAATGAGATACCTTCTCACACTAGTCAGAATGGCTTTTATTAAAAATTCAAAAAACAACAGTTGCTGGTGAGGTTATGGAGAAAAGGAATTGCTTATACACTGCTGGTGGGAATGTAAATTAGTTCAGCTATTGTGGAAATCAGTGTGGCATTAAGTATGTTAGGAAAGAAAGCATAGGCATTTCTTATGCTTTTGTACAAAGAGCTTAAAACAGAAACACCACTGGTCCCAGCAATCCCATTATTGGATATATACCCAAAGGAATAGAAATTGTTCTGCCATAAAGAAACATGCATGCATATGTTCATTGTGGTACTATTCACAATAGCAAAGACATGGAATCAACCCAAGTGCCCATCAACAGGATAAACTGGATAAAGAAAATGTGATACATATACACCATGGAATACTATGCAGCCATTAAAAAGAACAAGATTATGCCCTTTGCAGCAACATGAGTAGAGCTGGAGGCCATAATCCTAAGAAAACTAACACTGGAACAGAAAACCAAATACCACATGTTCTCACTTATAAGTGCAAGCTAAACACTGAGTACAAAGGGACACAAAGGTGGTGACAACAGGCACCAGGGCCTACTTGAGGGTGGAGGGTGGAGGAGGAAAATAGAAAAACTACCTATCAGGTACTATGCTTAGTAACTGGATGAGAAAATAATTTGTATACTGAATTCCCATGACATAAAATTTACTTACATAACAAACCTGCACATATACCCCTGAACCTAAAATAAAAGTTAAAAAAAAAAAAGAAAATCTTATATTTCAGCAAAGAATCCAGAGAAGTCAAAGTCTAAAATGCACATTTTAATCCAGGAGAGCACTTCTGAAGTGGCATTTCTCCCAACTGACCTGCCTCATTCCCCACCTCACATCATTTGTGTAGCAAGTGATATGTACTAAATCATCAATTTATAGCTTTTCTGGAATCCTATGTGAATCATTGTTATTACAATTCAATTATCCTTAAGAAAATGGAAACTAAATATGGAAGGAAATGTGTTTTCCCTTCATAACAAGCTTTCTGACTTTATACACCCTAAAGATCCAGTAATAATTAGGATGAGGGCAGAGGCTCTAGGATTTGACTATACGAGTGTTGGGCTTAAATGCTGCTGCTTTATCTCATCCATTGGTCCTTAAGGAACACCTTTTCCTCTAGTTCTTCATGGCACGCAGCTGTCACGGAGCACTCTCACTCAAAACATTTCAATGGCCAATGCCTAAGGAATCATGTATGAAGTTACTGTTACCTCCAATGAGAGATCTTTTCCTGACAATGTATCTACCTGGGATGCTTTCCCTCACCCTATTTTCATATGTGAAATCATAACCTTCTGTAAGAATGATGCAAAGAAGAAAATTGTAAAGCTTTCCCCCCAGAATATACTGGACATAATATCTTCATGCTCTAAAGTCTAGTTGGATTTTGTTTCAGTCTTTTCCATGGCACCATCTTAGTCCTCAAAGTTTTATTTTAAAATTATTTGAGAATGGAGATAATTTCATAATTTTACCTGAATTCTTTATTTGCATATAGGAAATAATAAATGTTGAATAATAAGTGCTTATGTATTCAATAAATAGCTGTTTCAGGCCTATTAGATTCTAACTACTTGGTTAGGTATTAGAAATACACCAATGAATACGAAATAATCTCTGGACTCAAGAAATCTCAGTGCAAGTGGAAGATTCCTCAGAAATGTTTTGGAGCATGAAGAGGACATCCTGGGGAAAAATTAAGAAGGCACATCTAGAGTCTTAAGAATTCTGGAAAGGGCTAGAATTAAAAAATACATTGTGATATCTAAATTTGGCTATCAATAGTGTTTCTTCAGGTGGCAAAAAAAGAATTGTTCTTAAAATAACAGGAAACTAAATTACAAAAAGGCACATTTCAACTTAAAGTAAGAACTGTTTTTTAGTAATCATAGCATCTCCACATTAAAATTAGTTGCTTTGTAAAGATAAAGAGCTTTGTATTATATTAAAAATCTGGACAACCAGCTGCATAAATGTATAAGTTTAATGTAGAAGAAATCATTGTAAGGGTGAAAAATTTGAGTTGACAATTTTAAAGACTCTAATTTCAAGATCTATTAATTTCATATAAGAATAATAGAACATCTCATTATATACATGTAAGGATAATATGGATTATTATGTCTGAAGCTGAATGTATTATTGAAAATAGATGCTTTTGAAACTCTAACAGAATTATTCACAAAAATTATTCTTCACTTTTCAAATATGAACTATGACTTTCATTTGCTAAGACGTATAAGTCTATTAAACGTGTGTGTGTGTGTGTGTGTGTGTGTGTGTGTGTGTGTAGAATATCCTAGTGATACTCCAGGTAAATTGGCATTACTCAATAAATGGAGGATCTTAAGTCAATCATAACCTGTGTCAAGTTGCTGCAGAGTAAGGCCCAAAACCATTATTTTGCACAAGAAATTGTCCAAAGGTTAAGCCAGATTATGCAGAAACCTGAGCATTAAGTATATTAGGAAAGAAAGCATAGGCATTTCTTATGCTTTTGTGCTAATCTTCTCAAATTCCCTTTTCCAAGTGATTAAGTATCAAGGAACCAGGTTCCATGGAAATGCTTGGCTCAATGAAGAGAATGAAATAGAGAAAGAAGGAAAAAAAACTGCAACAGAAATCTCTTACATTAAAAAACATATCCTAATACAATATTTATAAAAGTGCTTCAAAAGTCTTCCAGAATGCTTCAAAAGTAAAAAAAAAAAAAAAGAAAAAAATGGATGGAATACTTAAAATCTCTCACTTCTATTTCTTCCCATTGTTAAAAGTCTTCTTCTGCTCTCTGCTCCATTCCATCTGACCTGTTATTGTTTAAGTCCTAATCATGAATACTTGGACTACTGTAGTCTTACACTCTTTCTTGTATCTTTCACAATAACGCCAAACACATGTATCTTTAAAAACACAAATCTGATCTTGAAATCAAGCTCCTTTACAATCATTTTGCAAGAGGAAACTGAAGTTCAATGAAGTTTAAATGGATGACCAAGATCAGGGGGCTCTGAGTACCAGGCTGGAGCTAGAGCCCAAGTCCAGTTCCTCCTTCAAAATTATTTTACCTCTGTCATCGTCTTCCTAGATATTGTGTGTATATTATGGATTCTAATAGAATGATTTTACCTCAAAAATACAGTAAAATTTGGATAGAATGTTGGGACCGCATTTACAGACAGAAAGACTGTCAGCTCAAAATTTTATTCACAAAGTACATAAAACCTGTTCAACAAAGTTGTGTTGCAGAACAATTGCTCCTAACACATAACTTGCCAGTATTTAAAACCATTCCCCCTATTTGTCTATATATTTAAATCTCTCTTATATATGCATCAAGAAGCAATTTGATTTTGTTTTTATCCAACACACAGTTTAACACATTGCTTAAATATATTAAAGAAAAATATTCTTATTAAGATTAACCCTGTGTATGTTTTCTTTATACCGTATAAAAACTTATAACTTAAGGGGGAAAATAAAAGGAGTATAAAAATTTCCATATTCTGCTCTTCCTTTTAATTCCCATTTTATTTTCATATTAAAATTGTCCAAATTCTACATTGAAAATTTAATAAAGTAATGAATTTGAGTAACTTTGTAAAATGTTAATATAGCCAAAATTATAATAAGAAAAATGTGGAATGTAGGAATATTTTGTTTTTAATTTGGCAAGATCTGATAGAAACTCTGTTATGCAATTCTCACATAAGAATTATTAGATATATTGCAAATGTCATACAATAAACTGAATATAAACAAAACATAAAATTATGATGTTTATCTTTATTTTCAGATTACTGATGCTTCTAAAATGTATTAATAACATTAAAATTAAAAGTTAAATATCCTGATAGTTAATATAAGTGCAATTTTGTAAAATTCCACTTTTGTGCAACACGCAGCTAACTTTTAATATTCATTTCTCATTTTCTTATTTTTCTATATTAATATCATTGCTAAAGTACAACACAAATGCTCAAATTTGTTTTTAAAATTAGCTGAGGAGCTATATTTTATAGTAAATAATGTGTGATTAAATTTTAAGTTATATAAGAATCCACTCACTAATATCAAAATGTGTTTATGGCCTGGATACTATAATTTACTTTACTTCTTGTTAATTCGAATAATAAAATACTCGAAACATGGTCTTGAAAGTTTTAGGTAGCTACTAATGTAAAACTACCTAACAGTCAGGAATAAAAACCTGCCATCGATGCTATTTCCATTATTTAAAATACTGAATTAAACCCAGCACACACTGTAAATTGTTTTTGCTTCTTCCTTTTAGGATAGTTGTGAAAAGTGAAATAACCAGGCAGCCTTATCTTAGGTGAGACCGTTTCGGCTTGGAAACAAACAAAGCTCTCTCTCGATGAACTGGGTTCATTTCATATTTGTGTAATACCCTGGAAGAAATTAGGTTTCAATAAAGTCCATTTTTGTCACTGCATGTAGCAATGAATATCACACCCAGCAGGGCACAGTGGCACCTGGCTGTCCAGACCCCAGTGTAGCACAAACCATCTGGGGGTAATTACAACAAGGTATTCTTTAAGGACCAGATGGGAGCAAGGAACAGAAGCCCCTACCCCTCCCAGTCATTTACAACATAATTCCTTTCAATGATATACTTAATCCTCCCACCAGCTATGCCTTTCAGCTTGCTGTTGTCACTGTTCCTTTATGTAAATTCAGACACAAGACCGGGAAAAAGAGGGGGTGAGACAGAAAGTACAAGAAAAAAAGGGAAAGGGTGAGAGAGAGCGCCACTGGTGCCTCTAGGGACCAAAAGAAATTATTCATCCCTAAATTGTTTTCACCACAGCGAGTACAGTAACAAATTTTTTTAAAAAAAGAGGACTGAAATTATCCTAAAGAAGGTCAATGCGACAGCCCTGTGTGGCACCAGCTGAGGTTTACTCAGCCACCTGTTAGCTAGAAAGCTCTCTGCACACGCTTATGATGCATTTAACCAGTTTAAAGGGTCTTTATTGACAGGCCAGCCACCTCCATTCAGCAGGCTGGAGCCATAGGCCTGCTTTGTGGTCATATGTGGCACACAAGCCTTAATTCAATTACGCTGTAAGCCTATCCAATCTGCATCACTGCCCTTTCACTTTTGTGCCATTTGTCTTGCATATTGTAAAGAATTTTATTTTGAAGAGGGAAAGGCACCCTACAACCCAGTTGTCTTTATTTTTCATTTAAGGTTGTGCCGCAGGTGCGCCGCCACCTTTCAACTCCCGAAATGCATTCATCTTTAAGCGATATTTTAGAGGGAAGCAGTATTTATTGTTTGGTGACACTGCTTTGTGGGTGTTGCTGATTTTTATTTTTTTTTAATTAGGTGTATGTTCAAACTCTCCAACACACCAACAAAGAGTCTCCAAATTTGATTGTTAAAAATTCAAAAGAAGAAACAAAAAGAAAAACACACATGATAAATGAAAATGACAATTATTAGCTTTGTTCTACAATTTTTTTATTTAAAAAGAAAAGTATTTCTTAGAGTGATCATATATTAAATTTTAAATTTTGGATTTTCTTCAAGTGTCTGACACAAAATATGAATGTCTGTATATATGAGTGAGGCTCAGTGCTGCTATGTTGCTTGAAAATTTCTAACATAAGTTCCATAGAAGGTAATTAAATATATCAAGTCTGCTTATATTGTTTTGTATTTTGGTACTTTCAATTTTCCATAACATTGGAAACATGTTATTGTTTGATGCTTGGTATTTTCATAGTAATGTATAGACAATGAAAAAATAAAGATAGATTTCCCAAAGTCAAGGGCTCTATTATTTTTGTAACATATTTTTCTTAAACTAAAAGTCTGCCTCGTTTAAGCATGCTTAAAATAGCATGCAACAGTGCAATAATATAGAAATGTGATAGCCAACCAAACCTACCCCCTAGAGGTCCTGTGTTTGTATTAAGAGTATGGATGATTCCAAATCAATGTTCCCCCAAATCATTAAATGACTTACCATGAGAATTGAAGGGACTTCAAAGAAGGGAGAGAAGAATCTTCTTTGTTAGGTAATGTCTATTTTCCACTCAAGTAGGAAAGGACAATAGTGCTAGGTTACTTATCAAGGTTATTAATTGAGTAAGTGTCAATTTTCATCATGGCAACTTCAACGTGTCTTTGGTATGGAAGTTCCCATCTCTTTTAAATTACTGAATCAAAACCACAAATATGAAGCATTCGAAAGAGACCAAGACATTTTAATTGGCAAGAAAAAATAGAAATATTTGTATCTGATCCTCAAAATAAAAGGTGTTTAAAAAACTACTTTTATATGCATGTAAATTTAATGTATGTGTATCTCTCAACAATTCTATGCCCATTTCCTTTGTGTTTTCCTATGGGATTGCAGTTTAAAAACGAGAAAACTAAGGATTAATAGAGGCTAAATGGCTTGCGCCTTAGGGTTCTTTCCATTACACCATGAAGATCTCATATGACTATTTTATAAACTTTATGATTTTTACCCATCTATGCATGTATGTGTATTTAATGTATGTGTATTTCTCAGCAATTCTATGCCCATTTCCTGTTTTCCTATAGGATTGCGTTTTATCAATGAGGAAAACTAAGGGTAAATAGAGCCTAAATTCTTTTGATTTCTAATTGAAATCGAAATTCCTTTGATTTCTAATTGAAATCGAAATTCCTTTGATTTCTAATTGAAATCGAAATTCCTTTGATTTCTAATTGAAATCGAAATTCCTTTGATTTCTAATTGAGGGTTAAGAGCTCAAAATTCTTGTGATTTCTAACTGAGGGTTCTTTCCATTACATCATGAAGACTTCATATTACTATTTTATGAACTTTATGATTTTTACGCATCTGTGAAATTTTCTGTATATATTAGAGATATGCACTGTAACATATATATACAGGAAATTGCACAGATGCGTAAGCTTATCAATATATGTACATATATATGGTGGAGTATGCTCTATGAACGCTCTATGTACTCAAACATATATATATAACGTATATATACATATGTACATACATTGATAAGCTTATCAATATTCTGTGAAGCAGGAATAATGACTGAACTTGTAAAAGTCTAGAATCACATCAAAAGAATGAGAAAAATGACCTGAATTTGTTACACTAAAAAATCATTGCTAAGATATAGACATATTTCTTTAGCCACTTTTAACCCCTTAGATAGAATTTTGAAGTAAAAAATAGCCAATAATATGTGTCTAGTTTAAAATATTCTATGTGAATCACATAACCTGTTTGCACTTTGTATCTCTCTACATAACAATACAAAAAATTTGAGAGTTCATTTTTTAAGGACTTTGGCATCCTGGAATTCAGATTAAAATATCTAAATATTCTTGATATAAATGTAAGAACACAGGTTTTGAAACATTTTAGAAGAAAAGTAGTACAGGAAGTTAGTTTCGTTATAGAAATCTATATTTTCATTAGCATTTTACAACGTAAATTATTTTTCCAAATTTCAAACATATCATATTGCTTTTGAAATAATGTAATCTATAATAACCCCATGAAATGACTGCATAATTATATGCCAAATAAGTGTCTATTAAAATTTAACTACCCATTATATTTTTATGAGATCACACAATAAAATGGAATTATATAATGTTTATGTTAAATTCTCACTTTCCAATAAAAATCATGCAAATATTCCTTTCTGAAAACACTTTATTCAAGGAAATGTTGAAGAAAAAAATTCAGAAAAACTAAAATAGTAATTAGCTAATAACCATAACCGTAACTATATATGTATGTGTATATATATTTGAGAATCCAAACTTAATATAGCTGAGTAAACCAGAGGACTAAATAATTTTGGAAATCTGTTACCGAATGGCTAATATTCACCGAAGATGTTCAAAGCTGAAATTTGAAGAGATAATAAACAATAACAAATTTACTATATTTTAGATATTTTACTCATCATGTATAAAAACTCTCTTGCCTAAGGATTTACAAAGAAAAAACTCAGGTAGCAAGAAACTGGTTATTTTCACACGTGGTGAAACATAATTTTAGCTTCACATACAATTCCTGTCCAACACAGTGGTGCCTCCTGAGAATAAAATGTGCTTTGGAGAAAATTATCACTGTATACCAAGGAACTTCTCATGCAAAACTCCCTTTCTTGTCAATGAAATTTTCAAGCACACTTGATGGCCACAGAATGAGGATATATGTGTATGTTTCTAAGCCAATAATGCAGTTTGAATTAAAATAAACTATCTCTTCACTAAATTTTCTGACCCTAAATATGCATCTTGCCCATTTTGTTTGCAAAGTTTGTTTAGAAAATACAAAAGACATTTTTTGTGTGTTCATTTTGCCATAGTCAATTCTAGTATCAAGAAATGTCAACATGATGTCATTGGGTTTAGCGGAAAAGTGAAAAATTGAGTCAACTAGTTTGTTCAGTGTGCAGAATGTCAAAGAGTGGTTTCTGTAATCTTTATTCTTGAATTCACCATTTAAACATCATTTGGCAACGTTGTGTTAACATTTATGTTGCTATGATCAACATGGTTTGGTTCGGCCTAGTACCCAAAAGCAGTAAGTAATATATGGCTATCTAAACTAAAGAATAAAGACAAGCTACTTCTCATTAACCCAAAGACAGATAAAAATTGCAGTATGAAATCTAGAAGACTGATGAACTAATCTCACAGCTATCGTTTATTCTTATTTCTCTACCACCCTAGATACGCCGATGACCTTAGCTAGTTGAAAGAGAAAAGTGACGGGTAAGTAACAAATTTTAATTTTCAGAAGAAACCCCCTGGGCATTTTCCTGTTTGTTCCTAAAATGAATTGTAGATTTCTATTAGTTCAACCTTCCACTCCGGAAAAATTTTCTTAAATAACATTAGATTTTGAGATTAGCACCAGAAGGCAACCACTATTGAATATGCTAATGTTTATTTGTATTAAGAATAAAGGAAAAGAATAAAACATAAATGTCTTATTAGAGTGAGATGTTATAAATTCACATGAATGAGACAGTGGAATGTATAGACTTGTGGGATTGTGCATTTATTGGCTTTGGCACTCTGGAGAGTGTTTGCAGATGTTTTGTGTACACATGTATGTCAGAAACGTACATGTATCCACATGATGCAGAAGAAGAAATTAGCACCAATAGATTAACTCCAGATTTCAATTACATATTTATTAATTATGCTACAGTGTACATTGATAACCATTTAAACAAATTTATTTAATCATTAATGCTCCTGCAGTTTCATTGTATAAATAAATAAACTGAACTTAGAGAACTAAGTAATTTACCCAAGCTCACATTGCTAACAAGGGTGAAAATGGGTTTGAATTGAAAGATGTCTGGATTCTGAGATGGTGCTGTTAACGTCCGTATTACACATTTATACCAAAAACACAAATGCCAAGAGTTAAACATATGCTACGTAATAACTGTATGACATGTTTACTGTACTCATATATTTGAAAATTTTTCTTCTCTTTCAGTTATTATAATCATTGTTAGAAGTAGTCATGAAATCTGGAAATCATTACTAAGGTCACACCTGGATACAAGAGGAGTAGATGATTATCCGTAGTTTTAGTACCTTCCCAACGTATCTGCCCCACACTGTCTGAAATGCTACCTAACATAAATTAATCAGCTACCTTTCTTGAAATATGAGTTATTATTTCTATTAGAGTAAGGGTCTCAATTTTATTTAAGTATTTCTATTCCTGCAACAAATATAAACTCTCCATAGTGTTTGAATGAATGTGTAGTGACTTAAGGAACAAAATATTTAATTTAATTACATTTTTCTTTACCACTTCTGAGTGAATAAGCCAGAATGGAGTTTCTTTTGGATTTTATAGAACCAGGAACATGGGGAAAGGCAGGCCAAGTAAAGTATCACGTAGGTAGTTCAGCATGGTGTGAAGGAGCATGTCAACACACAATAAGGGAGGAAAGAAGCTACAATTTAAAAGACAACAGGGGAATGCCAGTGATTTTTTTTTTTTTTTTGCGACGGTTTTCTAGCCTTGGTGGAACCTTCTGGCAATCTCATTATAAATTCCAGGGAGCACTTTAACTTCTGGTACTAACTGTGGACTTGTCTAACGGAGCTGTCCAGGCTCGACTTTATTTTTCTATCCTCATTGTCATCCCTTCTTAAGTTAAGAAACATTCTGCCCTTTGTCTGAATGCTTTTTCATACAATTGCCAAATTTTAGTGGATTTCTTCCATATTGTTGCCATATACGTGCGCAGCATGAGACAGAAGGTATCATATTATAATATCAGCACTACCAACACAATTGACATACGTTACATGCTCACTCTGTGCCAAGCACTCTGCTAAGCACCTCACATTGAATTTTCCAAGAAACCTAGAAGAGATTTTATTATTATCTCCGTCTTACCAATAAAAAAGCTGAGGTTGACACAATTGACCTAAGGTCACTTATCTAGAAAGTAGCACAACCAGAATTTGAATCCAACTAGTCTGACTCCAGAACTACACTCTTGTGCAAGCCTGTCTGTCCATATGCTCACTAGTTAATTAATAAATTGACTCATCAAAACCATTAAACACTTAGTATGTTTTCGGAATTGTGCTAAATCCTAGAGAATACAAAAGGAAATGAAACAATAACTTTGATGGCATAGAGAAAGACACCTATTTCTACCTCTGCTGGCCTGGATGTCTTTGTGGAGAATGTACTTACAGGAATCTAGAGGAAAGAATAAGAAAGCAACAAACAAAATGTAGAGTTGGTGGACAAACATCTAGGCAGGTGTAAGATTGTACAAAGGAAACAAAACAAAGAGTGGCTACCCTGGTCTACCTCAGGCCTTTCCTCCTGCAATGCCCCCTTTCTTTCTGCAGATAGGCCCTTTCCTTTATTTCTGCTGGTTGAAAATATTCATCTCCCAAGACTCATTCAAAATCCTCTCTCTCCTGAGAAGGTCTTTGAGATTCTCACTGCTGAGATGATTCTGGATTCTCACCCTCCTAGAATCCTCTCTGGTTCTTATTTTAATTCAGTTGACAGTGTGATTACTTCTGGATCTGTTTTATTCCCTGTCTCAAGCAGATTGAAGCATTAGACAGCCTCTTCCTCATGGCCCTTCCTCTCACTACAGGCCCTAGTCCCCTCAGTTGGCCTTACACCTAAATATTCCCTCTGCCTGATACACTTCTTTCCCCAACCTCGGCTTTTTTCCCCCGCTTACAAGTTCTCCTTTAATAACTTCTTCCAGTAAGCCTTCTATTTTTTTTTTTTTTTTTTTTTTTTAAGGACAGAGTCTCACTCTGTCGCCCAAGCTGGAGTGCAATGGCTCTATCTCGGCTAACTGTAACCTCCGCCACCTGAGCTCAAGCGATTCTCCCACCTCAGCCTGCTGAGTAGCTGGGATTACAGGCGCCTGCCACCATGCCCTGCTAATTTTTTGATATTTTAGTAGAGACGGGGTTTCACCATGTTGGCCAGAGTGGGTTCGAACTCCTGAGCTCAGGCAATCCGCCTGCCTCCCAATGTGTTGGGATTACAGGCGTGAGCCACCACGCCAGCCCCCAGTAAGCCTTTTTTAATTACCCGCAGACTCTGTCAGATGGCTCTTTTATGTGCTTCCGTAGCACCCACTACAATCCCCTCTATCGCAGGTAACGCCCTATACCATCATGGCCCGATTACTCTTCTATATTCCCCACGAAGACTGTTCGCTCAGACTTCAGGGTAAGAAGAGTTTCTGTCATGCTCAGGTAGCATGAGAGTTACAGGTACTAGTTGAATGAACACATGAATGAATGCTTTGTTGAAGTTGACTGCTCTCTTTTTCAGGTAGGGAGGCCCAGATTGAAAGGTGTGAGTGGGAGAACCATGTGAGGGTGATAGGCTGGAGACGAGAAGATGAGGTGCTGAAAATGATACTATTCAGTTAAGAAATTCTACATTAATATCAGTGTATCCTCAATTTGTGACCATTTTAACCCTGACATTAAAGGAGGCCAGCCAGGACCCTAACAAACAGAGTATTTCCCAGATACCCTTTAGAAACTGTCAGCATCCTCAGACTGCTTTTCCCATCTTAGAGTCTCAGTTCTGTCCTCTCCTTTTGTTAAAGAAGTGCCCACATGACATCCTACAATCACTGGGAAGCAGAGTCATCCCAGCTTAGTGCTCTAATGACTGGTTCCAAATCTCCCTGTTGTGAGACTCCTGTAAAATGAGGAAAGATCTTTGAACCTCAAAGCTTGTAACCCAACTGGTACATAAAAATGTCCTCATTCTCCACAGCTTGCTTTTAACATCTCTGCAATACTGAGGACATCTGTTATTTTTGCCTACCCAATTTTTTCCAGTACCATCATCTTGGAGGACTACTGCCCATCTCTTGGCTAAAGTCAGGGACATCACCCAAATTAGACTTCCTGAATCTTAATCTTGAGGAAAGTGTCACAAAAATGAAAATCTTTCAGAATTCAGTGGAGCCCGAAAGATAGTGGTGAGATTTGGGGCAAGTTACTTAACTTCTCTATGTCTCAATTTCCTTATGGTAATAATACTAATAATACCTATCATATTGCATTGTGGTGTGGATTACGGATGCTAATACGTGTAACACTTAGAACAGGGCCAGGTACAGAAAAAGTGCTAAATAAGTGTTATCAATAAGTAATATAGCTATTCGAGTTTTGAAGCTGCCATATTCTTGTCCATTATGTGGCCTGGCTGTACAGTTTTTCCTTCAGCTTTCTGGGTTACTCCCATTCCCTTCCAATGAACATTGTTTTTAGCTGAAATTGGCCTGCGTTGGTTTGTGTTGCTTGCTGCCAGAAAACCCTAATGGCTGTTTCTCTCACACACCATAGGCCTTTTCTCCCCAAAGTGTTTATTAGACCCTAGAGAGCAATAACCATATATTATTAATGTCTGCGTCATCTAGAACACCAAGAGTGGTGCTTTGTATGTAGAAATATTCATTTCAGTGACTGGAAGACCAAAGACATGAATAATACCACTGACCTCTTTTTTTAGGGCTTTACCACAATTTTTTTTAGCAATAAAAATCTGAACTAAGAACATCATGATCTCCTTCAGAGGCCTAACAGCTGCCATCACCAAATATTTAACTTTCCAGGGAGGCAACTAGTGCAAGGGAAAGAGAGCTCTGGAGTCCCAGGGGCCTGTGCTCCCTTTCTCACCCTGCCACTTACTCCCCAAGTGACCTTAGGTAAATAACCTAAACTCTCTGAGTTTCAGTTTCCTTATCTGTAAAATGGAGATAATAAAATGTATCCCACAGGGACTTGGAAACCCACAGAACAGATTATATAGGCCATGCTGGATCCTCTATTCAGCTAATATTCTTATTTTTTGGAAGTGTTCTGAAAGTGCACAGGAAGAAAAAGAAAATTAAACTTTTAATGAAAATAAGTTATTTATAGGAGTATACGACTTGACCTGCAACTGAAATGTAAACAAATCCTGCTTGGTTAAAGGAACAACAATAAGTGAAGGGAACAGGAAATTAAGTTTTTGGGTTGGGGCTTTCAAATGGTGCCATTTTACCATGAATGCAGAACTAAATGCAGCTTTTTTGTTTGTTTTTGTTTTTTACAATTATTACTTATCCAGCACCCAACAGATTTCATTTTCATGTATATTTTGTATCGTACTCACTTAAAAAGAAGCTCATCTAAAATTTACTAAAGGATAAATCTAAATTGTTGAGAACTCGACTCCTCTCTGATTAGTTTTATGAACACATTTTGATAGCAGAAACATTTTGTTTTAAGCTTCCTTTTATTATCCTTGTTTGTTTGCATCTTTATTCTTCCAAATTGTTTATATTATTTTTGAATGATAGAAATACTATAACTATGTAAAACTATTTGGAAATTTAAAAATAGAAAGTATTGCTAATAATGTCACTATTCTAAGTTGTTTCCTTTTAGTAGATTTTTTCTTTTCTCTTTATTTAATTGAAATGTATTCTAGCCTAATTTTTAAATTTAAGGCATGATAAGCATTTTCTGTCTCTATAGTTTTCTAACAGTAAATTTTTCTAGCTACAAATCTTAAAACTGAATAGATATTTGGACTATCTACCTTAAAAATCTTTTTGCTCTTGTTTTAATTATTTTTATAAATCTGCTTGTATTTTGACTTCAATATAAGTCTGATTTTGAAAGTTTAATGATATTTAAAAGCTGGTAATACACATTAAGGCACATACCTTGTTGATACTCAAAGATATTCATCTGCAGACATAGAAGCACTTCATGAAAAAATTTCATTTATATTTGCGTTATGGAAAATCTTGGAGACAAGAACAGTAAGTGCCTCTTTGATTATCAGAACCACTGCCAACTTTGAGATACGAGTGATTACAATATGTAGATTTTCTATTTCCCCTAGTGTTTCTCCTAGCTCCTAATTTTTCTGTTGGTAAAGGTGGAGCTGGTGAGGGAGTCTGGGAAAGGGTATGCTTTAGTGATCTATCTCATAATTATATCATAACTAGAATCTAGCTTTTATTTTTAATGTTATTTAGCATGATTTTGGAAAGCAGTTAATAGAGATTTTGGCTGTTTAAAAGACCTTGCCTCATGCCTGTAATCCCAGCACTTTGGGAGGCCAAGGTAGGCGGATTACTTGGGGTCAGGAATTTGAGACCCGCCTGGCCAACATGGTGAAACCCCGTCTCTACTTAAAATACAAAAATTAGCCATGCATGGTGGCGCACGCCTGTAGTCCCAGCTACTCTGGAGGCTGAGGCAGGAGAATTGCTTGAACCCGGGAAACGAAGGTTGCAGTGAGCCGGGATCGCGCCACTGTACTCCAGCCTGGGCGTTGTAGCCAGACTCCATCTCAAAAAAAAAAAAAAAAAGCCGTTGCCCTTCCAAATCATGCCTTACTGCTGACTAGACAGGTACATTCTCTGATAAATGCAGTCGCATACAGACACAGAGTGGAAGAATATAATAGGGCTCCCAATCCACACACTGGGGGCAGGGAAGGAGAAAGTGCATCTTCATCAGAGATTTAAATTTGGTAGAAATCAGGGTGGGGACAGGAAGATGGAGACTGAGCACAGAGGGAAGTTTCCACAGAAAGAGAACAGCAACTTCAAGGGCCTGGAGGTAGAAGATAGCAGGGCAAGTGCCTTCTGGAAATTATAGTGTGGAGTGAGGGCAGGGATATCCAAGAGTAGGGAGGCAAAAACAAGAGACCACAAGGACTTCATACTTCTTTTATAGTTAGTTTCAGGATGGCTCAGTGCTGAGTACACAGTATGTTTACTCTCATTATTTATTCAGAAAATATTTATTGGTCACTCAGCAATATGCCAGGGACACAAAAATAAACAAGACTTCTGTTCTTGTAGAAATTGCAACTTTAAAAGAAGACATATATTAATTAATCATATAACCGCACAAAGAAACATGAAATTAAATGTGGTACTCTGTGTTGAAAAGGAAGACTTGATTATTCTGAGAACTCAGGAAAGCTTTCTTATGAAAGGATAAGTAAGAATGGACTAAACCATGAGGAAGAGAAGAGCATTCCAAATGGAGAAAACTGTATGTGCATGGGTCCTGGGGTAAGCACACCAAATGATACAAACTGAAAAAGAGATCCGTTAAATGCAGGTGACTGAGTGGGATACGGGGCAGGGAAATGCAGTGGAAGCATATTAAGAAATTGTCAGTATTCTAAAAGCAACAGACATTGAAGAGTTCTAAACTGAGTGGTGACATGACTAGATATGTGTTTTGTAAAAGTTACTCCAGCTGCGTTGCAGAAAATAAGTTTAAAGTCTGAAAGAATATACTTCATGATAACCCAGAATAGAAGTTTAGCATCTTGGATTTGGGAGTAGAGTTTATTATCAAGCAATTTGGAATATAGGGAGAAATATTTAGAAGATAAATAGCCACAGGGGCTAGTGGATTAGACATGGGGGTCAGGGAGAAGAAGTAGTAAATGGTTTATCATTTGATTTCCATCTGGTTTCTTTATCATACGATTTTTAATGTCTGTTTTCTTACCTCTTGCTTCTTTGAAAAACATGTAAGTTCAAATGTTCATGCTTTCAGTAGTTACTATCAAGCTCTTGCTAGGTCTCTGCACCATGCTAGTTAGTAAATAACATATAAAGTGAATAAGTGAGTAAGACACTATCCTGCCACTTTAAGTGTAGGAGAGGTGCAGCCCAAGATCCCATTCTGTTTGACAGCAAGCTTTGTTGCGAGGTGGTCATAAAGTCATATTTTGTAAAATTGGCAGTTTGGAATTCATAGTGATAAAGTCATATTTCTCTAAATGTGGACACATATGAAGAAGTTTAGTCATTAAGCCATGTTTCTATAGATTGGGTAAATATATGCAAAATAGCATTGAGTTATTTGCTTGCTGTGAAAACCCACTAATTGTCTCTTTGAGTGGTCTGACTGCACCTTTCACACAAGGAGGTTTTGACAATCATAATTCTTCAAACTATGCCAATACCATAATCAAAGTGTTTACTCCATTTATATTTTAATCTGTTTATAATTGCCATTTTTGTATATTCACACTATTTCCTTTGTTTCTGTCTTTAGATAATATATAGGTCATTCTTTCACTTTTGTACTCTAAGGATGCCAGATTGAGGCCACACATGGAGAGCGACTACCAGCTCCTCCTTTTTGCTTTCCTTTCTTAAGATGTTCAATTTGCCAGTTGATTAAGATTTTGCTTTCTAGACAACTCTCCATAAACAGTTGGTAGAAAACAGTGGATGCTGCTTTGTTCACACTCTGGAAAAACTCTTGTATATTCACAAGTGCTTATAGTAGAACTACGAAGTTTCCCTTGCTTACATCAAGAGCTTTTAACAATTGTAGCATACTTTCTTTAGTTTGCCCACTCGTGTGACATTTAGGAGGAAATCGAAACATGGTAGAACCTGTTAAAATAAACAAACACCGTATTAGAACAGAATTGGTAAAACATTGAGCGAATCCCCCAAAATAAAAATCTCATGGATCAATTTTATTTTCATACGTAAATATTTAAAACTCCACAGAAAGAAAATATTCGTATGTATCTTTTAGTAATGCTTGTTAGCTGTCCTTATTAATACCTGCTTCACAAGCCTTGAGGGCATCCCTTCTAAAATAGGAAAAGCATAATCTGTATGCGAGGAAAACTACAAAGAAGCAATAAATTATTGCTGTAATGACATGCTAATTAAAATTTTGCTTGTAACTCATGTAAGTGTTTGAAGCCCAGCAAATTTCTCTTTTCATTTGTGAAGTGTGAAGGTAAATTGCCCAGTGACAGTGGGACATCGCTAACAAGTACAAATTGAATAACATGCTATCTTGCTCTATTAGCCCTGACTAGCATGTCTGAATTAGATATTCAGCGCACTCCCCATTGTAGGCCTGATTGATAAATGCTAAGGAGAATTTGTCAAAACAACAGGGGCTACACCCAGTGGGACATCAATATGCTCCATTTAGTCACCCCCACAGCACTTCCTACATAGGATTGTCACATAAAATTAAGACTAGCCGCTAACCAGCCATCAAGCTTGTAGCAGACGTCAGGCAGCCTGTGTTCTGTATGCATATTAGTCACATGCTTAACAATTTGGGCTGTCAGGACAGAAGCATGCAGTGACCTCTGGAGCAGAGGTTGAATTTTGCAACTATACCAAAACATCATGCTCAGCTGTTCAAGATTTTAGACCATTTCCTGCCAGATCTGTGCACAGATGCAGTGCCCTAAGCTATAATCTGTAGCAGCGTCCAAATGGCAAATGGCACCAGGAAGATTATTGCATTATATATTAAGTACCACAAGTCTGTAAATTATAAGTAAACTACTGTTCAGACTGTCTCCTCCAGCTTTCAGGATACTTTCCCTTTTCATTCTTTTAAAAATAAACCTAATAAATATTGGGTGAACTGGAGATCAAAGCCCAGAGTTTGAATTAGCCATCTCCATTGCTAATTAGCTGCTTGAATATCAAACAGTTTTGGACCAGCTGTAATTTAATAAGCCATGATTGAGGTTGGCCTGATTTTGTTTCCCATTGAAAATTCTTCTCAGGTGCAAGTTTGTATGATTTTAGAATTCATGGTGATAAGTTGTTTTTGGTATTTCCTTTGTAAACATAATTAACCATAAATACAGAAAAACAATAATAAAAGTCACTGGGATCTAACAGAATCTTTATTTGACCTGTTTTCTTATTTCTGTTGCATTATATTTAGGCTCCTTACAAAGGAGGTTATCTGCTAATCAAATAAAGAATTAACTAAAATATAATAAAGTCATATGTTTGAAATAAAAGGTGTTCTCTACAAAATATGTTTTAATATTTTTAACTCAGTATATATTGTGTAAATGAAAAGCTTGTCATTCTCTAATTTGTCATTAAGCACTGGAGCTAGGATGTCTTTTGAAAATAAATTGCTTAAGCTTCCATTTATAAATAGCATAATAAACCATATTTTCTGAGGTATTAAAAAGAATATATCAAATAGCTCTTATTTTACAGACTATACATCTGTTGGAGCTCAAGAGAATTTTTTCTAAGTTGAACTTTTAAACATCAAATACTGAACATTTTTCTCTATATATTCTGGGATCCTTGCTTTTATTCTGAGAACCAAAGCAAAATTATCCAAGTAGCATTAGAAGTATATTTCTTATGGCACTTCTATGGAATTTAGTTATAAGAAATATATGAAATATGATGAAAAAACTATTGTTAGACTTGCGCAGTATTTCTTCTTTCTGGGACATAAAGGCAAGACCTTTAACCTGCTACTACTATTCTGTCTTTTTCACTTCAGAGACAGCACATGAGTAAAATCTTGCCTTTTGACACCTTCTAGATTTTATACATTCTAGAGTTCAAAAAATTTTGACTTTTTGATAGTTTCAGTTTTATTGCTATTATAACCATATGATAAATTGACTCGTAGGATTCCTCCCAGAAAAATGCTAATTTTTCATGAAAATCAACGACATTAAATTCCTTAGCATATATAAATTTTAATTTTCAAAAAAACTCATTTAACTTTTAAAAAAATCATTTAATTAAAAAAAATTGGTGAGCTGCAGTCTGCTTATGGATTTATGTTAAACTATATAGTAAGCCTAAGTAGGAGGGCTATATAGAGAACCTGAAACAAAGTTTGTTCAATGCCATTCAAGTGACAACCACAAAGCTAATGATAGTTTAAACAATGGCTACACACCACCATATTGCTGGAGATTATTACAAGGCTTATTAAGAAAAGGAAGACATAGGTGAACACTTAGTAGTTAAGCTGAGCAGGTAGAAACCTTTTTTCTTTAAAGGTTTTTTTCTTTAAATTTTTTTAAGTTGAGAACTATCTCAGTGCTGTAGGATATCTCACATTTATTAAAGTTGGAGGGAACAACCAACTCCATTTCTAAGAAATGGCCACTTTAAATTATTCAACAACATTTAGCTCAAAAAATTTCAGTTATGATGAATTTTATACATTCCGCTTTCACTCCCCCACGTCTCCCCAATCTTCTAGTTTGAACAGAAAAACAAAGGACAGCAGGGTCCCTTTCGCCTCAGGCAACAGTCTGTTGATGGATATTGTAGCAGCTGAATTGCTCCCCATTCACATTCTAAACCCTTTCTCCTAATTGTCGTCTGTATCATCAGTGTCACTAACTGAGACCACTGCCACAATTCTACAGCCCTTTGGAGCAATATTGCCTTGGCTTTTTCTCCTGGGGCTTGCTTCTTGCTTGGTGCAATCTGTGAAGCCACTTAGCACAGGATCTTGTTGACTTATAACAGGTACCAGATGATGCATCCAGACCTCTAGCCTAGTTTTATGCTCTCATGGCTTGTGTGCCTGCCACTAGTGTGTGTGTGTGTGTGTGTGTGCGCACAGATGTCAGAGGATAGATGATGCTTCTGCTGCCATTTTCATGCAAGAGCTTCAGGTTGGTGGGAAGAAATTCAATAGTACATGAAAAAATCTGATATCTAAGAGAAATCTTGTGTTTGATGGCTTTGTGCACTCTTTTTTAAACCCAGCCCAGAATTCTCACAAAGCATATTTATACTGCTACATCACTGCGATGCTTTAGGAAATAAAATGTAATTGCCTCCCTCTTTCCACTGATTTCCTTGATCTTTAAATACTCTACCTTGTCCTCACAGTTCATAAAAATAAGTTTAAGGAAAAATTATTCACATGAATAAATTATATATAAGGATTTGGAAAGAAAGTACTCCCAAGTGGCTATTTTTTATAATAACAATTTTTATTAATAGCAATAGTGTTATCTTGGTGAGAAAATAAAATTTATTTTCCCGTAAATTTATACAGAAGATTTCTTCTTAAAGTTCAAATTTGTATTAAACTAAAGTTCATCTACAAACATACATAATGTAATTTGAGAAAAATTATATTAAATTTTTATACAATTGTTATATCTCCTAATAAATAAAATTTATATATATAAAATAAAATTAACTTATGCAATATACATGTAACTCAAAAATACATCAGCAATTAAACCAACTGTATTTGTTTTAAAAATACAGGTAATTATGTATACAGGTCATTATGCATCTGTGTTTTCTATAGCTGAACTTCCATTATTTCAGTTATAAATTTTGCTTTCTTTATTGAGATTATTTTAGTAATTACTGTCTTCCCCCATATGGTTGTAAATTCTATGAAAGAATCATGTCTTCTTTTTACTCACCTTTGTTATCCACAGTGCCTTACAAAAAATGTCTAGTTCATTGTAAGTTTCACAAGTATTGGTAGACTTAATATATGAATGAATGAATCAATCAATGAATCAATGAATGAATTAGTGAATGAAGGAATATATAAAATAACTGGAATTCCTGGAAAATTTTTAGCACTTGAAATGGAAGCCTTTTACAGGAACCTCAACAAGAATGTAGATAATCCTAAATGTTGCTGTGGGCTCATAGTGCTGTCTCTGTTTGGAATATCATACAGCCTTCAATCTCCTTTAGAACTTTTAACATAGTTCCAAGCTTTGAATCCCATCAACTTCAGAGGAAACTCTCACTTTAGGTGATCTCTTTGAACAACAAAGCACAATAAGATAATTCCTAGGATGACTTTACTCTTCAGGAGGGATTCTGATATCTTACTCTCTTTCACTGTATCTACAGAATGCCACTTCAGTTGGAATATTTTTTAAGTATGGGCCTTTATAAAATATTTATCCTCTCAAAATATGCAAGAAAACATGGCATTTTTTAATAAGGTGAATAGAGTGAAATAGAGTTATATGCTAGTTTCTGTATTTTCAAACAGTGTTACTCATAATGGATTTGATTTTTTCCCCACATCTTGATCCAAAATGGAGAATTTCATCATTTCTCTCTTTTCCCACTTCTGTGATGATTTTCTATACAGATTAGATTACAGTAATATCCTTTTGCCTAGGGTGTCCCCTGAGGGCCACCCAAGAGCTTTCCTTCCTACAAATGGTAACAGCCTATGGATCTAGTGTGTTTTTGCCTAAAGCATATAGTGCTTATGAAATACAAGGGTTCTCTGTCCTGTAGTTCATTTCATATGGTTATGAAATTGTTTCAAAAGCTTTCTGAATACGGTCAGTATGATGTTTCTGACTTTTAATCAACAATGTTTGATGCCAATAAATCTACGTGTCTGTGTCTGTGTATGCCTGTGTGTGTTTGTGTGTTGAAGTATTCCACTCTAAAATATTTATTTATGCGTTAGTGGCCTATCATGGTCATCTTCCTGTAAAAAGCAATACAACTGGTAAATGCCAATTTGTCTTACTCTGCATGTGAGAAGGAGCCTTTCTAGGGTTATGATTCTAAATTTGCTATTGTGATAATACATATTATCTACTAGTCTTTTCTTGTAAGTTTGAATTTAAAATGATTTTAGCCTTGAGCTAATAAATGTTCTGCAAAGTTGAAAACAATGTGCTATATCATCGGAAGTGATGTTTTATGATATTTACTACATACTATGATTATTTTCAGTCATAATTATTAAAAATTAAAACATTTATGACTATTAAACTTTTACTTTGAATGCAAATACTTTTAAAATATTTAAATATTTTCAATACTTTTTATTGAGAATAAAAGTAAGTTTTACTTTCTATACATACACACACACACATTGATTCTATCTGGGAAAGAAAGATTGATTAATAACTGATAATCATAGTTTCTTCTATAGCAACAAATTAAATAATTCAATTCCAAAAGTATAATGAAAACTGGAATCCATATTAGATTTCCACATTGCTCAAAATAATGAAATAGTTATCACAAATTCACCTTACTTTATGTGTTTTATCGGTGTAACTATGATGAAAAATTACTGTATTCTCCAATACTACTCTTAAGCCATCATGTCTAAAATAAAGACTTAAAGACTGTGGTTTCTTTTTTTTTAAAAATGTTCTCTTCTGACTTTCTTATTTTGTCCAATATTGTTACTGTCAGAATTTCAATCATCCTAAGAGCCTAGAGTTAATTTGGGGCCCTCCCTCCTTTCTAACTGCTGTAGGACTTGGTAACAGTCCATTAGTTAGAAGCATGAAAGATAATTCCTCAGGGCCTTCCCTTCTCAGCAGTTCCCACTGTCACTACTCTATTCCAGGTCCTTATCATTTATCACTCTCATCTAGATTTCTCCTTCAGCAGCCTCCTAAAAATCCTTTTTGGTTCCTATCTCCCAAAGGCAGATCTTCCTGCACAAATACTAGATTAATTATAATCTCATCGGAAGTATCCGGAGCTGCCCATGGCTAATGGGGTAACTCTGAACTGTTTTGCTAGAATTTAGGGCTTTTGATATCTTGCTTCAACCTCTCTTTTCATCATTATTTCCCACTTGTCACTCAAGCTGTATTGCTCTACTTGTAATGGTCTGATTATTTCTACTTCATTATCTCTGCCTATACTATCATTACTTCTCACACTTAAAAAGACCTTCTCACTTTTAAACACCTTGGAACCCTGCCTCCAAAGTCAGCCTTCTTAATTTCCCTAGCACTCAATGTTCTTTCTCACCCCTTCTATCTTTCTTTTTAGCAGTCACTTAGCCCTTGTGCTATATTTCATTGTATTATTATTGTGTTACAGATGCTTTACCAGTTCATCTTCATGCCTTTAAAAAGGGGGTCTTTATTTCCTCTTTCCCTGCATTGCTCATCATTGAGGTAGGTTCCCTAAAACATTTACTGGTGGAATAAGTAAGAAATTCCACACAAAGTTTAAACTATTTTAAGTGTAAAACAATTTATTTGATGAAACCAAACATTTTTTAGCCTATTAGTAAGGTAAAATGATCATCTTAAACATATATCAAAGTTTACTTATATTTTCTTTGATACTATAGATATGAAACTTTAGTAAAAATTAGGACAACTGAAGTTGAACCCTAATCAAAATTGATCTTTTTTTTTAAAAAAAAAAGAAAGCCCAAATGTATGTCTTTCATAAATAATAATGTTATTTAACAGCAGAAAGATAAAAAGTTATATTTGAATATACATGAGAATTGTTAGGAAATGAGACTAGGTGAATTTCATATATTTGATTCAGAGACTTGTGTAATGTCCTACATATAAAATAGGTTCAAAATAATATATATCTGGAAACAAAAATATAAATGACCAAGATCTCACAAATTTACAGTCAGAAGCTTGTCAAAAGTTCAGGATGGATGGGTAATTCAACACTCCTCAATATAACAGCATTTTAAAAGCCATTACCAGCATAATAATTATAATAAATATAAACATTTAAATATTACACCTACTTTTGTGTGTAACACTCCACAAAAAACTTCATCTTCAAAAGTTCTTTCTACTGAAAACTCTGCAGCCATAGTAAAGTGTGTTTATTTTTGGGTATTTGCCTTGACATTTTTAACAATTCTTAAAAGTCTAAAATATGTTTCTCATCTGGCAGCTTTGTTCTTATATTTATATTTAAGTTTTATATATAAAACATATTTGCAGGAAAAGGGATATTCTAAGATAGTGCCTTCTCTTTCATTACTTTAGCAAATGCGTTTTATGGAGTTTAGTGTTTTGGTCATTGGGGAGTTGTGATACTATTGGGTAAATATTTTTCAGTTACTCCTCAATTTCTAAAATCTTGTTGCAAAGTCCATTAGACCAGTTAATTAATGTATGACCAAAATGAGAAGCTCACCCCCAAATTCATCACAGAGACTTACTCCGTTGCATAATCACAAATAAACTTGTCATCTCATTTAACTTGCAAATGTGTACTTCCAATTATAATGGGAGGGAAGATAGTTTGTAAGTGTATCCTGACCACTGGAAAAGAAAAAGTAGATCAATTCGTTGATGATGAGGAGTGCTGGCACCATCTTTGATTGTAAGAACAAGTTTTTTTTTAAAAGTAAATTTGATCAATTTAGACAAGAAATTACAAAATTATATTCTGATCTTTATCTGACATGGCTTAAATGAAAATATCCAATAGTTATTATTACATATAATACTATATATAACTATATATAATATGTTCTATGTATAATATAATGTAAAATATATAATCTATGTATATTTGTTTTTGTGTAAATTTATGTTATACAAATGTATATACATGATGTATATGAATGTATATCTATGTAGCTAATCTACTTACCTACCTGTTTATCTGATAATTCTCCATTATTTGGCTGAAAGTAAGAGCACATGTAATCCAAGTATGAGGACTTAGACCAATACATTTTTATTTTCAGACTTAACTTTAGCTTTCTGGCAAATGTACTATATAATTTTTTCATAAGTAAAATTTTAATATAAATAAATTTCTAGTTCTGAAGTTCCCCTTGTCAATTTTATACTATTCAGCATTGTCTAGTTAGTTCATGCACTTAGTCACTATATTTACTTCTGGAGGACATTTGACTATTATTTACAAGAAAATTCATTCTTAACAATTAAGATTAACCATTATGGTAAACAGTCAAGAGATAAATTATTTAACAACCAATAGCATCATTATTGGAATAAGTGTTTCTCCTACAAGACTGTCACATATCTATATGCATGTGTGTGTCTATCAACTCATAGCAGAAATCCAAAACTACTTTTTATTTTTACAAGATTGATAATACTGCCTATATGCTATTATTTTGCATGTTGTTTTTTTTTTTTTTTTGGTGGGGAAAAGTTCTAGTTTTATAGCATTATCTAGCAATTAGCTGTCATAAACAATACTGGATTTTGATATAAAGTAATGGTGGATTCCTCAAGCTACATGTAAAAATCTATTTATCTTATACTTTTTTTTTTGAGACAGAGTTTCGCTCTTGTTGACCAGGCTGGAGTGCAGTGGTGTGATCTTGGCTCACGGCAACCTCCGCCTCCCGGATTCAACTGATTCTCCTGCCTCAGCCTCCTGAGTAGCTGGAATTACAGGCATGCGCCACCATGCCTGGCTAACTTTGTATTTTTAGTAGAGACAGGGTTTCTCCATGTTGGTCAGGCTGGTCTTGAACTCCTGACCTCAGGTGATCTGCCTGCCTTGGCCTCCCAAAGTGCTGGGATTACAGGCGTGAGCCACCACGGCCGGCCAATTTATTTTATACTCTATCCCTCATACGTTGATGAAAATCTAAGTGATAAGAAACATGATCTAGACTGACTTCAACCTTGTATTAGCTATATCTCCTTGGGCAATTTTTGAGGTATTTCACTCATTTGGGAAATGGGTTATATCTACTTACATGATTTTTAAACTATAAAATAATTGCTATACTAGGGAATACTCGTGTGAAGGAAGAGAACTACAAGAAAATATATCATCCCAAAAGAGTGAGGTTTAAGAGCAAAACAAAAGATACAGAAATAAATTTTCGTTAATGGTGAGAATAAACTAAAATCCAAAAGTTCTTCCCATTTTTGGTATGCTATTCCTACTAGTTATTTAAGAAAATATTTCAAGGCATATTTTTGTCTTGACCATATTATTCACTCAACGTTAATACTGAAATATGTATTTTTATCTGTACAAAAGGAGATCTGTGGTGAATGGGGAAATTACTGAAAGTAATGTGGGGGTCATATCCTTAAAAAATATGAAAAATATGATTGAATCACACTGGTTGACTTTTTTTCTGCAAAAGGGTTAAAATTTACACCACCATTGGAGATCTGTGTAAGAGCATGTGGGTTAAACACACTGAATCTCCATCCCAAACACAGTAAGGCAGCTACAAGTCAAACATAATGACAGTGCTGATTAATTAGATACTCCTACCCCCCAGCACTTCAGAGTGATTTATGGAGACACATCTCTAGTCTGATCCATTGTGCTGACTGGATTAATGGAGTGAGCTAGAAAAATTCACTGGCAACAGTATCTGGCAGCCCAGCAAAACATTAACCCTTGGAGTTTTCTTATCTAGCCTATTGACAGAATATTAATTATGACAAAACATACACATTTCACCTAATTATCTTTTGATAGCTTTGTTTATATTTGATATATAAATATAGCTGTATGTGTTGTGTTGAATATTTAGATATATTGAAATTCCTTGCATTAGAAAGAAATTGCACATAAACATTTAAGAACAGAGTTAAACAGTGTATCCATTATGGAAAGGAAGCTTAGTGAGCGTGTAGTTTTCCTCTTTACTATATGCGTAGAGACATAGATTTCTTACAGAATGAAGAGAAGATAAGAACTGTTTTGCAAATAAAAACTATTCCCATTGCATTAAGAAATTATTAATGTGTAGGCTGCCTAGTGGAAGTAAATTCTGAAATAAAGAGTGATTCTGCTTGGGGGAGAAACACCATTTGATATATAAGCAATTAAATTAGAAATATTCTGGTGTGCCTAATCAGAAGTGAGGATATTAGCACATTAATTGCTTCTGGTGTATATAAATGAAGTATCATATATTATCTGAATCTCAAAATTAAAAAGCTTCATAGAGCTATTTCAGTACAGTATTTAAAGCTATGTAAAATTAAAATTGAGCCTTTCCTAAAGTATCAAGAACAATTATAAGATATATCATATAACTTCAGCTTTAATTATTTTTGTGGTATTTGATCCATCCCAGTCACATTTTCTAGATGTGTTATGTTAAACACATGGAAACACAGCTTGTAAGTAGACATGGTTTAAAGGGCTCTGGGAAAAATGTGTCTTTCAATTAGGAGCAAAAGATAGAACCAAGTAATAAACTCTTTTTTATTCTTTTTCAACTTTTATTTTAGTTTCATTGGGTACATGTGCTAGAGTGTTACATGGGTAAATTGCGTGTCGCTGGGGTTGGGTGTACCAATGATTTTGCCACCCAGGTAGTGAGCATAGTACTTGATAAGTAGAGTTTTGACCCTCATCCTCCAACTACCAGGTGATAAATTCTTAATCAAGTAACTCTACCATACATTGAGACCAAATTTTAAAAAGATTGAAATATTTGTAAAAACTATTTTTAATAGCATAGTAAGTTTTAAGTAGTATAAAAACTTACTATACAGTAACAGTGTAGAAAGGATAATTCCTTTCTATAAGGACAGTTGCAAACATTTGGATAATCTAAAGAAGACTCTTTACCTCTCTGATGACTCAAGGTTCACACTGAGAGGGATTAAATTGTTTGTTGTGGATTTTATTCATTCTAATAATGGTGCAAAAGAAAGGAAATGTAAAACTAACCAAGTCTAAGTTCATAAATTTGTATTTCTCAATCCCACAGCAAATGGAAATTTGATATCAGGCTTTAATGTCCATAGATATACCATGCCTCATGAAACCAATATGTCAGATCAAAGCTGCTGTTTTACATTTGCCAGGTTGGAGCATCTGATGGTTCTGCAAGGGAAGCCCTATGTCAGCAGTTCTCAACTGGGATAATTTTTGTTTCACAAGGGCACATTTTTCAATGTTCATTGACATAGTTATTTGTCCAAAGGAGAAATGTACTACTGGTTGCTAGTGAGTAGAGCCCAGGGATGTTGATAAACATCCTACAATCTATAAGGCAGCACTCCCACAACGGAATTAATTATGCAGCCTAAAATGTCAATAATGCAGGTGGAGAAGCCCTGTCCTAGGTAGAATACACTTAAATCATTTTATCTAAATTTTTCAAAAAAACTTATTAATGTTGAAAATCATCTCTAAAAATAAAAATTAAGACTTCCTGATGAGTTGTCACAAAAAGCAGTAGTGTCTACTTAGGAATTCAAGAGTACCCTGAAAACTAGAAAAGTGAGCATACATCGTCACTAACACAGCCTCAAGATACTAAGAGACACTGAAAATGAATAGAGAATCATCAAATAAATTTATTAATTAATATGCAGAACTTTTGAATTTGAGTATTTAGACTTCTAAGACCATGTATTAGTCCGTTTTTACGCTGCTGATAAAGACATACCCGAGACTGGGAGGAAAAAGATTTAATTGGACTTACAGTTCCACATGGCTGAGGAGGCCTCAGAATCATGACAGGAGATGAAAGGCACTTCTTAACGTGGTGGCAACAAGAGAAAATGAGGAAGATGCAAAAGTGGAAACCCCTGATAAAAACCATCAGATCTTGTGAGACTTATTCACGACCACGACAACAGTATGGGCGAAACCACCCCCATGATTCAAATTGTCTCCCACTAGGTCCCTCCCATAACACATGAGAATTATGAGAGTACAATTTAAGATGAGATTTTGGTGGGGATACAGAGACAAACCATATCAGATCATATGTGCGTGTGTGTGTATATATGTGTGTGTGTGTATATATGTGTGTGTGTGTAAATATATATATATATAGACCATATTAAGTACCAGAAAAAATTTATGTCATTCAACAATGCTGAGACTATGAATGGTACTTGAAAAAGAAATTCATAAGCCTTTTCATGCAAAGGATTATAAAGTCACATGTTAAAGGGGGCAAATATCTTTATTGAATACATGACTAAAGTCAAAATCATGTGCATGAGGCAAAAAGTTTCCATCATATTTTCTAATTAGCTAACATACTTTCAAGCCCAATTTCTTATCTCTTATATAATTCATAGCCTCTATTTAGCAGAAAATAAACTCCAAAGAGAATGGCTTCTCCTTCTAATCATTACAGACAACCAATTTGAGAAGTTTATATGGCTTCTAACTTGAAGTCTTTCCATTTCAACATTTAAGTTTTATTATTGTAGCCTTTGTAAATGGCTCCTCAGTTGAGAAGACTGTTTCATGTTTCAAATCTTTCAAAATTTTGTTGAATTCAAATCTAGTCCCAATCTAGTCAAATCAAATTAAGTTAAATCTAGCCTTTCTCAGCAATTCCAGCTCACAAACATCTTTTCTACTCAGAACTCAGAGAATTTTAAATTTTCACTATTCATTCTGGCACTTAATAGTATACTGCCTCACTTTTTTTTCTTGACTAATTCAAATTTATTTAATTTTGTAGCTTCCTAGTTAGATTACAAACCTCAGGAGTAAGAGACCATATCATAAATATCTGTTCTAAGGATAAACGCTTAGTAAATGTTGGAAGAATGAAGAAAAAGAGATAAGGACAAAAAAAGGGAGCAAGAGAGACAAGAAGAAAAAAAGGAAGAAAAGAGGTCGAGGAAAGGAAGGAGGGATGAAAGGAGGGAGACAGAGATGGAGAAAAAGTCCTTTATGTCTTCCTTCTCATGTTTTTCAGAAGTAAAATGTTTTCCTAATGATTATTTAAATGAAAAGTGTTTAAATTGGCTCTAATCCTTCTCAGAGATTCTGAAATTCACCAAACTTTGACCTTGATTACCTATGTTTAGATGTTTAGATATTATAACGTTTGGGGATTCTTTGAGTTTTCACATTAAAGATCAATAATATTCAGCTCCAAATTAAGAGTGTAAACCCAGCTTCTAGGGAAGAAGGTTGAAATGTAGGAGAGGTTAATTTGAAAAACATAAGAAATTGTTAACATCATTGCATATTTAGAAAAAAACTTCATAAAATACAATAAAGTGAGGCATCCATAATTACAGTATGCTTCTTAAATCAGATGTGAGCAAATTATTTCACATTCTAGACTCTTAAATGTCTTCCTATTTCCTGGAAAATGAATTCCAATTCTTAAATTGCACAAGCGATCCTTTCTTCCTCTTTTTAGTCCCTAATTTAAATGCTGGCTTGAACCAAGCCAAACTTGCTTCACTTTTCAAATGCTTCAAACTGTCTCTTTCTTGTTTTTGCACATGCCCTTTAATCTCAACCCAGTTCCTAAGCCTCTTGGCCTCCAACAAGCATATAAAGCACGCACACAAATACACATGCATTTGTTATCTGTTTCCTACTTCACATTCAAACTCAGGTGTCACTTCCTGCAAGAACTTTTCCAAGGAGGATCCAGGCATCCAAGTGAGGGTCACCTCTCTTTGTTCCTCTCCATAACTGTACTTCTTCCTCTCTGCTGATAGCACACTGAAATGAGATGCGTGCATCCCTGGAACGGAAGCTCTGTTAAGATCTTTTTGCTCTCTGTTTTCCTCATATTCCTAGTAGCTAATACTGAGTCAGGCATATGATGTTTTCAATAAATATTTGTTCAACTGAATTAAAATGAACTGAATTGAATCAGATTAAATAAACTTAAATTAAATACACCATTGGAGCTATGGAGATTTTTATTTTGATAAAAAGGAGAGTTGGCGTTTTTTCTGGTGAAGAGGGGGTGTGGTTTCTAAAGGTTGACAAATACCTGAGCTCAAATCTTTCCAACTTCTCAATACCTTTCCTCTGTAAAGGAATTCATTTTGTGGTTTTGCCTTGATCTTTTTACTTATAAGAGTTAGCTTAAGACAGATGGCCAAACAGCCTATGGTCACTCAGGATTTTTACGCCTGCTGTTTCATAACTGACCTTCTTTCAATCTTAAGGATATTTTCTGCTTTTAAATGGCAATCTTTCTATAGAAAGATAATCTATAATTTGTTCCATACTTAACATTACAGGACATTTTCCTATTCACAACATCCTTTTCTCAAAATGTTTCTCTTCATTTATGAAGAGAAGTTTTTCTTTTCCTTTCTAAACATTGAATTAATAAACATTAGTAGAAACTTTGAAAGATAAAGAAATGTAATTAAATAATGATTACACATAATTCCAATATCCAGAGATGACCACTGATAACATTTTGTTTCAATTTGCTTTCTATTTATTTTCTATGCATATATTTTTACACAGTTAAGGTCATACTGGGCAAATAAATTATATTCTGCATCTAAAAAATAATTTTCTGTCATAAGCATTGCTCCATGCCACTATGCCATTATCTTTGTACACATAATTTTAAATGACTACATAATGTTATTATGTGAGTATATCACAATTTACTTCCTAGTTTCCTTATTAGTGGCCATTTAGATTTCTCTGTGCTTTTACAGTTGCTTCTGCTTTCAGGAAACAGAGGCTGCAGAACCCCATATGCCATTGTGCTAGGATGGGTTTCTTTCTTTCTTCCTTGTTCATATGACTTGCGATACAGCAGTTGCTTCAATTCAATGACACTATTTAGGGAACCATCCTAGAAGTGCATGAATAACATAATTGGGAATTTGGGGGAAGAACTATGTCTTCTTCTGCCTTATACATTGCTGATAAATACAATCATGATTCAGGAAATGATACTGAGTCACTTAATTGTTTAAAGGGCTTCTCAGATTCAGTGAAATAGTAAGCCTAAAATTGCAGGCAGGCGAAGATGTTGTTGTAGCTCATTATTTTTAAGGGAGTAGGAGGCTTTCTGCATTGCTTGCCTGAGAATCGATCATTCCAGAAGCATAAAAGATATAATGACTGCATAGCAGTAACTTGGTATGGCAGTAATACCAATAACGATATTAAACTGAATAGGTCTCAGTATTCCAAAGGTGTGCAGACATTGAACCAGGTTTTCCCACAACCTGGTGAATTATAGGAAAATCCATTAAAGTGTCTATACAATGAACTTTTTTAAATGGACATATTCTTGGCAAAACTGTCAGTAACATGTCTGTTAAGAAAAGTCATTTATGCCAACAATTTGCTTCTAGTATTGATGAGAAAGAAGACACCAAATAACTGGATTAAATGGCTTTTGCAGTTTGTCCTTTCAGGATGGGGTGAAAAGAAACCCAAATGCTCAAAATGTTCAATTATAGTGTTTTGATGATGAAACACCCTTCCTCAGTCCTGGGTACTACATTCCCATTAAAAGATGAGGTGCATAATTTACATATTAAGGACACTTTAATCATGATTTTCTGTTTTTGAGATATTGCATTTTCTCATCTACAGAAAAAAAATCCACAAAAGGTTACAAAAAGCTCCAACTTCATTCATATAGTTAGGCTAGAGTTCAAGAACTCTATCGCTTTATTAAAGGAGTCAATGGAAGTAATAGGAAGAACCATGGTCTTAGATTAGAGTCTGGGGATTTTTCTCTCCTGTGGCATGGACAGAAGGTTTCTGAGTTGAGTTAGGATACAATGGAGGAGGAGAAAAAAATGACATCTAATTAGGCATGCAGGACAGAAGGAAGCAGCATCCAGGAGGAGTATGAACACCAGCTCTGGTCCAGATAATAGGTGCCCCAGAGAACACTGTGAGGTGCCAGAGCTGGGGATTGTTGCAGATCGAGTGTGTGTTGACTGCAGTTTCCGCAGCAGATGGCCAAACAGGCAGGTGGGTTTCTGAGAGGACGCTCCTGGGCCTTTACCCACATTCTCCATGTACCTGGAATCGCAGATGGCAGTACCAGCTGGCAAATGAAAAGATGCAGTTCATGTGTTTCATTTACTCTCATAAATTATAGAGAGCAAAGTCCATCCTATATATAAAAAATTTGTTCTCAACACATGTATACTACTTACCTCTGATGTTTTACTTAACTATGGCAGAGATTATATTTTTGTTCAACATTTTTTAGAAATTATAATTTTTCATTTTTTTAGATTATAGATGTTTTTGAATTACATAATATTTTAACTTGAGCATCTAAGAGAATTCAAACAAAATTTCCAAGGAAAAAAAGAAACAAAATCTCATTTTGTGCTTAAATTATCTATATTCACAAAAGAAAGAGTTTGAACTGAAAATCTAAACATGTTTAGAAATTCAGAAAGGAATTATTTTCCAACTGCTAATAATTCTCAAAGAAACGGTTATTATTAAAGTATTATTATATAAAATACCTTTCCATGTATTCAAACATAGTTTTAAAGATTTAATATTCTTGAACATTTTAGTTGTAGACATGCAACATATAGATACAAATAGGAATGCTATTATAAAATAGTTTAATTTTGTTTTAACCAAATAATATTTATTGATATTTGCTGAAGCATGCTTTTAGAAAATGTCTATCTAAGCATAAATGCTTCCTAAGGGCTTGCAGTTTGGTTGAGAAGACAGAACACATATAAAAGACCCAACCAAAAGCGCATTCTGAAGAGGCAGGACAGGAGAAAACTAATACAGAGTAAAATACATTTTGTTTAAAATGATGAGGAAGTAGTGGGAGTATCCCAGTTAGCTGATTTTTTATTAATAACAGATTTCCAAGAACAGCAAAAACGGAATGTCTTTCCTTTCCTTAAAATAGAAATCCAGTTTATCATGTCAAACTGCATAGAATCAATAATTAATTGCATTTTGAAATCCAAATAAGAACATTTAAATGTGGTTCTTCCTTGTCAACATAAACAATGCCACATATATACTTTAAAAATTCCTTTTATAAATAGAAGTGTATCATGCCCTTGAGTCCAAAAAGACAAGGTGATTTTTCTCCCCCAGGGAACAATTGATAATGTCTGGACATGTTTTTACTTGTCACAACTGGGAGGAAGGATGTGTAGAGGCTGAGGATGCTGCTACATTCTGATAATGCATGAGACAGAACCCCACAACAAAGAATTATACAATTCAAAATATCAGTAGTGCCAAGATTGAGAAACCCAGTTTTGTCCTCATAAACAGCTGCCAAACACTCAAGGGAAAGATTGGCCAAAAAATTTACGGGCGTGTGGAATATGAGAGATCAGGCTGTTCTGCAAACACCTGTATATTTTAGATAAAGTTAAATTACTTTTTAAAAAGTTTTCAAATTCCTCTTCAATGCAACCCCACTTTTTGAATAGTTTTCAAAAACTCCCTGAAAATATACCTTCACTCTTGTCCACTGAGTCTCTTTAGCATCTTACAAATACAGTATGGTTGTATTTCAAACCATGGCATTATTTCTATTTTTTACCCTCCAACAATTTATCTTTTCCTGTACCTTTCTTTTCTATTTGAATATTTCATATCTTCTGGAAATTGGGTAAAATAAAAATAAAACTGGACTTTTGTGCATGTATTATCTCTGCCATGTAATTTTCATTAATCATTGACCATTGTCTTCTGTCGTTTCATGTCTTGCTTTTTATTAATAACTGGGCATCATTGGTAATCAGTATGCTTCTTTCAGTACCTTTACACAGACTGGCATATACGGTAAGTAATACATTTGGCTCTGTGTCCCCACCCAAATCTCATGTCAAATTGTAATCCCCACATGTCAAGGAAGGGACTTGGTTGGAGGTGATTGGATTATGGGGGCAGTTTCCCCAATGCTGTTCTCGTGACAGTGAGTGAGTTATCACGAGATCTGGTGGTTTAAAAGTGTGACACTTCCCCTTCACATTCTCTATCTCTCTCTCACCTGCTGCCATGTAAGACGTGCTTGCTTCTCCTTTACCTTCAGCCATGATTCTAAGTTTCCTGAGGCCTCCTCAGCCATGCGGGACCATGAATCAATTAAACCTCTTTCCTTTATAAATTACCCAGTCTCAGGTAGTTATTTGTAGCAGTGTGAAAATGAACTAATACAGTAAGCATTTATTAAATTCTCATGATTTTATTCACTTATTCCTTTACAGTGATAGGAAAACAAAAAGGGAGGAAAGATGAGGAGGAAAGTAAAGAACAGGTCCTGTACCAAGTTTAATACTTTTTTTCTCAGTGATCTTTGCTCATGTGAGTTTCAGCTCTCTTATAATTTAATTTAATTAACTTTTGTTTAGCTCTATCTCAACCTTTATCTATGGATATTAAATTAAGTTACTATTTCTTAAGAAATACCAATCAACTAAGAAACTATTATTTCTATATACTCTATATACCCAGGGTTTGACTTTGAGTCACCTGCTTATTGACTGTATGACTTTGGGGAAGTTTTCTGACTCAAAAGGTTTCATCTGGCATATGGGAGTATCAGTGGTGGCTAGCTCAGATGGTCATGATGATGACTAAATGAGATAATCAGTGTGAAGGGCTTAGAATAGTGCCAGGTAAAGAATGAGAGCTCAGTAAATGTTGGGTAGCCTCAGTACTAAAAACATAACTTAATCCTGTGATCCCTCAAGATCTTATCTGTTAACATGACCTTAGATCTAAGATCTTCAAATCATCTTAGAATTTCAAACATATGTTTTACTGTCCTTTAAATCAAATTATTTTATTTCTCAATTATTCATGAAGTAACATTTTACAGTTCACTGTGCTTTGTGTTGGGAAGATTCACACCATTTTCAAATGCATTTTATATTTTTTATTCTATCTAACCTCAAAATCTGAAATAAAGAATAAAAATGTTCTTAATCTCACATACTATAAATCTGCTTTTGTGTGTTCATAAACACTGGGCTCATGGTGAAATAAATTAGCATTGTAAAGTACACATATGTCAACAATTACTGAGTGCAGTAATTTAAGGCCTGATTCACTAAACTTTCCTTTGGCCAGTAGGCACCCCTGCCCAAGAAATGTAATTTAGGGGGAGAAAAGGGCTGAAGTATAAAGGTTACACTGACTCCATCTTTCATATTCCAAAGTGCTACACCTTTCAGAGTATTATTTCCTAGACTGTGACATATCCAATTAGCCCCCTCCCACCCATATTTATTAATGTCATCTTTTTCCTTGGATTATTTCTGATTTATAAATAAGCATGCTTGTTGAAAGCAAAGTAAAAGTATGATTTAAATCAAGGTAAGAAAAATGTGTAGGTTTTAGTTTATCAAAACTTGCAATTGGCTTTGGTGAAAAAAAAATTCACCTACACAATAAATGGCAAGGTGTTTCAGCTTTACCTCTTGATTTAGAAGGGCAATTAATTCAGAATCCATTCTTCTGTTTTTAAACGTAAAACCTTAACTGACAAATACTGACTTCCAGTGGTGTAACGTAAGACTTCTCAACATGGTGGGAATATGCTACTTTCTAATATTTCACCTGGGTTAGTTTGTTTTTAATTTTTGCAAACTGTTTTAAAAGTATGACTCTAAGAGAAAGAGGAAGTATTTATACATTAAAGGCAAATCGCACATGTGGATTTCTGCACTTTACAAAAGGGAGGAGAGGACATCACTATATTCTAGGCTAAAAACCACTTGAAACAAGCAACAGGTCTTAGGCAGCAACTTAGATAATTGATTCCTTATAGGCACCCTTCTCTCCATATCACAAAACAAACCAGCAAATAAACACACAACAGCAACAGCAACAAAAACCCAGAAAACAAAATGGTCAAAAGCATGTGAAATTTGTTGTAGTTCTTTACTGCAAGGGAAGTGAAGAGACTAGTTTAGTACTCAAAGCAGACCAGCAAATACATATTAATGCATGTTTGCTCTTAATAAATATAAATGATTGCAGTGGCCGCTTTAGTTTGAGTCTTTCCCTAACTCTAGTTTATGCAATGTATTTTCCCTGGAACTGCCGGTTTAATTTCATTCTCTCTTCTACTTCCAAGCATTCGATTTTTTCATGGCTTATTACCTGTGCAATCGAACAAGTTACCTTCCCTGATTTTCAGTTTTCTCATCAATGAAATCTCTTGTAAGGGTTTAATGAGATAATGTATGTGAACATAATGGGAGCTAAGTAAATGTGAGCTTAATATGAATCTCAAATATTTCTCTTTTAAGAAGCATGTTATCCTGGCTCATCAGAAATTCAATTAGGCAGAAATCCAGTAGAATTTGAAGAATATGTATTGAGTTGTATTCTAATGGCTTCTTACTAATCTTCTCCTCACTTTATGCAATCTTGATACTATTTCCAGATTAATTTTCTTGAACAGGTTTTCTAAGGTTGTCACTTAGAAGTGTCACTCCTCTTATGAAAACCTCACATGGCTTTCAATTGCTTAGGAATTAAAGGTGAACACTTATCAATTGTATTCAAGGCCCTCCGTGATACAGCCCAGGGTCCCTGCTCCCTGATTTCTACGGCATTCAATATTTGGAGCCAAATTGGACCATGGGCTGCTCTCAAGTATTCTGAGTATTTTCCTACCTTTGAGTATGTTTTACTCTCTCTGCCATACGGACTTGTTGAAATTCTACTGAAGTAATTTCTCAATAACTATTAATATTTGAGAATTGAATGAAATCAACAAATTCACTATAAATTATTCTCCAAGTCTAAAAGATGAACTGTTGTAGTCCCTAAAAATGTATAATCAGATGACTCTAAGCTAAAATAAAAATAAGTTTAGTATTTTTAAAAAGTAGTGCAGAGTTTACTTTTGGCTTCATTGACTTCATTTAGCTTTTCAACTAATGAGCTTATGTCAAAAAGACATGCCAAGCCAGGTGCGGTGGCTCCCACCCGTAATCCCAGCTACTGGGGAGGCTGATGTGGGAGGATCCCTTGAGCCTGGAAGTTCGAGGTTGTGGTGAGCTATGATTGTACCACTGCACTCTAGTGTGGGTGACAGAGCAAGATCCTGTCTCTAACAACAACAACAAAAAGAATGAAAACATGCCAAGTTATTGATGTGTCACTTCTCACTTTTGTAGAGTTGCTTTAGTGACCTCTTACACCCAGTAACAAATATAAAATATGGAAATTGTGCAGGACATTTTCATGAAGCCTTGGGACACTGGAGGTAATCAGCACACTCATACACACACACACATCTTCTAATCAAACTAGTAATTTTATTAATGCCACTTGAAAATGTACTTCTTTCCAAATTTGAGTGCTAAAGTAAATAAGTAAATGAAAAAAAACAGTAATTTAAAAAATGTTCAAAATAAGATTGACAAAGCAAGAAGTCTGGTGTGAAGGTCAAATCCGAGTAGTTGCACTGATGTGCTCGGACATGACTTATTCATAGAGACTAAAAATTTTATATTAAGTTTCAACTTAAAATTTAACTAAAAGTATTATTCATATAATTCACAGGAATTCTGGTAGATTCAAAGAATCTGCAAGCAAGTGTAAGATAGTCTGATCACACTGAATAATAGTTATTTAGATGAACTGAAACCAACTGTCTCTTACAAGGCCTGATTACTCTTTGGCAAGTCTTTTACATATAAAGGTTCTGAGTATGTTTGTTGAACAAATGAGTGCATGAACAGCCGCTTAGCATTCTGGACAGTGGTGATTTGATTATTTTCCTCTTACAGACAACTCAAGATTATTTGTAACTGGATCCTAAAATCTTTCTTTCTTATCTTTCCCATTTTTTTTTCGGGGACTGGATTTATTAATCCAGCCCCTATCAGGTGCCATACATAAGGCTAAGGACTGTGGATAAAAATGAGTAAGTAAAGTCCTTGCTTTATGGATCTTACAGTCAGGTGAAAAAGAAAATACAAACTTTAAGATTTACATGAGAGTTGCCTGAGGAAGTAATCAATCAAGAAAGTAAGTTCTGTTAAAGTTTAGAAGATAGGAAAAAGAGTATTGTTTGTAGAAAATAAAGACCCTGGGCCACTGAAGCCTTTCGACAGAGTTTGTTAATATTAACATTACTTTTTTATTTGCTATTTTTGATGTTTTTTTCAAATGCAGAATTTGGCAAGCTAAGAGATTGTTATAATTTTGAGACTACTACTTCTGGCTTTCTGCCAGAATGAATACAGCAATAATACTAAAATTGTTCTTATTCCCGATTCCTATTCTTGATTACTCATCTTTACGGAAAAGCATCAGGTCTGAATTTCCGAAGCATCATATCTCTTGTCTTAATATACTGTATGACATTGATAATCTAAGATTGTTTTAAGTGAGATCTTAGAATTTCACACTTATTTTCATATTGGGGATTAGCATTTGTCAAAAATACTCCTAATAGAAACATACTCCAGGTTGAAAGGAATTCTTACCTCTGGGGGATATAAGAGGATAAAAATGGGAAACCTCAATTCTTTTTTTACTTACTTCTGTATTTTTATAATAATTATATAAACTGTGATTAAAAATAAATTAGAAATTGGGCATAACACAAAAGAGAGCCAATATTTATTGGTTTGAGGCCACATCCAGAAAACTGAATCAAGGGATACTAAATACTCTCATTTGAAAGTAGAATGGCCATGGTGCCTTCAGAAATACAGAAGGGTAAAATATGACCTTACATTCAAACAATAAATTGTATGGAAGAAGCAGTTGGTATGGTCCACATATCCAATCAATAAAACTCTCGTCTGAATAACCTAGTGATTGACTAAATATATTTTCTCAAGGTTTGCATGTGTGGAAACATGTTACAGGTTTATATTCAAATGCTTAAAGAGTTATGTAAGAGAATATATAATGCTATGTATCCATTACCTATTTTCTTCAGACTCACAGCATTGAGTCATTGTACTTAAATGTACTTAAATGTAAATATGGTCATTGCTCATTCATAATAGAATGTATCTATAGAAATCAAATGTTTATAATTCTTCTTTATAAATCACATTATCTTAATCTTACACATTTAAATGTATTTTAAGCAGATATCTGAAACATGAAACTGATTACCCGCAACATAACTATTACTCAGAGGAGAAAAAAACTAAAGTGATTCAAATTCTGCATTTTGTTTAGCCTCTCAAAACATCATCCTCTGTCCATCGTAGAATTAGCTTAAATATTAAAGTTTGAGGTCAAGGTCCAGGAATGTGGAAGATGCGGTTAGAAGTTATCTTCCTCCCCCCCTTGGCTACATGTTTGTCTTTCAAACAAAAGCTGCTTCTGTAAAACTCCTGTGCAAGCAATTAAACATTTATTGAGCAGGTTCTATGTGTAAGACACTCTACTGAGATGTTGGGAATACATACAGAAATAATCGTTGCCACCTAGGAACTTGAAGGTACTATCTAGAACTGAATCTTCTAATCTTTTTTCCTTTGGAGATATGTCTATAGATGTGTTCTTCCAAATGAATTGACCATCACATTTCTTGATCTTTGACTTTACCCTTCTTCTTATTCTTTACATCTTTCTTTCTAGTCCTCTGTTAACAACCTCACTCTCCTTCAATATTTTGTCTTAAAGACATATATGTTTGATTTCTAGGCACCTCATCTTTTTACTTTGTTCTTTTTAAAAAGCAATTTATAGTAAGATATTTATGCATATATCATAATAGAGAAAAGCATGTATTTCCAAAGTGAGCAGCTTGATATATTTGTAAAAAGTGAAAACACCTGAGAAACCATCTACCAAAGGAGGAAGAAAGAAGACACTGGCAGCATTGCCTACTGAAAGATAACTACTCTATTGATTTCTATAACCTTAGATGAGTTTTGTTTTGAAGTTTATATAATTGGAATCATATAGTATACACCTTTTGTTTCTAGCTTCTTTTGTCCAAAATAGTGTTTGTGATATTCATCCATATTGTTTTAGTATTTCATTGTGTGAATATACAATAATTTATTTATCCATTCTATTGTTGATGAATATTTAGATCTTTTTTAGTTTATAAACGAGTAATGCTGCTATGAAAATTTTTGTGCATTCCTACTGGAGATATACCTAGGAACGGAATTGCTGGGTCACAGTATTTGTATATTTGGGTCACAGCTTTAGATACTGTTAAATTGATTGTACCAATTTACATTTCTGCCAGCAGTGTATAAGAACTCCAGATGCCCTATAATTTTTTCAGTACTTACTATTGTCAACTTAAAAAAAAATAGTCATTTTCATGTCAATTTGATGGTATTTTACTGTGGTTTTAATTTGTGTTTTTTCTATTTACTAATAAGGTTGAGCACTTATTCATATGTTTATTAGTTACTTGAGTATCCACTTTGTTACGTGCCCATCCCATGAGGATTAAGGTGGGGGTGGTCCTGTAGTGTGTTCATGGATTTGAGGAATTCCTTATATCTTCTAGATTCAAGGCCTTTATTAAATATTTGAATTACAGATACTTTTTCCCATTCTGTGGCTTGTCTTTAACTCTCTTAATGGAGTCTTTGGATAAAAAGTTGTTCTTAATTTTAAAGGAGTCTAATAATTGAACTTTCCTTTATGATCAAAATTTTTTATTCTACTTGCTAGCCATAAAGTAATGAAGCTATTCTGCTATTAAACTTTAGGAGACTCTCTTCTTTTACACTTCACATTTAGGTCTATAGTTCACTTAGAATTGTTCATGTGATTAATTTTTCTTCCATTTGATATCAAAAGAATCATTTATTGAAAAGTCCATCCTTTGTTTGTAGTGCTGTGGAAGTGCTTTTGCCATATATCATTAACAATACATATGTAGGTCTGTTTTTGTTAAATTTCCTGCAATATTTGTGGATTAGTCTATTTTTTCCTTTTGGTTTTCTATGTTTACGCTTTATATGTTGACTATTTCATTAGGTATATTCATATTCATAATTGTTATTATCTTGGTAGTTATTGATTATTTTAACCCTTTATCTCTGATAATTCTTCTGGCCTTAACAACTGCTTTGCTATTTGAACACCTACAGACATTTTCTCTGGGCTGGGTTTTCATGCCATATATTACTTTTACCACATTCCAGACAATGCAAAGAACTTAGAACATTTTAATTCTATTTATGGCTCATCAGTCCTTGTGATAGTATTGTCATGCATTTTAACTCTATGTTTATGTATATTTCAATCTAATAAAAACTGTTACTACTGTTTTATACTATAAATATCAAATTCAAGTTATATATTTACTGATTTTAATGCCCCTTATTTCATTTTCTTAATACCTGTGTCCCCAGCTCTGATCATTTTCCTTCTACCTGAAAGGAAAATGTGGATCTATTGATATTATATTATTTAGTGTGGATCTACTGGTAGCATATTATTTCATTTAATGTGGACCTACTGGTAATATGTTATTTCAGTTTCTGTTTTATTAAGACCCGTCTTTATTTCACTTTAATTTTTGAGGCATTTCTTCACTGGATTTAAAATCCTAGGCAGGGTTTTCTTTTGTCTTTCAGCACCTTAAAAACGTCATTCTATTACATTCTTCCAAAAATGTGTTTCCATTTTTCTCTGTTGAGAAGCCCATTATCAATCTTATTGATCCTTTGAAGGTAATGTGCTTTGTTGCCTGGCTGTTTTTAAGAAGATTTCTCTTAGATTTTCAGTTCCAGCAGTTTGGTATATGTACCTGTATAGTGTTCTTTGTGTATTTCCTGCCTTGTGATTCTAGAGCTTCTTGAATATGTAACTTCATAAATTTTTCAGTCCTAGAAAGTTTTACTTCATTCTTTTTCTTCTCTCTTTCTGAGATTCCAATTATATCACCAATAGAATTTTTCACCTGACTTCACTTACCTCTTATGTTCTTTTGTACATTTTTCATCATTTTTTCTCTCTGGCATGATCCTATATCATTTTATCTGACCTATCTTTCTATATACTAAGCCTCCTCTCTTCCTGCTCAATCTAATTTACTCTTACATCATCCATCAAAGTCTTAATTTTAGAGGTTATTTTTTCAATTATCTAGGATTCCTATTTATGCTTTTTTATTTATTTTATTTACTTATTTATTTACTTGAGACAGAATTTCACTCTTTTTCCCCAGGCTGGAATGCAATGGCGCGATCTTGGCTCACTGCAACCTCGTCTCCTGGGTTCAAGCAATTCCCCTGCCTCAGCCTCCTGAGTAGCTGGGATTACAGGCATGCACCACCTCGCCTGGCTAATTTGTAGTTTTAGTAGAGATGGGGTTTCTCCATGTTGGTCAGGCTGGTCACGATCTCCCGAACTCAGGTGATCCGCCAGCCTCGGCCTCCCAAAGTGCTAGGATTACAGGTGTGAGCCACCGTGCCTGGCTTATGCTTTTTTTATATCAGGTCCAGGGCTCTGGCAAAATTTCCCATTTTGATTCCTATTTTTTAAAACATATTAATTACAATTATTTTAAATCCATATTTCATAACATCAACTATCTGGATTGCAAGTCTTTCATTATTTTTTTCATTGAGTTATTTCTCCTTTTCTCAGTAAATTTTTTTTTCTACTTTTTCACAATAACAACTCCACAATAAACATTTTGTGCATGTTTTCTTGTGCTCATTTGTATCATTTAAAATGAGTATGAATACAGTAGAATTGCTGGGTAAAAAATCATACACATTATAGCTTTTTTCTAGAAACTGACACGTTTTTCAAAGGGGTTGTATTAATTTACCTCCCCATCAAACATATAATATTTCCTGCTTTTCCATAATCTCAGCAATATTTGCTATTTTCACAGTTTTAAAGTTTCTAATCTGATATGTATTATGTTTTTATTATAATTTTCCCAAATATCTTATCATATTCTTAATAATTTTTATGTTTTTAATGATTATGTTTCTGTTTCAAAACTGTATAGATAAGTTCATCATGGAGAATCCATAAATAGATAGGTAACAGTCATTTAAACTAGTACACTTCTATGTTGCTCATTTATGGTTGTATACATTTTATTAAATTTCACGTTTTTTTAAAGTTATTTAGTTTAGTTATTTCCTTGATTCACCAAAATGAATAAATGGCTCAAAAATGGTTCATTGGAGGGTAAAATAACACCAAAAATCACAACATAAATACTACTCAAAGCTACCTTGAAAATACAAGTAGAGAACAAACATGTAATATGAATATAAAATATGACTGAGTGTATCATGGAGCAAGTAAGTTCAAAATGTAAGTATGTACACAAGTGAACAAAAGGGAGAAAATTATATCAATTAGGTTTATAACCCTCTGAACATTGGATCTGTTGGATTGCCGTTCCATTTTCCCCTTTCCTCCATTGCTTGTCTGATGAGAATATGGCATTGGATTTTCAGGAATTTAATTTTTTTCTAATATTCTTTATTTTATACTCACTTTTCCCTATCAGCCCCTAAAGTGGTAATGCTATGTTGATATTTAGCATTTACCAATACTTTGAAGATACGTTTATTGCTAAGATTATTAACCAAAGGGCAAGCAATGGTTTTAAATCTGTTATTCATCTTCTTGAGTTACTAGGCCCCATGAATTGTCTAGTCTAACCCCCCAAAAATGATGAAGCTGCTTTGATGCAAGTAAAGTGAAATCTACTTCATATATTTCTTCCACATGTACCTTTCCAAGTTTACTTGTGTAGAAAGAAATGCATTTATCGTGAAAGTATTTTATCTGAATGTATTCCAAAGACTCTAACTGGATAAGAAGTGAAACAATAGTTACACAATCTTATTTTTAGTTTAATATTATTTTAGGTGATTTCTCTTGTATTGGACAGTTTTAAATACCTGTAACAAGTACATGATCATTTTCCTCTTTCTTCGAAGCCAGTCAGTGCTGACTAATGCCTAAAGATTCCTTGGGAGCATTTAGTATTTTGCATGCTAAAACCTACTTCTTATTTTCAGGCTTCCTGATTTCACCCAGAGTGTTCATGGCCTTCTTTTCAAGTGTATTTGTGTTAGGCAAGAAGCCAGTGGTATTAGTGCATGGAAACCAGGTAGTTGTCAGAAGGACTGTAGCAGCATGTCTAATTTTGCTATATTAAACCTGTCACAAAACCTTAAGTAAGAGATTATAGGAAGCATGCATAGAGCACATGGTTTATAACTTAATAAATATGAAGTGTTGGGAACTAGCTAAAACCCCTCTCTTTTATCTTCTTTTCTCTTTGGTTTCACCAATCTCTTTAAACCACTGTTAGAAGAATGGGTGAAAGTATAAAAACTTTTCATGACCACAAGAAACTCTCTCCCAAGCAATAGCCATACCAACAGTTAGGCAGAAATACTTGTGAAGCTAACAAGAATTTTTTCAAGCCACACAAATCTTTATTTCTTATGTCATGAAAGTACGATGAATCCTTATAATTGCTGATGTCTACTACATTTCTAATTTTCTAGAAATCAGATTAATTCTTAGTGTAGCTAGCAGTTTCTGTTGTAGAAAACAGAGGACATCCAATAAAACTTTTTTTTGAAGCAGAAGCACAAGGCTTAGAACTAAATATTTTAGTAATTTTTAAAAATGAACATAGGCGAATGCAAGCTTTGTGGTGCTGGAAGTGTATACAATTTGGGGGACACCATTTAGGAAATTTACTAGTTCAAAATTAGATATAAAAGTGAATATGTAATTAGAGTATAAAAAATAAAAACAAATTACAGAGTACAAAAAAGTCACAAAAACAATCGACAAAATATTTTTATTAAATAACTACCTCCTATATTGCTGGTCACATACTTTGGTACCTGCGACATGACAGGCTCTCTGCTATGGCCTTGGAATAGCTCAGGTTCACCTTTGCTTCCTACAATCTTTTCAGAGGTCTTTTTCACCTTGAGAGTCTATCACGTAACAGACACCAAGACACATTTGTAGAATAAAAGTCATCTAAGAAATAAATTAAAATTTTAAAAATGATTTCTGCTCTTCTACGCACCCTCACACTTCATAAATTCATGAGTTCATCAAAGCCAAAAAGAATAAGGAATATAACCAAAGCATTGCAAATTGGATTAATAAGTGACATTTTATATGATACAGAGAAGAATTTTTCTGCACTGGGAAAACAAAATTTAATGAAGACATATTATTTAACCCATTTACAGGAATTTAGTTTCTGAAGGAAAAAGAGATGCAAAATGGAAAATGGTTGCATGATCTCCTTTACAATAAAGCTGTTTGCATTCTAAAAACGTGAGTGGGGTCAGAGCCTCTATCCTTAGCATGGGAAATCCTAGAAACAAATGTCAGATGAAGCAATTAGATGCCATGATATAGGCTCTTTCCAGAAGGAAGTTATTGAAACAGAATGTTCAAGTGTGAATAACTAAGTTAAAGTGTGGTCAGGCCAGCTGGAATGCATGTAGGCAAAGTTTACGCAGGCTGTCTGAAAAGCAACCAGGAGAAAGTCAAAGGCAAGTTTAGTTGAAACAGAAGAGGCGAAGGAAGCAGGTGAGGCATAGAAAGGGAGGTGTAACTGTGTAATCCTAAAAGCAGAAAGGTCTGTCCTGGCAGATCTGTATCTTGTAACAAGCCAACATCTTCTGGAATAGTTTTAAATCAACTGAGAGTTGGGGAAGTCCAGTCCTGGAACTGTAGATGTTGTACAGTCTGTAGTCCAAAAATGCTTCTGGCCAGTACTTCCTCTTTGCAATTCATTACTGTTTTAAGTCATTCCCCTTCCTTTCCCGACTTCCCATGCTAGCCTAACATATAGATCTCACTCAGTGTTCTCAATGTTTTCTCCCTTTATGTTCAGCTAACTGTTTGCCTGGGACTGTTTGCCTGGAACTGCAAGGGTTTCTGAGATATAGGCCTTCCAGTTTTAAAATTAGGACAGTTCCAGTCAAACAGAGATGAGTTGATAACCTTAACGCCAGGCCAAATTATCTTGCACCTCACCTCTGATTTCATGATGGATTAGTGATAGGGGCCAGCTCATGCTCAGAGTACTAAATTTCCAACCCAATACACCATTCATTACAGTTTGTTCTTATCATGATGGTCAAGCCCCTTTCTTAGATGATATTAACCTAATCAATGTGCTGGAATTTATTTTCACATGTACATTTGCAATGTATATACAAAGTCTTCTGTTGGTAACACAAATGTATTCCTTTATGAAAGAATTTGGGATGATTATATAGAGATTTTTGTTTTCATTTCACAGTTACACTATGTTTATAATATTTGTGTGTGTGTGTGTGTGTGTGTGTGTGTGTGCAAATTACAGTGCTCATACTGGGGCAGAATAAAATTTATACTCAGACTCCCAAAACAAAAATTCTCAGTCTGATAACCACTCAATTTTCTTGGAGTGGCACTACTATGGAAATTGAGCCATTGAGCTACTGAGAAAAGCCATTTTCTGGCTGTAAAGAAAAGTAGATCTTGTGAAACGCATAAATTAACATTTGGAATAAGATTTATGCATCATAATGTCACTCCGTTTTATAAATTCAATCCTCTATTTCACATACAGGCAAACTGAAACAGTGAAGACCCTCCAAAAGCCCATCTCACCTTAGAAACATGAAGCCTATGGTATTGTTTATTATTTTATACCAGCATTTGTGGGTATATGTGTGTGATGGGGGAGGGGCTGGAAGTTGTGTGCATGTCAGCTTGGTCCTCTTAAGGGCTAGGAAGCAAATTATATATTTTGAATCTACTTGGATGTCTGCAAAAGATCAGGCTTGGCATTTTGGAGATCTTAGCATTTCAAATGTGAACACTTTGTGTTGAGATTTGAGTATTATGTTTCTCTGTCAATCATGTTTAACATTTGGGAAAATGAACAGTGAAAGCTGCCTAAGTATTTCTGAGGAAATGTGAATTGTAAAATAATCATGAAAAATTGATTGTGATAATCCACAGCCAAGTGAGTGATGTATAGGAGCTGTGGAGATTAAGGCATATATTCATCATTGTGTTGACTACCAGGTTCTCAGCATGATATATAGAGAGAAGCACTGGTTTGGGCAATGGGTCACTTGACTGCTAGTTTGTTAATAGTGATTGAGATCTTACTATGTCTGAGACATTGTACTAAGTGCTTTTATGTGAATTATTTTATTTAATTCCCACGACTTTATAAGAAGATATTTCCCCATTTACAAAAGAAGACACTGAGGGTTAAAGAGTTTAAACAACTTGCCCAAATTTACACAATGGCCAAGCCAGAATTTAATTTCATGCTGCCAAGCCCACCAGAATTCTTTCTCTATGCATGAATGTCTTAACATATAATGTGGGCCTACGCATTAGCTAGCCTATCAGCTTGATGCTATGTGAAGATAAAATATGCTAATATTACAAGTTTGATAGGAATAATTTTTAAATTCTGTATCTAATAGAAACATAAAAAGGCATTATAATGATCGGTTGGGAAGACAATATAGTTTTTACCAAGATAGAAAAAAGGATACAAAAGCATATTTATACTCTGATTAAAATTAAGTAAAATTACATATTTATATAAATGAAAACCAGAAAAATAAAACACAAACATTGTAACAGTGGTCACTTTTAGAGTAATAGCATTATGAATACTTTTTCTGAATTTTCTGTAATGTGATATTATTGTAATGATGAAAATGCCAAGCATTTACAAAAAAATTTAAAGTTTTTTAATGAGAGAATACTGGGAGAGAAAATCTATCTTTAGGGACATATTAGAAACAAAAAGTGTGATTATTATTGTACAAAGAGTTTTATTAGAAATTAAACCTATAGTAGAGTCCTCAATTTCTGACATGAAGTCTATTTCAAGTGTTAGGTGGACTATAGAAGCATTTATTTTAGTCCACAGATTTTTAAAGACGTTATCATTAGCCCCTTTCAGTTTTACTGATGAAAAATATTAAAGGGTGTGAACCGTTTGTGCATGAGGAAATGGAACTTCTGTAAATATTGACTGACTGATGGACCATATGACATATTTACCTTTTTTTCTAAATCATGCATCTCCCACCTGTTTTCTTATAACCTCAGTCAGACCATGGGCCAATTAATATTTCTGTGGGAGATTATCATTTGCTCACCAAGAAAAATTTTATTTAATTTTTTGTGTTAAATCTTTCCTCTCTTCCCACAGACTCTCCTAACCTTGGGGCCATAGAAGATTTTTCATTAATATCTGCAATTTAGTTTGATTTCACAAGAGGAATCACCTGATATTTGTTAACTATGACTTATTAGGCTATTATCATTTTCTAATAACAGGTTTGCTGTAACAATAAAACTCTGATAAAATATGCTGAATTTTAAGATATGTTAAACTATGTTAAAGATCCAATTATGATGATCACACATTAAAGTAGATAGATTCAACAACAAAAATGAGGTGACATTATAGAGTAATGGACATTTTAAACTTTACCAAATCTTATGAACGTTTTTTCTTCAATACTGTAATTGACAATACCTATAGTTTTGAGGTAGGAGTTATCGCCCTCATTGAAAGTTGATGAAACATGATCATTAAGATCAAGCAACCCAGGTATGTCCAGCTCCAATGTTAATGGTCTTTACTGCAGTTCAATACTGCCTGTAAAGTAGTCACCTGGGAAGGCTGCTGAAATTATGTTGCCTTCACTCAAAACATTGCTCCACTTTGAGTTGCTTTTATAGAACCTTAGAAGAAACAGCAACGATTAAATCCCATTACTTTATGGGCACACTTCTCTATTTTAGCAGCCTTTCTCAAAACCATTTTCCAAAATCCAATTTACCTATGAAGAATAAAAAAGGAAATCCTGTCATTTATGATAACTTGGATTAACCCAGAGGCTATTATGTTAAGTGAAATAAGCCAGGCCACAGAAAGACAAATATTGTATGTTCTCACTTATATATGGAATCTAAAAATGTCCAACGCAGAGTGGAATGGTGGTTACCAATGGCTGGTTACCAAGAGAAGAGGGGCAGGGAGTGAGGCATTGACTGGGGAATTCTTGGTCAAAGGATTCAAAATTTCAATTAGACAGTAGGATGAATTCAAGAGATCTATTGTACAACATGATGTCTATATTTAACAATGTATTATATATTTGAAACTTGCTAAGAGTAGATTTTATCATAAGCATGTAAGGTAATGCTTGTACACATATTTCAAAACATCATGTTATACACTATACACCATAAAATATATACAATTTTTATTTGCAAATTTAAAAAATTAATTAATTGAAAAATAAACTCCCTTCTAACTGGATAATAATCTGTTCTGAAATCTAATCTAAAAGACTAATGTCTAAATATTTTGAACAACGTCAACAGTGTTGGAGTTGTGGTACATTCTCCAAAGGTAAAAATTTTGATGGCAACAAAACTTTCCACTTGTGAGTTTATATTTGACTTGTAGAGTGGATAAAGGGTGGGCATAAATGTTTTAAAAGTTTTAGAAACTTGAGGTGATCGTTGATAAACGACTTTAAAATATAGAGACACTAAGATGCTCTTTGAATATACATTGAGATTAGCTCTTATTTGAAATTCTTTATGGAGTAAATTAATAAGTGATTTACATTTAAACTAAACATGCAGTTTAAAAAATGCCTCACTGAGATACACTGTAAACTGTTATGAAAGCACTGTAGTGTCTTGCTTCTCACTTGTTTCTATTGAAAAATGCCATGTGATATATGAGAGCCACAGAGGATGACTTATCTTTCTGGTGCATCATTTTCATTTATCTGTTTCCATTTTTTGTTTGTAACAAAGATCAGTAGATACAGAAAATAAGAATTGTCAGTGCATGTAACATTATAATTGCCAAAATTAATAACTCATGGATATAACTGCTTTAAACTTCGTTACTTGTTTCATTACACATGTGATAGAATTCTTTTAAAATTCTTTGCTACTCCTCCATATTTCAATTTGATAGCAATCTTCAGTCATTGGTTGATATCTTGTCCATAATGGAATATTCTGAGTACGGAAGAAAGGTAGAGTTAGTTAAGATATCATCTCATTTTGAGTAAGGCTCATTAAAGATGTCCATAAAGCATTATTTTATTTTTCCACCTGACTTTTATAATAAGGCCTTGAAAAGCAGTGAATATATCATGTCTAATTGTAGGATAATGATGTGCTTTCTTATCTTTTTAGTTTATAAATGTTCCAGTTTTGAAAATAAGAACTAAGGACATGCAAGAAAAATCATCTCATTACAAAAAAAATGCATTTTCTGTTATTTATGGCATTCGTTCTACAAGCTCTCTTAAAAAATATGGGAGTTGAACAATGAGAACACATGGACACAGGGAGAGGAACATCACACAGTGGGGCCTGTCAGGGGGTGGGGGACTAGGGGAGGGATAGCATTAGGAGAAATACCTAATGCAGATGACAGATTGATGGGTGCAGCAAACCACCATGACACGTGTATACCTATGTAACAAACCTGCACGTTCTGCACATGTATCCCAGAACTTAAAGTATATATATAAAAAATAAGTAACATCATGTAATGGGATGCTGTCAAAGATCAGGGTGGAGATAAAGGTGTGAGAAGTATTTGAGAGATTGAAATGAGTGGATTATTGATTTTTGGCCCTTCCCCTAAATTAGGGCCCATTTTATACTGGCCAAAGGCAAGTTCTTACATAAATTGGCAACATTTGTTTTTGGGTTTTTTTTTTTTCTGTTTTTCTTCCAGGGACACTTTCCACAGTACTGCTAATCTATAAATTAAGCATCAAATGTTTATTTCCCTCTATTTTTCCACCTCTTCTTCTGAGCTGAGAAAAGGTAAAAACTGTGATTTGAAATCAATGTTTACCTCTCCTACAGATAAATGAGTATAATGCTGTGTTTTTCATGATGGAATAAACTGCTTTGTTTTCAGCTCAGGTATAAGTCAAAAGTAGAAGATCGCTCCAGATATCACATCTTGGTAAATCCCATTGCACCTGCACTGGTGCTTCCTGCCTTCATTTTCTAACATGATCTGGCCATGGTCCTCTCCTCCAGCATCAATTCGGAAAGGCAAGTGTCTGCGAATCCTGTAATATAAATCAATGTGAACAGCTGCTTCTGAGAAAGGGAACCCCACACTTCCATGAATGATGTGTATGTAGCTTTCTCTGGTTGCCAGTATATTTATTACATTAGAAAAAGAGTATGACAAAATTCCATGCTGGAGCCCATTGGTGCATAAAGCTCCTAACTATGGAACTGGGTAGTGCCGGTTTTTCACCATTATCTAGTTTTCGCTTGGTTCAATATCCTATTCAGTTAACTCAAGATATGTGTTATGTATCTGCTTTGTGTAAAACACACTACTCTGTGCTAAGGAAAAAGGAGCAAAGGAAAAAGTTTACAACATGACATAATGTTGGAGAGTCACTATTGTTAAGGAGATGGGACTTGGACTAGAGGACAAAGTGATACATATATAAATTTAATATAATCAAGAGCCCAATGCCATGGAATTGTGGAAGCATAGAAGTTCAAGATTGAACTTTAACTTCTAGACCTTAAATCCTATACTGGCAGCAATAATCAAATTCCCTGCTCAACATTCCTACTGGGTGATCATAAACTCTCTGTTTCTAAACCTCCGATAAAAGAATCCCCACCCCCGTCAAACAGTGGTCCATTTCATTTCCAAAAAGCTCTAATTATTTTTAAAAGTTATTTCTTGTACTGAGCCAAAATCGCATTCTCTTGAACATAAATTCTGAAGTTTGGAGTCATGTAGAAAATATATTGCTAATGGTTTTCTTTAAGAGAGTATTTAAAACATTTTAAGAATGTTCTTTTTTTATTATACTTTTAAGTTTTGGGATACATGTGCAGAACGTGCAGGTTTGTTACATAGGTATACATGTGCCATGGTGGTCTGCTGCACCCATCAACCTGTCATTTACATTACCTATTTCTCCTAATTCTATCCCTCCCCTATCCCCCAACACCCTGACAGGCCCCAGTGTGTGATGTTCCCCTCCCTGTGTCCATGTGTTCTCATTGCTCAACTCCCACTTATGAGTGAGAACATGCGGTGTTTGGTTTTCTGTTCCTGTGTTAGTTTGCTGAGAATGATGGCATCCAGCTTCATCCATGTCCCTGCAAAGGACATTAACTCATCCTTTTTTATGGCTGCATAGTATTCCATGGTGTATATGTGTCACATTTTCTTTATCCAGTCTATCATTGATGGGCATTTGGGTTGGTTCTAAGTCTTTGCTATTGTGAATAGTGCTGCAATAAACATATGTGTTCATGTATCTCTATAGTAGAATGATTTATAATCCTTTGCGTATATACCCAGTAATGGGATTGCTGGGTCAAATGGTATTTCTGGTTCTAGATCCTTGAGGAATCACTACACTGTCTTCCACAATGGTTGAACTAATTTACACTCCCACCAACAGTGTAAAAGCATTTCTTTTTCTCCACATCCTCTCCAACATCAGTTGTTTCCTGACTTTTTATAATCTAATCACAAGTTTTAGTTTCTTTAAGCTAAATATACCCAGTTCCTTCAAGTCTTCCTTAATAGCATGGTTTTGAGTTCCCTCATATCCTAGTTGTTCACAATGGACATATTCCTATTTGTCTATACATGCATATTTAAAAGTGCACCATCCAAATTTGAACACACAACTACAAATGGACTAACTGGTGCAAAGTCACTATTACTTCCCAGCTTCCAGAGACCTATATTTCTATTCATCAAATGCATATCAAAATCATAATCAATTTTTTCATGATCATATCACACATTAACCTAAGTCTTTCTTGAAAATATTGCTATTTAACCCTACATGGCAACCATTATATCAAAGTGTCATAAAATATAAAACACACACAAATTTAAAGAGTTTTGTATCCAAGTCCTTAAATGTTTCTATATTACATTTCATGGTCTTTGTTTTAGGCTAAAATATGCATATATTAAAATCACTTCACATTCTTATTCTTTTTTCTCATATATGTATTATCCATCCTCACTCCTGATTGCAATCACTTAAAATCTGATAAACAAGATACCAAGGTACATATTTCATAAACAATGAACGGTAGAATTGAGACAGGTCCTATGGTTACCTGCTAGCATCTTCTCTCCAGGCTGGCATCAACCTGACAATATTCATCCCAGGGATCATTCTTCTGTGCATTTATTTCTCTGTACTATTTCTATCTTGTCTTCAAAGACTTTACAAGATACTTAGGAAAGTACCCACCTGAAATCCAGATTAATTCTCTTTTAAGAATACTTCTGGGGCCAGGCAGGTGGCTCAGGCCTGTGATCCCAGCACTTTGGGAGGCTGAGGCACGTGGATCACATAAGCCCAGGAATTCAAGACAAGTCTGGGCAAGGTGGTGAGACTCCATCTCTACAAAAAATTTAAAAATTAGCTGGGTGTTGTGGCACTTGCCTGCAGTTGGTCCCACCTACTTGAGAGGCTAAGGCAGGAGGATCTCTTGAGCTCAGGAATTTGTACCATCAGTGAGCTATGATCCTGCTACAGTACTCCAGCCTGGGCAACAAAGCAAGATGCCATCTCTAAAATAAATTTAAATAAATAGTACTTCCGATATGTCCTTGTATAAAAATTAGTTTACACTCTAAGTACTAGGAGTGCTTAGGAAAGGGAATGAACACTATTAACTGAAGTGGTTTTGAATTAATTTGTGAAGAAATTGGTACTTAAGTTGAACTTTAGAGGATCTGAAGGATTAAAATATTTGTGGATTACTGATAGGAGAGTTAACACATTATAGTTGTGGTCTATCCATAGTACCATGTATATAAAATGATGTGTGAATTTATAGGGATTTGCCTGTAATAACTTCAATATGTTAATATATGCTATCCTCAAACCTCTGAACAAAAAAGTAAAACTAATATCCAATCAGACCCAACCTTCAAGGCCCAACTCAATTATTAATTTCTTAGTGAGAATTTTTCCAATTAAAGCAAGCTGTAATTGTCTGCCTTTTCTCTAAATGTTTAATGTAACTGATTGTTTGAAGCTCTCATTTTGGTGTTGTATCAAATATCACATCATCTTTATAATTTCACTAACTCTATTACTATATTGCTGTACAATATATCTCCTCAAGATAAGTTGTAAACTTCTGGGGAAAAGTGACTGTATCTGTTAGTTTTGGGTTCCCTGCACGGTAGCTAGCACAGCAATAGACTGAATACTGGCAGAATAAGTGAGCGTAGCCAACATGGTTGTTTTCTGACTATACCGAAAAGTTTGGTATGCCTATTTAAATGTGTGTGTTACATTTTATGTTTTTCCATTGTAGTTTCTTTTTTTTTTTTTTTTTTTTTTGAGACAGGGTCTCACTTTTTCACTTAGGCTGGAATGCAGTGGCATGATCTCAGCTCACTGCAACCTCGACCTCCTGGGTTCAAGTGATCCTCCTGCCTCAGCCCCCTGAGTAGCTGGGACTACAGGCACACACCACCACACCTGGCTAGTTTTGAATTTTTGTGGAGACGGCATTTCACCATGTTGCCCAGGCTGGTCTCGAATTCCTGAGCTCAAGCCATCTGCCCATCTTGGCCTACCAAAGTGCTAGGATTACAGATGCGAGCCACCGTTCCCGGCCTCAGTGTCATTTCTAAAAGACAATTTAAATGCAGAAATAAAAGCTTGACTAATATAACATAACATGAGTAACTTGGAAACCATCAGGTTTACATACGCAGTGCTAAATACTATTAAATCAATGCCAACACCATTGTATTCATTTGCACTTCCGGCATTGTATTGTATTGTATTCGTTTGCCTTCAGGTTGGAATTCTGTGGTTTTTAAATGTGTTTACCCTATCCCAATAATTAGGTAGAAAGTTATTGAAGATGAACATTAGTCTTCAATATATAGGTAATTCCTCAAAACACACAACAAAGTTCTCTGCTTTCAAAGTGTGCTGAAAGTATTTGAGTAACTGCTGTACTCATAAGGTTTAAACAGAAAAGTTGATATTTTTCTGATCATGTTCTACTTTTTCAGTTAGGGTTTGCTGGTTTATCATTTTGTTTATTTTCAGTCTATCTATGCAATAGACATTTTTAAAAGGACCTGTTGTAGGTCAGTGTTTCCCCTTTTCTTTTTAAATTACACCTGCAGTTTTTAAGTGGAGATGTCAGCAAGTTGGTATATCAAAAGAACAGAATTTCCTACATTGGGAGCTAATAGACTTGGTTTTATTCCTGGCTTTACCATCAATTAGTGTGTGACCTTGGATATGTCACTTTGCCTTGCTAGTTTTAGTTTAATTTTCCATAAAGTAGGGGGAGATTGGATCAGATTGCCTTTAAGGAAAAATCAGTTGCTGTCTCTCTTAGAATTGCATAAGACTCACCTTTCATCTTTGATTTTCACATATCCTTTTTTGAAAATGGTGAAGCCTGATAACTTCTAAGAAAGAAATAGCTTATGGTTTTTCCCCATAACAATGAATGCTGGTGTAAGAACTCACTTAGAAGATAACTGTTTAATTCTCTAGAATTACCAGCTACAAGAGAATGTAAATCCTCAACTTACGTCTTCACATGAAAGGATGAAGATTTAATCTTTGATTTTGCTACAAAAAATTATAAGTAAGTAGTTGAATGTTAGAAAACTGTAGGACATTAAGACTTCTCCAGAGCTTCTTATCAATACAACCATAAAATGCATTTTGTATTTTAAAATACAAATTTTTTTTTTAAATGTGCTTCTGTTCACAATAGCAAAGACTTGGAAACCAACCCAAATGACCATCAATGATAGACTGGATAAAGACAATGTGACACATATACACCATGGAATACTATGCAGCCATAAAAAAGAATGAGTTAATGTCCTCTGCAAGGACATGGAAGAAGCTGGAAATCATCATTCACAGCAAACTAACACAGGAACAGAAAACCAAACACCGCATGTTCTCTCTCGTAAGTGGGAGTTTAAGAATGAGAACACATGGACACGGGGGTGGGGGCATCACACATCAAGGCCTGTTGGGGGATGGGGGGCTAGGGCAGGGATAGCATTAGGAGAAATACCTAATATAGATGACGGGTTGATAGGTGCAGCAAACCACCATGGCATGTGTATGCCTATGTAACAAACCTGCACATTCTGCACATGTATCCCAAAACTTAAAGTATAATTAAAAAAAAATGTGCTTATGATTAGGGCACATGACACAGTTTGACTGTCAGGATAAGTTCTGCACCTGTGAAAGGCAGAATTGCAACCAAACTGTCACACAGAATGCCACCTCCTATCTCCACAGAGGGTGCTGCTAATTGACGCACTGGAAAAAATCTCCCATAAGAAGGATGCTCTATGGGATTGCAATGCAATTTGAGGGTTTTTGTTTTGTTTTGTTTGGGTTTTTTTTTCTGCTCATCTCATTTCCATATTTGTCATAAATGTCTCGATTTCTTGAGTTTGGTCAGCTGCATAAGGAGCAAGAAGTAAAAATCATCAGAATCATTTCAACTGTTGGGAAAACCGGATTAATGCTGGCTGTTAAAAGCTGTTAATTGCAGTTTACAAAAGAGAAATCCCTTATCTTTGAAAGTTCACTTGCTTGAGTGACTCATTCTTCCTGGGAGGGATTAATGCTTAATTAGAAAAAGATGTTAAACAATCTGATGTGCTTCCTGAATGAAAATCTCACCTTAGTTTTAAAGATTCTTAACAAGGTAACATGCTAATTATTTAATGAATGATTTGTGCTGAGCACTAGAGATGTGTTAAAATAGCAGTGCTTATCGCGTTTGGCACAGCTCCCAGAAATCAGTCCACTGAGTACTCTAGGATTTGGTGCCAAGCCTGTTTTTTGTTGTGCTTGGTGCTTGGTTTTGTTTTCCCACCTTTGAGTGTAAACATGTTTGTCAAGGTACACTGTTAGCGGAAACAGAGAGGGGCAGGGAGGGAAAGCCTGGTGGTCAAGGAAGTGAGGGTGGTGGAGGAAGAGAAGAGAAGAGAGGAAGAAAAAACAGCCGGAACTCCATCTTACCTTTGGACTATGACTGCACTGTACTGACAAATACCTGGAAATATCTGTACTCCAACCTTGCTGTAATAAGGATGTAAAGAAATTAGGAAGAGTAGCATGTATGCTTCAGAGGAAGGTGCAAGGCATTGCAAGCCTGACTTCACACTTTTCTTGGCTGTCAGGGGGCTTTCTCCTTCACAACAATACCCCAATGTTTTGGTAGGCTGACTCCAGTTCACTTTACTAAGTGGGGAGGCATGGGTGGAATGCCAGGTATGTCTACAGAGCAAAGCAGTGCAGGCAGGCTGACGCCAGGAGAGAATAGGCAGGTACCTATTGAGTTACAGGATTTCTACAAATCTAATCCGCATGTAATGTGAGACTTATTGCAGAGCCAGCCTCTGCTAGTGTTGTGAAGTCTGAGGATATGAACAGTCTCAGGACCAAAGATCCCAGTTAACCCATTGAAATCCAGTTGACCAAAACTAATAGCTTCTTATTGTTGTAATGTTATTTAATTAGAAATTGTAATTAGAAGTTTCTTGCTAATTGTATAAAAATACTCAGAGTAAGATATTAATGAACAGAGATATTTAATATGCCTGCAATACAGTGAATACACAATACAGTCAAAGCAACCAGGGCTATTTTAAGTTACTCTCTATTTAATATGTATGACATTGGATAGTCTATACATTACTAATGATGGATATCTATAATTTATAGTACAGTTTTGCATGTGATAAGTTTGTTATGAAAATTTAAAACAGCAAGTTGTTTATTAGAATTTTAAAAATCTACTTAAGGGAGACATTTGTTTTCTGGGACATCTTCATTAATTATTGTAATAAATTGATGATAAATTTATTAAAGGAAGGAAATCAGAATTGCCAACATAAATAGGAAAAAGGCCCAGAGACTGAAGTATCAAATACTTATGATGCATTTCATACACTTTTCCTGATGATCAACCAACAAACCTCTTAGGAAAGTGGGTAAAGGAAATGAAAGTGTTTCTATACTTAATGTAAGATCATAGGAATTTTCTAGGTCAAGTTCTATAGATTAAAAATGATCAATCTTCAAGACATTCTACAATTATACAAAGATAGGACAATTGTTCTTACTTTATCAACTGTGATAAAACTCCAACCATAACTCAAAAGCCCACGTTAAAAATATTCTTAAGATATATTAACTAATAAATAACATTTAACCTCAGAAATATTTCGAGAGGCATGACTCCAATTACCTTCAGTGTTTCTTATATGTTGATATCCTCTCCACAGGTATTTATGTTCATTATCATATTTAGACACCTTTAATAAATTGGCAACGTCTTCTTCTAGGGTTTTGTTTATTAACACAAAGATGCCAACATCAAGGGTTTAAAAGTCTATATACTGATACAGGAATAAGTGTCTCCTGTGGTCCATGTATTCTAACAGATACTTTAGGTATGTGAGTTTATTTATGCACTTTTATGATTCTCAGTGTTAGCATGAAGAAATTGAGGCCCATATCAAATAACTAGTAAGTAACACATGCAGACATAAACCCAAGACAGTTGATTCAAAGCCTTTTTTGGAGCAGTGTTAAATGTGGGAGACAATATAGCACTATTCAAAAAAGCTAAGGATGAGAATAACATTAGACTTGTTATCTGGAGCTCTGTGCTGAAAAATGTCACTTCTACTTCCTAACTTTTAAACTGACAGTTTGCAGCATCTCTATGTGCCTCAGTGTCCTTGTCGTTAAATAGGAATATAAAACTTACATGAGGATGCTTGTGTAAGAATGAAGTGAGACAACACTAATGAACACAACTGTGCCGACAATGTGTAGTGGCTGACAGTAATGTTAGCTCTGCTCTGTAACATTACACCCAAGTCTCCTCTGGGTCTTGAGCTGGGTGCTGTTCCAATATACACATACTGCATCGCAAGAGCAATCCTGTTTTAAACATGGGTGAGGTAGAGAGGGATCAAAAACAGGATATGCCCTGGCTCCCGGCTGAACTGCACAGCTCTTGCAGAATTTACTGAAGGAGATTGCCTCTGAACCTCCTTCAAGGAGGTTGCAAGTTACCTTTTAAGTTGATTTGTGACACTAAAGCTAACCCAATCCTAAATTTGTTCACTCCCCCACTCTGCTTGGTTCTTTCAAGCTATTGCCAGTTTTATCCCTGTTTAACCTTTGTGGTAGATAAGAAGATAACTATTAAATCTTGGACTACTGAGTAGGCCTCTTGGAAACTGCACTCAGTATCTGACAAAAGAATGTGGAGAGAGATTCTAAGCACTTTTTTTTTTTAACCAAAAACATTGATTAAAACTAACAAATTAAGGACATTTGCCAAAATGGCATCTGTTTAATGGTGCTCCTAATCCCCAAGTTATTAGTATCTTTAGTGTTTGCTAAAGATATGAAATCTCCAAACATACTGAGTAATTTTACTGAGTGATAATAGTCTATATTAATTATGCTCTATGTTTTCAATATGTCAACAAACATTTCCTTTTTCTTTAGGCCAGACTCACATTTAGAATACCAAATATATCTCTATAAATAGTTATATTTCTGTATTTTATTGATGCTAAATTTAAAATTTCCAAAGAAAATGTAGTTTAGAATAGTTTATTTCTATGATAAAGCAGATTGCTTAAAATTGATGTTTTAAAGAAAAGCTATAAAGTTTTAAAAGTGAAGATTAAAACATTTTAGCAATAAATGATACCTGAGACTTTTAAAAATTCAATTTCATGGTAAATGTTTCATATGGACTCGAAAAAAATGTGTATTCCATTGTTATTGGGTGGAGTATTTTATAAATATTAATTAGGTTAAGTTGGATGATAGTGTTGTTCCTCATTACCATCAACTTGTTGACATCCTGTCTACTTGTTCTATCAATTATTGAGAGAGAGGTATTGAAATCTATTTCTATAATTGTAGATTTATCATATCTATTTCTTTTTGCAGTTGTATCAGTTTTGCTGCATGTATTTCAAAGTCTTTCTAGGTACATAATTGTTTAGGATTATAATAAATTGATCCTTTTTGTTATGAAATGACCATCTTAATCCTGGTAATGATTTTGGCCTAAAATCTACTTTGTTCTATATTAATGTAGCCATACTCTCTTTTTGTTAGTGTGGGCATGGGCATACCTTTTTCCCACCCTTTTGCTCTTATCCTATTTGTATCATTACATTTAAAGTGCATTTTTTATAGGTAACATATACCAATTTTTTATCCAATCTGGTCATATTTTTTATCCAGTCTGACAATAGCTGCCTTTCAATTGTGGAGACCATTTATAGTTAATGTGATTATTAATATAGTTTTACATGTACCGCATTCCTCTTCATTGTTACTATATTTCATCCCTGCTTTCTTTCCTTTTTTTCTCTTTTTCTGGTTTCTTTCAGATTGAGTATTTTTATCATGCCATTTTTTCTCCTTTGTTGGTTTATTAATTATAACTCTTTTTTATTTAATTTTGTTAGGCTGTGTAGTTTATATATTTAACTCAACACGGTCTACCTTCAAATGATATTATTCTACTCCATATACAATATACACTCATTTCTCCTTTCCCAGCTTTTGTGTTCTTGCTGTTGTACATTATATTTTAAACTTATATTATAAATTCTATTTTATTATTGCTGATTAAATAATTACATAATAAGGTAATTTAAATGATAAAAAAATCATATACTCATCTAGTCATCATTTCTAATGGTCTTCATTCCTTTGTGTAGTTCCACAAAAGATTTCATCTAGTGTCGCTCATTTATATTTCATGTAGTATCATTTTTCTTCTGCTTGAATAACTTATTTGAACATTCCTTGTAAAACAGTAGTTCCCCTTCATGCATGTGGGATACATTCCAAAATCCCAGTGAATGCCTGAAACTGCAGATAATACCAAACTCTATATAGACTATGTTTTTTCCTATATATACATAACTAGGATAAAGTTTAATTTATAAATTTGGTACAGTAAGAGATTAATAATAAAAACAGAACAATTATAACATTATATCATAATAAGTTATATAAATGTAGTCTTTCTCTCTCTCTGTCTCTGAAAATATCTTAATTTTTGGAACCATGGTTTACTACCAATAACTGAAACTGAAGAAAGTGAAACTGTGGATAACGGGGAACTACAGTATAGGTTTGCTAGTGGTTAATTCCTTCAGCTTTCATATGTCTTTATTTTTTCCTTAGCATTTGAATAGTATTTTTGCTGGGTTTAGAATTCTTGGTGGACAGATGTTTCTTTACCTTAAAGATGTTGTTCCACTATCCTGTTATTTGTATTATTTCAAATAGGAAGTCTGCTGTAATCCTTATTTTTGCTCCTTTGTATGTAATATCTTTCTTTTCTGTCTGCTTTTAAGATGTTCTCTTTGCCAATGTTTTTTATCAACTTGATTATGAGGTGCCTTGGTGTAGTTTTCTTCATGCTTCTTATGCTTTGAGTTCATTGAGCTTCTTAGATCTAAGGTTTTATTGTTTTTATTAGATTTGGAATAGTTTTGGCCATTGTTTCTTCAAGTATTTGTTTCTGCACCCCCTCTCCTCAGAGATGTGACATATGTTTATATTAAGTGACTTGAAGTTACCCTTCAAGGCACTGAGGCTGAGTTCATTTTAAAATTTTATTGTCTTTTTCTTTTTGTTTCATTTTGGATAGTTTCTGTTGCCATATTTTCAAGTTCACTAATCTTTTCTTTTGCAGTACTTTATCTGCCATTAATCCCATCCAGTGTATTTTTTTATCTCAAACATTGTAGTTTTCATCTCAAAAATTTGTATTTTCTATATCTCTATTTAACTTTTGGAACATACAGAATACAGTTAAAATAACTGTTTGAATGCCCTTGCCTACTAATCGTAGCATCTTTATCAGCTGTGGGTTAGTTTCAATTGATTGATTAGTCTCCCCATTATGAGTTATGTTTTCCTGTTTCTTTGCACATCTGGATATCTTTGACTGAATGCCAGACATTGTGAATTTTTGCATTGTTATGTGAGGGATATCTTATACTCCAACAAATATTCTTGAATTTTGTTCTTGGATGCTAAATTCTTTGGAAATAGTTCAATCATTTTGGTTGTAATTTATGATTTTTAGATGGGTTTTGAGAAATTCGCATTCCAGAGCTAATTGTTTTTTACTTCTTCTAATCAAGGTCTTATTGAGTGCTCTACCCAATACTTTTTGAAATCTGAGCTTTCCCGGGCTGGATAGTAGAAACAAGCACTTTCCCAGGCCCTAAGTGAGCAGTAGGCACTGTTTCTTGAGTTGTTTCACTGGTTCTTTCCCTAGATTCAGGTAGTTTGTTCACAGGTATGTGCTGGTCAGTACTCTGCTGAATATTCAGATGGCTTTCCATAGATCTCAGTTTCCCATTTCCTTAGTGTTCTCCTCTCTAGTACTCTTATGAACACTTACCACCTTGGTCTTCCCAGATCCTCTGCTCTGTCTCCTCAATTCACAAACATCCCCAGACTCCTTCTGGGTTGCCTCTTGCTATGGTTTGGCCTGGAAACTTTCTCAAGGTGGAAATCTGGGACAATCAGAAGGTTCATCTCTCTTGCTCCTTGTCTCTTGGGGATTACTGTCTTTTGTAGTATAGTATCTAGTGCCTTGGGAAAACAAACAAACAAACAAACAAACAAAACACTGATTTATTTTCTATGCCTGTCTTTGTTTTTGTTGTATTTGTCTGGAAGGTAAATTTAGTCCCTATTTATCCATCTTGCCCAGAGTGGGGCAAAATTAAATTTCTAAACCAGACAGAGAAATGCATAGATTCTAGAAACTGTAAATGCTCTTGCCAATTACTAGCTCCTCATCGTACAGTTGTGAATATTAATGTGTAAGACATTAAGTAGTTTTCACAATATTACACACAGTTAGTTACATTGTTATTGTTATTTTTATATAATGAAACTGAGAACCAGAAAAGTTATCATAGTGTGAGAAACTCAGAGGCCACTATGGATCTGGGCAACAAAAGATATTTGGTTTGACTGTCAGTTGTTTTCTTTGTCTGGTTCCTGACCTGTTCTAAACTGAAAGCAGAAAACAGATATCAGCCTTGGGAAACAGGCCTACTCAACAGCTCCTCAAGTATAGGACCATGCTAATTACATGGAAAATGTTAAGGATAAGTAGAAGTTGAACAAGTGAATAAGGAATTTATGGACAATGCTCATGCTCTTAAACTACTCATTTTATTACCTTGGCATTTCTTCAGTTCTTTCTTCTAGAAAATCACCTATAAAAAAACTCAAAGACACTAATTCATATGGCAGATTAACTCTCTTGTAGACAACCACAAGTGTTACCCCACCCAACGTATTTATTTAAAGGAAAAAGCTTGGTAACTGTAAGGCGGCATTTCCAAAAGTATATTCCATAATCATGGCCACAAAATAAGAAACTTTCTGAGCTAAATATTTGACTTCTCAAAACTAAGCAACTTTCTTCCCTGTGGGTTTTTCAATCTTGACATTAATGGATACTTTGCATCTCTAAGAGAGAGAATAAAATACGCATCTTTCCCCCAATTTGCTTGTGGAACCATCATCTAAGACAAGTATTCTATGAAAAATAAGCTGGGAAAAGTTAACCTAGGAAATAAATTCTATGGCTAAATTATCAGGTACCACAAAATTTTGTTGGAAAGGTATTTCTGAGGCTAAAAATTATTTTTGAGACACTAAGAGAATTAATAACTTCAGTCCTTGCAAAAGTGGCTATATGGACTTGTCAAATCAATAGTTTGAATGGTATCTTTCTAAAAGGTCTTCATGAACACTGTACTTGAACAAGAAGAATTAATAGAAATTTTTACCCATGATGCTTTCCAGGCAGGAAGTATTAATCATAAGTTAACACTGAAATTGTATTTTGGGGGACAAAGAGAAAAAGCCTTAGATGGGTGGCATAAGAAGAAGGAATTAGGGGTTCGTTTTCATTTCCTTCCAAACTAATTGCCTAAGAAGCTTTTTATATCATCAGGAAGTACACTAACAAATGGCTTTCTTGACTTTTGCTAATCACTTTATTAATGTGTTAGCCAGATTTTAAAATATGCAGTAGTGTTAATATCTGAGGAGAAAAACCTTTATTATGTATAAATTACAAATTTTATATCTCAATTGCAGTTGAGTTTTAATGTTTCCTTTCCAGAAAAGCCCTAGTACATATTCTTCAGGGAGCAATTCTGCACTCTTAAGGGAATGAACTGAATGACCTAATGGGTCCTTCCATCTTTAATTTCTGTAATTCAGGAAAGCCTCATAAAACACAAGCTTCCTTTGTGAATTAACTTTTCTCTGAAAGTATTGAAACTACTTTCTTGCTCTCTTTGGAAGTACTTAAAAATGCTGAACAATATTAGAAATATCTACTGGACCCACACTGAAAAAAATCAGCTAAATTATACTCAATAGTTCAAGTGTAAATCTTTCAAAAAATATAACATCTCCAGTCTTTTTTTAATTATAGGAAGCCAGCCATTCATAACACCAAGAAATATAATGTTAGAGAGAAAGAATCAAAAATAAAAATCAAATCAAGCTAACAACTAATTCTGGAATATCTTTTATGTATAAATTTTATGCATAAGTATCATGGTTAAAAGAACAAAAGCATTTGCTAAGAACTCAAAAGAGGTATTACATCCCTGTTTTAAACTTGCTAGTAAATGTAATAAAATATATATAAGAATTTTTGTTGAAAATTGAATATGTGCTAGAGACCATGAAAAAATTAGAAGAAATATAAGTCAGAGTTCTTTATCATATATGTTTGCTACTTAGGAGGGAACACAAAACCTATGGTCATAGGATAATTAGTCAGAACATTATAAATCATGAATTGAAGCATAAGAGAGCTCCATTGAAGCTACAAGGGTGAGAGCATGCATAAAGAAGGAGCTGAGTTATTTGCATCTTCTGTTTCTACCTCCCAGAACTCTTGGTTAAATATAGTCAAGATTAAAATCTGTTTCCTAGGCCCACACAAGAGCTTAGGAGTTCCAAGAACCACAATATCATCTGCAGAACCACACACCTTTGTGTTTTTCCTAGGGATTAGTGACATTTGTGTTTACATGTTTACACAGTATGTGTTATCTTTTTATGATTGTAATTCTAAACCAGCGTGAAAAATCACTTAAATCATCGAAATTTTAACTTTAAAATAAAAGCTATTTAGACAACTTTCTTTTTTAGGCATGGGGCCTCACGATGTTGCCCCATAGTACAGTGACTATTCACAGGTGCTGTTACAGCTCACTACAGTCTTGAACTCCGAGGTTCAGGCGATCCCCCCACTTCGGCTTCCTGAGTAGCTGGGACTATAGGTAGGCTTAGACAATATTAATGAATTAATAGTAATCCTGTTTTGTGACATAATAGAAAATGTGAAGTGGTTTCCATTTGCATGTTACTGAATAATTCTTACTATCATTTGATAGTGGTAAACCATGAAATAATTTAATTTTTTGCAGATGTCTTTCCAAAGTTCAAATATAAAGCTACACCAAATTGACAATATATTTTGTATGAGCTTTGGACAGATGGAATATCAGAGAATGACATTTCCAGGTTTAAAAATAATCGAGTCCAGCAACAGATGACTGGATAAACAAAATATGGCATATAGCTAAAATGAAATATTAATCAGCCATAAAAAGAAATAAAGCTTTGACACATGCCACAACATGGATGAATCTTGAAAAAAGTGAAATAAGCCAGAAACAAATCACACATATAGTATGATTCCACTTATGTGAAATATATAGTAGGCAAATTTTTCGATATAGCAAATAGATTACAGGTAACTAGTGACCGAATTAAGGACGAAATGGGGAGTTATTGCTTGATGGCTATAGAGTTTCTGTTTGTGGTGATGACAGGGTTTTGGAAATAGAAGAGTGGTAATGGTTGCACAACATTGTGAATATAATTAATGCCACTGAATTGTACTCTTAAAATTGTTAAAATGACAGTTTTTATGTTAGGTATATTTTAATACAATAAAAATGTTTTAAAAATAATTAGGAACATTTTCTTGCTTTGTCCTTTGGCATAAGAATTGTTACTATTTATTTCATCCTTATAATCTAAAAAATTATAAACTATTTATAAAAGCCACCTACTCTGTAGACAGTGGCCATGAGAGTAACTTGCTTTGATTAGTAGCCTATGTTTGAGAAGGCAAAGAAATAATTAACAAGATATGAGCATTGATGAGAAATGAGGTAGAAGTCAAACATGCCAAAGACCTTCAACTCATACAAACAATGAATGAAAACACCATAGTTATAGCATTTTTCTGGGGCATTATGCTCTTTCGTAGAAAAAAGAGAAATAATGTGGTTGACAGAGAAGAAAGGGCTAAGGATAAGAAGATCTACATTTTAGTCTTAATTCTGTTGCTTTCTACATCTAGTAATTCCAGAGACTCACTTCTCTGGGTCTTCCTTTTCTCGCTTGTAATATAAATGGGCTAGATGAGTATTCTTAGATTTTATCCCAGTTGTAAAATTTGGATAGTCAATCCAAGACATTGTGATTCAATGATAGGTTACTTGTTGAAACCAAATACACATTTAAATCACATTTTTATAACTTTGATACAATTTTAATATCTTATCAATTGTTGTCAACTAATAAGCTTACGGTTCAGAAATTGGACATTGTCATTTGACCCTCTAACAAGTTAATTTTTTTTATGTAGCTTCATTTCCAAATTTAAAACCACATAAATTGATAATTTTATCATGATGCTTATAAAATTTTCTATCAACATATTCTTCTAAGAACAGGCTGTGGCATTGAAGTGTGGCGACTACAGAACATAACCAAAGTGTATACATGTGTCCAATTTGTATTTTTGACCATGTTACTAATCAACTTGGAAAATAATGATCTACAAACTCACTGGCAATTATTATGGTCTGATAAAGTTAATTAAAGTTTCTTCTCATGCAGTATCTCCAATATCATTTCAGTCTTCCTCACAGAAGGAAAGCTATCTTGGACTTTACAAATGTTATTTCCTTTGTTTAGATCATCTATCTGCATAGCAATGAACCCTTATATTCTTCCAGATCCATCCCACATCCTTGCCCAGAATGTTTTTGAAACTCTCACCAAACAAGGCACTTGCAGAAGGTTAAAGCTAGCACGTGTTCTAAAGTCTGCTTCTTTGTTTTACTGTAGGAGCCTATGAGCCACATGTTTTTGAGGCTGAAAGTGGCAATGGCAAGAATAATAATCCCCTGCCATTCTCAACACAATTTTTAAATTTTGCCCCTCAAATGTGTCTTTAATGTGCAAAATTGGTTATTATTATTTTAAATGTTTTTACCTCTTCAGATGTATTGGATTATTTAGTTGTTGTATCCCCCAACAATGTTTTTAATATAAGGAAGTTATGTCTTCTAATGATTATTTTGATGCTACCCTAATGCAGGAGCTATGGCCTCACACAGTGGGTATTCATTTTGTTGATTCATCTATATTTTTCTGCTATCTTTGTTTTCTTTAGCATATTGTGTAGCTAGTTCTTATAAGAGACCTCAGTGGCAAAGCCAGGTCTGATTTTCACAAGGTATATCAGCAAACTCACAAGAACAATGGGTTCTGGCTTGACTTTTTGTCATATTACCTCAACCCCAGGACCTAGGTTCTCGAGCATGTTCAAATGGCCTTTTAATCATGGCACAGGGTTTTATGACACACTCTACATTAATCTTCAGTAATTGACTGAAGAATTTCAGAATTCCTCCATTCTCTTCAGGATCAGAACCTTGCCCTTCACTAGGGTCTTTGAACCTTACCAGGTCCTACAATACTCCCCCATGGTGAATTCTATTAGCTATCTTTTGCCAGGAAGACCCCACAGTAATATGGGTATATCTTCTAGTAAGCAAACCCTTATTTATTTTTCCAAATTAGGGTACCCAATTATGTCTCTCACCAGCAGGCCTCACCCACTGATTTAGCCCTCCAAAATGTATAATTGATACAGAGTAGTTATTTAACAAACCTCTATTTCATAACTTAATGAGTGCATTATGTCTTAGATTACTATTCTCTGTGAATACTAGGCCTCTGAACTTGGCTTAGTTCTCCCCAAGTTCTGTCTCTACCCTCTGTCTTCCTTACCCTGTTTTCCATGTCTTTCTCTGACATTCATTAGGAAAACTATGTTTAGTTTTCAAATTTTCTATTTTGGAATTGCAGAACCATTTAAGGTAATTGTTGACATCATTGCTTCCTGCCTTAATATTTCAGCATGCATTTGTAGGAACCTGTTCTCTTGCATAAATCACAATATCATTATCCGGTCTTTTTTTTTTAAAAAAGAAACTTTGAAAATATATTTATTCTATAGCAATAAATGTTTGTGGTGAGAAGTGATTTATTTATTTTTATTTTTTTTTACAGTGATATTTTATTTTATTTATTTATTTTTTGGCCAAGGATTTTTCTTTTCTTTTTTTCAATTTTATTATTACTATACTTTAAGTTTTATGGTACATGTGCACAACGTGCAGGTTTGTTACATATGTATACATGTGCCATGTTGGTGTGCTGCACCCCATTATCACATCTTAAGAAAATTAACCATAATTGCATCATATCATATAATCAGTTTCATACTTAAATGTCCCTAAGTGTCCCCAGGATGTCTTTAATAGCTTTCCTCACTTATAGGATTACCAAGATTCAGTTTTTTTGACACATATTGCATTTGGTTTGATGTCTTTTTATTATTTAAAGTCAAGAACAGACCCTCAAGCTTTTTGTTTTATGAGTTTTTTTTCCTTAGAATTTAGGACAGTAGTCTTTTAGAATGCCCCACATTCTAGATTAGTCTTATGGCTTCTTCATGATTAGATTTAGGTTAAATATTTTTGGCAAAACACTACATACTAGTGATGCTGTCTACTTCTTATTGCATAGTATAAGGAACACGTAATGTCTAGTCTTTCTGTTGGGAATTCTGAGTTTGATCATTCTGTTAATGTAGTGACTGTTGGAATTCTCCATTTATAAAGTTATATTCTTTCCAATGTGTTGGTAAGTAATCTGTGGTGTGATATTTTTAAGACCATATGACCATCGTCTCCCCCAACAACTTATTATCCCTTAATTTTGACATCTATTTATGATCTGCCTGAATCACTTATTACAAGAGAGGTTTCAAAACAGTGATTTTCTAATTCTGTCATCTCTTCTACATGTATTAGCTAGAATTCATCTGTAGGAAAGAAATAAAAAGTTTTCCTGTTTTCTTGCCTCTTCAATCTTTTTATTTTTCACTAGCAATATAGATTCTTCACATTTATAGTAATATAATCTATTACCATCATTATTCTTTTAGGTGACATTTTTGAGCCCCTTCAAGAAAGGGGCTCCTTTTTAGTACATTTCTCCCCATTTTTTGTATGTTTCATGGCTTTGTTTTCTTTAAGTTCTCTTTAGTAAATTTGAGTGCATAATCATTATTTGTAATTACAGAAGAATAAATGAAAATAAACTTTATAAACTTCCACAATTTTAGTTTCTTATCAAATTCATGAGTGTAATCCAAGATAGAGATTCGGTAATATAAAATCACTAAGTCTGCTTTAATAACATTTTGTTTTATGGTATATTTTATCAACAGCTATTTAGGAATTTGGAATTGAAGCATTGTGGCTTCTTAAGTCTCATAATGGGACACAGAAATACCGATTTTCATTTTCTGAGACTCATTCTGTCATTCTTTTATAAAAATCTTGTGAGAGCCTAAGCTTATTCTATTTTATATATTTTATCTGCAAAATTTACTTATAAGCAAAATGTTTGAAATAAGTGTGTGCTTTTTATGTTAAGATGTGATGTTTTATATGCATATTTGTTTATATATGTATATTTGTTACACACAGTATACATATATACCAAGAATGTTCCATGTACACTTCTTCCTTCTGGTAGACTTTATTTAATTTATTTATTTATTTTGAGATGGAGTCTGGCTCTGTCACCCAGCCTGGAGTGCAGTGGCATGATCTCAGCTCACTGCAACCTCTGCTCCCGGGTTCAAGAGATTCTCCTGCCTCAGCCTCCCGAGTAGCTGGGATTACAGGCATGTGCCACCACGCCTGGCTAACTTTTGTATTTTTAGTAGAGTTGGAGTTTCATCATGATGGCCAGGCTGGTCTCAAACTCCTGGCCTCATGATCTGCCTGCCTCAGCCTCCCAAAGTGCTGGGATTACAGGTGTAAGCCACCATGCCTGGCCAGATTTTATTTTTATAAACAAGAAAATAGCATGAAATTCTTTAAAAATTTTGGTGGATAAACAACCTAGATAATAAAATTAGGAAAATTGCATATATATATATATATATATATATGGCACCAGAACTCCAGTTGAGATAAGAAGGAATGAATCCCCTGGCTTGGTCCAGAGGACAACTTGAAGAGATGAACACAGGAGAGTGGGGGAGGACTAGAGCATTTGGAAGGAGTAGCCTCACTCAATCTTGAGAAGTTACCCCAAAACTCCACAATTAGGACAAAAGAATACCCAGGAATGAAGACGATGAATGGCTTTCTCATACACAATTTCCCCTACCTAACCTACCTAACTCAGGGTCTTGTGAAGAAGTAATGAATCAATCATGTAACATGCATGGTAAATGACCATTTTATAGTTATTGCTATCATCATCATGGTTGTTACTGTTATTGCCTTGAAGTCTGTGCCAGGGGCCCACAGAAACCACAGTAACTAACATATGTTTTCATCAACCAAGTGCTAGAGATTTTTCTTGGTGCTTTTTCCCTATTATCTTCATAAAATCCTGCCAGAAAGGACATGTTATAAATGAGGATCCTATGTCCTTGGCCAGTAAAGTAACATGTGACTGCAATGTAGTAAGCAGAAGAATCAGAGTTTGAGTCTTGGCTTCCCTGAACCTTACCCAGGAAGGTTGTAGGAAGAAGAAAGATATACAGGCAGGAAGGGTAGCTTTATATGATTTTCTTGCCAGTAGAAGAAAGTCCTGGGATACGGGAGAGGTGAGGGAGGCTTCCCAGTGGCTCATGTTGGACATGCAGGACAAGATCAATTTCATGAAAGATGGGAGAGGCTGCTGGGCCCTATGCAGGACTGCACTGGTGTGACACCTGTGGGGATGAAGAGGCTAGTAAAGTAAAAAAATAATAGGAAGGCTGCATCCTAGCAACATCAGCCAGCAAAAAAAAGCAACAGGGAAGGCACAGGCAAACAGAATTTGAGCTAAATAATACACAGTGCAGCATCAAAGAAGGTGCTGAATTTCAAATGCAATTCTGTGTGCACACAACTTACCTAAATACTTACCTGTGTGTATGATTTGGCATATATAAAGATGTACATTGTAGCAATATTGGAAACAGTACAAATGCCCATTCATAATACGGACTATTAGGCAACAATAAGGAAAAAAAAAGCTAGATCTATATATTCTGGCAAGAAAACTTATCCACATCACACTATTATTTTTAGAATACAGATGAATCATAGATTTTTTAAAACTTTAAATACTTAACATTTTTAATTGCTTACTATGAGAACATATTTCTGTATTTTTATGCTATTGAAAATGAATAAATAAATACCTAAGAGAAATCTGTTTTTTCAGCAGCTTTAGTGAACGACATTCAGAAACAACTGATTGTGTTGTTACTGTTGAGGAGAGTGAAGGAGTTTATCATTCTTACCTCCACAAAGACAAAATGCCTTTGTGTTCCATAAACTCTTGCTATAAACAACTTGCAAACAACTCCCAAGGAGAAGCCTAGAATGAAGGGCTAGCTTTGCCCTAGGTAAGACAAATGTCTGTTTGGAAGTGTCGACAATGCCTTTTGTTGAAGGGCAGACTAACTTTTTATTTAGTTCATCTTCACTTTTTACTCATGATATTATTCAATGGTGTAGCATGACTATTCTGTGCTAGGCACAGTGCTAGTCTCTGCAACTGCAGTGATTACTGGGACAATCCTTGGGATATCATAGGAATTGTAGCAAAGTGGTATATTTTCATTCACTCACTGCACAATAAGCAATACACCTAATAATGTATCTACGATACTCTTTCTTCCATAGTGATGTCCTTTTGATGATAAAAGAAAAGTGCGCATTATTGTTTCTGTTGGTACAAAAAGGGATATTATGACAACTTAGAATTAACAATTTAGGGCCGAACGTGGTGGTTCATGCCTCTAATCACAGCACTTTGGGAGGCCGAGGCAGTGGATCACCTGAAGTAAGGAGTTTGAGACCAGCCTGACCAATATGGCGAAACCTCATCTTTACTAAAAATATAAAAATTAGCTGAGCGTTGTGGCGCACGTCCGTAGTCCCAGCTACTCGGGAGGCTGAAACAGGAGAATCGCTTGAACCCGGGAGTCAGAGGTTGCGGTGAACCAAGATCACACCACTGCACTCTAGCCTGGGCAACAGAGTGAGACATTGCCTCAAAAAAAAAAAAAAATTAACAACTTAGAATTAGATATTTTATAAGGCAAAAATAAAATTTTTAAAGCAATCTATGCTAGGCACAGTGACTCACATCTGTAATCCCAACACTTTGGGAGGTTGAGGCAGGTGGATCACTTGAGCTCACGAGTTCAAGACCAGCCTGGGCAATAGGGCAAAAGCTCGTTTCTACAAAAAATACAAAAATTAGCTAGGCATGATGGCTCATGCCTATGGTCCCAGCTACTTGGGAGGCTAAGGCTGCACACTACCTTGGGTGACAGTGAGACTCTGTCTCAAAAACAAAATAAGCAATCTACTTAAATAAGCCAGTGGTAAGTATCTGAAAATTTTTCAGTCATCTGGACACATGATGACATCACAGACCTTTCCATTTAATAGGTAAATTGTCATAGAGAAACTGCATTTCTAGGGATGTTATTTGCAAATATTTTCCAGAAAATGATGAAGAAAGCTATCCATTTTTAAAATAAATGTGGCTTCTCATTGGTTTTCTACAGAACCTTAATTAGAGAATCAACAACTGTGTAAAATTCCTGATTTATCTTCAGAATGAAATATTCAACAGTAAACAGCTTACAAAATGACTTATAAGCCTCAAGAGGGGAGAGGGAAAAATGCAGGGTGAAGAAGAATACTTATTCAGCTTACTGTGTGTAGACTGTGCTATCCCATCCAGCTCTCTCATATAGCCTTCATCCTTAAAAGTGCAAAAGCACAATCTGGGAAGTCTTCCAAAACCGTCTGTATAAGGAGGAAGCACTTGCCAGGACACAGGAAGCAGTTCTTCTAGTTTGTCACTGTTGTTTCAGTGAGCACTGCCAAAACTATCCAGAAAGGTTTGAGTAATGGCAAGTGATGGAACATCTGAAATTTGAAATTTGAGATATGACCTGAGTCCAAAGCAAATGAACTGATTTTCTCTGGAGGCTAATAGTTTTTCTGTCAAGTATAAAATGAAAGGTTTCTAGGAAAATGAAGGCATTAATGGATACAGGATCTGACTCTGAGAAATCCAATATATTTAATAAGTTGTTTGAAATTTCCTGGGTAGTTTCAACAGTGTAGCTGGACTATTAGGTATTATGAAAAGTTAAAAATTAGGGTTTTGTGCTTTAGTCTAGAATTAACAACTTATTACAACTAAAATGTTGAAAAGTTCACCCTCTCTGAACCTCAGATTTTTATCTGCTGTTGAGTGTTGAACTAAATTATTTGTAAAGTTATACTATCTTAATAGTACAGTTTCTAGATATACTGAACCAATCATCTTGACCTGGAAACATGATTTAATTAATTTTGAAAAATTAAAATGATTATTATAAAATATTTTCAGGTATCATTGATCATCTTAATAATCTTATGAACCATATGTTTTAGTTTCATTTTACATAGAGTTAAATGAGGCTATCAGAGAAGAGATAACTTTTCGATGGCCACAGATAACTCCTCTGGACTTTGTATCTTATTAATGGCCATTACAACAAAGTTTTCCATAATATAAATACTTTATTTTAGTTTTATTTATTTATTTATTTATTTAGAGACAGAGTTTTGCTCTTGTTGCCCAGACTGGAGTGTAATGGTGCGATCTCGGCTCACCGCAACCTCTGCCTCCCAGCTTCAAGCGATTCTCCCACCTCAGCCTCCCAAGCAGCTGGGATTGCAGGCTTGCGCCACCATGCCCAGCTAATTTTGTATTTTTAGTAGAGACGGGGTTTCTCCATGTTGTTCAGGCTGGTCTCGAACTCCCGACCTCAGGTGATCCGCCTGCCTCAGCCTCCCAAAGTGCTGGGATTACAGACATGAGCCACTGCCCCTGGCATAAATACTTATTTTCATTGCTATACTATATGTTGTATCAGGGAAGAATGTGTATTTCATTCATATTTTATACACACAGCACTTGTAAACAGTTCTTGTAGATTTTAATGTCGAATTGAGGAGTGGCAGAACCAAGACCAAAAAGCGTGTTGGTTTACTAGGGGGCCATGATGGTTCTGGCATTGTGCACTCTATGTATAGCTGCAAGTGGATTGCATTTGCCTTCACCATCATGTGTTTTGTTTCTAAAAATCTTATAATTTTTAGTTTATGTGTTCTGTGTTACTATCTGATGATATATTTCTAAATTACTGGAGCTCAGTGAATGATATGAGGTCAATATCTAGCCAACATATTACTTGCCCTTGAATTTTTGGAAAACTGTCACATTTTAAAGGTTGCAATGAAGGAAGTTATCATTTACAGTTATTCTGTAGCTTGATGTCTATTATTTGTTAATGGTGACATTGTCCTGCCTATGGATCAGGAAGTAACTTAATAAAGGTGTAACTGTATCTTTTCAAATATTTTATTCATTTTTTATAAAGTAGATTTTTTTAGTTTGTTCTACTTGGTATATATGTATGTATATGTGTATACATACATACACGTGATGTATATACATATATTATGCTCCTGTTGTCTAATAATGTAATTTTGTAGATTTCCTAAAATGTGATAAAAATGCATGCTTATTAAGGATTCAGAATTCTCTGAATTACTCTTGAAATCTCTATTACTTTCTTGAGTAACTTCTGTATTATTTGGGTATGATTGGCAGATACAGGGGCCATTAAATATCTGTAGATAAAAATGAATGAGTAAATGTATGACTGAATAAATGAATATTGCAACTCCTACTGGATGATGTAGTGGTTTGTTCATTACTGAATTCTGGCAAGCAGTAGTAAATGCTTCTGTGTAATTCACAATTAATACTTGTTGAATAAATTTATGAATACAAGAATAAAAATCAGTTTAAATTAATTTATTTTGTAGATGACAAACAAAATGCAACTAATTAAGGCACTTGATCTTTCTAATTAGGTATATTATCAAGGCAGATTTTTAACTCCTAGTACAATATTCTAAAACTACGTCAGACAATCATTTTCTTTGCCAAAATTCAGTCATGTAAGTACTGTATACTATGTTTCAATATATAGACTTCCTATTATTTTAAAATATATTTTATTGGAAGGTTCCAGAAAAAACCACAACTACCAATAGTAAAAATATATATAAAAGGTTAATCATTTTTATAATCAGGGTAAATTAGGCTAATGAGTTCTTATACCAGGGGCCTAAAATAAAGACAGTATTGTTTTGATCCTAAAGTAGTATTTTATAATCTATGATACATAATCCCATTAGATAATTGCTTAGCTCTTCACTGACTTTTGAGAAATATTCTTCATTAAAAATTAAAATATGTTAATCCAGTGTGGTTTTTGTAGATGTTAGTCCACTGAGTCCTTAATTCAATTACTTTGTTATTTTACAAAAAATGTATTAATAACTATTATATTCATAGTATTATGTTCAGTATAATTGTGGAACCAAAATAATCAAACAATATAGGCTTCTTGTTCTCAAAATATTTACCTCCCCTATACTTTTTCTTTGAAAAAAATAGTTCAATTTATTATTTAAAATCATCTTTTTTTTTTTTTTTTTTTGCGCTATGTCCTTAACAGTAAAGCCTAATGAGGTAAGTATACGCAGGTCACAGGGTTAAAAGGGAGGTGAGCTCATATCACCACATTGGGTTTGGTGATCTAATTTTTTAGCTCTTTATAAGCCCTATAGCAACTGCAGCTTTTATCTACACAATTGAACAATCAATATTTGCGTGGTCCGTGTGATTAGTTTATACACTTCCTGAAAGAAGCTGAAGACTGCTGGCAAAACAAATTATGTAATCCTTTTTGCTGATTTTTCTCTAATACCCTATGGAATTCAGAAATGGTTCCAGAATATATTCACAAAATGTAGTTTAGGAAAGAGTAAAATCATGTATGCTGAAGTAATACAGCAATGAAAAGTCTACATGGCTTAATGGGAGTATTAAGAGGGTTAAAATGGAAAACATGCATCTGCTTTATTAATTCTTTAGTAATCTGTTTCTTATTTGGTGATTTCTTCTCATTCAACCTCTCACTGCAACTACACCAATTCAGACCCACGTTATATCACACGCAGACCATTGCAACGGCACTCTTATTCTTTGCCACTTCAGTCCACCTTGCACAATGCTTTCAGAGTAAACTCCCACATCACCAATGATCTTGTCACACTCCACTCAAAAACATTCAATTACTTACCTATTAATTTGATTCAAGTTTATCTTATTAAATACTTTTTACTAGTCTTTGAAAATAAACTTCTACTTCAAACTGTTCTACTCAACTTCTACCCGCGAACACTTTTTCTATTTATATTTGCTCACTCTAATAAATGCCCTTTTAATTTTAGAGAGTAAACACGCCTTTTACTCTCTAAGTAACCAATACTCTTAATAACTATTGTATTCATAGTATTATGTTCAGTATAATTGGGGAACCAAAAAAATTAATCACTACAGGCTTCTTGTTCTCAAAATATTTACATCCCCTCTACTTTTTATTTGAGAAAAAAAACTTGACGTTTATTTAAGATCATCATATACTTTTTTTGACGATTAACAAAACAATGACAACAAAAATAATACTACTAGCAAAAATAAAATATACATGTTTAATGTTTTACCTCAAATGTTACCTATCTTACAAAGGGTTTTGTTATCTACTCAACTGGTGGTAGTCTTGTCTCCCTCTTCCCTTCTTTAAGCATTGAATGCCTATAATATTCTTATGTGCTAATAATAACCTGATACTCTCTCTGTCCTAGGAAAAGTTTAAAATGCTTTAATCTCTCTTTCGGCTTTGCTGCCCCTGAGTCAGGTTAAATAGAATGGAGAAAACCAATTTTTAAGGCAGCTGAAGCAGAGAAAGCATGGCAGAGATATTCACTCTGATTCTACAGCTGATCATAGACGTGTTGGAATGCGCCCTGAAACCCCACAGCTGAGCAATTAAGGGTTGTGTCTTTGATTCATATTTTGATACAAACAAATGGGAAGCCAAGAAAATCCTCCAAGAATCTTTTTCAGAACTCTAAGGAATCTATAAAGATATTTGAAAGGGCTTAAAGTTAAATCCTTTCATAAGCAATTTACATGAACAGCAAAATTTTACTCCAGCAGATCTCAGTGGAAAACGCTCGTTTATTCTTTATATTCAAAACTGGTTTGGGGTTTTTTTGCTCATAGTGTGGAATTACTGAGGCATACCAGAGAAGTATAGCTTACTTCTTGATGGTTTAAGGTATTTTTCTTAATTTAATAGCCCTGTATGTCGATCAGCAAAGTCAAAAAGTGTCATTGAGGAGGTTTTTAATATGTAGATTATTTGCAAATATTTGGGAAAATTATAGGAAAACTAACAAGGAATGATGACACACTGCAGAGGTAGTAATATTTGGAAGCCTTATCCATCTCTTGGTTTGAAGGGTCAAGTAGAGAAAGCAGTTATTGTAATCTGGCAAGAACTATAGCTGTGGTTGTAATACAAAGGGCCATTATTTTAGGAGCTACGATCTGTAGAAGAAGAATGTGGTCATTGCCAAGTTCAAAATAAGCAAAGATGATGCTAGAAGAATAACTTTCCTGACCTCTTTCTACCCTCCATCTTTGACCAGTAGGACCCAAACTGATGAAGGTTACAGAGGCCAACCTCTAGGACATAGAACAGAGTGGAGAGTAGAGCTGGAGAGACAAGCAGAAAATTTCCGACACACCTCCCAAAGTCATGCCAAATGGGAACCAATTGGCACAGTCATTATATCACATTTGATTAATTACTTTAAGTTGAAAAAAAAAAGGCCGTAAGAGGAAATCTACGGAAAATATTGAAAATCTTTTCTGAAATCTGGATGCTCATACCCAATATACCTCTTTACACATTCTTTGTGTAAAGTCTTTCATAGAATGGACCCAAAATGCAAACTTCCTAAAGTTAGAAAATAGAATTTTGCTGGATAGGATCACAAAAATCTGCCTCAGAGTTCTCTTCAGTAAATTACTCTTCAACACAATAATATGTAGATTATTAGTTTTTATAAGCCACACATTTTAACCTATTGCAACATTCTATTATAATAGATACAAGTCTTAAAAATAAAACAATTTAATATTTTTGTAGTATTGGTTGATCTAGCAGACTTTGATTCTGTGATTTTTGTACATAGTATATCTGTCCTTGAACTCAGGGGAGTGAGTTCAATATGGACTCCAGGTTTTCATGAATCTTTGAATAATTACCATATACATTTACTCATGCATTATAAACTTTCTCATGGTCCAGTATATGCCAAACATTCTTCTAACTTCTGGGGCGAATAGTAGTGTCAGAGTAAAGACAAATGGAATTTCAATATGTCCTCAAGTATTAGGAAGTTTTTGATGTTCAGGCTGCTTTCTTCTGGACAAGACACAACTATAGATTTCCCATATTGACTTCTTCTTTTTTTCTTTTTAATGCGTAGTCAACAAATTAGATTTATTTTTACAGTACACATTTATCAAGCTATAATTTTCACAATGTTTTAATTCTGTTCTGAGGTCTACAGATACCTCTACATAAACACTAAAGCCAGTGATTTAATAATTATTTGTTTAGGTAGTATTCTAGAAGCTAGGAATTCAAGTTCACAGAGTTCTCAGTGAATCAGGATAGACTGATAATCACTATTATAAAATGTAGATGTCAACCAGATTATAAAGAGCCTTTTAAGTTTTGAAAATGAGCTTGATATTGTACTGCATCCAAATGACAACAGGAAGTCATTGACAAGCATGGAAATGACATAATCACATTTACATTTTAGAAAGAGCTCCCAGATTACAGCATGGAGAATGCATGTGAAGCAGCCAAGCACTCCTATAATGTCATGAATTATACACTATTTAATGTACCAGAATGCAAGATGGCAATGGCCTATCCTGGAGGACAATAAGGATGGAGAGAAATGAACTAATTCTAGAGGCATTTAGAAGGTAGAATTCTTGAGACTTTGTGATTAATATTATGTGATGAACCAGCAAGAGGAATCAAGAATGATGCCAACATGTGAAGCTTGGTCAGCTGAATAGAAGACAGCATAATTTACCAGAGTAAGAAATGAGGCCATGGGTGGTGGCTCACACCTGTAACCCCAGCGCTTTGGGAGGTGCGTGCCTATAGTCCCAGCTACTGGAGAGGTCAAGGCTGCAGTGAGCCACGATGGTGCCATTGCATCACTCCAGAGCCTGGGCAATAGAGTGAGACTCTGTCCTTAAGAAAAAAATGAATGATAAGGGTGGGGCATATTTGTTATTGAACCTTGTCATCAGGGTAAAGAAAGTTTCATAAAGTAAGTTAAAAATGTCATGTTACATTACGACCTCTAAAAATGGTTTAGTATCATGAAAATTAACTCTTTCTTTAAAAGGTTTATTTAAAAACTTGCCTGCAAACTATCTATATGCAATAATTTTTGGTGAGCATTATTTTTAAAATTGTTATCAATTTTTAATTGTTTTTAACCTACTCATATTAACCCTTTTAAAAACAACTTTGATAATGCAAATTTTCCTTGTCCAGAAATTTCTGAATTACTAGAATAATATTTTTCATAATATCTGAGTGTAGTTATATCCCATTTCCTATATACAAATGTGTTTTTAAAAATTAGACTTGTCATAAGATATAAGTTAGGAAGGATTTATTTATCAGCCAATTGTTAAAGCCTTTTCAGATTCACTGGTTTATTGCTTTTATATTATTCACCGGTTTATTGTTTTTACTATGATTTTTAAATGCTTTTTCAACTTATTTTATTTTTTGTCATTCTTCCACATTTAATAATTTGTATTCTTAAAGTATTCATTTCACTTAAATGCATGTTTAACTACAATTTATTCGTTTTGAAAGCAAAAAATGAAAAATGGAGAAAAGATATCAGAATGTATAATTCATAATTTATGAATATTACTGTATACACATATTGTTTGATGTATCACAAATATTCAGGAAATAATTTTAATTGAAAGAGTATACTTTTTAGGCAGTCATACTTATTAAAATTGCTATCTTGATTAAAAATTTCTTGAGATTTGGCATGTAAATTGTATGAAGCTTTGTCTCATTGATTTTTTTTGCTTTGAATTTTACTTCTCTTATGATTTTATCAATAACTATCTATGACTTTAAAAACAACTTTTACTTGTCTTTTATGTCTTCTTGTTAATCTCTGTATTTTTACATTTCTGTACCATTTAATTTTAGGTGTCTCTTCTAAATCACATAGCCATTTATAATTTTAAATACAATCTTATATTTTTAATTTAATAAAATTGTTCAACTCATTAATATTTATTGTGATAACTGACATTTGGTCTATTTTTTCTGTTAGTTATGCTTTATATAATTTATGAGTTCTTGCTGTTTGCTTTTTCTCACTTTTCTGTCATCAGCTACACAACGCGATTTCTTTATTCTCCTTATTCTCTAACAATGTAGAAGTTACGTATATTATTTCTTTTCGACTAATGATTATCTTTACCTTATCTTATCTTGGACCTATGTTTTTGAAATAGTGTCATGAATGAACAGAAATCCAACCATTACCATCAACTCCCCTGATTCTACCCTTAAACATACTGACCTATATGTTCTTTTCTACACTGTCTCCTTAAGTTTTAACTTTATTTGTTTTTTATTAGCTAGATTATGCAAAGTAATTTATCTAGGAAAAACATAAACGGCACGTTTTATGAGTCTGTATTGTTCTGAACTATTCTAAAGAAATATTACATGGCATAATCTATTCTTAATTGTCCAATTTTTCCCTGTATACATATCACCTCTATTTTAATCACATTAAAATGGAGGTGAGGCAAGTAAAAGAGACTTATGTGAATTCTAAGACATAAACTTACAGTTTAAAGAGATACTCGGTAGACAGGAGGAGCCAAGATGGCCGATTAGGAACAGCTCCTGTCTACAGCTCCAAGCGTGAGTGACGCAGAAGACGGGTGATTTCTGCATTTCCATCAGAGGTACCAGGTTCATATCACTAGGGAGTGCCAGACAGTGGGTGCAGGTCAGTGGGTGCATGCACCGTGCATGAGCCAAAGCAGGTTGAGGCATTGCCTCACTTGGGAAGTGCAAGGGGACAGGGAGTTCCCTTTCTGAGTCAAAGAAAGGGGTGATGGACACACCTGGAAAATCGGGTCACTCCCACCCGAATACTGCCCTTTTCCGACTGGCTTAAAAAATGGCGCACCATGAGATTATATCCCGCACCTGGCTCGGAGGGTCCTACGCCCACAAACTCTCGCCGATTGCTAGCACAGCAGTCTGAGATAAAACTGCAAGGCAGCGCCAGGCTGGGGGAGGGGCGCTCGCCATTGCCCAGGCTTGCTTAGGTAAACAAAGCAGCCAGGAAGCTGGAACTGGGTGGAGCCCACCACAACTCAAGGAGGCCTGCCTGCCTCTGTAGGCTCCACCTCTGGGGGCAGGGCACAGACAAACAAAAAGACAGCAGTAACCTCTGCAGACTTAAATGTCCCTGTCTGACAGCTTTGAAGAAAGCAGTGGTTCTCCCAGCACGCAGCTGGAAATCTGAGAACGGGCAGACTGCCTCCTCAAGTGGGTCCCTGACCCCTGACCCCCGAGCAGCCTAACTGGGAGGCACCCCCCAGCAAGGGCACACTGACACCTCACACTGCAGGGTATTCCAACAGACCTGCAGCTGAGGGTCCTGTTAGAAGGAAAACTAACAAACAGAAAGGACATCCACACCAAAAATCCATCTGTACATCACCATCATCAAAGACCAAAAGTAGATAAAACCACAAAGATGGGGAAAAAACAGAACAGAAAACCTGGAAACTCTAAAAAGCAGAGTGCCTCTCCTCCTCCAAAGGAATGCAGTTCCTCACCAGCAATGGAACAAAGCTGGATGGAGAATGACTTTGACGAGCTGAGAGAAGAAGGCTTCAGATGATCAAATTACTCTGAGCTACAGGAGGACATTCAAACCAAAGGCAAAGAAGTGGAAAACTTTGAAAAAAATTTAGAAGAATGTATAACTAGAATAACCAATACAGAGAAGTGCTTAAAGGAGTTGATGGAGCTGAAAACCAAGGCTCGAGAACTACGTGAAGAATGCAGAAGCCTCAGGAGCTGACACAATCAACTGGAAGAAAGGTATCAGCAATGGAAGATGAAATGAATGAAATGAAGCGAGAAGGGAAGTTTAGAGAAAAAAGAATAAAAAGAAATGAGCAAAGCCTCCAAGAAATATGGGACTATGTGAAAAGACCAAATCTATGTCTGATTGGTGTACCTGAAAGTCATGGGGAGAATGGAACCAAATTGGAAAACACTCTGCAGGATATTATCCAGGAGAACTTCCCCAATCTAGCAAGGCAGGCCAACGTTCAGATTCAGGAAATACAGAGAATGCCACAAAGATACTCCTCGAGAAGAGCAACTCCAAGACACATAATTATCAGATTCACCAAAGTTGAAATGAAGGAAAAAATATTAAGGGCAGCCAGAGAGAAAGGTCAGGTTACCCTCAAAGGGAAGCCCATCAGACTAACAGCGGATCTCTCGGCAGAAACCCTACAAGTCAGAAGAGAGTGGGGGCCAATATTCAACATTCTTAAAGAAAAGAATTTTCAACCCAGAATTTCATATCCAGCCAAACTAAGCTTCATAAGTGAAGGAGAAATAAAATACTTTAAAGACAAGCAAAGGCTGAGAGATTTTGTCACCACCAGGCCTGCCCTAAAAGAGCTCCTGAAGGAAGTGCTAAACATGGAAAGGAACAACCGGTACCAGCCACTGCAAAAACATGCCAAATTGTAAAGACCATTGAGACGAGGAAGAAACTGCATCAACTAACAAGCAAAATCACCAGCTAACATCATAATGACAGGATCAAATTCACACATAAGAATATTAACTTTAAATGTAAATGGACTAAATGCTCCAATTAAAAGACACAGACTGGCAAATTGGATAAAGAGTCAAGACCCATCAGTGTGCTGTATTCGGGAAACCCATCTCACATGCAGATACACACATAGGCTCAAAATAAAAGGATGGAGGAAGATCTACCAAGCAAGTGGAAAACAAAAAATGGCAGGGGTTGCAATCCTAGTCTCTGATAAAACAGACTTTAAACCAACAAAGATCAAAAGGGACAAAGAAGGCCATTACATAATGGTAAAGGGATCAATTCAACAAGAAAAGCTAACTATCCTAAATATATATGCACCCAATACAAGATCACCCAGAATCATAAAGCAAGTCCTGAGTGACCTACAAAGAGACTTAGACTCCCACACAATAATAATGGGAGACTTTAAAACCCCACTGTCAACATTAGACAGATCAACAAGACAGAAAGTTAACAAGGATACCCAGGAATTGAACTCAGCTCTGCACCAAGCAGACCTAGTAGACATCTACAGAACTCTCCACCCCAAATCAACAGAATATACATTTTTTTCAGCACCACACCACAACTATTCGAAAATTGACCACATACTTGGAAGTAAAGCTCTCCTCAACAAATGTAAAAGAACAGAAATTATAACAAACTGTCTGTCAGACCATAGTGCAATCAAACTAGAACTCAGATTTTAGAAACTCACTCAAAACCGCTCAACTACATGGAAACTGAACAACCTGCTCCTGAATGACTACTGGGTACATAATGAAATGAAGGCAGAAATAAAGATGTTCTTTGAAACCAACGAGAACAAAGACACAATATACCAGAATCTCTGGGACACATTCAAAGCAGTGTGTAGAGGGAAATTGATAGGACTAAATGCCCACAGGAGAAAACAGGAAAGATCCAAAATTGACACCCTAACATCACAATTAAAAGAACTAGAAAAGCAAGAGCAAACACATTCAAAAACTAGCAGAAGGCAAGAAATAACTAAGAACAGAGCAGAATTGAAGGAAATAGAGAAACAAAAAACCCTTCAAAAAATTAATGAATCCAGGAACTGGTTTTTTGAAAGAATCAACAAAATTGATAGACCGCTAGCAAGACTAATAAAGAAAAAAAGACAGAAGAATCAAATAGATGCAATAAAAAATGATAAAGGGGATATCACCACCGATCCCACAGAAATACGAACTACCATCAGAGAATACTACAAACACTGCTACGCAAATAAACTAGAAAATCTGGAAGAAATGGATAAATTCCTCGACACATAAACTCTCCCAAGACTAAAGCAGGAAGAAGTTGAATCTCTGAATAGACCAATAACAGGATCTGAATTTGTGGCAATAATCAACAGCTTACCAACCAAAAAGAGTCCAGGACCAGATGGATTCACAGCCGAATTCTACCAGAGTTACAAGGAGGAACTGGTACCATTCCTTCTGAAACTATTCCAATCAATAGAAAAAGAGGGAATCCTCCCTAACTCATTTTATGAGGCCAGCATCATCCTGATACCAAAGCCGGGCAGAGACACAACCAAAAAAGAGAATTTTAGACCAATATCCTTGATGAACATTGATGCAAAAATCCTCAATAAAATACTGGCAAACCGAATCCAGCAGCACATCAAAATGCTTATCCGCCATGATCAAGTGGGCTTCATCCCTGGGATGCAAGGCTGGTTCAATATATGCAAATCAATAAATGTAATCCAGCATATAAACAGAGCCAAAGACAAAAACCACATGATTATCTCAATAGATGCAGAAAAGGCCTTTGACAAAGTTCAACAACGCTTCATGCTAAAAACTCTCAATAAATTAGGTATTAGTGGGATGTATTTCAAAATAATAAGAGCTATCTATGAGAAACCCACAGCCAATATCATACTGAATGGGCAAAAACTGGAAGCATTCCCTTTGAAAACTGGCACAAGAAAGGGATGCCCTCTCTCACCACTCCTATTCAACATAGTGTTGGAAGTTCTGGCCAGGGCAATCAGGCAGAAGAAGGAAATAAAGGGTATTCAATTAGGAAAAGAGGAAGTCAAATTGTCCCTTTTTGCAGATGACATGATTGTATATCTAGAAAACCCCATTGTCTCAGCCCAAAATCTCCTTAAGCTGATAAGCAACTTCAGCAATGTCTCAGGATACAAAATCAATGTACAAAAATCACAAGCATTCTTATACACCAATAACAGACAAACAGATAGCCAAATCATGAGTGAACTCCCATTCACAATTGCTTCAAAGAGAATAAAATACTTAGGAATCCAACTTACAAGGGACATGAAGGACCTCTTCAAGGAGAACTGCAAACCACTGCTCAAGGAAATAAAAGAGGATACAAACAAATGGAAGAACATTCCATGCTCATGGGTAGGAAGAATCAATATCGTGAAAATGGCCATACTGCCCAAGGTAATTTACAGATTCAATGCCATCCCCATCAAGCTACCAATGACTTTCTTCACAGAATTGGAAAAAACTACTTTAAAGTTCATATGGAACCAAAAAAGAGCCCACATCGCCAAGTCAATCCTAAGCCAAAAGAACAAAGCTGGAGGCATCACACTACCTGACTTCAAACTATACTACAAGGCTACAGTAACCAAAACAGCATGGTACTGGTACCAAAACAGAGATATAGATCAATGGAACAGAACAGAGCCCTCAGAAATAACGCCGCATATCTACAACTATCTGATCTTTGACAAACCTGAGAAAAACAAGCAATGGGGAAAGGATTCCCTATTTAATAAATGGTGCTGGGAATACTGGCTAGCCATATATAGAAAGCTGAAACTGGATCCTTTCCTTACACCTTATACAAAAATCAATTCAAGATGGATTAAAGACTTAAATGTTAGACCTAAAACCATAAAAACCCTAGAAGAAAACCTAGGCATTACCATTCAGGACATAGGCATGGTCAAGGACTTCATGTCTAAAATACCAAAAGCAATGGCAACAAAAGACAAGATTGACAAATGGGATCTAATTAAACTAAAGAGCTTCTGCACAGCAAAAGAAACTACCATCAGAGTGAACAGGCAACCTACAAAATGGGAGAAAATTTTTGCAACCTACTCATCTGACAAAGGGCTAATATCCAAAATCTACAATGAACTCAAACAAATTTACAAGAAAAAAACAAACAACCCCATCAAAAAGTGGGCAAAGGATATGAACAGACACTTCTCAAAAGAAGACATTCATGCAGCCAAAAAACACATGAAAAAATGCTCATCATCACTGGCCATCAGAGAAATGCAAATCAAAACCACAATGAGATACCATCTCACACCAGTTAGAATGGCAATCATTAAAAAGTCAGGAAACAACAGGTGCTGGAGAGGATGTGGAGAAATAGGAACACTTTTACACTGTTGGTGGGACTGTAAACTAGTTCAACCATTGTGGAAGTCAGTGTGGCGATTCCTCAGGGATCTAGAACTAGAAATACCATTTGACTCAGCCATCCCATTACTGGGTATATACCCAAAGGACTATAAATCATGCTGCTATAAAGACACATGCACACGTATGTTTCTTGCGGCATTATTCACAATAGCAAAGACTTGGAACCAACCCAAATGTCCACCAATGATAGACTGGATTAATAAAATGTGGCACATATAAACCATGGAATACTATGCAGCCATAGAAAATGATGAGTTCATGTCCTTTGTAGGGACATGGATGAAATTGGAAATCATCATTCTCAGTAAACTATCGCAAGAACAAAAAACCAAACACCGCATATTCTCACTCATAGGTGGGAATTGAACAATGAGATCACATGGACACAGGAAGGGGACTCTGGGGACTGTGGTGGGGTGGGGAGAGGGGGGAGGGATAGCACTGGGAGATATACCTAATGCTAGATGACGAGTTAGTGGGTACAGCGCACCAGCATGGCACATGTATACATATGTAACTAACCTGCACAATGTTCACGTGTACCCTAAAACTTAAAGTATAATTAAAAAAAAAAAAAAAAAGGAAAAAAAAAAAAAGAATCAGCACAATGTCAGGCCAAAAAAAAAATAAGTAAAAGATATACTCATACTATAAAGATATGCTATTCTAATTTTTGATTAATAAACTTAGGAACATTTAGACATTAAAGTCAAAAGGGAATATCATTACCAACCACTGTTATAGCCCAGCATTAAAAAAAAATTATAATTAAAGCCTTCATAAATTTTTAAAGTCAAAGTTCAACTAAATCTTGCATTTCTTACAATAGAACCAAAGATTTGAGTTGATTTCTAGTTTACGTGTTAATCCCAAGGATTTTTCTTTTTAGCTGGAATATACAAAGCCTTATATGGCATTTCAACTGCTGGAAATACAGATGGATCAAACTACCTAAACTCTAAACTAAGCAGCTAAGAGATGTGTTTGTATGTTGGGTAGCTAGTAGCAGAGAGAATATATTTCTTTTTATGTTACAGTGATGAGCTATTTGCATTAACTGTAGTTACATATGCATCTGAGGGATGGAGCACTCCACACGTAAGGAATTCAAATGATCTATGGTCTTTTTTCCCCTAATGTAGCACTCTTTTACTTGACATTAGGTAATCTTTATTAAATTCAGCAACATCTCTTAACAGGATTAATGATTTAAAAAAAGCAACTCAAATAATTGATGTGTTTCTTTTCAACATAAATAAGACATACATCTTTAAATCATTCAATGGCTTATAAACACCTTCCAGGAACAAGTCCAAGCATGCCATATAACACCCGTTTCCATCTTTGCCTACATTCCTCTCTTTTCATTTTACACTCAAGTTACACTAAAATTCTCTCCATCTTTGAAATCACCAATCTTGCTTTCTTTCTTCCTCCTCCATAGCTTCCTCTTCTAGGACTGCTTTTATCCTCTTTCCACCCCTTGAATCTGAACAACTCTTTGTCATTTAAGAATCAAATTTGAAAACTGCCTCCTCCTAAGAGCTTGTTCTGACCATCTCAATACCAGCAAAATTTAGGAGGTACTCTTGTGTCCTACAATAGCATGCTATGCTTCTCTAGTTTATGGCACTTATGATAACAACTTATAATGATCTGTTTATTTGTCCGCCTCCCTCAATAGACTCTTTTTTTTTTTGATAAGGGGGACTGTGTCTCATTTACTTTTGTTATTTAGTGCCTAAAATGTTTAGCCATTAAAATTCTCTCCTCAAAAATATAATCCATCCCCTCAAAAACCTTAATTGACAACATTTGATGCAGGGTTGATGCTGTGATTCTCTTGAAATTTTGAACATTTTCAGTTTTACTTCATTGTCATAATGAAGTGAACCTTCACTTTGAAAACATGACATGATGAAAATCAATAGAAAGTAATCTCTATGCTGGTTCTGCTAATAGTAACTCATCGTGTAAACATGAGTGATTTTATGTCCATTAAGCTTTTGATTTGTGGAATTTATATGACAAATAATTAGTCTGATATGAGTTTTTAAATTTCAACATATTTTCATATTGACACTTTATTACTGTTTAGCTCTAATCGAAAAGTGATGATTCATTTGAGAGGAGTCACATTTATGTGACAGGAGTAAAAAGTTGAATTAATCTTGCCAAGAACTTTCCTGTCCTTTCTCATCTCCATATTGAACATCTGTGTTCTTTATCATTAAACTGCTTTTGGTCTAAAAATATTCCAAGAAAGATCTGAAGAACTTCTGTGCTTTATATATTTGGCTTTTATTTTCAGGTGACAGGAATAGAGTAGATTAATTTTTTGTTCCTTGCAATACCATTTCTGTGTTGGTTTTATTTTTTAATTCCTTATCTTTAAGAGCATTAACAACGGTCTGAAGCGCAAGTATTTTAGGGAATTGCGGACTCCGCCTGTGGTGGAGTGGAAAGTAGAATAGAAGAGTATCTTAGATTATGAAAATAATATGCTAATAATTATCATCATAACAATACAGAAATTCTGGCCAGGTATCTCAGTTTTGTGGAGCTTTTTAAAAACATAGATGACTCCATTCCCAGATCTATTCAGTTAGAAATTCAAAGCTTGGGGAACTGATATTTTATGTTTTCTAAAATCTCCAAAGAACATTCAAATTTGCAGCTGACTTGAACAATGCAAAATATTATTTTCTATTTCATAGGACTTATAACTTACATGTTGTTTTTCCATGTTTTTCTTTTAATCTTCACAATAGCAGTGTGAGGTAAGTAAAATATGTCCCGTTTCATAAACAGCTGAATCTCAGATGTGGTCAGCAATATTTGGGGACTCAAATTCAGTGTTCTGATTCCAAGCCCAAAATTTGCATCTACAAATATAAAAGTTACTTACATATGTGAAAATAGCTGAAACCCAAGTACCTGTCTTAACATTTATTTAATGCTCTGAAACTTCTTATATGAAAATTAGAAAACATTTTACTTCTTTTTGGTGTGATGTGAAGATACTGCTTAAATATTTAAGGACTTGAGATTTTTAGTAATAAAATCTGGGATACAATAGTCATTATTTTTGTAATAGTCTCTTCTGGTGATTAAAAGTCATTATCACCTAGTCATTACTACCAATGAGATAATTAAGACATTTCAAACAAACAATTTAAAACAAGATGTATTCCTTTCACTCCTAAATTTGAGATCATTTAAGAGTTCTTCTTGGCCGGGCGCGGTTTGGCCGGGCGCGGTGGCTCATGCCTATAATCCCAGCACTTTGGGAGGCCGAGGCGGGTGGATCACGAGGTCAGGAGATCGGGACCAACCTGGTTAACACGGTGAAACCCCGTCTCTACTAAAAATACAAAAAATTAGCCGGGCGTGGTGGCGGGCATCTGTAGTCCCAGCTACTTGGGAGGCTGAGGCAGGAGAATGGTGTGAACCCCGGAGGCGGAGCTTGCAGTGAGGAGAGATTGCGCCACTGCACTCCAGCCTGGGTGACAGCGAGACTCTGTCTCAGAAAAAAAAAAAAGAGTTCTTCTTTTAATTATTCCAAGGAGAAAAGTAAATGTAGAATATGTTGATTTTTTAAATTAAAATGTGATGTATTTTAATTCCGTAAACTCATATTTGGTGAACAGAATAAACACTGCCTATATAAAACATACACATTCAGCTCTCTAAAGGATGAATAGAAAAAGTATTTTTTTTAATATATGTATATATATTGTTCTCAGAGGATAGGCTGGAAGTGTGAAATATTTCAAAAATCTCCAGTGATTCGTGATCATTGAAGATAATATTTCATAGAAATAAAAATGTATTTATACTAAAACTGAAAAATATATCATTTCAATATGAGAGCCAGTTGCAGAGGCAATATTTAGTGTGCTGTAATATTGAGGCAAATTTTCCCATTGCAGAATGGCTCTACAGAGGAACTCTTTACAAGTCATGGCCTGATCCTTTCACTGTTGTGTGTCAGCTTCTGTCAGGAGGAAGATGAGAAGAAGGGATGGGCATTATTTGTAAAGTTCTCCCATTTGAAAATCTTGATAACCCAAACATTCCTGGTTTTCTCAAAATTACTTCATCCACCTATTGAAATGATCGTCTTCAGAAATGCTGAGAGTGAAATCACTCCTTTACTTCTTAGCTATTCTTTGCTATAGATACAGTGAAAGAACTATGACAGTTACTAACACCATGAATGAAAGATTTTAAACTTTTAACCTTGAGAATACACTTGATGCTAGTGTACAATTACACTCTTTTACCTTCCCTCCCACTATTCTTAGCTATCTGCTCCAACGAATACACATTTACTTTCAGAGTATAGAGACATAATATTAGCTCCTAATTTAGGGGTGACAATTACCAGATTCTGATTTCACTAAAGTACATTTTCCTAAGAAAGAAAATATTAGAATACGTTTAAATGACTTTTTTGTCTGTGAAGCTGAACCTTTTAAAAACAACTTTATTGACTGATGCACAAAAACAGCTTTATTATTTGATGCACAAAAATACACATATTCAATATGTAAAATTTGATGAAGTTAGATATATGCGCAGACATATGAAGCCATTACCATAATCAAGGTAACCGACATCTAAAAATTTCCTGTGTCCTTTTAGGTTTTTAGGTGGTAAGAACACTTAATACAAGACCTACTCTCTTAACAAATGTTTATGTGCACATTACAGTATCGGTAACAACTCTAAGTGCTATGTTGTATAGCAGATGTCTACAATTTTTCATGTGGTATAACCGAAACTATACCAATTGAACAACCCCCCATTTTCCCTTTCACCAGCCCCTGGGTAACCACCATTTCATTCTCTGCTTCTATGAGCCTGATTATTTAGGATATCTCACATAAGTGGAATCATCCTGTAATTGTCCTTCTGTGACTGGCTTATTTATTTCACTTGGCATAATGTCTTCCAGAAACATCATGTCATCACAAATATTAAGATTTCCTTCCTTTGTAAGGTCAAATAATTTTCCTTTGAATGTATATACCATGTTTTCTTTATCCATTCGTCAATGGACATATGGGTTGTTTCTATATCTTGGTATGATGGTTAATATTGAGTGTAAACTTGATTGAAGTATGCAAAGTACTGTTCCTGGGTGTGTCTATGAGGGTGTTGCCAAAGGAAATTAACATTTGCGTCAGTGGACTGGGAAAGGCGGACCCACCCTCAGTCTGGGTGGGCACAATCTAATCAGGTGCCAACACGGCCAGAATAAAAGCAGGCAGAAGAATGTGGGAAGACTAGACTGGTTTAGTCTTCTGGCCTTCATCTTTCTCCCCTCCTGGATGCTTCTTTCCCTCAAACATCGGACTCCAAGTTCTTCAGCTTTGGGACTCGGACTGGCTTTTTTGCTCCTCAGCGCAGACGGCCTGCTGTGGGACCTCGCCTTGTAATCGTGTGAGTCAATACTCCTTAATAAACTCCCCCTTATATATACATCTATCCTATTGATTCTGTCCCTCTAGAGAACCCTAATACACACTTCACCTTCAAGGATGCTTGCATTTTTCCTAACACCTTCACTTTCATGTAACATCTGCCCACTACACTTGCCTCTATATAGATGATGTACCTTACAGTAGATAAAAAATCTGCCCTCATTATCACTCTTAAAGATTCTTGGCCATCCCTGCCCCCCACTTTGTATCAGTTGAGGAATTTGTCCTTTTTTTCTGTTATACATCTGTTAACTATTGTGGAACTGTATAGAATAGGACCATTCCAAGTACAGGCTATCCAATCTCAATTGGTCTTTTAATACTGTGTGAAATTCTTTTTTTAAAAATGTCATGTGTTGATATACATTCTCTCAAAAGCTCTAGTAACCTACCAGTCCTCTTATTTGTGTTAACATAAATAATAGTTCATATTTATTGAATGCTGTTTGTGATAGGTGTTTTATAAGTATTATCTCATTTAATCCTCACGACAACCCTATGACAGATATTATTCTTCTCCTTTTCTTCATATTTACTGGTGTATAATGAGAGATATTACAAAGGCTACAGATGAAGAGATTCATAGGATGAGATATGAGGGAATAGGTATAGAGCTTCCATTCTCTACCTGGGCTCACCACCCTCCAGGAACCCCCAGGCGTTCAGCTACCCGGAAGCTCTCTGAACTTGATCCTCTTGGGTTTTTATGGATGCTTCATGATGTCAGCATTCCTTCCCCCTGGGTATGGAGCAGGACTCTCTCTGGAATGAGGGTTTTATGAACCATAATCAGAAAAGTGGGGAAGATTAGTGTCCTGCCTTGGGGCAAGTGAAAAGAGGGCAGGAGAAAGTCAGAGAGATTCTGTTTTTTGAGGCTGCCCCTGAGGTCTATGTTTGGCTGTGTCCTCACCCAAATCTCATTATAAATTGTAGCTCCCACAATTCCTACATATCATGGGAGGGACGTGGTGGGAGGTAATTGAATCACGGGGATGGGTCTTTCCTGTGCTGCTCTCATGATAGTGAATAAGTCTCAAGAGATCTGATGGTTTTATAAGGGAGAGTTTCCCTACACAAGTTCTCTCTTTCACGCTGTCATATAAGACACACCTTTTATCTTCCACCATGTGAGGCCTCCCCAACCATGTGGAACTGTGAGTCCATTAAACCTCTTTTTCTTTATAAATTACCCAGTCTCAGGTATGTCTTTATTAGCAGTGTGAGAAGAGACTAATACACTTGGCTATTGTAGATAATGTTGCAATGAGCACAGGACAGCAGATATTTCTTCAAGATCCTGATTTCAATCCCACAGAAGTGGGATTGCTCAATAACATGGTAGTTCTATTTTAAATGTTTTTAAGAGCCTTCATACTGTTTTCTATAATGGTGGCATCATTTTACTTTCTCACCTATAGTGTACAAGGGTTCCAATTTGTCCACATCCTCACAAAGACTTATCTTTTTTTGTTTCATAACAGACATCCTAAGAGATAATATTTCATTGAGGTTTTGATTTGCATTTCCCTGAACTAGTGATCTTGAGTATTCTATCTATCTATCTATCTATCTATCTATCTATCTATCTATCTATCTATCTATACTAGTTGACCATTTGTATGACTATTTTAAAGAAAGCATATTTTTAATCATGTTATTAGGATCTTTGCTATTAAGTTGTAGGACTTCCTTATATGTTTTGGAGATTAATCCCTTATTAGATATATGGTAAGCAAAGATTGTCTCCCACTTCTAAAGTTGCCTTTTTATTCTATTCTTTCCTTTGCAATGTAGAAATTACTTAGTTTGATGCAAGTCTACTTGTCTAATTTTTCTTTGGTCTGATTTTTCTTTTGTTGCTTGTGTTTTTGGTGTCATATCCAAGAAATCACTATCAAGCCCAATGTCATCAAGCTTTTCCTCTATATTTTCTTCTAGGGGTTTTATACTTTTGGGTCTTACATTTAAATCTCTAATCCATTTTTAGTTTATTTTTGTGTATGGTGTAAGATAAGGATTCAATTTCATTCTTTTACAAGTGGATAAACAGTTTTTTCAACACCACTTATTGGAGACTGCTCTCTCCTCAATGTGTATTTTTGTTACCCTTGTCAAAAATCAATATATGCATGGGTTTATTTCTGGCTTTTCTGTTCTGTTCCATTGGTCTACATGTCGGTTTTTATGCCAATACCATACTGTTTTGATTACTGTAGCTTTGTAATACATTTTGAAAACTGGAAGGTTGATGCCTTCAGTTTTTTCTTTTGCTCAAAACTCCTTTGGCCCTTCAGGGTCTTCTGTGGTCCCATACAAATTTTAGCATTACTTTTCAAGTTCTGTAAATAATACCATTTGGATTTTATAGGGATTGAATTAAAATGTAGATCACTTTTGGTAGTATGGTCATTTTAACAATATTAAATCTTCTGAGCCACAAACACAGCATTTTCAATTTACTGTGTCTTCTTTAATTTCTTTCATCAATAATTTGTAGTTTTCAGTGTGTATGTCTTTTACTTCCTTGATTAAGCTTATTTCTATGTTTTTTAATTCTTTTTGATGCTATTGTAAATAGGATTTTTTTCTTAATTTCTGTTGTAGCTATTTCAATGTTAGTATATGGAAACAGAACTGATTTTTGTATGTTGATTTTGTTTCCTACAAATTTACTGATTTTCTTTTTTTAGTTCTAATGGGTTTTTTGTGGGCTCAAAAACACTTTTTTTACATATAAAATAATGTCATCTGCAAATAGAGATCATTTTACTTCTTCCTTTCCAGTTTGGATGTCTTTTGAAATATGGCTTTTAACCTAAATTCAGATGGCTAAGTAACTACATTTCTTAAAAGTATTATTCAACTAATTGGTATGCTCTGCTGACACTCCATAATTTCCTTGCAATGACAATGGCAAATTATCATAATTACAGAATTTCAAAATAGTCTTTCCTGGTTTTCCCAAATGGCTATTTTTTGGTCATTCATTCAATAATCATTCGTCAAAATATATTAAGTGTAATAATACTTATTAATATAAAAATATAAAATCCATAAAGCAAGTAGAGATTTTTGCTTATTTTCTTCACTGATGTGCTCTGGCTCTGAGTACCAGTTTCTGAGACACTTCATATACTCACAACAAATATTTGTTGAATGAATAAATAAAGTGTATATGAGATGTCAATCTCATACAGCTAACTAAGAATTTTAAGTATGAATATGAAATAAGAAATGATCCTGAAACTCAAGAAGCCCATAGTCTTTTTTTCCCTAAATTATCTTCCTAAACTAACCTTCACATTCCTAGGAAAACTACCATCACATTATGTGACAGTACTAGAAGGGTGCGGAATTCTAGTACACAATGAGGGATAGAAAGTATCTATGTTCACTTTGACATTCGATGTTGCCCCTATATGCAGTTAAACACTTTCAGTAAATAGTTGCACTAAAATTTACTTATGCTATTTACTTTTAGAAGTTTTACTTTAATTAGGAACATAAAAATCCAGCTCCAATTGGGAAATTACAAAACGTTTCATGTGTTGCATCAGTCAGATTATTGAGGCATTTCCAGTAATGCATTTATGGTTCATTTGCTTTTCTATGTTAATTTAACCCTTACACATTTCTTCACCATTTTCTTGTCTAATTGATGATCTGTCAAGAAGTTTGGTTTCTCATTAATTAAAAAATATCACAGTAGTCCTCCCTTATGAGCTGTTTTATTTTCTGCAGTTTCAGTTACCCATGGTCAACAGCAGTCAGAGAATAGGTTAGCATAGTACAGTACAGTATAGTACAATAAGATATTTTGAGAGAGAGAGACCACATTCCCATATTCTTGTTATAGTATATTGTTATAATTGTTCTATTTTATTATTAACCTTTTACTGGGCCTAATTTATAAATTAAACTTTATCATAGCTGTGTTGATATAGGAAAAATACATAGTATACACAGCATTTGGTACTATCCAGGGTTTCAGGAGTCCACTGGGGGTCTTGGAACATAGCCTTCATGAATAAGGAGAGACCATTGCATAGGAAACTATTTACTTTTTGAAAATTAGCACACTTTAACATCAAGGTATATCATTTAGCACACTTTAACATCAAGATAAATAATAAATTTGGGGATGTTTATGATTGGCTTACCAGGAAGACTGTTAACTCTTTTGGTTACATAGTAGATTACTACTATTTACTCCATGCATCAGTTGCCTAAAACAGCAAATATATCTCACAGTTGATAACAGTGATTCTGACCTGAGACATTTAATGTATTATATAATTACGGATAGAATATTATTCTCAAGTGTTAAATTTCACATACATGTTAATGTGCAATTTATCCTATGATGAAGTTCACTATAGAGTTTTGTTAAACTTAAAACTCTTCAAAATCATATTCTCAGCAAACCATACCTCTGAGGTGTTAAACTAATCAAATAGCATCACTACAACCTGTTCAAGACACCGAGTTATGAAAATTGTAGATTTTCTCACTTAGACTTAATAAGTATTGGACTTACAATTGATTCTTAAGGTCTTCTGCACATTCAAACATTAAGCAATAAAACTGAAAATAGCACTACTTAAATATTAGTGTTTTACAATCTAAATGTTTTACAATCTAAATCAGAGAAGGAAAAAAGTTATCTTCTCTATGCTCCATTAATAAAAATTGGCTTTGCATATTGAAACACTTGAAACAGTGCTTTCAAATCAAGTGCATTTTATTTTCTGTGTATAGGTCCCCTAAGGAGTTTCATGTTAGGGCCCATGAATGTATACATTGGCAGTATGTGCACAAACACACTGTGGTTCTTGATTTCTGGAAGAATTCAAGTACAGAGTTCCAAAATCTCCTTTATCACTCGACATACAGAACCCTCTTGTCTTGAGTTTGTGAGTTAATTTTGCTCTTTGTCCATATTGTCCACAATCTTTTGTGTAGCCTTTTGTAAATGTAAGCAAATACTGATTATTTACTTTGTGCTAGGCTTATAATCCTTTGCATCCAAGAATAGGATTGCTGACATAGTCTGCTTATAAATCTCTTTTTCTGTGTGGTACTGTGTCTGAAATGACCATATATGAACTGAAGCCCAGGTCATTCTACTTATCCGAATTTTCTAGCCTATCATTAAAAAGGATATGCTCTTCTCTGCCATTCTCCTGAAGAGTTCAGGAATCAAAAAGACACTAAATTGGAATTAACAATCAAATATTTGGAAATTTTTAAATTAGAAAGTTAACTGTATCATTTTAAACTCAAAATTTTAAAAATAATTTGATTTGATCCCTACGTCATTGGATCCCTGGAGATATTCATGTTCAGATATTCTTGTTCAGATATTCTTAATGTGTTGTTTTCCTGCCTTTTGTTCCCCATCGTATTTAATTTTTATTGTTTGGTTTTCTTCTGATATAATGGACTCTTCTGAATTGAGCTGTATAGAACACAATTTTATGTCTATGCTTTACAACTGTTCTACAAGTCTTCATTATGTGACGTTTTCTCCGTCTGTTACTATTAATGAACAAAATATCTATTTCATTACTATTAATGGACAAAATATGTCAATAACAGTAGACATAAGTCTCATCTAAACTTTCAATTTCTCCCCACTTCTGACTACAAAGGCCTACCAGAACTATCACAAATTTAGATTTCCCTCAGGTATCTTGGACTCACTAATTACAGTAGAGGGTCATAGCAAGTTTCTAAAAGAATATTACCTTGATCTCTCTGAGATGACCTCTAATGTGAACCTTCCATTGAACGTTAACAGAAATCTCCATTCTACTGTGACCAAATAGCTTCTCTAAAATCCTTATTTGCAACATTTAGCAATTTTACAATGCAATTTTGCATTTTAGAAATTACAGTTCACCACCACTCCTGTTGATATAGAAGAGATATCACCATTTCTCAATAAGGGTGATGCTTAAGGCAGCACGCGGTAGAAATTTTAGTGTTCTCGAAGACTTGCTTTATTCGGGACCTGAAAAAAAATGCAAGGTTAGAATAATTTCATTATTAACATACTCCAAATTTTTTTCTGCATTGTTTCTACATGTGCCCTCTAATTTTCTATGGCTTCATGTAGAATTCTGGCTATCCAAAGTCTGCAATATGGATTTAAGTTTTGACTTCACCAAAGGTAATTTTTATTAAAGTATGACCTCTTATAGATTCTGCACTTTTAGAAGGAAATTTGAAATCTTACAAAGGGACTTTCATTATTAATATCTCAAATATACATATAAAGATAGATGTTAGATAGCTGGAAAGCTGAATAGGCGAAGGGAGAGATAAATAGATATATAGACAAAAATCTTCCTAATCCCACTTATCTGCTCCAATTATTTCCCCAAACTAGAGAAACATAGCTCACAGAGATCAACAGTGTGTATTCCATGTATAAAAACTTGCCCAAATCTTTTCTGAATAATTACCATATAAATAAAAGCTAAATAAGTAGTAAGTCTGCTATCATAATTATTTGATACATGCACATATTATATCATTATATAATTTGATATATTTTTTTATATAATTTGATACATGCACATATATCATTCATGCACATATTATACCATTATACCATTTTAATATGTGCATATGATGCACAATTCAGGCACCATATTGTGAATATCCATCCTTTGTAATTATGTTTTACAATATGTTTTAAATAAAAATGTGATTTCTAAAATTTTCTTAGTACATGTGACCACCACTAGCAGTACAGATTTCTCATTCAACAGGCTTACAACTTTCTTCATATTCTGCATTGAAATTATGATTAGATCAACAAAGAAGAACATCCTCAAATGTTTCAACATTCTCTGTGATACCATCAATGTTTGTTGTTTGCTTAGGAGTGAGGGATATTGCTGAATTTCTTAAAAGAAACAGTCTCACTGATACTGTAATACATGGCATGAAAACCCAGTGCTGGTTTAATTTCTCAAAATGGGTATGACTTTCCAATTTTCTCATTCTATCATCATCTAAGAATCATGTATTTATGTTAATATTGGGTGCTATTGTTGATAAGCTACTTGTAACAAATGAGTCAAGCAAAAAGGCACGAATTCTGCAGATGGTGGAATAATTCAGTGGGATAATCTGCATAAGCAGATTCATACTTCCATAGAAAACATTTTAATTTAGTGTTTGGCTTTGATCACTAGCTTACTGAACATCCCTAATTTTTTTCATCTAGTTCCCACCTTCTTTTTAATTAAAAATTGTACTGTGATTAGTGATTAATCTTTTTCCAAGCAGCAATATGATTATATTATGCTATGTTGTATGGTACAGATTTTCTATTGTTATAATTTCATTTGGATAGCTCTATGTTACCAGCTTCCTCAGTGAAATACTGCTCCCTGTGAAGGAAAAGCCAACAATTCAATATTATCTTGGATTTTATTCACCTGAAAAGAAAGCATATCAAAGTTTATCAGGCCACACATATTTGATTGGTTTATTCCCACAGAAGAAAGATATATGGTGTTCATTATCTGGGTTTCTTGCAGATTTGATCATTCATTGCTCAACATCTAATTTTTGGGGGGATGACAATATTCACATTCAACAAGTCAACATTCCTCTAACTTAACAGAAACAGCTATTAATGGACTCTCTCCCTCATATCATTTTTTCACATCAGGCTGATGATAGAGTATCCAAGAGGCCCCCCAAGGCTCTGAGATCCCTTAAATAGATGCTGAGCCAAAGAATGATGTTGTGAGTAAAATCTCAGGTCTCTTCCACAGCGGTGAAGAGAGTGGCAAGGCTGGTTCAAATCATGACATGTTGTGAGAAAAGTTTTTGAACAATAGTCTGTGTTCTCACTCTAGTTATTTATGCTCCTCCTCCATTCACATGAAGTAGGTTTTTATCAGTTAGTCACCAAAAGGTAACCATCTTGCTTGGCATTATTTGCATTTAGGATTTTGGATATTTTATTTCTATTTTGAATTCATTTGTTTGTTATCTATTTTATTTTTAGCTTCCAGAGTTAAATTAATCACTAGAAAGTATAAAATTATTTCATGTTCTTATGTGGAAAATGAGAAATCATAGAGAAATATATTGAGAATAATTTTAAAAACTAATCTTCACAGTAGCAAGAAATATAAAGAATACATTAAAGGGAAATGAAATTCTACTACTATACCTGGAAGCAATAAGCCAGGACTAGACCAGACGAAGAGCAGCTGCTAGTATTTCAGTGAGAAAGCTGTCTTTTGATCTCTGTAGGGGGTACATCTTTTGACCTCAATAAGAAGATATTTCAGCACAAAGGTTCAAATAGGTAGTTCTTCAGATTTAAATAGCAATTTTTTTTTTATCTTTTGCCAGTTTACTGGATAAAACTGTGGTTCTCAAGTTTTAATGCACATCAGAATAACCCAGAGGATTTATTACAGCCAGATTGCTGCTTTCTAACCCCAGATATCCTCATTCAGTAGGTCTTGGGTGAGGCTCCTCGTGAATTTACTTTTCTAAGTTTCTGGGGGTGTTGATGCTAATTGTCAAGAAACTATATATTGAAAACCACTGGCGTAGAATATACTATTGATTTTGTGTACATATGTCCTTATAAGATACTAAATTGTTATTTTACGCCAATAGAGACTCTATTGCCCTCTTTATGTAAACAGCTCTTCTGGTGTGAATCAACATTTTAAAATGGGCCTGTCCTGTAATGGGCAGTAACATTTGAAGAAGAAAGAATATACAGAGGAGCCTTGAATGTGACATAAGGAAATTTGAGTCTCAGCTTTTTTCACTTTTCTGTGCTCAGTGGCTTGAGATGATCAACTACAGTCAAAGGCTTTCTTTTTCTACAAAATGGGAACAATACTTATCTCCCAACACAGAGCAACAGAAATTTAGTATCTAGTCTCTTTATATTTTTTAAATTGATTGTATATGGCATATATGGAGAAATGAAAGACAAGAATGGTATATGTTAATTAATGGGGGTTGCCTTCAAGGGGAAGAACAGAAGGGAAATACAGCATTTTACTTTGTACATTTCTGCATTGTTTGTATCTTACATCAGTAATCATTTATGTAGGAATTTTGTACTTAAAACAATTAGAAAGTAAATGATATGCTTTTTAAAAACGATATCAATACACTGACAGGAGGCCTCTGTTTGGAAAGCAGTATTATCTCATAGACAAATTTGTATTTCCCTTCTAAAATACCGATCTGCGAAGGAATCCTTAGGTTTTCTGTTCATGCTAAAATAGAATCCCAAAGCAGTTTCTGTAACCGGTTATTTTTCTTTCAGCCCTAGCTCACACAGTTCCTGTGCTCTGTGTCAAAATGTGCTACTGCTGAGCACTGGGCTTCCCTTGGAGCGGTCAGTGAAAGTGATGTCTAATCAAGAATAACTTTCTCTGCAGGTTTCTTTCCTGTAATTTACTTCCCACTGATTCTCACGGAGGTGATTCCGCAGTGAAAATACAGTCGCTGTTTAATCAGTTCCCTTGATTTCTTTCTGAACTCCATAAGAAGATAGCATTGCAATAACACCCTGTCACTGTGGTGGCTTTAGAAACTTTGGGCATTTTGTCAACAAGCCTTCTCTTAGCAGAGCCCTGCACTAGGCACTACAGCTGTGTGTATTAGTCTGTTCTCATGCTGCTACGAAGAACTACCTGTGACTGGGTGATTTATAAAGAAAAGAGATTTAATTGACTCACAGTTCTGCATGGCTGGGGAGGCCTCAGGAAACTTACAATCATGGCGGAAGGCACCTGTTCACAGGGCGGCTGGAGAGAGAATGAGTGTAAGCAGGGGAAATGCCAGACGCTCATAAAACCATCAGATCTCGTGAGACTCACTCATTATCACGAGAACAGCATGGGAAAACTGCCGCCATGATTCAATTACCTTCACCTGGTCCCATTCTTGACACATGGGGATTATAGGGATTACAATTCAAGGTGAGATTTGGGTGGGAACACAGAGCTAAGTAAATGATATCACTGGATAGAGAATACAGTAAAATAGAAAACATGGTCTACACCCTGTCTCTCAGCCTAGAGCATAAAGCCAGGAAGAAGGAGTGAGAGATTTGAGTACATGATGAGAAATCAGAATTGGGTGGAAGGCAGCTAGAAAAAATGAGCAGATGAAGCAAGAAGGGTGAAGAAGAAGACTGGATTGCATTTTCTAAAGAAGGAGTATTGAAAAGTTTCAGAGTTAACAACTCTAGCTTTAAAATTTTAATTGTAATGTAAAAGTGAAAAGATGCCAAAATTTTCTGAAGCAACCCTAGGAATAGGGTGTTATTCCCCAGAGAGACTATATGCAGGTTCCATTTCACTGTACTCCCTCCCAGCTGCCCCCATGATCCTTAGCTGAGCTGCCTCAGTTAAGGATCATATTCCAGTGATGGTTTGTCTGAATGTCTGTCTGTATTCTAGACCACAAGTCAGAAGTTCAAAGGCGGAAATTCAGTTCATACTCTGTTTTGCAATGATTACTGTGTTGCTTAAAGGTCACAAATATGTTGAGTAAATAAAAACAGTTAAAAAAAAATTAAGTTCCTGAAACATAGTCTGATACTGAAAGGCATTGTGAGTTATTTTGAGAAAAATTGTAGATGCTACTAAATTAGGCTCTATGTTTTCCAGTTGCTATTATTTAGAATTCTATGTATTCTAGTTTCATAGCTTCCTTTGGTTGTTTTTCCTTTTTATGGAATTCCTAACATATCCATTCTTTTTTTCTTTAATTTTTTCTCAAACTGTCTTCCAAACTAACCTTTCCTTTGAACCTGTGCTTCTTAATTGTCAATGCGATAAAACATATTGGTTCCTTTGTTTTGTTCCTGCATTCTTTTAAACAAACAAACAACGAAATGGAAGGAAATGTGTCAAGGTCGCTATTGAAAATAGAAAACAGAACTCTAAAGGAAGATTGCTACCAAGAGAATTGTTTTTAAATCCAGAGAAAATCACTATGATTTTGTTTTTCTTTGTGTGAGTCCTTTTCTACACATTGATTGTGGCTGTGCCAAGTAACAGAAGGGAAGAGAAAAGCCATTTTAGGACACGCCTGGCAGCATGCAGGTGATTTGGGGCACAGAGGAATTCCAGATCCACCCACCATAATGAAGTAAAGAAACCACAAGGCCGGGAAGAGACAAGGAAAGAACAATTGAAGACCATTCCAGGCAAGAGATCAGGCCTAATAAGCAGATGCTAACTGGAAGTTCAATTAAGTCAGAATGGAATCTGGGGCAAGAAGAGAAAAGCTGTCAGAGTGAATGAATTAATTTTATAGAGAAGTATAATGCCACACCTATCCAGGTTTATAATCTCAATATCAAATAACAATCATTCTTCAAGCCTAAATCATAGCTTCTTCTGAAATTCTTTCTTGACAACCCCAAAGTGACATGTTTTCTTCTTGGCTCCTTTAGTTCTCAAGGGTGCACTTCTCATTCATTAGCCAACATAGCCTACCTTGTGTCCTGGTTACTTTTCTTGTGTGATGTGTGAACTCTCCTGTGTTGAAGCTTTTACAATTTCTTTTTTGCAACTTCTAGATTGTCTTTTACTTAAATAAATATTTAACTACTGCGGTGACCATTACATCATATGATCATCTGATGACATCAAAATCCCTCATATGAGTAATACTGTTGTAATCTCAAATCAAGTTCAAAAGAAAAAGACTCTATTCTCCAGCACCTTGCACTGTGTACAAGATTGGTAAATTGATGCCATGTCATTGGAATATGGAAGATGTTCATAAACCAGTCCCAGACATTCTCAGATCCATTTTATTTCCTTGATATGCTTCACACTTTCACACTATCTGAAATTATTGTGTCCCCCTCTTTGTATTTTTCTCCCAACTAAATTGTAAGCTCTATGTGTGCCAGGAGCATTTCTGTTTTGTTCCCTGACAAATCTTTAGGGCCTAGAAAAGTAGCACTTATCAGGAGCTCCGTATCTGTTGAATGGAAAAATTGCTGTTGATTTTAACCAGATAATATGAAGCCCTATAATCCAAAAGTATTGACAGAGCTTATAAAATTAGGTCCTTAGTGTAAAGAATTAGGCAAGGTCTGTATTGATGTAGAAAGATGTTAAAAGGTGCAAAAGCAAATATGCCATAGGCCTGTCTGCAAAAGGGAGAAATACTTATAGGAAGAGGATAGCACAACTCACAAAGACCAACATGAAGCTTCCAGCTTTCTATTTGCCAAGTCTTTAAAAGACTTGGTAAGTGGAATTATCATCAGTTGTATGGTCTCTACTGTATTTTATGCCTACAAACATTGGTGTTCAAAGTTGTTTTTACAATTAGGCTATACATTTAGTTACACTACTCATACAATTATCTATAGCAGAACTTCAGCCATTTGTCTTGTCTCTTGAAGTCTATCCTTCCATGTTACCTCCTTGACTTATGTATATTATAGGAGTAACTCATAAAGGACAAAGTGCTCACACACTGGTCTCTGTTCCCTACTGTACTTCAAGAGTAGAAGCATAAGTCAGTGCAGCCACAGAAGAGAGCAAAATGACACTAGTATAGATGAAGATAATCACATCCCAAGCCTTGGGGAAATCTATATGTGCATAAAAAGACATACACAAGAAAGTTCTTTGCAGCCTTGTCAATAAAAGCAACAAATTAGACATAACTTAAAGTTTTATTAACTTGAAAACAGATAAATACATCATGATATATTCACACAAGGGAATATTTCTCAGCAGTCAAAACAAATGAATTACTGCTATATCTCTCAACATGAATAAATCTAAAAACATAATGTGGAGTGGAAAAAGTAAGGTATAACACACTTTATACATAGTTTAAAATTGCAAAAACACCATAAAATTTATATATGCATAAATATATAGCAAATGCATATGAGAAAATAAGTCCTGATTTAATAATAGTGTTTACTTCCATGAATAGAAGAAAAGGAGTGGATAAAATTGAGGAAAATACAGGCTCACAAATGTATATGTAATGTTTAATTGATTCTTTCAAAATTTTCAAGAAAAAATATTTCATAGTATTAAGGTATCTATGCACAAGAGTGTTATATCCTTAATGTACTTGCTGTATGTTTGAAACATTGAAATAATAAATACTTATTTAAACAACAACAACAACATTTATTTCCAGCCCTGGCCCCAGACCCTAAAGCTGCCGAAATGTTGATGCCTAAGAAGAATCAGATTGCCACTTATGAACTCATTTTTAAGGAGGGAGTCATGGTGGCCAAGAAGGATGTCCACACGCCTAAGCACCCAGAGCTGGCAGACAAGAATGTGCCCAACGTTCACTCATGAAGGCCATGCAGTCTCTGAAGTCCCGAGGCTACATGAAGGAACACTTTGACTGGAGACATTTCTACTGCGACCTCACCAAGGAGGGTATCCAGTAGCTCTGTGATTACCTTCACCTGCCCCCAGAGATTGTGCACAGCCGTCCAGAGACTGGCAGGCCTCGGCCTAAAGGTGTGGAGGGTAAGCAACCTGCAAGACTCACAAGAGGGGAAGCCGACAGAGATACCTGCAGACGGAGTGCTGTGCCCCCTGGTGCCTACAAGAAAGCCGAGGTTAGGGCTGGGTCAACAACCGAATTCCAGTTTAGAGGTGGATTTGGTCGTTGACGTGGTCAACCACCTCAGTAAAATTGGAGAGGATTATTTTGCATTGACTAAACTTACAGAAAAAAAAAAAAAAAAAAAAAAAAAAAACACTTGAAAGCCCAAAGGAAAAAGAATATATTCACAAAAGGTGAGTTAAAGTTATTGAAGTTGAAATAAGACTGGCAGAAGGGAAGGAAAGGAAGTGGAACTGAACAAGATGGACAAGATGGAGGAGGGAGCTTGAAAAAGAGATCCAGAGAAATAGATAAGACCTGAAAGAAAAGATGAACTGGGAAAGTCCCAAGTGATAAAGGGTGAGAATGGAGAAGTCATACCAATTCAAGACAGTGGCTCATGAGTCAAAGGGGAAACAAAATGGAAAACAGAGCTAGCACGGTCTGCAGACCACAATAGGAATATCAGCAAAGACGTATATACATCACTGTAAAGCAAGCAACGTGAAAACATAATTAGTTCCCTTCCTAAGGGTCGACATGCTAGGATAAAGTTAAGGACATTCTAGGAGCCAATTAGCAAAATGCTGCTATTAGAGGCAAGGGTGGCTGGAAGAAAACTATTGTTCTGATTGTTTCTCAAATCTAGTTTAATTGTGCTAGTAGAATGGTGCAGTGATATATGAACTGTAGTAATGGCTCACCCACTTCCACCCTTATAGGTAAGAGGAGGTAAAAGGCAAGAAGATTGTCTTTCCATCAGAGCAATGAAAGAAGGCAGGGTGACACAATAATGCACCAATGCATGCCAAGAGATTCTATTGCAACATCAAACAACAGCAGCATCTCTACGTAGAGAAATGGGTCTCCACTGGACATTCAAACCAGGATAATTGATTGTAAATCTATGACTCACTAAAATGTAGAAAATCTTACCTGTCAATGGGAACTAGAAGAATATTACAATAAGCCAGGCTGCCATTTATTAAATGGGAACTTGCTGACAGGTATCATATTTCTATTAGGGAAGGAAAAAAAAAAAAAACACAACCTTCTCAGGAATTTCTATTCATATTAACTGCCTCATCTGACTGTGCGCACTTGTTTTTGGCCAGGGAATAGAAAATTTGATACCTTTTCACAGGAGGGTTTCTCTTCTTTAAGTAATCTAGAAAGCAAGATAAGAGAGAAAGAAGCATAGAGAACAAGAGAGAAACAGAGTGAATGGCAGAGAGATTGAGAAAATAAATGCCTCCAACCAGAATCAGTTCCATCACCAAGAAAATATTGACAACTATTTTTTCATTAAGGAAATCATAGAAGCTTTTAAACTGCAGACTCTGTTGAATTCTGTAAAAAATCAACTCTGCACTTTCCTTGTTTATCCTTATGTGTCACTAAAAAATAAGAACTCATTCCATGAGTTGGTTAACTACCCTCAGTGTACCTGTTAATTGACTATTTAGATTAACATTATTTTAGAACAAAGAAATCTGTCTCAAGATTTTTAATATTTTTAAAGTAAATACATAGAATTTGAATAATTTAAGACCTTCAGTGTCAGTCTTTAAAAAACGTAAAAGCATAAGTAAAAATACTTGCGGATAGCCTCTAAAACAGTTTCTTCTTAAGAATAATAATTAATTATTAAACTTGTCTGTACCAGATTATTTATTTTGGGTTGTTTTGACTCGAATTTTGTAGCCATGTTCTCTGCTGTGATAGTCACTTTTTAAACTCTATTTTTAAATGATGTAGCTTCAATTTTGTCCATATTTCTTCTATGCAATGTAGAGGGCATTTGCAGATACCCAGTTCCCTAATGCAGCAGTCATCTTATCTCCTGGCTTATTTGCTTATTACAAAGGAAGAGATGTGATGGGAAAGGTGATGGGGTGTAAACAGTGCAATTGACTCTTTTTAAGTTTTACATTTCAACTAGAAGTTAGTATATTTGATTTCTGCATTAAAATAATGGGATATAGGCCGGGCGCGGTGGCTCACGCCTGTAATCCCAGCACTTTGTGGGGCGGAGGCGGGTGCATCACGAGGTCAGGAGATCGAGACCATCCTGGCTAACACAGTGAAACCCCGTCTCTACTAAAAATACAAAAACTTCTCCGTGGGTGGTGGTGGGCGCCTGTAGTCCCAGCTACTCCGGAGGCTGAGGCAGAAGAATGGCGTGAGCCCGGGAGGTGGAGCTTGCAGCGAGCGGAGACTGCGCCACTGCACTCCAGCCTGGGCGACAGAGCGAGAATCCGTCTCAAAAAAAAAAAAAAAGGGGGGGGGATATAGTTGTAATATACCATAACATTTATGTCTAGAAATGCCAAGGCAACAAGTCAAATGGCTCCTCCAAACTAAGTCCTCATTTTAGAAAATCAGAGGACTTTAGAAGTCTATCTCATAGTTCAATTCCCATGTAACGGACATTGTTGACAGATGATATTCTAGACTGACAATGTGAAGCATGGCCATTTTTTTTTCAAGAAACGGTTGATTCAATAACTGAAAAAGTCTTACTGCCCTAAAACACTTGCTTTTAGCAATCTTCATTTTATTCCCCTGTATCCTTTTTTTTTAGTTTTTTTTTTTTTTTTTTAATCATTATACTTTAAGTTTTGGGATATATGTGCAGAATGTGCAGATTTTTTATACAGGTATACAGGTGCCATGGTGGTTTGCTGCACCCATCAACCCATCATCTACATTAGGTATTTCTCCTAATGCTATCCCTCCCCTAGTCCACCACCCCTCAACAGGTCCTGGTGCGTAACATTCCCCTCCCTGTTCCATGTGTTCTCATTGTTGAACTGCCACTTATGAGTGAGAATCTGTACTTGGGAACAACCTAGTTCAGAACAACTCCTGCTTCTAAGGTCTTGACAGCCCTCAAAATAATTCATGGCTACTTTATTTTCTGTCTCTAGCCTTCCCTACTCTAGGATGCTTATCGTTAACGTTTGTCAGCAGCACCTCATGGACACAATACACAGACCCTCCATTACCCTGATTGTCCGTGTGCCAGACCACTTTTGGCTCACATTGAGGATGGTGGTTAAAATTCCTGAGCTGTAGAGACAGAGAGAGCTTGGCTGAAATCTCGGCTTTGCTACATTTTAGCTCCATGGCTACTGAGAGGCATGTTGATCACCCTAGGCCTCCTTCACTGAACTTCCCCTTGAATTGCCAGCATCTATATCATTTCCTCCCCAGGAGTGTCCTCAGACTTCAGAAGCCTCTTTTGCCTTTCAATACAAAGAATGGGAAGTACCTAGGAATTTACATGCCCCAGAATGAGCCTTAACAATCACTGTGTTCAGTAAGGGACAACCTCCACAACGGAACTTCTCTGTGCTGATAGACTAAGACTACACTGAGACCTTGAAGCTACATCATTTAAAAATAGAGTAAAAACAAACAAAAAGCCAAAAAACAAACAACAACAACAACAAAAAACAAAACAAAAACCTGAATATCACAGAAAGAGAACATGGCTACAAAGTTGAGTCAAAACAACCCAAAATAAATAATCTGGTACAGACAAGTTTATTAATTTTTTTTTTTAAGAAAAAACTGTTTTGGAGGCTATCTGCAAATATTTTTACTTATGCTTTTATGTTTTTTAAAGACTGACACTGAAGCTCTTAAATTATTCAAATTCTATGTATTTACTTTAAAAACATTGAAGATCTTGAGAAAGATCTTTGTTCCAAAACAGTGTTAATCTAAATTAAAGAGAAAGATCTCTTTCTCTTTAAAGATCTTTCTCTTTAAACTGTTTAAAGATCTTTCTCTTTAAACAAAGAGAAAGATCTCTTTGTTCCAAAACAGTGTTAATCTAAATAGTCAATTTACAGATGCATTGAGGGTAGTTAACCAACTCAAGGGAAGAGTTCTTATTTTTTACAGCCACTTCAGGATAGGCAACGAAAGTGCAGAGTTGATTCAACAGAGTCTGCAGTTTAAAAGCTTCTATGTTTACCTTAGTGAAATAAATAGCTGTCAATATTTTCTTGGTGATGGACCTGATTCTGGTTGGAAACATTTATTTTCTCAATCTCTCTGCCTTTCATTCTCTGTTTCTCCTCCCTGCCCCACTTCTCTCATTTTCCTACTGGTTTCTCCCAGAAGCACTTTCTTAATAAAGCACTTGCATCAGAATCCTCACCTCTGTTTCTGTTTCAGGGAAACCTGGCCAAAGATGAGAAATTATTATAATCTCTAAATCCCATTTTCCATAACTGTAAATGGGATCAAAATGTATCTACTTCTAGAATTAATTTAGGGAATAAATAAGAAAAAGCACATCGCATGTCAAAGTTTCACACCTGATGTGAATGCTTACAAAAATGTAACTATTGTTATCAGATTTGCTGGCAGAGATTGAACAGGACATTCAAGATGCATTAAATTCAGGGCTTTTCCTTCTCAGGTTTGGGAGGCCATGTTTCCACTAAGGAAGCCCAAGAATGCTGGCTTCCCTTGAGAGGGCACGGCACTGCGGATGGCCATAGAATTCAAGCTCCCTGCAAAGGTGTTGAAGGACTTGTGCATGGCTGCCAGACACTGCTCAGCAGTCTGTGCTGCTTTCCTTTCTGTTGGCAGTGAGCCAGAAAGCCCAGCTTACCAGCAGCACTATTTTGTTGTCCTCTCTGGGGCATCAAGAGAAGAAGAATGTTTCCTACATAGAACAGAGAAAGTCAAAATCCAGAATACATATCGCAAATATTGATTTCAAAGAGTTCTTGTATAGCTTAAATGTGATATAAATCTATATGTCAAATTAGTATAGAAAAAATGAGGCTTTATGTTTTTCATGTGGTTCAGTGGACTGCATATTTGAGAGGCGTAACATCGTGCAGCCAATTATGAGATTGATATTCGAAGGTCGCACTCACCCAGCTGCAAAGCTCAATGTGGGCTATATAAGCGGCTGAAGGGAACTGGGCAGCAATTTTAATTAATTAGCAATTTAGAGCCTCTCATGCTAAAAGCTACCTTAATGATAAAAAGAGAAATGATATGGGAAGGCAAAAGAATTTGAAACATTCAGCCTGAAACAACAGATATATTACCAACAGTGAGCTTTTAAGCAGGAACCTATCTTTTACTCAGCCATTACATGCTAGCTATTAATATTTTATGGTTATAAAAATTGTAAATCAGTGAAAATCAACTTAATATTTTGAGTTCATTAGGAGCTTTTTGGCTTCTGAAGAAAATCATTTTAGCTGGACTCTAACATCATTTGCTCTTGAGTGAAAACAACAATCTTCTATTTATTTGTATAATATAGGTCATGGCTCAGAAAACGCTACCCCAAAGCATTTTTGGAGGCCTCAGAAGTAAGAAAGGCATTCTGACCTTCCCATTTTTCTGTGTGAGATCTGACCAAAAATTCTGTACCCACCTTGCCTGAAAGTAAGTCATAAGACCCTCATCCCAGACAGGTCCTGTCCTGCAGCTGGGGAGAAGGAATGCTACACAGAGAAGCCAAGGAGAATCTGAATACACAGCACTTTCTGGGTTCCCCTTTAATCTATTGCCATTAGAGCATACTCTTTTGTTCAAGCACATTTCTACATGGCTGTCCATTCTTCATTGAATCTAGGCATAGAAATGGAAAGTTTTCCCTGGGTCTTTGGGTCTTCATTTTTGAAGGCTGCTGTGTCACATAAAATTTTGATTAAATAAATTTGTTGTGCTTTTCTATTTGTAACCTATCTGTTATGATAGAGGTGCTGCCTCTATCCCTTTCCCTTATGATGGGTGTGGAAGGATATCACAGCTCTCTGCCCCTACATATAGCTAAATCATCATAGTGCTTTATGATTTATAAAGTCTTTTTATACATTATGGTCTCATTTAATCTTCAAATCAAAGATAAAAAAGAGAAAAATTATTACTACCCTCAATATATGTTAGAGATAAAATAAGGTTTTCAGTCCATCCAGGATCACAAAGTAAGTGGTGATGCTGTACTACTGACAGATCCTTTAATTCCAAATTGCGTTGTTACCTCACTTCACATCAAATATATATGCGATATAAAACTCTTGTTGATTTTTATACAAGAGAGTCTGCTTCATAAGTTAAAATGATCAAAATATGGAGCAAGGGAAATCAACTTGTTTCTTTTCTCTTATTTATTTATTTTTAGGTTCAAGCAGTATGTGTACAGGTCTGTTATATGAGTATATTGTGTAATGCTGACATTTGGGCTTTTAGTGAACCCATCACACAAATAGTGAATACAGTACCCAATAGCAATGGGACTCAACTTGTTTCTTAATCTCAGCCAGTTCAATTCCTACTAAGTGGTAAATATAATTAATCATCTTCCCTTAAACACTGATTTAAGAGAAATCCCCACCTCTACCTTACTTCCCATTAGACAATAAGGGCTGGAGACATGTCAGTAACATACTCATGGTTTTGATACACAAAGCCTGATTTTTCTTTGGAAATATGTTTCTTACATGAATGAATGAATATGCTCAGGAATGCTCTAGTTACAAGAGAGTTATCATCCATGAACAATGCTCAGAAAGATCTTACAATATTGATGAATTTAGAAAATATATACATGGAAATAGCAAGCAAATGCAAAATCAAATAATACTAGCGATGAGTTTATCAGGATTTCATTCAACAGAGAAATGCCCTGCTAGAGAAGAGTGCATGGAAGCTGTAGGTTATGCTCTCAGTCCTTCATCCACCTATCCTGGTATCGCTTTACCAGTTTTGCTCTCACAGGCTCCCTGTGCTTCCATTCCCAACAGCTAGCACTCATGTGTCTTTGGCAGAGAGAAGCTGGAAATGCATGTGAACGTATGTCCCTCCCGACTAGGCACAGCCCTTAATCAATGCCTAGTAATACCTGGGCTTCTGTCCCTGAATGAGGCAGATCGAATGTAACCAACCTGTCTCCAAAGCTCCCCTTTGAGACTGAGCCAAAGTGACCCTTCCTGGGACCTCACTCCATCTCATACCCTTACTTGGCCTCCTTCTCACCCAGGCCCCACTTCCCTCCTCCCTTATTTTTTTCTTGACCCTTCCTAAAAAACCACTTTCACAAAAATCCTCTTTTTAGGTATATTTTGGGGGAACCCAATCTAAAAAAGAGAAGATTGAAACTGAGCTTCAAATTTGAGTGTTGGGCCAAAAATTTCATTCCAGGAAGGGGGAAGGTAATGAGAAAAGGCATGGATCTGTGGAGGTTTTGTATTGTTAATGTAGGTGTTAGGAATTGTAGGTGTTGTTAAGGAAAAGCCTTCCTGACAACTAACATGGGTGTTGTAGAGACAGGATTATAAGCTTGGGTAATGATATGGTTTGGCTGTGTCCCCACCCAAAATCTCATCTTGAATTATAATCTCCATAATCCCCATAATCCCCATGTGTCAAAAGAGAGGCCAGGTAGAGGTAATTGAATCATGGGGGCAGTTTCCCCCATGCTGTTCTTGTGATAGTGAGTTTTCACCAGATCTGACAGTTTTATAAGTGCTTGATCTGATGGTTTTGTAAGTATTTCATGAGATCTGATGGTTTTATAAGTGTTTTGTAAGTCCTGCATTCATTTCTCCTTCCTGCCCCCTTGTGAAGAAGGTGTCTTGCTTCCCCTTCACCTTCCGCCATGATTGTAAGTTTCCTGAGGCCTCCCCAGCCAGGCTAAACTATGAGTCAATTAAACTTCTTTCCTTTATGAATTACCCAGTCTTGGGCAGTTCTTTACAGCAGTGTGAAAACGAACTAATAATGGTAGGTAGGACAATAGGGCAGAATCATATCAGGTAGGGCATGAAAAAAAAAGAGATTTGAACTTAATGTGATAAAGAGTGTGAAATCATGTTGAATTTCCTAGTGGGAGAAGAACGTGAGAAAAGCAGGCAAATCTCAAAACATAGCTACGAAACTCCAGTCTCTGTAGATGCTATGTGGAAAAAAAGTTCTATGGTCAAATAAAGTTTGAAAACAGTTTTCATCCTACCTGTAGCCCATGGATGATTATCAAATGACCATATACCTATGAAAGGTGGGATCAAAGAGCAGTTTTAATTTTGTTCTTCTAGTTTCTAATTTTTTTGTTTGTTTGTTTTTGAGACAGAGTCTCTCTCTGTCAGCCAGGCTGGAGTGCAATGGAGCGATCTCGGCTCACTGCAACCTCCGCCTCCAGGGTTCAAGTGATTCTCCTGTCTCAGCCTCCCAAGTAGCTGGGATTACAGGCACACACCTTCACACCTGGCTAATTTTTGTATTTTTAGTAGAGACGAGGTTTCACCATGTTGGCCAGGCTGGTCTTGAACTCCTGATCTCAGGTGATCCACCAGCCTAAGCCGGCCTCCCAAAGTGCTGGGAATACAGGCATGAGCCACTGTGCCCAGCCTTCTAGTTTCTAATCTTGTACTCAGGAGTGTACTCCGTGTAGTGTAGTGCTAGTTAATGTGTGATCCACCTGCTGGTAAAGAATTCTGTTTTGCTTTAGAAAGCCTAGCATTGACTAACACATTTGGTCACAGTACATATTGGGAAAGTCATTCTTATTAATATAGTATAGAACTAGTTATTCTGTAAACATACTTTGGGAAATGTTGCTTTAGGAAGCTCCATGAAAGAGGGAGAGACTGGATGGAGGCCAAGCACTTTGTTAGGAGGAGACCAGGCTGGTGGCGAGAGAAATGTAAAGAAAATAAGCATCAGAGACCATCTGCAAAAGCCTTTGGGTATCATGAAAACCTGAATTTTCTAGCCCCACCATAGTGGTATGAGTGACATAAATGGGACTGTTTAGTGGTGCAAATTTCCTCAGACTCCAGTGGCTGCTATCTAATGGAAATAGGAGACTGGAAAGCATATTGGAAAACTGAAAAATTAAAAAATATTAAAAATTGAATGATTCCACCCAAATGGTTATATTATCTAGCATCATTTTAGTAACACTAAAAGGTAGTTTTATTACATTCAAACATTAAAAGCCGACAAAATAATTTTTTTAAAAAAGAAGCTTGTCTGTAGTTTCAGTCTTAAGCTCAAATAACATAAGGGTAAGAGGTTTTGGTATCATTTTCTGGTTTTTTTCAAATAAATTTTTAGAAAATTGTAATGGGCATATGAAACACCCAGAGATCTTGCAAAAATGCGGATTTTAATCTAGAAGGTCTGGATGGAGTCTGAGATCTTGCATTTCTCACAAGCTCCCTGGTGATGCAAGGTTGCTGGTCTAATTACTACACTTTGAGCAGCAAGGGGCTCGAAGATAAGGTCCACCTGACTATAAAATGCAGAGATTCAAAATTAGAATTTCGATAGAAATTATTTTTCCTCTGTCAAGCATTTATTGTATTATTTCTCATGCATATTTGTTTGTTTATTTTGTTAGTTTTTTGTAATATTCAGTGTCAGCTGAGCAGTTAAGAAGTGATAGGGAGAAATGTGTGTGGGTAAGGGAATTTAAATGAGGTGTAAGACCTGTGGGAGGCTCTAGGGAAGACGAAGGGTCTACTTTCAGAGTTCGGCACCAGTGGGAGGTTCCCATGGCTAATTTACAAGCTTTACAGGGGAAAGGGAACATTTTATCAAGATATATTTTTAACTTCTTTTTTCATTCTATGTTCTTCATTTAACTGTTAATTTTATACATGCTGTGGGCTGAGAAATATGAATAAGGTTTCCCTTTAATAGCAGTGTTACCTAAAACCAGCTATACCAGTTTTTAACAGAATCTTCTTTCTCTATCATATTTTGTTATTTCAATAAACTTCATTCTTTAAGGAAGTTTTCCAGTAGTATTTTCTTCATTTTCATGTGCTAGTACCTTCTTAATTCTAAAAGTATAAGAAATAAGATAAAGAGAGAGTATTCTTGCAATTATTTATATTCAGAACACCATGGTAAAAAGAAATAGGCATTTTCATTGGCTTTTAGTTATATATTTGTTACTTTCTGGAAACAAAAGGAAGGAAATTTAAATAATAAACCTTTGAGATCTTGGTGGTTCCTGAAATAGCAATGATGAAAACATAAGCTCTACCCTTTTGTTTTTCTTATGATGGTCCTAACATCTAGATCTGTCCATTTTAACCCAGAAGTTCACCTTAAAATTAATAAGGGAGTAATAAAATTAATTGTGCATTTAAAAAGTCTCATGTCACTACAGGATGTTATACATCAAACAAGTTCTCATTTTACTTTAAAATATGACTATACTTTTATTATACATGCAATGTATTTTTCAGAAGATTTATAGGTAAACTTTCCATGATATTATTAGCCAGCCATGGCTTCCTCTATGGATTAAAGAATTAAAATGTTAATGGGAAATTCATGACTCAGGACTGAGAAAACTTCCTTTTTCCTCTGAATGACTGAGTATACATATATATTTGGCTCTTTTCAATATCATGACCCAGAAAATTCATTAGATTTGCATTAACAAAGTGAGCCATGTATGTTAACCTTCTCAGTCTAGAAAAAAAGGTAAGAAAATTAACAACTCTTGAGTATTTCCAACGTCCAGGGAATATTCAAGGCACTTTTACTAAGTCGTCTCATAAAACAGCCGGAGTCTCAGTCTCCACATTAAAGGATTATAGAGTATCTCTAAAGAGTCAGAGTAAAAAGAGTCAGAGTAAAACCACTGTAAAACATTCTCGTTCAAAGAATACAGTTTCTTGTGACAAGTAATTACTGTGTTCCTTACAAGTGAATTGACAACTGGCTAGGGAGTCGAGACACTGAAAAGGAAGTCCACACAGGATAAGGCTTCACCAGCTCCCCATTCCTAAGTCTTGATCATTGCCAATGGATCTGAGAACTCTGAGTTGACTGAGGCCTCCATTTCCCTCCAAGAGAATATTGTATTTTATGTTTACATTTCTTATATCTAAAGGCAAATGAAGGAGACACAGATCCCTGCCTTAGTTAGAATGCGTCTTTAATACTTGACTTAGGTTTGCAAGTCTTTGCTCATAAACACTTCATATTGAAGCAGCTCAGTCTTTAATTGTAAAAAGGAATTAATAACTAGAGGAAAATTTTAAAGGTGAGAACTTCATCTAAGGTGGAAAAATTACCCAACTACTGTGAAAATAAATGAAAAATTGAGAATGAGAGTAATTTAGCAAAAATAACAGTAAGAAGAAGCAAATAAAAGCATGAGAATATTAATATTGTATCAGGAATTCTGAAAGTCAAAAATCTTATGGACAATGAATCAGTTTACAATCAGTTTACAAATATTACTGTTACTTCCCTTTGGGAATTACTACTGTAATTCACAAAAACAAAAACAAACAAACAAACAAAAAACACAGGAAAAAAGCTTTTGTTTGGGAAAACCAAAAGTGAACTTGTGCTTATTTTCCTAATTGCTGTTGACTTTTCCCAGCAGAATCCCATCAGATTGCTGCACTTCAGTCTTGAGCACTCATAGTCTTGTTTTGTGTGCTTTACCGGCAAATGTACATGAAAATCCTTATCGTTTTAGATGTTGCTATAATACATACATGCCAAGATGAGTATAATAATGGATTTTTTGGTACAGCTTCAGATAGAGTAGGAAAAAATATTTGTAGTTATGTTAACTTTTTTCCATTTATGAGTAAATTTTAGCATTTTGAATTCTCTCCTAATCTGTAAATTATTCTTATTCTGTATAAATGTTACCTTATCCATCTACTACATTGCTCTTTTTGTCTCACTTTGATTGCTGAAGTTACCTCTAAATTATTTTATATACAAGTCTTCAAATCAAAGTCAAAATTTTTTCCTGAAAGACAATATTTGCCACCAATCCCAGAAAATACATTACTATTTTCAGTGTATACATCAGTAAAAAGAGAACAATGGCCAAATTATTAAATATGATTAGGGATAAAGACTAAATTAATAATACACCTAAGTGTCACCAGTGTCCCAAAGTGGATACTGGGAAGCACCTATAATTTCATTTAATTCTCATTATAATACCATGAGGTAGATTCTATTGTTATTATTTCATGTTCCCAATGAAAACCTCTTATTTTTACTTTACTTTTAAGAAAACTACTTTTTTCCAAAAAATCATATACCCCTTTTATGTAAAAGAAATCAAGTAATCCATAAAAGAGCAAAGAAGAAAGTAAACTATCTCCAAAATACCACCACCCGAAAACAAAAGTTATTAATGTTTGCTGAAAAATATTCCAGATCTGTCTCTTTGCATGTATACAAATAAAGGTAATTGCTGTATAGTACAGCAACATAGACAAGTAGATAATAGATAAGGATAGATTGATGAATAGATAATATTAGTGAATACACAGAGAGAAGAGAAATAACGGATGGATGGAAATCCAGCTAATAGTTAGAAAAATAATGTATTTTCCTTTCTTATTTTCCACGTACCTAGTCAGCCAAAGGCATCTATGTATGATAGAGGTGGTGAGGTCAGGAAACCTGAAAAAAATGCAAAGAAAAAAAAGAGTTAACTTTCAGCATCTAATATTCAAAACAGAATTTTAAGACGCTGTTAGGTTTGAAGATCATACATCGTGAAAGGGAGGGAAAGTAGTATTTTCTTTTATTTTCTTTTTAGTATATCAAGAGCCTGGCCAGAATTTTCCAAATGTAATTTCCGTACAGGAAAAAGTCCTAGGTAATCTCCACCTTGGCACTTGCGTGCCCAATTTTCAGTCCCCACCTTACAGATGGGTAAAGATGCCTAACTACTGTGCAAGTTTGTAATCAGAATTACCTTGCATATACAGAGGAGTTTTTTTTCTTAGAAATTGCTATTATCATTATGATATATATCTTTATATTTTTACACAGCCACATTATCTTTTAAAGTTTTTGTGTTTATATTATGTCTCTTTAGTGGAAGACAGGTAATTTTCACTCTTCTTACTAAGGTATCAAAGTACACAATGCTAATGGTAATTTGAATAATAATGCTGATTGCTTGATTAGTAATGATTTGGGTTACTACAAAACTTTTAACTTTTCAAAACTTTTATGAATACTTTTTCAAAGAAGATTTTACTACAAATATCACAGATTTTTTAGAAATTAAGTTGCCATTTTATATAGAAAAGAAAATTGCATCACAAAGAATGGCAGTGACTTTCCTCTAATCATACAGCTGGCAGCTGATTAGTAGCTGAGAACAAATTAGGTTGGTTCCCCTAATCCCCAGCCCTGTCCTGCTTTCATTAAACATTGCTTTGAAGTTTTTTCTAGACAAGATTCTTTACTTTGGGATCAAGGTAAACAGCATCACTTTAACAACAACTGCATGGCAAGAACATCTCTCAGAGCTAGGCTATTCCTTCTGATTGTCTAGGTAAGCTCATTAATAACCATGTAGAATGAACGGATATGACCTGCATTTCCAAACTAGGGCTTGATCCACATGCAACTACTTCTTTCTTATGATTTATTTCGCTGCTAAACCTTGCTTATTCAGTAAGTTGCTTCTGTCTAGGCCTCCACACTGATGCACTGATGTGACCTGTAATACAAGTACATTTTCTGGTTACCATGGCTTTGGGATAATCTGTCTCTGCCAAACTGTTCATTGCTTAGGCACTTATTCCATCATAATTGTGTCCAGTCTGATAACAAATATTGAACATCAAAAAAAAAATGTATTTTATATTTTTAAATGAGTAAGAGAGTCCTTTTTAAAACATTCCTTCTGAGCCAAGAACTAAAAATGCGAAACAGTAATTGGGCATGGAAAAAAATAGTTTAGGGCTCCACAAGCCCTTATTTCACCAGATACTGAATCATTTCTTAGTCCATTCACAGTAATATAGTGTTTTTCTAGCCTGCTCCAGCCTCTGCCCATTACCGAGTTCAAAAGCCACTTCTGTATATTTTTAGGTATTTGTTACAGCAGCACCCCACTTCTTGTTATCAATTTGTCTTAGTCTATCCCTGTAACTATAACAAGGTAGCTTGGATCTGGTAATTTATAAACAATAGAAATTTACTTCTTACAGTTTTGAAGGCTGGGGGCCTGTTTCATAGATGTCACCTTCTCGTGGTGATCTCACATGGCAAAGGGGGCAAAGAGTCTCCCTCAAGACCTTTTAAAAGGACACTAATCCTATCCAAGAGGGGTTCCCAAAGACCCCACCTCTTATTACTATCTCTTTCAGGGTTAGGTTTCAACATATGAATTTTGGAGAAACACAGACATTCAGACCATAAAAACTTCATATTTATGACAAGGATGTCATTCCTGAAGTTTCTATTTTTTAGTGTGTATATAACTTTTATTTTAATTACAAAAATAAAAGAAGCTCATAAACGTTAAATTAAAAATTCAGACAAAACATGTGTAAAATGAAAACATTTTATAATATCTTAGAACTTAAGCCCAAACCACTATAAGATCTGCTTTATAGATTTGGTCTAGAGCTGAACATTTTTTATTCTTAAGTGTAATAGAATTAACCACACTTTAAGAAATAGAACTAATGAAAAATAAAATATTAATATCGAATCTCAAAGGTAAACTGACAGACTTTTTATCATAAAATAAAATACTTGAAATATTTCCTGCCAAATAAATGACTATGAAACAGTGGAAGAGACTGAAAGAAGAAAGGTCACGGTCAAACTAAAGAACAGGAAATGAAAAAAATCTGTTATAACTGTATAATGTGCTCCTTCATCATTCTAACACATTATAAACTTTAAAATGATGCTCAGACTGGTTTTATAAACATTTCTCTTGATCTTGCCTCATGTTTTGTTGCATTTGATAAAAGGTTTTTCGACTTTAAGCCTCTAAATATCAGGCTGAGGAAGTCTAACTTAAGAGCACTTAATAGAGCATTTCATGCCTATTTAAACTACCTTGAAATCATTGGAGTGTCTCGGTAAGGTTTCCCTTGAACTTATCACCTTAGAAAGGCACATATGAGTCTTTCCCAAAGGCAGCATCTTTTTCAAAAGTACCATCTCATATCAGCTTATTAGCTACAATGACCACTTCAATCGGATGACAATGGAAGGGGAATAGAAGTCTCAAGTATACTGGAAAGTTTTTAATGACTTAATCATTCTATGATATGATTTTTGTAGTGTTTTGTTTTTTTCAACCTTTCTCTTGGTCTTCCATTCTTAGGATCTAAAAAGACTTTAGCCTAATGTCTAGAACTCTCCAGTAGTATTTAGATTTCCTTTTGTGAAAACTGGTAGAAGGAAAGAGACAGCCTCTCATGGAGTAATAATGGACAACTGCTCATCCACTCCAAGCTCTTGTGTTGTGGGATACTATCGCATTTAGCATCTTCACTCCAATTTTACTCAAGCCACTCAAAATAATGAGGACATTTGCACTTCTACTACCACTCTCAAAATTTTACAGTCCACATTGCCACCACATAGAATTTCTGGTGTAATTGACGGCATGAAGCTTGAAGACTTTTCTCCAAATTTTAATACTTTCCTGATTGTTCTATAACTTAAGATATCCAGAAGTAAGTCAGCTGTTCAGCTACTTTTATGGTCAAGCACATCTTTATTTAAAACAAAGAACTGTACATGTCTATATGTACATTTAAAACAAGGAACATGTCTATATGTCTCTGTTTAAATATAGAATATTAAAAGCTAAAAGTGATTGTTTCTACCAATCCCAGTTTTATGTAAATGAGGAAACAAATTATTCTGATATTTCTACTTTTAATGTGTTTTTTGAGCTCCAGTCTGGGATTTCCAACTGCCTGTTGGACTCAAAATCCAGTTGCTCTACAGCCCCTCAGCCTTAACAGGTAAATGCTGAACCTCATATTTCTCCGCAGAAGTTACTGTGATTCTCTAACAGTCAGGATCCCATAGGTAAACCAAATCACACTATATGTTTCAACAGAAAGGATTTAATATAAATGGTTACATAGGTGCTGGGGGGTAAAACAAAGATAGTGGCCAAAGTAAGCCGCTTCCTGGGAAGAAGCAAGGGATGGGGCTGAAGTTGAGTTGAGCTCAGAGAACTCTGCAGTTTGTAGGGGGAATCCCACAGACTCAGATCTACAAGGAGGGGTGCTGGCCTGATATCTATGGTATATCAGGAGTGGAGGAGTGGGGGCAAGGGGAAAAGTTGGGACTCAGACCTCTGAAGAAGGGGCATTCTAGGTGGCTGCTGGCATCTCTGAGGGATTATAATGAGGCTAGTTTTTGGAATGCAAAAACAACAAACAAGAAACAAATCAAAAGAGAAAAATAAATAAATATATAACAGCATGGGCACTGGAACGAACTACTGCTGCCAAGGTGAAGGGATTGCCGTGGGGAGACACGGAGTAACAGGAAGCACACAGGAAGACTGAAATCCTATCTCCCCTTCTCCTGCTCTCCAGTTTCCCCAACGGCAAAACCTGACAGGGGGCCAGGTGGCAAGAGAACAAGGTTGTCTTCAGAGTTGCAGTCCCAGCATCACAAAGCTGAGGATAGAAAGGCAAACTTGAAGCTGACAGATAATAGTATTCATCATATCTACAAACTGTCATCTCTTCTCATCCCTCCAGCCTCAGCTAGAAGACCCTCTCCTGACCCCAGAGATAGGGCTAGGTAAGTACTCCCTTCTCTTTGTTCTTGTGTGTTCTGATTAGGAGCAAGGGACATAATCACAAGAATCGCACACACAAAGGATCGATGGATAATAAACTTATAAAAAAGATATTCAACTTCACCATCATTAAACATCAAATACACATATAATAAAGTAAGAAAATATTTTTCATCTATCAGACAGCAAAAAAAAAATAAAGGTATTAGTAACGTCATTTGTGGTCAAGGATTTAGTAAAAAGTGTTGCTAAAATGTAAACTGTGGTTTATTGCATTGTTGTAATAATCTGTTCTCTGTTATTCCCCATAAGAATATGAACCTCTAAAGCTTCATCACAGCAGAGGTGCTTAATAAAGATGTTGCTGAGTTAAAGAATAAAGGAAGTTTTGGAATGTTCCTGAGGTGACAGCATGAATGGAGAAGACAGAATGAGAATCCTGGATTCTTGGATTTCATTCCAGGAGTCCTGGCACAAAAACACCCCAGTTAATGTCCATACTTTTTACATGCATATAAATATCTCAGGAACTGAACAATGAGAACACATGGACACAGGAAGGAGAACATCACACACCGGGGACTGTTATGGGGTGGGGAGAGCGATAGCATTAGGTGATATACCTAATGCTAAATGACGAGTTAATGAGTGCAGCACACCAACATGGCACATGCATACATATGTAACAAACCTGCACGTTGTGCACATGTACCCTAAAACTTAAAGTATAATAATAATTAAAAAAAACAAGAGGAAACTCAAAAAGAAAAAGAAGAAATTTAGAAGTTTTATTCATTTTTGAATATAGAAATGTATAAAGAACACAACAAAAAACCCTATAATTTGACCATCCAGATAGTCTCAGTTGCCTTTTTAAAAATAAGTTATAGATATGCATAGTTAGAAAAAAAAATAAAGCTCTTCAGAGAAGCAAAAAAATAAGAATGTGAAAACCTTCTTCTCTCCATTCCTAAAACCTTTAAAGGAAAAAGTTTAGATTATAACTTTAAAGATTTCAAAGGTTAAGAAAAGCTTACTCCCTGTATAAAGCTATAGCTTCTCTGCTTGGTTCAAGAGTTTTATTTTCAGTATAAATTACATGAATTGCACTCCTGGACACTATATACACTCCAAAGCCATCATATTATAATGACCCATGATATAGTAACATGGTAAAATGGAATAAGCCTTCAGTAATATATAATTTAATTATTTCATCATGGAGATGAAAAAACTGAGACACAGAAAGTTTATGTTACTACCGTAAGTAAGGCCAATAGCTAATAGAGCCACTAATACAATTCCAAGCTCCTGTGTTTCCATCCATAATGAATAATTTACCCCCAAATTCAAGAAATAAATATAGAGACATTAATTAGAAATGTATGTCTTAAATTTAATAGCAGATAACTTATGATTATTTTGCATTGATACAGTACGAATTTTTAGACAAAAGATTATACTTCCTAATATTTGTGCAGTACTAATGTTAGAACTATTCAAGCAAAAAAATTCACATCTCACCAGGTGTTTCACATGAGTCTGACACTTGTTTTTAAAACACTGCTAACCCCTTAAGCTTGTATCCCAACATAATTTGTGATTGTGTGACTCATTACAAATAGAAACAGGAATATTCTCTAAATATTGGAGTCAATGAGAATTTCCTTAGCAATATCCCAGGCTCACATGCCCCAGGCTGTTAATGAAAGAAGAAAATAGTTCCTTTAAATTAGCAATATTATAACTGAGATGCAAATGCCTTATTCTTTGGCTTTCGTTGCCATCATTGACTATCATTATGTTGACAGATTGAGGGACTTAAGGGATAGTACTGCAGGATAGAAAAAAGAGATAAGAATGCTCTGGTAAATTTTTAAGAATACTAAGTGGCAAATAAATGTAAATATGCACTAAATGCATCTGTGTTTTTAAGAGGTAGGACTTAGAAATAATTACCAAATACCTAGAAAAATTAAATACAATCTGTGTTCTTTCAGGGTTGATGTCTTGATAAAAAAACAGAGGTTTTTATTAGGTATTTTGCCAAAGAAAAAATATAGATGATCCACCTAAATAGAAGATTACCTAATAATCAGATTTGTTAAATGGATAACAGTATCCAATGTTATAAAAAATGGGAAAACGGAGACTTCCATACATTGTTGCTATAGATGCAAATTGGTCCAATTTTCTGGAAGGCAATTTAGCTTGTCTATTAACATTTTAAATGTGTATGCCCTTTGAGCCACCAGGTCCAATGCTAGAATCTTTCCCAAGGAATTAATTGGAAAGGGTGCCAAAAAAGTCTAAGTGAAAGGATGTTTATTGCATTGTTTGTAACAGTAAACAGCTGGATAATGTCCTAAATGTCCATCAACACAATATTGGTCATTTATTTAATGAATATACAGTCATTAAAAATAATGAGATAGAACTATTTGTGTTGACAGAGAAAGATGTTAATGATACATAATTAATTAAAAGGAAAGAAAAATAGGGAATGGCTATGAAAAAATATGTTTAGAACTGTTTCAACTTTGTATGTGTGTATATATTAATAGATGTATAGATATACACTTAGCTTGTCATGGGATATTTTTATTACTTCTTTATACATTTTTGTATTGTTAAATTATTTTTACAATGAGCTTTTATTATATTTATAACCAGCAAATTTTGGAGAAAGAAGAGACTGAGAATGAGTGAAGGCTTCATAAAGATGGTGATACAGGAGTCAATTCTTGAAAGACTGAGATTATACACTTTATTGTTTTATTCTGAATTTTAAAAAATTTAGTATAGAAAACTTAGAAAGCACAGAAAATCATAAAAATTACAGTAAAAATTACCACACTCAGAAATAACTATATTTCTAGGTATTATCAGCTCAGTAAAATTTCAATCGGCAGGGATGAGAGTGCAGGCAATTTTGGGAAAACAAAGGCAGAGAATTAAGAAAGCTAGGATTGTATTCATGTAAGCTATTTAAACTAACTGGATCAAAAAGAAGTGGAAAGTAAATCTGAAAGATTAGATTAGAGGATTATCATCATAAATGGCCTTAAATGTGAGGGTGACTATAAGTAATGGGGAACCATTGAAGGCCCTAGTGTAAGGAAAGGAGGTGTTTGAAGATATGCTTAAGATTAACCTGTAATCCTGGCACTTTGGGAGGCCAAGATGGGTGGATCACCTGAGGTCAGGAGTTCAAGACCAGCCTGGCCAACATGGTAAAACCCCGTCTCTACTAAAAATACAAAAATTAGCCATGCATGGTGGTAAATACCTGTAATCCCAGCTACTCGGGAGGCTGAGGCAGGAGAATCACTTGAACCTGGGAGGTGGAAGTTGCAGTGAGCCGAGATCACACCGCTGCACTCTAGCCCGGGTGACAGAGCTTAAAAACAAACGAAAAGATTAACTTGGCAGCAACATTAGAAAAATTGGAGAAGAGAATGATGGGAGTTAGAATATTTAATAGTTTATTATAGTAATCTAGGGAGAAAGCTGAACTAAATGCTTTTTAAATACTGAACTAAAGGGAAAATATAGGAATATATCTACAAATATATGTATTTGTAGAGATAATAAAGTTTTACACATTTTGCCTAAAATAACAGTATCTTTGTGTGTGCAGTTTTTATTATCTTTCATTCTATTTTTTGTTGTTTGGGGAGAGCTGAAATTTTACAAGATTATAAAACATCAGCTTTGACAATTGTAAGAGTGATTCACTTCTTACCTATCAAGTCCATCTATTTTTGGAACAAAATAAGTAAGACAAATAAGAATCAGCTACCTTCACAATCTAAGAGTCCATATTACAAACTCATGAAATTTTCACAAGGATTTGAACAAAGGCCCTCATAAATTTTTGCCAAAAATAAAATAATAAAGTGAGTTATAAGAATTTGCCCAATGTAAATCTTTTTCTTGACTTTAACATTGAATTAATAATAGTTTACATCATATTGCCTATAAATTATATAACATAAGCAGTAGATGTTGAGCAAGTCATTTCTATTTAAACCTAATTATGGGGGAAATAATATTATGATGACAACACTTCAATACTGTCTCTACTTACACTTAATAAATTGCCTTGTTTTGCTCTGCATTTTTAGGTATCGTCTATGTTATTTATTTTTCTATAACTAGTATTGGATGATATGCCTGTTGAAGGTAAACATTTAAGAGGAGTTAGAAAGTTATTTGTCTGTTAGGAATTCTTACCCCTTTTCCCAGACCCGACACTAGGAAATATGCTTCACATTTCTAATTTCTGATGTCGAAATAGAAATCGCAGAAATTGTAGAAGCTGGAGAAGTTGGAGAAATTGAAGAATTGAAGTTCTCATCTGTATGTGTATTTATATATGCACTATTGCCATTCTTTTAATGTATGTGCAGTATAAATGTACATAGAAAATATTTCTACTAAATTTTGCATGCTATATTTGTAGGGGACACTGTAGGCATGCTTCCAGATGCCCTTGCATTCTGTATACTACTGTGTACTGTCACCTTAGCCAGAGATTGATTAGTTAGTGCTGGATTTGGAAAGTCCAGCTCCCTTGCCTTAGGTGGGAACAACTCTGAGGTACAACTTATAAAGCTCCCCTGTGGGACACATCTTTAATGACCCCACCTGGGACTTCACCAATATGGTACCCTCCTTAGCTTCTTCTGCTTCCTTGCCCCGTGTCCCACAGTTCCTTGACACTCTTTCCCAGGAGCACTTAATAATCTCTTGTACATGAATCCTCTTCTCAGAACATAATTTTGGGGAACTCAACCTAAGGCACTGCAATCTAAAAAACAAACGGGAACTAGTATAAATTTTACTGAAAACACTGTCATTTTCTTCCAAGAGACCAAGCCATGGATATAACAATAGCAACTAGACCACTGGAGAAATACATGAATAGCCACAGATTCAATAAAGAACTCTTAAATATACCTTTCCAAAATATTTTTACATCAAACTTAAAATAAGAAGAAATTTAATATGTTATTTATCCTTTCATAACAGTAATAGCTGCCATTCATTGAATTATTACCTATGATTGTCATTGTTCTTGTGTTTTTGCATCTTATGCCATTTAGTCTTCACAACAACCCTATGATGGAGGCATTTTCTTTATTTTTCACACAAGTGGAGTGTAGCTCTGAGATCATACAGTTTAGCAAATAGCTGAACCAGGATTTAAAACCAGGTATAATCTGGCATTAGAGCTTATAATCTTTCTACTTTATCTCTGTGTTGTTCTTCTGTAAGAACATCCTGCAATACAGTAGGTGCCTATGTTCACTGACTTACTGTTGATTTTTCTCTGTCATTGACAGGAAACTATGAGGCAGTATTTATCCGACGACTTTCATCAAAGAACTTACCCTTTGCAAACACAAACCATACTATTTCAATTACTTCAAAGGGTTAAGATAAGTTTTCTCAAATCTTGTATTTTAAGAACCCCAGATTTGTCTGGTTTTGGTTATGTCATGGTGATGCCCATTAAGGAAGTCATCAACAACTTGCTCGACCAGCTAGTGCAAAAAAACCAGGAATAAACCATTGCGCAAGCACGAAGCCTAGAAAGGGATATTATACTCAATGCCCTACGGTTCACATATAACTACTTAGATTTTTTAGATAATAACCCTGGCCAACTATTTTTCTGTGGTGTTCATTTTTGGCTTCCAAAGACTGATCAACTTAATTACATTCCTATTATCACATGCTATCAGGAAGCACATTCAGTTGTAATGTATCGTTTATCTGTAACAACTATGAGAAAAATCAAGAATGTCCATGCAAGGGTGGCCCACGAAGCTAGAGCCATTTTGCTCTTTGTGGTCAGACACAACATGTAATCCATCTCAATCTTTGATACTGAAAGCAGTATAACCCAAATGGATGGCATTGTGTGTGGCTGACCTTACAAAATAAAAATACCAGATACGTTCACATCCTGTAAGCTCTTCCTTTAACCCTATGGAAGCAAATGCTTTTCATCCATGGAATAGTTCTACGCTTAATGCACTACACTGAGTGTTTTCTGTGTGTTTTACCTTAGTAACTATTTGGGTGATAAGACGCAATTTAAGAATGAATGCTAATGAAGTTGAGTGAAGGAAAGATTTGTTGAAGGCAAGAAAGCTGAATGTTTCATCTGTATCTGTTGATTACTTTGGGAGCATCAGAAGTTATTAATTTCCAACTGTTTCTATAAACATGGAAAGTAATTGGATGCCATTATGTGTTAAATTCTGTTCCCCAAAAAGATGTTGAGGCCTAACCCCAAAAACTACGAATGTGGCCTTATTTGGAAATAGGGTCTTTGCAGATGATCAAGGTAAGATAAGATCATTAAAGCAGGCCCTAATCCTGCTTTAATGATTATGCCCTTCTAAAGAGGAGAAATTTGCACACAGAGACAGACTGTACATGGTAGAATGCCATGATAGGATGAAAGTAGAGATCAGGGTGATGCATCTCTAAGCCAAGGAACACCAAATACTGACAGCAAACCCCCAGAAGCTAGGAAAGAGACATTGAACAGATTCTCCCACAAAGATCTCCAAAGGAAACAACCCTGCTGAAACTTTGATCTCAGACTTGTAGCCTCCAAAACTGTGAAACAATAAATTTCTGTTGCTAAGCCACCCAGATCTTGGTATTTTGTTATGGCTGCCCTGGGAAACTGATATAGATGTAAAACATAAAATTTAATTATTCTAATGCCTATGTATTCATTAGGATCATGTCAATTGGAAGTGGCAGAAAACTAAGAAGCTCGACTTTTCCAGGGTTCCAAGTTAGTATTCTCTCCATTCTTCAGGCTGCTTCCTTCTTTATTGGCTCCATTCTCAGAAAGGTACTTCATTGCACATGGCCAGATGGCTGCCAGCACTTCCTGCTAGACATTCTGTCTTTTCAGCAATACCAACTTTTCCTCCCTAATTTTAACCAAAGTTCCAAGACTATGTCTCACTGGCTTGTCTCCATTATTATGTGGTGGAGACGACTAATCCAAGACTCTACATCCAGGGGCAAAATCAACATGGCCTGAACCACATGGACTGAAAGAAGGAAGGACATGAATAGTTGCCAGGATAAAAATCAGTGTGTTACTTTCCAGAACCAGAGGGAATTGGGAATGGGTAGGAAAAAAGCAAAATTGAGCAATTGTCCATTACCTTATAACTCACCACTCCACTAGTTTAATATGAAACCACAGGAAATTCATCTCTATTAAAAAGATCATGTGTCTGGGTCCAAATTTATTAATTATGTCAATTTCCATTTCTTCTATCTCTACTCACATTATCTCACTCCTGGACTCTCTTAATCGGTATTGCAGCTACATTCTTTTCTCCATATTAAGTTGTAGAAGGTAAATATTGTCAAGCCTGAAAGCCTGGCATTCTCATTAATACTGTTTAGTAGGTCTTCAGCCCAGCATGTAAGGTGTTCTATATTCCTGACCCTACTCATCATCTCAACTTCATTTTCTAACAATACCATATGCAAATCATCCATAGTCTGGTCAAGATGTCCTCATAGTTTATGACACACACTGTGCAAATCCCTAACTTTCTGTGTTCCTACCACTTTGATTGTCAAAACTATCTTTTCCTCTCTTCATTTTTCCAGAACTATTCTCACTTCAAGGCCCAATGTACTTCCCAGCCCTCCCATAAGACTCCTCCTGAATGCCACTGGAATGGATAATGGTCCTCTTTGAAATTCTAAACTGCTTATTGCCTTTATACTATTTGATCCTCAACCTATCCAACTATATATCGTTAAGTATGTCTTTATGTGTATATCTTATCTCTTCTAGTTTCAAAATTATCTCTTTGCAGACTTATTATATAAACAATTATTACCCAAAAAAATAGTTGGCAAAAATGATATCAACAATGGTTATCAATTTTTCAAGATAATTGTCTGAAATTTAAAGATACTTATAAGAAAATGGTAATCTTTTTGTACCACGCTTATGAGATATATAAGTCAGCATGATTCTCTCAATGTACTAGAAGAGAATAGATTGAGGTAAATTATATGGCTTCCATAAAATTACCCCAGTTGTTCAATGTAAGATGGCCATTCAAGAGATAGCACCTAAATACAAACCCAGTTTCTCTAACTTCAGGCTCAGTACTTACTCATTCACCATTTACAATACATTATTGGGTATTTAATATGAAGGATACGAGAATGAAAATAAAGTCAATACCCTCAAAAAGCTCAAGATGTTTTGCAAGTCACAAATATATAAGTAAATATCATAAATATACTTCAGTATACCACTCAATTTCTCTGACACATAAAGAGTTTTTATTTATCACAGTATGGATTAAATAATGCACAGGGAATTACTATGTATTTTATCTTTCTGTATCACATAACCCTGAGTGCACACTCAAATTGAGTGAACATGGAACTACTGGAGAGAACAAAAGGTCCAGGTAATTCCCAGGCCAAGACTTAAGAGGCCTGCCTAGAATACTGAGATGCAATTCATTTACTCCATACTGTGAGTTGCATAGTGCTAGAAAAATGTAAGTTTGAAGAATTAACTTTTAAAACATTTAATTCAATACTTCTTAGCACTTACACTAGAGGCCTTAGTATATATACATAGAAAGAGAGAATGCACCTTCTACTTCCAGCCAAAATTTTCTACCCTTCCAGAGTTTAGGTATAGCTTATCAACCTGAAAGAGTAATTATTTTTCTTATACAAGTATGGTGAGTTATATAAGCAGGAAGTGCTTAATAGTTGTCATATTTTCCTACCTGCTTGCTGTACTCCAAACATACAGATCAAAAGCAGAAAAAGTGTTCAAAAATAACTTAGGTTTAAAGACTGCTTCCTATAACTAAATTTAATTCTTTTCTTGGCTCTTAGTGTATTTTTCAGAGTCTACATTGATATAAAGACTTCATCTCCTAGGCACTGAGAAAATCAGTAGATGAATGTTCAAATAGCAGTTAAAGTACTGCAGTTTTGTTGCTGACAATAGCACCAGTGTATTCCAGTGAACTATGTCTCATTCTCTGCAAATGAATGAACAGTATATAATTTTTTTTAAATTGCCCATTTATTAACTAGTGGGGGGAAATGCTGTACCACTTCTGCACACACCATCCTCTTCCATTAGTGAAAATTAAATGAAGGTTATATGCAGGGTTTGTAAGCGAGGATTGACAAAGCAGCCAGGAGAGATGAGGGAGTTTGTGCAATTGAGACTGAGAGAACATTAGCTGATCAAATGCTGGTTTCCTTCCCTTTGCATCATTCCCACCTTTGTTACTATTCTTTCAAGATAGTAAGTAAATTCTCACCAAACTCACTGAACTCATCTTACGCCTTTTTTTTTCACTTTATCTACTATATGCTTATGAGAAAATCCACGAATCTAACAAAATATCTTAACATAAATATACACGATTTTACCTGGCCATGTGATGATCAAGATGCTGTTGTGTGTGTGTCTGGCTTTGTTTCAGGACTCTTTCTTCTCTCTTTTAGCTCATCTTTTGAAAATATTACTTCAGCATTAATTAAAAAAATATATATTTTATTTTATACTTTTATATTGTGCTTTTCACTAGTTTTATGAGAAAGGAATTTAAAAAACAAAAGCTAGCCCCTCCAAAAAGGATAAAGATTGAGAAAGTCATAATCCTTCTCCTAATGGATATGTTGTAATCAACATAAATGTTATGTGGAGCTAATATTTTTATTTCTTTACATTTAAAGAAAGGTTCAAAACAACTGCTTTTTCATTATCAATTTTAAGTCACAAACAAGCAGATTAGAAACCGTGGTGAGACCATTACTGTCTGGGAGAATTCATGTTTCTCATGTAGGGGTGAAACAAGAACTACATCCTTAGGTTTTTTGGAAAGAAGCCACTTGTCTTTCCCAGGAGTCTGGTGGGGTTTCCTGAGCTTTTTACTGGCAACACTCAAGTGTTGTTTATGGGACCATGCCAAGACGCCATGGGATTGAGATACTCTCATTTGGCTGGCAGGCCTGTCTGGCTCTCTCCTTGGTGCTGGCTGCTTCCAAGGAGCTTGCTTCTCTGGGCTTTGTTTTTAGCAAGACACACAGAAAAGGGGTTACCCTGCAAAGTCCTTGATGGATTTACATCCCCAAATGAGCTCTTGGCTTTGTTATCCCAAATTGACTCACCTCCCTATGAAGGTTTTCTAAATTGCCACAGCCTTATAACACCTAAATTTTATTTTTTCCTTGGCACTTAGCAGGTTTTGTATGGCTTTGAAATTCACATTGTGATTTGGCTTCTACCTTGTTTATAAGCCACTTTAGAGCAGGGCCCTGAAAATTCTCTTATCCCTACAGTGCCTAGGTTGTAACAAGTTCTTGAAAATATTGTTTGATGATAGGAGTGTTTTCCTGTCTTCTTCCCTGGAAGAGATGCCTAGAGTTTTTAATTATAAGATCCTGTCATATCTAGACAATGTTAAAATAATAGATTTGCATATGTAGCCCACAGTTGACAAGTATATTATTTTTTTCTTTCTCTTCATTTTCCAACAATTACACAAAACACCCTATTGTTCTCTGCCTCTCTGTCTCCTCTCTCTGTCTCTTTATCTCTCACACACACATATGGATACAAGATCACAGTTTCACACCCATCTTTCAATGGGATCCTAACAGTAGAGGTCAAGAGTATAGAATCTGAAGCTAAACTGCTTCAGATCCTATACCAGCTCCCGTAATTAATACCTACATGACAGTGAAAAATGTCATGTGAGGATGCGAGGCTGGGCGCGGTGGCTCACTCCTGTAATCCCAGCACTTTGAGAGGCTGAGGCAGGTGGATCACCTGAAGTCAGGAGTTCGAGACCACCCTGGCCAACATGGTGAAACTCCATCTCTACTAAAGATACAAAAATTAGCAGGGCATGGTGGTGGGTACCTGTAATCCCAGCTACTTGGGAGGCAGGATTGCCTGAACCTGGGAGGAGGAGGTTGCAGTGAGCCAAGATCACACCATTGCACTCCAGCCTGGACGACAAGCGTGAAACTCCGTCTCCACAAAAAAAAAAAAAAAAAAAAGAGAGAGAGAGAGAAAAGAAAAATGTCATGCGTATCTCTGTGCCGCAGTTTTTTATTGATGAAATGGGGGTAAAAATAGAAAGTAACCTCATATTTTATTGAGTTAATCACATTAAGCATTTAAAAGAATGGCTCATAATAAGTAGTATATTAGTATTTTTCATTGTTACTACTCTGGGGAATGGTTTAGCGAAAGCGTTAGTTCTCTCAGCAGTCATCAGTTCAGATTTACAAAACGTGCAATCTCAACCCATTAGGGAAGTGGCAATGATAGCAGAAGCAAGAATCTAACTAGAAAAGCTAGATCCTCTTCTTGATTGAGGGAGTCCAAATCACCAACCTTAACTTTTTTAATGGAAAAGATGTTGGCCAAGAAAGAGCAACTAATTTAACTAAATAAGTGTATTTGGGCTGTGAAGAGCTTTAAAAATCCTTACATTTTTTATGTATAACTTGTGCAACCTGAATTTTATGTAACTTTGCATAATAACTTCTGAAATTTTATGTTTGGAAAATCTAAGGAGAGGATTTAATGTTGGATACATAAGAATAGAAATGAGAGAGGAGGAGCCAAGATGGCCGAATAGGAACAGCTCCAGTCTACAGCTCCCAGCGTGAGCCATGCAGAAGATGGGTGATTTCTGCATTTCCATCAGAGGTACCGGGTTCATCTCACTAAGGAGTGTCAGACAGTGGGCACAGGACAGTGGGTGCAGCGCACTGTGCACGAGCCGAAGCAGGGCGAGGCATTGCCTCACTCGGGAAGTGCAAGGGGTCAGGGAGTTCTCTTTCCTGGTCAAGGAAAGGGGTGACAGACGGCACCTGGAAAATCGGGTCACTCCCACCCGAATACTGCGCTTCTCTGACAGGCTTAGGAAATGGCGCACCAGGAGATTATATCCCGCACATGGCTCAGAGGCTCCTATGCCCACGCACCTGGCTCAGAGGGTCCTATGCCCACGGAGTCTCGCTGATTGCTAGCACAGCAGTCTGAGATCAAACTGCAAGGCGGCAGCGTGGCTGGGGGAGGGGCGCCTGCCATTGCCCAGGCTTGCTTAGGTAAACAAAGCAGCCCAGAAGCTAGAACTGGGTGGAGCCCACCACAACTCAAGGAGGCCTGCCTGCCTCTGTAGGCTTCACCTCTGGGGGCAGGGCACAGACAAACAAAAAGACAGCAGTAACCTCTGCAGACTTAAATGTCCCTGTCTGACAGCTTTGAAGAGAGCAGTGGTTGTCCCAGCACGCAGCTGGAGATCTGAGAACAGGCAGACTGCCTCCTCAAGTGGGTCACTGACCCCTGACCCTGAGCAGCCTAACTGGGAGGCACCCCCCAGTAGGGGCAGACTGACACCTCACACAGCCACGTACTCCTCTGAGACAAAACTTCCAGAGAAACGATCAGACAGCAGCATTAGCAGTTCACGAAAATCCACTGTTCTGCAGCTACTGCTGCTGATACCCAGGCAAACAGCATCTGGAGTGGACCTCTAGCAAACTCCAACAGACCTGCAGCTGAGGGTCCTGTCTGTTAGAAGGAAAACTAACAAACAAAAAGGACATCCACACCAAAAACCCATCTGTACATCACCATCATCAAAGACCAAAAGTAGATAAAACCACAAAGATGGGGAAAAAACAGAGCAGAAAAACTGGAAACTCTAAAAAGCAGAGCACCTCTCCTCCTCCAAAGGAAAGCAGTTCCTCATCAGCAACGAAACAAAGCTGGATGGAGAATGACTTTGACGAGTTGAGAGAAGAAGGCTTCAGATGATCAAACTACTCCGAGCTACAGGAGGAAATTCAAACCAAAGGCAAAGAAGCTGAAAACTTTGAAAAAATTTAGACGAATGTATAACTAGAATAACCAATACAGAGAAGTGCTTAAAGGAGCTAATGGAGCTGAAAGCCAAGGCTCGAGAACTACATGAAGAATGCAGAAGCTTCAGGAGCCGATGTGATCAACTGGAAGAAAGGGTATCAGTGGTGGAAGATGAAATGAATGAAATGAAGCGAGAAGGGAAGTTTAGAGAAAAAATAAATAAAAAGAAACGAACAAAGACTCCAAGAAATATGGGACTATGTGAAAAGACCAAATCTACATCTGATTGGTGTACCTGAAAGTGACAGGGAGAATGGAACCAAGTTGGAAAACACTCGGCAGGATATTATCCAGGAGAACTTCCCCAATCTAGCAAGACAGGCCAACATTCAGATTCAGGAAATACAGAGAATGCCACAAAGATACTCCTTGAGAAGAGCAACTCAAAGACACATAATTGTCAGATTCACCAAAGTTGAAATGAAGGAAAAAATGTTAAGGGCAGCCAGAGAGAAAGGTCGGGTTACCCACAAAGGGAAGCCCATCAGACTAACAGTGGATCTCCTGGCAGAAACTCTACAAGCCAGAAGAGAGTGGGGGCCAATATTCAACATTCTTAAAGAAAAGAATTTTCAACCCAGAATTTCATACCCAGCCAAACTAAGCTTCATAACTGAAGGAGAAATAAAATCCTTTAGAGACAAATAAATGCTGAGCGATTTTGTCACCACCAGGGCTGCCCTAAAAGAGCTCCTGAAGGAAGCACTAAACATGTAAAGGAACAACCGGTACCAGCCGCTGCAAAATCATGCCAAAACGTAAAGACCATCGAGACTAGGAAGAAACTGCATCAACTAACGAGCAAAATAACCAGCTAACATCATAATGACAGGATCAAATTCACAAATAACAATATTAACTTTAAATGTAAATGGACTAAATGCTCCAATTAAAAGACACAGACTGGCAAATTGGATAAAGAGTCAAGACCCATCAATGTGCTGTATTCAGGAATCCCATCTCACATGCAGAGACACACATAGGCTCAAAATAAAAGGAGATCTACCAAGCAAGTGGAAAACAAAAAAAGGCAGGGGTTGCAATCCTAGTCTCTGATAAAACAGACTTTAAACCAACAAAGATCAAAAGAGACAAAGAAGGCCATTACATAATGGTAAAGGGATCAATTCAACAAGAAGAGCTAACTATCCTAAATATATATGCACCCAATACAAGAGCATCTAGATTCATAAAGCAAGTCCTGAGTGACCTACAAAGAGACTTAGACTTCCACACAATAATAATGGGAGACTTTAAAACCCCACTGTCAACATTAGACAGATCAACGAGACAGAAAGTTAACAAGGATACCCAGGAATTGAACTCAGCTCTGCACCAAGTGGACCTAGTAGACATCTACAGAACTCTCCACCCCAAATCAACAGAATATACATTTTTTTCAGCACCACACCACACCTATTCCAAAATTGACCACATAGTTGGAAGTCAAGCTCTCCTCAGCAAATGTAAAAGAACAGAAATTATAACAAACTGTCTGTCAGACCATAGTGCAATCAAACTAGAACTCAGGATTAAGACACTCACTCAAAACTGCTCAACTACATGGAAACTGAACAACCTGCTCCTGAATGACTACTGGGTACATAATGAAATGAAGGCAGAAATAAAGATGTTCTTTGAAACCAATGAGAACAAAGACACAACATACCAGAATCTCTGGGACACATTCAAAGCAGTGTGTAGAGGGAAATTGATAGGACTAAATGCCCACAGGAGAAAGCAGGAAAGATCCAAAATTGACACCCTAACATCACAATTAAAAGAACTAGAAAAGCAAGAGCAAACACATTCAAAAACTAGCAGAAGGCAAGAAATAACTAAGATCAGAGCAGAATTGAAGGAAATAAAAAAAGAAAAAACCCTTCAAAAAAATTAATGAATCCAGGAGCTGGTTTTTTGAAAGAATCAACAAAATTGATAGACTGCTAGCAAGACTAATAAAGAAAAAAAGAGAGAAGAATCAAATAGATGCAATAAAAAATCATAAAGTGGATATCACCACCGATCCCACAGAAATACAAACTACCATCAGAGAATACTACAAACACCTCTACGCAAATAAACTAGAAAATCTGGAAGAAATGGATAAATTCCTTGACACATACACTCTCCCAAGACTAAAGCAGGAAGAAGTTGAATCTCTGAATAGACCAATAACAGGATCTGAAATTGTGGCAATAATCAACAGCTTACCAACCAAAAAGAGTCCAGGACCAGATGGATTCACAGCCGAATTCCACCAGAGGTACAAGGAGGAACTGGTACCATTCCTTCTGAAACTATTCCAATCAATAGAAAAAGAGGGAATCCTCCCTAACTCATTTGATGAGGCCAGCATCATCCTGATACCAAAGCCGGGCAGAGACACAACCAAAAAAGAGAATTTTAGACCAATATCCTTGAACATTGATGCAAAAATCCTCAATAAAATACTGGCAAACTGAATCCAGCAGCACATCAAAAAGCTTATCCACCATGATCAAGTGGGCTTCATCCCAGGGATGCAAGGCTGGTTCAATATACGCAAATCAATAAATGTAATCCAGTATATAAACAGAAACAAATACAAAAACCACATGATTATCTCAATAGATGCAGAAAAGGCCTTTGACAAAATTCAACAATGCTTCATGCCAAAAACTCTCAATAAATTAGGTATTCATGGGATGTATCTCAAAATAATAAGAGCTATCTATGACAAACCCACAGCCAATATCATACTGAATGGGCAAAAACTGGAAGCATTCCCTTTGAAAACTGGCACAAGACAGGGATGCCCTCTCTCACCACTCCTATTCAACATAATGTTGGAAGTTCTGGCCAGGGCAATTAGGCAGAAGAAGGAAATAAAGGGTATTCAATTAGGAAAAGAGGAAGTCAAATTGTCCCTGTTTGCAGATGACATGATTGTATATCTAGAAAACCCCATTGTCTCAGCCCAAAATCTCCTTAAGCTGATAAGCAACTTCAGCAATGTCTCAGGATACAAAATCAATGTACAAAAATCACAAGCATTCTTATACACCAATAACAGACAAACAGATAGCCAAATCATGAGTGAACTCCCATTCACAATTGCTTCAAAGAGAATAAAATACTTAGGAATCCAACTTACAAGGTATGTGAAGGACCTCTTCAAGGAGAACTACAAACCACTGCTCAATGAACTAAAAGAGGATACAAACAAATGGAAGAATATTCCATGCTCATGGGTAGGAAGAATCAATATCGTGAAAATGGGCATACTGCGCAAGGTAATTTATAGATTCAATGCCATCTCCATCAAGCTACCAATGACTTTCTTCACAGAATTGGAAAAAACTACTTTAAAATTCATATGGAACCAAAAAAGAGCCCGCATCGCCAAGTCAATCTGAAGCCAAAAGAACAAAGCTGGAGGCATCACGCTACCTGACTTCAAACTAGACTACAAGGCTACAGTAACCAAAACAGCATGGTACTGGTACCAAAACAGAGGTATAGATCAATGGAACAGAACAGAGCCCTCAGAAATAATGCCGCATATCTACAACTATCTGATCTTTGACAAACCTGAGAAAAACAAGCAGTGGGGAAAGGATTCCCTATTTAATAAATGGTGCTGGGAATACTGGCTAGCCATATATAGAAAGCTGAAACTGGATCCCTTCCTTATACCTTATACAAAAATTAATTCAAGATGGATTAAAGACTTAAACGTTAGACCTAAAACCATAAAAACCATAGAAGAAAACCTAGGCAATACCATTCAGGACATAGGCATGGTCAAGGACTTCATGTCTAAAACACCAAAAGCAATGGCAACAAAAGCCAAAATTGACAAATGGGATCTAATGAAACTAAAGAGCTTCTGCACAGCAAAAGAAACTACCATCAGAGTGAACAGGCAACCTACAAAATGGGAGAAAATTTTTGCAACCTACTCATCTGACAAAGGGCTAATATCCAGAATCTACAAGGAACTCAAACAAATTTACAAGAAAAAAACAAACAACCCCATCAAAAAGTGGGCAAAGGATATGAACAGACACTTCTCAAAAGAAGACATTTATGCAGCCAAGAGACACATGAAAAAATGCTCATCATCACTGGCCATCAGAGAAATGCAAATCAAAACCACAGTGAGATACCATCTCACACCAGTTAGAATGGCAATCATTAAAAAGTCAGGAAACAACGGGTGCTGGAGAGGATGTGGAGAAATAGGAACACTTTTACACTATTGGTGGGACTGTAAACTAGTTCAACCTTTGTGGAAGTCAGTGTGGCGATTCCTCAGGGATCTAGAACTAGAAATACCATTTGACCCAGCCATCCCATTACTGGCTATATACCCAAAGGACTATAAATCCTGCTGCTATTAAGACACATGCACACGTATGTTTATTGTGGTACTATTCACAATAGCAAAGACTTGGAACCAACCCAAATGTTCACCAATGATAGACTGGATTAAGAAAATGTGGCACATATACACCATGGAATACTATGCAGCCATAAAAAAGGATGAGTTCATGTCCTTTGTAGGGACATGGATGAAATTGGAAATCATCATTCTCAGTAAACTATCACAAGGACAAAAAACCAAACACCGCATGTTCTCACTCATAGATTGGAACTGAACAATGAGAACACATGGACACAGGAAGGGGAACATCACACTCTGGGGACTGTTGTGGGTGGGAGGAGGGGGGAGGGATAGCATTAGGAGATATACCTAATGCTAAATGACGAGTTAATGGGTGCAGCACACCAGCATGGCACATGTATATATATGTAACTAACATGCACATTGTGCACATGTACCCTAAAACTTAAAGTATAATAATAAAAAATTTAAAAAAAGGTAAAAAAAAAATGAATAGAAATGAGACACAGCAGGATAATGTTGAAAGAAAAGACAATTATTAGGTACAATAGCTTGGTTCTAAAATGATGTTTTCTATTGCTTCATCTTGGTACTATTTCTTGGTTACCCTCATAAAAGGCCTGCCAGTGAATAAAATAGGTCATCTATTGCTACATATTTAAAATGATTACAGAAGTGCATAAAGTGGTGGCTAAAAGTGGAGTTCCAGACTTGAAGATCACTGCAAATGATACTTTTTTTTTTCTGCTGTCACCCAGACTGTCATGCAGTGGTGCAATCAGAGCTCACCGCAACCCCAAATTCCTGGGCTCAGAAGGTCCTTCTGCCTTAGCCTCCCAGGTAGCTAGGACTATAGGTGCATGCCACCATGACTGGCTAATTTTTTTTTTCTTTTAGTAGAGATAGGGTCTCCCTATGTTGCCCAGGCTGGTCTTCTCCTGGCCTCAAGTGATCCTTGGCCTCAAGTGATCCTCAACTCCTGGACTCAAGTGATCCTCCTGCCTCAGCCTCCCAAAGACCTGCGATTACAGGTGTGAGCCACTGCACCTGGCCCAAAAGAGGCTTTAGGGCTTGGCTTCAATGAAGCCAAGTCTTTGGCAGTAGTAACTCTGTCTTACTTGAAGGATACCCAAATTATGTCAATTAATGGGAGATTTTTTTACCTGAAACTGCGGAATAAGCCCTAAAGCATGACTTTCAAGGTTATCTAATAACCGTCACCTCTTATAAGTTGGTGAACCTGGTCTAGTGCATGCTCCAGCATATGTCCTGGCAAGGATGTATACTGGACTACTTCAATTTTACATAAATAAGGGTCAACCTGGAAGTAGAAAGTTATGTTTACAATAAGCTTTGCTTAGAAGTCATTCCAGCTACTTATGCTACATTAAAAAAAAATCCCAAAACTTTGTGGCTTAAAGCAACATCAATCATTTATTTTGCTCATGAGTCTGTAATTAGGGCAGGACTTGGTAAGGTGGCTCATCTCTATGAGCATCAGCCGAAATGGCTTGATTGGGACTTAAGGATCTATTTCCAAAATGCACATGGTTGGCAAGTTGCAGTTGGCAGTTAGCTGGGAATTCAGCCAGTGCTGCAGGCTGGGGATTTTCCTCATAGCATTGAAAGCCGAGCTCCAAGAAGAAAGGTTTAGGAGGCTTGGTCAGAAGGTACATGGCTTCTTATGAGCTTGCCCTATCATATTGCATTAGTAACTAGGAAAGTCATCAAAACCAGCCCACATTCAAAGGGAGGGGAATTAGGCTCTATCTTGAATATCTTGCAGAAGTTATCATGCCCAAATCTCTACCTATAAGTGAGGCTATTTATGATCTCTCTCTTATATACAGTGATGCATCCTTTATTGACAGGGATACATTCTGAGAAACGGACCATTAGGTAATTTTGTCACTGGGCAAATATCATAGAGTGTATTTATACAAACCTAGATGGTATAGCCTACTACACTTCTAGGCTATAACATATAGCCTGTTTATAGACTGCAAACCTGTTCAGCATGTTACTCTACTGAATTTTGTAGGCAATTGTAACACAATGGTAAGTATTTGTGTATTTAAACATAGCTACGCAAAGCAAAGCAAAGGTACAGTCAAAATAGGTATAAAAAGATTTCAAATGATATACCTGTATAGGGCAGCTCCATTATAATTTTATTGGACCAATGTCATGTATTTGGTCTATCATTGATCAA